>NC_134582.1:30527500-35327500 GCF_037038515.1 Microtus pennsylvanicus
GAAAGCATTTTAAAAAGTGAGCCTTTATTAATATTAAAAAGGTAAATGCCAAGACAGGATTAGTGGAGATGCAGAGGGAATATTTCATAGTTATAATTAATATCTCATATATATTAATATCAATGTAGTAAGAAAACAAAATAGATTCAAATGCTCTCGATAACAGAGTTTCAAACTCTATGGAATAATCACAATAATCACAAAATTAAAGTGAGGCACAGAAAAAGATCTGCAACTATAGCTGGAAACTTAAAAAGTGCTTTTTAGTAATTAATGTGAAAAAATATTGATAACAGTAACAAGGATATAAAATACTTGGACAGCACTATCACCAAGTTAATTTGTCATTTACAGAAACCATATTGGACAGCATTCTCCCCAAGTTCATATAAAAGATTAAGTGAACACAGGCTGAGCATCAATAGTACAATAAAGCCATTTGAAACCCTGCAGCTTGCAACATCTAGTATTAGTAGAATAAATAGCAATATGCTTTCTCAACCATTCAGAAATTAAACGGTGTTTGTGTGCTGGGCATATGCATGTGCGCACGTGTGTGTACGTGTGTGGGGGGTGTGTGTGTTGGATGTATACATATATGCATGCATGCGGAGGCCAAAGGAGAACATTGGGAGTGTCTTCCTCAGTTGCTTTCCAGTTTATTTTTTGAGATCAGGTCTCTCACCAACCTGATTTCAGGAAAACTGGCTGGCAACTTCTTGGGAGTTACCTGCCTCCCTGGGCAACATTAGGTCATAGGCACTCTCAGTAATGTCTGGTTTACAGAGGTGATGGAGTTTTGAATTCAAATTACTTATACAACAAATGTTCTTACTTGTGTAACAAACACCTCCCACAAAGCCATCTCCCCAGTCTAAACTACATATTCCTAGCTAACCAAGGACCAATGGAGAAGTCAAAAAAAGAAAGTGAGTAATAATGAACAGAAATTTAATTGACTAATAATGAAAACATATATCAATTTGTAGTATGCACCTGAAATAGTAGCTGGAAGGAAATTCACAATTTCAAAAAGAAAAAAACTATAATATCACGATCTACCTTAAGAAGACAAAAAAAAGGAATAGCAAACTAAATATATTATTAGTAGAACAAAAATAGTAAGTAGAACAGAAATCAATGAAATCTGGTTCATTGCTATCTGTTTTCTAAATCAAATAGTATGGGGAGAGGGAATCAATTTTCAGTCTTTTGATGAAGACCAAGTGCAGATAATAAGGAAAGCCAAACCCATTTTCTTGGAATTATTTATAAAATTAATTATCAGCTCAACCCTCCCAGTGAAGGAGGAAGGAAGGAAGGAAGGAAGGGAGGGAGGGAGGGAGGGAGGGAGGGAGGGAGGGAGGGAGGGAGGGAAGGAGGAAAAGAGGAAAAAAGGGAAGAAAGCCAACAAATGCTTTATTTTTTGAAAAGAGCTATCACTTCAAATCCAGCATTTACTAAAAGAATATCATGAATCATACAATTGCATTAATTCTTTGGTGAAAAAATAAGTTCCAAACTGACATAGAAGAAGTTGAAAATATGAGTAGCTCTATAAAAGGAAAATCCTTCTGACACAGGTTGGGAGAAGTCAGCCCTCCCTGGGCCACGGGATGAATGGAACTGTTCAGTACTGGAATGTTAATAGCAATTCCTTGAGGCATGCCCTGTTAGATCACAGCACCTCAAGCCACAACCCCTGCTGCTGACAGCCACTGTTGTGAAGATTAGAGCACAGAGATCTCAGGTCTCCGTGGGAAGATACAAGCAGCCCTGCCCTTCCTCCTTATAGCTGCGAGATGCTCTCACCCAGCACCTGACTCCTGGTCACATAAACCGGGTCAAACTGGGTCTCCTGTGCCATAAAATTTCCTGTCGGCCTCTAAAAATCCATAAAATAAGAAACTCCCCTGTGCTTGGGGAGCTCCTCCGAGGGCTGTCTCTCTACACTTCAGCCTCCCCTCATACCTCGCCACCTCATTCTCTGTTTGGCAGCTGTCTTAACTCTTCTATTTTAAGCTAGTTCTTCTGATAAAATGGGAGGAAAGTTTCTACCTTTCTTCAAGGCCCTGATTGCATTATCTCTGAGGCAATGCTATATCCATCTTAATTGCTCTCCCTTTTCAAGATTTGATCATGGCACCCTGTGACCATAAGGCTTTCTCCCAATAAAGCCCATTCTAATGGATAATTTTGTGTGAGCACCTTTCTCAAACCTGATATTCTGTTTCTTTATTATAACACGTACACCTTCATTTTTTTTCTTTGAATACTTTGAACTGAATGAGCTACTCAACTGCATGAGTGGCTGATGTCGTACCCCTTCCCACCACCCAAGAAGTTCCTTGCCGAACAATCAGACCGTGTCCCACATAGCCTGGCTAACTTAAATCTTCCACGAGCCCTTTAAGGAATATATCACTCCAGCTGAAAGGACATTACAGCTGAAGCCACAAGGCATGCTCCAGAAATCATTGTTCTAGTCATGGCCACTCCAGACAAGCTGTGCCTGGACAAACCATGAATGACCCTGCTCGATTTACAGCTGGTCTCACTCAGGCAAGGAGAGGAGCCCTTCAGTTAAGCCGCCGTGAGCTAAGCAGAAAGTCTGTGGTTGGTACAGGCTGAGGCAAAATAGCTCGATGTAAGGACTGTAATTGGTGGAAACCAACTCTGTGTAGTCATTGGTGAACATACAACTCTTCATTTACATACTGTGCATAGTGTGGTCCTGTCCTATCCCTCCTTCTGGCTATATAACCAAGCTTACTTTGAGCCAGTTGGAAGATATCTTCCTGCTCTTCCTTTAACATGAGAGCCTGCTTGTTGGGGTTTCTGTACTGCCCAGTTCCACAGCCAGTAAGCCCCAAAGAAATTACACAGAGGTCTATATAATGATAAACTGATTGGCCCATTAGCTCAGGCTTCGTATTAGCTCTTATAACTTATATAAACCTATTATTCTTATCTATGTTAGCCACATGGCTCAGTACCTTTTTCAGTGGGGCAGGTCCCATCCTGCTTCTTCAGTGTCTGGGGAGGACTGCAGGGAATGGGCTTCCTCCTTCCCAGAATTCTCCTGTTCTCATTGCCCCGCCTCTACTTTCTGTCTGGTTGTCTCACCAATACTTCCTGCCTAGCTACTGGCCAATCAGCATTTATTTATAACATAATTGACAGAATACAGAATTGTCCCACACCATCTTCTTCCCTGGCATTGTGACAATAGTCCTATCCTAATGAAGAGCTTCCTAGTACTTTTGCTGCCTATTTGTGATCTTTTTCATAGGCAGAGGGGGCTGAGCTCTGGAGCAATGACAAAAAGCAACAGCAGCAACGATAGCAGTGACAGCCAAGAGGTAGCTCAAGAGTCCCAGAAAGCAATGAGGGTCAGAAGCTGAAGGAAGCAAAGGCGGCTGAGACAAAGGACGCAGGGATCAAGACAAAAAGAGATGGAACATGTGGCATCTGGAAAGTAGAAGACTGTGACATAAAAAAAAAATGAGACTCTGTAGGCCCATGTCTCTACAAAAGTGCCAGGAAGCAAGTCCCTTGGTTCCAGAGCTGTATGACAGTTCTTGGGAACCATGGCCCCAATACCCAAGGCTTTGTTACTGTAACATCATCTGGCACTGACTGCGGCACTACCAGCTGGTGCTAAGTACTGAGCATTGACTAGCATCCCCAAGTCACAAGCCTCTTTGCACCTAGATTTGTGAGAGGAGACTGTCCTTTAAAACCTGGAGTACTGGACAAGCCTCTAGTACTCGGGTGTAGATGGGAATTTCTTTGGGCTGCCAACCATCTCACAAATAAAGATACAGAGACTTACTATTGATTATGAATGCTCAACCTTAGCATCGTTTGTCTCACTAGCTCTTTCGACTTAATTTAACCTGTTTCTATTCATCTATGTTTTACCTCTGGTTTTGTTTTGTTTTTGTTTTTTTTAACCTTTCTTTTATTCTGTATTTCCTACTTTTCTGCTTCCTCCATGTCTAGTTGACTGGGCCCCCGGTGTATTTCTGTCATCTCCTTTTCTTTCTTTGAGTTTAAATTCCTCCTCCTACTTATTCTCCCTACCCAGAAGCCCCACCTATACCTCCTCTCTTGCTATTGGCTGTTCAGCTGCTTATTAGACCAGTCAGGCACCTTGGGCAGGCAAGGTAAAACAGCAACACATCTTTACATAATTAAACAAATGCAACACATCTTTACATAGTCTAACAAATATCCTACAACACTCAGGATTCTGAGCTGTCAGGTTTTGGATTTCTTAGCTCAGTCTACAAGCCGCTTTGGTTTGCTAACCCTGGAAGAGCTACTCCCTGCTTGCTTGTGATTAGAACTGAATTCAGCAAAAAGACTCAAGCTAGGTGATTGGGAAGAAAATTTTACAAATATAATCTTACTAGTAATTTCCATGAAATGTTTTTAAAAAATATTAATGCCAATCTTACCCATAACCTTTCAGAAAATAGAGGTAAAATATATTTACCAATTGTAACTTAAACCAAAAGTTAGACAAATGAGTTTCAAGGAAATGAACTATAAACAAAAATACCTCATAAACATAGATATAAAGTTCTTAATATTAGTAACATGGGTTCATGAAAACACATACACACAACTATATGGCATGATATAGTAGAATGCAAAGGGGTATCAGAAATGCAAGGATGCTTTACCATTAAAAAAAATAAAACTCTGCAATGCATTATATTAAGAGAATAAAAACATGAAGTTTATATCAATTTCTGAATATACACTTAAGATAAAAAATTACAAGATTCAACCCCCAGTCATGATAAAGTTCTCAGTAACCTGAAATTAAGAAGAGAGCCCACAGCGTAGTTGGTGATCATCTACAGGGTCTTCCAGCTAATATCACATTTCCTGGGGAAAAAGGAATTCCCTCTTCTACACTGTGCCAGTGAAGAAAACTCTAAACATTTTCCTAGGCATTTTTTAAATTTTATGGATTTCTTATTATAAAAATTAATTATAGATTAAAAATCATTTCAAATAAAAGCAAAACCAATGAAATACTAAAATAAACTATGGGAGATATTATAAAGCACGTGAAAAAGCCAACTCTGAAGACTAAATGGACTGTGGTCATATGTAAAATGAATGAAAAAATTTTAAAAAAGATAAAATAAATGAGAAAAATTACAAAATGGAAAATAAAAACTCAACAACCACTCAGCTAGTTTAGACAAAAATGTCAGCACCATGAACGGCCTGTTTAAATAAATAAAGTGGAGAAAATGGAAGCATACACTGGCGATGATTGATTTTACACCTCAATAAGAGAGCCTTGAAAGTTTAAAAGAAGATACACCAAACAATAAGAATATTCTTACCGAATTATTACGAATACGCCAATTTCAAAGACTGAGAAGATTTAAAGATATTCATTTGTTTTCTTTTTTGAAGAGATTCATTTTTTTAAAAACTGTGTGTGTGCAGCTGTATGAGTTTATGTGTGGCACATTCATGCAGGTGTCTTCAGAGGCTCAACGTTATCAGATACTCCGGAACTACAGCTATAAGTCAGTTGATAGCCACCTTGTGTGGATGCTGGGAACTGAACCCAGGCCTCTGAAAGAGCAGGAAGCACTTTTCAGGACTGAATCATCTCTGCATCTCTCTGGTTTTCTAATCACTATGTTATAAAGACAAAACTGAGCTAAAAGCTCAGAAATTCATATTTCTGAATGATACCAGCACTTGGATTCTGCAGTGGTAAAATCCAGGGTTCTAGGTCAGCATAGGCTACCCAGAGAGACTCTGTCTTACAAAAAAAGGGAAAGACTCCAGAAATAATTTAGTACATGCAATGTAGAGGAATCCACGTTCAATTCCTCTACAATGTGTATGTGTGTGTGTGTGTGTGTGTGTGTGTGTGTGTGTGCACGCGCACTTAAATACGTAAATGCAATCAGCGCTGTCCACATAATGTTACTTGTCTATATACGATTTCAGGGTTCACCACTTGGTACTGGATAACCATCATCACTTGGAAAGACTATTTCTCCCATTCAGCATTCCTTAGTTGCCTGTAGTTCTTTGTCTATGGGTAGGGCGTGGTGAGATGCTCCCTTCCATCTAACAAGATTGAAGACCTAACTTTTAATTAAAAATTATAGCAACATGAGTTTCAGAGATTTCAGCTCCAACACTGCTTGTACTGGTTAGCTTTTTTTGTTTGTTTGTTTCATCTCTCCCACTTTAGATGCCTCTGTTATAAAATAAGAACACCCTTATCTGACACACAGACCTGTTTTGAGAAATGAATTAAACATCCTGTAAGTATTAGCGCAGAACTCAACAAATGAGTCCAGCGCGTGGCAAATCAAAGTGCTGAGGAGAAGTTATTCGCGCATCCTAGACAAATTTCCAAGTGAAAACTTCAACATCTAAGCTAATGAAGAATTACAACCTCCTGGTACCCTGCACACGGTGATCAGGCTAAGGAGATGCTGCCCTAACTATTTCTTCCTCCACTTCCAGATTGAACATGGCAGACGAGAGTTCACTATTCCTTCTCTGAACAGAGTTTTGAGAGCTGGCACAACTCACAAACATCTTGATGGTCACCAGGTCACCTGTTCTAGCACGTGACCTATTAGAGTTGCCTCCCTTCCCCTGTAAATCACCTAAACCGCCCCTGTCACAAGCATGCCAATCAATGAAATGACCAGAGTATGCAAATTTAGCAATTTTAACAAGCCCTGGTCGAAGCTGTTCCTTTGCCATCCAATACAGCCTTAGAAAACAGCACACCCACAAAAGAGGGAGCATTCAGACAGCAGCTAAATGGATTAAGAGCAGTTGCACAGCTAAGCTGCATTCTCTCCTTAGTCAGAAACTCTCATTAAAATAAATGAGCCTGCTCATTTGAGGAGGGAAGAAAAAAATGGTTTGGGGCACCAAGTTGGAAGAGTCGTTCAATTTCTGCTCATCAAAAGGGAGCAGAAATCCTTACTCTACAACACCCGCAGCTGCAGATTGCCAGCCCATCTCTGCTTATTAATGTTCTCATTAAACGTCCTCCGTCCATCTGCATTCAAGTTCATCTTTTCTGTTCGGAGACAAGATTTGCTTCTTCGCGTATGAAATCATTAGATGTGTTTATCTCTGGCCACTTCCAAGCTGGGTTGAGAGCAAAGGATGGAGAACTTGGTGAGGAGCAAAGTTGAAATTCTGCTCTTCCTCTTGAGCATGCCAGCTGTCCGTGTTCCTTTCTCTCTGATTCCATAGCTTCCAGCGCTGATCCCAGCACTTGGTGCTCTGCCCAGCACCACCTAAGACCTGCCCTCAGTGTAGGAACATGTGGGGAAAGTATGTGGTGTTTGTCACACCCTATTAAACGGTATTCAAAACACAATGCCCCAGAAACTAACTTGATTGTAGGTTTTATAACGCTTTCCAAGCTGATGGAAACAATTCAAGGCCATGAAAGAAAGAGTAGTTAGTACTGCCACGGGAATCTCAGGCTGCTTGGCGCACAGTCCTGGTCTGGCTTAGGCGAACTTCAGCTGGATTCCATTCGTCCAGACCTTTATGGCTACAAAGCTTTCCATGTTTCTTATAAAAAAAAAAAGAACAACTGTCTCTTTGGGCTGATTCTGAAGTGCGTTTGAAGCTGGAAAATGTCAACAGGTATCAAGACTGTTTGAAGCAACTCTGATGTTATTGCGAGCATAATATTTTGAGTGTGTTTTTTTATGTACCCAGCCCCAGAGTTCTGATCAAAAGTTCCCAAACTAGGAAGCTCAATCAAAAGAGACACTGCCTTAAATTGCACCTACACATCATAACAGTGCGGCTCTTCCGACAGCGTGGAACTGATTAGTTGCCAGCCCAGGTCGCCATTGAAATGGAAGCACGGGGCTCTTTGAATGTTTGAAAATAAAATGAAATCTGTCCTCTCTGAGGGTTGACCAGAAACCTCAACCTCTGAGCCATGTGGCGAGGCAGCGCCTTGATCCTCTCACCTATCACAAGTGATCACTCACTCAGTCATTACCTGCCCTGCATGCTGCTCCATCAGAAAAACATCTGTGAACATTATTTGACAAATTGATCGCTAAATGAGCCATTAGCTGAAGGGGCTTTTGGATTGCCTCTAGGAAGCCAGAGTGGCTGCAGGAGGAAACCGCTTACAGATGCTCAGCGGAGATTAGGAAAGAGAGCAGACTCCTGTCAGTTGCCTGTGAGGCTGGAGGGGACCCGTGGAAAGGCTGGACAGGGGGTGGAAAGACAGCCATGAATCATGTCCTACAAGAAAACTTACCTTCCCTAAAGGAAGCTGTTTCATTAGCACCAATGGTAAAACTGTGTAATTCCCTCGGTACCTTTAGGGGGAGATTTAAGCCTTTGTGGAACCAAAGGAGAAAGAATTGTAGCAGGTGACACGCTCATCAAGGAAAGAAAGCCGGGAAAACAATGTTAGTCATTTTAACCACCTCTGATTGCCAAGAGCCGACAGGTGTGCCGTTTACCATTGTTCTGACAGGCAGCCAGAGAGCACGTTAGTATTCAGCCTCTCCTCTCCTCCAGTGTGTGGAAACACACACACACACAGCTGCCTGCCTGGCTCAGGACTCATGGAGTGAGGAGAAAGGGAGAGAGCGGTTCCTCACATCAGCATCCACGGCACGGCTTTGTTTGAAGCTGAACTAAAAACACATGGTCTTCCCGAGACACAGGCCGCACATGGGCAATTTCCCCACTGTAGCTCCCAAAATAGCCTGTAAACAATGTATGGAAAGTTCAAGGTAAATAGATGCAGAGAGGGGGCCCAGGTTAAATTATGTCAGATCAGCCAGAAGTAGAGGCTCCAAGAGTCCTCACGGAAACGCTTTTCATAGAGCCTGCAGGTTTCATGTTTCTGACAGATGTTGGTGATTTGCGGAAAGATCCTGGAATAAAGAAAGCAGGTTGTTTTGATCCAGAATAATGTGTTTGCCTGTCTTGCATGGCATGGAAACTATTTCGGTGCCAGCTCCCTGGAGAGGGGACGGAAAAGCCCACAGGACTGAGGAGTGCCAGACACAGTAGCTGGGAGGCTTCAAGACTACAGCTTCCTTTGGGACTGGGGTATTAAAAGCTCACGGTTACTGGCTGGTGCAGCATCACTAGGTAGACTCCCACGACCACGGAGAAGGACCAGAACCAGACATCTGTGTGAATAGAGGGCTCTCCAGATTGCAAAATTGGTGAAGATCAATAAAATCGACACTAGGTGTGTTTGGAGGGGGAGAAAAGGCATCCATTATTCACAATACAAGAAATTTGAGATGTGCTGGCTCTTTCCCAAAAGTCCAGACATTTTTCTAATAAAATAAGCAGTTAACTTCAAACAAACTCGAAAGGCATGACATAATGGTACAATCACATCCATAAGGCTCGAGGCTTACCCGCTAATGCAACCCTGTAATAATAACCTAAGCCAGAGGAATCGAATAACCCACCCAAACAAGCCACTTTCATGTTAAGAGCAGGGGGCTTTCTATCCAAGGGCCCTTTTAAGAGGCAGCAGATTTACTTCCTACTTACTTCCTTTACCACACCGAGACATTGCAATTCACATGGCTGATAAACATGCAAGACTATTCGACATGCGTGCCCTTCAGATTGCGTGGTAGCCCTATGGACAGTGCATGGCCACACCAACATGACTCCATTGTTTATCTCTACCCTTGCTTTCCAAGTCAATAAATCATCGTGGAGGTTGAGGGGGATCGGAGGAGGCATGAGAGACAGAAATGAGCAGATGCTCTCTCTATGAGATGTTTACTTTTCTGTCTCCCTTGAACTCTGGGGAAATCTTTATCTTCCCAGGAAAAAAATTGAAAGGAAAAAGTTGAGCATCATAGGTACTCAAATGGGATTATTAGAATTTTCAGAGAATAAATTATTGAAATGTAGAAACTGGGATCAATGCTAAATATGACACCAAATCATGTAAAATATTGTCCCAGATGGACGCAATTTTTAAAACACAAAGTGTAGACTTCTGCTCGTGACCTGTGGACATATCCTTCCTTCTGAAACTAAACCTTCGCAACTTCACATCCCAAGATTCAAATAACAAAATCTAAGAGCTGCAGGGAGAAAGAGAGAGAATAAAGCAGAAAGCAACTGTGTTAAAAAGTCAGGATTTCTTATGATAAACCTAAATGTGACCCACTGCCAACAGTGTCTCCATATAAAAACATTTAAGAGGTATCTGATAGCTGATTCAATGAAGTCAAAGAGCTAAGGGAAGCCGGTGGAGAAATTCTGCTCTCCTATTAACTATCAATGTGTGCAACTTGTTATGAGCTCCAGAAATCAAGGTGTCTGGAGAGCATTAGCAACACAGCTGTAAGTTAAATAGGAGGTACAGAGGTGAAAGTCTGGGCCAGTGATCTGCAGATAATTAGTAAGAATATTCTGGTAACCCAAATGATAGGGCAGGAAGAACCAGGAAACTTGGAGAAGGTTCCGGTTGAAGAAGATAGGTCATTAAGCAAGTGGAATAAGAAGAAAAAAAGATAAGGCAAGCATAGCTAGGAAGGAATTATTAAAAGTAATTTCTTATTTTTAAAGGACAAAAGGCAAGGTCATGCTGGGAAAGCAATTCCTAACGTGGTTGAATTTTAGAGACGTGTGAGCCACTCTTGGGGAGGAAGCATGAAATCCTCAGGCAGTTATAAAGAAAAGGCTGGGGAAAAAAATAAAAAACACTGGCTATCTGATTTAAGAGTGGAATGTGCAGGATCATCTTTCTGTCGTCCCCCTGACACAGGGGAAATGGGCTTTGCTAACACCACTCCTGCCACCTATGCTCTGGGACCTTTCCTTGTCAACGCCACAAGGAACTGCCTCCAGTTTCCCGTTTCCTCCCACTGTTACTCTGGTGCGCACCCTGTAGACGATGACTTCCCACATACCACACACACTGCAGCAGCACGGGTCTCCCTTCCTGTTCGTCAAGCGCAGCAATCTCTCTCACCTTCTTTGTCCTGACATTTCTTCGGCCAGGGTGTGTCCTTCTCCAAGGTTGTCTGGTTTCTTATCTACACATTTTAGATCGCTTGTCACCTGCACAGAGACCACAGGCATCTACTGTGGTGTTTATTCCCTGAGAATCCTAACAGTGGTAACCTAATTTCTTAACTTAATATTGAAACCAGAGGAATATCAATTGTTTAGACTATAGGTCTCAATTTTGACTGTATATTAGAATGAATAATTCCTAGGTAGTATTCAAACCCAGTTTTAAAAAAATGTCTACCCACGAGCTGAACATGGCAGTCAGTCTTCATCCGTGCCAGTTCCATGGCTCAGTTAAGTCTAACAGCCAGTCAAGAAATGTCATGACAACGGAGGTGAGAGGCCTCACTGTGTTTGATGGACAGAGAGGAAGACATGTTGTTTGCAGTTTGCAAGTTAAAAACTTACTATTTACCTAGTTTTGTCCCCCTCTAGATCAATCCCATGGTCTTTAGGTTCTGTACATCAAAAATTACTCCTGGAACTCTTTCAAATATCAGTTCTCAAGTGATAGCCTGGGCAGGTGAGCCGTAGATGGCTCTGGGTCTCCAGAAGCCCATGCTAAGGAATTCTAACACAGACGCAGGACTGAGACTCACTGGCCTACCAGAAATGGATGGAGATATTCAGTTAATGGTTCTGTGGTGGGGACACTTCATTACCGCTTGGCATCTGCGAGTAGGGTATGCAGCAGCAAGAGCTATGCCCATCAACAGTCCTGTGCTCACCTTACGGCAAGATCCCTTCTCCCAACTTCATCATCAAGCCAAACCTAAGACCAAACATGATCCATTTTCACTATTTGAAAAAACAAAAACAAAACAACTCTTGTCTGACCATCATCTCTTCACTGACTCAATTTGAAGGCTCCTTGGTATAAACATCCCTATATTGCCGCCTCAGTTAAGTTCCATGTGTCAAAGAGGACTGCGAAATGAGCAATTATCTTGCCAGGCTCGGTTTGTTCAGACCCTGCACTCAAAGGAAAGTCCTGTGTTCTGGAGAACTGGCCCTCTACTGGCTTCTGAGACTAGGCCTCTGAAGCCTAGGAACATCTTGCCCAACATACTGTTTTCATATGCCTGAGGCTTCAGGCCGTGTTCATCTATTTCGCGAAATATTTAATGCGAAAATGTGGCTTCTGGTAACTGTGATTTTCTGTGTCTCATCAGTGTGACCACAAGCGGATAGAGGACAGATAATTGGAGTCATTCCCCCAGGCATTGCTTGCCTGTGTCTATGTGGCTGAGCCAATGCAACATTTCCAACACTGGCCTCCATGAGCTTCTGTGGATGGCCAGGCTCCCCCTGTGGAGCCACAGTCATCGCTCCATGTGTGACTCTGGTGGGTAGAAGGGGAAATGGGACGCTCAGAAGCCTGTGCTTGCTGTCCCCTAGACTTTGCCGCAGAGCGTTCCCTTTGGTGATTTATGTATGTCAGCTTTCCATGTTATCGCCATGTTGGAATAGAAGTTCGCCCCTGAGAATTCTCACAAAATGATATCTATTCCAAACAGGTGGCTTTCCCAACATCGACTTGATTGTTATTTGCTCCTAAAAAAGATTTTACTCCAAGAATGTGTGCATGGTTATTTCTTAGCACCTCAAAAAAGAAACAAATAAACAAATTTGACTTTAATTATGAAATAGAACTCAATCAAATGAAATGTTAAATTATGCTTTTTTTTTCTTAAATTGAACCACCACCTGCCTTATCCCTCCTTCCATTCTTACACCCCTTGTACCTCATTCCTTGTAGCATTTTGGCTACAAGGGGCATTAACCATGGCTATGTTGACAAGCAGAGCAATCTGGAATTCTAAGCTTTTAAAAAATCTGATATACTATGTGGCTTCCTTGAGAATATGCATTTTATAATCCACCAAAGTAAAATAATATGGCAAAGAACATTCCCACCTTCTCACGGGTTCTTCTGCAGCACATCCAGTAACTTCTACACATCAGACAAGAAAAGAGAGGTCCAACATCTGGGACAACCGAGGCAGTGCTGGTTAGTTTTCTGTCACTATGACACAAGCTAAGGTCATCCGGCAGAGGAATATCAGCTGAGAAAACACCTCCATCAGCCTGGACTGTAGGTAGGCAAGTCTATGGCACATTTTCTTAATTAATGATGGACCTGGGCAGGCGAGCAAGCCAAGAGAAGCATGACAATGAACATCACTCTTCTGAGGCCTCTGCTTCAGTTCTTGGCTCCAGGGCCCTACCTGGAGATGTGCCCTGTCTTCCTTCAGTGATGGACTGTGACCTGGGGGCTGGAAGACGAAATTAACCCTTTCCTCCCCTAGGCTGGTTTCAGTCTTTGTTTTGTCACAGCAATAGGAAAACCCCTCATGGTACCCACAAGAGTGACTAATACTGCAGCAGACCTGACCAGGCTGTGTTCGTGGAGGGCTGTAAAAGGGTTTGGAACAGTGAGCTAGAAGAGTCATCGAGTCTCATAGCTTGGTGAGCTGCTACACAAAGTTGGAAAGCAGAAATATTGAGAGAGGTACAGACAACAGAGGCTTGGCTTGCGAAGTTTCAGAGATGAGCAGAGACTCCTCCCTGGGGCTGTTCATGTGACTTTTTTTTTATTAAGAAGTTATGATCTCTGTTCAGCTGGGGCTACAGAGTCAAAACTGATTAACAAGAAGCCAGAAGCACTAAAGTTAAACCTTTACTGCGGTAATTGATCCTGATTAGCTGGTGCTGAAAAATCAGTCATGATCAATCAATAAGTGGCCAACATCATTGAGGAAACATCATCCCGGGTATATTTCTGCAGGTCACAGCACAGTAGCTGTGGTCAAAAGGGGAACAAGGCTGCATCTCAAGCTAGAGGCAGAACTTAGTCTTGTGGAAAAACACGCCAGTGGGTACTAGTCTTGGCAGCATGATAGCTGTAAGGATGGAAAGATTTTAGGAAGAAGGTCAGGCTTGGCACCAAATGGCAGGGTCAGAGTCCCTGAAGGGAGGCCAGGAGGTCATTGGTTGAGGGCACGTCCTCAATTGAGTGGAAACACCAGCATATTGGAGACCCAAGCACCACGACTTCTCCCATAGACAAGAGCACATGCAGAATGAAGCTGGCCTGAGCCTATGAGAGTCTGCTGAAGATGGCAGAGTCAGAGAGATGACATGATCGCAAGCATTTGAAGCCTAGAAGATCATGAGTAAATCCCAGACATCAGACACTAACATTATTGGTGTTTTGATCACTGTGCAGAAGGGCCACTATTATGGAGTGAGGGATGTTGAAGGAGAGGCACAGTGGTGCAGGAACACTCTGACGGAGGGGCACCAGGATTGAAGAGAACTATGTTGAAGGAGCACTGTGAAAAAGGGTACTGTAATTGGGGGGCACCATGATGAAGGACCATGGTAAAGCACCATTATGGAGGAGCACCGTGGTGGAGGAGCACAGTGGTGGAGGAGCACCGTGCACCGTGGTGGAGGAGCACCGTGGTGGAGGAGCACCGTGGTGGAGGAGCACTGTGGTGGAGGAGCACCGTGGTGGAGGAGCACCGTGGTGGAGGAGCACCGTGGTGGAGGGGCACTGTGGTGGAGGGGCACCGTGGTGGAGGGGCACCGTGGTGGAGGAGCACCGTGGTGGAGGAGCACAGTGGTGGAGGAGCACCGTGGTGGAGGGGCACAGTGGTGGAGGAGCACCGTGGTGGAGGATTACAGTGGTGGAGGAGCACCGTGGTGGAGGAGCACCGTGGTGGAGGAGCACAGTGGTGGAGGGGCACCGTGGTGGAGGAGCACCGTGGTGGAGGAGCACAGTGGTGGAGGAGCACCGTGGTGGAGGGGCACAGTGGTGGAGGAGCACCGTGGTGGAGGAGCACCGTGGTGGAGGAGCACAGTGGTGGAGGAGCACCGTGCACCGTGGTGGAGGAGCACCGTGGTGGAGGAGCACCGTGGTGGAGGAGCACCGTGGTGGAGGAGCACCGTGGTGGAGGAGCACAGTGGTGGAGGATTACAGTGGTGGAGGAGCACCGTGGTGGAGGAGCATTGTGGTGGAGGAGCACCGTGGTGGAGGAGCACCGTGGTGGAGGAGCACCGTGGTGGAGGAGCACCGTGGTGGAGGAGCACAGTGGTGGAGGGGCACAGTGGTGGAGGGGCACCGTGGTGGAGGGGCACCGTGGTGGAGGGGCACCGTGGTGGAGGGGCACCGTGGTGGAGGGGCACCGTGGTGGAGGAGCACAGTGGTGGAGGAGCACCGTGGTGGAGGAGCACCGTGGTGGAGGAGTACCGTGGTGGAGGAGCACAGTGGTGGAGGAGCACCGTGGTGGAGGAGCACCATGGTGGAGGAGCACCGTGGTGGAGGAGCACCGTGGTGGAGGAGCACCGTGGTGGAAGACCACCGTGGTGGAGGAGCACCGTGGTGGAGGAGCACAGTGGTGGAGGAGCACCGTGGTGGAGGAGCACAGTGGTGGAGGAGCACCGTGGTGGAGGAGCACCTTGGTGGAGGAGCACTGTGGTGGAGGAGCACCATGGTGGAGGAGCACTGTTGTAGAGAATGACTGTGATTCCCCTCAAGGATACTCCTGAGCATTCTCTCTCAGCAGTTCTCCATCATGGAACATGGGGGAGCAGGAATTGGTACTCACCTGTTACATCTCTCTCTTTCACCCCTCTAAAACATACTCCTCCCTCCCCAGTTTTTTTTTTTTTTTGACTCATTGTTTTTCAGGCAAATGAAAGTTTTGAAACTCAGATGGCCATTGATTTGTCTCCCAGGTTAAACTTAATTTTAAAATAAGCTCAGCCTATCGATTTCTCTTCAGATCTTTCCTGTTGACTCAGTTGTGTAGAAAAGTGAAGCCCGTGCTAAGGTTGGGGCTATTCAAGAGCTATAGATTTCCAAAATGTTCGTTTGTGGATCTTCTTTCTCATTCTATGCAAATACCAACACTTAGGGCATCCTAAGACTTAGATCCGAGATAGCTAACATGTCTTTCATAACTGCCTAAGGCGGGCTCATAGCGTCTGTTGCATTCTGGTAAAAGCATGCATGGATTGAAGTCACGAATCTGCAGGTGGAGGGAATGACCCAGAGGAAAGAAGCCGTGTCAAAAACAAAACAATAACAACAAAAAAATATATAAAAGAAACAAAACCTGGAAATACCCTTCTTTCACAACCTCCAGAAGAGCCAGCCTTGCTTGATTCGGTGGCTTTGGTCCAGTGACAAAGACTTTGGATGTCTAATCTGCAGAACAGAAAGACAAGAGTTAATAGTCTAAGTAACTACACCTGTGGTCATTGTCACAGCCAAAATGGAGAAGCAAGATACCATACAGGGACCACAAGTTCTCCTGCAGAGGAAGAAGCAAGAAAGTCTGTTGAGAGTTCTTTTCCTAATACATAGATTAACTTCATTCAGGAGCTAATTTAGGCGAGCCTTTCTTCCTTAGGACTTTTATCTTAAATAAGAAGTAAAATATCACAGGACGGGGGCAAAAAAGAGCATTTGGTAAATTTTTAAAATTACAACTTATCCAAAAGATATTTTCCAAGGCTAAAGACAGACTTGGTTGGGAAAATGGTCTTTAAATAGAGAAAATGATGATTCCAGCTTCAGATTCCTGTATGAGGGTTTATTACATGTGATGTCTGGTTTATATTAAACTCCTGGAAATCGGGTTTCTAATAGAATGGCTGACAGACCCTTAACTTTAATAGCCTTTTCAAGAAGTGCGTTAGCAAGCATTACTTTTTAATGTCGTAAAATGATGGTTAAACCATTGCAGAATTTTCTCAAGACAGATAAGCAGGTGTTCAAGAGAGCAGAGCTATTTAAATTTCATTGATTTATGGCCTATCTCATATTGAAAATGAAAGGTTTTATTAAATTCCCACAGTAGATACTCCGATCTTCATTTTCCAAAATAGTAGGACTATTTCTGGGTCCCCCATATACCTTAATGCCTTCATTTTAACATTTCTGCTCCTGTATTTTGAAGGTTGCTAGGCATAATGAGACAGAAGCCACAGCCAATGGTGTTAGTTACTCTGTTTTCCTTTTATTGGTTGACTTTTGAAGTGCTTTGTGGGTAATAAAATTCAAGGCGTAGTTACCAAGTCAGGTAAATCGGGGACACAAGTGTCTTACTAGCCATCCCAGCTGCGCCCTACCTTCGCGACTCTTTGGAGTTATGAATACGGCGGCGTGCCTTCCCATTTTAGTGTGAAGGAATATAAAATCTTTATCACAACCCGGTCCCTCTCCAGGTGCTCGTTCATAGCAATTCAAGCCCAGCAACTCTAGTCCTTAGGCTGCCTGGCTGAGAGCAAAGTCACCATCAGGAAAAACAAAACAATAGACTAAAGGATATTTTACATGATTTGTTAGTGTTTCCTGATTGCTTACATAACGCACACCATTGTGACTCAAGGCCACAACCCCAGTGAATAGTAGGACTGATATTTACTGCAGAATGAGATAGAAATGACATTGTCTTTCCAAGCCATGTGTCAGGGGAAAGTAGAAGCAAAACCATTACTATTTTGTTATTCTTCTGGAGATAATTTAATTACAAGAGTCATAGGGTGCAATTAAGGTGGTCACAGAAGGCATTTTTCAAGAGGTTTGAAGTGGGCTGGCCTATCTAAGATTGTGCCCACTCTATGCCAAGTGAACAACCCGGCACGTGTTCTCAGGCATCTTCCTCCATTGGAGGCATGAGCTGGCAGGGCCACATCTCTTTTATTCTGTAACTACCGCCCCAGGTTAACACAGCAGAATTGTCTAAAAGATGCCATCAAGAGCCAGTCTATCTTTCTACAGATCAGTCCAAAGGCAGATTGGCTTTTGTGCCCACATAGATGAGTCAATTTTACTGTTTTCTTTTGCAGGTATTTTAACTGAAGTAATAGAATGCACATATGTATTGGGTACGATGTGATGTTTAACAACTAGTATCTACCCCAGAGAATTTGATATCTGTGCTTATTTAGCTCTGACCGTGATGGCAACAGCTTTCTCTTCTCAGCTGAGTGATGAGTTGTGCAGTCTATGTGCAGACAGAAGGTTCACAGTGTTATCTCTCTACATCTCCAGACTGGGAAACCAAATATATTAAACCTAGAAAATAAAAGCATGTTAGGCCCGTGCCATGAAGAACCTAGCAACATGCAAACAAAATCAGAAAGGAACCTTAGAACTCCATGTCATCAATGTAGCTCTAAACGTCTACACAGGAGAACAATTAGCTTTGTTAAATTCCAAGAAAATTCTCGGGGACATGTTTCTTATTTTCCTATTGGTTTCTTGTCTTCTGTTACTGGAGTACTCCACAAGAGAAAAAAAAATCTTTCTGACTCACATTGAGTTCTAACAACTTAACCCAACCTAATCCCACTAACATATTCTCTAGACAGTTTTTATAGAAAACTTGCCTAAATGAATCTGCAGGTTAGAACTATGCTAATATTTACCAATAATAGAATTTTATAACTTAAATTAGTAACTCTCTATTTTTCCCCTCTGGATTGAAACTAGCTAGATTTGACCATATTGCTTTTCTATTTCTTCAGACTTGCAGTTACGGCTGAGAGAGGGCTGGCTTCCCTTCCCTTCTATTGTGAAGATGTTGAAGAGAGAAAATAACACACAGCAACATTTGAAATTGTCCCGATTCAGAATGGTAAGTACAATTCCAGGATGCTAGAATGTGTGGATGCATCTGTAGCCTCAAGCTTAATTCTGCCCTGAGCAATCTGTATGAGAAGTATATTTTAATAACAAGGGAGTTGCAAGGGTGATTTGTTTCCTTCTAATATTTTTGAAGTGTCATAAACTGCTGCAAAATGTGGCTGAGTTTTTCAACCAGTTGACTGAGGACTTACTGCATCCCTTTAAGACGGCTGGGTTGTTGAAGAGAGAGAGCAACAGCCTATTAGCCTCTGAAAGGTGCCACTCACTATCCAGAGGAAAGAGAACTAGGAAAGGATGTCCAAGGATGTGCTGACTGGTCCAACAAGAGAGCAAAGGCTCCCTGACTCCATGACCTAACTCCAACTGCACACAAGCCTTCCATTCTCTCCATTTTACATTCCTGCAGTGCAGCCACCACAACTGCAGAGCCCCATGGTGTCTACTTCTGGAGTCACTCTCATATGGTGTCCAAGGGTCAGTGCCCATTAAATCATCCTGCTTCCATAGCTGCCGGGAGAGCTTGGGGTTGCCTGAGAACTTAGATTGCTGGAAAATAAACTCTGACTCCTCCCTCCTGGTCACACTGGGCCTCTGTGTTGCTGCTCCCAGCTCCTAAATTGGCTCAGAAGTCATATGGGACACCATGCCCTTGTGCAGGATCAAGTCATCGCTCTATTGAGGGGCACTGGAAGCTCAGAAAGAAGGAATCAAGTCACACTCCTGCCGCCGATGTTGCCCACCAGGTCCTCCTCCGTCAGTAGACAGTCTACAGCGACCATCAGAGCAGACCTGAGCTCATGCATGGCCCCCAGTGTTCTTCCTTTTCCATGCTTCAGGCCTATGACTTTCTATAGTCGATCATACCTGCTTCTTGATGTGTTAGAGGTGGACAAAGGCATCTGGAAAGTTTCTCTTTCTCAGCCATACTAGATTTCATGTTTGTCACCTCACACATGTCAGAGCTGAGCTGAACATTGTCTTTATGTGTGTGTGTGTGTGTGTGTGTGTGTGTGTGTGTGTGTGTGTGTGTTGGGGTTGGGGAGAGGTTTGCACACACCACAGCTCACATGTGGAGATCAGAGAATGACCTTAGATTATTCTTCCCATCTTCCACTTGCCTGGAGATAGGGCCTCTTTGTTGTTTGCACTATGTAGGCCAAGTCAGCTGGCCTGCAAGCTTCCAGGAATGTGCACGTTCCTGCCTCACATTTTACAGTTTACACTGGGAATTCAGATGTGCACCCCACATCTGGCTTTCACATCTGGGTTCTGGAGTTGCAAACTCCAGTCTGCACACTTGCATGCCAAGTAATTTACCAGGACAGCCAAGGCTACACTGAGAAACCCTGGCTCAGGAAAAAAAATTTTTTTTTCTTGTACTTCACAGTCAACATCATTTTAATGTTTTAACTGAAATTCTTATACTCTGGGAAATTATAGAGGTGCCTGTGCTCATATCTTGCTTTAAGTAGTATTTATTGCCTATTCCATATCCAAAGCTTGACAGCATTGGGTGCTGGCAAGCCACCCTTGTGCCAGGGGCATAGTGACCTCTCAAAAGTCAGAAAAAAAACCAAAGTGGCCTTTATTTGGACACATTTTAAGCAGGAACCTAATTTCAGAAATAGCTAGGGATGAGATTTAGGCACATCAGCTCGGGGGCTGGGTTGGAGATGCTACAGTCAGGATGATAGCCACTGCTTTCTCCTTATAGCTCACAAACTCCTGCATACCTACTGCCCCGCACCCAATCTGCATGCCCAAGACTTTACCATTTTTTATTTAGCCAGGGGACTTTTATGCATGGCATCTTCAGCAAATGCTTGTCAGATGAATAAATAAACGAATAGACGACCACTGATTTTCACTCACTAGGACCTGTTTAAAATTCTCTATGCACATGATTCTCCTGGATACCCAATAAGAAAACCAATTTTACTATAAAGCATTTTCCTATTTGAAACATTTGTTTCCATGTTATAAACAAAAACTTACTTAAATGATACTATACATATCTAGTACAATACTAGAAATGTATGTGATCTACACTTTGAATCTTGAGGTATTTTCTAGTCATACACATAACATTAAAATTTGCATAAATATACAAATATTTAAGTACTCTTTTTTTGATTATTTACTTCCTAAAAACTTCTCTTTCCCACAAAGTACACTACCCTAAGAAGAAGGAAATACACACACACACACTTTTTAATATGTGAAGATGAGGAAACCAGCTGCTCCTCAAGAAGTCTACCTCCCAGGCGGCCAGCAGGCAGTGAAGTCCTTCTCAAGTGCTTACTACGAAGTAACGCACTGCAGAAATAGAAAGGAAATACTTTGTAAGACAACTGGAAATAACATAGCCAACATTTTAAATACACTCAGGGGATTCCTTAGAAACTATTCAACTATAATTGCTAATCCCTATAGGTATGGAAATGTAATATATATATCACATACACCACACACAGGCACACACATCGTGTATGTGTACACATACACATGCACGCACACACACAGACACACACACACACACACACATTTTATAAGTTTGTAGCTTGAAATTAGCCTCCAGACTTCAAAAAGAATGTTTGCATAGTCAGAGAAGGGTAACGAACCTGAGAAAGGTGGTTGTCGGTAAAATTCACAGCACAGAACCAATGTTTTCAAAGCTGAATGGGAGAGCCTACATTATTGACTAGACTTTTGGAAAACTATCAAGAGCCCAAGTCTCGATTCCAGGACAGAAAGATGACCTTATTCAAGAAAAGAAAGGGTGGCCAGCTGCTTTGAACTTGTCAGCGTTCTCGCGTTCTCTAGAGCAGAGGTTCTCAGCCTTCCTAATGCTACAGCCCCTTTAATACAGTTCCTCATGCTGTGGCAATCCCCAATCATGACATTATTTTTGTTGCTATATCATAACTGTAATTTTGCTGCTGTTATGAATCTGTGTTTTCTGATGCTCTTAGGTGACCCCTGTGAAAGGGCCATTCGATCCTCAAAGGGGACATGACTCACAGGTTGAGAACTGGTGTGTGTGTGTGTGTGTGTGTGTGTGTGTGTGTGTGTGGTTGTGTATGTGTGTGGAACTATATGTTAGCTTTTAAACAGCAACAACTACTACCTCACACCTAAGAGCTGAGAACCTGATCGTTCATTGGATATTGAAACCAAAAGACTCAACAGTCAGAGCGGTCCCACCACAGCTGTCTCTCACAGGAGCAACAGCGGCGTGGTAGTTACTCAGGCCAAAGATAGGGTTCTTCACTAGCCTAATGTGGAGCCAGAAGCCCAGAAGTTTCTTGGAGAGCCACTCGCCTCTATTCCACAATGAAAGCTTGGAAAACTGGTTCTATTGTCAATGAAGGAATCAGCAGCCGCTACAACAGTGCAAATCAACTTGACAGCAAGACAGAAAACCAAGAGAGGGAAGGAGAAAATACAATCCCTTCTGAAATATACTTTTAATCTGGGCTGGTACCACCAGAAGCTTCCATCCACAATTGAGATGGACCTTCCCACGTCAATCAAGGCAGTCAGGGCCGTTCTTCAGGCGAGGGTCCCTATTCAAGTGATTCTAATTTACTGCAAGTTGACATTGAAACCAAGCACACGCCTTTAATTCCAGCACTTGGGAGGCAGAGGCAGGTGGATCTCTGAGTTCGAGACCAGCCTGGTCTACAGAGTGAATTCCAGGACAGCCAGGGCTACACAGAGAGACCCTAGCTCAAAAAAAAAAAAAAAACAATAACAAGCATAGCAATTATAATAACAATAAAATAATTAATAAACTCCTTGGCAACTTAACACACATGTACAGCACTTAAAAAGGCATAACTTTATGCAAACACACCAAATAGATAAATTAATAAATATTTAAAGTAATTAAATAAGACTTAAAAAAGCATAATCTTGTTTCCTAAGTGTCATGTTTATTTCATAATAGAACTATAATCCACTGGAAGATGCCTGAAATCCTTAAAATTCCCAATACTTCAAAACCTCAAATATCATAATTGTAAGATTATATTAATATAAAAACCAAGGAGTATGCATTCAACTTTTGCCAGTTTGATGGGGGCATTTCCTCAACTGAGAGCCACTCTTCCCCAAAGATTCTAGCTCAGGTCTTGTTGACTCAAAATTAAGTAGCACAGACTGTACAAGAAATGATATTTTGATACTCTGTGTAGTCTCAAAACAACACATGGCAAAGTGATTTTTTTTAATCTGCTCGTATAATAGTTCTTATTTTTAGAGACTACGCTGGTCATCTTGTTGCTGTTAGCTTTGATTATGTGTGATGTCTATTAGCTAACTATTGGGATAAACAGCGATCCTTGGCATCTCTGACACGTAGTCCATTCATATCTGACGCCACACAGTAACACTGTGTCATTTAGTCTAATCTCAAACTTGGGATCCTCCTGTCTCAACCTAGTGAGATTATCCTTTTTATCAGTAAAATGTTATGATTCTTTCCAACCTCCTAACCTGTCCATAAAAGATTGTTTTAGATGTGTAAGGAATTACCAAGGCATATTATAAAAAATAATTAGTAGAGTCTGAAACAGGCTCCTTTGTACTGCATAAACGCTAGCCTAGCCATTATTGAATGAAATAAACTATCTTTTCCAACTTCTTTGAATAGCTATAAAAGAGGCTATTTCTTCAGAGAAAAGAATTCAGCCTGCAGGAAAAGACATTTCCCAATAAGTTTGTGGGTCAGGCATAAAAGAAAAAAAAAGAAAGAAAAAGGAAAAAGAAAAAATGGGGGGGGGGTTGAGTGGGAGTGTGAATGATAATATATATATGAACCTGACGAACCTGGAACTTAAATATAAGAATAGAATAAGCCAAATCCTAACATGCAGATATCTGGAAATAAGAACGCTAATTCTTATTAAAACCCCACTCTGAAATTTGAGCTGACTTGGGTACATTGCTGTCATTTTTCCTCATTTCTTCTGAGAGCTAATTAGAACATCTGGAGCTTGGAGGTGGTGTCCCTAACATATCCCGGAAGTCTTCGCGTCATCCCTTTTTAGTCCAGCCTCCTATCTGGAAGCAACCCAAAACCTAACCGGCAGACAAGTACGACTGACGAAGACTCGGACTCCCACTGTCTTGTCACTCACTGGGGTTGTGAGAACAGTGACTGCGTCCAGGGTGGGAGACGAGAAGGGAGCAAAGCTACCCGCTCCAACCATGATGAGGCAGCCTTCTGCCAATAGGACAGTCCGATCCTTATAAACACGGACGTGTTGTTTCTTTGCTTTTGTAAACAGATATGTCTCTAAACATGCGAAAGAAACCACACAACGTAACTGGAAGTCAATCATGTCAACATCATGTTCTGCTTATTTCTCAAGCACGGGCTGGAATTCCGCTAACCTAAACTTTGCTGGAATGTTGACATAACAACTGGCAACATGAGGGGTTTTTTTGGGGGGCGGTTGTTTTGTTTTGTTTTTTAAGACTCCAAGAGTCATAAAAATGAAAACACAGCACATGACATTTTGATCTAAGTTTTGACAGACGTTTTGGGTCAGCATAACATATGAGCTCAGAAATGAAATCCCAGCCATGTCCCTTTCGGAAAAGACTCCCCCTTTAAATAACGTTGTTACCCAAAACGACTAGCATCATCATACCCTAAGCATCTTGGCCAATACTAACTGGAACACTAATGGAAACAGGCTATTTCTAACGGGTCCCCGTGAACTAACAGACTAAACATCCAAGGCATCTGGAATTACTTGCTGGGCTATGGGCTGTCATACAGTTTATCATCCCGGAGCCTATCTGACGCGGCTGGTGCTCTGAAAAGCCCCAGTAATTCTGCCCCTGAGCTAAATTCCATTTTGAGTGAGCAGTAGCATTTCTTGGTCACCCAGACAGGAGGAAACAGAAAGGACTTGAAGAGCGCGGCTTATCTTGCTCAAATAAGACGCACCACGGAGAAGAATAGGACTGCTGTGTTATTTTTAAATTGTGTCTGGCCAGCATGTCAGTATTGATTGAAGAATCCAGCAGCAAAGAATCATGACTGAATTCGGGGCTGAAGAGGCAGCTATCCACTCTTGTCAACCGGTTAGATCAGCTCCCCGTTTAGGGCAATGGTAATCAGGATCTGAGCATCTTGCAGGACCTCTAAAAAAAAATCTTACTCTCATCTCCCACACATACCCTCCAATAAACTTGCCCATCATGTAGGACAGCAATTTGATGTAAAAATATTTGCTCTTTAGTGATAACATGTGTGGTCCTGTACCAGTCTCTTGCTGCTGCTGAACTTCAGCCTGACTGTTCTGGATTGAAACTGTCCTGGGGTTGAACAAAGTGCACAGCCAGGAAAGGGGGCATGCTAGTCCATGAGAGGAGGCTGCTCTCTCTGTCAGGAGAGGGACATTTATCTTCCAGCAGAGAGCTTTGATGCTATTCATATGCTAACAACATCACCACTTCTTGCAGCACTCAATGCAAGGGGAATACAAGACATCATTTGCTGACACAGGGCTCAACACTCTCTGTCCAGCATACTGATCACCGCTCTGCATTCGGCTTCACAGCTAAGCTACTGCGCAGCCTTTAAACCGTTCCTTTAACACTTCAGGATTCCGGTCAAAATAATTTACCATTTTATAGAATGAAATGATGAGACAAAGAACTCTAACTGTATTTTCCTTCCAGTCCTGAAGCGTAGCCTCAGTGCCCTGGGGGCGCCTTTCATCTCCTCTAAGTGTTGGCATATGATGTGATTGTTAACTTAGCTGGCCACCAGATGAAGCGAATTATCTAAACTGCCAAGCTTCCCACTTTCTTTCCAATTTGAGCATCAGTTTAACACAGAAACTGAAGGGTATTATGAAAACTTTAATATAAACCATTTCAGAGAAAAAAATATTGGAGTTTTTTTTTTTTCAAACAGTCAAACAAAAAAAAGCTTAGCCTCTTCCCACCCCAAGAGGAAGGGCCATGAGTATCAGTTGAGCACATACTGAACACACCAAGCCACAGCGAGAGAGAAGGGCCTCTTTGTCTCCTGTAAGCCCTCTTTTCTGCGCAGGGGAGGATTTTTCTAGAGAAAATAACCGAGATGAACTGGTGAGGTCATTGACTAAAGACAAATGACCTTCTGCCAAGAGCCGGCTTCCGGTTGAAAGCATGGTAGAATACACACCACCTAGAGGACAGTCTGGAGTGACCCGCGTGGCCCTGTCAGCGTGATGAAGGTCTTCTGCCTTTAGCTCACTCTGCTCGTGGAAATGCTTTCCCCCTTTGGATTGCTAGCTGTTCACAGAATGTGCAAGCATATGTCCTATGTATCTCTTTGAAAATGAGATACCATCTAGCTGACTCACAATAAAAACCAATGCCTTCTTACACAAAGCAGGCAGAGCGTTTACTAATATATTCTACTTCAATTAGTTCATAGGGACTGGAACCAAAAAGATGTGAATTATTAACAGACATAATATCCATATGCAAAGTAAGTATGTACAATTAAAATGTGCCCAAATCAAAATTAGAGATTTGAAATTTAAAATATTTGAAATTATACTTAACTGGATTTCAATAATATAAAAGTTAATATATATACATATATTCATATATATATATAAACATTCCTGAAAGTTAACAATATTATAGATTTTCCTCTGGAAAAATAATCTTATTGAGATTTTATTAACTCTTTATAGACAGACGACAGGAAGGAGAGAGACAGACAGAGAGATCGAGGCAGAGACAAAAAGATGGGGGGCGTGATCTCAAAAACAACTTTTAGCCATATAGTACCACTCCAAACACTATTTTCTTTTTATGAATATAATGCAGGAAAGTACAAGGCTATGGAATAGACGTGCATTCATTGTACAAATCAAAACTGACATTCCTGAGAGGAAAAGGGATACTGCCGTGCAAGGACTGTGGTGCTGTTCACATATGGGCTGCATGGGGAATGCTCCCGACAGAGCCAGAGCTGCCATATGCAATGTTCAGAGGCACTTCCAAATATAAAATATAAATACAATATGTAATACACTACAGCATGCTGCATACCAAATGATCAAGCAATTTACTGAGGATTAGCATTTAAGAAACACGTATTACCCAAAGCCCATATGCATCTATCAGTGATTACATTTTTACACCGTTGGTTTTTATCAGATTGTTGTGAACATTTAAAACAAGTTTTCAGAGAATTTTCTGGCTTGTTTTCTGGAAAGTAGAGAACCATCTTGCCAAACGGGGACATTAAGGATCATGTGGCTCCATTATTTAAGTGGGAGAACAGAAGTCCATAAATGACTTGCCCAAGATTAAGACATGAACAGCAAAGTTCAGAGGTCCTGGCTCTGGGGCCAGTGTCTCAATGAAAACTGCCTTAATCAGTTCCTTTTCAAAACACACATGCGTGTATATTTTTAATTCTCACTGACTCCTCTGTCGCCCAGGACTGCAGTCATCTCTAGAAACAGCCAGGCCTGGATCTGACACTCTAGCAACACCGTTCTATTCTCAGTGTGATTTCATGGAGTCTGACTCACACTCTTCCGTAGAATTCCCTGGGGAATGGGAGGAGACGTTGACCTTGATAGAAAAGCAGACGTGGCTTCGTTAAAGTCATCCCAGAGTTGAAAGTGTTTAATCCCGAAATAGACTCCGCAGAGGAAGCCTTTGAAGATATTTTGTTTTGCCTCCAGAGCGCTTTAAGAAACATGGGATCGTGTGCCAGAAGCAGCCTTCCCCCTGCCATCAGCCGTAACTGGAAAGAAGGGGGAAAGCCTGAAGACTAAAGAACATATGACTTTCAGCCTCACACATGAGCATTGTGCAGGCCTCCTCAGCCACCTCCCGCTAGTGCAGCAAGAGTGTTAAATCATTCAAGGGGAGGTCCAGATCTAGACCAAAAATTGCTGCTCTAAAGAATCTGGCAAATCACTCAGCATTCACTTCTTTCCCCCTCAAAAGAAAGCTGTTTTTTTAAAATTTCATTTCAAGGGCGTCAGGGATCTGCCGAGAACATTCTCTCAGAGACAGCATCATAGCAATCTGGTGGGTTCACTTGTTCCAGCATTGACAGTCACAGAAAAAGCCTCCAGCTTCAGCCTGGAGATGGGAAAGCTTAAGTTTTAAAATACTACCAAGACAATGTTTATGACAACCATGAAATGCTTGGTCTTCTGTTGAGTGCTGAATTTGGAGGTCCTTTAAAAGACTTAGAAGAACATGTTAATTAAAATTTAAAGCTATTTCTCAACCATCTCATTTAATAATTCAACACTCAGCACTGTTCATAAGGATCTGTGCACTGCCATTAACCAGAGACATAAAAGGACTCTGGTCCCCGACTGACTATCCCAGTTTCTTTCCAGCTCAGTAAGCTCCCATGTGCCCATTGAGCCAATTACAGTGAAAATTGCCCTGTGTTCTTTGAACTTCCAGCAAGGCATTTGTAAGCAGAGTCAAAGCAGCACATGGAAATATCTATGAACCAAGTCATTTATCAGCCATTGTTGTTATTTTTATTATTATTGTTGTCATCAGCTTCCTAAAACACAAAAATCACACATGACTAAAAGACGCACCCATCTTTTCACAGATACATTACGATGGCTCCACAAGCCAAATTTCGTGGTGTTGGCCAGCAGGGAAACTCTGGCCCCCTGATGTAAGAGCAGAAATGCAAAGACACTGATACCTGGGTCTGTGCTTTCCCCGGATGACATTTGTCATGGTTCTTGTCGACATGGTATGTGCTCAGTCACACTTACCATTCTTTAAACTCAAAGCGCACGAAAGGGTAGGGAGAGTCTAAGTCTAGATTTAGCTGTTCCTGGCACAGTAAGTCAGGCGGGTGTAGACACCATCCACTGATGTAGTTAGGACCTGATTTCAGACACCCAGCTAACAGGAAGCAGTTCTGTCTTCACTGGAAGTCATTTACCTGTCCTCAGGGTGCAATCTCCAGGTCAGATTTGGTATTCTGTCAGACTGATTATCCTGAATTCATCTGCTACAAAGCATTGACCAATAATCATTACTTGATTGACAGTTTAAAAAACCTGTTCCTCTAAAATGAGGCCCAGGAAGACACGCGTTCTACATGAACATTAATTCTGGCTGGCTGTCAAGTTTGTCCTTTATCTGCACTAGAGTTTGATTTGCATAAACATTAAGAGCACAGATTCTAAATATTGGTATGATAATCAACTATTTCTGGGGACTATCATGAAACAGAATCATTAGTTTGAAAAAGCCAGCAAATGTTAGGGGAAAAGGAAAGGACCTGCATTCACTCTAAGTGATCACCTGGCACTTCACTGTGTGAAGAAAGGTTCAGGGGTTGGCACTACAGCCATCACCTGATAGACTGTTCGGAATGGAGACTCACATTAGCCAATAGATCCCAGAAAGCAGAGCTGCTACCTAAACAAGATCCACCAGTGATTGGTATGGATGCTACATGTGAAAAACATGAATATAGGTTCTTTATGCTGTCAGAATAAAGCAGAAAAATCCAACCTTCTACAAGAACTATATTGCTTCCTACGACCAAAGAAAATATCAGTTTCCTCTTGACACATATTTAACTAAGTCTCAGGGCTAAACAAGTAAAAACCACACTCCTTGACATCACTTGGGAAATCTGTTTTCTTACACCCGCAGATTATCAGGTATTTTAGAAGAGGAAATATAAGACTGGATCTTGAACAGATGGTGCTGGCCAAACAGGACTGCTGTATGCAGAAGAACCCAAAGGCATTCATAGTTATCACCCTGCACAAAACTCAAGTCTGGATCCACCAAGGACCTGAGTATAATACAAGACACAACGAAGCTGATAGAAAAGAAAGTGGGACTAGTGTTTAACTCAATGGTACAGGAAATGACTTTCTGAACAGAACACTGATATCACAGGCACTAAGATCAACGATTGATAAATGAGACCTCATGAAACTGAAGAGCTTCTCCATGGCAAAGGACACCTTCATTTGGACAAAGTGTTTACCTAAAGAATGCAAACAGATTTTTACCAACAACACATCCAAGAAATGGCTAATGTTGAAAAAATATAAAGAACTTTTAAAAAAGAAACTGGACATCCAGAAAACAACTCAATTAAAAACTGGGGTGGTCACCTAAACAGAGTTCTCAAAAGATGAAACACCAATGACTGAAAATGCAAAGAAACGTTCAACATCCTTAGTTTTAAGGAAAGTCAAAATCAAAACTACTTTGAGACTTCATCTAACACCAGTCAGAATGGCCAAGATCAAAAAGCAACAACAACAACAAAAAATGGCACAGCTCATGCTGGTGAGGAGGATTTTCACACCCATTGCTGGTGAGTGTGAAAGTTTGTACAATCGTTATGGAAATCAATGTGAAGATTTCTTGGGAAGCTGGGTATCGATCTATCTCAAGATACAGATATATCACTCGGGGATACAGCCTAAAGATTTTACAGCCTACTAAGAGACAACTGGTCAACTATGTTCATTATTACTCTATTCATAAGAGCGAGAAACTGGAAACACCCTAGATGTCCACCAATGAATGAACAGATAAAGAAAATGTTGTACATTTACACAATAGAATATTACTAAGCTATTAAAAAAAATCAGGGCTGGAGAGATGGCTCAGCAGTTAAGAGCATTGCGTGCTCTTCCAAAGGACCCGAGTTTGAGTCCCAGGAACCACATAGTGGTTCACAACCATCTGTAATGAGGTCTGGTGTCCTCTTCTAGCAGGCATATATGCCAACAGAATCTTGTATCCATAATAAATAAATAAATTAATAAATAAATATTTTTTTAAAAAAATCATGAGTGGTGGCGTGCATGCATTTAGTTCCAACACTTGAGAGGCAGGCAGATTTTTGAGTTCAAGGCCAGCCTGGTCTACAACGAGAGTTTTAGGACAGCCAGGACTACACAGAGATATCCTATCTGGAAACAAACAAACAAAAAAATTTAAAAATAAAAAAAATCACAGGTAAATGAAAGGAGCTAGAAAGAAATTATCCTAAGTGAGGTAACCCTGACCAAAAAAGACAAATATGGTATGTATTTGCTTGTATGTGGATGTTAGCTATCTTTGATAGGCAGGCTACAAATGGTATAGCCAAAAGAAGTTAGGTGTAGAGTAAGGGACTCGGGGCAGGGAAGGATCTCCCTAATAATGGGAATGGAATAGATAGTAATGGGTACATGGGGGAGTTGGTATGTAACAGGAGGATCAAATGGGGAGGGGGAGGAAAGAGGAATATGGGGAAGGGACAGCTAAAACTAAGACCAATTTAAGTGATTGTATGAAAACAGTACTGTAGAAAAAATATGCACACATATAAAAGAAGTCTAGATGGAATCACCATATAATGGGGGAGGAAAAACCCCAATTAGACATCTCTTGACACCAAATGAGACTTCCAGTACTGGGAGTGGGTTATATCTAATTGAGTTCTCTAAACAACATAGACTATTGTCAAGGCTATTGGTTGTTCTCTACAAACTGATGGTAAGGTCCTATCGTTGACAATACGTAACTCATTGAACATGGAAAAGTCAAACGGGGAACTACCTAGAGCCTTCACCTTTATTAACTAGTGTTCAGGTACTGGAAGGTTCCCTCTGCACACTACCAAAGGAGTAGGGCTGGAGAGATGACTCGGCCTTTGAGAGCATTTGCTGCTCTTAGCAAACCATGTTTGGTTCTCATCATCCAACCACTTGTAACTCCAGTCCTAGGGGATTCCACTTACCCTTTTGACCTCTGTGGGCACCTGCAATCAAGTTCACACACCCACGCACAGATTAAAATGTAAAACAAAATCTTTTTTTAAAAGAATCTAGTTGTTAGAGGTGGCACTGATACAATTGGTCAGGCTAAAAAATGTGAGAGAGGGATAAGGGAAAGAGAGAGGAGGGAGAGAAAAAAAGGGAGGAGAGATATGGAGGGAGATGGGAGGAAGGAAGCATGGTTAGCCGGTGAGCAGAGAGAAAGCTTGGTGGGAGGAAGTGGGTTGGAGCAAGGAGGAGGAGATGATGATTCTCACTTTGAGCACATTTGAGAGACAGAAGGATGGTAAATGATGATACCAACAGACAAGGCAGAATGAAGATCCCGTACTCAGATGAAATGATAGGTAAGGGCACAGCAGGGAACCCCACGGGGTTTAATTGGAATGTGCTGACATCGTGAAGGACGCACAGATAGGAAGGAAGGCCTGTGATGATGCTCTATTGTACAGACACTTCAGAGAGCACATTAGAAACGCAACGGGCCCAAATTATTTTAACTGTAAGCATGAACCTTTAAGACAGAGAAAACGGAGGTGATGAAATCAAAAGCGTAGAAGTAGCACCATCAGGAGAGAACTACTCTCCAGAGAGATACAAAGCCCTGCTCCAAAGACACAGAGGGGCTAATAGAAAAGTTCTCCCACGTCTAGACTCTGCTCCATAATGCCATGTGCATCCATCATCTCTAAGTTTATGGGGAATATGATCATAATGTGTCTTATCTTCACAGCTGGGTGAGTTCAACATGGGACACTTTCCTCTTTTCAGAGTAACAAAGTATGTTTACAATTTCCAGTGCCCCAGTTTTCAATAAAGACCCTGCTCTGCTTTGGATATGAAGTTTCACCCTAAAAGGCTATGTGTTCAGGGCTTCATTCCCATTTGTTTGGTCCCCATATCCCCATTTTAAAAGATTCTGAAAACTTCAAGGGGTGGGACCTAGTTTAAGAAGTAGTTTCTTCACTTGAGGCAGAACCTTGTGGCAATCTTGTCTCAGTCCTCTCTTTCTTAGTTAGGGTTTCAATTGCTGAGAAGAGACACTATGACTATGGCAACCCTTATACAGGAAAATTTTTTATTGGAGTTGCCTTACTCCAATAAAAAATTTTCCTGTTCAGAGGTTTAATCTGTCACCATCATGGCGGGAAGTATGGCCGTACACAGGCAGATGTGGCGGTGGAGAGGTAGCTGAGAGTTCTATATTTGGATCGGCAGGAAACAAAAAAAGGGAGTGACACTGGGCCTGGCTTGAACATTTGAAACTTCAAAGCCCACCCCAGTGACACACTTCCTCCAACAAGGCCACACCTACTTCAACGAAACCACACCTCCTAATAGTGCCACTCCCTATGAGCCTATGGGGACCAATTTCATTCAGACCACTACATTCTGTTTCTGCTTCCCGTCAGTCATAAAGCACGGAAGGTGCTCTGCCACCCACTCCCAAAACCAGGATATTATGGGCTTGTCCTGGGCCAAATGACAAACAAGTGAACTGTCTGAGATTGATCCCAGTGGCACAAAGCTAAAATAGTACCCTGTCCTTTAGTTTCCCACTAGGCTAACACATACACATCCTCCTGGATATCAGACACACAAGGCCCTCACCAAATAGCAGTAAGGAAAAGGGCAAATGAGAAACACTACAGAGTGAGGTGAACATCTGTTGTAATTGCTGATGAAGAAATAAATTTCTCCTTCACGCTGTAGCTGGGACAGAGTGTGAAATATCAGGTCTATTTGGTTTACAGATGCAAATGTCAACCCAGTTTAGATACTCTAAATGGTCTTTCGGCTGTTAATAACATCTCTGTAACAGCTAATAGAATCACAAGAGACTTGAGCTGATAGGGTATTGAAGGCAGAATTTTATTTAAAATTAATGCTAAAACAAATGGTTTGAGTTTGTCAGTCACCTACCAAGTAGGACCAGCTGTACTGCGTGCCTGTCAGAAAGTAAGGCACCCCTCTGAGACATCAAATATGGACTTCAAAGACATGGGTATAAAGGAATTATGTACAAGAAAGACAATCTGCCAAGGTTTTCTCTTGTTACCAGAATTCAGGCCTTGCTGGAGTTCTGGGTCAGAAATGGATGTTTTGGTCACAATAGCCTATTGGAGCTATTAAGGATGTGCTGGTGGGTGGTCTAAAGAGGGAACTGGGTAGCTTCTGGCTCTCTCTCGAACATGAGCCTGTGAGCTCACATACACAAACTATAAAGAGGACTTGGAACACAGGAAATTCTGAGTGCTCTATGTGAGTCAGAGGGAGGTAGCCGCTCTCCCCTTTGTTCCCAGGAAGCAGCCGAGACCACAAAGAAGAAGAAAAGGCAAACACAGTGAAAGGTAACCGTACAAGAAGGGCAGCTGGGGCAAAACCAGAGGGATGTCACAATACCAGCAACCGGAACTAGCAATGCTTTCAGAATCAAGGCCACATCATGCATTTGTGTGACAGGGGACTCGCTCAGATAGAACTGGATAAATGCAAAGCCAAGTGTCAACATCAGTGGCGAAAGTGACAGAAGCCATGTGACAAGAAGGCAAACAGAGGTGTCTAGAGATCCCTCCTCAGGCTGAGGAGATGGCGTCTTTGGTAAAGTACTTGCCATGTAAGTAAGCACAAGGACCCATGGCAACTGCTGGCTGTACTGGTATGCATTTGTCACCCCAGTGCTGGAAGGGTGGGGATCCCTGATGCTTGCCGGCCAGCCAGTCTAGCCAAATCAGTAAACTCCAGACTCTGTGAGAGACCTTGACGTAGAAAATAAGGTGGCAGCCAGAGAGATGGCTTGGTGGTCAAGAACACATGCTTTGCAGCCGTGAATGTGGGGGTTCAGATGCCAGTGCCCATGTGACTGGCCAGCTGTCTTCCTATGAATACCTGTAATCCCAGCACTGAAGCAGCAAAGATAGAAAAATTTTTGAGGCTTTGCTGACTTCCATCATAGCTCAAAACCACAAGCTCCAGGTCAGAGAGAGACCCTGCCTCAAAGGAATAAGGCAGAGTGTGTTAGAGGAAGGCACCCAAACCCTCCTGCAGTCTCCAAGCAAACACATTTACACACTCACACCTGTGCATGTATACCACACACATATATACATCAGATAATTAACTGCTTTAAAAAAATTAATGTCTTTAAAAAAAATAAGATGGTGTGATAAACAAATTAACCTGCTATCAACCTCTACTGGCAACACATGTAGGAGCATGCTCGCACACACGTGTGCACATACTTTCACATATTAAAAAGAGCCCTTGTCCCTCCTTGCTTCGTCGTCTGAGAGCGCTGCAGGCCTGCCTGGTCTGCTCCCAGTGGAGCCCTCCAGAGAGGATGGGATGAAACTGAATGCCGGTGTTGTGCTGGACTTGGATTCCCTTTCGGTAGCTGACCAGCACACACAATTATCTCAACACTCGGCCACAGTTGCCACGTTGTTCGTAAAATGGAGATTACAGTGTCCTCGCCCTATATTTGTTGTTATATTTGTTATAAGACGCATATCAGACTTAGCCCATTCCCGCCAGTAACATATTAACTGCTCAATCAATAAGAGACATCGCTGAAGCCAAAGGGAGTGCGAAGCAGAAACTCGCTTGCAGAAATTACCTGGTATGTTATTTTTCTAATTGCTGTGAGCAAACTCATGCCGAGAAGCAGCTTAAGGAAGGGTATAGTGGGGCTTACAGTTTGAGGGATACAGCCCATCCCGGCAGGAAGTCGTGGCAGCAGGACTATGTAGCTGGTCACATGACATTTTATTCAGTCTGGAACTCTAGCCCATGGGATGGTCCCAAACACATTCCAGGGAGATGTTTCCTCCCCCAGCTGAACTCCCCACCCTCGCAGAGACCTGGACGTGTGTTTCCAGGCTGGTTCTAAATTCTATCAACTTGACAGTAACGATTAGACACCACAGCAGGGACATTCAAATATTTGAGTTTTTAAATTTCTTTAATCCTCGTGATTGCCTTTTCACAGGAGAGGTCCTCTAGTAACCGGCAGCTTAAGCAATTGACGGAGGACCTCAACCTCTTACGACTTTGTGCACTCAAATCTCTGCTACGCTATCAGCAGGGTCTTGGGCACCAATCTGAACAACTTTACATTTTACAAACAAGAAAACAGAGGCTCACAAGGGTATCATCATTGATCTCAGCCTGGCCAAAACAATCATTCCCACTGTAGGAATGTGAGAGCCCATTTCAACTGGAAGCACTCCCCAACCTTACAAATGGATGAACCTACGTCTGTTCCCAAGGATTAAAACAACGGTCACATTTGATCCAGCCACTTCCAGCTATAGAAAATGAAATGAAATATGTTATCTATTCATATTAGACCCATAGTGAAAGGACATCTTTGTAACAAACCTTGATAAATCTTCAACTTACATGATTTTTTTTTTTTACAATAAACGTTTGAGAACTGGAAGGAGAAACATCTAGGTTTTATTAAGTAACCACTGGGCTGCATACAACAAAAACTGATGAGTAACAGCAGCTATAAGATAGGTCCTGTCCCAGGAGAGTCTAATTAGAGCTAATAAAGAATAATGCTCTCCTTTTGGAGGCTGTAAATAAAACATAAGCAACTGCATTGTTCGGTAACATTTAATTGGCCGGGGGAGTTCGGATGTTCATTTATACTGAAGGAGAAATCTGATTATCACAGCTTCTGGAATTCACTCCAAATTTGTTACATATTCATTGATTTGGTAGGTGATGAATAGCAAGCGCTCTTGGTAGGTGGGCCAATTTCAGGCCAAGCAAGCTGCCTCCAGCTATAGACGATGTACCTCAAACAGGCATCTCTCCCCAGGGAGCTCCAGCACTAGAATTCGCCTCAGGTCAAAGTAGGTAGTAGTGGGAGGAAGAAATAGCTTTGTCCAAAAAGTTGCTCGTCCCAAAACTACGTGTGCCCAAAGAACTCTAAATAAAGAACTGTCTGCCCACCCCCACCCCCACCCCCCACCCCACCCCACCCCGCCAGACTCATCTTCCCCGCTTTTGATGCGGATCAAAACTGCAGAATCCTAATAGTGAACTCCCAAGGGGAGGTCAGGGATGCTCTGGGGCAGAGGCTAGCCTTCAACTCAGACCCTCAAGACTCCAGCGTCCACACTGAGTCCTTGCCCGGGTGTCTTCATGATGCCTAGTTTAAGCCATTCATCCAGGGTTGCACGTGCTAAACCTGCGGTTCTGTTTCCTGGTGTTGTGCCGATCAATTCATTTATCTCCAGCGGATACTTTTTCTCCGGTGGACCATCTGTGAGAGCTCCTGGATACCAGATCCTGAGGATTAGCAAGCCTGTGGGACTATGACTCACCAGTTCTCCAAGCCACTGGAGATGGGGGCCACCAGGGTGACCCCTGCTAGGGTGAGAAGACCGAGGACCCCATGCTCGGTTGACCTGTACCTCCCGCCCACGACTGCACCGATTCCAAGGGCTGACTCTGCTGTCGCAGAAGGAAGCTGTGGGGCAAGTGTTAGGGAGAGTGATTGATTGAAATTCAGAGCACTTTGCAGAATGATTTGTTTGACATTCCCAGTAGGAAACTCTTGTTTGTTGAACTTATTATTCATTCATGTATTCATGAAAAAAATACAATAAATGCATAATCTCTGCATAGTGCCTCAATGATCACATTGAAATGAACCCAGAGCTTTGCAGTGCTAAGCAAGGTCTTTAGTCTGCAACGGAACAGTTTTACGCTGCAATATCATTAACTGTGTCTGGAGTTTACATTATGTGTATAAATCAGCAAGGGAAATTTAACCTGCATTGTAATTTAAGGTTATACAGAGAATCGGGCATTAAAAATGCATATGCATAATAATAACTCCGTGTGTGTGTGTGTGTGTGTGTGTGTGTTTGGTTTTCTCCTACTAACTACTTTAACAATTACTATGTTAAGATGTAGCTGAGTCTGTTCAGCTAGTGTTTGTGTTTTGACTTTTTGACAACTAGAATACAAGCTAGGGGAAATACAGACATTATTTCCAGCATCCGTGGGGAAACATGGGAAAAGGACCCCTTAAATAAGCTATTAGAAATGGGGAAAACATGCGACATTATTTGACGAACAACGCTGTGAAATGCTGTGTTTTAATACAACAGGTATTTCTGGGTTTAGAGCAGTGGGGTCCGAGTGTCCTGATGGCACGTTCCCAGCCAAGCCCCGCGGTGTCCCTACAGGCAGCTGTTATAGTGATAGCCTCTGACCTTCCTGGTGAGATCCAGGGTGGAGAGGAAGCCGGGTCGTTAGCACAGAAGACAAAAGGGAATTTCAGAACCCACCCTCTTTTCTCTAAGCCCAGAATTCTCCCCACTTATCCCTCTGATTCTTACATGAGAGGCTTCAAAGTCTCCTATTCTACAAAAATATTCTATAAAAAAAAAGAAATTGTTCTGCTTATCTTTATTCTGCTCACTTAATCAAGACCCCACGCCTCACTTTTAAACAAGAAACACTAATTGGTTTTTTTTTTTTTTTTGCAAACTCTTATAGAAAACATGAGGAGGTGACATTCCAAGTCCTTTCCTAATCCAGCAATATTCTATTACCAAACCCAGAAAGAAATGAAAGGACAACCGCAGAGCGGGACAAACATAGAAATGTATTGTATTAACTGTGTTCCATAAACATACAAATACTTTTAATAGTTATGTGTCAGGGTAAGGGTATGTGTCCGTGAGTGTAGGCGCCCAGAGAGACAGAAGAGGACGAATCCTTGAAACTGGAGTTGCAGGTGTTTGTGGACTGTCCGGCATGCCTAGCATCGGTGTTCTTTCTGGATCTTCCAGAAGCTTTTTACCAAGGAACTATCCCTCCAGCAGCCAGGGTTATGTTAACATATAAAACACTATGCCTGCAAATCTGAAGTCTGTTTCAGCGCTGGCTAATCTTTCTTATATTCTACTCTGACTCTTCTTTTCAAAAATAAAAACATTAATCATATTGGATTTACTAATTTTATGTGACTGAATGTTTTGCCTGAATATATGTATGTGTACCATACATATATTTGGTACCCACAAAGGCCAGAAGAGAGCATTGGATCCCCTAGAGCTGGAGTCATGGATGGTTGTGAGCCACCATGTAGGTTCTGGGAGTTGAACCTGGGTCCTCTGAAAGAGAAGACAGTGCCTTTACCCTCTCCTGCCCCCTTACTTTGAATCTTAAACAATCCAAATACACCGTGAACTAAAGTGCCCCTCATAATACTGGGGGAAAACTATATATATAAAATGCATCATAATCTAATGCTATATGCTAGAAGAAGTGTGTCAGTGATATCACAAAATACCCAAAGACAAAAGCATCTTACGACTGCACACGAAGCGAACAATCTGGTAACTACACATTAGATTCCCAATCTTCTCATTACAGTGGATTTGACAATTGGCATTAATCACCCAAAGGGGAGAAGCAACAAGGGAAGAGGAGAGAAGCAAGCCAGTATCTATCAGAGAGAACGAGGAAGCTGGAGGCTGACACTTCTGCTTCTTATGTGTCTCCAGTAATATATTTTAATATGGTTCTGCCCCGATTTGTATCCGTTTTCTAAGTGGAAAACCATGTTGGCTCTTCTTAGTGATTCTGAGATGGCATACGATCAGCCACTGTAGGATTCCTCTTATCTACGCATCTCTGTACCCATAAAAGAAATTGCCATAGCACTTAGCTGAACCGAAGTTATAAAAGCGTTAATGGGGCATTCTGCGGGCTAACGTCACTTTGAATCTCTATGCACCAATTTCACTTGTTCCGAAATGGAACTCGTGTTAAGGCTGTGAACAAATTTAAGTCAACTTTTAAGAAACATGTTCTAGTAGAATCTAATATAAATAGAAACTTCAGGAAATTTACAAAGAGACACCTAAGACAAACTTCCACTGACCTGTTTCTTGGGACAATATCCCAGGATAGATGTGAAGAGGACACATCCAATCAACTATGGCATTGGTTTCTAGTATCTAGAAATTTCTAGAAAATGTTGATTAAAGACAAAATAATCAATACTGAAAATTTAGGCATATGTATGCAACTGTCTAATCTTCATTTTCTAGCTTGTGACCCTGAACACAGGTTTTTTTGGAATACTGAATTCCCAGGTGATTTGCTTCAGGTGTTTAACCATTTCAGCCAATTTCTATAATGTGGTTATATTATACCACATAATATAACCACATTTAGGGTTGAGTGCAACCCTAAAGATTTGGAAAAGACAAAGGGACTGAGTGACTTCCCAAAAACCAAGTTCGTGTAAGTTGACCTTCGGGCTTCTTCATATGCCCTGTATCTGCTGTGATGTTATGTTACATCGTTAGATTACCTCCGAACACATTTCTTGAAGGTTGCCTTGAATGTTGTTCACAGCCTAAAGTGAAGAAAGCAGGTTGAAACAGGAGTTTAAAATACTGGACGGGGAGCCATCCAGTATACGGTGAAGTCTTACTGTATCTGTTATCTGTTGACACTGCAGCGAACATGGGAATCAATCACTTACATCCCATGGCTTCCATGCTTAGGTTCGGATTTAGAGCCTGCTGCTCTTATTTACAAGTCTGCAGGACTCCTTGGATTCTAGAGTTTGGACTGGAGAATGACGAGGAACAATATATTTGAGAAAACAAAGTAGGATTTTAAGTTCACACAGAGAGCTGGGTGGGGCTGTGGCTCGGCGGTACTATACTTGCCTGATACACAGACACGGCCCTGAGCTCAGTTCTGGGTACCACACAATCAATAAATAAAAAGTTAACATCTGAAAGTTATAAATTTTAAAAGCTCGTTATAACTTCCAGCCAAAACTAATCACCCTTATTTAAGGCTCGCATTAAAAATGAATGCGTTGCAGCTGCCAGAGTGGTGAGCACCACGCAGATAGCTCCGAGGGAAAAAAAAAAAAACAGGCACAGCTCTCGACATCGGAGTAAACACACTTCATATTCTTTCCTGTAAGGAAGAACAAAAATATCCCTGAGCGTCTACCCCTCGCTTGTCGACCTCTGGAGGCCCCTCGCTGCTTCTCAACCAACAGGCCTTCCTGTATCTTCTATGTCCTTTCCGAAGGGCACTGGCCGCTCCGGAACTAAAACTGCACAATTGTGACGTTCAACATGTCACTTAACAGCCACAGATGAGTTCTACCTGGGACACCGTCCACCCGAGGTCGGCCCACAGGACGGTTGATTCTTTTTAGCAGGAGTTGCTGAGAACCAGCCTGAACAGAAGAGTCCCACCCCAAGCCGGGACCAGGCTGGTTCCACAGACTGTATGGGTTCATGCTTCCACGACCAAATTAGAAGGTTGAGATGATCACACTTGCCATAAATTCTGCCTCATGGGGGATGCTCAAATTATTTGTAACACCTGAGGTCGCACTGAGCATTGCTTTAAGTGTTTTCTTAACCTAGAAAATTCAAAGGCATAGCGGAGGCATCAAAGCTTTCAAACTCACTGGAAAAATAATGAATTCGACACATAAATTCTTAAGGAATACAGCCTTGGAGACATTTCTAAAACGGTCTCATTCTTTCTTGTCCCTGCTGAACTCCCAGCTTCAATCCTGAGGAATGTGCTACAGTATCTGTCTTGTCACCAGAAATGAATTCTGAGAGGCAAAGCGGGCAGCATTCTGGAGAGCGGGGTTACCTCACCTTAGGAACCGATTCGCCGAGTTCCAATTAGCAGAGGATGAGGGCTTTGGTGTGAGAAAAGTGTAGTTTGGGGCTGTTTAATTTTCATCTTCCTATTCTTCAACCAAGAATTTACCTAGCTTTAGCTTTATCCTCTCGTGTCTAAAATGGTAATATTAGCACCTTGCTCACAGTTATTTGAAAGCAAATAGAAAGTCGGCAACTGTAAGGTGTGCATCCAATGACATTGTTCATGATGTCACTTTGAGGGCCTTCTTCTTCCTATTTTCCTTTCGCACACCTGTATATTCCCATGGCATGGACTATTCTTCTTATAGCAAGGGTGCAAAGGATATCTGCCCAGCTTGGGAAGCTCTACCAGTATGAAACCATACCCTTATTACTAAATGCATGAACTAGACTGAAGTGTCAAACAGTGCCCCAAACCATTTGAGTGAGTAAAGACCCACATCTCCTTGAAACCTAAGTAACATTGATCTCCTCAAACCAAGCAACTATTTGGGTAAAGCATCAGGGGTGTTTTGAAAAATGTAGCAGGGGACTGAAGAGCTGACTTAGCAATGAAGAACATGTTCTGCTCCGCAGCGCTCTATGCGCTACCATACAGTTCCCGAGCTTCGGGTAAGGGGCTGGAGGTTGAAACGTACAAAGACTCAGACAGAGAGACAGGGACACGGACCTCTAGTCACTGGTAAGAAGCCCCTTTATTCACTAGCACCATGGAGGCTTATATACCCAACAGTCAGGTGGGTCAGCAGGTGAAAACCTTATCCTCTGATCAAGGCCAAGGCAACCCGTGCTCGTGAAGCAGAGCTGGTAAACAACTTTGACACAGCTTTCAGTATCTCAAATTAGAAGGAAAGTAAGGATCTCTGGCAGGGAAGAGCAGCTGGAGGCCAGGACTTCAAATGGTCCCAACATTGCTCTTGCAGTATCCATATTAGGTGACCCACAACAACCTGTAATCCCAGCTCCAAAGAATCTGATGTCTCTGACCTTTGAGGGCATTCGTACTAAAGTGCACAAACCCACACAGAGATGCATATTTGGAAATTAAGTAAACATTTTTAAATGAATTAAAATGTAAATTTTATCAACCACACTAAAATCCCATGACTTTGTTGTTTTATGAAGAGTGCATAGTTTAGTCATATCAGTAAATTAGTGTTATGCTTATTAATGTGCCATAATTAGAGGTCTTACAGTGTTTACAAAATTCTGATATAAGCTTGTTGCTTAGAACAAAATATCAGAATAACAGTTTTAAGATGTTGAAGTAGTCCACCTATTGGGAGGATAATAAACACCCCCAATATGTTCATAAATAATACAGCCCAGCAAACATTTCTATACCTTTCTTCCTCTCCCCGTGCTCACTGCTAACTTACTTCCCTGAGGCATTTGAAAGAGCGAGCAGAGCATTAAAAATGATGGTGTTGCCAGGTAAGCAAAAACCAAGACGCTGCTTGCCCTCCAAAAGGAAGAGTCAGCACTTAGAGCACACAGCGAACCTGGTTTTTCCAAGACTATATAAATCAGGATGGAAGGAGAGAGAGAGAGCAAGTGTCCACAACCTTCCTTCAAAACAGGGTGGCATATATTAGATGAACTATGTCAAAATAACAGAAAGAAAAATAAAGAAAAAGGAAAGGAAAACCTTGCCAGTCCCAGCACCTAAAGTCCATCCGACACAATGAGTGGGGAGGGGGACCACAACAGGCCACTCAAAACTCTGTGCTCCTGCCCAGCAAGTGTTTCAGGCGATGATGGGAGCAGCTGGGTGAGCAGTGGCGGGACCTCTGAAGGCTGCCACATTTGGTAATTGTTTGGGACTAGGTCTCTAGACGGGGCTCCATCATTCCTCACAGGGATGTAGTATTTTCTAAGGGCTTCCTTTCGCCTGGAAAGTGTAATCTGCAGTTGGTGTGGGGAGTGTATAATAGCCATGGCCACCATGTCTCTACGAGGCAGAAAGGCCTGCAGTAAAGACCGGCTCACTGATTTAAGCGCTGCCGTCAACATTTGCTTCCTGTAGGCTCCAAGGACCAATCCACTCTTGCAGAGAAGCTAATGGATGTCTTATAGACAGACAAAGCTCCCAGACCTGATCACTCAGGCAAATCCCCAGGAGCTCTTAACACATTTCATATTTTTCAAATTGAAAGAACGTGCTACTTATCTGAAAACCTCCTCTTTTCCCAGAAATATAATCCATCAAAGAAAATATCACATCAGCAAAGGGGGAAGAAAAAGAGTAAAAGTAAATGCCGTTCTATTTACAATTCCCTTTTCAGCATCCTACGTATTGATGTGTGTCTAATAACTGGCTACCCATCTTTTAAAAAAAAAAGTGTCATTACTTGGAGACAGTGTTGCGCCCCACAGTAAACGACTTGGCGCTGCTTTGCTGAGCTGGATTCGCAAACCGCCCCCGCCGCATCCTGATGGCCTGGTGACCAGCCCCTTGCTCTGATACTGCACCGAGCTCAGTGTACCAGAGCTGATGCATTGCAGCCTTCACCCTGCCCTCCCAGACGTCACTTGGAACTTAGCACTTGCTTAAGGTTACAAATTGCTCTGACACTCACAGCCAGTGACTCAGCCCAGGCTAGGGCTTAGAAGGAGACTTAAATAAATTGTCATTCTTTAAAAGTGACATTTATGCCTAGTCTACACGTTTCTATAAACATTTGAAATCGGGAGACAGATAAAAACAAACAAAAATGAAAGAGCCCATGGACAAACTGAAAAGAAAGGAAGCTGATTAATCACAGCCTGCTAGTCTAGGTGACAGGAAATGGATGTTGTGCCACCAGCAGCCAGTAGACCGCACCGTCTCATTCGACTTCACGCAATCTGCTCCCTTCGGCTCTGGGCACTGTCCGGGGCACACAATCATCAGGCCAAATGAAGCTAAATCCTGATGCTCAAAGATCTTCTGGTTAATTAAATAAGAGAAACATAAAGCTTTATGATACTCATTGTAAGTGTATTCAGATAGGAGGGGCCGAGGAGTTGGGAAAGAATTGAGGGTGGGGATGAGGCAATCTTATTCATCCTCCATAGGAAGTCAGAAAGGAGTGCAGAATTTAGAAGGTCTCACAGCAGGGGAACTCAGGGTTTTCCTGTCAGAGGGAAGTGAAGATCCCTGCCAGGGAAAATTGGAGACGGATCAAATGATGTCACTTCCTTCAGGGGGCGGACACATCTTACCTATTGACCTAAGACCTGTGGATGTTGATTGTTAACATAGTCATTTGTCTTGGAGCAGGGCAGGGGACTCCCCCCCCCCTTGCACACTCTTTCCACCAGTGGCCCATCTTACAGGTACATTACCAGGTGGGACTACAGCAGCGGTTGATCTGTATTAGGAAATGTCTCATTTTATGTCACACTGCGCATAAGTGAATATGTGTGCATGTGTGTGCGCGTGCATGCACATGCGCGTGTATGCTTGCTTGGAGAAAGCAGAAGGACTTCACTGGACAGCTCAAAGTACCATTTATACTATTACACTGCTGGATGACACCAGCTTATCCCAAGATGCTGATTTCCATGCCATTGTGGCAGTGACCTCAACGGACAGAAAGGTTTCACTAAAGTAAGACTTTCTAACTGAGATGCCAACATGCTTTTCCCAGGTTCTCGTCAATGACATGGGCTATGTAAAACAAATGCTGCGGTTTGTTTGTATGATGAATTGGGTGTAAAATGTTCCTCACCAGGTTTGTGTGTCGGAACTCTTGGTCCTTGGCCGGTGATGCTAGTTTGGAAGGTGGTGACAGGTTGAGGAGGTAGATCCCAGTTGGTGGAAAGTAGGTCGCATGGGGGAAATGGAGAAGGACAGGAGTGTTGAGATTCATAACCCAACTCTGCCTGCTTTCTGTCCTGTCTGCTTCCTGTTCTACCCAGACATGAGAACATAAGCTCAGGCTACTGTTGTCACAGCCCAACCAGTCCCACCGCCGTGCATCTCCTGCTGTGATGGACTGTGCACTCCAACCATGGGACAAAATGAGCCCTCCCTCCCTTACGTTGCATCTTTTCAGGTGTTTGGTCAGAGCAATGAAGAAAGAAGCTAATAAATCTTCCCAGGACCATTTTAATCCAGCCACAGAAACACTTACCAAGTCATTTTCAAACAACAACAACCACAAAGATATGTAGACCAATAGAAGAAAATCGAAGACCCAAACATGAGTACATATAACTTTTCCATTTACTATTTGACAAAGATGCCAAAAACATGCCCTGGAGAAAAGAAATCATCTTCAATGAACGGTGATAGGAAAACTGGGTGTCCATATGATGAAAAACAAATCAGATGCATATCTGACAACAAATGCTAGAGAAGATGTCAGGGGAAGGGAACACTCATTCACTGTTGGTAAAACTGCAAATTGGTCCAGCCAGTATGGAAATCAGTGTAGGGAACCTACAAAGAGCTAAAAATAAATCTACCATATAAGCCTGCATACCACTCCTTGGCGTTTGTCCAAAGCACTCGGCACCCTACTCCACAGATACTTGGTTAGTCATATTCATTACCGAACTATTCTCAATAGCTAGGAAATGAAAAAAACATAAATGTCCTTCAAGTAACAAATGCACAATGAAAATGTGGCGCATATACACTACGGAGTATCATACAGCTGCAAAGAAAAATGCAAGAATGAACTTTACAGGTAAGTGGATGGAACTATAAAAGATAATACTGAGTAAGGTAGTGTATATCCAGAAAGAAAAATGTTGCAAGTTCTCTCTTATCTGTGGTTCCTAACTCCAAATCTTCAGATATAAATACACAAAGTAGATTTATCCTTAGCAGGGTGGTAGTGGCACATGCCTTTATTCCCAGCACTCTGGTGGATCTCTGTGAGTTTGAGGCCAATTTGGTCTACAGAGTGAGTTCCAGGACAAGCTCCAAAGCTACACAGAGAAACCCTGTCCGACAAAAAAAACGAAACAACAAAAATAAATAAATATTTATCCTTATACTCATAGATGAGGGTAGCTCTCACCCCTCATCAGAGACGCTTCTCTTTGAACAGAAACTATTACAGAAAACCACAACTGATCAACACTCAGAGAACAAGTGATCATGTGATATCCAGCCTCAGCACCTACATCTACATCACAACTGCTGCATCTCAGGCTCAGGGCACACTCCAGAAGAGGTAGCAGAAAGATGGAAGAGCAAATAGAACAGGACATCCCTCATGAGACCCAATCCCTATGAAACCCAATCTCCTAGGCATGTCAGAGAAGCTACACCCATGGAGTTTCAATAACATGGATGTCTAAACTGAACCTGGACAGGGACAACACCTAATGGACAGGCTAACACAGGAGGGGAAAATCTCCCAGGCCCTAACCCTAGACCAAGAGCTAAAGGCAGCTAATGAATGCTGAGAGAGGAAATAGTCTTCCTCAGAGAAGAGTCTCCAATACCAAGTAGTCAGCCCTGGCATTGTGTGTGTGAGTGTGTGTGTGTGTGTGTGTGTGTGTGTGTGTGTGTGTGTGTGTGGTGTGTGTGTGTGGTGTGTGTGTGTGTGTGTGTGTGTGTGTGTGGTGTGTGTGTGTGGTGTGTGGTGTGTGTGTGGTGTGTGGTGTGTGTGTGTGTGTGTGTGTGTGTGTGTGTGTGTGTGTGTAAGAGAGGGGAGAGGGAGAGGGAGAGTTATATTATATCATTTTTATATGTAGCAGGCTTTCTTGGACCACCAGCCCCCAAATCATGACACAGAGACATGTTGTTATGAATGCTCAGCATTACCTTAGGTTTATTTCTAGCTATTTTTTAACTTAAATTAACCCATTTTTATTCATCTATGTGCTATCCCTTCTGCTTCCTTGCTTCCTCCATGTCTGGCTGGCCCCCAGCTGACTAACACCTGATGGGTTGACTGGCTCCCCTTTTCTCTTTGCTCACTAGCCCCACCTATCCCACACAGAGCAATCATATTTTGATTAAAAAAGCCAGTATATGTGTGTATGTACATATACATATGTATATATATATATGCATGTATATTTTAAAAATCTAGGTGTGGTGGAGCTCACCTATGAGCCCAGATATAGCCAGATGGGGAGTAGATAAAGGGGACCTTGTGCGTCAGCTGTCCTGGCCTATGTGGCAAATCCCTAGGCCAATTAGAGATCTTTATCAAACAAAAGGTAGAAAGTGCCTGAGGATGGATATCCAAGGTAGTCATGATATCCAAGGTAGCTACATGTACTGTGAGCATGCACACCTGTATTTATACACACACATGAACACACAGAGGAAAGGATGAAATGTACTTGGTACTCTTGACCAACTGAATTTCATCCTTTATCCTCACCTTCCTATAACTGGATATTACTGCAAAAGCCTATGTAATGAATTCTGTAATAACAATTAACTAAACGGGACACTTTCTTTTTTCTTTTCAGTAGAACAGATGGCATTTCTGTGGCTATTGCTCCAGGTAAGGAGGCCTTCGGTATCTGTAACCCATCAGAGACCTGAGTGCATCTGAGAATACAGGAAGAACACTGAACAACTTTAAATGCCCTAGAAGCCATGTTTGCTTAAGTTCTATACCAGAGATGCCATCCCCATTTTTATTCATTCACTAGTAAATGTTAATAGCTTCTGTGTCTAAGCCTTGTCTCTGGTGCATGGGAAATGTGGGTGACCAAAACAGAGCAAGAGTTCTGTCATTATAGATCTCAGTCTAGCACAGTCACACAAGGCTGAAGACAAGAAACATTACACGAGAGGAAAGGAAGAACCAGTCAATAAATGGATTCAGACATTGTTCATGAATTTGAGATAAGACAAAATGAGCTCTTTACCTCGCACTAAAAATAAAAATCAGTAACAGGTCGAATAATGAAGCAGAGAAGATTGTCTGTAGGAGGTAGAAGGGAGAAAGAATTTCTTAAACAGGATACAACCCTAAATCTGTATTGCTATTTTTACCACAGAATAATTAAAAGCTTCTGCAAACACAACCATAATCAAGTTGCAAATTGGGAGAAGGCACATGCTCAGTAAAGAATTTGTATTCAGGAGACAGAGGGCATTCTCATAGACTAATGGGAACAAAAAGCTGGATTTTTTTTTAAAAGGGAGATCAAAAAATATAAAAAGCAAGAGGAAATCTAGGTAACCAACAATGTTATCAGAAGGGGTTCATCCCCAAAGCTAGAAGGTTGCATTAGTAAAATGTAAATTAAAAAGCAGCAAGGTATAATTTTATATCTATTGGACTGCAAGCATTTTGAAGTGAGACAATCTCAAAGGTTGATGATAATGTGAAATAATTAGATGTGCACACTTTCTAGAAAGGAGAGTTGATACCAGGATATGACAAAGAAAGTGGGTAAAATGTTGGACTTACCCTGTCTAGACCTCTGCAGACACTTGCTCACAAGCCCCAGACAACCTACAGAAGAATATTCTTAGCAGTACTGTGTACATTCCATGTTTACATGGCTTATTTTTTCTTTGCTCCTTTTAATCTACGACTGTCTGTACTCTGTCTCTTTAAAGATTTTGTTTTATTATTTTAAAATGGTGTACTTCTTTTTATAACTGTCTATATTTCTTTTCTTCTCTCTCCCAAACGATGTACATTTATCCAACACTGTGACTCATTTAGAGGTCTTTTTTTTATCTGAATCTGTCTTTATTGTGTATCTGTAATTATTTTCTGACCAGAAGTGCTTCTTAAAATGCTAAGCAGGGGCCTGACTAGTACTAAAGCTGCTTTGCCTCTTGGCTCCACTCAGACCGACATGGCAGAGCAGAGATCTGTTGAGTGCAAGCCAAGCTCACAGCCCCATTTTCAGGCACACAGCAGGTCTATGTTGCCATTAACCAAGTCACAGCACTCTGCTCACAAACCACATTTAAATGCTCCATAGTCAGACCTCCTGAAAGAGTCAGAGCCATCTGAGCTGGTGAACCAGGAAGCCACTGTTTATAAAGAAGCTCACAGTTTTTATGCCACCTCTCTTAAAGCAGCTGCAGCACTCCTGCTTGCCATAAGCCCATCTAGAAAAAAAAATGTGACTACCAAAAGCCATGCATAACTCTGTTCTTTTGTGTCTAGAATTCCTTTGTAAGCTTTCTCAGGTTTTTATATGGATGTAATTACCCACATTGGTGCGCCGATTTGTTGTATATGAGGTCACTTGTTTGTTTCTGACTGCCCAGCTTCCTGAAATAATCACACAAAAACTATATTAATTACAACACTGCTTGGCCTATTAGCTAATGCATATTTCTAGCTCACTCTTATCTCTTAAATTAACCCATTTCTATTATTTTATATTTTACCACAAGGCTCGTGGCCTACCAGCAAGGTTCCGGCTGGTGGCTTGCATCTTTCTCCTCTAGTGGCTCCATAGTGTCACTAAATTCAGCCTTTGTTCTACCAGCATTCAGTTTAGTTTTCCTCACCTAGCTCTACTCTTTCAAGACAGTTTCTTTATTAATCAATGGTATTCACAGCATGCAGAGGAGAATCCCACATCAATATAATAGGATAAACTGTTTTTGTTTTGAGCTACTAACATATGCAAGCTACAGAAAACTATTAACACTAGTCAAAAGCACATATTGATAGAATGGAATTGTAAAAATATGAGGGTTGAGGAAATGGCTCAGTGGGTAAAATGTTTGCTGTATTAGCATGAGGACCTGTATTCAGATTTCAAATACCCTTGTAAAACATTCTTGGGTACATACCTGCAACCCTAGCACTGGGAAGAGGGAGGCAGAAAGGCTCCAGAGGCTTGCTGCCTAGCCAGTCCAGACCAGAACAGGGAGCTTCAGGTCCAGAGAGAGAGCCTGTCTCAGAGAATAAGGAGGAGAGCAGCAGAGGAAGACACCCAGGGTTCACCACTAGATTCCACATGCACATATACACACATGCATCCAACATATGAATATACACATCACAGATTTTATATATATACATATATATATCAGTAGATAGATAGATAGATAGATAGATAGATAGATAGATAGATGATAGATACACACATATATATCACACATACACACAAAAAAGACACACAGCCCATCACTCAACTGTGCAAAACATTTTATATTAAAAGATGCACAAATGATGAAAAAAATGAGAAATAGTACCATGCAAACCCAGTAGCCAAAAGAAAGCTAGTATGACTTTTGTAATGTCAAACAAAATGTTTTAAGACAGATTTTTTATTTATTTGTTATGTATACAATATTCTGCAAGCCAGAAGAGGGCACCAGACCTCATTACAGATGGTTGTGAGCCACCATGTGGTTGCCGGGAATTGAACTCAGGACCTTTGGAAGAGCAGGCAATGCTCTTAACCTCTGAGCCATCTCTCCAGCCCCAAGAAAGATTTTTTAATGGAATAGACATTATATAATGATAAGATGATTGATACATTAGTAAGCCAAATTATAAAGACATTTCTACCTTACTACACAAACCCAAAATATATGCAGGAAAACTGACAGAATTAAAGAAAGACATTGAAAATTAATATCTGGAAACTTCCATGACACACTTTCAATAATGGATAGAACAACCAGACAGAACAATCCCATGGTAAAGTGTCTGGTACTAACAGACATCTACAGAACACAGCCCCTAACAGTAGAGCACAGATCTATATCAAGAACACACAGGTGACTTTGTGCTAGATACACTATATTCCTGAGCATATAAAAAATCCTAAATAAATACGAAATGGTTGAAATTAACACCATGTATTATTTGGAAAAATGGGAAGAATTAATAATCTGAGAAATTTAGTGAATTTACCAACATGTGGAAATTAAAAGGCATACTTCTAAATAGCCAAAGTGTCTCAGAAAAAAATCACAATAGAAGAAAAATATTTTGAAATGAAAACAAAAACACAAAACAGCACACCAGAGCTTATGGGGCACAACTGAAATTGACTTTAAAATATATTGATAATTGAAAATGACTATATTGCAAAAGAATAAGTATGCTAATAAAATAAGTATGAGATATTTAATTCATAAGATTTTCTGAGCTTTTGCTCTTTCCTCCTTGAGTTTTCTACCACCCATAGCTCAAGAGAACCAAGCAACCATATTCATTATTTGAAGTTTATCCAATCACTTTATCATCAGAGCAATCCTGAACTATGATTACTGTTATCTCTACTTCCTAGTAAGAAACTTAAAGCACACAGAAGTAAGTTATTCTAGACCAAGGAGGATCACAGGAAGGTGCAGAATGGTAAAGCAAGTTTGTCATCTGGAGACAGAATAAATTCAAAGAAAGGATTCAAACAACTCTTGGCTTCTGAGTTTCAGTTTCTTTCCAGTTTTTTTTTTTTGTGTGTGTGTATGTGTCTGTATCTGTGTCTATGACTATGTCTGTGTGTAGTTGTACACACATGAGTGCAGATGCCCACAGAGACCAGAAGAGGGTGTCAGTGCCCCAGGAGCTGCAGTTACAGGCAGTTGTGAACTACCCAATGTGGATGCTGGGACCAAATTCTGGTCCCCTCAAGACCAGTGTGTGCTCTTGTTCTTAATCACCAGCTATCTTACCACCCCCACCCCCCCCCCGAGTTCCACAATGTTTAAGTTCCTAAGATGTACTAAGATGCAGAAAACTGTGTTCCAAAGTCTGTAGAGTTTCTAGATAGCCTACTAGCTAAGAAAGGTTTTTTAAAGCTCAAAAAATAATCCCATGGAAAATATTTTGGGATCCATAAAAACCACATGAAATATATGTGGTGGATTCTATGTATTTTATCAGTAGAAAGTGGAATTTCTTATTTCTCAGACTCCATAGCTAATTTTTTTTTGTTCTAGGTTAAGACTGAAAATTTCTATCTATAACTATTAAACACTAAATGGCTTTTTCCCCACTTTGAGACAGAGTCTCATATCCCAGGCTGGACTCAAATCACAATGCAGCTGATGATGACCTTGAACTTCCAATCCTTCTACTAACTCTCAAGTGATGGAATTATAAGCATGCACCACCACATTGAGTTTTATGCCATGCTAAGAATGAACTCAGGGTTTCATGCATGCCAGGCAAGTACTCTATCAATTAAGTTATGTCTCTGCCCCTAAATGACTTTTGAAATTGGTTTCATTAAAGATTCAATAGTTTCTAAAAATAAAAAAACAAACAAAAAAAACCCTTTTCTTTTGGGTTTCTGGCTATTACAATGCAGACGGTATTGGACCTATTCTACTACTCAAATCAATTGTTGAGGTTGAACACTACTGAAAACTGTTTTGAGGCACTGCAGAGAGTCAATGGCAGGATATTCCAGGGCCTGTGTGACAGCAAAGAAAGTCGACAGACATCATGGCTTTTTAGTCCCACCTGAGAACATTTCCCATGCTGCAGAGATGAGGGATAAACAAAGCCTTCCAAAAGAAGCAGTGGTCCTAGTAGACTGACAAGGCAGAGATCCAAACCTTGGCAGACAAAAGACTGAACTATAAAGGCAAAATCTCAAAGAGCAGGGGCCAAAACAGGAAGAGCCTGAGATCTGTAAACAGATCTTTCTTCTAAGCTGACAGCTAACCATGCACAGGACCGCACCACAAAAAGCACAGCTGGAAACAGCAGCTGGGAAGCTTAAAAAAAAAAAACCCTGAGCACCAAGAACATGAAGTTCAATAACCTAGTCAAGTTAGAGGGGCTGGAATCTCTTTATATCCAGAGTCATGCTGGAGATATGAAGACGATATCAAAGAATACAGCAAAAAGAATGTGAGACCTAAGCGCTGGTGAGACAGCTCAGCCAATAGAGTACTTGATACACAAGCAGGAGTTACATGGATTCAACTTCCAGCACCCAAGTCAAAAAGCCAGATAATGTGGTATAGGCCTGTAATCCAGGCCCTGGGGAGGCAGAGACAGACAGATCCCTGGGACTTGACAGCTAACAATCTTGTCTACATAGGAAGCTCCAGATTCAGTAAGAGTCTGTATCTAAGAAAAGGGAGCTGGTACTCATGTGTACTCTGGTCTACACGCACAAACACACACACACACACACACACAATTAAAACTTTTTAAAAAAATCTTAACTATATAAACCCACATACAGATTATAATTTCAATAATTTAATTTTTTAAAAGCTAACTCTATAAACCCAGTTACAGACGGTGATTTATTACCTGTTTTAATATTCATAAGTATTGATTTATTTGAATGAGATACTGCTTTAAAAGTTGAGTCTCAGAAGGTGCTGTCATTGTTAAAAAATAGTTTCTTCTTTAGACTTCAGCATGAGATGAGTCACTCTTATTCAAAGTCAAACAAAAAAAGTGGCTTGGACACCAGTGAAGAATGTTTGCCATTTATTTGCCTTAAACAGATGTTGATTAAACATAGTTCAGTTCAACAAATATTTATGGAATGTGTACTTTATTTATGGAACTCTGCAAGGTAATGGAGGGTTTCCCACATCTTCAATGATTCTTATCAAAGCAAATATTCAACAACCCCAAAGAAAACTTGTAAGAAAATATTTATTTCTCAAGATTGCAGAGAGGAGGGGAGACACCCACAGCAAAGATCAGATATCTTCTAGCATCCATGATGAGGCTGAAGGATGGAAAAAGGAAATGCTGCATTGCTAAGGCTCTGTCTGTCTTCCTAGTGATGTGAACTCTTTAGAATTGCTCCAACACATGACCCAAGACGGAAGTCATTCTCAAGGTGATTCATAAATTTACATTCTTGCTTCCTTTTTCTGACTCTCTTCCTGTGTCAAGAAAAAAGGCTCTTTCTTTGTGATAGATTTCTGTCACTGTGTGGCTAAAGATCTGACATATATAATTTAAGGGAATACAAGATTTATCTGGGCTCATTGAGTCACAGGTTTCAGTCCGTGGTTAGCTGGCCCCATGCTTGGATGGGAACTTCAGGGCAGCAGGAGGATGTGATGTACAAAAGTCTTCACTGTGTGCTGGCCAAGAAACAGAGAGAAGGGGAACGCAGGAAGAAGTCTGGGACACCATTCCCCAACAACCGACCCCTTCCAGCTCGGGCCACCTCCTGACTACTAACACCATCACATTCTAGGTCCAGCAAAGGGTTAATAAATTCCTCGGGCCACTTACAGTCACATCACCTCTGAGGACACTTTCATAGACACACCCCAGTGGTATGTTTCATTAAATGTTTGGGAATTTCTTTTTAAAACTCATGTGCATATGTCTATATCTGTTTGGAGGTATGCAGATACCCAAAAAGGCCAAATTCTGAGAAACCATAGCTACAGGCCATTGTGAGCCCCCCAACATGGATGTTGGGAATCAAATTGAGGTCCTCTGCAAGAGCAGCAAACACCCTTGACCACTGAGCCATTTCTTCAGTTCCTACCCGAGTATGTCTTAATTCAATTAAAATGGCAATTAATGATCATAATCCGCAAGTCTAAGTCACCTTTTTCTTGGAACTTAAGACAAACATACCCCTTGAAACCTTAAAATGCATTTACCCTATAACACCTTCTCTTTCAGAAGAAAAAGTCCTATTTTCTAGACATGACACCTTGACTTCCCTTAGCACCTTGATGAGCAAAGGCAAGCAATCTAATATTAAATGATGTCCCTGTAAAGTCCCCTTTGGCTTGAGCGACCCCACTTGTGACAGCCTAGCATTCTCACACTCAGGGTGTCTAACTTGGGAAAATGGAACGCATGTTAGTTCCCGGCTATTTGGTGCATGCCAATCTTCATGTGGGGTGTGTACTGTATACTACACATGCATGTGTAAAGGTCAGAGCTGAGGGTGGGGGTCTTCCTTGGTGACTTGCCATCTTATTTGCTGGGACATGGTTTCCCATTGCATGTGGAGCACACAGATTCACTAGAGCTGGCTAACCAATACGTTCCAGGAATCCTCCTGTCTCCACCCTCCTGCCTGGCTTTTCCTGTGGATGCTGGAGATTCAAATTCACATCGTCATACTATTTAGAAGGCACTTTACCAACCGACCATTTATCCAGCACCTCCATCTATTTTTCAATTCAAGGAATAAAAGTATAAATGATGTTACATTCTGGTTAATCATATGTGTGCTGGTGCTTGGTGTGCGTCTGGAGGGGGGTTACACTGTTATCTGTCATTTACTTTGACATTTGCATTCAAAAAATAAGTTGCAGATGGATAGATTAACAGAAGAAGATCGGATGAAAAAGGATTAAATATGTGTGTGTTTGCCCTCAAATATACTCAACTTTTGTAGCTGAACCTTAGGAATAAGTGCCAAACCTGTAGGTTATGAAATTTGGATGTGTGAGAAAGAGTAATTCTCTAATGAGAAGGAGAAGGGAATAACTGGAGAATATTTTCTAAAAGTGTGTACAGTCATGCTTTACATATAGCGACTACATATAGTCTACACACAGTGAAAGCCTCAGGGGCAATTTGTTTTGGAGCGCAAAAAAAATAAGACTAAATTTTGTTGGAAGAATGAACAGGAAACAACAATTAAAGATTAAGGAAAGAAGAGTAAGGGGAATGTAGTCATTGACTATTAGAATGAAATAGAATAATACTGAGAAATTGTTTATTCTAATTGAAATACAACTACCCTTTTTCTGGAATTATTATATGTGATCCATTTCAACTTCCTAGACATGCTGGACAGAATGTGGCTAAGCCCTTCTTAGTGCCAGGGATGGGATGGAATTTCCATTCCAAAAGTCAAGCCTCCAAAAGTCAAGACTTCAGACTTTCACGCAGAAGGACTCCCAAACTAGTCCTCACTCAGAGGGAAGACATTTGGTTGTGCTAGAGTTTGGAATCAAAGTCCTCAAAGCAGAAACTACAAAGAAAAGCAGCTTTAGTGAGTGAGTGCTATACCAAGTATTTCAAAAAATAAAGATAGTTACATTGGTGGACTAGACAGCCAAGGTCTATAATGTTTGACATTGTGGTTTGTTTGATCATTGAAATAATTACTGATTGTGATATATATTACATATATGTGTCTATATACATATATGGTTACATTTTATACACATGTCTGAAGTGCTAAAATTTGAATATAATTATAAAACCACAGTGAGAGTCACTGTGAACTAAGACTTTATGTGTGCATGCACAAATATACAATGTGTGTATTCTTATATGGATTGTTTGTACATAGTCTCGCCCCCTCTGCTTTGGAAACCTTATCTGTATGAGTATATGTAATATAAAGTCATATACCTATCTCTACCTCCGGTTACTGGCTAAATTTTATTTCCTTGCTTGGGTCTTTGCTTTTTGGAGAACTTCCAGTTTCCACACTCAGGAGACACTTTATTGCAGAAAGTAAACAATATAAAGGCAGTTGCTAAGACAGCCACAGACAGATCTGTAGGGAAAGCAGAGAAGAGGGTCAGAAGTCACGGCCCCTGGACAGTAGCCATCTCTCTCTCTTGGGAACTGAAGCCATCTGTAAAGGAAGAACTCATGTGGGAAATCTAACTCAACCCAGATCTCCAGGTTGCGCTTCTTGGGTCATTCTTGCCTATTCCTTAGCTCCATCACTAACATTGAAGTTTCTCCTTCTGTGGGTCTGCTTATGGTCAGTGAGTCACGGGAACCCTGCCAACTAGAAAACTATACTTTCTAATTGATGACAGCTTAGACAGCTGAAGTCCCCTTTTTGTACATAGTATTACCCAGGGGTTTCAGGATAATCTAAAAGACATTCCTATGGAAAGCACAAGGTGCTATTATTATTTATTGATCAGTTTGGGCTACATCTGACTCTTGTCTATAACATTATGAATTAAGGTTAGTAAAATATCACTTACAGATCTAGATCTATCTTGAAAGTATTCATGTAAAAAAAAACCCTGAATATTCTGGATGGAGAAACCAAGGCTCCAAGAATTAAGTTTGAACTGGAGAGTTGGCTCTACAGTTAAGAGCACTGTTCGTTCTTCCAGGGAACCTGGGGTTCAATTCGCAGAACCCTCATGGCAGCTTGCCACTTCTGTAGCTTCAGTGTCAAGGGATCCAGTGTCCTCTTTTAACCTCTACAGGCACCAGGCATGCATGTGGTGCAATACATGCAGGTAAAACACCATATTCATAAAAATAAAATTTAGCAATCTATAAACAAATTAATCAAATTAAATACATGTGTTAAATATCTTACCTAGATCCCATTTGAGTGCAGTAAGGCGCAGAAATCTGGGTTCACACAGGCCAAATGGATCGACTTAGAGACTAATAGCTACATTGGATTTTAATTCCATAGACCCCAGTCTGCTGGGCTATCATCGCACAGTCTCCAACACCTCATTTCACTCTGTCTTGATATTCTATTTTAGTATGTGTCTCTAGGTATGTAGACAACACTAGAAACTTAGAGTGGGTGCAGATTAGCTCTTAAAATGGAGATTCTAAAGCAAAATAGGCACAAAGCAATACACGCGCGTGCACGTGCACACACACACACACACACACACACACACACACACACACGACTAACCACAATTACAATACATCCCCCAACCAAGTCATTAGGAAGGAAAAGCAAGCCTGGCCTGGGCACAAGGTTAAGATCCTGACCATTCAGAAAGACAAAGTTGGAGGACCGCAGGTGTGAGCAGTCAGTCTGAACAAGTTCAAGGCCACTCGGACCAAATCAGCAAACCCTGTCTCAAAACAAAAAAAAAGAGAGAGAGAGAGAAATCTCTGAGCTGTAACTGGTGGGCAGAGTGCTTGCCTAGCATATGCAAGTCCCTGGGCTCAGTCCCTAGGGCCTGGGAGGAGGCTGCCCGAATTACCACAATAACAACTCAGTTATCCATTGGTCTTTATTTTGCCAAATTGATTCTAAAACTGTACGGCACTGATGTCCAATACAAAACAGTAACCTAAAGTGAAATTCAGTTTCAGAAAAAACAGAATCAGTAGCAACAAGCACAAAGGAGTTTTGGGGTTTTTTGGTTTTTTGTTTGTTTTTTTTAATTACGTCATCCACTTTCATGATTTCTAGAGTGCGTCTAAGTAAGAGGTTACGAAACCAAATCATCCTCTTTATACAGCAGAACTTTATCCCCTGGCGAATTTCCAGGTACCGAAACAACCCAGATGACAAATTAAGATGATAGAATTAGATTACAAAATCATCACCTGACAGGCTGGGAGCATCAAGTGTCACCAGTGTCCTAAGATGCACAGGACCTTGAGACGTACTTTCCTCTGTTTAGCACTATACTCTGTTCCTAATAAACTGTGTAAATAAAACCTTTTGTGCTGCTTTGTTTTGTTCACTTTGAAAACACTGGCTCTTGGTGTCAAGAAGACCCCTGCTCCCCCTCTCAGATAGGCAGACACTACCAAAGGTATCCATTGACAAAGAGCGTGGCCTCAGTCACGGGAGAGGGACTGTCCGTTGAAATTTATGTTGCACCTCTAAAAATCCATGGTTTTTAAGACTCGTGCGTCTGGTCTGCACAGTCTTTGGTTCTTCACCTACTGAACTGCTCTTCTGCCCTCGGAGCTATGAGGACCTAGACTAGGACACACGTACTAACCTGAGGGCAATCCGATAAGTCCAGGAAATACAGTGCCTGTTTTGCTTCAGATTGAAATACGTGCCTCTGCTTGCTGCATGACAGGATGCCATCCAAAGGCAATCTATTTTATCCGCTGACTCCAATCCGAGCCCTCGTCCTGTGGGCTGGAGCAAATGCTATAGTAAGGCCAGGGATGCTGAAGGAAGAGAAGATGCAGCTTCTGAGTGCTAGAAAACAGGGCGATCCAGATGTGTGAGAGTCAAATGGACACAGCTGAATCTCCTGGAGGAGGTGACTCACAAATAGGCAAGAAACTTCCAGCTTCATGAAGTCAGAGGCTGGGGAGTGGGAAGGGGCTTCCTCTCAGCATGGAGCTTAGAGCAGAACAGCACTGTGGTGGAAGGAAAATGAAATCCCAGCCTCGCCTGCTCACAAATCACCCGGGCCTTCATGTTGGCTCTTTACACGTGTGCTGGATATTGTCTGTAGCCTCCTTCCTACCATTTTGGTAAGTAAATAATCTCTTTCTGCTAAGTTTCCTAGTTAGTGCAGAATCCCTTAATTTGGTAAGAATACTGGAACACATAGAAATCCTCTCATTATTAACCAAAGTGACTTACTGCAGTACATATACCCTAAATGTTCATGGAATGAAGTGGCAATTAGCAGACATCTGTTGGAGGCCTAAATAAATGGAAAAGTTGCTCACACCAAAGTCCTGGTCACCACAGCCATTTGACCTTGAGGAAGATTCATTTCTGTTGTTATCCAAGAGTTACATTCATGATATAAATTCTGAAATGAGCCTAAGTGGAAACTGCTCAAAAACATCACCAACCTTAAACAAGAATTCTGTCTGCCCCCCTTACTGCTCACAGAGACATCTGAACTTTCCTCCCAGGGTAGCCTTATCAGTTATCCCAATTATCAGCCCCAGCTCCGGCCCAACCCTGTAGAGATGTACTTCAGAGCCTTGGAGTTATAGAGGCAGAAAGCTACAGACTCTGGCCTCCGGGACAGAATCAGGTCCCTTTGCCACCTGGTCTCCATGAAGTTGACACCTTTTCTTGTGATTTAGGAAGGGCATGGGTGTTATGTGATAGTGTTGTTGCAGAGATGTGAATGTCTGCTCATCTCAGATAGGGAACCAACAAGGGACCAAAGAAACAATACCACCAAAGTTCAACGTGGGGCACCAGTGAGTTGCCTGGAGTTGATTACTGGAGTGTGGGTGAGGGATAACTTACAAAACATGGATGATTCAAAGTCAACCATGTCCACAAAAGCTCAGGACAGAATGAGTGAGAACTCACAGAGCTGAAACTCTGGAGCTCTCTGCAAGGTTTAGGGGAACTTGGCAGGTCAGAGTCTCTTCTCTTCAAGCTAGGGAGGAACGGTCTTGTAAATCTGTAAGGGACTGCCTGACAGTTTTTACTTCCTGGTTATGAATGAACATCCCTTTACAACATCTTAAATCCTCCCAGATGGACTGTTTCAATTCAGAGGACATCATTGCCCAATAATAAGAAAGTCTTGGCTTGCATTGCTTCTTTATGAGGCCACCCTCAACTATGAAAGGCTTCGCTGTTTCTGCTGTAGAAATGAAGGATGCCAAGAAGAAAGGCCCAGCACACACGAGATTCACAGCATGGATCGTGATCATGCCCTACAGCAAATATATATTGGGGGTGGAGGGAATGGGCATGGTGAAGACACCGGTTATTTTGGCACATAGTTCCTTTATTGTTCTGACTTATTCCCAAGCACAGACATTAGCTTGGACCTGACCTTTTGATTATAGCAATAATTACTCATATACATATGAATGAATTACTAAAATACTTTTCTTCGGGGATTTTTTTTTCTTCTTTCTTTGATTTACAACTGACAAGCAAGAGGGAAGAACTTGAGGGGAAACACTTAAAGCTTTATATATGCTATTTAAGCAGGAACAACTGTCAGAGAATTTTTACAGTGATCCATAGAATAAACCAGTGTTGTGTGACATAAGGAACCATGCGCTGCACGGGGCACGGCAAATCTTTCTTTGGTTCGGGGGAAGAGGACTGAGCAGAAAGCAAAAGAAAACTGTTCAGATTCAAGGTTCCTAACTCATAGCTCAGAAGGAAAAGCAAAAGCCCGTGGAGTGAAGGAGAAAACTCTAGACAGTTCAGACTTCCTCTGGTAAATAGAAACCTTAGTTCTCTCCTCCACACACGTGGAGACAAGAAGCCTTCTAGGAAAACTCCCCTTCAGCATGGTGCTACATGTATCAGGAATTAGAGTTCAAACAGCTGTCTGCAGGTGGTTATGGGAACGGCCATGGAGACTTAGGAAGAACCACCAAAAATCTCCTTATTCATGGCCTGTGGGAAAGTACACTAGTGCAGTCACGGTGGAAATCAGCGTCGGGTTCCTCAGAAAACTGTAAACAGAACTTCCCAAAGACACAGCCGTACCATTGCTGGGCACCTGAAGGACCCTAAGTTAACATACCACAGAGATATTTGCATAATCATGCATATAGTTGCTCTATTCATAATAAGTAGGAAATAGAACCAGTCTAGATGTCAATCATCCAAAAAATGGATAAAGAAATGGTCTGTGTACACAGGGGAGTCTTTGTGGAGGTTTGAATAAGAATGGCCCCCATAGGCTCATCTGTTTGAATTATTAGTCGTCATGGAGTGGTATGACTTGAGAAAGATTAGGAGGTGTGGTCTTGTTGGAGTAGGTGTGGCCTTGTTGGAGGAAGTGTGTCATTGTGGGAGTGGGTTTTGAGGTCTCCTATACTCAAGTACTCCTGGTGAGACAGACCACTTCCTGTTGCCTGCAAGTAGAACTCTCAGCTACTTCTCCAGCACTATGTCTGCCTGCATGCCACCATGTTCTGCCATGATGACAAAGGACTGGACCCTCTGAAATTGTAAGTGAGCCACCCACACTAAATATTTTCCTTTATAAGAGTTGCCAAAGTAATGGTGTCTTTCCACAATAATAGAAACCCTAACTAAGACGGCTATGGTCATAGTGTCTCTTCACGGCTATAGATTTCAAGAAAGCGAAAAGAAAAATGAAACCAAGACATTTTCAGGGGAAAAGAATGGAACTGGAAGTCATTACGTGAAATGGATACAAACTAGACTCAGAAAGACAGCCTCAGCATGTTTTCTGTCATATGTGAACCTGAATTAAAAGGGGGAGGGTAATGTTTGGGGGGCCATTAATCTGGAAGAGAGCTCATGAGAGGAGGTAGAGATCTTAAGGAAGGTGGGAAACAAAGGATAATGGACCACATGTAATCGGGAAACAGCAAACAGGGGCTAACTGAGGAACAGAAAGAGAACCAGCTGGAGAGGGGCAAGGATGGAAGAAAACAATGGTGGGGAAGTAAGAACAAAGTACAAATGACATGCGTATGAAGATGCCAAGTTGACATCCTTTACTTCGTATGTCAACCTAAAAGCTCATTTTAAAAAAAAAAATCTTACTGCTTCCATGCTTAGCAACAAGGGAGCAAGATTGCCACGGGTCGGGGTGGGCAGGAAGAAGAGTAATGTCAGAGCTGAAGAGATGCATCTGAATTCAACGATTACTGGACTAGCCACACTCCTCGGTAGGTGACTGACTGAGATACTGAGGCTGAAGCCATTGTCAGGGCTCACCTTTCCTGATGGCCTGAGCTCAATACCCCTAATCCATGTGTAAAAAGAACACCAACTGTATAAGTTGTCCTCTGATCTTTCCATGAGTGCCATGACATACACCCACCCCCACCCCACACAGAAAGCATAAATGGGAAGGGGTAAAAATGTAACTTAAAAATTTAAGATTGAGGAAACACACTCATCAAGGAACATCACTATAGGCACCACAGTGACAGAAATTGGTGTCTCAGGCTCAAGCGGGCTAAAGAGCCCCAAGTAGAAATCAACAAAACCATATGTTACATTTAGTATGCTAAAATATTGTATCTGTTCCCTTGGGAAAGAGCAGCAAGAAGGACAACAAGGAGACATTAAAAGATCAAACATCTAAGACATAGATTGGCAATGTACATAACAGTAACCAAGAGAGAAACTGAGCAGGGATTGAGATAATATCTTGAATGATCACTGAGTTGACCATAAATGCCAGAATGATAGGATAGCTGCCTGCCCAGGGAAGATGGAAGGGCAGCATTGGTTTTAGTATTAAAATGAGGACTTACTTTTTAGACTAACTATATCAATAATTACGTATAAAGTTGGAAATCCTGTAACAGGTAGAGTGTTTCAAATTCTACCATGTACTAGTTATCACTGCCATAATTAGGAGTGAGGGGCATCAGTCCATTTAATCTTAGTACTAGGATACCATCTTCATGCATAGGACAGTGGCTCACAAATACTAAGGAATTTGCCTGAGGGTGAGCTTCATCTTCTATATAATATAGATATGGTGAAGTCTTACCTGAAACTAACAATATTTTAAAAAAAAAATAGCCCTCACTGAATGGATCACTCCAAATGTTTTCTTTTTCCTCAATCATTTGGATGTCAGATAACATTCCCCAGACACAAATGGCTAGCTACTGTATGCACGGTGGGAATGAAGGCAAGAAGAAACGTCCTTTTCTCAAAGTCAAGACTTTCTCCTGTAGCTAAAGTTTCCTTTCCTCTTTCCTCAAGGTATTTTCACCTTCATGAACACAAAGATTAGAGAGGGGAAATCCAAGTGTTTGGAAAGATCAGGGATGGGAAAACAACCTGGGAGGTGAGAGGAAGTGCAATAAAAGGGGTGAAGGGAAAGGGGAGAGACATAACACTAAGGACATTTGAAAAGACCACTAGGAGACATATTTTAATAAGCTTACTTTAAACTACATATATAATGTGTGTGTACATATACATGGTTTAAATGGAATTATAAAACACAGGGTGATAATGCTCCCCCAAGAGCTACAGACTACCCAACTAAAACCCTAGTTGCAAGCAAGGAAGTCTCCCTGTTAGTTGTTGGCCAGGGGAGTCCAAGAAACTTCTAAAACAATATAAGCTATTGTCATTGCCTTTGTTTGCCTCTCAGGACTTGACGGTAAGACCCTTAATGCTGAAGACACCACATACTTCAGACAAAGACTTGGAAGAATCAAGGCAGAACTAACCCAGGACCAGCTCTCACAGAATCAGAAGGTGCTATGTAAGCTGCCAAGCCTTCTACTCAATGGCAAAACTTGTGAACCAAGAAGACTGACCCAGCAAGACATAATGAAACAATAGTGGCACATACATCTTAGGAGTAACCAACGGCTGTGTAATTGGACTTATGAACCACTCATAGGAAGGAATTCAAGGCTTGTACTACAAACCCAGTCAACTACCTACCACTGGAGAGTTCATAGACCCTAAGCAGGACCTACTATTGCCATTTTGCTAATTCAGTGTAGTTTCTAACTGTGGTCCAAATATTACCCTTACACCTACAGGTAAGTACAGCTCTCATCCCTCACCAAAGAAGCTTCTTTATTCAGAAGACTGAAATTATTACCAAGATCTACAGCTGGTCAGAATAGCAAAGTTGAACAATTGTGGGGCGTCCAGTGCCAATTGATAATCTATCTATACCGAAATCACTAAACCTAAGGCTCAGGAAACATGACAGATAAGAGGGCCAACTGATGACAAGAATCAGAGGGCCAGGACACCAAGTGCTGGAAAGTGTCTTCTAGACATGACTACATTCATGACATCTTCCAGACATTCTACATCCATGAAATCTCAATACAGTTGTGTAAACAAGGTCTGTCTAATAGATGGGGAAAGTTGCAATTCTCTTCTTTGAGGAGAGGAAGAACTATATCAACCAAGGGCTGCTTAGACAGAGACAACCAGTTTGCTCCAGCAATAGGCCCCTTATTTGGTTTTCCGATTCCAAGTGGTCTGCTCTAACCACATGTATAGAGGAGCAACTGTAAGTGATTGCAGTGTGTGTGTGTGCGTGAGCTCACACAACTGTAAGAATAATAACTTAAAAAGAAGATGTCATGAATTTGTGGAGGGTGTGAGTGACATTGGAGAAGTCAAAGGGGGAAGACAGAGAAGTGGAAAGGAGGTAATATAATAATCCGGTAGGAAACTAAAAGGAAAAGCAAACTTTAATTAAAAAAAAAAAAACAGATGTTGCCTGGGGCTCTTCCCTTTTCACCATCCCTTCAGAGTAAGCTTTGACACAGTTCTCTGCTTTGTACAGTGAGGATCCACCAATTCATCTCTCTCCTCACATACCTAAAACCTCTCCTACAGCGTTGTCATCAAACAACACAAGCTCACAACAGAACAGATTCCACAAAAACCTGGGCGTGCCCTTTCTATCCCTGACCTCCAGATTCTACCCTCTGTCTGGCCTCCCACAAAGTTGAGGTGAATGACCTGGGTATAGCTGTCAATTCTGAGATAGAAAGCTGGAATTAGCCCAGGCCACCTTGGGAACCCAGAAAATTAGCTACCCATCACCCAGCAAGCCTAGTTCTTGCCAGATTTCTTCGAATATCCGCAGGTCACAGACTCTGTTCAGGTCTGTGTTGGTTTTCTCTGTGACTTGTGATGCTGTTGCCAGGCTGCTGTGCTGAAACTTTTCCCAGGAGACCAAAAGCGCATTTCACTCCAGCCTCTGGGCTTCTGCCTATGTCTCTTGTCCAGTCAAAATCAGCAATGCCTTAGCCTGTCCTGTTCGCATGCTGACCCCATACTGTAGCACAATTAATAAACAGAAACTTCCGCATATATCATACACTAAACCCTAACATATGTTCATCAATGCATGAATAAGATAGGCTTATTGCAAACCACAGATACCCATGCAGCAATAGATTCGGTTTTAAAAGGGCTTCACTTCTCTCGACCTCATTGCCTGAATCCCAGGAAATGGTCCGCATGGCTCCTCAGATGGCATATGTCAGAATCACCTGAGAATCTTGCTAGAATGCTTTAATTCCGCAGATGGCGAGGCCTGAGTTTCTGCCTGTGTTTACAGCTCCCAAATGATTCTGTTGGCTGACATCACACTGCAAGTAGCAAAGTGAGGCGCACCACGTCCGTCTGCGCTCTAAGCGCCACCATACAGTTCGTGAACTGGGCAAGGGGCTGGAGATTGAAACACACAAAGACTCACAGAGACAGAGACACAGGTCATCCTTGAAATAGGAATGTCCCAAGAATGCCCCTTTATTGTGTTCAGGGGCAGCTTATATAGGGATAGCCATGCCCCAGCCAAACGCACCAGAAACCATTCCCCTGCCATCAGGAACTCCTGAGGATCTCGTGCTCAGAGCAGCTGTAGGCACTCAGATCAGGGGAAAACAAGTTGTTTACAAGAAATTCAGGATCTGGGGGTTCACAACTCCCAACAGCAAAGCCCTACTCAGCACCAGCAAGCGCTTTCGCTTCCATTACAGTATCAGTGAATGAAGCTGCAGAGAGCGCTCTTTGTCACGAGCACAGACTGCTTCAGCAATGGACTCTAGTGTGGTTCCCAACTCTAATAACTCCAGTTCCAGGGGATCCAACACCCTTTTCTGACCTCCACAGGCACCCACACCCCTGTACAATACCCTCACACAGACATACATAAATAAAGATAAACCTTAAAAGAAGATATTAGAGAACTTCTCGAGTCATTGAAATTTACCCAGTGTTGAGAAAATCCCATTTGGGTCTTAGCACACAAAATATAAGCAATAAGTAAATATTATATTGATCTTACCCCCAAAGGCCGTGAGGTAATTAAACAAACATTAAAATGGGACTTTAAGCAAGAAGGAAATGCTCTTGACTTACATCGTATGGAAGACAGGCAATTTTCCCCAGTGACTCAAAAAGACAAGTTTACATGAAAAGCCTCCTTGGTCTAGTCCTGTAACATCAGAATGAACCTTGGCATGGTCTATGAAGTGATTGCAGTATAGCTTAGATTCACCAATCAAATCTTCAGTTACAAAATATGTTCAGACCATGGCACAATTCAACCTAACTTTTCTACTAACTTTATTCTCAACAGAAATGGGGGAAAATAGTTTCACCCAGAGACAAGCCTTTATCCTTCAGTCTGCCAATTCAATGCTGGCCTTTTCTAGAATCATTTGCTATATAGACACAAGAAAAAACCTAATCAGCTATCTGGGGGTCTTCTGGGCCAGATGAATTATCACACAAAGTCAACTAATCTAACATTATCCAGTTTACTAGAGTCTGAATTGTGCAGAGGGTTGGTCACCGACTCTCTCTGCCTGATGCTGAGGTGAGACAAGATTTCACCCTGCCCCTGGCTCTCAGATCTTCAGGCTGTGGCTCAATCTATACCACTGACTCTCAGCCTTCCTGAGTGTCCAACTAGCAGGTAGAAAACCCTAGGACTTCTCGGTATCCATAATCTTGTGAGCTAATGTCTTTATCATTTCCAATTCCGTTCTATAAGATGTTTCACATATGTCCTGTTGTTTCTACGTCTCTAAAGAATCTCTCAGGCAGAACAAAGCAGTTTATTTAATGTTAACGTTTCTTGTTAATAAGGAGTAAAAGTATGAAGAGCAAAATGAAGTACAAATAGAGTAAAAATCACAAAGGACATCAGTTGTAGCTTCCAGAAATCAAAGGCTTGTGATACAGTGCAAATAAACAAGGATTGCTGAGACGGGAAGCATAGGAAATAGCTAAGAACACTCCACATAGTTTGGGCTATGCACATAACCCTCTTCTAATGGTGCACTTGGACATTTAAGACCCTGGCCTGTGCATACTACACACACACAGAGCTCCTAGCATCCTGTTAGCAGCCTAGGACCCTCACAGGGATGGAACTGCACATATACCTGCTTTAAGGAATGAAAAAAGCATACTCTCCCTAGAAACCCCTTGATTATACCCCCATTTCTATGCCAATACATTCCAGATCACACCCAGAAATGGCAGGCAATGTGCCAGTCCAATCTAGGAATGGTTTGGGGTTCATGCAAAATAAAGCAAAGTGTGTTCCCAAAGTAAACTTTTGTGGAGACTCTCATTTATGATGTTAATACCATGCATAACTGGATGGCATATGGCTACAGTCAGATGAATTCTAGGAAGAACGTGTGCATAGAGAAATCGTTACATAACATCTCTCGGTCAAATAGAGGAGCACTCAAACTATGTACCTGGCCACCAGACTACTCCTTCTCATGAACCCCGTTAAAGAAAACCCCAAACCATTCTCAGGGCTTTGGAGCACACTCATTCATGTGGCCCACTGTCAATCTTGACAGCACAGTTATTTCTGGTCTATGTCAACCCTACACTACGATAAAGTATTGTGCTGCTTCGCAATCTGTATGAGCATTTATTTCAACTCTTTAAATACGAAGCCACAAACATGGATACCTCGCAATCAGCCCCCAAACACTGGTAGCATTACCACAAGTAATTTCAAACTATGATTTGGAAGAAGGTATTCATTTGTTTCCAGTAGTTTTAGGATTAATTATATAGTGGGTTCTACTAATTAAATAATTATATAACAAGCTCTCATTTCTTTGAACTGTTGATCATGTTTAACCGGAATCCAGCATACAAGTTAGAATCACTAGAACTTTGCTAATAATTGTTTTTCATATTTTTTATTTTACCATTATTGTTTAATGCTTTTATTTTTTTATTATTTTAAATTTTACTTATTTTAATCTTATTTTTATTGGGCTTAGATAATAAATTTATAGCCTAAGACGCAGAGTCTTGTGTTGCCCATACTCCAGAGTTCATAATCAAGTCCCACTTGTCTAACATGGAGACATTTCCCTCTGAATTGATATATTCCTTCCTTGAGGAAGGAGAAAGGCACAGAAGACTCAGGAAGTAGCCAAAAGTTACAAGACTGTACTCCTTTAAGACAGGAAGCTGGGTAATTCTCTGTGCCCAGCTGCAGAAATAAAACTTAACCGAATATTCTTACATATACCCCTTTAGGAGCCTGAACACAGGCCCACAAGAGAGGCATCGGTGATTAAGAGAACCTACACATACCAAGTCAAGCTATATCGCTCACCAGATTAAATGCTTTAATTCATATATTGACAGATAGATCTGCTTTCCCCATGTCTCTCTTGCCGCCCTGTGCTCCCCTAAGGCAGCAGTTCTGAACATGTGGGTCACAACCCCTACAGGGGTCATGTATCAGATACCCTGCATATCAGATATTTACATTAGGAGTTGTAACAGTAGCAAAATCACAGTTACGAAGTAGCAATGAAATTATTTTATGGTTGGGGCTCAGCACAACTGGGGGATCTGTGTTACAGGGTCGCAGCGTTAGGAAGGTTGAGAACCACTGCTAAAGATTCCCTATATTTTAGACATTAATCCTTTTTCAGGTTTTTATCTCTCAAATAACCTATCCCAATCTACTCCATGGTAGCTTATTCACTGATACTGCTCGCCACTGAATGGAATGGAAAGTCTCCTGTAATCAAATTCATTACTTTATATTCTGTCTTATACTTTGGCGTCTCAGTAACTCTTCAACAATTCAAATCATAGAGATGTTTTCTGATATATTTTTATTCTTTTGAAGGTTTGGATTTTCGTAATCAAAACCGCGTGCTTATGAAGTAACTAACATTTGTTTCTCTTCCCTCCCTATGTTCTGGCTTGTTTTCCCAATATCATTTCACAAAAAAACTAACACTTTATTCCAGGGTGATGGTGATTAAGCCCATTTCTGTGTAGTGTCGGGATCCCATACAAACATGGGCTTGGTTCTGAGTACTCAATTCTACTCCATTTCTGTGACTTTGTATTTCAAGCATGGTCCCAATCTTTGACTGACATTTTTCTCAGATAAATTGCACCATGATTTTCCTTGTTGTTGTTGTTGTTGCTGGATTGATTTCCTAACATTTAATATTCACATCTATATTCACAACAGTCTTATAGTGTCTACAGTGTCTTTTTTTGTGTGACAGGGTTTCTCTGTGCAGTTTTGGTACCTGTCCGGGAACTAGTTCTTGCAGACTAGTCTGGCCTCAAACTCACAGAGATCCACCTGCCTCTGCCTCCCAATATAGTGTCTTTTTAAACTGGTCATAGTTCCAATCATCATAATTCTGATCACCTCCCTAATCCACTAGCCGATGAAACACAGACTGTGAAGCGAGCATGGGATTTGGTGGTCCTGAGGAAGTGGCTCCCAACCCACACCTCAAGAGATGAATCAAGATTAGTCTAATCCTATAGAGTAGGCACTCTACTCTCTTCTGCTAATGCTTCTTCCGGGAATCTCTGTGTGACCCAGTTCTAACCAAAAGAAGACAACCAGGCTCAGAAGCCAAATGTTCTCTTCCTTAGGGTATAAATGATCTCAGGAAGTTAAAAAAAAAAAGAAAAAAGAAAAAGAAAAGAGGCCGGTATCTATTTTTTCTTTCCTTAGACCAAATTGGGCTTATTCTAGGAATGCAAGGCTGATTTAACATTTGAAAATCAATGTAATTGACTATGCAAAAAGATTAAATTAGAAAAATCATACGATCATTTTAGTAGATTCAAGAAAATGATTTTATTAAATTAAGCGTTTACTCATGATAAAAATTACTGTAATGCTAGGAATAGAGAGGACAGCTTGTTGTGTTTTAAGATGTCTGTGAGTCCCGAAATCATGACTGATGGTATGATACTGAAAGTTCTTATTCTCACAACAGAGGACTCTGCCGCTGCTGGTCACGACAGCCCTGGTAAGGACAAAATGGAAACAAAGAGTTTGAAAGAAAAAAATCATAAAACGTCTATCTGGCAGCAGTAAGCAAATAAAATTAAAGTTTTTAAAATTTAAGAAATATTTTAAAACACGAGGGCTGACGATATAACCCTGTTGTGCTTACAGAGTGTGCGTGAAGTCCCAGCGCCACAGAAATGGGGCAGGGTTTGTTTTCATTTTTCTTTTGGTCGCTGAAACTGACGAATTCTTCACACGCTTATTTTGCATTTTTCTTTGGGAATATATCTATGTATGGTTTTCCCCATGGTGTGAAATGAATTGTGTGTCTTTCCACTGGTAGCTTTGAGAATTCTCCATATATGCTAGATACTACTAACTTGTCTGTATTTGTTTTCCCCGTCCCACGGCAGATACGTGTGTTTTTCCTGCTCTGTAACCTGTCCCACTTTGGATACTTACGTTTTTCTGCCTGGATGCTGTCCAGAGCAGTGTGTTTCTTGCCGCTCCGTAGCCTGCCTTCTTCTCTGAGCCTCTCACAGAGCAGAGGTGTTTTATACTGATAAATCCCAAAGCATCCACTCCTCCTTGTATGCAGTGTGCCCAGGTGAAAAGTCTAAAATGCTTGCTTACTCCCAGATCCTAAACATTTATTCACATTTTCTTCTAAAAGTTTTGTAGTTTTATGTTTTACATTGAACCCTGAGATTCGTTTTATTTTTTATGAGGTGCGAGTGTTAGGCTAAGGGGTTTTGTGGTTTTATTTCAGTCCGTACATGCTGAGCGTTCCTGAACCGTTCGCTGAAAGCGCTGCATTAGTTAACTGCCTCGGACTTCGTGTCCAGACGCAGTTGAACATTTATACGTCAGTGTATTTCTCAGTCCTCTGCTTGTTCGCAAGTTTGTTCCTGAATGAAGAAATACCACATGGCGTGGAGTAATGGGACGATATCACTCTTCAATGGATGAAATTACTCCAACTTTGTTATTGTCTTTCCAAAATTTCTCTAACTGTCATAGATCCTTCTCTTTTACACAGAAATTTTAGGATTATCTTGTCTGGAACTGCAAATGATACATTCCTGAATGTGTTTAATAGCGCTTACATTAAACCTGTTCATCAAGTCAAAGAGAATTGTTGTCTTCACAACGTTTTTAAGACTTAGAATTCTGGCACGCACATTCCCACGTATGAAGTCCTTTCATTTTGAGAATCTCCGTTGAGTACTTACCCTGGTATAAAATTTCTTAGATCTACACTGAAGTATTTCACCTTTTAAGCAATTACAAACTTTATTATAGGTGTCCATGTTCGATAGTTTATGAAAATAGAATTAATTTTTTGAGTGTGTATTTATCACGTATCCTGTGGCCTTGCTGAACTCAGTTGAGTTCCAAACTCGTTTTCTGTTTTGGCGCGTTTTATTTTTGTGGATTCAGTGAGAGTTTCTGCATAGACAATTAGGTCCCCAGCAACTAGGAGCAATCTGGTGTCTTCTGCTCCCATCTGCAGGCCTTTTGTCTCCTGGGGTTGCTTCACTTGGGTGGCAGAAACTTCTGTGCTCTTCCATGACCCTGAGAGCAGGCACCTTTCCTTATTTCTGATTTTGATAAGGCAGCATGATTGCTCATCAAGTTGAGAATGCTGTTGCGTTTCTATTTTTCTGAGTTTTAATCATAAAAAATTTACTTTATAAAATGTTTTCTGCATTGATTGTTATAATCCTGTGATTTTTTTTTTTAATCTGACAAAACGCTACATTGCAGATTTTGCTTCCAAATACTAAGCTAGCCTCGCTCCTAAAATGCAGGTTAGGTGTTATGAGATATAATGTCTTTTATACATTGCTATATTATAATTGCTAATATTTGGTTGAGTATTTTCACACCTATATTTATGAGGGAAATTATCATGTGGCCTTTCTTTTTTATTGCCTTTGGTTTTGCAGCTTCATAAGATGAACTGGGACATGTTTCCACTTCTGCTGTTTTCTAGAAGATTATGTAGAATCCATTTTAATTATTTTCTAAATGTTTGGTAAAGTCACCAGTGAAAACATCTGGCCTTAGTGATTTGTTGGAGGGGAACAATTATGAATTCAATTTCCTTAATAGTTTCAGAACTGCCGAAATCATTTGTTTCACATTGGGAGAGTCACGGCCACCAAAGAAGTATTTCATGTCATCAATTTTGTCCAATTTGCACCAACTTCTTCTTAAGATGCCCTTTGTCATCTTTTTAATGTCTGTAGAGCTGGTAGTGACATCTACCCGTTTTTCTCTTCCCAATTATGAGTATGTGTCTACTGAAATGTTTTCTTTATCAATGTGGTGGTTAGTTTTATATGTCAACATGGCTGACCCACAAAGTCCCCAGACTGGGTAAAATGTTATTCTGGATGTTTCTAGTAGGGATGTTTTGGGGTAGGAGTAGCATTTAAATTACTGGGCTTTGAGAACATGAGATTGCAACTTAAAAGAGGCAAACTCTTCAACCAAGCAAAGGCCAAAGAGAAGAAAAGATGACCGCTGGGAGCCTGGGGAATTCGGCAAGTGGGCAGACCTCACACCTGAGCTCCAGCAGCTGACTCTTCCCCAGTTCCCAGCCTTCCAGCCTACTTGCAGATTTCGCAATCATTGTTTTCTGTAATTGTGTAAGCCAATCCTTTTAAATCAATGACTTCATTTCCCCGCCTTAATATACATTGCAGCGAGCGGTTCTGTTTCTCTGGAGACCCTCTCTAAAACAGTCAGCCTTGCTAAAAGTGTGTCATTTTATTGATCTTTCCAAAGAAGGAAGTCTTCATTTTATTGATTTTTCTCCTTTATTTTTCTGTTTGCAGTACCATTGATTTCTAGTCAGAGCAGCACCCTTCCTTCTTACTCGGGGCTGATTTCTCTCTTCTTTATCTCGCTTTTCATATAAAAGCTTAGGTACCTAACGTGACAGTTGGCTTAGTGTGATCAGTTTCACAGTGACTTAGCTGTGGACCCAAATTTTGATACGTTGTATCCTTGCCCGGATCCAGGGCCTTGAAGCTGACAGTGACAGAATGAAGAGAAGACAAACAGAGACACAGAGAGCTGGGATGAGGTGGTCTGGGCTTTCAGATGGAGAAATCACAGCAAACGAGACGTCCAGTTGTTTATTATATGCAGTTGAACTGAGCCACGGAGTTACCACATATAGTTGAACAAGGAGGCAGGATTATTACATACAGGTAAACAAAAGACGGGGTTGATGGTGCAGCTGATCTAAGCAGACAAGTTTAGCTGATCTCAGTAGAAGTGGCCTCTGTAAGGGAGCAGCCTTCAAGCTGTAACTATCCAGGGAGAGAAAAATATGGTGGACATTTGTATACACGTTGTCAATATCCACACCTGAACCAGAAGGAAAGGCTTTGCCATTTCTGTCTGAGCCTCATTCCTGGGCAGAAGGCTTTGCCGTTCCTTTGTGAGTCTGAGACTCTGAGATCCCTGCCATGCCACGCCCATGTCCACAGCACACACAGACTGGAGACTTCGCTCACTCGGGGCTTCCTCACCCCCTCTCATATGTGCTTTCCTCTCCATTCATCTCTGTGTGCACTTTGACTTCCTTGGGACTGCTCCCTTGGGACAAGGCTTATTTAGAAAACCTTCAGCTTCTAAGGGCTTGGAAGCATTTTCTTTGTGACAAACTTATCTACACTTTGAATCCATTTATCTCTGAGAACACAGCCTGGAAAATTTCAATTCTTTCAGTGTATTGAAGTCCATGTTTTATAGCCCAGGGTATGGCATGTGTGATATATGTTCTACCAATATTTGAAAAACTTACATATTCTGCTGTTGTTAGGCAAAGGTTCTCAGAATATTGGCCAAATAGTGTTATTTTCATAGTCTTGTTTTAGTTCTTCTACAGAGAGAGAGAGAGAGAGAGAGAGAGAGAGAGAAATATTTCACCAGTTCAGGTGATATACAGAGAAACCTCACCCCAGTTTGCCTTCCTCCACATACACAATGGTTGCCCTTACCTAGAACTGCCTGGGCTGTGTTGTAATTTGTTCTGCACCCTCTACCAATCACACCTGAAAAAACAAAGAAGGCAGCCTCTCATGCACAGCCATGTTCTCTTGCTCTGACTGAGGCTCCTGGGTTTCTGGTGTGACTATCTTCTTTCTTGGCTCATTTCAGACAGGCGAATCTCTGTGAGTTCAAGGCCAGCCTGGTCTACAGAGTGAGTTCCAGGACAGGCCCCAAAGCTACAGAGAAACCCTATCTCGAAAACCCAAAAAAAAAGTTGATCTGAAAATTTTGAGGGCTTTAATTCCACTGACCACTGAACCTCACCTGTGGCTAACTATTTCTGTGTCTGTCTCTATTTCGAAAGATCTAATCTCCTCTTTCCAAGACAATCTAGAATCTAAAACTCAATGTTCCTGGTTTGTGTGCCTTTTATACACAGTTTCCTCTCAAGCACTGTGGAAGTATATTAGGACTGATGCTTTTATGTCAATTACAGATATATTTGTGTGTTTTGGCATATTGCCACAAATTATTGAGAAATGTCTATGATTAAGGTAACTTGGTCCCTCCATGCTGGTGAATCCGGGATATGCCACCTTGAAGATTTACTTTTGTCCTCTCTGCTCTTCAATCTCCCATCTCCCATGGTCTCTCTAATGTAGCCCTCAGGACCAGACCGTCTCCATGGGGAGAGTAGCACCCTTCTCTAGGTAAGCCACACAACTACCCGTGACTTTTCCTCTGACTTTCAACATCCTATTGACTTCCAATCCAGGTCTCTGCTGGCTTCCTTTCAGTTTTTTAAAGATCACTTATGCATTAAATTAGATACATTATTCATTTTCCAACATATTTTGTAGTAGCCTTGTTTTCACTGTATTTGGATAGTTGAAATACTAGCCAGCTATTACTGGCTTTATTAGATTGCTAAATTTTCTGTAATTATTTTACTTAGAATTTATCATTCTGATCCTAGTTTGTAAGTAAAATAGGCCCATAATTTTTCTTATACTTTTCATTTGGCTTTGTAATCAGGGTAACAAACTAGGCGGTTCTCATACTTCTCTGTTTTCTGAAAGAAGCTACATAATACTGAGGTTTTCCATTGCTCGAATTTTAGGTAAAATGCTAATATCAAATATTCTGGATCGGGGGAAGGGGAAGTCTTTGAACTTCAGGATTTTTCTCTAAACACCACTATTTGGACCAACTATTTAGTCTATGATTCCAACTGCATCCCTGCATTTCCTCATGGTGGTATTAATGTTTGAAAGACTTCTTCTCCTTTCAATTATGTGTGTTTGCATGTGGATCAGTGCACATGAGTGCAGTGCCGGCAGAAGCCAGAAGAAGGTGATGGATCTCCTGAAGCTGAAGTTATACAAGGTTGGGATTCCCTCTATGACATGTGTGCTGGGAATCAGACCCAGGTGCTCTGTCACAGCAGTATGTACTCTTACCCCTGGGGACATCACTGCAACCCCAATATTACTGGTTTAAGTCATACAACAGTTCATAATTATTTGGTGTGTGTGTGTGTGTCCTCTTTTCTCTTGCTTATAGCTGGTCTATGTGAGCCTTGCTACAGGTTTATTTCTCTGGAATGTTTTCAAATGTACTTATTTGTTCTCTATTTTAGGACTTTAGACATCAAATAACAATGCCAATAGCCTCCAGAAATTTGTTTAGAAAGATGTCTTCTACAGTTATAAAATTCAAATATAATAAAGCAAAACAAGAATGCATTTTTGCTGAAAGCATTGAAGATTAATGCTGTCGCTTTCCCATTATGATCAGTGTTTTCATTTATTCAACAATGCCGCAAGTCAACTTTGCTCCCTAGATGGTATTATCTTCCCATTTTATAATAAACAAACCACTAGCTATGGTTTGGACATGGTTTGAGCATGTCCCCAGTGATTCCTCTATTGGAAGCTTGGTCCCTACTGTAACAATGATGGTGAAAACTTAAAAAGATGGGGCCTCATGAGGCCTTAGGGGCATCGCATACAAAAGGAATTAATATAGTTGTTATGAAATTCCAGTTAGAGTAGATCATTATAAAAATAGCGGGGTTGGCCAGGAGAGTCTTTGGCATTCTGTCTCACTGTGTGGCCTGCCCCACTGACACACACTGCCACCGTGATGTCATCTCATGTGTTATGGTATGTATAAGGTCACTTTGTCTGAACATTCAGCCTCCAAAACTATCCGTTAAACAAATTATTTTATTCATAATTTGCAAACCCTCAAGCATTTTGTAGCAGCAACAGAAAGCAAACTATTATGCTTCTAGAACTCTCCAAGTATCAAAGTTGCCAATGCAGTATGTGTATTGCAGAAGTCACCAAGTGATGGCAAAGAGCACTCTTTCCGTTTTAAGTCATGTTCCCTAAGAAAACAAAAACATCATTCCTATGCCCATTGATAAAAGAGACTCCGGGGGGGGGGGATATTTCCATACTTAATAAATAGAGATTTTCTCACAGTATTTTAAGAGAGAGGGGGAGGTCAAGAGAGAGGAAGAGATTTATTGTTAAAATGCTGTTCTCTTGGCAATTCTAGATGCTATGGCATAGAAAGGGAAGTGTCTTAGTTAGGGTTCCTATTGCTGTGAAGAGACACCATGACCATGGCAATTCTGATAAAGAAAAACATTTAATTGGGGTGGCTTACAGTTTCAAAGGTTTAATCCATTATATCATGCTGGCATGCAGGCAGACATGGTGCTGGAGAAGGAACTGTATGTTGATCTTTAGGCAACAGGAAGTGAACTATCTCACTGAGCATAGCTTGAGCATAGGAGACCTCAAAGTCCACCCCCACAGTGATACACTTCCTTCAACAAGGCCATATCAATTTCAACAAACACACATCATAATAGTGATACTTCCTATGGGGGCCATTTTCTTTCAAACCCACAGGAAGTAACAAAAATGGGCATTGCATTTGTGTGACTAATTAGGACTAACCTCATGTGGGTGTTTCCTGTCCATCGCACCATCACATTTGCAGTCTTGGGGGAGAGGAAAAGAATGTAGCACAATTTCACTTAAACCCAGAGCCTAAACATAAGTGGTCTTTAAGTGTGAAACGCAATTGTGGAATTTGATTTCCTATATGTTGTAAGCAATACAACTGTTTTAATTGACACTGATAAATATTTGCAATAACTTCTGTATAAATTAAAAATCAATGTCAATTTCAGCCCTCTATGCAATTTTTCATTCGACAAATAAAAATGTGACAGGGGATGGATCTGTGCACACCAGAAAATGACACAGGGAACAGACAAGCAAAACACAAATCTGATAGCTCTCAGTGGTTCTCAAGCGTAAGGAGGTTCTTCCAGCTGTAGGATTTAATTGACCTTAAAGTTGCTTCAGAATTTATGAATAGCTCAAAAATATTATGGTAGGTAGGGACCCCTTAATCATTTCAACATTTTCCTCTTTGCCTAACAACAGATCAAACCACTAACAAATCTTTGCTTCCTCCTCCATTCTGAGACCTTTTTGTTCTGCCTTAAATGAGACCCAGATGAGCATAATGGAGTCAGCTTGGCTACAGCAAGGTGAAGTGCCCCAGATCAGGAGGTCCAGTAGACAGAATGAAGTTCCCAGAGCCAGGTTGGATTGCGCTGTGCTAACCAGAGATACCCGGATTCACGAATGCACACACCAGTGCACACACAGACACACAGGGTTGTGTCGACTCTTCTGCTTTGCTTCGGCTCTGCAGTTGGCATTTGGGTAGATTCTTAGTGTCTTTCATCACCACGGACGAGAACTTTGTTGTAGACACATGGTATTTCAGAGCACCCAGGATGTTGAAAACAAAGACCTCCCCAAAGAGGGCAGCCCCTCTTTGCAGTGTTCACTTCAGCCTTCCCTTCCTACACTGCTGACTTTCACAGGACTTCCCAGACAGTCACTACTCCAGATTGGAAGACCTGTCAAGGCTGTTATTTCCTTTTCCGTTCCCATATTGATTTCATCTGAGATGGAACATATCAACAATTCTGCCTGTCAAATCAGGATTTAAGCTTCTTATACAAGTTTGAAAATCTCTCCTGTTGTCATCAGGCAGCCTGTAGTTGGGTCCCCTGCATAAATTCTTATGTGTGTACAATCAGGTCACTGGTTGACGCTAGCAGCATCGTTTTCAGGTTTGCTATCGAGGGAATCAAGCTATGGAATAGTCCACGTAATAAGAGATATGAAAGTGTATTGTGTTAGAAAAGAAATATAAGCAGATTGCGTAGCGATAGAAACTGTGCTCATGTGGACTGGGAACACTTCTACAAAACTAATATATGATCCAGTGACTATACATTTGTATTTCGGTCTATATTAACACATTCATGTAACTGGAAGCCTATAACACTCAAGTAACAGCATAATAACATATTATTCTCTGGTGTTTTCATATCCCGCATTCATATTTTCTAAGGTTTCGAGAGCAATCTTGAATTACTTTTGTTATAAAGACATTTTTAAAGCGAGCATGAGATGAGCTATAGAAAGAATATATGTGGAACATAAATCTCCCTCGCACAGGCCCAGAATAGCCAAGTATATATAAACAGAAGGAAATGTACAATTGTGTGTAAGTAAATATATACAAAGCTCAGGAAAAACAGACTTGAGCCTACGAAGACAGCAGCACTGGAGTCTCCTGCCCCAGAATATTTATACACAGCCTGGAAGGTATTTATAGAAGCTTGCTGTCTGAGGCTTCCCGTGTTACTGTCTTGCTATTTATGCAGCCCTGGTGGCCCCAGCAGAGCTTCCTTTACAACCCCATTGTCGAGTGCCTTCCCCTTGCCCCCACATAGAAATTCAAATGGTAATGAATTATAATTAGAGGACTCTTCTTCCCTAACAGCTCAGAAAGCAGAAAGCCACCAAAGTTTTCCAAATGCCATTATTTTTTAAGACGAATAGGGGCCAGGAGAGAACAGAGGCTGGTTAAAAAACAAACAAAACCCTATTCTCTTCTCTCAAGCCAAAAGCACTAAATGGTAACTGCCTTGTAAATCTCTCCCAATTTGCTCCATGTAAATCCCGAACAGGAGTCCTCGTGAACCTTCCCTTGGAGCAGTGTTGCCGGCATGTTTATGGAATCCTTGTGGGCAAGTTTTTCTCTGCAGGAAACATCTCAGCTTCAGCTCCATTCTTTTGGGGGTACAAAAGGGTATTTCAAAAGGCAGACGCTTTTTTTATATTAAAAAGTAAAAAGACTTTAGTTCAGATCATAATTATATTCTCACAAAGAAGTTGAGAAATGAGATTTTCTTTTCTTTCTTTTTTTTGGTAGATCAATGGCTTTATGCAAGCAACAGCTCATGAATAAATCTTTTTAAAGATCTAAAATATGTCACAAGCTCACTATTAAGAATATATTCAAATAGCTGAGTATACGGCTTTAAGGGGAAACGCTGTGGTGCAGAAGTCGGAACTAGAGCAGCATTCTCGGTGATAGATCTCTTTATTTTTTTTTTAATTATTGGGAAAGTACGTTTTGGTTAGATTAAAGTGAGATCCGTGAGATCACTCCTCCTGCAGATATTTCAACTGTAACAAAATAATGCAACACTAATCTGTAAGACTTTTTCAGTAATAGATGTTTTTCCTCGGTAAATCAATGCAAAGGCTAATTGGGGTGGAAGGTGACTATCTCTCGTGGTTATAAATACATTTGCATTGCTATCAATCTTTTCCACCGCCAATGTTAAACGAGGCTGAACAACATAAAGGAAAGGGAAGGGGAGGGAGGAAAAAAAAGTGAATTCTAGCGCATAGTACATGCTGCCATCAAGTGGTCAAGCAGAGAGTTGTCCTAACAAAAATAAAGCTATCAACTAAGCTGCTAATACCTTTAAAATCTACAATAAACCTCATTGTAGCTTGATGTGTATTTTTTTTTATCATAAATAGGGGCCAAACACAACGTGCAGCCTTTTTTCATATGGCCACATGTTACAATGTGACCCACAAAGGCTAAGAAAAGCAGTAACAAGATAACAACAACAAAACTTGGTGAGCTGCTTCCTAATAAATGCCATGTCTGCAGCTCAAGTTTGGCTATTACATTGTCATGTGCGGTGACATTGATTATGGGCCGTTTAATAGTCCGTTGTGGAACTCTCTTTTCTGATATTAAAAATAAATTTCTGTGACAGTGCTAGCACTGAATTTATACGAGTTTGGCCTTTATAATTTTCAGTTCATTGCTTGGACCTCTAAAGAAGAAGATAGGTTACCTTTGAGGAAAAAAGCATTTCCCAAGAAGACATTAGAGTGTGGAAGGCACAGGTTTCCAGCTTGCTAGACATAAGACGGTGTATCTCTAAGATTAATTATAATATTAATCCATTTATACTTTCCCTAACAGGAAAGAAAAGTATGTTACACAAGAAAGAATCAACCAAAAAAAAAAGCACCACCTTGCAAAGGTTTATCTATTTTTAATTTCTCTATATAAGTGTATATGTGTATGTATTCCACATGTGTGCCTGTTGTCTGCAGAGGCCTGAAGAGGACTTCCGATCCCCTAGAACTGGAGTTACAGATGGTTGTGAGCTGCCGTGTGTTCTGGGAATGAAACCCAGGTCCTTAGCAAAAGCAGCAAATGCTCTTAATCACTGAGTCATCTCCCCAGACCCCATGTAAAACTTCTTAATCAACAGATTTTGATGGTGTTCATGAGAAACTCGTGTATCTTTTATTTATAACCTGGCAGATGCAGAAGCATTGAATCCATACTTAGAGGCTTATTCTCAAGGACATTCTAAACGGTGCAGGTAATTAAACAGCTCATCGTTGCTCAATGAGCACTTTAAATATGCATCTAATCACCCGCGGAGTTTTAGGAAGATGAGCAGATTCTAGGTGGGATGTGTCAAAGTCTAGTCGACAGATGACCCATAACCAAGTCCCTCAAAATCATATTCAGAACAGGTGAGCCTTCCTGACCCTCAGTGCAAACGCCAACATCTCATACTACACTAAGGCAATGACTTCCCGAATGCTATCATCCTCACACGGAGGCTTGAGCCATTTCCCACACACGAGAGTCACTACCTGAGCTCTAGCATATGGGCTTTAAGACATAAAAGCTAAGTGGTGTTATCTCACTCATCAGCATGAGACACCTTCTCTGTGTCACTACTGGTAACCATTCTGGTTACCCTCTTGTTGAAAGGCAGCGAAGCAACTTTTTCTCTCTTTTCTTTATGGTAGACCAAATAAAATAAGATTAAGAAGCATAACAGAAAAACCAAAGTGTGATAGATTGTTAGACAAAATAAATGCACAATTCCTTCTGCCACAAGATGAATACCTTCGGATTATGTGACTTTGCCATTTCTTAAAACTGGCTGGTTGTTAACTGTAGGCAGAGTTTTCTGTCTCACCAGCCAGCTCCAAAATAATCACACAGAGACTTATTATTAATTACAAATGTTTTTATAAATGTAATTATAAAAGAACTTCTGGAAGCATCACAATTCCTGATTTCAAACTCTACTATAGAGCTACAGTACTGAAAAAAAGCCTTGTATTGGCATAAAAACAGATAGGAGGACCAATGGAACCAAATCGAAGACCCAGATATTAATCCACACCCCTACGAACACCTGATTTTTGACAAGCAAAAAATATCAAATGGAAAAAAGAAAGCATATTTAACAAATGATGTGGGCATAACTGGATATCAACATGTAGAAAAATGAAAATAGATCCATATCTAGCACCATGCACAAAATTCAAGTCCAAATGGATCAAAGACTTCAACATAAAGCCAGCCACACTGAACCTTATAGAAGAGAAGTGGGAAGCATACTTGAACACATTGACACAGGAGATCACTTCCTAAATATAACCCCAGCAGCACAGACACAGAGAGAAATAATTAATAAATGGGACCTCCTGAAACTGAAAGGCTTCTGTAAAGCAAAGAATAGTCAACAAGACAAAACAGCAGCCTACAGAATGGGAAAATATCTTCATTAACTCCACATCAGACAGAGGTCTGATCTCCAAAATATACAAAGAAATTGGTCATCAAAAGAACAAAGTATCCAATTAAAAAAAATGGAGTACAGACCTAAACAGAGAACTCTCAAGAGAGGAATATAAAATGACTAAAAGACACTTAAGGAAATGTGTAACATCCTTAGTCATCAGAGAAATGCAAACCAAAACAACTCTGAGATTTCATCACACCTCTAAGAATGGCCAAGATCAAAAACACTGATGATAACTTATGATGGACAGGTTGTGGGGAAAAGGGAACACTTCTGCATTGCTGGTGGGAGTACAAGCTGGCACAGCTCCTTTGGATATTTGTATGGCGATTTCTCAGAAAATTAGGAAACAACCTTCCTTAAGACCCAGCTATACCACTTTTGAATATATGTCCAAAGTATGCTCAAGGACATGTGCTCAATTATTGCATCATTGTTTATCATCGTCAGAACCTGGAAAAAACCTAAATGCCCCTCAACCAAAGAATGGATAAGTAAAATGTGGTACATTTACACAATTGAGTACTTCACAGCAAAGAAAAATAATGGCATCTTGAAATTTGCAGGCAAATGGATGGAGCTAAGGTGTTGATGGCCTTGATCTTGTGAAGCCAATCACAGCACCTTTGAGTTCATGAGGGCAGCAGCCTTGTCCTGTACGAAAGACATTGTTTCCACTTCTGTTTTCTCTGACCTCTGCTTCTTAGGACCTCTCTGCCCCTCCTTCAACAATGATCTCTGAGCCTTGGAAGGGGATGTCATGTAAATAGCCCATAGGGTCTGAGTTTGTATTTCTTAGTAGGCCAATCAGGCTCCCACTGGACAGCCCCACACTGGAGGAACAGGTCTGGGAGAAGTTGTGGGACCAATAGGATCAAAATACATTGTATGAAATTCGCAAAGCATTGATAAAAAAAAAATCTGGGATTGGTCCTTGGGCTCCTGGCCCAATGGAACTCTTACAGAAAACAGCCTCCCTCCTGTTCTGGGCAGTTGAAATGTATTGATCTGAACAAAAGCATCTAAAGACATTAGTGTTGCTACAGACCAGCACCTTCCAGGGGACAAAGAAGATGGATCTAGATGGTGCACATACACCATCAGAAAGACACTCCGTGACTCAAAACTGTCAAGAAGAGTATATGGTGATTCCTCTTGACTGTTGGCTTGCCAAAGCAGAACCTTGTAATAAAAGGATGGGGGACAATGAAAAGAGAAGCCACTAGCAATGAAACAAAGTCAAAAATGTTAGGGGAGCAACACTAAGCCCACAGAGACATAGATAGATAGATAGATAGATAGATAGATAGATAGATAGATAGATAGATAGATAGATAGATAGATAGATAGATAGATAGATAGATGGTTGATAGGTAGATAGATGATTGATAGGTAGATAGATGATTGATAGGTAGATAGATAGATAATAGAAGATAGAGAGATAGAGAGATAGAGAGATAGAGAGATAGATAGATAGATAGATAGATAGATAGATAGATAGATAGATGGTTGATAGGTAGATAGATGATTGATAGGTAGATAGATAGATAATAGATGATAGATAGATAGATAGATAGATAGATAGATAGATAGATAGATAGATATAAAAATGCTGTTGAGTATCCAAGAGAGAAGAAACGAACAGAAAGGTGAGTTGAGTTCACAGAGCAGGACTGGCTAAGGAACTTAGGAGCAGAACTGAGGACAACCTCAAGCTCCAGCAAAACAACACTATTGAGGACGATGCCAGAAAAGCACAGGGAGGAACGCCGGCAGACAGGAACAGCAGGAGCAAAATAAAGATCGCCGTGAACACGTGATCCCAGGGAAATGCGTAGAGCAAAGATCCAAGCAAAGACTCTGGTGAGCCTGAGGCAGCCACCCCTGCAGACGAAGTGTGAGAGCAGAGAAACAGGTAAAGAAGTCTGAAAGGGTTGCTGCCCACCATGATTTCAGCCAAGTCATCGGAGCCAGACTAACGTGACTGTTCATATGGGAAAGTCTCAGAACACAATGGAAGTGAACACCATTAGGAAACCTTACTAAAGAGAATACCTGGTTGTGACACTTCTTCAAGAAGTGAAATAGGAAAAATAAAGCCCTTATAAGTTTTAAAATAAATTAATAAAGCCTGGGGCTGGGGATGTGGCCCCAGCCAATAGAAAACTTACCTAACATGCACGAAGTCCTGAGATTGATCCCCAACATAAACCAGGCATGGCAGAACACACCTGTCACCCTCTACGGAGGAAATGAAGGCAGGAAGGTTGGAAGTTCAGGGCTATCCTTGGGGACATAGCTGAGTTTTGAGGCCTGCCTAGAATATAAGTGACACCGTCTGAAAATTAAAGAGAAATAAAAGAAAATGGAAATAGTGCTAAAACCGAGGAACAATTAAAATATGCTTTTTAAAAGAAATTATTTATTAAAATCCCAAAGAAAAGAATATGTCACAGAGGAGGCAAAACCCCCACCACTAACAAAGAAAAAAAAACACAAATAAGAGGGGAACAGTACACAAATATGGCACACATCAAATAATATTTCTTAAGTAAAATGAATTTTCAAAATTATAACTTTTCTGACACAAAGGTTTCAAGTAATAGATAATGGAACTCAGAGAAAAATTAAAAAATACAGGTAGTCAAAAAACTGCTAGAGCCACACTGTAGCTTTATCCAACAGGCTTGTAATAGAGGCAATCAAAAGGAACAAAATTGTGTCTGAAAACACAAAAATAAAATTAAAATATCTGAAAGAACTTCTGCTATTTGGTCAAAGGAAATACAGCACGTGTCTAATCAACATTCCTAAATAAGAAACAGAGATAATACTATGAGTGCTCAGAGAGGTAGGTGAGTTTAGTTGACTAATACAAATGATAATTTAAAATTAAATAAATAAATAAGTAAACACTATCTGGTGAACCCATACACGAGCTCCCAGAATTATTTGTAATTAAGCTATAATACTTACAAATATATACTATAACCAACCTATTCACTAATGTAGACAGGCCAGGCTTGTGTCAAGAGTTTGAGACAAATTTTAAAATGATATACAATTAAGAAAAGCTACTGTCTTGGCTTCTCCTAGTAAAAGGACTCCACAGTCCTTGCTGCTGCTGTGAAGACACCATCATCATGAATAAATGGCACTGTAAAATAAGTCATGACTTCATTAGACAGAGTATTTGGAGGGAGCCCACGTTTCAGGTCCACATGGGCTCAGAAACATTGAGCATTGTCTGGCCAACTGTGCTCAGTGAAACCAGAACCCCTTCTCAGGTTTCTGGCCTGGTTTAATTTTCAAGGATTTATTAACCCTAGTGCTGATAAGAGCCTCCAATTCATGGCTGATATTTGGTGTCTTACTAACATGTGTGAACATGTGCTCAGGTTTAATTTGATTTTTTAAAAACAAAGCACTATGATATCCCTTGCACTTCACTGTACCCTCTGCCTTATTTGTTTCTTCTTCATGATCCTAGTCTATTCAAATAATCCCTTAGCACAAATGCACTGTGATCAGTATCACCACCGATCAACTTACAAATAGTTATGTTTATCTATGCATGATCAAACTATTCAAAATTTGCTCACAGTCAAGGGAGGAGCTTCCGAAGTCCCACACCTATCGGAGGATCTACTGGAAGTTGATGGATGCCGAGGGAAGGAGAGTCACTCTCCCAGGGATGTGGCCATGGGTAGGTTGCTCAGGTCTCTGTGGATGACACACACCCCATTTGCATGTGGGCAGCACTAACTGGACCCAGAGTGTTATTAATAACAGAAGAACACAATAAAGAAGACATGGAGCATATAGAGAGATAGGGGTGGGGACCACTGAGGGGTAAGAGGGAGGTGGTAGGTGGTTGCAATCACTATACATCATATAAGTGTATGAAACTTTCGAAGAATAAAAGATACTCTTTTAAAAAGCTCAACTTTCCCAAGGGTTTTAGCCTGTCATTATTCTGCTCAGGCTTGGTCACAACAGGCCTGCTGTCAACATTTAAGTGAAATTAAGAGATCTTAATTGCAATTAGTAGATAAATCCTACATGAGAATAGGCCAGAATTCTCAGTTCAAGACCAGCTACTAAGACTTTCTGTTGACTTACAGGAATGGCATATAGTTCTGTTTGTATCACTGTCCTCACATAAGACTCAGCAAATCAACACAACTTACAAGTCTCTCCTGAAACTTACAAGATTCCTAAGACTCTACTCAAGGGGTTAAACAGCAGCAACAGCCAGGGAGACGAGAGTCTGACCAGCCAATCCTTGCAGCAATTCTGCAAGGAGCTCTAGGAATGCATCTGCAGCAGCTCCTCACCCATGATTTCTGGTGATGCAGCTGCCTTTGAGTCACCAATGTTCCTAGAAGCAACCTCCCTGCCCCGACACACACTGTAAGATCAATAAACTCATTGTTGGCCAAGTTGCACCCCTGTGGCATCATTACTTTGGTCTGTTGATGGTATTCTATCTGGAGTGAGCAGGCATTTGTTTATGTCTCCCAGGAAGTCACGTAAGTGCCAACTGCTTAATGTCCCCAGTGGCCTTCTCTTTTTATCAAGCAGCCCCATTTATGTGCGAGGGAACAAACATGTTAGGAGCAATTAGAAATCAAGGACAAAACCCAGCAGCGCCACAAACAATGCTGCTCTCCTCTCTCTTTCCATCTGGTACTTGACTGGATAACGGCTCAAACAGGGTCACATGGTGCTCTCCAGAGGCTATCAATTTTAATTTATATGATGATTGAGAGGAAAAGCTCAGGACTCAAAGACCAAGTTCTCATCACAAAGGAGATTTATTTGTCCCAGAGGGACAAAGGGCAGGGAATAAGAGACAAAGACAGGAAACAGAGGATGAGGGAGATGGGGAAGGGAGCAAGGGAGAGGGGTAGGAATATCTGTCCTCAGGGAAGGACGAAGGACTGCCTCTTGTCTTTAGAGGGAAGTCAGATGTGGCACATAGGAAAACAGAGGTTTATAAAGGCTAAATAGGAACCCCATGTTAGGATGAGGTATTTAATTTTAACTGGGCATGATAATTAAGTGAGCCAAAGTGGGCTTTTTGATAGCTGGACTTCAATAATTTGATAGCTGGACTTTAGTGGTCAGCCTCAAGAAGAGGCAGTGGCCACATAAGGGACTAGACCTTGGTGGCTAGCATTAGGAATCTAATGGCTGTTAGCAAGGCAGAGGGCGAATGAGGTACAAGGGCAAGGCCTGCCAGAACCACATGGTCGAGTCAGCTAGTGTCTCTTCAATGACAGAGACTTAGAGATATGATTAAATTAAAAGATCACGATCTATAATTAACTGGGATCTTAACCAGGTAGGGGATGTTGTTCTATCTAGTTTTTTATCAACTTGATCTGGCCAATAAGCAGCATTCCTCCAGGGTCTCAGCTTCACTTCCTGCCTCTAGGCTCTTGCTTTGGGTCCCCTGACCGACTCTCCTCAGTGATGGAGTGTGACTTAAGAGTCATAAACCGAAACTTCCCCTGCTTGCTTTTGGCCTGAGTTTTATCATAGCAACTTAACAGTAACTGAGACACCTGGGAGTCTTAGCATCCTTTAGAAGAAGAAGTGAAGATCTCAGAGAGAGGAAAAGTTAATGTGATCACCGTAACATAACTCAGAGACAGGCTCAGAAATGTCATCATCCTCCAGATGCTGAAGGGGCACGCAGTGTGAGTGGCCAGGTCTTGCCCCTAGCCTACTCTAATGCCCGTAACGGCTGTTTTCAACCCCTCAGGATGCAGGCAGCCAAGTTACACTCTTCAAAGAAAAAAAAAAAAACAGGGCACAAAAACCCACCAATCTAGAGTACTACTCAGCAGTAAAAAACAATGACTTCTTGAATTTTGCATGCAAATGGACGGAAATAAAAAACACTATCCTGAGTGAGGTAAGCCAGACCCAAAAAGAGGAACATGGGATATACTTACTCAAAATTGGTTTCTAGCCATAAATAAAGGACATTGAGCCTATAACTAGTGATCCTAGAGAAGCTAAATAAGAAGGTGAACCCAAAGAAAAACATATAGGCATCCTCCTGAATATTAACCTTCATTAGGCAATGAAAGGAGACAGAGACAGAGACAAAGACCCACATTGGAGCCCTGGACAGAAACCCCAAGGTCCAAATCAGGAGCAGAAGGAGAGAGAGCACGAGCAAGGAACTTAGGACCGCGAGGGGTGCACCCACACACTGAGACAATGGGGATGTTCTATCGGGAACTCACCAAGGCCAGCTGGACTGGGTCTGAAAAAGCCTGGGATAAAACCGGACTCGCTGAACATAGCGGACAATGAGGACTGCTGAGAAGTCAAGAACAATGGCACTGGGTTTTGATCCTACTGCACATACTGGCTTTGGAGAAGCCCTAGGCTGTTTGGATGCTCACCTTACTAGACCTGGAAGGAGGTGGGAGGTCCTTGGACTTCCCACAGGGCAGGGAACCCTGACTGCTTTTCAGGCTGCTGAGGGAGGGGGAGTTGGTTGGGGGAGGGGGAGTGAAATGGGAGGCGGTAGCGGGGAGGAGGCAGAAATCTTTAATAAATAAATAAATATCAAAAACAACCCACCAATCCCCTGTCACCCTGGAAAGCCCCCCACCCATCACCCCATGATACGCTATATAAAACCTGCCTCCTGTTCAGTTCTTTGCTATTTCTCTTCCAAGCAGAGGCAGCAACCCTCCCGTGTCTTTCCCAATATCTCTTGTGTGAGGTCTGGAGGTTTGTTGTGCAGGGTGACTTTGTGGTATTCCACAACTGCTCCCAACTGCCAGGATATCTTTGCCAGGATCCCTTTCCCTTCAAAACTGTAGCACTTACACATATTCCCCACTTAAAGGCTTCCTACAGTAGAAACCAGCCCCCACTTCCAGTACTGCAGCCTGCAAAATTGACTTCAAACTTCAGGGTTCTGACTCGGGGTAATCAGAAGTAATAAATCCACTGACTGCAAGTCTTGTAACTGCTACAGCAACAATTGAAGGAACTAATACACATCTTCCTTATCCAGAGTGCATAGCAATATCACTGAGCTTCCTACAGCTAGCCAGAGAGCTAAACTTGTCTAAAACTTGCTTACCTTTCCCTTTCCCACTCAGATTTTAGAATCCATGGCTTTTAGGCCAGAAAAAGAAGGGAAAGCAACAAACGAACAAGTAAGCGTGTGCACTGAGCTCAGGAAAAGCATGGTGCTCTTACCATGTTCCAAGCACTCACACACATGACCCAGCAATATTCTTTCTATGAAGAAGAGGTAAGAACAGGTAACAGTTTCCAAATCTTTTACAAAATTAAAAACAGGCCCAGGGACTGGCAGGCTTTGCTCCTCACACTGTAGGTCCCCCTAAAGCTTCCTCCATTTTTCCCTTGTGGCATGGTTGGGTGGCATCTCATAGGATCTCTTGCACAACCTCAAATTCTGTCGGCACTGCTAACTTTGTTTTCTAGGACAATAGGGCCTTGTAAGTAGATTAAAGCAAGGATCTTGAAGATTGTGGCCTGTATCCCTGCTCTCCTCAAAACTTTGCAGGCAAGAACCAGGTCTTCCTTCTCTCTATATCTTTTAGAAGAGTGACTAGCATAGACCTGGGGCTCAATATGTTTGAGAAATGCACACATTTGGTCAGAGCACAATTAGTATAAAGTGTGTTAGTAAGTCCAAAGGGTGTGGGCCACCTTTGATGCTCATGTACCGTTCTGGACATGGCATTAGGGATTTCCTAGTCTTCATACATGTTCTGCTACAAGGAAAAAAAAACCTTTCTGAGGCATCAATTTGAAGTATCCAGTGACAATTTTTAAAAACATAAGCATTTCTGATAATTTTCTATTTTAAGTTAAAGTATTCCACACTATCCTCACTAATACACCACTGCTAAAAAGTATGTGCACTTTTTTTTTTGACAGCCTATCTTGTTGATGATGTCTTTAGTCATCCATTTTAGCTTCAGGAAGAGGGAATCTGGTCATTTATCACGGTCCTACAGACGTCATCCACATTTCTGCTGAATCAAGCGTGAAATAATGCTGCAGGCTGCACTCAGCCAAAACCCGTCACCTCAGCTACCATGCATCACTATTAAGCCAAAACGAGAATTGGTATTTCAACCCCATAGACTAACGGGAAGTCTCTCTTAGGCGGGTTTGACCTTTACGTTAGGAATTCCATTTTACTAGGAGCACTTTCATTTGGGTTCCTGCTTAAGATGCACTCTTCCCGGGGACCCTCCCCAACAATGCCTATGTTTATTCCTGCTGAGTACTGGCTTCTCTTCTAGTCAAAAATGCAGGAGTGTTAACCAGGGCAACAACGTGTCCTGTGATGTCAGGGCTGTGAAGGTCAGAGCAGTTTCATGCAAAGAAAAATGAGATGTGTTGTGTCTTTAGCCTGTTCAGTGTAATTTAAATATGTTGCTGGCTGCTCGTGGTGGCACCTGCCCCTATTTGTCATTTAGCTGTTTGTCTACATTGTTCTCCCTATCCTCTGCCTTTTTAACTGAGTTATTTCTTGTGTTCTACAATGTAAAGAATTTTGTAACATGTACATTGTAGCATATACAGTCATTTTAAGTCAAAAAGCCTTTTTTTAAACCAATAAGTTACATTCATAAAATGGTTATGTATATGCTTCTTTAATCAACAAATTAATCTCTTGAGTAAAATAATTTATTTGATTTTCTATGTTATTTTGAGAAGTCAGATGACCCCACAGGATTTCTCATTGGCCTTCTATTAAGCTTCTGACAAGTCTTCTAAATTCAATTTATAATGCCAGTATGTGCACAAGTTATCCATTGGAACACAGGAAACCCACTAGTGGCCGCATTGTCCAAAGCAAAACAAACCAAAAAAAACAAAAAACAAAAAACAATTCTCCTTCCCAAAACAGCTATTAGGTGCCAATACGTCCTCATGAGGAGGCGGGGCCTTGACAGCACCACTCCCACCGATGCTGGAATTTTGGCAGCTTGACCCTGTGCTGGTGACTGTGACAGCTGTGAGCTTCTCTGCGTACTAAACAAGTCCAGAAGACAGCATGTCACAGCACTCCTCTCCATCCTCTGCCTCTTCCCCTCTTTCCTTCCCCCTGCAGGGACATTCCCTGAGCCTCAGTAGGGGGTGGGGATGATACTGATGTCCCATTAGGACTGAGCACTCAGTGTCTCCTTCTCAACACTGATTAATTACGCACCTCTGCCTTGATGGCTACACCTTTCAAACAGCTTCTCTGATCAAAGTTTATAGTAATTCTTGTCTATGGGTACAAACAAAAATATGTAGAAGTTATGTGGACTGACAACATAACTAGTAAAATAAAAACCAAATATTTGATTGACCCAGGAACGGTGGCATGAGCCTTTAATCCCAACACTCAGGAGGCAGAGTGAGGCGGATCTCTGAGATTGATGCTACCCTGATCTACGTCATGAATTCCAGGCTAACAGCTATCTGGTGATGGTCGTCTCAACAAAGTACATTATATAAGTAGTTAGCTGAAACCTGTTGTCAGGGCGAATGATCGGAGTGTGCATCCCTACTCTCATTCATTATCTCTTCAGAGTTCCCTCTCACCGGCCCACTAGTCTTCACACTGGGTTGCGAATATAGAAGGATTATATCCCTTTCTTACATTCTAAAATACATGCTAGGTCTTAGGAAAGTTATAGAACTTGATGTCTTTAGCAATTTTGGTCCCCTTTACTTGAGGGTAGGTCCTTGGATTCGATTTCAAGGCACAATTAAAACAATGGAAAATATGTAGTGTTGTCTGAGGACCCTAAATACAGGAGTCGATAATCAACATAATTTTTTGGTGGCCAAGTTTTTGAGTAGAAAAAAATTTCCATTCAGTGTATTTATATTGCATGGAAATTGGTGTCCACTTATCAGACAATCTTCTTTGTATATATTCTTTGTGTTAAGTCCTTACGTTTCCGCACGACAAAAATGAGCCTGGAGTTATAATATCACATATGCTTTACTGAAGCCAAACGAACAAAGCCACAGTATAGCTCACATGAGAATGACATAAGCGCTCAATCATGAATGTTTGTGAGTCATATTACGAAGTCCGGAGACATTTCATAGCTGAAGACAATGGCACGGTTTTAGGGCAGTTGGTGATGGTTCATTCCACTTGGTGAAAGGGAAAGAGAGAAGCTCTGGGTATTGCTGCAATTTAGATGTAGTTTATGTCTCTAAAAAATTCTCTAGAAAGCCTCTCAAAGGTTGTACAGGCTGTCACTTCCTAGACGGACTCCAGACTTCCTTATGATCTCTACAAAACAGAGACATGATTCCAGTAACAGATGGTGGAAAATCAATAGAAAATCTGTATACATTTCACCAACAGTGCCAAATCTGTTATGGATGTTAAAGTATATCCATAATACATATTTTCAGTTATAGATTAGCGAATATATGTATAATTATAAGGAAAGAAACTATTGTAATATATTAAAGTCTAAGAATGGTCGACCTCTTTATCAACCATCCCACTCTCAGTAGTGATGCAAGATCATATTTCCAGTTTAACGGACATTTGTCAATCAATCTTTTATTTCTGTTCCTTTTTCTAACAAAATTCAATTCTATCTGCTCCCTATAGAAATTGAAAAGCATTCTTTTTCATTAGGCTTCTACAATAAAACAAATCAACAAACAAGTGTTTATTGATTTTAGCCCTATACAAGGCTCTGAGATGCCAACATAATATTGGGGTTATACTGTTTATTGTTAAATATTGCTAGCATACATAAAAATATATTTAATTATGATATTTGTTTTTTATGATGTATCCATTCTATTACCTCTTTCTCTCCCTCCTTTATACCTTTCTGTTCTTTCTGTTATAGAAAAGACTCTTTTCTATTTTCCTGTCTCAGAAAGAGAGAATGAGAGATATCTTCACATAAGTGAAAAAGCATTTCATGTTTGTCTTTCTGAATCTGTCTTCTTTTGTTTTATATAATTATCTCTGGTCTCATCCATTTTCATACAAATGCAATAATTGCATTTTCTTTACAACCCAATAAGATTCCTTTGTGTACATAATTTGTATATATTTCATATTCTTTCTCCATTCATCTGCTGATGGTTGGTTCCATTCCCTAGCTTTTGTGAATACTGAAGCCATGTCCACATATGTGTGAGGACCTCTATAGAATATTGACAGTTCCTCTGGTGTGGATCCAGGATTGTTTTAATAACACATGATAATTTCCTGTTGTGTGGTTTTGTTTTGTTTTTTTTTTAAATGAACCTCTACACTGACTTCCACAGTGCATGTAAGCATTACAACTTGGATGGAAAGGTATCCTGGCAGCCGGGAGCTAAGGAATACCTCAAAGTCACACCACAAAACAAACCTCACACAAGAGATTTACTGGGGAGGGGAAAAACCAGGAGAGTGGCTGCCTCCATTCCAGTGAGAAACAGCAGCGAACTGAACAGTATACAGGGCTTATATAGAGCTTTTATAGGGGTGGAACTTTGAGGGTAGGGTTTTCCAGGGTGGAGCTGGGTGGCATTTCATGTCCAGAGATTGGGCTTTTTGCTCTGTAGAGTGAGACAGAATCCAGCACTTAGGACAGCTATAGTATTCTGTGGGTAGAATCAGGTGGGTTTATGAGGCCCTACCCCTAGCTGAGGAGTTATTGGCTCTTGATGGCTCCTGAAGGAAGTAGAGTCATTTTTCTTTGGGGATGTAGCCACTGCTAAGTTGCCCATGCTCCAGTAGATGATCCCCCCCCCCCACCATTCCCCCAGCACATCCTCCCCTCAACATCCCCTTCCTTTTTAAAATAATCCACAGAGTCCAGCTAATACAGCCTGTACGTGCATGGGCATGGGATCAGCTACTTCTGGCCTTTTTCTGTGTACATGTTTGGAAAGTGTGTGTGTGTGTGTGTGTGTGTGTGTGTGTGTGTGTGTGTGTGTGATTTTCAAAGAATGAAAATTCTTTAAGCTTACTGGTTTCTTGGGTTCCCCACCGTCCTGAAGCACTTACAGTATTTATTGGCATATGTTGCTTATCTTTTCAGAGATGTCTGTCTCAGCAAGACCCACACCTGGATGTGAGGCTAGAGGCTAGAGAGAAGAGTGGGCTTGTCCTGTGGTTAGGACTCCAGTCTCTTGTCGTCACCATGGCAGCCCGGACTTCCTTTTATTTGAGCCCTTACTTTACCAAGCCTCCCACCCCGCTCTGTCTGTCTCTGTGTGTGTGTGTGTGTGTGTGTGTGTGTGTGTGTGTGTGTGTGTGAGAGAGAGAGAGAGAGAGAGAGAGAGAGAGAGAGAGAGAGAGAGAGAGAGAGAGAGAGAGAGAGTGTCAGTCCATGCAATGGCGAGCTCCAGGGAGCGCTAGCATCACAAAATACTTGTGCTGGTTTCTTGGTGTTGTTTAGAAAAGATATCTGTTCACATGGTGAAGAGAGGATACCACAGTGAAACAAAACTGAAGCAATTTATATCCACCAATTCAATTCTACAGAGGACACTAGAAGAAAATCTTCAGCCTAGAGAGGTTAAATACACAGGAGAGAATACAAGGAATGCATAATTCTAGAACAGTTAACCAAAAGAAGTCTAAAACAAAGAAGCAAAAACACCACTACAGCAAAACTGCAAGAATTAATGAATACTGTTTAATGATATTTCTCAGTGTTAATGTCTCACTTCCCCCAAGAAAAACAGATTAATAGAGTAAACTACAAAACAGGATCCATCTTTGTGTAGCCTTCTTTCTCCCTGCATTCATTTTAGTTTTCCCACCTAGCCCTATTCTGCCCTGCCATAGGCCAAAGCATCTTCTTTATTGACCAATGGCAATAAAACATTCATAGCATACAGAGAGCAACCCCACATCAATCAACCATTAATAAATGGGATCTTATGAATCTGAAAAGCTTCTGTATGGCAAAGGACATCATCATCCAGACAAAGATGCTGTCTACAAAACGGGTTGGGAGCTTTGCCAACTGTACATCTGACGGAGGGTAGTCTAGATACAGATATCTGTAATATACAAAAAAAAACCCAACAACTGGACATCAATAAAGTAAATAATCCAGTTTAAAAATGGGGTATAAAGTTCTCAAAAGATAAAACATAAATGGCCGAGAAACACTTAAAAATCTTCAACATCCTTAGCCATAAGGGAAATATATATTAAAATAACTCTGAGATTCATCGTAGCCCAGTTAGAATAGCCAAGACCAATAAAACAAATAGCAGTACATGCTGGCAAAGACATGGGAATAGGGAAACACTGTTTCATTGCTGATGAGAATGAAAACTGGCACACGGCACACCCACTATAGAAATCAGCATGCAAACTCCTCAAAAAGGTGAAAGTAGACGCAGTTTATCACCCATGGGCATATACTCCAAAGACTCTACATCTTACTATAAAGATACTTGCTCACCAATGATCATTGCTGCTCTATTCATATTGGCCAGAAATGGAAATGGCCCAGGTGTCTACAGCTGTTGAATGGATATGAAATGTTAGCCAGCTGTTAGGAAAAAAGAAACTGTGAGACTTGTAGGTAAATAGATGAAGCTAGAAACAATATGGAGTGAGGTAACCCAGACCCAAAAGACAAAGAGAAGTATTTGTTAGGTGACTGTGATCTCAAAAGATAGTGTCTCAGCGACTTTTCTCATTGCCGTGAGAAAAACAAACAAGCCAACCCTACACCAGGGCACTTGAGGAAGGGCTTATTTTGGCTCCTAGTCTGAGGGTGTAGTCCATCACAGCAAGAAAAGGAGACCAAAGCAGCCCCTGTTGTCCCCACAGCCACAAACCAAAGCACAATGAGGGCTAGAGTCAGCTCATTCCCTCCTTTGTACTCACAGGATCCCCAAGGAAATGGTGTTATCCACAGTTTCAATATCAATTAAAGTAATCTAGACAATCCCTTAAAGGCATGCCCCAAGGCTAACAATCTAGATAATACCTTTTAGGTGCACCCAGATGCTGGTCTTCCAGGTGATTCTATACCCAATCAAGTTAATTATCACTATTAACTATCACAGAGAGCTAGATAATAATAATGTACTCAGTAGCATTCTCTTCAAAGGTAGAGGAAAGATGTATAAATCTGCCTATTTTAATTGTTCTAAGAAAACAGTATCTTCCAATGAAATCCGTACGGAGAAACTTGAGATCAGCAAAGGAGAGATGTTACTGATCTGCTTACTGATGTACTCTCACTTTCTTTTTTAGCTTTAAACTACCATTTCTTCTTAGCACCACACATTTAATTCACTATAAACATAGAAGCAGGGGGAAAAGACACATAAAATTGGACTTTCCCTCCAGAGCAGCTTTTCTATGGATATTACCATATAGACATATACACAAATAAAAATTTCCATCTGTCTAAACTAGCAAATACGATTGGCTTAAAGTGGGCTTAGCTTAAAACTTACCTTATGACATAAAATTTTAATTTCATATTTTTAAGTCATGACAGGTCAATAAGAATTTGAATCATTTTCTTATTGTTTAACTGTTAATTTTTCCACTAAAAAAAAGACAACAGTTGGGCCAGTGAGATGACACAGTCCGGAGTTGGTAGGAGGTTGGTAGAGAAAACCACCTCCCCTCCTCTCTCTCTCTCTCTCTCTCTCTCTCTCTCTCTCTCTCTCTCTCTCTCTCTCTCACACACACACACGTACACACAAAATTACCAAATGTAAATGTTAGTGAAAGAAAACTGGAATGACCTAGATACACCCAACCTCTAACTTTCCAGGGCCAGGAAATCTGACAATGTTAAAATCCAACCTCCCAGAAAACACAGAAAGGAAAAGCTGAGGTTACTAGTTTAGAATACACACACACACACACACACACACACACACACACACAGGAACTGACTGATCAAGAAATGTTTGGTCTTGAGACAATGTTAGCACCTCAGCTTAACATTTACGATTCTTAGTGAAAAACACAACTCTGATTTCAATTCTATAGTTAATGATCCCAAAAGGGGAAGAGTAAGCTTGCAAAATGAAAAAGTATTCCTTCTCTACAAGAAGCTCAGATTTTAAAATGTATACAAAAATGAAAAATAACAGTTTATACAGCAACTTAATGGGAAGTGATGTGATTTCTGTTTCCCAATTAGCAGGGATTTACCAGGGTTTATAAACTATGCACAGCACCAGAAGTAAAGCAAAGGTTGAGGACTGACTAACTGTAACCCTAGACTTGGCTTTGTTTCCTTCTGCTGATTTTATTTAAAACATGAACAATATTCCATCTAAAGAGTGGGGGCAAGAAAAAAAGACTTTTCACTGGTGGGTAACAAACTTCAAAAGTCAATGAATTCTTCAGATCCACCACCTCAAAAAACACATCCTGAGAGACCGTCAGGTGGCAATTGGAACACAAGAAAAAGACTAGAGACAAGAAATAAAACTGTCTCTTTAGAAGGAAAGGGAGAATGTACAGCTACAGACTGGTAAATGATGAGTCTGTGGAAGATCAGGTATAATAAAGACAGTTTATCCATGTCAGAAATAGAAATGGTGATCTTTAGGATAAACATGGATCAAGAACATGGTTCTCTCCCCTGATGGAACAATGAAAACAGTAGGGAAAGGGAGTCATACATTTGCCTGGATTGTAGCACATATACGTGACCAAGGGGTGAAGGGTCATCACTGTCTCAAAAGAGCACTGACACACTCCATTACTGGTATGGTAGCCAAATAGTGCCCTAAACATAGGATTCCTGTGACCTGGCCCGGGGCAACTTAACAAGGTATAAAATTAATCATTTTTTAAGTATCACTAGATGAGAAGTATGATATGCCAATGACCAAGAGAATAAACAGATAGGCATAACGACTTTAATCCAAGCCAACATTTAACAAATACCAACCCTTATTCTCACCCCAAAGAGCAACAGCACTTTGTACTCAGTATTAAGACACGGCAAGCACACTGAGCCTCAGAACCACATGACAAAGTAGCTGTCATCTGCAACTTAAGTTGAGAAAACTAAGCTAAGAAAAATAAATTGGCCGTTTTTGAAAACTGAAGGAAATCTGGATCCAAATTTATCTGTGGCAGGGAATGAAGGTTAGGGGCCTTCATCTAATGCAGGAGAGGCTACCTGCTTGATTTCTAATGTCATAAATTGATCTGTCTTTTCAGGATCACCACTGCCTCTCATCTAAGTTCACACAGAAGTCTGGCTTACCTTGTCTTTTTCCTGGCTCCCACGTTTGGGATGTTCTTTACACTGTAATTCTTGGTACCACTCCAAAATGCTGTTTTCTCTTACATAAAATAGGGTCACCTTTCTGTAAGCAATGTCTCTCAATTAGATAAAACATAATTTTCCTCAAACGTCCAAATCCTTTAAATGTGATCTGCAAGCCCATGTAGCCCATATCCTGTGTTTGGTTAGCTCATAAGTTAAGAATGATATCTAAATTTTCAAATAGTTGAAAAACATCACAAGAACATCTCAAAACACATAAAAATTATATGAAATTCAAATTTCAGTGTCCATAAATAAAACTTTATTGGAACACAGCCATGCTCATTCATTTACATATTATATACGGCTGCTTTCGTGCCACAAAAGCAGAGCTGAATAGTTGTGATGGAGACCATATGTGGCACTTTCATGGCTTTGCACTGCTGTTGAAAACACTATAAGTCTCAGTAATGACTATAATTCAAACTACTTCAAGCGCCACACACACTGTCAGGCGTATTTTTATTACCAGTACATATTCATCATGGAAAAAAAGTAATCTTTAAGTATTGCACTTTTAAGGCACAGTGGAATGTGGATTATAATACAATTACACGGCAGAGCATTGTGTTCATTCTGCAATGACACTTTACCTGTATTAAAAGAATGCGTTTCTATCTTACCAGAGTAAGCACTCATCACAATATTTTCAAGGAAAGCAATAATTAGGACAATTAGAACACTAGAGCAGAGCATTTCACCCTGGGTGCACAGAGGTGTGAGAGAGATAGAGAATCAAAGAACCTCCTGGGTAGCTCATTTGTTTAAAAAAAAGAAAGCTACAGCAATGAAATGGAGTTAATTGTACTTGACTGCAAAGGGCAAAGAAAAGGAACATGTTTGTGTTAATGCTTTGCAGCAGGAAGTTGTGAAGATACTATGGTCACTAATCGTAGATTCAAAACCATGGCAATTGGTTTTGAGTAGTTTTCCTTGGCTTAAGTCAATAGGTATTACCAATACTGCCCAGTTCTTTACCTAAGAAGGTGATACTGAGATCAAAGTGACTTAATGATCCCTTTTGTGAATACATTGAACAGAAGTAAAAGAAAGTATTTTCAAAGAAGTTGAGAAAACATCAATTTGGTACAACCTAAAGTACACTGCTGTGTTGCAATAGATAATGCAGAAATGTGTATAGCAGGGAAAACTCCTGGAGACATTTGCAAAGCTTGAGACTGCTGGCTGTCTAAAGCTGATAGTTACTTTATGCTTAGGTTATTCTGTGGAAACATTTGTGTTTAACTAGTAAAGAGTTAAGTATTACTAGATCTGTACGTTCTGTCAGGAAGGGAAACTGAGAACAACTTTCCTAAACAGCTGTTTGATGGCAGTGCTTGAGTTTCCGAACTCAACCAGTTATGTGTCTGAATTCCAACGTAAGTACAGGGCACATTCCATACCTAACCAACATCACAGTACAATCAAGGGGAGCATATCTGACAGCTGTGTTAGAAAGTGATTCATTGTCGTGATCAGATTTAAACTCCAGCTAAGTGAAATAGCATCTCCTCAATAATAAACAAGTGCTTATCATTTGCAGACCTGTATTACAAACAAAACTGTATTCAAGTATTAACATACTTTGAATTTCACCAATAAAACATGTATATATATATATATATATATATATATATTTAATTGAATAAGTATGTAAAAGCCATGAATTTGCCTCTTAGCCTATAAAGCCTAAACTTTATCCTCCCCTAAAAGTTTGCCAATCCATCCTAGGCAATAGGTGTAGAATGATTTCCAATTAAGAGAAACTACAACCTAACCAATATCCTCTGAACAACTGTTCTAACAAAACTATTTTATGCTTGGCAATGGTAACAAGCCCAGCACTCAGGAGGCAGAGGCAAGAAGATCATGAGTTCAAGGCCAGCTTAGGCTATAAACTGAGAACATGGCTTAAAAGAAAAAAAAATAATTTCATATCCCAGCAATATTGCCTAATAATATGTTTACAGTCCTTTTCTTTGGTTATGATCTATACATTCTCACAAAGAAGATAATTTATTAACTTGTGGCTCTGGTAAAAGCTACGCAGAGACAAACTAGTCATCTATTTTCAACATTAACTAAGCCCTATAGTCATGTTATACTCATTTGTACTTGGAAAAATAAGCTTTGAACTCTTCTAACCCATCAGCACAGTCCTGAAAGGCTAACTGGGAACATACCAGCTAAGAGACTTGAGACTCCCTTTTTACCTGAAACCAGTCTTCAAATACAACCATGCACTATGTTAGCAACATCTGAAGATGTGTTTAGAAAACTCTGAAAACCAATAATGCTAAGATTAAAACCCGAGTTTGTGCCTTTGTGCTCTATTGTTTTTCTCAGATGGAGAGAGGGCACCGGTATTTCACTGCTTCATAGTTATTAACTTCCCCTATCTTTTCCCTCCAGGCTTCACACATTAGTTTCCTTACACCAATGAGATAATGCAGGTCACAGTGCAGGATCAATGGCGAGCAGGCTAGGAAATGTGCTATGCCAGTGGTATACAGTGTATACAGGCACTACAAAGTTTGCAATAAAATAGGAAAAGGTACAAAATTTGTAGCAAAATAGTAAAGAATTCAAGGAAGAATTTTAATCCACAATAGTATTAAATAAATATTACAAGTTCAAAAGTTAGTATCTTTGATACCTATTGGTATTCCATGACCATCCAGCTAAAAACAAAAACAGAACAATGAAAAAAGCAAATGCTTTTTTTGATATTGGAGGCCAAATAGAAGGTTAAATACTAGCAAATCTGCATACATTATCTATGTTCAGCCAATCATTAACTCGTTCCCAAACTACACTGTTCTCTTATTACTCCAAAATTAATAACTATTTCCAAATATCTCAACTAAACATGACAATAGAGACACATTTGTAAGCCTCGAGTCCTGTCCAAAATGTCACACAAAGGAAGAGAATGCATGTGTTGAATAATACATCACTTATCAAGATGTTCATGTTTCATAGGAGACCCGAACCTAGCTTACTTTCTTCTAAATCAGGTGATCTAATCCCTACCATGGCCTCAATAACCATGCTTAAGCAGATAATTTTTACATTTATATCTCTTATATATTTGACTCATATCCTGTACTTTTTATCATGTATTTCACTGAATATACTATTTTAAATACACCTCAAATTTACCATATTCCACACCAAATTTGGGGCCTTTCTCATCTTTTCCCCTTCCATGTTCATGTCTAAACAAAATACGTCACCATCTTTTAAAAAGTGAGATACCTGGAGCTAATTATCTCTGATTTCCACACTTCCGTTCCCATGAGCAGTAATCTAACTAATGAATCTACCTACTAATTACCTTTCCTTTCCCTCCAGGGAACACCTCAGTCTAAACCAGGAGCATTTCTCTTTCAACCTACTCTTTCACATTCCTAATGTACCTAGAGCATCCATTCATACCCATTTTACATTTACTCACTTAAACACAGTGAATATTTTGTTGCTGTTTTCCAAGCATCTGATGTAACCATGGTCAAACGTCTTACTGTCCTTTCCCGTGTCACTTCTCAAGTGTTTTCTAAACATGGACCAGCGGCTCAGTTCCAACCATCAGGAGAACAGCAGCTATTTGTTCACAGGTGTTGACTCTCGTGAACATGGAAAGCTGTCGCACCTGCTGAGAACAGAACTGTTCTGCCTTCATTTGGTTACCAAGAGAGCAGCATCAATGTCTCATGCTGCTGAACAGCCACTTGCCCTCAAGCTGAAGGTGAAAACAGTAAAATGGTACAAGAGAAGGGCGGTGTCCATTTGAACAGCAAGATTAACTCTCAGGAGCCAGTTTGACTGGGCTTTACAGTTAAATATTTTATTGCTTAAGTTAGGTTGAGTTCTTATCATTTGCAGGCGAAAGAGTCTTACTAATGCAATTATAGTCATGGAGACTAGAATCCACTCTAAACCCACATTGCTCTTCCTAGATAAAGCCTGCTGAAGATCATGTGTCTTCCTCAGATCACTCTGCTTCTGTGTATGTATGTGCTGTGTGTGCTGTATGTATAGGTGAGTTGTGGGGGCACCCACTCATACATATTGTGCTAGATAGTTTTAAGCCAACTTGACACAAGCTAAATTCATCTGAAAGGAAGGAACCTCAATTAAGAAAATGCCTCCATAAGACCCAATTGGAAGGCATTGTCTTATTAGTGATTGACGGGGTAGAGCCTAGTCCTTTGTGGGTGGGGGCACCCCTGGGCTGGTGGTCTTTGGTTCTAAGACTGAGCTAGCCATGAGAAGCAGCCAGTAAGCAGCACTGCTCCATGGCCTCTGCATCAGTTTCCACCTCTAAGTTCCTGCCCTGTTTGCATTACTGCCCTGACTTCCTTCCATGATAAACAGTATGTGAAAGTGTAAGCCAAATAAACCTTTTCCTTCTCAAGTTGCTTTAGTTATGGTATTTCACCACAGCAACAGAAACCCTAACTAAAACAAACACAGAACCCAGAGGGTACCATCCATCACTTTCCACACTGATTTGAGGCAGGTGTCTACTAAACCTGGAGCTAGACTGGTAGCCAACAAGCCTCAGTGATCCTCCAATCACTACAGGACATGATGCTGGGGTAACAGGTGCATGCTTAACTTAATTAAACTGAGTTTTTATAGGGGTTCTCAGGATTTGAACTTAAGCTCTCAGGCTTATATAGGAAGCACTTTTACCTGCTGAATCATCTCCCTGATCCACAGGCTTCTATTCTCATTGTTTTTTTTTTTTAAAGTCTCTGGTGCTCGATGCACATATTAGTCATGCGTTTATCTTCCCTACATCATCCTACAGTAAACAAGACTCCATCAATACCATTTGGTAAAACTGCTTCAAGGGCCAACATAATGAGAAGTCCAATTACTGTTGCAAATATATGCTCCCCATCTGCAATGACTTTATTCACTTAAAATTAATTAACAGCAAACTTCCATAAATAGCATGACTTCATTTTTAAAAAAGGAATAAAATCATTGTTTATTCCCTTAAGTTATTAGAAGACAGCTTTAACTAATTGCTCTACTAAGTAACTCAGAAACAAATATACATTAAAAACTGCAAACAAAGCAAGCTTAGATCCTTCTTGTTTTGTGTTCCTTACAACTGTGTTCCAACAAAAAACAGAAACAACATAACAAAAGCAGGTTCCTTCTGCCTCTTACAAAAATAAACCAGCAGAAGTTAATTTTTAAACCACTGTGCAGCAGTGAATCGCGTTAGTTCACTCATGGTTAGAGGAAAGGGGAAAGAGCGAGTTTAAAAAAACTACCTTTATTTATTTCTTTTTCAGTTACATACTTTTAAACAGGGCTGTGTTTCAGTATTCAGACATTCAGGCAATGTTGACTTCATTAGTGTTGACAGAAAAGAAGCATAAAAATGCAAAACATCGTTGGCTTAACCTGAACATACCTGCATTACCTATTACTGACCAGTCTGTGTGCCAAAGACTTACTCTCTGACACTAAAATGGAGCACTTAAAAATATTGCTAAAAAGCAAATGTCTACACACTGGCCTTTGCAGCAAATAAGGGTATTCATACTTTTAAAATATTTAAGTCCATAATTGGATTAATATACACACCTTCTTATGTATAAGGAGTTCAGATCATATAAACACTGTACAGTCCAAAAAACCCTACTGAGAATAAAACTAAATAGGCTTATGATAAGAAATACAGATATCGCATGTATTTACAAATATCATAGACACACAAATTTGGTCAAATACTGTAAAGACGTGGTTTCACATTATAAATGGCCAAAACATCCATCTACCTTGCTCAGAGCAAACAAAACCAAAAATTCAGTATTTAACTCCTGAAGTTTAGACATCATGACAGTATATCAATAGAATGGAAACTGCTGACCAAATATACAGCAAACGTTTTCTAGGTTGAATATAGGTCTTCAAAATCAAGAAAAAAAGATTGCTCATTGGATTAGAAGAAACAATGATAAACAATGTCCTGATTCGCGATGTTCATATGGGTGCCAATTCATCAAAAGCAACTCATTGAACTTTTGGCTAATAAGAAAAATAAATTACAAAATACAATTAAATACCTGCAAATTCAATAATGAAGTAAAAAAAGGTGGATTCATTTCCTTTAATATATATTTTAAATGTTACCTTGAGACAAAAAATAAATAAGCATACCTGAAGGTTCACACTTACGACAGAGAAGAGACTTCATGACAGAGCAACAATGTCATAAATGAAAGAGGACGTGTGATGTGGTCAACAGTATCTTCCTAGCCAGTCTTTTGTTTTCACTCTTGAGAAACAGAAGCATGCCTGTGTTCTATGGCTTCAAACAAAGCACACTTGCAAAGGAAGGTCTTACTACTAACAGAACTGTTCCTTGTTCGTCTGCAGCACTGTGAAAGCTATGGAGGCAAAGCACCTGGCCCACCCTCGTCAAACAATCTCCCATCATCAGCACGATGCTCAAGACAGGAGAGTCCAGAGAACTAGCAAAACTGAATACAAGAGACTACTGTGCACAGAGGGCAGCAGAGTGACCCAGTGGTTTCTGCTGGAAGTATGTTTCTTTCCTTTAATTGAAGAACTACATGGCAAACAGCCACCACTGTATGGCACATCCTCAGACTTCTGCTTCTGGGAGATGCGGCCATCAAACAGCAGGCTTCAAGGGGCCTTACACACTGCAGTAAATTTCACATTTATTTCCTTTCCTTAGTGTATTTTTCCAACTCCAACATACATTACTTCTCCAGCATTCATATTTTTTCTATCTAACATACATTATCACTTGGAAGCATAGAATGACATTGTACAAATCGGTGCTCCTGCCACTTCTGCAGCTGTACTGTACACAGTGGCACAACAGAAGCTGAGCTCTTTTTTCCCACATTTCTTCTGATTTATTTACCACCACCGCTTGCCAGTCCCATAGTGCTTTTCCCTCAGTACCTCTGGGCAGTGACTGTACCTTGATTTCACAGAGAGAATGTCAATATGAGTCATGAATAACAGTACCATAAGTCATACTGAAATCAATGCAGATGTCACAAAATCGGAACTTTTCATGAAAGCTGTTTTTAATATTTGGGCAACTGTTTTGTCTGCTGCACTATCCATTGGGAAAAAAAATTCCTGTTTGATTATGCTTTCATATAAGACATAAAAAAATCAAATTAGGTGCAATTAATTGACACTTAGACACCTGTATTGTTTTCTGTAACAGAAGAGGTTCTGAAAAATGTCCTCTGGAACTGTGTTCATCAATACCACGTCATTGGTCCACTCCATTCAATGATGGGCAAAGCTCTCATATCTGATAAAATCTTAAAGCTTCCATAAAGTTAAATTAGGAGGAGAAATGAATGTAAGACAACCACAAAATGAAATGTGAAAGTATGACATTTCTGTTTCAAGAGTGAGTCCTTGAAAATATATGTGGTCACTACAGAGATGATTTAATCACGAGACAGCATATGAACATGTAAGTAACTCCCCAGGATCTCTGTGTCCAGTCATTTGTGACGTTGTATGGTTTTCCTTTTCCTTCGTTTGAAAAAACAACAGCACCTGCAGATGAAGAAAACATTTCTTTATTAGAAAAACACTGAAGTTATCAGACACTGAATTTATCATAGTGATTTCGATGGTCATAAAAAGCAACAGGCTCGTGCAGGATAGACAGTGAGCACATCAGCGAAGCATTGGTATTAGTGACCCGATGGCAGCTATTATGTCTATGTCCTATCAGCACGCCTTTCAGGGATAGCAGGACATTCTGTGTAACATAAGAAGGAGCCAGTAAGTCCAAAAGGCTTTGCTTCGAGAGGTGAAGAACTACAGTGCTCCGACTCTCAACTGATCTGCTGTCCCATCTCACTCAGGATAGTCAATCGTCTCGGTGTGCAATGCTGTTATAAAGGTTCATCTACATAGTCTGCTCCCTTTCTTTCTGGTAGTTTTGATTCCTGAAGCCAGTGTTACAAAGGCAATAATGACCCTACTTCATTTTAGTAGAAATAAGTTTAGAATGTAAAGCGAAACAAAAAATAATTGATTAACAATATTTCCCACTATATTTATCAAGAGAAAGAGAAAACAGATTAAGTACAACATTAAGATTGGCACTTGTTTTTTAAGGTTTCTTTTGGGGAGGCAGGAGGGCAGACTCTCAAATGGCCCAGGCTCAAACTCAAATATAGCTGACAATGACTCTAAACTCTTTATCTACCTGCCTTTACCCTTTTGGAGTCAAAACTTATTTTAACGTATTTAATTTTTATCAAAGTAATTTTATACTTAACATGAAAATAGCACAGCCAAGGTGAATTCATTTTATAATTCAAAACTACATATTCTAAACTTGTTTTAAATGTTTTTTAAAATATAAAATTCAAAAACTATATATTCAATCCTTGTTTTTTTCCCTAAGTAAAAACATGTACAATGTAAACTTTACCTCACTGCGGTAACCACCCAGAAAAGGCTGAAATGAGCAGGGGAGGGGAGTGTGAGTGTGTATATGTGTGTGTGTGTGTGTGTATGTGTGTGTGTGTGTGAGAGAGAGAGAGAGAGAGAGAGAGAGAGAGAGAGAGAGAGAGGGAGGGAGGGAGGGAGGGAGGGAGGGAGGGAGGTGAAATATTTATGGGCCTAAATTAGAGCTACTGCCATAAAACAAAAACTAAGTGTAAAAGATTGTTTCAGGAATTAGAAAACCAGTCCCGTTTACTTTCAACTATATGTACAAAATACTTTCTCAAATCTCAGATACATAAATTTTCAAATATAGAGACACAAAGGCACCCTGCTCAGTGGGCAGAGCCCTGGATTCAATATTTAGTGTCACATAGATTGAGCAGGAGGTAGAGATAGAAAGGTCAACCTCTGACACACAGCGTGTGAGTGTGGAATACATGAGACCCTGTCTCAAATAGACAGGCTAAAATATTATCAAGTAAATCTTTCAATTACTAAGAAACATCCACAGAGTAAAAGGTAAAATAAGGGGGGGGGGTTATTTAAAAGAAAAGAAATAGGGCTGGAAAGATGGCTCGGCCACTAAAGGCTAGGCTCACAACCAAAAATATAAAAGAAATAGACCACATATTTAAAATATTCAATGTAAGCAATATTTCAATGAAAATTCAGTACTGTTTAATATGAAGTCCCTGTTGCTTCCTGATTTAAGTGTTTCTATATATTCTTATTTGACATTTCAAGCCCCAAAGTATATTCCTTCAAAAATTTTCTACTAAAAAGGTATTTATATCACAGAAGCTTTTTACGATGGGAAATGTAATGCAATTCAAGTTTTGATAACTAGGCTGTTAATTGCTAGCTCGTCCACACTGGGGCTGTAGTCAGATGCTTCGCTTATTTCTCTGGTTTTGTCTTTAGGTAATGAAAGTTCTTTCCATTTGTTAAAAAACCTTTCTTTCTAATGCAAGTATTATGGCATAAAGAAAGTATGCCCAATCATTTATTTGAAACTAAATACAATTTTAAGAAAAATTCTAATGGCACAGGTTCTCTAAATTCAAAACTACATTAAAGCATTGTCTACATAACTTTAGACTAAATCCCACTAACTAGGATGGCATACTATTAAAGCAATTACCACCAGAGGGCAGCATTGATACATCTCTATGACTGCATGGGCCCACAAAGCAGTGGCATTAAAGGAGGAAGTTAAAATGTTAACCCCTGCTGGTTTTTAAGATACAAGCCACGGGAAACCAAGATGATTCAGTCTTGGTGATAAAGAAATCACCCTCTCACTTATTTTCTGCTTCCAGGCACTCAATCTGAAAGGAGGCTGTTTTCACAGCACAGTCTTTGTCTGCATTTACTGCTCCTTTGAAATGATTCTTTGACTTACTACTACCTTTTCACACCAGGAAGAAGCTAGTAATAGCGAGTTTACAGAAACTGCCCATCAAATGAGTGAAAAGTTGCCACTTTCTTACACACTTTTACTTCTCTCAATCAAACTGAAGCATGATTTCCTGCCTGGATCTGAGGTTCTTCCCTATGCCTTCTACAATGACTCATCAGCATCACCTTTGGTAGAGACTATTCCTGCATCCAGCCTGTACCACCCACTCAGGACTTCAGAAGCCCGTCTCTCCAGCGCCGGCTTAAAGAGCATATGCAAAAATACCTTTTATGATAACTAGTATTTTCCTGGCAAATAAATATTTTACCTTAAAATTAACACCCATACTGCAATTCCTTATCTTTGGATTTCCTATTTACTTATTTATTGTTTGTTTGTTTTTCGAGACAGGGTTTATCTGTATAACAGCTCTGGCTGTCCTGCAACTTTCTTTGTCAACCAGGCTGCCTCGAACTCACAGAGATCCACCTGCCTCTGCCTCCCAAGTGCTGGGATTAAAGGCGTGCACCACCACTGCCTGGCTTGTTTAAAGAGAATTTTAATGAAGAGTTTTAAGAACAGGAAATTCTGAGGATTCTTGCAACTCAACTAGAATAAAGTCACATATAACTTTATGACTTTAAATAACACATATAGTGCTCGCTTCGGCAGCACATATACTAAAATTGGAACGATACAGAGAAGATTAGCATGGCTCCTGCGTAAAGATGGCACGCAAATTTGTGAAGCGTTCCATATTTTTTAAAAAAATAACACATATAAATAACGTGTCATAAAATTTGCCCTCATACGGTGTAAAATGCAGAGACAAATAGTCTACAGAATTGTACAGACACCATAACTACCTAACTTCAGAGCCGCCTCATTCATTCTGCATATCAGATATTTACAATTCATAACAGTAGCAAAATTACATTTATAAAGTAGTGACAAAATAATTTTATGGTGGGAGTCACCACAACAGGAGAACCAATGCCTTCAAGGAACCCTGCTATCACCAGTCCCTCCCATTTTCTTCTCTGCCAAAGACAACCACTACTTAATTTGCCATACTTTTACCACTGCCCTTTTCACAGTTTATGTAAGTGGAGCTATATAATTCATGGCATTATTCTGCCTCTTTCACTTAGAAGAATTTTCAACCTTACTTCTTTGTATTATATAATAATATATTTCACGAGCATGGTAAATTGCTTTAGTGAATTACTTACTAATAATTTTTTTGTTATTTTTTGTTTTCTATTTTAACCACTGGGGATCTAAAGTTAAAAAAATGCCTTATTTTCAATACATTAAGAAAGACATCATGATGTGAGAGATGTATAAAGAAAAACAATTGGCAGATTAATGAAACAGTAGTAAAAGACAAAACATCAGAATTACACTGAGGCTGGAGGGAAACAGGAAATAGTAAGAGTAAGCAAGCTATGGAGGGTTTTGATGTCATATCAAGAAATCTGGACACAATCCTCCAAGGAATGGAGAACAGTCCCTTCAGGAACAGCAAGCCCATTGCTTTCTTGACCTTTATCCTCCAATGCCTCTGCAGAGAAAAGCCAGCCTATCTGCACACATGCATACCCTCTGCAGAGAAAAGCCAGCCTATCTATCTGCACACACACATACCCTCTGCAGAGAAAAGCCAGCCTATCTGCACACACATACCCTCTGCAGAGAAAAGCCAGCCTATCTGCACACATGCATACCCTCTGCAGAGAAAAGCCAGCCTATCTGCACACACACATACCCTCTGCAGAGAAAAGCCAGCCTATCTGCACACATGTGCACAGGCATCACAACTAAGTGAACCATGTATTATGTCATTCTTGAAAGTCACATTTCTAATCATCTAGTCAGGAAGTGATCCTCTTCTTTACAAATTTCAAGTTTTACCTTGTACTAATATCTACTAATGCAACTGAAATCTTAGCAGTGTAACCATTGAATGAACAAATGGATAATGGATAGATTAGATCAAAAGTAACTCTCTGGAAGGAAGTGAGCACAGATACCCAGGCTTAACCAAGACTGTGGGACAGAGATGGAAGAAGCAACAGCCTATGAAGAGCACAGATGAGAAGGTCACCAGCAGCGAGTGATGAGGAAATAAATAGGTGTGATAATAGCTACACAGTCCCTATATGTGACAGACAACTGAGCCTCACCACAGCTACTATTTTCCGACTCCCTATGAGGTGAATATTATTAGCAGCATTTTATGAAAAAAGAAACAAGCCTTAAAAAGTACCACACAACCACCCTATGTCATAACTGTCCTTAGCATCATACCTAAAATATATAGTTTTCTCAGTTTTCAGCTAGCAAATCAGTGTTTCTTAGGGATGCAAGTAAAATGACTGAGAGGCTTTAAAACTGAACATTTACAGCTTTATTCACTGCAAAGCTGACTCGAATTTTGTCTTGAAAATAAGAGAAGCACTTAAACACAGAATTGCAACTGTAGGCAAATACCAGAAGGTAACTAAAATCAAGTACCATTTCTCCCAGGAAGAATATCATTAAGAACCATTAGAGGATGTTTACTAGTTAGAAACGAAATAAGATTTTAGTAATACTGTAGGGGGAAAATATGTATTCAAAAATTGAAAACAGGGAAATGTAAAGTTTAATTCAAAACTTAGCCTTCTACTTAAAATAACACATAAAAACTCCCATGTTATAAAACAAATGCGCAAGCACAAGCAGTTGGCATATCATCTATGCAGTTAAAAAGTGCCCCAAACGATGTAACTTAAAGCAAAAAAAAAAAAAAAAAGAAAAGAAAAGAAAGCTGCAGCAGGCAAAACAGCTCCTCAACAATTATTTCTTGCTTTTCAGAGCTAATGTTATTGTCATCAATTAATTTTCGGTTTTACCAATTATAATTTCTAAGTTAAGAATTTGTTTGTTTGTTTATATTAAATGGTGCTAAAATTTTGCAATTATAGTCAATGGAGCTATTTCTGCCTGCCTACACTTGAGAACTCACCACATATTCAATACTTTCTGGCAGCTAAACACAGAAAAACAAAAAGAAAAGAAAAAGGGAGAGAGGAAGAGAGATCATCAAAAATAGCCCATATTTAAGTGGTCACATTGTTCTGCATGCTTAATTTTCCAAGCAGCATCACTATAATTTACATCTTAAAAATTAATCATAAAGTAACATTAAAAATGCATCATCCTATAGTGCCAAGTACTTACACTTATAGAGAAGTAATAAATACAGCAGTAACATAATGCAATGTTCCTAATATTAAAAGCCAAAAATGTACTATTAAGTTTAAAAGAAAATTTGAGCACAGTTACTAAATTACAATTTTTGTATTAAGAAAGTATTCACTAAAGTAGTAGCACTTGAAACAGTGATTAATAATTATATATATAATAATGATAATCAATTATATCATTTTTTGTATGCTCTATTCCCTACAGAAAAAAATATGTGGAATAATTGTATGTAACTATAAAGTTCATAAATGCAAAGTTACCAACCAAAAAAAAATAATGAAATAAGCAAAACATACTTGGTTTCATCCATCACTTCTACTTCTGTAGGGGCTGTGATGGGCGCATTTGAACGTCCTGCTGTGGGATCATCTGTGTTTAACTCTCCATTTGTAGAACTTACAACCTGTTTAATAAAGAGAGAGAAAGAATATTTATGTATATCAAACATATACACATAATCCTATATACTAAGTAAAGATTAAGGCATTTAAGTTAGAAAGTTAATATGAGAAACACAAAATAATTAGTAGATCAAAGCCATCCAACGTGTGCTTTTGACTTACTTCCTTTCCATCTTAAAACTTCTACTTTCTGCTTCTCTCCAGTCACTACCTCCTCTACTGAGGCTTCCATCAGTTCCTCTTTGTGCCCATCTTCTTTGGCACATTACATATGATTGACTTCCCCTCCTGTAATCTGTTATCGCTGGGACTCCAACTCACACTGCCCATTTTAAAAAACAACAGTACCATCCATCCATACAGCTTAGTGTGTAGTCCCACATCTGATCTGTAAGCAGGTCCTCTGGGACACTGCCCCAAACACATATCCTATCTAATGAGTTCTCACTACCTCTTATTACCAGTAGGACTCCAGTACCAAAACCATGTGATTTCTCCTAAGGGAAAAAACCAAACAAACAAAAAAAAACCAAACAAACAAAAAGCCTATTAATTAGTCTTCTGCTCTGACTTGCATTACAAGTAAAATACATTATCCACACAGCAACCAGAGTGCTCCTTTTGAGGTAGAAAATCTCACTGAGATAATTCCCTTCTGAAAAGTCCCAAACCTTGGCTTCTCATTTAACTTATAATAAAAAGCTGTATTCCTTACCCCACATGCTACAGTTCCATATAACCCACTGTCCGCCTAACTCACTAATACCTCGTTAGCTCAGCTGCTTCTACCTAACACACAAGTCAGGCCTTAGCACTGCCCACTGTCACTGGCTAGGGTTCTAACTCTAGCCAGACACCTAGGGGTAGTCTTCTATGACAGGCTTTTTCCAGCATATGCCTAAAATTTCCATGAAGAAACAGTCTTTAATGCTGCATTTTGTTTTTGACTCTTTGTGTAAGCTTTTGTGTTGATTTTCATTCAATTGTTTTTATGTTCAACATATGGTATCTCTATGTAGCCCTGGCTATCTTGGAACCTGAACTCACAGAGACCTGTATGCCTCTGCTTTCTAGGTGCTAGAATTAAAGCCACATACCACACTGGGCTTCTTCATATGTTTTTGGGTTTTGTCTTGATGTTATTTCCTGATTTGTCTATTTTGTTGTTAATAATCTGCCTCTATTAAAACTGTTTCATGCTGGGCGGTGGTGGCGCACACCTTTAATCCCAGCATTTGGGAGGCAGAGGTAGGCGGATCTCTTTGAGTATGAGGCCAGCCTACTCTACACAAGCTAGTTCCAGACATGCTCCAAAGCTGAAACCTTGTCTTAAAAAACAAAAGCAAACAAAGAAAAAAACCTATGTTTCATGAGAGCAGTAATCTCATCTTGCTCTCTAATAACATGACACAGAACACTCTACTTATTTGTCAGAATACATGAATATAACCATCATGAATAATATTCTAAGACTTTTAAGATTGTAATAACAAAATTCCTAAATTATCCACAACCCTACATGCTCATTTAATTACCCTATTCTTTTCTTTCCTCTTAATGTTAAATTGGAAAAGCTGGCCACACCTCACGCTTCCCTTATCCCTACAGTTCACCCATTCACTTTCGCCTGATCATCGTCCGGTCGACTCTGTCTTTGCTTTCAAACTGAGAATTCCCTTGAAAACAGCTAGTTAAGTCTGAAAAATGTATTCTGTAAGCTTTGCTCATTCCTCATTTTCCTACACAATTTCTGTATTTGTTAGCATCACTTGATCACTCTTCTCTCTATACAGACTTATCTAGAGTCTATATTAAGATGGATTCATATCCAAAACTAGCTGTACCACTAGCAGCTAAGCAAGCATGAGAAAGATACCTTGATCTTGCTAAATCTTGGGGTCCTCAACTACGAAATGAAAAATGGTGTCTACTTAACTGTCGGGCTGGAATGGCCAGTATATCTAGCTAGAGATCAAGCGGTAGTGGCCATCAGCACTAGCAGCCGGCGTTTGAAGAGGTACGTTACAAAGGAAAAATAAAGGTACAATGCTACAGGGAAGCCCAAATCAATCAACTAAGCAAATACATTTTTAAAAAACTCATATCAAATTCTAAAAAATTGGTCTATTTAGCTGACATTTCCAGAATTATGACTAAACTAGAAGGTTGAAATATCAGTTTTTCAGGCTGACTTGTTTTCAGGGAAGTTTATAAAAATGACAGATGATCTTAAGTTTGGCATTTCAGAATATAATCAGGTATCTTAGAATTTACTGTTATAATGCTTAAAGACATTTTAAGACATTCTGCTCTGACATTCCAACTTTGAGGGAGAAAGGAAACCAACCACATAGTAGTTAGTATTTTAAGCAATTGACTCCAGTTTCACTGCAAAGTTTCAGAGGACAGGAGAAGAAAGCCCACTAGCAATTCCAAAAGCCATTCTCATAGTCAGATAAGACAGAGGAGGCCTCAGACAAAGCAGCACCTCTGTCACCAAGGATCTATGGGAAGAGGGTTGAGAGGAGTCTGCTGTACCGTCCAGTCTGCCTCTGCCTCCCTACTACTAGCATCACTATGTCTGGCTCATGGGCAATGATTTTCAAAAGCAAAATTAATACTTTCCACATAAAAATTCATAAAAATTAGTTATACTACTCCCTTTCTGGTTTCTATTTTATTTCTCAAAGGCATGGCTACCAAGTGTATATCACAGGCTCACAATATTAATGAATCAGATAGCCAGCTATCCATTAACTATATCAAAAATACTAAAACACATGTCAGCATTCTTTAAGACATTCATTAAAAACCATGCTAATATGTGAGATACAGTTAAAAGAATATTTTTCAGAGTTTACTGAACCAATGCTAGTAAACACTTAAATCACTACATACTCTGGAAACTAGAGAATAACTGATAGTTGTCATTTTAAAAGATGATACCACAGTAAAATGGGTTTCTCATGGACCACAAGTATGATTCGCCACAAGCAGTTTTTATTCTTTCCATCAAAATAAGGCAGATTTTCAATTTAACTTTCACTAAAAGAGACAGCAATTGTAGCAAATTTCTCTGAGTATTCAAATCTTTGGATAGGTAAAATGTTATTAAAACAGAAGATCATAATAAATGAATCATACTGATTCATACCAATGTGACTCACCAGGAAACTTCCTAAACTAATGAGGGTGGGACTATTTACATAATAGAAACAATAACTACATCCTTCCATAAGCACTCTTTTGTAGATATCGGTACCCCAGAAAACTATGGAAAGAAGATTGAATTATAAGTCACTCAATTTTGTTCATTATAACTCTGAATTGTTAATGGCCTGATACAGAAGACTAAGACTAGCTTTAGAAATGTCTTTAGAGGGCCAGGCGATGGTGGTGCACGCCTTTAATCCCAGCACTCGGGAGGCAGAGGCAGGTGGATCTCTGTGAGTTTGAGACCAGCCTGGTCTACAGAGCTAGTTCCAGGACAGGCTCCAAAGCCACAGAGAAACCCTGTCTCGAAAAACCAAAAAAAAAGAAAAAAGAAAAGAAATGTCTTTAGAAAGCTCACATACATAATAAGCGCAACTGAGAGCTGTCTGCAAGTGAAAATCACTCTTCTGTTTAGCCATGTGTGCTTGCTGCCACTACAGGATACTTCTGTTTGCATCATTTTTATGTTAGTATTATCTGTATTTGAATCCGACACTAAATACGTGAACACATAAGACTACTTATTACAACAATTTATATCATTATTTCATTTTTCTTAACAGTACCTGACTGTGCATGTTCATTTGTGATTCTATACTTGTCTTGGCCTAGATTCTCAAAACTACATCATTCCTTAGGCTCAAATAAAAAACTTCCAACCGTAAAAAATTCCCAAGCAATCAGGTCATTCAGCACACTAGTAAGTATCTTTAAGGTTTTTCTTCTTCCTTTTGCTTATAGTTGCCAACTATCACTGTAGAATCCATTTTCAGTGGTGGCAAGCTAAATGAAGATGTACCACAATGAAAGGCTCAGCTACAATGGAAATGGAGATTACTACTATCTGTTAAGATCAGGATATTTTAAAACCTAGTTTTAGAGACCTGATCAACAAGGTAGGAACACATCAAACTGGGGTGGCAACTATACTCCTAATTCCTAGCCCCCAGATCAACTAAATTCTACTTTCTATTATATTTCAAATCTTTCCATTTCTCTCACCTCTACTACTCATTCCTGTAATTCAGCTATAGACTTTTTTGTTTTGTTTTTCAATTTGGTTTTTCAAGACCGGATTTCTCTGTATAGCAGCCATGGCTGTACTGGAACTCTCTGTGTAGCCCTGGCTGGCCTCGAATTCACAGAGATCCATCTGCCTCTGCTTCCTGAGCACTTGGATTAGCACTACCACGCCCTACCGACTTTTTTGGTTTTTTAAAGACACCTGTAACACAGACTGTAGGTCTTAAAGTTGTGGCAATCGTCCTTCAGCCTCCTAAGTGTTGGGATTATAGGCATGAGCTACCACACCCAGCTTCAGCTATAGACTTTTCATAGTTGTGTCTCTGACTCATGCTTCTCTCCCTTTAATCAAGTCTTTACCAAAGTAATCTTTAAGCTTCCAGGGTAAGCAGATAGGCTGAAGCTGCTTCTTTGTGATACGATGAAGACAGGGCAAGGTAACAAAATTTAGACTCCACTCCAAAGAGATACAGTGGAAGAACACTGCAAACACAGAATCAGAGAACCAATGCCGAACATAGATGCAGCAAAAGGAAGGCCCTGCAAAGCTCTCCAGGGGAGGAGGGACAGAGACCCTGAACAGCTCTCCAGGGAAAGAGGGGCACAGAAGTGCCATCTAAAGTTAAGCAAGGAGACAGAGACCTTGGCGAAAAGAAACCAGCAACCCTGCCCAAGGAACAAGTACACAGTCTCCACAAGCCTTGAAAGAACTTCAGAGTTTAGATAGTGACTCCTCTGGTGTAACAAGTTATCAGTGTAGAAGAGGTCCTTTCTTCCACTTCCCATACCTCAGAAGGCTGGGGCCAGGTATCAGTTTAAGAGGCAACCTGGTGTTTAAGACTAAATTACCCTGGGAGCCTGATAACAAGGAGCAATCATAGTCCAGGAGGAGCCTGGAACTAACCCAACACAACTTTAAGTGAGGGATAATTACAGCAGACAGTCTTAAAGAGTCAGCAACCTCAGCTAGGGCAGCAAAGGGTATGGTGGCCAGTAAACTACCCTCAATCACTAAGAACTTGCCTATCACCTAAGAATTACTGGGAATTCCAAGAAGCTCAGGCCAGTCATCAGCTGATAAGCTAGCCTCTGAAACCACATATCTGCCACAAGGTTCACTGCCACAAGGACTGAGAACTCTAATGGACCAGTAGACAGCTTGAAATCTGCGACCTATGACAGAACCCAATACTGGGCAGGTTTCAAAGAGTACAAACTTCCAGGTGTGGTGGTGTATGCACAGGCAGTGGCAAGCTGATTCTCTGTGGGTTCAAGGACAGCCTAGTCAATGTATCCAAGTCCAGGACAAACAGGATTACATAAAGAGACCACGTCTCACAGGGCGATGGTGGCGCACGCCTTTAATCCCAGCACTCGGGAGGCAGAGGCAGGCGGATCTCTGTGAGTTCGAGACCAGCCTGGTCTACAGAGCTAGTTCCAGGACAGGCTCCAAAGCTACAGAGAAACCCTGTCTCGAAAAAAAAAAAAGAGAGACCATGTCTCAATAAACAAGCAAACAGTGGGAGACTGGTCTAGCTGTGTAGGTCTGAATGATATGCTTGCTTCTCCAGCTCCCTAGTACACAACGGAGATATCTCTGACTGGAAGAGCTAGACAATAAAGGGTGTATAAAACAGATGGGACCAGAAAAGAATCCGTGTGGTTCACAAAGTGCAAAGCTAAGATGGCTACAGAGTCTCCTGCCACATAAAGAAAAGAAGGTACTAAAAGGAAAAATCGTTTTGTCAGGTAACCTCACACTCGTCCAGTCCTGGTTCAGCACAACTCAGAAGGGAGAAGAGAGAAAAAAACAAAACAAGCAAACAAGCAAAGTGACTCTCCAGTTTCAACAGATCCCCACCTACCTTCATGCCTCTTCCTGAAGACACCAATTCCATTATTTTTAAGTGAGCTAGCTTTTTACTGAATGGCCACCTACAAGCAGGTTAGTTCGCAATAACCTTCACAATTCCTGTTACTTCCACTCCTCCAACAACCATATTTTAATTCCTTCTTCTCCTTTCAAATTGTGTCTGGGTTTAATGTTGTGTCCTCTGATGAAACTTCTGCTCTTATGGACTGGAAAAAAAATCTATTTATCTTCCTTTAATTTATATTTTTAAAGATTATTAGCATATATTAATTAGACATAAAACAGGTTTCATTATGCCATTTTTACCCAGTTATATAATGTATTTAATCATATTCATTCCTATTACTCTCGTTCCCCTCCCACTTCTGCTCATCTCCTTCCTCTTCCCAGCCAGACCTCCTACATTCATGTCTTCTTTGGCATGGGGGGAGGGGATTGGAGTCCTATGGGAACATGAGTTACAGGATACTTGCAAGAGTATGGGCAACTAACCAGTGGCTACACCACTAAGTATGACTCCAACTTTAGGACCCACAAAGGCACTCTAAGATTCCATCTTCTTCCCTCTATGCTTCTCCATTTCCCTCTTATTACGCTTTCAGCAGTATCTTAATTTTACTTTATGTGTTTTAAAAGGGCTTTTATGCTTTTATTTTTAATAATAATTCTTACATTTGTTTAGTTTCTTTATACATTTTCTCATTATTAAAAAATTTTTTTAGCTCTTCTTTCCTCTTTCTTCATAATAGTCTTCCCTCTTCTTCCTTTTCCTCTTTTATTTAACCCTGCTTCTCCTGTTATGTTCTTTTTCTATTTCCTTCCTTTAATATTACAGAACATTACATTATTTTTGCCATTTTCTGTACTGCGGTCACTGGTAGTGTGCATCAGGGGGCTTTAACTGATATTAAGTACATTTCTATATCACATATATTTTTTAATTGCTGCTCTTACATCAGTATGTTTTCTACTCTTTGAATGGTACTGGGTTGAGTTCAAAGGAGCTGCTCCTTAAGAACAACCTGAAATACAAATGCAGAGATAAGTGGCAGACACAGCAGTCACAAGACAAACAAAAAGGCAAGGCAGCACAGGGAATCCAGGAGACCATAAGCCACTGAAACAGTTGAAATGTCAGACAAAGAATCCAGAATCTATTTCTAAAAGCAACAAATGACTCCTAGAAGGTCAAATCCACAGTAAGAAAATCAATCCGATATACAGACACAAAAATCAGCAACCTTCAAGAAAGCCAGCAGGAACAGAGAATGAGTGGGGACAGGTGATGGGGACTCTGGAACTCAGTTAAATGGTAGAAAACATCACCACAGACCAAGTAAAGCTGGAGAAAGAACAGAGAAAGGCTGAAGAAATACTACATTCAAACATAAATGAAGAAAAGATAAGCCAAGCATGACAACAACATGAAAGATTTCTAGGACTTGATCAAGAAAACAAACCAAACATCCATTGGGTAGAAGCTTCAGCTGAGATAAGAAGTAATAAAAGAAGGGATTAAAAGGATGAGACAAAGTATCAATGAAACAAAGGAGTTGCTTTTTTGAAAATATAAACAAGATTGACCAACCCTTAGCCAAATTAATCAAAACAAAGAGACAGAAGAGCAAAATATAAAATTAGAGATGAAAAGGTGAACATTACAATAACAATGAAATCCAGAGAATCCTTGGGGAATGCTCTGAAAACCTCTATTTTAAAATGATGGAAAGTCTAGAAGAAATGAGTAAATTATATTTATATAGTACCATCTACAAAAATTAAATCAAGAGGATTTAAACTACATAAATAGGCAACAAGATAGAAGCAGTGATAGTCTCCTAACAAAGAAAAGCTCAGGACTGGAGAGACTCACTGCTGCCGAATTCTCCCAGAACTAAGAACAAATGAACACTGGTGTTTCTCAAATACTTTTCTAAAACAGAAAAGGAAGAAAAAATATCCCAAATTCATTTTTGAAGAAAATGTTACAGATACCAAAAACAAATAAGGAAACAACAGAAGGAGGAAAATGTCAATCAATTTCCTCGATAAACATACATGTGAAAATTCTCAATAAAATACTTATAAAATTGAATTGAAAAATATTAAAAAGAATACTCCATGATTAAATTTACTTCATTACAGGAAATGTATGAAAGATTTACTACATACATATAAAATAAATGCAACACTATACGTAATATACTTGGGAAAAGAAATCACTGACAATCTTACTAAATGTAGAAAAGACCTTTAACATAGTTCTGCGTCTTCATATTAAAATTTCTGAATTAACAAGGAATAGAAGGAGCATGCGTCAACATCATAAAAACTAAAAATATCAAACATTATACTAAATTGAAAGAACTAAACACATTTCCTCTAAAAATGAGATAAAGATGTCCGGTAACTCTACTTCAATACAGTGCTTAAAGTTTTGAATAGATCAATACAGCAACTAAAAAAAAATAAAAAGGAATACAAACAGGAAAGGAAGAAATCAAATTACCCCCACTTGCAGACAACAGAGTTCCTCTATACTTCAAAAGACCTCAAGGATTCTAGTAGAAATTCTTACATCTATGAAACAATTTCAGCAATGTAGTAGGGTACATAATCCACACTCAAATCAGTAGTTCTTTTATACAATAGCAAACTTGTTGGGAAAAAAAGAAAAAACTTCATTCACAAGTGCTTTAAAGCAAAAATATCTAGTCATAAAACTAAGCAAAGAGATGAAAAACCACAATGAAAAATTTATAAAGAAATTTAAGAAGCTATGGAAAGAATTCCCATAATCATAAATTCACAAAAGCAGTATTATAAAAATGGTTATATGACCAAAAAGGTTGCAAGTTCAATGTAATCTCCAACAAAATTCCAATGACAGTCTTGACAGAAAGAGAAAACAGTTTTAAAACTCATACGGAAGCTTGAAGGCCTCAAATGACCACAGTAATGACAAGCACTAAGAGCAGTGGGGACAGATGTCAAATTATACTGCAGAGCCGCAGCAGACACTGGGGTAAAGACAGCCTTTTCCATAAACGGTGCTTAGAAAACTGCTTGTTTGCATGCAGAAGAATAAGAATAGATATATATCAATCACTCTGCACAAAAATCAATTAAAATGGATTAAAAAGACAATGTTAAATCTAAAGCCATGAAACTGCACAAGGAAAGAAAGGGAAAACAGTTTAAGAAATAAACATCCAATAACTGCCAGTCTTCTGAATAGAAAAGAAAACTGGCAGAGTAGAGAGACAGTCTACGGGAGAAAATGCTTGTCAATTATGCATCTGAATGAGGGTCAGTATCTAGAATCTTTATTTTAAAAAACCTAAAAGAATTAAAGACCAAAAGCTCACATCATTCTATCAATAAACTGGCAAACTAATACATTTTTAAAAACAAGAAAATACAATGATTAATAAACATAGGAAAAGTACCAAAAAAGTACCCTTAGCTGTCAGGGAACAGTGACTGAAAAGCACATCAAAACTCGATCTCATCTTGAGTTGAACCCACCAGGATCAAGTAAACAAGGCCAGGCAGGGTGGAGGCAAAAGCAGGTAGATCTCTGAGAGTTTGAGGCTGCTGGCCTGTGTCTACACAGTGAGACTATGTCTTTTTAAAAAAAAGAAAAAAAAACAGAGAAAAAGAAAGCAAAAGCCCAACAACATTAGCTAGTAAGTATGGGCTCGGGAGGAAGGAACCCTTATACACCTCTAGGGGGCCAGTAAAGTAGTGCAACCAATGTAAAAATCAAGATGAATGTTCTTCAAAAATCAAAAATAGAATTAGCACATGATCTAACTGTACCACTTCTAAGTATATACCCACAGGAATCTGAGTTCGAATACTACAGATACCTGAGAACCTATGCTTACATAGCAGCCACCTATGTAACCATCACAAATGCACATCACCAAATGCACAAACCAGGAAAATGAGATAGACACAGACAATAGATTGTGTGTGTGTGTGTGTTTTGCATGTATGAGGGTGGTGTGCATGATTGTGTATATGTTTTCCCACATATCTAGAGGCCAGAAGTTGACATCAGGTATCTTTTTAATTGTTCTCCAGTTTCTTTGTTGAGAAAGTGGTGTTTTGCTGAATCCGGAGGTCATTAAAATTCAGTTAGTCTAGCTGATTAGCTTTCCTAGGGATCCTCTCTGGCTGAGGTTACAAACATGCACCACCATGACTAGCTTTACATAATCCTCTAAATGTTTCCCCAGTATCTTCAGAATAAAATTCAAAACTAATAACAAGGACTATTATAGCTTTCACAATTTACAACCCACAGGCCTCCCAGTTTCAATTCTTACCAACCCCCTATCTACTGAGTTCAATTCTTGAGTGTATCTCTCCCTTCACCCACTATATGCGTACTGTTTTCTCTGCCTGAGACACTCCTCTTTCCCCTACAGCCTTCTTCAGCTGATAATCACTACCGATACTTTTGTATTCAGAGTATTTTTACATGAAAATTTGAATCATTAATTCAGGCCGTTTTAGATTTGTTTCTCTGAATATTCTCCTAGCACTCCGCTAACTACCTATCACAGTCTCCTGTCTCTCAATTCTTCTTTTCATTTCATGAGCCTAGAACAGTAACTAACACAAACTAACAGTATGTAACAACGTAACAGTAACTTACATAAATATTTCTAAATAATAAAGGGCCAAAATTATGAATGGGTACATCTCTTTCCCAGTCATATCCACTGCAATGGCTCTATGGACTAACAGAGATAGGCACACTAAATCCAGTGGCTTTCCAAAACATACACAGGCAAGAACAGACTCAAAATAACATCTTCAGATATACTAATTTATTCTTCATTCTTCTAGCAGAAAGAGTTTATTGAATAAATAGCTACATATTTCACTAAATATAAAAAAGAAAAAGTGAATTTGACAATGTTTTCTCTTGGTTATGTCTTTATTCTTCAATTTTAGGAAATGAACAAAATATAACTTCACTGATTAAAAAAGTAATCAATTGTACTTAGCACTTTGAAAATCTCAGTCTCTATATAAAATACTTTTTACAAAATTTTCACAGCGAAATCAAGGTGAAAATATTGTTAATATCCTCCTCCTTTTATTGATAAATAATCAGCATACAAAATTTGAACCAAATCTATTGTATTCAACAACAATATCATTTTGGTAACATGTATTTCTGTCTGTTAAATTACAATTAATCAGGACAGGAGAAAGTTCAAGTTTAGACTCTGCTACTCAGCATCTATGAAAAGATCATCAGGGGTAGGAATGTGGCTCAGCATCTACATATATGCACATGGGCACACAATCATTTGAACACGTGTATCACCACACTCACAGAGATAAACACTATCTTTCTTTAAGTCAAAACTTCAAGAAATTCCACCATGGTCAACTCTAAACAGCCTAGAATGTTAATAGTGCTTCACTGTTCCACATAAAAAACTACAGTAATGGGGGTTATCACTGACTAGGAAAAGCCTGTCAAATGTAACTGCTAGGCTTGCAGCATCATGTTAGAACTCTTGCCTAATGTGCTAAGATTTTATACACACACACACACACACACACACACACACACACACACACACACACACACACACCATTTGATCCTTCAAGAGGCCAAAACAAACCTCTTAAAAAGGGTTCTTAAAAACCTCTGCAGCACTTTCCTTTATAAGACCCTGAGAATAACACACTGCTTCCCTTTCTACCCTGATTAAGGATTAAGTACTCAATAATAATAATCACAGTAGTTAGCCTTTAGGTACTTTTCTTTCATTTCATTAGTTTTAACTACATTTTCATTAGTCTAAGTACATATAATCATAATAATTCAAGTAATTCTGAATGTGCATAAGATAATTTGCAAATGCATTAAATACATTCTTTATTTTGCAGTAGGATAAGATTCTGGCATTGACATACTTGAGGTGTTAGTAAATTACTCATTAAACTTTTGAAAATGTTTACTGTATTAAGTCAGTTTATGATTGAAAAGACAGTGGAGTAAGGAAAAACTGATAGAGATGTAAAAAGAAAAAGAAAAAATGCAAAAAAAGATAGGAGAGAAAAGAAAACAATAAAAAGAGCATAATTTCTTATTTTGATCTATGCATTCATTCTCCTACTAGAATTCTACTGGGTAAACTGATCACACAGAATAGAATGAAGCTGGAAGGAGTCTCAACAGACAGAAAAGTTTGGGAGAGACAGGAAAAAAGTACAAGCACTCTAAGGGAAAACAGCACTACAGCTAATGTGATGGAACAACACCAAAACAATTCATCCTGGGAAACACATAAGAGGAGCCACAGACCAGGAAAACAGAGTCAAAGCGACCCTATAAATGGCAGGACAGATTTCTATTAGAGCCTTCGCTGCTGCAGATCTCCCTGAGCACTAGCAAAACATGTAGCAAAACAAAAGGACTCAGAAGCAAGCAAAAATATGGGTAAACATTTTATGCAGATTAAACATACTTTGCTCACTTAGCTTCTCCAATGATATGAATTCAGGTACTTCTGCCTGAGTCTGCCACTCCTGAGTTCATGTAACTATTCAAATATTTCTACTGCATATTACTAAAAATCTATATATTTTTATATATAAATGGGTGGCTACATACTTTAAAATGTATCAGTGAGGAAAACAAGATAGCTCCTAAGACTTAATTTTGAACTGATTTTTAGAATTTAAATAAAAATGATTCAATATAGATTATGTTGATTAATAATGTATTAAAAAGAATGCAAAATTGATCAAATATGGAAAATTGTTCAAGCAGAAATATGCAGAGGAACAAAACCAAAACATAGGGCTTTCAAATTGAAAGAGGTTGCGACAGAAGTCATCAGTTACTCTGAGCTAGTATTCAGATTGGCTTAAGGAGCCACTGTAAAGCCCTATAAGGCTGCAGTCTCCATAATCACACCTAAATAGTTACACCTGGTGGCCAGGACAGTGGCGGGCAGCTGCTGACAGATGTGCTTTAAAGGTGCAGAAACCACAGCTTACTGAGTATCTATGAATGTATAGCACAGCAGTGCAAACAGGGCCATGTTTCCAAGTAGTACAGATGAAAACGTTCAGATATCTATGAATCTTGAAGGAAGCAAAGTCAGTAAAAGGGGGGGGGGGAGTTTTGTAAATGTTTTATTTAAAGCATTAATAAAAATATTAAACTTCACATTTAAAAATCTAGCTCAATGCATACTTAACCACACTCATTTTTTTCTAACTTGCCGTGAATATGACTTAAATACTGTTGCATGTACTTGCAAAAAATAAACCACGGCACACAAAAGTGTAGCATCCCTGGTGATCTTCCTGGACCATGTTAACTTGGTTTTGGTTAAGTAACAAAGAAATAGAATTATGGATAGAATTCGGCAACAAGCTTTCATAAGGATAGAGTATCATGCCATGAGCTCAAAAAAAGGTTAGTTGTATAAATCTGGGGAATAATCACTCATGCAAAAATCAGAAAATACCTGTACCGAGCCACCATGTCTGTCTGCTGCAAGGTGAGCTCTCAAATGATGGGGATTTGCCTGCTGAGAGTCCCAAGCTGCCCTGTGGTCTGCCGACTGCCATTTATTTAATGCATGTGGCATGCATGGAAGAAGAAAAACCCAATATGTTAAACATCTCATCCTTATAATATACAAAACAAATGTAAAAAAGGAAATTTAAAATATTCTTTCTATTCTGAATCATACATAGTTATTTATCTCTGAAGATGAAAGATAATTTTTTATTGATAAATTGAATAATGGTCAGCAATAAAAGTAAGTTAGAACCAAAAAATTTTAGAAGTAGAAAATTTGGGAAGCCATAGATCCCACAAGTTCATAAGCGAATTATCCAAGAGCCAGGGAGCAGAGTGACATGAGCGCACTACGAGCCACCACCCTGTCTTACAGAGTCCGCAGAGCTTCTCCCATGGGCAACTACTTTTAGCAATGTGAGAAGAAAAATCCTGAAAAGGTTGACATCCTAGGAGATGTTCCTCTCTTTTATTGTATTCTGTTTCTACTGCAGGTATAACAGGAGAAAACAGAAAAGGTCTTTGAAAAGTAAAAAGCACTATGCACAATACTATGAGACTATAACAAAACATTTTTAAAAATCATAATCCCACAATCTCTTTGTGGATTTAATTTTTTTTAAAAAAAACTTGGTTCTAATTAAAGAGCCTTCTTTAATGAAACAGATTGAAAATTTTGGAATTTCTGAGATCGCTTGGTAAATCTTTATGGGAATAAGAATAGGCTACTAGTATTAGACTAGTAAAAATCAGAATGGCTTCTTAATTGCAATTTCTCTATTTCAGGAACACTCAGAAAATACTGACAAGGAGAGTTCTTAAAGTTTGGTTCTGAATTAGTAACTTTAGATAAAATCTGAATTTCATGGATAAGGACAATGACATTCAACACTGTCTTGAGGACACAGACCAGCAAAGAGCACAGTGGCAATTTCAGCCACAGTCAGCTTCAATAACGCTACCAAGATCCTGGCACTAACTATGAATATCCTAAAGTCTCTAGTGCTGTTTTTCTTTTTCTACCGAATTCCACAAAATCTTGCCACAAAGTGCCAAGTGTGCTCAGCTAAGGGAAGCCTAAGTACACCGGAAGCCAGAGTAACCCTTTCTGGAACAGACGTTAAATATAAGTAGAAGGACGTGAAAAAAAAAAAACATTCTGGGAGTAAGCTTCCTAAATTAAACTGTATAGTGCAAAATTACATAGGCCATGGCATGAAGTCTACCATCAAAACCACTGTGAGAGTTCTGTCTTTTCATCATTTGCTAACTGCACAGCCAGAATTAGTGGACTGGGAGCTGACATTTAAATAAATTATAGGAAACCAAATCTGAAAATGAAAAAGATGCTAAAATCAAGACAGGTATCTGTGGCAGTTGGTGATAGACCTATGTAAGAAAATATTAAAAAACCTATGTGAACTCTTACTGCATAAACACTATATTAAAAACCTATGTGAACTCCTTCTATAAACACTAACACGTACCTAACATATTATATGTAACTGTAGCTCCCCTGAACTTGAACCACTGACTGCCTCTGTCTGCAGTCATTACAATGTTCAGCCCTTTTAATGAACTCATGCTTTTCCTCTTTTGGACTGTGAACCATGGGGTCTGTCATAAAACAAACAAAACAAAATAAAAACATAACTGATGCATGGATATTTTGAACTTTTTCTATGCACATAACTTTTCTTTAACGAGGAGACTGTATATTCAGGTCTCAAATCCCATACACAGCCCTATCCCAAAGGATTTACTGAAATTACACATACATAGAAAATCTTCCCTGCATTTGGGGCAAAAAGAACTACAAAGAAAATACAGACCCCACCCTCAGAGAGTTTATATTAAAAGAGCTATGTCTGTCATAAGTAGAAAGTTAGAAGCTTAAAAGTATTTAAGTTGTGAAGCAATTCAACACTGAAGGCGGCCCTTACTACAAAGCTTTACTACAAGAGCTTGGGCAGAGGAGTTTAGGGAGTATCAATCACTGACACTCTTCCAGGAACATCCAAGAAATAACTTTAGTTTAGAAAACAGAAACACCAGCTCTCAACCTCTGAGCCCTATACTTACATAGTTATCGCGTCAGATTGTTCAAGTTATCAACTAACTACTTATAGTTGAATTAGTTCGTGCGACTTTTCATGTGCGGTTTTTTTTTTCTGTGTCAAACTCTAAAACCAAATCTTTCTAAATCAGGTATACCATACATATTGTTAACTATGCCCTAAAGTGAGCATTTTGTCCAGCTATATGTTTTAATGAATGGTATATTTTATCCTTTAGTTTTCATCTTGTTTTAACCATTACTTGGACTTTAATGGGATAAATGAAGTGAAAATAAAGAGGCAAGATAGAATCTAAATAAAGAGAATCTTCTTGCAAAAGAGACATGAACTGCTGAACTTTTCAACAGCTGCCATGCCTTTCCCCAGGAAACATGAACTCTTCACTCTCGATCTTACTCTTATTTCAAATCACTCTTACATACCTTCTCTCTAATTTATGCTCTGTTTCAAGCAAATTAGACTGACCTATACTCCTCAAACAAATAATCTCTTGATTTTTAGCTTCTTGCTTTTCTGTTGTCTTTCTTCTCTCTCCCCACCCCTTTTTCTCTTTTCTCCTCTCTTTTCCTGTCTCTTGCTCACTACTCTTAAGATGTCTTTATTCCATTACTTGCCTAAAAGAAGTCCATTTACTCTGCAGGTTCATGACAAGAAACAACATTTTCTATATTAGATATGGAAATGCATATAGCATATCTTCCAAGTGGTATATTCCAAGCATATACTCCAAGTGGTACAGTTTACTCTACTTCAAAATTATCTGTGCATTTAATGTAAAATTCATAAGAACAAACACCATCCTTGAGTTCAGATTTACTGAGAATAAATTTATATTCTATTTTATTTTATCTTATTAGAATTCTAATTAAAAATTTTATTCTAGAAGTTAGCATGTATTACCACTACTTAATAGGTGAGAAAATAAGGCTTAGGAAACTAATTTATGCAGAGTAAAAACACATTCATGTTCGTTTGCTTCCAGGGACAAGTGAGTTCTTGCTAAGCACCACTCAGTCACTCAGTTTAAAGCACTTCTATAGACTGTTTTTTTTTTTTTTTGCCTCTGTATTTCTCAACACATGAATAAAAAAAATCACTTTAAACAGCAGAAATTCAATAAATAACCCACTGAATTAACTACAGAGAGAAAGAGCAAGCTGGTATAATTTTAACACTTACATCCTAACAGCACCAAACATTGCTTGGTTTTGACTAATTCATAGCATGAATTAGGAACTGGTAATTATTCTGAAATTAATGGCAAACTAAAAGTTTTCTGAAAACACAAGTACTTTCAATCCTCTCAAGTGTGTATAATGTGTGACCCATTGAAGAAAAATGCGCATCTCAATAATGAAAGTAGAGATTTCATATCCAAAGGACAGCAAACCTGGTTTTTAGACTGCTGCATCTTATCTCTGTGTTGGTGTGCTTCTCTATTCGATGACAGGGCAGGGTCTTGCTGAACAGCACCCACTGGAGTAGGCTACAAGAAAACAATTACTGCTTGAATGGCCTGCCTCAGTAGTCCCAGCTAAAACAGTTTCATTAGCTGCTTAAAAGAATCAATGAATCAATAAATGATACTGCTAAGTAAATTAAGTCTTTAAGAAGCAACACTGTTCTCAAGCAATTGATAAAAGCTTTTAGAGTAAAGTAAAAAGACCACAGTTACTTTTTAAAGTATTTTGAAGACATTTAAACACTTTTCAGTGTACTGACTTTTGTATATAGGAAGGGTCTTCTACTGTTTTTATTAATTTTAAGGTACTTTCTCACATTAAAAATAAAAATGTATTTATGAATCTCATATCCAATGCTAATATATAAATAAAAAACATTACAAATTTAAAAAATACTACTTAAATAACGAAATTAGATATTTAATATTTTGACTCAGAAGCTTTTAAAATTCTTAATTTTCATCAAAGCAGAACATAGGTTACTATAGAGAAGTAGCAATACTATAATACCATAATACTATATAAAATATCATATTTAATATTAAAAACAAATTAAGATAGAAAGTCCAAAATAACTCATCACCCTTTTATGAAAAGCAGGAAATCCAGTAGCAGAGCTTGTATAAAATTCCAAGTATGATGACCCCCAAAAAATGTCCCCAAATAAGAAATAAAAGGAATTCCTTACAAACTGTTCTCAATCTTCAATAGAAATATTCTGTACTATTTAAAATGCCATAAATAATCTTTTACTTTAGCAGCATAAAGTACCTACCAACTGTTTACCAATCCAGTCGTATTCATAATCAAACATATATCCTTTGCGATCAAACAGGTCGGTAAAAAGTTTTCTTAGGTAATCATAGTCTGGCTTTTCAAAAAAATCTAGCCTTCGTACATAACGAAGATATGTTGCCATTTCTTCTAGAAAGGAAATAAAAGTTATTCTGACTACGTATCTCTATAATACTCAATAAAAGTTAACAAAATCCTATTTCAATTTAAAATTTTCAATTACAGAAAAATTTAAAAAGGGGGAAAGAAAGGGAGAATGGAAACAGGAGGAAAGGAAGTGAGTCATTTAGTTGTTTGCAACTCTTATTACCAAAGGTTAAAACATTTTTTAAATTTTTTAATAGATATCTTGAGTTGTACTAGAGAATGAATTAGTGGCTCAATGATCAACTGTCTAATCACAGGCATACTTCATGCATATTTTAAAATTTACTCAAACCACTTCACTGTGAACTAGCTCACATGAAGCATCTGAACTAGTTTTCTGTGTTTCCTTCCACATTAGCAACACACACTAACTTACTAACATGCAACAAAATTTCTAATCGTCACCTTGAGCCATATTTAATCAAATGAACTGGCAAAAAAAGCGAAATCATCTCAAAAAAATCTGATGCAAGAACACAATGAGTTTTCTTTTAATTTCTAATCAAAGAGTTGGGTAATAAATATATATATATATATATATATATATATATATATATATATAAAATTTATTTAGTTAGTTTGCTTTTTCGGGAGAGAGTTTCTCTGTAGCTTTGGAGCCGATCCTGGACCTAGCTCTTGTAGACCAGGCTGGCCTCAAGCAAGAGATCTGCCTGCTTCTGCCTCCCGAGTGCTGGGATTAAAGATGTGCCTCACTACCATCCGGCTTTTAAGTTTATAATTTTAAAAGTAAATAAAAACAAAAACCTGGGTAAAATTGTTAACTAGTTTTTTTTAAAAAAAAAAGAGTATCCCAACATTATACAAAGAAACAGTAGGTTACCAGTGCTGAAATCTCAGACATGAAGATTTCACGGCTCCTCTGATCCCACTAATTCATAGTGTAACATAGTGCCCTGGTGACTTTCCTCAAAGAGAGATTTTCTTGTTATTCCACTTGCTGTGTAATTATAGGGTTAATTATACTGGCACCTCCATTTTTTCCTGGAAAATTGCTTATACGCTTCATAATACAGTCACTCAATCTATCTAGATTTAAACTTCAAGGTCTCTCACCAATATTGCTTAATCTGCCATTTATAGAAGTTACATCAAGAGAGAAAATAAAGTTTACTGACAGTAAATAAGGAAACACATGCTATTTCTTTCAGAACACTGACTTTATTATTATGATACCATTACACAGAAGAGCCATGAATACAAAGTGATATAAGACCTCCATCTTGAATGAGTTAATCTTCTTTATACTTCATGTTGCAATGCAAGCAACATCAGCTATTTAGTAACTACCAACAGCTAAGCTTTGTGGTACAGGCCACTCAGGAGGCTGCAGCAAGAAGGCAGCAAGTCCCAGGCCAGACCAGGTGATGTGGGAGTGTCATATCAATCTGTTGATTTCATTGGTTAAGTAATAAACAAACTGCTTGGGCTCATAGCTTAGACATAGGTGGGTGGAGTAAACAGAACAGAATGCTGGGAGGAAGAGGAAGTGAGGTAAGACGCCTCAGACAGAGACGCCATGCTCCCCTCTCCCGGGTAGATGCAGATAGCTCTGCGCTCTGAGGCAGAGATGCGATTCAGCTCCGACCCAGGATGGACGTAGGCTAGAATCTTCCCGGTAAGCGCACCTTGGGGTGCAACACAGATGACTAGAAATGGGCTAAATTAATATGTGAGAATTAGCCTAGAAGAGGCTAGATAGAAATGGGCCAAGCAGTGTTTAAATGAATACAGTTTGTGTGTTGTTATTTCGGGTAAAGCTAGCCGTGGGGGCGGCCGGGTGCCTGGGACGCAGCCTGCCGCTCTTATTACTCCAACCAGGGAATAAAGCAAGGCCACAGACAGGCCTGGGTTACTCAACAAGCTTCTATCTCAAACATAAAATTTTAATTGACAAACCATTTCTTAAACTTAGGACTAAAAAATAACCTTATTTTTGCTTCTGAGTTGCCAAAAATGCTTAGAGGAGAATTATTTTCAAAATGTATACACTAATATAAAATTTCCCTAAAATTAGTAAAATCGGTAAGATTTTATAGTACTTTAAAAATAGAAGCAATACTTTTAACAACATTGACATTGAGATTCAAACAACTAACAGTGCACTAAATGATATCACATATTCTTCAGCATGTATTTCAACTTATTAAGAATGAATCATTGAAGGAAAAATGGCTTTAGTCAGTCTTCAGGTAATTAAAAGATGGAATTTTCTTCATATAATGTCATCTTGTGGAACAAATATACAAACTTTCTGTGATCTATGCAGTAATTGTTGCCAACTTTTAAATCATATTTCTAGAGTGCTCCTGCTTTTCAATGTATACAAAAAAGTACTTATAAACTTAAGCAATGAAATTTAGCCTTCTTTATGCATAAGCACATTTCAATCCATGAAGTTTATCATTGTCCATTACCTGGGAAATTTTCACACAACACTTCTATTGGTGTGGCTCGTTTCGTGTCGCCAATTTTCTGATACCTCTCTTTTAATGTGTCAGCCTAAAGTGGAAAGAGAGTGCAAGAATGTGGTGTTTTAAAAACTATTTAGTTGTAACAGAAGGTCTTAATACACATTAAGATTTTATGAACTCCAATAAAGAAACACAAAAAATAATTACCTTTAAGCCTTGCCAAGGAAGACTGCCTCTGAGGAAGTACATGAACATATGCCCTAAAGCTTCTAAGTCATCTCTTCTACTCTGCTCTGAAATAGAGGAGAATAGGAAATTTCACTTTCACTTACCAGTGAAATATGTGAAAATGAAGATTATTTCTAAATTTATGACATAAATTTAAAATATAGATTTACTATTTATAAATACCAAAATCATATATAAATTCTTTCTACAGATCATCATCTTTAAAATATGCCATATGATATCTTCAGTGCTACCGAAAATTTATTTACCTACTTAGATGCCTATCCATGGAACTTAGAGGTGAATGAATGGAAAAGGGGCTAAATGGTCAAACTGAGATATCTGTATCCTATAGATCCATCTTAAAGAGTCAGAGCAGAACATGCTACAGAGCCTGAGAAACCCTGGAGCTGAAAATGCTTAGCATTAACTCTGAATTTCCTAAACACATAGAATAGAAGGACAAAATTTCCATCTCACATATTCTCTATTAACAATAAATAGAATTAGTATTGCAACCACATATCAATCATGTCAGACACAGCAGCATTAATAACTCCTTTACTATTATTTGTTTCCCCAAGTGCTACTAGAACAACTGTCATTTTAAGGTTTTGTTTTTGTAATAAAATATGTAGAATATAAATGACTGAGAGTAACAGACTAAGACTCTGAGAAAAACAAAAATATTTCAATACTGTCACTGAAAAATTGAGATTCCTTGATTTTTAAAATACGACAATACAAATGAGAAGAAAAATACTTTAAGAAAGTGCAGCATGCAAGATAAGTTTTTCAAATGAGCCATCTTATTGTGTATTATCTGAACAATGCTCAATGTTTCCAGAAAAACAAACTTCCCTGTACTGATCTACAGCAAAATGAACCTTGCGTTCCCACAGCACTTGATTGAATTTACAAATAATGCTTACACTGTTAATCAGTGCCTATCATTTTCCAAGACGGCAAGTTATAGGAGAGCTCTTTATTCTCAAAACCCAGTAAAATGGCTTAGGGTCTCGGAGACTTAAAGAGGAAAAGTAATATAAAGAAAACACTGTTTACAAACTCCAGATGACAACTGAAAGCACTGTGGGAACTTTCACAAGTTCAAAGAAGCTGGCTTCTTCTAGTAACTGACTTGTTGTGTATGGTGCAGCAGAGGTAGGTGCATTTGGAAAGCTTAGTAGGTGATAGTGAAGTGCAGTCAGGTTTGATAATTACTAGAGGGAAAAGCTTCGCTCACTGTAGTAAAATATACCCTTGACACCACACCTGCATAACTATCACTACGATCAAGAAATTTCTCGGAGACTTTAAAATAGCTCTGCTATTAATTTCCCTTTCCACCTCCAACCTCTAGCCTGAGGATCCCACTTCGCTGCTCTGTCATTACAGATTATATTCTTTTCATACAGTATGAATTATACAATACAGATTCCTATCTGAATTCTTTCCTTCACCATGTTTTGTATAGAGCTCCATGCATCAAGAGCTTATTGCTTTTCATGAAGACAACCACAATAAATCCACCTATTCACCTAAGTAAGCTCAAATTTGCAGCTCTTGTGGGAGGAAGATATCATGAACATCCTGAGTCTTTGACCACCCATTTTCATTCAACTTGAGGAGTCCATCACATCATGTGGCAGCACATACGCAACTTCATAGGACACTAGTTCTAAAGTACAGTGTGGAGAGATTGTGCCATTTCCGATCTCCACCAGCAATATGAGATTGCCAGATTTTTACAAGTTTAGTATCATCAGTCTTTTATATTTTATCCAGGCCAATCGCTATGACATATAAGCTTACTATGGATTAACAGTATTTTACTGATGACTGATGCTCTTGAACTTCAAATGTTACTATTGTAAATCATTAATGAACTGTGTGTGTGTTTTGTATTTTCACGAAGTATTAATTTATTGCTAAATTTCCCTCTTACAATTCCTACTGGCTTATGGCCAATTCAAAAATTTCTGATTAGGACTTGGGACCACAGATTTTCTATTTTTATGACTACAGATTGTACCGTTTGGGTTCTTATATTTAAACCTATTATACACATTGTAGTAGATTTGTTTTTGCTTTAGGTATAGAGTAAAATAATAGATCCATTTTGATCAATAATGATAATCTGGCTATTCTAAATTTTGGCAAGATTTTCCCTGCCCTCTCAACTGTTTTTGCATTACTCTCAAAACTCAGCTGATCATCTATGTTCATATTCTGGACTCTATATTCTGACTAGTTATCTGTCTTCATTCATGTGTGCGCGTGTGTATTATATACTATATATGTTTGTGTATATATGCATGCATGTGTATATGTATGTATATCTGGAGAGATGGCTCAGTGGTTAAGATCAGTACCTGCTATTCCAAAGGTCCTATGTCCAATTCCCAGCAGCAACCACATGATGGGTCATAACCATCTGTAATGAGATCTGGTGCCCTCTTGAGGAAGAGACCTGGTCAGTCATCTTCATCAACTTAGGCCATGAAAGCCAATATGAACAAGTTCAACAGAACTGCCATATACGGACTGCCCATGCATGCTTTAGCATTGCCAGGGCAGACATTTCATTTTTTCGTTTTATATGTGTGTATATGTATATATAATAGATAGTAAACATTTTAATACAACCTTACAAATGAAACCTTATCTAAATATAAGACAACTGATAAATTCTACTACAAGCCAAGAAATATCATGTGACAAGAACTCTTAGAAATAAGAGTTCTCAACCCACCATATTATACTGTTTCAAACACAAAATCACTGCAAGCTACAAAAACTATAGAAAATATCTCATAAGCAAGCTTACAATTCTTAAGAAGGTAACTGCGATGTTATCTGAATAAGTAATCTTCACCCTTAGAATATAAAGCTAATTTAACTTTCAAAGGTAAATCTCTGGAAATTGGGGAAGAACCTATGGGGGCTCAGTACATAAGAGTAGTTGCTCTGTCTGTAAGCACAAGACCCTGAGTTTGAATTCCCAGCAAACACATATGGCTGCCACTGCTGCAACCCAGGACTTGGAGAAATAAGCAGAAGCAAACAGTCCCCAAGAGCTTGTTAGCTAAAAAGGCAAGTGTTCAGTTCCATGAGAGTCTATCATGAGGTAATAAAGGAAAGCCTTGATGACCTGCTCTGGACTCCACATGTACTGCATACTTGCAACACTAACATGCATATAACACACACACACATACACACACACACACACTAGTAATTAAAATTTAAAAGCCATGAATTGTATGATCATCTCAGAGATATAAAAAGCATTTGAGAAATCTAACACGCATTCATCATAAAAATTCTCAGCAACCACAGTAATGTCTCAGTGACTGTGTGTTTCCCAGCATGATCTCGGCTTGATCCTAAGCACCATAAAACATTGTTTTAAATAAAAATTCAGCAAAATAAGTTATAGAAATTTATTTAGCCCAACAAAAGACAACTATGAAAAACCTGTAACATTCTTTTTTTCTCTTAGTCTTTTCATTCATTTTATGTAGTACTTGAGTATGGTCCCTAGGGCCTTGGGGATACAAGACAAGCTAAACTCCCAGCTCTTCTTCCATTTTTTTCTCCCCTTGTTTGCTTTTTACTTGAAATCAGTTCTCATAAACTTTTCCAAAATGACCTTGAACTTACACTTATTAGCCTAGACAGGACTTGACTTTGTAATCTTACTGCCAATAAACTTGGCCTAAGTTAAATTATAAGAAACACAGTCTAAGGGTCAAGACCAAAACTAAAAATATCTACTACTTTATCTCTATTCATTATTTTATGGAAATTTCTTTTTTTCTTTTTGTTTGGAGGGGGGTGTTATCAAGGCAAGGTTTCTCTATGTAACAGCTCTGGCTGTCCTGGAACTCTTTTTTTACACCAGGCTAGCCTCAAACTCACAGAGATCCACCTGCCTCTGCCTCCCAAGTGCTAGGATTAAAGGCCTGCGCCACCATACCCAATGGAAAAATTCTTGACATTACAAAAAAAAAAATCAAGAAAAACATCATTTAATTACTGAAGTGTATTTGGGGACCAATAAGATGGCTCAATGGAACCCTGGTGATTCTAGCATCCACATAAAGGAATGAGAGTATGAACCCACAAAGATGTCCTCTGACTTCCACATGAGTACCATGACATGCGCAACCGCCCCACACACATAAGCATGCATAAAATAATAAGTATAATAGCAAAAATTTTAAAGCTGTCCAGTTTGGAAAAAGAAATGCTATTTTTATCAACAATATAAACAAACAATGCAGAAAACTTTAAGTAATCTGTAAAATATGCAAACTAGTGAGTTTATCAAAGTTTCAGGATACAAAATCAATATATGAATCAGACAGATTTCTATACTAGCAATGAACAATCAAAAAAATTTAAAAACTAACATTTTTATACAATAGTATCAAAACTCAGAAAATATACAAATTTATCAATATAAAAATTTACCAAAATGAGAGAGAGAGAGACAGACAGAGAGAGAGAGAGATAGCATATGCTGACAAAGACTTGAAAGAACTAACTCCCCTAAATTGTCCTATGGCCTTTGTAATGCACCACAACACCCCGTCCACATAGACTATATTACATATGTATACATACACATAATATATATAATTTTAGCCTTACAATAGGATTCTTTGTTAAAGAAACAGCACAAAAAAAAACACTTCTATTCTATCATACAGTGACCTCACCTGTATCACTCCATCAAAGGATAGTATTAGATTCATAATCTACAAGGCATTATAAATTCAAGCCATAAATAAAAGCTAGTACAGTAAGCCAACTACTAAAACTTAATCTAAACCCCTTCTACCTTCATAATTGCTTTCTTTGTGTTCTTTTACCAAGTGACACTGAGAAAAAATGTCACCAAGTGGGAAGTAATAGAAGTCACAAGAAAGCTTTCTCTTTGAACTAGAGTAACTAAGGAACACCCTTCAAGCTTGCAAGAGTTCTGTTTCATGAAAAAGATCTCTCACAGGTTATTAGGTTCTTATTAAACCTGGTCACATTTCTTCTAAAGTACTTAACTGAAAAAAACTTGCTTGAAATTGGGTATTTCCCTCAAAGTCATAATTTATTATACAAATTTCTAAAAATTAGAAATGAAGAATTCATTAAAATACAGTCAAGGTAAAAATAAGACAAAATAAAACTCAAAGCCAAAAAAAGTCACAAAAAATAAAAATATGTGTTTTCTCTAGATTTATTAGTGTGTGTGTGTGTGAGAGAGAGAGAGAAAGAGAGAGAGAGAGAATATTTAACTTCAATTATTTCAACAAGAAAGATATAAAAGGGAAGAAGAGTGATCCAAAAAACTAAAACAATGAGCCTCAAAGCAAAAAGTCTTTAAAAAGCTATTCAACGGTCGATACTTAATTAGAGCTAACATAAAACAAGTCAGCATAAAAATAACAAGTCACAGTGGAAAGCCGCATCTGTCACACAGCTTTATGAGGTGTTCACTTTGGACAGTGGCATAAGTAGATAGACAAAAATATAACTAAATCACCCTGTCTGTCTTCTGAGCATAAATGACCTTATACCATATTAAGATCAAAAGATATTATAAAAATAAAAAGCTATTTAATGTTGTTTTTACACTATTCATCTATAGTAAGGTGGAAATACCTCTTTCTGATTAAATATGATACTCTGCTAATCCTCAAAAGGAAAAATGTTTATATAATGGTCCAATAACCAAGACTTTATTTTGAATTTTCGTGTAAACAGAGAAACGCAAACAACTGAAATAATTACTTGATGTGGGAGTCCCCTCTATGTGCTGTGATTACCATTAATGAATAAAGAAACTGCCTTGGTGTTTTGATAGGGCAGAACTTAGGTAGGCAGAGAGGACTGGACTGAATACTGGGAGGAAGAAGGCAGAATGAGGGAGATGCCATGGAGGCAGCCACAGGAGATAGACATGCTGAAACTTTGCTGGTAGGCCACGACCTCGTGGTGATATATAGATTAACAGAAATGGGTTAAATTAACACAAGAGTTAGCCAATAAAAAGCTAGAGCTAATGGGTCAACTAGTGATTTAATAAATAGTTTCTGTGTGATTATTTCAGTTCTGGGCGGTCAGGACAAATAAGTGACCACCCTGCAACAAACTGGCGCCCATGTGACCAACTAAATCCATGTAAAACCTGAGAAGGCTTGAAAAGGAATTCTAGACTAAAAAAAAAATAGAGTTTAACACAGCTTTTTGTTGTTTGCTGGTGGCTTGCCACAGCTCCCTTAAGAGAGGTTTTCCTGACTCAGGAGCAGCAGCAGAAAAAAGCTGGGCCGTTTTGGAATGCAGGCTTTCTGGGATGTGCTGCCGGAGCAACCTCTGGTCTCCTGGTCCACGTTGCCATCAAGCAAGTTGCAGCACATTGTTCACAAACCCCAGATTCAGACATAAAACAACTCTAAATGAGACACAGTGTTGAATAAATGTACATAGGCTTGAAAGAAAGAAGAAAAGGAGTATAGAGAGTTAAAAAAGTAAATGGTTTAAGAAAAAAGGTCGTTAAAGAGACAGAGTACAGATAGTCATAGATTAAAAGGAGAAAAGAAAAATAAGCCATGTAAAAATGGAAAATTCTTAGAAAGTCTGGATTATGTATATTACTGTGTTACCTTTGAATTTTTTTACTATGAATGAGCTAAGTACAGAGAGACATTTCATTGTATGGGCTGATAAGCTAAACCAACATGTATATTATAAAGGTATCATGACTTCCAAATTTGGGTCTAAGTATATGTTGCTTTGGAAAAGAGGTTTTCTTGTTTTCAAAGAAAAGGAAAACCTGTGGGTTGCTTCCAGACCAATATGGTCTCATGGAACAAGGCCCCCCAAAAGGTTGCTGTGAACACCCCCACAAAGAAAATACTTTGCCTAACTGCTGACTGAGATGAACCTAGCACACAGTGATGTGGGAGTGTCATATATCAATCTGTTGATTTCATTGGCTAAGCAATAAAGAAACTGCTAGGCCCATTTGATAGGCCCACCCTTAGGTGGGTGGAGTAAACAGAACAGAACGCTGGGAAGAAGAGGAAGTGAGCTCAGACTCCGCAGCTCTCCTCTCGGGAGCAGACGCCTCAGGAGAGACGCCATACTCCCGGCTCCTGGGCAGACACACGCGATGAAGCTCTGAACTAGAATCTTCCCGGTAAGACCGGTGCTCACAGATTGTTAGAGATGGGTTGATTGGGATATCAGCATTAACCAGTAAGGGCTAGAGCTAAGGGCCAAGCAGTGATTAAAAGAATACAGTGTCTGTGTAATTATTTCGGGGCAAAAGCTAGCCGGGCAGGTGGCTGGGGTGTTGGGGACGCAGCCCCACCGCCCCATATTACTACAACACAGGATACAACACGAAAGACCTAGTTAACAGTACCTCCAAATAGCAGGAAGTACTATTACCATAGGAAATAACTATGCCCATATTACTAAATATTGTTTAAAATTGTTTGTTTACATTTAAAGGGGGATATGTTATAGAGATTTGCATTGGTATGAATCTTAGTTTATTGATACAAATTTAAGGTCAATTTTCTTATATGTATATTTTTGCTATTGATTAAGGTACTATGATTGTGTAGCTCATTTAAAAATGTAATGTATAATTAAGAAATATAGGTTAATAGATAATTGTTTATAATAATCAAGCTTGTAGTCATGTTAGATTTTCTAGATGTATAGAGATATATTTCAGATGGATAGGCATTCTTCAAACCTTTAAAACACTAAGGAATATGGCATTTTAAAATGTTTAAAAACTTAAGATTTTTAATGACAATGAGACACATCTGCTCCTGGTAGCACCAAGCTACTTCAAGAGGAAGACGAGCATCGAAGAAGCTCTTTATGGAGTGTTTAGTCATATGAGCAAAAACCTGCTCTTGCCTCAACTGCTTAGCTGGACATGCAATACCTGCAGAGAAATGAATGCTGAACTTGCCTAAAGGTGAGATCCTCCTTTGGGGTCCCTGCTTCATAAAAGAGTCTGCGAGACATTCTGCAGGATACAGAAGAAAGTGACTAAACTATCTTTGAAAATGCCTGCTTGAAGGAAAAGTCTGCTGGATACTTTGGGCCGGCAGATGAAGATGGATGCCCCAGCAGTACAGAAGAACTTTGGGTGACTCTCCAGCAATGCATGTCTCTGTCAATTCTAGAGTTTGGAAGCTGCTTACAATGCACTTCCTGTTTACTTAGGTAATAATATATCCTTCAGGAGTCTTTGATGGAGTTGAAGAATTTATAGTTATAGTTTTCCTTAGCTTTGATAAAAGATAAAGTAGCTATAAATATTGTAATTGTAAGTCTTGCTTGATACCTGTTATATGTAATTTTACTATGTTAAAGTTAAAACTTCCTTTTTATTTAAACAGAAAAGGGGAGGTGATGTGGGATTCCCCTTTGTATACTGTGATTACCATTAATGAATAAAGAAACTGCCCTGGGCAACCTACTGACTGGGAGAAGATCTTCACCAACCCCCAACTGACAAAGGTCTGATCTCCAAAATATATAAAGAACTCAAGAAACTAGACTGTAAAAGGCTAATCAATCCAATTATAAAATGGGGCACTGAGCTGAACAGAGAATTCTCAACAGAAGAACTTCAAATGGCCAAAAGACACTTAAGATCATGCTCAACTTCCTTAGCAATCAGGGAAATGCAAATCAAGACAACTTTAAGATACCATCTTACACCTGTCAGAATGGCTAAAATAAAAAACGCCAATGATAGCCTTTGCTGGAGAGGTTGTGGAGAAAGGGGTACACTCATCCATTGCTGGTGGGAATGCAAACTTGTGCAACCACTCTGGAAAGCAGTGTGGCGGTTTCTCAGGAAATTTGGGATCATCCTACCCCTGTACCCAGCAATACCACTCTTGGGAATATACCCAAGAGATGCCCTATCATACAACAAAAGTATATGTTCAACTATGTTCATAGCAGCATTGTTTGTAATAGCCAGAACCTGGAAACAACCTAGATGCCCTTCAATGGAAGAATGGATAAAGAAAGTATGGAATATATACATATTAGAGTACTACTCAGCAGTAAAGAACAATGACTTCTTGAATTTTGCATACAAATGGACGGAAATAGAAAACACTATCCTGAGTGAGGTAAGCCAGACCCAAAAAGAGGAACATGGGATGTACTCACTCATATTTGGTTTCTAGCCATAAATAAAGGACATTGAGCCTATAATTCGTGATCCTAGAGAAGCTAAGTAAGAAGGTGAACCCAAAGAAAAACATATAGGCATCCTCCTGAATATTAACCTTCATCAGGCAATAAAAGGAGACAGAGACAGAAACCCACATTGGAGCACCGGACAGAAATCTCAAGGTCCAAATCTGGAGCAGAAGGAGAAAGAGCAGGAGCAAGGAACTCAGGACCGCGAGGGGTGCACCCACACACTGAGACAATGGGGATGCTGTATCGGGAACTCACCAAGGCCAGCTGGCCTGGGTCTGAAAAAGCATGGGATAAAACCGGACTAGGACTGCTGAGAACTCAAGAACAATGGCAATGGGTTTTTGATCCTACTGCGCTTACTGGTTTTGTGGGAGCCTAAGCAGTTTGGATGCTCACCTTACTAGACCTGGATGGAGGTGGGTGGTCCTTAAACTTCCCACAGGGCAGGGAACCCTGATTGCTCTTCAGGCTGATTAGGGAGGGGAACTTGATCGGGGGAGGGGGAGGGAAATGGGAGGCGGTGGCAAAGAGGAGGCAGAAATCTTTAATAAATAAATAAAAATAAATAAATTAAATTAAAAAAAAGAAACTGCCTTGGCCTGTTGATAGGACAGAACTTAGGTAAGTGGAGAGGACTGGACTGAATGCTGGGAAGAAGAAGGTAGAGTCAGAGAGACGCCATGGAATCACTGGAGTCAGACATGCTGGATCTTTGCCAGTAAGCCACTGCCACATGGTAATATACAGATTAATAGAAATGGGCTAAATTGATATAAGAATTAGCCATTAAGAAGCTAGAGCTAATAGGCCAAGCAGTGATTTAATTAATATAGTTTCTGTGTGATTACTTCGGTTCTGGGTGGCTGGGACGAACAAGTGCCTCTCTGCAACAATTACTGATGCCTTAAAGGTAATCACTAACAAGCTGGGGAGGCAGTTCGTCAATTCAGCAATTGCATAGCAGGTGCAAGGGCCTGAGTTTGACTCTCAGCACTGCAAGAGCAAAGAAAAGAAAAAGAAATAAAAAAAATGGAAGGAAGGAAAGAGCAGCATGGAAAAGAAGGAAAAAAGAAGGGATATGGAGAAAACTGGGTTGTTAAGATCCAGGGAATGTTGAGAAGGCTTCAAGCAGATATACATAGAGTAAAAATCACATTCAAGAGTCATGTTCTCTCTGTCCTCTTCCTTTTTTATTGGTTTCTCACTCTTCACCAAGCCATGTACTTTTAAATTTAAGAAGCATGAAATACACAAGTCCACAGCATCACAATATGACAGAATGTACAGAGTGCATCCAAACACATGCTACTTTAGAACTCATGTGTGACGGCAAACAAGCACTTCCTCATTACCTATCTACATTAGACTTGCTAAGTAGGTCTTGAAAAGTAAATCTTACAGCTTTTGCTGTCTGTACATTCCTACAAGAGTTAAAAGCCACTTCTCCTAAGCTCTGAAGGCCTTTCCTAACAATGACAAAAACTTACTTTGCCTTTTCTACAAATAGAAAGTTGCTACATGTACCATTGTTTACACAAAAAAACATTAGCCCATAAGGAAGCTGTGATGTCATATTTTACAATAAAATGGTTGTGAAACTTTGTTAGCTATTTTGAAATAGTCTTTAACAGTTCCCATGAAATGAGCATTTCTCAGACAATGCACATGCAAAAATGGGTGTGACTGGTTTTAGAAGAACACCAAATTGTGTTTTTAACCTGTCAGGAGAGTTTGCTATTGAAAGGACTCACCAAAAATATTACCTCAATAAAGCCTCTTTTATCATTTTATGTCTGAAGCTGTGCTTCAAGGCAGAGGCAGACTCCCATTTCTCACACAGTACAGATGTTTAAGGGAGAAAGTACCATGAGGCTAGTTAACAGGCAGGCTGCCAGCAACAAAGCCAAATGCTATAATTCAGAGTTGAGCAGCAGAGCAAAGACATGCAGTCTGCACCAGACTGGACAGCTCCTAGGGTCCTGTTGACATTTTATACTGTATGTCATTGGTTCTTAACTTTCCCAATGGAGTGACCCTTCAATACAATTCTTCATGTTGTAGTGACCCCCCAACCATAAAATTATTTTCTACTTCATAAGTGCAATTTTGCTACTGTTAGTTTACACTCCTGCTATAAAGTTAGACCGTATCTCAAAAAAATTCAAAGAATCACATACTCACGTAACTTCAAAGATCTACATACAACATGATTTTTAGCTGTCAAGGGAAAATACACTTTCCTGGAGAAACTAAGCACACATCACCTCAATAACTGAAAAGACCCAGCTGGATATCACACCAAATGACCCCGACACAATACAAAACCCAGACTTCCATGCTTCCTCATAGATGTGTATTAAACATGCATGCCAACAGCTAATCAATAAAAAAATTAAGAGACCCAAACCAAGAACATTCTAAAATAATGCCCTTGCTCCAAAAAATTAAGATTAAAACCTATAAAGAAAGATGAAGAAAGGACAGGACACAGACTTGATTTTTTAAAAAATGACTAAAGCTATAAAACAAATAATACGCTGTAGCAATTATGATCCTGAACTGAAAAAACAAACAAATAAAAACATAAAAACGCTATATGGTTGATATTTTACTCTTTATACACATATGAAGTGTATTTTTAAAATTAATAACTTGTCCAAAGCCATACAGCTAAGAAAAATATTCTAGCCAGCATTAGTACCAGCTCTAATGTTCTTAGCATTATACCCAATTAGTAAGGTTGTTACTAACCTGGCAAGCTGTATAGGAGCTATAATCTGAATTCAGTTAAAATTGGGCATTACTTCATATCATTAAGAAATATTCAAATGGGTTCCCTAACTGTATCAAGGTTGGACATTTCAAGCTATCATAGAAAACATTTACCATATACACGACCTTATTTTTAAAGTATTATCAAAATATAAATGAAAGAAAACTATGGGCATGTGGTGAACAAGAATTACAGTATGAGCTGTTTTAATCTGCAAACCCTGAAACACAGTCTACACTGCTGACACAGCAGAAATCAAGCTTCCATACTTGCACCATGTCCACATACCTTTGCCTAGATGTGTGTTTATACTCATGTATCTAGCTGTTCCAGTAAGGCTTTTGTGTTCTCTGTATGGTATATGCTTCTTTGTCTCTGGATCAATATATTCCTTTGCCAACCCAAAATCTATAATATGAATGACTTGTTGGGTTTTGTTTCCTGGTCGTCCTATTAGAAAGTTCTCGGGTTTCACATCTCTGTATATCAAGTTCTTTGAGTGGACATACTCCATGCGAGAAATCTTAGTGGAAAAAGAGAAAAGGATTTTTATTTTAGATTTTCACTAGCAAACAAAATCATGACAAAAACATGACAACTTTTTTAATAAAAGTAACATTATAAAAAAAACAATTAGAAATTGTTTCAACCCTTTAAAGTCAAAAAGATGTCAATCTTCAGTTCCTTAAAGAGCATATATCCATTTATGACTTAAAATGTTTGTCTTTGGGCTGGAGAGATGGCTCAGCGGTTAAGAGTATTGCCTGCTCTTCCAAAGGTCCTGAGTTCAATTCCCAGCAACCACATGGTGGCTCACAACCATCTGTAATGAGGTCTGGTGCCCTCTTCTGGCCTTCAGGCATTACACACAGAAAGAATATTCTATACATAATAAATAAATATTTTAAAAAAAATTAAAAAAAAATGTTTGTCTTTGCTGTTATGGTCACAGATAAATGAAAGTGTCTGGATTTTAGGAATGCATTTCCTAGCAGCAAGTCAAACTCAATCACTATTTTCATGCTAGGTTATAAAGTTTTAAAAAAAACTTTATAGATTAAAAATAAAAACCTTAAATTCAAAACTAAAGACACATTCTTAAAGTTAACATTATTCTTCCTCAATTCAACATTCAGGCAATTTTTATAATCAAATAAAACTTAAAAATGTGATTTTTTTTTACCTGTTAAAAAAATTAGCATTAAAAATTAACATTATTCAGTATTTTTTCATAAGAGATTTCATTTTTCCTAGCATTAAACACTTTAAAATCTTAAAACTGGAAAATGCTGAATTCAACTATAATAATAAAGCATATTTTAATTTTATTAATATAAACACAAATATTTGTATCAACCATATATACACATACTATATATATAAATAAATAAACTATAAATATAGCATATTTATGTAGTGAGGAGCTGCGGTGGGCTGCGTTCCCGCCCAGCTCCACACAGCTAGCTTTACCCAAAATAATTACACAGAAACTGTATTCTTTTAAACACTGCTTGGCCCATTAGCTCTAGCCTCTTACTGGCTAGCTCTCACATCTAGATTAACCCATTTCTAATAATCTGTGTACCACCACAAGGTGGTAGCTTACCGGTAAGATCCTAACCTGTGTCTGCCTCGGAGAGGAGAATCATGGCGACTGCCTGACTCAGCTTCTTTCTCCCAGAATTCTGTTCAGTCTACTCCGCCTACCTAATTTTCTGTCCTATTAAAGGGCCAAGGCAGTCTCTTTATTTAACCAATGAAATTAACACAAAACAGAAGACTCTCCCCCATCATATTTATATTAACCATTTTTCAGATTCTCAAACAATGTTTACCATACAAAAGAACAGAACTTTAGATACAAGGCAAATGTTCCATTTGTGGCAAACCTGGTTACTAGTGCCATGTCAACATAGAGTCTACGGGTCATTCCAATCTGTTTATTAACAAACTGTGGCTCACACTCCTGCGACCATGCCTTGATTAACAATATCTTATGAGCACTTTCTAGGTCACAAAAATTCTTTTAATGCAGTTTTTAACAGCTATATATGACTTTATGACTGTTACCCAATTCACCCTGTTAGCTCACACCATAAGGTGTTAGTCATTATTTTACAATTCTATCTACACCTGTACATAAAACAATAAGGGACCTAAATATTTCCAACATAAATCTCTAGGAGTAGAATTAATAACTATGTGAGTAAAACAATTTCAAGACTTTTGTAGCATCCTTATATTGCATTTATGTCAAAACTGTCTAAAGCTCATCTCCAATGTTTCCTCATAGGTTCCCAGAAATTTAAATACTGAAGTACACTGCTCATTAACTCTTTTCTTCTTTTATTGGGTCATAAAAGTCAACTTCCAAGATTAAGATCTCTGTTTCTGAAGGTTCAAAGTTTTCATCTTACATGTATTATAAAAACACCAACCCTTGAAGTATGCATCCTGTCCTTAAAGCAATTAAAATATTAATTTAGATACAACTAAAATGAACTTGACTCAGTAATTTTACATTCTATACATCCTAGAAAGACAATATAAAAAGCAAAAACCATTTCTATTATATGAGTCAAATGTTCCATATGAAAAGGTCAAAAAGCTTAAGTAAAACTTTTTACTTAAATTTATAAACACCGGGCATGATGATGTACACCTATCAAACCAGCACTCAGGAGGTAGAGGCAGGAGTTCAGTAGTTCAAGACCAACATACACTATATATAGAAGTTTGAGACTAAAAAAATAATCAAAATGTATAGAGAGACTGGGAAATAGAGCGAGGAAGGGACAAAAGGAGGGAAAGACAGAGGAATGGGGGAAACTTGTGATCAAAGAACTATGTAGTTGCTCAAGCAACTTCCAACACCCTGCTTTACTTACCAGTTGTATAGCTATCATAAGAACCGTTTTAAGAGAAAACGTTCTATCACATAGGTCAAACAAATCTTCCAAACTAGGTCCCAGCAGTTCCAGCACCATAGCGTTGTATTTACCACAAGGGCCAAAATAGTAAACTTGAGGTATACCATCTAGGAAAAAAGAAAAAGTTATTTAATAATTCCATCATCTTATATACTAAGCCTTTTACCTGGAAAACCTAAACAATATTTTAATTTTCCTAGTTTTAAGCACTTTAACAGTAAATTTATTTTTTCCAGGAAGAAAAAAAAAACATCTTTTCTGATTAAACCTCCTTCTTCTCTAAACTCACTCCTCAATGTGCACATGGTAGCCCAGTACACCTGTAGAGTAACTGTGTCCCTGAAACCATACAAAAAGTACTTTATTATATCTCTACACTCTCACCTGCTAAGCTTTATTAACCTTCTATTTCTAGAGACTAAATAAAGAGAGGCTTAAACAGTAGGAAAGATACTACTACTTTTATTGAACTAGGTAGTCACTGCTGTCTTTAATAACTCCATGCTTGGTATCTCACCAAGATCAACCCAAATATCTTCCCTTAAGTATGGGAAATTCCTAAGACTTCACCCTTTTACCCTTATAGTTAGGGATACGGATGTGGCGAAGTATAATACACACACACATGCACACACACACACACACACACACACACACACACACACACACACACACACACACGTACAGTCCCTATCAGCAAATCAAAAGTCAATCAAAAGGCAGAGTGCAGGTCTAGATGGGTCTAACCTTATCTGATCCCAGCAGCACTAAGTTACTAATCTCTATGTTCTCAATTTAACAATCTATAGTAAAGCAGTTCCACTCTTTAGTTTGTTCTTCCTGAAGAGTAAGAGGTAAGTAAATTAGATCAAAGTCTGTCAACTATATAGGATATGAAAATGGACAGATTGTAGAGTTTCTTACTTCCTTCTAACTCACCACCCACTTTCTAATAAAGTTGCAGAGTAATCTCTGAATAAAGTCTCAATAATCGGGGTTACTATATGGCTAGGATTTTATTGTCAGTGTTTTTCAAATGCTACCCAAAATGAAAAAAATACTTAAGGGTCAACACTGTCTTTAGTCATCGATGACATCTTAATGGGAATGACTTATAGGACTATATTGTACATATAAAACCAAGTAAGATACCACAAAGAGTCTGCTAAGAAATGCAAAATTGGGTTACATTTTAAAAAATCCACCAATATAACTCACATTCAATAGAATGGGGGAAAATCATTTTTTATAATACAAAAGAAAGATTTAACACAACTCTCAGCATAATTTGGATTATAAGCTGGTAAAGTCTGATAAGCACACCTTTGATCTACTACAAGCTAGCATCATACTTAATGGAGAGTGAATTTATTCCACCAACAGCTGGGAACAAGTCAAAAACGTACAATTTGAACTCTTCTATTCAACCATGCTTTAAGAGAACAATCAAAATGGAGTCATCCAAGATAAAGTTCCATGTTAACAAATATAAGACTTGTTTAACTGACCTTTCAAGAAACCAGGAGAAATGTTCTACATGGGCTAGTTTCAGCACTGTGCTTAAATTTCCTCTGCTCTAATCCTCACACAAAGTGACGTGACATTATCTGATGTTATTCAGTCATGTGTTGTCTACTGTTCTGCCTCCCCTTTACTACCTTCAGAGTATAAACCACTCTCCTCCGCTCAGCTCACAAGATAGTTAATTTCACAGTATGGAAATAAGTGTTACAGATTTGTAATTCTGGCAGGCTGAGAAGCTGGGGTCTTACCTGGGCTGTTTACAGAAATACACTGATGCAATTTTTGTTAGTTTTGATTTGTTTGTCAAGACAGGGTCTGATTATCTAGTGTTGCCTAGCCTGGAACTCATTATTCAGATTATGCTCCCATCTAACTCAGATCCACCTGCCTCTACATCCTCAGTGTCAGGATTAAAAGTGTGAGTCACCATACCTGGTCCTGGTGCAATATTTTAAAAAAGAAAACTTGGGCTGAGCATATAGCTCAGTGATAGAATTCTTGCTTTGTGTTCATAATGGCCATTTGGGAACTTTTTAATATTTACTAGAATTTTAGTCAACACAATCCAAACAAAAGGTCTCTGAGATTCTCAAAAACCTTAAAGGTACAAAGGACCCTCAGGCCCCAGTGTCTGGAATGTGCCACTTAAGAGACTTCCTGGTGCCATGAGTTCTCTCATCACTGCATCACTAGTGAAAGAGAGGACAGAGAAAGCAGATTTTCTTAAAATTTCCTCTTACTGTTGTTTTGTGATCAGGCCTCATATGTTGTCCATGATGAGTTCAAACTTGTGACTCTCCTGCCTCATACTTCTAAGTGGTGGGATCATAGGCATGTGTTATTATACCTGGATAATTTCTTGAGTTTGCTAAAACATGATTCTGAAAAGCATGATCAGGTAACTGTATGCTGTGGTTATCATTAATGAATAAAGAAACTGCTTTGGACCTATAGCAGGGCAGAAGTTAGGTAGGCAGGGAAAGTTAGGCTGAATGCTGGGAGAAAGAAGGGTGGAATCAGAGAGAAGCCATGCAGCCCCTGCCGGAGACAGACACTGGGAACTTCACCCTGTAAGCCACAGCCACATGGCGATACACAGATTAATGAAAATGGGTTAAATTAATATGTAAGAGTTAGCCAATAAGAAGATAGAGCTAATGGGCCAAGCAGTGTTTTAATTAATACAGTTTCTGTGTGATTATTTCGGGGCTAAGCAAGCAGAAACTAACGAGCAGCCTTACTCCAACAAGTAACTCTGTGAAAAAGATTAATTCTAGACATCACTGATGTATACAGGGCTTACACAATAACCAAAATTCTTTGCAAAAAGTACAATTAAAATTCCACATATTATAGAATTCTCTACATTCATTTTACAGCAGATATAACCAAGGAGTTTTTAAAAGATGGTATACGTTGATAGTGTCAATAACCAGATGTAAACATGGAAAGAACACAGAAGTCATGATTTTTTTCACAAAGTACAGATTGAGAAGGCAAAGTGGGCACCAGGAAGAAGGAAGGGAGTTCCCTAACATCTTAGAAGACAATACCGTGAAGTTATAATTTTAGTAACAGCCACTTCTGTTATCACCAAATTAGTGTAGATCTACATAGTTGAAAGAACCTCTCAAAAAGTCAAGCCACTCACTTGAGAAACAATATTTGCCATATGAATACTGAAAACATTCAAAGTTTTTATTAATAACACGATAACACTCCTGCTAGAAAGGAGTCAAGTGGCAGCAGGGAATGTGTTGCAAAGCAGGTGCATTCAGCTAGGGCTTCACTAGGCCACCCACTGGAAGAGGGCATTCCACGTGCACAATGAATACAGATGTGATAACAGCCTCATTCAAGTAATAGTAAGTTTAAAACAACTAGAAAGTAGACAATAGAAAGAGAAAGAATATGCTCACGAATGTTAAAGAGGCTATAAATTAATGTCTTAATGAAGACCATGAAAACACAAAGAATTGAAGGGAACAATGAAAACAATTCAAAACATAACAGTAGTATTCAACAAAGAAATAGAATCACTAAAGAAAACCAAAATTGAAATAAAATTGGAAATGAGAAATTCAGGAAATCAAACAAAACCCTCAGAGGTAAGCCTCACCAACAGATTAAGAGACATGGAAGAGAGAATTTCAGAGCTTGAAGACGCAGAAAAATAAAATGTTAAATCTAAAACAAACCAACAAACAAAAACCAGGCACAAAACATCCAGAAAATCTGGGACACTATGAAAAGACCAAACCTACTAGTAATAGCTATAGAGTAAGGAGGAAAAAAAACCTATGTCAAATGCACAGAAAATATTTTTAACAAAATCATAGAAGAAAATTATTGCAATCTGAAGAAAGGGTTGCCTAACAAAGGTATAAAAAGTATATACAGAACACCAAATAGACATGACTAGAAATAAAAGTCCCTAAAACACAGAATAATAAAAACACTAAATGTACAAAACAAAGAAAGGATAGTAAAAGTTGTAAGGGAAAAAAGGAAGTTACATACACAGGGAGGCCCATGAGAATAACACCTGACTTTTCAATGCAGACTCTGAAAGCCAGAAGAGCCTAAACTGAGAGATGATCTACAAGCTCTAAAAGACCACAGATATCAGCCTAGACCACCGTACCCAGCAAAAACTATCAATCACAATCATCAGAATAAGGAAACATTACACAATAAAAAACAAATTTAAGCAATTTCTGCCCAGTAATTCAGTTCCCCAGAGGGTACTTCAGTCTGAAGAAGTCTGAAGAAGAACTATATCCAGGAGGACACAAGAACAAATAATCCCAGAACTGTTAATCAAAAGAGGGGTAGAGACAAAGGAGTATACTATATGACACACCAAAGTCCCCAGGGTCATCAGGACGGATGAAGAGGTGACAGAGAGTCAGAAGTGGAGGTTTTTCTGTTTCTGGTGTGGTTTTTATTCTGCTTTGGTTTATTAGGGTTTTGTTGTTGCTGTTGTTCTGGCTTTTGTTTGCTTGTTTTGTTTTGTTTTCTTCTGTGGGGGAGGGGATGCAACAGGGATGCTGAGGGGATATGAGGAACTGGGAGATGAACAGAATTGGGGTGCATGATGAGAAACCCCCAAAGATTCAATAAAGAAGTTTCAAAAAACTAAAAAAAAGAGGGGTAGAAAAACACACTAGAGAGGTAACCCAGACTCAAAAAAATAAACGTGGTGTGCACTCACTCATAAGTGCATACTAGCTGTAAAGCAAAGGGTAACAAGCCTATAGTCCACAACCCTAGAGCAGCTAAGCACAAGGTGAGCCCTAATGGGGTGGAAATATATAGATCCTCCGGGGAAGGGGAAATAGACAAGATCTTCTGACAAAACTGGGAATATAGAGGTGGGGGAAGAAGAAAGGGCAGAAGGGGAGAAGAGAAGAAGAAGAAGAGAAGAAGCAGGAGAACTTGAGGGAGCAGGATAGTCAAGATGAAGGAAGGATAAAGATGGAAAGCCAGGAAAGAGATATTTTGATTGAGAGAGCCATTATGGGGCTAGCAAGAAATCTGGCACTAGAGAAATTCCCAGGAAACCACAAGGATGACCCCAGGTAAGACCCTAAGCAATAGTGGAGAAGGTATCCAAACTGGACCTGCCCTGCAGTCAGATTGATAACTATCTGTAAGTGTCATCCAGCAACTGATGGAGACATAGGCAGAGACCTGCATCAGAGCACTGGGCTGAGCTCCCAAAATCCAGTTGAAGAGTGAAAGGTATGAGAATATGAGCAAAGAAGTCAAGACCATGATGGGGACACCCACTGAAACAGTTTACCTGAGCTAATAGGAGCTCACCAACTCCTGCAGACAGGGATGGAACCAGCATAAGACCAAACAAAACCCTCTGAATGTGGGGGACAGTTGTATGGGGCAGACTGAGGAGCCACTGGCAGTGGCATCAGGATTTATCTCTACTGCTTATAATAACTTTTTGGAACCCATTCTCATTGAATGGATACCTTGCTCAGCCTAGATATGGTAGGGAGGGCCTTGGACCTTCCTCAAATCAATGTGCCTTACCCACTCTGAGGAGTGGATGTGGGGGGATAGGAAGAAGGGAGGGAGTGGGAACTGGGATTGGTATATAAAATTTTTAAAAAATTGCTTTCTTTTTTAAAAAAAATAAAATTGAAAAAAGGAAAAATACACTACCATAACAAAATAACAGGAATTAATAAATACTACTCATTAGTAACTAACTAGCAATTCTTCAGGGATAAGACACAGACTAGTAGATTGAATTTGAAAGCCAGATCCATTTTTCTGTTGCCTCCAAGAAACACACCTTAAATCAAGGATAGACACTGCCTAGAGGTAAAAGGATAGAAAAAAGTATCCAGGCAAATGGATTAAAAAACAAGCAGATGTAGTTAGTTACCTTAATATCTGACGAAACAGACTTCAAACCAAAACTAGGCAGAAGAAATAGGAAAGGACACTACATAAAAATCTATAATACATTCATTAATGCAAAGTTTACTAACACTGCAAGGACTACTCATTTGCATATGCTCTTAGTGAGGGAAAAATGCAAACTGTGTATCATTTGAAGAAATGGACATTCTACAAACTAGAATGTAAATATGTTTATAAAAATACACTTCAAGGCCAGGCAGTAGTGGTGCAGGCCTTTAATCCCAGCACTAGAGAGGCAGAGGTAAGAAGAGCTCTGTGAGTTCAAGCTAGTTCCAGGACAGCTAGGTAGAGCTGTTACAAAAGCTTGTCTTGAAAAACAAACAAAAATCTATTTTGTTGAATAATCATTTCAGTTATAATAGGAGTAAATAAAAGTAGAACTGAGAGCTTCAATGTGAAGACAATGCAACAAGCAACACATAGTAGAAATTTTAACCATAAATATTTGTCGATGAAAAAAAATCTCTATTCCCATTGAGATTTAAGAACTTCATATATAAATATATTTGCATTACCTACTATTGAGAAATTATTACAAATATGATAGCTTAAAATAACAAAAAATAATTGTATTACACCTTAGAGGCCAGTGTCTCAAAAAATCAGTTTCATAAGGCTGAATCAAGGCAGAGCCATGCTCCCTTTGCAGGCTCTAGGAGAGAACCTGAAGGGCCTCCTTCAGAATCTCAGAATGCAAGCATACTTTAGTTCATTCACATCATTCCAAGCAATGCCCCCATTGGCATACAGTCTTCCCCTTTTCTGTCTATGTCTAGTAAAGATACTTGGCTTGCACTGAGGGCTTACCTAGACAACATCCAGGATAACCCTGCAATCTCACACGTCTGCTATATGCTAACTATGGGCTCCAGGGCTCACTATGTGGATATATTTATGGAGCCATTTTTACACCTATTATAATAACAGCAATATTGCTTAAAAAAGACTAACAGTATGGATGCTCAGCAGTAAAGGCATCTGCCAACAAACCTAACTAAGAAGATTCCAGAAGTGTGAGCCTATTTCTCCATAGCTTAAGGTCAGAGAGTCTGAGCTTATTTTTGCTCTTTCAAAGTTGTTGACAGCAGGTGTGGCTATAAAACAAGATATCCTGACCTGGGGTGTGGCTACTTGGTGTTTTGGACATTAAGATGGCCCAGAGTCATAGACCCGCTCCACCCTGACCAAAGGTCAGAAAATTCAAACATACTTCTGCTCCTTCTTTTGAAATAGGAAGTTTGACGTAGGGAGTGGATGCCTACAGGATACTTGGTCTAGGGTGTACCCTGCACCAGACATCAAATGCTTTACTCAAAAAATAATGACTTGATGTCTCAAGTATTAAAGCAAGAACTGTTCTGCTTGTACTTTGTGTCCTGTTAAAGCAATTTGTTGCCTTCTCCCCTAGCTCTTTTGTATTGGGGCATAAAAGTGTATGAAAAATAAACACAGGCAAACTCAGAAATCAGAAGAGAGAACTCAACATCCAGTATTCGCTGAGTTGCCCTCCCATTACTATCCTGTGTCTCTGTGTTTCTTTCTTTTCTCTGTTTCTCCTACCAACATTTCTAATCCCAATGTCCCTACCCTGGAACGTTTGAGCCTGCTAACCTGCCGTGGCTAGGACCATAGCAGAAGTCACGCCAAAAAGGGGGTTGGTGACACCTAACAACCTAGGTTTAGCTCCCAGGACACACAAGGTAAAGAGCGCACCACCTTCTACACGCCATCCCCTATCCTCCACATGCACACACAATGCACACCATCTTCTGAAACAGGAACTGCAGGGGATGCCCCCCTGACATATGTGCTAGGAACTCTGGTCCGCTAAAAACAGGAAGCACTCTTAGCCACTGTAGCATTTCTTCAGCCCCAATTTTAAAAAAAAAAAAGGATTCTGTAACCAAATTTAAAATATTATTTTTGAAACTAGAGTATTATTGTTATGACAATCTGTGTTAATCCAAATTTTAAAATTCATATAACTTACCTCCAGATCCTAACTGCTTGTAGAATCTGTATTCCAAATGCAGCTGTGGTGCTCTGGATTTCATGGGCTCCTAGGCAAACAATTGAATAAACAAAAGACATTTCAGTTAAGACAAACCACTAGCGTCTAATTCCAAATGTTTTAAACTTCAGTATCAACTTATATACACTATAATATTCTACTAGGTATCTCTATTCCTCTAGATCTATATAAAAATCAACACTGTACTTAAAGTTCAATAAATTGATACCATCTGTAAACATATGTAAAGTAAGCATTTGAGCAGCTATCAGAGGAACAGGATTTAAAAAAAATAATTTAATTAAAATCACAGTTTTCTGCAATAAAAGGTAAGCACAACAAAAGAACAAAGAGACTAAGGGAAACAGAAGTTAAAAGAAAAACTATGTAAGTGCATTATGAGGGAGAAAGTAAAAACTTCACATCATTAGAGATCTGAACAATACAGAGAGAAGGTCTAATAAGCAGTGATGGGGTGGAGGGCAGTGACGATCACAAGCAAAAACCAGATTCAAGAATGAGACGCACAGTAGGCATATATGTATGTGTGTGTGTGTGTGTGAGAGAGAGAGAGAGAGAGAGAGAGAGAGAGAGAGAGAGAGAGAGAGAGAGAGAGAATACACTAGAAACTTAGAATCAAAAGGATTATTTATAGAAAATGGTAAGCTTAAATCTTGAGAAGCAATAATAGTAGCAGTTAAATGCTCAGAGATTGAAACCAAGTTATACTAGATTTAAACCTTTGACTTCCCACTTCACTAGCTGTGTGGTTTGGAAAGTTAGTTAACTTTGCTGTATACTGCAGTTCCTCGTCTGCAAAATGCAGTTAAAACTTTTTATGGCTCCCTCGCTCCTTTCCTCTCTATATATACATGCATATGTGTGTGCACAATATAAAATTTAATATATAAAATAGTGAAAACAGTGCCTTTCACATATCACATTATCCATAAATTTTGACTGTCTAAAAATATACAACCATAGATACGACATAATATTCACTTATACCATCACAACTGAAATTAAATGGTTGATGTGCTTCAGGTAAAAAGATCAGGAACCAGCCCTAACTTAGTTTAGTAATTTCAATTTGATCCTGTACTTCAATAGCAACAACACAATGTTAGGAAACCACCATGTAGTGCAAGTCACATTACCAACAGATGACCTTTACAGTAGCCATGGACAGCTGGTTACTATGTGAGTGGGACACCTAGACAAGCTACCGATCTGAAGTAGGAAAAAGACAAAAGTAAACGTCCTGTAAGCTGTTACAGAACTACAGACACTAAGATCTGCTCTCAAAATATCCAACAGTGCCTTTATTTCTCCAAAATACAGCAATGAGATGTGTCTAAAAGTATATAAACATAGTATTTCCACGTGACTGTCTTTATGGCTGGTTCTAAACAAAATTACACCTCACCTACTGCACTCGACAAAATCAACAAAACAAACCACACACAAGGAAACTGGTAAACTACAGACCAAAATATAAGCATTTTTCTAACTTTCAATAAATTTAGGGAGAATATGACTACAGGCCATACTTACCTCACAATACAAAAGTAAAAATGTTCCCAGTTACCGCAAATTATGAGTATTAGTAATAATTTTTGTATGTAATGCTGATCACTGCACTTAAAAATAAAAAAACAAACAGGCTGGGTGTGGTGGTGCACACCTGAACAGTGGCAGAAGTGGATCCTGAGTTCGAAGTCATTTTCAGCTGTATAGCAAGCTCAAGACCAGCCTGGGCTAGGAAAAAAACCTGCCTAAAAAACAGTCAGAGTAATAGAAAGGTCTCCTACTCCACCTCTCCAAAGGAAAAAATAAAAAAGAGAAATACACAAAATACATTGAACAAAAAGTGCTAAATGTTCATGTATATATAGAGATTGGAAGATGACTGGATTTGCATTTTCTAAGGCACCAGTGGTAGGGACAGGACAAACAAGTTCCAAATTTGAAAATGACAGGACTTGAGGGTTACACCTGATAAATTAACCAGACAGGGAGCAGTCAGCCTGGCGGTGGCTTCTGTTCCCTCTGCACACAGCTGTTAAGTACAGCTGCTTCATCACTAGCACAGAATACCACACATTTCTTTCCTGGTATACCACCTCCAACTCCAATGCCATACAAAGAGCTAGAATGTGAAGAAGAAAAAAGAACAATTCCAACAATCAGAATGCCCATTCAAATATTGTACACTTCCTGAATGCTGACTCTCTCTACTGTCGTTCCTATATACTAACTTCCTTTGTCTGTTTAAATTGGCTTTCTATGTAGCCCTTGAAAGTTATTTAAGGCAGCGATACGTAACTGGTCAAAATGCTGAGAGTAAGTGACCACTGACTATTCAGCCCTAAAAGGAATAGCTAGATCGATCCCCTCAAACCTCCTTCTTATTCCTGAAAACCTGAAGGAATACATCATTCTAAAGAGGAACAGAAAGAATTTAAAAATCAGCGGAGGGGAAGAAGTGCTATAAAATGCTGTCTGCTGGCATGACATGGCCACTGCACTCATGACCTCAGAACAGCTAAGGTTGCCTTCACGAAGGCATGGACGAAGCAGAGGGATGCATAATGCAGGATCCATTGGCAGTTGATGGCTGCTGGAGGAGGGAAAGTGAGTGGGGTGGGTGGGGACATGACAGGTTGACCAAGCCCCAGTACACAGCCCAACACTCACAAGAATGTAGACAGCACTAACTGGACTCAGTGACCTTTGCTTTTTGTTTTTTTCAGGGACTAGAGGTGGGAGTGGGCATACCGGAAAAAGCGAAGAGAGCAGAGGGGAAGAAAATAGATATGATCAAAATACATTGTCTACATTTATAACATGGATAAAGAGTAAACTTTAAATATTTTTAAAATAAAACAATGTTTATACTCATTTGGGCACCTGAGACCTTAAGAGTAAAAAAAAAAAAATTCTCAACAAAAATTAAAAATTTATGTTCCCAACTAGGACAGCTCTGAGAGCTTGATTATAGTAACTGATCTCATGGCTGATTACCACAAGTCCAGTTAAAAACAACAGTGACTACCCTGACAGAAGCTAACCAGAGTTTGTATTATAAAGTCAAGGACTCGACCTTGAAGTCAGGGAGAACTCATCTGGGTGAGTCAAGTGCCAGACCCCTGTGTCCTGGCAGCATCACAGCACGACACTTGTACTCATTTTGGTAAAAGGAAGGGACACAGGCCTACGCTCAAAGACACTTCAAGCAAGACAGACTTTCCATGGCAGTTCAAAGCTTGCATTTCATCTCATGGCCTCTTCCTCTAACAGTTGCTCTAGCAGCACAGGTTACACTCTCAGGACAAGGGTGCCAAGAGTAAGGAGAATGCAACAGTAAGCCAACAAGAACCTCAGGGAACCTACTGACAACGAGAAAATACGCCTCTTAAACCATTCCGAGCGCTGCGTAAAAACACGCCTTTAATCCCAGCACTTGAGAAACAGAAGCTGGTGGAGCTCAAGGCCAGCCTGATAGTGAGTTCTAGAACAGTCAGTTCTAAACAGAAACTCTGTCTAAATAAATGATAGATAAATAAATGAATGAGTGAATAAATAAATGAATAAAATAATTCCTGTGTGCAAATTCTTCCAGAGAACTACTTTGTACCTGTGACACTGAGCACATGGAATTTTACATGACGGTCCTCCTTTCTACCACCACACTCATGGCTTTCTAAATCCTTGAAAGCCAAGCAACAACCAGCTTTACTACATTTACAAAACACCAGTAGAAACACTTTAGAAGATAATTGGAAGTGTGTGTTCAAATACAAACCTAAATGCTAAAGGCACTTTTGTCTACATGCTTGAATCAGAAAGAAAAATTTTGCTTTTATCCACTTAAAAATACCACTGAAATACTGCCAAACTACAAATTTCACTTCCATAATGCTGCCAAAGTAAAAACAGAATCGTCATGCAGAGAAAATACTGACACTCTACACATCATTAGAGACATGAACAAAAGGTCAGTCATGCAAACATTTTTCCTTCTTGGATGAATACCAAAATTGTAAATGTAAAGATAAAAAAATTAATAAGCTGATAATCAAAGGAAATAACTGTAGAAAAATAATAATGAACTTACCAGTTTAATCGCCACATATTCATTTGTGTATAAATTTTTCCCTTGAAAAAGGAAGAAATAAGTCAGATCCTGCTAATACTTTTAAATTTAACTTACATAACTTTTATGACCTGTACTCTTTTTAAAAAGTATATGAGACATTTAAATAGCAAAAGTTTTTACATCCAGTTATAAAGAAAAAGAAATTGCTAAATTTACCAGCAACTCAAATGTATTTAATATTTCACTTAGATTCCAAGTAGAAACCGTACTTGTAAATATATTATCCATTATAATAATGAACATATTCTGACTGTTGTAATATTGCATGTAACTTAGAAAATAACCAATATTCAAGTGAATACTGAATACATTTTAAGGCAGAATACTTATATAAAAGAAAAATATAAAATATAAAACCTCACCCATCCATCATTTTCTTTTAAACCATTATGAAATATAGTACTATCAGACCACATATTTAATCCAGCATATGTATCAGATATATAAAAACTCTGGAATATGTTTAAAATAAAATTAAATAAGGAAAACTAATCAATAATTGGCTCAAAAAACTCATTAACTACCTTAAAAAATTATTAGTGTTTTAACTTACAAACAAATTAATTCCAATTATTTATAGTTAAATATAAGAAATAAAAAATATTTATCATCTCAATATATATGGTGACCTTTCTACAGGTAAGAAAACATGAAGAACAGGATCTTATACATATTTGGCTACATGAAACACTTTAAACTTCTAAATACTGAAAATTATGTTAAATATAAAGGTATGTAAATGTTGGAACACAGGCTTAACATCACTAACATGCAAACAATTTTTATAAACTACAACTGTCTTTATGTTGGCCATAAGCTAAGAAAATTCCAATGGTGAGAATCTACAACCCCAGAAAAACACTTTGGAGAATTTGAGAGTTAATAAGGCTAGAAGGGTAATATGAAATATCAATTAACATATATCTTTGCAAGCACATCAAAAAGAATGAAATAAAAAAAGAGCCAAGTTGTTTCTTAATTTCTAGGCATGAATAATTATAGTAATGAAAACAGAATGATTTGTTTGTGTTTAAACCCAGAAAGTGACTACTAAAAACAAAACAGGCAGTTTACCAACCTTCATGCACGGCATTTTTTGCACAGGAACCTCTGACCTTTCAGAGCTCCAGATGTACCGCTGTCTTTACAGAGAGTATTCACAGACATATTCTAAATATTGCCCTCACAGCTTAGCAGGGAGAAACACTCACATTAAAGCTGAGTAGCATAGATCTCAGAACCTCAACATATTTGACAGATTTAACCCAGTAGAAATACCAAAAGAGGCACAAACCAAGTTTATTCTGAAACGCACAAACCAAGCCTACATAACTATTTTTCAAACTTTAGAGAATATTTTATTTTTTTAAGCAACGAGTTTCACATTTAGAAATGTTTTCATGCACATTTTTAGGAACTCGTTATGTATGAAAATGTAGGTGCCCTCTGGGAAACCTGAGTGAAGACTGTTAGTGACCTGATTTTAGACTGGTATCCTATTTACAACTGAATCAAAGATGAAAAATATGTTTCCTCAGAGTATTACCATTTCTTCATAACTATATAAATTTTATTCTGAATATATGCAGGAAAAATCCAAAAGACAAAAGGCTAAATATAGATCCCACAGAACCAAAACATACCAACATTTTTGTTGACTTTCATATAGTCTTATCTTATATGTCACAGCTAAAAGAGAAAGAAAGAAAGAAAGAAAGAAAGAAAGAAAGAAAGAAAGAAAGAAAGAAAGAAAGAACGAGAGAGAGAAGTTGAATCCTAAAAAGAGCATCATCCTTGTTAATATTAGAGATCTGGCTGAAGTATGGTGATCACAGTCATAAATATGAATGAAGATTAAACGATACAGTCTTGTCACTGTACAGCCACAGTCCTACAGTTAGATGTTAATCAATATGTGCTCCACACAAAAGCAAATGGTGCACCAACTGTGTTTGCCTGTCTGTGTGGTATGAGTAAGAAAGAAAGGATATAGAAAATCCCATTAAGGCTACAAATGGACTGGGCCTAGCTCATTGATAGCTTAATTTACGTCAAGTGACATTTCCAATAGTTTTCTGCTGTACTGAACCCAAAGAAGCTTTACCAATATTGTGGAATTGGAGTTATTAGAAAAAACTATGTCCTTTGGATGTTATATATTTGTTTATAGCAGGAACCACTAGTTATCCATCAGCATTAACACTGTACTTCCAATAACAAAGAATATCCAGGTTTAAAAATGGTTTTCCAGCTACAAACTATACTTTCCAGGCTCTTTTTCAGCTTCGTGTGGCCAAATGAAAAACTTCATACCGGTGGAGAAAAAGTAGGATATCTCCAATTTCCAGGACTGTAATGTGTTCCTGACTGGAAAGGAGTTAACAGCTAAGAAGATAGCCCGGCAAACACTAAAAACACACACTGGACATACAGGGTACAGACACCCCAAGTGTCCGCCCTCTGCCTGTGTTATATGAAAGAGAACAAAGTGAGTGGACTAAAATTACTGTATTTGGGGACTTTGAAATTTGTTGTCATAGCATCATTGTCAATTTTTTGATTTTTACACTTATTTATTCAGGCAAGAGGGGCAGGGCATGCATGTGCCATGGAGTACATGTACGTCAGTCAGAGGCAACTCGCAAGCCAGTCTCACTTGTCATGTGGGTACCAAGGATTACACGTAGGTCATCAGACTTGGTGACAAGTGCCTTGTGCAACACGAAGCCATTCTGCCAGCCCCACTGTCTAGTCTTTATTTTTACATTTTTCAGTGTTTTAGAATGTTTTTGCAGAAGTCAATAAACATAAAAATAACAAAATTACCCAAATCTTTATGTAATGGAAATATAAGGCTTATGGAACTTCCAGCACAATAATTTCCAAGCCCAAAGATCAAAATAAGGAGTTGTGAGCAATACAGGAATAAAAGGAGAAAAGCAAAACTAAGAGGAGTTATTGAAACTTAATTATGTCAAAAGGTACAGTATCATAAAGCAACATTTCTAAGGGTTTTTTTTTTTAATGTAATGTCAATCACACACGCCCACAAGAAAACAGAGTAGAAGCTCAGGAAATAAATTATCTTTCTCTCAGAAAGCCAGGGGCAGTAGTTCTCAACCTGTAGGTCACGACCTCTTTGGGGACAGTCAGACAAGCCTTTCACTGCAGTCACCTAAGACCATCAGAAAACAAACAGATATTTACATTACAATTCATAACAGTAGCAAAACTGCAAACATGAAGTAGCAACAAAAATGATTTTATGATTGGTGGTCACCACAACGTGAGGAACTGTACTAAACACTGCAGCATTAGAAAGGCTACTGCCATAGAAGACTGCAGAAGCAGCCTGTTTGTGTTAGGTGACAGAAAACAAGGACGTAAAAAAAAGTTTAGGCAAAGGCCTTTATTATTACAGTTTTGGGGGAAAGGCAGGACAAGATAAACAGATTAGGACTGACGTGTCTCCACAGTTCCAATGGTCTTTGGGTAGAGGGCTTGTCTCTAAAAGCATGGTACAGAATACTGTTCCTAGGGATAGAGACAGATAAAAACACTCAAGCTAGAGACTGGATAATTCAATTCACATACCCAAGGCATGCCCCTACCTAAGTCTCTAGTAATTGCTCTTTTCCTAAGAACATACCAACTATAGGAGGCACAGGCTGTCCCCCAAACAAGATGGATTTTTTTTTTTGTCTGTTTTTTTAACATATCCAAAGAAGACTTCTGGGTATTTCTGAGGACCTGAGTTCAACTCCCAGGATCCACATGGCAGTTTAAAACCATCTGTAAGTCCAATCCAGTAGATTTAACACTCTCTTCTAACCTCCACAGGACTGCACATACTTGGGGCACTGACATACAGACAGGCAAAAGTCCTACACAAAATAAAGGAGAGGATAGGGGCTGAGGTAGCAGCCTTTGCACTGAAACTTGTGAAATAAAAGTCAAGACAATGCTTGCTGGTTCTTTTACTTCACTAAAAAAGAACCTCACCAGACAATGAGGCTGGAGAAACCTTTGGATAATTCAGACAAGGGGCTCTCACCTGCCCCTCCCCTACACAACACCGATAGAGTGCTAGAGCCAGAGGGATCTGAGGCACCTCACCTTTCAATTGAGCCCAACTCATTCAATAAATTAATGCTGGTATCAATATTAGTTCAGAGATCCTTAATGTTGCAGTAAGCTGTAATTAAAGCCAGTGGCTGAACTAAGTAAAATCAAGTAACTGTTGAGTATGACTCCCCCGAGCCTTAAGGCTCAGAGGACATGGAGGAAAAGAGGCAGAGATTGAAGAACCTAATAATTGGGAAGAGTGCTATGAAATGCTGCCTTCTGGACATGACATGACAACGACACTCATCAACTCACAGCAACTGAGCTTGTCTTCCTAAGACCTGCACAAGTTGAAACCATCAGCATGACCGCATGAGTGGGAGGGACTCATGAGGAGCCATTCCTGGCTGAGGAACTGGTGGCAGCAGCTAGGATGATAAGGGAGAGCATTTCCTCAGTGAGACGCATCCACTGGTAAGCTGCTCATGTCTAGTTAATGACCCCACACAGGCACGGGCACAAAGCCACTCTACTCAAACCCAGTAGGGGCATTTTCTAAAATGAAAACCATGAGTAGGAGGGGAAACTGCTGGGAAGAGTACAGAGGCACTTGGAAAGGACATGAGAGGTGTGTGGGGATCAAAACACATTGCATATATGCATGAAATTGTTAAAGAATTAATTATTTTTAAAAGATGTCTAAAGATCATAAGATACAAAAAATGTTTTAAATACACAATAGAATCCTATTATTTTGGCTAGCTTTGTTTGAAGTATTTCTTAAGTATCAAAAATAGTTCTAGGGATTCTGAATTGTTGTTTAAACTTGAAATCTATCTACCAACAGTCAAAAAATGCAAATTGTACTGACAACAGATGAAGACAAAAGAAAACAGCAAATAAATTGACCTATCATTTAAAATAAAGATGTTTAAAATGTTGACTTAATTAAATTTAATGCTTACAACTTTGTGTGGTTTTTAATCTCAATCAGTCCTTTTACGAAAAAATAACCTGTAAGAAGAGTTTCCAGCAATGGACAACTCTCTCTCTCCTTGGTGCAACTATGCATGGGACGGGGCTGGGGGTATCTTCGAGTTCTATGTAAAGTTACAACATCAAGGTATCAAAGAGGTATTGGGCAGGTAAAGCATCCTACGAGGTAAGAGACAGCTCTCTATGAAAGGAAGGAAGAAAGGAAGGAAGGAAGGAAGGAAGGAAGGAAGGAAGGAAGGAAGGAAGGAAGGAAGGAAGGAAGGAAGGAAGGAAGGACGAACATCCTTGTTGAAAATTAGTACCTTTCTTGAAAACCACTTACCTATAAAAAGTAAATCTTATAGTCTTTCTTGCTCAAATACCACACACACATACAAATAGAAAATCAAATGTTCAGGATGCTTTATTAATGTGACTTTAATAAAAATACTTTAAGGATCCAAAGCAGGACTGGAGAGATGGCTCAGCAGTTAAGAGCACTGGTTGCTCTTCCACAGTACCTGAGACCAATTGCCAGCACTCATATGGTGGCTCACACCATCTGTAATTTTAGTAAATTTAGTTATAATAACTTTTTTATAAACAAAGAAACCATGGAGGGCTTTGAAAAGAAAGGAATAAACCCCTCAGAGGTCTCTGAGTAAGAAAAATTAAAATGACTAACTTAGCTCTGTATATGTATATGGACATTATATATATATATGGAAAATACTTAGATATCCACAAAACAATGGCACACATAGAAAGAAAAAAATCTATTTATTTGACATATATGGAAACACTTCCTCCTGGAGAGAGGAATGAAGCATGAAGCTCAGGAAGTAAATGATCTAAAGCCTAGAGCTGCAGCTTCCAAACTCACAAGGTCCCTCCCCAAGGTTAAGTTTATGAAAGCAAAAAACAGATGCTCAAAGAAGGGACTCCCTCATCCATGAGTTGTGAGAAGGACATGCTCCCAACCTGTCAAGCTGCCTATGAGTTAGGCAGATCTCTGGAAATGCAACTTTTTCTGAGCTGGCACCCACATAGGGTGGGCTTTTCAGTGATACAGCTGCCTTGGAGTCATACTGGCCTCTCACACAGACTACTAAAATTAACACCAATAAACTCTTGGTTTACCAAATTAGAATTTCATATAATTGTTTCTTTGCAAGAAAAGTCTCAGACTATAAGTTATTATAGTACTCACTTGACTTTTCAAGATATACATATATATAATAATTTAAATGAATATGTAAGTATCATACATACAAACACAACACACTTAGATTCTACATAGGCACTTGATTGGATAAGATTAGAGATCCTAAGCCAGCACATTGTATTTACTTTTGCTCATTCACAGATACACAGAAGGGAATGCTCCACAATATACAGTATAATTTCAATATACAGATCATGGAAACCATGTCTCATATTGTTCTGGTTAAGTTGGCCCACTAAAATTGTTCTATATGAATACATACATATACATAGTGTATATTGTAAGAATAGTTATTTCTAAATTATATAGAAAACTGTAATAAAAACAACCAAAACCTATATTGGTGTGGCAGGTCCTTCTGTCTATGTGTTGCTTTTATTGGTTAATGAATAAGAAACTGCTTTAAGTCTATAGCAGAACAGAGCTAGGCAGAGAAAACTAAACTGAATGCTGGGAGAAAGAAGGTGGAGTCAGAGAGAAATCGTGTAGCCCCCGCCAGAGTACAACTTTACTTTGTAAGCCACAGCCTCATGGCAATACACAGATTAATGGAGATGGTTTAATTTAAGATATAAGTTAGCCAGAAATACACTTAAGCTATTGGCCAAATAGTATTGCAAATAACATGGTTTCTGTGTGATTATGTCAGGGCTGAGCAGCCAGGAACAAACAAGCGGCCTCCTACAACACTATATAGATATTGTATTAGCTTTTTATATTATACTCTAAATTTAATATTTACAATAACCTAGAAAGAGATCCATGAACATTTTTCAGTATATAATCCATGTTAAGAATTAGATGGATAAGCTGGGCGGTGGTGGCGCACGCCTTTAATCCCAGCACTAGGGAGGCAGAGACGGGCGGAACTCTGTGAGTTCGAGACCAGCCTGGTCTACAAGATCTAGTTCCAGGACAGGCTCCAAAACCACAGAGAAACCCTGTCTCGAAAAACCAAAAAAAAAAAAAAAAAAAAAAAAGAATTAGATGGATAATCTCAAACTTTGACAGAAAGTAAATAACCTAGTTTCTCTGACTCCCAAGTAAGAACACTATCTTTAAAAAATAAGCCACAAAATATTTGCCCTTTCACAGATTTTAATCCCTACTAAATGTAACAACTACATTGTTTATAGTTATGTACAAGAATGTCACTAGCTTTTATTAGCTTGCTTCTTCATTTATATTTAATGTTCATTAGCAACACAAAACAAATGAAATAGAAGAGACACTACAAGTTAAGGTGTTTTAAAAAACTAATAAGAAATAGCTCAGTAGAAATACACAAATAATTTTATTTTCAACAAAGAGGGACCCAGTGAAAACTGTGAAGCTATTTTTTCCCCTCAAGTTCATAGTCTTGGTGAGTCAATGAGGAAGTCCTTAATGTACCTAATCACCTTACTACTGATTGCTGTGACACCATGCCACATTCCTTGTTGCTTTTCAATGGAGACAGCTTCTCTACTACACTACGAGTAAGAAGGTTGAATTTCACTTCTAAATCTGTCACTCAACTGCTCTGTGGCATTCAGCAAGTGCCTTCCCTATGGAGTGTCAGGTTCCTGGAGTGGACCGTTAGGAGCGTCAATAAGCACAGCTTTTCCCAAACTATCACAGCATGAGTAGGTAGATAACTCTGAAATCCTTGTTAAAGAAATGATGCTGAACCTTACCTCAGACACAGTAGGGCAAAGGAAAGGGGAGAATGGTGCAGAGAAACTAGCTATTATAACGAGTAAAAGTTAACTTTACATCGTATCTTAACTTGACTTTAAGCCACATATATGACTCTAAAGTGATCAGTTACTAAATGTTTTGAAATATGAAAATGGAACCTAAATATCTCCCAAAAATATACTATACAACAAAAGACTTATTGGAAACTATGGCCTTTGTAAAATTTTATTTACTTATTTTTATGTGTATGAATGTTTTGCCTGCATATACATACACACATACATAATACATACATACACACACGTGTGCACTATGCACTTGAGCCTGATGCTCAAGAAAGTGAGAAGCACAGGATCCCCTTGAACTGGAGTACCAAGTGTTTGTGAGATGCAATGTGGTGCTGGGAATCAAACCCGGGTGCTCTGGAGGAGCAGCAAGTGCTCTAGTACCACTCAGCCAGCTCTCTAGCCCCTGCATGATCTTTTAAATTTACTTTTTCTTGTTTTCTCACATTCTTAAGAAATGAGAATGGTTAATCTCAAACAAATAGACATCTAGATACTAGGAAATTTCGTACAAATGAAAGTACAAGTAAATAAGAAATTTCCAACACCTATATTCTTTATAACCAGTACTTTGAGAAAGCATGGTTCAACTAAAGCCCCCAATGTATACACAAGGAACTTAACACTAAAGCAAGAAAGTAGTCTTACAAGTGTATTTCTTTACAAGTGTATCTTTACATAATGTAACAAACAAAATAGTCTTACCTAATCGTAATTCTCCAAAATTGCCACATCCAATTTTTTTCCCAACTCTAAAGTTAGGTCCAACCATTAAAACTCCAGAGGAAGAAGAGCCAGTTCCTCGAGTGCTGTGTCCTGATCGACCACTGGGTCGTGCCATTCTATCATCTGATTTGTCCTTGTCTTTCTTTTTATTATCCATATCAAGTTTGCGGTACTCCACTTTGAATTCTTTAATCAAGACAAGCACAATGAAATGGGCACTGTAAGAGTAGGCGCATCACTAGGTAAGAGTACCCGATGAGCAGCGTTAGCGTTCAAACTCCAGCCGATAGTCAGTCAGCTGAGGCGTGTTCATCCCATTCGGACAACTGTTCGCAGCTGTCTTCTCAGCAAAGTATGTCTTCAAAATTATCTTCTCAGGGATCGAAGCTGGTTTGATAGAGAGCTGTGACATTAAAAGGAGAAAACTGTCAACAAAGATGACATATATATTTAGGAAAGTGAACGATAAAAGCTTAGGTTACCTGCTGAGGCCCCAGAAATCAAAGCACAGTAGACTCTTAAATGAACCATTAATTTTTATCTATACTTTAATACAACATGTCACAAAAAACAAATTTAACTTTTTTTTTAAAAATTGTGAATCTGAGTGTACATGTGATATACATATATGTGTGTAAATGTTTATATGATCATGAACATATGGGCACACGCATATATGCAAGTATGTATGGAGGCCAGAGGTAGAAATCAGATATTTTATTAGTTTTTGTTGCTATGATAAAACATCATAATCAAAATCAGCTTATAGAAGAGTTTATTTTGGCCACAGTGATAAGGAATGCAAGGCAGCAGGCGGCCCAAGCCAGAGGTTGAGAGATTATATATCTCAACTGCAGTAGCAAGCAGAGAAAACAAATTATAATCAAGGTAAGACTAAAAACTCTGTAAGCGTGCCCCCAGTGACACACTCCCTCCAGCAAGGCTAGACCACCAAAGAATTTTGTAACCTCCCCAAACAAAACCACCAACTGGGGACCAAGTGTTCAAACAATTGTGCCTATGGGAGCCATTCGCATTTAAGTCACCACAGGTGTCTATCTTAATTACCTCTCTCTCTCTCTCTCTCTCTCTCTCTCTCTCTCTCTCTCTCTCTCTCTCTCTCATCTACTTAGTGCGCATGGACTAGCCAGGCTGACAGAACAACAAGCTCCAAGGGTCCCCCTGCCCGTGCCCCTTTCCCCCTTCCCAGTGATAGGGTTATGGAGGCACACGTCATACCCGGCTTCTTAGAGGACCCCACACTTGTGCAAGAGCTACTTTTCCACTTGAGCATCTCCCTATCCCCAACAAACACAAAACTTAAAAATCAGGGATCTGGTTGTTTTAAGACAACAAAGAAGAAAAGGTACTGAGTGTTTCATAAAACAGCATCCACTGATTAGACCAGACATTCCCATTTAAAAGTTACTGTAATAAGAAAAACAAGTACTCAAAGTCTGAGAAATTAATATAGCTATTCTATTTAAAAGCACAAAAACAACACACACATTTTAAAAATTTTAAATCTTAATTATTTTTCTTCACTCTTGTATACTTAATTTTTACTTTTCAAAAGTATGTTTTCATTTTAAAAGTATATTCTCATTTACTCAAATATTTATTATCCTTCATATATATATATATAGGAAAGAGTCACAAAACTGATAGTACAAAAACACAGTCTTTGGATCTCTCAAGGAAGATAATTTTTATGTAACATTCAAACTAAGGCTTTAAAAAAAATAATTTTACAAGGCTAAGAGATGTTGGAGAAGATAGGCATATAAAAGTTTCCTTTAGAGACAGGGGTTTTACTATGTATCACAGGCTGGTTTCAGACTTGCAATTTTCCTGACTCAGACTCCCAACCAAGTTCTAGCATTACATATACCACCATGCCTAGCTACCTGCACTGAGTTTTCCAATATACAGATGAAACCACTAAAGCATTAAAAGGTGCTGGAGAGCCGGGCGGTGGTGGCGCACGCCTTTAATCCCAGCACTCGGGAGGCAGAGGCAGGCGGATCTCTGTGAGTTCGAGACCAGCCTGGTCTACAAGAGCTAGTTCCAGGACAGGCTCCAAAACCACAGAGAAACTCTGACTCAAAAAACAAAAAAAAAAAAAAAAAAAAAAAAAAAAAAAAAAAGGTGCTGGAGACTTTTAAAAGAGCAATCACATACTTCCTTTAAAAATTTAGCTAGCAAATACATGTGAACGCTACAGTTAGTCCGGCAGCTACATTAGATGAACATCTACTTTCGTCCAAGCAATCCAAGCAGGCTTCCACGCCTTGCAATAACAGTGTCAAGCTAGGCTGTGGTGATACATGTCTGAAATGCCCTTACTGGGCTCCATAATAAAATAAGGAAGAACAGAACACCTCAAAACGTATCTTTTAAAAATATCTATAAAATCAACACAATCCCAAAAAACTGGTGAGTCTGTTTTCTAACATAAGACTGCGCCTAAAGTTATTGTAAAAATGCAGAATCTAGAATAATCTCAAACCACAAAAACAAAATTAAATATACAGCACCCAATGCCAAGGCTTACTAGAGAGCTACAGTAATCAAGACAATGTGGAGCTACTACAGAATAGGTAAGTGAAAGAGCAGAGTCCAAAACAGGGCCACACAGATGCCCAGCTGATTTTCCACTAAGACATTAAGTCGATTCAAAAATGACATGGGTCACAACAACTATACATCTGGTGGGGGTGGGGGAGAACCTTGATTCAATCCATGAAAGAATAGTATGTAATGAATCATACCTCTAAACACAAAAAAATGAGAACCATAAAGGAAAATAACTTTGTAAGCTTGTGGTATATAAAGGAAAAATAAGATAAAAAGTTAATAAATAGAGCTGAAGAGAAAAAACAAAAATTATGGAAAATTAGTTCATATATTTATGAATATGCATTAATACACTACAATTAAATAATAAACTATTCTTATGCAAAAAATAAATATATTTTCCACAAGGAATGTTAGCAAATAGCCAATAAATATATGAAGTCTTGATTATCATATTCACCATAGAAATACAAATTAAAAGCATAAAAGTATCATGTCATACTCATAAGTATGGAAAACTTTAAAAGATTACCAGTAGCAATGCTAGCAGAAATTAAGAACAAGCATGTCTGTCCTTAATTTCTGTACAAGCACAATACGGTATGACAAGGAACCAAGTTTGACAGTTTCTTATAAAGGAAAACGTTTATTTATCCTATAACCTATCAATAAAAAATGTATTCAGAAAGATCTATCACCAATTTTTTATTGTAACTTCATTTATAACAACCAAAACTGAATACAATTAAAGTATTCTCAACAAATAAGCAAATTGGCATATTCATATAACAGAATACCATTTGAATCATGAATAGGTTGAAAGACATCAGACACAATGAGTTAAAGTCACAGAAATACTAGAACCAGCAGAATTAAGCTACAGGACTAGAAATCAGAGCCAAGGTTTACCAGGTGAAGGATAGTTCACTAGAAAATAGCATGGAGGAACTTCCTTGTGGAAGCATATATCCTGTACCTTCATTAAGTGTATAGGCAGCTATATACTTGTGAATGAATAAAACTACATTTGAAACCTCTGCATGGTGTTATATGTACATTGTGCCTCAAAATGTGGCTTTTAAAATAATAGTTGGGCTGACTGAATGGATCAGAGGGTAACAGTATAGTGCTCCAACCCCCATAAACTGCCTTCTGACCTACACATAAGTGTGCACACAAATATATATAAGTTAAAATAAATATTAAAAAACAATGCCCAGGGCTGGAGAGATGGCTCAGCGGTTAAGAGCATTGCCTGCTCGTCCAAAGGTCCTGAGTTCAATTCCCAGCAACCACATGGTGGCTCACAACCATCTGTAATCAGCTCTGGTGCCCTCTTCTGGCCTTCAGGCATACACACAGAATATTGTATACTTACTAAATATATTTAAAAAAAAAACAATGCCCATTCACAAATCAAAAATTTAGTAAAATATCTCAAAGTATATTATAGTATCCCCCTTACTACATAAATTTACATAAAATTTACCTTAAAATATAGCTCTTTTAAATAATTAATTAGTTAATTAATTATTTTTTTAAATAATTATTTAATTAAATAATTAATTAAATAGTTAATTAGCTGTTAACTGTTAACTTTCGAAATTTTTAAAACAAAATTCCTTCTCTGCTTTTTTTCCATTTAGAAGAAAGTTATTTTCTTTTAGAAAATTTATGTATTTTTGATATATAGCTTTTCATTTATCTTTAAACAGTGAGCTATCCAAAACCATATTCTACATATAAGAAACCAAATAATCCACAAATGAAGTAAAAATGTTCCATAGATATTTATACATTTCTCACTCCTCAACCTATTTGCCCTTCCCTTCCTCTCAGTTACTGAATGTGCTTCTTTTTGGTAAAGCCTGTGTATGCATAATTGTGTATAGAAATACTTGTAGACTGTTCTGTCTGTGCAAGAGGTGCATAGGAAATCTTCCAAGAACACAAACTGTTCTACAATAGAAATAGAAAGTAACAGAGTATCATTAAATTAAAGAGCTTTTACTCTCTCCTTTCATAGCCTTCCATCCCTTATGAACCCTAGCACAGGGAATTCAGCAACAGGATGGAGGACAGTGAGACCAAGAAACAGCCCTAAATTCATTCCCTACAGAGGAGCCCAGAAAATAGGCCCACACCTGAACCTGGGAAGTCAGGAGAAAAGCAAGAAGCAGTGAATTAGCTCTAAATGAAGCCATTAAAAAATGAACATGTTTTTTAATGCTGGAAATGAGTCCACTCCCAAAACTAAATTTTCTGAATAGATAAAAAAAAGCAATGGAAACTGACTAGGAAATCAATCATTCATGACAAGTAAGGAGGACAAGTCAAAGTTTGACAACAATGACCACTAAGAAACTAACACATCTCCTGTGTTACCTCACTCACTTCAGAGCATTCCCGGAACAATTCATAAACTTGTAATACAGAATTCTTATTTTTAAAACTATTTTTAAGAAATTAAAATAGTTTAAAACTAAGACTTTCGGGTATAGGGGAAGCACGTGTTCCACCAGTTTTAGGACCTGAGTTTGGATTCCCCAGAACCAATGTAAAACCCAGCACAGACACTTACGGGGAGAAGGGTTAACCAGCCTGGTTATGCCAAGGTGAAGAGACCCATCTTGAACGAGGTAGAATGGCAAAGGCAAATGGCAAAGGTGAACCGCTGACTTCCACACAGGCACCATGGCCACACACAAAGAAGCATCATACATACACAAAATCTCCAGGAGAACCAGGCATGGTGGCACATGCCTGTAATCCTAGCACCTAAAAGACTAAGGAGGATTGCCAAATTTCAGGACAGAACCAAATAGTGGTAGAACTTTCTCTATGACAGCAACCATCAAGCAGTATTAGTATTTGACGATACAGTTTCTTTTATGTAACTTTATGATCCCCCAAATTTAATACCATGCTTGGAGCTAGGACAGTTATACATATTATTCATTGATAAATGAAACTTTTTGTTAACAATTCTGGTCAATAAACTTTTTTTTTCTCCTCAGCGGATACTGGAAAAATAACACAAAATTTAACAGTGGTGAGGGGAGAGGACTTCTTACTCTGAAATCCACAATCCCTCACCATCTTTCTGAGGAAAGAATCCATAGTTTTCAAATGATGATACAATCTTTAAAATGTAAAGAACAACTAAAAAGGTTACTTTCATTTTCTCCCTGAACTATTGTTAAACACCTTCTTAGAAACAGGGCTGGGGGTGCAGCTCTTTTAAAGTACTTGCTTTCCACACGCAAAGGCCCTGAGCCCGAACCCTAACACTTGAAAAATAGATATATAAATTTCAGACACAATCTCTTCTAAATACTAAATAATACCAGCAGCTGAAAGTCCAACTATGTTTTTTAAGTATCTAGAACAGTTTCAATAGACACACTTTAAAAGGCCTAATAACTATTTAGGTAAGAAAATGAGGAAGGAATATTACATACTGTTCAGTTTAGCACCCACACAGAGCAAGTTTATTTCTGCATTTTCTGGTAGTCACACAGAAGGCACTTTTGTGACTAGATATGATTCACTGTGTCCCATTAAATACCAGTTGCTTTTAAAAAACAGCTAAAGAAAGAACTGCAGTGTAGTACTGCCCTGTACTGCTGGAGTACTGTAGTGCTGTTACAGTGCTGTAGTACTGTACTGTAGTGATATAATACTGTTCTGCTGTAGTGCTGTAGTACTGTACTGTTGTAATACTGTGGTGTTGTAGTGCTGTACTGTTGTAATACTGTGGTGTTGTAGTGCTGTACTGTTGTAATACTGTTGTGTTGTAGAGTTGTAGTACTGTACTGTTGTAATACTGTGGTGTTGTAGTGTTGTAGTACTGTACTGTAGTGATATAATACTGTTCTGCTGTAGTGCTGTAGTACTGTACTGTTGTAATACTGTGGTGTTGTAGTGCTGTACTGTTGTAATACTGTGGTGTTGTAGTGCTGTACTGTTGTAATACTGTGGTGTTGTAGTGCTGTACTGTTGTAATACTGTGGTGTTGTAGAGCTGTAGTGCTGTACTGTTGTAATACTGTTGTGTTGTAGTGCTGTACTGTTGTAATACTGTTGTGTTGTAGTGCTGTACTGTTGTCATGTTGTAGTGCTGTACTGTTGTAATACTGTGGTGTTGTAGTGCTGTACTGTTGTAATACTGTGGTGTTGTAGTGCTGTACTGTTGTAATACTGTGGTGTTGTAGAGCTGTAGTGCTGTACTGTTGTAATACTGTTGTGTTGTAGTGCTGTACTGTTGTAATACTGTTGTGTTGTAGTGCTGTACTGTTGTAATACTGTTGTGTTGTAGTGCTGTACTGTTGTAATACTGTTGTGTTGTAGTGCTGTACTGTTGTAATACTGTTGTGTTGTAGTGCTGTACTGTTGTAATACTGTTGTGTTGTAGTGCTGTACTGTTGTAATACTGTTGTGTTGTAGTGCTGTACTGTTGTAATACTGTGGTGTTGTAGTGCTGTACTGTTGTAATACTGTTGTGTTGTAGTGCTGTACTGTTGTAATACTGTTGTGTTGTAGTGCTGTACTGTTGTAATACTGTTGTGTTGTAGTGCTGTACTGTTGTAATACTGTTGTGTTGTAGTGCTGTACTGTTGTCATGTTGTAGTGCTGTACTGTTGTAATACTGTGGTGTTGTAGTGCTGTACTGTTGTAATACTGTGGTGTTGTAGTGCTGTACTGTTGTAATACTGTGGTGTTGTAGAGCTGTAGTGCTGTACTGTTGTAATACTGTGGTGTTGTAGTGCTGTACTGTTGTAATACTGTGGTGTTGTAGTGCTGTACTGTTGTCATGTTGTAGTGCTGTACTGTTGTAATACTGTGGTGTTGTAGTGCTGTACTGTTGTAATACTGTGGTGTTGTAGTGCTGTACTGTTGTAATACTGTGGTGTTGTAGAGCTGTAGTGCTGTACTGTTGTAATACTGTTGTGTTGTAGTGCTGTACTGTTGTAATACTGTTGTGTTGTAGTGCTGTACTGTTGTAATACTGTTGTGTTGTAGTGCTGTACTGTTGTCATGTTGTAGTGCTGTACTGTTGTAATACTGTGGTGTTGTAGTGCTGTACTGTTGTAATACTGTTGTGTTGTAGTGCTGTACTGTTGTCATGTTGTAGTGCTGTACTGTTGTAATACTGTGGTGTTGTAGTGCTGTACTGTTGTAATACTGTGGTGTTGTAGTGCTGTACTGTTGTAATACTGTGGTGTTGTAGAGCTGTAGTGCTGTACTGTTGTAATACTGTTGTGTTGTAGTGCTGTACTGTTGTAATACTGTTGTGTTGTAGTGCTGTACTGTTGTCATGTTGTAGTGCTGTACTGTTGTAATACTGTGGTGTTGTAGTGCTGTACTGTTGTAATACTGTGGTGTTGTAGTGCTGTACTGTTGTAATACTGTGGTGTTGTAGAGCTGTAGTGCTGTACTGTTGTAATACTGTTGTGTTGTAGTGCTGTACTGTTGTAATACTGTTGTGTTGTAGTGCTGTACTGTTGTAATACTGTTGTGTTGTAGTGCTGTACTGTTGTAATACTGTTGTGTTGTAGTGCTGTACTGTTGTAATACTGTTGTGTTGTAGTGCTGTACTGTTGTAATACTGTTGTGTTGTAGTGCTGTACTGTTGTAATACTGTTGTGTTGTAGTGCTGTACTGTTGTAATACTGTGGTGTTGTAGTGCTGTACTGTTGTAATACTGTTGTGTTGTAGTGCTGTACTGTTGTAATACTGTTGTGTTGTAGTGCTGTACTGTTGTAATACTGTTGTGTTGTAGTGCTGTACTGTTGTAATACTGTTGTGTTGTAGTGCTGTACTGTTGTCATGTTGTAGTGCTGTACTGTTGTAATACTGTGGTGTTGTAGTGCTGTACTGTTGTAATACTGTGGTGTTGTAGTGCTGTACTGTTGTAATACTGTGGTGTTGTAGAGCTGTAGTGCTGTACTGTTGTAATACTGTTGTGTTGTAGTGCTGTACTGTTGTAATACTGTTGTGTTGTAGTGCTGTACTGTTGTAATACTGTTGTGTTGTAGTGCTGTACTGTTGTCATGTTGTAGTGCTGTACTGTTGTAATACTGTGGTGTTGTAGTGCTGTACTGTTGTAATACTGTGGTGTTGTAGTGCTGTACTGTTGTAATACTGTGGTGTTGTAGAGCTGTAGTGCTGTACTGTTGTAATACTGTTGTGTTGTAGTGCTGTACTGTTGTAATACTGTTGTGTTGTAGTGCTGTACTGTTGTAATACTGTTGTGTTGTAGTGCTGTACTGTTGTAATACTGTTGTGTTGTAGTGCTGTACTGTTGTAATACTGTGGTGTTGTAGTGCTGTACTGTTGTAATACTGTTGTGTTGTAGTGCTGTACTGTTGTAATACTGTTGTGTTGTAGTGCTGTACTGTTGTAATACTGTTGTGTTGTAGTGCTGTACTGTTGTAATACTGTTGTGTTGTAGTGCTGTACTGTTGTAATACTGTGGTGTTGTAGTGCTGTACTGTTGTAATACTGTTGTGTTGTAGTGCTGTACTGTTGTAATACTGTTGTGTTGTAGTGCTGTACTGTTGTAATACTGTTGTGTTGTAGTGCTGTACTGTTGTCATGTTGTAGTGCTGTACTGTTGTAATACTGTTGTGTTGTAGTGCTGTACTGTTGTAATACTGTTGTGTTGTAGTGCTGTACTGTTGTAATACTGTGGTGTTGTACTGTTGTAATACTGTGGTGTTGTAGTGCTGTACTGTTGTAATACTGTGGTGTTGTAGTGCTGTACTGTTGTAATACTGTGGTGTTGTACTGTTGTAATACTGTGGTGTTGTAGTGCTGTACTGTTGTAATACTGTGGTGTTGTAGTGCTGTACTGTTGTAATACTGTAGTGCTGTACTGTTGTAATACTGTAGTGCTGTACTGTTGTCATGCTGTAGTGCTGTACTGTTGTAGTGTTGTAGTGCTGCTATGCTGTAGTTCTCATTATCCTTCCAGATGCAATCAAAAGTGAAACTATGAATGTGTTCAAAGAAACAGTCAACCCAAAAAATACAAAGCAGGGAAGGCCTAAAACCTTCCACAAGGCGATGTGCCTTACCCTCTCTGAGGATTTCATGGAGGTGGGGTGGGAGGATGTGTGGAGGGAATGGGAAGAGAGGAGGGAGTGGGAACTTGGAATGGTATTTTTTAAAAATCTAATAAATTTTTTAAAAAATCAGAAAACATATTTAAAAAAAGAAAACATGACTAACCAGTAGATCCTACAGATAAGGTAGCATAGCTACTGAGCTGTGCTCCAGAAACACCCTGTTCACAATTTTTCACAACACAAAGTATTTATAATGCCCAAGGTTACTGTAATTTTTTAACAGTATTTATAATGCCCAAGGTTACTGTAATTTTTTTTAACAGATGTGTCCCTTTAACTGAAATCTTAATCCTTCTACTAACTAAAATTAGTAAGCATAATTAGCTATGTGAGTGTATATAAATGGTAACAAAATATATGTTAAAAGACAGGGAACTGGTCAAAAGGATGCTTTTAAGTTATCTTAAAGAAGGAACAAATATGAAAATCGTCTTATTTCTATGAACTGCTTCAACTTTGATATAGTGATATTCACTAAAAAAGAGCTTCTCAATTTGGAGAACATTAGCATTACCTGGCTGTAAGCAGACATAAGAAGACTGTATCTGACTGTATTTGACAAGCACTAATAAATCTTCAAAACAGAAAATCAGACTTTCTAATGCATGGTTCAATCATTTAAGACCTTACATACAACCTAGATAAACAGAAAAACAGTCTGAAAATAAATCTGTGTACGTATGTTCTGCCTCATAGGCCAAACAGACACCAATGAGAAATTCTAGATTTTTAAAATAATTTTAAAATATTATACTATCAAAATATTGCTGTAGTAAAAAAAGATTTATTCAATGCATCTCTAATAAACATTATAATTTACAAATAAAAAATTGTAACAAAGTTAATATCAAATTTTATATTCAAAACTTATTTCTGACAGTGTTATTTTCCCACAGGTTTGTTACATGAAATAAAAATATATGTATTTATATAAGCCATACTAAATAGACTCACCAGGTTGTATATATGTGTATTTACGCATATGAATATAAAAATAATCAAGAGATCTCGAAGTTGAAAGGTGTAAAGGGGACACTGGAGGAGTTGGAGGGGGAGGAAAGAGTGAAAATTATGTAAAATATTCATGTATAAAATTCTCAAAAGTAGAAAATTAAAACTATGTACTAATTACAAAACAGTTCATTTGGGGTATTAAACACTTTACTCAGTCTCAATCAAAAAACTGTATTAGAATATGTATCTTCAAGCGTCTCTGAAATTGAAATGAGTGGAGATATTTGCGATGAGACGGCCAGCCACTACATCACCTGATATTAGCAGCCGGTGTCCCAGTTACTGGTGTCTGGCATTACTCCAACTGCAGTTGTCTAAGAAAGGAATAAACACTTATTTTTAAAGTGAAATCATTAGCTGTAATGTCAAAATATGGAAATCAATTTCTTTAATTACATACTACAAAAAAAAGTCTCAAATGACTTAGAATCTATCATCTAAAATTACTTAGCATTTCTGAAACTTGATTTCAATGATGTCCCTATATATTCCTATGAAGATCTAGAACTGTCTAGCCTTTGAAACTGACCACCTAAAAGAAGGAAAAAAGAAAAAAGGACAGGAAAAAAAGGAAGAGAAATCTAAAAGAAAAAAAGAGATTACTAACTAGTTTTTATATTCTCTCAACTGTGGATTAGGTGGAATCCACTAGTCACTCATGAAACTAATTTAGTGGATCTTAAATCGCAGTTATTTAAGATGACACTAATAGAAAAGAAAATGGAGTGCACATATGTAATAAGAAAAGAATCGCATTGTTCTTTGTTGTCATTGTTTGTTTTGTTTTGAGAAAGTCATCTACATAGCCCCAGCTACCCTGTAAGTTACTTGTATAGATCAGGTTGGCCTCAAACTCACAGAGGCCCATTAGTCTCTGCCTCCCAAGTGCTGGATGAAAGGTATGAGCCACTATGCCCAGCCAAAATATCATGTTTAATGAGATTTTCAGTTGTATAAATAAAAAGGGTATGTGGGGGGAGAGATCCATGTCTCCAGCCCCTCACATGTGAGCACTCACACGTCTTTCCTGAGGCCCATCCAGTTCAACAGTTAGGAGAACTGTAAAATACTCCGTCCCTTTAGCATTTACTATATTATATATGGAGAACTGCAGGTCAAACTCATATTCTGATCATTTAAGAATTGTCTTTCCAGGTAAGATGGTGAGCTAGAAGCCATCAGAACCACTGGTTGATTAGTGTGGGAATGAAACAGGAGTATTCGATCACTTCATCAACTACTTCTCTAGTCCCAGAATTGACTTAATCAACACTCCAACAAACCTCCCCTACTACAGAACCCTCTGAATTACAGTAACAACTGGTCTGGCAAGATACATTCAGAAGTACACAGCAGGGACAATAAGGGTAACCTGCTGCTTTCTAATTGGTTTTAAGGTCTCCTCCAGAAGAAAAAACTCATACCTGGTACCATAAACGGCTATGAATCTGCAGCTGCAGAGCTCACAGGCCCCATGATGAATTTATTACTGTTATTCTGCTAAACAGACACAGTATCGAACTGTGCCCTGAATTCGTCTCTCTGCAGCCCTCAAACCTCACCAGGGAAGTTCATCTGTGCAGTAGACAGTGGTAAGCACAAAGCTCCCAACCAATCAGAGTAGAGACTGTGTCAGTAGAGCACTCAGCCACAAACAGGAGAGGAATATCACACTCCTGCTCACGCCCCAAAGGCTGAAGAAAGTGTAAGAACCAGAGGTGAGGAGTGTAAGCATGAAATTGCCTTTGAAACATGACAAAGACCACTGCTCTGGGAACTCAAGGCAGCTGTGTTGGCCTGAATAAGACTGCAAGATCAAGCCAGCCAACATAGCATAGAGGGAGGAGGAGTCTCACAGCCTCCACTTCTAACCAAAGAGTTGCTGCCTACTTATTACTGCTAGGGGAGGGAGTCAGTTTTCTTTAAAGGTGTGGGCCTGGTAGGTGGGCCACACTCCAGTAGATGGCCCCACAGCCAGGAGTATATGAGCAGCACAAATTAGACTTGGTGAGTTATTTAAAAAGAAAGAGGACATGAAATTGGAAGGGAACAAGGAGGTAGATATAGGGGAGTCAAGCAGAAGGATTGGTGTGACTATTATCTGTTCTTCCATGACCTACAACTTTTCAAACATGCCTTTTATATTCATTGAAAATTATTTTCTCCTGTTCATCAGCAAAGTCAAAAACATCTGATTCACAATAATTATGTTTATCAGGTCAGTGCAAATACAGAATAATCAAGCACTGGACCACTATTCCTAGGAAAAATGCATTTAGGGTTTTGTTCAGACTCTTCCTTAAGTCACACAAGTTCAATAAACCAATCAAATCAATATACAAACTTATTTCATGTATATTTCTGTTTTGAAACACTTTACAACATTATATCTATACCTGCACCTGAACTAAGTACTTATCCTCCCCACAACACACCAGTTTTCTTTTGCTTGGGAACACTATTCAGCTCTTCAGTAGTAGGTCTGGGGTCATTTTAAACAAAATCACGAAAGGAAAAGGGAAAGGAAAGGACTCATTATGAAAAGCAAAACCAGGAGACTGAGTAGCCTTATTTAACCTCAGCTTGGCACACACACTGACTAGATCAAAGTTTTTCCTACCTTCTGTATGTGTCTGCTTGTGACTCACTGAAATAGCAGCAGGAGCGTTCATTTTCAGGTCACAAATAAAGGTTAGCCATCAGGAAAATTTGCAACTATAGAATCCTCAAATATTCGAAAGACAGTAAAAATCTCCTCTAATTGATGAAAACTGCCTCATTGAAAGTATTGCACCATGTTCTGGGAAGATGGTTCAGTCACACAAGCAAGGAGTTGGGTTCAGATCGCCAGCACGCAAATTAAAAGCTATATGTTTGCATCTGTAATCCTAGGCTGAGGTTGGATCTTAAACTGGAGATCAACCTGAGCAACACAGGGAGAGAAACCTTGGCTTAAAAAAAAGAAAAAATATTCCAGAGCTTGAGAGAGAGCTAATTAGGACAGTGCTTTCTATGTAAACACAGGAATAAAAGTTTAAGCCCCAGTATCTTCTTTGAGCTACAACCGTCTTTGAACTAAAACCAGAAACTATAACATGCACCTGTAATGCCAGCACTAGGAAGGCAGGCACAGCTTGCCTAGGCAGGGCTTGCTAGCCATCCATTCTAGCCAAATCCTGAGACCCAGCTTCAGTGAGAGACACTCAAAAAACAAATAGAGGACAATTAAGAAAGACACCAGATGACAATCTCTGGCCTACACAGACACACAGACACAGACACACACACACACACACACACACACACACTTACTTTCATCTACTAAATGGATTTAAAAGGATAAGGAATGAGAATTAAATACCACCAATATGTGACTCCTGGTGAATATAATGGAACTAAACAAGGATGAGGAATGACTGTTAAGATCATAAGAAGAATGATCACATCTTTCCAAAAGAAGCAAAACATCTGCAGCTGAATCCGATCAAGCCTCTGCATTTCACTGTCCATGTTAAGGAAGCATAGAGTACAATGCTTTGCTCTTCTATTTAGTATAGAGATACCCCAATTTCTTTTAATCTGATGTCCTCAAAAGCAAAAGTCATGCTACTCAACATTTCTTCCCAATAACAGCACACATTAAAAACTGCTTAAAAGAATAACCAACGATCAATGAAAATGTTCTCAGAAATTTGGGAGTAATAATTCATATAGCCATTTTTATGAAAAAAAGGATGGAACAATGATTATAAAGCTGTAAGGCATTTACAGTTCAAGAAATGCAATATCCAAAAAAAATGCAGTATCACATGGATCAAAAGTCTTTAATAGTGTAATTTTTGACTCTCCAAAATCCTACAATCCAAAAAGGGAAAAAAAGCTGAGCTAGAAGTCTGGTCTAAAAATCCCAGCAACACGACAGGATGAATAGAAGGGTTACAAGTTCAAGGATATATGGTTTACTTAGTTAATGAGCCCCTGCCTCACAATACAAGGAAAAAGAGGGTAAGAGCACTGGCTTACATGTACACTGCCCCATATCCAATCCCCAGCACTTAAAAACCACCACTGAAGATAACAACATACATGCACTACCTTATTTAAACAATAAAAGCTCTTAGATGTTAGTTTCTTTTAAATAATTCTTTTTTTTTTTTTTTAGTTTTTTTCGAGACAGGGTTTCTCTGTAGCTTTGGAGCCTGTCCTGGCACTAGCTCTTCTTGTAGACCAGGCTGGCCTCGAACTCACAGAGATCCGCCTGCCTCTGCCTCCCGAGTGCTGGGATTAACGGCGTGCGCCACCACCGCCCGGCTAAATAATTCTAAAAGCTTACTCTAGAAATAAAACTTTAAAAGTAATAGCTGAAGGGCTAGGAAAATGGCTCAGTTAAGTAAGACTGCTTGTTGCACAAGCACAAGGACTTGAGTTTGAATCCCCGAGACCCACATAAAAAGCTGGTGTGAGTCCATGGGCCCGTAACTCCAGTCAGTGCTGTGGGAGGCACAGACAGGAGAGTTTCAGGTTCAGAAGATGACAGGACCGACCCACCCATGTGTGCATAAGTGCATGTTCGCACACTCACATCATCTTTCAAATTGATCTTCCCAATAAAAAGATGGAACAACCCATTTATCCAATAAATTCACAGCCATTAGAGGCCTACTATTGGCCAAACAGAAATGAAGAAATCAAATAAGACAGTTTTTGACATGGAATGTTTAAACGGGCAGTAATATAAAGTATACTATGTACTAAAACAAAAGTACAGTGCTTTCTCAATACATGCCAAGTGTAGAGAACCACACTGTAAGCTCTGGGTCTTGTCATTTAAGTACAGAAGCTGGCTATCTACGAGGTTCAACATGCTCACGCTGAATGTGCACCTCAAGAGCCTGGTATCTTAGAAAACTCAGAAGCACAGGTAACAAGCACATGACAGCAGTGCTCACTGGTCCACACCCTTCCAGATGAAAAGACAGCAAGAGCACATACACAGAACACCGTATCTCACAATCAGTGTCATTCCCCTACGGCAAGTTCCTACAAGACTAAAATCCAGATTTGTTTCTGACCTTTATAGCAAGAGAGAGAGATACATAATGCCACAATTTTAAGTTCCTTAAGGACCATTTTAAGAGATGAATGAGATTACAAAGAAAAGAAGAGAAGGGAAAAAGAAAGCTAACAGAGAAGATAAGAATTAGAAAGTAAAGGGAAAGGGGCGTCAATACAGGTATAAAGATATTTACAACAGTGACTTAGAAACAAATCAAGGAGTTCAAGGAAACTAAAACAGACATTACAGCCACACCCTTGACTCTGTCATTAAGGAGGTTTGAGGCAGAGTCAAAATGTATAAAAAGAGGGTTTCCTGTAAGTGCTCTGACATGACGTTATCATGTGCAAAACCCTTGATATAGTCCTGGAGACCAGAGAGCAACTGAATACCCAGCTAAGCCCAGACTTCTTCAATGGTTCCATACTGAGCATCCTAACCAACACTATGCATCTGGGACCTCCATCAGGCCCAAGATCCAGGGTTAGCTACTCAGTAAGGAAAGGACTAAAGAAAGCAGGAAAAAAGCAGTGAGGGGAGGGACTTTCAATAACTGTTAAAGGAACTAATGCAAATTAAAATAAAGTCCTTTTGATGATCATAAACTTACAAGAAAGAAAGTAAAAAATATTAACTAGCACCTACTGAAACTGTCCAGGGAAGTAATATACATACATTCCTATTAAGTAGTTTCTGTTAAGAAGCAGATGCAAACCCATCCACAACCACACAGCTTCTGTCAAAGTTTCTGCAGCCCCCTTTTTTAGTTTTCAGAAAGTCTCAGGACTTTCGACAGGTGGTATAATGTCTGCACACACCCCAGTAAGGACTGGACAACACACTGAATAAGAAAAGAAAACCACACATTTGCCAAATCTATAATGAAACCTACAAATACATAAAATAAAGAAGTAAGGGTCTAGGGATATACGTCAACTGGTGGATTGCTTGCCTACCATGCACAAAACCCTGGATTGACTCCCCAACACTGAAAAAAAATCTAAAGGACCAGCAAGACTGTTCATCATATAATGGACCTTGTCATGAAGAAATGGCAACCTGAACTCCAGACTCACACAAAAGCTAGAAGGACAGAACTAACTCTAGAGTTATCCTCTGGCTTCCAAACACATGTCATAACACATGCACACATGTACACACATGCACACACACCATATACATAGCTTAGAATTTTAAGAATACTAATGCTAACATCTCAGAGCAGATTTTGCATTTTTAAAACAAGTCAATTCATGCCAAAAATAAAAAAAAAATATATTTTAGAACCTTTTGCATAGTAAAATTATTAATAACAAACAGCAATCCTGTGAAGCAGTGTTCGTTACTCCTTATTACATGTTGATTTTATTATGGTACTGTGATATTTTACCAAATTAAAAATAATCTCCAAAAGTCATTCATAACGTTCACATAACATGTTCTCCAAATCCCATGTATAGATTATTAAAGCTCTCCACCACAAATTCTTTTTTTTTTTTAATTTTGAGACAGGGTTTCTCCGTAGCTTTTTGGTTCCTGTCCTGGAACTAGCTCTTGTAGACCAGGCTGGCCTCAAACTCACAGAGATCCGCCTGCCTCTGCCTCCCGAATGCTAGGATTAAAGGCGTGCGCCACCACCGCCTGGCTACCACCACAAATTCTTAAATATCAGAGTAGTTTTTAGAAATCTAATCCTTACAATGTGTGGAATAATGGCAAAAACTTGCCACCATGCAGAGTGTGTTGGAACTGAACTGAATTCATAATAAAAATAGCTTGCTCCCTTGCCAGGCAGTGACGGTGTACACCTTTAACCCAAGCACACAGGAGGCAGAGGCAAGTGGACCTCTGAGTTTGAGGCCAGTCTGGTCTACATACTGAGTTCCAGGACAGCCAGGGCTACACAAAGAAGCCCTGCTGTCCTCCCCCCCCACACACACACAACATAAATAAATAAATAAATAAATAAATAAATAAATAAATAAATAATAGAAGGCTTGCTTCCATTCTGTCAGACCAAAAGAGCTGAAAACGAGTAAGGTTACTCCTGAGCCAAAGTTAGCATCAAACGAGACAAAAAAGGACCTCAAGTAGTCATCAATGACAAAATGATCCTATACACATCTATTATTATCATAGTGTATTAATGTATATACATATACTAACTATACTCAATACAGACAATATAGTATGAATATATTATTACTGAGATAAAAATATTTCTGCTGAGGAAAACTCCAGAGGTACTTGTTAGCCCTGATACAAAAGAGGAGGAGGAAGTAGAGTCTACTATGTGTCCACTTAAGTCTCTTCTGTCCCCATGGAGACTCCTGTCATCTTGGCACTTAGCAGCTAAGAAAGGAAATTCAAGGGTTTGTGGTCTGGGTTATAAACCAGGACTCTGTCTCAAAACCTTAAAAAAAGAAAGAAAGAAAAAGAAAAGAAAAAAAACAACCCAATGATTTTGTAAATATGATTAATATAACATAAAATGAGTTAACTTTTAATCAGCAAGCATTCTTTAAAGATAATTTTAGAGATGTGTTTTTATTCCTTAATTCTTAATATTTCCAAGAGTACTCCCTAGTTGCTGCTCTAATTTCTTCTTGATAAATTTTCCTTTTAAAAAGCTTTACAGGATATCCTAAATGTTCTAGCTTTGATGCTATTCTTATCAAAAATTACTAATGTGAAATAAATATGCCTCACCAAGGAAGCTGGGTTCAATGCTATGAGAAGTCACTTTCTGAATCTGATCCTCTGATAATAGCTGGGTCTATGTGTGTGTTTGTTATTTATTTTGATCTCATTCTCTAGACCAGGTTGGCTGCAAACTCAGGGCAATCCACCTGAATTGGCTTCGGGCACACTGGGACAATAGCTTCATGAACCACCATGCCCTTCCCACACATTTCTTTTACCATTTCCATACCTCATCCCCAATTAAAATGACAGCATGAAGGCAATGATTTTTAGTGGTAAAAGTGTCTATAAGGAAAGGAAGAAATCAGTTCTTTTCAACCTTGCAGCCAACTAGAATAGCCTAAAGAAATCTAAAAGATGCCAATGCTCTGTCTCAATCACCACATTCAAATATAAATTAGTTGGGTAACATCCTAAGAAAATGTTAACAGGGATTTGGGCTGTTTTCCAGGGCCCTTTCTCTCCACTCTTCTACTAACGAAGTGTTAACACTCTCAGGTCTACAAACACAGTCTTATAAATATACTTTTCTTCTCTTACAACAGGAAAAAATATATAGAATAAGATCATTTTTACTTATTTGACTTTTGGTGGATTTTGTTTTGCTTTTTGATTTTTTGAGACAGTGTTTCTCTGTGTAACAGTCCTGGCTGTCCTGGAAACCTCTTTATAGACCAGAAAGGCTTTAAACTCACAGAGATCTACCTGCCTCTCCCAAGTGCTGAGATTAAAGGTGTGCATCACTATTGCCCAATACTGATTTTCTCATCCTAAATACTCATAAATTATTTGTCTGCTCTTCAAAAATAATAAAAACAAAACAAAAAACTTTCACAAGGACAGTATTAAGATAATTAGCAAAGCATACAATACATATTCCATTTAATCAACTAACTTTCAACAGATCAGAAAATATATCAAAGAATGACTTTTTAAACTGGTGACATTTTAATACCTTATCAGCAATAAGCATTTATAGACCATCAGTTATATAAAGATATTTTAGCCACAATATATCTTGACATTCACATACTAAAAATGAACTCAGAAAATAATCTACCATTTGATTGAATGAAAATTGGTATCACAAGATTCCACGTCTTGAAGAATTAGATTTAGGAAGTATCGTGGGTGGTATTATTACTTTCAGATCCCAGGAATGAATACAAAATAATGCTTTATAAACCTTTGCACCAACAAATGCCACCTATCCAATACTAATGCCTGTAGTTACACCTGCACATTGGTGCCAGGCAATCCCTGATTACAATTTCATTATAAGGACTCACGGTCATATGTCTGCACAGCTTAAGCCATACATAAGACGAACGGGACAAGATGAATGTTCTCTCTTCTCCACTACTTTACCAAACATATTCGCCTACCATATGAAGGTGCAATACTCACTGGTAGAGTAAGTATTTCAAAGAAATAGAAAATAAACATGACACAGACTGGGTATAAGGGGAAAAAAGCATTTTCACTTCCCTTTTCACAAAGGAAATTCTGAACACAATTTTAGCTCTAAATATATCACATTCTAATACATTGTCTAGTACTCTTACAAAAACAAATCTAAAAAATATACAACACAATCATTTCAAAATACTGTGTATGAAACATATTACTTCTAGAACATACATTTCTATGAAAAAGGTGTCACATGGCCAATTTTAACTTAAAACTTCAGAGGTCTATGGAGATGGCTGCAATAGCATGAGGACCTGAGATCAGATACCCAGCCCTATGTAAAACTGCTGGTCATGGCAGCAGTGCGAACCTGTGATCCCAGTATGGGGTGGTGGTGGAGGGAATGTAACATAGATAGGTAGATCCCAGGGGATCCTAACGGAAATAGAAAGCTCCAGATCTAGTAACAGACATTACCTCAAAATATATGGGGCTGGAGAGAGGGCTGGCTCAGCATTTAAGAGCACTGGCTGCTCTTTCAGAGGACCCAGGTTCAATTCCCAGCACCCACAGGGCAGCTCACAATTGTCTGTAACTCCAGTTCAGCGGATCTGACACCCTCTCAAAGACAAAACGCCAACGCACGTTTTAAAAATATTTAAATAAAGTAGTTTCTCAAAAAAAAAAAAAAAGCCAGGTCAGGTGGTGGCGCACGCCTTTAGTCGCAGCACTTGGGAGGCACAGGCAAGCAGATCTCAGTGAGTTGGAGGCCAGCCTGGTCTAGCTTGATCTACAAAGTGAACTACAGGACAGCCAGGACTGTTTCACAGAGAAACCTGTCTCGAGAAACCTGTCTCAAGAAACCAAAAATGAAAAATGGTGAAGAGAGAGGAGGGTACCTGAAATTAAACTCTGGCCTCTACAAACACACTCACAAGCAAATGCACTCATGCACACATGAACACATACATACACATACACTCGTGCACACACACTCATACACAACTCAAAACTTTTAAGATGTATCCAATTTTAAGAATCAAAAAAAATATGTGTCAATATATTCAAGGAACATTTATTTTGTGGTATTACATAATGGTAATAAAATTATGTGTAAAAATTCTAAGCTGGCAGAAAACATTCCTTACTAGAAATCTATTCTCTTTACTCAAAAAAGGATATATGAATGCATGTACATGTATATACACACATATACATACATTTACATACACATGTACATACATATGTACACTGGATGAAGAAATACACAGACATAATGGAAAATTCAAATACAGAAATATACTAAAAGAAGAAAAGTAAAAATAATTCTAAATGTCAGTTTATAAATAACTTCCATTAACATATTCTTTTGGGAAATAAATGGTGAATATATTTACATACACACATACATATCTATGCCTTTCTTTAATATACAATGAAGAAAGGAAAAGTCTAATACAACTTTCTTCAAAATGAAAATATGTAAGCGGTTAGTTATATCCTCATTCTGCTTCCCATTTTCACCGAAACAGGTCAAGCTTGAGATTATTCAGTGAGTGTACGACGCACAGGTATACACTCGTGTTCATTACTGCTGCTTATTTGAAGGGAAATTTTTTTAAAAGTCTGTTATTTAGAAAAAAAGCACTCGGCTGCCTGCCTCCAAAGACTGAGAACACAGCACCTGTCCTAGAAAGGCTCGACTGACTCACCAGCACTGCAGACAGGACTCCTCTGAGGCCTCCCACCTGTCGGTCAGAAGGGGATGACACTAGTAATTTGGAGATGAGAGTTCTACTAATCAAGCGCATGACATCAATATTTCACTCAACCTTCCCATGACTCACTAATTTTAAAACTGTGATTCTCCCACGCCTCCCCTCCCACCCCCCACTGATTCTCCTGTTCTCAAATTTGGTAAGAAACCACCCTTTCTTCTTGTCATTGAGACTCCACAACTTCAAGTTTGTCTGACTTTCTTGTTTCATTTTGTTTCCACAGAGCACTTACTCTCCACTTGGGGTGAGGAACAAAGGAGTCTACTGAGATCAAAGGTGTAGGCAGTATTTTGAACAAGGACCAGAGGGCAGTAATTTGGTAAATAATTAAATAAATGTATTCATGGTTTTTTTTTTAATTTGAAATCAGAATAGCTTCAACAGTGCCATGTAAAGCATAAGATCTTACTACTTGGATAACCTCTTTTAGCGCGTCAAGTTAGCCAGTTTAAAACTAGCAATATTTTTAGTACTGAAGAATATTCAGCCCAGAGTACATTTAGGACAGCAACATGGGACGTTTTCATCCATTGCATCTGTACTACGCTGTGGAGTTCAAAGTGTATTGACATGCATTATTTATTTCAGTCTCAAAACAAGTAGTAATGGTCACTATTGATTGTATCTCTAATATTAATTTCCCTCTCACGCTATTTTCAAAATATTCTCTCGCCCCTGTGTAACTGCAGAGCAAGGGGTATATCCTGACCAGTAGAAACCAAACGTAACTCTATTTCATTGTTCTAACTGGATAAAACAGGTGCACCATTAATTCTGATCAATAAAATATGAAGAAAAAATACACTGGTGGGCCAGTGCTAAGGTTTTTCTCATTTGGGAAGGAGTGACAAGATGAAAGAGGGCAGGCAAGCAAGCTCCACCCCCTCCTCTGCCGATGCAAGTCTATAATGTGATCTGAGAGCAGTCTAAGGATGTATTGAGAGCACAGATAGGAGCCAGCAAAGTCACAGAAAGGCAAACAACAAGACTCAGCCTTGGGCCTTCCCAATTCAAGTTGCACACAGCTGCGCATTGCATTTCAGCCTTCTGAAGCAGTGCATCCCACATAAGCAGCATATCCCTGTATCTTTCTCAAGCTGGACCTTTTTATTTTTTAACTGCAAATTCTCCTTTTCAACTTGAGCTAAGTTAGGCAGGTCAGCATAGCAATCTTCAGCCATCAAACCAGCACGCTTTGCACCACATTCAAGTGCTCCTGATACATATCAAGGGAGTGTTATTTCTACTTTCTAAGAACAACCTCGCCTACCAATTCACCCTACCAGTATCTACTCAACTTGAAGAGCTACTGAAATGGTAAGGCTCTACTCCAATGCTGATACTGCAAAAAACCTGAAAAATAGCATAGGAAATCTGACCAAGTGTAGTCTGCACTACTTTATGCAATCACATGACTAGATATTTAAACAATGCATTCTGAGAAATGACCTCTGGTAGGGTCAGAAAAACCAGAATTTCCTTTGTGTCTTGGAAGAAGATGCAGTCAGGCAAAGTGGCTCAAGCCTATAATCCTAGCACTTGGGAAGGTGACAGACAGGACGATTTGAAGTTCAAGATCAACCTGAGCTACATATTCCAGGCTAACCTGCACTACAGAGTGAAATCATCTCAAAACACAAAAAAACAAGCAGAAACCAAAAAAAAAAAAAAATACACACACAAAAAACAAAACAAAAAAAAAAAAACAACCAGTCATTAGCTACCAAGGAAGTCTCAAAGTTGATGTAATTAGATTAGATTTTAGTAGGGTCCTCTTTGACTTATTTATCAACAGATGTCAATTAGCTTTAAAGAGAATTTTTTTTTTAAATCTTCAGAACAAAAAGCTCAGGGGCACTAAATAATTTACTGCAGCTAAAACAAAACAGGGTCTATTTACAGTGCAATCTTGCACTGCCTCTCACATCACTTAAGCAGCCTTACTATGGGGCCTTTACAAATTGTCCTGGATTAAAATCATTTCATCCTCCCCCCATATCTCAACTGTAATTGGTTTTACTACACTGTTTTTTCCAACGCAGTCAAATGGTTCTCATACACACACGTTTCTGACCTCAGAATTTGCTGAACAAGGTTTTACTGCAATATGTGATTACAAAATCAAATGTAACTGCTACCGATGGTTTGTGGAGCTTAAACACAAATGATTCTTGGGAGGGACAACTGGTAGGAATGAAAGTTCGAGAGGAAACTGGAGTAGCTTACTGCCACCGCATGCAGCACGGCTTTGCTCTATTACTTCTTCAGGGACAAGAAAGTATCATTTAAACTCAGGAGTGGGTTCAAGCAGAGGTCACTTAAGAGGCAATCTTCCTATAATGAGCCTCCCCAAGAGTCTTTGGTTATTCTATACACCAATCAGGCCTCTAACAATTGATACCTATCAGCAATTTCTGAAATGAAGCCCTATATGGCATCATACCTTGGCACTTTCACAACAATGTGCTCAATCTCAATGAAGAGCATAAAAGCAGAGTCAACCCCAACCCTCAATCTCATCTCCACTCCTCTTTCCCCAACACACACACACACACACAAAGATTCTGGATCAGAACTGGCTAAACACAGAGAAACTTGAGCACAACTTCAAGTCTGACGTTACTATACTAGAGGAAAAAGCATTAGTAGTTAAAGAGAAAAGGCTGATATAACTGACGAAATGTTTCTGTCTTAAACCACTGAAAGCCACAAAAATAAAAGCTGATATGATTAAGCCACAAATTTATTAAACTTAATTCAAACTAGGTTGGCCAAAATGTATTTCTTTCTCCCCCAACACACTAATACTCATTGTTTGAAATGCTAAGGTGAGAGACTGAGATGGCTGAGAAGATACAACCACTTAGAGTCTAGAAACATAATAACCCCAGGTCCCACAACAGACAGGAACTTCAAACACATACAGTTTCTCAGCCCCAACTTTGGGAAGTGAGTTAGGAAAACAGGCCTAACAGTGGGTATCTAAAATAATCCCACATACACCTCTCTCCTTCAGTATTTGCTAGGCAAGCACTCTGCCACTGAGCTATAACCCCAGGTTTTATTATATATTTTCTAAGAAGTTCCAGGCTATCCAGAGTCCTTCCTCTTTAACAAATTATGCATACTTGATTCAAAAAATGAGACCCCAAGTATGATTCTGTTTTGTGGATCCACACAACGGGAATGCTTGTCACTGAAACTGTTTTCTGAGCCTATAGATTATTTGCAACTGGGAAAAGACATATATCCCCAAACTACCACTTCCAAAGAAAGAGCTAACTTCCTTCTTAAAGAGCCAATACTGGAACATACTAACAGTATCAAATAATATCACTAAATGCCAACTGTTTGAAAAAAGAAAAATAATATGAAAGTTGAAGGGAAAAACAATAGTGGTGACTATGGAGTCAAGAAAAAAAGGATACAAATACACATTGTTATTCCCAAGACAAAATTTTCAACAGCTTACTTACAATCACCTAGACTTCGCTGCTCTCATAAGGGGAGTCCCATCATTTAACTGAAGCCCCCAGAAAAGTCCAAAGTGGTCTTAAAAGTAAATTGTAGCTTTTGTTTTTTAGGGGGAGGTTTCAAGATTAAATTCAGTCACAATGTCTTTCTAATATTAAGTCTTTCTAATATTAAGAGAGAAATTTGAGGGAAAAAACCGTCACTGTAACTTTTCTACAAGCACTCAGAAACTGATGGTGTGAGGGTGATATTTTTCTAAGCACTACTTTGATAGTGATTTAAGGGTTAAATTACTTTAGAGTCTACTGACACTTAAGATGACTAAAAACGGGCTGGAGAGATGGCTCAGTGGTAAAGAACACTGACTGCTCTTCCAGGGGAATCAGGTTCAATTCCCAGCACCAACATGGCAGCTCACAACTGTCTGTAACTCCAGGATCTAGCACACTCATGCAGACACACAAACAGGCACAAAACCAATAAAATAAAAATAAAAGGATGACAAAAACATCATATATGTTTACCTGGAACTGTAGTTATTCTCATTTTATCATCTTACTATTACAGTTAATTTTCTTCGTGTGTAGATTTTTTTCTTCATGACCCTTTTTCTCTAGCAAATTTCACCTTCAAATATATTCACAGTAACAGATTATGCAATGGCCTGCATTTGTTGTGTTGTTTAATATTTTACCACTCCCTTTATTTAAGTGTATATTTTGTTGGGGGGGGTGCCCCTTATAATTAAAACAATATTTGTTCTATTCTGTGAAGAAGAAAAAAAACAAAAACTATACCATAGAAATGATCTGTTCTGTTCCCAGCAGGAAAAAGATTACAGGATGGATCAGAGGGAACACAGAAATAATTGGAGAGCTTCCCATTTCTCCCTGAGTCATTTTTACAGTCCTTATTTATTTCATGTAAAACCAATTACCAGATTACCAGACACACCCATAATCAAATGTAAGTAAAGAAAAATTATAAAGCCATGTATAAACTGATGTCCACTGTATACATCTGCTTCCCCCCGGTAGCACAGATGACAGCCAGCTAACCATTGGGTTATAATTTGTTTTCTTACACACAGCGTTCTTCTGTGTCTACCTCTTGTCACCACAGAAGAGACACATTTGAACCTTCACACCTCCAGCTGACTCACTGTTAAACACAAGGCCTTCTGAACAGCTATGGCCTGCTCTCCACCCACTTTCCCAGCTTCCTCTTCACAGCAGCTCTGCAGCCAGCTCAACAGGTGCCCTAACACCCAGCGATGTGACAGCGCTCAGCCCCTGTGCCCATGAAAACATTTAAGGCCCAAACACAGTGTCACAGCCCCACGCTCATTCCTAACTCCCTTCAAATTAGTGTCTTGCACACGCACCCCATGCTTCCATCCAGCTCTAATAAAACCTACAGGAAGCTTGGGTTGCAATTATTTGAACCATGCCTGCTTCTCCCTTGAAGGTAGCTAGAGTCTCGGTCATCTTCATATTTCTACCCATTCTTCTAATAACATCAAGTGGTAGGGGGTATGAGTTCATTAGATTATCACTTGATTATAATCCCAGTACTTGATTTTGAAAAGAGCAACAAATGACTTTTGTCATTAGAAGAATTGCGGTATACATTTGCAAATCTAATACTAAAAATGTCAATAATTACACAACTCATCAAATTTAAGCTGACAAAAGGGGGGTCATGGAGTACATAGATCATCAATAACCATTCCTCAAGATACAGCACAATGTCAAAAAAGTCTCGTCTATATCAACATTAAGAGCACGGCGGAACACTATTTAGTTATCCTAACACTCAAGAGGCCTCGACAAGACAATGAATTCAAGTCCAACCCATGCTATGTAGTCAGACCCTGTCTCAAAAGCCCAAAATGAGTAAGTAAACAAATAAAACAAAATAAAACTTTTCTGTTCCTAAGTCCTATATGGATTCCTTCATGATACATATCCAGAAATGTAAGCTCACTTAAAGCAAAACTATCTATACCATTCTATTAAGAATGTAGGTGAAAGGAATACAACGTACATGATAACACCATTCTTCCAGTGCCTATAAATATAATATTAATCTTTGTGCAGCTAGGAAAGCTAATATACAAAATATGAAGTTTGTCCTAGGGCAGAACCACAGTGAAAGCAAAGTTAAATAACCATTATAAAACGCTGTAAGCACATCTCAAAAATAAGCAATTAAGAATGTATAGCAAGCAAAGCATGAGATTTCTGTCATAATATATTTTCTTAAACCAGTCTCACGTCTAAATTTAATGATTCTTAAACAACTTTGTGTCTATTTTTCTCCCACCTTGGGTTTACAGGGAAAGCCAAGATTCCTCAAAGAAGCACACATTTAAATTTGATTTATTTCCACTTTCATAGTTCGATATCTCTACCTGTGGTCAAACGCCAAGTATAATCACAAGAAGCAATTGCAAGAATAAAAACAGTTTGTCTTCGTAAGTTTATTTTTTAAAGGTATTTCATCTTCTAATACTAAGTACCCGTTGAACTGACTGCTCCACGGGGGCACTGACCTAAACCCGGATACTCATCCTAACAGAACCACAACTCATGCCCAGCCTGGAGCAACAGTAGCCTGCTGCCACTCAGACTTCTCCCTCACCCTTTTTTAACTTTTCGTCCTGAAACACGGGGTGGGCGAACAGGAGTGATCGTGGACGGCACAGTCCGAACTCCCCCGACTCCAGCAGCACACAGGATCTCCATCAACACCGCGCACCCAGGAACCGCGGTGCCTCCTCCCCCGCGGGCGGGTAAACACACCAACCCGACCCCAGAGCCCGCGGCAGGAACGTCGCCGCCTTCCCCCGAACGGCTCGGCCGAGTTCCGAGTCGGCGGAAGGCTCGGCACACCGGGTCCCTCGCCGCCGCCTCGGCTCAGGGAAGTTGCTCCGCGCCGCCGCCGCCGCCGCCGCCTCCTCCTCCTCCCCGCCGCCCCGGAGCTCGGGCAGCCGCGCGACCGCCGGGCCCCTCCCCGGCCCGGCCCGCAGCCCCTGCGCCGCCCGGCCCGGCCTCGCCCCGCCGCCCGCGCCCCTGGCTGGCCCGTCTGCCCGCGGGCCTCAGCCGACCGGAATTTACCTCAAAGGCGAAGCCGCGAGCAGCGGGTTCGGCCCGGCGCGCGTCCGCCCGTCAGCGCCGGCACATCCCCGCCGCCGGCGGCCGCAGGAGATGAACGAGGCCGGGGAGAGGAAGGCGCGAGCTTGAGAAGGACGGGCCCGCGTCTCCCGGCTCGGCGCGCCACCGCCGGCGCCACCTACTGCCGCCGCTGAGCGCCGAGTCGCCGTCCGGGCCGCGGCTGTGGCCACCGATGCAACCGGGAATGAATGCACGGCGGCGCCTCGCTTATCCGGAGGTCAAACATCCTTCGGCCTCGAGCATCCGGAGCGGCACCGGACCCGGAAGTGAACACATGAAAAAAGAGGGGAAAAAAAAAGAAAGAAAAGAGAAGGAAAAAAAAAGGAAAGCGTCTCGTCCCTCCAGCGGCCGAGGCCCCCAAGCAGCCCGCAGCGGCGAAAAGAGCCGAGTGGAGCCGAAGATGACACAGGCCGGCTCGGATTGGTCGGTTCGCTGGCCGGAAAGGAGGCCACGCGCTCATTGGCTGACACGACCTAGAAAGTCTGAAGTCCCGCCCCGCCCCGCCTTCGCAGGAGCAGCGCGCGGGAGGGGAGCGGTTGTAGGTCCCTGGTGGCTTCTCTCTGAAGCCGTGGGAGGCAGGCAAAGCGAGGTCTGCGAAGAACTAGGCGAGCTTTAGAAATGCTACTGAGAATCAAGGGACAGAGCGTTCAGGGCATCAGTGCTCAGCCAGGGTGGCAGGGCCTTCTTGAACAATGCCAGCAAATCAAGACCAGGCCGATGGTCTCCTCTTCCTGACCCCCAAGTGCTCTACCACGAACTCGGGGTGCTTTTAGAAAAATGGTTTGTGGTTCCCATTTGCGAGCTCAGGTCACCATCCCCTGAGTGAAAATTGTGTCATAGATATTATTGCCATTTTTTTTTCCCAAATGAAGCTCTAGGAGTTTGGACTCTAAACGTGACTCAAATCGTTAAATTGTAAAGCTCAAACGGAAATCCACTTCCCAGGCCACTCTGGCCACTTGGAAAGGGCAGAGGATTATATTGTTTATTAAGCACTGCTTCGTGAGTAACAGCATCATTGCGTAATACAGGACAGCCAGGCGCAGCCGCATAGGCCTGTAATCCCAGCTACTGAGGAGGCTGAGACAGGTAGATGGCACGTTGGCACTAAGGGAGCTGGGACTGGCTTGAGATTTAGTAAAAGAAAATAACCTAGCATTCGGGAGTTCTGAAGTTCAGTCCATGATACAGAGGATCAGTGTGTTGGGAGAACAGGTAAGATATATACGTGTTCAGACACAGGTAATTATCTCCTCGCACAACATATCCCATCGCCTAGAAAACTGATCTTCCAAGGACCCAGTACTAGAAAAGTGTTGGAGTAAAACTTCTCTCAATAAATGGAAGAGAGATGCCTACAAAATACATTGTCCTTCACGCCCAATCATTCCGTATATACTCTCTACCTCCGATAAATAAACGTTGTATTTGAGCTTTAGCAAACCCTCTATCACTGAGACATCTAAAGCCCTCTTAGTAAATTGTTTCAGTAAATTGTCCAGGCTTGCACTGAACTCACTCTGTAGCCAAGGCAGACTTTGAATTTGTAATCCTCCTGCCTCAACGTCCTATGTAGCTGGAATCACAGGCCCGAGTGATTCACCAGGCCAGGCCAAGTTTCGATAAGTAATGCCAACCCTTTTAAGCCACAAATGTAAATATGTGGATTAAATATATTTTAATTAGATGTGGGTGAGAAGGTTTAGATTTCTAACACTTAAGTATTTTTCATTGACATTTGACTGGAAACTCATGAATTGAAATTAGCAAGAAATCTAGAGAGGAATTAAATTTTCAGCCTCTTCCAATAACTTGTAAGAAGAAAGCAACATCAGTATGAAAATAGTTTATATTAGCAGGGGGAAAGCCAAACCAAAGACATCGCAACAACGCTCTTCAGAACATAACGTCTCAACAAAGCAGACAGTGTGTGCTTTCCAGTCTGCTATACTGCAAACCAATGCAGTTGGCTTGTGTCACTCACGCTGACGCTGCCGTTCTCCAGGCACATATACGCTGCTGAGATTCTTTGTAACTCCTGCACTGTCTGTTATGTGCTCAGTAGTTAGAATCTTTCACAGCACACTGAAAACTTTCATTTGTCAAATTCCTCTTTTGTGAAGAGCTCCGTTTCCTACCAATTCTTTGCTCTGTGTGTGTGTGTGTGTGTGTGTGTGTGTGTGTGTGTGTGTGTGTGTGTGAGAGCGAGAGAGAGAGAGAGAGAGAGAGAGAGAGAGAGAGAGGGAAGGAGGGAGGGAGGGAGGGAGGGAGGGAGGGAGGGAGGGAGGGAGGGAGGGAGGGAGGGAGGGAGGGAAAGGGAGAGGGAAAGAGAGACTGTGGAAAGCAAAGCTGGCCATTTTCCCTCCTCCCTAAGAAATGAGGTTTCGAGCAGGAGAAAGAGGGATCCTGGTTAGTTATAAGCAGGAAATTATGAGATTAAGATGCTTATTAAACCTTCCAAAGCAAAACCAGGTGACACCTTTGGGTTTTTTTTTTCCACATATTTACCTGTAATCAGAAGGCTGCCACGGTGATTTGGTGGTTGACCAGGATAAAGCCTGAGGCATTCCCAAATAAAACTAGTCTACTTCTTTTTCAATATTATCCTTAGGGTCAAATACCTGGGGCAGAGATGTAATTAAGAAAAATCAAGTAGTCAAACAAAAAGAAAACTGAAACAAAATGAAACACTGTAACAGCAGAGCTTGGGAGTAGAAAAACGCATTCTCCTCACTTCATCTGCAGAGAATCCTGCAATCAAGGGGGGCAAAGGGAAGGGTTCCGTGAGAATGTCAGTCACACCGAGACGACAGCTACCTCAAGCTATAGGAAAGTTCAGGGAGAATGTCAGTCACATACAGACAACAGCTACCTCAAGCTATGGGAAAGTTTTGCGTAGATTTCCTCTGCAATTGCTGTAGAATGCTATTCTCTAAGCATAACAGACCTTACTATGGTCTCCTGAACAGCTGCCACTATGTGCACGCAGTCCACAAAATTGAGCCAGTCCCTGTGATACTCACTATGAGTTGACCAGGGAGGCCCCAGAGACCCCCAAAACAGCAAACCTGTTTCCCTTCTGTGGATCGCCCACCAGGACTAAGGTAAGATCTCATTGCTGAGGATAGCAGACATTTTGGTTGCAGGACATAGAGAAACCAACCAGAACGGAAATGGAAGTTTCCTTCCTTCTTGCTACCTTTCACAGAGCCAGACGGTGCTATGCAGGCGGCTTGAAGAGATAATCCTCAGCAGTCATACCCAGTGGGGGTCCCTGCACATCACAAGCCGGACCATCCTGCTGATGTGCCCACAAATGCAATAGCGGCATAACTGTAAAGGGGATCAGTACTGACTTTCTCACTAGACTCAAAGCCTTCTCCCCAGGAGGGAATTCGTGCTGGGTACCTCATCAAAAGCCGATTGGTTGGTGACATCACAGGCTTGAGGAGGGAATCTACCTCCCAAAAACACCGGCTATTTCATGGCTGGTTTCTACCATCCTGAAAAGGATCTTAAAAAATATTTTGTAGGTAGAAAAATGTCTCTACGGCAATCACAAAATTTTCATGAGACTTTATTATACCTTAGAACAATGATCTTCGGAAAGGTTTAATAAAATCCCAGTTTGGGGGCTTCTCTTAATTCAAGCTGAACCACAGTTTGGGAAACATTGGATGTGGAGCCTGATAGGGGGCATTTGAGTTATGGGAGCAGAGCTTCCTAGAGCAGATTAATGCCTTTTGTACATTGGGTGAATTCTTTCACAGAACTGCATGACTTACTTTGAAAGCAGGTTGTTATAAAGCAAGTCCATTCTTTTACGTGCACCTTGGCCCTTTCACCCTCTGCCACTAAGCCTCCTGATCCAGCCTCCAGTACTATGAACCCAAATGTACTGGCTAGTTTTATGTCAACTTAACACAAACTAGAGTCATCAGAGAGAAGGGAGCTTCAGTTGAGAAATGCCTCCATAAGATCCGTCTCTAAGGTGTTTTCTCAATTGGTAATCAATGGGGGAGGGCCCAGCCCATTGTGGGTAGTGCCATCCCTGGGCTGGTGGCCCTGGGTTCTATAAGAAAGCAGGCTGAGCAAGGTCATGAGAAGCAAGCCCATAAGCTGCTCCCCGCCATGGCCTCTGCATTAGCTCCTGCTTTCGGGCTCCTGCCCTGTTTCAGTTTCCATCCTGACTCCTTGATGATGAACTATATGTAAGTGAAATAAACCTTTCCTCACCTACTTGTCTTTGGTCATGATGTTTAATCGCAGCAATAGTAATCCCAACTAAGACATCAAATAGATCTTTTTATAAATTACTCAGACTGTGTGCTCCGTTATTCAATGGGAAATGGACTAAGGCAGACTGTCACAACAAAATATAACAAGTTGAATGTTTTAAAATTGTGAATTTATTTTCTCACATTTTTTTGAGCCAGGAACTCCAACATCAAACTGTCAGGGAGGCGAAGTTGTAAAGAGAGCTTTTTGTCTAGACTTTGGGATTCGTGCCTTCTTGTGTCCTCAAATGCCCTTACCTCTGTGTGTGGACAGGGGCAGACAGTGATCTCTCTTGTCCCCATCTTAATCCCATCTTGAAGTCTCTACACCCTGACTTTGACTAAAATTGGTTACCTCCCAAAGGCTCCACCTTCAAATACCATCATGGTGTTAGGATTTAAAGTGTAAGCACATAAACTTTGGAAAGACAAAATTCTTTCCCAAGCACTCCTCAAAATAATACATCTCATGTAGGAAGTCGTTCATCTTTAAATAAAAGACAAGTTAAAGGGCAGACACATTGTAAATAAGAAACACTACCTTTGGACTACCATGTAAACAGCTTATGGAGGAAAAGAGTATATACTTAAGAGAAAGCACTTCAATAAAGAAAATCTATAACCACCACAAATGCCTTTAAAAAAAAAAAGGTCTTGCCAAAAAGAGTGGCTAAGTCTCCTGCTAGGCAATCTAATTTTTTTTCCATTAAGAGTCCTAAATTTTGGCAGCTTTTAAACAAGATTGTCTATTCAGAGAATGTTGCTTTGTAGAAAATGGAAGAGTTAGCTAAAGCTGCCTCTTTTTTTTTCTTAATGGTTTGCAGGATAGCTTGAATTCTGGGTAACACACAAATCCTGGCTTCTCTAGATGGTCTCTCAATAATTTATCTCTGCTCTGTTCCTCCCTGTTCGACTTCTATGATTCTGGAATCATATTCCCTCCATTCATCTCAGGAGCCCACGACAGCTCACGAGCCCCATCTAAACAAGACTAGGTGGCTGGTCAGTCCCCATGAGGAAGAAGCAGGCCGTGCTGCCCCTGCTGCCTCTGAGCTGAGCTCTGCGGACAGTAGACTTTGAGCTCTGCCACTCACCCGTATGCCTGACACCTGCTGTGTGGGGAGCACTGGACTTCTTGAGCTTCCCTTCCTAAATAAAACTGCAGCCTTTCCTAAACTCCCAGCCAGCCCACAGCAGGTATGAGTTTGCACGGAACTTTTCTTCACTAGCTCCAGTTTCTACCTGAACATACATCACTGGGTAAGGCTGCTTCACGCTTCGAAACGAATCATCACACGCCACTGTTAAATCATTCTGCTCGGTAGGGTTACACTGGTGCCAAAGGCAGGGTGAACTTCGTGTGCCCTTTGAACAGCAAACAAGGAAGTCAGCCTCTTTGTCTAATTCTGTTTCTTTAATCTCTGTCATACTTGGATATTCCCGGTGTTCATATCATTCCTCTCTCCACCAATTTACACTGCTAAACTCTTGGCATTTCTTTATTCTCTTTATTATTTATTTCATTATCCTCTCATCTACTTCTCTTGGGGCATTGTTTTCTTATTTGACCGAACATATATAAGTCCAACAAAAGTTAAAATTGGTGCAAGAAGATACTTAGAACTCTTACTTCTATTGGCTTTCTTTCTGCGATTATGGACTTTTACCTCTTTTGAGATTCCTTCTATAGTCCTTCTTGGCACAAACTACTTAAATAGTTTTGACCTTAGTTGATCTGCAAAGTGGGCCAGTAATACCTATAGCATCCTGACACCAGAAAGATTAAATGTAATGATAAATCTGTAATATACTTACCACATTGCCCAGCATACAGTAAGCACTAAATAGACAGCTATTATCAGACGCCACAAGGGCCCCCCCAAGGAATCTCTCTTTTCCAACCCAACTCCAACAGTAATTGGAGGTTGGAAATAGCAAGTTTCAAGGTATTCCCTACAGTAAAATTTTAACTTAGAACTGGATATGTGGTCTTAAACTCTTGGAACCCATGGTAAAACATCAGTTGAACTTGCTCCAGGTTCTATTAGTCTCCATTTTCATACATGTATGTGAACATTTATGGAATATTGTCTGACCCCCACCTGTATATCGTTTCTAAAGGCACTCTGATTTCCTCTGGATGATTGTTTCCCCCCATTTCTCTTTGCTCAGCAGCGAGGGCCCTGCCCCCGTAGGCACGCCATAAGGTTGGGGAGGGACAAAGGGAGAAGAGCGAGCATTGGCTTCCCTTTGCCAGCTCCGACACCGCCCTGTGAACTTTTGAATTCAGCCTTGCTTCTCTCTAATTGCCACCCGTCCCTCTGGACTCTGGCTTGTGTTCTGATAATTGACAAAACTGCTCACACCCTGCCAAGGCTTTGTGCTCCAATGCAGCTGCATCCTGTCACCAGGCAGTCTACCTCAGCGTCTTCCTGAAACCCTACCAGTTACGGGCCTAACCCTTTGGACTGAGACCTAAGGTTTGTGTTCTGCCAGCTTGAGTCACCTGATCTAGCAGACATTTCGACCCACTGCCAACACTTGCTGCTTTTCTAGAACTGCTACTTTCATATGTATTAGTGTATGCTTATCAATGTATGTTCACAATAATGGAAGCCAGTTCAGTCCAATATCCCATTTCCTTATGTTGCCTATGGCCTCTGTTCTAGGTTATGGTCTAGCTGACCAAGAAATATCAACGGGGACAAAAGAGATGGCTCAGCAGTTAAGGGCATATACTGCTCTTGCACAAGACCTGAGTTTGGATCCCAGCACCCACATCAGGAGTTTCACAGGCACCAGTAACTCTAGCTTCAGGGGATCCAACATCCGCTTCTGGACTCCTCAAGCACCTGCATTCATACACACACACACACACACACACACACACACACACACACTAACATTATAGAAAATGAAATGTAAAATAAATCTTTAAAAAAGGAAACAAAAAGAAAAATGAGCTTGTTTACTAAGTTCTGTGTCTTTTTCTATTTCTTTTCTTTTTGTTTCTTGGTTGTTTGTTTGTTTGTTTGTTTTGTTTTTTGGTTTTCAAGATAGGGTTTCTCTTTGTAGCTCTGTCTATCCTGGAACTCGCTTTGTAGACCAGGTTGGCTTTTGAACTTAGAGATCCACCTGCCTCTGTCTTCCAAGTGCTTGGATTAAAGTCATGCGCCACCAGTGCCTGACTTGTGTTTTAAATTTCTTGTTGCCATCTGGACACTTGGTGATGGGGAAGCAAGTTGTTGGTTTGCTTGGATTTAGTTTTGCAAGTTCCCTAACAAAATCAGGTCTTGTTAGGGAATATTTAAGACAATCCAGTTGTAGAGTATTTGTGCTACAAACAGGCTATACAGCCTTGGACATACTTCTGATTTCTTTTGATTACACATTAGTTTTTCACTGGAAGTCTAGAAGTGGTGTGAAAACAGTGTTCTGCAAATCGTGGTCAGGGTTACAATGAAAATCTGGTTTTAGAATACTTTTCCAGATATCAGCAAATTCACTTGCATGTAATTAAGTGTTAATAATGGTTTCTTATTACTACACTCAAAATAAAACACTAAGCATAGTAATAAAAATTGTAATAAATCCTAGGATTACAATTCATAGATGAAAGAAAATGATAGCAATTTGATCTTGTCAATATAAAGTGACTTGTTAAAATTTTATATTTTATTCTGTTGGGTGTCATAAGGTCATTTTCCTGCAGGTATATGCTATACATTCAGCAGAGCCACTGCGCACCACCAAACCCTTCCTCACCTTCCACCTCCTATTAGCCCCCTGCCCCCAGTCAGTTTTGCTTCTGTTTTCATGCCATACATACTTAGATGATTTTATCTGTCTATATAACATCTAGAAAACAAAAACATCTTCCTGAGAATAATTTAACTCACTTTATAATTCTCTATCTCTGTATCCATTTCCCTTCAAGTGACATAAAACTTCTTTCTCCTTTATGGATAAAAAAAGATCCATTTTGTAGAAGGCACCTTTCCTTAACTCCCATTCCTTCATTAGTAGACGTGTTGGTAGGTTCCATAATTTAGCTTCTTCTGAATAGTGCTGTAATAAACACTGGTGTTCCCTTAGGAAAATAGCCAGGTATGGTATGGCTAGGTTCCTGTGTTTGTTTGTTTGTTTTCGTTTTTTGAGAAACAGCTTCACAGATTTCCATAGTGACTGCATTTGTTTATATTCCCTAAGACTTTGTCTGTATTTTCCCTAGCACTTGCTAATTATTTATTTGTTTGTTTGTTTATTGGTTTTTCGAGACAGGGTTTCTCTCTGTAGTCCTGTCTGTCCTGGAACTAGCTCTGTACACTAATCTGGCCTCAAACTCACAGAGGTCGTCTGCTTCTGCCTGCCTCCTGAGTGATGGAATTAAAGGTGGATGCCACCCCCACCTGGTTGTTATCTGTTTTCTTAATGACTGGCATTCTGACTAGGGTTAAATACAGTATCAGTTCTGTATTCCTTTTCATTTCTCTACTGGCTAGTGAGATTGAACTTTCTTCATGCTTGTTGACATTTGGACTTTATCTGTTGAGAAATGTCTGCTCATTTAATTAGCCCACTTACTGATTGCGTTGCCTGATTTCTTGAGGTTTTGGGGTTTCTCCATTCATTATATATACTAGATATTAATGTTCTATCAGAGTTATAGCAGCAAAGATTTTTCTTCAGTTCCACAGATGGTTTCTATACTGGTTGTTTCTTTGATACATTGAAGCCTTTTAATTTCATGGAATCACATTTGTCAAGGGTTCTGTTGAGAAGTATGCTGTGGTTGTGAAGGGTTCATCTCTCTGTGACTTAGTGCTTCTCTCTTGTAGCTTTCAATTTGTTTTTTTTCCTCTATATTTCGTTTTTAGTGCTTTTAGTGTTACAATACGATCTAGGGAGGTTTCTTTCTAGTCTTGTCTGCTTGGTGTTCTAAATGCCTCATGAGTCTGGACTGTAGTCTCGCTAAATTCGGGAATTCTTCTGTTATGATTTTATTGAGTTTTGTTTATGTGTATAACCTTAAATTCCTATCCTCCTTCTATCCCCATAATTTATAGATTTGGTCTTTTAATGCTCTCTAATAGATCACATATGCTCTTACTTCCTTTTTATTTTAATCTTTGTCAGAGCTGAGCAGTCTAATTCATCTGTGTTGTCTCCTATTCATGACTTTCTGACTTCCACTTGATCCATTCTGTTGGTGAATCTTCTACTGAGTTTTTTTTTTATCTGATTAACTAAGCTTTTCATTTCTAAACTTCAATTTGATTTTTTTTTAGTAAAACTTTCTCTTTGTTGGATTCCTGTTCCAAGACCTTGTATTGACTTTCTTTTTCACTTAGTTGTTTATTTGTGTTCTCTTAAAATTTATCTTTAAGATTGTTTATATCCTCTGATTTCACTAAATATTTTTAGGAATATTCTCTTGAATTCTTTGTCTGGCATTTTATCCTATTCACTTATTACTGCTCATAACTATGGAATTCATATCAGGGCTAGAATAATACCACCTTCATTTTGCATGTTCACAGTGTTTAGACACCGTTTAAATCATGGAAAATTCTAGTAGGAACTATGCAATAGAATGGTTGGAGAATCATTCGTAACTTTCTGACACTTACCAAGTCATGTGCAAACTAAAGCAAGACCATCGCAGATGACTCTGGCTTGTGTCAAGCTGACAAAAACTAACTAACACAAAGACATTCACTTTCAAACTATTGCATCAGTCGGTATTTCTTCCTTGGTGAGGCAGGATTTAAAATCTTTCCCTCCCTGGGATTGTTTCATGTAGCAAATCACACAGGTGGTAGGCACAAGTCTCAATTCCAGTTTGAATGTATAAAGCCAGATTTGGTGTATAGATTTGTCTAAGTTACCTTTTACATACAAATTAAGATAGACAAACTAAATTTGACTTGTTAATGTGAATACCATCATACTCTCCCAAGTGTTTTTGTAGCTTAGTTCACTGAAAAGACTCAGAGGCAAGCCACATATTTCCAACCCCAAATATAGCATAGCACTATATTACTTCTTTACAGCTGTAAATTACCCCAAACCTAGTAGTCACTTCAAAGAATGCAAATTTAGTATTTCGTAGTTTCGGTGGTTAGAAATACCCAAATGGTTCTCATTCATCTAAAATTCTGACATTTGCGGAGTTATGTTCCTTCTTGGGGGCTGTAAGGAGGAATTCATTTGCTTGTAGTTTCCAGCTTCTAGAGGCTTTCAGCATCCCTTGCGTCTGTGTTGAAAGTCAATATCACACCACTCCAAACTGGAGTCAAAGGGCAGCTTATATAGGGTTCCTTAACTGATAGCCACTCCCCAGCCAAACACACCAGAAACCACTCCCCTGCCATCAGGAACTCCTGAGGGTCTTGTGCTCAGAGCAGCTGCAAGCTGTCTCAGAGCAGAGGAAAGCAAGTTGTTTACAAGAAATTCAGGATCTGGGGGTTCACAGCTCCTAACACCTAGCCAGCAGTCCAGCCTAGATAACATCATGACCCTGTGTGGCAGCTCAGGCCTCCCAGATCAGCATGACCCTGGCGGCAGCATGGCCCTCCTCAGACACTAACAGGCCATAGGTCGTAGCCTACACCATAGGCATCTATGTAGCCTTTGGTAGCAACATGGGCCATGGACATCAACACAGACCCCGGTCATGATAGAACCACAGACCCAGACATGGTCGTTGTCTGCAGCCTGGGCTCAGATGTCCCCATGACCCCAGGTGGCAGTGCAGACCATTCAGGTGGGCATGGCCTCTGACTCTAACATGGCCCCAGGTGGTGGCCCAGCCCCCTGGCATTGGTATGGCCTTCAATAGTATCCAGAGGCACGGATATCATTAAGACCATGGCCCTCAGCAGCAGCCCTGGCCCAGACAACACAATGGACCCAGACACACATCTGGCCAGCCCTTATAAAGAGTTTTTTTGGCAAATTGTTTTCCACTTTAAATTGCTTTCAACCCTGAGTGTCCTCTTCAACTACTTCGTGCTTTAGGATTCAGTTGCCTTGTTGAGATTAGATAGTAGCTATCCTACCAAATCTTAATTATCTAAGCTCTGATAAAATAACGCCTATCAAATTAGTGGGTCTGCTCTGCCATTAGGTATTAAGAGAAGTGTCTGAGCATACTACTGTAAATTGCCTTGTCACATTGAATTTACTAAAACACTTAGTGGGAAAATATCATTGTAGAGGATTTTGAAAAAATGCTGCCCTTTGCCAGGCAGTGGTGGCATATGTCTTAATCCCAACACTTGGGGGGCAGAGGCAGGCAGACCTCTGTGAGTTCAAGGCCAACCTGGTCTACAAGAGCTACTGCCAGGACAGCCAGGGTTGTTACACAGAGAAACCCTGTCTCCAAAAACAATATGCAACCCTTCCATTTCTAGTGTCAAGTATACACTTACATTTAGTCAGACAAATCTCGTATCTCACTTGTGCGGTGTTGTGACTTTCAATTGCCCAGTGAGTACTCCTTAACTAAATGTGCTTTATCACTCTGTGTCCCTGCGTTGTGACTGTAACTGCTCGAGGAACAGAAGAAACCGTCCCCGGAAACTCAATGTAGCAGTTGCTGTAAGAAGCTGTTCCTTTGCTTTGTTTGAGACAGGAGGCTGCTGTTAAACCCAGGCTGGCCTTAACTCCCTCGGCTGGGATTATAGGTTCAATTCCATCCCGTCACACCAGCTGTGGGAATGTTTGTGAGGATGGCACTCCGTGATACCATAGCATCATCATGAGGGCCTGAAGAACAAACCTTTCAAGTGACAATACCTCAAATAATTACGTTCCTTTCAAACAACTGGTTTTTCTAAGCCCCTGACTACAACTCCTAAGTGTGCACAAACTGGTAGGTTAGGGAGCTTCCAGCCTGCAGATAGTCCATGTGCTTATCACGTGCATTTTGGTCTCCAACTCAATTATTATTATCAGAATAATTTTATTCTGATACTTTTATTTATTCTGCCTCTATTTTTCTTGCTACAATGTGTGTGTTTGTGTGTGTGTGTTTGTGCGTATACAGTCTCAAATGTATGCTTAGATTTATAGAGGTTTCTGCTTGTGTAATGATTTGGCATATTTTGTAACAATTGCTAGTTGTGTTTCAAAATTTGAAGAGTGCTTAGGTTAGTTTGACCTAACCGTGGCACCTTTGGATTCCACGGTAGGACTTCCTGAGGGACACCTGAAGAAGAGAGGCTCTCGTCTTCTAGAACAACTGCACTATGTCTAAGGAGGGTGTCTCCAATGAGGAGAAATGTGCCCTCACTCTGAGGTGTTCCTGTCCGAGAAAAAAACACATACCAGCTTAAACTCTAAAGAAACAAGCATGGGCAACCATTTGTAGAGGAGGCTGCTTTTTATAATGAGGGCACTCTCTCTATGTTGCTCTAAACATGCCGAGGCCATTTTTGTTGGGGGATGCTGTGATTGTCCCTAACAATACTGGCACACCACCTCTAGCGATCAAAAGGAATGCGAAGCATAAAATAACTCTTAACTTATCACCCCCAAAGAAATAATGGCAATGCTAAACCTGTACATCAATTAGGTGCCCACTGTATGCAGACACTCGTAAAATACTCTGCACACTTTCCTTAATTCTTTTAAAAATCCACAACAAGTAGGTGCTTTTCTCAGTCCATCTCACAAATGGTAAGAGTAAAGAGAGGCCTCTGGACAGTTTAAGGAGAGCTTTGATATTATCTGATTTACATTGAAGAACATCTCACCAGCTGCTATGGTGAGATTAGACCACGAAGGGCAGCCAGTGAGTAGGCTTATAGTCCTATAACATGCCAGCCCAGCCAGAGAGGTCCCGGGAGGGATTTGATGAAGAATATATTTTAATTAATATGAATGAATGTCATGTATATAAGAGAAAGAGAATTACATAACCATTTTTTTTTCTCAAAACTAATACTGCTTAGCGGGCTAAATGAAGGTTACCAAACGTCAAAAGCAGTTCCCCATGTACTGCAGTCCACGTGGAAGATGAAGTCAGAGAAGGGTCCCCCTCCACCCCAGAGAATTTAGTGCCATTCATCAAGGCCGCCTCTCAATAAAGGTTGTGATTTTGCTGTGGGGAATGCTGCCTCCCATCTTCCGTGTTTTGTTCTGCCAGCTATGGCCAGTGCCACCTCGGCTCTCTTGTGAGGAGACTCAGTGTCACACCCAGGCACATGGAGGAGCAGAGGGCAGGAAGCTGCGTCCTTGGAAGTGTGCTAAGATTCCAAGACCTCTGAGTTGTTTCTGACTTTCGCCTTTAGAAACTTTCCCTGATTTAATATAGAAACTTCGTCTGTAAATAAGAGCAATGGGGATTCTAAGAGCCGGGAAATGAAAATACGAGAACCAATTTAAATCTTTGCCAGGCCTCCTGCCTCGGGAATCTGATTCAAATGAACTCACCATGGGTTACCGAGTCCAGGCTCCTAAACACAGAGCGCGTCTCAAAATGGTGCGGCATGCTATAGACATTCTGTCTCAACAAAGCTTTCATTTTTGTTCTCCCCTTGCCACAGACATGCTTGTCTCCTCGATGATTGCTTCATTGTGGTCTCGGCAGTGCCTTTCCCATATGTGTCTCCGCTGTCTCCGAGTAGATTATATGTTGCAAGGAGGCTTTAATGTGGTATAAGGTCACCGCCATACTGCAAAGCCAGTATGAACCAAGATTCATTTGGGATGAGGTAGTCACAAAAGGAATCACTATAGGTTTATAGCTACCTACATTCTAAATTCATATGTATATAAAGCGCATTGGTATAATACACAGTCTATAGAATGTAGTGTGTATAATCATTGTATTTATGGTCTATACACATTAAATACTGTATGTTTATTGTACACTACATAGATTAATAGCTTAGTGTCACATTTGTTTTGTATGCTATCCATTCACCACCATCATCCAACGCACACACATCCCACATGCCCACAAACCCACATATTTAATAACATATATTCCACGTGGTCCCATATTAACCTTCGACGGTCTCCTGGAACCACATCATTTCCAGAGTAAACTTTTGTTGATCCCGTGAAATACGTGGGTTTTGTTGTTGATGTTGTTTGTTTTTTTCTCTAAAAAACAAAAAACAAAAAAAACTCTCATTTCAAGACTTTTTACAATTTACAGATTCCTAGGTCACTTTGGAGCTCATCCTGAAGAACCTCGTGCCCTCTCAGATTGATTTACAGTGAACCACCGCAGACATTGCTGGAAGCCATTGGAATCCCTACATCGGAAACTATGTCAGATCTAAGTGATGGAGATTAACCCCACTTTAATCCCACCTCGAGAGCGCGACTTAATTCCCTGGGTTCATATCGTCCCTCAAGAATCTCAAGAACCTCCCCCACTGGAACTAAGTGCAGAGGACACTGTCCCGCTAATCTCTTCACTGGCTTTCCCTGCCCTGCAAACCACACCCAAGTGTAGCTGTCGCAGGCTGTGAATTGCTAAGGCGACCTTTGAATGGGGCATTATCTAAGTCATCAAGCTTCGAGGCAACTGCAGCTTCTTGCAGACACTCACGATTACTAGCGTCTACATCAGCTTTCCTCATCTCATTCTCTACCGTTTGAAATACCTAGAGTAACAATTCCTGCTTGAGCATTAGCGCACAGAAAACTAAAGCCTTGCTTGAGATAAATACTATTCCCTGGGGCTGAATTTACACTCAAAATAGTCTCTCTCTCTCTCTTCTCCCTCTCTCTCTCTCTCTCTCTCTCTCTCTCTCTCTCTCTCTCTCTCTCTCTCTCACTCTCACTCTCTCTCTCTCCCCCTCCCACTCTTCTCATGGCCCTGTTCAGTCTGAACCCTTCTAGATCTCTCTGTCTGTTCTCTCCCTCATGTCTACAATCGAGCCTTCTCTTCAACCATACCTAGGAACGAACGGTCATGTCCTCTTTCTCATTCAAGTGTATCAAAGCTTTCTAAGTCACAGCCATCACACAGACTTCCTCGTGCCAACTGTGTAAGGAATTATTGTAAGATAGACAAGGCTTCCTCACCTTCCTATCTCAAAACTACAACTATCCAGAAGCTACTTGGCACACCAATAAGTGTGTGCCCAGGGCTTATGGTTTGGATATGAAGCTCACTGTTGAAGACTTGAACCCCAGTGTATTCTGGGAAAGTGGGGTCTTGAGAAGAGACTGGGTTATGAGGGCTCTGATCCAGTCAGTGGGTTAATCCACTGATGGGTTTACAGTTGAACTGATTATTGATAAGTGATCAAAGCTGTGGAAGGTGGAACAGGATTGGAGCAAGGGAGCCATGGGGGCTGTCTGTACACTTCCTCAGCAGCCTTCCTCTGGTTCTTTCCATGCCTCCTGGTTGCCTTGAAGCAAGCAGCTTCTGCACTGCCTGCTCCTGCTGCCATGATATTCTAGCTCATCTCGGGCCCAAAGCGAATGGGTCTAGCCTCTTGGATGGAAACCTATGAAATATGGAGTCCATATAAATCTTTGTCCCTTTTAATCTGTGGCGGGTATTTTGTCATAGTAATGAAAGGCTGACCAAGACTCAGGGAGGTGGCAGTACTGCTAATGGCTGGTTCTAGGCTGACCAATGCTCAGGGAGATGGCAATAAAGGTAACGGCGGGTTCTAGGCTAGGAGGAGGCACAGAGATGTGATGTGTACAATTTGCTTATGTTTTTAACTTTTTAAAAATTTATTCCTTGTGCCTTTCATGTCAATCATCTCCATTCCATTCATTTCCCATCCCTTCATATCTACCCTCTGCCCTTGAAACTCCCTCTCTCCAATGAAATAAAATACATTTTAGAGAAAAGAAGAAGAAAGGAAAAATCAGTCTCATCTTGGAAGCTGTAATGTAACACAGTGAATCACACAGTAAATACTTTTAGCCCTATATCTTCACTTTCAAGTGTCCATTGCAAAGTGTTATTAGTCTGGTTTGAGGCCTCTGGTTTCTGCTCACTATCAGTGCTGGGCCCTGTCTGGGACTCCTCTTGGATATCCTGTTGTCCTGTGTTGTGGAGATCCTGCAGCTTTGGGTCTGCAGGACCGGTTCCTTCACACACTCCAGCTGATCCCGATGGGGTAGACGTTGGGGTGCGCCAACTCATAACTGTTTCTAGGCTTGGGTAGTTGCAAAGTTGGTCAGCCTGACAGCTCTCCCTTGTCCTCACCAACATGGTGAGCTCTCCTGCATTGCCCTGACTTGTTCACCCCTTGCAGCGATGAGCAAGGGGTGGGGTTGATTCTCCTGCTTTCACTTCCTCAGGGTTGGTTCTCCCACGCCTCCACCTTCAGGGTCAGCTCTGCTGTGCTGCCTAGGTGTGGCATAGGAGCCGCCCTCTCGAAAGCTGTAGCTGAGGAGGGGCAGGGACAGCCAGCTCTCCTGTTCTTATGACCTCTGGGCCGGTTCTCCTTCCTGCCTCCAAGTGTTAATGGGCAGGATAGGAGAGGGCATCTTCCCCCCCACCCATGCCACCACACCACATGACAGATGAGTAATGGGGACAGCTTTCCCACGCTCACAACTTTAGCGCTGGTTCACACACACCTCCAACAACAGGGTTGGCTCTATTGTGCTGTCAGGGCCTGCTCTCTTGAGTGGTGCGGCTCATGTGGGCCAGGGATGGCTCTCCTGCTCTGATGACCTCAGGGCCAGCTCTCCCACCTCCTGCCTCAGGTGTTGAGAACGGGACGGGGGGGGGGGGTTTGTCAGGGAGTAAGTATCTTTCTCCACTCATGCCATCGTGTGACAGATGGGTAATGGGGGAATTTGCTTATTTTTACGATGTTATATTTCTATAATGGCTGATTAAGTTACTAATGTGGCCTTAATCATCTTGTGGAATTCTTCAATTTTTTTTCACAGTACCCCCATAGCACACCGTTTGTTTAATGTGTTTTTAACAAAATTCCAGGAAAAAAAAATTCTCAAATTTGGTGCTCATCAAGATGAACTTTCTTCCCTTTACTTTTTTTTTTTTTAAGGGATAAGGAAATGTCCCTTCCTATAATGTCCTTTTCCAGAGCAGAAATCCTGAAAATAGGGTCCTTTTATTTTTCTTATTAGTCAAATTGTTCTCTGACAATGAAGTAACTATTTCATTTTAATCCAATTAACTCAAGAGTTCAAAAGCTGTGCCACATGCTTTGAAAAGGTCCATAAGAGAGAGAGACAGACAGACAGACAGACAGAGAGAGAGAGCCAAAGGTCAAAGCAAAGCGGAATTTATAATGCCTATGAAATTGTACCCAGTGCAGAACCTCTGATAGTCACATACTCTTTCCAAACGTGACTTCATTAAGATCCTCCCACGTCAGATGCTAAGTGGCCCCTTGCCTTTGCTCTGCCTCCTCTGGACTGACAATTCTCTTATGGTTGGTTCTAACTAGATGCCGTCTGGAGAGAGATTGTATTGGCATCGTTCCCATTGCTCATTTCTATGTACGTCTGAGGACAGAGTTTCTGTCCACTGACTCTGCAGATAGAAACGCTGAGACTGCTGGCTGCTGCACAGCCATTTCCGAGGGGTAGGCCATTACATGTGTAATTTCTCATCTCCGTGGCACTCTCCAATATTACTTAATTGCTGCTGGTTTAGGATCTTTCTAGCACCCCAGACCTCCCCCATGACAGATTTAAATCCTTAAATAAGTTTCTAAAGAAAAGAAACAAATAAAATCCAAACCCCAGAACTAAGTACCAATGTAAATCACATTACATCATGGCAAAAATTCCTATGAATCGGGGGTTGGAGAGATGGCTCAGTGGTTAAGAGCATTGCCTGCTCTTCCAAAGTTCCTGAGTTCAATTCCCAGCAACCACATGGTGGCTCACAACCATCTGTAATGAAGCCTGCAGGAAGAATACTGTATGCATAATAAACAAATAAATATTAAAAAAATTCCTATTAATCTATCATTTGACACACTATTTGGGGCATTTTTTGGGGGTATCAGTTTTAATCTACTTTTTTTTTTTAAAAAAAAAGAATGTTAACTAAATTAATACTTTACACTGTCTTCTCTTAGCTATCTTCTAATTCCTGCTGAGGGGAAATGAAAGACCAGGAAGGAGTCCATTTCCTCATCTGGCACTGCTATAGAATGCGGCCAGAAATGCCATCTAAGAAGGAAGGGCTCGTCTGAAGGAAAGCGGGGATGGGTAAATGCGCTAGATGGTTTGGGGGTAGGAATCAGAAAGGGAAAATGTTATAATCAGTTTATAATCCCTAAAGAGAAAGGAAGGAAGGGAGGGAGGGAGGGTTAGATCTATAAGACAGCTCATCAGGCAAAAAGATCTTTGCTATCTAATGAAGCAAGCCTGATGATTTATGCTTGATCCCCAAAACACATGCTGAAGGTGGAAGGAGAGAGAGACTCTACAGAACTCTCCTCTGACCTCATACATGCTGCAGCACAGAGAGAGAGAGAGAGAGAGAGAGAGAGAGAGAGAGAGAGAGAGAGAAAGGTACTCATACACTAAGAAACCTTGTCTTAGAAAGAGAAAAGAAGCAAAGCAGGCAGGCAGGCAGGCAGGCAGGCAGGAAGGAAGGAAGGAAGGAAGGAAGGGAGGGAGGAAGGAAGGCAGGAAGGTAAGAAGGGAGGGAGGGAGGGAGGGAGGGAGGGAGGGAGGGAGGGAGGGAGGGAGAAGGGTGTGTCACACACAGGCTACTGTCTATCATGGCAGGGAACTCCTGGTGGCAGGAGCTTGACAGTCAAGTCAGGAGTTATGAATGCTAGTGTTCTCCTTTTTCTCCAAGCCATGATCCCATTCCAGGGATTGGTTATATCCACAGTGGGCATTTGATGATCTTGCCTCAAGATCATCAAGATAATCCCTCCACTTGAGAGCAGAGGTAGTCAGATCTCTGTGAGTTCAAGGCCAGCCTGGTTCACAGAATGATTCTAGGACAGCCAGGGCCCAAAAACAAAACAAACAAAACAAAACAAAACAAAAAAAATGAACAAAAAAGTTGTGCTTGAGACTTGATGGTGAAGCTCCTAAAGGAACTTTGGACAGGTGACTGCTGTGCACACCTTGGACTCTTCCTTACAATAACCTTGACTATTATCTAAAGAGGGTAAAGGTGGCACTGAGGACTTCTTGTACCAATTATTTATGTCATAAGTTGGTTTAATACAAAAGTAGGAAAGAGCTGTACTTTCCCCCTTTTTTAACTTACTTTTTATTTGTTCTTGTGACTTTCCCATCATGCTTCTCGATCCCACTCATTTTTCTATCCCTTCATATCTGCCCTCTGTCCTTGCAACCACACAAGATAAAATAAAATAAAATTTAAGAGAAAAAAAAGGTGATTAAAAGAAAGAGAAGGACAAATCAGTCTCATCATGGAAGCTACAGTGTGGCACAGTGAGTCACACAGTAGACACTTTTAGCCATATGTCTTCACTTGCAAATGTTCTTTGCAGAGCACTTGATCTGGTTCAAGGCCTCTAGTTTCTGCTACCCTAACTATGCTGGGCCCTCACTGGGACTCCTCTGGACATCATGTTATTGCTCTGTATTGTAGAGGTCCTGCAGCTATTGGTCTGCAGGACCGGTCCCTTCACGCTCTTCAGTAGATCACAGACAGGGTGGATGTTGGCGTGGGCCAGCTCATAACCCTGGTTCTGTGCCTGGGTAGTTGCAGGGTTGGTCAGCTCACCCACTCTCTCCTTCCTCACCACCAGCTGTACTTTTCTTATAACGTATGCTTTTTATTCAAAATGATCCTTTCTCCCTGAATATAACAGGTCTTTATTATAAGTTTAAAATATTTGTATTATCTCAAATTTATACACAAATTTCCCCTTTCTCAAAAACATGTAAAAATGCCACTTACAGATACTAAAATGTCATTCAGTTTCTAAATATTGTGGTAAATCATTTAGAAAATGTAAATTTAAGGTGAATTTTATTGTGATAATTATATATTTACGTGCAACTCTAACAAACAGCACAGAAGGATCCCTTGGGTATCATTCGTCTAGAAAGCTATCTTAATTTGGCCCTGTCCCTGGTCTCTACTTATAAAATATGAATATAGATGAAATCCCACGATGTTTAGCCATCAGAGATTGGTTCTTCATTTCTCAGCATAATTTCTTGGCAATTCATCCAAGCTGTTGCATGTATCAATAGCCCATCCCTCTCCGCTGCTGAGTAGTATAATATGCTATCTGTGTATTCACCACTTTAACCTTCTGCCTATTGAAAACCACCTAGGCTGATTCCAAGCTTAACCATCCTGACTAAGGCTGCTGTGAACTTACCAGGCATAGGATAATGTGAACTTGAGTCTTCATTTTTCTGGCATAAATGCCTGGAAGTGTAAATTGTGACTCATGTGGTCGCTAAATGTCATATTTCTCGAAAGATATCTTCCAGCATGGATGGACTGCTTACATTCCCATCACCAATGTATGAGTAGCTCAGTTTTTCTACATCCTCACAAACGTTTAAAGTTATCGCGGTCTTTATAATTTAGCAACTCTGATAGATATATAATGATATTCTTCATTTTAACTTGCATTTTCTCTAAAAGCTAATAAGTTTGAACATCTGTGCATTCTCTTATTGCTTTCTCCATAGCCTTTGTAGGGTACTACTTCTACATTTTATTTTGATTGTTGTCTCATCACATTATTGGCTTTTAGATATTGAGATTTTGGTTTCTGAGCAACTCAAGCATGGAAAATATTTCCATCTTGTACAATAAAAACTTTAAGACATCGAGGAAAGAAGTTGAGTAAGACATAGGAAGATAGAAAGATTTCCCATGCACGTGCATTGGTAGGATTAAAGTAGTGAAAACAGCTATGCTACAAAAAGCAAACTACAGATTCGGTGTAATCCCCATCAAAATTCCAAAACAATCCTTCACAGAACTTGAAGAAACAATCTTAAATTTCACACAGAAACACCACACACGCACACAAAGCCAGTATAGCTAAAACAATACTGAGTAATAAAAGAACTGCTGGAAACATCATTATCCCAGATTTTAAGCTGTGTTATAGAACTATAGTAATAAGAACAGCGTAGTATTGGCATAAAAATAGACACGTTGATAAAAGAAATAGAATTGAAGACCTAAACATAACTTCATATACATACAGACACCTAATAATTTTTTACAAAGGAGCCAAAATACACACTGGAAAAAAAGAGAGCATCTTCAATAAATGGTGCTATTCAAACTGGACAGCTGCATGTAGAAAAATATAACTAGATCTATATCTGTGACTGCGCACAAAACTCAACTCCAAATGGATCAAAGACTTTGACGTAAGGCCCAATACCCTGAATCTGATCAAAGAGAAAATGAGGAATAGTCTTGAATTCTTTGGCAAATCTGTAGCATAGGCATTGAGGCCAATAATTAATAAATGTGACTCCCTGAAGCTTTTGCAAAGCTCTGTATAGCAAAGGACAACATTGTTCAAGAAAAGGGGTTTATCTTTCATTAGATTATTGATGAAGTAGATAAAATAACATCGTAAAGATTTGTTTACCTTTACACGTATGGTTTGCCTTCATATATGTCTGTATACTATGTGCATGCCCAATGCCCTTGAAGGTCAGAAGGAACCGGGGCTACCCTGGAACTGGAGTTATAGATGGTTGTGAGACACCATGAGAGTGCTGGGAACTGAACTCAGATCCTCTTCAAGTGTGGCAAGTTCTAACCCCTGAGTCATTTCTCTACCCACAGATAAAATTTACTTTTTTTTTTTTAAAGAAAATATTCAACCAGCCTTGCTTGCCTATTATAATAAATGCCGCCTGGTCACAGTGTACATTTTAAACGCATTGCTTTGGGAATTTTTCTGCGTACTGTTTTTCAGAATGTTTGCATTTGTTGGTATTTTTCGTTCTGCATTGTTGCTGTCATTTACTTTATGGCATTGCTCTTTCTGCTAAGGTCAATGCTGACCTTTGTAAAGTAAGTTAGAAAGTTCCATCTTCTACATGAAGACATTGTGCAGAGTCAGTTTTAATTCAATTTTAAAGCACCACTATTGGTGTCTCCCTATTGGCCCCTTTGCTCACCATTTTGGTGTCTCTGGGTGGGTAAAAAGATTGTCTATAGGAACAGATAAACTTTGCTGACCAGGTCCCAGTCTCTCCTGAGAGTTCTGCCTTGCCATCAGGGTTATTTCTAAGCAACGAGAAGAGGCTTGGATGCAGTGGTGATCAAGAAGACTCTTCAAGCACTGATTTCCAAGGGCAGTTCCCAGTTTGTTTTACGAGCAGTTGTCGGTCCCACAAAGGGCTGTCAGAAAGACTCCAGTGCAGGCCAGGGAAAGAAACGAATGTACATGGGCTGCTTTCTTTTTTTGCTAGACTGAAGGTCAGCTTTTGTTTAGGCAGTACTCCGCTGTTGTGTAAGGACTTACAGGACAGCTGGCCATGGGCTTGTCTCTGGAGAGAGCGCATTGTTGGCGCATACTCTATGATGAGCTTTCTGTAATCTTGGTGTACCAAACTACCGTGTCTTCTCCTCATTATATGTATTTTACAGTTCTCCGATCATCTTTCACATCATTTTAAGGGATCATAGCTGTGTTTAGTGGAAGGGAACAAGAAAAATAGATCCACACCATCTTTCTAGATTGGGGGTGACCTTCACTCTTAGTCATAGAAGCCTGAGGACTCAGTCAATCCCCAGACGTCTTAAATTACTTCAGTTCAGCATAGACGAGCAAGAACTTAACATGAAGATGAGGAAGAAGACAGACTCATGCATCATTAGAATTGACCTTAAGCTGATGCAGCATAAAGGCCACGAGGAAAAACAAACTAATGATAGCAAAAGTTCTTTTCTTTGTAGTAGCTTCTGGCCATCTCATCAAAATTCAGGTTTATGTAACATTTAATTATGGGGTTCTTGGAAAATTTGTGAAAATTAGTAAGTAATGATACTATTTAAACCAAATGATTTTTTTAAAAAAAAATGTCAGTTTGAAATGGTATGCATGGATTATTTTATTATCCACATTCCCCTATTAAATGAGACACCAACATTTAGTTTTTAGTATTATTTATTTATTTTGCATGTGTGTGTTGGGGGGGTCCCTAGTGTATGCACACTACATGTGAGTAGGAGCCCATTGAACTCAGAAGAAGTTATCAGATCCACTGGAACTGGAGTTTCAGATGGTTGCAAGCTGTTGTGTAAGTACTAGGAGTCGAGCCTGGGTATTCTATATGAGCACACGTGCTCTTAACCACTGAGACTCCAGTCCTAGACACCTTTGTTTGAATGAGCTATAGGATAATTGAAAGCAGCAATGAGCAGTCATGAGTCGTGTGTGACTGTTGCTGTTGTAACTGCCCTATGCTCCTCTTTTTCTTATTAATCAGCATTTAAAGACAGGACATATTATTTTTCCTATCCATATAATCATGATTGACCAGTTTCAGCCGGTGAGGGTCAAATCAGCTGTTATTTATTGAAACTTTCTCATTGTAATTCCATTTAAATGGGAAAATATTTATCATTAAGATTCATTGAGTTTCTTGGATCCTTTAGCTAAGACAGATACACTAGAATAATAGGGTACACAAATTTGATTCCTGGGCTTGACATTTTTAAAATCAGCACAGTTATACATCATTGGCAAGTTTCAGAATCCTCATTGGTACCCTTACTATCTTTAACTTATTTTCAGGATTAACCCACTTCAGTACCACAAGGGATGTCAAAGCACAGGGAAATTACTCTGATCAGTTTACCAAGTTGTATTGTATCAATAATTCTTATACTTCCCAATCCAGTGTAACACCAGTTAAGGGATGACAAATAACCACCTCTCTACCTTGTAACAGAATCATAATGACAGGATTGGTTAGTGTTATTGAACCCATTAAGCAACATAACCAAGTTGATTCAAAAGCCAACAGAATTTCCAAGTAATATTACTATCCTTAAGAAAAATGCTTTAATAGGAATTATGTCTGGGGCTTTAAAATTAGCACCTTCTGGCTGGGCGGTGGTGGCGCACGCCTTTAATCCCAGCACTCTGGAGGCAGAGGCAGGCGGATCTCTGTGAGTTCGAGGCCAGCCTGGTCTACAAGAGCTAGTTCCAGGACAGGAACCAAAAAGCTACGGAGAAACCCTGTCTCGAAAATAAAAAAAAAAAATTAGCACCTTCCGGCTCAAAAAAATATTAGCAGTAGCAGGCATCCAACTGGAAATCTTGAAAACAAACAAACACAAAAGAAAGCAAAACAAAACAAAAAAACCTTCTGGGTTATGATAGGTTGGCAGACTTTTTTGATCCGTATTAAATACTTAAAAGACATTGTGTTGTTCTTTTAGACTAGTTTTTAATCCAAGGAGAATATTTATATTTATATGCAAAGAGAAAACCCATCAGTTGTTGTAAATTTATGAAAAAGTGAAAAGCATGGCTACAATCCAACCAACGCTGTCTACATTGTCAGTTCACAAAGAGATTGTATTATTGCCCTACTTACTATTGCCAATATTAGCATAACCTAGGTATGGTAGCCTCATACTGCAGTCGATATTGGTATATTTGAAGGCTGGAAGTAACCTATATTTTCTCTTTTATCTAAAGATATGCATAAGCATAATATTGTGACTTTAAATAAATTAACAGAGACCACATCGTCAGTGGTATCTGACCTCTTTAGGGGTGGAATGTTGCCAATTTCTCTCTGCAGTCCCCAAATTTAGTGCTTTATTTTCTAAATAAAGGCACAATAGGTGCTCACTAGATATTTGTTAAATAAATATTGTTTACTGCTCACAACGACCTGTGACTCTAGCTTCAGGGGATCCAAGCTCTCTTCTGGACTCTAGATGCACAGGCACTCACTCATCCACATCTCAAGACACACACACACACAGACACAAAGAGATGTACACAGATACACACAGATGCACACAATTTAAAAAAAAATGAGAAAATTTAAGATTTATTCAAGTAGCTCCTGCTTCGTTACCTAAAGCCACACCCAGTTGAATTCTAAACTTGCCTAGCTTACAGGCCAAATGGTGGAGCTGGATGATTATAGTGTTGGGTAGAGTTCAGGTGTTTGGGAGAAAAGGAAAGTTAAAATACGCTGCCGGTGTGTGCTTGACCAAATAGAGTTCTGGTTGGTAAGAATGGAATAGCTGGGCTGCTCAGAAAACTGAACTAGATAGTGAAGTGAGCTCTACGCTACGGATTCTTGCCTAAATGTGTGCAATGTATGTGTGATTGCTCTTGTCTAAATGTATACGGTCTACATGTGATTGCTCTTGTCTAAGTGTATGCAGTCTATGTGCGATTGTTTTGGGCTCCTGGGCTTTACAAATGCCATTCCTGCTTGGTGGCCACAAATGTGTTTGTCACTTAGCTCCCTGCACCCAAGACACTCCTTCCCACCCGCCACCCACAGAGAGAAATGCTGTTCTGAGTCACTCAGCCACTACAGAATCAACCCCCACACAGGGACTGTTAGAGCAGTTACCATGTCCTCCTTAGAATCTGGTGTGTTAAATTCTGCTCGTTTCTCTTATCAAAAGCAACATTCTGCATATTATAGAATTTGTTCTAAATTGGTTTAAAATGACTCAGTGATCTTTGCAAGACAGTGCCACAATCGTTGAAGCTCTGAGTGATTTTTATTGTCAGTCAAATGGGATGTCTTTTAAGGGAGAGAAACCATTACTATTACAACCAGAGAATTTGAGATGTGGGTGGCAATCCCTGTGGACACATCCATCTCAGCTGAAATGAGTTAACTGGTGAGTGAGATTTCATCTGCTAACGCTCACAGAACATTCCTCACACAGATCAGGGCAGCATCTGGGGGTGGGGACAAGGGGTGAGTGTAGGGGTGCAGATGGAAAAACCCTGTCAGGAGGTCCTGCTTAGTATGTAGGGCTGAATAGGAAGCATTCTTCCAGCCCACTTGCCAACAGACAAGGCCAGCCTGGAACAGTGTCAAATTCAGAGACCAGAAAAATGACAGAATACCATATTAGACAAGAATTCAAACATGGGCTAAGGAATTGAAATTTTTACACAGAAAGGCAGTCTGACACCATTTGGTCTTTGCATGCCTCGTGTGTTTAAGTTTGATCATTGGTTTATGGTTCTTTTTAAAAATAGCAATGCAATGATCTTTCAGACAAGTCATCCTTAAACGCCATTTTCAGATCAACTTTGTTTGTTAAGAAGTCTTAGGCTACATCTTGTCTCTATAACTTCTACAAAACAAACATTTTTTTAAGCACCTACTGTGTGATGTTCATAGTGCTAAAGATGAAAAGAACCTTACATTTAAGGAGCTTTGCAAAGGAAGTCGTTTTGATTAAAAATCTAGCGTAGTAAATGGTTCGACTGAAGCATGTACTTTGGGTAATACTAATCCAATATGGTGATTGACTTGGCAGGAATGAACATGTGGAGACTGAAGGGAAGATTGAATGGGAGCAGTGTTTAAGTAGTCTAGTGTCTTGCTGTGACCATGTAATTTTGGAGTGTGGATAAAGCTTCTTATTTATGGTCAGGATCTCTAGGTACCTGCTGGACTGTACTCTTAAGACCAGTTTTAGAGCTGGGCATGGGATGTACGCTTGTATTCCCAGCACTTTGGAGGTCAGAGGTAGGAGGATCAGGAGTTATGAAGCGAGTTCAAATCAGCCTAGGCAACCTGAGAACCTCTCTCAAAAAGATAAAAATAAAAGAACAAGAGCTAACAAATTGACTCAGCAGATAAAGACACCTTCCACCAAGGCTTAAAAGCTAAGTTTGAGCCTCAGGACCCACTTGATGGAAGGACCACAGTCTGTCATAGGACCTTCACTTGTCAGCTACGGCATGCACATTTGTTCATCTGTGAGAACACACACACACACACACACACACACACACACACACACAAATACACAAAATAAGTTGAAATGTAATTAAAATTTTTTCGAGGAACAGAAGACCAATTTAGCTTAAGAGGACTTAAGGATTCAAATTTATGTACTATAGACATTCTGCCTTTAAATGAAGCAAGCAGAATCTGAGCAAGACGAACAGGGTACTGGGGACAATTGGCTAACAGTAATCACATAAAGGAAGTCCACTGATCTCAACAGTGTAACAGTGACATCAACTTAATTAAACATAGGTGATTTTAGTCGACATGTAAAGAAGAACAGTTATCCAAGATCACATAGGACACAGTAGGGCTGAGATTCCAACTTAGTTCTCTGGGCCCATTCTGGCCAATCAGGCAAAGCGGTACTTTAAGAGAGAATGATGAAGCTGGAGAGATGGTTCAGTCCATGGAGTGCATAGGCAAGGAGACCTGAGCTGGGACTCCAGCACTCATAGAACCCTGAGCTCTGCAGACAGAATCATTGCCATCCATACACCTGACAGAGGATTAATAATCCTGACTATATAAAGAACTAAAAACAAAAACAAAACCAACCAAACAAACAAACAAAAAACCAAAGGGTCAAAAATCAAACAAATAAACAATGTCCTGTTCAAAAAAATGTAGCTGGGACCTCAACAGAGAGTTCTCCAAAGAAGAAAAAAAATATATGAAAAAAGTGTTTATTGTCCTTAACTATTAGGGAAATGCAAATCAAAATAACTTTGAGATTCCATCTTACCCTACTCAGCATTGCATTGCATTACAGATGCTCATGAGCTGCTGTGTGGTGGCGGGGAATTAAACTCGGGACCTCTGGAAGAGCAGCCTGTGCTCTTAACCTCTGAACCATCTCTCCAGCCCCTGCTTACACATTCTTAAATACATAATTTCAACTTGCTCAGTCTGTATAATGTTATTAATACATGTATTTTCAGGGCTCTCGGGGGGGAAAGAGAACCTTCTTTCATTGCTAGTGGGGATGCAAATTCCTCCAGCCAATCTGGAATTCAGTGTGAAGAAATCTCAAAAAACTAAAAATAAATCTACCATAAAACCCAGCTTTACCACCTCTTGCGATAAGCCCAAAGGACTACTCATCCCACTCTACAGATTGCCCAGCCGTGTTCATTACTGCTATTTACAAGTTAGGAAATGGAAACAACCTAAGTGTACTCCAGCTGGCAAGTAGATGGTGAAAATGTGGTACATACACACTAAGAAATACTATTACACTGTGAAGAAAAATGAAATCATGAACTCTGTAGGTAAATGGGTAGAACTAAAAGAAAGTCATATTGAGATCGAGACAGGGAACCCAGACCCAGAAAGACAAATGTCACATGTTCTTTCTCATTGGAGGCTCCCAGTTCTAAATCTGCTGATGTGAGTACATATCCAGGAGTAATTGAAGAACCAGGAAAGCAAAAAGGGATCATTGCCTGGGTGGGGGCAATCAGGAGGGGAATCGCAGGGTACAAGTGATCTGATAGGGGATATGGGGAAAGTGGGGGGGGGGGCTCTAGGTAGGGGCCAGGGGATAAACACAAAGAAGGAGCACGGAGAGTAAAATAACAGTAAGGATGTCCAAAAAAGTCACAAGAAATCATGTTATTAACTATGTACCTAAAAAATACAAGTCTGTGAACAAATATACATATATAGTTTAAATTAAAGTTTCCTATCTGGGCTGATAGTGCTTCCACCAAAGGCCCAACGCCATCTTACAAAAACCCCAACACCAAGCATGAGAAGCCCTCTTTTGAGTTCTTGATCAGACTCCCAAAATATTACAGGTTATTGCCTCTGGTTGCCCTCCCGAAATGGAAGGCTAAGTCTCTATTTTTTTTAAAAAATATTTATTTATTTATTATGTATGCAATGCTCTGTCTGTGTGAATTCCTGAAGGCCAGAAGAGGGCAACAGACCTAATTACAGATGGTTGTGAGCCACCATGTGATTGCTGGGAATTGAACTCAGGACCTTTGGAAGAGCAGGCAATGCTCTTAACCACTGAACCATCTCTCCAGCCCCTAAGTCTCTACTTCTGAAGATACCATGTACTTCAGACTCCAGGCCCCAAGGTTCCTGAGCTAGAAATGATTTGAAAACCTCTTCTCTTAGGACTAGCTTTCATGACACCAGAAGATACTACGCAAGCTTCCAAAGAAGGAAAGCAACCTAAAGTCTTACCCAGCTATGACCCTTACGAACCATAACAATAGCAGCATGGCATGACAACCCTAAGGTTCAGCAGTGGCATACATACCTTGTCAGTAACCGACAGCTTTCTAATTGAAGTTAAGGTCTTCTCAACAAGAGAGAAATCATGCTTGATACTGGAAACCGAGCCAACTATCCAGGGTTTTTAAAAGCCTGTATCTTGGAAGAGAACCTACAAGTACCACTTTACTAAACCAGCATGATTCGTGAGAACATTCTTAGGGTCTGTCATCATACCTACAAATAAGAGTAGTCTTCATCCCTCGTCAAGTAAGCTGCTTTTTGCAACAGATGGAGGCTATGCCAGAAAACCACAGGCAATCAAAATGCAGATTTGTAGAATCCATTCCCGGTGGATACATCTACAAAACAGCTCATGGAACATTGTGAAAGAGGGAATAAAAAGATTGGGAAAAAAACAGAAAGAAAAAAAAAAGCAGACGGCCAAGGAGTTTGCTGTGAAATTGTGTCTCCTAGAATTGTCAGAAGATACATCCATAAAGTCTGACCAGCATGACTGCCTAAAAATGACCTGAACAAGAACAACAACAACAGACAGCTTACACAGACTGTGGAAAGCCCAAGAGACCTCAACCCCACACAAAGAACAACAGGAATACTGAGAGCCAGAGTCTTCCCAGGGGAAGAGCACACCAATTGATTATCCAATACCAAACAGTCAGCCCTGAAAATACACGTATAAGTAGCGTTAAGAATGTGTAAGTCAGGGCTAGAGAGATGGCTCAGAGGTTAAGAGCACAGGCTGCTCTTTCAGAGGTCCTGAGTTCAATTCCCAGCCGCCACATAGCAGCCCACAAGCATCTGTAATGTAATCTGGTCATGCGGATCTGTAATGAGCTCTGTCATGCAGGAATACATGCTGGCAGAACACTGTATACATAATAAAGAAATCAATCTTTAAAAAGGATGTGTAAATATATACATGCATATATATGTATGTTACGACAATTGGTGAAAAAAGAGGTCATGACTTTGAAAGAGAACAGAGAAGGGTATATGAGAAGGTTTGGAGGGAGAAAGGGAGGGTGGAAATGATGTAGTTATATTACAATCTCCAAAATAAAAATAACTAAAATACAAAGCTGAGTTCCACAGTGAGGGCATATGAACCTATCAGGGGTAGTTGCAAGGAGAGGCCCAAAGCTTCCTGGAAGCTCACTGGCCAGCCTAGTCAAATAGATGAACTCCAGGCTCAGCCCAGAGCCTGTGTTCAAAAACATCAGATGGACAGACTGGGGAGAGAGGGCTCAGTACTTAAGAGCAGTTGTAATCCAAGAGTGAGGACCTGAGTTTGAATCCCCAGACCCATATAAAAAGTTAGGCACAGACATGACTGTGCCTGGCTGTAACACCAGCACTGGCCAGTACTTTTGATTATTTTCTAGTTCCTAAAATCTTATATATACTCTCTTTAGGATTTTGTAACAACTCAATATTGACTGAAATAAATTTTAAAAGAGAAATAGAATAATGAATGAGCCAAAGCCATGTAAAGAGCTGAATTTATGACACACACACAGACAGACAGACAGACAGACACACACACAGAGAGAGAGAGAGAGAGAGAGAGAGAGAGAGAGAGAGAGAGAGAGAGAGAGAGAGAGAGATTTGGCAGACAATCAGTTGTCATTAGCTGGACCCACCAGGAAAATCAAAATATTCTCGTAGAAGAAGCACAGTGCTGTGAAATATGGAAGGGATTGTGCCGAACACCTCAGGGAAGTTCAATAGCAGGGAAAAGTGCCAGGTGCTGGTGTTTGGGAAAGCAGCCAAGCCTCTTGTTAGGATGACAAACTAGCTAGAAGCAGTTCAGGGTTGATGCTTACTGGAAAAGAAGAAAGAAACAGGCTGTGTCCTAAAAATGATGCTAGAAGCAGACCATTAGGCATTAGCCAAACCAAAGCTAAGGGCTCCTGGAAGCACAGTTTAAACAAAGCTGAACTAGGCTTGACGTTCTTTCTAGAAGTCAAGTCCATAATGAAGCTGCTATGAAGAGAGGGTGCTATTGGAACAATGAATGACACAGCCTTGAAAAGTTGGGACAAGAAAAATGCCACCTTTTGGGAATATAAGGGTTTTTGTTATTGTTGATGTTTTGGTTCTGTTTTCCTGCTCTTCTGGTTTCCCAGGTTTTCTCTGAGACCCATTGCCCATTAACACATCACATAAGTGACTTGCCCACCCAAGGCCCAGTACCCTAGCTACATCCCTTGCTCTTACAGCGGAAGAAGAAATGGTACCTAACGGATGCTACCTCACTGCTAAGCGTAGGCTTCCATGCATACAGTTGCCAACTCTCTTTGAGCTCATCTCCTTTCCGAAGTCTGGGTCTTCAGTGTTTCCTGTCTTCTGAGACTATTCATATTTCTCTAGTGTATATTTCTTTCATTTGAGTCAGCTGAGGTCATTTCTGTTACTTGCAACCAAATGATTCATTATCAAAAATGACAGCAAGATTCCGGTTCTTTCCAGAATCCGCCTTCCTGAAGGTAGAGCCAGGATCAATGTCTCTGGATCTGCACATTGTGGGTTCCCCCCCCCCCCCGAAGAGCTGCCCCCTAGCTGCAGCATCGTATTTCTCCAGAAACCTCCTGAGCACATCAGGCTGACTCTCCTACTCCAACTCTCTGTTCCAGTAACTAACGAATACATTTCCTTGTGCTCTGAAATGCTTAAGGCATGACATAGCACTCTGGGGCTTCTCTGAAATCTAAAGTGTTTATATGTCAACAGTCAGCCAAATGCTACCTTTTATATTCAGTATCTGAACATAATGTCAGATCTAAAATAACTACATTATCACATGAACAATATGTCTTTGATATACTGAAATGAAATGGAAATGTTGTGCACAGTAAATCAGATCAGCAAGCATGGCTACTGTGTTATTGATGTGACCAAGAAAATGATGTTTTTTTTTTTTGCTGTTGTTTTAAAAAAAGGGGGGAGGAGAGGGGCAACCGGAGAGCAGCTGAGAGGTTACGAGCACTTTGTGCCCTTTCTCAGGACTCGAGTTCAGTTCTCAGCACCCACATCTGACATCTCACCATCATTTTTACCTCCAGCTCTGACACCTCTGGCCTCCGAGTACATTTGTATTCACAGGTACATAACCAACACACACACACACACACACACACACACACACACACACACTCCTACACATAATTAAAAATAGTAAAAATAACTATTAAAAAATATAAAGAAGAAACTAAAAAATTACTTAGGCCAATGTTGAGAGATTTTATTTAAACACACTGTTTATTGATGTTTACAAACTTGAATAGACATTATATTTCCTAGGGCCCTTGGCTCAAACTTAACGTTTTCATTATAAAAATGGGGAGACCCATAAACGAGGAAGCTAGAACAATGATCCTTAAACTACAAAAAAAAAAAAAATAACTGAAGTTATTCGTAGCCATTTTCACAGGCAATCGATACAATATTGATTTTCTATTCTTGCTTCTCTTGCAGTAATGTCCTTGGCTCGAAACCCAACCTAAGCTAGGGAATATTAGCAAATAAAACAGTTCCTAGCTAAAGCTATGGGGAGAGAAATAAGGCAGTAGAAATCCAGGCCTACTTCTGAGATAAAAGACATTCCTACTATCTGTGGAATCTGCTGATCCTGGAATCATAGCACAGAGGCCCAGGATGAGTGGGTCCTATGGGAGGTTCCAGGGATCGCTCTGTTCTAGGCCAGAATCCAGGTCGGTCTCTCTGCTGGTCAGGAGCATCTTCAGTCACATGGAGATCTGGGTGGGGGTGTCTGGGTTGGACTGATTCACCCAAAGGGCAGGCCCCAAGCCTCTGAGTCAGTAGCACTTGTCCGAGTTTGTAAGAAAGAGCAGGAACTCATTGAAATTTAAAAGGAATCGATCAAATTAAAAAAGGGTTTAAAGCTATCATGCATTTGAATGCAGGCCATTAAAGAAGCCTTGGGGAAATTCATTCCAGAATCCAGCGCAGTCATTCCTTATAAAGGCGAACTCGCTGAAGCCTCTGTTGAGTGATTCACCAGTAAAGATCAAAGCTCAGATTTTTCCACTGGGGAAAATGGATTCTAAATAAAGGAACACCAAATCATAGTTTTATTTGATAAGTATTATTTAAAGTACCTTTGAGAGAGTCAACAAAAACTACTTTCAAAGAAAACATAGGCCTTCTTGGTCTTTTTATATTTATTTAGTTTTATGCATATGAGTGCTTGCCTACACGTATTTATACATAATTGTTGGTCAGAAGAGGTCATTGAATCTCCTGGAACTGGAGGAACAACAGGTGGTTGTGAGATACTATGTGAGATTCAAACTCAGGGGCTCTACATAGTAACAGGTGCTCTTACCTGCTGAGCCACTTCTCGAACCTCATTTCTTGATATTACATTCATTGTCATTATCCAAGAGTTGCATGCCCCCCACCCAAGCAATCATAGCAAGTGAACTGCATCTACCTTAAGTCACACCATGGTTGGAGGACATCCACTTCCAAAGTGTTCTTTCCCCCATCATCTCTGTGAAAGTATATTTTCTGGGCAATATTTGCTGTCTCAAAGCCACCATCATTTCAAACCAAAGATACCCAGATGTGTCATTTAAACAGTGGTCAAGGACATTTCAATGTAGTAACATGAAAATATTACTTAATTTTCCAGAGCATAGCATTTGGGGCAAGGGTGACATTTATTCTTCACAAAGCTTGTTGCAAACAGTAAAGATTTCCATAGTTGGCATAGTGACCGGAACTTCCACTTGGGGTATTACAGATAGAATCCATATCAAGAATGAGGGAGTGGGACAGCATTCTTTTCAGTCCTCATGGGCTAGGCATAGTGCCTCACCCCATGATCCCAGCACTCAAAATGCTTCAACAGAAGCACTCATGTGAGTCTGAGGCCAGCCTGAGTTCCAGGCCAGTCTGAGCTACAGAATGAAACACAGTCTCAAAAAGAGAAACAAGAACATCTTCCAGATATAACAGAATAATTTCTTAGATATACCTACATGAACTACATGAAGCCAAAAGTATGGAATAAGCCCCACAGCCCTTCCGCCTGCCAATTACCCTCTCTAAAAGGAAAACAGAAACAAAAGCAAACTGCCTTTAGACTTTATAAGCTTATCATTTTCAATAAACTGTCCTTTGGGGGGTGGGCTTAAGACAGAGCCTCAAGTAGCCCAGACTAGCTACAAACTCACTCTACAGCAAAGAATGCCCTTTGAATCTCTGATCTCCCTGATCCCATCTTCCAAGAGCTGGAACTGTAGTGGCATTTCAATCGTATTTTAATAAATAAAGACTGCCCTGAGGATCTGAGACTTAAACAGTCCCACTGGTCAGCCTTACAAACTAGGTTATGGTAACACAAATCTTTAATCCCAGTAGCCACACTAGTTGCCATAGAAATCAAGGGATGCACGCTTTAATCCCAGTGGTGCACACCTTTAATCCCAGCCCTAGAGAGGAATATAAAACGGGGTGCGGGGGGCAGGGGGGGGAAACAGTTCTCAGACAGTCTCATTCTGAGATTCCTGGAAGCAGAATTATCATTTCAGACTGAGGTCGAGGTAAAAACCAGTAGCTGATTGTTTTGCTTTTCAGATCTTCAGGTTGAACCCCAATATCTGACCCAGAGTTTTTATTAATTGTGCTTCACGGGACGATAGGAACCTGTCACTAAGTTCACTTTATGTGGTTCTAGGGATTGGGCCCAGCACTCCCTGCCAGGCAAGACCTCTACTGAATTAAGATGAATTCCCAGCTGAACTATGCTTTCCTAACATTGGGTTAGATGACATGCTGGTGTTCTGTAGACTCATAGAATAACAGATCTGAACGACATTTTGCAGTTCACCTAGAGGAAGTCTTCACTTACTGATGTGGCAAAATTTTGTCCTAGAGCTAGCAGATTAGTCTTGTTCCCCTTCCCTCCAAAGCATGAATCATTATTCTTGCCACACTTGACGTTTCATTAGCGCTGTTAGAATCTTTCCACACACACTAGAATTGCTCCTTTATTCTTAGTTTTCTTAAAAAGACTTTTCTCTAAATTACACAGTCAACACTGCAAATTACACAAATACTTTGCCTTGACTAAAATACCTACTTAAAATGACTGAGTACGGTGTGGTCAAAGAAAGTTAATGTTTAGTGTAATCTCATAACCCGGAGTCCACTTGAGCATACAATAGTAATAATAATGCCAAAATATAACTGAAAGAACCTGTTGTGCTATCTTTCTGGTTCATTTTTTATTGGTGTTAAGCACCAGTGAACCAGGTGATTCCATACCGGGTTTTCTTGCCATTCCAGAAAACACCATTCTGTCCAGTAAATGCTTACCAATTGAGAACCCAGGTTGCCCGCTACTTCATCAAGAATGATCCAACACAAAGAACTATGACGGCTAGGACATCAGCAAGATGAATAAGTAATGGAAATTTCTAGAAACAGACTCTTAGAGTATCAGAAAAAGAATCAAGCTATTGTTAAAGTCGGTTACTTTGACAACCTAGCCATTCAAATTAAAGTCAGTTACCATCTCCAGTCACCCATAATGAGTATTCACTGGAGAAAAGAATTTGGCTAATGTCAGAGCGACCTTAGGAAGGGCTGTACCACAATTACATGTGCAGTGTCCTGATGCTTTATGTTTCTTGCTCCAGTATGATTTTCACAAGTATCCGCTCATGTAATCCAGCATTCTGGGGTGGACAGTAGGTCCCAGGAAGGGGCAATCAAGAAAAGCAAGGTGCGGTACTGTTTCATTTGTGTAAGACACCTTGGGCATAGTGAGTAAAAACTGGCATGCTCTAAAACAGGAAAATAAAACCGGAATATTTTATCTCTGAAATAATTTAACTGAAATGAGTTTTATTTTTATAGAACCAAGAATTTGGTGAGTGGGGTGATAAATAGTGTCGGTTGGATCCTTAGCTCTCTGGGGTCTCCTGGGTAAAAGATGGAGCCGTTATTTAGAAAGGATGTCTCTGTAATAACCAAGACAGAGGTATTTGTAAGGGTTGGAGTTCTTTTTTTCTATGGTGAAGGTTGTTCCCCTTCCTTGAAGACCTTGTAGCAACTCAAGAAGGACATCAAACAGTGGAACCGAGTTTGTATGCGGGACCCTGCTGGCACTGATTGTCTGCAGGACTCTGGAGAGAGTACCCAGAGAACCCACCGCAAATGTGCTATGTAATGAACAGAACAGCAGCCCTCTGTACTTGGAGAGTCTGCCTTGAATGCAGTCAGAGCTCTCCCTTCACTCAACTCAGGCTGAGTCTGCACAGATATTCGCAGAGCACTGGGATGTGGCTTGATATGTGTGGGTAGTTCCCTGTAATAGCAGCTACGTAGTGTAATTTTCTTTATAAAGAAGCTTAATCATTCACCAGAGTGACTGAGGGGAATCACTGTGCAATAGGGAATGTGAAACCCTCAGGCCTTTCAGAGATTACTGGATTTGGTCTGTGAATAGTATATCTAGCAGGTGGAGATGGATTGTTGGTGCGGTTCAACGGTTAGAACACAGACTTAAAGAAAGCATTCCTAAATCTATATAATGGTATTTTCCTTGTTTTCTAATGTACTATCACTGTAGATAGTACCAACAAATTGTCAAGTTTCCACATTTTACCCTTGAAGTAATTCACTGTTTCTCTATATGATTGTGAAGAACAATGATCCTCACTTCATAACAAGAGCACCCTTCTTTCACAATAAAAGCACTGGAGACAGTATAGTGAAATTGAGGCTGTTTACCTTATGAACTTGCAATTCAGGTGTCAGCTCAGAATGGTCGAACACTAATTGGGACACATGGGCTTTCCTCCTTTTTCTGAATAATCAGGAAGGGACAGTCTTGTGGGTCATCTAGGTAGTCTGGGTCATATCAGGAAGGGACAGTCTTGTAGATCACCTAGATAGTCTGGGTCATATCAGGAAGGGACAGTCTTGTGGGTCATCTAGGTAGTCTGGGTCATATCAGGAAGGGACAATCTTGTAGGTCACCTAGGTAATCTGGGTCATATCAGGGACAGTCTTGTAGGTCACCTAGGTTATCTGGGTCATATTAGGAAGGGTCAGTCTTGTGGGTCATCTAGGAAGTCTGGGTCATATCAGGATGGGACAGTCTTATGGGTCATCGATGTAGTTGGGATCATATCAGGAAGGGACAGTCTTGTGGGTCATCTAGGAATTCTGGGTCATATCAGGATGGGACAGTCTTATGGGTCACTGATGTAGTTGAGATCATATCAGGAAGGGACAGTCTTGTGGGTCATCTAGGAAGTCTGGGTCATATCAGGATGGGACAGTCTTACGGGTCACCGATGTAGTTGGGATCATATCAGGAAAAGACAGTCTGTGGGTCACCTAGGTAGTCTGGGTCATATCCTTCCCTTTGTTATTTGCATCTGTCTTTTTCGCAGTAAGAGCTATGAATCGCCCATGGTTCCATCTACAAGTTTACATCCTGTTTATTTTAAAACTTATCAGACACATGACCTTGCAGACAAACTTAGCTGTTAGTCACTTTCTACTCTAAAGTTCGTAGTTGGGGGCGGTTGCTTATCTTGGCAGAATCTGGTGGCGATGGCGTAAGAGCAAGACTAGCAGCTTTTAGAAGGAACCGAGTGTTTTCTGTTCATCTGCAGCTGGACCCTAGGTGGACCTCTAAAAATAAACTATTTGGTTTTATTCCTAACAATTATTACTGGTATTCGCTTTCTTAGAAAAACAATTAGCCTGGTGTGATGGTACATGACGTCAACCCCAACACTCAGAAGGCAGTGGTAGGTGGATTTCTGTGAGTACCAGAACACCACAGACTACAAAAAAGACCCTGCCTCAACTAAAAATAAAATCCTAGTTTTTTAAATTATATGATCACCACACTTATTAAGATAGAAAGGACAAAGGGAAAGCCCTTGACCCCCTCCTCCTCTCTGTAGTTAAGTAAAAGAAGAGCTGTAGCTTATATTACGGTTTGGATAGAAAATGCTCCTTAGATGCTTAAGTTTGAACCCTTGGTCTCCTGCTAGCAGCACTGCTGGGGGGGGAGGGTTGTGGGTTCTTTGGGAAGTGGGGCTTGTGGAAGCAGGTAATTAGGGTGGGCCTTGAAGGCTGGGTGAAGATGGTGCCTTTGATGTCTAGTTCTTTCTGTGCCTGACTCATTGCCATGCAAGCTGCTCTGGCAACTCCTTCCTGCAGCTATGGTCAGAGCTTCTCCGTAGCTATGCCATTCCCACAGTGATGGACCGAAATTCCTCCAAGGTTATAGGCCCAAATAACCCTTTCTTTGCTAAAGTTGTTTGAATCCGGCATTTTGTCACACCGCGGCAGAGAGTAACTAATATATCATGTACTGAGGAGGGGACCAAGACGTAAGGAAGGGAAGCAATAGTGACGCCACTGTGGGACACTAAAAGGTACTGAAAAACCTTGTTTAACCAGTGTGGATTTTACTGGGTGCTCAGAAAATGCTCCATAGACATTCCTGTCTAGTTGGTTATCACAAAGTTAATCAAATCATCACTGCCAATCCAGATCAAATCAAATTTCTTTATTGGAGCAGGTAAGAACAGTTTAGGGTTTATGCTTTCTGACCTGGAAGACAGTATTTCAATAATTAAAGAATCGGGGCTGGAGCGATCACCCCATGATTGAGATCGTGTGTTGCTATTACAGAGGGCAGAGGTTGGCTCTCAGCACACCCACCTAAACTCCAGATCCTGGGATTTGACAGTTTCTTCTGAACTTCTTTGGGCTTCCACACTCATGAATGCACATGTGTGCATGTGTATGCCTGCATGTGTGTGCATGTGTGAACACACACAACACAAGCATTTAAAAAAAATTTTTTTTAAAAGAAGAACTCACAGAAACAGTCCCCTTGCACCCGGCAGAAACAGCAATATAGTTCTTTGTCTCATGAAAACAAACGTAAGCTCTGACCACAACTTAGTCCATAGGGTTCTTAATTGTCTTACTATTCTATAGGGATTTCTGCCAGTCAGCTACATTATGTGATCAAGCTGTTAATATGCAGAAATAGAAACAAGCAATGACCTTGTATGGGCCTTGGATCTGTCTGAAGCACATAAACTTCTTACCAGGAGGGATAGGCCTCTCTACCTTGCACACAAAACCATTAAAGAAAGGCACACAGTCCTTGATACACCTCATTGGGTTTTGAAATCAACAGATAATATGTGTATTTCTTTGATCCCTTTCCAAAGTGACGTGAATGGCCTCAAGCTTTGAATGGGGCCTAAGATAAAAAGAAGAAGAAGAAGAAGAAGAAGAAGAAGAAGAAGAAGAAGAAGAAGAAGAAGAAGAAGAAGAAGAAGAAGAAGAAGAAGAAGAAGAAGAATAAGAAGCAGCAGCAGCAGCAGCAGCAGCAGCAGCAGCAGCAGCAGCAGCAAAACAAACCACTAGGTAACTGGCCATGCTTGCTTGCTCTCTGTTATTGACCAAAAACAACTTAGAGGAAAAGGTGTTTAGTTACGGTCCGTCATCCAGGAAAGCCAGAGCGGGAACTCAAAGCAGGAATCTGGAGACAGGAAGTGAAGCAGAGACCACAGGAAAATGCTGCCTTCGGGTGGGCTTACCCTCTCTTTCCTATGCAGCTGTCTTTCTTATGCAGGCCAGGCCAGGCACTGAGGGATGCTACCACCAATAGGGCTGAGTCTCCTACATCAATTAGAAATCAAGAAAATGCTTGCACAGACATGCCCACAGGACAATCTGATGAAGGAACTCTTCAGGGTGGGTCGCTCTTCTTGGTGTGTCAGGCTATAAACAAGATTAGCGATCACAGTTGCCTGGTCTTTACTGCAGGCAGCTTCTGATACTGGGCCTGCAATAGAACCCAACATTTCTGTAGTCTATCGGCATGTATTCTAAACTCTGTGAAATGCCAATACAAGAATCACAGCAGAGGCCACTCGGGTATTTGAGTGCAAGCATATCCTCTTTGCCAAGTAATAATTCTTCCGACAACTAGACTGCACCGGCTATTGGCTCCTGGTAAAGAGTGAATGAGAGAGGTCTGCACTGAAATACAATATTCTTGGAAACACACTCGTGCTTGGTCCATAAGCTCCTGAGAACAATGACCACACTGAGATGAATATAGCTATGCAGGAGCTCCAAATGTGGACATTCCCTGATTAAAGCTGGTCCAGTAATGCCATTGATGAGTATCTGATTTAACATCTGCATTAATTAAACCTGAGGTTCCAATGAGGTACCCAAAATGAGTGGAAACAAAAGGTACATAGGATTACTGTGATTACAAGCCATTACGAACAGGCAGTTTTTGTGGCTACTGGAACAGACATTTCATTTAGATTGCAATTTTTGCTTGTCTTACCATATAGCTGCAGGCACCACCATCTGTGGACTTAATGAACGTTTTATTCACTAGAAATCTCTTTAAAATATCTTTTGATCTATTTTCTTCTTAGCGAAATTAGGCAGCATGCTAACGTTCATGAAACCACAGACATCACATTGCCACATCACTTGAAAGCTCGCTGCCTTCAAAAAATGGTAGAAAGCCAATGGAGTATTGTTATGTTACTTTTTCCTGGGAAGACATGAACAAACATCTATTCACCACAGACAGAGCACTGAAAGAGCAAAGAAACAATTCTGCTACTAATAAAAAAAAAAAGGAAATCTTAAAAAAAAAATTCTATCCAAGGATAGCTAGCGATTCGTTTCCTTTACTTGATGGGGTTACTTGCTTACAGGATCAATCATCAAAAACCTGCCCCAGGGTAGGGTGGGTGATGAGCCCCAAACCTGTATCCATGGAACTCCTTACACAGACTGAAGCAACTAGTCAGGTTAGAGAGTCTCCTCTCTGAAGCAATTGCTACTGCTTATTGGAGAAGGGTCTTGTGAATCTTGTAAAATTTAGGAACTTTCTGAGACTTGTAAGGGTTGTTTACTTAAGGAGCTTCCCTACATGAGGGAATGTTCTATTTTGGAAGAAATAGTTACACAACAAGTAATCAGTTCTATAGTTTAAGGAATAACATCTGGACTATTTGGGATGTTATTTCATAGATGCAGTCTTGGCAATCTGGGATGCAATTCTATAGACGCAGTATGTGTTTCTAAATCACCTTTGCCACTGTAACCAAATACCCGAGGCAAGCTAATGTCATAAAGAAAAAAAGTTTATTAAGATCAAAATTCTAGACATTTAAGGTGAAAGCAACCAGAATTAGGTTAGCTTAACTCTATGAGGAGAGGATCTCATTACCAACTCATTACACTGGTAGGTCTCAGGTAGGAGGAAGAAATCATTTTACAAAACCTAAAACCATAGCAAGAGGAAGATCAAGCAATGGCTACCCCCCTCTTTGTCCCATGTCCCCAAAATTTCACAGTAATGACAAACCTTGGGCTCCGACCATACCCCAAAATCATTGCATTTGTACCCACAAGCTCCAAAGTTCATGCACACCTCACAATGAAAAAAAAACTTTTCTCCAGTAGTCCTGATTTGTTTCAGTGTTGCTCAAAAGTACAAGTTGAAAGTCTCCTCTGAGTCTGAATAAGACCTCTTTTGCCTACTAGTCCCTGTAAAATAAAAACATAACAAGTTACACAATTTCAAGACATAGCGGAGTATGTATAAGATAAACATTGTGTTTCAAAGGGGAGAGATCAGGAAGTAGATTGGAGTGAGTAGCATGAAACCAAACCTAAATACAGAAGGAGAGATAGTAAATTCTTACTCATCCGCTTCCTGTTGCTATCACAGAATGCCTGAAGTAATCAACTTATACAGAGAAAGGGTTTATTTTTGGCTGACAGCTTTGCAAGTCCTAGTCTATGATCAATTTGTGTTGTTAGTTTAAGCCTGTGGTGAGGCAGCACATCATGGCGTAAGCATTAAGGCAGTGAAGAAACCCTCACCCCTCAATCAGGGGGACAAAAGAGGGAGTAGGGGCCAGGGTTCCACAGTGCCTTCCCAGGATGTCTTAGCTTCTTCTGTTGCTGTCACAAAACATCATGGCCAAAGCAGCTCATGGAAAAAAGGGGGTGTTTGACTGAATTTCAGGGGGAGTGACCAACCCCATTCTAGAAACTTGGCACAGCAGTCACATCACACCCACAGTTGGGGAGTAATGAGCTACTGCATGCTTGCTAGCACTTGGCCTTGCTTTCTCCACTCTCAGGCTGAACAGAACTCTTTGAAATGAAACAGTGCCACAGGAGTGGGAGGGAGGGAATCTTCGCCTCAACTGACATAATCAAGATGATTCTTCACAGTTTCAGAAGCCCCTTTCCAGGTGCTGCTAGTTTGTGTCAAGATGACAACACTAACTATCACAGGGGCATGTCTCCAGTGTCCCAACAGCTCCCACCTGGCTCTGGCTCTTATTGGTCTTACTAACACAGTGAAGAACTAGACTCCACACCTAATCTCTGGGACACAAACTTAGCTGTAACCAAAGAGCCTGGCAGCTTTGAACCAGAAACAATTTGTATTTTTTGTTCCTCCACCCACAATGTCTTGGCTGAGACAACTATACAACAAAATACCTTAGAACGGGTTACTCATGCATAACATAAGATTTTTCCTTCTCTACCAGTTCTGGAGGCTGGAGCAGTCCAAGGTCAGGGTGCTAGCAGATTTCATGTCCAGTAGTGCCTTCTTTCTATGTCCTCACAGAGGACAGGGTTTCTTTTCGGTATCCCTTTCAGAAGTAGCCAGTAACTCCCCAAGGGCTCCATCTCTTTATACCACCATTTTGAGGACTAGGTTTGAACACAGGAATTTGTGAGAGATACAACATGAAGACCTGTTAATATTGAGTCTAAGAGTAAAATGTTTAGAATTGGGAGTAGCATATCTTACTATTAATACTAATGATCCAGCTGTGTGATGGGGGATGCCTGTAGTCTCACCACTTGGGAGTCAGAGGCAAGATCTCTGCAAGTTCAAGGATAACCAGGTCTACACTGTGTTCCAAGATAGTTGAGGCTATATAGTGAGACCCTGTCTTTATAGAAAGCGAGGAGGGAGGGAGGGAGGAAGGAAGGAAGGAAAGAAGAAAGGAAGGAAGGAAAATATAAGAAGCTTAATGATCCTCTTGTCCTGTTTTACAAAGATTTAAAATATTACATTGTGTTGGGAGGGGGCATAAATTCATACACAGAGGCCAGAGAACAAAGTAGTTCTCTCCTTCCACCATGGCAATTTCAGGGATTGAATTCAGGCTTGGCGGCAAAGTGCCTTTCCTCACAGAGTCATCTCAATGGCCTCATTTGTCCATCTTTTTGCTCTGCTACATTAGAATCTTTGATGTTCTAAGATCTCCTCCACTCCCATAGAGTAACTCTCGCCCTACTGAATTGGAAGCAGCAACTCTGATCTAGCAGTTTATTGCCCAGGCCTTTGGAAAGCAGGCGAAGAAGAGAACTATGCTCATATCTGGCACAGGAAGATATGCTGCTTGCTTTATGAGCTCGTGCATCAATACATTGTGGTAATTTTTTTTAGCTTAAGGCAGTGACACATCTTGTGATTGCCATGTTACAAAAATTTTCTGACAGATAGCAGAAAAGGTTCTCTAGCAGCAGCATCCATTCCTGATTTACATAAGGGCATAGATGAGAGGAGTCCCAGGGGATAGTCAGGGCATGTGGCTTCTGCCCTGGAAGGCAGTGATACATAATGTAGGTGACACACTAGGCTGCCTCCTTGTCACACAACACTTTGGAGATGCTGAATGTCTTCTCCTGTATGCATGTACTCATAGCATTCTGGGATGCAATTCTCCAGACAGTCTAGACAAGTGGTTCGCAACCTTCCTAATGCTGTGAGCCCTTAGTACAGATCCTCATGCTGTGGTGACATCCAACCATAAAATTATTTTTGTTGCTACCTCATAACTATAATCTTGCTACTGTTTTGATTCATAATGTAAGTATCTAGTGTTTTATTATCTTAGGAGAACACTATGAAATGGTCATTTGACCACCAAAGGGGTCTCAACCCACAAGTTGAGAACCCCTGGTATAAAGGATGACACTAAAAAGGAATTTTCTTCCTCTTTGAAGTTAAGTTTCAAAAGTAAAGCACCATGGATGATTCTTCAGTGCTTCTGCTTCATGGAGACAAATCTGATAAAAAGGACCTGATCACACGGCTGAGTGAAAGTGTCTATGAGTGTGAAAATGGGATATTCAGCCCTTGTGGTTTCTGCCATGGGATGGACTATACAATTGGGAGTTCTACTCCACCCTCCGACTGACTTAGTGGAAACCTTCTTCCACCTTACAATAGAGCAATGCAAAGCAAAAAAAAAAAAAGCAAAATAAAAATAAGAACTACCAATTCTCTAATGTCAGTAAAACTAGCATGTGATCTACTTTATAAATGAAATGTAAAATGAAAAGAAGAATCTTTTAAAAATATCTGTGAGCCATTGTTGTGGGATTCCCTTCTGCATGTTGTTAATACCATTGGTTAATAAAGAAACTGGCTTGGTCTGATAGGGTAGAACAGAGCCAGGCAGGGAAAACAAAACTGAACGCTGGAAGAAAGAAGGCAGAGTCAGGGAGAAGTCATGCAGCCAACAGAGACAGACATGTGAAAACTTTGCCGGTAAGCCACAGCCACGTGACAATACACAGATTGATGAAGATGGGTTAGTTTAGGATTTAAGAGTTAGCCAGAAATATGCTTAAGCTATTGGCCAAACAATATTGTAATCAATAAAGACACCTCTTGCTGATTAATAATAATAATAATAATATAGTTTCTGTGTGGTTATTTTGGGAGTCTGGGCAGCTGGTAACACACAAGCAGACTCCTATAACAAGCCATGAAAGTAATGTATACTAAAAGAAACTTTTCTTCAACACAACAGAATTACAGCATTATGAAAATGTTTTTACAAACTCTTGCAGTTTATTAAAATGCAATTTAGCTTGCCTGCTTCCCTTTCCCTCTTTGTCTCTCTCTCTCTCCATATCTCTGCCTGTCTCCATCTTTCTGTCTCTGTATCTCTCTGTGCAAGTCTCTCTCTCTCTCTCTCCTCCCCCCCTTTCCTCCCCCTCTCTGTATGTCTTTCCTCTCTTCTTCTCATCTAACCTAGGCAGGCCTTAACTCACTTCATAGTCTAACATAACACTGAACTTCCTGCCTCTCCTTCTTGATTGTTGGGATCACAGGTATGCATTACTGTTTTGTCTGTTTTTCACGTTGCTTGACGTGGTTACACACCCTGACAAAAGGGGAAAAGGATTGATTCTGTCTTCCAGTTCCAGATGGATATAGTCCATCATGGCAGGGGAGACATGGTAGCAGGCAGGGAAGGCATGGTGACAGGAAAACCATGTGGAAAGGAGGTGGGGTCTGGCTATAAAGCCTCAAGGCCTGCCCACAGTGACCCACTTCCTCCACAAGGCACCACTTCCTAAATGGTCCACTACCTTCCTAAATAGCATCACCTGCTGAGAACCACATGTTAAATAAATGAACTTGTGGGGGACATTTCACATTCAAACTACAATATGCCTGGTTTTGAGTTATGGGTGTTGAGGATCAAACTCAGATCCTCATGTTTGCCAGCAAGTGCTTCACTGACTGTAGCATCCCCCTAACCCCAGGATTTGAGTTTTGAGGGTTGAATTTCATATACAACAGGCAAATTCAATGATGAGCCATCACCCCTCTTCATCACCGTACCAGTGATGACTAGTTCTGTAACTTCCTAGGTAGCTTCATTCTCTCTAAATGATCCCCTTATTTCCTTGTCTAAATTCCACCCAAGAATGGGACGCTCTGCAAGATGTTCCTGTGGAATCCTGGGATGTACCATAACCAAGCGATGAGTATCAGCTCTGATGGGAGAGGGATAGCAAAAGCTCAGAACAAACTGGGAATGATGTCATATACGGGGAAAGTGGGATCACATAAGCACGTGAAAGCTCTGGATAAAAGTTTCGTAGCATAGAATCTAGAAAAGATGCCACTAGGCAACAGTATAGAAAATGATGAGACCACATAGGAGCGGAAAATAGTGGGAAGTTGTCTGGGATGGAAAGGAAGACTGATCTGAATTACAATCATCAGTTTGGAGTGTTAATCAACGCCTTTGTGTTAAAGGGTTAAAGGCTCTGCTGTGACAAGCCTAACCATCTGTAAGTCAGTGATGCTGTGGCTGGACCTGCATGCATAAGGCAGTTACTGGGAGGCAGAGCTCTGGGACTGGAGGATGCCTCCCATACCCCTTTCTGGGTCACCGGACTACTTTTGCCTGTGAGAAAGAAAGGTGATTCCCTCTGTCTCATCAAGTTACTGGTGTACTCTCCACACCTCTACAGCTTTCATTTCCAGGTAGAGCATGGCTCCTTTTGTTTAAAGGCCCCTGCACCTCGGCATACGCCCCAACCAGTTTGCTCTCTTACCTGTGGGAGAAACTGGAAAATGCTCAGTGACGCACAGAAGAATTGGTACCATCGGTTCATGTAGTTGAAAAGTCTTCTTCTTCAGAATTCTCAGGGGGAAAGATTGGTGACATTCCTATGACAAATGTTGTTTACATCAGTGCAAAATCCCAACAAGCCAAGAGAGAAGAGGAAGGATCGACGCCGGCGCTAGGAAAATGGGTAGTGTGGAATGAATGAGTACTATTACCTGGACGTTTGAGAACTGTGTTGACTTGGATGAGAATGCCCCTCCCCGTAGGCTCACAGTCTTTATGTTTGGTTCCCAATCAGAGGACTGTCTAGAAAGGATTAGGAGGTGTGGCCTTATTGGAGGAGGTGTGTCACTAAGATTGGCCTTTGATAAGATTGCAGATAAGATGCAAGCTCCCAGCTACTGGTCCAGCACCATGCCTGTCTGTCTGCTGCCATGCTTTTTGTTCCGTTGATCATGGACTAACCCTCTGATGTAAATGCCCTTTTCTATAGGTTGCCTTTGTCCTGCTGTCTCATCACAGTAAGGGGACAACAATTAAGACATGCTGTTCTAACAATGCTGAAATCGCTACAAAATGGTTTTGAAAAAAGTATTTATTGTTGTGTGTATAGGAGCATGAGTGCAGATGGACCTGTCATAGTACCTGTATCATAGGACAACTTCCTGGAGCAGGTTCTGTCCTTCAGGCTTTTCATGGGTTCTGGGTATTGAACTTGCGTCATTAGGCTTGAACAACAGGCGCCTTTACCCTCTGATCCATCTCACCTACCCAGATCACATATTTCAATCAATGTAGTAATATGGGGGGCGGCGCTGCGTTCCCCAATACCCCAGTCTCCTGCCCGGCTAGCTTATGCCCCAAATAATCAATACATAAAGACATTTAATTCTCAATCAACTATTCCTGGTAGGTTCTAAATCATTATATTTCACTCAATATTTTTATGATCTGATTTCATCTTCAAGAAAAAAAACCTATTTCACTATTGCTTTAATTTAAGAGAGTACCCTTATTTGACCAAAAAAAAAAAAAAAAAGATATCCAGCCTTACACACATGAGCCCCCGCCTTCCAGCTGCTGGGAATATAGGTAAGTACCATTATACCAGGCTTTCATTGGCATTTTTAAATTTATGTATCCATTAATTCATTTCCAGATGGTTCATGTGCATAATTGGGGGTCAGGAGAAAACAATAGAAAAGGCCTCAGACTCACACCTTTTATAGCTGCAGAACAGCTACTCCTACCAGAGTTCTGGGCATCTGGATGCATATTCCATGCACGGATTTTTACCTGTATTTTACACAAATGATAACATGCTATACACCCTGTTCTATACCTTACTCTTTGGGGGCTTTTTCTAAATCAGCCTCATTCATTTTAGTAGAAGTATTTTTAATAACTATGTGCCAACTAGCAATTTACTTAAATATTTTACTATTATGTTGGTAAGGATAGGCTAGATGATATCACAGAAGCAATTCCATGAATCTTAGTTGTTTACTTCTTGCTTTGAACTTCTTGCAAAATATCTGTTGACGTTCTGGGCATCTCTCCAAGGCAAATGTCTTCCATGTGTCTGCTTGGTGACTCTTTGTTAGCAGTTCAGTCATCCTACAGCTGTGCCATCTGGAGCAAGGGGCCTCCTTGGTTGACGGGTAGAAGGCGAGAGCGCTTTGACATAGAAATAAACTCAATCGCCTCAGCCTAAAAGAGGTGCACACATGTGCTTTTTCTTGCAATCCACTCATCAAAACTAGCCACATATTCTTCTAACTGCAGAGATCATAGGAAAGTAGGATTCTATTGTGTGTGTGAAGGTGGGGGGAGTTTACAATTTTTTTCCGAATTCATTATCTGAGGAGACAATGAGATGCATTGGGTAAGGTATATGCTGTGCAGGCATGAGAACCTGAGTTCAGATACTGTCTGTCTGTCTCTCTCTCTCTTGTGATTGAGCTAAATGAAATTGGGTTAGCTAGCCCTCTATAATAGAATACTTATACCCCTGAGAAACATACTCAATCAGCAAACATTTTTTATAACTATAATTTATAGTTTATAACTACTAAACTGTTACTTTACAACTTTATAGCTTGGTTGTAAAAGCACCTCGGGACTGGGGATGTAGTTCCTTTGCTAGAGTGTGTATCTATCATGCCCCAAAACCTGGGTTCAATTGCCAAAACTACATTGAATTTATATAGTGGTAGATGCCTATAATCCAATGCCAGGGAAGTGGAGACAAAAGAATCTGAACCTCAAGGTTATCCTCTGAGTCTGAGGATTGCTGGCATACATGAAACCTTGGTTCAAAAAATAAAAAATAAAGTACAGGTAAATTAGTATATCCATGTTCATAGCAGCATTGTCCACAAAACAACAAACAAAAACAAACAACAAACAAACAAAACCGAAAGCACCCTGTGATGTTTTGAATGAGAATGTCCTCATAGGCTCATGTGTTTGAATACTTGATCTTCTGTCAGTGGAACTGTTTGGGAAAGATGAGGAGGTGTGGTCTTGGAAGAGGTATGACACCAGAGCAGGCTTTAAAACTTCAAAACCTCCCATCATTCCCAACTCAGTCTCTCTCCCTCTTACTTGTGGGTCAGAATGTGAGTTCTCAGGTGCTCCTGCTGCCACCTTTGCTCTGTCGTCATGGACTCGAAACAACAGGAAATGGAAGATAAACTAAGCACTTTCTTTTGTAAGTAGCCCTGGCCATGGGGTTTTGTCACAATGATAGAAAAGTAACTAAATGTCCATCAAGAGATAAGAAAATTATATAAAAAATATGGCATTATCATCAAAGCATGGAAATACTGACACATGGTACGACGTGGATCAACCTTAAGGGCATTGTGCTATTGAAATAAGCTAGACACAGAAGGACAGATATGATACGGTCCCACCTGCATGAGGTTCCTAAAGTATTGAAGTTCACAGAAACAGAAGGGACGGTGAGGTTGCCACGGGGTGTGGAGAGGAGGAAATGTAGGTATTGCTTAATGGGTATGGTGCTGAAGTTTGGGACATGCAGAGAGGACTGGAGTCAGGTGATTGCTCATTCCAAATATACTCTGTGCCTATCGAAAAAGGGCGCATAGAACCCGAAAGGGGATTTTGAAAGGGGGACTGGAGAGACGGCTCAGTGATAAAGAACACTTGTTGCTCTTGCCAAGGACCTGGGTTTGATTCCCTGCACCCACCTCAGGTAGTTCACAGATGCCTGAAACTCCAGTTCTGAGGATCTCATGCCCTCTTCTGGTCTACAAGGGCACTACATGCACATGGCGTACATACAGAAGCAAACAGGCACACATGCACATGCACAAATACTATTTCTATTATAATATTAAAACAGTAAATATTATGTTAGTACATTTTACCACAAAAGACCAATGAACAAGAGACAGTCTATAGGAAAGGACATATAAAACCACTGGAAAGAAACCCTGTATTGTTTTGATTCCTTAACCTTATGAGGCATTTAACTTGCAAGGAATGAGCTAGCCCTAGAAAAGGACAGGTTGTACTCATAAAAGGCAATCAAGCTAATGATTTGCAGGGCCAAACAGTTTTAGATGGTACCAGTGTGCAAGATATGATCACATGAGCAGGTAGCTGAGGTGAAGTGGAGAAAAAGCCAACAGAAGCAAGATGCTAGAATGCAGAGTGGAACAAACACCTGAGTGGATAAATCACTGGGGGGGGGGATGTCAGAGTCTGGGATGGAAGAACACTGAGGAAGGAGTGAAATCCTGTGAATGAGTGAGAAAGAAAAGTCTATGCTCTTGGGCGAGCATCCCTAGAGTAGATTTAGCTTCTGGGTATCCAGCGTACGCCAGCCGAGCTCACAAAGAGATGGCTTATATAAATGGAAATGACAGATCGCTAGCTAAGAAAAGAAAGGCAGCAATCCCGTGGACTGTCCAAGCTGCAAGGGCAGCACATTCCTCCCCTGTGGGAAATGAGCGTGGGGAAGCACACTACAATCAGCGTTTGTCTAGGGAAGAATGGAATGAGAGAGAAAGGGTGGCGATGGCTTACAGGAGGAGGGAGAGGGGGGAGGACAATGTTTAAATACCTAATGACACCATTCGACAATAATTTGATATTTCAGCCTTCAGTGTAAGGTCATGTGTTGCAGGGACCCAAAGTACAGCCTTGGGGCTCCAGTATTACCAACTCACCGAACATTGACTATGCATTGCCAGATTGTCCTCCCTCTGCCTCTCACATTCATACTTTCTCCCTCCCCTCCCCTCCCTCCACTTTCCCCCTTCCCAGACAGGCTGAACTTTCTCAGCAGCTCAAGTAGGCCTTGACCTTGAGATCTTCCTACCTCAGCCTCCCTGGGATTACAGGTCTCTGTGCTACCACGCCTGGCTAGCGTCTCTTTTTTCAACACTCACAATTCCAACCCCATTTTACTCGTCCCATTTATTTATTTAGGAAAACAATGCCATCATCTAGTTGTGATCCTTCATAACATAACTAAGGGGTTTCTGGCTTTGTAAGCTATGTTGGCATTTGCTATGGAGTCAATGTGTCTTGATTCCCTTCTCCCCAATTCCCACTGAAGCTCTAGTTCCCAGAACAATGGTATTCTCAGATGAGGCCTTTGGGAAGATAGAGATGAAGTCATAAAAACAGAGCCCCTGAGATGAGATTGATGTCTTCATAAAACGAAGAAATATAGGATCTCTCTGAAGACATGCATGGAGAAAACTCTTTGAGGACATAGTCAAAAAGATAGATACCTCTCCAGGAACCCAATCCTCTTGGTATCATGGCTTTTAGACTCAGAAACTTGGAAACAGGTCTCTGTCATTTCAGGCACTCAGTCTTCAGCATGCGTTAGAGCAACCCATACATTGACAGTAATTTTAATTTTTTCTTTTGCTAAGATGGGTCTCAGATAACCCAGGCAAGCTCTGGGTTTCCTGTCTCCACCTCTGAAAACCCAGTTTTGTTTTGTTTTCTTTTTTCTGACATTATTCCTTATTTCACTTTTAGTAGCTCACGAAGAGCTATAGATTTGATTTACTCCGGGACAGCTGTTATTTTCCATTCCCAACTGTTTTTGTTATTGTTGCTAGTTCATCATATCCAGCTTCTGGACGTGTCTTTGAGTAGCTGAGAAAAAACAACAAAATGCCTGAGGAAAATAACTTACAGAGGAAGAATTTGATTTGGATCCTTATTTCAGTTCAGGGCCATTTGGCTCTGCTGGGGCTGTGGTGAGGGAGGTCATCATGGTGGGAGACCTTGGTTGAGCAAGCCTTTCACTTCCTGCTGGCTTGGGAGCTGAGTGTTGGAAGGAGGAGGGAAGGAGAGAGGGAGGAAAGGAAAGAGGAAGAGAGGAAGGGAGGGAAAGAGAGACGCCTTTAACGGGTGTCTGCAGTTACCTACTTCTTCCAAGTACATCTTAAATCCTAAAGTTTCTAGCACTTCAAATAATGCCATCAAATTATGGCTTCATGGACCTTAGAACCTTGGTGAACGTCAGTGGTATCCTTACCTTGATCGGTCATTTGTTCTCTAGAGTGAACAGATGCTTGCTCACATTTCCCCAAAAATAATGTCTTAAGACACCTGGCTGCTTTGGAATTCGCTACGTAGATCAGGCTAGCCTCAACTTCTTGGGGCATTGTTATGTTTGTATCCTAAATGCCAGGATTACAGGGAATTGCCATGACACTTGCTTTAAAATCTTCTCATGAAGTGACTCTCGCATCTAGACTTCTATCAACAAAGCTCAGGACATAGTCATGAACTCAGTTGCCTAGTTTATAGATACTTCACCCTCCCAATCCCCCACTCAGCCTCTCCCTCAGGGTAAGCTCTATAACTTAGATGTCACTCTTGGGACAGGTCTCCGTACTAGTATAGGGAGGGCTCTTTCGCCAGCTTGCTAACGTGACAAATACATTCTTCACACTCTCTCTTTTGTAGTTGACTCGTTTTTTTCTTTCTCATTTTTATAAACTTTAGTATCTCCATGCTAAAACACCTGAGCCTATTATAATTGTGAAATGATTTTAAGCTTTCTTAGGATACGACTTCTTCTCTGGATTACACTAATAATGTGCTTTGCCCTAGTGCCTAAACTCCTTTGAAGACCGGGAGGATGAGGATGAGTGGGGGGAGGAGGAAGGGAAGGGAGGAAGAGTATTCTCTATTCTCATGGAAGCATTGGCAGTTCTAGCGTGTTCCTAGTGAGAAACTGTCACACGTTAAAAAGATATGTTGATCCATAGGGAAATACATTTCCATCGATTCATTTGATGTGTTTTTTTTTCCCCACCAGATTCTGAAATGACTATTTCCAAACACAAAAATTCCATCTAAACGAGTAAGAAGTAAATGCCCAGGGTAGAACGACAGCTCGGCACACAGGCTAATCCACGAAGAAAAAGACTGATGGCAGCTGCCATAGAACTCTGAGCAGCAGGTGAAAGGCTTAGCAATCATGGATCTAAGTCTACAAGGGCTAGAGCAGTGGTTCTCAACCTGTGGATCGCGGCCTCTCTGGACCGGCATTGAACTTTTCACGTGGGCCGCGTATCAGATAACCTGCATATCAGATATTTACATTATGATTCATTATAGTAGCAAAATTACTGCTATGAAGAAGAAATGAAAAGAACTATGGTTGTGGTCGCCACGACACAAGGAATTGTATTAAAGGGTCGCAGCATTAAGAAGGTTATGGACCACTGGCCAAGAGTAATACGAATAGAATTTAGCAAGATAGATTATTATTATCGCAATCTTCAGGGTTTGGTAGAGTTCTCAAGTTTATCATCAAGAATATCATTTGCTATAGATATTTGGAGTTGTCAGAGGATCAAATTCTAGGCACCACAGTTAGTCACACATGTACCCTGAACATAAGGTACAAATTACTGAGCCACCCTTCATTATCCAAGGGACAGTCAGTTATGGCTAAAGCCTAGAAAATTCTATACTTTGCCAACCAGTTTGCTTTTAAAGCTTTGAAAGGAATGTTTAAAGCTACACGCACAAAAATACATGAGATATTTGAAATTCCTTGAAGCCAATCTTCAGGCTCTAAATTTGCTGAGTCAAAGCGCCACAGAGCATAGAGCATGCGGGAGAGTGCGGCATTCACTTGCTCTGTAGAGGACCAGAGATGAATGAAGGGAGGGCCAACGGCCAGTGTCTAAGTGGAAAGCTGCCTGACAGAGAGTATGGCAAGGGGACAGCATTGGCAATTAGCTAATGTCAATGATACACTTAAGAAACACTGGGCATGGCAGATAATAAATCACAGCCAGCCATCATTAATAATCCATGACAGAAAGGAAAAGCAGGAGAGAGCAGTCAGTAACACGATCCACAGCGGAGCAGAAGCGTCCTATAATTAGAATTGTTTCTAATACCAGAGGACCTGGGGAAGGCTTTGTAGTGAAGTGCCCAATAAATGGCCGTGGGGTAGAGGGGCGCATTGTCGGGTTCTATGTTTCTCACTGACTCTCCTTCATGCTAATCATATACAGGGATGCTCTTAAAGGTGCTATATTAGGCAAGTATAATAGGGTTATACATACCTACAAACATTGTAGTTCCAAATGAAAAATCTATTGCCAGTCTTGCCTCTCTTGGAAGTTTTTAACTAGACAGCTTCCCCCAGGACAGCAGGGAATGCTGGCCACCATTTCCAGATTCTCCACATAAAGAAACAGAACACCTTCCAGTATCCAGTTGATGATTCTGTTCAAAATTGTTAACCTTATCTTATCGACAGTGCCAAAGTGCATCATGGTAAGTGCACTGTGCTAATTTTTAAGCATGGATCGGGTCATTAAATTGGCAGGATGATATGGGATAACATATGTAAAACATTAGGAAAGGAAGAGGCAGTGTTGCCAAGGTGAAGACTTTGAAGGTCAAAGGAAGCTTCCTGCAGCGAATGTCACACGTAGGAGACCTACAGGGTTTGTAGGAGACATCCAGGCAAGGAGACAGGTGGGGTGAAGATGACTTTAAATGAGACACACATAAACCAAAAAGCAGAAAGTAGCACGGCAATGTGGAAAACAAGAAGTGATTGAATCTTTGCTGCGTAGGCTCTGAGGTCTGAGCTGTGATAGTCAAATACGGGTCTGAGCTGGGTGCTGAGGTGAGATCTGTTAGACTCAGGGCAGTAGTCACAGTGGTAATTAAATGATGACTATCAAGGGGTTTTGAAGGAATTTGGAAAGAGGTTGGGATAGAATAGCAATGTTTAGTTTGGGGGTAGTTTGAATGTATTGACGCATAAATTTACAGGGAGTGGCCCTGCTAGGAGGTGTGGCCTTGTTGGAGGAAGTGTAATCTTACTGGAGGAGGCTGGATGGTACACACGTCTACTCCAGACCTTGAGGCTGCAGGGCACACCTTTACTCTGGACCACACTTTCTTTGGAAGTGTGTCACATGGTGGGGACAGGATTTGAGGGTGTTTATTACTGAATTATAATTTCCTAGTTATTCTTTTATTGCTTCTTCATAGAACACAGCCTGCTCAATAAATATTTGATGAATATTTGTATCTTTATGCAAGCTAAATTCAGGCATATTTGCTTTTCTTTGTAACCTAACCTGGGAGGACAGTTCTCTCCTCCATTTTACTATATTGGATTTTTAACAATGATGTTTCTAGGATTACTTTACATTGAGATCTATAGCATTGGGAAAGTGGGACTATTTTCCTAAATTTTTATTTTAGGAATTCCCTGAATATAATAAAAAAGAGAATAACCAATCTTTTCAATAATTTGCTCTTCTCTCTCTCTCACCGCCGTTTGTATGTGTGTGTGCGTGTGTGATGTATGTATGCCTGCCTGTCTGTCAGTGTCTGAACTGAACATGGTGACTCACCTATGCTCCCAGCACTGAAGAGTTAGAAAGATCATAATTTTGTGGCCAGCCTGGGACTAAAAATTGTGTTCAAGGCCTGAGCTACGTGGCCAGATCCTGTCCCCAAAAAAACTAACAAAAACCTCTGCGTTCATCATACTTTACTCCGAGCTTCTAAGAATATTGCATTTAGGCTGTGTATTGTGGTGCATTCCTCAGGAAGTTGAAGCAGGAGGATTGTCAAGAGATCAAGGCCAGCCTTGGATATATAGTGACACTCCTCAAAATGACAAATAAAAGTGTATCTATAACCATAATAACATTGTTGCTGCTAAAAAAAATGTAACCATCTAATATGGCTTTGAGCTCTTCTAATTAACGCCAAAATATCTTCCCAAGGTTCAGTGAGGCTTGGTTGCTTACTCCGGAGATTGTGTATCCATTCTGAGTAATGGATAAAAGGAAGAGAATGATTTAATCTGAGACAAAGGTGCTGAGGATAATTTAATATTCAGCAGGCCATGTTGAGAAAACCTGCTTGTTTTCTGATTAAAAATGCCTTCTTTCTTTTTGGCTAATCAGTTTAGTGGGCAGGGATACTGTAATTTATGAGTCTTAGGTCAAGGGCTCACGCTCCATATGGGTCCCCTCTCAGTCCTAGGAGGATAATCTCTGTTGGTGTGATTAGACAGTGTACTCCATGCTCTGGGTATTGGCATGAAGTATGCCTTTGTTACTGGAAGGAACTGAATGAGCACACACACACATATATAATATATGTTATATATAATTTACATATATATACCTTTCTATGAAGTAATAGCTATTTATCTGGAATGATGTCTTCATCACCAAAGTGTCCCTACATAAATAATCCCATGCTTACATCATAGTGTGCTCTTTCCTTCTTGAGATAGGATAGCCAGTCTTGGCTGGCCTGGAACTTGCTATGTTGGTCAGGCTGGCCTCAAATTCACAGACATCTGCCTCCCTCTGCCTCCTGACCACTAGGATTAATTAAAAGGCATGCATCTTTATGCCTGGCATGATGCGATTTCTGTGTGGTGTTTCCACGGGAATCTGACTGGCAATGAAGAATAAACTGAAAGAAATACCAAAGGTGGGTGGACACCAATTGCATCCATTGTACCTGTACCAAGCCATCAAAGCACAGAAAATATTAAGTTCAAATATCTAAGCTTTCATTCAGGGCCAATATTATTCATGTAGCTTTATCTGTCCTCAAACTTGTTATGTAAGTGAGGCTGGCTTTGAACTCCTGACTCTCCTGCCTCAGGCTCTCAAGCGTTGGGTCCCCAGGACTGCAGCATACTGGCCCATTCTCTGCTCTTTTCACTGTCCTTCCCCTCTACACAAAGGATGTATTTGTTTGGGTTTTGCTACTGTGACAAATTATGAAAAGCTAGGTACTTCTAAAGAAAGGGGTACTGGCCAGAGTGTGTAGGGGATAGCGGGGCTACCTAGTTGGGTGTCCTCAGTTTGATCTTTGGGTCCTTCATGGTGGAAGGAAAGAATTGACTGTTAATAGTTCTTGTCTACCTTTATGTGAACACTCTAGCACAGTTAACCCTCACCCCCACCCCCCGCACACACACACATACACACTGGCACATTTATACCCTCACCCCCCCACACACAAACTGGTACATACTCCCCCCCCACACATACATACAAAACAAATAAATAAATTGTAAAACCAAACCAAAAGAGGTTTGTGTAGATTTTCGTCTCAGAGGCTTCTAATCCCAACACCAAAATACTATCTCTGGTGAGTACCCTTTTAGCCACATCACCCATGATGGGAACTTGCTGGGGAAGGTGTGATCACACGGTGAGGCCAGAAGCCGAGCCAGGGGGAGGTCGTCTTGCAACCTTCCTCAAGGCCCTAGCTACCCTTTAAAGATCCCAACACCTCCTTTGTTGTCACAATAGGAACCAACAAGTATTTGGGAAACAAAAATGCATCCAAACCATAATGACAAACAGTTCCTGCTTTTTTTTCTCTTCCTTTTAAAATGTATATATAATACCAGGTGGTGGTTGTGCATGCCTTTAATCCCAGCACTCAGGAGGCCGAGGCAGGTGGATCGCTGTGAGTTTGAGGCCAACCTGATCTACAAGAACTAGTTCCAGGACAGGCTCCAAAACTACAGCGAAACCTGGCCTCAAAAACAAACAAACCAACAAAAAAAGCAAAATAAAATGTATATATAGTATCTACCCTCCTCTACCACACCGTCAGCTTTCACATGAACACACGTGTCCTACTTTCTCCATGCTATATACTTACATAAATGCTTGTATGGACCAGGATGTTTGTGTCCTCACAGTGGTTGTGAGGTTCATGTATGAACCTTGCCCTCTCAGTCTGTATGTGTCCTTTTTGGGGTTCAGGGGCTCTTTCTATTACGCATGGAGCCTGCTCTTGCTGATGAGGCATTTTCTCTCCTTAGGTTCTCCTCAACTTTTGTTTTGACTGCTACCTTGTTTTTGAGTGTCTTTTGCCAGGCTGTGCCATCTCTTTTCTGACAATACATGCTCTGGAGGCTGAGGCTGCTGTCATGCAAATCTAGGGACTCCCTATTTAAAGCCTCCATCCATGCTCCCTGCTCATGCAGCCAAATAACTGTATGCATTGTTAAAATGCAGAGACCGATCATTCCAGAACCGAGCTGTTACCGGTGCTGTCAGGCGCTGTCTTTGTCTATTAACACCAACTCAGAGGTAAGAGTCACAAGGGTACGTAAGTGGAAACAGATTATGCCTTAGGATATATTAGCAATGCCAAAATACAAATAGTATAACTGTCCACTCATCGTAGAAAATAGCACATGAGAGATTCCCAGTCACCGTCGTGAGGTAAATTAATAGGAAATCCAAAGAAAGAGTCAGAGATGGCCTTTAGATTATTATGAGCAGCCACATCCAACTGGGCTTATGATGACACCGTGCTGACATGTAGTGATGGAGGCACACTGGCCTGTGTGTACACTCATCAAGAAAGCCCTGCAGAAAACACTTTACGTGGCCCCTCACCCCGGAGAAGAGCTCTCCAGATAGCCTCCTCCATATATATTCCTCTCGCTGCCTGTCATCCTGCATCGCAAAGAAAATATTGCCTCCTAGGTAATATTAAATCAGTCCACTGCCTCAGCTGGGATAACTTTGAATTAAGCATTTGATTCTTGAAAGTTAATTTAAAATCTTGCTAATGGGTGCTATCATGGAAAAAAAAATGTGACGGAAACCGGCTTCAAGGATGTGTACACACTCAGGGCTATTTAACAGCACGGTAGACACTTCAGGCTTTTCCTGTGCTCCCTTAGTGGCTTGCCAAAAATATCACCAACGCATATGGAAGGCTCACTTTGTTTAGAAAATATATACATGGAAAATAGTACGGGAATGTTCCACAGCCCAAAATGGAACACTGCGCAGACATTCACCCCACTGCTTGCTTAAATGAGGTTTCAGCATTTCCTGACATCTCTGTGCTGTCAAGAAGGAGGGCGTCAGAGCCTGGGCCATCCAAGGTCTCTGAGGAACTTCTGCACAGCTCTTTCCTGAGCATATTTTCCAGGCATTTTCTCATGGAGAACGGGGAGAAGACAGAGAAGACGAGGGAACCTCTGCCTCACTCACCATTGTTGGTGAGCCCGTGCCCCAAGCACGGAGCTCAAAGAGGAGGGAGGCAGTAGTCACGGGGTTTAAAAGTGAAGACTTTTAACACATGATATCCAGAAGGGAGAGGAATTTCTCTCCTGTCTGCATGCGAAGGTCTGTGGCTTTGGTGCAGTGTAACTCCTGGAGATCCGATTTTGGAAGCATCTGGCTATTGTAGGGGCAGTAGCAGGGAAGATAAACATTCCTTGAGGTAGCACAGGACCAAAGTGAGAGAATTAGGGGGGCATGGATGGGGGGGTGGATTGTGTAACTTAAGAAAACCATAGTTGGAATCCCCGAAACAAACTGCTGCTGAAATTTTAGAAGGACCTAGAATCCCGGCAACAGCTATCAGCCAATGTCATCCCTTGACTATTAGCCCACATGTAGTAATGGTAAACCATAAATATCCTGGTCATCTTATTGTACTATGTCATCAGCCCATGAGATGGGCACAGTCATTTATCTTTTATGAGGAAACTGAGGCGGGGAGGGGGGAAGTGAAATGATTTGCCTAGAGCGGTGGAGTAAATAAGTGTAGAACTCCCCATGCTACCCACCAGGGCAATTTGTATCCCTGCTCCTTTCTTGCACTGTCTTGCAGTGTGATACCAAGAAACCTGGCTCACATTTTCTATTTGACTTTAGTAATATCATCTAGCTCTTGTAAATCTCAGCAAAAGACTATAAATCAGTAAAAGTACTACAGATTAATTATCATAGAAAAATTTCTAGATATAGTTTGATTAATAAGATATATAACTTTTTATATGGATATATATATATATATATATATATATATATATATATATATATATGTAGAGAGAGAGAGAGAGAGAGAGAGAGAGAGAGAGAGAGAGAGGGGGTTTCTCTGTGGTTTTGGAGCCTGTCCTGGAACTAATGCTTGTAGACCAGGCTGGCCTCGAACTCACATAGATCCGCCTGCCTCTGCCTCCCGAGTGCTGGGATTAAAGGCGTGCACCACCACCGCCTGGCATATATTATATTTTATATGGTTGTATATACATACATACAAAAAGTGTGTTTTCTGTATCGTGTATGTATATATTTATGTATTTGGTGTGTGTGCATACACCGCAGCATGGATGTAGAGTCAGAGGACAGCTTGTAGGATTCAGTTCTTTCCTTCCAGCATGCGAGATCCAGGCATTACCCTTAAGCCTCTTTACTCACTGAGCCATCTCAGTAGCTCGGCAAATTGTGTTTGCTTACTGTGGTTTTACATTAATAGCCACGATTATCTTGTATAAGCAGTCTATACAAGTCTCAATAGAAGTAGTTTCAATTTCATAACATACGCTCTTAGGTCGCTTCAGTCTTTTGTTCTCTTTGTGTCCATCCCAGGCAATGACTTCTGTTTCTATATTTCATTCTTGCCCAACTTTTGGGTAACTTGGCTTTAGGGAGTATCAGGTTTCTTTTATTCGTTTATTTACTTATTTATTTAGGCACTGAGGACTGAGCCCAGGACCCCATGCCTGCTAGCCGAGCACTCCACCATGGATGCATATCACTAATTTTTTTTAAAAAAATACTTTAATACTTAAATAGTCTTGTTAGTTTGTCCAGACTGACCTTGAACTCGCTCTGTAGACCAGGTAGGCCTTGAACTTATTCTCTTCCCTCAGCTTCCCTGGTAGCTGGGATTCCAGGCCTACGACAGCTGGACTTGTCTTGTTCTTAAGCTCCTGCCAATGGATAAAAGTAAGGGGTACAGAAGAATCAATATACAGCCTATCCATGATTCAGTAATAGAAATCAAGGTGACTATATGAAGAAAATATGAATTTTCAACAAGTTAAAAAAACGTAGATTCTTAAATAATTCTTGAATGGAAAACTATGTTGTGGATTTTTAATTATTAAACCTTAAGTTCTCAGTTCTGCTTTAAATTTACTTATTTATATTTTTATATATTTATTCATTCATTTACTTAATTTGGGTGTGTGTGAACGTGTGTGTGTGTATGTGTGTGTGTGTGTTTATCAAACTCAAGTTGTCAGGTTTGGTGGCATCCTTACCCAATGAATCGTTTCACTGGCTCCTCAGTCCTAGTCAACATGCTTAAAGATATATAAAGTCCTCTGGGCTAGTAGAGTCCTTTTTAAGTTAAAACAAAAACTCTTACTAAATTGTACCCTCATGACCTTTAAACATTAATAAAAAATGGTTTGACATATTCCTGAGGCTAGCTCATTTTTCCACTAAAGTTCCACCCAGAGCACAGCTATAAATAGAAGCCGGGTTTAGGTCATTCCAGGGGAAACAAGGCCTCTGCTCATCCTGCCAGCAGAAGATGCTGAAGAATGTGGCTTAGTGAAGAGGTGTGCCCCAGAATCCTGTCTACTGCCACCCAGAGCTGTCACTTCAGCCAGTCCAGGTTAAAGCCAGCAGCAGCCCTCAAGCACGGTTCACCGGAAGCACTGGTCTAGCACAGAAGGCGTGCAGGAGTCTTCTGAACAAATGCTAAGACATCACTATAGAAAAAAGTATAAAACTCAGAGAAAATGTTGATTTTGAGGTTTTACTGCTATTATTGTCTATTGGTTTTCCTGTTATGGGGAACCTGTAAACACAGACTGCTCGTTTATTTTCCAGACACCCAGATCCAAATAATCACACAGAAACTCTATTAATTACAACACTATTTAGCCTATGAGCTCGGGCTTTTTTATTAGCTAACACTTACATATTAAATTAACCCATTTCTATTATTTTATATTTTACCACGAGGCTCATGGTTTGTTACCTCTTATTTCTTGGGCAGCTACATGACATCTCCTTGACTCTGCCTACTCTCTATTGCTCTGATTTCTCACCTGACTTTACTCTGCTAAGCCCCTGGCTGAAACAGCTTTATTCATCAACCAATGGTAATAAAACATATTCATAGCATACAGAGGGGAATCCCACATCAGGACCCCAGGAGCCTGGGGATTAATACCACTTCAGAGATTTAAAATCCATGGATCAGCTCGGAATGTGGTTCAGTCGGTACGTTAGTTTTTGTTGCTGTAATAAAATACCAGGAGCAGGTGTTTCTTTTCTTTCTATAGTAGAAAGGGTTTACTTGGTTTACAGTTCCAGGAGTGTCCATTATGGCCGATGGTGGCAGTAGCAGGAAACTGAGAAAAAGCACACCTTCCAAGGCAAGCATGAAACAGAGAACTGGGAGTGGGGCAAGGCTAACAGATCCCAAAGTTCACCCCAGTGATGTAATTCCTCCAGCAAGGATCTGTCTCCTAAAGCTCCCATAGCCTCTACACACAACACCACCAACAGGGGACCAAGTGTCCAAATATATCCACCTATGGGGGACACTGCTAATTCATAACATCATAGCTGATAAAGTGTTTGCTTGCTATCCATGACGTTTTGAGTTTGATTCCCAGTACCATGTAAAATGGGAGCTGAGACTCACACCTAGGATACCAGTATACTGGAGGTAGAGGTGGGAGGATCAAGAGTTCAAGGGCATTATCTAATACACAGTGAGTTTAATGCCAGCTTGGGCTACAACCTTGGGGAGGGAGAGAAGAAGGAGGAGGAGGAGGAGAAGGAGGAGGAGGAGGAGGAGGAGGAGGAGGAGGAGGAGGAGGAGGAGGAGGAGGAGGAGGAGGAGGAGAGAGCCAACGAAACTGGACGATCCCTAACACATCTTTCGTATATTGAAGCTGCCGACTTCCTCTGTCACCGAATATTTGTGTGGAAGGAGACAAAGCTGTCCATGAGCCAGAATTTGTTTTAGCTCTCGAGCCAAAGTCAACCCCTCAAAATAATGAGCTTCTGAAGAGGCTAAGCAGTTTTTATATCTACACTGAGCAGTCAGTCTGTAATAAGATGATAGCTGACTCCAAGAAGCATGCTACCAGCATCTACAAATCTAATTTTCACATCAGATGAATCCGCCATGAACAATCATGGTTGCAAAAAATAGAAATGATGTTTCTATTTTTTTCCTTATAGTTTACCCAGATATGACGTGGATTTTTTTCCACTATTACCTGTTGTATTTTTTTAAAATACAACTATTTTCTAATTCTATATAAAATGCCAACTCCTTTCTTTAAAAAAAAATTAAACACAGTAAAATTATCTGGTCTGCATCTCGTTGACAAAGGAGAACAACACAGTATGTTCCAATTAGCATCAGCAGACAATAGAGATCCCCTCTCCCCCTGTTGTCTTAGATCTCACAGGAGACATTGTGTCTGGTCCACTTAGCAAGATAGGATCAAAAGGGTTTTGTAGCAGGACATAAGCAAAGTTACAGAAAATAGAGGGGACACAGACATTGTAGCCACTGGCGTGAGAATGAAACAATAGCATTTTAGTCCTCTTTCAAAATGCTCACGTTTCAAGAGTGAATCTAGATTGGTAACTGGCTGGTTTGTGGAAATAAGACCAGAATTTGGCTCTGTCTAACAGTCCTGAAGAAGGGGAACTAGAAAGACAGTGATTTTTATGAAGTTTGACAATGAAAAGTACAAAAGGATGTGGAGGAGAAAGTGTCAGTATTTGCAAGCAAGGGTGGGGTCCCGGTGCTGTTCCAGAAGTGAGGAGACACCAAGGGCTGCCCCTGGGGTTCCCAGGGCCTCTGGTCACAAAGGTGCGAGACACTGGAGAAGCCCCAGCCCTCAGCCACACAGTGTGGGTGGGGCGGGCATCAATATGATGAACAGGCATATGGAAGAGAGATGATAGAGAAGGAAACAGAACGGTTTGTGCACTGTTGACAGAGGTGGAACCAGAGATGCAAGGGTGGAGAGGAACAGCTCGATGTGAGTAACCTGCACAGTCACCTGAGGCCAAGGAAATGAAACAAAACAAAACCCCACAAATCCAGCCAGGGCTTCTAGAGTGCTAAGCAAGCTCTATCCTAACAGAGTGACATCTTCAGATCCTAATCCATATACATATCCCTTCTTATAACAAACATGACTTTACCTCAAAGTCCACAGGTCTGAGCAATAGGCTTTTCCGTAGCTCTAACTTATACGCATGAGACCATAAAGGAACACAATTTCCCGATGCAGGCTTCTAAACCAACGCTGATTGTATGAAAACGGTCACGATACGCAGAAAGAGGAGGCAGCATTTCTACCCCTGTTGCAGCTTCTCTTTGTTCTGCACCTTTTCAAGGACATGTGTGTGGGAAACACACGTGGGAAAAAAATAGACAAAGTGTCCTTCAGAACAAAGTACAGTTTGGTTTATTGCTTTTGAAGCTACAATATTAAACTCCGGAGCACTGAACAGGCATGTACAAGGTACAACAAGGATAGAACCATTCTCCAGGGCAAAGGGCAGGCAGGCTCACTGTCCCTTATAAAATATTCTGGTTTGCCCAGGGATGATGGTGTACCAGAGGCCTTGAACCAGACCAATGACTCATTGCAACATTTTCCAGGTGGGGCTGATTGGACATAAAAGGGTACACTGTGTGACACACCACGGCTCCTGAGGCCACTAGGGTGAAGGAGGAAGTGGTGAAGAGAAGGAGGAATGAGGGGGGGTTTTTTTGGTTGTTTTGTTTTTAATTAATTTGAGGGCATACTGCAGGACTGAGGGGCAGATATGGAAGAACTGGGAGGTGAGCAGGATTGGAGTGCGTGATGTAAAGTTTCCAAAGAATCAATAAAGAATTGTGCTTAAAATTTAAAAAGATATATTCTGGCTTGTTAAGTTCAGGTTCTTTTTCTTGTAACAGATCAACAGTGTATTACAACTCTCATCGGACTGAACTTGTGTTGTCCTGGGACAGTCAACACTGCAACTCACAAAGGCAACAATACTCCATGTTCCCACTATGGCTATTCAGTAGAAGTCCCGGGGCTGGGCTTTTCTTCCAGTGTTCACTGACATTGTGGAGCAGAGTTTGTAATCTAGAAAGATCTCAGAATCTCAGAGTTCTTGAGACTAGTGGAAACAGCATGGTGGCTTCTCTGAAGTTCTGGGAAATAATGAAAATCCTCCACTCCTCTTCTGGAGAAGAGACGTGGTCGATCTGTTTGAGCATGATGATAAACCTGAAGTATGACCCACATACCCATGGGAGCTACATCTTCTGGGTCTCCGACCGGACACAGTTCAGAGGACTAACCAAACCCACATGAAACTGGTACACAGTCCATAATATTAATTGTGCTCATTTACATAAGAATACTTCCAAGTCGATGAGAATTTGCCTACAAAGGCAGGTAGCAACATGTCACATATGCAAAGCAACTAGAACACTGAAGAGATAAGTACATGATTAATATCATCAAGTCTGATGCATGTGCTGTGGTTTGAATGTAAAATATGCCCCCTTGGGCTGGAGAGATGGCTCAGAGGTTAGGAGCACTGGCTGCCCTTACAGAGGTCCTGAGTTCAATTCCCAGCAACCACATGATAGCTCATAACCATCTATAATGAGATCTGGTGCCCTCTTCTGGTGTGCACACAGGAATGCAGGCTAAATAAATAAATAATTTAAAAAATGTACCCCCTTAAGGCTTAGGTGTTGGAACAATTGATCCCCAGCTGGTGGTACTGTTTGGGAAGGCTGTAGAACTTCTAGGAAGTGGAGCCTCATCAAAGGAAATGGGTCACTGGGTGTGGTCCTTGGGGTTTACGATCTGTTCCCCTTCCTGTTCACTTGATGCCTCCTAAAAGTAGAGCCAAGGCCTATTTAGTGCCTCCCACTTCTGCTACTATGTTTCTTTGTTTTCCCCCTGAGGGACTATGTCTCCTTGACTGAGGGACTGAGCCGTTCCTTCTTCAGTGGCATTTATATTTCCTCATAGCAACGAGAAAGGGGCGTTATCTAAGGTGAATGGCAGACCACTTTATGTTGTATTCCAGGTTGGCTGTTCACGTCAATTGGTAAAGAAGTTCTCCCCGATAATGAAGAATAACCACAAATTTTACACTGGAGGGTTTCTTTTCCCGAATCTCTACAGATGTGCACAGAACGCTTTCACTTTTAGACAGCGTGCCATTCATCCGACTAGGTTTTCCTTCGTCATGACTGCTTTTTACCGGTTTCACTTCATTCTGCACACAATCTGTTCTTACCTTGGACAGAACTGGCTCTGCCCAGGTCTTTCCTGTCACACATTTAGAGATAATAAAATGATTAGTTTTTACCAGCTGTGCGTCTGATTTCAAACGAGTTCAGAGTTACTTTTGCCTTGCATGTTAAATACATGAAACGAGCCACAGGCTATGTGACTTTCATCTTTTGGTTCTTAAGCATGTCCCCAGGACCCATCGTGACCATCACTCAGCCACTCCTAAGGCTCCAGCCAAGTCCATTAAATCTGAAATTGAAGGCGTGAGATCTAGTGTTTTGACGTGTCCTGCATTCCAAAGACATCACATTAGGCAAATCTCATTAGATGAATAAAGTAAATTCCAAAAGGACCATTAAGATATTACAAAATATAGGACTAGCTTAACTGGGAATAAATCCAACATCAGCTAATGCCTAAAGCTTAAATACTTCTCTTTATAGAAAAAAAAATCTATGTTGGTCTTTGTTGCTATTGCTAGGAAGCTGAATGGGGTATACATGCTGCCTCTGTACTGTCTTCGTCACTTGTTGTGAAGCAATAACTATTTCAAGATAAATGTTATCTTTAAAAAGAAACCACGTCTGGGCGTGTCTGTGAACCCCTGTGATGAGCACGGAAATGTGGGGCAGCAGCATGAGGATTATGGTCTAGGGCCAGCCTGAGAGCACAGAGAGTTCCAGGCCAGTCGGGGCTGCACAATGAGACACGGTCAACACACGCAGATCACACACACACACACACACACACACACACACACACACACACAAACACAGGTGCACGCACAACTCCCTCACCCAAATCCTACCTGTACAAAAGAGTCTGATTTTCCATAATTAAATATATTGACTTTTGTATGGCAGACTAAGATGTTCTCACGGTACTTAAAAGAACAACCAGAGAGCAGACTGGGCAGCGGGTGTTACACTGAGACGCCTGTAGTGTGTTTGTTCTTCATACCATGGAGAGGGAAAACGAGAACCGTCTCTCTTACAAAGTTCCAGTGTCCACTTGGGAATGGTAATGACAAGTCGCAAACAATTAAGCCATTATTTCCAAAATGAAAAATTGCACAGGGTCTCCGACTACTGCCACAGCAGAGTTTGGCAGCTGACGACTCTCAGGGTCTCATTCACAAAAGCACAGGTGTAACTCTGTAGACATTCATTGACGCATCACACCTCAAAGGGTAAAGACAATCACTCAATAGAAAGCAGGTAGTCGGAGATGAAAATTCACTACTGCATCCCAAGGTAAAAATTGGATCACAACGTTCATGCATCTAATAATTCATGAGTAGGCCACTCACATTCTGTGTACTTCACGACAGAAAAAGAAAGAAAAGTCACAGGTCTAGCAGCACTTTTTGAATTTTTTATTAGCACATATTAATTATACATAATAGTGGGTTTCCTTAAGATATTTTCATACTTGTGTATAATTTGTTTTGACTCTACTCACTGACCCTGATCACCCTCCCATGTCCCACTGGTACTCCTCTTTCTCCTAACAACTGGCTGAGCCTCTACTCTCATGTCGTCTTCTTCTTCCTCCTCCTCCTTCTAGTGGGGCCCAAGAAATTTTATTAGGGATGTTCACCAGAGCATGGGTACCTTTGCCAGTGCCTACACGGCTCAAGAAAACGACTCTCCCTCTTCCATCAGCCCTTAACTGTGTGCAAATCCTCAGGGAGGCGGGTCCCTATGGAACCCCACTCTTTCCTTCGGCAGGATGTTGGTGGCCCAGTCCTCTGCTGGTCTTGTCTTCTGCAGAAAATCACAGCTGCTAAAACAGAAGCTGCTAATGACTTTTCTTGTTTGTTTTTAATTACTAGACTTGGGACTGGAGAGGTGGCTCACAGGTTGAGGGCACTGACTCTTCTTTCAGAGAACCTGGGTAACCACAACTGTTACAGAGGATCCATCACCCACTTCTGGCATCCCAGTACACCATGCATGCATGTCCTGCACAGCCATACATGCAGGCAAAACACACATATACGTAAAATAATTTATCAGCTCAAACGTGTAGGATAGTTTGGGGGGTTACAGAAAATATGAGTAAAAATCACCAAAGGCACTCCATTTTTCCTGCTTTCTCTTCACCTTCTGGAGTTTCTCCTATTTTAGATGTCTGGCTTAGCCTGGTATGTTTAATGAGTCAGTTCCAATGCAGGGCTAGCTAAAAATCAAGAGTTCCTGTTCAGAAGTAGGATTTATGGGTTTTGACAAATTCCTAATAACATGCGCCCACTATTACAGTCTCACACAGAATGGTTTCATTGCCCTAAATATTCAGTGTGCCAGTGTGGACTTCCTCCCTTATCCACCTGTTAGTTATTTTTCTTGTTGCCATGACAAAATATGCAGCAAAAACAGCTTAAGGAAGGGAGGGTTTATTTCAGTTTAGCTTCAGAAGGGACATTTCTGAGGTCACAATGTCCAGCATGACAGGGAAGGTGTTGGGAGCAGTGAACCCCAGATCCTGAATTTCTTGTAAACAACTTGTTTTCCTCTGCTGAGACAGCCTGAAGCTGCTCTGAGCATGAGACCCTCGGGAGTTCCTGATGGCAGGGGAGTGGTTTCTGGTGGGTTTGGCTGGGGCGTGGCTATCCCTACATAAGCTGCCCCTGAACACAATAAAGGGGGCATTCTTGGGGCATTCCTGTTTCAAGGATGGCCCGTGTCTCTGTCTGAGTCTTTGTGTGTTTGAATCTCCAGCCCCTTGCCCAGCTCACAAACTGTTTGGTAGCACATAGAGTACAGATGGGCGTGGTGTGCCACAGGAAGGCGTGACGGCAGGAGTGGGAGGCAGATGGTCACACTGGGACCCCAATCAGGAAACGGAGGTGAAGTCCGGTGTTCAGCTAGTTTTCTGCTTTTTATTGGGTCTGGAGTCCCTAACCCTGGGATGGAGCTGATGACTTGCAGAGTAGGTCTTCCCATCCTTTTATTCAAACCATTCATTCTAGAAATACCCATATAGGCATACTCAGAGATGTAGCTGGATGGTGATTCTTGACCCAGTGCAGTTGATAATGAAGATCGAACCCTGGCAGCCATCGACATCGTCACTGTAGTTTTTGTGGTCTGCAGATATCATGCGGTCGGTAGCCTTCTCAAGTGTGCACTGAAGATGCAAGTGTAAGTGATAAGATTTAAGGTTCCCTCAAGTCTTTTCAAAGTTGGTGTCACCTTTTTTGGATCTTACTAGAAGTCTATAAGGCTAAAAGGTTTATGTGAACACCTGTTGAGGGACACTTTAGTGCCTCCAAGTTTTTGTAACTCTGGATAAAGCCGTTACTGCCACCATATGGAAGGTTTGTTTATATGTAAGATATGTTTTCAATACCTTTTTTGTTTTTCCGAGACAAGGTTTCTCTGTAATTTTGGCTCCTGTCCTGGAACTGGCTCTGTAGACCAGGCTGGCCCTGAACTCACAGAGATCTGCCTGTCTCTGCCTCCTGAGTGCAGGAATTAAAGGCGTGTGCCACCACTGCCCAGCACTTCTTTACACATTTTAAAACCAAGGAGTATGATAGATTCCAGCACATCATGTAGGAACTGTATTCAACTTTGTAAAATAAAAAAGTGCCAAGGGACCTTTGAAAGTGGTTACACCACACCAAGAACCTTACCTCCTTATCTCCTCCCTCCCTTCCTTTTTCCTTCCTTCCTTTCTTTCTTTTGAGTTATTCTGATTTTAAAGAGCAAAAATATAACAGTTTTGGAAAGTCTTACCAACTTAGACACTCAGATATAATTTTCCCATCATGCAGAAGAGAATAATAAATCCCGTAGAGCTGGGTGTGGTGGCACAGCAGGAATTCAAGGTCAACCTGGACTACTACAGGAAACCCGGTAGCAAACAAACAGGTAAAGGAGAGAGAAACAAGAATGGTTTCTTTGATTCCAGACTCAAAAGAGCACTAAGACTTCCTTGGAGAAGACAAAGCTAAAATCAAAGTCAGAATCTCTGAACAGAAGGCTTACGGCTGTTCCCACCTTAACCTCAGATACTAATTAACTTTCATGGCAAAAGGACACAACACTGAAATGAGGCTGAGTCATAGGGTGGAATCCCAGCACCTTAGGCACAGTGGTTGGTGTTTTCTAAGGAGCCCATTGAAAATAACAAAAGAAGGCGGTACTGGAGCATAGGGCGGGCATTAATTTTCTCCCCCTGCTTTTCAGGCAGTGAGGATAGGATTTTGAAATCCTTTTCTAGTCCCTTAAAAAAAAATCTCCAGAAAGAGAAACAGATGGTCCGCCCCACCCAGCACACCTGTTCAGCTGGTGACTCTCCAGGAAAGCGTCAAGCACAAACACTCAGGCCGATCTGCTAAAAATACTGCGTAATTACAATCCACATGTTTTCCTCAGACGGTCCCAGAGCTCAGGTGTTCCCCAGCTCTTAAACAGTCCCATCGTCAGGAAGAAAAGATTTACTTTAAAACTGAGGGTTGATCAACAACCTTTTATTCTTACTGGAAAACATGCTCATTATCACTCTAATTAAGACAAAGAATATTGCAAATATTATCTTTAAACTACACTCCTATTTTACCACAAAGAGACAGTTTTATAAATAACTTTGTAACATACTTCCAGGCACTTCTAATTCATAAGTTCAGAGAATTATAGTATTATGTATGTTTTAGGATAAGCTGTGTTTTAAAACCTATGCTATATTCTATGCACACTTCTATGTCAAATACTAACTTGGAATATAACTTTTAATGGCAGCATAGTATTCAATTGTGTAGTATTCTATTTACCATGCAATAAACTTTTCTTAAAAATCTATAATGAGAAACAATTAGATTATTCTAATTTCTTGATTTGATGTGTAAAGTTCATATACCTATAAAATACTCTGGAGAATTTATTCTGCCAAATTGTCCTCCAAAATGTCTGTGCTAATCTATACTCCCCCACTGTTACAGAAGAGTTTGCACTTTATAGATAAACACATTACCAAGCATACTTGGCTGTGTGAGGCACGTAAGCTTCGTGCCTGTAACTCCAGCCTGTGGGCGGCTGAGGAAGGAAGATCACTGTGAGTTCAAGCCCAGTGTAAGCCACAAAGTTAGACACCTCCCCCTATTTCAAACAACAACAACAACAAACATGGGAGAAAAAGAGTATATGAGTTGTGTGTCTTTGTTTTTAAGTAGTAAACATATTTTCATTTGCTCATTAACTATTTTGTCCACCTCTCTATTAGATAATTCTTTTCTTTTTTTGTTTGGTTTTTAACTTTTTAAGATAGGATCTCATTCCACGGCCCTACGTGATTGGAAACTACATAGCTTAAGCTTGCTTTTAGCTAGCTCCTATAATTTAAATCAGCCCATTTCTAGTCATCTATGTGCTGCCCTGAGGATCGTTTACCTCACGTGCGCCCTCCCCATCCTGCTGGTTTGTATCTTCTCCCCAGCCTTCTCTCTGCACTGAAATCCCGTCTAGCCACCGGCCAATCAGCTTTTGAAGTTGATTTTGAGAGCAACATGTCTTCACAGTGTACAGAAGGATTATTCCCCAGCACTTAACAATTGAGCCATCTCTTTAGCTCTGCATCATTTTTTGTGTAAGTTCTAATTGCCTCATGTGACAAGGGTTCCACCTCTGAGGACACTGTCTGTGAGAGCTATGGTTTCGTTCTTAACCTCTAAATGGTTTACAGTGTGATGCTACACAGATTATTAAAAATGGGTTAGATCAAGCTGTGAGAGTTAGCCAATAAGAAGCTAGAGCTAATGGGCCAGGCAGTGTTTTAATTAATACAGTTTCTTTATGGTTATTTTGGGGGTTAAGCTAGCCGGGTGGCGGGGTGCAACCCGCTCCTCCGTACAACAGCGTGGCGCCCAACGTGCATCGCTTCTCATACTACAGGTTGATGCACCCCGTTGCGCTTCATACTACAAATTGTGACTGCATGGGCTCTGGATTTCTATTTCTCCGTCATATTTCAAGAAACAAGCTAAAGTGATGGAGGAAAAACTAAAACAAAACCATGTCTTCTGAATTTGTTCCATTCAGGAAGTACCTTGGTTTAACAGTAAAGCACCGACCGAGCAGCTTAAACAGAAAGGTTATTTTCTCACAATTCTCGAGGCTGGAGACCAAGGTGAAACTGTGAGCTGGCCTGGTTTCTTCTCAGTCTAGACTGTATCTGTCTTCCCACATCTTCACACGGCCTTCCTTCTCTCTGTGTGTCTGCAGCCTGATTTCAGACCACCAGTCACACTGAGGTGGGGCTCACACTAACAAGTATGCCTCCTCTTCAAAGTCCCTTTCGATAGCCCCCATCTCGGCTACTGGAGGTTAGAACGAAAGGAGAAGCAATTTGTCTGGGTGTGGTGACTCATGTTGGAAATCACCCGGAAAGTCGAGACAGGAAGGTCAGGAATTCTAGTTCATCCTCGGCCGCATGAAGAAAGACTTCACAAGACTTTCTTGATGCCCTTTCACCCCTCCTGAGGAAACCAAACAAAACCAAAAACAGCTTTGAACTACGTGATCCAGTCCACAGCAGGGGAGCTCAGAAATGGAGGACCATACTCCGCCCAGCATGGCCTACAGTTACAAAATAGAAGGTGATGTCTCCACTCCTCCAAGGCTCTAAAGGCTGGCTTAGGGCGACACCAGAGGCGACTCTCCTTTTACCTAGTACAGCTACCTCTAGGAGAGTGTTTGCTGGAGAGGGATGTGGGCCCCTGGGCAGGACGTTAGGTGATATAAATAGCATTGAGCAACATAGTGAAAGTGATTTAATTTTGTAGCTCTGGGGAAGTGTTTGGACTGACAGTCTGGGTTTGTCAGTAATGGCTTTAACCCTTGTTAATTCTTCCCTAGCAGGTTCAGACAATTCTTTGTCTTTTTAAAACAAGCAGAAATCTGTCTTCAGGCTCAGAAGCAACAGCATCTAGCCCCAATTAAAACCTTTTCAAAATTATTTTTATTATTTTATATGTATGACTGTTTTATCAGCATTTAAGTCTATGTACCATGTGCATGCAGTGCCCACAGCGGCCAGAAGAGGGCGTGGGATCTTTTTAAAACTGGAGTAACAGTGGCCTGTGAACTGCTTTGTGGGTGCTGGAAATTGAACCCAGTTCCTCTGCAAGAGTAGCTGGTGCTCTTAACTGCTCAGCCCCTAAGTGTGTTTTCTGTTGGGCACTTACCCTTAACGAATTCACAAAGTCCCCTTGCATTTCTGTCTGTGGCGGGTGATACTGCTTTCCGATTGAAACAGTGTAACAAAGCAATAATGTTTAAGAACAAAATTGGTAGGGAAATAGCACAAAATCATGAAGGTGGCCTGGGAGGATCTGAAGTCTTGGAAAGCTGCCCTACTGTGTGACACAAACAGGCAAACTCATCTTATTTATATGATTCTTTAAGGGACATTCTTTAAAGTGATGATGCTTGTTGTTCCTCCCCTTCCAGTGTTACATCCATCCCTCATCTCCAGGGACCCCGATCGCCACTGAGGCTACGGGGAGCATCATTCATCTCCAGGGGCTTCCATCTCCACTGAGGCTATGGGGAACAGAACAGGGAGGGACTGCCTTCTGCTTCCGTGACTCCAAACACGGCCACATGGACTACCTAAGCAAGTAGGAGTTCACTGTATACCCCCATTTCTGGTTTCATTAACATTAGGAAGGCCCTTGTCTGATGAAGGAACATTGAATGCAGTTTCATACAGTACTCTACAGATAAGCAACAATTTTTTACTTGTACCCCAAAAACCAAAATCTCCTATCTTATTCATATCTATTCCTATGCTTGTTTGTTTTTGTTTTACAGGTGGGTGTTTCATTCCTTCCTTCTCTGGATTTCATTATTCTTTTCTTTCTTTCTTTTTTTTTTTTTTTTTTTTTTTTTGATTTTCTGAGGCAGGGTTTCTCTGTAGCTTTAGAGCCTGTCCTGGAACTCACTCTGTAGACCAGGCTGGCCTCGAACTCACAAAGATCCGCTTGCCTCTGCCCTCCGAGTGCTGGGATTAAAGGTGTGCACCAACACCTCCCGGCTCCTTCTCTGGATTTTTGATTTGATGCTATGTGTACAGCCCAGGCAGTCCCATTAGGATGCTAGGATTTGTTTGTGTTGGAGAGTTTGGCTTATCCTTAAAACTGGTCAAATGATCTATCTGTAAAACTGGGACAGTTTTTAGCAGAATTATTAGTGTATAAAAAACTTCATGGTAATTTTAAAAAAGAAAACATTATTTCTGGAAAGACTATTAAACTTTAAAAACATATATTCAGAGTGGATTCATGCATGGTTTGAAGGCTATGCTAACTGTACTAAATGTTAGTTAACAGTAGTTGTTCAGTGGAAGAATGAGGGATTTAAATTTATATTCTTTTAAAAAAAGTTTTTAAGTGCAAAGCAGTATTAGCACATTTAGTATATTGATTGCATTTTGATAGATATTTAGATGAACATCACAGTAAACAAAAAATTTTATAGCTGTGGTTGACCTTGAACTCTTGATCGGCACGCCTTCAACTCTCAAGTGCTTGAATTACAGAATCGCACCATTTCATTGTAATTTATTGGGTCTAGGGATCGAACCCACAGCCTCAGTAATGCTAAGCAAGCACTCTACCAAATAAGCCATGCCCCCTTCACAAATGTATAGTACTAGTCAAAATACATAGTGCTTCTCGGTGTGTATTCCTGCTTCTCCCTTCCTGATGATACCCTAATTCTTCATTATAAAGGTTTCCATTAAACACAGCAGGCTATGGTTAGATGAAGAATAAGGCTTTTAACCATCACGAAATGCCAATGACCTCAAAGCAAATCTCAGTGTGAGGACTTGTGCTTAGCATCTGTTTTACCTGTATGTCCTTGGCACTAATATCAGTGCTGATAAGAAGTGATTAAAATACATCTCTTGGTGAATAATTCATGTATTGCATCATCAAGCTGAAGAAGTACATTGAAGATAAATTACAGAGGGGACCAGGAAAAAAAAATCCTTGTGCCTTTGAAGGCAGTTTGGTGTCAGATCATTTGTTCTCTTAAATGGATTGAGAAAGCTAAACTGATGTTAACACTATAAAAGAAAAACACAAGCATGGGAATAAAACTGTGAAATTAAAAAGGGCATAGTGGGCTGCACCTGGCTCTCACTCTCCCCCCACCAAAGAAAGGAAGAAAGAAAACGAAGGTGAGACTCTGTCTTAGATTTTCTACTGCTGTGAAGAGACACCATGACCACAGCAGCTCTTACAGAGGAAAACATTTAACTGGGGTGGTTTGCTTACACTCTCAGAGGCTCAGTCCATTATTATCATGGCATGGAGCAATGGCAGCGTGCAGGCAGGCAGATGCTGGAGAAATAGCTAAGAGTCCTACATCTTGCAGGCAAGAGGAAGTCGACCTAAACACTGGTTGGTATCCTGTGCACAGGAAACCTCAAAGCCTGTCCCCACAATGACACACTTCCTACAGTAAGGGCAAATACCTCCAAATACTAATAGTGCCACTCCCTGAGAGCTTATGGGGACCATTTACATTCAAACTACCACAGTTCCTTTCAAGGAATGTGTGAAACGATCCCTTTCTGAAATGAAATTATTTCATTATCTGTTAAGTTACATCCAAGTAGCTTAGTGTCAAAGTAACGATGGAAAAGCTTAGTGTCAAAATAACCACGGGAACCTGAGCTATAGTCGTTAGAAAAATCTTGTAAGTTTCATACACCCTTATGTGGCGTTCATACCTTTTGTTTGTTTTTGTTTTTCAAGACAGGGTTTCTCTGTCTCACTGGCTGTCCTGGAACTCCCTCCATCTGCCTCTGCCTCCAGAGTGCTGGGATTAAAGGCATGCACCACCACCGCCACCCAGCGCACTTGCTTTCCGTAAACAGGACAGTGTTTATTTTGTGTCCTGAAAAATCCTTATCCACTTGCCCCCCCCCCATTGTCTATCACTTGTATTTAATTTTCCAGCCTTATCTGTTTTTACATGATTTGACAGTATGTAAAAGCAGAGGAGAGAGCATATTTAAGCTGACTGAGTGACTATCAACAAGATTTAAATTGATTTCTATTTTGTTGACACAGCAAATGAGAAAAAGAAATAGCTACGCCAAAACAGAAAGCTCTTGAATTAAGGATAACTTCGTTACTCTGGGCCGTGGTGGCGCACGCCTTTAATCCCAGCACTTGGGAGGCAGAGGCAGGCGGATCTTTGTGAGTTTGAGGCCAGCCTGGTCTACAAGAGCTAGTTCCAGGACAGGCTCCAAAGCTACAGAGAAACCCTGTCTCAAAAAACAAACAACAAAAGGATAACTTCATTAAAATCCATTCTTCTCATGTAGATGCTCACTGAGGAGCTTTTGGAATGGAAGGTAGTGTCTCATCAGGTCTACACGAACCCTATGAGTTAATTTGGGATTCCTGCTTTCAAAACTCAAATCCATTGAGAACAGAAAAAAAAAGTGCATTAAAATATCTCAATGAGTAAAATTTTGACTTAAATAAATAATGTCTGTGGATGTTATTTTCTTTTAAAATGGCCGTGGTTGACTTATCTAGGGCTAGGAGGAGAGAGAAATACTGAGCGGAACGCAGTTACCTCAATACCAGGTGTTAAATTAAGCCGTGCTTGTCCCCGCTGGATTTGAAGCGAACAAAGAACCGACCCCTTGGCAGTTCTACCCTTTCCTATCAAAACGATAGCATGAGGGACCCACACTCCTGAGAAAAGGTTGGACGGGGGAGGGTTAATTGATCCGCGCAGAAACGCTTCAAGGGAAAGGGCAGGGAAAGAAGAAACTCGACCACATGTGTAAAACGAGTGTCCCCTAAGCTCTATTCCCAGAAGGGCTCCATTATCGGACGGAGCGATAACAGGGTCCGCTGAGATGCATTTGTTAAAGCATTTAATACTCTTAAGTGGGAGCAGGCTCGAGCCCTGAAAAATACAAGCAGCTTTCCCAAAACTTAGAAGCTTGCTTTAATTAAAAACAGAAATTACCAGCGAACGCTGCTGGAAACAGATATATGGCAAGTTGATTCAATTCCCTCGTGTTGGTTCAGAGACTGATTTATCAAGATCGACAACTATGTGGATCTTAGAATTTGAAATTTGAAGAAACTGTTGGGAATGTTACAGTGCCCAGTGGTTCAGTGAAGGGGAAGGAGAAAATTCGGGAAGTTTTCTGCTTTCTAAATTGGAAAGATTGAAGTGAAAAAAAAAGATAATAATAATAATTAAAAAACAACCCTGTTACTCACCTGTAACAAACTGTTATCATGATCTTCTGTCTTGAAGAAATGAATAGGCTAAGACATGGTTTATGATTTTGATAAATGTACAATAGAGGAGAATGTTCAGATACATTGTGTCAGGTTAGATTGGAACCTGTAGTCTCAAGTATATTATTTTTATTTATTTAATAAATATACTAAACCTCTACTGCATTCCGAGAACTTTTCTAGGCCTTGGGGACAGAGAGGAAAGCAAGCAAGATCACTGTTTCACAGATCCTATTAACATTACATTTCATTGTCTTGTGCTAGCAACACAATGACTTGTTAGTTTTCACCAGAATTGTGAAATGCAGCGTTTGTAAACAGTGTTAAGATGTCTACAGCAAAATAACAAGCCATAAAATAGCCTTTTAACTCTGATCTGTTGACAAGGACTCATTTTGTCGTGTCCATATTTCTTTATCCCTTTAATCAAAGCCAGCTTGTAACTAAGCACTATCCGTGTGGCAGAGAAATATCTCACACCCAGATCTTAATTCAGAGCTACTATTACATAAGCACTAGATTAGTTCATAGGAATGGCTGACAGATATGTACTTCAAAAGTGAATTTATAAAATTCTTTTTGTTGTATCCACAGGTATAGGTTGAAGTTTTATAGATGCCTAGATTAGTTTTTTTATGTCTCTTACTCCTTCCTTCCTTCCTTCCTTCCTTCCTTCCTTCCTTCCTTCCTTCCTTCCTTCTTCCTTCCTTCCTTCTTCCTTCCTTCCTTCTTCCTTTTGTAAGATACAGTACTGAGGATTGAATCTAGGGCTCAATATATTCTAGGCAAATGTTCTCACATTTGAGACATTTATTCCCCACTCCTCTTTACAGATACAACTTTCAAAATACTATTGACATCTGTGTTTGCTTTTTTGAGAAGTTCATACAACATATTTTAATCATATTCTTTCCTCTCCCCAACTCCCAGATCCTCCCCTCTCCCAACCACTGGACTATGTTTCTCTTTCTTTAAAAAACAAACAAGACAAAAAGAAGAGAAATGGGGACACACACACACACACACACACACACACCAAAAAACAAAACAAAAAATCTTATGGAGTCTGTTTGTGTTGCCAACTCCTCCTGAGCATGGGGCTTGTCTATTCTGGAGTGTGGTTGACATACCCAGTGTTACTTCTTTGAAAAAACAAACTGATTCGCCTTTTGCCAGCAGGCATCATTTCCAAACAGCGATTTGGTTAGAGGTGGGAGTTCACGTCAACGTTGCCTTCTCTGTGCTGTGATTGGGTCCTGAGTGAACCTGTGCACGGCCTGTGCATGCTGTCACGCCTCAGTTCATGTGTGAAGTCGTCCTCTCATGTCTGGAAGATGCTATTTCCTTGGTGATATCCACCAGCTCTGGCTTTTACAACCTTTCCTCTTCTCTTGCACATGGATCCCCGAGGCTTGAGGCAGGAGTTTGATAAGGACACCCCATTTAGGACTGAGTGCTCCAAAGTCTCTCACTCTCTGCACATTGTCCCTTTGTAGTTCGCTAAGCTAACTACCCACCTAGTCTTTTTCTTCAACTTCTGGTTTGAGGTCTGGGTCTTATGATGCTGCCTAGTCTGATCTCGGATGTGCTCTGTAGCCCAGGCAATCCTGGAACTCTTCATCCTCCCGCCCTCACCTCTCGACTGCTAGAATCACAGTTCTGTGTTGTTTCAATTCAGGCCTGGGTTCTTTGCTTCTGCTCTTGTAGCTGCTCAATGAAGTCGCCCTCCTTGGCGATCAGGGTCATGTGACACTGGTGCTGATGATATTAGCGTAACTGAAGCTTAACAGCATCTCTCCTCGCCAGTTTTTGCGTTCTCAGCATTTATAAAACAGACACGTTAATACTGTCTGAATCAATCTGTTTGCTCTGATTTCTGACATCCCTGCAAAGTCATCCCTTTATAGTCAGTTTTTGTGGGGTTTTGTTTATTGCAATTTCATACGCAATAATGTTAATGTACGCTGATCATATTCTCATCATTATTATCACCTTCCCCTCCCTCTGAGCTTCCTCTCCCCCCCAAAGTCCCCCTCCACCTTTCATGTGTCTCTTGGGCATGTGCCCTACTGCATTTTATTGGACCTGCTGCCTGGTGGGGTTGTTACTTGAGCAAGGGTAGTTGTTGAGACTCCCTTTCTCCCCACAGTCACTAACCACTTATATTTCCTCAGGGAATGGAGGGTCCCCGTCACGTGTGGTACTAGTGCAGGTGACCATCACTGCTGTGAGTTCATGGGTGCACCAGCCGTGTCGTCCAGAAGATAACATGTCACAGTACTCCTGCGTCCACTGGCTCTTCCGTTCTTTCTCTCCCCTCTTCTGTGTTCTCAGAGTCTTGAAGGAGTTGATGTGGATGTCCCGGTTAGGTCTGACCACTCAACCGTGATTTATTCTCAGCATTGGACCAGTTATGAGTGTCTCCGTCAAGGAGGGGGACGTGCTCACTGAAAGCAGAAGCTTCGCTGTGGGTACCACCAATCAACAGGTCCTTGGGAGGATGTATCAGGCTTTCTTTTGGGCCACCAACCAGCTCCCAAATCATGACTGGAGACTTAGTATTAGTTATGAATGCTAAGCCTATCTTATTCTTGTCCCGCTAGCTCTTGTAACTTAAATTAACCAGTTTCTCTTCATCTACGTTTTGCCTCAGGTTTTTTTTTTTTAAAAACCTTTCTTTCCTTCTGTATGTCCTGCTTTGTGTCTGACTAGCTGACAGCTGCCTGGCTGGTCCTGAGTGTCTCTCTCTTTTTCTCGCTCATTCTCTCCTCTCTAGTTTTCTCTTCCCTCTCAAACCTAGATTTCTCCTCCTATTATTCTCTCTGGCCATCAGTCCTGTCTATTTCTCTACTGCTTAGCTATTGGCCATTCAGCTTTTTCTTAGACCAATCAGGTGCCTTAGGCAGGCAAAGCAACACATCTCTACATCATTAAACAAACGCAGCATAAACAAATGCCACACATTTTTACATAGTTAAAGTAATATTCCATAGCAGGAGGTAGTGTGGTACCATGTCCGTGTAGCAAAAGAGCGGTGCTCACCCCCCCCCCCCCACACCCATGTCCTCACCAGCAATGGGCTTTTCTGTGATTCAGCTTACCTTGTAAATGTTTTCCTAAAGCATCATTGCAGGCCATTCTCTTCTAGACCAGTAAATGACTTATTTTCACATTATTTTTAAAAAGTTCTGAAGTCAATAAATTATAATGTTTTTCCTCAGTGTATCAGAGGTTGGATCGTGATATTTCTCACGTGTAGACAGTTTTACCCAGTGTTTCTTAATTATGTATTCCTTTATATATGCGCTGATTATGTAGCTAGGTGCACATGGCACTGCATACTTGGGATCCCAATACTTGGGAGGCTGAGGCAGGAGCAATGCCCGGAGTCCCCAGCCTGATTTACATAGCAAAACACTGTCTCATAACCAAGAAATAAAATATCTTGCTCCATCCCTGGTATAGATATAATTCTAGCATTGTAAGTTTAGTTTTTAAAACCTTATTTAAAACAAGACTTTATTGGGTATTCTCTTCTGTTGGGAGCTGGTGGGGGCTGCAGACCCAGACCCTGAATTTCCTGCGAACAATTTGTTTTCCTCTGCTCTGAGCAGCCTATAGCTGCTCTGAGCATGAGACCCTGATGGCGGGGGAGTGGGTTCTGATGAGTCTGCAGCTGAAAGATCTCGAGAGCTGGGGCGTGGCCAGAGCCCTATATTAGTTTCCCCTGAGCTCAATAAAGTTGGCATTCTTGTATCAAGGATGACCTGTGTCTCTGTCACTCCTGTGCCTGTGTGTGTCTGTGTGTGTGTGTGTGTGTGTGTGTGTGTGTGTGTGTGTGTGTGTGCGTGCGTGTATATGATTTTAAGTCTCCAGGCCAGTTACTGGTTTGCATAGCTGGCAGTTTTCCAGGCAGCTTTTTACACTCTTCTTTCTTTTAGAGTTGGGGTGGGGCAAGGACTTGCTGTGTACCCAAGCTGGCCTCAAATAGTGACCCTCCTGGTTCAACTTCCTGCATATCCTAATTATAGGTATGCATCACCACATCCAGCTTTACCAAGCATTTAACTACACATCTCCTCAAGGTACTTTTAAGCACTAGGTCAACAGTAGTAAGGAAAATAACCTACTGCAAGTCATGCGCATCGATTTTTAGAATATTATATATATTTGGCTAATATTAGAATCAGCAAGTCAGTGTTGACATTGAAAATTCTTAGCCATAATCATTTTTAAAAAAAAACACTCTTAATTCTTATCTGGAACATTAAGCGTTTTTATGATTTCAAAAGCGATTCTTATCTACAGCAATTTAAGACATACACTAACATTTTATTACCACATGCAACAATTATAAGGGGAACTTTCAGGTTAAGATCTGTTGCTAAAATCCCTTCCCTTAGGGCTGGAGTGGCTCATTGGTTAAGAACACTGGCTGTTCTTGAAGAAGACCTGGGTTCAAGCCCCAGCATTCCCATGGCAGCTCTCAGCTGTTTATAACTCCAGTTCCAGGGCATCTCATGTCCTCTTTTGATGCCCTCATCAGGCATGAGGCACGCATGGGGTACACAGACTACATGCAGACAAAACATCATATACATGAAAAAACTTTCATCCCTTGGAAAGATGTAATAATGTCTACCCCTTCTCTAGAACATACTGCACGTACTGGCTTTGGGGGAGCCTAGGCAGTTTGGATGCTCACCTTATGAGACCTGGATAGAGGTGGGCGGTCCTTGGGCTTCCCACAGGTCAGGGAACCCTGATTGCTCTTTGAGCAGATGAGGGAGGGTGACTTGATCGGGGGAGGGGGAGGGAAATGGGAGGCGGTGGCAGGGAGGAGGCAGAAATCCTTAATAAATAAATAAATTAAAAAAAATAATGTCTACCCCTATTCCTTTAGACAAGCTAAGGTGTGATCCACCAAACTTCACTCTGAGGAACCATTGAGTTTATTAGACTAACTTGTATAGCAGTCGGGGGAGGGTTACGGGCAGGAGTGTGAAAGACCTTAAAGCAGCCAGCATAGATAATGACTCCCTCACTGCTGTGTAGATGGAACCTCCTCCCCTAATTCTTTCTTGCCTAGTTCTAGCCTTCCCGAGAGACCCCGGGGCCATGTGCCATTAGGGCAGAACTGCACACAACTGGTTGGGAGAGTAGCTGGATGCTCAGGTGAGGGTCCCTTGAGTCTCCTCCTCCCTCCTCCCAAGAGTTAGGTAAATAGACAACAAGCCCATCTGTGATGATCTTTGGTGAGCAGTCCCAGGTAACTGCTGAGGATGGTGGCAGTTTATCTTAGGTGACAGTCTTGTGCAGCGACATCCCACTTAGTACACCTCGGAAACCTACGATATCCAAGCGAATTCTCCTAAATCCAGCATTTACAGGATGCACAAAACAATGACCTCGTTAGATAATTAGGGCAATCATTTTCATCTTAACCAACCCTATGCGCATTATGCAGAAGTAGGACATCACTCACCCCCTAGGAATAACCTTTCCCCCCCTCCCTATTGCGAACAGTTTTTAGTGAGGTCTTGGCTCTATGGTGTAGGTGATGAGTGTCCCAAAGGGCCACCATTTGGTTAATGTCGATAGGATTTGAGTAGAATAAAGGCTGAAGATGAGTTCCAAACAAATTTTTTCAGGATAGTTTATGTTGCTTTTAAAACCATGCAAATGTTTGCCGGGCAATGGTAGCTCATGCCTTTAATCCTAGCACTCAGGAGGCAGAGGCCTGGTGTACAAGAGCTAGTTCCAGGACAGTTAGGACTGTTACACAGAGAAACCCTGTCTTGAAAACAAAAACAAGCAAGCAAGCAAACAAACAAAAACCAAAAAGAAACCCCCCAAAAATTCAAAAACAAAGACCAAAACCATGCAAATGTTTATTTTATTCACCTAGCTTTGCATTCCTTTTAAGACAGCATGTAACCTCCTAGCTTTCATGACCTGCTTTCCCCAACAGCATGACGCGGTATATTTCTACTCTAGTGTCTTAACCCAGCTCCGTGATCTCAGAGCAACATGTTGACTCCAGAATTAGAGCCACTAGGGTAGTTCAGAGCGAGGGTCCCGAATCCCGGCACTATGATGTGAGCAGGTGGTCCAAGCCTTCTACCTTCAGCCTTTCACAGGTGTGCAGAGGGGAAGTCCATCTTCACTGCCTATGGTGTGGCTGGAAAGACCGGAAGAGGATCAGCGCATGCACTGGGTTTGTGCATCTGAACTTGTGTCGGGTACAGGGGGAAATGGTCCTCTTCTTCTGCTCCTGCTCTTAAGAGCACATCTGTTTCTTACTCCCTCATCCTTGAAGAATAGTTGGCTGGACGCCTGAGCTTTCTGTTCATTTTCTGCTAATAGCAGCCCAAGATAAACCAGTTTCAAATTCTAACTCTTACTTTGGAATTTGCTCACAGCCTCCAGTGCAGACGAAGTTTCCCCATAAAGGCTCAGGCTGGGAAATGAATGGACTCCATTTCCTCTTCTCTTTGGTAACCTTTCCTTCCAAAGAATTGGGATCAGATATGGAGAAAAGCTAAGTATCCTTAACTTAGTAGCCTCCCTTGTTTGTTACTTTTTCTCTGTTCAAGAGCCATTAGTCGCCCATGCCTTCTGAGTGACTCCCAGACAAATGCAGTCCCCATAGGACTCCTGAGTGAATAGTTCTGGGAATGACTTTAGAGGAGGGGCTTCCCAAGACCATCTATCCTGTCCTGGGAGACCCATCTCACTCACAGCAGACTCCTCCCACTAAGCTGCTTCTGAACCCCCCTTCCCCCCCCAGCTCCCATCTCGTGTTCCGGTCCTTGGTGTCTTGCTTCTGCAGTCTCTCCACTCCTTGGCCCATCTTTTTGGACACCAAGATGGCTCAGTCAAGGTGGTCGGGTGCTCTCTTCTTTCATAGGACTCTCATGTATGAAATGCAGATGCAAGTTGTGACTCAGTCCACCTGTTCTCTCTCTCTCTCTCTCTCTCTCTCTCTCTCTCTCTCTCTCTCTCTCTCACACACACACACACACACACACACACAGACAGAAAGACAGACAGACAGACAGACATGCATTTCTTTTTCTCAAGTACACATGGTGAAGGTCACCAAGCCCATTAATCCCTGTGAGACTGTCCCTTAAACCTACTCTTCTCGTTTGGTTTCAGGTAAGGAAAAGAAACCCTTTCACCTTATGTATTTATTATCTTTAGAAGGCGGGCATGGCATTCTTGGCTTCCATTGGGTCATCTGTGGCAATAACAGCGAAGCCAACACTCCTGTTTCCGCTCAACATCCCTCAAGCTCTCAGCATCTGCTAAATCTGTTTGAAAATGTACACACTTTGGACTACATGAAGTTTTATGTTGACAGTGAGACCATCCTCAATTGAAGACAGTGTTGTGGTTTATGGCTTCACTGAAGGACACCTGTTATTAGATCTTTTCTGAAATGATGCTGGCCAGGACCCTTCTGTGCTGTCGCTTAGGGGTGTGTGTGAGAAACTGAGGGAGACTCCTTCTCCTAACTCTTCATTTTTACAGACAAAGAAAGGATTGAGCCCAGAGCCTCAAGCACTCTAGGCAAGCGAGCTACTCCTGAGCCATCTGTAGCCCTTGAAGGAGGTGCGCCTCCTCTCTACACCTGGTCAACATGCTTAGAACGTTACCTGGAACTGAAACGACTAGTTTCCCTTTGTCATTTATTTGCTGAAGTCATTCTATCCTGGATCATACACTTCAAGTCCATTTATAATATCTGCATTAAACAGGACTGTAGCAGACATGACTTTGGTCGACCAGAAGACCCCATTACCATTCTGTGGAGTCTGGCTCCTGTTCAGCCCACATCTGGAGACTTCCCTGCCACACAGCGGAGCAGGCTGGTGTGAGTTCTGTGTTATAACCAAATCAAAAGCCAACAAAGGAGACCGAGTCCCCTATGTAAAAGCAAAGAGCCTTTATTTTAATCAAGTTTGCAAACTCAGTCTCCCCGCATGTACAACACATTGGAATATCCAGAGAGCCCTGAGCTCAATTAGAATTGGATTTTTATAGTAGTAAAAATGGGGGTGAAGGGTTTCTGAGATTCAGGACCCCTGATTGGCTGACATTTGTCTAGGGGTGTTCTGGTGAAGTGCTGACAGGTGTTTCCATCTACAGTGCTTGGAATGCCAGGAATTTCCTTTGAATGGTCTGCTCGTGGGTGGGAGTTGGGTAATCTCAGCTTGCCAGGCATTGTCTCAGGGTAAATAGACTCAGTCTATTGAGACTCCAGACTCCATTTAAATTTATTGATGGCCAGAGTCCCAGGTGATAAGGGTTGGAAGTAAAGAACTTCCTTTGGATGACCTGCCCAGACTTAGCTTTCATGGCTGGTCCCACATTCCGCTACTGCTGTCATGTGGACAAAAGGAAGCTCTGCAGAAGAGGAATCATATCAAACTTGCTTTGATTGGAGAATCAAAGCCCCACAGGGTCACAGGGTGGTGGTGAGTCCTTCATTCTGACACCCATGGCCAGTTCCACACTCTGGAACCTTCTCAGCAATCTGCCTCAGTTGGCGGACAGCCTGGGCTACAGAGTAAGTCCAGGACAGCCAGGGCTACATAGTAAGTCTGGGCCCATCTGTGCTACACAGTGAGATCCTGTCTTAAAAGTAACAGGCAAATGAACAAATCTGCTGTCTCAAGAATGTGGTTATTCTACCAGTGGCGCGGTCTCTTCGCTCATTTACTTGATTATATTTATCATGTGTGCCCACACCCACTCTAACTAAGCCACACCTCCCAACAGTGCCATTCCTTTTGGGGACCCATTTTTTTTTTCTTTCAAACCCCTGCAACAAGCATTCTACCAACTGGGCTGCGTTCCTAACCCCCGAGACTGCATTTTCTCTTCCTTTGCCGCAGTTCCAGAAGTTTCTCTAGATCTGCCTCCTTCTGCAGAATGAGAGGCCATCTCTCACCTTCCACTCTACCCCTGCGCTTGAGAGAACCGTGGTGACAAACGCGGCAGGATTTTTCAGAGCCCATTCACACCTAACATAACCCATGAGGCTGATACCACAAGGACAACATACAAAAACATTGCTTTTATTATTGCGTGTAGGTTCAACCCCAGCTCCACTGAAGCCAAAAGTTGGTCCCTGTCATCACCGGCTTTTCACTGGAAACGGAGAATGCCGATCCCATACTGTGTTCTCACTGAGAGTAAGTACCAGGGGAAGTCTTGTCAGGTTTTGCTTTGCTGGCCACAAACATCTTAACCCGCTTGGTTCTTGGAAGTCTGGTGTGTTGATTCTGTCCCACAGAGGCAGAATAGTAAATTGAGGCAAAGATACTAAATCAGTGTCTTAGTCCCCTTTTCTGTTCTGCCCTCATGGGGTCCGCCCGGAAGTCGAGAGTTAATCTCCACCGCATGCACTCAGTCCTTACCTATCCGGTTTGAGGTAACCTCTTCCTGATTACAGTTTTCCTTGCACCCTCGAGGCCCTGGTTATTATAATAAGCACTTCTGTCAGTTTGGGCTAGAGGTAACCAGCCTGCATGCAGCACACCTTGCTGTTACTGCTGCTGTTTTACACTGCAACTCATCCCCAGCATTTAAAAATTGGATGATTTCACCACAGAAACTATAATTCTGGCTTCTCATGAAAACTTGAAGATCTCGGTAAACAACTGTGTGCCAACAGCCAGCTGGAGTAGAACCACCTCCTACACAGCTGTGGTGTTCTGTCTGAGCTCAGGCCTTGCCACATCCTACATAGCTGTGGTGTCCTTGCCACCTCCTACCTGGATGTGGTGTTTGCCAGTGCTGAGGCCCTGCCACCTCCTACATAGCTATGGTGTTCCGTCTGAGCTCAGGCCCTGCCTGGTCACCCCTTGTTTCCAGCTTTGACCTATGGAGATGTTCTGGCTTCATAAATGCCAGAGAGAAGGGCTGGAGAGATGGCTCAGTGGTTAAGAGCATTGCCTGCTCTTCCAAAGGTCCTGAGTTCCCAGCAACCACATGGTGGCTCACAACCATCTGTAAAGAGGTCTGACGCCCTCTTCTGGCCTTCAGGCATACAGACAAAATATTGTATACATAATAAATAAATAAATATTTAAAAAATGAAAATAAAAGCCAGAGAGAACCATGGTTTGGGGGACACTACCCCAAGAATATGGGACTAAGCCAACATGAGAAAATATAAAGAATTTGGTTATCTTTGCCCTAATAGAAAAAGGGATAAAACTGACGATAACTCTGTAACAGATGACCTTTTGATGTTAAAACAAAAGCCTAACACATTCAGAGATTTAAATTTTGCCTGGGCTCCTCCCAGAAGGGATGTGGTCATGTGAGGCTGAAGGAAATGGTTCTGTGGATAAAGCCCTTGCTTCGACTGTAAGAGAACTGATGTTCGGATCCCCAGAGCACACCTAAAGACCAGGCAGGCTAGACTAGCCAGAGCCGGTGAGCTCAGGTTCAGTGAGGGACCCGGACTCAGTAAATTAGGCAGCCAGCCAGCGAGCAAGAAGCCTATTCACGGAGCTTGTTCACAGTCTAAGGTAAACCACACACGTGTGGGGCTGGACCTGTGCACACGCCCCTTCACACACATGACTGCGCACACACTGGCACACACCACACACTCATACACAGGCGAAACAGTGAGATGAGAGAAATTACGGCTTTCATTTATACAAGATCCTGCTTTAAAGGGCCTTTTGTTTTGGCCCTAAATTAGTGCTGCTTTCGTCCTTCCCCTCCTCCCCTCCCTAGTCTTCATCTTCCTGCCTCTCTCCTTCCTTCTTTCTTGCATATCATTTAGTTATTCTTGGATAATCTCCTACACGCAAATGATGTATTTGATTGTATGCCAAACTCTCCTCTCTCACCCCTCCCAACACTCTCCGATACGTTTGCCCCCCTCCCTTCTTGTCTGTCTGTCTTTTACCTGTAACCACAGAGGCCAGCTAATGTCGCTTGCCAGAATGCTGGCTAATATTGTCTCCTGGCCCTGTGCAGGTCTGCTGCAGGTAGCTATAATGGAGCGAGCTCATGGCTACCATGGCTATGTCGTCCCAACACACCACAACATTGTCCACCTTATCTCCAGCTCTCCCATTTTCTCCCTCTTCTTTCCAGTGACATTCCCTAAGCTGCAGAGAGGTTGTCTTTCTGATTCTGAGTCAGGGTCTCACTCTGTGAAGGCTGGCCTAGAATTTATAGAAATCCTCCTGCCTCAGTCTCTTGAGTACTAGGAATAAAAAGGTATATTCCTACCAAAAAAGCTACGGAGAAACCCTGTCTCGAAAATCCAAAAAAAAAAGGGGTATATTCCTCCACACCCAGCTCACTCCATCTTCCAAATGGAGGCTGTTTTTCTAAGCGGTTTTTGAAGGTCAGGTTTTGGTACTATGTTTTTACAATAGGAGCTATTCAATAAGCATGTTGATTTTATTAGTCCTGAGAGCTTGTTTTAATTTTATTAAGTATATATCTGGGCTTGTTGATATATTGGGAGATGGAATGAAGAAGGGAAATATTAATAAAATTTACAATCTCTTTTGAGGTGGGCCATAGAAGTTGTTGAAAATGAAACATAAAAATACTACAAAGTAGGGTTTATCAAACATGTGAAATAGATATAGGAAAAGAAATGTTCGATCTGAGCCAAGATGCCCTTTTGTTTGCAGAAATTTATAGAAATAGAAAGCTACATAATATGATTAGCAAACTAATGAATTCAGTACCTGTCAATTTAAATTTGCATACTTACATGCTCCTAGTGCAATGAATCTTCCATTGTCTCATAGATACAATTTACATATGCTGTAAACATTTTTCTTATGTATTTGGAGACAGTAATTGGTACTTCATAAACTTATAATAACATTTCCCCTCATGAGTTTAAACTAACACGTGATGCTTTACGCTGGACCTAAAGCTGCTGCCGTCTAACAGAGCACAGGAATTAGATTACGGGACCATGGGTTTAGAGGATGATGGAATTACAGTCCGTTTCTAGACGGCAACTTTCAGATCACCCATTTTGTACAGTCTGTGAAAACAAAGGCATCATGCAAATGCCATTGAAGGCTTTCTGCAAGGCCAGTGGGGGGACTTCACACGTGATCGTGTTGTTCAGGGAAGAAAGCCAGATGCCGAGACCTCAGACAGGGACAATGAAGGCTCAGCGAGCAGAAGCATTAGCCTGCTCGTGACCCAGGTTTCATCCCTAGGACCCACACAGTGGAAGGAGAGACTGACTTGCAGAAGCAGTCCTCTGACCTCTAAGTGTGACCCCCCCCCATAACACACAACACACACACAAATAAAACATAATAAAATATTTTTTGGAGTTATTTCAAAAATTTTTCTACAAGAAAAAGGGTGTGGGTGTGTGCATGCATGCGTGTGTGTATGTATGTGTATATGTGTGTGTGTGTGTATTCCATATGTTCAGGCGTCTGAGGAAGTCAAAAGAGGTCACTGGATCTCCATCCTGCAGGAATTACCGATAGCTGTGAGTTGCCTTCATGGGTGCTAAAAACTGAACTCAGGTCCTCTGGAAGATCAGCAAGTACTATATTAATCGTTCAGCCATCTCTCTATTCCCTCATCTTAATCATTGATTAATTTTACAGATGTTTTAGATGAGACTTTTCCGGCATTAGTGATAATCTAATCTGGGTTTTCAGCCTTGTTGGGTATCCTAAAGGAAAATAAGTGTATTGTTTTCAAATAAAAAGTTATAAATCATAAAAACTGTTTTTATAGCTATTAAGTGATGAGATTACTCATGTAAAAAGATAATCATATAGCATTTGACATCACACCTTTGATAGAAAAAACCTACTCACCTGGCCACCGTATGATCCTGCCTACTTTTAAGGCTACTTTTTGAGATCTTTCAGAAAAGAATACAGTGCCCAGCAATGCACATGAAGTTTAGTTTTGTATAAAGAGCACATTTCAGAAAAACCTCTCAGGAGTCCTGAAGGGACATTAGAGACAATCTGGTCTAGCCTCCACATCCTCTTCTTTAAGGGACAAAGAAGAGAAAGACAGAGGCGCAGAAATAGCAGCAGGGCTCAGAGATTGTTGTAACTGTTCTCCAACCGTCTCCCAGCTTTACAGAGAAGGAAAACAGCCAGAGTCAGCACACCAAGGCCCACCGCTTCGTGAGATCTCGGCTCAGCTGTTTTACTTTGTGCCCTCTTATATATATCGTGGTTTGCCTTTGATTTTTCCAAGAGAAATTCCCACAAATTTGAACGCTAAACGTATCCACGAAGGCTCCAACCCATTCAGTTTCCAGGTTTTAAGCTAGATGCAACTTTAAAATATGTCTAATCTTTCATTTAAAAAAAAAAACAAATCTTGAAAATGGGAGGAAAAATGTGGGTTTACAGCATTTCCACACGTTAACTTTCAGCCTTGATTTTGCTAATTTCCTACGTCTGGGTAGAACCTACACCTTTAAACATTCTCGCCCACGTGACAATTTTGTTTTCCTTTTGAAGAGGTATTTCTAAGGTACAGCCTATTCTGGGAGCGATTACGTCAGCGCCTGCAGTTACAGTAACTACCGTATTGACAGGACTTGCGGTCATAGGACAAATATTTAAAGAGATGCGCAAGAACAGTTTACACTCGGGTCATTAATTTCCTGTGACTTAACATGGTCAGTTGTCTTGATGTCAGGTGCCTGAGCATTAAAAAACAAACTATCGTTTTATTTCTCAGATTAAAACTGAGCATACCGTTTACAGTACGCGGCCGTCCTTCTCCTTAAAGAGAGTTTAGCTATGCAGGACCAGGAAGCATTTAGGGCAGTGGTGCGGCTGCGCAGTCTGCGGGGGTTCAACTCTCCTGCATTTCCGCAGGTGACCAGCAGGCGACGCTGCGGGCGACCTCAGTCTTGTCTCCCTAGGGCTCCGGGAAAGAGCGTCAAAGGGCGGGAGGTGAGGCGGGCTGGTGGACGTTCTATCCCCGACTGCCCTGGTCTCTATCGCCCTTTGTCCTCCAGCCTCCCCCGGGCTCTGGGCCTGCGGGCCTGGTTGCTAGGCGGAAGCGGGGCGCGGTGGCGTCCGCTGCGGCTGCCCGGGCGTTTGAAAAGCGGCTTAGCAGGCGGCAAAAGGTGCCGGGGCTGCGGGCTTGTGGGGCGCGGTCGCCGAGCCGGGGTAGGGTTAGGGCCTGGTCGGCGGCCCGGGGGAGCGGGGCCGGGCGCTGCGGAGGCTCCCGGGCCTGCGGGGTCCGGCTGCACGCCTCACGGGGGTTCCCTTCCCTGCAGACCCCGCCGCCGCGACCATGGTCTCCAAATCCGACCAGCTGCTCATCGTTGTATCCATCCTAGAAGGTGAGCGGCCTCCGGTGTTTATTTTTTCTTTTCTTCTCTCTCTCTCTCTTTTTCTTTTGCAACTGCTTTTTCCCGGACCTCAGCCGAGTAGTGTATGACCGCGGCTTTGTTAACCTTACGAACCTTGTCATCTCTGCTTTTGTGGTCCCCGAGGACTTGTTCAGTTGCATGGAGCGAGGGCTGTTAGGCAATTGATTTAAACATCTCTCTGGGGAGCGTGAGTGCTATTAGGGATAAGTGATATTTAGCGTGACTAGCCGTAGCCCCAGAGAATGTAGAAAAAAACCGATTTCCATCAGAAGCAGCCTGTCGATGGCTTTTATATACGAGCTAAAAGTGCCTGCAAAGCACGCTCGGTGCAGCAGGTCCTCGCTAATGCCATTCGTAAGAACTTTGCCATTGACTTGAGCACAAGCCCGGTACCATTTCCATGTATTGCCGAATCTGTTCCCGTTACGCGTCTTGATCGCGTACCTAGGGGACTACCGTCGGTAAGGCATTAAATGACCCTTACTTGTTCTTCGAGTGAATGACATTTGTTTATCGGGAACCTACTGAATGTCAGGCTCTGTGCTGGCAATGCAGGTGGCACTAAGTCTAGATACGGAGAGAGTTAACTGGGGAGTGTGTCACGCTGGCACAGCCTCCTCTTCTGGGGGATGTTTCCTGAGGAGATGACATTTATTTGGGTCTTAAAGGGATGGGTCAGAGGACCAAAGGCTGGGCAGATGGTCTGGCTGCAAAGCACACTTAAGGTGTGGGAAAAGGAGGCCTGCTTTGCTCTCAAACTCACACCACAAACGTTGCTTCTGTTCAGTGTAGTTAGCTGATTGCAGCATAGTGGAGGAGCTAGGAGCTGTTTGGTTAATTGGAATAAGCTGTCAGTACACGAGAAGTCATCGTGTGAGTTTATCCCCAGGTGGTGTTGGCTAGACCCCATCCCCTCAGGAGAGGTCTGCTGCTGTTGAGAAGAGGGAAGAAAAACTGGGTAAAAATGGTTTCTGAGTTTTGGAATAAGAAACTGACCAGAAACTATTAAATAATAGGGACAATTGTAATTGTTCTTTCATTGCTTAAAATCACAAGATCAAGGAGGGAGTGGTTGGCTCAAGCATTTAATCCCAGCCCTAGTGAGTTCCTTCCTTCCACAAAAACAACCAACCAAACAAACAAACAAAAAAAACCCCAAGCCCTCACAAATAAGCAACCCCCCCCAAGACTGAAATAATTTTCTTTTTCTTTTTCTTCCAGACAGGATTTCTCTATAGCTTTGGAGCCTGTCCAGGAACTAGCTCTTGCAAACCAGGCTGACCTTGAACTCACAGAGATCCACCTGCCTTTGCCTCTGCCTCAGCCTCAGCCTCCCAGAAATAATTTTCTAATTGGTTGATAGAGGCTTTTAAATTTAGAACAGGGCTTTCTCTATGAAAAAAAAATCTAGTGGTTTTCCTGCTGTTCATGATAGAAGGGTCTGTTTATTTGGCATGGACAGATTAGTGTTGTAAAACATGGTATGTTGGGCGGCATTGTGATCAAAACTTGATACAGAGCGTCAGTGTAACTTTGGCAGCAGAAGTAGTGATTGAAGTGCCTTCCGCCCAAAGCTTCAGACGATGGAGAGGTGACTAGGTAAGCCAGGGTAACAGGAATGAACGGGGTGGGAGGAGCGAAGCCAGAAGGCGACTGTGGTAGAGAAAGGTGAGTGTTTAGGAATATTGTCCTCGGTCAGAAAGAACTAGAATGAGTTGGCTCAAGGAGGTTAGAGTTGTTCTTCTGAGAGGGTTGGTGGCTGTGGTCCTAACTAAAAGGACGAGCCTGACTCATCTTAGCTTTTGGACCTGGAGTCAGGGATGTCAGTTAGGTTGCTACCACAAACACACCTAAAACTGGCATATGGTCCTCTCCTCAGCTCTGGTAGTGCTTACAGTTAAGCCAGGAGCCTGGGATTTATCAGTGTCCTCCAAAGAATCGTCACTTGTTGATTTTATTATAGGTGCTACAATCGCTCAGGTGTGCCTGGTTACACACCTTCATCACCTTGCCTGTTGTGACAGTCTCCGTTTCCTAAATGTTTTCTTTTCTTCCAGAAGCAACTACTGCCCTGAACTTCCTGACAGTGATCTTTCTGATCGACAGATCTTGTCTTAAAACCTTTCAGAGTTCCCATATGTCTGCACTCCTAGAGTAGCAAGCGTGGGCCCTTGTGGTACGACTTCTGCCCGCCTGTTTAGGTTTCCTGTGTCCCAGAACTCCAGTTAGATCGAGCTACTTAGAATTTCTTAGCTACATTTCTAGAATGTGTGTGCTCACGGTGTGCTCTGTTCCAAGATAAGAAACAAAACAAAACAAGGCTTCTGTTGTCTTACTTTACTGTGAAAAGGCTGTGGCCAAGGGCAGCTGGAGGGAGGAAAGGACTTATCTTTTCTTACACAGTCCAGTCCTAGTACGTCATTGTGGGAATCAGAGTCCCTGGAGAAAGATGCTTGCTCCCCACGGCTTCCTCAGCGTGCTCTCTTTTATACCATCCAGGACCACCTGCCCGGGGTGGTGCACCCCACATCCCAGCTGTCATTAGTCAGGAAAATATCCCACGGGCTTACCCACAGGCCAATCTATGGAAGCGTTCTCTCAACTGAGGGTCCTCTTCCCAGATGACTCCAGCTTCTGTCAAGTTGGCAAGAAACCAACCAGTTTGGAGTTTAAATAAGAGCCTCTGGCTGACGTTTTTAAAGGACACTTTCAGACGTGTTTATTTCATTTGTATCTGTGTGAGTGTATGCGCACATGCACACACCTGTTCATGGCTTTGGGGACAGAGGCCAGCTTTGGGTCACCTCAACCACTCTACCTGTTCTCTGTAAAGCTCAGAGCCAGCGAGCCTCAGTGGTCCTGTTGTCTTGCAGCTAATGTTATAGGAGCTGCGATTACAGGAAGCCTGCAGGGCTTGTGACCCCAAACCCCGGGCCTTGCGACTGAGCAGTGAATATGCTTGCTCTTTGCTGTCCCTGTCCCTCAGCTGCAGTCAGCTGCACTCAGCTCTTTTTCTTCAAACCAGAGCATTTAATTCGTGACCGATGGTTGAACTTGTCAAGGTGAACTGGATGCTGGATCAGTCTCCCTCTCAGTTTGGGTCGTGTTCTTCATGGAATCCATCCCTGGGCAGTCTCAGGCACCTCCCTGATGGAGTCCTGTACTGTTTTTGTTTTGTCTCTTACTCCAGTTTTACTTCCTCCTCCGGGGGTTAGGCCATGTTGGTCACAGGTTGACTTCCTAAGGCCCGTGGGTCACAGCAATGGCGCAGTGTGTGTCTTGCCGCAGTGCTTCCAAACACTGCAGTTACGGTTCAGCTTGCTTCTGCTGGGGCCAGAGAGGCTTTGCTTTGGTTTGGTTTGGGCTGTCATGTCATCCAGGCTCTTTGCCTCCACTTCCCCAGTGCTGGGGCTATCTATGTGTGCCACCAGCTCATCAAATCCAGCCTTTCCTGTCCATTTTATTCCTCGCCAAGTAGCTTTAATCGGGGTGAATAGCAGGGGGATGGCTGCTTACTTAATAATGGTTAAAATTCCCTCCCTATGATCCCCCTCACCAGACTAAAAAATCAACGTAATCACCTTGGCACAAGATTGTTAGGGATTCTTATTTGCCGTTTACTTTCTTCCAATTTTGAAATTTTTCTTTCCACTAGACCCTTGGTTTTCTTTTTAGGCTAAGTGCCTGTTTTCTTTTTGAAGCCACTTACTTTACCATTTGCTTTTCTTCTTTCTAATGTACTCATTTGTGGGCCACAAGCATGCTGCAGGGTCTGATCACCTGTTAGAAATGCAGGCTTTCAGGCCCACTGGATCTGCCGTGCTGATTTCCGCCCTGGTGCAGGGTCCTCAGGTGATTCATATGCACGTTAGTGTTGGAGGAGAAGTGCTCGGTGCTAAGTGACGGCTTTCAGTTTATGGAAGCAAGTGCAGGTGCATTTGGGAGTAGTGTATGCAGTGTGCAAGCCAGCTACCTGGACACGCACCAATATTTAAAAGGTGCTTTGTGATCCTGTGTGATCTGTATGTGCGCGTCTTCTCTCTTCAGGCCGCCATTTCCCCAAACGTCCAAAGCATATGCTGGTGGTAGAAGCAAAGTTTGATGGAGAGCAGCTGGCTACCGATCCTGTCGACCACACTGACCAGCCCGAATTTGCTACCGAGTTAGCCTGGGAAATCGACAGGAAAGTTCTTCATCAGCACAGGTGAGGCTCCGCTCAGTTTGTGTCAGCATCTTTGTCCTTGTTTATAGCTTTTAAGTACATCTTATAACTTCCTGATTCTGGTGCTCATCGTGTTTGCTGAGTGTGTGTTTGAGACAGACTCTCTCTCTGTTTCATTTCATGCTGCTGTGATAAAGCACCCTGGTGAATGCCCCTTAGGGAGAAAGGGAAATCCCGGGTCACAGATGTCGCTATAGGGAAGACAGGCTTGCAGGACTCGAAGCAGTCATGTTACATCAGCAGTTAAGAGCAGACAGCAATGCATTAATGTCTGCATGCGTGTGCTCAGCTCACCCTCTCCACTCTTGAACAGTTCAGGATACACTGCCTGAGGAATGGTACTGCCCACAGTGGATGAGTCTTCCCACCTCAGATGGATCTGAAGTGTAACATCATCTTTTCTTCAATGAACTTTAAGACTAGAAATAGTCAAGAACAGAAGTACTTTTATTTGTTAAATGACAAATTGTGTTTTTTAAAGCAGTTTTTTGTTTCATTTTGTTTGTTTTTTGAGACAGGGTTTCTTTGTGTAGCCTGGCTGTCCTGGAACTAGCTCTGTAGATTAGACTGACCTCATACTCACAGATATCCACCTGCCTCTATCTCCTGAGTGCTAGGATTAAAGGTGTGTGCCACCACTACCCGGTTTAAAAATATATTTCTAAAAACTGGGCATAGTATGGTTTGTTTCTAATCCCAATAGTCTGGACGTAAGGGCAAAAAGAGTTCAGGGCTGGCCTGGGCTACATAGAATTCTGTCTCAAAGGAAAAAAGAAAAGGAAAACCACCACCATCCAAACTCCCACAAATCATTTCAGTACCGATCAAGTCAGGACAGAAAATTGACAAAATTAACAGAATTCTTACTATTTTTATTGCTGGATTATACGTTGATTCTATCTGAAGGACTATTCTTAATGAATGTTAAAATGTTGTCTTTTTCCTGGCATTCAGAATATTTGATTATGCTGCGTTCTTGTACTTGTCTTAGTACCATGTGATATACTACTTTGGTTATTTAGGCTGAGAATTCCTAGGCGGATTTAGTACTACGTGGTGTTAAACAGTGACTCCATTAGCTAAGTGATGGCAGCATCTGTTCAGCTCTGCGTGACTGGACAGGGCTTCCCTGATGCACAGAGCTCACACTGTGCTGTCACTGGCGGCTCACAGAGCGCTGCCAAGATTTTATATGTGATAGTACTGTATAAGAAAGATAATTTTTTTTGTCTTTCTTAAACATTCATGATAATTTCTGACTTGCAGAAGGCCAAATACATCACAGGTGTGTAGGAAAAATTGACCTAGTTGGTGTACAGATAAGTAGATAAAAATAATGGTTATCTTCTAGTTAAAGACTCTTTTAGAAAATACAGACTAGATAATGCTTGGCCCGACAGACATGTAATCTGGATATAATAAAGTTTTTTTTAAGGCTGCTAGAAACGTAACATTAGAAAGACTCATGTATTGCTCACACACATCTTCGTGTAGGTTACAGCGCACTCCTATCAAACTGCAGTGCTTTGCCTTGGACCCTCTGTCTTCTGCCAAGGAAACCATAGGCTACATTGTTTTGGACTTAAGAACCGCTCAAGAAACAAAGCAGGTATTGTGCTTTTGATTGTGGCTTGACCATGTCTTCTGGCTGGTCTGGTCACTGGGATTCCTGAGGGTGCTGTCTTGTGGGTGGTCAGGTAGTTTAACCTACCGTGTCCTCTGAGAAGGTCTTTGTTGTCAGCATCTGCCAAGTCAATGGCTCATGAAGCACAACTTTTGGTCCTTTTCCTTGACATTTTATGCTATTTCTTAGTGGTATTTTAGTCATTGATCTATTGCTCTGAAGAGACGCTGGCAACTCTTATAAAGGAAATATCTAATCTGAGGGCTTGCTTTCAGTTTCAGAGGCTTAGTCCATCATTGCCGTGATGGGAGCATGGCAGCAAGCATGGCAGGCATGGTTCTGAGGTGTAATTGAGAGCTACTTCCTGATCCACAGACTGAGAGAAACCGGGCCTGGTGTCGGCCTTTGAAACCTTAGAGCCCACTCCCAGCGACACACTTCCTCCAACAAGGCCACACCTACTCCAATAGTGTCAAAGCTCCTAATCCTTCTAATCCTTTAAACAGTTCAACTCCCTGGTGACTAAGTATTCAAACTTAGGAGCCTATGGATGCCACTCTTATCAAACCACCACGAGTAGTAACACTTTCTTTTTTCTTAATTGATATGAAGAACAAGAAGAGACCTAATGTCAGGAGTTAAAGAAACAGATGATTAATTAGGCTTTTGTTACTAAAGGTTGTCGTGAGATTGGAGACTGAAGATGGACGTGTGTTGTTTTTTTCCCTGTGAAATATTGGAATGAGAGCAAAGAAGACAGTCTGAGGGCTTCAGTATTTTTCTCAGAGGGAAACTTAGTTGCTGGCTTCCTAAATGGGATTCATTTGTTTTGAAGAAAATATGGAAAGACATTTTGTTGTGTTCTGAGACAGGATGTTAACTTTGCAGCCTTGGTTGGTCTGGAACTCAGTGTGTGGACCAGGTTAACTTAGAACTCAGACATTTGCCTTCTCTGCCTCCCGAGTGCCGGGATTAAAGGCTGCGCCATGATATGCCTGGCCTGGCCTTTGTTTTTTAAGAGATGAAAGGTACTGAAAGGCTGTAGGGAAAGAGTGAAAACCTTAAGTAACATGCTGAGTACTTTCCCTTTAAGTTTCACCATGCCTTCTATTTTGTTATCTAGGCACCTAAGTGGTACCAGTTGCTGAGTAACAAATACACCAAGTTCAAGTCTGAGATACAGATAAGTATCACTTTGGAAACAGATACAAAGGCACAGGTGGATAGTTTTAAAGCAAAAGGAGCCCCTCCTCGGGATGGAAAAGGTTTGTTCTCCTCTGTCTCTTGTGGGTTTTTAGTTGATTTGTTTTTGTTTTATTTTGTTTTGAGACAGAGTCTCAAGTAGACCAGGCTGGTCTGGACCTCACATGTAGCTGAGGCTGGCTTTATGCTTCCATCCTCCTCCCTCTGCCTCTCTATTGTTTGGGTTATAGGTGTGTGCTGGCACATGTAGTTATGTGCATCTTCCCTTAGAGACCTTCTTGCACAAGTTCCTCTGCACTAGCACTTTAGGAAGGGTGATGTCATGGGACCTGTGTACAGGAATATAAGCTGATTTACCCTGTTTATATGCAAATATGATCTTGTGTGTAGACAGAACTTTCTGTCCCACCTGGTCCTGCAGTCGTTCAGTTTCAAAGAAACACACATTATATTAATTATATTAACATAATATAATTATTATATTACTATATATTCATTATAAACTGTTTGGCCTATTACTCAGACTTATTACTAACTAGCCCTTACAACTTAAATTAACCCATAATTCATGTCTGTGTTTAGCCATGTGGCTTGGTATCTTTTTTCAGTAAACATTCTCATCTTGCTTCCTTTGAGTCTGGCTTGCAACAGTGTCTCTGCCTTTCCTCTTCCCAGAATTCTCCCAGTCTGGTCACCCCACCTATACTTCCTTCCTGGTCAATCAGCATTTTATTAAACCAATATGAGTGACAAATCTTTACAGTGTACAAGAGAGCATTATCCCCCAGCACTTGTGAACACGTGTAACATGCAAACTTGTTTACAGAGGTTAGCTCTTATTTAAAAATCTTAGAATCTGGGAAAGCGTTTGTTTCTAAACTTGAACAGAGAATTTTGTCCTTTAAAAATTGTTACTTAGAAACATTTTCTTTCCAGGATGAGCGTAGAAAAGCTCTCAACTATAGTATGTTTATTATTTAGCTGTAGTTTATCAAAGCCTAATACATGTTTTAAATTTAAATTTATTTATTTATTTAGAATCAGAATCTCACCTTGTAGCCCTGGCTGGACGGAACTTGCTATGTAGACCAGGCTGGCCTCAAACCTACTGAGATCTGCCTGTCTTTGCCTCTACCCTTGCCTCCTGAGGGCTGGGATTAGAGACATATACCAGCACACCCGGCACCCTTATAGAGCACTTTTAACATCATAGCAGAGTTGGGGAGTGCAGAATGTTCCTGTGTATGGACCCTCAGGATAACTCATTCACGACAACTCAGCACTCGATTGTTGGTGCAGTTGATGAAACGTCATTGGTACATTCTCACCAGAAGTCTCTGTGTGTGTGTGTGGTTTGTGTATTCCATGTGTGCCTGGTGCTAGTGGAAGTTAGAGGGTGTTGGATCCCCTGGAACTGGATTTACAGTTATGAGCTGCCACTTAGGTGCTGGGAACTGAACCCTAGTCCTCTTCAAGAGCAGCCAGTGCTCTTAAATGCGGAGCCATCTCTCCGACCTGGATTTTACTTTTGGCAGTGTCTGTTCTTTGGGTTTTAGTAACTGCATGCTAAGTCGGTGGGTTTTGGTTCATATCCCATGAAGTTGCACTCAGAAGAGATTCACTGTTATTGGTGTCCTTTGAGCTCTGCCTGTTCACCCTTCCCTTCCCTCAGGTCCCTGGTCATGTTTAGGTACATCCAGAAAACTCATGTGATGGATGCTTGATCTCCAAAGTCCTGAAGGAAATTGGAGCTGGGCCCTTTGAGAACAGACTGCTGCAGGGCTCTGCTGTATGAACAACGGATTCTGTTCGTGACCATTGGATTCCTGTGTCACCAGGGGGGTGGGTTAGTGAGCCTTAGAGTGGGGCTGTTTTTGAAGTCACTTCTGCTGTCACGAACTCCTTCCCAGTACTCTGCCTGAAGAATCCCCATTAATAAGGGTCTTAGTTTAAAAAAAAAATCTCATGTCTTCCTGCCATGAGCATTGTCAGGCATTTTTTTTCTAACTTCTCTAGTCTCAAGTACAGTGATCCAGTAACAGCAGGTGTACTAGGACAGCTCCGATGTTTCTTGCTGTCTGTGTGGCTGTCTCTCATATCATACACTGGAATCATATTTTCTGGCACAGGGAGATAATCTGGTTTTTATCTTTTTTTTTTTTTTTTCGAGACAGGGTTTCTCCGTAGCTTTTTTTTGGTTCCTGTCCTGGAACTAGCTCTTGTAGACCAGGCTGGCCTCAAACTCACAGAGATCCGCCTGCCTCTGCCTCCCGAGTGCTGGGATTAAAGGCGTGCTCTACCACCGCCCGGCTGGTTTTTATCTTGTACTGCCTGTGTTTCAGCTCTCAGTTCAGCCATTTCTCTAAGGATCTCCACTTCCTTTTACTAAGAAAATGTTTAGAGGTAAAAGCTCAGGTATTAGGCATGCTAATTTTGTTATTAGGCTGCTATTTTGTTATTGCTCTCAGACCCATTTTGTGGGCTAAGTTATGTAATGTGTATACATGCATTTAATACACATACACATGTGCATTTGTTTGAATACGTAAATAGTCTTAGTCTGTGCTGCTGGAACAGAATATGGACTGGGTAATTTCTCACATTTCTGAAGGCTTGGAAGGCTGCAAAAATACCAGCATCTGATGGGGATTATTGATGTTCTTCATATGACAGTCACAGGCAGGCAGGAAATGCACCCCCTCTGCCAAGCCCTTTTATGAACACAGCTAGTTCCATTCTTGAAGGAGCTGTCTTGACTTCTCCATCTCATTACTTTTCCAAAGATTTGTTTATTTTTCTGTGTGTGAGTGTCTGCCTGCATGTTTGTGTGTGAATGTTAGCTTGCATGCATGTGTGTCAGTGTTTGCATGCATGTATGTATGTGCAGTGTTCTTCGTTTTCAGAAGAGTGCTTCGGATCCCCCAGAAGTGGAGTTATAGACGGTTGTGATACGACCTGAATTCAGGTCCTCTGCAAGAACAGCCAATATTCTTAACCAGTGAGCTGTCTCTTGAGACTGAGACTGTGATCTTAATACCATTATCACAGTCATCATTAAGTTTCAACTCCTGAATTTTGGAAGAGATACACATGAACTATAACTTACATAATACCTTTTTGTATATATTTATTCATATGTTTTTAATATTGCATAGCTTGTATTCAAATTGAAACTTTTAATTCCTTTCTGTGTCATAAGATTCATCCTCATTTTTCTTTATTTCCAAACATACAGGTTGTCACTTTGATTGTGCTTTCTTTCTATTTGATTGTGCTTTCTTTCTATGTTTTGAGACAGTCTTGCAGTGTGGTATGCACTGTGTAGCTCAGGCTGGCCACAGATTTGTAGCAGTTCTGCTTCGGCGTCCTAGTGTTGGGGTTAGAGCGTGAGCCGCTGTGCTCAGCCAGAGAAGCCTGTTCTCAGTTCTGTGTTACCTCCTTAGCTCTGTGGGCTTCTCTCACCATGGCTACCCTAGTCAGAGTGCTTCATGTGTCCAGTAGTGCTAAGTGCTTTGCTTTCAGCGTTTAATTTGATCTTCAACAACCACATAAAAGCTTTGTGGAAGGGAAAAACAAAGACTGAAGAACATACAGTTTTCTGATACAACTAAAAGACCCTGGGATTGGAATTTCAGCGTTTGGCTAAGTGTCTGTGCTCTTAATCATGGGCCATTCTCAGCCAGTGCTGAGTAAACACACTCCTTTGGGGTGGGCCCCTAGAGGAGAGGCCTGCTTGCGAATGGTCTGAGAACATAGGTTTTCATCGGCCATGAGACATTCCCCCCTGTGAGTGCCCACTTTCCTGCGTTCCCCAGCACTATTACCTAATTTTAGTTTGTGACCATCTTGCTCTTTTCCTTCTTTAATCAGTTTACAAGTTTCTTAACACTATCTAATTTTTTCGCACTAACCCGCATTTGACTGGGATGGTCTCTTCTCAAAAGTTTTTGATGGTTTTCCCATACTCGTAAAGAACAAAACCATAAAAATTATGTGAGCAAACTCAGTGTGCCAAGCTCTGTCCTCATGTCTCCATAGCTCTTTCTGTAGTCAGTCCTCACCCGGGGATCTGTCTCTCCTGCTCAGTTCTTTGTTCTTGTATTAATAGTGGGCACTGCACATGCTCGGCAGGTGTCCTGCTGGCGAGCTGTGTCCTCAGCCCAGGTTTTGTATTTTTTTGTTTTAAGACATTTTCTTAGTTGCTCAGGCTGGCTTTAAACTAGCCCTGTGGCTCAGGCAGGCAGGCCTTGGATATGGAGTCCTTTTGCTCCCTCCATATCTGGGATTCTAAGCTACTTCACGAGGCTTCCTCAACCTTCATTTCTCTGGCTTTGTTAACTTGCCTGTGCTGGCTCTGTTACATACTGCCCTCTGCATGGAGCATGCCTTCCAGTCCTGTGGTCTCTGTTCATTTACCCAGCCCTCAGCCAAGTCTAGCATACTCTTCACTCCACAGTGCACAGTTGATAAAGAAATGAGCTGTACATTTCTTCTCTGTGTGATCCATTAAGTGACTTAAAAAACACTTTACTTCAGAATACTGTTTTTATGTACAGAAAAATAAAATTAAAGCTTCCTAGAGGAAGCCTTTTGAAATACTGTGTCCATGAAAATGGCCAATTTCTTAATTAAATAAGTAGAACAAGCTTTTAAATGTTTCTGATGGGCCAGGCACTGTGAGACGGACCTGTGATCCTAGCACACATGAGGTTGAGACAGAATGATTGTGAATTCAAGGCCATGTTAGTCTATATAATAAGTTCTGGGCCAGATTGGGTAACATAGTAAATTTTGAACAAAACTGGGCTATATCACAAGATCTTATCTAAAAATAATGAAACAAAATAGTTATGGGAAATTACAGTCTAGTATAATTTTGTTTTTTTATCTGTAAAGTTCCTGCTGGCCTGTCTGGAGTTGACCCGAAGGACATTGTTGCTGTGTTGAATGAGGAGGGAGGCTACCATCAGATTGGACCAGCAGAGTATTGTACTGACCCCTTTATTCTGTCAGTGACCATAGCGTTTGCCACCCAGCTGGAGCAGGTACGGTACCCCTCAGATTAATGATTTTATCAGGAGTTTGAAATCAGGTTTGACCTCTGTGAACAGTTGTATTCACATGTGCAAACCCACATAGACAAACACTTCTCACACATGCTCAAATAAATACAAAAGTCTTTTAAACTGTTTCATGCTAGCAAACATTTTTTGCTATAGATTTTGATATGTTTCAATATGTTGGCAGCAGCAGAGACTGACCATCAGGCAGCGTTTGTACTTGTGATGAAAGGGACTTCTACATTTGCTTTTTTTTTTTTGAGACACGGTTTCTCTGTGTAACTTTGGACCCTGTCCTGGAACTCATTTTGAAGACCAGTTTGGCCTCGAAGATCTGCCTGGGTTCAAAAGCCTGTGTCACCACCGCCTGGCTACATTTGCTTTGTTGAACAATAGACTATTTGAAGAAATTAGCAATGCCAGGAACACTTGGGCCGGGGATTGCATTTTACTTTGTTTATATCATCACAAGCGTTGGCCTATCGTCAGGGGCGCTAGTAGAGGATAAGGTGTTCTGTCAGAATCAGAGGACTTTCTTACACTCAGCAGAGTGGACAACAGAAAATTTGGTTTATTCTCTTCAGCCTTTCTTACCCATCCTTAGTTACTTTTCTATTCTGTGATAAAACCGTGAGCAAGGCACCTTACAGAAGAGGGTTTATTTGGGTTTAAAGTTCCAGAGGGATAGGAGGCCATCGTGGCAGGGGGACATGAGAGGAAGTGCCAGGTCTGCTGGTAGGAAGCAGATTGGTGACTTTTATGCACAGGAACAGGGAAAAGGTGGTTGTGCCTGCTCCCTGGCTACCTTGTTTCCAGTTGGGTGACTCTAAGGTGTTGAGTGTCTTCTCTCAGCACTTACTCAAAGGCAGGGAGATTGCATCTAGACAAACAAGCTTGCCTTTGCAGAGGCCGAGCAGCCGCTGAGGAAGGTTATGCCGAGATCTCACAGGATCGTAGAGGGCGGCTGCTTCAGGACTGGATGACTAATCGTCCTTCCTTCTTAAAGTCTTGGAAGCTTTGAATAAACCTCAGTGTCTCTGAATTCTAGAATGTTAAAAAATCTCATTCTCTGCCTGTGGTAGAAATTACTTGGAAGTTAAATATACTATGAAATATATAAAAGCTGCCATAATACATTTTTATCTTTTTTTCATCAGTGAAAGAAAGTAAATACTTCTTCACTTAACTAAACTCCCCTGAGGTAATCGTAGCACTTGGGAGGCTGAGGCAAAGTTGAGACCAGCCTGGGGCTGCATGAGAACCTTGAAGGGCCTCTAGCCAGCACAAGCATGGCAAACACGGCCCTGGTGGCAGGCCTTGCCCTTCTCCTCTGTCCCCCCCCCCCCCCCCCGCGTTGTTAAAAACCATTAGATTAATTCCTAAAGCTGCCTACCAAGGTCTGTTTCCTTATCTGGTCACTTTGTCCTCTTAAACTGACTACCAAGGTCCAGCTATCAAAGTATTGAAGCCCAGCAATCAGAAGCCCCCTCTGGCTGACCTAATTAACATGCACATTTAAAATCAAACCCCTCATCCTAATGTGGGGTTTCCCTTTTCCCTTTATAAATCACCGTTTGCCTGTGTGCTTTGTCCCATCTCTGTTCCTCTGGGAGAAATACCCTGCTCCTCTCCCTGTTCCCTTCCGTTTCTCCCTTGTCTTCCATCTCCCATCTTTGTGTCTTATTTCATGCCCTTTGTCCCTCTGTGGCAATTCTCCTTTGTGCTGAGAACTTGGTTTGGGGTCCTGAGCTAATATTGATCCCTTCAATCTCAGGAAACAAAAAATGAGAAGGATGATGTTTTCTCTCTTATAAACAAAAATACCATCTTTTAGCCACAAAAGTTAGCGCTAAAAGGTGACATTCCTATTACATTATGCAGCTACCAATGGTTTGGTCTTAAAGCTGTTTCTTGTTGTTTGTTTTTAAATAAAGGACATGAACTAAGATGTTTATATATTGACTAGTTTGGATTGGATTAAGGCTTTTAACATTTTCTCATTTATACAGTGCCACTTTTGCTAGAATAAGAATCAGATATAAAGTATATGATAATAAGAAAAGCTTAATTTAAAATACTTGACTCCTTTCAAAAATAACTTCTACATGTTCATGTTGAATGAAATGAGAACCTGAAAACAAGTCTTTTGTCTCTTTGGACTTTTCTTTTGTTAAATTAATTAATTGATTATTTAGTGTCTCTTGTTGCCCATGATGGCCTCAAACTCAGTGTGCAGTTGAGGATGTCCTTGAACTCTTGACACTCCTGCCCTCACCATCAAGTATTGGAATTACAGGCTTGCCTTACAACTTATTTGCACATTTAAAAAAAATCAAGTTGGGTAACTGGGTGTAGTGACACATGTCTTTAATCCCAATATTAGGGAGGCAGAGGCAGGCACATCTCTCGAGTTCAAGGCAGCCTGATCTACATAGGAAGTTGTAGCCCAGCCAGCACTGCATAGTGAGACTCTGCCTGCCCCATCCCCCAAAAAGATTAGGGGCTGGAGAAATGGGTCAGTTGTTAAGGAGACTCACAACTGCCTATGATTCCAATCCAGGGAATCCATTGTCATTTTCTGGCATCCATGGGCATTGACTACAAATGGTGCATTTACATACATGTAGGTAAAACACTCACACACATAAGGTGAAAGTAAATAAATCATTTAAAAATTAATCAACTTAGTAATTTGGTGTTGTGAGGAGCTGTGGACTGTGTTTCTGGCACCTGGCCGCCTGCACGGCTAGCTTTATACCCGAAATAATTACATGGAATCTGTATTCTTTTAAACACTGCTTGGCCCATTAGTTATAACCTCTTATTGGCTAGCTCTTCCATATTGATCTGTGTATTCTGTGTAGCCCACGAGGTGGCTTACCAGGGAAGATCTTAACCTGCGGCTGTGTCGGGTGGGAGAATCATGGCGACTGCCTGACTCGGCTTCTTTCTCCCAGCATTTTGTTCTGTCTACTCCGCCTACCTATTTTTTTGTCCTATCAGGCCAAGCAGTTTTCTTTACTAGTTAACCAATGAAAGCAACAGATAAGATACAAAACCCACCTCCATCAATTTGGGAGCAGTTAGAGAAGTAAGCAGTATGACTCATGCCTAAAACCCACCACTCGGGAGGCTGAGGCTGGAGGATTGTGAGTTTCAGAGCAGCTTGTGACCATATCTCACAAAGAACCAAAACTGGGGCTGTGGCTCAGGTGTAAAGCACTTACCTAGCATCTCTAAGACTTTTAGTTTGGCTCCCAGCAGCACCATTGAAAGAAACCACCAGCCAGAAAGAAAGAGGGAAAAAAGGTAATTTGGCAGAGACTTTGAAATTTTGTATGGTTAATTTTAAGACTTGAAATTAACATTCTTGGAAAGATTTTTTAGAGTACAGCGGACACCTGTGGAGTGCCCTAGATTCTAATGTTCTTCTTTTCCTTACATGTTTAGTTAATTCCATGTACCATGAAGCTTCCAGAAAGGCAACCTGAATTTTTCTTTTACTATTCTTTACTGGGAAATGATGTTACAAATGAGCCGTTCAACGATTTGATCAACCCAAACTTTGAGCCCGAGAGAGCGTCTGTTCGCATACGCAGCAATGTAGAGGTTCTGCGTGTGTACCTGGCTCTCCATTCGAAACTGCAGGTCAGTGCCTCAGCAAATTGTTTCCTATTGGAGATGTTTTTAAAGCATTAAACATAAAGTTGAGCTTAGCCCTAACCTGTATTGTGTTTTAGTAGCAGAGATGGTTTTGCTTTAATTTTTTAGGTATTAAGTCATGAAGTCATTGAAATCACAGTTGCCTCACAATTTATGGAGTTAACACATTACTACCCAGTTACTAAGAGATAAATCGGTTATCAGTGTTACATAATAAGAGGTAGTTACTTAAAGCTAATTGAGCCTGTGCCTGTAGGCAGAGTGTTTATATTATTAGTGGAGGTGGTAGCTGTCTGTACACAGATTGATTCTTTTTTTCTTTTAATATTATGTGCATTGGTGTTTTGCCTGCATGCAGGTTTGTGTGAGGGTGCAGGATCCCCCGGAATTGGAGTTGTAGACATTTGGAGCTGCCATGTGGGTGCTGGCAGTTGAACCCGAGCCCTTTGGGAGCGCAACCAGTGCTCTTAACCTCTGAGCCATTTCTTCACCCCTCACAGATTGATTCTTGGTGGCAGAATTTACATTTTTATAAAAACCTGCCCACAAGTGTTTTTCTATAAGTACATTTCATTTGGATCCTGTTTAAATACAGATCTTGAGAGTAGTAGAAGTCACTCGGCTCTGTTTTATGGCTGTTGGCTTTTGATCAAACAGGTGAGTAGGGTATGCGATCCATGCATAGTTACATAGCCATTTATAAAGCCTCAGCTGTTAGACTCTATTCTGGGTGGCTCATGAGAAGAGGCATTACATGTTAGGGTACTAAACCTTAAAGATGGTTCTGTTAAACCCAAGATATCTGGAAGACTAGAGACTGTATAAAATATTAAAATTTGAGAAAAAGCACTTTTAGTTTTATTCTGTATCATAGTCTTACCAAGACCTTTGACTTACCTGCTTCTAATGACCATTGAAGTTATAAAGATGCTTTGTTTGGGAGCTGGAGTGGTTAAGAATGTTTCTCAGCTGTGAGCTGCCTGGAACTGCAGCTCCGGGAGACCCCATGTCGTCTTCTAGACTCAGCACATGCACTCACGTGCGCACATACCCACACACAGACACACTCATGTTTGAAAATATTTTGTTTTTGGCGTATGGCCGGTGAGGTTGCTCAGAGAGAAATGTTTCTCCTCTGAAGCCTGGCATCCAGATTTAAATCCCCGGAACCTACATAAAGGTAGAACAAGAGGTGTCTCCATGAAACTTTCCTCTGCCCTCATATACCCACATATATATCACACATGTGTGTGTGGGCACACACACTAACAATGAATAAATTAAAAAAAAATCATTCAGTAACATTGACTCCATAATAGTCCAGTAGTGACTTTATTTCTACTCTTCAGAAGATGCTAACCTAGATGAGAGATGGCTTGTGGCTAGAAGCATTTGCTTTGCCACACAATCATGAAGACCCATGTTTGGGTCTCAGCTCCCAGATAGGCCATTAGTGGTTTCACACCCTGTAATTTTACCATGGGGGTGGGCACAGGATGACCGCTATGGCCTGCTGGCTGCTAGCCTCACCAAAAACATGAGCTCCAAGTTCAAGGAGAGACCTTGCCTCAAAAGAACATGGTGGAAGTTGAAGGTGGATGCAGTTGCACTCATGTACCCACACAAAGGGGTGGCCCTCCACACACTCAGAACGAGAAACGGTGTTTCACAAAAGAAGTTAAACCCGCTAACACAAGACTGAGATGCAGGCCGGTTATGGTTGCACGCATCTGTGTTACCACCCTCAGGAGACAGAAGCAGGAGGACCAGTGTTAATCGTCATCACTTGAAGTGATTTTGTGAAGGTCAGTGAGTAGCCCACTTCCTGCTCTCATTCTGTGACCTGTTTTAAAGTTTATGGCATTTAGGAAAAGGGGAAAATATAAAGCAATGTTTTGATTTTTTTCCTCTCATAATAGATTCATCTCTGCTGTGGAGATCAGTCACTTGGAAGCACAGAAATACCTTTAAATGGCTTACTGAAGAAGGGCAGTACAGAAATCAACCAGCATCCAGTCACAGTCGAGGGTGCATTTACCCTTGACCCTCCCAACCGAGCCAAGCAGAAGCTTGCGCCTGTTCCTCTGGAGCTGGCCCCGACTGTGGGTGTGTCAGTGGCTCTGCAGAGAGAAGGCATCGATTCCCAGGCAGGTGGTGACTCTGCTTTCGTTCGTCACTTTCCCCACTGTCACTCATGATTACACACTTGAACCTTTGTACAATTCCTTGGCATACAAGTCTTTGATTCTTCACTGGCGCCCTCATTTTACTGTATCTTCTTTCCGCATCAACTTTCGGAAAGCATGGTGACTCTGCTTGGCAGTTTGTGACTGTGCATAGGGACAGTCTTCTGTAGTGGAAATCATGTCTTCTGCTCCCAGCTTAGAGCTATTTACTGTGCCAGACAGCAGCCAGTGAGGGGAGGCGTGTGGTCTGGAGCCTGCAGTAATGCTCCTTTGCTGGGCTAGCCTCGGCTACAGTGTGAGCTTTGTTCTCTCCTTGACTCTTTTCTTTTCTCCTTTCTTTCTTTCTTTCTTTCTTTCTTTCTTTCTTTCTTTCTTTCTTTCTTTCTTTCTTTCCCCCTCCCTCCCTCCCTTCCTCCCTTCCTCCCTCCCCCTCTCTCTTTCTTTTTAATTTACCCAAATGAACTTTATTGTGTCTATCCGTATAAACAACTATATTGTTCTTTCAAAGAATTTATATGTAGGTTACATATAACCTATATTGCCTATAAAGACAGGAAAAGTGAAATGAGAGTTTAAAAAGTGTGCACATGTAAAGAGAAGAAGGGTGGAGAGGGAGAAAAGAGTGGGAGAATGTCACCCCAGATATCTGGGTTTGCTGCCATTGCTTGTCTAGGTAGGAGTAACTGTTCCTGGGGTCACATTGTAGGCCTCTTAGCCATCAGGATGCATTTTGGTACTCAGCTCTGGATATTATATTTCCTTCCTGTTCATCTTCCTTTTTCTGGTCCTAGATGCTTTAAGGAAATTTGCAAATTATGAAGAAAAATAGACTAGGAATGTCCAGACTGGGAAAGGAAGCATGTACTTTCTAAAAAAGCAACGCCAAGTTTTTTGCTTAATTATGAAGGAAAGTGTTTTGCAAATTATACTCTATTTTTAAAAATTGTTTTTAGTCTTTAATTGAATTAAAGACCCAGAATGGACATGAACCTGAGCATTCAAAGAAGAGAGTTTTAACCCTCATAAATGAGAAGACACTCGCTGGACCAAAATCACCAAGTGTGTCCCCTGTGCCACCTCAAAACCAGACTCCTCCAGTCAAGGATGACGCAACAGAAAGTGAAGTGGAGAGCCTGCAGTACGATAAGGATCCCAAGCAAAGCGCAAAGGGTGAGGCGTGCTTTTCCCGCGCACTGACGGAATTGGACTCTGCCGTCATTTGATAGATGGCTGGCTTAGTGAGAACTGCAGAACTTTATTTGGGAATCAAATGTGTGAAGATACAGAATTTCCACTTTAATGTCACTTTAGCCTACTAAACTTTTAAATAAGGGTTTGATAAATCTCTGCTTTTTATTGTCAGTACTCGGTTCAAAAGAAATGAAAGAATATATATCTTTCAAGTAGCTTTGTTATACTAAAATTTTAGAGAATAGAGCCTTTAATGGCTTCTCACAGTAAACTTTGTAATACGAGAGTTTGAGAATCTGTGTAGTTTATTTTTTAGATTTGATTTCTAATTATGTATAGTTGTTTGTGTATGTATCTGCACATGAGTGCAGGTGCCCACAGAGATCAGAGGCATCATATCCCCAAGTTACCGGCACTTGTCAGCGGGTTCTGGGAATCGAACTTGTCTGCAAAAGCAGTATGTGCTCTTAACCATCACTGCACTATCTCTCCATCACAATATGTTTCTATTTTCATAAAGATGTTGTTTCCATTGCTAAGGCTCCACAGTTATAACCAGTTGTGTAAGTAGGCAGTGTGGACTAGGAGTCTAAGCTCACCTCCATCACTGAGTAACTGTGTGACTTAGTCACGCATTAAGCATCTCTGGTCCACAATAGGATTAGATTACATAGCTCTTGTCTTTCTAAGATATAACTTATATTGACCTATTTTCTATGTGCAAATCACTCCAATTAGTTTATAAAAAGTCTTAAAATTATGTCTGCAGTAAATCTTGTCTAGCCCTTCTAGTGATTGGATGTCCATGCACAGGCTCCTCTTGAATGTAGTCTCTGCCTGACAGGCTTTGAGCAGACATTGTTGCTTCCGTTCTGGTTGTTCCGAGGTTTTGCAGTATGTGTTGAGAGTAGCTTTACTCCCACTGTGAAACCCAAGTTGACCTTAAGCTTGTGATCCTCCTGCCTCAGCCCTTAAGGAAGGAATTCCAGGAGTGTTCTACCATGCCTCACCCCAACTTTTTCTTTATGTAGTTCTAGAATAGGAATTTGGCAGTATAGAACAAACCACTTTTTAAAATGCCCGTGATAGACTCATTTCATGTGTTCACAAAGCAGACCTGTCAAATTCTGTGATTGATGGTATATAAGATGACAGCTTTAATTGTTTTAATGTTTCCTTTAGGCATTAGTTCTGTACCTGCTTCACAGGCCCAACCAGTGGCCACCTCCAACGCATCAGAAGTGGTGACATCAGGACAGAAGATTGCTGTTCCAGCAACATCACATCACTTCTGCTTTTCAATAGATTTAAGAAGCATCCATGGCTTAGAGATTAGTTTTCCAGTCAACTGCATATTGAGGTGTGGTTTGATTTCGTTCTGGGAAAAATGCCTTTCATCTTTAAGCAGTGCCGAGAAATGTTGCCAAAGAAAGTGCAGCTGTTGTGAAACCAGCGGCCTAAATGGCAGTAAAGCATCCTGATGACTAGGTTTGAACCGGAGTGGCTCTGGCAGTGGGTACCAGGCTTACCTATTCTGTTGTAATAGTTATAGGCATTTATAATCATTTATTGATGCTGCCATTTAAGATATAATTTTGGTTGCTTATTTTCTGGAAAGAGGCACTACAGGTGGAAATTGTGGTTTGTATTTGATTTTTCTGTAAGACTGTATTACAGTGGATGCTGTTTTCCTGACACTTGCATCTTATAGCTGCGAGTATAAAAACCATGCTTGAACTTGAAGTGTGTCCATTCACTAGAAAGAATTACTGCATATAATCAGTTAAATGGCTTTATACCACCGTCTATTTTAAGGCTGCGTATTCATAGGCATTTCAGACTGTGATATAAGTTAAACATACAGTGCTGTGACTGGAGGCATGCCTGAGTTCAGCTGCAGAAATTAGTTTACACTTGAGTGCAATTTTTCATTTGACTCAAGTTACTTCTGCACCTCCCATCCTTGGCTATGAACGATGCACAGAAGCAGAGACCCAGCACTGGGTGTGGTCGTGAACTCATGAATGAAAGTTTTCCACCTCTGCTCAGTTCTGCAGTTGACATACAGAATGCTTGGGATTATTACTAAGATGCACCTATTGAGACACAGAAGACTGGCAAAAGATTGTCTCTCAAAGGCAGCTTTTCTCAGAGGGTTTGCTTTTTTTATTTTAGAAATAGAATTATTACTTATTTACTGTTTGTTTTTTCTTTTTTTTGTTTTTTCCTTTTGCTGTCTTAAGATCTTTGCTGCTGCAGCAGAGTATGGTTTTAGTACACTCAGAGGATGCTGGCCAAGGGCATAGACATAGGTACAAGGCTGGATATATGAGAAGGAGCCTTACACAGTCCCATTTAGAAAGCACTAATAGTAATTTTTGCATTTTGCTGTCAGGATCATTTGATTAATGGTTAACTGCCCACATTATATCAATAATGTATCTGGTATTAGGGTACATAAGAGAAATTGATCAGTTTAGTAGGATGGCACATTTAGAAGTGAGCCAGTACATGAAGGAGAATAGTATTTCATTTGGTAAAGAAAGAGAGAGATACTATTCCAAACAGGAAGCACTTGGTCATGACCTCTTTGGCACTTGACATGGAGTTACCGGATGCTTGATTGGTGTTTGATTCGTTAGAGTAGTGGCCTTTCGTTTGTTCCCTTTGACAGCTATATCATTATGCTCTACATATGCAGCTGTAATGGGATTTGTGAGGTAAGACTCATATTTGAAAATACGTGGAACCTGCAGGTCTGCTGGGATACTTTTCTTCTATAGTGGGATGGTAGGAGTTGAAATCGCAGGACACAAATAACTCTGAGATAACTTGCTTCAGTGGGTCAATAATTATATTGGATTAGGGTGATATACAGGATATAGTTTTTGTAGGGAAATCAGATTTTTACTATGAGTTTGTTTGATTATAGTTTCATATATGAATAACAAGATGAACTAAAGAATAGCAGCAGGGTGAAGTTTAAGCAAGCATTACAATATCTGTAAATTTGTGTATGAATTCAGAGTAAGGCTTACATTTAATCTCATGTGGTTTCTATGATGAAAAGAAGAAACTGTGTCATTCATTTGGTGTGTACATAATAGGTTTGATCTCGTTTGTCTTAATTCTCTGTTCAAAGACAGAGTACTAAGAATGTGTCCTTTTGGCATTACCTAAGGACAGCGGTTCTCAAGCTGTGGGTCACAACCCCTCTGCGGGTAGAACTACCCTTTCATAGGAGTCATGTATCAGATAACCTGCATATCAGATATTTACATTACAATTTATAACAGTAGCAAAATTATAGTTATGAAGTAGCAACAAAAATAATTTTATAGTTGGAGGGGTCACCACAACATGAGCAACTGTATTGTATTAAAGGGTCAAAACATTAGGAAGGTTGAGAACCATTGGCCTACGGGCTTTTTAGCCCATACATAACAGGACATTATTATATAAAGGAAAGTAGGCCTTTATAATTCAGTATATCAAGCATTTCTTGAGTGCCTACTATATGTCAGAATTTGCTTGTTCCTAGGATTGTCAAGATAAAAAGGATATGCTTTAAACCAGTCAGTCTGGTGTTTCTATCTTACTTTAAAATTTATATTGGCTCATAATGTATACTTTTACAAACACCTGGTCTTCCATGTCATTTGTAGACTATACCAAGACTTTGCATTTCCTACATTCTAGGTACTCCTACCCCTTCTTCGGCAGTGCGGCTCCTATTATGACTAACCCTCCTGTAGAAGTTCGGAAAAACATGGAAGTTTTCCTTCCCCAATCTTACTGTGCATTTGATTTTGCAACTATGCCTCACCAGCTGCAGGACACCTTCCTACGGTAACATAGTCCTCGCAAATGAGATGCCTTTGCTACGTGAATCTGTACAGTCTTAAACCTACAGTCATAGCTGCACTGGAGAATCCAGGCATTAGTTTACTGAGCCAGCAACATCTGTCCTGGTGCAGAGCTTAACATGGTTTATTGTAAGTCCCAGCTTAGGTGTTGAAGTGTTGGGGGAATCTGAGGAACGAGAGAGCCTCGCCCGGAGTAAGAATATTTGAGTTTGACCATTGAGCCACCAAGCATAGTGTATTTTCTTCATTTTCATTTTAGTTATGGGAAATAGATTTTTCAAGGAAAATTTAGGTCTATGAAATCTGCTTTTCTCAGAGTATCATGTTCTTAAAGGAAGAATGAAGGTTAGCTTCAGATTCTGTAATGACTTATGAAAATAATAATAATGTTCAAAGAGTTTTCTTTATTGTTTAGAGATACAAAGACAAATATTTGTTCTCTGGGGAGCTGAACCTTTAGCCATTGTGTTAAATAACTTCCCAGGTAGCAAACATCTAAGTATATGAAGGCATTCAAAGACTGTCATTTGGAAGGAACTGCTTCAGAGTTGTAATTGTGGACACGGTTTCTCTCTCTAGGATCCCACTGCTGGTGGAATTGTGGCACAAGGATAAAATGAGTAAAGACTTACTCCTTGGGATTGCAAGAATCCAGCTTTCTAACATCTTGTCTGCAGAAAAGACCCGGTTTTTGGGCGCTAATGGTGAACAGTGCTGGCGGCAGACTCACAGTGAGAGCGTGCCTGTTATCGCGGCCCAGGGGTAAGCCGACAGCAGTGCCTAAGAACCCACACCCTTGGTCCTGCCTATCTTCCTTCTGGCTGCTTTTCTTTTACCTGGGGCTGTGTTTATTGTTGTTTGCTTATTAGTTTTTTGATGCCCATTTACTTAGAAAAGTATAAGAATGTTTGTAAATATGATATCATGATTCTTATTCAGACTGCTGAGTAGTTTCCTTTCCACTCTTAGCCTAATAATTGTAAATTTTATTTATTTATTGTTTGTGAGAGAGAAGGAGTGTGTGTGTGTGTGTGTGTGTGTGTGTGTGTGTGTGTGTGTGTGTGTAGAGGTCAGTCTGCTCTCTCCTGCCACTTGTGGGATATGGGGATTGAATGTTACTCCCATGTGCTACAGACTAAGGGAATGGAAAGAAAAATAAGTTTCTGTGAACTTGAAAAATTCCCATTTTATTTGTAGGTCAAACAACAGGATAGTAGATCTTTCTTACACAATGACCCTGGAAGACTATGGACTAGTGAAAATGCGTGAGATCTTTGTGTCCGATTCACCTCAGGTAAACACAGGTGTCATCAGTTTCTCTAGCCAGGATCTCAGTGTATATGGAGGTGTCACGTACGCTTTTTTTTTTTTTCCACATTGCAGGGTCTGTCTGCTGTGCAGCAGAAGCCATCTTCTCCTCTCCCAGCTCCCTGTCCTTCTGAGATCCAGATGGAGCCTCGCGAGACCTTAGAGTACAAGGCTGCACTTGAGCTAGAGATGTGGAAAGAGATGCAGGAAGACATTTTTGAAACTCAGGTAGATTGAAATTGTATTCTAAAATCTCTATTTCATCTACCGAGTTTATTTTTTCCTTTTACAACTGGTTCTTCTTTCCATGTTCTTGTCTATCTTTCTTTGACTATCAACAAAACCTTTTTTTTAAAGATTTATTTTTATTCTTTATATGTATGCATGTGTGTTGGTGTGGGTATGTGCACACGAGTACCCACAGAAACGAGAAGAGGGCATTGGATCCCCTGGAGCTGCAGTCTCAGCTCTTAATGGTGCTCTCTCTCCAGCGCCACAGAGGGGAGCTGCTTACTGGCTTGCTGTACACGACTTTCTCGCCTGCTGTTTTATAGAACCCAAGACACCAGGGATGACACCACCCACAATGGGTTGGGTTTGTCCACCTCACTCACTAATTAACAAAATGTCCTACAGTTTTACATACAGCCCAGGTTTACGGAGGTATTTTCTTAACTGCGGTTCCTGCCTCTCAAATGAGTTCAGCTGTTTCAGTTGATATAAAACTATGCAGCCCAGAGGCCCTGGCACTCTCTTTTGACCTAATTGAGCACCAGGCAGGCATGTGGTACATAGAGAAGCTTGTCAACAGGACATCCATACACATAAAAAAAAAAGAATAAAATAGAATGCTTTAAATGACATTGATAATCAGTATTAGTTCCTAAAGTGAAAACTTCTTATACTTATTTGAAATATTTGCCCTTTTCAAGTGACTATTTTCTTCCTATTACAGCTAAAACAGAAAGAATTGGCTCACATGCAAGCTCTTGCAGAAGAATGGAAAAAAAGAGACCGGGAAAGAGAGTCACTAGTGAAGAAAAAGGTAAAGAAAAAACTTGTGTAAAAACTGAGGGAGGGGACGGAAGCATTTGTGTTAGGAGCTTCTAGCTGCGTTGCAGTCTTTGGAAGGAACAAACTTTTTAGTTCCCAGCACATGACAGACAGACGAGTAACTAAGGAGCCTTGAGCATAGCCAAAAGAAAAAGACACTTTAAAGTCTACTTTCCTAAGAAATGTTCATCTAAACGGGCCTGCACATGTCTTAAATATTGTCTTCCTTTATTTTTGAGCTTTATATAATAAGAATTGTGGATGGAACTCATGTATTGCCTATTTAATTCAAGAGTGCTGGACAGTAGGTTTACTTTAAGACAAGCTAAGTTCTTCCTTGGACCATTTTTTTTATGCTATTGAATTTTTTAAATATTAAAGTTTGCAAAATTCAAACTAATTTGAGAAATTAATGAAGTTGCCACAATGGGATAAATCCAGCTTCTGCCTTTGCCTTCCTTAAATAAATTGGTTTAAATATCATGAAGTTAAAATGAGAAAATTAGTAGTACCAACCAGGCCATAGTGCGGTGGTAGGCAGACATGACTAGCATGCACATGGCCTCATGTTCAGTCCTCAGCATTGCAAAACACAGGACAGAAAACTTCATCTGGGAAGTTTTGGTTTGCCCTTGTGTTGGTGGTACAGATTCTTTTCAGTTGACGTTTTTATTGGTTTCCATGTAAACTACCATGTCTAGCACCTGAACTTGAGTGTATAAACCCAGGGCTACTTAGTAACTCTTCAGAAAGCCGACTCCGAGGCTGCAGGTGTGGCTGTGTTAGAGCACCTGTGTAGCAGGGACTTAGCATCCTGGGTTCCTTCTCTAACACCACAAATAAATGAAATTGGAAATAAGAGCAAGTAGGTTTTAGTGCTGCCTTGTACTCCTCACATTTAAAGCAGATGTGGAGTGGTTGTCCTTTCATCCTAAGTACATTTTTGAAACTAAAGATTTCATTTGTCTTAAAGTGCTCTATTGTGGAAGCATCTTGTGACCTAGGAAGCGCCAAGATTTGTGATTGGTCTTAAAAACTGTACTGACCACCGTAAAATCAAGTGGGGGGGGGGCAAACATCTTTTCTCTGGTATGAGGTTCTTTTAAAGCTAATTTCTTTGAGAAGTTCACTATAGTATTTTTATGTACTGAATGTTTGAGGCTTTTCTGTCTTTTTTCTAGGTGAAAAAAAAGTTTAACAATGTATAACTTCTTTAATACTTTTATAGTTTACCTGAATGAATGGTGTACATCAGTTGCTATTCTGCATTCTGGAACAGAAGACAGTAACTGTATTGTTTATGTTCCTGACATTTGGATGATGACCCCAGTTGAGAAAAGGGGATTTTAGAAAATTTTCTATAAATGAAGTTTTTTTTTTTTAAAAAAAAATATGTATAAAGATATAGGCAATTCAGTTTTTATTTAAGGGAATAGTTATCCTGATAGAAGACATCCTAAATGGCGTGGTCCTGGAAACCAGACTAGGATGACATGGGAATGAGGAAATGACAGAACTACAAACAAAAACAGAGGTTGGGTGGGCTGTGCTTGTTCTGATGAAGCCACGTGGTCCTTTTGTGTGTAGCCCAGGAGGAAAGGTGAGTGGTCTCTGTAGAGGAGCAGTCTCAGGCTGTAGTCATCCAGGAGGAGGGGGCTGAGGTTGCTAGTTTTTGTATACACTGGCCAATCATTAGTTAATGCAGTGGGGTCCTTGACATGTGTCCATGTCAGCAATCACATTCCAGGGCTTCCTCCGTTCTTTACACATTCACCCACGGCATCCTCTGCCCCCAGAGAAGTAAACGAGTTATGGAGAAGAGAAGGAGGAATGAGTTTTTTAAGAGCTGAAGGGGTCCTCGGTGCTGCCCTACAATCTCAGTGCTTCCTCTACTCAGTCCACTCGCTGACTCCCACAGTCGTTACGGCCATGGCTTTTCTCTTACTAGACAGAGCCTGTTCATCCTCTCCCTGTCTGAGCGGTTCCTGTCTGTGGAGACACTGGGCTTCCTTCTCTGTATGTCTCTCACATGCTACTCTTGACTCGTCTGGTTCCTGATTTTGATGCCAGCTCCAACATCTCGATACTGGAATTGATTGACTTGTTTCAGGGCCCCATCCTTGTGTGTGTTCTTTGTTCTGTCTATCCTCTCCTGTTTGGTGTATCAGAATGTGTATATTATACACACATGTGCAAGCTCTGCCTTTCTGCTTCCATCGCTGACCTCTGCCCTGGCCTCTTAGCTGCCTGTGCTGCACTGACTGCTGAGTGTCTAGGATGCATCTCAGGTCCAACATATCTAAAGCCATGGTTTCATCAGCCTTCTCTCTGAGTTTGCTTCACCTGACTCTCATGTAAAAATAAATGACTTTACCTTTTCCTTGGTTGTTGAGACTTCAAGCAAGTTATCGCTAGTTCTCTTTTGAGCCTAGTCCACTAGCACACCTTTGGCTTCACAATCAGAAGATGTTTTGGAAAATAACCAATTTCCCTCCCATCCCTCACTATTTCCTTGGTTATCATGTCTTGCTTCTAAGACTGTAGGTTACCTTTTTTCTTCTCTCTCTCTCTCTCTCTCTCTCTCTCTCTCTCTCTCTCTCTCTCTCTCTCTCTCTCTCTTCCTGAGAAAGGGCTTCTCTGTGTATCCCTGCCTGTCATGGACCCCGCTCTGTAGACCAGGCTGGTCTCGAACTCAGAGATCTGCCTTCCTCTGCCTCTTCCAAGCACTGGGATTAAAGACACACACCACCATCACCTGGCTACAGTTTACCTTTTCTTTAGTGTCTCTTTTTCCTTCCTGGCTTCTTTACCTTTTCATGTTCTTGTCAGCCAAAGACCACATCTTTAGCTGTGTACTCTCCTCTGTTGAAAACTCAGCGTAGGATAAAGTGGAGCCCTTAGCAGAACATAGAGGGTATTATATGATCTGCACCATGACTTCCTTTTCTACTTTCTTTCTCCACCACACTGGCATCCTGTAACTCAACACTTGATAGGTCTCCCCCTTTTCTAGGAATATGGGGAACACTTTTCCCTGAAGATGCTTTTGTTGTCTACTCAGAATAATCTCAGTGAAGCCTTCTCTAACTGCCATATCCAGTAGTGCCCTTTCCTGCCACTGACACCACATCTCTCCTGGCTAGGCTGTGCTTCTTCCTGATCCTGACTAGCACTAGGTCTGCACTTGTTTATACTCTGTCTTCCCCAGAACACAGATTCCACTTGACTTTATTTTGCCCAGTTTATGTTAGGTATATATACCTAACTAAAATAAAAGATTGTGATTTGAAGTTTTCATACAAATTTTGAGTTTGATATGTTTAATGTAGAACTGTATATCATGATATAAGTTTGGGAGGCCTTGGTATATGGGCCAGTAGGGCTAGGTGCCATTGAGAGGTTATTGCATGAGAGGGACAAGCATCCTGAGATGACGCTGGTGTGAATAGAGATATTTCGGTATTTTTAGATTATGATTTGGTTCGGTTGTGCTTGCCATAGTTTACATAGGTCAAAGCTGAACATTGAGCTGGGAGTTTGGTTGGTGTGTTGAGGTGTCAGATTTTGGAAATTTTTCTTGCCACCAGTGTGGTGACTAGCATTTTTAAGTAGCAAAGGGGATTGATTATAGACTGAGCCTGTAGACACAGCTTTCCCTAAGCTTTGGCAGTGCAGTTATTGGTGTCTGAACCTGTAAGGCTGCATCTGAATATTATATTTTTTTAAAAGATTTAGTTCAGAACCTAGATGTCTGTTTCCATTAGATTCAAGGCGTTAAAGAATGTAGAACTCATAGTATGTGAAGCAGTTGCAGTGTGTGTTGATCTTGAAGAACAGCCCAGAAGGGAAGAGAAGGCTGTTACAGCGTCAGATATGTGGAGATAGAGTTCTCCTCTCTGTCCGAGTATAGAATCCTTCCACTTCTGAGAGGCATCGCAGCAGGCACTTACTTGCCTCGGGGAAGAGGGGACTGGAGAGGCCTGGGTCCTAGAGGCTGGGTGATAACAAGGGCAGAAAAATGGCTTTGGAAAGTCCCAGAGACAGATGATCAACTAAGGGAATGGCAACTCCTCCACACTGAGTAAGCTGAGCTGGTAGCTTTTTATTCTGAATAGAACTCGATTCTCAAAACCAGACCTCGGCTGGGTGTGGTGGTGTGCACCTCTCCAGCGCTTGGGAGACTGAAACTCGGGGAGTTCACGGCCAGCCTGATGTACATAGCAAGTTCCAAGACCTGTCTCAAAGAAAATACAGGTCTTGGGCCACTAGTGCCCGTGCACAGGACTTCACCAGCACCTTGGCTTCTCAGTGAGAGAATGCCCAGTGCAGATGTCCTTGCAGAAGATTCCATTTCCCGGAGATGGAAGAATTTATGCTTTGAATTGGTACATGTTTTATGTCTCTCTCATTCTCAGATCCTTATTTACTGAAAGGATGTGTTGTCTTGAACATAAAGAAGATCATTTTTCTTTTTCTGTGTTTTAGGTAGCTGAGTACAGTATCCTAGAAGGCAAACTTCAAAAAGCCCTAACTGAGCTAGAGAACCGAGAGCAGCAGCTTGCCAGTGCGGAAATGGAGGTACCACGTCTCTCTGAACTTGGTTCCCTAGGTTGTGGAGTCCGGACTCTCACTTGTTGCCTGCAGAATGTGGCAGGCGTTGGATGAGTACTGTGTCAGACATGGAGACAGCACTGTAGAGCTGGGTAAAGCATGTTAGGATGCTCAGATTCAGCAGAAGAGTGGCTGTCACTCAACCGCTTTTCTCACCCTGCAACAGTGGTTCATGTTTTTTTCCATTGTGTGTAAGAATTAGTATTTTCACAGCTTGGAGAAGAGCAAGTGGGGCCTATTGAGGGTACATACCCAAATGGGTGTCAGAGGGAAAAGAATATCCCTCATTAAAGGTTCGATCCCATGTACCTGTAATCCTAGTATTCAAGAAGTAGAGGTAGAAGGACAGTGTGGGCTGTTTAACCACCACCACCACCACCAATAATAATAATAAATTGGATCTCAAGACATATGGGAATATGTTGTAGTATTAAACACAGTCAGCAGTTCATGAGGTCTTAACAAACTTGTACTCCAGGACTTTTCTGTAAAATATAAGTGTGTAATACACATAAATTATAAGCATATAAAACATAAAAGTAACTATAATCTCTCCATTTTGTTTATATGTCTCTTCTCTAATGTTTAAGATTTTATCAGTAAATACTCTGACTTTATTGTTTACATTGCTGGAGTTTTTAAATGAGTTAGGTGTATTGGCCTAATCAAATCTATCTTCTAAATGGTTAGGCATTTAGAAACATGTAGTTGAAGAAAGAAACTCAGTCACATTTTTATATAATAAAAATGCGAGTTTTAAGTGGTTAGGATCTTTTCAACTAAATTTATATGAGTTGTGTGTGGCTTGTATACTATTAGCTTTGAGTAATTGAAAAATTAGTATATATAAACATTGAAGTCTAATATCTAAAGAGGACATGAAGTAAGTGTGTAGGTATTCTTTGTTGTGCATGCATGTGTGCATGTAGAGCCCAGAGGACAGCCTGGAGCTGTTCTTAGGAGGAATCCCATGTAGAGCCCAGAGGACAGCCTGGAGCTGTTCTTAGGAGGAATCCCATGTAGAGCCCAGAGGACAGCCTGGAGTTGTTCTCAGGAGGAATCCCACAGACTATTTGAGACAGGGTCTCGTTAGCCGGGAGCTCACCAAGTAGGCTGGGCTTGCTGTAGAGCTCCAGGATCTGTTAGTCTCCTTCTTCCCAGCTCTGGAAGCACAGTGTGCACCACTGTGCTTTCTTAGGTGAGTTCTGGGGTCCTGCTCAGGCCATTGTGCTTGGGAGGCACTACTTTGTGGACTGAACCATCTCCCCAGCTCAGCTGGTAAGTGTTTGAACACTGACTAAGCTAAGGCTAGGAGACGAACAGTGTTGTGCAGCTAGCGACCAGCCAGCCTCCCAATGGTGCTTTTCTTTTCAGCTTCAAAGAGAGAGAAAAGAGCTGCAGTCAGAACGGGAGCGAAACCTTCAAGAACTTCAGGACTCTGTCCGCAGGGCCAGAGATGACTGTGTTCACCAGGTGGAGCTGGAGAGGCTGAAGCTGAAGCAGCTGGAAGAGGACAAGCACCGGCTTCAGCAGCAGGTGCTGGAGTTTAGTGGTTCTAGAACTGCTTCACCACAGAGCCATGGCACCCACTGGGATGGGACTGTTGTATTCACTGCAGAGAGCCCAATTGAAGTGGGATTTGTTTTTTTAAGTTAAAGCTAAGGACTGTATTAGTGTAAATTTCTTACTCTTAGAACCATTTGTGTGAAACTACAGGATTTCAGGTAACTTGCAATGTAAAAGGTTTTTCTGTAAATCTCCTTTTAGCAACATGGAGATTCATTAGGACCTTAATGCTAGAAGTTTACTAAAATAATCCAGTGCTTTCTAGAACCTACATTTTGTAAGATGAGTGTCTCCCTTGCCTCGGTTTACAGACCCTTTATGTGCCCATCCTTCCAGGCAGTTGTTGGAGGCCCCTATAGCCAGGTCACTTAGGTGGAATGGGCATCTTCATGCCCACATTTGCTGAACACTGTTGTTCTCAGTGTTGAATATTCTATTTTCAGCTGTTGTCACCCCGCCCCCCAGGCCTCCTCCCATGCCTGTAGTCCTGTAGTCGCCTCTGCTCCCTTATCTGGCTGTTATGCTTCCAGCTTTCTCCAGCTCAGGCTTACTTCTGCTTTTCCACGTTTCTAGTCAAGACCTGGTCTCTACTCTAGACCTCCACTTCAGATTGCTTTTCTGATACCCTTACTTGGATATTTTCAAGGCATTTTAAAGCAGTGTCTTACCATATACTTACTTACCTTGCTTTTCTGAGTGTTTGTGTGGATGATGGGCCGTCTGAGCTTGTGTTGCAGCTGGTAGTTGTGAAATTTTGGAAGCAGGTCATTCTTGAGCCTTCCACTGCCTTTTCACCGCGCATAGGTGGTGATGGGTATCATTAGCCCATAGCCTGTGTGTAGTTTCTAGTCATCTGTCTGACGTCATCCCCCACTCTCACCTCTGCTGTGTGCTGTGCACTTTCTAATCGCTGTTCTCTTGTCAACACACCCTGCGTGCTTCCCCCACAAGACCTCACTGTGTCCAGTTTCCCACAGGCCCTGTAAATTCTGTGTCCATTTACTTTCAGCAAAATGTCACTTACCCCAAATATTTCCAAGTCCAGGTCAAGCTTATGTTACGTGTATTTCTGTAATATCGCTTTCTTTTTTCTTTACAATGAATGTTCCAGTTTTTATATTCATTTAACGATCATTTAATCAGTTTCAGATTGTTGCTCCGTAAAAACTGTTTGGTTTATAGCTCTGTCCTGGAGCCCAGCCCGGTGTCAGCAGTGATAGGGGCTCAATAAATATTTCTAGAAAAGGGAGGGAAAGATCAGGCTGTTAAAAATTCAGCGTATCTTTCTTGAAAAATTCTCGTGTAGATTAGATGTGTCTGTTGACTGTTCAGGGTCGTCTGTCATGAATAGTGTCCATAGTAGTTCCCTCACCCGCTCACCCACATTGTTTACACGGTTGTAAACGTGAATTTGGTTGTTAGCGTGGGTCTCATTTAACATACACAAAGTAGGTATTTGTCATGGGACTCAACCAGCATAGTGCCTTTTCTTCCTGCTCAAGAAGGTTTAGTCATCCAGAGCAAAGGCTTCAGAGTCAAGGGAGTGCTTGGCACACACCCCTCCATCCCCATCACACCCATACCATCCCAAGGTGGTGTCACTGACTCACAGTTCTGTAGCAAGAGTATTGGCGAGAAGGGAATTCCAGAAAATTCTCAAGGCACATCTTTATTCATGATGCACAGTTCTCATCAGCAGGGAGCCTGGTGAATTTCCAGTCTGCTCAAGGAGCAAAGTCCTTGACATGCTACATTTTATGCGTAAGAGAAATTTGGGGCATTACACTGACATGGTTTCATGTATTAAATGTGCTGTTCTGATTAGACTGGTAGAAGAGACAGTTAATCATAAAGAGAACTTATGAAGATAAAAGTATCTGTATTCCAATAGGTAAAAGCAGGCTCTGGAACTCATAGTGAGCGATGACTTCCCAAGGACAGAGTCCATCATGTCCTAACAGCTGTTACCTTACAACTGGATTGTAACAGCATAATTGCTTATGACAGTGTCCCTGAGTGGTGAAGAACCAAATATACTATTAGTATATTTCTGGTTTAGAATATAAAAGTAGGGGCTAGGAAGTTGGCTTGGTCAGAGAAGGTGCTTTCCAAGCAAGCATCTGCGCCTGAGTTGGGGTCCCAAGCACCCATGGAAAAAGCTGGGCATGGTAACGTGCACCTATAATCAGCACTGGGAGCAGAGACAGGATGTGCCCTGGAGCTTGCTGCCCACCCCATTAGTCAATTTGTGAGAGCTCCTTTCAGAGTATATGGTGGGGAGTAGTTGAGATACTGATGGTGACTTCTGGCCTCCACACACGTCCACACAGAGCAAAAGTCTTGTAAAGAGTGAGATCACTTCAGAATGGTGTCTGCTGACCTTGGAAGACTGAGTTAGGTGGAAACTTGTCATTGCGGGGGCAGCAGCTTCTTCTGAAGATTACAGGTATTTCATAGCTTACAGAGCTACCATGCTCAGCCTGACAGGCATCTTTCTGTCCTCAGCTAAGTACTTAATTAAGCCGCCACTCCCTGTCCCCTTCTCCAACTTACAGAGTATTGGGAGATTTCATCAGAGCCAGGACTGCAGAATGAGAAGCCTCTGCTCCTGATTATTCTTGGGTCTTTGGCATTCCTTCAGGTGTTTAGCCCCTTGATCCTTAATTTTTTTACCTTAAATTTTTAAGCTTTCTGTTAGTTAATTTGTTGGATTCTTAAGTACTGACCATTTTCTTTTTCCTCCTTTTATGAGTTTTGCAAAATATAAACATGTTCTACCATAACATGTTTTAGAATAATAACAACACTGTTAATCAGGTTATACAGTGTCAAGATTTGCTTATGATTGCCTTCAAACAGCTACATATTATGGTGCTAATATACTTTCTCTGTACATACAGCTTAATGATGCTGAAAATAAGTACAAGATTTTGGAAAAAGAGTTCCACCAATTCAAGGATCAACAAAGCAACAAACCAGAAATACGACTGCAGTCAGAAATAAATCTCCTCACCTTGGAAAAGGTACCTGTGTCAACTCTTGTCTGCGTAACTAGCTCCAGTGACCAACTTAACAAGTCACTGGTGATCCATGTGACACACTGTGCTGCCCTCTTCAGGGAATGCAAGATGTGTGACATGGGTTGAGTTGTGAACAGAACTGACTACTGTAGGGATAAAGAAATTCAAAAACTCTCAGGGCTGGGCAGTGATGGCTCACTCCTTTAATCCCAGCCCTTGGGAGGCAGAGACAGGTGATCTCTGCGAGTTCGAGGCTGGTCTGATCTACATAGAGAGTTCCAGAACAGCCAGGGCTACATAGAGAAATGTCTCAAAAAAAAAAAAACAACCTGTCAAAGGTGAAAGAACCGTATCCAAAATGAGAGTCGGTGTGTTTAGAGGCTCCGTCCCGCCAGTGTCCTGTCCCAGTCTACTCAGCTGCCCCTGCTGTTGGTATGTTTAGGGTCTGATCTCTAGTGCTGAACTTGAGTGTCGTGGTCTTTGTGACTGCTCTGTGTCTATGCTTTCTGGCTTCGATGTCCTGCACAGGACCATTCACATAGAGCAGATCCTCACGTTCCCACGCCTTTAGCTTAGAAGGAAGAACACTCATCCTACTTCGTTCTGTGGTTCAGATGTAGTCGTGCCTGCCGTCCCCCATAAACAGAATGTGCAGTGGCTAGGCTTTACCAAGTATGGATTCAGAACACCAGGATGACACAGTGGAAGGTGCCTGATCACCTGAGTTCAAGCTCGAGGAGGGACAGAAATGACTACTGCAAGCTTTCCTTTGGCTTCCGCATGTGGGTACTGGTATTCGTGCATGCACATATACACTATTTTATCAGATTGAGCGTTAATGTGTATACATACACACGCATGCCTGAGTGTATACTGTGAATGTGCAGGTACCCACTGAAGTCAGAAAGGGTATCTTATCCCTCAGAGCTGGAGTCACAGGTGCTAGGCACTGAATTTAGGTCCTCTGGAAGAGCCGCAAGAGCTCTTAACTACAGAGCCATCTCTCCAGCCCCATAAAATATTTTTTAAAAGAGTGTGAATGTCCAACAGCCATCCAAAGGTGGGCATATGCATTGAGATCTGAGAAGAGGAGGAAACAGCAATGCAGAGAGCTGTGAGTTATCGTCCAGGGAGCTCCTTCAGAGGCGCTAAGGAGAGAACTCTCTAGAACTCAGAAAGACAGCCAGCCTAAAGTGTAAATCATATTTTCAAAACAAACATAAAAGTAAATGATGGGATAATATTATTCAAGGGTTTTAATTAGAAGAGTAAGGAATCTTTACATTTCGAAAAGAAATCCAACTTTAAGAGGATATGAACAGGCTTGATGTGGTGGTGCACTTTAATCCCAGCACTCGGGAGGCAGAGGCAGGGGAATCTCTTGAGAATTCAAGGCCAGCCTGATCTACAGAGTGAGTTTCAGGAAAGCCAGAGACCTTTTGTTTTGTTTTAAAGAAGAGGAGCCTATGTATGACCTGCTTCCTTGGAGAAAGACCCTAATACAGTGACCTACTCAAAAGTTTTGTCCTGTGTGCCTTTGAGGAGCAGTTCTAAATGACTTACTCTCGCAGCCCTTCCAGACGTTTCTGGAAAAAAAAAACCAGGTTTTTTATCCACAGTTAAAGTGTTATTAATTAGATAACTGTTGCTTGAAAAATAAAACTAGAAGTTTATTAGAATATTTATTCATTTAAAATATAAACTTCCAGGTAGACAAGAGTCATTAACCATTAAGTATTAAGAGTACCGGGAGTGGATTGGGAGAAGTGGTGCCGTGAGCTGTCTCTGTTAGAACAAAGCTGCTTCCAGCATGCTGCAAGTGTACAGTAAAACAACTTCTTAGCCTTTCTGGAAATTCCTTGTAAGTCTTTTGGGAACCAGAAGAGGGCAGCGTCTTATTCTGAAATAGTAACAGATAAAAGCATAGAAATGCCAGCCAGGGAATCTGTCCCAACTGACTTTCCAGTCTGAGGAAAAGCTTATTATTAATCTTTTCTTTTTCTTTCTTTTTAAAGACAGAATCACTGTTATAGCTGTGGCTGGCCTTGAACTCATTGAGATCTGCCTGCCTTTGCCCTATTAATGCTGGGATTAAAGGTGTGTGACACCATGCCTGCCTAACTGTTCTTAACATAGCATATCCATTTTCATTGAAAGAGTCTAAAATTAACACAAAGATAGAGTTTTACCAAATCATGATTCCTTTTATTATTACAAAAGTAAGTAGTTTTGTGATTTTTTTTTTTCCAGTTTCCTTTTCCTGTGGTGTGTGTGGTGTGTAAGGGCAGGCACTTGAATGCCCTGGGGTGTGTGTGGATGCCAGAGCACAACTCCTGGGAGCTGGTTCCTCCTCCACTGTGGTCTCAGCTGCAAGCATTTCTGCCCTCAGAGCCACCTCACGGCACCCTCACCCCACCCACCTTTTTCATGGTTTTGAGACTGGGTCTTATACTTTACCTCAAGATAGTCTAGCAGCCTAGACTGACCCCAAACTTAGTGGTCGTCCTGGTTGCTGAAAGTATGTATGTAAGCCATTGCACTCAAGTTTGTGAGTTTTCTTTCACTAGAAAGAAAATACTCTTTGCATAGTTTGTAAATTATTGGGGCTTTAAAAACTAAAATATGGAAAGTGTATATTTTAGTAGGGCATATAGAGCTTGAAAGATCAACATATTAAAAGTCAGCATTTTTAATCCTGCTAAAATTTGTGTAGTACTGAAGAACACTGTGGTATCCTGTGTGTCACTGCTCGTAGAGCCAATAGGAGAGGTAGAAGAGACAGAAAGCATATTTTGCATTGGGTTCTTTACCTTTCATCATAGTGCTTGGTTTCAGAGATGACTGAGTCATAAATGGCCATGACTGATCTAACCATTTTGTGTTTCATACGTAATAGATTTCAAGACAACCTCATATAGAGGTAAAATCTGAGATGAACGTTAAGATTTAGGAAAGCAGAAGAAAAGAAAAAAAGGCCAGGAAGCTGGGTGAGGAGGGTCGTAGGGCACAGGGGCACAAACATGGCTGGATTGTCTGTGAGAAGTCCTGAAGAAGCAGGTTAAGCAGGAAGTACAGAAATTATACTATGGATCCTAGGCGAATAGCTGCCGATAGCAGTTTGCAGACTTGCAGGCATATTTAAACCGGGATGCTACAAGAGCGAGGAGAGCTTGGGCTGCACAAGTAGCAACCGAAGTAGAAAAGGGAACCCTGAAAGTGCTCCTTTTAAGCAGTTAGACCTGGGAATGCTGTGCCTCTGCTAGCGGCTTTGTCTTCTGCAGTCTGGGTTGACTTGGGACCTGAGCTATCTCATTTTGGGGGTACTTAACTTAGCTTATGGTGTGTCACGTCAGTCTTGGAACAGTGAAACCCTAAGTAAAAGTACAGGTACAAGCCAGGGATGGTGGTGCACGCCTGTAGTGCCAGCATGTTAGTGCAAGAGGTCAAGAATTCAAGGTCAGTTGATGCCACTTGGCAAGACCCTGCCTCAAAAAAAAAAAAAAGACTTCCAGAAACCACTAACAGTAAGGGCTTTTAATTGACTTCTGAATACCCTGAAATTATATTATATTATCCTTCTAAAAATGTGTTCTAAAAATGAGATAGGTGTTTCCCTAACCACACGCATCTCAACACTGTAGCTACCTAACCTGAACAAAGGCAGCATAAACAGACATGTTAACTTGGAAGCGGGGAATCCTGCTGGGTCCCACCCCTAAACAAAGAACAGTAGGCACCAAAAGACTAATAAGAAAGGGAGAGATCACTTTTCCCAGGGATGGTCCCCCAGATTGGTTATCCAATACAAAGTGGTCGGCCCTAGACATATACATATAAGCAACATCAAATGGATTCACCTGGTTGTTTTCTATACGCATGCATGTACATATAAACAGTAAAAGAAAAGAGGTCGTGAATATGAAAGGGAGTAGAGGGGATATGGGAACAGTTAGAGGGAGGAGAGAGAAGTATTGAAAGTATGTTTTAGTTTTAGTAAATAATAAAATTAAATATAAACCTAAAATTTTGGGCTGTATATATTATTCTAGCAATTGGGTCCATATAATTCTTTAGAGTCACAAGCACTATATTCTTTTTTTTTTTTTAGATTTTTATTTATTATGTATACAGGGTTCTTCCTGCATGTATCCTGCAGTACAAAAGAGGATACCAGATCTTACTACAGATGGTTGTGAGCCACCATGTGGTTGCTGGGAATTGAACTCAGGACCTCTGGAAAAACAGCCAGTGTTCTTTACCTCTGAGCCATCTCTCCAGCCCCCAAGCACTATACTTTTAAAAAAATATTAGGGAGGGCTGGAGAGATGGCTCAGCGGTTAAGAGCATTGCCTGCTCTTCCAAAGGTCCTGAGTTCAATTCCCAGCAACCACATGGTGGCTCACAACCATCTGTAATGAAGTCTGGTGCCCTCTTCTGGCCTGCAGGCATACACACAGACAGAATATTGTATACATAATAAGTAAATAAATAAATATTAAAAAAATATTAGGGATTATTGATAGGAATGAATTTGTGCCCTAAATGTGCCAGTAAGTTTTTAGGAATAAAAATACTATATGCAGAATGACACATGTGTTTTCAATTAGTATACATAACTATAAAATTATGAATTTTTTAATATTTATGCAAAACTGGTAGAACTGCCTAGTTTTTACTGTTGGAGCAGGTCCTTAGGCCTCATCCTTGGTTTGGTCCAGGATGCAGACCTTGTCCAGGCCCATGTGCATGCTCTCAGAGACTGTCTCTGCTCCTCTGAGGTACGGCTTGTTGTTAAATTACCAAGTGAAGTGTATGAATCACGGGCATAAGTGGAGGGATTATCTCCAGTAATCTCAGCAATATCATTCAGCTCAAGATGCTTGAGTCTGTTGGGAAATGTCAACACATCTGAATCCAGGCACTAGGGATTTGTAAAACAGAAAGACCTCCAGTCCTAGTAGTCATATATTACTGCAGAGAATGTTCTGGTCTTTTGTGACGGCGACTTGGCAGTCTGCTTTTCCTGTCATTTTATTTCGCTCTGAATTTTCCAACATTAGAATTTTTATAGTGTCTTCATTTTTGTTTTTCTCATAAAACATCAGGAGTTGTATGTATGGGAAAAACTAAACTTGATTTTTAAAAAGCCAGCTAGTTCAGAGTAACAATATTTTACTGTAATTCAAGCAGATTATTACATTATCACTTAATAGTAAAACTGTCTGCTGGCTGCATGAATTTGTTTGGTGCATGGTTTTTAGCACTGAGTGAGTACATTCCAGAACATAGCCAAGTTGGCTTTAGTTCATGCATAACAGATTGCCTGCTGCAAACATAAATAACCAGATTTTTAATTGAATCACTTTAGTGTTTTTCTTTATATATTTCAGGAAAGATAGAAAATAAAAGTGAGATGTGTGTTATTAAGGAACATTATTTTTCTTCCTCTTGGGTTTATTTTAACATTCTTAAAATATTTTTACATTTTTGACTTTGCATCTCTTAGTAATTTGCTTTCTGATAAAACACTGCACAGTTTCCAGTGTTTTGTGTTTTTTGCCAAAAGTTAAGAAAGTATCTCAGCTCTCCTTATTACAAGACAGAATCCCACCTAATCATAGGCCTTCAAAAAGGAAGATCAGCCTTCTGAGATCAGAGCACAGGCCGAAGAGGAATGTTAGCAGTCAGAGCTGTCTTTTGTTAAAAATAAATGTATTTTCACTCTGTGTAATATACACATTTAAATACATTTATAGTAACTGTCTGGAGGTTAAGACTAATTCAGTTCTTTTTAGTCTAGCCTGCAAGGCAATAAAAATAATACTATATTTTAAACAAGAAAATGTTCATGTGCCATAATATTTATAGTAAATTATATAACAGCTTTAGACTGTGTCATATGTCATGCTGTATAAACTCTTTTCTTAAGCCCGACTCTTTGTATATATTATCTTTCAGTGATTGCACACAGTGGTATAGTGTTTCACTTGATATGATTTTAATCACTGTTAGGTTGAACTTGAAAGAAAGTTGGAATCTGCAACCAAGTCTAAACTGCATTACAAGCAGCAGTGGGGACGAGCTTTGAAAGAACTTGCCAGACTCAAGCAGGTATGTGGTTGAGAGCAGACTCTGTCTTCTCCTGGCTACTTTGTAAGTTTCATGTTTGACATTATGTGTTAGAAGTCTTCTGTGGCCTCTCCAGTGCTGCGGTTGAAGATCAGGGCTGTTTGGGTTTGTCTTTTAATGTGTTATATGCAGAATCCTCTTTTCACAATTAAAAGCTGAAGCTTTCTTATTCTTAGTTGTCAGCTGTCTTGTTGAAATAAGCAACTTAATTTCACTTGAAAGCAACTGATTTCCCTTAGAACTCATTAGGCTTCACTGAAAGGGACACTTTTGGGATAAACTAAATTGGCCATTTCTTAACATTTAAGAGCATATTTTAAAATGATTTTCATAGGAAGACATGATTATTCCACTGTGATAGTTGTCATTGAGAAATTTTGCATAATTTTAGGTTTAAAAGACTTAATAGTTTTCTGAAAATCCTTGTTGGCATTTTCCCTTCTTAGACAAGAAAGTTATTTTCATGAGAAATGTATCTTAATTTGGGCTATAGTTTTTTCAAATGATTATGATCCATGAGCATATGAATCAGCTTACTTTGAATATAATTAATTGAACCTATTAAAAGATCATGAATAGTTAATTTACTCCAACTTTAAAAGAATGTATCAGCTTTATTTCTGAATAAACCTGGTATATAATGTCTTTCGGATTTATAGATTTAGTATGTTTTCATAAAATTACATCAAATACTATTCAATATCTTTGTTGTATTATGCTAACGCTTATGATCTTTTTATAGGGTACTACTAGACTATATGGGAATTAAAGAGTACTAGACCATATGCCAGTGTAGCTTGTCGTTGTGTTCAGATTGTACGCTTTATAGGTAGATATCAAAGTATTAGATAGTACACAGAGTGGATTTACTCAAGTTGTGTGTCTTTTATTTGAAATTGTTTGGACAAGGAATATTTTGGATTTCAGAATTTTTTTCCTATTTTATAATATTTGCATATGTGTAATGAGATGTCTTGGATATATACCTAAGTGTAAACTTAATCTGTTTGTGTTTCAGCTCTACAGTAATTATATAGCCAAAGGGTAATTTTTTTCCTTTTTATAGTGTTATGCCTGTGTAGTGCCATCATGAACACTAGAGCTCAAAAATTTTGGATTTTAGAGCTTTTTACATTTTGCATTTCAAATTAGTAATATATTATTTTAATGCTGTCACTCTAGCATAGACATTTTGCACAGTAATAAGGTCTTCCTAAATCAAGACACCATGCTCAGTGTATGTACATAAGTAAGACATGGGCCTCACCCTCAGGGAGCTGAGAATTTAGTATTATTGCTAATTAGTATTAGTAATAAGGAAGAAACAGTTGTAACCATTGCCTGAGCACCACACAGAAGAGAAAATTGTTTATTGTGACTTAGGACGGTGTCTGGTGGTCAGAAGGGTAGAGTTCGCATGGAGATGAGTCATTAGGATATTAATAGCAAAATTGGTTGTGACATAGCAAAGTAGTAGTCGCTATAATGACTGCAGTGGTTACTGCAAAGAATCACGAAGTGAGATAGCATTTTAAAACATAGAGGAGAACCCAATTTCCAGGGCATCTCCGGTAAGGACGCTTGGAGCTTTAATTGTAGTGATAGAAATGTAACAAGATCATTCATGAAAGATGATGCCAAGGGCTCAGCCATAGATTCTGGAAAGGTTTTCCGGTTTGGGAAATACAATTAAAGAAGCTGATTGGAGCTAAGTATGCAGTGTATACCTGTAATCCTAGCATTCTGGGGGTGGAGGCAGGAGGATTGCCATGAGTGTGAGGCTAGTCTGGATTATGTAATGAGTTCCAGGTCAGCTAGGGTATCATAACAAGACTCTTTCTTAATTGGAGCAGAGGAAGGACATAAGATTTGCAAACATGAGTGGGCATTTTAGTTTTTTAGATTTAGAAGTATATAAGTAGCCAAAAATACACATTTTTTAAAAAATCTGAACTCAAGCGAGGGAGTCCTTGACTAGGGAGCAACCTGATGATGGGACGGTGGTTTTTTTTTTCCCCTGAGGGCGTAGTACTACCCTGTAGCAAATAAATCTCAGATTGTTTTATTTTCATTTTAATTCTAAAATCCCTGGGTAGCCGATCATATTCCCATTTTACAGATGAAGAAATGAAGCTTACTGTTGTCATGTATGTTCACGGAGATACAATATGGGAAAACTAAGACTGAAGTCCAAACTCTTTTGGTACAGTTTCAGTGCATAGTTGACAAGGTTTTCCACAAAGCAGAAGAAATGAGTTGGCACCTACTAGTAGAAAAAAAGGGTGTGATCGTCTGTTAGCGAGAGCAGTTGGGATGAAAACTAACTATCTTTGAGGAATAAGCAGCTAACCTTATAGTCATGATACCAAGATACTTAGGTGGCATTTAAATGTAGGGAGGAGGCCTTCTGGAACAGGGAGCACAGAAAGTAACACGCTACTTCTGAAAGGGCTCTCCCTAAGCTGCCCAAGGTTGGCGCTGAGTTTACAGTGCTGCCGCCTCAGCCTCCCAAGTCGTTGGGATTATGGGTATTAAGCCACCACATCAGGCTGAAGTAGGTTTTTGTTTGTTTTGTTTTTGTTTTTCAAGACAGGGTTTTTCTGTGTAGCATTGGCTGTCCTGGAACTAGCTCTTGTAGACCAGGCTGGCCTCAAAAGTCAGAGATCCACCTGCCTCCCAAGTGCTGGCATCGACGGTGTGTGTTAACTGAAGTTGTTTTTAAAATAAGTAAGTTATGCTTTAACATCTAAATGCCTGACTCTTCAATATTCCAGTGTAAAAGGAATGCAGTGTAAAAGGATGAAGTCGCTCCTTTTAAAAGGCTATTGAATATGTTGCAGTCATAGCGAGTCCAAGTTCAGCCGGGATTATGAGAGAGCCTGTCCCAAAAGTAAAAGGGTCGGGGAGGGCGGTTGGCTCCGTTGGTTTGTGCTTGCCGAGCCACCATGAGGACCTGAGCTTTAACACCAGCATTCCTCTGAAAAGGGCCAGGTGCTGCAGGGCGCCTGTTAGCCCAGCCCTGGAGAAGCTCACAGAGGAAGGTCTCGGTGCTTCTGGCCAGCTAGTCTAGCCAAATTGGCACGCTCCAGGTTCACTTTGAGAGTCTCTATCCCAAAGAAAAAAGATGGAGAATGATTGAGGAAGACACTGATGTCAACCTCTGGCCTCCACAGGCATACATGAAAACACGCCCTAAAAAAGGAACAAAAACGAAGCCAAAGCTTATGAAATCTTCCCACCCCCTACATTCCTCTTTGCTAATCCTGCATCCTCACATTTTGGTATCTTCTAGATCTTCACATATACTCTATTTTCTATTCATTCTTTCTTCCTGTGTATTTTCACTTTGTCTTAAAAAAATTGGCAAAATGATTTTTTATTTGTTTCTAATACGAGAGGATATCACATTCAGTTTCTTTCTCTTGAGTTGCTTTATTAAATTTATTAAGAGAGAAAGCTATTGAATTTCTCCAAAACTTAGTCCATTAAAGAAACTGAAAGCTACCACCTTGAGGTGGGGAGAGGGCACAGCGGGTAAACACACCCGCCCTACTTGTGAGGGCCTGAGTTCATATTCTCAGCACCCATATAAAAAGCGGCATGGCGTGTGTACCAGGAACCCAACTTTGGTGGGAGGAGATAAGTCCCTCCTGGGAGCTTGCTGGTCAGCAGTCCTTAATCAAAACAGCGAATTCTGCAGGTTCAGCGAGATACCCTGTCTCATCGTATAAGGCAAAGAACACCAGGGGAAGAGAGTCGGTGCCCTGCTCTGCCCTGCACATGCGCGTGCATAGGCATGGGTATCTGCTCACATGTATGCATCTCATACACACACAGCAGATACATACACAATAAATTTTAATTTAAAAATAGCAGTCCCTGAGTGAGTGCAGTGTGTTTAGTACTTTCTTATTTTAGACTAATTTTATCCCTTATCCTGTAAACTTTCTGCTTTAGAAACAATATTATAAACAACTTTTGAGGTCACTAGGAACCTCTGATGTTTTGCAGACCATACTGAGATGCAGTAATTTAAGGAAAGCAATAGCCTTGGGGTCTTCATAGTGAATTATGCGATGCCACTAACTGGTTTTGGGAGATTAAAATTAATAACTTCATTAAATTGGCACATTTCATATGTGTGAAAATTCTAATTTTTTCCATAAAACTCTTTTATTAAAAACACATTTATTTTGTGTTGAATATAAAATTGGAAGTGTCTCTCTGCTTTTGTTCAGAGAATTGTTTGTGCAGCTTTTTTGTTTAAATTGGATTAGTACCATGTTAATTTTACATTGCCTCTGGTGAATAGCCACGAGGCTGTAATCCCTGCCAGTAATGTGTCATATCAAATCCCTCTGGAGGGCCACAGAAAACATTCGTGTAGTACGGATTAGACGGTGAAAGCCATATCTTAGATTGTTAATAAATGTTAATGACAAAATCCAGCTGGTAAGGCTTGGAAATAAGATCTAATGCTTGGTGCCCATTGCCAGAACAATGTTTAAAGAGACATTTCCATTACTCAGAAGTGACCTAGTATAGTCAATTTGTGAATTAAAAAATTGTGGTCCTCCAGTTGTTTAGAAGAAAACTTTCCTTCTCATTCTCAGCCTCAATCCAAGTTGTAAGTTTTCTAAAGGTTTTTTGTTTGTTTGTTTCTTAGTAATTGATGGCGGCAGTTGTAATATGACATGAAATGAGACCCTATTTAAAAACAAGGAAATGATACTCTTTTATTCTGGGTTTGGGACATTAGGAGTACTTGTTTGGTTTGCAGAGGCAATTTAGTTTCTTTTTTCTCTTTGTGGAAATACGCTGTAGAGCTGTTTTTAAACTGGTACCTAAGTAAATGCTTGAATAGTAGCAAATACCCGAGATTGTCTGCACCGGCCTTCATATTCTAAATGTCAATCTGTAAGTAGAATAAAGGCTGCTATTGTTTAAAAATTAGTGAATCATTATTATGAAATATGAATTAGTCATAAAAATAGAACATTTTCACTATGTTACATATTTAAACTCTTGTATGTTTGTTCCCAGGACAGGAAACAGAGCTAAGACTTTATTTAGTAGCACGTGGGTCCCTTACCATATTTGTGCACAGTAGATATGTTTAAAACTAAGCCAATATATTTAGTTAAAGCAACGCAGACTTCATCGGCTGACATCAGCACTATCTTGTCCAGCCTCCTGCGTATCCACTCGGAGTAATTAATTTGATTAATTTATAAGTAATTTAGCCAAGGATGGGGATGTAAATCTTTGTTTAAGAAAACAGTTGGAGGTCCAAGTCTTGGTTAAAAACTGTGTCTTGAAACCATCCAGGCTCTCCTACTGACTTGTCAGCTCTGGGTTATTTTCAGAAAACTTGACTTGAGCTCCTTAGTTTAGTTCTGCGTTTTTCCCACAGACTTGGATGGTATGTGTGAGTGGGAGAGTAAGTAGTGGCCACTTTGTAGCCGCTGTTTAGTCTAGTGTATGCATGTTTACATCTCCTTTCTGGATTTATAGGCAGGCAGGGCAAAATAAAGATTATACTCACTTGATTGAGGAGCCTTTAACCCGGAGCACCTGGCAGTGGGAAGCGTTTGCCCTGGTCCTTGTTTTTGCAGTTTTTGCAGGCATATGTAATTATTAACAGTATGGCATGCTTGCTTTAAAATTCAAGGCATTTCAAAGATTTTTGGTATGTTTTAGAATACAAATGTTTCAAGTTGGGTGGTGGTGTTAAGAAGTTCATTTTATGAACAACTTCAGGAGCCTGAAGTTAAATAGTCAACTTCTGTTTTTTTTTCTCCTTTTAGTCATACTTTTTCTCGTTATGCAGATTTTGTCAGTTATAGTGGTACATATGTGTAATCAAGCATTCTGGAGGCGGAGGCAATAGAATCAATCAGCACAAGTGCCAGGCTAGACGGGACTCTAGTGAGACTACGCAGTGAGAACGCTGGCTCAGACAAGTGTAGGTGCCACACTCGGTAATGTAGAAGTGAAAATCAGCAACGCTCTCACCTCCTCCCCACTGGAGAGAATCATTACCGTGTATCTGCCCATGTCATTTTCCTTTCTTAAAATAACTTCTCTAACGTGCGTTTATGCGTGCACCTGTCAAAGCTCAGGTCACACGTACGTCTGCCTTGATTGTTCTCCACTCCATTTCTATTGAAACAGGGTGTCTCAGTGACCTTGGGGCTCACCAGCTGGCTAGCCCGGCTATTGGTGAACCCCTGGGATCCTCCTATCTCCAGCCTCCCAGCACTGTGGCACAGCGCCATGCCTGGCATTTAATGTAGACGATGGTAGTGCCAGTGCACACACTTTGGCTTGGCATCAGCGCTTTCCAGACCGAGCTGCTCTTTTTAAGGTTGTGCCTTCCTTAGCTGTGCCTTCCTGCTTTCTTGTGAATACCATTACCCTGAATTTTAACATTTGTTATTAATCTTTATCACTTCAGCACGTAAAACATTTAAAAAATATATCCAGGTAAGCCTGGTGGCATAGAGCTGTAATCCCAACTCCTCGCGATGATGAGGCAGGAAGATGATTGCAAGACTAGCCTGGGCAAGTTAGTGAGGCCTTGCCACAGTGAGTGGAAGCAGGAGAGAGGAGGAGCAACATAGTCAACCCCTTCCGTCATCTCTGCATGGGCAGTGGGAATAAACTGCCTAGCCTGCTTGGGCTTCCATGTCTAATGCCTAGCAGTGAGCAGTTTTGAAGTTCTAAAAACCTTTGTAAATAGCATTATTTATCTTCATGAAATAGTTTCGTGGAGTAGTCTTGTGTGAAGACACCACAGTTATGCAGCTTCTATATGTAACCTTTAGTGAAACTGCTTTTTACAGGTTTCCATATGGAAAGCAGTCCCGAACAGTTCTCACACAAGTAACAGTTTTCAGGTAGAATTTCAGATACTAGAAGAATACATTCAGTTTTTCTAACTTAAACTTTACTAAACATTGCTCAGTTATTTCCCGAAGTGACTGTGCCAATTGTGAATTTCCAGCAGCTATACAGGGCTGCAGATGTGGCTTGGGAGAGCACTTGCCTAGTGTGTATGTGTAAGGCAAGCTCAAGCCCAGTACTGCAAAATCCAGCACATGGTAGCACACGATAACTTCTCTTCACGCTGTTGTCGGTCCATGCCTGCTATAGATGTCTTTAGGTTTTCGGCTTGATAAAGTTGCAAAAGTATTACTCTGCTCCTACTCACTAATGACTTATTAGTATCCTTTTTATATGCTCGTTGGCCACAGTAGTTCTCATCAGTGGAAAATCTGATTGTCACTTGTTTGATAAAAATGTGTCAAGTAATCTAGACTTTGGAGTCATCAGATAAGAAGTTTAAAATACTACAATTACTGTGCTCTAGGAAATAGGTGACATAATGGAGAAATTAGACATTCTTAAAAAAAGTAAGTGAAATTAAGAACTAAACAAGAATTAAGAGCATATTATTAACATAACAGAAACAGGCTATGGGAATTAGAAGATAGGTTAATACAAGTATAGAAACTGAGAAAGGGAAACTAGTGATTACAGCAAAGAAAGCATAAAGTGCAGGGTAAGGACCAGGGAAATGTCTTCATGTGTTAAGCATTCGATTTTATATACATACATACGTATATATGTCTGTGTGTGTCCTCCTATATCCAAGGAGATCTATAAATGCTATACAGAATGAATGTATAGGAAGCCATACCTACAAGCATCATACTAAAACTGCCCAAAAGCAAATCAGCTTGTTGAAGGCCGTCCTAAGGCACAGGTAGGTAAGAGCACACGTCTACCGAGCAAGGGTAAGGGCAGCAGGTGACTTTTTTTTTTTTTTTTAAATAACAGCTCTGGATGTCCTGGAACTTGCTTGATAGACCAGGCTGGCCTTGAACTCACAGAGATTGTAGTTTAGAATGTGCCCTGCTCACAGGGATACGGAGCTGGAAACTTACAAAATGTTTCATGTTATTGAATTTTATTAATTTACTTTTAATTACCCATTTTAAATTCAAGACCATGGTAAGATTAGAAAATATTTGAACTCAAAACTAATAAAAATGCAACACAATAAAGTGTAGTATATCAGAGCCTAGAGACCGTAGCGGGTTACAAAATAAGAGTCTGGTTTTTGGACAGAGCTAGGGAGATAGCTCATTCAGTAAAGTACCCTCCATGCTGACAACCTTGTGTTTCAACACCGTCACCCGTATAGAAAACCTGACATGGTAGCATGTGCTTGTAATCCAGCACTGGGCAGGCAGAGATAGGCAGGTCTTTGTCCCACACCGACCACATAGATCTGCCTACCAGTGAGCCCCAAGTCTCAGTATCAGCTCAAAATACAGGGTGCCTAGACCACACCCCAGGTCTGCCTCTGCCACATACAAAGTTGTTTCTTTGAGAGGAAGTCTTAGAAAAGTAAGGCTCCCTATCAGGAGCAGAATGTTATAAAGGAGTGAGGACCCCAGATCCTGCCAGCATATGAAGAGATTAGGATGCTATGAGCAAGTGCAAGTGGATTTGATAAACTACCTACGAAAATGACTCAAGAATTAAAAATAATTGTATAGCTGTTAGACAAATTGTAATGGGTAATATATACAGAAAAAATACTTGATTCGAACATTCAAATTTAAGTGACCAGTGTAAGAATAACTCTAACCCCATTGAAAAACAAACAAATAAGAACTTTTTTATAAGAGACCATAGCACAGTAGCCATGGTCCTAAATCTTAAAGTTAATCTGTATAGATTTAGAAATTACAGAAGCAAAACCAGCCAGTTAGTCTCAAATAGATACAGAACCTGGAAGTCACACCCTGGATTGCGTACTAAACACAGAGGTTATTCACTACTTAAGAACAATACAGGAGGGCATGGTGGTGCATGCCTTTAGTCTTGGCACTCTGAAGTCAGAGTCAGGCAGATCTCTGTGAGTTCAAGGCCAGTCAGGTCTACATAGGGAGTTCCAGGACAGTCAGGACTATGTAGAGACTCTGTCTCTAAAAGTGTAAAGTAATCTAGGAGGTTCAGTTATAAAATCGTGTTGTAAGGAGGCCACTTGTTGGTTCCCACCTCCTCAGCCCCGAAATAATCACACAGAAACTATTATTTAAAACACTGCTTGGCCCATGAGCTCTATCTTCTTTTTTTTTTTTTTAAATATTTACTTATTTATTATGGACACACTATTCTGTTTGCATATATGTCTGTAGGCCAGAAGAGGACACCAGCCCTCATTACAGATGGTTATGAGCCACCATGTGGTTGCTGGGAATCGAACTCGGGTCCTTTGGAAGAGCACACAATGCTCTTAACCACTGAGCCATCTCTCCAGCCCCCGAGCTCTATCTTCTTATTGGCTAACTCTTATATCTTAATTTAGCTCATAGTAATCTGTGTATTGCCATGGGTAAAGTTAGGATAGGATGTCTATGTCTGGTGGGCCTACATGACTTCTCTCTTACGCCTTTCTTCCAGCATTCAGTTTGGTTTTCCCCATCTAGCTACGTTCTGCCCCGCTATAGGTCCAAAGCAATCCTTTATTAACCAGTGGTATTCACAGCATACAGAGGGGAATCCCACATCAAGACTGCATGAGTAGTTGTAGAGACAATCCAGGGGGTACGGTCATAAGACTGCATGAGTAGTTGTAGAAACAATCCAGGGGGTACGGTCATAAGACTGCATGAGTAGTTATAGAGACAATCTAGGGGGTACGGTCATAAGACCGCATGAGTAGTTGTAGAGACAATCCAGGGGGTACGGTCATAAGACTGCATGAGTAGTTGTAGAGACAATCCAGGGGGTACGGTCATAAGACTGCATGAGTAGTTATAGAGACAATCTAGGGGGTACGGTCATAAGACCGCATGAGTAGTTGTAGAGACAATCCAGGGGGTACGGTCATAGACCGCATGAGTAGTTGTAGAAACAATCTAGGGGGTACGGTCATAAGACCGCATGAGTAGTTGTAGAGACAATCCAGGGGGTACGGTCATAAGACCGCATGAGTAGTTGTAGAGACAATCCAGGGGGTACGGTCATAAGACCGCATGAGTAGTTGTAGAGACAATCCAGGGGGTACGGTCATAAGACCGCATGAGTAGTTGTAGAGACAATCCAGGGGGTACGGTCATAAGACTGCATGAGTAGTTGTAGAGACAATCCAGGGGGTACGGTCATAAGACCGCATGAGAAGTTGTAGAGACAATCTAGGGGGTACGGTCATAAGACCGCATGAGTAATTGTAGAAACAGTCCTCTACGGAAAACAGCAATCTTACTTTCCCTTTCCAGTTTGTAGTGCTCTCCTCCCTTCTCTCTCATTAGTACATACTAGGTAAGGCACACACCAGCCCTTCTATATCCCTAGCTCTCTTTCTTACGACACTGGAACACTTCTAACATGCTCTCAGTAGAAAATGGAGTTCTGAAGGGGTAGGGACTCAAATTATTAAAGAGGCTTTTTGTAGATTTAATGTGAACATTTGTTTTTAATTAGGAAGTGACCCCTTGTTCTTAGTTTACTACGTATTATCGTGAATGTCGTGGACTATTTCTACAACTACTCATGCGGTCTTATGACTGTACCCTGGATTCTTTCTACAACTACTCATGCGGTCTTAAATTTTGAAGACTGCCAAAGGTATAACTTAGCCTGACAGAGGCTAAGGATGGATTTTTGTCAGATACTGGAGTCGAGTATTGTGTTAATGCATGGGTAGGAAGTGTGTTGGTTCAATGCATCCACAGACGTCCTCACACATGGGCAGGGACCCCACCAACACTGTCCGTGCCCTCACACATGGGGCAGGGGATCATGCCAACACTGTCCTTAAGTTGTTTAGGGAAAAAAACAAGTCTCAACTCACACTGTACCTAAAGCCAGTTGTGTACATACTGATTAAATGATGCTTTCAGAAGGTACTGTAAAAGAGTATCTCCAGGCTGGAGAGATGGCTCAGTGGTTAGGAGCACTTGCTGCTCTTCCAGAGGACCAAGCTTAGTTCCTAGCAGCTATCCCAGCTGTCTCATAGCAGCCTGTAATTCTAGCTTCAGGAGATCCAACACGTTGGCCTGTCCTCCATGGACACCTGCACTCATGTACAGTACATACCCACACCCACACCCATAAATAAGTAGATGTGAAAATAGTATCTTCAAGACTGACACAAGTCAAAGAGCAAAGAAAGAGAAGGCCTGCTAGGAAGGAATTGAGGGAACCATGTGGGTTATGTTGAGATGAAGGACTTCTGTTCATCCCAAAACACCACTGAAGGGTGAAAAGGCAAAACAGAGTACTGGGAAATGTTTGAAATATAACACCAATAAGATAAACAGCTATAGGTTTTAGTTAGAACTTTATAGATATGCATATCCAAATGCCATTAAAATGTGTTGAAACTCTTTGAAAAAATGCAAAATAAAATCAGGACAAACCACTAAAAGAATTGTTAAAAAGAAGAAAAAAAGATCTCTAAGTGTTGTTCAAAAATGCATGGCCCAGGAACTCTCACACTGGCTATTGAGTAATGGACCACCTTGTCCACAGTTGGGCAATATTACCTAATCCTGCCATTGTTGTTTTCTGACCCAGGTATAGAGCCAGGTGAGATGCATCGTCATAACATTGGCCGCATTTAGACTATAAAATTGGAACTGTGTATCCACTGAGTAAAGACTGTGCATCACTGTGAGTGATGAGCCGCATAGGGCAGTACAAGTGACAGAAGGCCAACACAGAGTAATCTGGACTTCATAATCCTGCACAGCACTCAGAACGATCAGCACTCATGGTGTTAGAGCTAGTTTGGAAACTATTAGTGTAGTGACTGGAGAGGGTGTGTCATGGGGAAGGGCAGACGCAGGAATTGTGGTAACCCTTTGTGTGTGTAATTCACATTGTAAATTCAGCAAAATATTCCTTGCATCTAGTCAGTTTTCTATTTGCTATAATCAGAAATTATTTTAGTTAGAAAAAAATGAACTAGGCATGGCAGCACACACTTTTAATCTCAGTGCTCAGAAGGCAGAGGCAGGTGTATTTCTTGAGGTTCAGGTCAGCCAGAGCTACATAGTAATATCCTTTCTCAAAACAACAATAAGACAACACACACGGGAAGGATACCATGTTGCCCCTGCTGTCTGTGTGAACTGCCCTAAGGAAAGAATAGCACTCGTCTATAGAGAAAGAAGTGGGTGGACTTAGAAGCTCCATATTACATTGTACAGGCTCTTATGGAAGCACTCTTATGGTAGATTCTCCATTATAAATCGTGGACTATCTTCATCCTATAGAGTATTACATTCCTTTCGTTGTTAATTTTTTGAATGCAATTAAGGTATATCATTTGATCCAGTTTTGTTTGAAAAAAGAATATGAGCTTAGAATTTCATATGAGCCTAGAGAAAAAAAATTGTTAACCAAACTTTTTGGGTTTAATGATCAGAGACTGTTGCCAAAGTTCTGAAGACACAGTGGTGCATAGGTGTGGATCCTAGATGCTCACAGATGCAGGTCCTTCTGCAATCTGTTGTGCTGACAAGCAGCTGCTCCTACCTCACAGTCTTAGACACTGTAACTGTTCAGCAAACCCCCATCCTCGTTGGCCATGCTTTATGATGTCAAAAAGAGAGACGGATAGAAAGATTATCAGGAGAAAAGTGGGGCATTTCTAAGTATCATGTGACCCAGAATTGGCAGCATATTGTCCTATCCCGAGTCCAAGTCATAGAAATGGGCGCATTCCCAGTGATACAAGCCAGGTTTTCTGTTTCTTCTAAGAGGGAGCAAGAAAGTCAAATGGCTCGCCTTAAAAAGCAGCAAGAGGAGTTGGAGCAGATGCGGCTGCGTTACCTGGCTGCCGAGGAGAAAGAGACGGTGAAAACTGAGCAACAGGAGCTGCTGGACATACGGAACGAACTGAACAGGTACCCGTTGTCACAAGGATTCCTTTGTCACTAACATGGGTCTGATATGACAGCCGTTCAGTTTGGTCTTCCTGAATTAAGGAGGGTACTGAACAAATACACGCATGCACATGTTTGTGTTGATGTGATATAAAGCATGTTTAAAGAGTAAGATGCATTTTTATATTATCTACAAATTTCATAGAAAAATATCAGTCCTCATTTACCAAAATATTGTTTCACACATAGCATAGCGCTTTTTAAATTGTTTTGAAGGTTTGTGCCCCAAGATTGTTTGGCATAAGTAGCTATTTGATGAGTAAATTTAAAGAAAATGCTGTGTTCAGATAGCAAAGGTTGAGTTACAACTAAAGACACAGAGTAAAGAAGTAAATGATGACGCATCTCAGTGATGGAGCAAGCACTAAGAAGCGCTTTAGAAGACTAGCCATGCAAAATCAATAGTTGAGATAAAAATGAAAAGATAAGACGAAGCACTGCATATAGAGTATCACTGCAACGGTCTGGGGCCAGAGAGAGGGCTCAGTGGTCTACAGTGTGCACACTGCCCTTCCAGAGGACCTGCGTTTGCTCCCAGCACCACATCAGATGGCCCACAACTACCTGTAACTCCAGCTCCAGCCGTCTGACACCTTCTGATGGCAACTGAACTCCTGTATGCCCCACACTCAGACACAAATGTCACAAATAATTAAAAATAAATATTTTTAAATTAAGTAGATAAATGCATCTTAATTGGGAATAAAATATCCATTTTTAATATCTGGATAAAATTGGAGATCATTACCATTTTCTCCTTTATACATGTATATAACTTCTATGGTTTTCATGGTGTCTGTGTTTACATTCTGTTGTTTGTTTTAAGTGTCAGGAGCTGAAGCAAGGGACTTAAATGACAGTGAGCTATGTCCCAACCCCTTGCTTTTATGTTTGAACCCATCTTGCTCTACAGTCCAGGCTGACTGGAATTGTGGTCTCCCTGGCAGATGCGGGGCTTTGGGCATGTTGCACTATGCCTTACGGTTTCCCTGCGTTCTCTAAGTGCAAACACAACTGTGTTTTTATAAATGTATCACTTCTGACCAGTCAAGTGGAATTATTAGTTTTTGTTTTCTTCCTGAAAACACTAGTAAAACCTGTGAACTACCTTGCTTTTAAATAGTGCTATTAGGAAGACTAAAATAGTTTTTTTGTCTGCTAGAGTGGTGTTTGTTCTTGACTCCTCAGGTTAAGGCAGCAAGAGCAGAAGCAGTACCAGGATTGCAGAGAGATCGCAGGTGGGAAGCTGGGCAGCCCGCGGGGCTCCGCGCCAGACGATGGCCTGGATGACTATCTGACTCGGCTGATAGAAGAAAGGGACACTCTGATGAGAACCGGTGTGTATAACCACGAAGACCGGATAATCAGTGAACTGGACCGGCAGATCAGAGAGGTTTTGGCAAAAAGCATTGCCAGTAATTCATAACATTTGGGAAATCTTTGCAGGTACTCTAGGTCTGAATTTTAATTTTTTTGTGAAATCCTCAAAAGCAAGGAAAATGACTATTTTGGAATGTTCTTTTTAATTTTTATAAGCTGAATTTTATATGTTACTGTATATAGTATTTATTTGATCTTACTTACGCTACCTCTCCTATGCTGACTTCATTTGTAATTGTATTTTACATGCTCACTTAAAATGACTTTTCAGTGTTCTTCAGTTTAAAATCTGTCGTCTGGCTATACCAACAGCTTTTCACAACTTGTTCTGGGAGAACTGACTGCAGTAATTTCCAGCTATATAATTTTTCATACTGAGCCAAAAGAGTATGTGTTGCACTTTAAAAATGCTGTGCCCTGCTCCCTTCAATTGTAGATATCTTCAAGTTGAAGCCAATTATAAATGTAGCCATTTTTTAAACCATTTTATATGACCAGTCTTTCCCCTTATTTGCAGTCTCAGGCAGAGAAGCTGTATGGCATATTGGGTGACAAATTAGTCATTTGTTTAAATGCAGTTCATGCAGATTAAATTTAAGAACAATTGAATACCAGATTTCATCGTACTCTAAGAATATGGTAATAGCTGATCCGACCTTCCCTTATGGGCTCCTGCTCACGACTGTGAGGTTGTCGTTAGCAAAGTTATAGGTTGCCTTTGTTCCTCACAAAGCTGTTGTCGCAGCTTCAGAAATAGAATGTGGGGACAGACACCTAAAGGCATTAGCTGAAAAGACAAGTGAAGCTGAGCTTATTTTTTATTCTTTCTACAGTCATTTTTCAAAGGCACCTGAGAGTAAGTGTATACAGAACCATGTCCTGTAAGCCTCCAGAGTCCCTTTGTATCGTCTTCTTCAGAGCCACCTCTAGCCTCGTGGCGGCACTTAACCACTATCTCCACCTGACACTGAGCAGGGCAATCAGCAAACTCCCAGTTCAGGTCAGATCTTAAAATATATAAAGTTCAAAAATTCTGATTCCCAAATATAACAGATTTAAGCGTATACTTTAGGAAGAATGTACTAATTACCAGTAACTTCAACAAAAGCAAAGTAGGTTACATGGTAATGTTCTTTAAGTATATTTCTCGTTTGTGAAATTGAAACCCCTATAGGCATCATATGCTTCTTTTCTTTAACGAAGTCTTAGTCTTCTGAAAGCAACACAGGAGTAAATAACAGAAGGGTAACTGGAAGCGAGGGTGATGAGACAGATAATCATAGCACGGATTTGAAATATGAATTATGGTTGCATGTTCCTGATTTTTCCTGACACATGGATGGAGCAAAAGTATTTTTGTTTTGGAAGATCCTGGCCCAACGCTGGCTCCTCCACCAGGATCTTAAGAAGCCTGGAGCTTTCCAAACACTAGAGGGTGCCTTAGAGTAAACAGAAAGGACTTGGCTAAAGTGTGTGTGCTTTGCCTTCTAGAAAGCCATCTCTGAGCCACTGTAATCTGACAAATAAAATCCTAACTGTGTGATCCTTGAGTTCTGTGGTCTCTGTTTCTAGATTGAGTGGGTACGGTGCTGGCTTCTTCCTGCATTTCCATTTTCCCAGGACTTCTGCTGCACATTTGAAATGTCTTCACGTGAGGAGAGACCGAGAGGTACACATCTGATTCCTGCAGCAGTGGCTGTGACATTGTCAGCAGGCTTCCCACTTCCCTCGGGTCAGTGTGTGGGCATGACTGCAGCAGCTGAGGAATATGTCTTTGCAAAGTCTGTAGCTGTGTACAGATGATACTGAGAGAGTGTGTCGTGTTTGCTCGGTGGAGCTAGCCCTGTGCCTGTTATGCACTTTGAGAACTCCTTTACAGGGCTATCCCAGTGAAGCAGATACGGTGTGTAGGGGCGGTCTGAGCATGTTCTGGGGCTCTGTACAAATGGAGGAGGTGACAGTCATCTGACCAAACGATTTTCTCTACTGACTGGTCAGAGGAGTTCCCAGCTTGTTCCGGTGTTACTGTGTGTGTGAAGACACCCGAGGCTAGACTGACCTGGTCATTACAGCTTATGGGAAGGACTCCCTCTCTCTAATAGCTGTATGTGGACATCTGGCTTACCTCCCATGATTTTTTAAAGCTTTTGAAATTTAATAGTGTGTGTTTGCATGATGTGTGGGGAGTGGTATACTATGATGCTGGAGCATTGTGGGGACAACTGCATAGAGTCTTTCATTTCCCTGTGCCTTGCATGGCTCTTGGAGGTTGAACTCAGCTTGCCAGGCTTACACAGAAAGCACCCTTGTCCCCTGAGCCGTCTTACCAGTTCCCTCCAACATGATATTTACTTGATAAAGTTCATTTTCCACATAAAATAATATCAAGGTGTATAATTTCATGGCTTTGTATGTTTACAAGGTTATGCTAAAGATACTAACAAGCCTAAAATGTAAATTTGCTAAAAGTAGTTCCTGTAGTATAAAACATCAGATGTTAACTACTAGACGCACCGAGAAGGCTGACATGTGAGTAGGCTCAACTGCTCTTTTATCCATCATCTGAATATCGACCGTAACTACTACAAAGAAGATAGCGTGGTTGAGCATCCTGCTGCTGGAAATAGGCTACAGATAGGAAACGTGTGCAGCCACTGCCATCGACCAGAACTGCGAACTTGTCATGTTGTAGCCTGTGGGTTATGTGAAGGACACTCAGTCAGAACGTAAGTCCTGTGAGGGCAGGGACCGGGTTTATCTTACTTTCTGCCCCCACTAAACTAGTTCTTGCCATTTGTCGGGTCTCAGAGAGACAGGACCCTTACCGATTGCCCATGGGAGATTGGTTCCAGGAGCCACGCTAGTACCAGAATCTGTGAAGACTCAAGTTCCGTGTATTAAGTGGTATAGTGTTCACATGCAGTTGTCACATGGCCTTCCATGTGTGTAACTCCCCTGTAGAAGATGTGTCCCCTAATACAACTAAGCTTTGTGTAATTTGTTGTTATGCTGTGTCATGAAATGAACAATGAAAGAAGCATCCAGATGTTCCATCCAGATGCAGCTTCTCAGTGGTTCTGATCCACAGTCCTTAGATACAGAAGTGGACTGCATTGCCAAGTCCATATGGGGGTGAATAAAGAGACAATCATGCATGTTTTGCCTATTAAGGTTCAGGTTCTCCTGAATTTGTGGCATGAATGACTGCCCTTGCGAGTTCAGGGGATTCTGTTTACCAGATTGGTAAAAATCAAAGTTTTAAAGTTATAGACACAGAAAACAGAAGAGGGCTTTCCAGAGGGTTGGGAGTTGCTGCTAACGAGGGCAGAGTTGCTGCTCTCGGTACGGAAATAGGTGTACGACTCCGTATTCCTTAGCTGCAGGACAGCACAGTAAAATGCTGGAAATGCCAAGCTCATGGTCTATGTTTTACACCAGTTGAAAATACCTGCCGAGTTTTGCCTGCCTTCATATATCCTGCTTCCAGGCTGAGTGATCTCTGCCCGGGTATCACTGTCCAGCTAGCCCTTCACACACTTACAGTACCTCTGTGAATAAAAGCCTAAAACTGAGAATTCTATTCTTCCTGCTATATAACATTAAAGACCTGTTGTCCTTCAGAGAAATGAGGAAACAAGAAAAAGCAAAAAAAAAAAAAAAAACCCAAAACTGCTGCTTTTTAAGTATACCAGGCAGTCCAGACCTTAAATATTAATTTGAGAGAGAATTTTCTTATATATTACCAGTAGTCAGCCTTAGATGTGGTACTTTAGATGTCTGTCTTAGATGTAGACCTCTTGTCTACATCTTGTTGGTTGCTGGTCTTAACTGTCAGAATGATTTGGGTGGGAATGACAAAATCTGCAATTACTTTTCCTTAGGATTTAAAAGCTTACACTGATGTCTGTCCCTTGGTGACCATAGCCTTGGAGCCTGCACTTTACAGTGTATATTTTGTCCGCCACCCTCTCCACAACAGTTGTGTCTAATTGGTGGACCATCTGCATCCACGACTAGGGAGACAGAGATGGAACTCATCCATCTTAAGGTAAGTGAGAAAGATCTGCTTAAGGACCTCATTTTTACTGAACCTTAAAGAGCAAGCAAGATTGACACTCTTTACACAGTGGTTCTCAACCTGTGGGTCAAGATCCCTTTGGGGGGGATCACACATCAGATATATATATATATATATATATATATATATATACACACACACACACACACACATACATACATATATATATACATATATATATATATACCCTGCATATCAGATGTTTGCATCATGACTTATAACAGTAGTAAAATTACAATTTTGAAGTAGCAACTAAATAATTTTATGGTCCAGGGGTCACCACAGTGCGAAGGTCCCAGCATTAAGAAGGCTGAGAACCACTGCTCTTACATAACCTTTGGCAGGGAGGTGGAATCCACCACGGTCAGGAATGTAGCAGTGGGAGGGCCACCCTAAACTTAACACCTCTTTCTATTTGCTTCTCTGGGGGTTGTCTTGGTGTTTTCACTGGAAATGTTTGTACAGATGTAGGCCCTTCAGATACCATGTTGCCGAAACAGAGACTTAGAAGTGTAGCTTTCAAACTGCAAGGGCTGGAGATCGGTTTAGAGAGATTAATGTATAGATAAATAATTTATGGACTCATTCCTAAATGTGCCATAGTCCCTGGAGGCTTTTAAAGATGTGGTCATTATATTCTCAAGATTGTAAGAATGTTGTTTAACCTGTCATTCATAATAGGGACCTAAAATGAGACCCATTTGTCATTTCTTCCTGGAAGCATTTCACCCACAAATTCAAATAACTTATAAAAATCGGACAGCATGGCTCTCTCCCGAGGAACTTGTTGACTGGTGAGAAGTAGATTAAAAGTTGGCTAGAACAAAGAAAATATTGCGGCAGAATCATGCATTGCTGTGACGATGCCAGTGTTGTAGGAGGGTTGGCACAGTAGACAGGCTGTGCAGTCCACTCTCTGACGCTTCAGCCCGTTCTCACCCTAGCAGACCGTGCTGGACTGAAGGCATTTCCAGGGCTATCTAATGAGATGACAAGGGTTTGCTCGGTAAAATTCCCATCCAGTTTCTCGAATGAAATTCTGACTCTCTAACACCCTCTTGATCACAGCTGCCTTGGTGGGGGGATTGAGCGACCCTTTTGTAGGGGTTGCCTGAGACCATCAGAAAACATGTATCTATGATTAATAACAGCAAAATTACAGCTATGAAGTAGCAACGACAATAATTTCATGGTTGGGGGTCATCACCGCATAAGGAACTGTATTAACGGGTCACAGCATTAGGAAGGTGGGGACCACTGCTCTAACAAGATTATTCTTACACAGCTTGAGTTGAGGTTGCACAAGATACAGCGTCCTGGATGTGGCACGTCAGAGCAAGACCTTGAGGCATTAGTATTCAGCACATAGCTGGCCTCTCCCAGTTTAGATTGGAGGAGATAGTTGAGTGGGCTGCTTGCTATATCCACCTGATTGTTGCTTTGAGGAAGGACATTTCAATTCCTAATTTAGATCCCTTGTTGGCAGATGAGATTAATGGACCTTTCTTGGCTTCTGGCAGAAGTTTGTTTAGGTAACTAACTGAAATGTATAAAATTTGCACAAAGAAAGTGAAAGTGTCAAATAAGAAATAGGTGTGTAGAATAGTTTTTAAAAGCATTTTAACCCATGGGCTTTTTGCTTTTTGTCAGTAAAAGTTGCATTGTCTGCCACAATCAGATCTAATATCTGCTGGGATTAAAGTGTGTATAGCAAAAGGAAATGACATCCTGTACAGGAATAGGAAAAAAATTATACAGTCCGGATGAAACCATAAAAGACCCAGACCCCCACCCCCGTAACCAGAGTGATCTTGAGTAAAACGAACAAAGCTTGAAGGCATCAAAATACCCGATTCCCAATTAGACCACAAATCTATGGTAAACAAAACAACCTGGTACTGGCATAAGAACCAACATGTAGACAATAGAATAGAGAATCCACAAATAAGTATTTAAACAGGTACTATGATGCTTCAACTTGATTGGCAAGTTGATGGGAATTTAGGATCACCATGGAAACAAATCCCATGTCTGCAAGGGAGTTTTCAGGCTGGGTTAACAGAAGTGAGAAGACCCACCCTCCAAAATTGTGGGAACACCATTGATAGGCTGGAGTCTCAACTGAAGAAGAGAGGCAAGCTGACAGCACTCCCTTTGTCTCTGCTCCCTGACACCCTTACACTCCTCCTGCACACACGGGCACGCACGATCTGGACTGCATTCTTGTCTCCCTTAACTTTTCCACCACTCCGGCAAAACACTGTGATCCAAGCAACTTAGGAAGGATTTCATCTGGGGGCTCACAGTTCTAGAGAATTACATTCCATGATCATCATGTGGGGAGCATGGCAGAAATAGGCAGGCGTGGCGCCGGGCCTAAATCTGATGCAGAAAAGTGAGAACGGCATAGGCTTTTGAAACCTCGGAGCCCACTCCCAGCCATACGCCTATAAAACCGCACCTCCTATTCTTTCCTAAATAGTGTTCCACCAACTAGGGGCTGTCAGTTTCCAAAGAAATCTAGTCAAATCTCAGTCAATACCTGTGGCTTCTCCCAGAACTTTTCACAGTCTCCTACCCTAAACCTCACCAGCCCACAGGTTGGGTTTCTCTTACCCCAGCTTCTGATCCCAATATAACCCAGCCATTTTGGCTAGGGCTCTCTTGGTTCCTCTTTTGGCCTCTTGGTCCACAGCTCCTCTCTTGATCTGCTTGCTTATGCTCCTCTTTCTCCTTACTCTTCCTCCCCCCGCCACCCTGGTCAGTCTGGACTCTTGCAGATGCCTCTAGCTGTTCTCTCATATCTACAGTAAAACCAGTCTCTTCAACCTTACCTAGGGCAGTCATGTCCTCATGGTCATTCAGGGACCAAGTGGTCAAACATGAGCCTTTGGGGGTCTTTCTCACCCAAACCACCACAACCCTCAAACTGAGAACCGTAGTAAAACCCTCCCTGATAAATGGCTTCCGTCAGCTGTTTAGTCACAGCGGTGAGACAAGCAATGAATACAAGGAGCAAAACACGCATTGGATCAAAACAGTCTCTGCAGTAAACGGCATCAGGGGGCAGGAAGCTAAAAGGAGAGTGCCAGGCAAAAGCCAGCTCAAAAAAGCTTAAGGCAGGGAGAAGCTTTGTGAACAGCATTCCGACAGCATAGGCAGCAAACGAGGGACCACACCAAACTTGAGACGCTTCCCCACAGCAAATACTGTCTGTAGAAATTGTTTGATAGGACTTACGGGTTTATACTCTGCTTCCCGATACAAGGAAATTGAAGCAGTTTGTGAAATTATGCTTAATTCGGAAGGAAATTAAGCTTTTGAAGGAAGAAGAGAAAATACACCTGACAAACACTAAATTTAAGGGAAACACTCGTGAGCAAGCTGAATGTCCTAACTTCTACGTCACGTGACAGAAGTCCAGCCTGACGTTGTTGGAATGTCACAAAAAGCTAGAGAATAGGGCAATGGCAGGGAGTTGGCATAGCATGTGTGAGGACCTGGGTTCCATTCACAGAACAGCCAAAAGACCAAACAAATCAAATACCTATGGCAAGGAGAAAAGACTGAGTGGCCTGAGGTTACTGAAACAGCAATAACTGCTATAATTGGATATAGGGATTCTATACACAGACACAGATAGCAAACCTTCAAACTATGCCTAAGTATTCAGAAATCTTGAGCCTATATTAGGCCAGGGAAAGTGTTAAAATACCTAAAACAAAACAAAAAAACACAGACTTTGACAAACTAAGAATTCCAAGAGCAAAAGATGCTTCAGCATAGAGATTACCTGACTGAGGCAGGTGGTCTGGCTTACCTGGTAAAGGTGCTTGCCACTAAGCATGGCAATCTGAGTTCAATCCCACATGGGGGAAGAAGAGAACTCAGCTCCCGTGCTGTCCTGTGACATCCACAGGTGCTCCATGGTACACAGTTATGCACATGAGTACATGTGAACATAAGTAATTAATGCAATTATAATAACACATGAGTACATGTGAACATACGTAATTAATTAATGCAATTATAATAACACATGAGTACATGAACATAATTAATTAATGCAATTATAATAACTTTTCAAATATCAAAAGTGCCTAAAGGATCTCATCACATGCAAAGAGAAAAACAGAAGACAAAACAAATTATAAATCTCCACAAAATAAAATAATTTTCAAATGGCATTTGCCAAACTTCGTTACAGTGTCATTGGCAAGGCGGTGAACAGGGAAGTCCAAAATGCTTAAATTCTCATGAAAACGTCAAGTAAACAGATAACTGACATGATTTTGTGGTTGCTCTGGCAACCAGTCAAGAGTCTGAAGCAGCCAAGGGAACAGACAGTCAGGAAAATTGCAACCCCAAATGTTCAGAAACGTGACAGTTTGTCTATGTGTACTTCACCCCACCCCCAATACAGAGTGGTCTGGGCAGGAAGGGACAATTCAATTTCTTTTGCCTCAGGATGGAAGGAAAAGAGTAGGGTTTGTTTGAGGAACTCAGAAGGACTGATGTCTGGTCACATTGGAGGCTACTGGAGTTACTGCTGGAGATGGGATTAGGGGCATGAGGACACAAGGAACATCTAGGATCTCGAAAAGAAGCGGGGGAAGGAATCTGGAACGACCCACTTGGATACAGCCATACTTACAAGGTAATTAGGAAGAGGGCTGGCATTCACATGCCAGGAAGAACACATTAATAATAATAATAATGAGTGAAAGGAACAAAATTTTTAAAAACTATTGAAGGGCCCTTATAAGTCTTTATGCCAGCTTGATTATCAATGGTTTTCAACCTCTGAGATGGAACCACACCTAAGAGAAATGGTTCTTCCTTCAAATGCCAAATTATCAACAGAAAGTCGTAAATCATGAAAATAAACAGCTAGGCATAGCCCACTAAAATAAAAAAAAAAATAAGACAAAAATTCCAAGAATCAATTCTGTAAAGAAACACAGGCTTCAAACTTTCTAGGCAAAGATGTTAACAGCTATCTCAAATACACATGAGAGCCAAAGAATAGCGTGAGCAAGGAACTAAAGGAAAGCATTCTAGAACAAAATGACAATATCAAATTGTCATTGGGAGGTAAAAATATTGAAAAGACCTAGACAGACATTCTAGAGCCAGAAATGATAACATTGAAGCATTCACCAGCGGTTTGTCAGTGTCAAACAGGCAGAAGAAAGAATTCATAGACTGAAAGTCAGTTACAATTGTCAAGCCTAAGTATGGGAAGAAACTTGTCTTATGGGACACCACTCTGCAGACCAATACAGTATTAGTATGAAAGTACCAGAGAAAGAAGAAACAGGCAGAAGGAAGCAGAGAGTGTATATGAACAATGGTTAAATACTTACAAGCTAAGAAAAATGTGAACATACAAATCCAAGAAGCTAAATGCCATCTGTGATATTAATTTTGGTTGTCAACTTGTTGGGCTTCAATATCCCCATAAAAACAGCCTTCTGGGAGCATCTGTGAGGACCTGCAGGCTGAGTTAACTGGGATGGGAAGACACACCCTAATATGAGCTGCACAGGCATGTACACATACAGAAAAATATATTGCTTTAAAAATGGATGATTTCAATTTTAGCATAATCCCAGTGTAACAGTGAAGAAAGTATCTCTGGGATTTACATAAAATAAAATAAGAAAGTAACCAAAACATATGAGCACCCAGAAATTCCCAAGGGAGGAAAAGGTGGAAGCAAACCTTAGGTCATGAAGAGTAGACGACAGCAGAGCTGCAGTGAGACGTTCAGTATCTGTCATTGTTCTGATTTAAATAAACTCTCCCATTAAAGACATAGATAGGTCATAGACAGGTTGGAGGTACTGAGAATGTAGCTCATTGGCAAAATAGCTTATTACTATTAGGTCCTGGGATTTGTCTCCAATAACACACACACACACACAATGAAGAACAAATTTATAAACATGCACCAAACACGAGGGTCACTAAATACATGAGGAATTAAAGGGAGGAGTGAAAGGCAGTAATAATGAGAGCAGACGCAGTACCCCCAACTTTGATAATGAATGGGTGAATAAGGAGGGGGATCAATAAGGAAATAATGGATCTGAAAGGCATTGTAGACAACTAGACCTAACAGATATATCAAAAATGTTCCATTTAGAACTGAAAAGATGGTGCAACAAATAAAAATGCCTGTTACAAGCCTGGTAACCTGCATTTGATCCTATACTCACGTGGTGGAAGGAGAAAACCGACTTGCGCGACTGCATTGCTGAACACATACACACACGTGCACGCACACACACACACACACACACACACACACACTAAATAGATGGTTTTCTTTCACCCTTTTTGAGCCAACAAAAGCAAGTGACGGTCTTCTCAAGGGCACATGAAGCATTATGTAGGATAGAATACATACTAGACCACAAAATACATCTAAGTGATTTTTATATTTGCGCTTTTCCTTGTGTGAATGCCCTTGTGCATGTGTGCATTGCGACCATGTGAGTGCAGCGCCCTCCGAGTCCAGAAGAGTGTGTTGCATCCCCTGGAACTGGAGTTACTGGTCACTGTGAGTTGCTCATCGTGGGTCTTAAATCTGAACAGTCTCTCTAGCCTTTTCCGTTTCTTTTCTAAATAAATTTAAACAATTTTTTTTTTTTTGCTTTGGTGTGTGGTGGTCTGGATGAGAATGGCACCCACAGGCTTTTATGTTTGGATGTTTGAAGTTGGAGGAACTGTTAGGGAGAGGTTGAGAGGGGTGTCACTGGAGTGTGGGGGACTTTGAGGTCTCAAAAACTCACATCATTCCCAGTTAGCTCTCTGTTTCTGCTCAGGCTTTTGGATCAGATACAAGCTCTCAGCTCCATGGGTATAGATTGAGATGCTCCATATTGTTTAGAGGCAAATGCTGTCAGAAGAGATCTACAGATTTAATGCCATATCTGTCAAAACCTATTTTTGCTTTCTGGGAAAAGATGTGTAAAATTCATGTGGAATTTCAAAGGGCCCTACTTCAGTCCTCATACTGCCATAACAAAAATACCAGAAGCTGGGTAACTCATAGGGAACAGAAACATATCTCTCATAGATCTAGAGCATAGGAGGTTCAGAGTTGAGGAACTAGTAGATCTGCTGTCCAATGAAGGCAGCTTTCTCCAGGCTCTCAAGCCAGTGCCTGGCTGATGGTCCTTCAGAGTGAACACATGCTGTGCCTTCAGATGATAGAGTGGGGAAGGGCTGCCTTCAGGCTGAGTCCTTTTATAAGGAGCTCTTCCCAGAGTCCAGACTCTGCTTTCTTGTTTAGTTGCCTCCCAAAATCCACGCCTCTCAGCATCATCATGGTGAAGACCAAGTCCCAACCTCAACCATCAAGAGACAATGAAGAATGAAAATAATCCGCAAGAGGGAACTAACTGGAGTTTTCATATTCCTGATTTCCAAAGGTACCACGAAGAAGCAGTGATCAAAACATTGGTTCTTGCAAACTGAATATGTGCAGCATATGAAATAGAGTCTGGAATGTATTTTATCCAGAAATAAAGCCTCGTACATGGGGCTCAGCACAGTATATGGAGTAGATCTGGAAACCAGAAATATGTGACCAGGTGTCTTCATGAGGGAAAGGAGTCTTTTTGGTACACAATGCAGGGGAAGGTGAACAACCCCAAGCCTAAAAACAAAACTGGACTCTCACCTTCGATATACTCAAAAATTAACTACAGTGCACCGAAGACCAAGTAAAACACCTAAAATTATAAAGCTCCTAGAAGATGATACATGGGAAATCTTTACAACATTGGGTTTGGCAATAATTTCTTGAATATGACATAAAAACAAAGGCAACAGGGAAAATAATAGTTTCTAAATTAGACTCCCACACAGAGAAACTCCTTTGTATGGGATGTGATTCAGGTAAAATACAGGGTGAGAAAATGTTTGCAAGTCATATATCAGAACACACACAAATTCGCACAACTTAGCAACAATAATATAACTACCCAATTTTAGAGTGGGCAAGAGGCTTACAGAAATCTCTCTCTGCAGTAGTTATATGAATGGCTGAAAATACAGGATGTTTAACATCACAGGTTATAGAGGAAATGCAAATCAAGTCTGTAGTGAACTGGCCACCCCTATTGAGATGACAGAAGCAGAGAAGGTCTCTGTCCTTTCTCCCTTTACTGGCACACAGCTCCTGCAACCTGAGGGGTCTTCAGAATGCTGTTGTGCTATGCTGATGAGAGGTCAGGGGCACCATGTAGCTTCAAGTGAAAGACTGTGTCCGAAGGACTCTAAAAGTTGAGGCCTAAAAAAGCTCTCTTGTGAGCCCAGACCAGTATTTACTAGACTGGTTTGAAACAGGAAATTGAAGGCTTACTGCTGTGGGAGCTTTGGCCAATAGCCTTTAAGATACCAGCCCACTTGGTATATTATATATATATATATATATATATATATATATATATATATATATATATATATATATATATATACACTATAAAAGCAGCTGTAAAGCTTGCACTTGCTCCCTTGCTTCCTGCTCTGGCTTCTGTCTGCTTGACTTGGTTCCTGTTCCCCATTTGTGCAGAGGATTGTGATCTAGGACTGTGATCTGTGAGTCTCCCCTAAATAAATAACCCTTTATTATGTATAATTCTGAACTAATGTGGGATTATTTTGTAACTTCTGTCATCAGCTTACTTTCTCTTAGTCCTTTTGTGTGACACCAAGAATATCCTTTTCTAACTCCCGGGGCTTCCTCAGACTGAATTAGTACTTAAGAAGCTACCCAGAGTACTGGACCAGTGGCCATGCCATGACCCACATGACCTACTACTGGCTAAGGCTGTTTTCCTCCCTTCCCTCACAATCGGGAATCTTGAAGTGAAGGCATTTAAGGAGATTATGCAGATATATGAGGTACTGTGAGGATACTTAGATCCTTATCTCATTACCCTGAGCATCCTGGAAGGCTTTAGACCTATCGCAGCTTACTGAGAAGTGCAGGAGAGATGTGGTGAGTGGGGGTAGGGTTAGGACAGAGAGTAGCCTGAAGGGGACCCAGTGGGCCTAGTGAGACCATGGAGGATGCTGACCTACAGTCAGCTTTCTAGAACTCACCAAGTCCATGAATGGCAGGGGTTGAGGAAGCCAAGTTAGGGGTGGGTATTGCACATCAGAGACAGAGTAAGATTCCATGGGTTCCTTACTCCTCATCCCTTGTGGGAACCTACAGTTTTAAATCCATTCTATCTTGACTAAAGGCCAGAGAGTTCAAACCTATTCTTGCTCATCAAGGACAAACAACAGGATGTTTGACCAAAGGTGTGGCTACTGGATGCTTTGCTCCTCAAAGGCCAGACAGCAGGATGTTTGACTTCGGGCATGGTTACTAGGTGTTTTGAGATGTAACGAGGTAGTTAATCTTGCTTGCTCCTTGTATCATGGTAAAAAAGTTTTTTGCCCTCCCCTTTTGATTGGGCTACATAAGGATTGTGAGTAATAAACTTGGGGCTTGTTACAGTGGTCACTGGGTGCCCTCCCAACACTATCGTCTGTCTCTTGTCTGTTTCTTTCCTCAGTTCTTACTCCCCTTCTCAGGAACATACGGACAAGTCAGCCAGTCATGACCGCCCCTCATCAAACCCCACAAAATCCAGAAAAAAGTTGCCTGGGATCTGCAACAGACAACACATCAAGGAGCGGCCCCGTCAAAGAAATCACAACAGCCTCCTCGACACACACACGAAGACACAACCCCAGGGCAGGAGAACACAGTGTTTTTCACACCCATGTCCTACTTAAATAGGGGCTCTGCAATCTTCAAAGGAAAATGAGTATGTTTTGATTCTAGAAAACACCTCTAGAGATCTTCTGAGCAGGTGAAAGCAACAGTCAGCATGAACCATGTCTTCTTTGTCTCTTCTCACTTTAAAGGCTACAGTGGCCAAAGCATTCTGCTGCCGTCCGTCTGTCTGCACCGAGCGAAACGATGAAGACGGATTCTGTGGAGTGTCGACACGAAAGTGGTACAGAAGTTCTCACGTGCTGCCGCTGGGAGAGAGTGGACATTGGAGAACACTTTCTAGGAGTGCTTAGCAGTTTGCAGCAAAGGAGAAGATTTATTATCCTACGGCTCTTCAGCTTCACCTTCTCAATACAATTGGATGCAGATGTTCACGGGAAGATGTGCCAGAGATCCTGGGTGCTTGATTCACAACTGCGGGAAGTGAGAAATGACAACCCGCTCGGACAGTTTGTGACTGCTCAGACATGAACTAGGGATCTGTGGAAGGACATCCTCACTCAACAGCAATGAGAGCGAACTACCGATATGTGAAACACAGGTGGATTTCAACAACACGGCAGCCTGTGAGATAAGCCAAATATGCACACAGAACACACAGTACCTCTCTTTACATGAAATACAAGGACAGGCAAAGGCAATCCATGACAGAAACGAGAACAGTGTTTACATTTTGGGAGAGCAGACCACAATAATACCTGGAGAGGAACAAGGGGACTTCCTAGAAGTGACCTCAATGTTCTGCTTTGATTCCAGCGCTGATCACAATGGCCTGCCTATGCCCAAACAAATTGAGCTGGCATCCTAATATTTGTGGATCTTACTGTGTGTGAATCATGTTCTTTTTTTGAAGTCTCAGAATCTTTATCTTGCTTTCATTTATTTGTTTATTTATTTATTTTTTAAATATTTATTTATTTTATTTTTTATTTTGTATGCAATATTCTGTCTGTGTGTGTTTGCAGACCAGAAGAGGGCAGCAGAGCAGACCTCATTACAGATGGTTGTGAGCCACCATATGGTTGCCGGGAATTGAACTCATGACCTTTGGAAGAGCAGGCAATGCTCTTAACCACTGAGCCATTTCTTCAGCCCCTCATTTATTTATTTTTAAGATTTATTTATATATGTATTTTTTCTGATTCTCTGCATCAGAAGAGGGCATCAGATCCCATTACAGATGGTTGTGAGCCACCATGTGGTTGATGGGAATTAAACCGAGGATCTCTGGAAGAGTAGCCAGTGTTCTTAACCACTGAGCCATCTCTACAGCCCTGTAAATTATATTCTAAAGGATCATAAAGTATAGCACTTGTAGTAATAAGGGCAGTGGGGCTGCGTCCCCAACACCCCAGCCGCCTGCTCGGCTAGCTTTTGCCCCGAAATAACAACACACAAACTGCATTCATAAACACTGCTTGGCTCATTTCTACCTAGCCTCTTCTAGGCTAACTCTCGCACCTGGACTAGCCCATTTCTTATCATCTGTATAGCACTGGTCTTACCGGGAAGATTCTAGCCTAAGTCCATCCTGGGCCGGAGCTTCATAGCGTGCATCTTCCCTGGAGCGGGGAGCATGGTGTCTATCTGAGGCGTCTGCTCCGGAGAGGAGAGCTGTCGAGTCTGAGCTCACTTCCTCTTCCTCTCAGCGTTTTGTTCTGTTTACTCCTCCCACCTATCTTCTAACCAATGAAATGGGCCAAGGCAGTTCCTTTATTAGCCAATGACCTTCCTCCATCAAGCACTTAAGTTTTAAACTAAATAGGATTGAAAATTTCAATAATTGGAAGTGACTAGTCAGTTCTGACATCTATCCAGGTTGTAGAGAATATAAGAAAGATTTCACAGAACACAATGCGAGAAGTAATGGAAAAAAAAAACTCAGGAAAATGGACCCAGAGAATGTATTTACCAAAGATCAACATCTTGGATAGAAGAGCAGAAGAATGGTCCTCATCAGCAGGGGAGGGCCCTGTCTCCCATGTTGACGTGGAGTTACATATGGAGCAGAGAGTGAGAGAGGTCATGCCTGGCTCACCAGCCTAGAGCTGAAGTGACCGTGGTGATTGGTGGGGTGATGTTACATTCAGATGAGCTCTACGCTCCAGAAGAATAAAATGGATTGATGCTTATATCTGAGACTGCTTCATAAACCAGTTGCAATCTCATTATGGAACCCAGTATCCATACAACAGTGATGCAGGTTGCTGTCTCACGTCTCACACGCATGCAAGTTATCCAGGAAAACGGACAGAAACAGACATGTGAATATCCAGGCAAATGGACAGGAAGGAAACGGATGAGGATGGAAGGCTAAAGAGTACCACCAGAGTCTCCAACTCTTTAGTGCTTGAAAGTCAAAACAAAACTAAAAGTCCAGTATTAACTTTTGCAGATCTGGGTGGTATAGAGATTGCTTATCAATAACCATTATTTAAAGGCCACATCTGGATAGTAATGGGTCTCGATATCATTATAAAATAACTTCCAGAATTTTCTGGGGAACACCATAGTTTCCTGGTTTGTCTGTATGGGTATTTTCAAATAGATTGAAAGTGTATTTCAGTCTATGGCCATACCACCCTGAACACGCCCTGTCTCGTCTGAAAGTGTATTACACATACAGACAGCGTCTAAAAACCACTCACAAATTGACATTTCCTGCAGGATGGGAAAGAACCTTAACATACTGTATAGCTGCAATTTATATTTTCCTTCCATGTCATTTGTAGATAAATAATGAAATTATGTAGTTTGAATGTCATAATCTTTTAGGTATTTTTCATAAAACCACACATTCTAGAAAGGATTGCATCCTGGAATCTAAAGGCACAATTCTGAGATCACGCATACTTTGTGTTGTGATATTTCACTGAGGTTATCAAATGGAAAGAACCATGTAAATTATGTAAATGACTTTGTTCTTTTAATTGCATTTATGTCTGTGCTACTGGTCAATAATACAACCAGATATGCATGTTGGATTGTGTTACTGCTCACTGAAATCTTTGATGTTGACCATGGAATCAGAAAATGTTGAAATCATATAAATGGAGAAAAACATATGAAACTTAAAGAATGCTTTTTTAAAAGATTTGTTTATTTATTGTATGTGGATGAGTGCTCTAACTATGTAAACCACTAATGCCCTCTGAAATACCCAGTTATTCAATACTGGACCTTCGTTGATTACCTCTCATTAAGATTTGTGCCAGGCAATCAGCTAGATATAGCGAGAGGAGTAAGAAACAAATCTTACTCTAAAGGAGACTGTGACCTAAACAGAAGTGTGTGCAATTAGCTGCTCCCCAGTACGCTGTGGAAGCAGTGCTGCGGTGGAACCAGAGACTGTGATGGGGTGCTCAGGGAAGAGAAGCACCCACAGAAAACTCAGGAGTGCCAGCAACGGGGCAGTTTAAGAGTAACAGCCTTCTCCTCCAGGAGAGTCCCCAATTGTACTAAATAAAATTTTGGTAGGTTTTTAAACTGAATGAAGGTATTTTAAAGATTTATTTAGTTTTATTTATGTGTATATGAGCATATTTGTGTGAATTTATTTGTGCCACATGTGCAGGTACCTGAGGCGGCCGGGACAGAGTATCAGATCCTCTAGAACTGATGTGAGCATTGGGAGCCTAAGTTGGGTCTTCTGCAAGATCAGTGCTCACTCATGACCACCGAATCATCTCTCCCACCCCATAACCGCTGAACCACCTCTCCCACCCCATAACCGCCGAACCACCTCTCCAACCCCATAACCGCCAAAACATCTCTCCCACCCCATAACCGCCGAACCATCTCTCCAACCCCATAACCGCCTTAACCATCTCTCCCACCCCATAACAACCAAACCATCTCTCCAAGCCCATAACCACCAAACCATCTCTCGAACCCCAAGTAAAGCCAGTTTTTATATAAATGTGTGCAATTCCACAAATGAAGGCAATCCCAGTGATGTGTTGAGGAATCATATCTGTAACGATACATTGACATAAAACAGAAATAATCTTATGCTTGCGCTCAAGACAAATCATAAAACGTTACAACTGTGTGGCTCATTCACTCAAATCTGGATTAGTTTTTAGGCCATGGAGAGCATTTCTTGTCTAATATGTACCAGGCAGCTGAAGTCATTACAGGAATAGTCTGGGATGTAGTATGTGACTGACTGAAAAGGTCAGAGGTGACCAGAGCACAGAGGTGACCAGAGCACAGCAGTAGCAATGACAAGGACCTTGGGGGTGCAGGATGTCAGTTCCCAGAGGGAAATCTCTAAATGTTTACTGCTTAGGGAAGAGTGGATGGTGGGGTTTGAAGCCCTGTGACATAACCACTTAGCAGCTTTGCTTTCTCGCCTTTCTAGTAGTAGTGACTCAGACTAGGCCTTCTCTCAAGCGGTACGCTGTGAATACCAACTGTGTTAGGCACAGTCGCTGCCGAAAGCATAAGCCATTACCAGATACTCAGGAATCATTACTCATCAGCTATAGTTTAATCCAGCTGGATGTTTTAACCGATGTTCATGAAGAAGTTGGAGGCAGCATGATATCTTAGACTAGAAATTTTCCTCCTAATCTTATTTTCACTTTTATATTGACTGAATTTTGCCGAGAAAAAAAGTTGGGGAATCCCTTCTTCACAAAATGTCTTCCTACTTTCCAAGCCTCTGTTTACTCATCATTAGAGGAAGAATGTGAATAAAAAAACCTTTGCGCTATGGCCATGGAAGCGGGTGTGCCAACTGCAGATCTTTGCTTCTCCCTCCTCTTCTCCACATCCAATCCCCCAGTCTCACGCCCAGTTCTGTACAGAACACCTGCTGTGCCACCTCCAATGGATCACGTGTATCTTTTCCACCAGCCTTCCCTCCCACTCACTGTTATCCCAGCCCCCTCCAACAGGCATTCCCTAAGACCTGCCAAGCCCAGCCTGCCAGAGAAGCAGGCAGGTCAGTAAAGCCAAGGTTCAGAACTTTGGTCTCCCTCCTCTTCTTCATATCTGGTCCCCAGTCCCATCTCTAAAACGGTAGCCGACTCCTCACTCTCTGCCCCATTCCCAGGAGAATAAGTGTATCCTGATGGAACATTCTACTTTCCTCCATCATGTGGGCCCCTCCCCTCTCCTAGACCATCCTCATTCATAAATGTCAGCTTCCAATATCTAAAAGCACATTGTACCCAGAACCCCCAGTGGCCACACCTCACAGGACCCCATAAGAATTCTTTAGGAAGCAACACATAGCTACCACACTCCCCTAAGAACCAGAGAGGGCAATAGAAACCAAAGAACAACAACAACAACCCCCCAAATAGACAAGACCAGATAGCAACACCTAGAATTACAATCTTCCCAAATCCTGATGCCTAGACACGAGCATAAACACAATTAGTCACAGCCAGGACATCATATCTACGCCAGAGCCCAGCAACCCTACCACAGCAGGCCCTGAAGTTTTCAGCGTAGCTGAAGCACAAGGAAAAGATCTTAAAACTGCTTGTATGAATGTGATAGTGGAATTGAATAAATCCCTTAAATAAATCAATGAAAACACAGACAAACAGTGTTTGTAGAAAATGAAGAAAACAGTTCAAGACATGAACATGGAATCAGTAAAGAAAATTCAAGCTGAGGGAAATCTGGAAATGAAAAATTTAGGAACATAAACATGAACCTCAGAGCCAAGCCTCACCCACAGAATACAAGAGATGGAAGAGAGAATTTCAGGTATTAAAGATACAATAGAAGAAATGGATACTTTAGTCAAAAGAAATGTTAAATTTTCCCTAAGCTAAAGAGATGCCTATCACAGTACAAGAAACATATAGAACAGCAAATTCTCATAGACTATTGCCAGGAATTTAATGAGAATTTGTCATTGATTGGATGACTGTGGGGAGTAGATACAAGAAAACTTTTAGAAAGAAATCCACCCAATTATAAAATGTGACTTTTTTTTTAGATTGTGCAATTAATTATAGATAGTGATTATTTTCTTTAGGTCGACTTAGATTATACAGTTTTTCTGCACCATGAAAAGCATAAGTACATATACACATGTGTGTGTGTGTTTGCATTTAAAGATATTTTACCAGGTCTTCAAGTAAATCTTTATCCTCAGAATCATTCTAGATACCCCCCATTTTCAAACACTTGGTGAGGAAATGTTTTGACACACTTTCCTATCAACCTGTGTTGGGGTTTAATATCCCTGGGAGTAAAATCCTTCTCTCTGCGTTTCTACTGTTGTCCTTGGCAAGTTAATTGGCACCTGTGAGTCTCCTCCAAGGAGAGAAAGCTAGGTGCTTCTCACCGCAGAGTGATGAGGACAAGAAAGAGGAAAGGAGAGAAACAGGCAAGCTCTGCTGTGCTTCTCTCTGCTCTGCAGCCTGAGGTGAGGGTTGAGGCAAGAGCCCCGACCTCAAGGCAGTTTTAATTCCATCCTGAATCTGGAGTCCGGAGTCCGGAGCCCGGAGCCCGGGATATAGTGTTGGCTCTCTGGTTCCTCAAGTTTCACAAGGAACTGCTCATTGGTAGCTCCCTCCAATGGCCCACTGCTGGGGTGAAAAGCTGACATATTTGTGTATTAACACTGTTTCCATTGTTTAAAACAACAACAAAGGACTGCTTTCCATTATCCTGCAGTAGGTTATCCTCCGCAGACGTTATCTGTAGTTTTATTTATTAGAGGCTCTCTTTTGGTTTCATTTTAGTTTATAGCTGACTTTTCCTTAACCCGGCCATAAAAACCGCTTAGGAGGGTCTAGAACTTTGATTCTCAACCTGTGGTTCGTCACCCCTTCGGGGTCGCATGTCAGATAGCCCACACGTCAGATAGTTACATTTCCATTTGTAACCGTAGCTGAATTACAGATATGAGGGAGCAGGGACACAATTTTATGGTTGGGCATCACCACAGCCCGAGGAACTCTATTAAAGAATCCCAGCATTGGGAGGGTGAAGAACCAGTGTTCTAGAACAACTTTCAGACTGGCTTAGGGTCTGGGAAAATGGCGCAGCAGGTAAAGGTGCTTCCGGCCAAACCTGGAGTCGTGAGTTCAAGCCCCAGGACCCACAGAGTGAAAATAAAAGACTCTCTAAGGTGTGGGCGTACACACGCGTACGGACACACGCTCACATACGGAGAGAGTAAAAACATTCTATAAAAGAATTCTTAATGAAAAGACTGGCCTAGGTGAGATGCATAAACAAATCTGGAGTAGAATGAGTCATGCTGAAGCCAGAGCCAAGTGTAAATGACATTCTGCTCTCACACGCCTTTGGTCTGACAACAACGACCTGGGGGAAGTGGCTGCTTTCGGGCTTCCACAGATCCCGCCTTCTTCTTCCGCAGGATAAACACAATGGAGGCTAAGCTGGTCGTTTCTCTCACAGAATGTTTTTGATAAGCAAACTTTGATGGTTTTTTTCAAAAGAACCCAAATTCTTTCGCCCTTTCCTTAGGAGTCCTTTCTTTTCTAACCATAACATCGCTCGCAGAAAGGAGCAACGCCTTCTCGTTCTCCGCACGGTGCTGAAGCTGTGGGGCCCCGTCTGACACCGGGGTTTTTTGGGCTGATGTTTGAACTCTGTCAGCTCTCGGGGTAATTTGGCCTTGGCTCAGATTCTGAACTGTATTTCCATTTTTGCATCCAGATAAAACACGCTTCCTTAGGCACCCGTGGTACTGGAATTTCGGGCAGACTTGTCTGCACGTTCAAGACACTTGTGCTCCACCTTTGCTCTGCATCGGCTGCTGGATCCTTGTGGTTTGGTGCTATGGCTGTGAGGAATTGGAGTCAGGACACCTGGCATCAAGTTCCCACTTGGCCCATCCTCTGAGGTTCTGGTTATACCCGGTTTAAATCTTCCAGCCTGCACTACGTGGTGGTGAGCTATTGACTGTGTGTGAATAAGCAAAAGCTTTCCACACTGGGCTAAGAAATACACTCACTTCTGGTCCGTTTTGTTTTGTGTCATGTCCCTCATGCATCCCTGTCCCAGTGAGTTGGTCACCGTCTTTAAGATACCACCCTCAAAGTTCCCAATAGTGAAACTCTGACCTCCGCTCTGACCTTTTCACTAAGGGGTGTCCCTTCCAAACAAGGTTAAGAGCACCACGTATCTCTCCTCCTCACATCTTGGAAGAGCTGAAATTGTCTGTGCATTCTTTATTCCTGTACTTGGATGTTGCAGGTAGCAAGACTGAGGAGCTGAAGGTCTTCCTTGGCTAGTTAGGGAGTTCAAAGCCAGCCTGAGTGAGCTAGCTTGCTTTCTGTTGCTGTGATAAAAAAAAAAAAAAACCCTGACCAAAATGAACCTGGGAAACAGAAGGGTTTATCTGACTTACAGATTACAATTGATTCTTGAGGGAACCCAAGGCAGGTACCCAAAGTTAGGGGGATCCTGTAAGTGGTCACAGCAGGCAGGGAAGTGAGCCATGAAGAGGTAAGAATAAAAACTCGGTTTAGATTGACTTCTTCAACCTGGATCAAACTTCAGGGAGTCTGATGCTGGGCAGTTTATTTCCAGCATTTTTAAACACAGTATAATTTGGGGGAAAAAAAGTCTCCTGGTTCCCTGATTCCCTGATGCACAAAAAGGCATAATAACATCAAAATTCAATTCAGGGTACATGTCATTTCTTCTAAGAAGATGGGCTCTGGAGATAGGCTGCCTGTACTAGCTTAAGGACCTAAGGAAGGAGCTGATCAGATCCCTATAATCCAGATAGCGTAGCAGTCATTTGGGCTATTAACTACCTCTGGTCCTGGTTGTGGGGGTCTGGGGGAGTCCCTGGCTAAACAGATAATATAAGGGTCATATAGACTATAGGGTATCTCCAGTCCTGGTTGTAGGAGCTTGGGGAGGCCCTGGTTATAAGGGTCATTTAGACCGTTAGTCACCTCTAGACCTGGTAGTAGAAGTTTAGTATGTCCTGTCCCAACGACTAACACACTTCACTAGCCTGTTACTCACCTTCAATTCCCAGCCCTCTACAAGGAAGAACAAATTTTTACATCCAGTCCTGTGTGCTTAACATTCCAGATTTCCCTGGAGATCTGTGAGCTCAAAGACCTTTGTGCTGTGCTCCCAACATCAAGGCAGGGACCTGGCAACAGGAACTGAAGCAGAGGCCGTGGAAGAGGGTTGTCCACTGATTTGCTCTCAGGTTCATGTTCAGCTCCCTTCCTCATACCTCTTAGGACCACCTGCCCAGGGGTGTCACCTCCGCAGTTAGGGCTGGGCCCTTCCACATTCATCATTAATCAAGAAAATTCTTCCACAGACTTGCCTACAGGCTGATCTGGTGGAGGCATTTTCTCAATTGAAGTTCCCTCTTTCCAGATGAGCATAATTTGGATTAAGTTGACAAAAAAAAATATCCAATCAGCATATTGGGCCACATGAAATCCTGTCTCAAAAACAAAACAAACAAAAATAAAAATATCATAAATAAATGCATAGCTGATTGCTGAAAGTCAGTGTGGCCCAGGAGTCTGCTATCAGTTGATACCAGCTCTGACTTTTTGAGCACCGGAAGTTTTTTGTTAGTACCCCAGCTTTTGAATATAAAGGTAACTACAATGCCTATTCCCATGACTGTTATGACATTTATAAGTGTCAGAACATACAAGTCATTTATGCTGTGTTGGGTACATGGTCCTCTCTTGGTGAAGACAGCCTGGCCTGACACTGTGGGACACAGGTACAGGGGCTATTTGCCTGTATCTGTGTCCTCTACCAACCTTGAAGCTCCAGAAGGGCCTTGCTTTGTTTCTCAAGTACAAGAAATACCTAGCTTAGAAGAGGCGCTCAACACAGGCTTATTGATTATAATATATAATGTATTCAAACTGCAAGTTTCATTTTATCTCATTTCCCACACCAGATTGCACCAAGCAAGTGACAAACGTAGAAGGCACCAAAAAATACAGCTCAATGGCAGTGTACTCGCCTAAAATGAGCAAGACCCAGGGTTCGATTCCCAGCACAGGGCTGGGAAACAGAGGGCTTAAAAAACTTGGAAAAATCTCTCCCAAGTTTCAGTTAAGACATTGATAACTATCCGTACACACTATAAACATCCTTCAGTGAACACTGGCTTGCTATTTGTTGCTGTGAAATAATTATCAATCATGTATTAAGATAAAAATGACTCTGCTGGGCATTTTGAATAATACAATGAATGGATTCAAGATGCTTATAGAAAGTTATGAATGGGGGCTGTAGAGATGGCTCAGAGGTTAAGAGCATTGCCTGCTCTTCCAAAGGTCCTGAGTTCAATTCCCGGCAACCACATGGTGGCTCACAACCATCTATAATGGGGTCTGGTGCTCTCTTCTGGCCTTTAGGCATACACACAAGACAGAATATTGTATACATCATAAATAAATAATTTTTAAAAAGAAAGTTAGGAATGCAGTGTTAGCCTGATGCCCCTGAGAAGCACAGAAGAGGAGACAAGTTCTGTTTGCTTGTATCAGAGGGAGGAGAATTTCCAATCAGGGGTCCAGCAAATGGAAAAACGCAAAATTGCATCTTCCTCCCCATGCCAATCATTTCGGTATGAGAGAAAAATGCCTCTTAATTTACTTTTCTTCTTCTGTCCTATATTTCTTTTTTCTCCCTTAGCGATTCTTTTTTTTTTCAAAGATTTATTTATTTATTATGTATACAACATTCTGCCTCAATGTATGCCTGCAGGCCCGATGAGGGTGCCAGATCTCATTACAGGTGGTTGGGTTGTGCGCCACCATGTGGTTGCTGGGAATTGAACTCAGGACCTCTGGAAGAGCAGCCAGTGCTCTTAACCTCTGAGCCATCTCTACAGCCCATCCCTTAGCGATTCTTAAAACTTTGTTTCTAGAGACAACTTGAACCATTTTCACAGTATCAATTTTAGTCTTAAAAAAACTAGCTATCTTCATTGTAAATGTAAAAAAATACCTAAGTCAGCAAAATGTTTTATTTCAGTTAGTTCATATAAAACACATCCTTTCCAAAAAGAACTCAGTATGTCTTAGACGAATCACAATAACCAACGTGTGGGCTATACCTAAATGTCCGTCAACAGATGGTCGGGGGAGAAAATGTCATGTGAATGTGTGTGTGTGTGTGTGTGTGTGCGCGCGTGCGTGATATGACATGTTGTTCAGCCCTACAACTCTGACAAGCTAAGTGAACCCAGAGGGCAATAAGCTGAGTGAAATGAGCCAGACACAGAAGGGAAAACATTGTGTTATCTCGCTTATATATGGAATCTAAAAACTTTAATCTCACATAACTACAGAGGGGAAGTCGTCAGAGGTTGGGGTGAAAGGGAGAAATGTGTCTAAGGGTAAATATGTCTTTATACAGAAGGAGAAAGCTCTGGAGTTAATAGTATATAGCTGTTAGAAACAAAGAACAAACTCAGTGTCACACAATGAAAAACTAGTTCAGCAAGGCAACATTTTGTTAATAAAATAAACAAACAAACAAATAAAAGGAGATGATGCCCAAACCAAACCCAGCTGTCAAGGGTACCAAAGCCAAGATAGCACCTGTCTTTTATCTTTGACATAGGTAGTGATTTTGATTCATCCTATTGGTGGGATTGTGACTTCACAGAACGTTCAGTAAATGAGTCCTTAATGTGCTAACTACAAAGAAGAAGAGGAGGAAAAAGAGAAAGAAGAGGAAGAGAAAGAGAAAGACGGGGAAGAGGAGGAAGAAGAGGAAGAAGAAAAAGAAGATGAAGATAAGACGATGATGAAGACAACTAAGAAGATGAAGACAAAGAAAATGATGAAGACGATGGCAAAGATGAGGAAGATGAAGAAGATAAAGAAGACAAAGAGGAAGACAAAGAAAAATGCAGACAAAGATGAAAATGAAGACAAAGACGAAGATTGCATAATCAATAACACAGACCTATAATAAAAATTGTAAAACTTTTCATTAAAAATTTAAAATTGTGAAAATACTTAAAATGTCACATTGCGCACCATAAACACATGATTTTTGTTTGCCAGCAATACCTGAAGCTAGAATAAATGCAATTATTTTCAGTTGAAATTAACTATATCTGGGTGAGGAATGCCTTCAGCGGGGGCTGTGTTTGTTCTGAGACAGGGTATCTGATTTATGATTCTCTTGCTTCAGCCTGACAGTGGGGCTACAGGTATGCACCCCCACACCAGCGAATCTACCTTGAGAGTGTGGATTAGATGCTGCTTGGGGCAATAAGTCACTGTCTCAGTCAAGCCAGTGACTTTTGAGAGTGAAATGTAGATTTTATGTGGCAATCACTGAGCCACTCAGGCTGCCTTAGAAGGAGGGCTTCCTTCCTAGAGAGACCCATCCCAAGACAAATAGTTAGATTCTCATCCTTGCTTATGTAGAGAGAGTGGGCACATGCTCCAAGGGGCTGGGTAGAAGTCTATTGAGGGGATTTGGGGAAAGAACTAATCCCCGGATAAATAAATTTGAGCATGGTGGTACACAATTTAATTCTAAAACTCAGAAGGGAGAGTCCGAGGTCAGGTTTGTCTATACACCCAAAGTTTCTAGCCAGTTGGAGCTACATGGTGAGATCTGTTCTCAAAAACAAAACCAAATTAACAAACAAATAAAAGATTTAGAATTAACAATTGTTTTATCTGCTTTGACACTGTTATGAGAGAATGTAATACCCAGAGCTTTAGCAATCATCCTGGCTCTCTGGGGGTAAAGCCAGCATATTAAACCTGTTTTATCCCAAGGAAGAGAAGAGACTGATCTCATGATGCCACCAACTGTTGCCCTTACTATCCCGATATACATGGAAAAATAAATGTGCATTAACAACTAGCTTTCTTGACTAGCCTGTCAATCAAAACCACATGACATCAGCATCCTTCATGTGCCAGCATCTCCACAGCACAGCTCATCTTCAGAATAGTCCCCACCATCAACAATAGCCCCGAGATCAACAGGATGCTCAGGGCAGCAGGCTGGCCAGTGGGAGTCAGGAATTACAGTCTTGCCATTTTCATTTGGCTACCAACCAATTAAGCAATGTTTGCTAGAAGACTACAGAGCCTGGACTATCAATGCCAATAGCCTGGCCTTGCATCAGCCAGTGGCTGGGGGAAGACAGTAAACTTGAGCAATCTTGAGTAGAGGAACTCTTTCTAACAAAGGCAATTCCCAGATGATGCTGAGGGCCAAGGGCTTTGAGGGTGCATCCTCCCAGCTGCGAGAATGTCATTGCTGAATGGGGGTCTGAACAAATGGGGGTCTGAACACTCCACCCACCCCTCACAGGAGTTTTACGTTTCTTTTCCTTTTCTTCCTTCTTTTCTACTCCTCCATCTCTCCTTTCCCCTTTCCTCCATTTTCCTCCTTTTTCTCCCCCCTCCTCTCCTCTCTTCTCTCCTCTCCCCTTTTGCTTTCCTTCCCTTCTGTCCTGAGGATCAAACCCCCAGCTTTTCAGGGCTAGGCAAGGCCTACCCCACCGAGCTACATGTTCAGCTCTCCTTAGTGACAGTACAAAAAAATCTCCAATTTTTGCCAAAGTAGAAAGACAGTGAAGGTCTACCTGCTGATCTCCCAGTCTCAGTAATGAACTGAGATTGACTTGTGTCATCCTGACTCATGTTTTTCCAACCTATATGCTTCCCTGTACTTTGCTGAATACCTTAAAGCAAACTCAAATATTGAAATAATTGCTTAGGGTTGATTAAGTTCAACATAATGTAGCTTATCAGGATATCCATGTGTGTCTATTATATATATATGTATGTGTGTGTGTGTGTGTGCGCGCATATATATATATTATATATTTAAAAATATTTATTTCTTTTATGTGCACAGATGTTTTGCCTGCAAGAGTATTTGTGTACCATGTATGTGTTTGGTGACAGATTCCTTGAGACTGGAGTTAGAGTGGTTGTGAACCACCGTGTGGCTGCTGGGAATGGAATCTGGGTGCCCAGTGCTCTATCTCTCCAGGTCCTAGTGGAGAACATTGAGTATCAGCAACATACAGCTTCCCCCTCTTCCCGAGTTTCTCAGGCATCCCAAAGAGCTGCCTTCAGGCCCGTCCCTCACCTGAAGGCGGGACACTAAGCAGTGTGAGACCTTGGTTTCCACGTGGGGGCCCAGAGCCGTAGCAGCCAGGAGGGTGCCCAGTGCTCCACTGACGGAGGGACAACCGGAAGCTGTGAAGCCTGGCTCGGAAAATGAAGGTTTTGTAGTTCCCAAGGTCAGTCGATCCAGGTTTTAAAATAGTGTTTGTTTTTGCTATGCCCTCACTTTTCAAAAATTCTCCACATAATGACCCTGTTCAATCATGCTCACTTCTAAACAACCCATGTCTAGTGACACTTCTTATAAAATGGAAGGTCTCGGCTGGATTGCCATAAAAGGGATTCTGAGCCTTAGGATCATGGCGCAAATGAAGGATTTCATCCCACTCCAACAGTCTGGTGGGAGGGGCTGGGGCAAAAACCTGGTCTGTGTGAGGCCCCAGGCTTAATCCCTTGCCCCAGCGCGGGGATGTTTGAAAGGCAGATGCTGAGGGTGGGGGCTGGGGGTGGTTTGCAAATGTGTGCGCTCCTGAACGACTGGCTGTTTACCTTGCTTTCTAGGCACGCATTTTCACGCGGGTTTATTTTCTCCCTGTGAGAAGTCTGACTATAAAGTCAAGCAAAGTTTATTGAAGAAACACAATTATTAAAGCTAGAATAAAAGTTGGAATAAGATGATAATAATAATAGAAAAAAAAAGAAGTCTTTCCCCATTCCTTTTCTTCCTTTTGTTCTGACACGCGGTTTTATGTAGCCCAGGCCGGCCTTCAGCTTAAGCAGAAGATAACCCTGATTTCTGATCCTCCTCTCTGCCTCTCAGGTGATGGGATTATAGATGTGTACCAAAACCCAGTTCCATTCAGTATAAGGATTCAAACTCAGGGTTTGGTGCTTGAAGGTGACTGTTCTACCGATTGAGCCATATTTTGATGTATTTGGTTTTTTTATGTTTATGAATATTTGCTTGCATGTATGCATGTGTGGCACATGTCTGTCTGGTGCCTGTGGAGGCCAAAATGGGGTGTTGGATCCCCTGGAACTGGAGTTGCAGGCAAGTGCTGGGAACTGAAGCTAGGTCCTATGCAAGAGCGGTGAGCTCTCTAACCTCTGAGCCATCTATCCAGGTTCTAGTTTTCATCTATTAAGAGATTGTGGGGAAGCAGAAGGTTGAGAAGGGACACATGCAAGGACAGAGGGCAGGAGCTTGCAGTGCCCATCCTTAAAGGAAAAGGCTCACTTTTGGGGAAAATCCAAGCAAGTATGGTGATCCAAAGCACATGGTTCCTCATAGCACAGAAAGAAGATGGCTGTAACTCTTAAGGATAAAATCACATTCATGCTGTCAAGAAATGTAGGTATTGCTCATGCAATAATGAGGTCAAGGTTTAAAATCCAAAGACTGTAGCAGATAGTTAGAGGTTAAATGCTCATGTCCATGGTACTCCCAGGGGACTTATGTCACAGGTATTTTAAGGTCACAGAGAGGAATGTAGTTTTAATAGATTTCTAAGGTTCAGTATCATTGGGCAAAGTCTAGGGAAATTATTTCCTTCAAAGAAATAATGATGTGGAGAGCCAAGCAGAGCGCTGTTTGCCCATAAGCCCAGCATTTGCGAGCTGAATCAACAGAATCACTGTGAGTTCAAGGCCAGCCTGGATCACGTAGCAAGCAATTGAACAAGCCTGGGTTACAGTGTGACACCCAGGTTTAAGAGCAAACAAGCAAAATATATAAAATAAAGTTATACATCAAAATTGAGTTTTGCCTAGATGATGAGGTGAAGTTTTATATTTGAAAATTGCCTAAACACACCATAGTAATAAAAAAAACCCCACAGGATTATATCAATAATGCAAACTTGCTCCCAAAGCTGAGCATACAGTCATGGAAGGTTCTTACTAAAACAAGAACAGAACTTCCTGCACAAAGGGCGTCCACTATAAACCTCACACTTAATTCAATATCGAGAGCTTTCCTTGTAAAAAACACGACACTAATTCTACCTAGCCTCATGGGGCACCCTTCTCCGATATAGTCAAGGTAGAAATAATTAAAATTTCTGAATGTTTAAGATTTGTCGAATAACAAAACTGTCTTTATTCCCAGAGAAAAATCAAGATTAGAAGAAGAAAATAACCAGTAGATAATAAATGAAAAGTTGCCGAATGTCAAAATCAATGTCTAAAACTCAATGGCACTTCTTCACTGACGCTGGGGAATGTGGGCTGACTAGTAGAATACTTGCTTAATATAGAGGAGGTACTGGATTTGGTCCCCAGCAATGCAGAAGTGGAGGAACGGATAAAGAAAACATCAATACATCATAAAATGTGAAGGCTCTATGAATAAATTCCAGAGACATGTACAAAACTATGAAAATTTATTTAAGTACATTAGCAAAGTCTTAAATCATATACTATGCTCTTGGATTAGAAAGTTCAATGTCACTAAGGGTGGAGTTGTTTAAGTCAGTATTGAGAGATAGCATGACTCTTACAAAAATCCCCCAATTTTATTTTGTGCAAAGTGGTGGGGTGAGTCTAACCCGTACATAGAGAATCACAGGACCAAAGGAGAATCAATTTAACATGTATGGCTATTTATAATGTATAATAATCAAGGTTAAGGATAGGCAAATCGAACAAAAGAATAGAGAGCCCAGAAAAGACACATCAATGCTTGTCTGCTTCAACTGCTATAACAAAATGTTACAGGCTGTGAAGATAACCAGCATTCATTCTCATAGCAGGCCGGGAAATCTAACAGCAGCATGGCAGCTAACTTGGTGATGAGGGAGAATCCCTTCCTGGTTTAGGGGTGACTGCCTCCCCATTGAGTCTTCTTGTAACAGACTTTCCCTTCTTTCTATAAAGCCCCACCCTGATGACCTCATGTAATCCTAATTACTTCCCAGGAGGTTATGGCTTCAACTGAGAACTGGGGAGAGTTACAACTCAGTAAACTGCATATGCTTAGCTCATGATGGAAGCTACTACATTTCCAAGGACTCTCAAAAAACGATAGGGAAGCCGGGCGGTGGTGGCGCACGCCTTTAATCCCAGCACTTGGGAGGCAGAGGCAGGAGGATCTTTGTGAGTTTGAGGCCAGCCTGGTCTACAAGAGCTAGTTCCAGGACAGGCACCAAAGCTACAGAGAAACCCTGTCTCAAAATACAAAACAAAAACAAAAAATGATAGGGAGAAAATGGAATATTTACATGGTCCACAAAATTGAGTCTGCATCTTTCACAACACATGAAAATGAATTCCAGTAGATTAAAAACAAATGTGCAAGGAAAATAATAAAACTCGGACAGTATTCAAGACAAGTTTTCTAGGTCCAGCAGGGAGTGGATTTACTAGATCTTGAGTGTGCATACTCCCTGTTTTCTATACATGTTCAGAGTAACTCACTAGCCATACTTAAATAAAGAAACTGCCCACACCTTCACCAGTGTTTCCTATTGTCAGACCGGGGTTAGGAAAATGTTTCTTAAATAAGACAATAAACAAACAATATAGACAAAGACTGAAAAATTAAACTGTTAAAACTAAGCACCCTATTCCTCAAAATTTATTATACAGATAGTGAAAGGAGTAAATATTTGTAATATACGTAGAAATGAGCAACTGAGGCATATGTCTAGTACTGTAACTTAGCATTGCAAGTTAAAAATCAGAAGGGTTTGTTTTTTAAAACATTTTCTAATTATTTTTATTTTATGTGCATTATGTGTTTTGCCTGCATATGTGTCTGTGTGAAGGTATTGGATCCCTGGAGCTGGAGTTACAGTTTGAGCTGCCATGTGGTTGCTGGGAATTGAACCAGGGTCCTCTGGAAGAGCAGTCAGTGCCCTCAACTGCTGAGCCATCTCTCCAGCCCAGAAGGGTCTGTCTTATCGACACTAGATTTGAAGAAAAGAAGCATCTGACAATAGGAAACACTGGTGAAGGTGTGGGCAGTTTCTTTAAGTACAGCTAGAGAGAGAGAGTTACCCTGGACATGTGTAGAAAACAAGGAGTGTGCACACTCAAGATAGTAAATCCACTCTTTGCTGGACCTAGAAACACGTTGTGTGTGCCAAGAGGCATATATAAAACCATCTGCAGCACTCCACATACATAAAACGGGAAAGAATCTAATGGTGGACTATTGGGGGCTCCAGATCCCTGGCCCCTTGGCTTTCTTTGCCTGCCTCGGACCCTTTGCCTGCTGGAGTGAACTGAGCAAAACACCTCGTTTACCTGTGCCTGCAGCTGCTCTGAGCACGAGACCCTGATGGCAAGGGAGTGGGTTCTGGTGAGGCCTGCAGCTGAAAGATCCCCAGAGCTGGGCGTGGCTATCAGTTAAGGCTCCCTATATAAGCTTCCCTGGTGAGCAATAAACTTGGCATTTTTTGTATCAAGGAGGACCCGTGTCCCCGTCTGTCTGTGTGCATGTGTTTTTAAGTCTTCCGCTTAGTTCCCGGCTTGCGCACTGTCTGGTAGTGCAGGCGCTACAGTGGACCAGGAAAGAATAGAATTAAAGCAGCAAACATGAATGAATCATAGCTACATTAACAGAACAGAGGCCTCTCAGAAACATGGTACTGGGGCAAGCGACAGATATATGCATATGGTTCCTTGTATATAAGCCATGAATATTCACATCTATTTTTAACATTTAAATATGAGTTCACAAATGCAAACACATGGCATGATTACCTACTACTAAGGCAAGGGATTCTAAAAGTAGACTCAAGCTCCAGACTGGATTATGGAATTTCGATGGCTACAGCGTCTTACACTACATGTTTACTGCTATTATTTCTCAAACGTTACAACTATTTTCAATATTCTTTTGCATCCATTTAATTTTTTTTAAAGGAAACACGACCTGAAGCAATTTTTTCATTGATTTCACCCAATCTGATTTTTATGAGAATATTTTCCTATAGAAATCGTTTCCAGACATTAATATTGGAATAGACACAACAAATAAATTCTCATTTTCCAGACTAACACGACAGGAAATCTTCAAAGAGGAACTTCAGGAAGAGGCGGGGAGAGAATAAAATAACCACCCGCCTTAAACGAAGCCAACTCTCACTAGCTTGGAAAAGGCGCAAAAGGAGGCGCACAACCCCCTGGCTGACATCGCCTTTAATTCCAGTGATAAGGCTGTAAATTCTCTTCCAAGGCCTGGAGTTTAGTGTAAACACTCCAAGAGACTGCAGGACCACAGAGAGAGAAAGAAACGGCTTGGTTCTGGCTGCCTTTCCTCTGGGGGTGGGGTGGGCGATGTTCAGTATCAACTGTTGAATCACAGAACCCCGACTGGGCATCTGCAAAGAACAAGAGCCGGGTATGTCTGGCACTAGAAGAGAGGATGCATTGCAGCCGCCAAGTCTCCTGAAGTCGGGATCCGTCGCTACCAGGGGCTGGGGGTGTGTTGCAGTTGGTAGACCTGGCTACTCCGGCACCGCGGGTTCTCCATCTTCACTTTTAGGAGCTGGGACTGTTGAAACACTTTTTCCCTGTGCCTGCGCCTACCCAGCCTCCGGAACCGACACGAGTAATATGCCCGAGCTGGCACTTGGAAAACAGAAATTAAAACGGTGCCGGGAATGAGGTTGATGGATATGTATTCCCGCGTTCACGTGGGAGGATAAGGCACATTGTGCAATTAAACAACCTTGCTTTCCTCCGCTGAGAATGAACAGCCTCGGGATACTGGAGGACTGAGCAGCCTGGGGGAGACTTGGCGGCCTGCAGCTCCTCTGCCCGCCTGATCCTGTAACTCCTCAGATAGAAGTTGGCACTAACGGCCCAGACTGTCAGCCGCAGCACTTAAAGCTGATGGATATTTATTGCGTTTGTTTGGAGGGGAAAATATCCCACGTTACTAATGACTCAGGGAGTATTAGCTTAATTATTCTAATTATTTAATAATTATTATAGTAAAAGATTTAGAAAGGGTTCCTGCAGCTCGTTGGGATTAAAAACTGATAAAAGTTAAAAGTCAAATTTATCAAAATGTAATAGTAAAGTCCACTTACTGTTAGTGTCTGAGTTGAACTTGAATCTTTGTTGTGTCCCTGTTCTCTCCCCTGTGCTGACACCCTTCCTCTTTGTCACCCTCAGCCCTGACAGTCTCCAATCGGATTTCTGTCATTGGTTGGTTTCATTTTTAGTCTAAACAGAGTTTGCTAATATACATACATAAAATATCTATATTTTTACAGATTTTGTTTTTAATTATGCATGTATGAGTGTGTTTGTACCTGTGTGTGTGCAGGTACTTGCAGAGCCAGAAGAGAAGGTGGGACCTTCTGGAGGCCTTGTGAGTCACCCAGTGTGGGTGTTGGGCCCTGAACTGGGGTAAAGAGCAGTGTGTGATCCTAACCACTGAGCCATCTGTCCAGGCCCTGAGTTTTTAATTCAGGGTTTCCCCCATCCTGGTTAACTTTCATTTAGCTCTTTATTCACATTGGTGGAGAATTTACTTTGTTTTGTTCCCCCTTCCTTAATCTGGCTTGGAACTAAAGGCAGAAAAGGAAAAGCCTGCTACCTTGTTGAACTCACACAGGATGGTCAAAAAGCCATTTCCAGCGTCAGCGCCACACACGCTAACTGGACAAGTTCACTTGTGAACTGCAAGTGTCAGCTTCGGGGGGAGGGCGACAAGGTTCATTTATAACATTCATGAGTGGAACGGGAAAGAAAACTCGTGACAGATCAGGCAGTTATGAGAGAACAAAACGTGAGACCCTGTCGGCAGGAATCACCTGTGGCAATCTCCTCTAGTCCAGGTATTCAGCTGGGGCTCCAAAGTGAGGCAGCTGCCCCTCACCAGGCTCCTGAACTGCCTTTAGAGAGGGGTGGGGGTTTGGGTGACATGGCGGTGAGGCATGGATTCAGGATCATGTCCGTTCAATAGAGCCGAATGTTCTTCATGGGGAAGACTTGTATTCCCACTCTTCAGGGTAAGGCCCCCGAGGCACAAGGCAGCTGAGGAACCCAGTTACTGACTTGCTCCCTGGCACACCATTGGCCTGTTTCCTACATCTTCCAGACCGTCAACTTTGGAAGCTTTCCAAGGTCACATGATCACAGGATTCGTCCATCAGCGTAGAAAATGAGAATCCAGACGGGTGGTTTTTTTTTTTTTTTGTGCCTTCTATTTTTGTTACCTGCCATATCTATTTTAATGGCAATTAAACTCCCCTGCCCTCCCTTATCTCTGCTGCCTAATGTATTTAATTCCACCGCCCCCAAAGGGAATAATCCCCACTCGAAAGCCTGTGCAGTATTAAAGACCCATGAATGCTTAATCAGAGCAAACAGAGGATTTGGTTTGTATAAACTGCAAAAAGCTCGTGTCTTTTATGTCCAGAGAACAGGACTGAAAGAAGATGATGATAAATCACTTCAAGAAACAGCATAATGTAAATATTGTATGTTTATTTAAAACTTCATACAATCATTTGTCTAAGCGCAACAGGCCAGCTTCAGAAAGTGACTTGCCATAATGAGGCGTGGAGGTGAGCAGCACTGTAGGCTGACATGACATAATGCCGCCTCCTCCTCCGCAGCTCATGGGGAGAAAGGTATAAGCAGGCAAACAGGGAATGAAACAACAGCACAAACCTCTGAGATATACGGCATTACCATTGAATTGAAAAAGTGTGAGTGTGTGTATGTGTGTATGTGTATGTGTGTGTGTGAGAGAGAGAGGGGGGGGAGTCTATGTGCACAGTGGGAGGGTATGTGGTGAGTTTGCATGTACCTGAATTTGGCCATCAATGTACAAGGCTGTGAATGTAGCCCTAAAACCACCTTGGTTGTTGGTCCTTGCCATCCAACCTTGAGACAGGCGCTCTTGTCTACAGTTAGGTTCACCAGGCTACCTGAGCTACTAGCTTTCTGGGGTTTCTGTTGCCTTCCATCTTGATGCAAGAAAGCTGGAATTACAGATCCACACTGAATCTGCCCTTGTGTGGATTCTGGAGATCTGAGCTTTACAAAAACTAAGCCATCGTCCCAGTCCAGAGTGGTTTTAAAGAAAGTTAAAAAATTATGTTTCTTAGATTGTCTTTAGAGAGTTGGAATAAAAGAAATCTAAGTCCATATTATTTTCAGTTTGCTTCTAATCAAAACAAAACAAAGGTACTAGGAATGTAGGTTATTTGGTAAAGGAATTGTCTGGTATCTATAAAGTCATGGGTTGGGTCCCAGCACCACATAAGAAATCAGAAATTGGTGGCCTATGCCTGGAATCCCAGCACTTGTGGAGTCAGGAGGATGGGAAGTTCAAGGATACCCTTGTTTGTCTACCCAGTGACTTTGAAACCAATGTGAGATATTCGAGACTAGAAAGAAGGAAAGGAAGAAGAGAGGAAGGGAGGGATAGCAGGAGAGAGGGAGGGAGAAGTAGCATGAGGTGGGGAGGGGTTTGGTTGCGTGATAGGTGACCTGTAAGGATTTAGAGTTGGGCAAACCCCTGCTTTAGGGTGCTGGTGAGTATCCTATTTAACTGGGGTAAGACCCTTTGTCCTCCCAGTTCCTCATCTGTTAGTAGGGAGATAATAAAAATGCCAGCATTGGCGCTGTGTGGCATCCTTAACAGTTCCTGGCACTTGCTGAGCAAGAGTGGGCCTTCTGAAGGAAGAAGTCTCTTATGAGGCATGACAAAAACCTCAGTAGTGGTTTCCCTAGAAGGCAGTGATGACTGGGGATGAACAAGAGTGTCATCCACCCTGATCTTAACTCTGGAGATGAGGTTTCCTGGAAAGAATGCGTTCAATTATCCTCACAGGAGGTTTTGGTGAGAAAGATGTATGAAATTCTCTTCCTGCATTGCCTCAAAATGAAGATAAAGCTGGGGGGATCCTTATTCTAGGAAGCTGCATTGTCTTTGAAGGGACTTGTCATCCTCTCTTTTGATCAGAATACCATGGAACTTCCTACGCACCTGCCATCATGAATGCAGCCTAGCAGACCACACATTAAAGCCAACTGCCAATGAGACAGCATTGCTAGCAGCAGCTAGACCCAGGAGCTGCAGAGGCTGGCCTGCAGTTAGAGCTCACAAACTGTGTCAATCCGTTCATAGCATCCTGCTGCCTACTGACATGCTGGCTGGTTGTTGGCCTTTGCTGGTGTGTCTGATTGGAAGAAGGGAGAGGAAAACCTTATGGAATTTCCACCCCATCTTAACCCAGTACAGCAAGTGACAGAGAGGCTGGGGAGATGGCTCAGTGGTTAAGAGCACTGACTGCACTTCTAGAAGACCTGGGTTCAATTTCCATGTGGCAGCTAACAACTGTCTGTAACTCCAAGATCTGACATCCTCACACAGACCTACATGCAGGCAAAACTTCAATGCAAATAAAATAAGAATAAATTATTGTTTAAAGACGTGACAGAAAGTTAATTTTGCCATGAAGATTCCATACAATATTGCTTTTATGTCCTCACACCTTCCCAAGGAGGAAAAAGGAAACAGCTGTAGAAAATTAACAATGTTTCTTTGTGGTGAGGAGAGCAATGCTTGGGAAGAAAACAGGAGAAACACATAATACGACCTCGATATAAAGTCTTACACTTGGCTAATAAACAGGTCAACATATCAATGGTGCTGTGCTCAGTGAGCTGGCCTGCTTTCAGATAATCCATCCAAATCCAAGAAGGAAGGGCATTTTAGGTCTATCCACCGGCACTTATGGTGGTACATTTGCTCTTCATTTTCTCTTAGGGAAAATTGTGTGGGGTGTGTGTGTGTGTGTCTGTGTGTGTCTGTGGTGTATGTGTGTTGTGCATCTTATTTGAAAGTTAAAGTTATAATAAGAAACCAATGATCCTCTTCAGTTGAGATCAGTAGAGCATTAATGATAACTTGGGTTTAATCCAGCACTTTCAGTATCTGTTCAGAGTACTTACTGCTCAGTGATGAGAACCTGAGTTCCTATTTCAGCCCCCATGTAATGTTGCAATGTGCACACACACATGCACAGAGTTATTTTTAAAAAAGGATGACAGAGCCAGCAGTCTCTGCCTTTGAAACCTTTAATCTTGCAAGTGAGTTAGGATTAAAAATAAATGGGGCCTATTACCATAAAAGACAATAATAAGCTTTTCAAAACTCCTAAAACTTTTATCTGGATATGATCAAGTTCATATAATCCCTTGTGGGAACAGTTACTGGAAAAACCCAAAAGGGAAGTTCACTTCCAGGGGAGAAAATCGGTAGGATATAGAAGACAGGATTTGCTGGATGGGAAAGCAGAGAGAAAGCGGGCGGGAGCTTGAGGTTAGCTACAAAGGTTGCACCGAGCACCCTAAACATACCACATGCCAGGTTCTGGGCTTATCTAGGAGGCAGGGGTAGGGCAGAGAAGGTAGGCAGAGTTCTTGCCCCTTTGGAACCAATAAAGAAAAACTTATGCTAAACATGTAAGCTTTTTTTCACTAGACTCATTTGGAATTCTACTTTAGATGTGTTTAGTAGGGACACCTGTCCATCCATCTTCCTTCTCTCCCCCAGGGGCATCCCCACATTCTCTGGGGGAAGAGTCCTCCTGGACTGTCTACCCTTTTTCTCCCTTGGGGGAATGTTTCATGAATCACTGGAATCATCACACAAAAGATTTGAGAAGACTAGGTTGTTTTTCAGGAGATATGTATTTTAGCAGGACCCAAGTCACAGCCAAGGGTGTGGCTGCCGGAAGTCATTTTGACACACAGAGCAAGGGCCTTCCCCAGCTATCACCACACCAAGCAAATGTCCCCAGAGCACTGATCCAGCAACAATTGACATTTCATGGAATGAATATAAATTATTTTTCAATGGGTCTACTAAGTTGATCACCTCAAATTATTTCTCAAAAATCATGTATTTTAAAAGGTTACTAGAATAATAAAATGAGAACACACTTCTTTGAAAGAGGCTCTGGCTATATTCCTTTATAGTTATTTTCACTTTTCTTTCCTTCCCTTCTTCGAGCATTATGGACCTACACTGTTTATTTTATTCTATTTTTGCTGAAAAAAATATTAATTTTCTCGTGGACTAGCCTATAGGATTTCTTGCAGAGACTTTAACTTTTGACGGCCGCCCCTCTTTCATTTGTGAAATAGGAATAATTGTACCTGTTGCGTGAGATTGGCATGGAGATTTGGAGACTGAGTCCATATCAAAAACTGAGCACTGATGAAGGCCTCTAAAGCCCTCAGTGGGTATGAGATAGTTACTTTACGCATTGAGAAAGTAGTGGGGAATAAAACCCCTTGCTCTTGCAAAGACATTCCTCGGGAGGAGCTAGGGATGTCATTTGGAAACCCACAGCAGCTGAGGAGGAAGCCCCACATGCAGGTAAGTCAAGGCCTGGGAAGATCCAGGGTGGAGGGGGAGTAGGAGGGTACAGAGGGAAAGAGAGGCAGAGGTCACTCCCTGCTCAGCAAATGTCATCCAGCAACAACTGACATTTCAGTGCTCAGAGGGACCAAGTCTAAGCCCTAAACTTCCGCTCTGTCTGCCAAGCCTGTATTTGAGTCTTTTACATGTCTGGCTTCTTCCCTGCCCCTCAATTCCCCCAGCAATAGTATAAAATGCACACACTTCTGCGTGCTTACTTGGAGTAGTTGGGAGGGCTGAAGAGGTAGACTCTTTCTTGCATGAGCTTCCAGGAATGAACACCAACTACTCCGCAGCATTGGTCCCTGTGTTAGCATTGGTCCGTGTGCTAGGAGGAAGAGGAGGTTACAGGGACCCGCAAGGCTTCTGCAACTAGAGTCCCCACAATCACCTCTGTGAACCAGACTGTTGCTCAGCTGCCACTGGCCATGGGCCTCTATGTAGATGATAGACCTTGTTCCCGGACCAGGAAAACCCTGGGTCCATTTATGTCCAGCCAGGCTGTAGAAGAGCAGATGCTCTGAGTTCTAAAGTACCTCGGAACAAGTTTGTGTTCAAGTAGTTTTATTGCTAGAAAGAACCGACTCCTTGATAGAAATCAAAACATCCAACTATTCCACATGGCAAAATCTATGATAGTAGCCTTCTTAGTAATCTGTGATGCTCAGAGTGCCTTCCAGGAAAACACTCAGTTGTCGGAATTATAAATGTGTTAAAATTAGTATCAGCATTAGGCATTACGCCAAATGCAAGCAATCGGTCCTTATGAAGCTGGAGTTTTTCTTAGCCTGCAAATTGTTCCCTCCTGTTATCATCCACAGGATCCCACCAGTGAGCCAGAGCTCCTGTTATATACCTCAGCTTAGAAATAACTCAAGTAGGAGGAACGTTCTAGTCATACAGCCTAACCAGTGGAAAGTGGGTAACACTTGGGACAACTGGGGATGGTGTCATAGACTCCACACGGTTGGGGCTATCAGACTTCATTAACATAATATAAAGAATGGATCAAGTGTCCTGCAGGCAGCTAGTCCCTGGAACCTCCTGCCCATCTCATTTGAAGGAGCAGGAACAAAAAGGGGATCAGATCCACCTCTATACTCAAAATACTAATTAACCACACCTTAGGCCAGGATCTCTTGTTTGTGGCCACACCTGGTGTCAGCAACTTTGAGAGAGCAAGAATAAGCTCAAACTCCCTGACCTCCAGTCAGGGTGTAACAGGCTCACATCTGTGGGCCCGCAAGGATAGTAATGGGGCAGGGATCCCTAGAAAAGGAGAAGGGGCATATAATCTTTGTACACAGTGGCTCTCTGCTCTCTGCTCTTTCCACCCTGTAAACTGCCTGCGTCAGCAGTTCCTATTTCTCCATTCTGAAGAAATGAAGCAGAGATAAACTGTTGGGGTCCAGTGCTAAATTATTTTTCTGGACCAGACCCCAACATAAACTATTTCTCTCTGGACTGGCAAGGAGGCACAGGAATAAAGACACAACTCATATGGCTTGATTGGGAGGGAGATTCACAGTGATCCCTCATGAAATCCTGAGTTCACATCCTGAAGAATTTCTCTCATCTATTCTCCAGACAGCCTTATATATCAAAACATAAACCAAGAAGGAAATACATTAGCATTCTGTTTCCTAGGTAACCAGGTGAATGTCTCTGGTCATGTCTACCTCTTTGACCACACCTCTCTATGCCCATTCTGTCATGTCCCCCGTCTTCCTGCTCCGTACGCTAGCTCAGTCATGTAGGCTGAATTAGCATCTCTATTCCGGCATCCCCCAAATTACAGACAAGGAGCGGAGCAACATCCTGACCTTTTGTTAGGTTAGCGACAGACTGTCTGGAAGGTTCCGTGACTCCTTCAGGTACTATGGCTTTAGAACCTGGCTGCCATACCATATAGAAATATGGGCCTACAATAGACAGAGAAGAGAGGTTTCCCAAAAGGGAGGAAGGGCGCTGAAGACCTTCTGCCCTGCTACCGGTCCATGTTGTTGGTAATCCCTGGCTAGGAGAAATGAATAGTACACACCATTACCCTCATGGAGTTACTTGAGTCCCCCCAACATTGCAAAGGTATGACGCATGCCTGTGACCCTAGCACGCAGGAACGAGGGTAAGGCAGGAATGTGGCAAATTCAAGTCGGGTTTGAGTTTCCCAGCAGAGACACTCTCTCAAAAAGAAAGGCCTTGCAAAAGATGGATAAGTCACTGTCTCACTGTGGGCCAGAGCCTAGGTGCATTCTGTGACTTCCCAGCTGCCCAGTCCTTCTTTGTCCACGATTGCTGTCCCTTATTAGCTACTTAGTTTCAAGACTTTGCTCAGAGTAGTTCCTCCATTGAGGCCTTCCCTACCTTAGCTGAGAGTCCATTCACCTTCCCACCCAGAAGACCCTGAGACCACAGTTCCCTTGGGTCCTGACGCTGATGGAATATCTAGTACATAAGCTGTCCTCCCAGCTGGACTTGGGGTTGGGGAGCTCCTGAGAGAGGGTTTTCCTGAAGGGAGTGCCTTTGGTATCGTTTATAGTTTTTAACCTAAGCCCCAGACACTGGGGCAGGTCTTGTGATCAGATGGTAGAGCTGAGATCCTTTAGCCTTCCGACACTGTCACTGATGCCTCCCTCCCAATTAACTTATTGCTAGGGTTTCAGAGGTTCAGCCCATGGTCTCTTGGTGCTGTTGTTTCTGGGCCTTTGGTCGAGTAGAATTGCCACAGTAGAAATGTAGAACCAAGCTGCTGCCCTCACACCAGCATGGAGAGAGGGAGAGAGAAAGGGAGGGAGGGGTGGATAGATGTAGGAATGGAGGGAGAGAGGGAGGGAGAGAGAGAGAGGGAAGAAAAGAGGGAGGGAGGAAGGGGAGCCAGAAACTAACTATACCCTTCCAGAGCCTGCCCCCTCCTCCATCAGGGACCCACTTCCTCCAAAAAGGCTCACCTCCTAAGGATTCTACCACTTTCTAATAATACCCCTTAATGCAATCAGAGCCACATGATCGAATCGTCTTCCAAGGGCTGCACACCTCGGCACGCTGCCCCACTGGAGCCTATATCCTTAACGCCCGAGCTTTGGGGATTATTTCAGATCTAATCTTAACCACACCTTTGATGACAATGATAATATTTATGACGTTTTAGCACATCTACTATCCACCCTTTTGCCCAAAAGAATAAATGAGGAATTTGATCAGTCAATAGGGCGAAGAATTACAGGAAATCTTCTGAACTCGCTAGCCCAGTAATCAGACACTTAGGCTGAACTTGAACAGGTTCAGCTGTTAGAATAAAGGCTCAAACCAGGAGGAGCTGGTAACATGGGCTTAGCAGCATGGATCTCAGAAGCCTAGGGTCTGGACAGCACCCCATCAGTAGGTGTCTGTCCACATTATCTGCATAAGGCTCAGGACTCTGACGGGCTAAATCTGCAAAAACTTACTGTTTGTTGCATTTCCCTCTGCTGTCCACGACTCATGCCTCCTGAAAGTTGCCTTCAACCAACTTCAGAGCTGGGGCTTTGAGTTTTCCTGACTGATTTTTACTTTGTTTGAAAATGTCCTTCCACACACAATATAATGGGTGAGGGGACCTACACAAATAAGAACTCCTGCAGGCAGGTGCTGCCTTGGCTCCACAGTTAGAGAGCCTAGAGCTCATTCTCATATCTTTACAAATGTCCAGGCCCTGTGGGCTTGTTATTTTTTGCCCAGGTCTATTAATAGACTTCCTCCCCAGTCGCTGTAATGTATAGCACACCATGCCATGTTTTAATGAAAACACGAACAGACTCTATTTTGGAAATTTTTCTTTTCTTCCAGACCTGACATTGCATGTTAGCTCAGAGGTAATAATAATTTATGCATGGGGGAGGGGGCGGTGTACAAGCTACTTGTTTTAGTTTCTCAAAGTGGGCGATGTCAGTCTAGAGAAAGGTCTGTTTGCGAGTCAAAATTCTTTGAAACACAGAACACATTCGATCTCGGAAAACGGCTCCAAAAGTCTGTTTGCTTTGCTGCGTCAAAGCGGTCAGATGCAAGCTGAAAAGGGTTTCGAAGGGAACCCCACAGCTGTCTGTCATCCCAGGTTTGATGAGCACAGGCAGGGACCCACAACACCTGGGGCAGCTCTCAACATCACTGACAGTCCATGCAGGACATCCTAATTTCCAATACATTAGTTAACTCCATGGCGATGTTGAAGGTGTGGCTTCTACCCATAGCTAAAACTTCCAACACCACAAAAGGGTCTACAAATAAAAGCCAGTCTATCTTCTATACCAGCTGACTACCTATTCCTCCAATTCCCCTTCCTTGCTATGGCTGTATTCTTGCAATAATGTCTCAGGCCTGTAACGAGCATGAGCATTGTATGATTGATAGCCGACTCCACACACTTTCTCACTGCACACAGTATCACAGCGATGGCTCATGCTCACGTCCACAGTTCTATGGGAGCTTTCGAGACTGCTTAGGATTCCGTAACAGACTTGGCAAACCCCTGTTTGAGTGCACAGGTTGTTTCAGCTTTCTGCTGCATAAACAATGCTTCAATGAAGCCCCTACTCCCAGGGAGGACTTGGGGAGCACCGGTTGAGGAAGAAAGAATCTGCTTCTACCACAGCCAAAGGGAGCCTCTGGAGGGCTGAGCATGGTGGCTTGGCCACAATTTTGTTTGAAGTCTAAGTGGCTACTAAACCAACATGATTTTAAAACAATATAATTCACCGTTCCTCTTTAATCCCAGAAGCACGTAATCATTCTCACAGTAAGGAGGGTCCATTTGCAGATAGATTTTTACTGGAAAGGGGAACCTTGTCATATTCCACATTTCTCTCATTTTCTTTTCTCTGAGCATCACACAGAAATCGGAATGTCTTTACCAGTTACCCAGGGCCATTTTTTTTTATGTGCTATTAGGCATATTTCCAATCGGGGAAAAAAATAGTGGGTTATTCTATCATTTTAAAAATTCAAATCTCAATGAAATATCCTTTCTTAAAACACTGAAACAGAATCTGGACAAGCCTCTAAATCTTGGATTCCTAAATACAGAAAATATAAGGCAGAGGGGAATAAATTAAGCTACGCCATGAAGAGTCAGCCAAATCAGAAGATGGGCGCTCTCCAAGACAAGCTGCTGGCATTTCCCAACAAATCATACTTGCACACCAAGGCTGCAGTCCCTGCTACGATAAGAGAGCCTTACAAGCAGTAACAGCCCAACACGAACTGAGTTTTGATTTCTGTAAACAAATACCGCCTCTCTGAAACACACGGAGAATTCAAATATGGCCAGAGAGTGACCAATTGGTTTTGTCAAGTAAAATAATTGATCTGGTGGATATGGTTTGTGTTTAAGCCTTAGAGATGCAGTGTTTATCAGTGAATGATATGATTTATGTTTGGGATTTAAAATATTCTAAAAAGAAAAGACCATGCCTAGAAAATTATTGAAGCTAGGTGGAGGGGAAATAGGGTTCAGTACACTGTTCTTTTCCTCGTGGGGTCTTGTGTTAATTCTCTAGGGCGGTTCTTGCAAAGGAGTGTAGGCTGTGTATATTAAACAAAAAACACTAACCTCGGCATCCTTGTCCTGGAAGTCCAAGAGCACCATGCCGGCGTGGCAGGTTTCTCGCTGAGCTCCTCTGGTTTCAGGATGTCCAATCCTCTATCTCCACATCTTCCTCTGAGAACGCCTGGACCCTAATCTCCTTTTATAAACAGACCAGTCACATGGATTAGAAGCCACCCCAACAACTTCATTTACCTTTAATTGCCTTCTTAAACCCCATGTCTAAATACACTCACCTTCTGAGGCTTGGAGAACCAAGACTTCAACATGAACTTTACAGGGAGGGGCACAGTTCAGCCATGAGAGTACCCGTGATTGTTTCCATAGTGAAACAGTCACGCCTAATAGAGGTTAGCTTGCGGAGGCAAGTGGCATATGGTCAGCTCATCTAATAACTCAGCAAGCAATGTCAGGTGGGCCGGAACGCCTACCCACCGTAGATTCTGCAAGCCACTGACCCCAACCGGAAAAGGTTGATTTATTCTTTTCAGTTATTTGATAAGTCCGACAACCTGAAACTCTAAGGACCCACTTCAGAAGGATTATACATTTTATGATGTGAAAAGATCACTCCAACCTTGGAAAATGTTTACATTCCAGGACCGGAGAGAGCTAAGCTGCTCCCTGGGAAAGGCGTGCACAGGGGGATGGGCTCCTGATTACAGCAGATAGGAGCAGGCAGTTTAGCTCCTGTTTCCCCTAAACGTGAATACATTTCTTTAGCCGCCCCACCTGATCTTGACTTTTCCCACCTGCTCTCCTCCACCCACCATCCATATGAATTTTATACTTAAAAAAATGATGCTAGTCCCCAGGAGCCGGCATTTAGGAGGTATAGAAACACAGTTTTTGGGGGATTCCCATAATTTCCTGACATTTGTTTGGGGAAAATTATTTTACCAATAGTTTATTAAGAGCCAATATCCAAGCCAGGCAGTGGTAGCGCACACCTTTAATCCCAGCACTTGGGAGGCAGAGGCGGGTGAATCTCTATGAGTTCAAGGCCAACCTGATCTATAAGAGCTAGTTCCAGGACAGGCTCCAAAGCTACAGAGAAACCCTGTCTTGAAAAACCAATAAATAAATAAATAAATAAATAAATCGATCGATCAGTCCAGCAGCTGGGAGGCAGAGCTCTGTGAACACTAGGTTACTAAGACTATGTAGTAAGAACCTGGCTCAAGTCACACCAACCAACCAAACAAACAAACAAAGGTATGATTCAGTCCTCCCATGAGAGAAAACCATGAAATGTCTTCTTACATAAATATATTAAATTCTGACAAGAGTTGAGAAACATAAAATCAGAATGTAGAAATATTCAAAGTTTTTACGACACATATACAATACAGAGTTAATTTCCTTAACACACAGCAAACGATTATGAACCCACAACAATAGTATTAATCTCATCGTCGATAAAGGAAGAGTGAGCACAGGTGATCAACAGGCAGTGAAATGCTACCTGCCCACGTGAACAACACCGAGAGCTCGCAGCTCTGAGCGAGAGCAGGGCTTGCCACAGCTGCAATGAGCAGCTGCCTCTCACTATCCAGCAAAAAATGAGGACGGTTTTGAAGACAGAGGAGCTGTCTGTGGGTGTGGGGACCCATTCTGCAGTCCCAGCACTCAGAAGTTCTATCTCAGCCTACCCATATAGTGATACGCTGTCTGAACACAAAGCAACAGCAACAAAACTGGAAGAGCTGTTGGTGACGGTTTAAGCGGGTATGCCCCTACAGAGCACAACAGGACAGGAACCATGAAAGTCAATAGTGCATATTCCGTTTCCTTCACTCTAGAGCGAAACCTGTAGGTGTGCAAAAGAATGAATGCCTGGGCCAACTTATGTAAGCATGTTGCAGAAATGTTATGCAAATGGTTTTGTTAGAATTTGGTTGGAGATAAATCATGCCATCTCTGTATAATAAAATACTATTGAGCTTTTTAAAAAATAAATATTTATTGTGTATACAGTGTTCTGCCTGCATATATGCTTGGATTGCCAGAAGGGGACACCAGATTTCATTGTAGATGGTTGCGGTTTTTTAACTCAGGACTTCTGGAAAAGCAGTCAGTGCTCTTAGCCTCTGAGCCACCTCACCAGCCCTACTACTGAGTCTTTAATAAAAATGAAACACCTTTGTGTTCTCGGGTGTAAGTGGTATGGTAAGTAAGGGGGAAAGTTAAGATTTCTTGTGTCACGAAAACCCCCATGTGCAGAAAAGCGTTTGTGTTTGTCAGTCCCATGGGGAAGGATGTGGGCCAGCCTGCTGGCACTGGGTGTCTAGAGATGAGACTGGCGGGGGAGAGTCAGCCGGGCACAAGGGTTGGTTCTGTGTTACTCTATACCCTGATACACGCAGACAAGCACACACGACTTTTGCAGTCTAAAATCTCAAAGGGAGCAGTGTGAAAATTTTGTAAGATCATGGGAAATGTTCGAAGTGCTAATAGGAGACAAAATTGAATTTGACAAGTACTAAACATTCATACAACAAAGAAGAGAGCGCCCAGATTATGACAGCTTGTGACATGGTGATGCTCTCCCAGGAATTTTTCTCTCTCTTTCTATCATGTAAAGTTTTTGCAACATGCTTACATGGTGTCTTATCGTTTTAATACAGTTAGAGTTGGACACAGTGGTATCTGATTGTAATCCTTGCACTTAGCTGGCTGAAGCAGAAGGGGCAGTCACAAGTTCTCAGGCAGCCTGACTATACAGCAAGAACCTATTATATGAAAACAAGGGGCCTGAGAGATGGCTCAGAGGTTATGAGCACTGGCTGCTCTTCCAGAAGTCCTAAGTTCAATTCCCAGCAACTACACAGTGGCTCACAACCATCTGTAATGAAATCTGGTGCCTTCTTCTGATCTGCCAGAACACTATATACATAATAAATAAATCTTTAAAAAAAAAAAGAAAAACCAAATTCAAAGCAAAATGAAAGAGTCATATAAACCTTCTTAGCTGATTTTACCAAAAATTTAAAAAAAATCCAACTGTTCAATCTTGCAATAGGTCCTTGAGAAAATTGGATTGAGATGAATTTCAGAACTAACCCAAAGCCCTCTGCCCTGGATCTATGATGATCTCAAAGCCAGAGGAAATTTTCAAAGGCTGATAGCCTGATGGGGCAGCTCAGAACCATCCCAACAGGGCACCCCGAGAGTCAGCTTTTTCCTATGACAAGTCTGAAAAACCACCCAATTTCTCCTTAGCTAATTTCTCTGATGCACTTGATTTTTCAGGGAATTCCCAGAAGGCCTCACCCCTTGACCTGCCAGGACCACATCAGGTCTTGACATGTGCTATTTGAAGTGTTCTGCTTTAACCATCTACTCTCCCTTGAAAGAGAAAAAGGGGGGAGCTGTCTTAGCACCTGGAAATTCTTGAGGTTGAGATAAAAGGCCTGGTAGAGAGTGAGTCAGAAGGGCATGGGGAAAACGGGGGCAGGGCTAGAGACCCACAGCCTCGGGCGAGAAAGGAGTGGGGATTTTGCCCTCAGGACAGTGGAACAATGTTCCCTTTACTGATTTTTTTTAATACTCCAGGCTTGATGGAGGTCTTTCACTTCTCTGAAGGGTTTGACACTTTCCTTGCTCATAGTCACCCAAACTGTTTGCTCTGCTTAGAAAACTCAGTTTTTTCTCCTATCACCTGGCTGGCGCCAATGCATCCTTCATTTCTCAGCTGAAATGCCACTTGAAATGACAGTGGCCGTGCTTAACTGTAGCCAGGGTCACGTCCTATCAAATACTCTTAAACCTCCTTCTACTTTTCCTTGGTGGCACTTACCGTGGCAGACATAAGTTGATAGCATGTTTGCAACTACTAGATATTTTCAAAGTATACTTAAGTTAAAGAATAAGTGTAAAAATTAAAATGAAACAAGCTTAGCGTTTCCGTGATAAAAGTTGACAAAGGCCATAGCAACTTTAAAGTTGAAAGAGACAGCATCCACGTAAGCCAAGCCACTTGATTTACGGGTGAGGGATGGCACCAGGGCAGACGTCATATGTCCCGCTTCACGGCACTACACCCAAAGGACCTGCTCTGGATCTGGAGATGGACCCATGCTTCTTTCTATTTGAACTCTAAGACTTGAACAGGGTCCTGAGGGAAAGGAATTCCTTGAGAGGAACTTTTTCTGGCTGCTAATCACTGACTAGGAAAGAAAAAATAACGTGGGCAGCATTCGTATTTCACCGACGGATTTAGTTACAGAGATTAAAGTGTCAGTTTGGTATGGGTCCAGCGCGGCTCCGGCTTGACAGTAGAGTACAGGCAAAGACATCCAGAGCCGGCTCTCTTGACATGTCGGGTAGCAATCCCGTGGGCCTTTCTCTCAGACCTTCGGTTCAGTTTTTCACAGTGGGGTCTGTGGCTCCAGGGAGGCCCAGAACTAGAAAGAATAACAGGGATAAGCGGTTCAGGCTTGAGACCTGCTGGCACCAAAGTGTGGGAAAAGTTCTCCCAGGGCCTGCCCACAGTCAGCCTAGTCCAGACTAAGGTTATTAATCTTTCACATCCCCAAACACTCCAGTCACACAGATTTGAAAAAGGGAAAACGAAGTGAGATGGCAGGAGGCGATGTGGTAGAGTAGAAGGAACAGCAAGGGCTGGACCAGGGAGACAGGCCACACGTGTGGCAACTGAAGCTGAGAAGGTCATGCCAGGTGATGTCCAGCTGCCTACCAACGGCCTGAGAAGGTAGAGTCTTGCGGTCAGTTAGCAGCTTTGACAGATCTGAACTCATCTGGACAGTGAGGGTGATGTTTATGGTCCCAAGATTCCGAGTCTTGACTTCCCCGGGGTCTTGGTTGTATGCACTTGCTCTTGGTTTTCCCATCTGTGAAATGAGCCACACAGGACTGCACTGTAGAGAACATGTCTCTACAAGAGAAGATGTCTGAAGCTGAGCAGAGGGGGATAAATCACTCACAGCACAAGCATGAGGACTACAGTTACAATTTCCAGCAGACACAGGAAAGTGTGGTGCCAGCCTCAAGAGGAGGTGGGGCTGGGGAAAGCTGGCTAGACTAACCAAGTCAGAGAGCTCTGCGTTCACCAAGAGACCCTGCCTCAGTAAGTAAAGAGAAATGGAAGAAGACACCTGGCATCAACTTATGACCACATGCACCTGCACACACGTGCATGAACATGTATACACACACCCCATACACATACACACACCATACAGACACATAGATACACATATACCACACACACACACACACACACGCATGCCATACGCATCATACACATACACCACACACACATACACATTTACCATACACACACATACATATGTGTCATACACACATATACACGCATACATGCCACACACACCATACACATATACACACCATACATATACATACACACACATACATATGCGCCATCCATTCTCTCTCTCTCGCTCTCTCTGAGTTTTAACAACCCTGTAGATATAAATGGGGTTACATTCATGACAATAATTCAGATCTCACTGGCACTTGTGTGGGAGCCCACGTGTGACTCCAGTTTGCATCTGGAGTCATTTCTGACTTAAAGAAGTCATTTGAGTTCAAGCTGGCCTGCCTCATCTCTTCCAGGACAACAAAGAAGGTCAATAGACGAAAACGGACAGTAATGACTGACAAACAGGTACCGGTACCACTTAAACTTGTCAAAGACATGATCACATAAAACAGCAACATAGTAACAGTCAAAACACAGACCAAGACAAAGCTCGCTCATTCATTCACACACTCCTTTTTAAATCTCTAGGTTCACACTCCCTTCGGCAGGGAACCAGGGGCATATTTTCTTTACACATTTCAAAAACTGAAGCAATTGTTGTTCTTCCTTAGTACCCCTAACCTTTAAAATGTCTATAAGTAAATATACAAACAGCTGTTTGCTGCTTTCTTGGCCTGTATTTACTTTTTTTACACTTATGAACAAGTTACTTCTTATTTTACAATTATACTCGAGTTACTTCTTACTTGTTTTTCATGCTGTGCAGCTAACCCTCTTTTTTGTATTTACACTGCCCAACTGCTGATACTCCCAGGATATACTTACCGCACCTCTGAGCACCCTTGGAATCTGCTGTGTCCCTACAAAGACACCCCTCCCAGAAGGCCCCACATTGGCGCCACCTTGTAGGAGGCCTACAAGGTCAGCTAGGGTTCCTGGATAGAGGATCTTTGAGGCCAAAGAAAAGTCAGAAGAAACAGAAGACAGGACAGAATCAGGAGGTCTCTCTGGTCATGCTGAAGCAGCCAAACAGCCCAGAATTTATTTCAGAACTTGCTTATATGCAAAAACAGAACAAAGCACAGCACAGACAGCCAGTCAGTGTCTAACCACAAGACCATTCCTGTCCTTGAGTGAGCAGCCTCCTCTCCAGCAGGTGCTTGCTGCTCGGAAGCAGCCTTACTTTCTATCTTGATGTTCTTGGGCTTTGTCATCAGCAGTTTACTGTCTACTAGATAGAGTGCTCTTTTCTCATGGGCTAAATCAGAAGTCTCTCATAGGCCTCACAGTCTAAAACAACTGCAGAGCAGGCAAGCTTGAACTCAAATGACTTCTTTAAGTCAGGAATGACTTGAGAGCTGGGCAGTGGTGGCGCACGCCTTTAATCCCAGCACCTGGGAGGCAGAAGCAGGTGGATCCTTGTGAGTTTGAGACCAGCCTAGTCTACCAGAGCTAGTTCCAGGGCAGGCCCCAAAGCTACAGAGAAACCCTGTCTCAAAAAAAAAAAAAAAAGCAAAAAAGAGAAATGACTCCAGATGGAAACCGAGTCACACGTGGGCTCCCACACACTTGTCCTTGCAGTCTCCACAGAGAATTTCCTGAATGTTGGGAAAGAATGACTCAGGAGAAAGCAGAGATGTACATAAAAGAGAAATTGTATTTTCTTGCTTCTAAACTATTTTTGCCTCAGTTAATTTATAGCATGGCGATTTTCTTATATGCCTGTCAGAATGTATGCTTAGCTTCTCGGTACTCAAAGAGCCATGGTATATGTGCATTTAGCGTGTGCTCTTAGCCAGGCTCTTTGGAAGAACATGTGATCGATCCCAGTCTCTAGATGCCAGGATAGCACTGGGCACATGGCACATGTTCCAGGAACAATCACACTTTAGATTGAAAACAAAAAAGGAAAAAAAATATTCAAAATTCCCCTTCCTTTGGCCTAGTGAGGGTTTTTGGACTCTCCCTGACTCTCCACTCATTTCGGGCCATGGATCGGGCCTTTGTGGTTCCTCTGGTCCAGCTTTGTTTTCTCTTCACCAAATACTTATTAAATGGCATGGAATCTTCTAGAAATCTCACAGGCATGCCCCAAACTGTTCTCACATGGGTCTTCCATCCCTGAGAACAAATGGGCCATGTTGAATTTAAAAATCTCCCGAGTAACAGAAAACACTCTGTGACCGGCTTCTTCCAATGTGCTTGGCTTCTGAAATACTTCAGATGACCAAGTACCAATGAGCAGATGGACAAGGGAGTTGAGAGTATTCTCCACTCCTCATCTGAAGCATTCTATTAGATTTCTGCTTCAAATCAAGGAAACTCAGAGACCAGCTGGGCTCCTAGCCTTCTGACCCTCCAGCACCTACCCTTCTCTTATCCCTCGGAGAGACCTGTTTTCGAGCGTTAATGAAATCACTAATGTCTACCTGTATTCACCCTAACACTGCTGCTCCTAAAATGACATTTATATTATGCTCTTTCCCCTGTATCTTACATGTGGGAGTTTTTTACGTGACACTAAAAAATACTGGATAGCAATCTTTATTAGCCCCATGGTACCCCGGGCCATCAATACTCTTCTCGGCCTGATGAGGTCATGCAGTAGCTCTTAATCAGAGTGAAAGAAAGCAAGAAATACCTTTATTAAAAAAAAATCAATTAAAAACCAGTTGCACCAGGTTAAAAAAAATAAAAATAAAAATCTTCCCCGAGGCCGAGAAGAGGACTAATGAGAAAGAAAGCAGCAGCAGTTACGTCAGAGGAAAAAGGCCAGAGACCACTGGGCACCTCCGTGGGTTCTGAGGTCAAACCCTGCCTTCCAACACAGCAGTCCTGCCTCACACCTGCACAGGCAATGACAGATAAGACTTCAGGGCTATAGGTTGTCTTTGGCTGTTCTAGAACTTCATACACACAGTTCAACACCTGGATTGTCTTGATTCTTTTTCATGATGTCAGATCTACGAGTGTTATGACATCAACGGAAACGCTCCAGTTGGCTCAGTGTTACGTCACAGAGAACTAATGCCTGTTGCAAACAGTGTTGCTATCATTACTGTATCCCCCAAAGGCTTTTTTTTAATGCTGTTTATTTTTTTTTGATAGTTAAAAAATAATGGAAACAAGTATGATAGCCATATAGTCTGGAAAAGAAAATCCTTCTTCACGACTAATTAAAAGGTCAAAAGTCTCAGCGGTTTCACAGGTCCCAGAGCTATCAGACACAAGAATAGCAAAGAGCTTGATTTCAAAATGGCTGCTGCATGGATCCCAATTGCCAGAGCGCTGAGACTTGGGGATAGCAATTTTATCATGGTTTCCTTGGCAGCTGGATCATAACTAATATATGCTTCCTACATACTTCTTTAGGAATCTCACTGAGTCACGAAACAAGATTCCTTCATATTTCAGGGGGGCATTGATGAGTGCACAGCCCCCCTTATATGTCAACATGTTAGACAGCTGTGTTCCCTTTTATGCCTCCCCTGCTCGTACTGACAGCATGCAGAATGCAGTCATTCAGAAAAACAGGCAGACTGTGACGTCTGTTCACAATATTGTTCATGTTCAGTTTTGGTTCATCTGGGGTTCTCTTTTTTTGCACATGTATACATATATTGTGCTTGCATGTATGCATGTTCACATGTGTGTGTGTGCATGTGGAGGGGACAGGTTGACAATGGGTGTCTTCTTCACTCTCCCATAGAATAGGGCCTCTTATTTTTGTAGAAGTGGCTAGTCTATCTAGTCAGCTTGCCACAGGGAGCTAATCTCTGTCTCCCAAGTGCTGGGATTATAGGCAGTTAGCCATGCCCACTCAATTGGGGTTTTTCATATGGGAATTACATAGCAGAGAAACTAGTGCTAGATTTATTTATTTTATTATTTATGCGTTTATTTTTGTCAAGAAGGCTCCAACCTACCATCCCTCCAGAGCAGACTTCAAGTCTTTCCAGGAAAATTAAATTTGGGCCTAAAAACAACATTGCCTTAAACTGTATTTAGTAAGGTAAATTCCCGTGGTAGGAACCCAATGTTAGATATTTGTCTTTGCTTGGAAAAAATAACATTCACATTCAATAGTTTGTTTTTGGAAGAAAACAAAGATAGCGGGAAGCAAACAGGACAAGCAGAAGTGCGGGCGAGAGAAACTCCTTAGCACTCCTTAGCACTGTGCTCGTGGCGGTGAAGAAAGCAACTCATGGGAAAGGCGTGATATTTCACTCCGTGATGACCAAGGTGTCAAATGGACAAGAGCGAGAAGGAGGAGTTAGACCCCTCCTGTGAGCCCTCGGACCAACCACTCTGAAGCCCGGCAGCCCTGTTCACTTATGGCGCTGCTGGAAGCATCATGATGTTTGCTTTTGTTAACTAATTCTGGGCATTCCTAGTCTTTCGTTTGTTCAGGAAATTCAGCACTAGCCTCGCAAAGGATGCTGTGCGGATTTCCAGCTTGTTCCAGTCCTGTCTTTTTATCTTTTTTCAAACTTTTTATTTGATTTTATTCATTATTATTGTGTTTGTAGGGGGACGGGCACTTGTAGGGCCGTGGAGGTCAGAGGACAGTCCTGACAAATGTGAACTCCTTTTTCACCCTAGGAACAAACTCAGGTTACCAAGCTAATGCAACAGAAGCCTTTATCTGTTGAGCCATCTTGTTAGCTCAACTCTTTCTGGCACTTAAAAAATTATTATTATTAAATTTTTTGTGTGTAGGTTTATTTACTTTATTTAATGTGTATGAGTACTATGTTATACATGCCTGTGCCCTCAGGGATCAGAAGAGGGAATTAGATCTCCTAGAATTGGGGTTACAAACGGTTGTGAACCTCCATCTGGGGGCTGAGAATTGAACCTGGGTCCTCTGAAAGAGCAGTTAGTGCTCTTAACCACTGAGCCATCTCTCCAGCCCTCATTATTTTTATCTTTGTGTGTGTGTGCGCGCGTGTGCATGTGCATGTGCACACACAGTTGTAGGTTGTCTGTGGAGGCCAGAAGGGGGCACTGGAGCCCCTGGAGTTGGGTTACGAGTAGTTGCTTGATGTGGGTGTTGGGAACTAAACTCATGTCCTCTGCAAGATCAGTAAGTGCCCTGAACTGATGGGCCATTTCTACAGCCTCTCTGGCATAATCTTCAAACAAAACAGAATCTTCCTTTCATGTGGTATAGTACTCATGCTAATTCCTGAAGATTTTGTTTTGGTTACCTGAACGAGACTATTACTTCTTTCAAACAAATGAACGCTACCTTTGACTTGTGTCTAGTTCCTACATGGCTGATGTAGGCATGCATTTTATTATGCATTGTCTCCCTGCAGACCCAGACTTCCTGGTTTCATTGTCAGGGTTCGCACAAGATCCAGGAGCTACTCAAAACAATCGTGAAGGGATAGATGAACAAGAACAGAGTGGGTTTTTTTTTTCCTAATTTACTTCGTAAAAATATTTCTGAAATAAACACTTAGTAGAAAGTACTTCAATCAGGCATCATTTGGAAAGTAGATTTGAATGACTTCTCCAGGAGTCCTTTGGAAATCCTAATTAGGTCTGGGGTGAGTCTCTGGAATGCAGGTGTTTAATAAGATCCCAAGTGATGGTCCAGCAAACTCTGCTATAAATAGTCATAGGAAAAAAAATTGGAAAATAAGAAACGATATTTCATCTGGAGACTTTTTGTAGGTACAATAAGCCTTGGCATCTAACATACAATTTTAAAAAAATAAGTTAGTTATGGCCACTGAAAAGACATTGTATTTGAATCTGGTCCCCTCTCTTTAGGAGCACTGTGTCCACCAAGTGAATTTTTGCTGTTATTATTATCATTTTTTAACGTTGCAGGGGGAGCAGAGTTGCCTGACACACACCTTCTGAAGTTGCCGGACTAGAGCAGCCCAATTGCTCTCGCCTCCATTTCTGTTCTCAATTCTTGATGTAAATGAAGGGTGTTCAGAGGCCATCGGTGGAGGAAATTTACTGCTTATTTACTTTCACAGATCCTGTGGGCCCTGGGAAAGCTTCTCAAATGAGCATCAGATACAGGAACAAAACTGGAAAATTGAAAGGGAAATGCCATCGGTCAAAGAAAGACATAAATGGTCATCTGTTCTGAAAATGGCGGCCCAGTACACTTGGGCATAAGCCTAGGCTGGTGCTGATAAATCCATATTTTAAGAAAAAGCCCCAGACATGCCCCAATTATTGTATAGATGTCCATCTTAGAGCAGGACAAATGGTTGGCCGCTCTAATTGGCTCCTTGCACAAATTCAAATAGGCCAGAAACAGGACGACATTGTTATAGCAACACGTACTGGAAGCTTCTTGATAAAACATTACCTAACTGAGATCCTCAAACATAACGTGGCCCCTCGTAGAAAAAGTCACAAAGTGGCATCTGTAAGCTTACACAGCCACAGTGATATGCAATGATGCCTCTTATGGTGAATGGCTGCCCATGTGAATCAAGCATCCCTTTCTCCTTCCCAGCCCCCAATGCAACAGGCTTTCATGTGAAATTGCTTATTTGCATTGTAGCCTAGTTGAATATGGTGTGTTTGTGTGTTCTATTAGCATCACCTCTGCCAGATATTAGGAGGAGAGAGTGAAATGAACTACAGCACCTGACCATGAAGGGTTTATAATCAGACAGAAGGGTTGCTTAAAATAAATCACATCGCAAGGGTAGAATACGCTAAGTCCTCAATCGTGGGAAAGACAGAGTTTCTCAAACTTTAATGCGCCTGAGAATCTGGGGATCTTGTTACACAGCAGCTTCCGATTTGGTAGGTCTAAGACAGAGCCTGATGTTTTCCATTTCTCATCAGCTCCCAAGTCATGCCCATCCGAGGGTCACCTTTTTGAGTAGCGAACATTAGCTATCCACATGCAGTCTGTGGGATACGCTTTGGAATTCAGGAAAGCGTGGATACAGTCTGTGGGGTTTCAGACGTGTAGATGACATTTAAAACTACAAGACTGAAGTCACCAAGAGAGAACCGAGGAGTGGGGAGACCAAAGAGGCGAATGCCAGGCCTGCAGCTCATGCATGCAAATTTGACTTACATGCTCCCTTTGAAAGCAGAGACAACCAGGAACACAAGCTTGCAGGGGTATTACAAAGATGCTCACATACGGCTTCACAGAATTCAGACCTGAGAAAATAAGTCTTGCTCTTGATGGTCTTGGGGGAATCTAGTTCACACAGTGTACGGCAAAAAAATGACATCGGTCCTATGAAGTCATGTCACCCGGCACTTACACAAATACAGTCATGAAAAAAGTGCTGGGCTAACATGCTACTCAGGGGTTCTGATAATTCCACCAAACCTTTAAGAAAGCAACTCAAAGCAACTTTCTCAATACTGCACGTTATTCCTGTAACACAGCGCAGGCTATACATACAACGCATCTCTGTTTGATAATTGCTTTATTTCGGATTAAGACTGGCAATTTTCTTGTCAGAGACAGGCACGAGGTAGAAAGGGTGTGTGGACATGCGCACAGCATGGACTGTTTTTCTAACTTGCCAGCCCAGTTATGCTTGCTTTTTCTTACACTCGCAGGGCAGATTTGGTATTGGTACTGAAGTCTTCTCTTGTGGTCTTTTTTTTTTTTTTTTGGTTAAAAAGCCTCTAGGGGTTCGAACATGATTAACCCTGTTAAGTGTAGACTTGTAATTCCCTTCTAAACTGAACTGCCTATCAGAAGAGTTCTTGGGGAAAGTGGCTGAGGAAGTGGGGAAAGCTGGTAATGGACGGGCAGGATTTCTAAACCATTTATCCCAGTCATTAACACAGAAGTGCAAATCCTCAGGATTGCACAGGCTTTCTGTAAGCAGCTAGTCACCATGTGCTAATGCGTCTTTTAAACGTTAGCATATGTGTACTGAGCCAACCTTCCCGAGGGCACCCAGGGTGCAATCCATTCCCCGACAGGGCATGGTCACAGCTACTGACTCCATTCTCTGGAGAGCACACTCACCCCCCATCCACGGCCTCTTTTCCACCTTCTTTATTTAGTTACTTATTTTTAAATCTTTGCCGCCTTACGCTGCACCAGGAGACATATAAAAACTTTACACATAAAATCAATCCAACCAGATGCATGTGCACAGATGTATCTATACACCCACATGTATGTCACACAGAGAAAGAATTCCAACGATTGCAAAATCAATGATGTACCGATATTTGTCAACAGCAGTGACTGCCCTGGTGTTTATCATAGTCTTTGTTTTCCATGCTTTTTAATTTATTTTTGCAATAATTTTGGATTCAAATCCGGGGTCTTGTGCGTGGGAGGCAAGTGCTCTACCATAAAGCCAGATACTTAGCTTCTGTCTGTTTTATATTTTACCTTTTTGTCCAAAGTGGTAAGAGATTTAAAGTTCTGCTAAGAACTCAAGGGTTCTTGAGGGGCCCGCAACAATCTTCTGAAACTGACCTATATTTTGGTAGTGTTTTTCCATAAGTGGCTTTAAGGTGTTTGATCCAGAACTGACTGCAGCTCACTTGGGAATGTTAGAATCTCACGTTGCAATTTCTGTCAGCATCCCTGGGAAGGGTGCATGCAAAAAAACAAACAAGCAAAAAATTCAATAACACGGGACTGATTTCATCCCAAGGTGGGCCTCAGCACTTCCTTTCTGGTTTCCATTTTGTGTCTCACAGAAAGCTGAACTGACATGGAGGTGAGGGCATTTCTTTCTTTCTTCTGTTCCCTTTAATTCCTTCTAGCACAGACAGAAAGAAGTCTTAAGTGTGCTTTCAACACCCTCTTCTCAAATACTACGTTTCAAGTTTTGGTTCAAACTTGGGCGTCATGTACCGGTTATCAACACCTGACAGAAAGGAGCATGCATAATGAGTGGATTTACCCGAATGCCTGCCTGACAAGTCCGCCTATATCTCTGTGTGTGAAAGCACAGTCCGGATCATTTCTGTCGACTCTTTATGCATATCAAGCTGTAACTGACCTTACACACTTAGTGTGGTAGTAATAATCGGCCTTTATGAGAAAATCGGCTCTGTCTGCCGACATCGGAAGGAAGAAAATTGAAAGGAGAAGTGAAGCAACCACCTCCACCCCGTGCCCGTTTTGAGCTCCCTGCCTGCAGGACACATTCGTATTTGGGAAGTACTTGCAAAGTACACAGGCTTGATCTGTGGGGGTCAGCTTTGTTTTCTTTATTTGTTTTAAAGAAAAGACGATCAATAGACTACATTAGAGAAACAAACCAAAAAAACTCCCAGAAATTTAAAAGGCAGTAGAAATGGCAGACTGATAGATAGACTTATATCTTTGAATGGGCCCTTCATCATTGTAGCAAGTTATTACCATATTTAGAGTTATTACTATATCTGCACATAATAGTTCTGATTTTTTGTAATGATTTTATAGTAGTAAATGATCAGAAATTATTAAATGAGTGATAAGCCTAACCAGGCACAAAAATTACTTGTGCAGCGTGAAATGGCAGCAAGCGAGAGCTTTGCAGGCCGTCTTTGAATTTAATCCTCCCAGCTTTACCCGACCGTCACCCTTTACTGAAAGAACTGTATTTATATGTGTTTTTCAGATAAAGCAAGGAGATGTTTAACATATTTGAGAAGCTAGCAGCCAAAATAATCAGCTGCTAATCTACATGTCCATTATAACACTTTGGACATTTTAAAATAGACACACATGGCCTATTCGAATATACAAGCAAGTCCACCCCTACAAAGAAAAGACAAACATTGCTGTGCAAATGAATAGTGTTTTAGCGAACCAGCACTCAGACGTGAGAGCTGATGTTTTATGACTTGACTCTTAGCCTCCATAAAACACGCTCACGAGGCAGCATTTTCTTTGGGGATAAGTCATAACTTTGCCACGGAGGGCTATTAGGGGACCATTTGCTGACACAAGCCTGAACCTACAATTCCCACAGAGAAATGTTATTTCAAAAGGAAGGCTGACATAGGGGATTTTGGGGGAAATCCCCCCAGGGGATCTGACCAGGGTAACGCAGTTTCCCACATTTGAACAAGGACTGTGTTGGGGAAACGGCACGTGTGGTTCCCAGTTGCACTGAGGCAGGAGCGTACCACTTCCCTCTTCAACGCAGCTATGGGTTTGCATTTAGGGACAACCAGTTGGGTATGCCGGTTGTTCTTGGGAACTCTTACCTTGCACAAGAGTATGCTTCCCAGTCCTAGTGTGGGGGTGGACTCCAGAAGCCCCCAGATAATACAGGCTATTATCAGACCCTATCGCTGAAGACACCCTATGATTTGACCATAGGGCATAGTGTGATTATTGGACATAGATAAAGCTGGAACAGCTGGAAGCGTCCTTTTGGTCGGCTAGCCTTCATAGTTCTAGAAGATGCTATATAGACTGCTGGGGGTGGAGGAGTCATCGACAGTCTTACTCGGCTGTGGGACCAACATGTCACACAGCTAACTTCCCAGACAAGATGTACCCACCCTGATGCAGTAGTGGCAGGGTTGTCATTTGGACAGTCACTTGTTTCCTGGATGGATGCGAGTCCCTCTGCACAGGAGAAAATGTGTGCCTGGTACTGTAAACCTGGCTGAAATCCCATGGCTGGAGGGGGCACAGGCCCGAGAAGGAAAGCTACTACTGTTGTTTTAATAAGTGGACCTGGTATAAAAGTACCTTTCTAAATGTTTACGCTTATGCTGATAGATCAGTGTTGCTGTCGGCTTTGCTCCCAGAGGATTCTTTTCGGAGTGGGTGGCAGTTACCGCTGAGATTTATAATTGACAAAAGGACTGTTCTACCCTAGAAGGAGCATCTCTCTCTCTCTCTCTCTCTCTCTCTCTCTCTCTCTCTCTCTCTCTCTCTCTCTCTCACACACACACACACACACACACACACACACACACACACACACACACACGCTCGCACACACACGCTCGCACACACTCTACTTGCTCCAGCATTGCAGGGAGGGCATTGAAGAGGAGGCAGGTAAGAGTAGAGGAAAGGGTGGAGTGTTGTAAACACCGCCTTCTGGGCATGCCATGGCAATTTCACTTAGGAAGTAGTTGCAGATGCCATTATCGGCCTAAGACCTGTAGTGCCGGAGCCCATCAACATTGTGCTCTGGAGTGAGGACAGGCTCACAAAACCCTATTTTTCTCTGAGGGTCTATAAGTCATTAATGGTTGCTGGGGAAGGAGGAAATGTTTTCTTCAGTGTTGTAGCCATTGGTTAAGTGCCCGTGCTCCTATAAATAACCCTCACCCACGTTCCTGTCAGCAGCCCTGATGAAATTCATTATAACACACACACACACACACACACACACACACAGAGAGAGAGAAAGAGAGAGAGAGAGAGAGAGAGAGAGAGAGAGAGAGAGAGAGAGAGAGAGAGAGAGAGAGAGAGAAAGGAGAGACAGACAGACAGACAAGAGTATCAAAAGAGGATAATGGGCATGGCTGATCAAAATAAGGCAAATCCTCGTATTTGGTCCATGGTTGGCTCCGAGTCCCACTTTTGATGATGATGTACATTCTCACCTCCTCCAATGTCTTCCCATGTGTATTAGGGGGAAGTTGTGGGAGACTCAGCTAGTCAAAAGCTGCTCTCTGTGAGAAGCCAAGTCCCGTATTGTCTTGCTAATCTAACACAACACAGATCCTGAATTGTTGACTGGCAGCGAACTGGCATGCGCACTGAATTTATTTTTAAAACTCATCTGGAGGATGGTTTTCTTTCTTTAGGGACTTTTCTGTTTAAGCAAAACAACACTCTCTCTGCTCACGCATTAGGCTGTGGACTAAAATAAAACTTTATGTTTTTTCTTTTCCCTCTTTTTGGCAGGCAGGAAATTACTTTCATGTAGTCATTTGTAGGACCTTAGGGTAAAATTATATTTCATAGTTCCCCTGTTCCCAGGCTACGGAGAGAGAGGGAGAGGGAGAGAGAGAGAAAGAGAGAGGGGGGAATATTTTATGTATATTTGTTTTACAAATTTGCTCGATACTATTGGGAATAATTACGTTGTATCCCTGAAGGTTAGTAATTCCTTAAGAATGAGCTTTCTGTTGTAATTAGTAATTTAGATGCGGTTAGGAAAAATTGAAATGAACGGGTAATTTCTGATACTACCATTATTTATTAAGCTAGTTCTTTGAAACACACGGCAGAGATCATAGCGACTGCTAAAACAGAGTTCTCATTCTTTACTTTCTGAGGGCAGACAATGCAGAAGTACACAGTAAAATGGTGACATTCAGCATTTGGGAAGAAAAAGCCCATTATACGACACCAGTCTATGCAGGCGTGGAAAGTAGACCCAAGGGCTGCTGGGAAGGGCTCTCAATGAGTTCATCTTTCCTGGTTTGCTACTGGTCAGTGTCAGACATTAGGCTCAGGACATCAGTAGCGCAAACAGGAAGTAATGAGCAAAGGGAGGAAAAAAAAGAAATAAAATAGAGATATTCATCTAAGAATAATAATAAGCTCATTCTTAAGGAATTACTAACCTTCAGGGATACAACGTAATTATTCCCAATAGTATCTAAGAAGTCCTACTACCTTCGATAGAAATCAAAGCACAGTCGGGGTTGAGGGTAAAGGGTGGAGGGGATAGGGAGTAGGGGATGGGGGGAGGGCTTCACCAAGCAGGAAAAAGCTAGATTGAGTGTTGCTGGTTTCCACCACAGTAATTAAGGTTACATCTTCAGGGAGGGGGATGGTAAGGAGAGAAAACAGAAAAGGGCAGGCAGGCAGTGTAGGGCCTCTATGTGTGTCCCCAGACAAATCCTGGAAATATCCTTGGCTCTGTCCTGGCCAGAGACCAGGAATGCCAGAAGAGAGTTCTGATTTCTTACACCCTTTCTCCTAATGAACATGCCTACCTGGAGGCTGCCCAAGAGAGTAGGTTACAGTCCCAGCACAGACATTAATTCCTCTGGTCAATAGTTGTGGAACTGGATTTCTGGATTTTCATGGTAGGAGCAGGTTGTATTTATTCCCTAATTTTCAGCACATCTCCCAAATGATCAAATTATTTCAGGGTCTCAATTCTTTTTTTTTTTTTTTTTTTTTTTTTTTTGTTTTTCGAGGCAGGGTTTCTCTGTGGTTTTTGGAGCCTGTCCTGGAACTAGCTCTTGTAGACCAGGCTGGTCTCGAACTCACAGAGATCCGCCTGCCTCTACCTCCCGAGTGCTGGGATTAAAGGCGTGCGCCACCACCGCCCGGCCAGGGTCTCAATTCTTGAGGGAACAACATTACAGTGGCCTTGGAGACCACTGGGGATATTAGGGGTTTGTTGAGGACCATGAAGGGAAAGTTATTTCCTTCTAGTCAAAAGAATGGAATAAACCTTTGTCCCTAGCTGGAAATTTGACATTGTAATCTGCTCCAAAGATCAGAACATTATATAACTATCGTCTCCTCCTTTAAGAATTAATCCTAGCGGGCCTGTCAATCACCTAGCCAAGAGACCACTCCTAGGGATGGAAGACTCACCTAGAGCCATGTTAAGGTGAGGTAAAGAATACTTATACTCTTGATTAGATGATGTTCTTTTGCTCCCCAGACAGTTACTCAGAAAAGCATAATTTTTCCTCTTTCTTTTTTTCTCCCAAAGCTTTCCCAGATCTTTTGAGCTTTCTCATTCTTTCCCTCTGAAGCTCCCTCCCCACTCTGCCACACCGCTGCTTGCAGGCGCTTTCATCAGGAAAGACATGGATTTTCTCACCTCTTTCCTATCTTATTCTTCCTGCCATCTACCAGCATTGACAGCTCGCCTGCCCTGCTTCCCCCTCAAACTTTAATAAAATCACCTTCTATCTTCCTTCTGAGTCTCTTAAAGGGTTCTTTCACTACTAAGACTGTTGTAATTGGAGCGGCGGGGCTGTGTCCCCAGCACCCCGGCCACCTGGCTTGCTTATGCCCCGAAATAACAACACACAAACTGTATTCATTTAAACACTGCTTGGCCCATGATATCTATCCTCTTCTCGGCTAACTCTTGCACCTGGACTAGCCCATTTCTAATAATCTGTGTAGCATCAGTCTTACCAGGAAAAATTTTAGCCTATGTCCATCCTGGGTTGGAGCTTCATCGCGTGTGCCTCAGAGAGCAGAGCTCTCACGTCCGCCCGGGAGAGGGGAGCATGGCGTCTCTGAGCTCACTTCCTCTTCCTCCCAGCATTCTGTTCTGTTTACTCCACCCACCTATGTTCTAACCAATAAAATGGGCCAAGGCAGTTTCTTTATTTTTTAACCAATGAAATCAACAGATTGATATATGACACTCCCACATCACTTCCCCTTTTTTCTGTTTAAACAAAAAAAAGGAAGGCTTTAACTAGAATCTTTCCCGGTAAGACTAATGCTACACAGATTATTAGAGATGGGTTGATCAGGATATGAGAATTAGCCTGTAAGGGCTACAGTTAATGGGCCAAGCAGTGTTTAAAAGAATACAGTGTCCATGTAATTATTTCGAGGCATAAGCTAGCAGGCAGCCGGGGTGCTGGGGACGCAGCCCCGCCGCTCCTATTACTATAGAATAAGACTAAGAACCCAAGAGGGAACCCCAATTTTCCTGGTAACAATACTAAGCCATTAGTCTTCATCTAGATGATACAGTTATGAACTGATTTTCATTAAACTCAACTTCCTGAGAAGAGCTGAAGACTTTTCTGTGACCTTCCATGCACAGTGTCCAAGGACAGCTGACTTATGACCTTAGTGATGGTTTGTGTTGTAGAGCTGTATATATCGGGTTATTTGGCAATTATGCTCTCTATTTTAAATTATAACTATGTCATGAGAAGTTCAGTCTGTAGCTCCAGTGATCTTGAGATTCCCTGTTTGATGGAGGAGGGTCATCTTTCTATCTGTTGTTTCATTGGTTAAGTAATAAAGAAACTGCTTGGCTTCTGATAGGACAGAAAATTAGGCAGGTGGAGTAGACAGACAGAATGCTGGGAGAAAGAAGCCGAGTCAGGCAGTCGCCATGATTCTCCCACTCTAGACAGACGCAGGTTAAGATCTTTCCTGGTAAGCCAGCTCGTGGTGCTATACAGAATATTAGAAATGGGTTAGATCAATATATAAGAGCTAGCCAATAAGAGGTTAAAACTAATGGGCCAAACAGTGTTTAAAAGAATACAGTTTCCATGTAATAATTTCGGGTAAAGCTAGCCGGGTGGCGGGAAGCAGACTGTTGCTCCCTCAATACTACACCTATTGACTTTTCAAGTTAGAAGAATACGGTTTCCCCAAAATAAATCAAAGTAATCCAATTATTGTGAAATTATTTCAAATTACAAGCAGACTATTTCATTCTTCCACAGCTGACATGGCAAAAGGTTGGGAAGGTTTCTGAACTGGAGGAAGGGCATGAAAGGAATAAAATGAGAACAATGGAACAATAAAAATATATAATTGAGAGCCCACAGACTGGGGGAAAATACAAACAATCCAAAGGAAGTTTGACATAAAACCAGAACGAAAAGTTAGAACACCTAGTAGGGGTAAGAGAGACAGCACCAGAAATGTGACAAAGATATCTCATGACCATTCGATACAACACTTGGCATCTAAGCTAGAGCAAGAAGACAACTGAAAAAGATCAAGGAGACACAAGTAGGAAAGGAAGAAGTCAAAGTATCGCTATTTGCAGATTATATGATTTTATGCATAAAATACCCCAAAACATTACAAGAAAACTATCTACAAACCTTGCAACCTACAACAGTGACCTTCCCACATGATATACTGGTACAGTAGTGGCACAAATATTATAAAATTAACCAACCATTTTCTGCTGTGACTTCAGGCTCACTCTGTGAAATGCAACCCATACCTAATACCAATACAGTGGACAAGAACCTGAGACAAGATAGGTCATGGACCTAGGGGAAAACCTAATACTATTTTTCTGCTAAAGGAACATAGCAATAAAATGACTTCTAGTCACATAATGTTGTCCCCATAGATCGCTGTCTCTCTCAACCCACATTAGAGAGGCTTCTTAATGCAGTAGATGGCAATTAACACAGAGACCCAATCCATAACTGGGCATTGTGCAGATAGTTAGAGACTTTGGAACACTAAGTCCTAAATGGGCTGTTTAATGTTGGGAATCAGTGAGCCCCCAGATCCTGAATTTCTTGTAAACAACTTGTTTTCTCCTGATCTGAGTGCCTGCAGCTGCTCTGAGCACGAGACCCTCAGGAGTTCCAGATGACCAGAGAGTAGTTTCTGGTGCATTTGGCTGGGGCGTGGCTATCTCTATATTAGCTGCCCCTGAGAACAATAAAGGGGGCATTCTTGGGGCATTCTGGCTCCAAGGATGACCCGTGTCACTCTCTGTCTGTGAGTCTTTGTGTGTTTCAATCTGTCTGTGAGTCTTTGTGTGTTTCAATCTCCAGCCCCTTGCCCAGTATACAAACTGCATGGTGGCGCATGGAGTATAGATGGGGCGTGGTGCGCTACAGTTTAAAAATATTTAAAACCCCTCCTCTCAAGGCTCAGGGATCCATGAAGACCAAGAGGCAGAAAGATTTTTATGTGGCAAAATTAAGATGACTCCAAGGAAATAATGCCTTCCAGACACAGCAGGACCACTTCTCATATGAGCTCACAGAGACTGTGGCAATACATATAAAACCTGCACCAGCTCAAGCCGGATGCGCTATCAGCACTGAGAGGGGTTTGTGGACACAGGGTCCCACCCCTAATCAAGAAGCTACTTAGCCGGGCGGTGGTGGCGCACGCCTTTAATCCCAGCACTCGGGAAGCAGAGGCAGGCGGATCTCTGGGAGTTCGAGCCCAGCCTGGTCTACAAGAGCTAGTTCCGGGACAGGAACCAAAGCAACAGAGAAATCCTGTCTCGAAAAACAAAAAAACAAAACCAAAAAAAAACAAAAAACAAAACAACAACAACAAAAAGCTACTTGCAATCCATGGCTGCTAGCAATGGGAAAATTATTTTCTCTAATGGAATCTCATTGGGCATATTAATCACACCCCAGAACAGGACCCATGCCCACGAGTTTGCCCAATTCAAAATGAACTCAATGATATTTTGTGGACCTTTTATTTCATTTTGCTTGTTTGGGGAATTTTTTTGCCCTTATTGGTCTTTTGCTTGTTTTACTTTTATTTTTGTGTTTTAATGGGGTTTTTAATGTTTCTTGATTTGGCTTTGCTTCTAGTGAGAAAGAGAGACAGAGAGAAAGAGAAAGAGAGAGAGAGAGAGAGAGAGAGAGAGAGAGAGAGAGAGAGAGAGAGAAACAACAAGAACATAAGGTAGAGAAGTGGGAAGGATCTGGGAGAATTAAGGGAGGATAAAAACATGATCAAGGTATATTGTATGATTTTTCCAATACAAATAATTGGAGTAATATAAACTTATCATTTATGCATTCAACTCATTCACAAGTATTTTAATATTTTAGTATTTTATTTGTTTGAGTGTTTTATGTGCATGTATGGCTGTGTACCATGTGCATGCATGGAGCCCATGGATTTCAGAAGAGGGCATCAATCAGATCCTGTGGGACTGGAGTTAAAGATGGTTGTGAGCCACTCCATGGGTTCTGGGAATTGTACCCAGGTCATCCTCAAGGACAATGCATGCTCTTAGCCACTGAGCCAACTCTCCAGGCACACAAGTAGTTTCCAAACCTCTATTTGATGATAAGCATTATTCTAGATGTACAAGGTTCTTTTTATTATATAAGAAGGACAGACTGAAAGAGAAAGCAAGCCAAGTGTGATAGTTCACATCTGCAATTCCAGCACTCTGGAGGCTGAGGCAGAAGGATTACTGCAAATCTGAGGACAGCCTGGGTATATATCTAGACCTTGTCTCAAAATAAAACTAATCAACTAAAGTCCAAAACCAGTCTCACTAGGATAAGGCAAGGACTGTGACAGCTGGCTGCTTCCTATTGGCAGCCCTAGAGGGTGAATTTAGTGCCCGCCTTCTTAGTATCTAAGGGCTGTGTGCATGCCATTAGCTTAAGACCCCTTTCCATCCTGTAAGACAGCAGTGTGGTCCCACCCCTTCCTTAATTACCTTTTCTTACCCCACAGTCTCCTCCCTCTTCCCCTCCCACTCTTTCCCCCTCTCTCTTGTTCATACACACAACTTCCCTTCCCTTAGCACACCCCTCCAGTCTGCTGCCTTTCCCAACTCCCTCTCACAGGGACTCTTGGGATGATAGTCAGTCTACCTGTAAATTTTTCCCATCTCAATATGCTCAATTTAGTCACCACTGCAAAGTCCTTTTTTTTTCCCATGTAAGATGGCATTTATGAATTCTGAGGATTGGGCTGGACATGGTCCTCTTGGCGGAGAATTGTTTTATCTCCCAGACCAGTTATAGCACCTTCACTTTTGAAGAGCAGTCACCATAAAACTCTGTGTTCGGCAAGACTGGAGGGAAACAAAGTTTTGGACCAAGACTGAGAGTTTGTCAGACCCTTGCTAAGAGGACATAAAAGGAAGGCTCAAAGATGCGAAAATAAACAACATATAACAAATATGCATAGTTATACATTCACTGCTAAAAACAAAGAGAAAGTGAAGCTCTAAATGTTAAGAGAAGAAGGAAGAGAAGGAGAGGAAGAGGAAAAAGAGGAAGGGGGGAGGAAAGAGGAGGAGGAAGCGGCGGCAGCAGCTAATAATGGTATCTCTCACCTGTACTATGCAAGGTTAGATTGGTCTGGGTAATGGAGGGATCATGGCAAAACAAGCATCAACATGGAAAAGGACTGTAAAGCAAGGTTGTGGAGATGAGTGAGGGTCTTACTGGGATAAGAGTTACAGCAACCTAAGGCGCCAATAAGATGTGGAAAGAAGATAGAGGTCACATGTTAGCATTCTGAGAACCTCGGAAAGAACAGACATGGGAAAGGAAGAACCATCACTCCAAAAGGGCAATGACTCAAACATACCTTATGGGCCAGAGGGTGACTCGGTGGTGAAGAGCATTTGCTGCTCACCGGGAGGACCAGCTTTGGTCCACTGTGCCCACATGGCAGCTTGTAACCATCCGCAGCCCCAGTTCCAGGGGATCTGAACCTCTCTGATCTCCATGGGCACCAGGCACACTTGTGGGTCCACATGCATACACTCAGACAAACACTCATACACTTAAAAATACATAAATCTAAAAAATTTTAGAAAGCATATTTTAAGAAAATGGAGGAAATTGTGCTGGAGAGATGGCTCAGAGGTTACGAGCACTGACTGCTCTTCCAGAGGTCCTGAGTTCAATTCCCAGCAACCACATGGTGGCTCACAGCCATCTATAATGAGATCTGGTGTCCTCTTCTGGCATGCAAGCATAGATGGAAGGATTGTTGTATACATAATAAATAAATAATACATAATAAATAAATCTTTTAAAAAAGAAAATGGAGGAAATTGCAAGATTAATGAACTCTTCTAGTAAGGGATTTTCTTCCTTTCTCCCTCCCTCCCTCCCTCCCTCCCTCCCTCCCTCCCTCTATCCATCCATTTCTTCTTGGGGAAAGAATTGAGTTCACAGATGAGAAGACATCTCTTTCCCCGGTGCTTTCCAGGACTCACTGGGCTGTAGCCTTTCACTAAGCAACCTGCAGGTGCTTTCTTGCAGCAGGAGCCCGTGGGTACAAGGCTTGCTGCCTCTCAGGAGACTAGTCCTGTGGATCTGGGCGTCCTTTGTTTGTCAGTCTTCCTGCCTCAGCGAGCTGGTGAACTCCACCCTCATTTTCTGTAAACCTCAGCACTGAGATTTGCGCTAGACCATACACGAGTTTGAGTGGACCCAAACTCTGCTTCCCGGTGGCGGCTCACAACGCTGGGGCAGAGGGGCACCCCTCAGAGTGGAAAGTCAGCAAGTATTACGTTCCACGGGCAGTTCTTGAGCTATGTCTGGTGTTGTAGCCAGCACACTGGCTCCCTGGGGCTTCCTGAAGCCTCCACACAAGCTCACCGGGTGAGTGAACGTCACCGAGGAATATTTATGAAAGAGCCCTGTGGCGGGTGGCATGTGGGGCTGGGCTGTGTAAGAAGAGCAGTCGCAGCCGTGTCTTTTGGGAGCTTAGAATATCAAACAGGACGTTTTTCAGAGCCCAAAGTTGCCGGGTGAGGCAGGGCACTAAAAGACTTCATTCACACCCGAGAGAGCCGGGTTTTTCTCAACCCGTGTCTTGCTCTGTCTGGCCTCCCAGGCTCTAGACTCAAGCTCAGCTTAGTTAAAAGGGTCCATTATTAGAAGAGCCCACTACAACTCCCTGTGTTAAAACAGAACTTATTCCAGAACTTAGACAAGTCCATTCACCTCCCTTCCCCGGGTTCCACTGAGTCCACTCAGGTTATAAAGGTGAATGGCACGTTATCATTTCTTTCTAAGAAACCTGTGGCATCACATGGGGGCAGGCATCGTGATCGCAGATATAACAGAGCCTTGGTGACGCACATCTTGACCCCCCAGGAAATGAGCGCGTGAAGGTTCTCTTTGCTCCTTCTGATACGCAGGGATGGGAAGGTCTCAAGGAGAAGAGCGCCTTTAGTCAGTTATAAAAGTCAAATGAAATTTTGATATGGGGATAAAACTGGTCACAGGCCTGACTGCCAAACTTTTGGAGGGGTCCTAGAAGAGTTGGGGGAGATGAGCTTATCTGAGAAGCTTATAAAATAATTCCTTTTCACGTGGTCTATTTCCCTTCTGCTCCCTCTGCCTAGTCCTATCCCAGCTTCACTGCAGGGGCTGTTCCCATTCTGAACTGAAGAAAGGCAAGGTGAAAGAACAGTTGGATTCTGAATTCACAGTAACTGATGAAGTATTAAACAGTCCAGCCCTCCCTGAAAGTCATCAGAGTCAGATGGAAGCAAGGCAATCTTACACACTGTCCAGTGATAGAGATCCCTTTCTCTCATCCTGGGAGTCGATGAAAAGACCTCTGGGAATATTAATCGACAGAAGAGCCCACGTTAACCTTGCAGAATTTAGAGGTCAGACTGACCACCACAGGTCATGCGGTCCATCATTCCCAGATCTAGAAAACATACAGTGATAAAGCTGAGGTGGTCTTTTCTCCCTGTGAGTTTCTCGTGAGGACAGCCCTCACTCTGATGTGTCTGACCCAATGCTGAAGCCTTCCCTCTTGAACTTTCATTTCCACAAACAACGCCTTTCTTCTTCCTGTTATCTCAAGGTCGCACACTCAAGAGGTCTTGCCTTACTGACCACAGCCAAGGTTGGCCTTAATCAAGGGCCAGGAGGGGAGGGCACTTCCCCTTCACCAAACTCCTTCTCTGCCTGTGGAATGCTCACATGACAGACAACACAGGATCACACTTAGATCTCTGTCAAAGTAAATGAGCATTACCTGTTCTGTTTCTCTGAAACAAAAAGCAAATGATGCCCTTAGACCAAAGGACTTCACAGTCATAAACGAAGCCAGTCAACTGAAGGAAAACATTTCAGACCTCTGACATATGATGGCCAAATTTGGAAGGGAATTGGAAGGAAATTATTCCTTTTTTTATTTGTTTTTATTGAATTTTTAAATTTATTTTTATTTTGCTTTATTTAATTGTTTTTATTCTTTACATGGATGAACTATTCAAAATTCTCTACAATTTCAGAGGGGGTTTGCAATGCATCTTAATCAATTTGTCTCGAAATTTCTTTTTTTAACTTCATCACTACTGAAAGCCAAACGCTCTCTGCCCCTGTACTATAGTAATACCAATGTGCACACTGCACCCCGGCATCATATCTAAAAGACCAACTATTATATAAATGGAACTCCCTGAAGCCGGAGCTTTCTGTGGACAAAATAGACCAATTGTAAATATTTTAAAATGCTGACTTGCATAGAAATTACTTGGATTTTTTTTCTGATTAATAAGAAGCGTTGAGATTTCTGTTCATACTTTTTCTCATCTTTAAGATCTTTGTTATAATCATCCCAGCTGAATTTGTTCAATCTCCGAGCCATTAAACAAAGTAAGCCAGATAGATCTTTCTACCAGCGAATGTGTGATTCACATCTGTCACTCCAGATTTAAACGTCCAGTGAGATTCCTTCTCCTATTGAAAATAGGCATGCGTTCTTCATCCAGGATAGGAATAGAAGGAGGTTCTCATTATTTTTATATTGTTAATGTTTTACTGTTTAACTTTATAACTAAATAACAATCAAAGTACACAAATTGTCGACTCATTTATCCGATTTGCCTTGCTTGTCAAGTACTCATGATGGATGGGTGGAAGAAAAGAGTAGGCTAAGATGGTCCTTTGCTGACAAGGAAAGACTTGGAGAACCTTGCGCGCGCGCGCGCGCACACACACACACACACACACACACACACACACACTCTAATGCAAGGCAGAGAGGAAGCCATCCATAACACAAACACCCCGCACAGCACTTTCCATTCGGGGACATCGTGCCTGCTCTTTTCATGCCCCTGGTCCGCGAATATTTGTGGGCATACTGCATTTAATATTAATGGCAACTTCCCGTGCTTTCGTTAGTTCTTTGGAGGCCTGACTTAAGTAGTTACATAAAATCGCATTAAGCAAATGACATGCTTAGAGGCCTTAGGTTGTTTTAGCTCTTTTAGATAAAATTGCACTAGAGGCTTCGAATGAAAGTTTTTCCATCTTCGGGATTAATCTTCCCCAAATACATTTCTGAATGAGAGTGATATGCTGGCATGGTGCTCCTATTATTTATAAGACACCTTAAAGTCCATAATTGTTTTTAAGTAGACTCTTTACCGCTGCCCTGGGGAGCACTCACTCAGCTGCTGGCAGAGAAAGCAATGCTTCCAGGAAGAGGGTGGATAACTCCAGCCTTTCAGAAGATTCCTCTTTCGAACTGTCACTACTCGTAGGTAAATAGCGTCTCATTATTACCCTATTCTTTCCCAAGTTCGGGATTTTCCATTTTCCGCTTTGAGAATACCGGGGCTTGATCTGGTCTTTAGGGCAGAAAGAGGATCTCATTAAAGACCTAAGAGACAAAGAGACAGAGGAAACCTCTGGGGTGGGACAGTGAGCATTATTAATGTGGCAGGAGCTGAGTGATTTCACTTTGTTTTTGCATCATTGTGTTATATAGTTCCCGGAAGAGCACGACACCAGGGTGTGGGAATGTCAGTGCACACAGATTTCACATCTGCCTGGCCATGTGAACGTGACCACACCAGGAGTCTAGATGTTGCTGTCCTTCACAGAGATCACTGCGAAGAGAATTTGCTCCTCAGTGACTGAAAGGGAGGTTCCAGAGGGACATGCCCGAGAATGGCTTAGAAATTATAGACCAGATAGCTGTCATAAAGCTATCAGCAGTTAATAAAGTGAGGTTTTCTTTTCATTGAAAAATAGTTGGCGTTTCTCCCCCTTGGAAAAAAATATTGACGTTGGAGGCCTTTGGAACTGTGTCTAAGCTTCTTTTGCTGACTTTTTCATTTCCTGTTTCTTTCTTTCCTTTTTGCTTATAGTGAGGTCTTAGAGACAAGTTCCAAATACGTTCAAAATAAATGTACGTTCTCTAAGGTAGTGTAACGCCAATATCGCTGCTCCTAGAGCCCTGCTATTAACATTGCACCCCACCCCAGGGATCCCGGGGCTCTAAGGATGTGGAGACACTTGTAGGAAAAGTTCCAAACACAATCCCTAGAGCATTCTGAATAAAAAGCAAGCTTCTAGTGAGAGGAATCAAATGGTGTCTGCCCAGTGCTTCGTAAGTGTGCTTGGCTTAAATACAAACATTACTGATGCTGCCACAGGGAACAAGACGGGCATTAGAAAATCTGAAAATCTCTCTCCTTTGCTCTCTCTCTCTCTCTCTCTCTCTCTCTCTCTCTCTCTCTCTCTCTCACACACACACACACACACACACACACACACAGACACATATCCCAAATTACCTAATAAGATGCTATGCTAAGATTTTATCTAAGACTCCAAGAAAGTTTTTAATGAAGCAACCAAGACCCATGCTATCTGCCTGCAACAGATCAGCAAAAAGACATACTACGCTCTTCTGTGGAACTCACAACTGTTACACAGCATATAAGCAGTTAGTGTTGAATACAGACATGGGGGATGGGAAGAGATATGAAGGTATCTCATGAGATGACAGGACAGGAGATCCAACTGGCCAGGGACATATTTTACCTCTAGCAGGAGTATATGTAGCAGGCAGGCAGGCGGAGAAATGAATGGGGAAGAACTTTCCAGAACCCATGTATCTGAAGACTCTAAGTGAGCAGAGATCATAGCAGGGTCCCCAAGATGACAAGAGACATTTAAACTTGATCATAAAAGCAATATGAAGTTGGGGCTCAGGACCTGGGGGTTCTGAGCCTTTTGAAACGTGTCAGCCTTTCCCCCTTGACCCTCTGTATTTTTCCTTCATCGTTTTACTTTGCAAATAGAACTGTGACTTTAGTTTTTATTACTTCAAAAGTGGTATGTGTCAAAGAAGAAGGCATATGGTAAGAAGATGTCCATTGTGAAAAAACATTGGGCCTTGATTTCCAAAGTTCTTAAGGGAACATGGGAATTTACAAAATAAGTAGAAAGTGGGTGTTGAGAGTAGGAGGGCAGAGGGCCTGGTTAGAATAATAAATTCTGCTGGATGGTGGTGGTGAATGCCTTTGATACTAGCACTCAGGAGGCAGAGGCAGGCAGATCTCTGTGAGTTTGAGGCCAGCCTGGTCTACAAGAGCTAGTTCCAGAACAGGCTCCAAAGCTACAGAGAGACCCTGTCTCGAAAAACCAAACACTAAAACAAACAAACAAGCAAAAACAAAAACAAAAGAAAAGAAAGAAAGAAGAAAGAAAGAAAGAAGGAAGGAAGGAAGGAAGGAAGGAAGGAAGGAAGGAAGGAAGGAAGGAAGGAAAGAAGAAGAGTTTTCCTTGGAAGTAGGGCAGAGAGAGTGTGATGGTCCATCTTTGACAGATATAAACTCTTCAGGAAACAAAACTTGGCTCCTACAACAACTGTACTTGACAGATTTGGGAATCCAGGGTTTCATGAAGAGAAAGAAGAAACAACACAGATACACCCCATGAGGACTGCATGTTGACTGCGCATAGCCAAAGAACTGAGCACCATCCTAAAGCAGAGATGGCGACTATAGGTTTAGAAGGCCTACGTTGAACCCAGTACAAGCACATGGCTTTCACAAAGTAGTGGGTATGGGCCTTCTTACAGCAGCATTGAAAGATCTGTTGGTATGGATTGATTTAAACATAATGGCAGCAGGTGAAGGTCACAGAGGTGGGCTCTGTTTCCTGTGAAACAGACAATAAAGGATACCATGGAACAGAGGCGGTGAGCTCCGGCATTTGTCCTTAGGAGTTTCCACCAGGTTTACCATGACCTAAGTCATTTCTTATCCCTCTTCCAGTTTCTCTTCCACCACTCTTTCCTTCTTTCTGAGTCTATCTCTCCTGACACTATTTCCTGCCTCTAGTTATTCCTCCAATATTTCTTTTCTTCCTTTCTTCTCTAGCTCATTAAAAATAAAATGAATTTATTATGCATATGTATGTGTATGCCATAGCATGTGTCTTAAGACATCAGAGGGTGTCAGTACTCTCCTTCCATCCTGTGGGTCTCAGGGGGTCTTCTGTTTGGGCCTATATTCTCTTTTCTATTACACTGTGATCTATAGGCCTCTTTCTGGAGGACAGTGGAATTTGGAAGCCCTAAGGAGGAGTCAAGCACTTCCTGGTCCTTGCTTTAGAAGCTGACGTTGGAGCTGGGAGGAAGCAGATAGTGACTGCAGGGACAGGCATTCATAGGCTCCATCCAACTTCCTGCTCTCAAGCTCACCAGCCACACTGTTCCCATGCTGACACTCCAGGCAGGATTGTTTATCCATCACACAATGCTAGTCTCTGTTGTGTCTGTTGGAGCTTTGGCGAGGACTCTGGCTTGGATTGGACAGTTGGACCCAGGCACATGGTCAACACAAAATACGAGAGATCCATATTTGGACATGTGCAAGCCTTAAACATGAATAGGGGGTTGGAACAACTGTGGCTCTGGAAATCCAGCCCACAAATCAGGTCACACATCAGGGAAAATCAAAACAGAATTAAGTTGGCTGCTTTTTCTCTGCAGAGACTTGAGAGGCATTCGTGAAACCTTTTTAAAAAAAATTTTTTTTTAATGCTCAAGGCAGTTTTTGGCATGGCCAAATGTTATCAGTGCCCTATTTTATACAACTTTTTCTCACACACCAAGGAAGGAGTTCCAGAAACTCACCCCAAGCATGGATTCAGTGGCAGCACAGAGTCAAATGGAATTTTCTTCCTAAAGAGCTGAGAGAGCCCTCTGGCTAGGACAACACACACATATTGCTGCCCAAGGAATAGCCAAGAACTGCCATTGCATAAAAGGACACAGATCTCTGGCCTCCAGAACTGACCTTCCTTGGGCCCTGAAACTTAGAATCCTTTCTGACTTACCCTTTCTGTATCTCCTTGTAAGGTTGAAACTTCACTGTAGCCAGCTCTTTTTGCCTGCCTTTGTTTCTGGACAGCAGTTAGCTAGATCTTTCTAGGCTCACGCCATCCTTCTAGTTGTGATTATCTTTCAAGTTCGAGGTCATAGTACCTAAATAGATCTCCTTCTCAATCATGCTGCTTTTAATGCCTCTTTAAATGCACTGTGTATTCCAGTTGTGACCTGAGGGAATTCTGATGTCACTAGAGGAAGATGTTTCTTGGTGCTTCCAACCCCACCCCCACAATCTACTTGAAACTACCTTTTCCTAAAATACTAACATTTCCCCCTCTATTATTGGTTTAGAAGGTGAGGAAAGATTCAGTTGAACTGGAGGAAAATGCAGCAGTGGGCCAGAAGCCTAAACCTGAGTTCTCTTTTAAAAACATGCTTAGGCTTGAATACCTAACAGCCAATTTAGGGAATTAAATCTTCCGTGCTATCAAGAAACACGTGAAGACTTAGGGGAGACCATCATAGGGACTTCAGATGCTTGAGGCAATATGAAAAAATTGGGAGACTTGCAGACCCAAATTTGAGCATCAGAACTTTTTTTTTGTCCTTTTTTTAAAATTGTTTTTATTGAGCTATATATTTTTCTTCACTGTCTCTCTTCCTCTCCCCTCCTTTTCTGCCCTTTCCCATGATCCCCATGCTCCCAATTTACTCAGGAGATCTTGTTCTTTTCTACTTTGCATGTAGACTAGACCCATGTATATCTCTCTTAGGGTCCTTGTTGTTGTCTAGGTTCTCTGAGATTGTGAACTGCAGGCTGGTTTTCTTTACTTTATGTCTAAAAACCACTTATGAGTGAGTACATATGATATTTGTCTCTCTGGGTCTGGGCTCTCTCACTCAATGTGATGTTTTCTAGATCTGCAAATCTCAAGATGTCATTATTTTTCTCTGCTGTGTAGTACTCCATTGTGTAAACGTACCACATTTTCCTTATCCATTCTTTTGTCAAGGGGCATTTAAGTTGTTTCCAGGTTCTGGTTATGACAAACAATGCTGCTATGAATAGCTGAGCACATGTCCTTGTGGTATGATTGAGCATCCTTTGGATATATACCCAAAAGAGGTATTGTTGGGTCTTGAGGTAGGTTGTTTCCTAATTTTCTGAGAAATCGCCATACTGATATACAAAGAGGTTGTACCAGTTTGCACACCCACCAGCAATGGAGGAGTGTTCCCTTTACCCCACATGCTCTCCAACATAAGTTGTCATCAGTGTTTTTGATCTTGGCCTTTCTTACAGGTGTAAAATGAAATCTCAGAGCTGTTTTGATTTGCATTTCTCTGATGGCTAAAGATGTTGAACATTTCCTTAAGTGTTTTTTAGTCATTTTAGATTCCTCTATTGAGAGTTCTCTGTTTATGTCTGCACCCCATTTTTTTTATTGAATTATTTATTCTTTTGATGATCAATTTCTTGAGTTCTTTCTATATTTTGGAAATCAGCTTCTGTCTGATGTGGGTTGGTAAAGATTTTTCCCATTCTGTAGGCTGTTGTTTTGTCTTGTTGACCATGTCCTTTGCTTTACAGAAGCTTCTCAGTTTTAGGTCCCATTTATTAATTGTTTCTCTCAGTGTCTGTGCTGCTGGGGTTTATCTAGGAAGTGATCTCCTGTGCCAATGAATTCTAGTGTACTTCCCATTTTCTCTTCTATGAGGTTCAGTGTGGTAAGTTTTATGTTGATGTCTTTAATCCATTTTGACTTGAGTTTTATACATGGTAATAGATATGGACCTATTTTCATTCTTCTGCATGTTGATATCCAGTTATGTCAGCACCATTTGTTGAATAGAGCATCAGAACTTTTAAATATGAACCATAGACAGAAAGACTCCCCATCTAGCAGATGGTGAATGAGGCTGATAATTATTTAAATTTTGAAATCTCTGAGTCCCTTTGTAGTTCAAAGACACAGTATTGATCTGTATCTACACACATGTTCTGTTAATTAAACACATTTCTGTATATGGAAGTTTCTGTTCTGTCCTGCCTGGTCCCACAGCCATTCAGTCCCAAAAAAAACAAAGAGGTTTATATTAATTATAAACAGTTTGGCTTGTTAACTCAGGCTTCTTGTTAACTAGCTCTTACAACTTAAAGTAACCCACAATTCTCTTCTATGTTAGCCACGTGGCTTGGTACCTTTTATCAGTGAGGCATTCTCATCTTGCTTCCTCTGTGTCTGGGTGATGCCTGCAAACTGAGCCTTTCCTCCTCCAAAATTCTCCTAGTCTTGTTGCCCCACCTATATTTCCTGCCTAGCTACTGGCCAATCAGTATTTTATTAAACCAATATGAGTGACAAATCTTTACAGTGTACAAGAGAGCATTATCCCACAGCACATCTCTTCACCCAAGGTTAGTACATGTTGATAGTAAGGGTGTGGAGAAAGGAAGGTATAATTGTACCTACCTCAGGAATAGACAGACCTGAAAACAGATGCTAAAAAGGAATCCCACACTAGAATACAATAAAGGGTTATTTATTTAGGAGTAGACTCACAGATCACAGTCCTCTGCTCGAATGGGAAAATAGCAACCAAATCCAGCCACCAGAAGAGAGAGGGAGTGAGAGCTTTACATCAACATTTATAGTATAAAAAACCACGCCCAAGTGGGCGAGTAACTTAAAGGCTACTGGCTGAAGGATTTCCTATAACACCTTCCCCTTTTGTTTAAACAAGAGAGTTCTAAGCCTAATACAAAATTATATACAATAAGAACAAATATCAAGTATAAAAATTAGAATTACAACCAGCATAAACAATATCAAGCAAGAAACATGTGATAAATGTTTCAATAATTATCCTATCTTAAGGAGTCTAAGTCTTGTATTATAAATAACTTGGCCAAGTCATGAGAGGAAAGTAACTACGATTATCTAGTCTTCAACTCCATCCAAGACCCAAGAAGGGAAATAATATTACATGAGTAAGCAGGAAGTGCAATGAAGCAACTTCCAAAATGTGCAATGAATGATAGAGACAACTGGCTACCTGGGCAATCACCCAAAGTCTCATTTGCAATGTCGGAGCAACCAAGTTTGGCTAAGGCCTAGAGTAACTGACAGACCATTTTCAGAGGCAGGAAAATTTTCAAAACCTTCTTACCCTGTCTTGTCAGGATTTGACAATCTTTTCTTCTTGTATCTTTCTTGCCCTGTTTGGACATCATGCATTTTGTCAGTGGTCAATGCATGGGCAGATCCTCGCCCAAAGAGCAGCTTTGCCAAGAAGAAAACAAGCTCCAAGTGGAGTGACTTTGGTGCTCAACATTCTCTCGGGAATAAATTGCTTCCTATACCTGAGAGGTGGCCTCTAAGTGCTTGGGATTTACAGAGTGGTTGGAGTGTCTTTGCTATTCTCAGTGGGTCCCTGGAACCACTTAGAATTTATGCCTATGAGATGGCTCAGCTTGGGATGATCATACCAGAAAGACCAACCACATGGTTAGTGGGCTGGAGCTGTGAACCATACGATGGAAGGTATGTGGACAATGAGTCAGTCAGTCAGGCTTACACAGTCAAAATCCAGTAAAATCTCTGGACATAGAAGTTGCGGCACACTGGTCTAAATAGCATTATTCTGCATCTTGTCACACATTAATGGAAGGAGACACATCCCCAGATTTTGCATTTGAGATCCTCTCTGATCTTTTCTTGTGCATGAACTATTTTGGCTGATTCTATTTTTCCATTGGTTTTCTTTCTCTCTCTCTCTATTTTGTCTAAAATTGTATTTGGAGTTGGGAATATAACTCATGGATAACAGGGTACTTGCCTAGCATATATAAAGTCCTACGCTCAATTCCCAGAACCCTACTCAAAACAAAAACAACAAAAAGAACCCTACAATAGCAACAACAACACAAACCTTTAAAATTAGAATATATGAATAGCACTTTCCTGAGTTATAATTTGGCAAATTATCAAAAGAGAGGGAGTATTGGGAACCTGCAGGCTTAAAGCCAGTTAGTCAGAAATGTGAAGCTCCTCCTATAGTGAGGGGGTCTTGTGGAGGATCATGCCCTACAGAGCCAGGTATTCCTGCAGCAGAACAGCAGACATTCACAAGACGAGATTGGCTACTCTGCGACCTGGGTCTCCAGCAAAAGAACCAGGACCCAGTGAGAGCTCCAGGCTTACGTATGTCAGCGGGAGGGCTGTGTCTTCAGCAATCCTGTGGCTCCAAGTATAATTAGTATGAAATCTTAATTTGTGTTTGTTGAAAGAAGAAATTGCATGACTAACTCTATTAAAAAACAAAACCCCCAAAAAAACCCATGATGTTTTCACAGTTTTGTACCAAGTTGTGTGTGTTCTATGCCAAAGTCAAAAGGAAGAAAGAAACAAGTATACGTCATGAAATATCAGCAATTTTTTTTCTGTTCAAACAGATGATATATTCCAAAGCATATATTGCTTTTTATTTGCTTGTATGTTTGCTTATCTTAAGCTTTGCGTTTATAATCTATGAAAGTCGGTTAAGAGGGAAACCCAGCAAGCTTGGAAGATGGAGAGATGGTTGCCTAACACTGGAGGAGGCTCTTGCTAGACCTGCTTGTGCATAACTTATGTAGTAGTATTTTTTTTTCCTGTGGGTATCATTTTGGCTCAGTGGTCTTGGAAACATCACTTCACCATATGTTAAATTGAGGCTTAAATAAGATGACCTAATATTTCTTCCCATTTTAAAACTGTCAGTCTATCTCTAAAGACTTGTGTTTATTTACCCATATCTAAAAGAAGAAGAGAAAGAAAAGAAAAAGAAAAGAGATCCCCAGATGTTGGAGGTACAGGAGAGGGGTTCTGGAGTAGGTGAGCCCTGCCATGGTAAGATTTGCATAAAGCTGATGTAGCAAGTGAAAAATGGGCTGTGACAGATGAATGCTGGGAGGCGTCGTCTGCTCAGGATCTGGCCCACACAGCCTGGTCTGATCAGATCTTCAAAGTCATATGGTCCCTATTTGGTTTTACAATAAATAACTCAGCCTTATGAGTTAGACACCAACTAATGAAATCATCTAGCCCAGAGGAGAGCAATCCTCCCGGGCAGTCATTTGGAAACATACTCCGTTCGTTAGGTTTGCCAAGTGTGCCCCTGATGGAAATGATAGGATCCTGCCCAATGCCACAAGACCAATCACTGCTGGGGAGGCCAGAGCAGGCTGGACTGATGGAAATTCACTGATAATATGGGGTGTTTTCATTTTAGTCAGAGGGTAGAATCGATATTGGGAAATACTCGGGTTCCCTTGGACAAGGGCCTTCTGCTCAATTGCATTTACTTATTTTGTGTGTGTGTACACATCTTTAAAAGATAAAGAGTCGACTTCAGGTGAGAAGCATTTTACAAAGCACTTTAGGAAGCACCTTGAGGTGCCGAGTTTCTGGTTGGGGAGAAAAAGTATCAATGTGTTCATGAATATCGAGAACTAAACCCCCTGTGAGCGCTCAATAAATATCAAGCAATCAATCAATTCTCCAGCCACAGAGATGCTTTTCGTGCCAAATATGCAGTCATGGAAGGGATCCTGGCCCAAGACATACCTCCTTCTTCCAAATGCTATGACTCCAAACTTTCGGGTTTTTTTTTTCCCTCCTTCATCCTGCAGCACCTGACAGCACAATCCTTGGCATTGTTGGAAAAAGCAGTTTCCAAAAATCAGACAAGGAAGCCTTGGGATCCTGCGACAAGTTGATCAACCACCTACAAATACATGAAATATAATCTCAAATTCTATCCAGGCAGCTCAGTGGAAGTGGCCGTACCATCTTTCCGCTAAGATAGATGTGCTTTTTGAAAATGCAGGCCTATTGTATGGAACTGTACGGAAAGCACCTGCTGGAAGGTAGCCACTGACTGCATTTATTTGGGTCAATTTTGCATCAATCACCATGCCTCAAAGATGACATTCTGCATTTCTTTAAATTTAGTAATCCTTATAAATTTCTCCTCTAAGTGTTGTGAAAGAACATTTAAAATGCACTCTCATGGTTGACAAGTGGCTACGAATTTTTAAACAGAGTTACCATGAATAATTACCACTGAGGTCCAACCTGCTTCCACAAATGCGCAATGCACTTCTGGGGTTCAAGCTCACTCTGTCCTCTGACATGCTGCATGCTCTAATGGTTCCATGGACACATATGATTTGTAAGACTGTTTCAGTCATAATTTGATAGATCTTTCTGTGGGCCGTTGCCTTTGGCTTTAAGGGAGCTAAAGTTACAGGATCATTTATATTTTCTGTTTAATAGCTGTGTGTCAAATATCTACATGGTTATTAGCAATATGGGACAAAAATTTTGGTATATTACTTGTGTGAGGTTCTTTTCTCTTGCCTCGTGAGTCCAAGTTTCTCTCCTTGGACTGCCAGACATACGACTTCCATGGGAGGGCAATTTCAGGGGAGACAGGTGAACAAAGGACACATTGTGTGTTTTTAAATTCAAAAGCTGATTTTCTTGGAGTTTGACAGAAGCGTGAGGAATCGGACAGAATTGTGTCCCTGGGGTTCCATCCCTAACCCACTCCAGTGGTCCTCAGAGCTGGCACACGAAAGATTACTGAGGATTTACTAACAGCCGAAAACTAAGGTAGATACTTTCCCCAGGTTGGCAAACAGATGGAGTTTGTTTTCCTTTAGGGGTGCTGAGCAATGACAGTCCCCATGGGACTGCTCCTTTCACTTTGCCTTAGGAAAGCAAACTAGGTGGAGTGCAGCCATCATGAAAATGAAAGCAGAAGGAAAAAGGCTTCAGGATGTCTTCAGGCAAGGGTAACTCGTCACTGAAGAAAGGCGTGTCTTTTAGAGTGTCCAGCCACGGGGCTAACATGACACTCTTTCTCACAGAACAAGCCAACTTTGGACTGGAGAGTGACCACGATGCCATGGCATATCCCACAGAAATCAGCAGATTCAGACAAAGAGAGGCCAGGCGCTTCCTGACCCCCCACCCCCAAGTAGTCTGCTCTCCACGCTCATTCTGATGCTTTGTTGATAAAGAGGGACGTGCGCCGCATACTTTGTCAGGAAGGATGTCCAACTGGAATCTATTAGCCCTCACAAAGGAAAGAAAGAAGAAATGTTCTGGTGAGCACCTGATGTGGGCTGTCCTGGATGCTGCAAAAATGTGTTGCTGTTATTGGTTGATGAATAAAGCTGTTTCAGCCCATGACCAGTAAAAAGTATAGCTAGGTGGGAAATCCAAACAAAGATGCAGAGAGAAAGAAGGCAGAGTCAGGAGATGCCATGTAGCCGCCAAAGGATTAGCATGCTGGAGCATCGCCGGTAAGCCACAACCTTGTGGCAATACACAGATTCATAGAAATGGGTTACTTTGATTGCGAGAGCTAATCAGTAATATGCCTGAGTCATTGGTCAGACAATTTTAATTGATATTTGAGCCTCTGAGTGGTTATTTCATAAGTGACTGCAGGATCCCTTGAGCAGGAAGGAAACTGGGCAGGGGGACCAGCGGGACAGAGAAAAACTTTCAGCTACAAGTACATTTAATATTCAAATTGTAGACAAAGGGCTTGTGAGATGATCCAGAGAGCAGAAGCATTATATGGCCAAGCCTTGCCATCTGTGTTCAAATCTCAAGACCCCAAATGGTAGAAAGAGAGCACTGACTCCTGCAACTGTCCCCTGACCTCCACAAGTCTACTGTATAGGAGTGTGTGTGTGCACGCGCGAGCGTGTGGATGCACACGAATTAACACATTAAAGATTTTAAACCAAGAATACAATGTTAGAATTAATCAGATCACATTGTGTGAAGAGAAAAATTAAACCCAAGGACAAAGCTATAATTCTTCCTAGTTTGTGACTTGACAAATGAACACTCTTGGTGTAAAGTAAAGCATTTTCTGTATTGTCTGCTCAAACATAAATAATATACCCTACAGTCAGGAGGCAAAATAAACACTGGTTTAGTAAGGTCAGGTCATCAGCTGAAGTTTGCTTAGAGCATAGAGTCACCAGAAGGGCCAGTCTCAGCCAGACCTCTCAGAACCTTAGTGAGCCAATTTACATAAGCCATTGCTCTTTCAGAGGCTTGTTATCTTATGTCAAAAATGGAGATAGCCTTGCTCTGCTGTGACTCACACAGGACATGGTAAAAACCAAGCAAGCAGAAAATGTGGCCATGCTTCTTAAATGGCAAAGTACTGCACAAAGGTGAAGAAGTACCTTGGCTGTTTCTTTCTGGCGACAGAAACAGAGGTCGGCTCTAAGAAACAACCACCAGCAGACAAAGCAACCACCCTCAAGGCCCGAGCTGTGAATAATCCTTCTCAATGGATATATAAGAGAATGGCTGGGAGCGTGTGTTCAGACACACTAGAAAGATGATTTTATCCATGTCTGAATCCAGGAAGTGTGGCGGGCACAACACCTTCTTGTCCACATGTGGAGAAGGAAACAATCAGAAATTGATACAAACTTACTTGCTTTTGATCCAAACTTTATATTCACTTTTATTTTTACAAGGCTTGTTCCTGACTCTATAACACTAATCCTTTACTCCAGAAGAATTACAAGATACACGACGGCGACTCTCAATTAAAACTGTCCATTTTCTTAGGTTTCATCTCGAGGAAAGTAAATTAGAGGCCAAGATGCTACAAGATACCGCAAAACAGCAGGAACATTAAGAACGGGCCCCAGTGGGTGGATAAACAAACTCTGGAGGTGAGGGTTTGTGGATACAAAGGAATTATTCAGCCCTGGCCCACTGCCTGTGTGGCCATGCAGCCCCTCTCCTGCGAGAGGAGAACATGCATGCATATACTCAACTCACAACAGCAGCTTAGCTACATACATTCAGCTACATACATTTCATGCTGTTAGAAATGCTAGAAATTGTTCCTCGCATATGTAACATATGTTGTGCACTGCATTTTCTATGTCGTTGAGATTTTTGTATATATCTGTACTGTGTGCCATCAAGGTTTATCAAAAAGAGTTAGATTATATACGTTGGTTGCCATTAATACTGATCCTGAAATTAGATCTCTGTTTACAATGGAACTTCATTACGTATCTTCATAACCATCTCTCACTAAGTTGAACAGACTTTTTACTGTGAGAGAATCATGCACAGCTCTAAGACAGAGTCAATCCAAGCACAGCTACCTACCTTTCGTGAGAGATACCAACAAATAAATTTCACTCCAGATTGACTTAGAAGTAAACCTCCACACTGGATGTATAAACCTTAAGATAAGATTTGTACCTCTTTGGCTAATCTGTTTATTTTACCCACAGCTAACCAATTCCAAGAGTAACTACCACTGTCTTTCTAAACTCCATAGGCACTTGGCTTTAAGAGGTGCTGGCTTCAGACATGGGACAGAAGGAGACGTGACTAATCCATCACACACTTAACCAAGACACGGCAAGGGGTAGGAGTGTCTGATTTGAAAGCAAATCTATTTTAGTCATATCCAAAGTTATGGATCTATACATGCAATCCTCAAGAACAGAGCGTGTATGAATCTGGACACACAATCCTCAGGAGCAGGGCATGTATGAATCTGGACATGCAATCCTCAGGAACAGGGCGTGTATGAATCTGGACACGCAATCCTCAAGAACAGGGCATGTACGAATCTGGACACGCAATCCTCAGGAACAGGGCATGTAAGAGATGAGGAAAGACCCCCCTCTGCTTTCCTTAACAGTCTCTAGAGACGCAGATGAATTTGCATTCAGAGTGATTCCATGAATGCAACCTTAATCAAATTATGGTTGACATCTTCAATGTTCAAAGTTGTGATAAAATCCTCTTTTCCTATTCCTTTCAGACTGAGTACTTTAAACCATTCAGCAAACCCAGGAATTAGAGTGATAAATCATAGCTACTTCAACCCAGGAGAGACCCTCCAGGAGTGGGCGTTATACCCTTATGACAGCGCTATCTAAAAACCACTGAAGTGGCTATGCTTTATCTATCTACTATCAATAGGAGGGTGATAATGATACTATCAATATCAACAGCTGCTATCATTTCCCACTAACTTCTCCTATTGATTGTATCATTCCCGGCAAAGCCAGGATTTGAGCCTTCACCTCCCCAAGTGCTTGGCGCTCTATCAGCTTCTTGGCGACGCTGGCTGAGGATGCCTGGCCCAGTGTTTCCACTGGGATTAATTTTAATAATCATTTCCTAGAATACACATTTTTGTCCTCCTGCCTCTGAAGCCATGGTTACTTCACAGGGTGAATTCGGGCGGGGTGGGAAAGAGCCCTATGGCCAAAATATTTCTTCTTGAAACTAGTTTGTGTAATGTAGTCTTGTGATTATATTTGTTTTTCATTTCCACCATTAGAAGAAAGATTGAAAATTTCTGATTTATATAAACTGCCGTCCCCAGTTAGGTGAGGTGGTATACACTTTTAAACCCAGTACATAGGAGGATGAGGCAGGAGGCTCATTGCAAGTTCGAGGCCAACTTGGCCAACATAGTGCCATCTTGTTCCAATTAGGTAATTAAAAACACAAACTACAGTCAATATCATTATTTCCATTCACATTTGGAGCCAAATAATATTTCCGGGGGATGAGGTTAGTGACTCATGAATAGTAATATGTGTGAATCAATGTTCAGTGGAAGCTTTTTAATTTAATTGATCGCTGTCTGGATTCAAATCAGAAAAGCACATCAGAGACACCCGTGTGCCTGCCTTTCAGTGTCTGTCACTCCTCTGCCACGTCTTACTTGGTTAAACGCTGCTCACCAATGTCCTCTCACCCATCTTCTGGATCCTTTGGCTGTCCACATCATTTCATCCTCCTCTTGTGAAAACAAAAAGGCAGGCTTCTTCTCATGAGTCTCTCCTCTTCTTGCTGATTGGCCTCGATGTCTAGAATCTTCTTTCCATCCATTCTGGGGAGAATTAGAGCAACACAAGAAATGTGGGGCTTTGTGTGTGCACTGTCATTTTGGTGCTTGGCGTTGATGCCAATCAGGTGTGGCCCAGGTTTTGTTCCACTCTTAGCCTTCCGCTCCTAACACATCTGCTTTGCCCGTGATGCTCCCTCTTCATTGCTGAGTCCCATTGTTTGGCCGAGTGACCTGATGAAAGGGAGAAAATTTGCTGCTGGGAAAGAGCATCATCTCAGGGATCCAGAGTCTTATAAAGGAAACACTTTCAAGTTTTGGTAGGGGCATTTGGACTGTCCTTGGAACTAAGTCACTTAGAAGACCCCTGCAGAGTCCTCTTCATGAAGGCTTCATGTCAACTGCCACGGCACGATAAACCCATGTAATGTCTGCAGTAAGTCATACGGAAACAAGAAACGTGGTGGGGCAGCTAAGGAGCGGCACCTATCACAAAGGCCCCTTTAGTACAGGCAAGTACATTTGCCTTGTTGATAAACCCCAAGCCTTTCAGGGCCCAAACCCAGGTCTGATCAGGTTGGAGAACCTGGTCAGAGAGACCCCGTGAAACCAGAGATGTAACACATTGAGTAGATACTCCTCAGGGCCATGCCAGTTACCACGTTGCTTAGCACCAGGGTTTCTGCAAGGATCACGGGAGATGAGTTTCAGATATGATGAAAACACCGAGAGGAGGCCGGCTCACAACATCTTCCGAGAGCCAGGCTTCTGGCCCTATCAGAGATGGAGCCATTCAAGCTCTTTCCACCCACGGGTCCAAACTCAGCATCATTTGGGCAGGCACGGTGTTGAGCTTTCCTGTTGTCTTCCCTTGTTGATCCACTGACCAAATACAATACCCACACAGCTTGGGATTTTTGCAGGTTTATAATCCACATAGAAGAAAGATTGTTATATAAGCCTTGCCAAGACTATAGGCCTTTTAAATTCCCAACTAAGAAGCTGAAGAAATTTATGACAGGGTTGCTAGACGGGGAGGCCAAGTAAACTCACAATGTTGATCTTAGGTCTGTTTAAATTTCTCTTGCCTCCTGGCACTTTAAGCAAGAGTGGAAAGAAATCATTTACTCCTAGAAGCATTAAGCGTTTGGAAACACAGGGCACCGGGGAAGAGCATTAGGGACATAATTGATGTGTCACATGTGGTCCTGGCCTGGGGAGGGCAGGATTCCACTCCAGTGTTGTAGCCGTTTGTACCCCCAGTGACACAAGAAAGTCAGGGGACCTTCGCGTAATAAACAGTGAGTTATATGGAGGCTCAGCTTGCCTTGGTCATTAACCCACGTGAAGGGGCACGCTGCTCAGAGAGCGCCAGCCCTCCCATAAGGACAATCCAGTTGGCTCCCAGATACCAGAAAGTCGGGGATTTTTCCATGCAGGTTTTCCTCACTCCTCTGTAATTAGTTCTGATTCCTCTCTTGGGCCTTTTCGGCCTCTAAGGACTGCAAGGATTCACAACAGGCGTCACACAAAGTCTGGCCCTTTTAGGACTGTGGCTGGAGAGTGAGTTGAACCCTGAAGAGAAAAGCCAGCATTTAGCAGAGGGTCCAGATTTCATTCACCAGTTACGTGTCTGTGGGAGGACGTGGGAGTTAATCAGTGATAACACCACGTTCTTGCAAAGTGCTGGGATTCTGTGGAGGTTATGGAGACGTGTGAGACAGAACACTGTCGGAATCTCCCCTCCTGAGGAGAGCCGAGAGGTAAAAGAGGGAGCCGAGTGTTCCTCCCTGGATCACTTTGATCTAATATAAGATGAAATGTAATCTGATACTTGCTCTGGTAACGGACTAACAGATGACTCAAGTAAAAAGTCATTTTAATGTGCAGCCCTGGACGTGATGGATAACCTTCTGAGGTACTGCTAAAGCTGCCCCTATGGTTTGTGTGGCTACAGGAATTTTCTGGAGGTAATGCCTATGGTTACCTATCCCCTTCCCACCATCTCCATGTTAGTGCTTTTTTTTTTTTTGTGTGTGTGTGTGTGTGTGTAATCTGAGTCTTTTATATAGGAAAATCTGGCTGAAGTTGAAACTGGAGAGAAACATGACTTCATACAATTTATAATTTAACAAGCTCATAATTCAGACTAGATTTTTTTTTTTTTTTTGGAAAAACATCTCCTAAGAACCATCCATGTCCCAACTTTCACAATCAGCAACCTGGGTCTTTAGAAGAAAGAATGCTTGGCATTGTCCTTGTGCTGAAGGAGGTGTATTTATATAAAGTCTGTGATATTCTTTATGGATATTGCGAATGACGAGGAAAAAAAGAACAGAGGGAGGGAAGGAGGAATGGGGAAGAAAGAAAAGGCCCCGCTTCCCACATTTTCTGCAGCAGAGAGATTGGTTCTGCCCCGATAGGCTCCACCCTTCTCCCATTAAGTTCTGGGATTTGTGTATCTTTCGATGCAGACACTCAAATGCTTTCTTTACTCAGGAAGTTATTCTCCTCGCGCCTTGTGAGGTCTTGGAACAGAAATTAGTTGAGAAAGAAACAATTGCTCCTCCTCTGTCCAGAAAAAACACACACACACATTGCATCCTGTAGCTCAAAAAGAGCTGGGGTGTTTGTTGGGGGGGATAATGTGAGGGAAGTGGATCTTATTCCCACGTGTGTCATTTTTCTCCTTAAGGGGACACATGAGCCAAGAGGCCCTGTCTGTTAATGTGGTTTATAGGAGAACCGAATGGACACAAATAGAAAGCATTTGACTGGGGACAACCTCTTAATCCACAATGTATAGTGTTGATCCCATGAGGTTTTCTCTCTCTCTCTCTCTCTCTCTCTCTCTCTCTCTCTCTCTCTCTCTCTCTCTCTCTCTCCCTTTCCCTTTTTCCCTCTCTTATTTCTGCAGGCCATTCCTGGTTCTCACTTTGACCCCTAATGCTAAGGTATTTTTTTTAAAAAAGCAGAAATATTTAATTATAAGTAGGTTTAACACCCAGAGAGCTGATAACTCACTCCTGTGAGTAAGGGAGACTGTTGTTTGGGAAAGCTCTGTTTATTGATCTATAAATCATAGGAGCCATGTCTGACCCAGCTGCTGGGGCGAGTGGGGTCAAGGAACCCTTTCACTGTTAAGAAGCCTTGAAGCTTCTCTCTTTACAGGGCTCTCAATCACCCCTCCCGAGGCAGAAAGAACATCAAACAACCAAGATCCCTGAAAAGGAAAGATGGGTCCTCTTGTGCAGGCTAAGAATGTCTTTGAGATCTGCTTCACTGTGAGCAATTTTTCCCAGTTATTTGGAGGCAAGTGAGAGACTGGCAGGAGACAGCAGAGATCACTGCTATTAACACAAACGATTTAAAACGCAGATCAAAGACAGTGATGATAATCCATCTCACCCAGCCCCCTCCCTCACAGTAGAGATAACCGCTTCCTGGTATCTACAAAAGGACCCAGAGTACAGAGGACCCAGGCCAGCAGAGTGGTTGTCTTGTCTCACTACTCAGCCTGCTTTAGTGAGATCTCTTTCGGTCTCCACTTCTCTTGTTTATAAAATGATAATAATCCTAGTATGGACTTTATAGTGCTGTTGTGAGAATTTAATGCCAAAAGACACACAACGATCTTGTAGAATAGTATGCAATATGGTATATGCTCAAATTGTAACCATTGTCAGCCCCTAGCCTGTCTAGATCCACTACAAGAGCTGGTCTCCCTAGTTGAAGTTGTGAATTAGGTTGCATGTTCAAAATGAAGCAGTAATGAAATGCCCATAAGAACACAACGTTTTACGTCATTAGATTTGGGTTCAACTACTTGCTGATCACTGCCTATGTGACTTTAGTAGAACAGTTTCTCTAAGCCTTCTCTTTCTCTTCCCTGCCAAGGCCTAGCTCGCACAGTAGCTATGAGGACAACATCAGAGACCCACACAGAAGCAGGTCTCTTTTAATAGTGCTCTGTGGATCCGAAGCCGGCAAAACCCAAGGACGCTAGTTCAGCATTCCCAGGGACTGCTAACAAAAGCATCTGCTACCCTCTCACTATACAGGGCTAGGCCCGAAGCTACATAGGTGAGAGTCATAGAATCTTTCTCTCAAGGTGGTCTGGGGAGGGGGACACAGAAAAGACTTCATTTTCTTTCTGTGTGGTGCCTACCACGGTCTAAGCACACTAAAGAGACCAAAGAAGACTCAATGATATGTTACTCCAGCCTGATGCATTTTCCTCCAATTCTCCATGGGATCCAGTCCTATCACCCTTCAGCTTTCAGAAGGCATTGCCAAGGCTGTTTCTGCAAATCTCAGTGTTACGCATATACAATGGCTCGGTTCTCACATTGCCTCCTGCGCCAGCCTACTCGTGTTCTGAGAGTTGCATCACCTCATATTCTTAGAATGTGCAGTTCACACATTTAACATGGGAAGAACAGATGAGTTGTGTCCCCAAAGCTTGTCATAGAGTAATGAACTAACTCCAAGGGGTAGGTTAAGTACTGTATGATGTTCTGGGGATATCTGTGGCTAAACTGTGGTGGGCAGGACCTGGAGGTGATTGCATGATCATTAACACAGTTAAAGAGCCTGGAGCCTAGAATACATCTGGAGGTATAATACGATGGTAAAGTACATGCTTAGGGTACACAAAGCCATGAGTTCAAACACACACACACAAACACACACACACACACACACACAGAGAGAGAGAGAGAGAGAGAGAGAGAGAGAGAGAGAGAGAGAGAGAGAGTCCTAGAAATATACAGTCCACTAATTTTTCAGTAAAGATTCCAAACCCATTCAAGGGAGAGAAGATAGTCATTCAAACCAGTGTTGCAGGGAAATCTGGCAACCCACATATACAAGACTGATATTGGACTTGACCTTACATCATATACAAAAATTATCTCAAAGTGGATCAAAGACACATATAAGAACTTAATCTATAAAACTGTTATCAACACATATGGGAAAACCCTCATGATATTGGATTTGGCAATCATTTTTTGGATCTGACACCAAAGGCAATGGCAACAAAAGAAAATAGATAAATCAAACGGCATCAAAATTAAAAACTTTTGCACATCAAAGAACACTGTTAGCAGAGTGAAAAGGCAAACCATGGACTAGGAAAATATCTGCAAATTGTAGAACTAATATGAATCTAATACCCCAAAATATAAAGAAGTATGATTCAACAGCAACAAAACTGAAGGAACCCAGTTTTAAGATGAGCCAAGAACTTGGACAGATGTTTTTTCATGGAAGCCTTAATAAATGTCCAAAGGATTCATGGGAACATTGTGGAAATGGATGAAATGACACAGTAAGCTAGCACTTCACACTGGTAAGGGGGCTAGTTTGATGTCAACTTGACACGTTAGAGTCATCTGAAAGGAGGGAACCTCAGTTGAGAAAAAAACATCCATAAGATCTAGCTGGAGGGCATTTTCTTAATTAGTGATTGATGGGAGAGGACCCAACCCATTTTGGGTGGTGTCATTCTTGAGCTGATGGTCCTGGATTCTATAAGAAAGCAGGCTGTGCACAATCCTAGCCATAGGCTCTTCATGACTTTCTGGGCAGTAGCAGAATATCTGAGAGGAGTCTCAGTGAGGGTCCAGTACTGATCGTGTAACAGAAGCCAAAGGCCCTGAACCAAACCAATGATTCATTGCAATGCAAGTTGTTTGAGCAAAAGGGTAATCTGCATGACACACCACAACACACGATGCCATTATGAAGAAGGAATGTGTGATGGAGAGGCAGAGGCTGGAAGACAGAGGAGCGAAGTGGTACAAGGAAGCAAGAGGCGTGACTGGTATGAGAGAAGGCTGCGGCTGATAGAGTAGCAGATCACAGCCAGGAGAGGTTGGTGTGACGTGCTATTTTATCTTAATTTTTATTTTCCTTTGGGGGGGGTACAAGAGTGGAGGGTGGATATGGAAGGACTGGGAAATGAGTGGGATTGGGGTACATGATGTGAAATTCCCAAAAATCAATTTAAAAAAAAAGTTTAAAAATAAAAAAAGGAAAGGAAGTTATGATGAACAAGTCAAGAAGCAGCACCCCTCCATGGCCTCTACATCAGGTCCTGTCTCCAGCTTCCTACCTTGACTTCTTTCAACACTGAACAGTAATACAGAAGTGTAAGTCAAATAAACCCTTTCCTCCCCAACTTGTGTTTGCTCATGGTGTTTCATCACAGCAATAGCAACCCTAAGTAAGACAATGGCTACTAGAAGGAGGAGGAGGAGAAGGAGGAGAAAGAGGAAGGAGGTAAGAAAGTAGATGATGACAGGGAAGCAAGGCCATAGAAAAATCAGGATTCTTATGCAGCTTTGGGAATAACACAAAAATGAACACTATGGAAAACAACATGAATAGTCCTCAAAGAATTAAAATTAGCATTATCTTAAGATGTAGGAAGGCCACACGTGAGAGCCTACCCAAGGACTTCAAAGTAGAATCCTGAAGTGAAATGCATGCACCTGTGTTCATGCCAGACTCATTTTCAGTATCCAATGGGAGGAGAGGAAGCTATGAGGCGATGAGTGGATAAATAAAATAGAGCGGACTCATACGACAGGATTTCAGTAGCTTTCAAAAAGAGGAGAAAATTCAAATAAATTTCGACATGTGTTCAACTTGCGTACATTATGCTGAATGACAAAAGGAAAAATGCTGTGTGATTTCATATTTTCATATACTAGGGTCCCTGGAGAGGTAAACAAAAGACAGCAAGCAGAATGGTGTTGACCAGGACCGACGGAGTGAGAATTGAAGTTCACTTGTGCAAGTCCCAGTTGGGGAAGATTAAAAAGAATCTTCTAGGGATGGGTTGTTGGATGGCTGCACAACCATGCATTTAGTGCCGCGGAACTGTACGTGTGCTTAAGGTGGTCATTTTGATGGTTTGGTGGATGGCTGCAGAACCATGCATTTAGTACCACAGGACTGTACGTGTGGTTAAGGTGATAATTTTGATGGGTTGGTGGATGACTGCATAACCATGCATTTAGTACCACGGAACCATATGTGCGGTTAAGGTGGTAATTTTATGTTCTTCCTCTGTTTTCCACAATTACAAAAAGGAGAGACTCATTCTAAACAGAAAGCAGTTGGTAATGGATAGTCCAAGGCTCTCACTGCAGGACCGAAGTCTGGGGCTCTTCCTTCCCAGTTCAGTCGGGGTTCTCTGCAAGGTTGAAGGGCAGCAACATTACCAGGAGAGGGAACAGGAGAGGAGAGAAGGCAGGGTGCTGGGTCATGTTTGGAGCTGGTGAAACCCGCTTGAATATCTTAAACTTCTTTCAAGGAGAACTTTACTTCCTCTTCTTTGGGAAAACCACCTCCATCTGGGTATAGTCATTAACATGTTTAGAAAAACTGCTTTGAAGAGTCTTTTTCCATCCCTTTATTTTCAGTCAAAAGGGGCTTCAAGACTGGCCAGAAGTTCGCACTGCCAGTGAGACTATAGTCTCTGTATCTAAGACTCTGGCCTGCGGAGCTGAAGCCCATCCAAGACACAGCTCAGAGGAAGGGAGCCAAATGGAAATGCTTTAGAATGAACTCTGTACAACGCCAGGTCTCTAAAACGTGAGCTATGACGAACAACTCTGACTCCTTGGGGACCCTTCCCTTAAAAGAAGGAGGAGGCAGGAAGGCTGGAATCCAGGAGGGGCCTTCTGGCTGTGTGACTCACATTCACAGACATACAGCTTATAGAAGAGTGACATGTCTTACCATGTCCCCCAGGTGCATGTGAACATGCCTTCCAGGAAAGCTGACTCAGATGGAATAAGCAGCTCCAAGTTGGAGGAAGACCAGGATGCAAGAAGATGCTCTTAGCTATGGGAGACAGGGCTTGAACGGAAGCCGAGCCAAGCCTGTCCTGGTTCTTCTCACCTTATTCGGAGAGATTCAAAGTACCTCTGTCCTAGACTCAGTCTTCTGGCCCCATCTGAGGGCTTTAGTATCCTTCTCTTCTTTGGCCCAAAGCAGAGTCATCAAAGATGACCCTCATCAGTAGCAGTGGGAGAGACTAATGTCCTTGCCTCATGTATAGTGTCGACTTTTAGAAAGCAAATGGTTTGCAAACCTGGAAACAGATCTCCCCCAGCTGTGGATTCTGGCTAATTTCCACACGGACTCATTTAAGAACAGTTTCACTTAGACTAGATGCTTGTGGCCTGTTTTCTGTGGGTGGTGCCCTCGCAATGGACATGCAGCATTGGCTCCTCCCCTGCTGATAAGAAAGGAAGGCCCAGGCATAGGATGCTTCAAGTGCAGGACGAGGCCAAATCTTTACATGTCAGGTACTTGAAAAGGTACTGGAAGGAAGGTGGGATGAAGACAGAAAGGTTTCTTTTCGAGAAAATTTTTAGCACACAGTCTAAGGGGGAACAGCATGGCATGACTGTCCTTACCTTTTAACAAACTTCAACTAATTCACCACTCTCCTTGGCCTGATTTGTGAGCTCTCCTTGTGGACACGGGGTTGTTTCTCTCACAAAAGACATCTATGAATGGCACAAAGGTTAGCATATGAGATTTTTAAGAAAACATCAAAGAAAATGGGGTAGAGTAATTCCAGTACACACATTTACAGAGTGATGTGTTTGCAGACCTCTGGTAGTTCTGGAACTTCTACTGATCTATGATAGTTTAAATAGATAGCCCAGAATTCTTTGCCGTTCTTCTCTGGACAGGTCTGTTGTGGCTCCAACAGAGAAGGCATGGTGGGAGCATTGTTGTATGTTCCCCTAGGGTTGTCATGATGGAGTAGCCATGGCTCAGCACTCTGGTCAACAGCCTCAGCTTAGCTCTCAGCTGAAAGTGGATCAAATGCCAACCACACAAGGGGGCTCGTTATTGTAGTTGCTGTTGTTGATGAAGAGGGGTGAGGGCCATGGGAAGAGAGGGAGAGAGGGAGAGAGGATCTTCATTATAGTGTGAAGGCGTAAGTCGCAAACAATGCCACACCAGTTTGGAATTATGATTAATAAATAGGGTGATATTTATTTAAAGGGAAAAAAACTTACAGATAACCGTCCCAGACAACAGCCCTCTGTGCAATCAGGAAGGAGTCTAGTGGCCAGAAACGGAGCAGGAAGCGAAGAGAGCGAGAAGGGAAGTAGCTGCTTTTTTAAAGGGAGAGAGACCATGCCCCAATGGGCTGGTATCTCAGCAGCTATAGGCTGGAGGAGCTGAAGGACCTCCCGCAACAATACTGAATGCAAAATATATACTTAAGTTTTCATATTGGTCTCCAATTACACCTTCTAGCAACTATTGAACAATCTCTGGCCATTTTCTCTTCCTTTGAATGTTGATCTTATATGTATGCTGTTCTTTCACGCTGCAGGAATATTGCAATGGATAGGTCCCTGCAGAGAACAGAGGCAGGGGCTGGGGTTTGCTCTGGACACCCAGCCCCCACTGAACTCTCAGATGGTCTGGCTCCAACCAATTGTTTCTGTATTCTTTTTAGAGATTCTGAGCAAGAACCATCCAGATGAGCTCTTTCCAAATTTCTTATCTTCACATGTTTTGAAGAGAATTCAAAGATTGTTTTAAGCTGTTCATTTGGGGAGTAATTGGTCATACGGCAATAGCGACAACCTATGTGGTCTGCTGTAGTTTGTGCTTTCCAAGGAAAAGGTCAGGAGAAAACTTTGTATGCATGTTGCGAATTTCATTTGCAAGGCAAATTTGGCTATGGCTTTTCAAAATTCCCATTCTGTACCTGACAGCTATTATCTTCTTTTAAAAATGTTTTTTTTTAATGATTTACTTTAAAATTACACATATTGGTGCACGTAGGGCCTGAGGAGGCTAGAGAGGGTGGGATCAGAACCCAAGGAGAGGGTGTTAAAGATTGCTGTGAGTAAGCTTGTGGGATACTGGAATTTGAGCCTGGATCCTCTGGAAGAGCAGGCAGTGCTTTTAACTACAGAGTTTTTTTCTCTAGCTCCACTATTAATGTTCTTAAAAGTTTCTCGTGCCTTAGTAGGATTCCAGGTAGTCATGGCTAGCCACCAGACACCAGTCTTCATTATATTTGAATGTTATTATTTACAATAGTAAATTTCATTTTTTTATTTTCCTACATATATTTTCAAATCTTATGTGGAAAATACTGACTAAGCAAGCACCTACTAGATGCTATTATTTTAAGTGAACACATTTCATCTTTGCATTGATTATACAGGATAGGTATGATCATTGCTAATCCCATTTTATAGATAAGAAAACTGAGGGAGGAACAAATAAAAATTGAAATGTCAATGAATATGTATTGAGTGATTATAATATACATACATATATGCATATGTGTCATCGTAGTTATAGATGTTGGATTTGGGGTTGGCCACAGAGAGCCTGATGCAAATTCATTAATCCCTGAACCTCTGCTGCCTCTGCCTCTCTACTTTGCAGGATGTTACCCCATTTCTCTCTTTGTCTTTCATACACATAAATGGTATACTGCAACATAAAAGAAATATATATATATATATACATATATAATGTTACAAGTATTCAGCAGAAGTCACATAGAAATATAAAATACAAACCTGTATGGACTAGGATAAGTGACTCAGTATATATCTGAAAATTAGATGTGGTAAGAGTATCTATCGCCCCATCTCTTATATATTATGGTATGAAACCGTCATATTAGGCCAAAAAGGAGCTTACGCCTGCCCCTCATTTTTAAACACAGCATAGCCACACTCCTGACACATCAACAGACTTTCTCTAGACCAAGTACAAAAATAATGCTTTCCAATAAAAGCACTTCCAAGCCGTGGGGCTAAGATGTAGGCAAAACCAACAGCGTCGGGATGCGGCTTGAAAAGTCGCTCTCTCTCCACAGCGAACCAACCACACCCTTGCCAGTTGGCTTTCAAAGCCCGTTGTATGTTTGCTTATTGGCGAGAAAGCCCTTGAAGCCGTTTGAGAATCTCCTTTTCCAAATGGCCCTGTAGGTGTCATCTAACAACAGTGACATGACGTGTAGATGAATAATGACTATCCTGTGTCATGATTAAGAACATGGACCCTAGAGCCAGAATGCCAAAAACGCACATCCCAACTCTGCCACTCCCTCGCAAGGTGACCTTCAGCAAGGTACTCAGCATCTCCAGGCCACAGGTCCCTCGTGGTGGGTAGAGTAAGGACACTCAGAGAGCTCGCCAGGCCATTGCGAAGGGAGCTCGGTAAATCAATGTTAGAAAGCACTTAGGGCAGTGCCTGGCACAGGGAACCTGCTGTATAAATGTTTGTCAGATAAGTAAATGAAATGTATTGCCGACAGATATTTCATCCTGGAGCCGGCCACGGCCACTGGTGTACAGTGCACAGATGCAGAAAGTGAGTCATGTTTACCTGAGGGGAAATGTGGGCGGATTTCTGGGTTGATGTCGAATGCTGATACTATAGAGAAGGTATTTTTAGGCTAATACTCTAAAGGAGGTATGTTTTTAGGCTATTTTGTGAGAAATGATAGTGAATGGAAAAAGTGAGTTCACTTGGGCTTTGGGAGGGGGGGCGGAGCAGCAAGAATAAAAGAGTAAAATAATTGTGATGATGGCACATGCCTTTAATCCCAGCACTCGGGAGGCAGAGGCAGGGGGATCTCAGTGAGTTAGAGGCCAACCTGGTCTACAAAGCAAGTTCCAAGATAGTCAAGACTGTTACCTGTTACACAGAGAAACTCTGTCTCAAAAACAAACAAAAAGAAAGAAAGAAAGAATGAAAGAAAAGGAAAGAAAGAAAAAGAAAAAAAAAGAGTTTAATTCAGCACCATTTGACTTTCTGCACTGATCTCTTGTCCGGTGTGCTTATGATTACCCATGGTCATAATTATTCCTTGTAGCAAAAGAATCGCAAAATCTTTGTGCTGTGTCTTGATGCATGTATGGCTTGTGGAGCTGGAATTACTGGAGGGCTAGGCAGCTTCTCGTGGCTCTGGAAAAGTGACGAGAGAGGAAGCAGAGATATGCAAAACTTCTTGTAGCTATGATGGAGAAGTGTAACATGCAGGGCCAGGCCTGCCTGTTTGTTGGGGTTTCTGTCCTGCCCGGTATCCCCAGCTGATTGGCCCCAAAGAAAACCACACATAGATCTCTCTAAGTTATAAAGCTGATTGGCCCATTAGCTCTAGCCTCTCCCTGGCTAACTCTCACATCTTGATCAACCCGTTTTTCTGATTTTTGTTAGCCATGTGGCTCAGTACCTTTTTCCAGTGGAGCAGCTCATCATTCTGCTGCTTTGGTGGTCTAGGCAGGAGTGGGAGGAATCCACTTCCGCCTTCCCAGAATTCTCCTGTTCTCATTATATCATTTCTACTTCCTGTCTGGTTTTCCCACCTATGTTTCCTGCCTGGCCAATCAGCGTTTATTTATAACATGATTGACAGAATACAGACAATTCTCCCACCCCGAGAAGCAGCCTACTGTTCCTGCCAGCACGATTAGCCAAACAAATTAGATGCAAGCAGGTATTCAAGGTGAGGGGACATAGGTTCTACCAGTTTAATAGCCCAGACCTTAAAGCCACCTGGCAAAGGAAAGGGCTACAGAGAGGCAACATCAAAGACTATGACCATCATCCAAAACGCTTGCCCAACGTTTACTTTTATAGCTACGCATTTAAAAAGTACACCTAAGGGAGACTTGAGAGACGACTCTTCCAGAAAACCCAAGTTCAATTTCCAGAATCTGTATCAGGTGGCTCACAACCATCTGCAACTCCAGTCCCAGGAGCGCTAATGCCCTATTCTGGCCTCACCTGTACCCACGTGTATACACACACACACACACACACACACACACACACACACGCACTTAAAAACAAAGGTATTTTAAAATAAATAAAGAAAACACCTAAAGCAGGTGAGTTGTATTTTGTATGAATCAGTCATAAATGAACTCTGTGTTTGCTTAAAGGTCTGAGAAGCTGATCCCATAATCAACACCAAGGAGAACATGGTTTTAAGATAAAAGTGATACTTTTTAAATTTATTGTCGTTGTTGTTATGGGGGGGCACGCCTGTGCTCTGGCACATGTGTGGAGTTCGAACAACTTGACAACTTTGTGGAGTTAGTTCTATGTGTACACCTTCACATGGGTTCCAGGGATTGAACTCTGGTCACCAGAGTCGTACAGCGAGCACTTTTATCCGCTGATTCATCTCGCCAGCCCATGAAGCAATATATTTGTTTTTAAGACTCACCTGGAATGCAGACATTTAGCTAGTAGACTTTTCTGGTATTTGACTTTTTAAAAATTATATGCTTGAGGGTGAAAGCACTGGTGTACTGTCAAATACATCTTGAAACTATAAAAAATACTATGACGAGCCGGGCGGTGGTGGTGCACGCCTTTAATCCCAGCACTCGGGAGGCAGAGGCAGGCGGATCTCTGTGAGTTCGAGGCCAGCCTGGTCTACAAGAGCTAGTTCCAGGACAGGAACCAAAAGCTACGGAGAAACCCTGTCTCGAAAATCCAAAAAAAAAAAAAAAATATTATGACGGAACTGGAAGAAATGTCTCCCATAGCCATGGACAACCAGAGCAGATTAGGAAATACTGTGTTCTTAGCTCCAAAATTAAAAAGACAGCTCCCTGACTTTGAAATGCTGCGTGCCCGCTCAAAGTATCCCTTGTAACTTCTGGGTTTATATCTAGTCTGAACGCTCATGGCGTGCAAAGAACCATTAAACACAACACCTGTTAACAACAACTTCAAATTACAAAGGGAGGGCTGGAGAGAGGGTTCGGTGGTTAAGAGTACTTGTCACTCTGGCAAAGGGTTCCAGTTTGATTCCCAGCACCTACATGGTGGCTCACAATGCTCAGTAACTCCACTACCAGGAAATTCAAAGTCCTCTTCTGATCTTCTCAGGCATCGGGCATACGTGTAGTGCACGTATATACACTCAGACAAAGCACTCATACAAACTAATAAATAAATCTTTTTAAAAAAGATCAGAAATGGAGTTTAAAAGGAAAGAAGGAAAACAGAAGAAACTCAAGGAGATGAGGAAACATATTTATAGCCCAAGCTGTCAATCATGGAGCCAGGTGACCAGATGACTGTCAGGAAGATAGCTCAGAAGAGAATGCAGACTCTACTACTCATAGAGTTCACATGAAAAAATAGGATTTGGGTTAAAATATACTGTTATTTATAAACTTACTATGACTCTTCCATCCTGTGGCTAGCAGGCTACATGTGCGTTCTTTGCTGTCATATGCTCTATAAACAATGATAATTCTCAGAATATGTGAAGGTCAACATTTGGGCTGAGTGGTATATTGGCCCCCAAAGTCGTACGTTGATGTCTTAATCTTCAGTTTTGAGGCAGGGGCATTAGGGAGTAATTAGGTTTAGATGAGATCATGAAGTTGGAACTACCTCTGTGGGTTCCTTGATCTCAGACTCTCCAGCTTTCAGAACTGTAAGAAACCAAGACACACATGCTTCTTAATCCACCGGGCTGACGCTGCATTAAAGCAGGGCAGGAAAACTCAAGAAGTCGCTAGTGTGGGAAAAGGATTCTGTACAGACAACTTTGTCCCGAGAGCCAGTGGGACAAGTTCCTCTGGTGCATGAGGCCCTTGGTCACATTTAAGACCAGATTTCTCACTAGGAAATGCTGTCATTCTACACTGGAAAAGGAGCATGGCCACCCTTACCGATCAACAAAGGTGAGCAGGGGTGAAATTATCTCAATGGGGAGAATGCTCCTAAAAGGGAAATTATTTAAATGAACTGTTGCCCGCCTGCTGATCACAAGTTGTTGAATTATGAATTACAGCAGTGAACTGGTTATCCAGGACTGCTGGAACAAACGACCACAGGTTGGTCTGACAACAGAAAACATTCTCAGACTGGAGGAGGCTCTGTGGGTCTGGAATCCATGTGTCAGCAAGGCATGCGTCCTTAAGGGCTTTATTGGAGCATTCACCATTGCCTGCTTGTCTCTGGTGGTTCCAGATCACCTTCGGCATGTAAATGTGTGACTCTAGCCTCCGCCTCTACCTTCACGTGAACTCAGCACCCCACCCCACCGCCGCCCTACTGTGTCTCTTCTGAGGAGCCCCTGGACTGGATTTAGGACTTTCCTGCACAATCCAGAAGGCTCTCAGGACCGCTGACTCGTTCCTGTAAAGACAGCTTTTCAAAGCACATTCACATTTACAGATCTGGAGGGGAGGGAATGGATGTCTTTGGTATTTTTGGTGGGCCAGGGACCATTCAACCTACTGAAACTGAAAAATAAAACAAGCAAACAAAAATAAAAAACATAAACTCAGAAGAGAATACAAACAATGGAAGCTTCAAATCTTGGTGTTCAGGGTGTGAAATATAAAGGATGTTCTAAAGTGCAGTTGTGTGCCACCATGTGGGGATGTACCTGCACTGGCTTCCTGACAGCGGGAAAAACTGACAGGAAGACCCCATAAGAGCTCTTTCTAATTTATTATATGGTAAATTCTGTTCTATATGGTAGACGCCATAGTCGATTTTGATTCTGCTTGGGATCCCAAATAATTAGTATTTTCTTACAGTTGGGGAATAGTCATACATAATTTCCATATGCAGATTTTTTTTAAACTAAGGGATGGGAAAGAGGGATGATGACAAGTAGGGAGCGTCTACAATTGTAGCAGCTGCCTCACTGCGGGACGCCCGTTTAACTGATGACAGAGGCTCTAATGTGCTGCCCTGCTGGCATTCTTTTGGATCTCTGTAGGCCTCCTAAAAATCTTGAAGAAATAAAGCTCCTGCTCTCCCAGCCCCTTGTCCCTCTTGCTACGTGAGTATGTCTCCGTTAGCCCTCTTTGTTTTGCCTCATACTTGAAATTTTCTTATAAGATGGTAGATAAATATATCTGATTTTATTATCTACTGTGGGCCTCTGTCTTTTTCATCTTCGTTCATCTCCTGAAGATACAGTTCATTGAAAGGTCATTTTCCAGTCACAAGATCCAATAATCAAGGATCATAATATGAAAATTCCCTTTTAGTAAAATTCAATGTGAATTTTGTTGTTTGAGAATTTTTCTACAGAATGGTCCATTTTTTTTCAGTACATTCCTAAAAATCAAATTTTTTTTTGCTTCAAGAAATTCTTTAACTTTGATGTGAAAAACTGCTATTGATGCAGAAGATGATAGTAATGAAAAATTATTAACAGGAAATTTTTAATTCAAATAAGAGACAAACGTCCCAGGGAAGGGGTTCCTGGGAGTCATCAGAGTAGGGGCCCATCTTCACAGAAGACGCAGTGTGTGGCTTCTGGTGGCAGAGGGTTAGTGTGGCACCCAAATGTGTGTCTGCTTGTTTTCCTTACACCCCAGAAAGCAGCTCCTGACCTACTAGGGCTTCTCAGGTAAGGACTGAGTGCCCCCCAAGTCTGCCCCCACTGAGTCCAATGTGGGCTTGAATAGCCTCTAGATTTCCGTTGACTACAAGTCATTTTTCCTTTCCATTTCTTATTCCTACCATGTCCCATTCATTTTTATAGAAGCATGGGTGACTAAGCAGAAGGACAAACGCTGCTGGTCTGCAGACCTCAAGCCTCATTGAAAGCCTACAAAATTATCCATACCAGAGACTGAAAACTACCCACCATTCCATCTTTTGCCTGAATTTCCCATCTCAGGAGGCACTGACTCAATTTATAACCTACTCAAGAACCAAGTCACATAAGAAGAGACCATGTCTAGCCCCAGAGACCCTTTTCCCTAAGGGATATCCAGAACAAGACTCAGGTACCCCACTGCTTCTGAGAATGCCTGTATATACGTTTATTTCTGATATAATTTTTTTTCTCAAAGAAGATTTGCACGTTGTTCCCGGGCCATGGGCTATCTATGCACTACACCGGAAGAAGCAGGCTGAGAGTTGAGCTGGGTGAAGGTGGTCTGGTAACTGAGCATCACCGCTCTGGGAGCAACAGCAGACTTGGCAGCTAGTTGCCAGTTGTGGATGATCAGTCACGTGTTCATTGCATTGAGATTGTCCTGTTATTATGGATAAACAATCTCAAAACTAAATGCAAGCATGAAAAACCAGGGACAATATTTCTTCTCATTGATTAGACAAAAACAAAAACAAAAAAAACCCCGAGGATCATTATCTGTTCGTCTTTCAATCTAACATCCAACATATAGTCCATCAGCAAATTCACTACTGTCTATCAAAATCCAGACACAATCTAACCACCTCTGCTACCTTTGCCAGTATCACCCTAGAGACGGTACCATCATCTCTTGCCTGCATGGAGATCTCCCCTGGTTACCTGTGGCCAGCACACATCCTCTCTCCTTTTCTTTGTTACTGTTTATTTCTGAGATTGTATTTAATTGCTACATTTCTCCCTTCCCATTCCTCCCTGCCAGTTCCCACATGCCCCTTCCCACTCTCCTTCAAATTCATGACCTCTTTTCCCACTCATTGTGATGGCATGCACATGTGTGTTTGTATATACATCTGTACTCCTAAGGATAACCGCTGAATCCATATAATGTTGCTTTCTGTATGTTTTCAGAAAGGCTGCCAGATGACGGCTTCCAACCAGAACGTGCCCTGCTTCTGCTCAAAACCAGCTTTCCCCGCCTTCCCCAGAGGAAACACTGCATTCTCACAACGCCTTCCAAAGGCTCCACACGACCACCCTGCTTTACCTCCTCCCATCTTCTCCACCCTCAGTGTCCTGCTTGCTCTTCTTGGAAGCTCACACACTTCTCAGTCAAGGAGAACTTTACTCTCCAAAGCAATAAGAAACGAATCGCATTGCTGACTCAACCCTTCGGACTGATAGCCCTTAGCCTATAAGGTGAAGAAGAGTCATAGTCCCACTCCTAGAGCAAAGGATTCTATTTTACCCCAAGGGTTGTCAGGGCCAGAACTAATGGATGGCTCTCTGTACTTGAATTTACTGGAACTTGCCTTGTTCAAGCAAACTAGATGGCAGCACCTGAGAATTAAGCCAAAACTGTCTTGATTATATCTTAAGAAACCATGGGGCTAGATTTTCCCATTCCTGCAGGCTACTATTTTCTGCCAAAGCACCTTCAGTATCTGTTGACGGCTTACCACTCACAGTAAAATCAGTTTCCTCTGGAGAATGACTAACCTGGGAGAGGGTATAGAGCTAGTTTGGTGGTAAAGACCTTACCCAGTTTATACAGAGCCCTGGGTTCATTCCCTACCATGGAGGCGGGGAAATTGCTATGGGACAGAGTAAAAGGGCAACAATCTATCATAGAAATGTTTTATTAACCAAATGTATTTACACCTTTTCGTTGGCAATCCCTAACTTGTGTCTGTTTTTCATTTAAGTACAACACAATCTGGGCAGATCCTACCACCGGAATAAAGCAACAAGCATGAACTCATTAGTCTTTTGAAGTTTGCTGCTTGTTTGACTTTAATATTCAAGCTTTAAAAAGTTCTGTGGGTTTTGAAGGTAAGCAATTTGCTTACCACCCTAACTGCAGTTCAGGCCTTCCTCTTACCATGGGCTGCTTCTGTGACTGGTTACATGTTCTGCATTGCCAATCACGGACTTGTATAATGTTCCAAACTTTAGACAGTAGAACATAAACTGAGTCCTTGCCCAATCCATTGCATTCAATGGGAAGTTGAAGAAGATCCTATTTCTATTCCATTTTAAACATTAGCAGGAAGTGTAAAATAGCTGCAGTGTTCTGGCAGGATCTAAACACCCTCCTGGTACCAGCACACTGCAAAACTGAATGTCTTCCCTTGATATGACATGCTCAATTAACTCGGGGACCTTAGGCCCACAGGACTTTTTGGGTGATCTGTGTCCGTTTTCCTCAAACCCTCACATCTGAACCGAGACTTCCAAGAAGAGTTTGCCCCAGGTTTTTCTATTTCATTCTCTCTAGGTTGGGACAAAGCAGAGAGCCTACACCAGATTGTCTAGGAAAAGTAAGAGCACAGGTGCTGATTCCGTTGGCATCTGACTGTGCTCGTGTGGGGACCAGCCAGGGCTTCAGTTTGGATGTTTGGTCTGGGTTGGCTGCCCTTGCCAACATGTGGCAATCACCTGCTGTGGTGGGATTTCTTTCCTTTTTTTTCTTGAAAGCAAAGAGTTCTGTTGTGGAAATGTATCCCCAGCTTGTTAAGTTTATTTCAAGATTGTTTTTTTGTTGGGAGTTACGTGCCAAGCTTTGAGGGAAGAAAGGCAATAACAGAGATATTTTGCAAGGCAGGAAACAGGAAATACCAACTAGGAGTCTGCCATGTTCAACTGGCTTGGAGACACGTTCGTTGCTTTGAACAAATGTCCCTGTTAAAATCATAATATAGGATAACGTGGCGTAACTGCTGTCAGTGAAGAATTGCCTGGTGACAAAGCCAGCACATGAAGAATCTTGTAAGCTTGCTTTTGGAACAAACTTCACAAACAGCATCATCTAGATTATACCAAGAATCTGAACTGGGCCCTGTAGTACCTCCTGCAAATAACTCCAGTGTAGTAGGAACAGGGGGCCGCTTCCCGCCACCCGGCTAGCTTTACACCCAAAATAATTAAACACTGCTTGGCCCATTAGTTCTAGCCTCTTATTGGCTAATTCTCACATCTTGATTAGCCCATTTCTAATAATCTGTGTAGTACCACGAGCTGGTGGCTTACCAGGGAGATGCTTAACCTGCTTCCGTCTCAGAGAAGAGAGGCATGGTGTCTGCCTGATTTGGCTTTCTTTCTCCCAGCATTCTGTTCTGTTTTCTCCGCCTACCTAATTTTCTGTCCTATCAAAGGCCAAGCAGTTTTCTTTATTATTTAACCAATGAAACAACAGATAGGAAGATGACCCTCCTCCATCACTCCAGTATTTGTACCTTTGACAAACCTAACCTGTAATGACTTGTTGCTTCACGCCACCATGTTAGCCACATAAGCCGTAAGTTTATATTCTTCATGGACACAGCTGCATAATGGCTCCACTGATGCCCCCAAAGTAATTTTGTTAGCATCCTGACAGAACAGAGAAAGCCCTGCTTCCTGTTGAACTTCGCTCGGGATGTTTTCCCCTTGACAATAGTGCTCAAGCCTCGGAGCGGAGGCTGACGAAGCTGCTGAGAGAATATCGTTAGGTATGTACGAGCGAAGGATAATGAACATTTTTGTCAGAAAGTGAAGATAGCCTTGTGTAACCCTCAGAATGGTGCCTGGCAGTGGTTATAATGTGGACTGGAGCTGTGATCATCTTTATCATCTTCCTCGACATCCGAGGGAAGCAGACCAGAGCTGCTTTATTTTTCCGCTAACCTACACTCAAGAGAACCTTTCCTAAGTACAGCAGTGGCAGCTTCAGTGCTTGGGGAAGGTGGTGCAATAATTTCACATCTTTGCTCTAGTTTTCTAACCAATTTTGATGTTTTAGCATTTTGTAAATTAATCCACGGAACCGACTGTCTCGTTACTTTAAAGAAGAGAGCCCTTTATGGGCCACGGCTATGGCTCAGTGGCAGAGCACTTGTCTTGCCTGTGCAGGGAGGGCCCTGAGTTCAAACTCCTCCACCACCCATACAGACAAATATGAAGATCCTGGCATACAGAATTGCTAGAGCCTACTGCTATCAATTCAAGATGCAGCTCTCTTAGAATCTTCCAGGATTTGATGTCCGGGATTAGAGATGATTGTGGAAAATCAAATGAAATTCACATCAAAGAGTTTATTTGTTATTCCTGGCCTGGTTTCTGTAGGCCTGTGTAACCCTAATGGGAGAGCAAAGAATCCGTTACCAAACACAAGACTGCTGGATGGGCACAGTGATCCCTGGGCCCACAGGATGTTGGAACTGCGCTGCACTGTGAGATGCGCCATGTTCCCAGTGATGTAATCAACACTACTTATGCTTGAGGAACTTTAATTTGCACAATAATTTAAAGCAACGATGTTCCGTTATGAAAAGCAATTGAATATTAGCTTCTTGCATGAGCCATATTAACCAGCCATTAGGAATAGTTTTACTGTGGCATAGAGTTGGGAGTCCAAGTATTAGTTGGGTCACTGACCATCTTCCAACTTTAATGCAGAAGAAGTTTGACATCAAGATTAAAATGCTGAAACCGTTGTCATTTTAACCCATGGGTGAATATCTACTCTAGCCAGCCACTGAAGGGGAAAATAATATTTTCTCATCAGCAATTAAATAGGTTTGCTTATAGTGAACACCTACCATGAGGTCTCGCCACAGGAGTTAAGTATTTGTTGAATGAGTGAAGGAAACACTGAACCTATCAACCCGTGAGGAAACTAATGAATTTAAGTGAGTGACATTGTCTGAGGTCCAGACTGACACACTGTGACCCCGTGAAGACAGAAGAGAAACCATAATCTTTTTTCTTCTAGGGGCAGTTTTCCAATAAAAATATACCTAATGGAATTTAATAAAAAGTTCCTAATGAACTAAGTTATGTAAAGTATGCAAGGTTAAGCTTTATAAGTTTAATTATACAATAATATTATAAAACAAAAGAGAAAGTTAATATTTTTAAAGACAAGGACAAAACAAAACAAAGACTGAAAAAAGAGTTAATACATATTTCCTGAGGAAAATGCTTAGCTTTCCTTTGGGTTACTGAGATTCTCTTACAGAAACGTGATGGTCTGTATTCTCACCTATTTCCTTTCTGCTCTATGACCTCTGTAGGCTTCCCCCTTTGACTCAGACACTTAGCTACATGGATGAGCATACAGTAGGACGGTAAGTCTTTTTGTAAGTGTGTGCATTTATTATTGTTGTGAGTGCAGATGCACGCATACCATGGCATATGTGCGGGGCTCAGAGGACAACTTGGAGTCAGTTCTTACCATCTTGGTCCCAGGAAGTGCCTTTGCCTATGCTGGCCTGAGAAGCCTTATGGTTGAGAGGAATTTGATCTGTCTCCCTCAACAGGGAGTATGGAAATCCTGGTTCAATTCTGACCATCCACTTTTTCATCTTAGATAGCATCTTTCTTCATTTTATTACTAGTTAGGATTACAGTTTCCACCACCCACCCACCGTGTCCCAAAGGACTGTTTGTGTGCTTTAAAATGTTAATATTTCCTAAGCCTTTCTGTTGAGAGGTTTAAAGCAACCCCTTTCCCTGCACACACATTGAGTAGGTGCTTTTGAGACCCTCATGACTGCTGTACTGCTTTGGGTGGGAAGTCAGCCTGTAGGAGCAGGCCTGTCCATAGACCAGTGGCCCAGGCTGCCCCATAGGAAGCTGGAAGTCTGAAAATTGTGAGTATCAAAATGCCTGGACATTTAGAGTACCAATTTTCTATTTTTTACGCAGAACATATTTTCTGACCAAATTCAGCTGCAGATACATAAGAAAAATCCAGAATAACGAAAGTGATAACAGACTCTGTGGAGAGTCCTAGAGAGCAGCTTTGGCACCGCTCACTGCCACATGCAGTGGGAGCTGGACAGCATCTGGCAAAGCCGCCAGGGCAGCAGAGAACATTGTTCTGAAAGATCTCCCATGCCGGACATGAAGAGTTCTCATCGAAAGCTGCTATATCGCCTGGTATTCAGCTAGGAAGGGAGGCAAATGGATGAGCTGATTTTTCTCGCTGAACAAAAAAAAAAAGTGAGATGAGTCCTCATTATATTCAGAAAACCCAGCCACATATTTAGACCTGGATGCATGAACCTTTGCTCCTTTGTGGGGCAGAGCTGTAATTTTCTCTCTCAGAGAATCTGAGTTCAATTCCCAGCACGCACGTGATGGCTCCCAACTCCAGTTCCTGTAATCCAGACGCCCCCTTCTGGATTCCTCAGGCACTGCATGCACACAGCACACAGATATACTTGCAGGTAAAAAACAAAAAAATAAATGTTTTTAAAAGAGAGAAAGAGAGCTTTTTAAAGGACCGAATATACCATGATATATTAAACTGAGCCGCACTATTCCTTTCTGAAATGTGTGTGTGTGTGTGTGTGTATGTGTGTGTGTGTGTGTGTGTGTGTGTGTGTGTGTGCTTTCCAGAAGACAATGAGTAAGCTCAAAAACAAAGCACTCCTTCAAAGGCTGTGCTTAGCCACCAGAAGCCTGCCACGGAATTACTGCTAGGAACTCGCTCGGGCTGTTTATGGAAACAGGCTGTGGAGTAGACTCAGGCGCTGAGTTTCCATTGAGATCTAATGGACCAGAAGCCCCCCCCCCATCTTATCTTCCCAATGCCAGCTCAATACATAGACCTTGATCCAGTTATGTTGAGCACATCACTGAATGACTCCAAGCCCACTGGAAGCCACACTTTTCCAAGCACTCAGAGAACAGCCCAAGCGTGTACATGGTTCTTTTTCTTTTGATTAATCAATCTCAAGAGAGGAAAAGGCAATCTCTATTGATAGCAGCAGTTAGTCCTGGCGGTCGGAGCTAGCCCACCCGTTGCTAAGCTACTTTCTCACGATATTTTCGCATCTGACTCATTTTTCTCCCTACTTCAGTGACAATGATTTTGCCACACTCAGCAGGGAGTGAAGGAGCCTCCAAGGGCTTCCCTGTGTGCAGACGATGCCATTGCCTGAGCCGAATCTGCCAGCGGGCATGACTGCTCACACATCCAGCTCTCGCCCAGAAACAACGACAACAAAATCACTTGAAGACTAACACCTCAGAGTCAGCCTCAGACCAAAGAACTTTATTTCTGTTTTCATTTTCTTAAGCTAAAATGTTATTGAAAAGAACCTTTTATCCACCAGCTGCTTTGGAACAATATATTGTATTATGAAGCTCCATACACTTTAAATGTTTTTGAAATCTGGACAGGACGAAGCAAGTCCTCCACTTCTGTCCTTTGAATTTGCAGCGGAAACCATTCTCTCTTCCTTTTTCCAGCGTCAGTTCCCGGCTGTCGGGTGGGAGGAGCCACGCGAAAGTGCACGGAGACGGAACTGTGGCAATGGGCCACCTCTGAGGCTGCAGGGGGCGCCAATCCAGCCAGGTTCTTGCTTCTGCCTCAACCATCCTTGCTGTGGCAACCAACATCGGGGTGGACCAGGCCTAGACAGAAGGAGGAAGGCCGTACCACGGGTCCCCTTGAACATGCTACTACAAAACAAAACAAAAACAAAAAGGTGCGACGAGAACCAAGTCCCTGTGCGTTCTTACTCACAACTGTGGGCAGAGGAATCCTCCCTTTGGTATTAAATAACAGTTCTAAAAAGCTTTTTAGAAATAAAGCAAACACATGGTGGGACTGGAAATGCTAGCCATCCCAGGTGAGCTGTCCACGGAAATCCGTCTCATCCCTAAGTCATAAATAAATAATCTCTTTCCTGGTCTGACTTCCATGCCAGGATCAATATCTCTTAACATCTTACTTATTTTATTACTGCTTTTGGTTTTCTGGGACTGATTGAAAGTTGCTCAGAGGAAATCTTTGGTTTTGCTTAAGTGTCCGTGACATTTAATCATGACTTTCCTTGCACTTTAATTCCAGCCAGTCAATCAGTTAATCCACTTCGATTGATTCTGGGCTCTCGGTTATTGGCTTGCACTCATTGGGCATCCGCTGGTGTCGACTCAGCTGCGTGGCCTGCGTGAAGCTCCTCTCGCACCTCTCGCACCTGGTGGAGGCAAGAGAGAAAATTGAGACCAGGGAGCGGGGGCCTTCCGGGTTATGGGCTTCCTCTCATCCTGACTGATCAGAACAGACACTCCAAAGTGGCATCAGATTTTACTGGCTCAAGAGGTTTAATTGGTGGCTCCTTCCAAAGCCTGGGCCTGGGATGGGACAAAGCCGGTCTGAGGCAGAACAGAGGGACCTGTCAATAGGCCGGGGGGAGGTGATTTCTCCAGAGAGCCCTGTCCTGCTGCACTTCTGATCGCTGTCAGTTCGAATAGATAAAGAACAAAAAGAGATTTTTAGGAGTGAGCCATCAGAGCAGCGGCTCGGCTGCAGTTTTCTGCTCTGTAACCCCAAAGAGAAATGGGTGACAAATAGAATTTCACCTGCTGCTAATTTCAAGCCCAGAATTCTCCTTCTCTCAGCAGCCATGGTGAGCAAGCTTGTCTCGGAGTTTGGAAACACATGGAAGCAAGGCCTTGTGTTCTGGGGACTACAGGGATAGGGGTAGGGAATGGGGGGAGTAGTGGGTAAAGATGGGGGTGGGAGTGAGGAGACACGGTGGGGTGGGAGGACCAGGTATAGGGTAGCTGTTTGTTTTTGTTGTTTTTTTTCCAAATGCTAATGACAATGTCACAGTCAAAGCAAATTTAGGGTTAAAATAATTTCTAAAATTAGTGTTTGCCATGGTAGAAATGGGATGACTCAGAAAAACTGGGAACTGGGGTGCTGGGGTGGGTTAGGAGGCTCAGCTATAGGGAGAGCACAGTATACAGTGTACATATTATCCGGGGTGTCTGAGAGGAGAAAACAAAGAAGCACTACACTTCAAGTGTCTCCCCTTTACTGCAAAGAAAAACTGTAACCCAGAGAACCTAGGCCAGCCCCTATCTCCCACAGAGCCTGAACTTCAGCTTGATGGTTACTTAAGTCTGCTAAAAATGGAAGACACACACACACACACACACACTGGAGTTTTTCTGTGATTGCCATTCCTGACCATGTGCACAAGGACACACACACACATACATATACTGGAGTTTTTTCTGTGGTTGCCATTCCTGACCATGTGCACAAGGACACACACACACACACACCCCGTGGTAGCAACCTGAGCTACCTCAAGCATGCTCAGACTGGGAGGCCACAGTGGCCGTCATTTTACTAGCACTTCCTCAAACCTTTGAAGGAAAAGACATTCAAGAGGAGCGACAATGGCCTTCTGAAACTGCCAGCTCTCCGAACCCTACGCTATAGGAGCAATGGTGCAAGCAACCTGGAGGGAGCCTGGGGTCCTGCCACAGACGAGGACACCACACATCTCATTACCTGGTGAGCACTATTGTTCTTTCCCCCCTCCTCAGTAAACTGTGTGCAGAATTAGCTAGAGAAATAGAGCACATCTACCCAGTCTGGAGATTCTCAAATGCCTGGCAATGCTGGAGTCTGGCTCCATGCTCTAAAGCAGTGGTTCTCAATTTTCCCAATACTGCAACTCTTTAATGCAGTTCCTCAGGCTGTGGTGATCCCCAGCCATAAAATTATTTTCATTGCTACTCCATAACCAGAACTTTGCTACTGCTATGAATCATAACACAAATATTTTTGGAGATAGAGGTTTGCCCAAAGGGTCGTGACCCATAGGTTGAGAACCACTGCTTTGAAGTTTCTAGACTCTGGCAGTCAACTGAGTGTGTCAGGATGAAGAAGTTGTGTTTCTCTGATTGTCTTTCAGGGAATATGTTTAGCAGCCTGCTCCACTGTTAAAAACTGCACGGTGATCTTGACAAATGTATAATGTCAGCTTTAATGTATCAGACCTATCAGCTCAATGAAAATAACTCAGAAGTATTGATCACCTAACGATTTTTGGTGTATTCATTAACGCCCACGAGCAGCTCATCCCGTCTCCAGAGCTACCGGAGTGCCGAGGACATGTAGCAAACTGCTGATTGTTTATTAGAAAACTGATTAGTTACTGGATTAGTGTGTTAAAATATACTACCTTTCACTACCTGACAAACTTTCAAATTATTATATTTCTTTTTTTAATTTTGAAGCTGTAGGATCAATTTCAAAGAGAGAGAGAGAGAGAGAGAGAGAGAGAGAGAGAGAGAGAGAGAGAGAGAAGGGCTAAACCACTGTGAGGAGTTGACAGTTTACCTGGCTGTGTCTTTGCTTTTCTCGTCCTCTTTATTAAAACGTGAAGAATTCACACGCAGAAAGAAAGACTGAGATCTGTATCTCTCTGATACTCGAATGTCCATGCTGGATGGCCACAGCAGGAGTCACATTGTTCTCAGGTGTTGGCTTGAATGTCTCAGTGAGATTTTTGCACATAGAGCAATGTGTTATAATCAGGAATTTCTCCCCATCTATGATGCATAAAAAGGCCACCGCTGCAAAGACCATGGCTAGTCCCATCCTCTCACCAAATGGAAGAAAATGATATGCCAATGTGGAGAAATTACTTGATTTTAGATGCTTTGCCAGGAATTTTCTCTTTTGTGGAAACATAGGTTATCAGACACACAAGCTATTTTGTTTGGGAATGATAAGAATTTTGTATCTGAGGAAGTAAAGACAGATAGATAAAAGAATTTTTTAAAAATAAACAAGACTAGGGTTTCAGTTTCATGCCTATCACCTTAGACTCTAGATGAGAAAGCTCGGCAAAGCATCTGCACAGCTTTATGGGACTCATCAAAAGACCTACTCTATCATGTACCTTGGTTCTGGGAGGTCAGAGCCGGGCTTCAGCTGAGCTGGCATTTAACCCTGAATTGCAATCCTGTGCCTTCCCTTGGCATGGGTACTGATGTCACAGCCTTGTGAACATCCCGGACACATGTATGCAGAAAGTCTTCCAAATGTTTCAGCAAACAGAGAGCCCCCCAACTTCCTACAGGTGTGGGAGTCCAAGCCAGCCTGGAGTTCCCTTTCCAGTTTGACATACTTCTTTGGAAACTGTAGTGGCTGACTGAACGATATGAACCAAAAACAACAGAAAGTTCTATTACACAGAAAACCTGCAAGAATCTTTCTGTGCATCTGCCATGGGCTGTGAAATACTTGAACTGAACCAAACTGCCTAGGGCTTCATACATGGTAAATGCTTGCCGTGTCTCTTCCGATCTGCTTAGAGTTTTGTCTATGTCTTGCTTAAATATTGGACATTGGAATATTCTGCTTCTTTATTCTGAGCCAAACTCTCTTTACTCAAGGCAAAAAAAATCCTGGTGAAAGTTTTTCCTCTGGCTTCTAAAGCACGGTAGAGGTGATCTCTTAGGGCAAGTCCTGGCCTGTCAGTGCAGCTTCCCAGGTCAAATAGATCCCCTACCCCAAACTTGCTGAGATCTCATTTAGCACAAGACCAGGAGAAACGAGTCCTCACTGCTAGCCCTCTGACCATTTCTACCAGCTGCCCTTCCTGCAATACAGTGCCTAGCCATTGCGATTAAGTGACTGATCTCTTGTGTCTGTTCCTTGTTCCCCATGACTTCAGTCTCGCATAACAAACTAAAATCCAAAGCCTTTGGTGCAGTCCATCTTTTTGGTTGTTTTTTTGTGGGTTGCTTTACCTTAGAAATCTCACGTCTTCAGCCTCCGTTAGCTGCTGACAGGTTTAGGGTCTCCCTAGAACTTAGGACAGAGGTTCTTCCAGGGAGCATTCAGCTGATCAGATGTGAGGCGAAGCCTGCAGGAGTTCTAGCCCCTCAGTACCACTGCTCACTGGCCGCTTTGGGAGGCCAGAAGTCTCCACATCCTTCAGCCAAGTGCTGAGCAGCAGAGGTAAGGATGAGGGAAGGGCTTTTCCTGACGAGACAGGCTCAGTCTCCGCTCACGCTGGAGACTTTTAGAAGACTGCCTGGGTCGAGGGGACAGTTAGGAGATGAAACCACTCAGGCCATCTACTTGGAAGCTGCATTGGGCGTACAGTTTAGGTTTGCGCATCTTTACAAGATTCTTTCCAGCCTCTGCAACGTTGTTTAAGCCGATGCCCATTAGCTGAAGTAGTAAAATTAACTGTGGTGGTGAAACCATTTTTATTGACTAATCTGCAACAAAAAGTTTTTTTTTAATGTTTGTTTTATAAGCTTGTAAAAGGATATCTTCATAATATTTACAAATGTCCCCGGGTTGGATATCCATGGGCTGGGTTAGAAGATTCTCAAACTCCCTTGCAATAGGACAATCTTGAAAGACCCTGTATACACTAAAGGACTTAGCTTTCCATTCCTAGAAGATGTTTAAACCTTGCAGCTTCAAAATAAGCATATATCAGCTCTCCTCTGGGCATATATATTTGATCATCTTAAATGCCTCAAATACGATAATGTATGGCTACTTTGCTAAAATCAAGAAGCAAACAGACTAAAACAGGCAGGGAGAATGTTATCCAACAACCCCACCACTTTACAATCTTTTGTTCAGTTGATTTTTCCAGATGAAAGCAGGCATGAACAAAAGAACAACACTGTGTTGGAAAGGAGGGGAAATACAATCACTTAAGCCCTTCAAATATTAATCCGATGAATTAAAATTAAGTTAAGATGGCAACTCTATTGAAAACATGACAAAAACAGGATGTTAAAGAAAAAACTTGAGTGGAATCAACGAGGTTACACATAAGTAACACCTTAACATTAATAGAAATCTATTTCCCATCCTGACCCCGAAACCACTTCAATTAATTACTGAAATCTATTTACACTGCAACAAGAGAAAAATCAATCTGATCGCTGGCACTGAATTCATTTGGCTGCCCTCTCTACTATAAGGGACCAACGGAATCCTCAGTCCTCCCAAATTCTCAAAGAGGCATCGTTACCTTCTATCTCCAGAACAATGGCAAAGACAGAATCTGTGAACCCCTGGGAATCAGGCCTGAGGGTAACGACAGCATCCATCAGGCAGGGCACAAACACCCAAGAGACAGGAATTTTTAAGATAGGAACGAGCCAACTGGCCCCTCAGAAAGGTGCCCTCTTCTGACTATTACAGTCTCTGGGGATAGAGTTTGGTTAGTATATCGTTTTTGCTTGTTTGTTTGTTTTGTTGTGTTTCAAGACAGGGTTTCTCTGTAGCTTCGGAGCCTGTCCTGGAACTAGCTCTTAAAGACCAGGCTGGCCTTGAACCCACAGAGATCCGCCTGCCTTTGCCTCCTGTGCTGGGATTAAAAGTGTGTACCACCACCGCCCAGCTGGTTAGTATATCATAAGCCTGATTTTAGGTATCATCTTGTCCCACTTAGCCCAAAGACTTTCTGTTGTAAACGAGTATACAGACAAAAATCATTGCTGTTTTTACTATTAAGACAACCAATTAAACAATTAAGGAACATAGTTAGCAATGATGAAGTGGCTGGAAAGATTGCTCAGCAGGTAAAGGTACTCTTGCTACCAAGCCTGACAACTTGAGTTTGAACCTCAGGACCCACATGATGGAAGAAGGAAACCAATTCTTTCAAGTTGTCTTCTGATCTCTACACATATGCCATGACACGTATATGCTCATATATATGCATACACACACACAAACAGACTAATAATTAATCAATTAATTGATAATTTTTAAATGATGATAGGTAGAGGTAAAAGACAACAGCCTCTTATGAGCCCCTCCATAGGTTGACAGATCAGCGAGGCGGGCAGGACCCAGACCAACAGGACACTCTTACCATGAACTGTACTTGGCCTTAGGATAAGCACGGAATGGGAACCTACTTGACTGAGCCTAAGCAAGAGGTTTAGTCTCCTACTGACTGAATCACTTCCTAATCCTGCTTGAGTTTGTCCTATAAACGGTGAATAAGGTTGGATGTCTGTGTTTTTCAAATTTTCTTTCCCAAGTAGGGAAAGCAAGCACAGAAAATGGGTAGAAATGCGTAAAGAGTTTGTGAGGTCAACTGCTCTGAGCCCACCAATCTGATGTGTGCAGCTTCCAATACTCTTGCTGCCATCTGAACTACTGGAAGCAGCCTCTTCTCCCTTGTATGGCCAGCAAACTCCTGCTTATTCTTCGTAGACTTGTTCAACATTGTATTCTATACATATCTGATGATTCCATTTCTCTGATATACCTCAACATTGTATAAACATGTCTTGTTATAATATTTCATGCTTTTCATCCTTTATTGATTGATTGATTGATTGGACTTCCCCTTAGAGTGTGAGGTTTTCAAAGTCAAGACAGAGTCTCATTCACCTTTGTATCTCTTGTGCCTAGCAGGATGACCAATGTAAATGTAGGCATTTATTATTATTGAATGAACACATATGGATGGATGGACTAATGGATGGGTGGATTAATGGATGGATGGATGGATGGATGGATGGATGGATGGATGGATGGGTGGGTGGGTGGGTGGATGGATGGATAGATGGATGGATGGATGGATAGGCCATTTTGCATAGTTCAAATATCTGCTGCTTTGTTGGATGGACTATATGTTGAAACACAATCTTGCTAAAATGCCCTTACTCACAGTCTCTGTATACGGAAATATAAAATACACCCTTTGTTTTAATTTTTATCAACTTGATAACATGAGAAGAAAGTGTCATTAGAATTCTGAGGAGTTCCTATTATCCAAGAGGATTATTCAAGTATCCTATACTATGGCCACCTTTCTCCTGGTTATGGGAACTTGCTGATAGCAAGATCTTGGCATGGATGCTAATAGAATTCAGGATTGACACAGGATTTGGAAAGACTACTCAGGGTAGCTACTCATATCTTACTTTACTGATGAGAAAATAGGCCCTAGAAGATCATCTTATGTCTGAGATTGCAAACATCGAGCCATGATCAGTGTGTAGCTTTCCTGACTTCCATTTTCCCAAACATCAGCCATGCAACCCAAGAGAGCCTCTTACAGCACAGACACTGACCTTAAAAGTAGCCTTCTCCACCAGTCAGACTGAGCTGGGCAAGGGGTGCCCATGGATCTGGCAGCTCCCAAGAAAGATAAGAAAAAGAGGGTGGACAGCTGGCCACTACTTACTTGAAGGGCTTTTCTCCAGTGTGCGTCCGGATGTGGTTGTTGAGCGTCGTGGCCCCGGCAAACGCACGACCACAGTAGCCACACTTGAAAGGCCGGTCACTGGAGTGAGTGACCACGTGGTTCCTCAGTTCTGATGGCTGGGAAAAGGACTGGGAGCAGTGGCCACACTGGTAGGGTCTGAAACAAATAGAGAATGACTGGCCATGGTGTCCTGTGTCAATCCCCAGAGTGAGGAAAGGGGCTGTCACTTTAGACTCGACACTTTTCAAAGACGGAGTGTACAGTGCTGGCCTCTGAGTTCCACTACTTGCTGCCCCAGGAAGAGGATTCACGGAGCTGATGAGACAGAACAACCTCACAAATAAGCATTCCCTTCCTGTATAAATCATACTGTTTCAAAAACAGCTATTTGCTTATCTCAATGTCCCTATCAGCAAATACAAGCATATTTCTGTGAGCTTCACAGACATGAGCATGGGATTAATTAAGCCAAACAGTACAAAAGAAAATACATAATTGTCTTTTAGGGTTCCATAGTGTCCTTTACTTTTTAAAAGTGCTTTAAAGTCAATTATCTGGTTTAATCTTTAGAGTAATCCTCTGAGTGGGACAGGGAAAGCAGTTGCTATTACCACGGACTTGGCACAGACAGCTGAGGACAAACTGTCCTTCGAGGCTATAAGACATTGAGGCCAAGGTCATGACAGGGTGTTTGAACCTTATTCCAAGTGTCCGGGAAATATGGGCAAGTGGCCAAGTTGCATGCACACTTTCATAAATACCAAACTGGCTTGGGGTCTACCCAAGATGAAGCCAGACCTGCTAGATGCATCTCTTTGAAAAAGAAATCCTGGTTTCTCACCTATCCCATTTATACAGTCCTGTTCTTTCATTTTTTAATGTGTATGTTGAGGGTCTGATGTATGTAACCACGTGGACATCTGGTGCTCATGGAGTCCAGAAGAGGGTGGATCTCCTAGAACTGGAATTACAGATGGCTGTGAGCTGCCATGTGGGTTCTGAGACCCAAACCCAGGTCCTCTGCAAGAACAGCAAGTGTTCCTAACCACTGAGCCATCTCTCCAGTCCCAGGAGTCTTGTTCTTGAATCTTACTTCCTCTGCTGAATCTAGTTGCAAGGAATGACTGACTTATGGCAGCAAGAAATGACAGATGCCACTGTGCCTGCAGGGAGCGGACAGTGGTGCAGGGCCAGCAGGAGGAAGCTGAGAGAAACACCTGATAACTAGCAAGATTATCAGCGCACACACAGCTCATGAGAAGTCAATCAATTTGGGGTTTTCATAAAATAGATTAAAATTCGTCAGAAGCTCTTCTGCGAACTTAAGCAGAATCCAGTGAGTGATAGGAAAGCCAAGGCGTTGTCCCTATTCAAACTCACTTCAAAAATCATCTCTTGACAGGGCTCTAATTTGTTTATCACCATCCTTTTTTCAGGAAATTAACCATCTGCCTTGAAGAATCCTCCCTGCACTCACTAAGTAAGCCCTGGTTTGGAGGACAGACATTTCTGGCTGCATTTAGGAAGCCAATGGCAAAGGCAGACTTAATTGCTCCGTCATTAACACATACAGGAGCTCCAATGACCAAACACCAAACTGAAGGGCTGGGAGACAATGGTGACCAAGCATGTACAACAACTCAATTAAGTACAAAATAAAGTGTACCCTCTCATTTGTCAACCGAAGTGCTTAATTGCGGCTACTTGCCTCGCTGAACACAAATACTATTATTTTACCAGGCTTCAGCACACTGAGCACTGATTGTAGAATTTTTTAGCTTGATTAATAGTCCAGCATTGGTCAATAACTCAATACTATACAATTTTAATTACTTACATTTAGAAATCTATCTAACTGCTCTCAAACAGGTTTCAAAGAAATACATAAGAGCCCTTGGAAAGGAGTTTATCAAGCCTGACAAATTACACATGCATTTTATTATAATTATAAAATAATGCTTTGAAGGCCATTAAAATTGCCTACAGAGGAAAATATCCTCCCAGCAAATCTATTCTTGGCAGTAAATGTTGACCTTAAAAAGAGTTCTCAAAAAATAGTTCTCTGGGGATGAAATTTTTTTATATGCTATTGAGGATCATAAACAAAATAATATATTAATATGTGCTATATTCACTGACAATTGATTTTTCTAATAGTGAAGGGACCATTAACATTTATTAGCCTCTGGTTATCTATTTTTAATAGCTATCACTATAAACAATAAGCCAATTAATCTTTTTCTTTTTTTTCTAACCCTTCTGTCAAAAGTTGGGGTGATTTATTTCCTGCAGTCAGAAGTCAACACATCCTTTTTATGCTGATAGTCACTGTGGCAAAGATTCACAGAACGGATGTGAAAGGCTGATGTCGAATTTGGTCGTCAAGGGAAGAGGGTTAAACTTTAGAGCATCCTTTCTGCCCAGGACCAGCCAGAGAGTACTTGCTAGGGGTCCAGTGGCCTGAGTGAACTGTCTTTAAAAGTTATCATTTAAGACATGTGTGTGTGTGTGTGCGTGTGCATGTGTGCGTGTGTGAATGTGCATGTGTGTGCACGTGCGTGTGTGTGCGTGTATATGTAAATGAGTATGAACCATTGTTATGTACCTGTGGTTGCCATCAAATCCCCTGGAGTTGGAGTTACACTCAGCTGTGAGCTATCCAGTATGGGTGCTGGGAACCAAACTTGGGGTCCTCTGGAAGGACAAGCGCTCTCACCCACTGAGCCAATTCCCCCAGCTACTAGGACTCGTTTTTAAAAACTACATGGAACACATCTTGGCCAAACAGAAGCACCTGGAATAATAGGAAAGGTTAGTTCAATTTCAGTCTCCGGTTCTAGTCAGCTATGGGATGTTAACAAGACACTCAGCTGCACTGACCTCTTTCTTCACCTTCTCTGGGGAAGGGGATAAATTCACCTGGGTGCTCTTTCATACACCATTTTTCCTCCTACTTTAGGGAAAATAACCAGTGTCCCCCAAAGATGCTTGTGAATCATAATATCACCAATGGCAAGCTTGCATGAGGGTTGCAGCTAGCTCCCTGCACTTGAAAGAGTCCCGCTCTTCCTCCCTGTGCCTCTCCCTGGACAATCTTAACGCTTTGGTAAAAACTTGAGAATTTTGAATAACAAGAAAATCTCATATTAAAATGTAGGTACAAACCTTTCTTTAATAAATTTCACGAAGCAAAATAATACCCTTTTATTTTTAGGTACCGTGCCATGATATCAGAGCATTTACTGACATTCATCTTGGCAGACTCTATTTTTATTAATATGAGGATTTGGATCTTAAGTGAGTTCTTGTGATTGTAACAGTTTCTAACAACCTAGAAATGTACAGAAAATGTAAGAGTCATAAATATAAAAGTTATGCCTGGGCTACAGCAAGTCCTTGTCTCAAATAAAAACCAATAATCAATCCCAAAAGAGCTGGGAGTGGTGGCACACACCTTCACTTGAGAGACAGAAGCAGACAGATCTCTGAGGTCCAGGGCAATCTGTTCTACATGGTGAGCTCCAAGATAGCCAAAGAAGCGAAGCTCACAGGTCTGTAATTAGTAGATGATGCTCTTTTCAACTTTATGTTCTTCTATTTTCAGAGTTTTCTTTAAAAAAAAAATGAATAAAAGAGGCCAGACCGGGCATTCCAGGCCTGTAAATACTGCCACTTGTCAGACAGGAAGAGTGGAAGTTCAAAATCTGCCTGTGCTACAGAGCAAGTTCAAGACCAGCCTGGTCCACTAACTGTCTTAAAAAAAATACAATAAAGGGGGCTGAAGAGATGGCTCAGAGGTTAAGAGCATTGACTGCTCTTCCAGAGATCCTGAGTTCAATTCCCAGCAACCACATGGTGGCTCAAAACCATCTGTAATGAGATCTGGTGCCCTCTACTGGCCTGCGAGTATACATGCAAGCAGAACAACGCTGTATATGTAATAAATAAATAAATCTTTAAAAAAAACTAATAAAATGGCTGAAAATATCAGTGAGTGGGAGAGGCCTCATTCAATCCCTAATACTCGTGGAGGAGGAGAAAAATGATTAAAAAGTAATTTTAAAATTGATTGGAGCTAAGATTTAAATACGGATATATAGGAATACATTAAAAACAGAAACAGATACTTTCTAGGGAAAGTATCTCAGAAAATTACAATTCCTTTTGGAACTGGCCACAGGAGTTCAGAATATGGGTGTATATTTCTAAAGCCATATTTCAAGTTACACCAGAGGAACTTCAGAACACAGAGTGAGCTGCCATTATCAACATTTTCCTTAAGTTTTTGGAAGGAGGTTATGTACGTGGCTGTGCACGTGGTAGCCTAAGGTCTGCCACGGGTGGTCTTCTCTTCTCGTCTTTGAGGCAGCCTGCCACAGGTACCCAGACTCACTAAGGAGGCGAGGCTTCTGTCTTTGCCTCCCTAGCACTGAGACAGTAGTGTGTGCCACCCTGCCCAGTTTTTTTTGTGGGTGCTGATGAGAGAACTCGGGGCTTTATGCTGACATGGCAAACCCTTCACTACCCAAATTCCAGCATCTCCATTCATTTTCCAAAGTCTGGCAAAGTTAAAGTGATCAGACTCTTGGATAGAATCTATCTGAACTCGAAAATCTCCGATCCTTTTGATGTATCGTAGCAGAAAAGCACATATGGACAGACATCCGTGGGTGTTGCTCTCCACTGGGTCCAGGATCTTACATCATTGCATTTGGGAAGCATATTTCAAAGGCTCTTGGTTCTCCCAACTCATCATGCATATATAGCCTCCCACCATTTTCAAAGCAAACCCAGAGGAAGGACATCTCACAGTGCACAGCTCTGTGTGGCTGGGTGGTGAGGTGGGACCTAAAGGAGGGAGATCAGAGTGGACATTGCCCCGAATCAAGTCCTGCAGCTACAAGGAGCAGCTGAGCATGTGAATAGTGACTAATGCAACTGAGAAACTCAAGTGTTGCTTAATTTCCACTAAGAGAGATTGCAATGGCTTTGTACGGCCAGTTCCCACACAGGAAAACTCGAGCTCCGTGAAAAACTAGAAAGCGCTACATACACATTTACAATATAATTGAGAAGGACAATGTGCGGGTGGATTTGCTTAGCATAAATCAACACTAGTAGACTTTTACGCAGAAAGAAAACAGTGAGACCATTCGGTTCATCTCCTGACAGTCTCTGTCACTGGTAGCTCCTCTGCCAAAGATTACACCAGTAAAATGTGCAATTCATTTGCTTTGAGTCTGTAATTGGTTTGGTGTACATAGGAAAAGAATGAAACATTTAACAAAATTAAGGGTGGTTTGGTTTAAAAATTATTAATCCTCCTTTGATTTCTCTTTTACAGCATGAAAATCCTCTAGCATAAAAGTTGTTCACTTGGGGCTACATCCTCCTCTCCTTGCTCCATGAGAGGCAGCCTAAGCTCAGATCTCACAAGGCTTCAGAGGGGCCCTGCTTAAGTCACGGCCAGCCATGTGGAGGCGGAGGCTGCCTCTGTGTAAGGAGAGTCAGGGAAGCCGTGAGGCCATAGAACACTGGAAAGAAGAAAGGTGACCTTTGCACTTACATAGCAAGGGGCAGACAGTGTCGCTCTCCAAGCTTTCCCCACAAAACAGAGCCTTTGAAACTCCTTTACCTGCCTAACACCATCCTTTTCGATGATAATCAATGGTACTTAAACACAACTGTGAATAGCTGATGGCGTGCCCGCGCGGCTAAAGGCAGACTTCCTCCCATGTGGCACAAATGAGAGAGAAAGGGGGAGGAGAAAAGAGAGCCAGAAAAAAAGAAAAAGCGATATAAAATAAAAGTGCATATTATGAATACATTTTCTGTGAAGACAAGAACATTCAGAAAATAATCAACTGTGATCAAAGGCTTTGCTCATCCATACCTAGAGTCCTCTCCCTCCCAACCCTATTGAGAGTTTCTGCAGCAGAAAAAGAGGAAAGAAAGGGGATGTGGACCTCCTGGCCCCAGCAACAGTAAGCCAAGTTGCCCTGGCTCAGGCAATTAGCTTACATAGAAACTTGAATGCTTACACACTGTGTACATAGAGTCTTGGTTGGTCAACCTTCCAACAGCTGCTTACCTATGGCTCACCCAGGAGTGCGAGCAGGAGTTGGTAGCCTGAGAAAAGGAAGAAGATGGGGGATCTGTTGGCTTAATATCCACAGAATGAAACTGAGAGAATGAGCCATCCATGGCTCTTAGACCTTCATAGATCTTTTTTTATCTTTTGTTCTGACTCCTATTTTTGACAGATCCAGCTGACTTTTCTCCTCCGTTCATTATATGTAAGTAGAGATGAAAAACAACAGCAGCACCACTGGGTAGCCGCAGACCTCGCCTTTATAAGCTTGGATGGCACCCACAGGAAACGGATCACAGATACAGAGCACAGCTTCTCTTGGTGAAGTCCAAATGTCTGACCTTCCATTGCCAAAGCGTCTGTAGACTGAAAACACATTTGGACCATAGTGGCAGGGGCCTGTCCCAGATTTGTACCTGTTCACCTTCGGACTTTGTTTTCTGACCTCTCTTTCTAGTGAGATTTTCCTGATCATTTTCAAGGAGAAGGACAGGGGTTTCTGTTAAACTGTTTTACTGTTCAGTTGGCTTCCTCTACATGTGGGTCTCTAATCAACAGATTCAAACAATTAGAGAGAAAAAAACTGCTCCAAAAAAGTAACATGCCTGCACAGAATACGTGTAGACTTTTCTTGGCAGTAGTCCTCAGCAATATAGAATAAAAATTATTTACGTGGTCTTTACAACAGTGTGGGATATTACTACGAGTGATTTAAAGATAATTTAAAGTATACAGGAGCATCTGCATAGGTCATCTGCCAATCCCACATCCTTGAGCACAGATTTTTATACTGGGAGGGGTTCTACACAGGTGTGAGGGACATCTGGCTACGGATGAGTGAGCACAAATCACCAAAGACAAATGCTCAGCTGTGAAGCTAGTCACCAAAGAATGTATGCAGTGGTGTGTCTCCACACACGGAACAGGTAAGTTTCCAAATTTGGCAACCATCCTGAACAAACGTGATGTCCATATCACATTTATGGAGTTCTGGACATTGCTCTGATTTAGCTTTTTCCTTGTGTGGTTAGGAATGTTGGAAGGTATCTCCCTGTCTCCAAAGTCCTATAGGATAAAAATAAATTATTCATCTAGAATAAAATTAATAGATAAAAAGACTAGGCATCTCCCTCTTTTTCATCTTCAAAAATGGTCTCAGATTGATGACATAATTCAACCCCCCCCCCCGCATTGTTACTAAGAAACATTGTACTGTATTACGCTGCCTTCAAAGAGTCTGGTTTTTCTCAAGTCATGGTATTCGTAACTTTAACTTATGAATGACTGATGGCAACTACCTCTCAGTGTTCACAAACAGAGTGCAGGGAAGAATCAAGAACCCACAGGGTTTCTTTCATTCCACCTGGGGATTTACCAGCCACACTAAATTTGCTTACAATCATTGCTGACCTTAACAATCTCCCCTGGAGGTATTTTGTTCACCTAAGCTAATTGTTTAGATAGTTTTTATAGATGTGTTAAATTACAGTGCTAGTATTTTACAGGACAAACTTTAGAGAGACTTAAACCATGCACATGATTTTCTGGGTATACCTCAGGTCACACTAAACAGACTGTTGTTATAAAGTATCTATTTACTGCAGAACATCTACATGGCCTCTGGGAGATCGCATGTGAAATCCTATCACACCCAAAAAGACAGAAACTTTGTCATGGGTTGCTTTTTTTTTCTTTTTAAAAGGAATGCCCAATGAGTGTCACCCCTATACTGTTGGCATCCTCGTAAGCAAGCAAGTTAAGGACAGGATTCTTTTTTAAAAGCTTATTTAAATTGATTTTATGTGCATTGGTGTGATGCTGTCAGATCCCCTGGCACTGGAGTGCTAAAAATTGAACCCAGGTCCTCTGGAAGAGCAGCCAGTGCTCTTAACCACTGGGCCATCTCTTCAGGACCCTTTTTTCAAACTTACTGTGCATGATCACTTTACTACAGTATCACAACAGTCCTTTGCAAATAACACACCCTTACACCTGAACTCACTTTTTATGAGGAGATTTTTTCCATTTATTTATTTATTAAAAATTTCTGTCTCTTCCCCGCCACCGCCTCCCATTTCCCTCCCCCTCCCGCAATCAAGTCCCCCTCCCTTGTCAGCCCAAAGAGCTATCAGGGTTCCCTGCCCTGTGGGAAGACCAAGGACCACCCACCTCCATCCAGGTCTAGTAAGGTGAGCATCCAAACTGCCTAGGCTCCCACAAAGCCAGTACGTACAGTAGGATCAAAAACTCATTGCCATTGTTCTTGAGTTCTCAGTAGTCCTTTTATGAGGAGATTTTAAATGCATCTTTGGTCTTAAAATGATGTGTAAGCTAAGAAGGACACATATTGGGGCTATATGTATGCCTGCTAACTTCTGAGAAAAGCCTTTCTGCATGGGAGAGGAAAAAAAAAACCACACTCCAACTTTTATGTTTTACCTCCACAGCGCAAGGGCGCTGGGAGCAGCTAGACTCAGATGCCTTTACACTAAAGTAAATGTTTCCATCTTGATTAGCTACAGTAATGCTTGAGGCTAAGCAACCAGATTCTAGAATGACACAAATAGAAATGGGCACGGATGTAAAGGTGTCCAAATGCCCTGAATCTAAGATTAGAATATACCCACCCCTTCTGCCACCCTCCCACCCCCTTGCCCTTTACTCTGATCTCGGATCTCCCAGGCACACTGCTGTATGCTGCAGAGCTGAGAGGGAGGAGCTGAGTGTGTGCATTAGAAGGCAGCAAGTCAGGTGACCTGCTTTGTTAGGGTTAATGAGTGGCAAAATTAAGTAAACAATTCAGACACCCTGCTTCCAGATGCCCAATCCTAGCACGCAGAGTTATTTCTCACTTTTATATTCCAGGTGAATTTTTTTCTAGGCTGTTCTTGGATATTTTGGTTTTAATCAAGTTCTCGCAGGACGTGAAGGAGAGATAAAACAGAGACAGCCTTCCTATTGAATTAATTTGATCTTTGTCTTTTGCGCTCCCAGCGATCAAGACTGTCAAATAAACCAGTTTTGATTCATAAATAATAGTTCCATTATATCTACTGGGCCACTCGTCAGAGTACCTGAAATTTTAATTCACTTGTTCAGCTAAATTTCATCCTCAGTTCATGGCCATAAAATTCCGTATTGACAAACTCTCAAACCAACTTTGACTCTGACGTATCTAGTCAACATTTTTCTTCTGTGTGGATATTAGTTTATTGAATAAGTGGCATCTGTTTTCCTCCACATCACTAGCCGAGTGGGTATTTCCTTTTGACAGGTTTGCAGGATTTATGGGTTTGCATGCTCCGAAGAAAAATAGTACTAAGCAAAAAATTCCAATTCATTACCTCTTAGTACTTAATTAAGTTCATACTCACGGCACACTGGAGGTGAACTCTGAAATGCCTGCGACAGCCGGCCGGCAGCCAGCTATATTATCTTTGGAAGACAGAGGGGATTCTGATTATCCTGACCTCATTTTCCACCCCTGATATTCATAAACGTTCCTTCTCTCTTGCTCCCTTTTCAACCTGGACGTTACTGTTTGGGTAGTGAGTGCAGAAGCCTCTCAGCAGCCACCAACCTGTCTGTGCAATCTTCACAAACGTTGGCGGCACCCGCTGAGGCCTAACACAACTCGGGGTGCGACCTTCCAGCCTGCGCTGGGCAGGCAGCTCTAAGCAGCGGCTTTCCCCCAAGGTGCTGCGGGATGCCCTGGGCCTCACCTGTCGGGGTTCTGTGTGCACACGTGCATCTGCAGCAGGATGCGCTGTGTAAAAGTCTTAAAGCACTGGCCGCACTTCCAGAGGTGCCAGTCGCTGAACTCCGAGTGCAGCTGGCTGGTGGAGGTCGGGCTCGCCAGGACCCGCTGATTCTTCACGTTGATTTGGTTAAATCCCGCCTCGATGGGCCCAGATTTATCCAAGAGGGTGAAATTCCTGCTGCAGGGAGTCTGTGGGAAAACCACTGAACGCTGCTGGCCCGAGGAAGAAAGCTTACTGCTCTTGTTGAAGGGCTGCAGGGCGTCTTGTCGGCACATGGCTTCCATTACCGTGGAAGGGACGTTCACTGGAACAGCGAGAGTAGCAGAAAGTCAGTTTCACCAGCCCTTAAATAAACACAATAGCACATACTTCAAAACATCCCTATTTAACAAGCATGCAAAATTGTGTTTTTCTGGCCCCCAAATTAGTATAATAAGGCCATTTGAAGGGAAAACCAGGCTTATCACAAATTAATAACTCATCCAATGCCAGTTTATTAAGCAACTAGTATATGCTCAGTGCTGTTCTGGTAGGCCCTTTGCCTTCAACGTTCACACAATTCTGACTCGAGATATATGGGACTCCACACTGCATCCTGCTTAGAGACCTTCAGATATAAGAGACAGAGGGTGAGCCGGTGGTGCCCAGAAATGGTGGGTCCCACTGCATTAGGAAGGGGATGCCAAGGACTCCTACCAGGCCTTTCCAAAACAAATCAGGTGTTAGCCATGGAGCTGACTGAAGAGCTAAGAGAAGAAGAGCTACCAGGAGACAGGAGAAGCCGAGTAAGGGAAATGGGCTGCCACCACAGGTGTGGGATTCTGGCTACCGTGGGTATAGTGTTGGGGAGGAAGGGAAATGACAGACATCCAAGTGCCCTAAATTGACTTTGAACACTATTTAAGACCCAGGTGATACACGCAGGCTGGTTTCGAACAGAGCAGGGGTAAGTCCACTGAGAAGATTTCCAGAGATTTTCAGGGAGGGCTGGAGAGAGGCATGATGGACAGATGGATAGAGCAAGGGGCTGAAAACAGCTGTGATGCTTGAAGCTGAAGTTCTGACATCAAGACAGTCCAGGCTCCTGTCTTGGCTCTAACTTTCATTAACGATGGCGATCTTAGGCAACTCATTAAACCCTTTGGAGCCTCTTTCCCCATAGGTAAAGTCAGGACAGTGGTAGCGATAGTTCTATAAATAATAGGCACCCGGCTTAGTGATTGAAACAGCCTAGACTCTATTTCCTGGCATGGTGACTGTGGGGAAGGGAGCATCACCCAACCCCACGACGTTGTGCCTGGGAAAGCATGAAGTGGTCACTCTGAGGACTGAGTGAGCTAATGCATCAGTGGCTTTTGGGGAAGAGGCCAACACCCCCTAGCAACAGAGCCCTGGGGCGTGGTGTCCTCATCCTTCCGTGGCCTTGAAGGAAGTTAAGGTGTGGTATCAAAGAGTTCATCACAGGGCCTGATGTCAACCACAGTCACCATTCTTTCGGGGCAGGAAAAGGCGAGATTAGAAGGAGGGAGATGGTTCTTGCTGGGAGGGACAGTGGAACAGAAGGAGGACCTGTAAAATAAAAGGTTTTTTTATGCGAGAAATCTAAATCCTTGAAGTTTATTGTGCCTTTAAATTTTCACTCCATTTTACTTCTGACAGGGTACCATTCAGTAGCCTTAAACTCAAAGTGCTCTGCCTGCCTTGGCCTCCCCGGTACTAGGATTTCAGTCAGGTGGAAGCCGCTACTCCTGGCTTCTTTTTTCAATATCTTACTGTGTTAGCAACATTTATCAAGTATTAACTGGTCTTTCCATGGGTCTAAAGGTGATTCAAATCTATGCAAAAGGCTTAACCTTTTTAAAAAGTAACTACTCTGATATATATATATATATATATATATATATATATATATATATATATATATATATATATGTAAAAATTATTGGTCATTTCAGGAGTCAAAGAGACCATACAGTAGTACAGTAGTCAGGAGGTTAAGGTGAATGATGGCACACACCTTTGATCCCAGCACTCGGGGACTGGGGGAGGTGGATCTCTGTGAGTTCTTGTGAGTTCTAGGCCAGCCTGATTGCATGACAAGTTCTAGACCAGCCAGGGAAACACAGTGAAAGACCTTGTCCAAATATATGCAAAATTTTGAAGATGATTGGCAAAGATTGGTGATGGGAAGAAACAAAGCCATGCCTGCTACAGATGCCAATACGGCCACTAGCTCAGAACCATGGCAGGAAACAAACCGGAAGCCCTTGTGTCCTCCTCACCACCGCCGTGGCTAAACTTCCTTGACAAGAAGAGCACACTCAGCTCTAGAAGACAGCCACAGAGGCATGGGAACCAGGAAGCTCTGGAAGGAGACAGGTGGCTCACACATGCAAAAGGCGGTGTCACCTGAGGTTCTACAGAATCAGAGAATCAACAAATCTAACACAGGGAGCAGTCCTCCTTACGGTAAGTGAAGCAGAGCTCGTCTCAGCCCAGACAAGACGCTCCATGTCCGGGACGGCCCTGGAGCACTGCTCAGTGGCTACTCAGCAGTAGTTTTACAGAGCGTTTTTAGAAATTAAATGAGTCTCCCAGAGGGGCTTGAGGTGAAGTCGGGGCAGAATCACTGACTAAGTTGACCCTCCCTCACTACAGGTGGCAAAGCAGTAGCCCAACAGCACCCAGAGGTTTGCTTGGCATGACATGTCAGTGAAGGATAGCCCTAGCTATTGTCTGTAGCTAAGTTCCGGCAAATTTCATTTTTGATTCCTATCTCTAACTTCTCTGCTCTGTATTTCAAATAGAGGAAGACCACTTTATGGGTTGTACAGTGCTTTGCGTCTGAGCCATATATACCAAACAATACATGTTACATATACGGGTATACCTGTATTCAAATTATGTAGAGTCTATATTTCATATATATAAGACATGTATCATTTGACCTCCTGAGGCAAAAAGCAATATGGAAGAGTTTGTGGGCGCTTTTTAGACTTAAAAAAAACAACTTTCTTTGTGTTACATCTTAAGCAGGCTCTAAAAGATAAGGGGAGATGCTTTGTCAATTTTAATAAAAAATAAAAACAGGAGCGCCGTTAGAGGTCAGGTTGGAGCCCATTTGTTTGGCATTTCCCTCACTGATCCAGGGAAAGCAAAGCCCAGAGAAACTGCTGGTCTCCAGGCAACAGTGAGCCCTTGCCAGCCGGGCCACTCCGAAGGAGCGCCAAGAGGAAAGATGGTAGAACACCGAGACTGTAAACACGCGGGAGAGCAGTGATCCTGGCCCAAGCTTTTTAATTTTAAATCCTTAAGGCCACACAATCTTTAGATAGAAAAAAAAAACAGATTCATGGGCCCATGGATTTTTATAAGTTTAATGATCAATGTCAAGAAAAATCAAATTTATACATCTAAAAATTTCCAAAATAATGAGAGATATATGTGTCTGTAGTATAATAAACAGCATTCGGGTAGTAAAAATAAAGATGACTGGAATAAGATTATTCTCCATTTATTATTTTATTTTTTGGTACGTCATAACACAAATATGAAACACGTCCCCGCTGTAGGTAGCAGCACGCTCCCTATGCCGCCCTAAGCGTGCGCCTCCATCGTGATTATAAAGCAGTTCAGTCTTACTAAATGAAACTGAGCACATGATTTTACAAGAGAGAGGAGACCGAATGAAGATTTTTCACCAAAGCGATCATATTTGAAGTCCAGCTTCTCTGTGGAGCCCTACCACGTCCACACCTCCCTCCATGTATAGATGTTTGTTTTGAAAACAGAACATCCTCCCAAAAGTCAGCCTCCCTGGCCACATCAAAAAACACTAACTAAACAAGAGAATGTATCAGCCGGGGACAGGGGGCATATCTTGGAAACGCTGCCTCATGGAAACCCAGGAGAAGTGGTTTAGACGAGGCCTGAAGACAGCTCACTAACATAACCAGAAACACAAGTGGCTTCTGCGTTTGGGGACGCTGAGCGGCAGAATCTCCTTAGACTATGAAGACAAAGATTAAGCGGAAGGGGGTGCAGTCTAGAGCCTGGAAAGATGGAGCCAAGCAAAGACATTAGCTTATCACTTATCTGGATAGTTAAGATGCTGGTCACATCTGGATAGTTAAATACTGAGGGGAGGAAAATTCAGCATCCATGCAATCAAGTCTTACTTCACCCCACCTGTGAAATATCTCCTGAGCGTCTCCTCCGTACTGACTGGTGGGCACGTAGCAGGACAGGAGAGCACATGGTCCCTCGCGCTGTGACAGACTGACAGACAGGAAGCCGGTGTTTCTAGTCACTCACTCAGCTTCAATTCTTTAGCTCTATTAATTGAATTATTATAACTGTAGGCATTGACATGCAGCGTTAGAATATGAAAATGCCTGCACTTTAGAAGTGACGTAGTCCAGGACTGCAAGGAAGAAAGGATGCTAGGAAGTTGGGTATCTGAGCCCTGAAGGGACACGTGAGAGAGTGGGGACAGGCAGAAGAGAGAGTCAGCCGAGGGAGCTGGCACGGCAGCACCTCCGGTCCCTGCTGTGTGAAGGGAAGGACCTGAGCACTAAAGGATGTGAAAATGTGTCCACATGGCAAAGGAGGGGACAGATGGCAGGCCGCACCTGAGGATGGAGGGAAAGGTAGTTATTGCCAGCACCTGTGGGAGCTGCGCTGGACCGGAAAGGTGCTGGGGGCCTGAGCTCTATAGCCCACTAGGTACAAACAAGTTAGCGAGGCTAAACTCTTGGGGTCTTGAGGTGACTAATATCTTAGTCTAGTTTGATTTGGGGTTTGAGGCCAGGCCTCATTAGATAGTCCTGGCTGGCCTGGAACTTGTGACCATCTTGCCTCTGCCTCCTGAGTGCTAGGATTACAGACATGGGCCACTACATCCTGCTGCGTTTTAATTAAAACCCCAGGTGTGGAGATGTAGCTCAGTTAGTAGAGGGCTTGCCTAGAAGAAGCGAATCCTTAGGTCCCATCCCCAACAGCCCATAAAACTACATATGGTGGCACATGTCTTTAAAGCCAGCGCTGGGGGGTGAATGCAGGAGGGTCAGAAGCTCGAGGGTCATCCGCAGTTACACAGCGAGTTTTGGACAGCTGGGGCTACATGAGATCCTATCTGAAGACAAGTTAGTATGTGAGATGGAGACAACGTGGGGCTCATAGCATCCCATATGAAAGAGCTACTTATTCAAGGGAAGAGTCCTTGCAAGTCTAAAAGAGTTTTGAACCAGAGTTCGAGGAGACCAGATGCCTGCTTTCAGGGTAGCATCAATCCACGGTGACCAGTATGGACCATATGCTGCCAGCACATTTGCAAAAAAAAGTAGATGAGGAGCCCAACACGGTTGTGAACACTTAAGATGCCAGTCACTTGGGAAGCTGAGGCAAGAAGATCAGAAACTAAAGGTCAACAAAGGCTTTCTTGAAAAAGTGGAGACAGAGGGGAGACGGTTGAATGGAAGATAGGAATAAAAAAAAAAAACCCAGAAAGGGAGAATGTACTTAGATGCCTGAAGAGGCAAAAATGTATTTCTGGAAGAAGAGCTAAGAATTTGTCAACATCCCTCATTATCTCTTGGCTGGTGATTTGTATGTCTGTAATACTCTGTGGACTTTGATCTATGAGCCCAAACTATCTGTTGATAAAACAAGTGGATAAACTAGAATAAGATAAGCAAATAAATGGGATTTCACTCTGGCTGCGATGACCCTAAAGAGGTCGCTTCATGGTGCATCCCTGAGTGGACCGTGTGACCCTGATCGGGATGGTGGCGACAGAGATGAGACACACGAGGAACACACACACAACAGGGCCTGGTGAGAGAGAGTGACGTGTCTAGGTCACAGTTGGATGACTGGAAGTGAGCACTGTGAGCTACACGGAGAGAGACAGATTGTGGGAATGGACATGACGACTTCAGTCCCAACACCCTGAGGGCGAGGTTCCTATGCGGGATGGAAGTGAAGGATGCTGGGAAGACAATTTCATGGTTGAGGCTGGGAGTCACAGAAGTCTTACAGACCCCCACAAAAGAAAATACAGGCCCAAGGGTACCTGGGAAATGTGTAACGGCGTAAACGAATGCAGACAGATTGCAAAAATATATACAGCTTTAATGGAGAAATAGACTTACAGAACCACCGTTCCTGCAGAGACCAGGAGCTAGCGCTGAGAGCACACTCGCCAGATTTATAGGTAAACATTAGCCCGAGGCGAACACGCCCCCTAAGGGGCAGGACTTATCCCTACAGAAATGGACTCTGAGAGGGAGATTTTGGAGATCTGTGTGGAGACCTCTTTGCCTATCGAGATCCAGTGTGGAGTTCTGTGTGCGAGAGCGTTACTGGGGAGTCTTTGGAGGGTCACCATGTGTTAGAGAGTGACCAAAGCAGGACAGGGACAGTTAAAGACAGATGAGCTGGGGGCTGGCAAGTTTTTAGAGTTGTCCTCTCAGGGAGGACAGCCAGGCTTTATGCCTCCACACCGACCAGTCACTGCCTGGGGACCGCTGTCCAGTTCAGAGTGCTCTGTGGTCAAGGGTGCAGTGACTCTGCTATGCTGATGGAGATGCTGAAGGCCAAACCCATCTGATGGCCCCTCCCACGCGTCCAAGCGCTAGAAGAGTGCGTGATGACGTCATCTAGCAAGACCTAGAGTGGCACACAACATTCCTGGGTGACAATGGCGTCTCTCCAGTATTTCCTTCCTCCTTTGCCATTCTTCCCTGAGGTTTTGCTGTCACCCTTCCAATGGGTAGCTAACTACCTCTGATAAAGATGAACAAGTGTCCCATTTCTTCTTTGTGTTTTCTAGAATTCTACAGGTTTCTTGACTTCTAGGATAAGTGTGTGTGTGTGTGTGTGTGTGTGTGTGTGTGTGTGTGTGTGTGCATATGCACATGGAAACTACAGGACAAACTTGGCTATCCCCCCCCCACCCCCAGACAGGGTCATTGCCGTGGAACTTGCCTATTCAGCTAGATTGACTAGGCAGCAGGTCCCATGTGCCCACTTGCCTCTGCCTCTTCAGCTCTGAGGTGACAAGTGTGTGCCGCCTTGCCCAGCTCCAGTGGGGCCGAGGGACCTAGCTCAGGTCCTCAAGCTCGCAAGGCTCTGATCCATCTCCCCAGCCTTGGCCAATTTTTGTGTTAGGTTCTTGACCTGGAACTTTTATTTCTGGCAGATAGGATAAAAATCAAGGCCTAGACCATTCTATAGCTATAGCAAGGCATTTACTGCTTTCATGGCATCTCAAAATGCACAATTGCTGGGCCTTTCGGAGGTGGAGTCAACATTCTGCTCGTCTCCATTCAGAGAAACGATAGTACCTGGCCATACTCAAACGTGTGTAAGGAGTCCAATCCCAGCGTCTCTCTGTGTGTAGGAGTAGGTGCTCTGGCTTCTGACCATATTCAACCTAACACCCTCCGCTCTGCTGTAGCTACCCGAAGAGGTACCTTCAATGAGCGACTTCAATGCTTAAGTTGTATACTAATGAACCTTCTCTGTCCTCCAAAGCTGGGGATGGGACTTGCGTTTCTGCACTCCACCACGCTTCCTTTCAGCCCTTGTGTGCACAGATACTGCTGTTGGGTTGAATGATACCGTGGTATCCTAATGGTTACAGAGATAAAGGATTGAGCAGCGTCTCCTTAGGCCGGATTCCTTCTGTTAGTAGAGGGAGGGGATGAAAGGCCCTGTGCAGAGGTGGTTCTTTTTATTTGCTGTTCTTTGAGAACCAGAAGGAGAGGGCCTATTTGAGGCAGGGTCTAATTGAGCGCAGCTCCCGCATGGCCATCAAGTTTCACATTCTGCCACCTCAGCTTCATACACGGAGACAGAAAAAGCAGTAGGAAGTCTTGTTTAACATTTATGCTCAGGTTTTTTCCTTTCTTTTTTTTTTCTTTTAATTTCCTCTGAAAAGAATATGAACCACTCTGGTCTTTGCACTCTGCAGGAGCTAATCCCCCACTGGAAGCTCAGGGCAACCTCACCCCTTCTTGCGGATGTGATCTGTCGACAGGAGCATTCCTCCAGGCTCTGAAAGACCCACAGTGGACAGAGGGGCTCTCCCTTTTGGAGCTCTCTTACATTTTTAACTATAGTTTTTTTTTTTCAAAAAAGAAAACAACGTAGGAATTGCTTCCAGAGCCCAGAGGCTTGTGTGGAGCACTGTCTCCTCTTCCAGCGCAGGCGGCTTTGGCTGGCACGTCCGGGCAGTTCATGTACCCAGTGGCCCCACTGCTATGTGCTGCTGACAGAGGGGGGCACTTACGATGCCCCAGGTCCCACTGCGCATGACCAAGGGGAAGTGTGTATGCTGCATGTTGAAAGAAACATGGGGAGAACATGATACTTTCATAACCGAAAGTGCTTAATAAGAACGATTCACTAACCGAAGTCACATTTTCCTTGGGTTTCTTAATCCAGGACCAATTTCATTAACAAAGGGAAATCTGTCTGAGATAACTTTTAATCTCCTAATTGTGATAGAAGGCCTCATCTTTATCCAGTCTACCTTTACTTTAACTGTGTGTGGTGTGTATGTGTGTGAGTCCACGCAAGTGAGTACTCACTCGTGATGTATGTGCGCGTGCATGTGTGTATGTGTGCATGACCATGTGTGTGTGAATATGTGTGTGGATGTGTGTGTGCACGCATGTGTGTGCATATGTGTGTGTGTACATGCATGCACAAGTGTCGAGGACAACGTCCAGGCATCAGCTTCTCCCCTTGCACCATGTAGATTTTGGGGATGGAATGCAGAACCATCAGGCGTGGTGGTGCCTTTACCTGCGGAGGCAGCTCCCCAGCCCAACACACGCAACACAGGCTTTGCCCGCAGCACTATAAGGAAGCACATTTGATTGGCGAGGCTTTGATTTCAAGGAGCTCCTCTTTGAAACCCAGTTGAATTTGTGACCAGCAAGGTGAGGTAAAAATCATCTTACAATTGCTGATCCATTGAGATGATCTAAATTATTCAGGGTGAGGAAGGCTGTCTGCTAAGTTCCCTGCCATGCCCCTTCGCACATCTGCAGGTCTAAGTCGCGAGAGGATTTTCTTAGCACAGCATAAAGAATCGGCATCACAGAGCACTCCCCGGCCACTCTGTGATCAAATGGAAGGAGGCGCTATCTCAGAATCACAATTGAAGTCATATTTCTCCTCTCACTATCTGATGAAGCCTTCTGCTGGGTTTCTTGGGTGGCCAGTCACATGGCAGATAGATGGCTTTGAGATAGGAAGTGAAATAAAATTCTCCTAACACCCTCAGGAGAAAGAGGCATTGTCACCATTAAGCCTTTCAAAAGAATGACTTAATTCCCTTTAAACATCCCTCATCCTCACTGAGAACTCGGAACTGAACCCTGAAAGGGGCAACTTAGCTTTTCTACCGAAGCCACAGACTGCACAGCACTCTGATTTCGAGAGAGAAACGGCATAACGTGCCCTGGCAGAGTTCACTTAATACTCTAGCCAGAATCCTCAAGAAGGCTTCATACAGGTGCAATTGCAGGAGAAAGGGCTGAACGCAAACAGTGTGCTGTTCCAGAAAGCGAATTTTTAATGGCACTGTGGCCCTGAATCTGGACACTACTTGGTATGCTCGGACCACCTGCCCGCTGGCTAGGAATGGCAAATGGGCAGTCAAATGCCCTCCCTCCAGCCCCAGGGACCCCCATGCATGCAATGGCCATGTGAGGCGAAACCAATGTACAACCATATGACTCCTACCCGGAGAGTCAAGTAAGCATGCCACACTTCCCATTCATACTTCTAAACTCAGAAAATTGTCACTCCTTAGACTGGAAGATCCAGCCATCCTAGACACCTTTTTCTAGGTAACTAAAATGTCAGGAAATGCTGTTGGCCTTGCTTTTAAGATAGCCCCCGTGTCCACTTACGTCTCGCCTCCTCTATCACTTCCATGTTGGTCCACACCACTGTCATTTCTCCCCTGGTTTCTACAAGAGCCCCTGAGTGCTACCTCTCTGTGCTTGTTGTAATCTGCACTCAAAAGACAGAGGGATCCCCTTACAACCTCGGTCAGACCATCGCATTACTGCTCAAAACTCCATCCCAGCCTCAGCACCAGGCTCCCAGAGCAAAAGGCAGGTTCCTCACAGGGGACCAGATATGTGCTCCCCACACACACTCACCCATACATGACTTATCTTCTGCCTATCACTCATTCCACCGTACCTGGGCCAACTTCTGGGATTGCTCTGCCACATCTAAGGGACATTTCCATCAATGAACTCTTAGGGGTTTAGTTGAATGGCCTGCCAGGCTCTTCTCTAGAGCAGCGTCTGACTCATTCCCTCACCTCCTTAAGTCTTTGGTTAAAGCCTAGCTTGCCAGTGGGGACTCCTTCAATTCGTTCCCTACATCTACAGCCCCAAACACCTAGCACACTGTCCCTTCCTGCTTCAGTACCTCCACAATACACCACCACCTGTGTAAATATGTAAATATTTAATTACATATTTATGACACCTTGTTCCTAGAGAGAGGCTCCATGAGGGTAGGACTTCTTGACTGTTTTCTTTCTTCTGCATTGATGGCACCTAAATGAAGTGAAGACTGGCCCCTAGCAGGTGATCAATAAATACAGGAATCAATGACTGAACTATAAGCTGTAAATCAGTGCCGTGGGCCGTCATGGGCTTACACTACACATTCCTCAATACAACATAGTATCTTCACGGTCTATAGCAGGTTATAGTCAAGGAGGAAAGAGAAAAAACAATGCAGGATTCCCAGAATAGGAGCTGAGTTTGTGTCTGGTTCCGGCACAGAGAACACCCATGGCTCTACCCCAGATGTTCTAGTTCTTGTGGTGAGGGAGGTAGCAATGGTGTTATCCTGGAGAAGGGAGAATCTGGTGGTCTCCATGCTTGTGTCTGCTTGAAAGCCAGCCACCCAGCCATGTCCCACATGGGGATTGCTCCCCTGGAAACAGACACTCCCTCTAACACAGCAGGGTCTATCACAGCAGAAAGAACAACTTCTGGGGAAACTCCACAAGTCAGGAGGATGCCAAGATACACGTCTTCATTTGAGGTTGGTTTGAATTAGGGCAGAAAACAGAGAAGTTGGTATTCGTGTGCTCTGTAAAGATGTTCTGTTTTTCAACGGAATCAAAGACAAGAAAAACAAGGTCGGCACTGTGCTGAGCAGCAGCGAGGGCATTCGGAGGATGAGTGCGTGAGAGAGAGTTGAGACAGAAGTAGGAAAGGACCGCTCCTTCCAAGACGAAGCTCTCCACCCATCCACAAATCCATCTGTTGTCTCTGTTTCTCTCTTGCAGCATATCCAATTATCATTTCACAGATGAGTCAGCTTAGCGACAGGAAAAGACAGCGCCCCTGAAACTAGTGTTCTCCCCCGTGCACCCTGGGACTGCCTAAATCTGTTCCAAATATGGACATCACCTGAACGGTTGCCCAAGCATCGATACTTGAGTTTGGAAGACGATCAAGTAGAAGTTGCTTCAAGTTCCCACCAGTCTAAATATCCTATTGTTGTTTCAAAGGTCATAGTTAGCAGAATAACAATGATAGGAGAAATATTTTGTGGTTCTAGACATAATTTTAAATGAGAAAACTTAGAAAGACACCAATTCCACAGCCTTTTCCTCTAACGACTGACTCTCCTCATTCACACCCAAACAGCTGCCGAGGAGATAGTCTCCACTGAGGGATGTTGCTTTGTTAGTTTTGTTTAGCATGTGACTCCAACAAGACTGTCTCCCTTCAGAGCAGAGACCCTGGCGCTTCCCCTCTTAAAGCAGCAAACCTAGAAGCAGACACAGAGTGGGTACTCACTAGAGACTAGCTGACTTCCCTTTTTTTTTTTTTTTTTTGTCAGCAATTCTTTAAAAGTCTGGCAAAGGCTTTGAAACTGTGAACAGGCAAAGAGCTGGCCAGGAAAGGAAGCAGCGGTGGAATGACCCATGCATGTTTGCTTTACGTATCACAGTGAACCACATTCAAAAAGAAGTTTCAAAAAGCATTCTTTAAAAGTTCCCTCCGAAACAGGTACGTTTTTAGTGTGAATTCAGAACTAAAGTAGGTTCTTACAGTTTTCATCCTGGGCAATGCATTGTAAGGGGATCCCAAAGAAAGACGTATAGCTGTCATTGTACCACACCAGAAGCTCGGTGCCCCTGGGAATATCTATACAGGCTCGGTAGAATATATTCGACCTATTTAAAAACAAAAGAAAACCCATCTTAGTCAGACGTAATGCTCATAGGTCCCCACCGCATTTTTATTGTCCCCCAAACATTCTGCCCAGCTCCACCTAAACAGTTTATAATAAATCTACACCCACCTTCTGATCCCAAGCCGTCGAGGAGAGCCTGTAACTCAGTGTGATAAACAATGTATTTATTTCCACAGGGCCCCTTCACAGAGGGTCTTGGGGAGACAGATATATGGCCCAGGAGACAGCAGGGAAGGAAAAGTTCATTAAAAAAAAAAATTCTCTCTCACGATAACTAGAAAATTCTTCCCAGTGGCTACTACATAGGCAGTGAGGGCTGCCCAACCACATTAGAAAATTAATTTACGTTTTATTTATTTCTTATTTGAAGAGAAAGCACTACAGGTAGTCAGTCTGTCACTGTGATGTTGGGAGTCCCCAAAAATTCATAATAAAATAAAGCAACTTTTAATAATATAAGGACTAAGAGAAGAAAGATAAAACCCTCCCACCTGCTCCCCCCTCCCACCCCTTAAAGTTTGATGTAGGAGAAGAGAAAAGCCCTCTTGTGTGAGACGGATGGAAATTCAATAAATACAAGAGGAGCACTTTCCTTGGGCTGAAAGATTACACCCAGGGTGATGGAGTGAGGGTTCTAAGAAATAAGCATCTTTTATAGCAGCAGCTTTGGTGCCGTTAAGAAAAATCTACAGATTTTTGAAAAGAATGAGGGTGTCCAGACCGGTTTTCTCAATGAAGGATTGTTACAAATATTAGCCTCAAGTTCCAGATAAAAGTGTTTTAGGGTTGGTGGGCCTTAAATTCCGCCTTTCTGTAAGGAATTGGCTGCAGCAGCGTAATTTGTCCCTTGTAGAACACTGCAGACATAAGGGGAATCTGTCTCCACATTTTTCATGGCAGTGAGATATGCACTTGTCAACATACTTTGTCACCACAAAGTGGCTCTTGGCAATAGGATCATAAAGATCAATAAAAAAAAAGTGCAGATTCTCAATATTTTACTTACGGCTGCAAAAATTTCATTTATCTTGTTATTTTCCTTACTTACTGCCATTCTGTCTCACGAGGGCACTGCTAGCTAAGCAGAACGTTTTTCCCAAACATTCTATGAATATCTGACAAAAACTCCAGCCGCTCGTCCAGTCCTCGCTGCCCTTCCTGCCTTGGCACCTCTAGGAGCTGCACATTTTATTAATTTTTTCCACCGCCGCATAAAAAAAAATCAAAATTGGAACCGTGTTATAAATCGCTGACATCTCCTAACTTGAGAAAAATTGAGTCTACTTTGTACTTCACCCTTGTAACATTTCATCTCTGGGTTTGCCTTCCCTTCGTGTAAACACAGCGCCCGGCAAATGAATGTGCTAAAACCAAATGACACACTTTGCCGCTGAAAGAGCAGAACTGTTTTCGAGCGATGGGTGGTCTTCTGGGGCACAGAGTAGGCCGAAAGAGGGGGGGAAATGTGTAAGCGTACACCATCCCTGACAAGCACCCTGAGCTTCCAAAGCTTGCAGAAATCCCTGCATGCTGAAGCACATCAAAGGGATTTTTCCCTTTTCAGATAATATTTCCTTTGCTGACATGTATTTAGTATTGTGGTTGGATGACTCATAAAGATAGCTTCATGGCGTCCCAACGCAGTTGAAGCAGAACACATGCCAACAAACATTATTGTCAGCCTCAAAATAAAAACAAAACGTTCAGCTAAGGGTCAATCAATCAAGGGCGCTTTGAAGAAAATTCCATTTAGATATTACAAATCATAACAGAATGAATTTAAACCAGCTGACTTTTTGTGAAGAGGACATTCATGTACAATAAAAATTAGGCTGGCTCTTTGGGGTCCAACTTTTCTATTTTCTTACTTTTGGACGTGGTCACTAGTGATGGATGCCAGTTTTTTTCTTTTTAAATTGTGTTTTTGTAGCTCATTGTATAAAGATCTGCGGTAATCCAAAACAGATCGGCTGAGAGTGAGCTTGTAGCTTCAGCGCCCTCATGAAAGGAGAGTTGTAAAATCCACTTAATATCGACAGATAGGTAATGGCTTACTCATGTTCCTCTCCCCTGAGGGGTTCTTGTCCCAAATTTAGAGTTTGCCTCAACAGTTCCCTTGGTATTTCTGTTTTGGAGAAGTGGCCAAACTATCTCTTGCTGACTGGACAAGCACAACCTTTGCTGATTGTGGAGCTCAGGGTTGTCTAGAAAATTCCCGATAGCAAACACAGAGCGCTGCTGGGTGTGCACCGGTGTTAACCAAACAGCCTCCTGTACTCTTTCACGTAAACCGTTACTTAATAAAACTGGGGGAACCCAGGCAATGAGTTAGACACTGCCCAAGTAGGTTCTTTTGAGAAGTGGAGACCTTCAGGGAGCAAGCAAGCCAGATTGGTACACCTCTAAGCTATAAAGAAAAATTTAAAGAGAGAGAGAGAAGAAGAAAAAAACTTCACTTAAAAAAAAAAAAGGAAAATAAATAGCTCCAGGCAGAACTCCAAGTTGCCGACACAAGGCTCTCGGCTTTGATGTGTCTGTGGTGCCCAATAAAGCTAAACAGTTGCTTCTGACTCTGAAGGGAACACGGCTGTTTATAACTGAGCTCATATATTTATACCGCACATGTTTTCGAGGGATTCTGAGAGGAGAAGGCTTAGTGGTGGGGCTGTTTTTCTGTTCAGTCTGTTTCTGCCTTCTCATCTTGGTTCCAGCCTTCCTTAGGAACAGGGGGTGGGGCCAGCAGGTGCATGGAGAAGGGGGGGGGGCTTCCTGCTCTATCCCTGTGAGACTCTGGAAAGTGCAGCTACCTCTCCCTGGATCTGTCACTTTTGGGGCGCTGCCCATTCCTCTTAGGGAACAGTGGTGGGGGTGGGGCTTCTTTTCTTTAATTTGAAGCCACCACATCACCTGGAACACAGCTGAAATCATCAAAGGGGCCAGGCCCAGATGCTCTGGAAACTTTTGAGAGAGCAGGAGAGGTCGCAGCGTCTCAGTGCCGGGTCTGAGCATGGCCGGCTTTGGAAGATTAAGTTCTTGGTTCTCCAGACCTTGGTCCAAATGAACCTAACTCTCTCTCTCTCTCTGAGAGACAGACTGATGGAAACTGAAAGGAACAGAGCTGGAACTGAGTTTCCAAGTTCCATTTAAATGTGTGTGTGTGTGTGTGTGTGTGTGTGTGTGTGTGTGTGTGTGCGCGCGCGCGTTCACATCTGCTGGGGGATTAACCCCAAGCAGGTGGGGCTGCCAAACTCATTCTGGTCCCTAGGGACATTCAAGCGAAGGCGTAGAGTAACTTCAGCCTGTGTACAGAGTCAGAGAGGGCATCCGCTAGCACCCTTGTTATTGCCCCTGGAACTAAGGCACTTCAGCAACTCGGCATGGAAAACCAGATCTCTATGGGGTTCTGCGGGATGTTTGCAACCACTTCGCAGCAAGCCTAAGTTCGCACGTGCAAGCCCACGGGCTCCAGCGGTAAATCAAGACATACTTTACCTGTACTGAACTACTGTTAGATTCTGCTCTCCACAGTGCCTTGCACATCGGATATACCTCATCCAGCTCGACTTACTAGGCTCCCCACCATCAATAAAGTGCAGTAGTGTCCCATCTTGATCATATATCTGGAGAAGAGGTCAGAAGGTCAAGTAGTTAGAACGAATCATCAGCAATCATTTTCCCTGTTTCCCTTGATGTCTCTCCGTGTCAGCTGTGGAGATTTATGGTCCTCGGGTTTGCTGGTGCCTATTGATGGCTGTGGAAACTCGGCGAGGGTAACAGGAAAATGTTTTCTGGTGAGGCAAGTCGATCACGTTTCTCTTATCAAGCCAATCTTCCCTGTATTAAACATAGTTGTGGTATCTCAAGGATGTGACCATATTTCCCAAAGAATATTTAACCTATTTTGACAGGCTAGTCTTAAATAATGAACTGCTGGATAAACAGAGCAAGCTGAAAGGAGAGGCCACACTGACATGATTGGAGCAGGCACTTAAAAGGCCCTCCGGCATGCATCTATCCCAAAGCATCCGAGGAAGGCAGTCACTGTCCGTCCGCCGAGCTGGGTGACCCCCAGCAAAAGGCAGCTGGGAAACTGTAGAACTGTAGAGGACTGGTGGAAACAGACTCTGGGATGGAAAAAAGGGGGGGGGGGACTGTCCCTTCATAGGAGATAGAGGTCTCTGAAGCCCTTAAGGGAGGAGTCATCTGAAAACATCCCCAGAGAGGGGAAGAGAAAACAGCGGTCTCCTAGGGAGTTTACATTTCTCAACCAAAGTCACTTTCACCATCGTTGTCTTAGGTTCAACCCTAGCAGATTCCTCAAGATAGGAAAAAGAAAAGAAAACCCACTTCAAACTAGTCAATAAGCTCAGGATACCCTCTCCCTAAATCCTGATTCGAGCAGCATGGCTAGGCACCCAGTGATTGTTGAAAGCAGAGTCATTAGTGCCCCTCCAGAATCCACTGTGGTTCCAGGAACTTTGCATGATGTGATAAGCAGGAGGCGGGGATGAGGCAGTTACATAGCCAATAAACAGCCATTCTCTAAGCTCTCCCCAGACGTGGAGGCAGCCAGGAAGCACAAGGCAGTTCAGGAGTTCCTTGGGAGGTCTGGGGAGATAGTTGAGCTGGCAATGTGCTTCCTGCAGAAATGGGAGGTCCTGGGTTTAATCTCCAGCACCCACATGAAAAACTGGCCGTGGTAGCACAAGCTTGCAATCCTCCTGTGGGGGAGGCAGAGACAGGCAGATCCCTGGAGCTTGGTGAACTATCAGCCTGCCACAATGATGAGTTCCAGATTCCAGTAAGAGACCCTGTGCCACCAAACAGGGAAGATGGCTCCTGAGGACCAACATGGGAGGTTAACCTCTGACCCCCACCTGCCCCTGTCCTCACAGACAGGTGAGCACACACACACACACACACACACACACACACACACACACACCTACACAGGCACATACACACAAATAGTTTCTTAGGAGTACAGACCTTAGAACGGCATTGGGAGAACCAAGTATATTTTGAATAGTCAGTACAGCCTCCTGGGAGCTGCTGAGGGGTTCCCCCAGAGCATCCCGAGAAGCCACACCTCTTTTTCTGAGCCCCCCCCCCCCCCCGCTTTTCTTCTCCAAGTAAACATACAGAATAAATCTTCCAGAGGAAACCTCATTGTGTGGCCATTCCTGCTAAGTCAGATCAGTGTTTCTAGTCTGGAGGGCCCTGGGCTGTGTGGGGGGTGAGTTTTCTTTTCTGTCCACGCAACTGAATACTCCCCCTGGTTTTTCTGATATTCAGTCTCCTCCCCCAACCTCTCCACTGCCCCCGCCAATAAAAGGAAAACATTAATCCAATAAAGACAAACATCTGTGGATTTCGGACTGGATAGCCATACCAGGACCGTCACAACTGATAATCAACTCAGCCCGAAAGGAAGGACAAGGTCCTGGACTGTGTTACAGCTGGGGCGAAATACTCCTTCCCATTCCTTGCTTCGGAATAAGAGCAGAAAAGGAAAATACATTACGTGGTCGATCCGTCTGCTGAGCAGCAAGCTAAAGGCAGACATGTTGAGGTTGCCTTTAGATGATGTTCCACTAATTGTTTAGATTACATTACACTTAATTGATTTGTTGTTGTGTCGTTTTTTTTGTCATTGTTGTTAAGACAGTCAGTCAAGCAACATTCAAAAAAATCTCACCCTTGAGCCTGCTGTCAAAGCCAGAGAGATTGAACAAAACTATCCTCACCACTATTGATGATTAGTGGAGTAAAATTGCTTGATGAAATCCTATTTCCCTTTCCTTACAAAGATATCTTGCATAGCTAGCTGCTGGTGATAAATACTACAGAACATCCTAAAAAGTGTGCCCAACGGTCCTCTTTACTGCTCCCAGCCTGGATCCTCAGCACTAAGCGATGCTAACCCCATAGGTAAAAGAGCCCAGCCCAGCCTGTGTGTGAGCTCAGCTGAACACTACGTGTGCCCAAGTCTAACCTGAAATGAGTGGAAACAGGTTTCCTGCTACAAATGTGTGTCAGCATCAATTTCTGTAAATAGATATGTCCACAAAGAAACCACAGTTTTGCCTCCTACTTGACTGGAAGAAAAATGTAGATCACCATGTATCAGGAAGTATTCCAAAGCAGTATGCGGGAGGAAGTTGACTTTCCGGGCTTTGGCCAATACTGATTACAGTATTTCACACAAAGCTGAGATGATGCTGGACACCTTCAGTCTCCTGACTGCGCCCTAGGGGTGAACACAACTCATCTGGCCTTGACTCTGCTCTCAGGCTTCCAAGCACAGCTACCACCAGACCCAGCAAATCTCCTTCCTAATGGCCTCCCTCCCCACTGTTAGCACCCTACCTCAAATGATAACCCTTTCACACAGGAAATGCGGCAAGAGCCCCTTGAGCCTTCTTCCTTACAGGAGCTCTAAGGTATTATCTATACTGTAGCCATTGTAATGCTTAAAAAATAGATCTAACTAGGCCTGTGGGCACAACACCTCTGGGAGAAAACAAAACCAAACAAAACTTCACAAATGTTATACATTTCAGGTCATCAAATATGCATGGAGTTCTTCAAGGGGGCCTTGCCACACTGATTGGGGGTTCCTGGGAACCCAGAACTCAGGGCTTTTGCACTTGCCTCAAGACAGCTCTGAGCTCTTTGTGGTCTGTGCTGTTAAAAGTCAACATTTAAAGGCAACCTTTCTTGCAAGAGCCAAAATGAGCCAGAAAATTTTGATGCCTATGTTCTTTCTTTAGTACAAAGGGCATGACTTGGGAGAGGGCTGTGCAAATGTTGGCAGCTAAACAGAAACTAAGGACATCCCTAAGAGATGCAGTTACAAGTGGGCACTCGGTTGCTCGCTATGGTCAGGTAGCTTTGGTAACATTTAAAAGCTTGGTTAAGAGACAAAATCTGTACGTAGCTTATCTCCCAGACAGCAGCTGTTCTCTTCTAGGCAGAAAGAAGTTAAAAGGAACTCCAAGTGAGACTTAGCAACTGCAGGAGCCCAGAGGAGCAGCTCCAGCTCCAAGTACAGGAAGTTGTTCTACGAGGTTGAACTGACACCCATGTTTGTGGGATATTAACATGATATTTTAAGATGGATACCTGATAGCCTCCCCTGCCCCAAACCCAAGGAATTTGGAAGATGAACTATGCCAAGACCAAAAATTACTGGTTCTTATTATCTATCTTCTGAAAGATTTTTAAATAAGCAGAAAAAAATTTTTTTTAAATGCTCCAAGTGTTTAGACAACTCCCCTAGGACCTGTGAAAATGTTGGAAAGGTCAAGTTGTTTATTCATTCGAATGGTGAGCATAAAGGCATGGGCATTAACTTTGGATTAAGAGAAAGATTCATTCTGTAAAAACACCTAACACAGCAATTTTGCCAGAAAGGGTGCTGTTTATTCTGAATGAACGTTTTAATATTTTCTCTATTCTTTTTTAATGTGAAGCAAAAAAAAAAAAAACCTCTCAAGATAGGAAAACTGCATGAGAAGAAACAGATAGGACACCTGGTCAGGGAGTGCGGAGTGGGAGGGGTAAATTCTGTAATGGAGACTCTGAACTGTAGAATGGATCATTTAGTATTTCTTAGGCAAAAGCCAGTTCCCCTGTTGCCAGAGGGACGTGTACTATGGAACAGTCACCTTGGAGGACACTTTGATAAAACCTCGATAAGTTTGAGAATGTTTATTTCCTATGGCTTAGCAATTTTACATCCAGGAAATTACTCCAGTGCAATTCTGCTGAATCGGAGAGAGGGTTTCAAAGGTATTCACTGATGAACCATTTGGAATAACAAAGACTTAGAGGGGGCTAGAGAGATGGCATAGCAGTTAAGAGCACCGACTACTCTTCCAGAGGACCCGGGTTCAATTCCCAACACTCACATGGCAGCTCACAACTGTCTGTAATTCCAGTTCCAGGAGACCCAACACAACTGTCTGTAATTACAATTTCAGGAGACCCGAAACCCATTGCAAAACACCAATGCACATAAAATAAAAATAAATAAATTTAAAAAAAGAATTAAAAATAATGGAAGCTGTTGTCATTGGAAGATCCATCCTGATGGAGGAAGGTCATTGGTTAAATTAAAAGAAACTGCTTTGGCCCATCTCATTGGTTAGGAGATAGGTGGGAGGAGTAAACAGAACAGAACACTGGGAGGAAGAGGAAGTGAGGGCAGACTCGACAGCTCTCCTCTCCGGAGCAGACGTAGGAGAGACGCCATGCTACCTGCTCCAGGGAAGACACACGCTATGAAGCTCCGACCCAGGATGGACTTAGGCTAGAATCTTCCCGGTAAGACCGGTGCTATACAGATGATAAGAAATGGGCTAGTCCAGGTGGGAGAGTTAGCCTAGAAGATGCTAGGTAGATGAGCCAAGCAGTGTTTAAATGAATACAGTGTCCGTGTAATTATTTCGGGGCATAAGCTAGCCGGGCAGGCGGCTGGGGTTTTGGGGACATAGCCCTGCCGCTGCCCTTATTACTACACCATCCAAAAACCATTTGTTTAATACATTTAAAATTAATAACTTATCTCTGTATTAGGAGACAAATATTAAAAACACAATGTTGAGTGAGAAACTGCAAACTATTATGCTACCAGTTTTTAAGAGATACAAAACAACACTCTAAGCAGTGTATGTATGGCAGTACCCATTGCAATATATAGAAAGCAAATGTAGATATATAAAATAATACTCTAGTGTATGTTATGGCAGTATCCATTGCAATGTATAGAAAGCAGACAGGTGGTGGCCCATGTCTTTAATCCCAGCCCTCAGGAGGCAGAGGCAGGTGGATCTCTGTGAGTTCGAGGTCAGTCTGGTCTACAAGAGCTAGTTCCAAGATAGGCTCTAAAGCTACAGAGAAACCCTGTCTTGAAAAACCAGGGGAAAAAATGAAGAAGCAATGTATAGAAAGCATATGTAAATACACAAAATAACACTCTAGTGTATGTTATGGCAGTACATGTTGTATAGGAATCATATGTAAATATACCAGCCAAACTCTGAAGCCCTGCATGAGAAGGATCTCTGGAAACCTTAGAGAGGGGCCTTCAGAAGCAAAGATAATGGGAGGAAACATGGCATTACATTTTAAAGGCTTCATTTCTGATACAAATTTGGCAAAGTGTTGATCCTGGTCAGTGTTTTGGTATAAGTAGATATCTGTGCAGTGACTCTTCTTTCTTCCCCTTTTTTCTTTTCTGTTTTTACACTAGAGATTAAACCCAAGGACTCCCCTTAGCTAAACAAAATGATTCTCCTACTCGGCCCGAACCCTAGATTGTATTTTGCTTTCTGATCAAAGAAAGAACAATATAAATAGAACATAGAAACCGGTGCCTTTATCTCTTTGTGTTTTCAATTTGTGTGTGTGCAATGTTAAGACAAAGAGGCTGCCTGTTGCTGGAGGTTAGGAGTTCATCAGTGCACCTGCCTGGAAGATGCTTGTAATACGTATCTGTGCTATTGCACCCGCCTGGAAGATGCTTGTAATATGTATCTGTGCTATTGCACCCGCCTGGAAGACGCTTGTAATATGTATCTGTACTATTGCACCTGCCTGGAAGATGCTTGTGATATGTATCTATACTATTGCACCCATCTGGAAGATGCTTGTAATATGTATCTCTAAATTATCGTCTCTGATTTCCTTTGTGATTGCTGCCGCTATTTTAAAACTATTGCTTCTGGCCTGTGCATCTCTTCTATCTTGTATCAATAGGAGTAGCAAGATACGTAATGGGAGAGCGAATTCTTACTTTTCAAGGGGATTTTAAGTTTTTGATTCCATGATACCAGCTGTAATACCATTCGTGGGGCTAAAATAAAGACCACCTCGATTCTCTCACTTCAAACCATGTTGGGGCAGTGACTGAAAACCTCCACAAGAAAGGCATCGAGCCACCTTGCTGGCATCTGAAGTGACATTCTCTTCCATGCTTATGTTTACCTAGAACAAAACTCCAGATGAAAAGAGGAGTAAGATGTACGCCAGTGTTGGACGCTAACGATTGCTGGTAAAAGCGGCTCCAGTACAGCTTAGCCACTCGCGAACGCTGCCAGCTTGTGTTAACTACGATGATGAGCACAGGGGCAGGCGAGGCAGCAACTGCTCCATTTTATCATTAAAGGGAAGGCACCACCTTCGGAATGATAGAAATCCAAATGGACACAGGTAAAGCAAGATGTGCAAATGAGCCATTCACAGCTTTGTTTTGCTTGCCCAGTGTTTAAATTTTTGTTGTTGTTGTTTTGTTTTTTGTTTGTTTGGGTCTTTTTTGGGGGGACAGGGTTTCTCTGTAGCTTTGGAGCCTGTCCTGGAACTAGCTCTTGTAAATTAAGCTGGCCTCGAACTCACAGAGATCCGTCTCCCTCTGCCTTCTGAGTCCTGGAATTAAAGGTGGGTGCCACCACCACCCAGTTGTGTTTAATATTTTTTTAAATGTGGCCTAAGTTGATTTTCAAATTCTCTTGGGAAATTGCAAAGCAGGCCGCCAATCTTCCTGAGGAAAAGTGTCCCCCTCCAATTTTTCCAATTCCCAGCCCCTCTTACTTCACAAATGCTCCCAGTAATTTTCCTACCTATTTAGCCTCCGTTAGTGCTTACTGGCAACAGCAGCTATAGGGAAACCAGAGCTATCACTCTGACAGAAACGTGAAGTAAGAGTCTAAGCGCACTGTAAACATACATCACTCCAGTACTGCTCAAAAGCCTTCACCTTTCCAGAGGGAAAACATGCCTGCACAGACACATACACACACATGCACACACACAGACACACACACATATGCACACATACAGACACACATGTACACATATATGCATACATTACACAGATATACACACACAGACAAATACACACACAGACACAGAGACACACAGAGACATACACAGAGACACACATCTGCACACACACACCTGCACACACACAGACACATATGCACACAGACACACACATACACACACATATACACACATACAGACACACGCGCACACATATATGCACACATACACAGATATACACACACAAACACACAGAGGAGACATATACAGAGACACACACATACACAGCGACACACATCTGCACACACACACAGACACATATGCACACAGACACACATGCACACACACAGACACACACATACACACAAACACACACACATATACACAAACACATACATAGACCCACATACAGACACACACGCGCGCATACACACACCGGCTTGATCAGCACAGGTTTTAAGTATCTTTTTAAGTAAAGAATCAATGAAGTCCCGAGCAGAGAGCACAGCTGAGCATGCAAGCCTGCCCTCAGAGCACTTGAGAGGTGCTTGACAAGGTCAGTCTGAGCTACACAGTGAGACCCTGCCTTTAAGAAAAGAAGGAGGGAGAGAGAGAGGAAGGGAGAGAGAGGAGGAGCTAGTTTAGAGAAGTGTTAAAACCAGGAGCATTGCCCTGGCTGAGGAAGGGCTGCTTAGCAGAAGCAACACCATTCCTGGAGCGTCTGCAGGACTCCTGTATTGACTGGGGGTGGGGTGAGCACTATGTGAAAAACCTACAGGGAGACCATTTCCTGTGGCATATAAGGCCTCCAGGAAGATGGAGCAGTTCTGCTAGAACTTTCAAAAGGACACTTCGAATACTCTATCTAGAGCACAGGAAACTCGGCACCCATGGGTCCCAATCTGTCAGCTTAGACAAAAGAAAAGGTCTCCCAAAGCTAGACTTAAGCCCTACGGTGAGAGGACTGGGCAGTGGCAGGCCACCTGACCGTTCTCCACCTCCCCACCTCTTCCTTATAGTTCTGTGAGTGTCCTGAAGAGTCCCAGTATCTTTGAATTAGAGAAGCCTAGGTGTGAATTCATTCCCCTCAATACCTGTGTTAGGTAGTCCCTGGGGTTGGCCAGCAGGATTAACCATGACTTTCACAGAGTGGAGAGAAATTCTCGTTTTGTATCTCCGAGGCCCTGGACACTGGCATTTGGTTATTGTATTGAGCTGGGGTCTCTTTCAGCTTTCCCCAAGCAGCTGAGGCGAGGGAACATATTTTATACTCAAGCATCCAACACCGGCCCATACACAGAAGGACGTCTACCAGACGTACAGCTTCGGGAAGCTCTTGGATCTTATTCAAGGGCTCAGAAGAAATTATTCCTTAATGCAAAGAAACCGAACTAAAATAGCACAATCAATCCCAGCTTAGAAGCCAATGGTCATCTCCTTGAAGAAGACCTCCTCCGATTCTCTGAACTGCAGGTGACTTTCCTGTGATGAGGAAACTGAAGACAGAAGTCAGGGGGTGCCAGAGACACCTGTGAGCTCATGCTGCTTTGGTTTTCAATCTCTACACAGCTGATGGAGAATTCAGAGAACAAAATGCTTGTGTGTGTGTGTGTGGAAGGAGCGAGGGGGTGTCCCGAAGATTTTCTCTGTCCGTTCTCATTCCATATTTTTACACCTCTCCATCTTTTTTGAAAAGTTCAAAAATTATGGTTTTAAGTTAAAAAAGTTAACGTTTTATCTGCCAAGACAGATAAAAATGTGTGTTCTGAGATTCAACCATGTGTCAAGAGAACAACAGACTTGATTATTTTGACTGTGAAGGTGGTCATCAGAATGCCTTTACTGAAAAGTAGATTTTACTTTCAATATGTAATTGGCAGAGGAGGTCTTACGTATTAGAAGTGAAAAAATACATTTTATGAGCCTGTCTAGTTAGGGGTGACCATGGTGCTATGCCTAGGGGTGTTTGTCGTAATAAGCGTAACAGTCTTGACTCCGTCATGAGTGACGATATGACATTGTCCACATTGCCACTTGTGATGGAGCCATGACTGTAACACACACGGGGGTGGAGGAAGGGTGCTGATAAGGTCCCTACGCTAAGGACGGAGATGAAAATCAAATGAGCAAGTACGTGTAAAGGCTCACACCCAGAGACTGCTCTGGGGACATTAGTTATCCTTAGGTCAACATTATAATTGATGGGGAATGTCTACCTAGTGAAAATTTAGTGACCTGCTAGTGAATGGCAGTCATAAATATGGGTAGCAGGCTGATGTCTAGCTCAATGGTAGAATGCTCATCTAGCGCGTGTGTGGGCATGGGTTAAAACAAAATTAAGACAGTATCTTACAACGCATTACCCCCAAGATGACCAGACCATACACTCTCTGAAGGCAGAAATGTATTTCACGGGTTTTAAGAACTTAACTATACATATTTTCACACACTACAAAGAATGAGGAAATGACTTAGGATATCAAATGGGGATATACAAGTCAGACCGTTGTTTATATTTTATCTTTCAGGTGAAACTATTTCAAAGTAAAAGTATAGGAGACTGGAGAGTTGGCTCGGCAGTTAAGAGTACTGGCTGATTTTGCAGGACACAGGTTCCATTCCCAGTACCCTCGGGGTAGCCACACTGTCTTAGACTCTAGGCCCAGAGACTCTGATGCCCTCTTCTGGTCTCTGAGGGTACTGCATGCACATGGTGCACAGATACACTCGTAGACACAACAGCCATACATATAATTTTTTAACGTAAAAAATAAAAGTACATATGACAAAGGAAAAATGTTGCACCAGTGTAACTACTGGCTAGAAAACAGTATACAATTTTGTCTTCAGGCCTGTAGTTTGTATTCCTAAATTTAATTATCTTAAGCTTGACAGGATCCCTTGCCATTCACAGACACCACATCTTTAAGAACATTCCTGGGACATACTAGAAACTAAGAGGTATTGATCACAAGTGGTTTAATTAGTGGTGGCTTTGGGAGTCCAATATCTCCCTTCTGTACATCAGCTACAAGGCAGGATAACTGATCACTGACATATTGATCCCAAAGCCCAGAGCCGTGTTTTAGATCTCCATGAACTCACCCTATTTGAGCAGCAGTCTGTAGGATCAAATCTACCTGTGAACAGGGACATGTGCAAACTCCTTCTCGGAGCCTCAAAGGCACAAGGCTTTGGCACAGTTCTCCACACCAAGGAAGACACCAAGAACTCCCCAAGTGTGCCTCCTAATCTCCTGTGTGTTTGTCCATGCTCTTTCCCTTCCCAGCCCCTCTCATTTATGTTAGGGGGGGGGGTGTATGCACACAAGTGTGGGGGAATGTGTAGACCGGGCCAAAGGAAGTTACTGGGCATCCTCCTCCACCACTCTCAGCCTTATTCTTTGAGAAAGGTCTCTCTCTCTGAACCTGCAGCTTATACTGTTTGGACTAGACAGGAAGTCAGAAAGCCCAAGTGAGTCTGGTCTCTACCCATCAATTCTGGGGTTCCCCGTAACCACAGAACCGCTGAGTCCAGTCCAGTCTCAGCTTGTATCACGGGTGCTGGAGTTCAAATTGTGGCCCTCATATTTGTGTATCAAGCAGTCTTCACTACTGAGCGCCCCCTCCAATCAAGCTGGATCAAAGCATAAGAAGAGAGAGGTTGGTTACAAAGCCATCCAAATTGAACACTTATAACCTGAAAACTGAAAACCCAAAACAGTTCCAAAGTTTGAAACTTTTTAATATTGTGTTAACGCTTCAAAATGTTCCTGATTTCAGAGCACTTTAAATTGGGGATGTTGGATTAGCAATGCTCTGCAAAGAAACCTATGTAAAGATGCCCAAATCCAAAAGAGTCTGAGATCTCAACAGTGTCTGGCCCCACACATTCCAGATAAGGAAAGTTGGCCCACTCCTCCCAAATGAGGGAAGGTACCTTCACCCCCACACGGAGGACAAGGAATAGAGCCAGTCACCAAGTCAAAAATCTTAAGGCATTTTAGTCTCTACACATTCTACCGTCCTAATTTGACGCTCACATCTCACCTATGAGGGGACAGGGATAGTCTTCAGTCTTACAGAGAGCAAATCTTGGAAGTTGTCCTCTGGCCCTCACATGCTCTGTGGCATGCCCACACCTGCATGCACACAACTGTGAATGTGCACACACATGCAAGCGTACACATGTACACACACAAGTAACATTGTTTTAAAATTGTAAAATAGCCAAGAGGCGGTAGTGCATGCCTTTAACCCTGGCACTCAGGGAGGCAGAAGCAAGCGAGTTCAAGGCCAGCCTGATCTATGGAAGAAGTTCCAGGATAGCCAGAGAGATGCAGAAACCCTGTCTCGAAAACAACAATGAAAACAAAACAAAACAAAAACGCTAAGATACAATCTTGTGCTAAGGTGCATGACTCATAACAGCCTATGGTTGATAGAAGGCCACTGTGTTATTGTTTTTTGTTTTTGTTTAAATCATATCCTACTTGTCCTATCAGGGGAAAATAGCGGGGCTTTTTCTTTAAAAGCATCTAAAGTTTTCTAAATGAGGGCCATAACTATGTTCACAATGATTAATAATGCCGTTCATCAAACAAATCCCTATTTTCAGAGCAAATGTCAATTTAGTGAAAATTACTTAATCTGTTAGTAAAATTTACACAACCAGAAACCATGCAATAGATGAAGACATAAATCCCCAGGCCTGGGTAAAAACACTCTCTTTCTGTTGGCAGTGCGCCAGCATGGCCAGTGGCATTAGAAAAAAGAAAAGAAGAACACGGCAGAAGGATGAGGATGCCTAGTCCACAATACAAGCTTCTACATTAAATACTCGCTACTGTGCTCAGATTATTTGTGCTCGGTTTTATTTTTTGCTCAGATTTGTAAATCTGTGAGTGTTTTTAGTATGATCTTTTCTCCCTATTTCTTCCACTACAATTAACTTTTATTGTTGTTGTTTCTAATGGGCAGCACACTCCTCTCTTTGTTTCGGAATATCCTGGCATGTCTGGAATGCCAAGATTTTGAGACAAGACCTCAGAGGTCAAGTAATAAATGCCCCCATAAAGTAAATGAGTAATGATTATACACACAGTGGCTGTATTTTCAGTAATGCAGCGAGAAAGCTGTATACTGTACTCTGTCAATCCACATTCATCACGTCCCAGAAATATTAGAAAATCATTACAGGTTTATGTTGAGTTTGCAGATAATACTAACATATAAGTCAAGACTGAAATATGGTAATCAGAAAAACAGTTGAAAAGTGTCGATGAACTGTAAAACACCGGTCGTGGGACCACAAAGGCTTCATCAGAGGTGTGGCTGGGAGAGGAGATGGAAGTGGGTATTTTGGTCACAGTTTGGGTCAGTTGCTGCTAAGTGTCACTTAGCAGAGGAGCCGGTGATTCTGCGGATTAGGACGGGGCACCAGGGATCGCCTGAGAGCCTCCAGCATTCAGTGACTCCCACTTATCTCTGGGGACAGTGGTAGCCTGCCACCCATCAGTCTGCAGTCTTCCTCAGACATCCCCTGTCTGCTGATCCGAGCAGGACCTGGGGGACCCAGGCTGCCCTTATCAGGACTTTGTCTGCGATGCGAAGAAGCCACTGAACCTTTAACTGCTCGCTTGGCAGAAGCACACGCGCTGGAAAAGTCCTGACAGTTCATTCGTTTTGTTCCATCCTGGAGCCAGCTGATGTCTGACTGGGGAGACCCTCCCTCTTTGATGTTGTACTCTTGTGAGAGCGCCCCGCTGTGAAAAAAAATTTTATCCCTCCAAATTAAAGAGAAATATTTCTGCATCCAGCTGTTAGCTGTGACGTGTTTGCCATTTTTCAGGGCACTGGCTTGGTGCCATCCTCAAGCTCTACTGCAAACCTATCTTTTCCCGCTCCTCACTACAACAATAACAACCGCAGTGCACAGCCGTCTCCAAGGTCCACAGCGCCAGCGCTGGAAGGGAGAATCCTGGTAATCTCACACTGCTGAGAGCCTCCTTGGAAGTATTTGCATGCAGCAACTTCCCTTTCCTTCCCTCTTTCTCTCTTCTCCTCTCCTCTCCTCTCCTCTCCTCTCCTCTCCTCTCCTCTCCTCTCCTCTCCTCTCCTCTCCTCTCCTCTCCTCTCTTCTCCCTCCTCTCCTCTCCTCTCCTCTCCTCTCCTTTCTCTTCTCCTCTTTCCCTCTCCTCTCTCATAGTATCAGTGTTAAAGATAAGATCACAACTGTAAAATTCTTTGCGATGATATACCCATCTAAAACTTGATTAAATCCAGTATTTGGTTTAAGCCGAGTTTTAATCCAAACAGCCAATCCGTCTTGCTCTCCGCTAACAATATTTACAAATGAAATTAACTTGGATCCCATCAGAACCGGATCCATAGATTATTGAGTTCATGGTTTTAAGTGGCTAAGTGACATCCATTCAGTGTGGATGTCAAGTCTCACAGAAGCTGGAGTGAACATTTAGCTGTAAGCCACCAAGGAGTAGCATCCAGGAGCTTGCCATCCACCACTGCCACGAACGGTGGCGTTTACCCAGTGAAGGGCAATTCTCATCTGTACAGAGCACGGAGTCACACAGCCCAGTCCCCACCCACTCGCCCATTCTAGTCTGGCTGTCTCCTTTGCTCTCTGGCTGAAGTGGAAAGGGTCCGGTAAACAATATTACAGAACTCGGTACCAGGGGAAGTCCAGCTTGTGGCTGGAACAAATAAATAATAAACAACAAGTAAATAAATATCAAAAATGTGCTATACATAAGAAAGTATGAATTTTGGAAACTCAACCATGGAGGAAATTTGATTCTCCATTCTCCCACACTTGAAAAAAGAACAAAGGCCAGGTCCTCACCAAACAGGAAAGGGGATTTTTATCTTGTTAAAGCCATCCCACAGCTGATACCAGTGTGAACTGATGAGATTTTCATATTACACCTAACAATGCAGCAAACAGTTCTGCCCGGAAGACTATAAGGCAGTGGTTTTCGACCTGTGGGTCTCGACCCCTTTGGGAGTGGAGTGTCAGTTTCACAGGGGTCACCTAAGACCATCAAGAAACACAGATGTGTCTTTACATTATGATTCACAACAGTAGCAAAATTACAATTATGAAGTGGCAAAGAAAATAATTCTATGGCTGGGGTCAGCGCAACAGAGAGGAAATAAACGGAGGACCACTGTCATAAGGCTAACACACTGAGCTTAATGACATGATTGCAAAGTCCTGCTGAAATCCCTATGTGAATCCTACAATGTGTCTTATGCAGTACTGCTGAACCCTTCACTGTAGCAAAAACATTGGACTCCAGTGTTCTAGTAGGGACACACCATATAGAGCTTGTTGAAACTGTTACTGATTTTACAACCTTAGCACAATGGCTCCTAAGGAATAAATATCTTATTCTAAGTCCTAAGGAATAAGGGTTCCAAGAAGTAAGTACTTTGGGTCAAAGTGCTTTACAAATGGCTGCATTCGATGGGAGCCATCACACATGTATCCATACAAAGCCCTGAGTAGGCAGGTTAGTAAAGGGACTGTGTATCAAAAGTCAGAAGAAGGCTGAGCATGGTAGTGCATATCTTTAATCCCAGCACCCAGGAGGCAAAGGCAGGCTGATCCATGTGAGTTCAAGGCCAGTCTGGTCTACAAAGCAAGTTCCAGGATAGCCAGGACTGTATAGAGAGACCCTGTCTCAAAAATAAGAATAAATAAATAAATAAATAAATAAATAAATAAATAAATAAATAAATAAGACAGGCGGACCACCTTTCTATCTGTAGATACACACACACACACACACGCACACACACACACACACACACACACACACACAGCCCACATGCCCTAGAGCTCAATTCTCCTTTTTGGTAAGAATTCTGTGACGACTCAGAGAATTTATCCCAGGGAAATAACGGTTTCCTATGGCCTCACTTCTTTCCAAAGCAGCCCACTATTTTATTTCTTCGTTGGAATGTGTCATTCCTTTAAATTATTATATTTTTCTAAGTCTATGTCATTCCCCTCATAACCACACCAGTGAAGTGTAATTGTCAGACACACTTTATTAGGGGAAGGTGAGTGTTTGCGGGGGACAAAAGCCATCTTTCCAGACCTTAAGTAATGGAAGAGAAATCAGTCCCATGGAGCCGAGCCAGGGCCCAGCATGCCCTATCCCTGCTCTGGATCACAGGATAAGGACAGACTTTAAGCTGGCTCCTGGAGTCAGTGCACTCAAGAAAACTGAGAGCTTGGAAGCTCTAGAACAGCCTCGGTCCCCAACGAGTGTCCCTTGAGGTTGCTCTCATGCTGAGATAACTGCTTTGAGGTAAAACTTACCGGGATTCCAAGTTAGCCCCAGAGGAGGACAGGAGGAGACTTGTGACTAACATGGGGTAGCTTCAGTGTGTCTGAGCCCTTGTCCTTGAAGAAGGTGTGTAACTGCCCAGAGGATCAGAACAAATACGTCATAGGCCACCAGTCTCTGACTTAGGAGGTCAGTGTCACAGTAAGGGCTGAGGCCACTCGTCTTGCCCCATCAAGATCCAAAAGACCAAGTACCAGGACAGAAGCAGATGGCACTAACGGTGGGTCTCAGATCTTGACTTTTCTCCTCCCAGTTAGAATTCTTTGAACAAACATTTGGTTAGTAGCCACCGTGTGCCAGCTGCTGTGTTTGAGGTAACATTAAAAACATAGGTTCAGATTCTAACCTCAAGTAACTTACAGTATAATAGGAAAGAGATGTGCACAATACAAATCAAGACATTTCTTCTGGTACCCAAATCCATAGATGTCCCATCTAATTTTTCTTTGCATCCTATTCAGAATGGGTTCATAGGTAATTTTGTGAAAAGTCACAAAAAAAGTACAGAAAAAGAGAGGGGGGAGGGAGGGAGGGAGAGAGAATGCTAATTATTTAAACCTATCTAAACAAACATTCACCAAAATCCACCAGAATATCACATCAATAAGAAAAAAATAAAATCTCCTTGTGATTTATAGTGTTTAGAACAATGGGATGCCTGGTGTTCAGAAAATACTGGTTGGTTGGTTGGTTGGTTGGTTGGTTGGTTGGTTGGTTGGTTGGTTGGTTGACTGATCAGTCAATCCATCAATCGGTCGGTCAGTCGGTTGGTCAGTTGATTGTTTGATTCAGTATACAGATGGATGGATGTTTTGGTGGGTAGCTGGGTCAATGGTAGACAGCCAGGTGAGTGCAAATGAAAGAATAGAATGCCCTGTAATAATTTAAGTGCTAAACACTAAACCAGTTGTTTCTGATCTTTATGTTGGCCAATATGTTTAAGATGAATATCCAATCAGAAAAATGTCAAAGGAAACAATATTTGCTCCTTTAAAATGTGCCTTGTCTCACTGGCTAAACTTAACGTGTCCTTTAAAAGCCTCCAGGAGTTTCTGCAAAGTTGAACTGAGTGAAGCTTCTAGATGTTGATTTTAATTCACAGAGTCCAAAGACTGCTCAGAGTAAAGTGTTCTTCCTTCCCCTGCAGGCCCCAAACTGGTCCTTCCTAAGGACTGCTGTTCCAAGCCCTCGTCTTCCCTTTGGATGGCCTTCCAGTCTTCTCTCTCTCTTTCACACCCCCTGCTTCCACTCATTAGGACACTGGTAGGTCTGATTTACTCCAACAGTGAGTGTAGATCAAAGAACTACTCCTGGAACAGAAGTCCTCATTCAGAATTTTAAGTGAAACTTAAGAAGGAACAATGTATTTTTAAAAGATTCAAAGTGTTGACAACACCCATCACCAAGAGGGGATAGTGACCATTGTTGGAAACCTTCCCATTGGGCAATGCTGGCTAGATCTTTGTGGAAGTGCAGGGGACAGCCACGAGCTGTGCTGCTGAATCTGCAGAAGAGCATAGGTTCCCAGAGAAGGAAGGAGCAAAGGGAGCAGGCAGCGGCTTCTGGAAAAGGGACAACCCCAGCTCCTTCTCCAAGCTTTCTACAGCAATTCTAGTGGGAGGCAGGGGCCCTTTCAGCACCGCTTTCATAAGGACCCTTAAACTGAGAACTTTGAAGCTATTTCCAAATGAGGTTACACCTACAATCATAGAAGACAGGATTCAAAGACGGAGGCTCACTCTGCACGGCTCTGAACTCGGGTTCTATGACTGGACCACACTGCCTGTAGCGAACCATAAATTAAAATTTTTATAAATCCTGTAATTAACTTATGAATGGCACAATTATATGTTTCTAGTATTAACGGCATTAAGTTGTTAAAGGTAAACATTTAAAGTATACCGCTGTTTTTGTAACCCTGTTTTGGCATCTTTTCATCTCTCAATATATCAAGAGCCTTGAAAAATGGAAGTGGCCCAGGTCTCTAAACAGCCCTGGTTTGGGCTTGCTAAAAAAGCTCCTTTCACAGAGTAGGGCCTGAGGGCTGGCAAGTGTCTTGCCAGCCCTGGGGCACTGTGCTTTCTACAGAGAGTCCACCCTGTGTTTCTGGACAGGCATTCGGGTCCACAAGGTGTGATTCCCTGGGAACTGAACCAGGAGATCCTGTAAACCTCAATAGCTAAGGCTCAAGGGTTGCCAGGAGTCTGGTTAGCAGAGGTTATGACTAATGTCAACCCCAAAGAAAAGCGACCACCTAATTAGCATGTGTCTGTAAAAATCAGTTTCCTAATCTGTAGGCCTGCCTTAGGCCTCTCTCTTTCCACAGGAAACACCTGTGGGTTGAAAGGAAAGAATGGAGTGGAATCTCTTACACTGGGTCTGTGGAGAGGCTCTGGGCAAGGCTGCAAACACCTTGAAACCCTGAGAAAATGATGACTATCCGTGAGTCATCTTCTGGGAAGAAGTTTTTATTAGATTTGCAAAGGGGTGTCACGCACACACAAACACACAGTTAAGAAGGACGGTCAAACCCCACACTTTCAAGCAGAATGAGAGTAGTGAATGGAGACATAGAAAAGAGACTGTCTACCCATGAGCTGGGATTCTCAGAGGATTTTTGAGTATATCCTCTTCAAAGGTCTTTGATCTCTGAAATCTATCTCTCTCTCTTTCTATCCTCTCTACCTTCCTCCACCCCACCACATGGAGTTAGAGACCCTGGGATTCCTGTAGGTTTCCCCTCCTGTACTTCAATGTCATACTTGATTGCAACTGTGTTTTGATGTGTTGTTCTTGCCTAGATCTCTGATTACATTTTCAGGACCACTGGAGATGCAAACTGGAATCGAATCTTCTGGATGGTTATTTTATAAGGCCGATATTTTTAGGTTGGAGGTCATGTGAGCCCAGATTACACTGGGTGGCTCAGGGTTGAGCTTTATGAACATTTAGCAGCAACTATTGCTGGATTCAGTGAGTCAGCCGTTATTAATATGCTCCTGCAGTCCCTTTCAGTTCTGAGAAAGTCCCCCGTGCCAACTAAATTTAGTTTCATTTAGTTTTTCCAACTAAAACGAAAACATATAATTTAAACAATTAGTCAAAGCAATAGAATTGCTTTTAGTAATCTTTAAACTCATTTGTTATTGGGGACTGAAGAGATGACTCAGCCGTTGAGAGCACTTACTGTTCTTGTGGTTGAGTGCCCAGCACCCACATGGCAGGTCATAACTGCCTGTAACTGCAGTTCCTGGGGATCTGGTGCCCTCTTCTGACCTTCTTAGGATCCTTCATGCACGTGGTACATACTATATACATACTCAGGCACACACACATACATACACATAAATAAATATTTTAAAATAATTTATGATTTATAAATTAAGTCTTTATCATTTCTAGCTTATGCCCTTCTATTTCATAATAGATTAGTTAGAATAACTACAGAGTAATAATTATATAATACATACACATCAATAAAGAGTTTAAATGTAGTTAATCTATAATGGGGTGATAATGACCCTACAAAAAGCCCAGTATCAGGAATGGGTCATCTGTTGTGGAGTTGTTGGCAAGTGTCCCATTGACCACTCCCCAAACATTACAGGCTGTGACCAATGCTCTTAGTCACCTTCCAGAACTTCACGGTAAGAATCAACTGCTAAAGTCAACCTCTGTTGGAGTTACAGAACAAGGAGAAATCTAGCAGGTCCTCAGGTAAAAGCTTCATCCTGATTGGCTAGTTCTGATAGTGCTGGAAGGGGCTCATCACACTATAGGAGGAGAAAAAGAATCACCAATCTCATCCAGCTCTGAGTCCTGGCATCTACAGTGACTGGCCTATCAAGACATGCTCACTGGTACAAGAGTAGCAAGAGCATCATAAGAGCAATCAACCATTTTGTTCTAGGACTTAAGGCCCACTTCATACCTGGCAGCATCCCCAGAGCCCAGTACTTGTGTTATGCAGGTCATAGGCTCTAAAGGAAAACATTTTATTTACTATTACTTATATTAGTAATATTAATATTATTTATTATTACTATTACTACTACTCTGCTAGAAATGAATATAGTATTAAACTGTCTTCCAATGCCTATCGTTTCATCCAGAGTTTAGTACATCTCTCACCCGCCATTGAAGAAGTTTCTTTTGGCAACAAACAGACATGCAACTCATTAAGGTCCAGACAATAAGAGACTGCAGAATGTCCACCCCTGAACAGGACACTTGTATCATCCTCCTTCCTTCCAGGGCTCAGAAATCACTGCAGAGGAGGGAGTAGGAGAAGTAAGACCCACAAGAAGTGGGTGACTTTAAGGAAAGTGTGTTTTCTGGGCATATATGAGTTCCCTGAAGCTGAAACACCATTTCAGAAGAGATGCACAGGCTCAGGACAGACTAAATTCCAATGTAAAGGGAAGAGATGGCTCCTCAGTGGTTAAGGAGCCATTGGGGAGAGATAGCTGCTGGGAGAGGGAGTGTCAGGGTTTTGAAGATGCAGTCCTAATGAGCTGACTATCCTCCAGTGAAGACCATACATTCAGCAGTCTGCGGGCTGTACAAACTATAATGACATCAAAAGGGAAAAGAAAGGAAGGAAGGAAGGAAGGAAGGAAGGAAGGAAGGAAGGAAGGAAGGAAGGACATAAAGTTGGGTGGGCAAGGTGGGTGAATCTAGAAAGAGTGGAGTAGGGATGAATATGATAAAGATACATTATGTAAAATTCTCAAAAAAACAATAAAAATGAGAAAAATAAAAGCATTAAAAACCCGAGCCTAAAGGACAAAGGAAAGATCTTGAAGTCGGGCCTGACGGGCCATACCTGTAATACTTGCATTTAGAAGGCTGAACTAGGAGGCAAGCCTGGGCTAAAATGAGCCCTGCCCCTCACCCCCAACACCACCTCACCTCCACACAAACAATTCTGAGCACTGATCTGCCTCTGGCATCACGACTTGGGGGTGCACTAAGTTGCTTCACCCGAGTCTCCATGTCCTGAGGGATTTTCATCCTCCAGCCTAGATTCCATGACCATAGGCTGGCTGGCCACCTGCGCAAATGGGTACTTAACTGCTGAACCCTGAAAGATTAAGACCATAAGGCAACCATTTCAAATACATAAAAAGATTTCAATGCTCACTAAGGGAGAGGTAACATGACATAAGCAAAGCAATGCAATCGTTGATTAGATATACGCAAATGTAATTAAAAGTTAGGCCTTCCAATCTGTACAGATCGAGGAGCTAAAAAAAAACTCTTCAAAAAGTTGTATTTTTTTAATTCCATGTCATTGAAAGTAAATTCAATTATAAAGACCTGTGATCTCTTCACTGTCATTTAAATTAAGAGGACAATAGAGTGGTCCAGATAGCCTGTGTCTAAGCGGTTATAAGCGGTATCGAATACTCAACATATTTGTAAGATGGTTTCTATGGGGATGATATGAGCTCATTCATGGACATGCCTAACACAGAATCAGTGCTCCGTTAACAACACGCTACCATGGTTTATGATCTGGGAATTCTGATTTTCCTTTCCTAATTTTCCTTCTACTTCGATATTCCTGAAAAACAAGATAAAGCTGTGTACCCAAGAAAATGGCACAGAAGTTCGGACCCTCGGGTCTCTTGTGTGAAGCAGAATTGAATAGAATGGGAATCAAATCTCAGCTGCGTGATGTCAGACAAGTGATGTGATTTCTCCAAAAGGAGAAGAGAAGCAGTCCCAGCGTGTACCAGATGAAAAGCCGTGGGACGTACAAAGGCGTACAAAGACTAACAGCGGTGTCTGGCATACAAGAACAGAAGGGAGTTCCCAAAAACTACCTTTTCTGTAGCTCAATGACCCTGCTACTATAAATACTAAAAGTACCTTTTACAAATCACAAGACATTCTGGAAGCCTCTATATAATTATTTCACTACATAATGAATTAGAATATAAATGCCTGGGAGACTTCTTCAGTGCCAGTAAATAACCCCTGACCTGCCCTTATGCAGACAGCTCACAGCTTGGTGGATCTCACACTAAAAGAAGACATGAAAGCGGGAGAGACTTGATGGGGGGAAGAAAAAGTTCATTGGGAGGGAGAGGGAGACAGGTGAAGACAATGGGGTGAATATGTTAAAAATGTGCTCTATACACGTGTGAATGACCCACATAGATATATAGATATTAAATCATTAAATATTAAATATTTTGCAAATTAACTAAAACACTCTCACACTTAAAAACATGTATCTCACTGACTTCCTTTTAAGGTAAAGCAATGTTTTAAAGGGGAAATCGTATCACTGCTACACTGTCACAACAACCAGGTGCAAAGTTAGAAAGGGTGGTGTCTCTGATTAGAATCTATTCAAGAATTAGCAGCTTACCTATTCCTGAGCTTGAAGAGCCAAGTCACTGCATACAAAGACTTTATTCCCACTGCTAACCACAGCTCAGACATTTGTAAAATTTGTATCAGAAAGCAAAGATACAGAGCCCCACTAAGATAAGTTCCCTTAGCTTAAGAGATGTAAGAATTTTTTTCTACAATTGATCTCTTAATTTCTTTTGTAATAAATTAAATACACATCAAAATATAGATGACCTGATTAAAACTCAACAAACAACATTTTCTCCTTTAAAATGGAATAATTTCCTCCTGCTGAGACACTACATGAAGCTTGGCTAGCTGGAGTTACATCATGTAAATATATTTCAAAGATGGTATTAATATAAAAAGTATATCACATAACTCTAAAAATTTAATATACTGTTATGGCAATAACCAGACCATTTTCCCAAACAAATATATATTCCATCATGTCATTTCGAACTTTTTCTGACCTTCTTTTTTTTTTTGAAGAAAGAAAACTACAATTGAGACCAAATGTTTTATGACAGAAAATAAAGGCAAGCTGATTTGGCCGCAAGTACAGACACTTTCTGATTGAAGGTGTTATTATAACTTAAATCTTAGTCCATTTATTTTCATAAGCCACAGTAACTGGATGTCACTTAGGAAGTCTTACGATGCAAAAGTGCTTATAATGTTTCCTAATAGTTTAGCATAAACTATGGCTACCAGCTACAGTTTCTTTTTTAAAAAAAAATCAAATTCAAAGATTGAAATAAGGGATACAATTGTATTAGCATCATTTTACAAACCAATTGTAAAAAGAATGTTTACCGGAATCTACCCTTAGCCCATTTTCCAAGAGTGGACATCTCAAGCCACACATGGTTCTAAACCCTCACATACCATATTTTTTCTATACATACACACCTATAATAAAGTCTACAAACTAGTCATAAGAAAGGATAAACAAGAAAGAGATAAATAATAAAATAGAACAATTGGAATAGTGTAATAATACAAAGTTAGATGACCATAGTCTTCTCTATCTTTCTGTCTCTCTCTGTGTTCCTTTCTCTGTGTGTGTGTTTCTCCTTCTCTCTGCCTCGATATCTCTTTCTCAATCTCTCTGTGTCTCTCTCTCTGGACTCAGTATCATCTGCACTTGCCTACAGGTAACTGAAATTGTAGGCCAAGTAGTCTAATACACAACAAATGGAAGTTACTCAAGCAGCCTCCTTTTTGCCATTGATCTGCAAACACCTCAGTCCATCCTCTTCCTCTTTCTTAGTCCATGCTACTTTGTTCTGGTTCCAGAACCTCTGATTTCTTTCAGTTCTGATCTGTAATCAACTCAAAACTCTCAAATCTTTCATTTCAGGCAATGATTAGAGCAATCAATGATATCAAAACAGCAGGCACAGTGACCCTACAGGAACAGTCAGTAGGTAGAGGAGCCGGCACACAGTGAGAGAAGCCTGCATCCCCAAGAACTGATGCTCCCAAGTTACTTTTGGGAATGACTGGCAACTGTGAACCACACTACACACAGCTTCCTTTCTGTAACAGATCATTCCAAACTGCAGGCAAATACATATGCACAGACTATGAAAACTGGATGCAAAACCACATATAAATTATGAATAGACTATCTAAAACAAAATAAAGTAAACCAAAATAAAATAAAAGAGCCAGGCATGGTGGTGCACACCTTTAATACTAGCACTTGGGAGGCAGAGGCAGATGGATCTCTCTGTGTGAGTTTGAGGTTAGCCTGGTCTACACAGTGAGTTCAAGGATGTCCAGGGCTACATAGTGAGAAGGTGGAGGGAATGGGTCATATTCCTCATACAGAACTTGCCAAGCAATTCCGTAATATATGTAAAATAATTTTATTTAAAGTTTACTTCAATCAACTTAGATCTGTTTTTAAGTCTGATATACTTTTACTCTTACTTCCTTTATTTAAAAAAATGAGAATTTAACATTGCACTTTTCATGTGTTTAAAATAATGACAATGTATTTAAAAGGGAACATGGGGGAACAGGGTAATTAGAAAGTGCTGGAAGATGCCTTATGTTACTCTTCTCCTCTAGACCAACTGAAATTTGCATGACTTTTCCCCATGTCTTTGGAAGCAGAAAAAAATCAACTACAGCAAACACACCAAAGTTGTTATCTACTTTGCATAAGCAATGAACATTCTCTGATGACATGATGTACTAAGAACGTGATACGTGAAAATCCAAATTTATCAAAGAAGAGTGCTTTTGCTTGAAAACAGGCTTCACTATTTTTTCCTTAAGGAAAATATGCACTCACGTGCACGCGCGTGCACACACACACACACACACACACACACACCCTTCTCTAATGGAGAACTCCGAGAAAAGAAATTCAAATTACACTTTTAAAATACTGCTACTGTGTGAAAGAGGGTTTACCTGTGCTAACCCAGATAAGGAGGAGAAGTGATAGGCAACTTAATCTCGGCTGAAAGCAAATGGCTGGCTGCTCACATGCGTGTGATAAGATAGCCCCCTATCAGAACCACTCCTGCCGGTTTGGTTTTCATATCTCCTTTTTCTTCCAGAGTACCTCTCACACTTCCCTCAGCACAACTACTGCCTCCCTTTGCACTTAGGATTCTAGCACAGTGTGTCACAGGTCAGCAGATACTCACTCCAGCGCTTCATCACAGAAAAAAGTAAGGGAATAGAAAAAACCCTTAGGCCTAAGTCCTTTTTAAATTTTAAATCACAAAGACATGAATGAAAAATATCTTACATCCTAGAAATCAAGAAGACTGCTACCTTGGCCTCTGTCAGTATCTGAAAGGAAGTGGGTCACGTCACAGCAAGCAGGATTTCCCACATCTCAGCATGAGTATTCATGAGTTTTGCTTTTTTACGATATACCCAGACCACTGTGGGCTTAATATTGTTCTTTTCATGACTTTAAATTGACCTGTTCATGCTACCGAGACCCAACAAAGTCAACAGCTCTTGTAAAATTATCAGTCTGTAATGCCGACTACACTTAGAAAACATTCTTCTTCATCCCACTGAAAAGCGACTGGAATATGACAAGATGCCACACTGGGGATTGCTGGCCTAGGGGACTATGCTCGTTCCTGGGCCAACCCTGCCCTGCTGTGCCCCAGAATAGTCATTCTACATCTTAGTGGCTTGCTGGTTCCTAAACAAAAATTTTGGGTAACCTTGGAAGTCTCTAAATTAAAAAAAAAAAAAATCAATGAATCAATGATTCTAGGGCTCCAAGAACTGCACCCCCATCCAGTAAATCAAAGACTAATCAGACCCAGAGCCTGGAATTCGCAACTCCCAATTTGGTGCTCCAGTTTAGTGCTCCACAGGTCTACTGTTCTTCCAGGCTTGGCAATGGGCAAAGGACCCTCTTGCCAGGAGGATCTACCGTCATCTCACTTCCTTACAACCAACCATCCGCTGACTTTCACCAGCAGGAAACCGAGGCACGAGAAGGACCTGGTACACGTTATAAGGATGGGAAATGATGCGTCTGGAAGTTAAATCTCTCAGGGGGCTTGGTAGCCCAGGGTGAGCTTCTACCACCAAAACACACGGCAAATTTGAGGGGCTTCTTAGTTCCTGAAGTTGCTATGGACACACCTGAAACTGCCAGGAGGGAGCAGTGGCCATGAGAGGAAGGGAGGAAAGAAAACAAACGCAAGACAAAAACAAAACAAAACCCAGAAAAGAGTGATGGGGGAAAAAATGCCAGTTGGCAAACATTAAGGAAACTGAAGCAAAGGTACTTCAAGGTATTCGGCACAAATGAAATCAGCATTAAATCTTCTTAACACTAAGGTCAGATAAGAAAAACACACAGTCCAAATAATATTTGCAGATTTTGGCCTCAAAGGAGGAGAGGGCAACATTCACAAGAGAAACTGTGGCCAAAGGGCTTCAAAATGAAGTCAAACATGCTAAAATAATATGTGTGATCTCTTAGACTGACTGGCTGTTTTCATTCTTTCTACAAAGGAAAAGAAAATAATAACAGTGAGGACCGCTTTTCCTGGCCTCTCCGGTCCCTAGTTTGTGAAAGGGTCTACTGGGTGAACAATACTGTATATCTCCCTGGGGGTCTAAGTCAATAGGAACTCGATAAACACATTAAATGGCCAGGGCAGAAATAAAATAGCAGTGGTATGGGTCATCATGGAACACGCCAAAGAACACAACCCACGCGGTGGCCTTACAATCATTGTCTTAAAACACACAAATAAAATGATTTCCAAATGAAGATAAAAAAGGCCGACTCCAGAGCGAGATAGGGGCGAGCTATAATCTTGTAATTGAAATCTTCCTTCCAAACCCTTGCGCGAGCGAAAGGCACCCTCTCGCTCTCCCTTCCCAGAGGCCTGTGGGAAGCTGTGCATGCCCAACACAGCAGTGAGAATTGGCCCAACAAGAAAGCTTCATTTTTTATGGTGAGATCTTAGAGTCTGAGACCATCTGCAAGCATAAGTTTAATACTTTAATTTCCTTTACTTTAGTAAGAGTGAAAAACGAATAATTTTTTAAAATAGCCTAAGGCGATGTGACAGTTAACCAAACAAACTCGTGAAACGTTAGAACAATTATGTTGATCTTTGCTGTCCAAGCGGCTTGGTCTGGTTATTTTAATATTTGTGTATCGTGGATAAATATGTGTGTGAGGGGTGTCTATGAATAGATTCTTAGGAATTTAGAAATTCATCCAAAATTCAGCAGTTTTAGATGACTTAATGAGTTTGATAATGGGACACAGAAACTTTAATTCTTAAATCATTTGTTTTATTTCTAAGCAGTCAGGGTTGATTAATCAGCTTTAGTAATAGTGGAGGGGTTTGGATACAGTCCCTGAAGCTCTGGGCCAGGGAGTTGGCGGATGGGGAGGGGGAGAATGTGTTTCATTAACAGCATCCCATTGCTAGAGATTTTAGGGGCATGCTCTAATGTTTCATTTAACCCATTTCATGGGTCTTTAGCTGAGCTGCAAACCTTCACAGAGTGGAGTCACCCTGGAGAGAACTCCTCAGTTCACTCCTGCAGCCTGTCGTGTGTGTGTGTGTGTGTGTGTGTGTGTGTGTGTGTGTGTGTGTGTGGACAGCCTTAGCACCAGGGTACATTTCGTGAGCTGCATGATGCTGTCAAGATTTTCCACTACCTCTTGTCTGAATTGCTCATCTCTTCGCCTTCCACCAAGAGGACACTAAGATGTTTTCAAAGCACATAGCCAAAAGCAGCTTTGTTCGTGTTCAGAAGATAACATTTTGTAAGACATTGCTGCTTTTCAAAATACTGTGCTCTCTAGTACATGCCGACCATCTAAGAATCGCTACTCTGGAGACAGCCGTGGCATTCAAAATAAAGGAAAACAAAGAGACAATTTGGCTTCAGCCGAAGATCTTAACTAGCTAAGGAGCACAGGAATCAGTAAATTTCCTTTAAAGAATTCTCTTCTTTCTTTCATGCATTATTTTGATAAGATCTAAGTGTTCCTAAAACCTACGGAAGCTGACTGTAGCCATTCTTGCAAGGTAAGGTCTTTACCCTGTGACGTGACTGGCTGCCTAAAGCCCAAAGTCTTACATGACATCCGGTGCACACCTCTGCCCACGGAACTGTAACTTGAGATGACCCATTGATTGAAATGAGTGTTAATTCCTAGGAACTGAACCACAAATAACACAGCAGGAATCCTACCCGAAAATCATGGGTGGCTATGTGAAGTTAAGTACTTTCTCTGTTTATAGTTATTTTTGCCTAATTCGGTTCAATTAAGCCACTAATGACAGACATATGAAAAAGGACACTCATATGCTCATAAGCTGTATGCGCCACTGTAATTTAACATGTATAAAAGTCTGAACGCTTCTGAATAGATGGTGAAAATTTTGACATCCAAACCCATGCGCTCGTATCAACTCATAATTCTCATATCATCTCTCTTCTTTTCGTTTCACTTTTATCTTGACATTGCACGTGCCTGCCTAGTTTAATTTCTTCTACGCCAGTGGTCCTCAACCTGTGGGCCGTAACCTCTTTAGTGTCGAACGACCCTTTCATGGGGTCATTTAAGACACTGGAAAACTCAGATATTTGCATTACGATTCATAACTGTAGCGGAATTGCAGTTATGAAGCAGCAGCAAGGTTGGGGTCAGCACACCATGAGGAACTGTATTAAGGGTCACTACGGTTCTACACACTTCTAAGCACTAACAGAAAGCTCTCTACTGAAGCCTTGGCTGGGACAGTACCTACCTTCTCTTTGGTGTAACAGTTACCATGCAAAGCAGTGGCTCTCAACCTTCCTAACGCTGCAGCTCTTTAAGACAGGTCCTCATGTTGTGGCGACCCCCAATCATAAAATTATTTTCATTGCTACTTCATAGCCATAATTTTTCTACTGTTATGAATCGTAATGCAAAAAAAAGTCTGTGTTTTCTGATGGTCTTAGGTGACCCCTGGGAAAAAATCATTCACCCAGGGGATTGTGACCCAGAAATTGAGAGTCTCTGGTTTAAAGCCTTCAGTCATTAGAATACCTCAGTTAAGGAACAGAGGACAACAAACAGTTAGCGAGGGCGCTCAATGTTGGAGCTCGGGCCTGGCAATGACAAGGCTCTGAGTTCAATCCCTGGCACCGCAAACAGAATGAAACACAATCTGTAAAGAACAGCATATTTAGAAGATATCAGCTTTTAAAAGAGACGAGAACCCAGTGGAATGGCAAAACCATGCCAGCAAGAATGTTATGTTAGATCCCACAGTCGTTTCAGATACAGTCTGAGATTTTACAAGGGGAAAAAAGTACAGCTTAGAGAGAGATTTGGGAAAGGGACAAAGTGATTGTGGAGTTGGTTGGAACTATTTACACAGAAGTAACCCGAAGGTCTGTAAACTGACTCTTAACTGGTTTGATTAAAAAGAAGGTAATTAATAAATGACAAGACAGAACGAAAAGTTCATGGTGCCATTTGATAAACCACCCAAGAAGCTAAATCAATGCGTTTCTGTTTAATTTCACTATTTGTTTTTCCATTCGAGCTGCCAATTTTCTAACAAGTTGCAGAAGGAAGGGTTCTCTCTCTCTTTCTCTCTCATCCTCTCTCTTTTTCTCTCTCTCCTTCCCCTCTGATTGACAAATATCACGGATTTTTGTTTCAAATCAATTGAACTTTCTCCAGGTGATCCCTGCATCTGTCACGACAATGTGGCTAAGCCATTATTCCATCAACGCTCTGTAACTAGCCGCCGTTTTTTTTTAGCTTCTTTGACAAGAACACCATAACAATTCACAGCACCCTTGACCTTCAGGGTGTATATCATCTTGTCAACATATAAACAAACACACTATTGGTTGTATTTTAATAGATTGTGTAAATATCAAAATCCAATTCATCAAAAGGTTCACCCTGAGTGACAGCTCTGAATTTCTCTCGTATTTGCAATGCTAATTCTGACTTTTAATTTGAAAAGGATATTTGAGTTGTGATATGTGCTTCTGTCTCTGTTTTTTTTTTTTCCAGGAAAGCATAGGAAGCCACCAAATCTATGTTTTTCTATATGATAGAAGCCTTGACTGTGGTTCTGTTTCAAATGTAAGCGTTCTAGAACTATCACAACAGTGCAGAAGACGAACACACAAGACTTTATTTTCTTTTTTCTCTCTCCCTCCCTCCTGTCCATCTTTCCTTTCTTTTTCTGACATTCTGGGATCATCCTTGGGGTTTCACACATGCTAGGAAATTTGCCACCCTGCTAAGTTTCACCACCAGCCCCTAAAGAAAAATGTATAGGCTGGGCAATAGTGGTGCATACTTTTAATTCCAGCACTCCGGAGGCAGGGGCAGGAAGATATCTCTTTGAGTTGTGGCCAGCCTGATTTACAGAGAGAGTTCCAAGACAGCCAGGGCTATACAGAGAAACCTTGTCTCAAAAAATAAAAAGAAAGGAAGGAAGGGAGAAAGCCTACATGGTCACATGCTCATTACATCACCCCACAGAGCTCTTTCCTCATGAATGTCTCTTTGTGCATAGGACCGACAGGTAGCTGGATACTTGGAAAAATGATATACTAACCTTTATTGGACGCCCCCAAACTGCTTGCTTGTAATGCAAGGTGTCACACATACCCTTAAATGCATTGGCTTAAGGATGGGCTCACAGGCTTCATGGACCCTCCAGGACATTATTACTGAATCTGGAATTCAGGTATGTATTTGCTAATGACTGTCTATGTAGAAGTTTTGCACTCATGCCTGGCTCAACAGGACACACTGACATTTCCTTCCTTTGTCTATACCATCCCAGTGTTTGGAGAACTGGTCCTGTACCTTCCAAAGAACTGTTCCAATGAGAAACAAGAACTATTCTTGGCCTATTGTTTCCCTGCCAGTGAGAAGGAAAGTGTTGGGAGCAAGGTGGGGTATCTCTGTCTAAACTTTGAAGCCAGGGTTTCCCATTGGATTTGCTGCTAATTCATTTGCCCCACAGCAATGGTGACAACAAACCTTTAACTTACAAAACCATGGCGAGTCATGCCAGCATCACCATGTAATCCCAACCCCTGTGAGGCTGAGGCAGGAAGGTTGTCGTGAGCTTCAAATGACCATGAGCTATATAATGAGTTCCAGGCCAGTCTGACTACATAATTAGACCCTGTCTCTAAGTAGCTATCTAAGTAAGTAAGTAACAACTTATTTCTAACCCCCACATTATTAAGGAGTTCATAGCACAACGTAAAACACATTCTATTTATGCTAACAATTCCAGGAGGTAGCATCAGGAGAATGGCTACCTTTTCTCCTTGGAAACAAAGATAATAAGAACAGTTATAAAATGTTTGGGTGTTTTACCGTTGGGTAAGAACCTTCTCCTGGAGATTATTCTCATTTTGTACATTTTAGGAAGTCATGTCTCTGGCTGCCAAGAAGCTATATCTTGCTTAAAGAGAGAAATAAAAATTCATCAAGGTAGAATCCAACAAGATGGGGGCCTCTTAAAGAGAGCTAGGAAGGCTGAGTTGGTCAAGTGCTTGCCTTGCAAATATGAGGACCCAAGTTCAAACCCTAGAACATGTTTTGTTAAAACAGGTCATAGCGGCACACACCTGAATCTCAGCCCTGGAGAAGAGATGGAAGATCTTTGGGGGTTATTGGTCATCTAGACTAGCCTTCTTGGCAAGATTTAGGCCAGTGAGAAACTCTGTCTCAAAAAAATGGTGGATAGCTCCAATTGATAACCATTTACAAATAAAAAATGAGTTTTCCCCAGGAGAGTCTCACTGGAGAAATGAATTCTTTTTAAGGATAGGCCACCAGTCCAGATGTCAACAGAAAATGAACTCAGTGGCATCTTGGGAGGTTCCTTATCTTATAATGTATCAGGAGGTTTTTTTAAACCTTTGGTTTATTTATTTATTTCACCCTATAGGTTTTGCATGTATAATATGGCTTCCAGTTTTGTGTTTTAATGGAATCCGAGTGAACAAGTGATCTCTGTGTCTGTTTGTGCCTGTTTCTTACTCCTGTTCTTGGGCGCTCATCCTTCTGATTCATTTGTTTTGTCCTATTCTGACTTGTTAGTTTTGTTTAATCTTATTATATTTTATTTTATTATTATCCTTTAGATGCCTATTTTGTTTTCTAATGAGAGACAAAAATGGGATGAGGCCCGGTGTGAGGGGAGGTGGGGAGGGGCTGAGAGGAGTAAAGGGAAGGGAAACTGGAATCAGAATCCAATGGATGAAAAATATATATTTTCAATAAAAGGGGAAAATGATGGCTAACAGTTGAGAAATGACACCGTAGTCATACTCTGGCCTATGCACATCATGCACACAAAAACAAGTGCACACATAGAATAGTTAAACAACATCTGGGTTTAGGTATAAGGTAGCAATAGCTATTGTGGGTTGCAACCCCTTTGGGAGCCAAATAACCCTTTCACAGGGGTCACCTAAAACCATCTGCATATGAGATATTTACATTACAATTCGCAACAGTAGCAAAATTACCGTTACAAAGTAGCCACAAAAATAACTTTGTGGTTGGGAAGTCACCACAACACAAGGAACTGTGTTAAGAGGTCGAAGCCTTAGGAGGGTTGAGAACCACTAAGCTAGCCAGAGATCCTTTTTATCACTAGCTGAATCCAGAGAGATGTTCATCCCAAAGAGTACCGGCCATTGCCAGGGGTCCTGGATCCTCTGCTGCTATGAAGTTACTACACTAATTTTGCCGTTGGGGGTGGGGGAGCGGGACACAACATGGGACAACGACACACTTGACCAATTTAAGGTCATGCATTCAGACTTAAAGCATTTGCTCTCCCGCTTTGACATTCCTGTCCCAAGAACAGTGTAGTGATTACCCGGTGTGTGATGTAATGCCGGTTTCCTGGTGACAGTCCTGTCTTCACTGATGCTACCCAACCCCTTCTCAGATGAATGAGGAAGTCTAGTTAGGCATGAATGACTCAGAGCCAAAATAAATTTGTAAGGATGTCTTTCAGAGTGCTTCCTCATGCCTGGGAATTGTCCGCTGCCCCAACTTAGTCCCTACGCCCTTTGTATTAAGATGTTATTATGAATCTAAAGTAATATCTGTCTAATCATGAATTATCTCCTACTCTTCTGCCCAACAGAGTAAACACATACAGACAGAGCTAGAGACCCAGGACAGCCTAGACAGAGTTCATTCAGAAATCGCTCTCCGAGATCTTTGAGAAGGACACTGTCTTTTCCCTCCAGAGCCCACACACTGGACTCAGCATCTTTGAGGGTATGAAAGTCTTTCTCTTCAGTGAGGCCACTTTGGGAAACTGTATCTTCTTCACATGTCTGACACCAGAGATTCTTTTTTCATACCTTTTATATCTATCCCACAGAAATCACAAAAGAAGAAAAAAAATTCTATTCCAAGTATTCGGTAATTTTTTTTCCCCCAAAGCAAGAGTATTCACCTAGCTTGCAATCTGCCTTAAATGGATCAAGCCCACAGGAGTAAAAGGGAGGAGGGGCCACATCAAGCCAACTTTGCATCTCTGGCAACTGGTTCATTCTGTATTTCATTTCAAAGGCTTAATTACGTCTGCATAAATAAACTGAGCTGCGCAGCTTGATGCATGGCCATTTGTCACATTAAAACAATGGCACCCAAAGTAAATCCCCATTAACATTGTTTAACTTCAATGCTTTGGGGTGTTTGCTACTCAAATGATTAAAAAAATGAAGTGATTTATGACATCGCAATTTAAATGAGGCAACAAAACAGACTGTGCGTCACCAAGGTACTGAGAGCCCAGTTGGGTTGGCGGCAGAAAAGGCAGCGATGGCTGAAGAGTTTCTAAACCCTACCCTATGTGTAATGCGCATATGCGTGTGCATGTGTGTGCACGCGAGCATGCGTACATGCATGCGTGTGTGTGTGTGTGTGTCTGTGTGTTAATATAGCTTCTGATGGTTGCTGGGAGGTTTTGAACGAGATGCCGTATTAAGTTTTATAAATCACCCACACCCAGTCTGCAGGTAGACTGTCTGACATCACAGCTTTAGGGTATACAAAACGTAGAGAATAAGTATAAAATTTTCCCAAACCTGGTTTGGGAACACCATCATGAACCTCTTTTTATCCATTCTACTTTCTCTATTTTGAGAAACTCTATAATGTATCTCTTTATCTTACATAGAGGGAAAATGCAGAGTTTGAAGGCCAACGCTTTTCACTCACTGTGGCTGAGTCTTCTAAAGTAAAACACTTTCCCCGGGCCAATAAATAATTAACAAGTGACAGAATTAGCTCGCTTTCCAGATATTTCTGGTCTTAACCATAAATTTCTGGATGTAGCAATGTTTGGTTTTCGCTGCTGCCCAGCTTGTCCACTTCGCTCCCAATGAAGAACCATGTTAATCCCTAATCCCCGCCCCTCCAAAATGAGGGCAGTGTGTGATGCGGTGAAAGACCAGGATCCCACCACCGAATGCCAGCTCCAAGCTGGACTAATGTTGAGCACATTTGAACCAGGACAGTTATCCACGGAACAATGACATTTTTGCTGTAGCCTTGAGAACCAAACTTCCTGTGGCCCATAAAAAATGCTTGGAGGTCCTTTAAAACGGAGCACCATAGGAAATGGTCTAAACAGCACAAGAGTAAACTTAAATTTGGCCACGTTCATTGCGCCAGTGTGAGCGGCTACAGTGAACAACTTAAGATAAAAATCACTTTCGTTGGAGTCTGAGTTATCCTGCTGGCCATCTACACTGGAATAATTATTTAGAAAATCACCAGATTGGCTCTTCCTGTCAGGCTACATAAACAGCGACTTCTGGTGCGGCTGTTCTATTGCAGGGTAAGCACAGTAAACACTGCGCATGTGCAGCTCGCCATCCAGGCAAGATCAGCCAGCCAGCCCAGCAAGGCGGTTTCTAAGGCAGTGGTTCTCACCCTTCCTAAGCTGCGACCCTTTTATACAGTTCCTCATGTGGTGGTGATCCCCAACCATAAAATTCCTTTCATTGCTACTTCATAACTGTGATATTGCTACCGATACAAATGGTAATGTAAATATCTGATATGCAGGATGGTCTAGAGCAGCCTCTATGAAAGAGTCACTCGCCTCAAAGGGGCTGCAACCCACAGATTGAGAAACCGCTGCTGTGAGATCTCGCCGGCCCTGCACCAGATGGAAATTAAACAGGGATCTGCTCCTCGCTGACCTTCCTATTTAAAGACAATCAGGAACTAACTCCAAGCCGTGCATTTCTCATATTTCTCCAAGTGTTCAGATGCTACAGCCTTTCCTTTTCCCACCCAGATCTCAGCTCTGCCTTTTGTTCCCTCCATTGTTATTCTTTCCTTAGCCTCCCTGCAATGAGAGCCATTACAACCTCTATCTGGTAGAGGAGGCTGCCCCCGTGCAGTCGGGGGAGCTAAAGAAGACACTGGAGGCACAGCTGAGGAGCTGTATCAAGTGCTACTCCTGTTCCCAGCATTCCTGGGGTAGTACCAGAGCTTGGCCGGGAGAAGCACAGCACCCATGCCTGTTCTTAGTCTCAGCACCCATGCAGGAAGAGACGGACAACGCAAATGAGAGCAAGCAGCCCATCTACAACTTTCATCTGTGCAAAGATGACTGACAAACTTATAAAACCTTCTTGAGAAATGCAGCCATTTCTAGGATTGGGATATTTCAGTACCTCTTCCACAATACATGATCTAAAATAGTGCGTGTGTGTCTGTATGTGTCTGTCTGTGTGTGTGTGTGTGTGTGTGTGTGTGTGTCTGTGTGTGTGTGTGTGTGTGTGTGTGTGTGTGTGTACGCACGCCTCAACAGGTCGCCACATGATTCTGAGTATTTTAATCCCTCTCAGAAAACTCGGGGTTCTGAACGGACTACAGGCAGCTTCGTAGACCTCCAAAGGTATTTCCCTAACACGAAGCAAAAGGAAGAAACAAATCACCAGTTACGATAACCCTCCAAAGCATACAGAAGGAGCTCCGCTACAAGCAGCTAATTCAAGAAAGGAAAGAGCAAGCCAGTAGTTTCCCTCAGAAAGAGACCACAGTGTAGACAGAGGATTGGGGAAGTAAATAGTCCCTCATGTAGCCAAGAAAGAGGCTGGTATAGTGCTGAAGGTAAGGAGGTTAAACTAAAAGCTTTAAAAATACAAAGTACTTTAACTCAGGGTCATAAAAAATTATAGCAAGAAAATAGTTATGGATATGTAAAAAAATCTGCAAGGATTTTCAGAGCATAGAAAAAAATTAAGTATGTCAAATACCCAAAATGAAACTGTATATACATCCAGACACCAGGTAGTTCTTAAAGTGCCCATTCACTTTTTTATTACAGCACGCTGTCTTTTAAAAGCCACAAAGCCCATACAACTTTAAAATTGGTTTTTAAGAAAGTATATTGCCAAAGGAGAGAAACGAAATATAGAGAAGATAGATGTTATAGGTTCTTTTTTTTCCCCCTTCTCCATGTATTTCTAGTTTTCCATAATGATTACCTTCTGTGACCAGGAAAAATGTTAAAGAGTCCCAGACCTGACACAGCAGATTGAGAGACTGGAAGAGACAGTGCACGTTAGAGGGCAGAGAGATCACCTGCAGCAAAGATGCGGACAGAACTGAGCTACAGACAGGCCTGAAGCTGCTCATCACAGCCATCAGCCAGAGAAGAGGAAAGCCACGCTGCGGAAACCCAGCAGACACAGGCTTCGCACTTGTAAACTGAGTAATACCCAACTAGAGATAATTATATTTAGAAACGTTTATCCATTAACTAAAATAAAATCGTTCCAAAGGTGTTTTAAACTTGCCTATTTGTTTTTGTTTGTGACTGGGTCTCACCCCACAGCACAAAGCTAGCTTGACACTCAAAGTCCTCATGCCTCTGCCACTTGAAGCCTGGAATTACAGACACATGAGCCACCACAGAACTTGTTCCTCTCTGTAGAAATTCCCAAGCTTTTTCATTCATTGGAATCCCCTGTAGAGCTTCCTAAACTGTAGAAGATCTGACCACATCCATGGTGACCCAGGTTCAGTAGATTACAGGTGAGAATTAAGGGTACTTGTTAAAAAAGAAAGGAAGAAAGAAAGAAGGGAAGAAACAAACAAATAAACAAAAATGCTCCCAATGAACTGTCATACGTTAAAAGAGATGTAAAATATTTTTAAAAAAATGATAAAAAGTATGTGAGGAAAGGCGAGGGCACATATTGGGTATAGAATAAATGACTGCTCATATTTTCAGGTAATTATGTGGGGAAATTTATTTGCATTTTGAATCCATATCTTTCAGAGAGAAATACTGAAATAGCTGTATGCGAATCACTATGTTGACTGGGATTTACATCAAAATATTCAGTTTGGCATTGTGGCATGTATTGGCAATCACAGCATGTGGACAGATTGCAAGTAGAGGCCAGCCTGGCCTAAACGGTGAGTTTCAAGCTACCCTTGGGCTGTGCTACACATCAAGACCTTATCACCAAAAGCAATAATCATGGACACCAGTGAGGCGGGTCGGAGGGCAAAGGTGCTTCCCAGAAAACCTGATGCCCTGAGTTCAATCCCTGGAACCCATGGTGGGACAAAAGAACCAACCCCCAAAAGTTGTCCTCTGCCCTCCACACACTGTGGCCATGATTATATCCTTTGGAGTATGTTTGACACATCTTAAAAGCTTAGAGAAAGGGGTTAGGTCCTCAGTAAATTGAGACCACTGGCCAGTGAATCCATGAAACCCAGCATTTAGAGCTGGAGGTAGCTCAGCAGCAGAATACTTCACCTGCGTGAGACCCCAGCATTGATTCTCAGAACACCAAGCCCAACACATTCAGTTTTTAACTTGCAAGACGGGAGGGCCCTAAAACAGCTTTTCAATACCCACTATTGCAAAACTTAAAGAATGTTACACTTTCATAAGAAAAATGTGATCCGTATTTAATAAACACCTATTTATACATACTAATAATCACTTTGTAAGAGAGATAACCCATAATAGAAAGAAGTCTGAGCCACAGTTCCAAAAAACTAAACATGTACAAAAATTCTCACCAATTATAAAAATAGTAAGTACTAGACTCATTGCTAAATGTCTAGCAATAACGAAATAGTGAACAAATTCTGACTTATGTATTCGGTGGACAATACAGTAAATATGTTGATTGCAAAATATTGTTAATCACAGCAGGACCAGTAAAGATAATAATTTTATTAACATAATAGAAATACATAAAATTTGAAGAAAAAATATTCAGACTTAAGAGTTTTTCTACAGGTGGTAAGCCCTGAGAATTTAAATTTTTATGTATTTTTTGAACTATGGATTATGAGCATTAATCAGTTGCTTGCAGAGGAAAAATAAATTCTTAATTTAGTAAAGAAACCCGGCATTGTTGACTAATCAGCTCTTGCTCGTGGGCAGAGACTGAGGTCCACAGGTTGGACAAAGCGTCCCATCATGGCCGCTTCAGTCCCGTTGTGTGAACCAAGAGCAGATCCTGGGAGAGGACCACGGTAGGTAGCTGCGCTAAGACAGCACAGTCTGAATGTGACACATTCCAGCATCGTGAATGCTTTTCAATTATGCACATTTGTTTCTCTTTAAAGTTTTCTATTTTCATCGTCTCAAAATATTTACCCATCCTTAAACTTCAACTTTGTAAGATACATTCAAGATCTTTTTGGAACAAAGTGAATAGAGGGTAAATAAACACTCATTGTAAAATGAAAAATACTCAAAGTGGACCAATAACTCCACAAAATATCTACTGGATAGCACAGCATTCAAACATAGTGAGGGGCACGTTTTAAGATGTTTTAAAATTCAAATTTTTTAAGTGGAAAATATGCCAAGATATAAGTTAAAATGTAATTTTTTAATCATCTTTAAAACTGACTTGGTTTTGGTAACATAACCATGGTTGTATTTGAATTTACAAGGTCTCCTCTTAGCTTGCCGGCTCAAATTCCTTTCTGTTGCTTAATTTCCAAACAAGAACTATTGCTGCTAGTTTTAAAGAGTGAATCTTCTGAGACGGGTCTCTCTGACACGCCGACATTCTAGTTCTAAAAACAGAAAATTATAGATTATCAAAGGAGGAAGTTTAGACGGATCAGCTTGGAGTCTGAAGCACGTCTTGCGAGGCCACCCAAAAAGACAGCTTTTCTCGGAGTCCAGCCCTGGACTACGATCCCCAGCCCACAGGCAGATACATTCCACTAATTCCAAGAGGGGGCAGGGTCAGGCATCACTGCCAAAGCTTCTGGTCACCACAGTAGACTAAGATGTCGCTGAAGAAGAAGGCAGTCTCCAGGAGGAAAGACCAAACCTTGCCTTGACGGGCACCTGAGTGTCGCTGCTCAATCCCTCTGTCTTTCCCTTGAGTCCCTTCTTCATCCTTTCAAAGACTGCCAGCCTTCAGCTCGGGGTCTCTCTGGAAGCGGAGTATGAACACCCATCATCCAGCCCTGAGCTCCGACACAGGTTGAATCCTGGTGTAAGTTTTGTGTGTGTGTTTCCTGTGTCTTTATGCACATTTGCTGAAGGACTAGATCAGTGGTTCTCAACCTTCCTAATGCTGTGACCCTTTAATACATTTCTTCATGCTGTGGTGTTCCCTAGCCATAAGATTATTTTTGTTGCTACTTCATAACCATAATTTGCTACTGTTATGAATCGTAAGGTAAATATCTCTGTTTTCTGATGGTCTTTGGGGGTTGTGACCCACAGACTGAGAAGGGCTAGACTAGATAAAGGGAAAGAAACTTGGATCTTGAATCTAGCAAGAGGTGAGCATTGCCACAAAACCTATGCTGTTCCTCTCTGTTCCCACAAAAGTTAGTTTATAACTAACTACATGGCACCACTGTAGTCTCCACTGGAAGAAATAAAAAAGTAGAGGAAAAGAAGGAAAGGAAGAGAAAGGGGAAGGGAAAGGGGAGGGGAAGGGAAAAGGAGAGGGGCAAGAGAAAAACCAAAGCCACAGAATAACTTAGAATACAAATGCTATCTGGCATCCAGAAATGCCTGCTTCACTTTGGAGCTGTTCACTGTTCTACTCAGACCTACTGCCTGGCTACTCTGGGACTATCAAAGCAGATGGCTATATCCCACATACAAGGCATCACAATGTTCGAATGCTCTAAAAGTCCTATGCACTCTGGCAAACAGTTTGTACAAGATTAACACCTGTGGGGACCAGAGGACAAAATTTGAGGAGTCAGCTCTCTCTTCTCAATTTTATATGGGTTCCAGAGATTGAGCTCAAGCCCCCAGACTTGCAAGGTAAGTCCCTCTGCCTGCTGAGCTGCCTCTCTGCCCTTCTCCTCTTCCCCCACTCCCCACCCCGGCCCAGAAGTCAACTTCTAAGGACAATTTTACCCAGTCCTCCTTCTGGCTTTTGCAACTCACTGCTTACTTTACTTTGAATTCCATCTGTCCTGTTAGTTTCTCAGTCATGTTCGCTAACCTGGAACACTGCAAACTAACTTCCAGCTGCTGGATATGACTCTTCTCCCCAACTGGCCCCTCATTCACCGATTCAGTTACGCCTCTACACACCCACGCTCAGGTTGTCTATTATACTCATTGAATATGTTTAACATATTTAAGATAACAAATCTCTTTTTGGGGTATTTGACAATTTCCTCATGCACCGTAAGCATGTCTTTCTAATAGAGTACTTTCCCTTCATCCCACATACGCTTGGCACATAGAGAAATGTGCCAAATAGAGGTTGGGTCACTAGACTCGTGGCCTGCCTAGCCACGCCATGAGCCTCTCCAAAGCTGGAACTGCCTGTGTGAACGCGTCACACGCCTACACAATTTCTGACCTAGCTCTCGGTCTGATGTCACCACACACGCAAAGGGAACATGGCCTGGGATGGCATCTGTATCCCTGTGTGATGCACTCCACAGTTGTCTTTAGTGAAACCCCTTCCTCCTCCAGCCTCAGCAAGATTAAGTCGAATCCTCATCACGAGAGGGCTACAAATGCCAGAAAAGGCCATCTGTAACTCTGACCAAACGGGAAAGGAATGAGGGACATGGGAGAGAAGTCCATTTTACTTCCTGATTATCTACTGTTTCTAAAGCATCCATTTCAAACTTGCCAGGCACCTACTTGCCATGCTTCTAAGTTTAAAAAACATGAAATTTTCCATCAGGCCAGGCCACTAAACAGAGTTTTCAAATGCAGAAGCCACTGTTGTTCCACTTTAGCGAGGAGGGGAGGGAAAGGGCCAACTACCAAAGGTACCTCAAATGACCCACTGCCTTTTTTGAGCAGGCCAGCCTTGGCTGTGACCACATTAGCCCTTAGTTCCCTCGAAGAGAAGGCTGGGGTAAGGGTGTGTTTGCCTTCTTCCAGCTCCAGGCCCCTTCCTGGGAGCTCTAAGAATTGCCATTGCATAACTCTAGAGTTACTCTGGATTCAGACCCAAATGTAAATGAACTGTTAGGTTGCTGGGAGGCCCTGGAGGCCTTCTGGGGAAAGACATCAGAGCCCAAGCTCTGCTGGGCTCCAGTGCTCCCTGGCAGGGTGGCAAACCCCAGTTGTGTGCAGAGAGGCAGGAGGCAAGACAAGAGGCTTGCAGCAGAGCTTGGTAGCTGGAGAGCTGGTTTATTGGAGGGACGGAACCCCGGAATCTGCCAGCCACGAAGAAGTGAAATAAATTAAGAAGAACAGGGAAATTACTGGCTAGGAGACAGAGTTATTATGGAAGGCTGATTTAACTGTCCAAAAATTTACCCTGCATTTATTCTCAAAATTATCCAAATATTTCAACAATTATCTGTTGATATGGCTGTTGTCTGGACATTTTCTGACTGTTCCTCTCCAGTCTGTCTTACAGTGTGAACATTATTTTCTGTTGAAACCATTTCCTCAGTTCTATCATGAGCAGCACAACCTAGGCTATCTGTCCTTGCCGGTCCCAAAAGGTCTGAACTTGGGGGCAGGAATTTTCAGCTAGTGTAAAGCAAATGTCCTGTCGCAGGAGAAAATAAGAATTTATTTTTAACTTGTGGTACATAATTGAATTTGAGTTGTATATGTATCCCCTTCAATAACCACTGTGAACAGTGATCCAAATGTGTTTTATAAAGATATTTCCACCTTCTTTGATACCTCTAGACCCAGAACACCAGATGTGGGCAGATGTCTTGCCTTGAAACCAGTACAGTGTTACCTTGGTTGTGCATACTTTGCACGCCGATGCCTTTAGAGTTTGTGCATTTTGGAAAACAAGGCCCATAATAAGCAGGGCGTGAGTCATTGCCATGGAGGTGACTTACAATTCAAATTGAATTAACTGTAAATGCAAGCAATTTGAGAAATATTAAGGCCTTATGTTCAGCGTTGTCACAACATTTGTTAGGGATTTCATCACCGTGTGGAGGCGTTTAGTTCCAGGCTAACATTTGGACAGAAAGGAACGCTCCCCTGGAGCATGTAGGTCAAAAGAGTCGGCCCAGCTCTATGCCGCCCTGCCTGGAGGAACTGAGCACACAGCCTCTCTGGACCACAGCTTCCCCATCTCAGTTCCACCAACAGGACAGAGCACTCCCTGATCCAGAGGGCATGGCCACAAAGCCAGCCCCAGGAGCTGGTTATGAAATCTCTTGTAAGCAGAAAGGTGATGGGTAAACGTTCACTGTTGTTCCTAATACTGTTAGTCTAAATGGGGTTTCTCTGTGAGCTTTCTGCTGCAGAGATTTTGGCAAGTCTGATTCAGTATGCTCACTGTGTCAAATGATTAGTGATTTTTTTTTAAATAAGAGAAGGAGGAAACAAGGAGGGAGGCAGAGAGGGACTCATGTAAATGTTAAGTATTTATTAAATCATATTAAGTAAGCCACATTTAGCATATACAGAATAAAATTATGTTCACAAAAAATTTTCAATATGAGGAAAATATTTATGATTTTAAGACAACATTATGTTTTCATCTATATCTATAAAGAAATACTAACTTCAATAAGAAAGAATTATAGCAGATTAACTGTGGCTCATTTCTCATTTCAACGTGTGATTCTGAATGTTCCAAATTCCCTTTAATAAATGGTTCAATTTTGTTATCATAAAAATAATTAACAGCTCTTCTGGTCTTTTTGGCCTTGGTGGCAGAAGCGAGATGACGAAAGGCACGTCATCCTTTGGAAAGCGTCACAGTAAGACCCACACAGGGTGTACCACCGCTGAGGCTGTAAGGCCCACCACCTTCAGAAGCCTCCTACCAAGCACAAGAGAAAGTATAACTGGAGTACCAAGGCTAAGAGGTGAAGCAAACACTACCAGCATTGGGCAGATGAGACACCTAAAAGTTGCCCATCTAAGATTGAGACATGGATTCCATGAAGGGACAACGCCTACACCCAAGAAGGCAGCTGTTGCAGCATCCAGTTCATCTTGAGGACTTCAAGCAGTCAGAAAATAAATGTTCTACTTTCAAAAATGAAAAACTTAACATAAATGTTAAAAATAAATAACCAAAGAGATACCGTGAGAACTGCGACCAGCATGTACAGGTGTCTGTCTATGTCTACTGGAACACGCACGTGTGGCCAGCCTGGCTCACTAGGAGCTGGTCAAGTAAATGAAGAGGATATTTGGTAGAACATTTAGACTAAAGATTAAGCCTTCAGGAAAGGGTTTGGTATAAGTCGCATCCAGAATATATAATGACTTTATGGTTCACGGTGCCACCATTTTTAGGAGTGGCAGGATCATTCAGAAGTCACCATGCCTCAGTGCATGGTCTGCTAGGGGTGAAAGCAATGCTATCCCATGGTTGTCAGGGGAGGCATCCACTTACCTACATAGTCATTGGCACACATTCAACCTATAGGCTCGTGCAAAGGTTTACAGAATGAAAGCCATCTCTGCACCTCATAGAAGATTTACCTCGACTCCCTCCTCTGCAGAGTCCATCCTATGGATAAACAGCCACACACACTTGCACCTTCTAGTTAATTTCTCCAGTTAGAAGACGTCTCCCACCAGCACTTACCCTGGTCCTCCCATAAAAGATTCTCCAACCCACACCCAAGTGGTCTTTTGCCCACATCTGAATCACCTTTTGAAAAGTAGTCAGCACATATTAGCATCCAACTCAAATCTACTTCACTCCAAATGAAATGCCAAGTCTATGCCATCCAATGTATCAGAGCCTATCTTCTTCCACCTTACTTCCCACCATGCTCCTCCAGCCCACCTGGCTCGAAACACACTGGTTTCCCTGCATAGTTACAAGATTTATTTCTTCTTATAGCAAATCTCTCCTTGGATGCCACCTTACTTTTAAATATAGGCAAATTTAGAAAGTAAAAAGTATGTGCCAAATATGAGCTTATCGAAGGACCTGAGGCTGCAAGCAGTAGCAGGCCATAAAGCAGAACGGGACACTGCTAAGGTCATAGCTAAAGAGAAAAGAATGCAGAGTGAATGAGACCTAAAGTTCCTGAGAGGTGAGACTCTTCAAAGTAAAAGACATGAATTGAACTGACCAGAATGAGAAGGGACCACATTATTTATTTATTTATTATGTATACAATATTCTGTCTGTGTGTGCCTGAAGGCCAGAAGAGGGCACCAGACCTCATTACAGATGGTTGTGAGCCACCATGTGGTTGCTGGGAATTGAACTCAGGACCTTTGGAAGAGCAAGCAATGCTCTTAACCTCTGAGCCATCTCTCCAGCCCCCGAAGGGACCACATTCTTAACAAAGGAATGACAAGTGCTGTGGGATAATGTTCTTGTACCCTGGAAAGATTTGTCACTCATATTGGTTTAATAAAACGCTGATTGGCCAGTAGCCAGGCAGGAAGTATGGGGGCAACCAGACTAGGAGAATTCTGGGAGGAGGGAAGAGTCAATCTGCAGTTGCCACCCAGACAGTGAATACAGAGCAGGCAGCAAAAAAAGGCAAAATATCCATGGCTCTACTATGGCTAAGGAGAGTTCCTCCCTTTGGTCCATCTAACCCTCAGCAAGGCAGTTCATTTCTCAATCTTTGCCTGGAAATTTCATTACCTGAAAAATGACTCAGTAGTCCTTAACTCGTTGGTTTCTTCTGAGGATAAATTGAGGCAACCCTCATAGATCTGGAGATGCAGCTTGGTAGTATACAACTTAATAGACATGCACAACATTTTCGGTCTGAGCTCCAGCACGACAAACATACCTGCGAGGCTCCTAGCAGAAGCCCTGGCACAGGGGTTTAGATTAGGTATGTTAATCCTCAGTACTGCTTTCAGATCAAAAGCAGTTACTAAGTGGACTGTGTGCTAGGTGCTCTTAGCTATTGCTGTTACAAATATCTATTTTTTTTAAATATTTAATTTATTATTTATACAGTATTCTGTCTGCTTGTATGCCTACAGGCCAGAAGAGGGCACCAGACCTCATTACAGATGGTTGTGAGCCACCATGTGGTTGCTGGGAATTGAACTCAGGACCTTTGGAAGAACAGGCAATGCTCTTAACCACCAAGCCATCCCTCCAGCCCTCTATTTTTTTTTTTAAAGTCACTACATTGACTCCAAAATTTTGGACTCATAGACTGAAAGGACTATAAAATAAAGATGAAAAGATGCCCACTTGAGAAGCTCTAAGGCAGGGGCAGTCTCTAAACTCAATTTGAAACAATGTCAGGACAAGTGGTAGTATTTCACAAGGTTTTGAGGATAGAGGATCTAAGTGGAATAAGTGGCTAGGTGTGGTGGAACATGGCTTTAAGACCACCACTGTGAGGTATAGTCAGAGTGATCTCTGAGTGCAAGGCCAGCCTGGTCTGTCTAGTGAGTTCTAGGTCAGCCAGGACTACATAGAGAGACCCTGCCTCAAAGAAAGGGAGGAGAGAGAAATAAGAAAGGCAGGGATAGGGATAGAATCGGACAGCCTTCATAATGAACAAAATCATGAGGGCCAGTGAGCTCTCTGGCTGTCAGAACAGGCCATGGACACAGACCACCGCAAGGCAGGGCAGCAACCAGAAGCCAAGGAGGAAGACAGGGAAACAACAGTCAAGTAGTAGACAAATTTGGCATATAGGAAATTTGCAGACTGCAAACGGCAAGGAGCATATGGCCTCTCCATATGATACAGGACTACAGAGGAGAAACTGGCAGGAGACGTAGAAGAGATGGTGTAACTGGATGGGCTGGGAGCTGAGGGGTGTCAGGCATCCTGCAGGCGCTACACAGATCAGGCCCAGAGGGTGGCAGACACTGAAAGCCTTCCTGTGGGCACCTCCTCCCGCAGCACGCCTTGGTTACTTCGGAGGTAATTACACTCTGCGGCTGACACAGTGTAACCATACCCACCATTCTGGCTGCTTCCTTACGCCCTGCCATGCAGAGAGCCAAAATACAGCAAAGATGTGAGTCAAAGGAGTTAATTTGGCTTCGGGTAGATGTTCTGTAATCTTTGCCCCTATCATTTTCCCCCTGTCTCTCCACCTACCTGCTTCATGGGGGGGTGGGGGGGTGAGAGAGAATGAGACTGTCCGAAGCAGAATAGCCAGGGTATAGAAAGGATAAAGAAGGGCGGGGCTAGAATGCATCCAGGATAGGACTGGGACTAAAGCAGAAAAAAAAAAAAGGAAAAGAAAAAACAAAAAAAGGCTGGCCAGAGAGAATGAGAGTACCAAAGACAAGGAAAAAGCAAGAAAGAAAGGTGACAATCACAGGGCACAAGAAGGCCAAGCCTGGCATTTTGATTTTAATCATAGTACTACAACACCCATTTGAAAAGCAAATTCCTGCCTCCCCGCTCCTGGAGATTCTTACAGCCACTAGACTCTAGGGCCGGGGTTCTCAATCTGTCAAGTAACCCTTTCATAGGAGTCACATACATTATGATTCATAACAGTGACAAAATTACAGTTATGAAGCATTGACAACGATAATTCTATGTTCAGGGGTCACCGAAACTGTAGGAACTGTATTAAGGAGTCCCAGCATTAGGAACATTGAGAACCACTGCCCTAGTGACTGGAGTCTGAAAACTTCTGAGGGACTGTGAAGTCGCTGGAAGCTTAAGGTTTTAAATGCATGTAATATAAAACTTACCACTGTAACTAGTTGTCAAAGGTACGATTCAGCAGTCTATACATAGTATCCATTGTTCCTTTTAGTGTTTTAAAGACACGGGCCTTTCTATCCAGCCCAGGTTAGTCTTGAATTCAAACATCTTTCTGCTTCAGGAAGTGCTATAATTACAGGTGTGTGTCACCACACTTGGCTCCATGCCTTTTTATTATTATTATTTTGAGGCATGTGTGCGTGTGTGTGCGTGCGTGTGTGTGTGCGTGCGTGTGCGTGCGTGTGCATGTGTGCGTGTGTGTGTGCGTGCGTGTGCGTGCGTGTGCATGTGTGCGTGTGTGTGTGCGTGCGCGTGCGTGCGTGTGTGTGTGTGTGTGTGTGTGTGTGTGTGTGTGTGTATGTGTGTGGTATGTGAAGGCCAGAGGTCAAACTCAGGTGTCAGTCTTCAGAAGCTTGGTGTCTTTTTTTGTTTTTGTTTTTTTCAGACAGACCTGGGGATCTCTGATTAGGCTAGTCTGGCCAGCCAGTGAGAACCTGCCCACTCCCCAAATCCTCCTGTCCACCTCCTCAGCACTGGGATTGGAGGTATGCACCACCAAATCCGGCTTTTTACATTTTAGTCTAATGTCTTGCTCTCTATGATGTGCCTTGGCATTGGTAATTTTTATTCAAAATTTCTAGCTGCAGATTGTCACTTGGAGTTATTGTGATTTCTATGGTCAACACTGTTGGGATCTGTACAACGTGCTGCTGGGCCCGTATTTACTGACACGGAGTGGCACACATATTTGTTGATGATCTGGTGTTGTTTAATATTTATTAACAAGTAAGAGTGTGCTGGGTATTGAGATGTGTTCAGAATTCAATACCAGTGTTAATACACCCTAATAAATTGACCCTGATCTGAGGTCCATGGTCAAGCAGTCTTTGCACCTTGGGGTTTCCTTGTGATTCGTTCAGATGTCACTAAGCCATTCATTCCCACTGTATTCATTTTCAAGCTGTCTTGTTGCTGAGAGGACACTGAGTTACTGAAACCATGTATGTCTAGAACCAGAGTTCTATGTGTTCCCAATATCTGTATCCTGATTACCCTCCACTAAAAACATAGTTCTAAACATGAGCTCATTTTCCTTTTTGCAGGAGAGATAAAGAGGTCCATGATGTCCTGACTTATAGACAGGTGGGAAATGGGTTCTAGTGTTCTGTTGCACAGCTGGATAGCTTAGATGATTGTACTGGATGATAGACTCCAAAACAGCTGGAAACATACTCAGCATTTTCACTGGAAGTCCATGATAAATGTTGGAGGACATAAACTACCTTGACTTGAACATTACAAATGTATACACGCATCAAAACATCCCATGATATGCCAAAATATATGCACTAAATTTAAAAATAAAAATATGAAATCAAATAGAAAAGGCCATTTAGTAATTTAAAAAATATCTACACTGTGTGGTATATCTCTTTAGTACATAATACTTTACTTGTGAGCAAGCTTGAACATTGCATTAAAATATTATTTAAACCTGATTTTGTTGTAAGTAATTAAGTCCAAGATGCATATTGTGGTCTCGTGTATATGATCTTCTGTTTTCATAGATAAATAATCAAATTCTTTAGAAAATTTCATTGGTGGATAGTTACTGTATATATAGTGATGGCTTCATAAAGACATTTTTATTCAAAAGTACCATACTTTGATCTTTTTTCTTGCCCAGGCCCAAACTATTTTCTATCTATGTAGAGTGTACTAGAGGTGAAATTTACTACTAAAATACAACTGAAAGTGGGAGGAATTCTGCACTGCTGCCCAAATTTTCTCATATCTGTACAGCATTCTAAGCTATTATTTTGATTAACACACAGGGAGAGATTAAGTAGTTTCTCTCAGGCCTAACACATAGCTATATAATTTCAGCTCTTCATATTTTAAAAAAAGCATTTTAGAGCATGCTGGCACCTTTTTTTTTTGATTGTTGTTAACTCTTCCAGGTACAAGAAATAGATTTCTCTCCTCCTTGAAGAAACAGTCCTGAAAAGGCCTCTTGTTTTATGAAGCATGCATACTATAGAGCATATTTAAAGATCAGAAGTGTTTCTGTGATACCAAAGGATCTGCTGACTGTCAACTAAATTTCTCACAAGGTACAGGGATGGGTGCGTGAGACCAGACTTAGAATTCAAACCTGCTCACTGTGAACCAAATTTAAGCATTTGCTGTAGAGCCTGGGCAAACAGTCCCACTGTGTGTTGCTATAAAAATGTTGTTTGGGGTATCAAGGACATCGTACAAACATCCTTTTCCAAAGCAGCGGCTCCATAGAATAAACGTCTATTCTCATCCTCAGCCCTCCCTCGCAGGCCATTCTGAAAGCCATCGGTGCTGTTTGTAGCTTTATATCATTTGAATTCTTATGTGTGCATTAATTACTTCTAATGCAAAAATCCATTGATACTGTCTTAAAACTTAACAATGGACTTTCCATTCCGTAAATCATTGGAGTGAAGCATTATATCACAAGGAGCTGAAATTCAATGCTTCCTTTAGTAGTGTGGTTGTGGTTAGGTTGCTTTCTGTTTGTATATCTTTACATCACAGGTTCCAGAAGAACTATATTCTCCCTTAAAAATCTACAGGGCTGGGGCTGGAGAGATGGCTCAGAGGTTAAGAGCATTGCCTGTTCTTCCAAAGATCCTGAGTTCAATTCCCAGCAACCATATGGTGGCTCACAACCATCTGTAATGGGGTCTGGTACCCTCTTCTGGCCTGCAGGCATACACACAGACAGAATATTGTATACATAATAAATAAATAAATATAAAAAAATCTACAAGGCGTAGGGGCTGCCTACTCTTCTGTGGTCTTTGTGAATAGACAGAGGACTTAGCGCTGTTCCTTGCAATAAATATTACTGTGCCCAAGTAGGCTAACAAGCTTTTGATGCTTTACAAGATGCTGAAAACGTGCCTTGATTGCATTTGCTTTGATTCCAATTAAGAAGCACTTAAGTCGTTTCTACTGCATTAGATTACCCTGAGTCTTTCTAAAGATGAGACTTCATTATTGGAGGCCACTTTAATTTAAAATTATCACAGAGTGAAGAACACTGTTCATTTTAATAAAATGAGCTTAAATCCCATGACGTGATTTCACAACCGCCTACTGTAGATTATGGTTTATTAAATAATAGTACAGGGGCCCTGGGAGAATCGTTTAAAATACTGAGTGCCTCATTCACAGTTCATTTGAGACAGGGCAGGTCACATTGCTTTTTTAATACTAGACAGAAACCAGAAATGTTATTGGGGGAAATTTTATATAAATGAAAATAAGGAGATAAAGCCGAGGCCCAGCAGGGAACATGCTGCCCTCTCCCTGGTTCTAAGCAGAGAGTTTTCCAGCTGATTGAAATGAAAATGAACTTCTGACTTAGCCGGCAACGGTAGCCAAATGAACAGAAAGTGCCACCAATTTCCCCAACTTCTTGAAATGCAACATTCCTCCTTTTAAAACAGAAAACTACTTTGACATAAAAATCTTACACATTCCCAATCAGGACAAAAATCAAGCCCCCCCCCTCTGGTATGTCCAGCAGTGTCAGACATTTTTTTTCAAAAGTTATTATTTCACAAGCCTCGGTTTGTTTTAATGTTTCAAACGAGAAAAATGATGATTAAAAGCAAATGTCCTAAAGTCAGTTATTTCGTACTAAGCAGAAACCACACAGCTCGCTTTCATTGGATGGAGCCCTGCAGACACATTTGGCTTGCCCATCACTGATACTTCAGGAATAAAAGCAACTTGTGGTTTGTGGTTAGTGATTAAGAACCAGTGAACTCGTGTGCGCTCTCCTATAGAAGAACCCGCTGCCTGTTGAGCAGTTCACACTTTGTAGCAGCATCTTTATTATGCCTTCCAGAACTAATTGACCTAAAACCCAGGGACTCTACGATATATCTGTTGGATAATTAGAAGTCTGAGGACCAACAAATAAAACCTGTTATTGATGTCCAGATCTGGAGTCAAACAAACACTTCACAGCTGCAATTTGCAAAACTTACACCCTTTGAAACGGGCATCCTATCAAAGGTGTACTGATCAGATTCCTACGGGTGCGGTCAACGCCTTCTCCAAAGCCAGAGTAAAACCTTACAATAACGCAATGAGGCCAGGAGACTGAGGTAGGAGGACTGAGTGTCCAGCTAGGCTGAACCACATGCTGTGTTGGTATTTTCAAAATAACTAATAAACAACTCTGTAACCTTGAAAACAACCTGCCCTTCCTTTCTGGGAGCCTAGGTGAGTCTCTTCTGGAGGTAATTGAAGCTTCCTAGCAAGGCTGCCTGACCTTGAGAGCAGGAACCGCGGGGTGGGGGCTTAGTGACCTATTTTAGTGATCAGTAACTATAGATATCAGACAATGCGCTTGCTGTCAATGATCATTGCTAAAATCTGTCTATACCACACTGGAACAATCAATGTTGTAAATGATTGCAATAATCAAGGAAATTGCCTAATTTATAAATCCTTGCATGGGGCATTTTAATGGATTCCTCCCTTTTAATGCCGATGCCTTCAGAGCTCAATGAATTGTTGTCTAGGCTGTCATTACACAAAATGATAAAAACATTCCGTCTGGTAGGGAAACCGCATCTCATGGATATTCAGACCCTCAAGCCGTGATCACTCATTAGTGACTTCCACCAAAGTTCCATGCTCCGGAGCTTCGTGAGGAGCAAAGGAACAGGCGTGTTCATGTCTGTGCGTTTATGTAAACCATTACAGTTTTGGAATCTGGAAAAAAAAACAACTGACCTTGTAATGTATGAACTGTAACACAGTGGGAACATCCCCCAGCCCTGACAACCCATATCATAACAGTTTATCTCTCCTTTTCTCCTAATGCTGGCCCAATTTTTTTTTTTTTAATCACCAAGTCTCGGAGTCTGCGGGCTCCACCATCGTGCTAATCTCCCAAACTGTGAATCACACCGGCGTGGACGAAAGCAAACATACGCTGTCCCGATCCTCACTCGTCCACTAACAGGTGGATCTCCCGAGCCCACCTGGAAACCCAGGCAGCACACTGGGTCCCCTAAGCCCTCCGCGCATAGATTACTCATCTTGGTTAATCCTTGGCCAATTGATTCCGGCCAATAGTGTACTGTCAGTGCCTTACTTACTGCTCAGTCTCACTAACCTGACATTTATGGTGCACTGATTGGCCTCTGTCAGGGCTGCTGCTTGTAAATTCACTTTGAAAAGCTTTGTGTTAACAGCCTTCAGCCAGGCTCCGGGAAGAGGACGAACAGCCAGCCGACAAGCTCGACCTCCTGCCCTTATTACAGTGAGTAAATCAGGGTTTGAGCCATTAGGCTGGAGCCTGGGGCCTACACCAAGAGGACTGACATGACAAAAGGTCAACCTCTGTCACACATGTGTAACAATTTGGATAATGGAATTCTGTAACTTATCTGAGCGAGGTGGTAAACGCTCACCGGGGGGAAAAAAAGATGCCGGTCCCTGGCTTCACCGACTTTTATGCTAAGTCTATGTTTCTTGTGTAAATACACAAGGAATGTCTGAACTCATGAAATCTTGGAGCATATATGGTTCTGAAACAGAAAGAAAGCAAAAGAGAGGCAGGCTCCGATTTTATATACGGCTGCCTTCAGAACATCTGCACACACCACCAATGTCTCACAGCCATCCCTGGAGAAAAAGGGGACCTCCCTACTACTGCAGGAGCTGAACAAGGTGCAGGTTTTCCCACTCGATCGAACGTGTTTAACCCATAAAACTACACTACAGCTCTCTATGACTCTAAGGTGAAGCATAGCTTTCTCACAAACACTGCTGTAATTTGCCTGGGGGAATGAGCTGGCACCCTCCATCAGTCTCTGGGGACCACGGTTCCATCAGACCACCTGCTGGCCTGACGTATGATGGGGAAGAGATTGTGTCTTCAGCGCAACCTCTAAGACGCCCACTTTGCTTCCTCCATTCTGCTACTAAGGCAGAGGAATGAAAAATAACAAATTACAGAAGAAGACAATGCCATTTTGAAGCAAGAAATACTTGTGAATCATTTTCTTCCCAGGGACAAAATGCTCTCAATAAAACAAAAAAGTCAACTTCCAGATAATAAATGAGAAACCTAGTCCTGCGTGCACAGAATACGTCAACTTTATAAGGCATTTACTCCTGCCACATACGCCGTGTCAAGTTTATGCTTAGATGAAACCTCACCCATGCAAGGATTTCCAAATAGGTTTTTAAAGTTTTGTTTTTTAAGCTAAGTCTTTTAGGGATTTGGAAAACCAAGGAGACTATGAGACCTAAGCCAAAAGGACTTAAAAGAGACCCTGTCAGAGCCAACGTGAAGCCTTACATCTTTGATTTTTAACACAATGCTGGAAACCATTCCAGAAAGCAGCAGATGGTTTTACAGTTTATGTAAAACTCCAAACCTCTCTCACTCTATCAAACGGGCACCCTCTATAAACGACATCTTCAAATCAAATGAGGCAAAGGCAGGGATGCCCGCCAGCTGTTAGGGTGCCTGACTGAAAACATAGCAAGGACATAGCAGTAGCTCACTTTTAATGAAGAAATGACTGGAGTTTTGTGAAATTGACTTATTTATAACTACATTGATAGCTGGAGTAGTATACTAAGTGATAAGTGGCTGAAATATGATTTTTACTTCACTGTAACGTGACAGTCACAAAATTTATAGAACCTGTCTTTCCCTGTCTTGTGAAAAGGCCGATATGAGCCAGAGTGTATAAAACAAAATATGACATTTACAGTCACAATATTATCCCTGAAAAATTTTAAGTGATTTTTAACTTAATATAAAAGTATTGATTCAAATGATTTTTTCACACCCAAATATATATCTATGTGTGCATGTATATATATAATAGAGTTATTAATAAAAAAATTACACAGCACAGTCAAAAAAATAAAATCAGTCCATTTCCTTCTGGTACCAATTGCCTATGACGGTTTTGACATATAAACATTTAGCAGCATGAAATATATATTCAACACTGGTTTTCGCTAATATTTTTTGATGCAAGCTAAATGGTAATGCTAAAAATTAGACCATCTACTTTAAGCAGAACCCTTATTATGTCTAAAATATTATGGCACAGAGTCAAACCACAAAAAAGCCCATATTATGCTATCCTCCTTGATTTTCTGAAGAAAAACAACTCATCTTTAAACAGAGTGTGAATGACAATGACACACTCAGGCTTATTCAAGCGAAAGGGAAGACAGGTTGTATAAAATTAAATTCCACTCCAGAACCTTGACTGTAATCCTAACAAGCTACTACATTATCTCAATTAGCAGGGGGAAAAAATTACGGTGAAAATGGGTACAACTTTATTTTGTCATTGTTGTTAAAATTTCTTGTCAAGTGAGACCATGAGTTGAAAGATGTAATTCTAGCTTATCTTAGATTGTGACTTTATTTCAAACTTTGGTATTTTATTCCAGCAGAATATTAAGTATACACTGTGTGCATTCCTCGGGTCTAGTCATATTAAATTCTGATGTTAAGCAGAAAGAGGAAACCATATACAGCTAGACTAATTTCTCTCAAGGGGAAAAAAAAAGCACATTAATAACCAAGATGATGTTTTCATAAATGTTGGAATCAAATGTGCCTTTTCACATCTTCATCAGAGAACACATTAGGATAAAGCTATCTCACTCCCATCTATAAGACATAACTGTGGAGAGTCTGCTCTCTCTGTATGATTTCTGCCCAATACATCTAAATAGAACTAAAGCCTGTGTCCACATCGGGTTAGAATAAATGCATGTAGCTATAGGGCCACTTAGTGTTTTCTGTAATGGTTTTGTTTCAAGTATCTAAACTTGTCACTTTTTAAAACACATTAAAATTCGAATCCCAAAAGTAACTGGCCAAATAAAAAAAAGTAATTTGGATTTTGTCTTTTAAATTTGGCTTTAACTTGCTAATCTCTTTCCACTGGAAAAATTAATAACCTTATATCATTGGATACATGGAGAATTGAAGAAAGGACAAGCTCCCCTCATAAATGCCTGAAGATTCAAATCGCACAGAACGGTAGCGTAAGATGGTGTCTAACTCCTTTAAGCTGCTGTATTCTGCATCGCTGGGATCATACACAGTGAAAACGCTAACCTAGAACATGACGGCATGCTTACAAACGAATTCTCCATGGCAACGTGCAGCAAACATTTAAAAGTTCTCTTACGAATTAAATGAAGCTTTTAATGAGTGATCTAAAAGAGTACCTAGGTGTGAATCTGTTTGCTTCTCTCCTAACCCTTCCTGTGCACAACTGCTAAGACAGAGCCAGCCACACAGTGAACTGTAAACTGAAATAAAGATCCACCATCCACTCAGAAAGAGGAGTAGGGGAAATTAGCAATCCATTTACTGTACCGAAATAAAGATAAGCTACCCCGGTGAGATCTATCCGGAACGGAGAATTGAACTCTAGGTATGAAGACATTTCTTCAAAAAGTACTAAGAAAAAAAGACTAAGAAGAAGAATGTTTACGGTTGATTTTTAAAATGAAGAGTCATGAGTCACTTTCTTGAAATTCTGCTGTAGAATTTGTATCTTAGAAAATGTCTAAGATAATATTTATGTGAATATTTTGTGAGTCATCAAAACCGCTGTGAAGCCTTTCCTGTGAAGATCTGTGGGGTAGTCCAGTCATGGACGCTACCGGAAATAAACAATGATTCAACTTTTTCAGGATAGAAGGCAAACTTAAATTTTAAAAGGCAATTCAATATTTATACTTGCCTATTATTAAAAATGACTTGATTCAAATATCTCATAAATCATGACACTTAAATTTTTAAATCATAATTTATTCATTTTTTAATATTTTGTTTTGGTAAGACAGGGTCTCTAAACAGCCTCTTCTGTCTTCAAACTTCCTATGTAGCTGAGGCTGACTTTAAATGCCTGATCCCTCTCCACCTCCCACAAAATGGCCTAATTTTATACAGTACTGAGGATCAAACTCAGGAAATCACACACGCGAGGCAAGCACTCTGACAACTCAGCTACATTCCCAGCCACTCATACTTCATATCTTAAAAGTAATTATACTAATGAAAGTCTAGGCCCTATTTTAAAAAGGGTCCTGTCACCACAAATGGTCACTGCCACTAAAGCACCCCAGTCAGGAACAAATTTTTACCACCTCTCAGGAGATATTTTACATGGTTGAAATTTTAATATCCCTTCAGCCCCCCCCCAAATGAGAGTTATTCTAATTATTATTAGAGAGGAATGATAAAATAGATTAATTATGTTCTGAACTAGGAGTGGGAGCCTATAGATAGATCATTCAAGCACAAACCTAGTAGGTCAGTTAACACCAAGAGCTTAACTTTATACATCTTCCTAATACACACAAGTCACATACCCTAAACAAGAGGTGAAACTCACTTTAAATCCGTGGAAGTATCAAGAAAAGAAAGCAGTCTTATTATTATGACAGAATTATTTCCCCCACCATGTACTAATCAAAAGTGTAACAAAGCAGTTTCATGGCTTTCCTCGTTAATATGTATTGCTGACGTCTGACTGTGTAGTGGCTACAGGCCAGCAGCCCAATCACTCAAAGCCTTCTAGGAAAAAAAAAATGAACTATGGGAATTTTTTTTTCCACATTTATGGCTTTGTTCTCCAAAGTCTAAAAATAGACAAGCCTCAGAGGGCGGGATCAGTCCGGTTTCACATTTTCAGATAGAACATATCTGTATTGGACCACAAACCACCGCTTTGCGGGTTTCCCTGAAAAGCATCGGCAGACATTTAACAATGTGATATTAGAGTCTTTAATAACACCACTGGAGCATGAAGAGTGCATGGACAGACTTGACTTTCTAAACGTGAAGCACCGGAGGTTACAGCTGAATTATTGAGAAAAAAAAAAAGAAGCAACAAGGAAGGGCGTCAAAGCCAGGTCTTCTCATTGTGTTCTACTTGTCCGTTCTGCTAGGCAGCTTCATCCCAGACCACTGACTTCCTCCTGCCTGTTCTGGACCTTAAAATTCTGAATGTTTACTGTTGGTTTTGGTTTTTTAAGAAAAGCCTCATTTGGTGACATAAATATGTCCACCCCTGACCCCCTCGCTCAGAAACTCCATCCAGAAAGACAAAAATGTTCAACTGCTTTCCAACAACTGTTTAGGAGTGATCAGGACACTGGAAGCCCTGATCCAGGACTCTGTGGATAAGTACAGAGCAGGCAGCCCTTGGGCTGCCCCGTCCTCACCTCTGAGGGACATTCCTCCTCCATCAAGGGAGACTTTGCAAACACAGGCCTCAGTCCCCTGACCCCAGCAGTCACGTGAGGCTTCTGGACAGTAACTGTTACAACACTCTCTCCAGTCCCTAACACAGAGCTGGTCAGAGGGATCTCAGTAGACATGTAAATGGATTATTAAGTTTTATGTAGTGAGTTGGGACAGTTCACCACAAAAATGATCACACTGACAAGCCACTGAGCCATGTGTAACCAGAAAGCATGCTGTTGCCGAAATAGCCCCATACTGAAGTCCTAGTACAATAAGACTCTTGTACAATAAGACTCTGACTTCTTTACTTTTCCTTTCCTTCCTTATTTTTTTGTTTGCTTTTTTTGAGACAGGGTTTCTCTGTGTAACAACCTCATCTGTCCTGGAAGTTGCTGTTGTAGACCAGGCTGGTCTCGAACTCACAGAGATCCACCTGCCTCTGCCTCTTGAGTGCTGGGATTAAAGGTGTGCACCACCACCACCACCCAGCTAACTCTTTCTGATGACTCTGACCAGGCTGTAGATTTACAGCATCTACAATTATGGCCTCTAGTAGTTAGTCTTTCAAAACTAGTTCTCCACGAGTGGAGTAGCTAAAATCAGCCAAAGGATTATCTGATTATAATCCTCTATCTTTCAGGAGTGGACCTCAGTGATCAAGCAGGAAGCTCTGGTCAGAATTTTTCAGATACGATATTTTTAAATCATAGTCCGGATTACCTTTTAACAAAATGCTGTTTTCTCATGCTTTGATTATCTACCTCGTTGAAAGTTGTATCGTTTCACTTTGCCAGAAGGGAAACCAAAGTTTTAAGTTTTGATTTACAATATAACTCATAAAGGGGTTTGGAGACTTTCAAAGTTCTAGACCATATTTTGGTCTCTCACAGTCAGCATTTACCCACCCACCCCCAAAAAAGGAGAAAAAAATGTTTTAGATGACCTAGAACTGGCCCCAAATTTGCTATGTAAGTTAGGGTGACCTTGAACTTCTGACTTTCTTACCCCCACCTCCCTGTGCTAGGGTTACAGGTGTTCACCATCTTTCCAGTTAAGTAGCATCAAGGACCAGGTGTTCCTTCTTACTAAGCAAGCAAGCACTTTTCCTTAACACTGCAAGCTTGTTTTCATCTGAGAAATTACCCTACTGTCCCCTCTCTGTTTTTGTGGCTCCAGGCACAGAAAAGAGCTGGGAACCTGGCATTCAGGTCACCTAGCTCATTAGGTAACTCTACCTCCTCCTAGGCTGTTTTCTCTTTTCTTCAAGATTGACAGGCCTAGGGGCTAATCCTTCCCAGTTTGAACACAAGCAGGTTAAGGTGGCTCCGATTTCTGCAACCCACAGACCCCTCACTGCCAGAACTTCAGAAGCCAGCCCTTCACAGAAGAGGGGAACTCAGTCCCTTGTAGGGGCGGAGGATGGGGTTTGGGCTTCTGCCCAGGGCCCAGGCTTCAGGGCAAGGTGTTCAGCTAGCTAGGGCAGCTTACCTCCCAGAGGTGCTGCGTGTTCCTCACGGCGCCGGTCTGCACTTTCTCCGGGGGCAGGAGCACGCCCTGGAAGGGCCCAATCCAGGTGCCCTGCTGGATCCTCTGCGCAGCACAGATGCCATACGCCAGGCCGGGCACAGTGCTGGTGCACAGGCACACCTCCCTGGGCAGGTCCCGCAACCACTCAGGCAGTTCCGGCGGGGGTGCAGCGGCCGCAGCGCTGCTGGTGCCCACAAGCCGGCGCAGCGAGTGCAATGGCCCGTGCATGGGGCACTCCCCGTTGCGGTTGTCCGCACACATGTCGCAACCTGTGGGAGACACCAGGGAAGGAGAGAAAGGAGCGTGTTAACCCGGTCTCTTTTTTCGCGGGTGGGTGAGGGGGGTGGGAGACTATCCTCGGGTAAACTCCCTAACTGCAGCAGACAAACCACCTGTTGAGGAGACACCAGAGAAGGGCGCCAAGGCCATAGGTTGTCGGAAAGGAACTCGCACCACACCCTGGGAACCTGCAACTCAAACATGCCTGCTGGGATCAACTCAGGGCTTCATTGTGGAGTTTGCATAGCCAGGTGTGCTTTCCAGGCTCCTAACGCTTGCACCTTTTGCTTCCGGTTCAAGTTGCCTGCATTTAAGCTTCTCTTCTCTAACCCTCACCGGTTCCTATGCCTTCGCCCTCCCCCAGCAAACCTCAGGGTTTGCTTATCCTTGCATCCTCCAGAAGTCTGCTTCTTGTCCAACCGGTTATCTCAGATAGTCGCCTGAGTATTTGGTTCTGCTCTTGGGCTATCAAAGCGGGAGTGACAGGTACAAACGCTGGACTCCACCGCTTCCAACTCTGTCGCCAGAGCGCAAGCCCCAGTCCCCGCCCTCTGGGAGCTGCGCTCCTAGTCTCTGTCCAGCGCCCACCCCAGGGACTCCAGTCTTCTAGGATAAGTGGGAACTAGGAGACAGTGGGGGTGTCGGTAGTGAGTGTACGTGCAAGTTCTTCCCAGAGGCCAAACCAGATAAGAAATTTAAGGATCAAGGTAAAGAGTCTCTAATGCTCGGGGTAATGCTTCAATGAGGAGCCTAGAAGGCTGAGCCCAGGTTAAATAAGATTGTCTCATTTAGTGACGCTGTTGCGGAAGCTGTTCCTAACTTACTCCAGAGAAGACAGCTCACACTCACGGGGATTCCTACCCTCCAGGCACGCCTCTCCAAAACACCCAATGTTGTTTGGTTCGAACTGGGCGGAAAGCGCCAGGCGGACAGGAGAAGCTAGGCTTTCAGCGACCGTGCTGTCGGAATCGCAGAGCCTAAGGGTTATTAATGGGCCTGGCGGAGCCGCTGTGTCTACTCCCTGGTGCAGCTAGCCTGCTCAGAGGACTCCTGCCTGCGCAACTCCGCCTCCTGAGTTCAGCCTCCCTGGGGACCCTCAGGGTCCTCCCGCAGCTGAGCTCTGTGGCACTGCCCCTGGAACCTGGTGCTGCTGCACTGGTGGAAATGGTAAGAACCAGTATCAGGGTACCTGAGTTGCCCTTGGGGCTTCTTGACACCTGCCCCCTGCCTCCACGGCAGCTAGCCTTCACAGATGTCTGCGCTGAAACTGCAGAACCATCCCAGATATTCGTGACAACGCAAATCAGTAAAGAATTTTCCACACGGAACCTTCCTCCACAACCCAGAATGGAACGAGAACCCTTGTCATGCTGATTGCTTGATAAGAATGGTTGACTACATGAACATCCCATATCTCACTGGAGGTGGTTCCAGTCACTGTAGGAGCGAGGAGATCTGCTGGTCGTGACTTCTTAGCAGCTATCCCTGAGCTTTCTATGAGAAGCAACATCCTGTTTCTGCAGGTATGCCTTCCTTAACTCAAAGATGCCCACCCTCTGCCAGCAACACAGGCTAATGTGAGAACTCTTCAAGACTTTGACCCTAAGGCCTAGATGAGAGGATATTAACACTCATTCATACGTCAACAATTCAGGAACAAATATTCCATTCAGCCTCTCATACTGTTACTTGTGGACAACAACAAACAAAATCAAGATATTGTAGAAACAAAACGACAGCAACTCTTATCCCTGAAGGCCTTCTGTGTGTCTTGCGTTTGCCTTGCAGCAAACTGCTGCTCCATGTAGTCCAATTCCCATTTTGCAGAGGAAGCAAAAGACATTTCGGGGAGCATTGGATCAGGACCAAGAGCCAAGAAACTGGAAAGAGACAGCGCAAAGATTCCCATCTCAGTCTGCCTGAGCCCGGAAGGCTTCAAAAGCAGAGATTCAGGAAGACTAATGAAAGCCAAGAGAATTTTATACACCAACTCACGACTCAATCAATAGAACTGAAAGAGTTTACTGATGTAACCATTTGGGGGCCTCGAGAAGAACTCCAGCATGACTGAGTTATAGAGTTATAGGGAAGGCTCTCTCTTGGACTTGAGGAAGCTAAGTATAACAATAGGGAAATACATAGCCACTATCCATAATTTTTAATGTGTCTGACATTGCAGACGCATTAAAATGACATTTCACCACCTGAACAAAAAAATAGTTTTTTTAAAATGACAATAAAAAAGGCAATGTGCCCATGAAAATAAATATAAATCACCTCAGGGAATGCTTAACTGATTATTCCTTTCTGGTTCATTCAAGTAAGTAAAGAGTGAGAAGAAAACAAAAACCATGTATTACGCACAACCTAAGAGCCCGTGCCAAAAATCCTATCAGCTTCCCAGTTCTATCTGTGCAGCGTCACATCGCCCACGTGGATAAAACAGATTAGAAGCAATTAACTGCAGCCACTGCCCCGCAGAAAAGAAGTGCACGTCAATAATATTTGGAGTGAATGACAGCTAACGCTTGTCTAACTCCCGCTTCCATGGTTGGGTCTTGTTTTTCTCTACAGCATACTTCCAAAGTATCACTTTGTAAAGTTCTGAAGAACTGAGGCTCCCCCAAATCTAGAAGACTAAATCCTAAATTCACGGAGAAGTAGCCAAGCCCAGCCCATGCTAATTAGTTCACTTAATATGAGCCTTAATAAAAAAATGTAAAAATATTCCTCCCAGAAGAGTTGACCAATCGCCGTCAAAATAAAGTTATGTAAAATCTCCAACATTTCTACTGCACAAAATCCCTCGGACTGAAGACATTTCTTTCTAACCTGTCTCAGAGTCCCAGGGGAGCCTGGGGAAGTTTTGAACAAGAAACTTTTTTCTCAGGATTGACAAATAGTTACAAGTTGGCAAACAGGGCTTTCTAGCTGGTGAGCCACAGACACCCACATAAAAAGGTTTGAAGGAGAAGCCAGCTAGATCCTCAGACTGCTCCCCACACCGCATTCCAGCCTTTAAAACCAGGGGTTTCAGCACAAGTTTACAGTTATTATTCACAAGATGATGTGAATGTCACTTTAGGGTACAGAATTATGGCGATCTAGGTCTCTCTTGAGCACATCGGCCCAGGGTCCATGAGGAAGGCTGTGGGCTACCAGCTTGCCAAAGCAGGCCTTCTGGGTGGAGAGAGTTCCTTCACTCCCATTCCACCTCCTTTCTACTGTGGGAATGCTTTCAAGTGCACGCACTATTTTCACCCTATTTAAATGAACCCTATACTCGGAGCAAAGGAGCAAAACAGGCCATGCGACAATTTCCTAACATTTCTCTTTTCATTCTGGGAAAGGTGAAACATAAAGCCCTTCAGGGTTTTTGATGTCTGCTGAAGAACTGAAAAGCAAGTGTGGGTGTCGGTAGAACTCTGTCTACCAAACTTTGCCTGGGATCGCCTCCTCTTTTGCTGTGCACAGTCCCTCCTACTCTCACATCCTTCTGTTAAGGAAACCGCGGAGTAACTTGGGAGCCCGCTGAGCCGGTGTCGCTTTGGCTGTAAATCCTTCTGGGCAGCGGCAGTCGGGGTCGCAGACCTCGGTCCCGTAGGCCAAGCCCTGAGGGGCCGGGACGCATTGATCGGTCCCGGGAGTGCCACCTTCTGGCAACCGGAGTTCAAAGCCCCCAGGGGAAGACAAAGTGGGTTGAGGGTCCTAGGGCAGCCCAGGCATGCCGGCCAGGAGCCTCACTCTTGAGTTACTTTCCAGGGCTCCATCACGTCCTGCCTTTCCTTGTACAGGACCTGTGTGGACAAAGAGTGATACCCTGCAGGGATGCCTTCGCCTGCGAAGGACTCGGTTTAAAGGTCTCCCTCAGCTTTTAGCCACGAAGGACTGCCTATGTATTCTGAGGACCCAGCCGCAATGGACACCCACCAGGCCCGTCTACCCAGAATAGGGAATCGCCTAGCCTCAACCATCCTCACCAACTCCAAAGTAAGTCTAGGCAGACCGAAACCTGGCAGCCGCCAGGAAAAAGGACCTTTTGTGGTGGCCCAGCTCACAGGGATGCGCTGGGGATTCTGGCCGCCAGCAACACGCGGAAATGCAGGGCTTTCTCAGCCTAGCCTGCTGACTTGGCCCAGGGACCAATGAAAGAGACAAAGAGGGAGGAAAAGAGGGAGAGGGAGGGAGAATATGTGGATTTTTATTTGTCTCCTGGTGACTGTATTAATAAATTAAATGAGAACGCCAGGGTGTGAGGGCGAGAGAATATTGCACAGAGATAAACCTGGCTGCCCTCTGCCCCTGCGAGGCCGCCATATACAAGGCAGAGATGATGAATAGGGGCAGAGAGAGGAGATCGAAGCAGGTCTGGGCTGGCTCCACTCTCTCCTACAAAACTATAGGGCAATTAATTGTGGCTTGTCCCCTCATCCTTCATCTCCTGGTGGCACATATCGACGGAGATTACTGCTGATGGACCATTTTATCACCTTAAATAAACAGTCGCCACCTCGTCTAACCTCTATCTAATATATGGTTCTATGTTCAGTTTCAGGGCTCTGGGTAAAGAATGATGTAAAATAGCTAAATCATGTGTGTTATGAGGTGGGGCTGGGAAGGCACACAACACGTGAGAAAAAAGAAAAATAGAACAATATAAAAAGGCCTCACACCAACGCTGAAGTCCCTCCCCCAGGGGACCAGGTCTGAAATCTATAATAAATTGCTTGCTGGTCATTAACAGCCAGATTCTCTGGATGGCAGTGGAGCAAAGGGTGTGTCTCCTTGGCACTACAATCCCGCTAGCAGGTTCTCAAGAAGCACCCCCAACAAAGAAGTGAGGGGAGATTCAGATAAAGTCGGAACTCAGGACACTCTCCAGTTTCCCACATCCTCCAGCACTAACTCCCTGCAACCCCACTGAAGCCAATCCTTCGCTATTCCCCGTCCCTTCCCTCACACCTTTTGAGAGTGTCACTGCCTGCAGGGAAGTCTGCAACCCTGCTTCCACACCCACCGTTCCCCAAACGGTTCCCTGCTTAGCAATGCTTTTCTAAATCAGAAGGGTCAGAGAGCACCCCCATACTGCTAAGGTGTAGGTTGACCCAACTCTACGCCTAGACATCAGAACAGGTTCATTTCCAGCCGCCATCTCGGTATGATGCCAGCTATCTTCAACGCTAACTTCACATCCTGGGGCAAGCCCAGTAACTACATCCCACCATCCTCCAGGAGGACTGACTAGGTCTCAGGAAAAAAACACATCAGCTACCCAGAACTTGAGAAGAGGCCACTGGGAAAGAGCCCCAGGGATCGGGCAACCTAGCAGCAAAGAAGGGCTCTGTGTGTTGCCTGACACAGCACTTGACTTTTAAGGGAACAGGAGAGGAGCAGCAGAGCCTAGAGAGCTTGGGTGGACCGCGGACCTCAATCACTCGCAGGCAGTTCAATAATAGGAACCTACTGAAGGACCTCACTTGGGCTAATTTGCGTTCAGCATGTTTGAAAATCTGCTAGGAAAGAACTACAAGCGTGTATTCGCTGTGGCCTCTGCAATCCACGCCAACCGAGTCTCAAGGTGTGGCTGAGCAATGGTGGCCTGCCTTACTAATCACCGCAAAAGGAAGGGGAGAAATGAGGAGGAGCTTTTTTGCCTAGTAAGAAACGAGAGAACTCACTTGATACGCTTTTAATGCAAAGTCACAACGTGATGCTTTGCTGAATGATCACTTCATGAAAAATTATAGAAATACTCGTGAGGAAATTAAAATAACTTCCTTCAGTCCCCTTCCTCCCCGCCCCCCCACCCCCCCCCCCCGCACGTCTCCTCTCCTCACTCCTCCCCATGCAGAACAGAAATGAGGGGAAGCTTTTGTTTTCTGTCTTTCAAGGGGCCAAAACGCCAACTCCACAAGCACCTGGGAAAGTTTTAAGTCTTTGCGTTTGGGGTTTGTCTGAAATGACTCGTTAGATTAAACCCAGTCACTGCTCGTCTTTAAAACACACCATACAATGCATGACTTTAAGAGTCCCAAGTTTACTTGCCCAGGACCAGAGGCCGTTTCCCATTACCCAGAGCTACGTTCCCTTTCTACTTTCCTCCCAACTGTACCTTTAATTAGCAAGCGAGTGAAGTGTAACAATCTAACTTCCTCTGTCCTCTCTCCTGCACTTTGAACATTGAATCAAACCATTTGACTCAAAAGAGTATACCAGACGATTAACAAAATAGCAATAAATAAAACCACAGATCATTCTCTCTAACAGGGGGTGGGGGAAGCTATCTAGATCACAAACTGGTTCATACCCATATGTCAATTAGTAATCTGTCCTAATTCTTTCTCTGATTGGTGCATGTTTTCTCTAGTGAAAATACCTCGCTGCTACCCTGTAAAAATCACACACAACACAACACAAAGCCAGAGTTAGTATCCTTTCCAACCCAGATTTCTTACAGAGAAGTAACTGCAAGTTTGATAAGGTGTTCCCAATCTGCAATGATTATATTTTGCTTAGCAGTAAGAACTACTGCCAAGTTTTCTATTTCACACTTTAAAAAGAACGGGTTGTAAGACAACATCTGGAAGGAATTCACGAGGAAACACACATCTTTGAACTCGATTAAGACAATGCAATTTTATAAAATGGTCTGAAATCCCAAAATATGCTAGTCTTTTTGTTAAATGCACCCCCAAAATTGGAATTTCAGCTCTTAAAGCAATATTTTACCCTTAGACACCAGAAAGGAAATGGTAAACACAACCGCTTTTTTGGTTAGCAATTGCTATCTCTATGACAAGAAGTATTTCAAGAAGAGTGATAAGCCTCGATGCCCATAGCTTTCTTTCTTTGTTGTTGTTGTTGTTTACCAGAGCAACAGCTTAGAAAACTTTAAATTACTATACTAATTATATCGTTTCGTTTTGGTGAGAAATCAAGAACTTTCTGGTGTGACAGGCATGCTGCAGGGAGCAACTTATTAAAATAGAAGTAAATATTTGGCATCTACTTTTCTTATACAGAAACCAAAGGAAGAATGGACTGAAGAAAACCGATGGACGAATGCTACTCTCGATGTAACTCTCACCCAGTTGCGCTGTCTTTAGAAAGTCTACTTAACGCATATGTCAAAAACCTTAGGTGTTAACATACCATAATTTTTGAAAATACCGAGTAGAGATGCGCATCAAAACACATTCTTGATCCTTCACTGAGGATTTTGTTTCAAAATATCAGACTATAACTGTGCTTAGGAAGCGTTTGGAATTATGAACACAGAAAGTTTTGCGAAGTTCAGATAGGTAGCTAATCATTTCACCGCTTACTTAAGGAAGAGGTATGTTCCTTTATGAAATTGCCATCACTGTTAACTTTTTTTAAAAAAACTGTTTTTGTTAAAAACGAATAAAGCAACATTGGTTGCAAACATCCGCAGGATCAAGGATTGCTGGGAAATGCGGGATCCGCAACGAAAGACATTGTCCTGACACTGGAAATTTTCTTCTCATTTTGTGGGCTCCCCCTTTTTTCTTTAGCGCCTAAATAAATGGTAGCCCTACTTTTAATACCTACCTGTAGGAAGAAACTGATCTATTGTTTCAAAAAAGAAAAAGAAAGAAAAACAAGACCTCGATAATCACGGGGCCCGAAAATGAGCTGCCACCGTTAACTCCAAAGGTGGAATAAAGACCGAGAAGCAAACCTCAGTGTCCATGCTTCCTTGGAAACACCGAGAGTCCCTCCCTCGCTCCGATCAGGATAGGCTGGGTCTACCTTTGCAATCTGAACCGCCAGCTGCCTGTACCCGCCTGGCCCTGAACACTGGGCTTCTGGAGGGCGGAGGGCCACTGGGGTGGCAAAACCTTGTGACTCTGAAGCCGGGGGTCCAAAGAGAGCGGAGGGGCAGAAGCCCAAGGTGACTCCGGGCACCCGTTTCTTCTCAGACTCCAGAAAAGTTTTGCCACAGTGATGTGGGTAGCGCGGGTCAGCGCCCTGGACCAAGATTCCCCCACCCTTCACCCGTGTCATTCTCCTGGGACCCTACCGGCCTCCTCCACCATTGCCGGCTGTCGCCCTCGCCGGGGCAGAGCGGGCGAGCTAGGGCTGCGGCTACGTACGGTTGTTGGGGTCGCTGGTGTGCTGGTTGAGCGGGATGATTTCCATGCGCTGCTGGCCGTACAGGTAATAGTCCAGCTCCTCGGCGCTGCAGCGGAAACGCGGGACGCCACGGCCATCCCCGGCGCTGCTGCCGCCGCCACCGCACTTAGCCGGCCCGGGGCCCGTGGAGGCGCCCAGACACAGGTCCTTTGGGGGCAGCGGCTCCGCGGCCACCGCTGCAGCAGCTAGAGGCGCGAACACCGGCATCTGGGCCACCGGCAGGGCCGAGAGACCCGCCAGCGCGGCGGCGGCAGCGGCGGCGGCGGCGCAGGAGGAGGCAGAAGAGGCGGAGGTGGAGGAGGGAGCCGGGGTGGACGAGACGGACGAGAGCGAGGCGGGCCGTGGCCGCAGGCCGTCCGGAGGAGGCTCGGCGCGCTCCGGAGGCGGCGGAGGCGCTGGCGGCTGCAGGGGTTGGGGTGCGCCAAGGGGAAGCGTGGTTCCGCTGCCTTTGAGCGGGCCGCCGCCACCTCCGTGTGGAAAGAGTTGCTGCCAGTGCTGCAGGTAGGCTGGGTCCACTTTGAGGAAGGCCGAGCCACCGGGGTCCCCCGGCTTCAGCATGTCCGACGCTTCGAGCTGGGGGAGCAGAGGAGAGCAGGGAGGAGCGCAGCGTGAGCGAGACCCTGGCCTGGACTAGAGGGGCGTGCGGGAGGACCGCGGGGACCTGGGTGGAGCACTAGAGCCCCACTCAGCTCGGGCAGCACCGCTCGCGGCCGCGGCCCCCGCTTCCCAACTCCACCCGGGCGCAAAGTTTACTCGGAAGCCGCGGTGCGGCGCAGAGGTGGCTGTGTGCACCGCGCGCCGCCTCGCAGCCTGCGATCCCAGCTCCTACCCTGCTAAACTGGGACCCCAAGACCCGGCGCTTTCCGGCACAAATCTAGGCAGGACGTCGCCCCCGCCCTCAGCCAGCGCCCTGGAGCCAACCCCAGGCGAAGTGGCGCAGGGCCGGAGCCGTGCTGGCCCCAGGCGCCGGGAGGCGGGACAGTCTCGCCCCCCGCCCCCTGCCCCAGACCTCCAACCTCTCGGTGCGAGGGGCCCACGACTCAGTGTCCTAGTCCTGCCCCGCCGTACCTGGGAATGGAGAACGGCGGCCGGTACTGGCTTCCCCTCGTTCCGGAGGCCGGAGAATGGAAGCCCCGGGCGAGCTACATGACCCCAAGGCTGAGGAGGTGGAGAGCCTTAGAGACCCGCAGCCTGGAACCCTCCCGGGATGCCAGCAAAAGACGTCAAAGCCCGCTGAGGCCCGCGGAGGGCGCAAGAGCAGCTCCGCTGAGCGCCGGAGCGCTGGAGGATGCCGGACCGAGCCGCCTCTGGCAGCAGCGCTCGGCAGCTTCGGAGCTTCGGCTCTGCTCTGGCAGCCCCCCGGCTGGACACGTGGGTTTTACGACAGCACCAAATACATGTGTGTGCGTTCGTGTGAGTGTGTGCGTGTGCGTGTGTGTGTGTGTGTGTGCGCGCGCGCGCGCGTGTATGGGGAGAAGGGATAGGAGAGAAGGGAGTTGGGGAAAAGGAGGGAGGGAGGACGGGAGGGAGAGAGGAGAAAGAGAAGAGAAGAGGAAAGCAAAGAAGAGAGCTGAGCAGAGGACAAGAGGAGAGAGGAGGGGAGGGAAGGGAAAAGGAAGGGAGGGGAAAGAAGAAGAGAGGAGAAGAGAGGAAAGAGAAGAAAGAGAGAGCAGGCCAAGGGGGCGTAGGGGAGGGGAGCGGGAAGAAGGAAGTTCAAACTGGGCTGGACCCGCAGACGCCCGTTGCGTCTCCGCCTCTCCTGCACAGACACCTTTGTTGTTATAAACACACACTATTTTTTTAAATTTATTTTTTGACATGCTGTCTCCGACTTGTTTGTTGTCTTTCTTCTGTCCGCACTGTGTCTTTTCTAAGAGCAGGCGCAATGCATAATGCCGAAAGCACTGGAAAATCACAAACCAGGCAGGCACCTCTGGGTCAGCTGGTGTCTGTTGTGGAAGCAGAGCACACCGTGGAGGAGGGGGGCGTAGACCTAGTCCCCTGAGCGAGTTTGCTTTTTAGCCGGGTTCAGATTTTCCTGGAATGCTGTTGGGTGCCAGAGTTGACTCGCCCGCCAAGCAATCCCTAACATAAATCCTCGGGAGAGAAAAGTTGGGGGGCGAGGCGGGGCACGCTGTGGGCTGGCGTAAAATCTTCAGTCTGCAGCCCGAGCCGAGCAGGAGGGCTTGGGAGCCAGGGTCTCTAAAGGACAAGCCGGTCCTGACCAGGATTCCCTCCTGGCCAGGGTAGAGAGGAAGCTGCAAAGGAGCCTGCACCCAGAGCAGAAGCACCCTCATTTCAGGTTTGCCTTCCAGGATTCTCCGCTTTTGCATCACGGCACCTGGAGCCTTACCAGTGTCTATTGAGTTACACCTATGCCTTAGCTGCTCCTGAAACCTGCCAGGGCCTGGGAGGTCAAATACCAGCTTCTTAATTGAATTCTAGCGTTAGTGGTACAGGAGGCAAGCGCAGCAACTCTACCGTGCCATCTCCCAGAGTTTTGAGCCTCAGCAGCTCCACCATGCGTGACCTGGGCTCCACCCATTAGGCACTCGCCACAAACTCTTGGCTTTCTGGCATTCATTGCGCTCAGTGGCAGAGGACAGGGACAAACTGTGTGAAACTGGCCAACTCCGGGGCTTTCTCCTGGCCAGGGTTCTGTCCACACCTTAAAGGAGGGGAGGGGAATGGCATTTATCTTTCCGCAAACAACCCAATTTATTTAACAGTCACTATTCCCAACAAGCAATCTCCATTCTTTCCTAATTTCTGCTCGTTTCGTTTTCTCTTCCCACCGCTCATTTTGTCCGAGCCTGGGAATCGCGCTGTTTAGACTTTGTCCGGGTCTCACGCAGAATGCCTCCCTCCTGGTTGGAGCCGAGTTGGACCGAAAATGTTTTGACTGGCGTCGTTATGACAAGGTCATCCGTCATCCCTGGATAGATTGATAGCACCCAAGTCTGAGGCAAGCACCACGAGGGAAAATGCACTGAGTTGTAAACCCCGAGGCTAACCAGGCAGTCTTCGAAGACTTCAGACAACTCCCCGGAGAAGAGGATGAAGTTCCAGGCCCCTTTCTATTAATCTGTGTCCAGAATTGCTGTGGCTGATGGGACCCCGGGAGACACAGCAAACTCCTTCTCACATCCCCCTAGTTCACTGCGGAGAGATCTGTCTCTGCGAGAAGCAGGGAGGTGGAAGTCTGGACACGGACCAAAGCAGGCTCTCTCCTAGAGTTTGGTCCCCAGAAAGGAAAGTGCCAAAGAATCACAACCCTCTTTCTTCCCTAGAAAATATCAAGAGGCCTCCTTCCACTCACACTGTGGCTAGAGACATGGGCAGGACGCCCCGCTCACGTTCATCCCAGAAAAATAAGCTGTGGTAAAAGATTGCTTAGGACATGGGTACACTTAGTGTATCTAGCAATCATGCCTACAAGGCATTATTAACCCCCATATTGCATACAAACGGTGATCAGAAGGTTCTGAAAGGTGGGGCCAATAATGAAGGATGGAGGCCCATTTGTACCCTGCACAGTGGGCAGCCAAGTGTGTTTCTCACGACTTTAGTCCGGTCTCTACTCATTACACTGAGCCTGGACTGGAGGTGGTGGGGTATCAGTGGAGAGGCCTGAGGAGTTGAGGGAGGGTCAGGTACTAGGCAAATAGGCAGATGAGGTGGGGAAAGGCCCTCTCTTCCATTATGCCTGCTGTAGACTACCTGACTGGTCATGTTTGAGGACAGCCCCGCACTAGCCTCTGCCAGGCATTCCAGAGGTACTCCATCAGGCCTAGGTACCAGAGGACATAGGAAACTTCCTTGAAGGAGGAAGACACAGTTACTGCCCAGAGGGCTGGAAACAAATGAGAAGGTCTCCACGGGAGTGTCTACAGCCTGAGCATCCCCAGTGACTCTGTGGCAGGTCCAAGGCGCTGACTGTGGCCAAGGTCAGCTAGGTCCTTTGGAGGTTGGGTGCAGTAAAAACACCGGCAAAGTCGCTTTGTTACCCCGGCTGACCCCTGACCCTCATAGCCTTGGTCAGCCTATAACATCTTGGGGTTTTTAGAAAGTAAGCCAACTGACCTTAGCGGTGTGTGCTCCTCAGTTCCGTTGCCTTCTCTTGCTACTTACAAAATGGGGAAACAAATCACTTTGACCACTTAGGAAGCGATCAAACCTGCATAAAAATCCATTGCTCTCAAATCGATGGGAGAATATTTGCTGGGAATTTGTTCCAGAGGAATAAGAAGTGAGAGTGTATTCGATGCAAAAGGGGGACACGGTAGTGTTTTTCTTCATTGATTAATGACCTCTAAAATAAAACAAGTAGGAAGAGGAGTCGGGATCGATAAATTAACTGCCCCAATTTATCATTTCTCCAGGATTTTTCCCCCGAAAATTTTCCCCTAGGAAGCCCATTGTACCCTTAGCTGAGCAGAGGAAAATGGAGCCAGTGGCAAAGCAGGAAGCCAGTGGCTGAGGGGTACGAAAACAAGAAGGTGGTCTATCTATACAGGAGACTCCCCATCTGACTTCATTTGACATACAATTTAAAAAGTTTGCCTTCCGTATTAATTACTTTTTTTCTTGGTGGGGGAGGGAAACAAATGGCTGTCACCTTTGACAGGACTCCAATAAGAGATTCAACTGGCTCTCCATTCTGCCCTGGGTGCTCCTGTTTCTAGGTTTAAGGTCACGGGTGGCTGAGTTAATAATTCATTAATATAGACATTTATTCAGAAGGTTTTTCTGAGATCTGCCCTCCCTACCTCCTCTTGGAGATTTATTTTCTGGAGAAGTGGATGGGGGAGGGAGCTCTGGTGAAAGAAGGGACTGGAGAAAAGAATGGGGTTCTGGACATGCTGATGAGCCATCCTGATGGGTTGGTTCCTTCAGCTTGCCCCCCAATTCCTGGCCAAGACTATTTGAAAATGTGTCATCCTTAGGACAGGCAGTCTGGCCTCTAGTGGCGCTTTCTCCCAGCTCTACATATGTCTGGGAAAACTCCTTCCCTCATGATTTAAGGTCTGAGTGAGGATGTCTCAGAAAGGACCCTGAAGTTAGAGCCGAGTGGCTCCCAAAAGCCCCTTTCAACTTTCCCAGAGGAGTTTTCAAACTTACCCTGACCTGGGATCTGGGAATTTCCTTCCTAAGAGCACAGGCAACTTCAGGTAGATACTTTGTCGCTCAGAAATGGGACTCTGGGGGTGATACAAAACAATGCCTAAAGCTCAGGTTCTCAAGGTTACATCTAAGGAGCTAGAGGCTAGGAGGAAAGGGCTCTGAGTAAAGTCAGTTAGAGAGGCGTGTGGTGGGAAGCAGTGAGGGTGGGTGGGGGAAAGGAGCAAACCTGAATAGAGATTGAGACACCTGGTGACCAGGGCTAGGCTGCTCCTAGAAGGTGTCTTTTGGATGACAGAAGCAAGGGGAAACCAGTTTTGTCAACTGGATGAGGCACCCCCCCCACCCCCCCCCCCGCCGTGGCCCAGGCACTAAAGCAGTAGACGTGCTTTTGGGGTACCACTTTTACCTCTTCAGCTACTGGCCTCCCGGCCATTCCTAAGGGTAATGTGAGCTACTGGATATCTTGCCAGATTACCCATTAGGCTTCACGGTTGGAGTTGCCGCTGTGCCTAGTGGCTTAAACGGATACAATGTACTACTTCAGATCCTCTGGGTCTATTCAAAGAGGAAACGAAAGGATGGAACTACCGTGATATTCTGTCCTAAGCTTTATTTGAAGCAGACACTCTCTTGAAACCTCCCTGCACTCTGTCCCTGCTCCCTAGAGGTCAGGTATCTGGAGTGTGAGATGCTCCGGGATCAAGAAAGCAGTCTTCTCCCTGATTCCTTTGCACGGACACTTCTTTCATTCCGGGACGGAAGAGTGGTAACCGCTGTGGAAAATAAAGGGGTGTGGGGTGGGTGAGGTGGAAGGCATTTTCAGCTCCTCAGGCAGAATCTGCTCTTTCCTCAGTGAGGCTGTGGGAGCCTGGGCATTCTCTCCCACCCTCCCTTCCTTCCTCTCCTCCTGTTTCCCCCACTTCCTTTCATCCCATCCCCCATCCACTCCCACTTCTCTGTCTCCATTCATAAGGGGTAAGGCCTCCCAGGGAGTCAACAAAGCCTGGCATATCAAGTTGAGGCAGGACCAAGCTCCTCCCCTTGCATCAAGGCTGGACAAGGGAATGGGTTCCAAAGAGAGCTTCGGCATTCTGAAGACTTACACACCATCCTCTTGAGAGACACAAACAGCTTAGATGTGCCCTCAGCTTTTTCCTACCCCATTCTGTACTATGAAGGCTCCTGACTTTACCAGGTCAAAGATGGCCTCTGGAGTCAGGAGGTCAAATTAGCCAATTTCTAAGCATTGTCCTTCATCCTCCGCCAGGACCATGGCAGACAGCACCTGTTCACTTGACTTGAAAAGCACCAGGACCTCTAGCTCCTCTCACCTTGGTCATCCAACAGCTGTCAGTCACACAATGCTTCTTAGACACCCGGGCCTGATTTGGATTTGACCTGCTGACCTTGAGGTGAAAGGCTCCACGGTAGGTTACCAATTCCCGGGGCCTGTCTATTCTCCCAGGGAAGTCTCTAAATACATCCTTTCCGCTATTATAATTTGCTACACTTTCCTGAATTAAAAAATTATCTATGAGAGTTGGGTCCTGTAAAGACTTACTGAACTACCATTGGGTTAAAAAACCAGATTTCCCCTCCCCATTCCCCCTTTCTCTCTTTCAATCTTAAGATGACAAGGAAAATGTAAATAGAATAAACTCCTCCTTCAGATATTCAGGGATTCATCGGACTATCTTTAACCCACTATCCTTTCCTCAGGAATCAAGTCTTCAGTTTTTCCAAGAGCCCATAGAAATACACAACCCAACTAAAGTATCTACAACAGAAATAGATACTCTCTCATGAGCACCTGTGGTGTAGGAGAAATGACTGATAGACACCTTTGGGGCAATGTTCTTCTAGCAAATGCTGCCTGGTTTTCAGAGAGTCTTTCATTGGTAGCCAGGTTTTAGTCTAAATCCGTGAAATCTTATACGAGTGGTTCTCAACCGGTGGGTCTTGATCCCTTTGGGAAGTTGAACAACCCATTTGCAGGGGTCACATATTATCAAATATTGACATTATGGTTTATAACAGTAGCAAAATTCCAGTTATGAAGTAGCGACGAAAATAGTTTTGTGGTTGGGGTCACCACAACATGAGGAACTATATTAAAGGGTCACAGCATTAGGAGGGTGGAGGACCACTGCACACTTAAATGGACAGTGTATACTGTGAGTTCTAACCGGGATGAGGCAAGCATGTAACAGTGCATCTGGCAGAAATTAGGAACAGAGGCCACGTAGATGACAGTGCCAATTCCTGGTGCATGATGGGTTCCCCTGCATGCCTGGCAACAGTCTTTAGGGGTCAGGATGGCTTCCACTTAGTTCCGTAAGTGAGCAGGTCCTGAGCTTCTCTCCAGACATCTTGTTCTCCTAGAAGAGTAGTGCCCAACCTTCCTAATGCTGTGACCCTTTAATACAATTCCTCGTGTTGTGGTGACCCCCAACCAGAAAAATATTTTGTTGCTACTTCATAACTGTGATTTTGCTACTGTTATGGATTGTAATATAAATATTGGATATTCAAGACATCTGACATTTGACCCCGGAAAGGGGTCATGACCCTCAGGTTGAGAACCACTGTCTTAGTAGAGCTTACATTTACCTGTAGGTACTCTGGAAATATATCTGCCCCCCCTCGCACACGCTCCTCCATAAACACAGATGCTCACTTACCTCTGAGCTAGAGTGATACGAAGCATATCTATAAGAACATTTATAACGAGTCTATAATTCTCTATGTGTAAGCCAAGTGCGGGTTAGTTTTGTCAACTTGACACAAACTAGAGACATTTAGCATAAGAGAAACTCAAATGAGGAGTTGCTTCTACCAGATTGGCCTGTGGTCATGTTGGTGGAGCATTTTCTTGATTAACAATCAATGTGGGAGGGCTTAGCTTGCTGTGGGCAAGGCTACTTCTGGGGAGGTGATCCAGGGTTGTATAAGCAAGCAAGTTGAACAAGTCAAGGGGAGTAAGGCAGTAAGAGCACTCCTCTGACCTGTCTGCTTCAGTTCCTGCATCAAGGTTCCTACCCTGACTTCCTTTAACCATTTTCTCGAAAACCATAAGGTAAAATAAACCCTTTCCTCCCCAAGTTGCTTTTGGTCATGGTGTTTATCAAGACCATTTGCAACAGAAAGCAAATCAGAACAAGCCTGTAGTGAAGAGCAAAGAAAGAAATACCTTCTCCTTTCTTGTGAAGAGAGGGAAAGCTTGTTTCAAAGCCTACATAAAAATGCAAGACGGCTTGTGGAAAAGTCAAGACACTGGCGCCTCTGCTACCCAAGATTCCGTGCTGCAGAAGTGTTCAAGGCTCAGTTTTTGCTGTAGAACGGGGCCCTGGAGCCAGCAAATGGCATAAGAGTTCAGAAGAGAAAGTCATCTCTCTGGTCTAGGATGATCAACAAAGCTTCAGAAATGACATGGGTCACACAGATTTCCTCCTGCAGGTGGGTAGAGTGGGAATGTCAGAGGGTATTCTAGGAGCAGGTAGCTGCCTGAGTAAGGAGCCAACAAGGGCCCTACACAAGAAAGCTGCAAGATGCTGAAATCCTCTTTCTTACTTACTTATTATCATTATTTTTTTTTGACCAGGTTTCTCTGTGAAATAGTCCTGGCTGTCCTGGAACTCACTATGCAGACCCCAGGCTGGCCTCGAACTCACAATGATCCGCCTGCCTCTGCCCCCAAGTGATGGAATTAAAGGCATGAGCCACCACTGCTTGGTGAAATACTCCTTCTTTATTCATGAGAACAATTAGCTGCTTGACTACTTTCTCTAAGAGCCAGACTGTTTCTTCTTGGTGGCCCTGGAGTTACATTTCATAAGCTTGGGAAGAGATGCTGTTCTTCCCAAACTTACATGTTTCCAAATACATGTTTGATCTAAAATATAGTCTGAGAATCAATGCACCACCGAGACTGTTAAAAAATAGTTGAGAGGTGAAGGATAAGATGTCAGTGTAGTGGAGGCTGCACTCCAGTATGCTTCTGTGTGCCTGGCCATGCCCCTGCCTGGCTCTGAGTGGTGTGAGCTATGATTCTCTTACCCTTTATGAAATAATTAAATAAACAATTATTTATTATTTAAATAAATAATTAAGTAAACAAATAAGCAGGCAAGCTGATATGTTCAAAGGACTGGTTATCCGGAGCCTTCTGAAGTAAAATCCATGTAAGGAAATGTTTTAGAATCAGCAAAAACGTATCCCAGAGATCCAATTAGTCATGTTTCTTCTCCTTTTAAAAAAAAAATTAAAAATAAAGAAAAAATTTCCAAAAATTACTTAAGATTCCTGAGATGCCACGTTAAATATACAAATCTAAAATTCTGAAGCTAGGATTCGTGTACACAAAAGAACATGTGGTGTTTGTCTTTATGGGTCTGGGTTACCTCATTCAGAATCATATTTTCAAGTTCCATCCATTTTCCTGTAAGTTTCATAATCTCCTTTACAGCTGAATAAAATTCTGTTGTGTAAATGTACCGCCATATTTTCATTATCCGCTTTTCAGTGGAGAAGTATCAAGGCTCTTTCTTTCTTCTCAATGGTTTATAGCCATTGTGAGCATAGCAGCTATGAACATGGCTGTACAAGGGCCTCTACACAAGAATCCAGTCCTCTAGGTGTACGCCCAGGAGAAGCAAGATGGGTCGTAGGGTAGTTCTATTGCTTGCTGCTTGAAAATCCTCCGCACTGACTGCACCGATTGGTACTGTCACCAACACTGAATGAGGGTCCCTCCTTCCACTTCCTTGCTGGCCTGTTTTTGGTCTTTATTTCTTGATAACCACTCTAAGTAGAGCGAGATGTTAATTTGTATTTCCCCGAAGCTAGTGATGTCAAACATTCCTTAAATGGTCCTTTGCCATTTTTACTTCTTTAAAAATGCTTTTACATCTTTCTTGGTTATGTATTTGTATGTTTATTTATGGCGTGTGTACCACAGCATACATATGGAAGCCAAAGGATGGCTTCCAGGGATCTGTTCTCTCATGTTACCATGTGGGTCCCAGGGATTGAGCCCAGATTTTCAGGCTTGATGCCAAGTGCCTTTGCTCGCTAAGCCATCTCACAGGCCCTATTTGCACTTCTTTTGGAAATTCTCTTGTCAGATCTACAGTCCATTTTTGGATTGGGTTGATTTCTTGATATTGCATTTGAGATGCCAGAAAGCTAGAAAGGAGTTATTGAGCGGGAGGACGTCTTAGGGAGGGGGGATAGGAGAGCACAGGTGCAGTGAAAATAGAGGAGAAATATGACAGGTTGAGAGGTTTGAGTGGGGAAGGGGAGACGAGAGGGCTGGGGGGAAGAATTAATAAAAATGAAAGGCACATGACACGGCCATATAATAACCCAGGATATTGTAAGCCAATATACCAACAAATACATTCTAAAATTAAAAATACAATTAAATTTAAAAGAAGTTAAATTAAAAATATAAGCCAAATTAAAAATATAAGTTAAAAAAAGAGTTCAAAGGGAAATATTCTCCAGGACTTCTCCTAAAAACCATGGGATATTAAAGATAATCCTAGTGCCAGGAATGGGGTGACTCATGAGTTCTCAAAGCCCCCAAACAATGTCAACTCTTCCCATTTTCTTGGTTGCTCAGGAGTAGATGATAAGACACTATTACTGAAGACACCATATACATTGCTTGTAATATATATATATATATATATATATATATATATATATAGTAATTGGTGTGTGATGTGTTTATATACATGTTATATATGTGTGTATACATATTTATTTATATATTGAGCTGTCATTGAGCTAGAAGCTTCCTCTCTCCTGGCTAATTGCCAGGGATCTGGAAAGTGGGAGAAGAATAAATGAGGATGTGGAGTAGGGACTATCACAGAACATTACATATGTATATGAAACTGTGGAATAAAAAATAAATTTAGAGCCAGGCAGTGATGGTGCATGACCTTTAATCTCAGCACTCAGGAGGCAGAAGCAGACAGATAGATCTCTGTGAGTTCAAGGCCAGTCTGGTCTGCAGAGAGAGTTCCAGGACAGGCTCCAAAGAAACCATAGAAAAACAAATAGATAAATAAATAAACAAGGAAAAGGCAAGACCTAGAAAGGGCAAATACTATAGAAATATAGGATCATTTCTACTTTGACAAGACTGCTAGATTCTTTTCCTTGGCTTTTTGGGACAAGGTCTCCATGTGTTCCTAGCTGGCCTTTAACTTGCTATGTAGATCAGACTGACCTCAACGTTGTGACTCCCCTGCCTCTGCTTCCCAAACACTGAGATGATAGCTGAGCTCACCACGCCTGGCAGGATTGCCAGACTCTTCAGGAAAACTAAAAGTAAAATGTGGCTCATAATAACAAAATCCTGCATCCACTTTTAACAGTGATGGACATGTGACAGGGGAACATTGATTGGGAAATTGACATTTTGACAATCCAGTGTTTAACAACTCAGCTTTGAAAATACTGCCCGGAGTGACCACACTGTGAGGTTTTCCTTCTTATCTGTCTTCACTGGCAAGCGTTTTCAATGGAAGCATGTGTTAGATGGGTGTTTTACTTGGCAGCAGCCTAATCGTTTAAGTATAGATTTCAGAAATCAAATGTTTGCTTTATAAGCAAACATTTTTCAAACAGAAGCATTTCTACCAATTGTTCCTTCAAAACAAATGTCTGTCTTGGAGCCAGCGTGGGAGACCGAGCATCCTAGCAAGCTTCTCCTACAGGGCTGTCACCGTCCTTCACCATTTTATATTGGTCACAGTCTCTTTCAGATCTCTGTGGGTTGCTTACAGGGCTGGTCTCTACAACAGATTTTGCAAGATGAATGCAAGCACTTTTCAATGGACGTGTTCCTGGAGAGAATTGAAAATATATACTATATTAAATTTTATCTCTATATCTGCAATGTTTTGGGATATGAATATTTGCAGTACTTATTTAGTTTTGTTTTCAGGTACACGGTGCTAAGAAGATTGGGAACTCCCAACTCAGGGATCTATATGGAAGCTGAGGCGGGAAGATGGGAAGAGCCAGAGGTGATGGCTGACTCCAAGGAGACAGTGCCTTCCAGACCCAGCAGGACTGACGCACTTGTGGACTCACAGAGACTGTGGCAGCAGACATGCAACCTGACCTGCACAGGACCAAATCAGACGAGATCCCACCACTGAGGAGAAGAGCAGACACAAAGCACCACTCTTAACCAAGAAGCTATTTGCAGCTGGGAGAGGTATTTTCTCCAACAGTGTGTCACTGGGTTTATCAGCCACACTCCAGGGCACGCTCCATGCCCAAGGGTAATTGACTAATACAAAATGGATTCCATGATTTTTATGCACTTTTTGTTTTTTCTTATTTTGTTTAGGTATTTTTGTCTGATTTATTATTATTATTAGTTCTGATTTGCTGGGTTTTTTTTTTTTTGAGACAGGGTTTCTCTGTGTAACAGCCCTGACTGTCCTGGAACTCTCTTTGTAGACCAGGCTGGCCTTGAACTCACAGAGCTAGGCCTGCGTCTGCCCTCCAAGTACTGGGATTAAAGGCATGCATCACCAGGTGTTTGTTTTGGTTTTTATTATTTGTTATTTCTTGTTTTTTATTAAGAGAGTAAAAACATGAAGTTGAAGGAGGGAGAGGAATATGATCAAAACATATTATATGAGTGAGAGCCGGGGTTGTCCCTGTGTTGCCTGCTTTGGGACCCATTCCTCCTATTGGATTGCCTCATTCAGCCTTAATAGAAGCGGAGGTGCCTAGTTTCACTGCAGTTTGATATAGCATGGCTGGCTGATATCCATGGGAGGCCCAACCTGGACCTGAAAAGAAACAGTGAGGAGGAGTAGATGGGGTGGGCATCGCGGGGACTGAGAGGAGGGAGGGGAAACTTTGATTGGACTATAAAATAAAAAATAAATAGATAACAAAACATATTATAGGAAATAAATTGAATAAAAACTATCCTAAAAGAAGAATTGTGGATAAAGATGCTTGCCACCAAGCCTAACAACCTGAGTTCAATCCCCAGAACTCTCATGGCGGAAGAGCAAGAACAGATGACCACAAATTGTCCTCTGACCACCACACACCCACAGTAGCATATGCATATCCATCCATACACTCAAAATAAATAAAATTAAAAAAGGCTAGTCTAGCTTCCCTGTATTACTGAGGCATCTTTTCAACTACAAGTGACAGAAGCTGAATTAATCTCGTATCAACTTGTTTAAAAGGAGACTTAATGGCTCACAAGTGAGAAACAGCTTCTGAGTTTGAGAACAGACAGATTTGGGGGTTTAAACAATGCCACCACGCCTCAGTCTTTCTCCTCAGCTCTTGGTTCTGCCTCTTTTGTTCTGGATTTAGTCTCAGGTAAAATCTTTCATCCTTTCTGCAATTCAGGGACACATGAGTTCTTTCTTAATCGGTCCCATAAAAGTTCTAGAATCCGGTGTTGCTGGGTAATATGGATCACACACCTACCCTTCCATTATCATGAAGAAAATAGAGTATGGTGACTGTTCAAACCAGGGCCTCAGTCCCAACTAAGACCACAGACTTAGATGGAACAGAAAGTGTCTCAAAGAAAAGCCACGGCATGTAGAAGATATACGTGTGTGTGTGTGTGTGTGTGTGTGTATGTGTAGATATACAAGAATGGGGTAGATATTGAACCATAGAGAGCGAGTATTGGGTAGAGAGATGGTTCAGCTGTTAAGAGCACTTCTTGCTCTTTCAGAGGATCCAGGATCCAGTCTGACTTCCCAGAATGCAAATGGGTGGCTCACAACTACCTGTAACTCCACCTCCAGGGGATCTGATGCCCTCTTCTGGCCTCTATGGGCCTGCGCGTGCACACACACACACACACACACACACACACACACACACACACAAAACACATAACTCACACAGGCACAAACACACAAGAATAAAAATCAATCCCTTTAAAAAGGTGCATATCTTCTCTATGCAGGCAATGTATGCTAACGGTGAGATTTTTTTTAAAAATATAAAGAACATTGCCATCATCAAGCACCAGCTGGTCATACAGCATCTCCCTTCACTTTGGGGATGATGGATCGTAGTTCCTGGTCTTCCTTTGAAGCCACTGGGTTTCTTACAAGCAGAGCTTGGATCTGTCATTTTGGCTCCTCCAGCCAATCATCCTGGGAGGCATAGCAGTACATAACTGACCTGAGAACACCTCCTTTTCCTATTCACTTTCTAGAATAGATTTGGAAGTCATCAGTGACATGTAAGGAGAGGTTCCTTGGTGGAGCTTCTCAGAGACAGCTTAAGCAATCTCTTAAATCTTTGCCCCTGTAACCTGTCCTTAACCCCATCTTTTTCTCAAATGTGTTGATTGGGGGTTCACATGTCATCTTCAAAAACTGAGGAATGAGGGTATAGGCTAAGGATGGAAGAACCACAATACAGGAGCCTGGGTCCCTTTCTAGAATCAATTAGCTGCAATACTAGACTGCACTTCCTGTCCCAAGACCTCTTGAGCAACACAATACCCCTTTCCCTCCAACCAATCCCTAACCAACACACACGCTCCCTATCCTTGCCCTCACTCATAATGCTTTTATTCATTAGGCATACTACTTGGCATGCTTGATGGCTCCCCACTTTAATTATTCTTGTTAACAGTAGCTAAGATCGTGGTATCTATTCTTCAGGCAGGCTTCTGGTCAACACAGGCAGTATAGCTAAACGCCAAATACATAAACCTAAATTAAGCCAAGTGGGTCCATCTTGGCTCCAGTATGTAAACTGAATCCATCCAGAGGATAACACTGGTACCCTAGAAAGATGGGGTTCACCTCCCCAGTGCTTCAGAAGATTACTCTTGTGTACCCTTCTAACAATCAGGGCTTAGGCTCTTTCTCATGCCAGTCATAAAAAGCTAGAAATTGAATTATGCCCATAATTATCAAGCACTCGTAAATAAACCTAAACCTTTCCTGAAGCGAGGGTCTCCTCATGTGCCCCCCTCGAGCTCCCATCAAGCCTTCTGACTTTAACTACGCTTTCATAAACACTTCTTCCAATGAAAACGAGGGTCTCCGCATGTGCCTCCCTCGAGCTCCCATCAAGCCTTCTGACTTTAACTATGCTTTCATAAACACTTCTTCCAATGAAAGAAGGGAAACCAAGAGCTCCATCCCCCCGAGTGGAGCATGCTGATGAAGTTCCTACCTTCCTATCGCCTTTCCAAGCCTTCCTCATGGTCCCATCGTTCTCACTCAGATTTTGCCAGTGCAAGCCAGAAGCTTCGGTCCATTTTCTCCTTAATGGGAAATGCCAGCACTTGCCTGTGGGCTGGCCGAGTACCTCTCACATAGTAACTGCAGAGCCCCATCGAGTGCCATCTTGAGGATCGGAAACCTAAGTCTCAAACATTATGTGATCCAATCCACATAGAGACAAGAACCAGTAACTTACATGGCCCCAGCAAACGATCGAATACTCTTCTAAATCAATCCAGTTCATTTTTAATTAGATCTAAATTTGAAGGGCATTCATGACTTCTATATGGAATATGGAGTTGAGGGCTCATGTAGCATCAGCTCTAGGCAAAAACCAGGTCAACCTTTGGTGACTCACTCTCTTACTTTCTAGATCTCTGAGTCAAAGGTCAATAAATACATATACCGGAAGGAAACTGCTGCATAGCTGAATGCTGTGGAGCTGGGTGGAGTGGGGATGTGGTAGGTCAGGAAAGACAGAGAGCTGATGAGGAGAGAAAGGAGGGAGGACAAAAAAGAATGGCAAATTTTCCTCATCCCTTAGAAGAAACCCAATAGCAGGAGTTAGGAACCTTCCTTTGCTTGCTATTTTCGTGGGTTCCTGTATGAGGGATAAGTTATGTGTAACTAGTGTCACATGGCTGAATCACATGAGCCCAATATGCTTCCCTCAGCCAAATTAATCAGGAATGGGAACCTGACTCAACACAGCTACCTATACATGAAGAGGCGACCTAGTTCAGTTATCTTTGTCTAGAGACTACCTACAAGAGAGGGGCCAGCTGATCAGTCATATCTTTTCTCCTGGGAGTGCAATTTTATGAGAGAGCCTTTGGGTCTATACGAGCAGGTGTGAGGGAAGGAGCAGCAGCAAGCAGACGGCCATTCTCCACTGGATCTTCCTTATCCTATTATCTTTTCTTTTCTTCCTATCTTCCTTTCTTCCTCCTTTCCTCTCCTTCCTTTCCTCCCTATGCCCCTCTCTTTCATATTGTTTGAGACAGGATCTGACAAGGCTCTCAATGGCCTGGAACACACTATGTATACCAAACTGGATCCAATTCATGAAGAGCCTTTGTCTGCTGGAGTTAAAGGCATGTGACACCATGCCCACTCCCACTCCTTGATTTTTAAGAGTTCAGACTTGTGGGAAATAATAGAATCTATATTTATATAGCTTCTTACAAGGTTTACAAGAATCTTTGGTTACACTTATTGTGTGTGTGTGCGTGTGTGTGTGTGCGTGCGTGTGCGTGTGTGTGTGTGTGTGTGTGTGTGCGTGTGTGCTCTTGCTGCAGCATAAGTGTTGAGGTCACAGGATGACTTGACAACCTGCAGAAACCACTCTCCTCTTCCACTATGTAGGTTGGAGCATTGCTAGGCTTGTTAAGTATCTTTATTGGCTGAGCCATCTCAAAGGCCCAAGTTTCTTTCTTATTTATTTATTTATTTAGTATACAATATTCTGTCTGTGTGTATGCCTGCAGGCCAGAAGAGGGCACCAGACCCCATTACAGATGGTTGTGAACCACCATGTGGTGGCTGGGAATTGAACTCAGGACCTTTGGAAGAGCAGGCAATGCTCTTAACCTCTGAGCCATCTCTCCAGCTCCAGGCCCAAGTTTCTTGAAGATTCTTAAAAGAATCATAAAACAATTTCTTTGTAACCAAAGAATCCTAAGACCGTAGTTTTATTTATTTATTTACCCTAAGTACAAATAAATACATGGCGATACATAATTGTTCCTTACCAGGGGTATTTGGGAGTCACAGGAGTCATTTGAGGACCCATGAGTTTGGCTGAGTGTTCAATAGTTCATCTGACATTTTCTTGTGTTCATTTCAGCCAGCGATGAAAACATAGCATGATTCAGAGTTCCCTCAAGGAACAGGACTGATGGAATGAATACATATGTATGGTAAAGGGAGATCTATTAGAGTGGCTCACAGGCTGTGGTCCAGCCAGTCCAAAATAGCTGTCTCTCAAGGAAAAAGCCAAGAAGCTGGTAACTGTCCAATCCATGAGGATGGATGTCTCACCTGGTCTTCAGTCTACACTGGAACCCTGAAGAAATAGGTTCTTATGCCAGCTAAGTAATGAATGTCTCATCGCCAGGATAGAGACCTTACCAGCAAGAGCGAGGCAAGCAGCCATATGTCTTCCTTTATATGAGCTGCACCAGAATGTAAAGTCCAGATTTAGGGTTTACTCTTCCTACCTCAAAAGACCCCATCAAGAAAACATCTCACCGGCTTGCTCAGCTTGAGTTGTAGTGGATTGCAGATAAAGTCAAGCTGTCAATCAAGATTAGTCATTACACAGAAGCTGAAATTTGCCATCTAATTCTTCATTTTCACCTCCTAGAAATGAAAAATAATACGTCATATAATGCTCCAAGTATACAGCTACCATTAGAATTAAATTGATGATGGACAAAATAAGAGAGATTTGAAAAGGAAAATCAGTCTTTCTTTAGCCTAAACATGAAGTTAGGAGGGAGTTCTATACACATTTTCCCCCAAGGAACTAGATTTTGGCATGTTGAAAAGGTTCCTGCTCAAAAGTTGTAATAGACCAGGATCTATCATTTCGAAGTTGCGAGTTTTGAAAGCTGGTCTTGTTACATTTTTAAAAATCTATTGCATGTATAAAGCACGTGTGCATGCCACAGCAAGTGTGTGGAAGTTAGAAGACAACATGCAGAACTTGGTTCTTTCCTTTTAATGTGTGGGTCCCAGGAGCAGAACTGAGCGGTCAGGCTTGGCAGCAGGCATCTTCATCCACCGACCCTTCTCACTGGCCTGGCATGCTGGTTTAAATGATCCATATTTTGTCCTAGAGTTGGGTCATGAATTATCCACAATGTCTTTTCACAGTTCTCTGTGAGTTTTTGCATTTGTGAAATTGAATTTGCACGTTCGTGGAACTTGAGATCCGTTAGACTATTTTCTTTCTATAAAAAGCAGCGCAGTTTTACAAGGCAGGAGGGCAGTGTGCAGCTCCTGCCTGGAATCCGAGCTGTAATGTCATCTGGCCTGCGTCAGCCATCTCCTTCCCATGTTTACGAGGTGCTTTTCCACCGAGTGTGGACCCGGGATGGAGAAGCTTTAAATCACCTTTAACTTGAGGCTCACACTCTCTTTGCTTTGGGGATCTCAGAACAGCAACAGCAGTTAGACGGAGGAATGATCCACGTGCTAACACGTCAGCAGAGGCAGCGGGAGAAGCAGCCTGGGCAACAGCAGGAACAAAGGTGTCATGTCACGTGGCGTTTAGAGAGAACAGTGGAGCATTCTAAAGGTGATGCATGGATCCAGTTAGCAGAGCAGGGGATGCTGGTCTTTTTCTCACTTAGCGTCTCCTCCTTCAACAAACACAGGATTGAACAGTCTCTGTGCCTGACACTCTGCAAGCTGCAAGTGATACTTGCTCGTCAGGCCCACTCTGGCCAGTGCCCGTCACAGGGAGGTTGCACAAAGGCGTCTGGCAGATCCCTCAGGAAAATGAAATGATTATAGAAGGTCTATGGCCTGTGCAAGATGGACCCCCTCCTACCAGTTTTTTTTGGAGGTACAACGGAGAAAAATTGTAGATATTTAAGATGCACAGCACAAATAGTTTGTGAGTGTACTGTGAAACAATTAGCTTCAGCGAGTGGACACTTCCAGAATCTCATATGGATGTTGTGTGTATAATATGAATAAAAATGTGAATTTTTGAAAGAACAAGACTATGCCATATTTGTCAAAGTATAAACTAAAGGGGAAGACAAGACTCCGTAGTTTAAGATCGGATAAAAAGCAAGGCGAGAGAAAAGCATAAAGGCTGATCGCTGGCGTGCCTTAGCTTGAGCATGAGCTTGATCCAGTCTTAACCACTTACTTATATACTATTTGTGTAAAGACTACTTTTAAAACATATAATGGTGGCTTTGGAAACTTTATCTCTTCAAAGACTTCTGGTAATGGTGACGGCAAGAAACAGCTCGAGTTTTAGAACCCTCCAATTCTCACCAGAGCCTGATTGGCCTTAAGCCATATTCACCATCAAGGAAACGGATTTCTCTTAACTTCATGGTAAACATCTGCAAGCCCCATGCCCTACTCTGCCACATCCCACCTTGATGTGCCAGGCTGGAGCAACCATATCTCTCCCCAGGTGGTTAACTACGACGCTTGATTCTGGATGGCGCTTTACAGAAGTTCAGAAGGGGTGTTTTTGTGAGGCGTGAAGAACTGGGGATGACGCGGGATTCAGCCATGGCCCTCAGAACTCCCTCCTGCCCAGAATCTTAGGATGGGGTCTTATTGGAGAATGGATTCTTTATAGATACCAACTATTTAAGTTAAGGACATATTGGATTAGGACAGGCCCTAGTGTCCTTGTAAGGTGACCATGGGAAGACACACACACACACACACACACACACACACACACACACACACACACACACACGAAAGACGAGTAGGTGGAGGTAGCTTTGGAGTGTGATGTTACCACAGTCCCCAGAGCCATGGGAAGTTGGAGAGAAAGGAAGGATTCTTCTCAGCAGGCTTTGAAAGGAATATCACCCTGACTGTAACTTGATGTCAGATTTCTGGGCCCATGAATTGGGAGAGTAAAAAATATTCAGTTGCTATAGGCCACCTTGTCTGTGATACTTTTCTTACTTTTTAAAGGAGCAAAAGGGAGCTAATAGGCACATTGATAGGATTGCATTTACAAACTAAAAGCAACGAACGTCGGCTGAATAAGGAGAACGGCTTTCATCAGTGAACTGATGCATGGCAGGGTCTGGTTCTGTCTCTCACAGGGAGACACAATGGCCTGCACAGGCTGGTAGCTGTGATTTACCTCAGTCCTAGAAGGTTCGAGGGAAGTCTGGTGTTTGCAGCTTCTCTTCTGTTTGCCTCAGGATAGACCCAAGAACTGGTCATCTCCTGGCTGCCACCATCTTCCCAGGCACTCAGCAAGAAGTATGGTTCAAGTTGGCCCATGAAAATTAGTCTTGGTGGCACTGAACTCTGGGCCTGGGAAGAACAGGTGTCCTGGGCCTATCTGCTGCCCCAAAGCTGGGGCTAGAACAAGTTCTCTAGAGCCTCAAGAAAGAAGTCAAATTGAAGTCTTGGAAATAGCTCTAAAAAATCACAGCACACAGACCTGGGTTTGGGTTCTCAGTCTACTGTAGAAATTACTGTGCAACCTCAAGCTTGCAATTATTTACTTCCTGTCTTTTTCCTTTTTGTTTGTTTGTTTGGTCTGGTTCTCTGGAAATTAGGAACAAGAAAATAATGAGTTCACACTAACTGAATATTTGCTATAAAATTTGCAAAGAATTTTTTTGCTGAATTTGTATTCTAAATTGCAGAATTAACCATGTGTCTCACTCTGCCCCAGACAATTCATTTTAGATATCATTAGATTTTACTTTTTCTTGGAGGAAGGGGGATGAGAGTTCATTCCGTAACCTAGACTAGGCTTGAAATTGACATCCTCTTGCATCTACCTCCCAAATTTTGGGATTACAAGGTGTCCCCCAACACCTGGCTCCATTGTGATGATAATAAAGAGGAATTCTTTCCACCAAAAAAGGGCCCACCCTACTTGACCATACATAACATGGTTACCCAAGCTATGAGGGCGTTCCCGGGCACACAACAGAGGAAACCATTCAGGTGTAGACCTGAGCCTGGGCTAGTGACTGTAGAAAACACAGAGGTAAGAAGTCAACCATTCTCCCTGGAGGAGGGCACGCTGGGTATCTACCACTAACATACACACATGTTATTTTCATTACATTTCATCTCAGGGTAGAGGGAAAATGTCATTGGTATATAATGCTGTAGAGAGTTGGGTTTCAAATACAAACTATCCAGTGCTCTGCTTAATAATTAGATGATTGGTTTCCTAATGCTTTACATGATGCAGAAATCCTTGGCATATTATTCCACAGCTGTTCAAGCTGTGCCGCGGCATTTGAGCAAATTGATTGCAATGTTCGGATATGCCTGGAATTCATTATATTTTGTTTTACATTTAAAATAATGGAATATAGTCATCCTCATCCCCTCCTCCAACCAACTCTCTGGCGCACTTTCAGGAAAAAGTTGCATTGCGAATGAGAGGTGCTGGCCTTCTTGGGTTGTGCAGATGAACTGGAACAGGCTGTGGTGCGCAGTGGATGCCCTCCCGCTAATGAACATGAAAATGTTATTATATGGTAAGTAGGAATGTGGGTCCCCAAGCTCAGTGCCCAAGAAGATCACCTTATTTCCATGTCAAGGGGCCATTTAGCCTTGGTGAAAGCAATTTAATCTTAGTTAGGATTCCCGGGTATGCCTGGCACTCCGGGTCTTGGATATAGGAGCCCACTGGGTCTTCGGTCCCAAGCGCATTTGTGTCACTGCCAAGGTCTTTCTGGTCCCTGAGTGTGTTCCTTCAGGTCTCTGCTGACTCCATCTGGGGCACAGAAGACTTGTGGCACAGCCAGCTGTGACCTTTGCCTCCACAAGCCATGTTAGTTTTCGAGTGCTGTTGTCACAGAAGACCACAACCCCAGCTGCTCCCGAGCCACAGATACACTACCTTACAGGTCCAGCGGCCAGAAGTCCCGTATGAGTGGCACAGACTCAAACAAGGTCTCCCTTCGGGAAGCCATGCAGAAGAATCCATGGGCTTGCTGTTGTCACGTTTGGAGGCCACCTACACTTACTGACTCAGAACCAGTCCTGTACCTTCAAAGACCACAGCCAAGCAGCACCTGCATCCTTCCTGATAATGTTCTATAGCCTCCCACCCAGAAAGAGCCTGGACCACACTGGCTCCACCTGAAGACTTAAACACCCCATGCGGTCTCTTTCACTGCGTAAAGCCGTATAGTCTTGGATCCCAACGACAGGGATGTGGCATTTGGTGGGACCTTTCAGCACCCTTGCAGATTCCACATGGCTGCTGTTAAGTTTCAAACCCAGGACAAATGGCTGACATACCTACTTAACATATCAAAGCAGACCTGGCCTCCAGGTTCTCTCAGCATCCCTCAGCCCTTACCCTTTGCCAGGTATGGCTGGCATACCCAGAACTTATCAGCCAAGGGGCTGGGCTGCCCTTCCCTCAGAGCTTCTTCCCTATAGCATCCAGTTACTTCCATTACCTGCCCCTTTATGTACCTTTGGCCTCCTGGCTGCTGCACTTGGTTCCCCTCTTTCCCTTCCCCTCCCTGTCTCCCACATGGCCCAGCTCAGTCTGGCCATGCCCACTCCAGACTCTCCCAGATGCCTCTGCCTTTGACTATGCTCTCCCACCTATCTATGATAAACTTGCTCCTCCTCCCTACCTAGGGTGGTCATGTCATTCCCTATCCTTTTTATTTATTTATTTTCATTCATCTGTTGGTCTCTAGGGCCTCAATTCCCCCGCAAGGCTCTCTCAACATCATCATTCAGCCTCCAGTCTGGGGTGCGCACACCTCTCTGTTTTTCTATCTTCACACCCCCATTAGCTCACCCCGCCCCCACTCAGTCCTAGGGAGCCGTATTTTAAGTTTGGATGAGGAAGGTATGACTCCTCTCTCTGCTAAACATTTTCCCTAAACCCATAATCTGCTAAGTGTTCCCAAATATTTAAACTTTTGAAACACACACACACCAACTTATTGTCTGTTTCTGATTTTTGCTCGGCCACTCCCTCTTCCTGAGATTATAGGCCAGGGCTAACTCATTGACAGAAGGGATGGAAGCAAAGGGTTGAAGTATGGGAAGAAGGAAAAAAATCTATAAATTGGTATCTTATGTACTAATTTAAATACAGACCCTTCTGAAGCTGAGAACTAAGGCATGCAACGGGAATGGGGCATGGGATCTGGCAGCGCAAGCAGGGCTCCCAAATTCCACCTTCCTCTGCTGTCTTCTCACCCTGCTCCCTTTCCCTGCAGCTGCCTGGCTCTGCACAGGATCACCCCAACTCTTTCAAACCAGTGCTTAAGATCTACAGAGAAACCTTCATCCACAGACTGCTTTTAACATGACCAAGACAAGTGGCATTTTCACCAGAAACTGTGTTCACTGAGATAAACGAAGCTAAACCAACCCACTTTACAGCCAGGGAAGACATGTCTGGCTTTCTCCCTTCACTCTTAACCCATCCGCCATTTTTATCTTTGTCCATTTCTCCAGATGGGCACCCATTATTCTTTGACACAGCAAAAAGCCAGGGAACTCCTCTTCTTCCTGGTCACCATTAGAGACCATATTGGCAAATCTGCCCATCTACTTCCACTTGACTCCCCCAGCCTGAGGCATCACCCCATTAAGGATAGATGGAAGCACCCAGTCTTTGAGCCTTAGGCAAATGTCCACCACACACACACACACACCATATGAAAAACAATATAAAAGCATTTCAAGAATGTGCTTACTATACAGTTGGGGAGGAGAAAAGTACATTTTTCAATCAGACATGTGGAATTTTAATGAAGAAAACTGTTCTAGTTTGTTGTCTGCTGTTGTGATAAATACCATGACCAAAGGCAACTTGAGAAAGGAAGACTTTATTTTAGTTTCTAGGTTATAATTCATAATTGAGAGGAGATGGAACTAAACTCAAGGCAAAAGTTCGAAACAGAAACTATGGCGGAACGCAGCTTCCTGGTTTGCTCTTGGGCTATCATCTATTTTCAGCTAACCCTCTTATGAAGTCCAGGCCCCAGATGCTCAGAGATGGCGCCACCCACAGTGGACTGGGTTCTTCTACATTTAATTAGCAATTGAGGCATTAATAAGCAATGGATGCCCCACAGGTCAATCTGATGGAGGCAAATCCTTAGTTGAGATTCTCTCTTCCAAGGTATGTCATGTTGACAACCAAGATTAGACATGATATAAGGCTGGGAATATAGATTAGGGGGAGAGTCACTGTTCTGCACGGGTGAGGTCCTAGATTTCAGTCCTTAGCTCTGAAAGAAAGAAAGAAAGAAAGAAAGAAAGAAAGAAAGAAAGAAAGAAAGAAAGAGAAAGAAAGAAAGAAAGAAAGAAAGGAAGGAAGGAAGGAAGGAATAACTTAGAGGCCTTCAGTAGACATTTGCATATGGCAAACTGTACATGGAAGTTGCTCAACATTAGGTACTGGATAAGCACAAATCCAAACTTCAAGGAAGTGCATCCTCATAGCTACCAAGATGGTTACTATCCACCATATACCACACATACAGTAATAGGCATTGCTGAGGACATGGAAACCTGAAGCTTCACACACGCGTAAAATGTAAATGTGCTGGACACCGAAGAACATATTTCAGTAGCTCCTCAAAAGTTAAAAACTGAATTACTATATGACTCAGAAACTCCACCCCTAGGTCAACAGGCAGAAACTCTGAAAATAAGTTCTCTAATATAATGGCATATGTGCTTACAATGTTGAGAAGAACACCAAAGAGGAAGCAATCTGCATACCCATTAACAGACCTTACGATACATTCATAAATGGAGCTTATCATTTGTAAAAGGGCTGGAGCGTAGCCAAGAGTATTGGCAATAGCCTATAATACTTGGAGGTCTATGTGGCCACATTAGCCATCAACTCAAAAAAGAGGAAACTCATTCCTGGTACCGGGGTTTTTATTTGCTAGCATGAGGTGTTTAGTTGGGGTATTGTCCTCCTCCATTGTAGAACAGTTTCATTAAACCTCTTTTTACATATGTATATATTTTAGGAAGATCCTACAGTAGTAGGCTTCACATGGGCTCTTTTGAAAGGCCTTTAGTGTTAACCATCCCTTCCATAGTCCCTCATCTGTTACCCCCCTTTCCTATCTTCCCCGTTATATTAGTCCCCTTTAGTCCTTCATACTACGGTGTTCTATCTCCCTTCCCTTGAAGGATCCTCCCAATTCCACAGTCCCTTACTAAATTCCTGACCTCTGAGGGTACCTCAAATGGAGCACACATATCTGAATACTCAAAGCTAGCATCCACAAATGAGACAAAATATGTAACATTTGTCTTTCTGAATGAAATATCATTCATTTCTAGGTCCATTCATTTACCTGTGAATTTCATAATTTGATTTTCTTAACATCTAAACAATGTTCCATAGTCTAAATAGACTACATTTTCATTATCCATTCATCAATTGTTAGATAGGTAGGCTGTTTCCGTTTCCTGGCTATTATGAATAGAGCAAAAATGCTTCATATTCTAGCTGTTGAAATAATGGTCTCTAAAATATATGCTCAATAAGAAAACCGAGAGCTTCTTTTTTCACATTTTCAAGATCCAAGTTATGATAAATGTACCTTTCTGCTTTGAGCTTTTATATTGCAAGAGAACGTAGTAGATCATTTTGATTTGTGTGAGTAGGCAACATTTAAAAACATACTTCATGATATCAACTCTCATCAGAAAAGTGGCCTTAGGGAAAGAAGATGAAATACACATCACACATTTATGGACAGGTGACAGAAGGGTGAGTCAGCCATATATCCAACAGGCACAAGTAACACCCGGATATTTATGATCCATCAGTCTTCCTCCCCAGAGTAACGAGGAAAATATAGGGCAAAGGAACCTGAAAACTTTGAGTTTAAGAATACATTTAGGATTTATTCTATTGTCTCAATGGCTTAGTGTTGCATTACCATATTAATGAAAAAATGTCCCTTCCCCACATCAAGATAATTTAGCTTTAAAATATAAAATAACTGAAAAAATCATCAATATGCTAAAAAGTTTAGAAAACATCACTAAAAGATTCTATCACATATCAATTATCTATCACCCATCAATCATCTATCTATCTATCTATCTATCTATCTATCTATCTATCTATCTATCTATCTATCATTTATCTATCCATCTCTCTCTCCCTTTCTCCCCACCTCCTAATTAAGATATTTATACTATGTTTGTGAGGCTGATAAATAGCCTTCACCCACCCCCGTGTGTCTAAATTTTATTTTATTTTTTGTATATAAAATCACTATGTAGCTTAGGCTGGCCTCTTAGGTTGTTGCAACTCTCCGGACTCTAGTAAAGTAGTCTAGCTCTCCCTCTTGACTGTATCTATGAGATTCTATACCTCAGTAACTTGAGTCTTATACAGAAAAGAAGCACAGCTATTGAACCTGGAGGCATGGTGCAGAGGTTAAGAGCATGGCTACTCTTCCAGAGGTCCCAATTTCAGTTCCCAGCACCCGGGCAGCTCACAACGGCCTGTGACTCAGTTCCAGAGGCTCCAGTGTCCTCTTCTGGCCTCCACAGGCAATTCATTTACATGCAGTATATACATGTATGCAGGCAAACATTCAGACATGTAAAACTAAAAGAAACATTTGCTATTGAACATCCACAACAAGCTAGATTCTGCTGCATGGATGTATTATGGATAAACATAGTTTGTTGCATATATATATGTAAGTAAGTCCTCATTTAATACTCACCCAAATCTCATGAATAAGTACAGCATCTCATTTGTAGAGGTGAGAACCCTGAGGCTGAGAGAGGATAATTATCTAAGGTCCCATAGCTAACAGCTAATCAAGCACAGGGTCTTCGGCCTTCAAGAGCAAGGCTTGAGAATACAAGTTAATGAGTTAATGAAGAACCTAGCATGCCAACAGCAAAACAGACTCCTGTGGGTTGAGGATGGAACGCAGTCCCAGCCTGGATTTCGGGGATGGCGACTAACCTTCTCACAAGGATTTTTCACGCACACTCCGAGCTTCGTTCCTGCCTTAACGGAGCTTCCAGCCTAGAGGCTGGCTAAGTCATCCAGCCAGTGATCCAGTGGCTCTGAAGTGCTGTGAAAGTGAGTCAAAGCATAGCCCAGAAGGCCCTTCTGATTCCAAGTAGACTCTCGAGATGATGGGGAAGAGGTGAAAAGACATCGTTTAACAACAGCCAACAGAATGATTTTAACAAGAGGTCTTTGACGGCCTCCACAGGCATTGACAGGGTGGACACCAGCTCCATTCAAAGGCAACAAGCTCTGTTTCATAAGACATTCCAATGTGCCGTGGCCTATCTTCTGTCTCATAAATAAAAGCATCTCCTCAGAGAAGGTTGCCTTCCGTTAAAAGATCACAGGGCATCCAGAGATTGCATTATTATCTTAAAAGGGACATGGAGATAAGATACCTTTCCATATAGGGAGCCTGGTTAACTCAAGGGCACAGGGCGGGGTGCTCCATACCAGATGACATACAGGCGAGGACCACAGAATTGGGGCATTCAGGTCGTGTCTCACTCCAATGCATCTAACCGTGGAAACTCAATCGGGTCCAGAAATGAATCAATTTCCTTTGCCTGTGTCCTTAAATTTGATGAATAGAGCCTTTGCTTAGAGCCACTGAAGCTGCTATTCATCTCAGTTAGTTGCTAAATAAAACGTTGTTCTTGGATGTAATTCTGGTGGATATGACTTTGGAGATTTTTTTTTTCGTTTAACTATGTAAGCCCAAATTATTCCCCAAGTGATTCTACACTTGAGCTATTTTCGTTACACACGCTCCATATTTCTTTCCACCTTAGACTAGCAACTCAGAAGACCACGTTTTCTTGTTGAATATAAGGGAAAATCTAGCACAAGTACACACTTTTGTGATCAACAGCCAACGTCATCCTTATTGAGAATTACTTCTTTCTTACGTGTATACATATGTGTGCAGTATGTGTATGCACACAGTATGCGTATATGCAAGCAGCCCTGTGTGTGTGAGTGTGTGTGTGTGTGTAAGCTAGAGGTCGATGTTTGTTTTCTTCCTATATTCCTCAATTGCTCTCCACCTTATGTTTTGAGACAGGGTCTTTCACGGAACCTGAAGCTTGCAGAATCACAGCGGAGCAGCGATTTCCAGAGATCCGCCTCCCTCTTCCCTGCCCTCAGCACTTGGGTTATAGATGGGCAAAGCTGTACCTGGCTTTTCCATGGGAGCTAGGAATCCAAACTCAGACCTGCGAATCTGCTTAGAAGCATTTGACCCACTGAGCCATCTCCCCAGCCACTAAGAATCATAAATACTTTACTAATCAGTGCAGCTTGATAACCTGGGGAAAGTTTTGAGCCTTTAGACATACACAGCTTCAAGTCACAAAGAAAGATAAAGCTGAAGTAAACATTCTGGCCAGAGAATTAGCAATGTTGAGCTGAAATAAGGTTGAATGGAACTCTTTTCACACAATAATCCATATTCTGCTGACTTCTGTGGTGAAAGATGAGCTCAGTCATGGAACTCGTGGATGGTAGGATGTAACTGGGTGGAAAGTATTTTATCCACCTTTCTTTATGTTTTTAAATAAAATGTTATTTTTAATGTCAAGGAGGCATGTTTACAGCTTAGAAATAAATGTAACAAGTAAAAGTCTCATTATAGGCTTGCTTTCTGTCTTCAAAGAATAGTCTTTATGAACAGTTTCCAGAACTTATATTTCTTAATCTTTCTAAACCATAGGACTAAGGTTTATCGTAGGTGAAGAACAGCATGGTCTGGAGAATGGGACCCGTGGACCCAGAGGTCACACAGTTTCTGGCAACATGTGAGTCCATTTGAATGGGACGTTATCAAGACTGTGCGTGAAGTAAACCACCTTGGTAGTTGCTTAAAGTCTTTGTGAATTTTACACACACATGGACGGCTGTGTTGTACAGTGAATGCTATCCTAGACTTCAGGGGCAAGCAGTGCAGTGTTGGGTGGAAGATCTCAAAGAAGAAATTCCTGATTCTGCTGGCCTGGAGGTTTCAGTGCGCCTGGCTAAAGAATTTCTGTTGTTTTGTTGAGAGTCACAGAAGCTTAGGCATGTTGCTGGTCACTTAGAGGAATGTAAGATATCCAATAATTTAATTATTAAAGATATTTAAGGGACTAGAAATGTAGGTGAATGATAGACTATGCTTGCCTTGTATGTGTGAGTCCCTAGTTTTGATCTCCAGAGCTGCGAAGAAAGGAAGCAATGGTATGTTGGTGTGTCTTTTTCTATGTGTGTGTGTATGTGTGTGTTTTAACATAAGAATGCTACCCATAAAAATACAATAACAATCATAAATTACATATAAATAATGTACATAAATATAAATACATTTGTTTATATGAGTATAAATATAAGCTGAATCTCCATTAAATGAAAATCCAAGAGTTAAAGGGAAAGAAAATCTCAGGTGGAGAGCCCCAAAGAATTATTGCCTTAAAAATCTTGATTTCTGATGCCTGCATAGGAGACGCCATTTCCTTAGTTCCTCCCAGCCCAGATGTGCATATGCTGATGCCAGGCTGAGATCAGCAGAGAGTCCGAACATCTTCCAGAAACGTTTCTACCTTGACCAAATGGTGTCCACAAAACTTGATTCACTGGCTTCCCTTTTCCAACCAGCTTGCCTGATCTTTTTGTTGGTTTCTGCTGGCTTAACCTGCCCTGTCCATTGGCTCTTCGACCCAGGCTCTTTGAATTGTTTGCAAGTCTTGGTGACGGACTTAATAACTTAATGTTGCTGTCTTTCTTTTCTTCTTTCTTTCTTTTCTTCTTTCTTTCTTTCTTTCTCTCTCTCTTTCTCTCTCTCTCCCTCCCTCCCTCTTTCTTTCTTTCTTTCTCTCTCTCTCTCTCCCTCCCTCCCTCCCTCTTTCTTTCTTTCTTTCTTTCTTTCTTTCTCTCTCTCTCTTTCTCCCTCCCTCTCTCTCTCTTTCTTTCTTTCTCTCTCTCCCTCCCTCCTTTCTTTCTCCCTCCCTCCCTCCTTTCTTTCTCCCTCCCTCCCTCCCTCTTTCTTTCTTTCTTTCTTTCTTTCTTTCTTTCTTTCTTTCTTTCTCTATCTCCCTCCCTCCCTCTTTCTTTCTTTCTTTCTTTCTTTCTTTCTTTCTTTCTTTCTTTCTTTCTTTCTTTCTTTCTTTCAGGCCCTGGCTGTCCTAGTACTCACTTTGTAGACCAGGCTGGCCTTGAACTCACAGAGATTCCCCTGCATCTGCCTCTCGAGTACTGGGACTAAAAAGCATGTGCCGTCACCGCCCGGCCTCAGAGCAGATCATCTTGTCTGTTGATGGCCAAGGAAAAGATCAACTTGAAAATGTGAAGTGCTGCATGTGTCACCTCTTTACAGCAAGAAAATGTTTAAAAATTATCATGTAAGTACATGTGTTATGGATTGTTCCACTAGTGCCTCATATTTTAAAAATTTCTAGTTACAATATTGTAAATTGTGTGTGTGTGTGTGTGTGTGTGAAAAAGAGAGAGAGAGAGAGAGAGAGAGAGAGAGAGAGAGAGAGAGAGAGAGATTTTATGACTAACTGCTAATCTTGGGACCTCTCATCTCAGGGTCTCAAGCTCTTGCACTAGGAGTTAGGATTTATAACAAATCCCAGTTTTAGGCTTTTGCATTCAGACTGAATTATATACTACCAGCTAACCTAGGGTTCCAATCGACAAAACATAAATTGGAAGACTTAGCCTCCATAATCACACGAACAGGTTCTTCACATACTTTTTCTTTCAACCTCTCCCCCTCCATCTCCCTATGCGTGGCTCTCTCTGTCTTACTTAACAAAAATATGTTCATATTTGTATATTAAACCAAAACTCATAAGTTGGAAGGATCTCAGGAAAAAAATGGTTTATATTTTTATAATGATTTTATTGATTCTTTGGGAATTTCATACAAGGTATTTTGATCATATTCACCCCTCTTCCAACTTCTTTCAGAGTCTACCAGCTCCCTACCCACCCAACTTTATCTCTCTATCTCTCTCCCTCTCCCTTCTCCCAATTCCAAAGGGTTTTGTTGTTGTTGTTTTATTTTTATAATTTTTATCTTTATTTTGTGTATATGAGTATTTTATCTGCATGTATGTATGTGTACCATGCTCATGCAGTGCACATGGAGGCCAGAAGAGGACTTCAGAGCCCTTTGGAGCTGGAGCTACGAACAGTAAGTAGCTGCCATGTGGGTGCCGGAAACAAACCTGGCTCTCTGGAAGGACTCAGTGCTATCTTTATGTAGCCTCTTGGGATGAAGTAGTCCCTTAGAAAAAGAAATGGATACCAGGATGGGGTGGGGGCTGGATCAGGGGGTGATGGCTATTTTGGTACTACATGGGTAAATCTAGAACAGGGACAGATAAGCATTCAGTGCCTACTGTGATCTGAAGGTGTATCCCCAAAATTCACACATTGACTAGCGTATGGAGACATGGAACCATTTTGGTTGGGTGGGCCCACTGACCTTATGCAAGGGGTGTAGACAGTTGCTGCTTTCTGTCCTCTGAGCCACACAGCAAGAAGGCCACACAGGAAGCCTGCTAGTGACCAGCCTCAAGAACTGTGAGAAATAAATACCTGTCATGCATACATTACCCAGTTTCAAGTATTTTGATACAATAGAAGAAATGGAGTAAGAGAGAGCTAACATAGTAATCCAATGGTCCGTTTCCATCTGCTCAATAAGGACAACACAAGTATCATCATGATTTAGCCTTTCTTGTTGCTTTATAACTTCGGTGTGAAATAATGAAAAGAATTATGTAATAACTGTCATAAAGTTAAAGGCAGGAATTTACTTTTTACATTTATTTATATATTCATTTCTGTATTGGGGGCTGTATTTTTGAGGGTTGGACTCAGGTCATCAAACTTGGTGGCAGGTGCCTTTAGCCACTGACCCATCCTTCTGGCCCAGGAAGACAGGGAATTTTAATAAGAATTGTTTGCAAGTCTTCGTGATGGACTTAATAACTTAATGTTGTGCCTTTTAAAACTATAATTTAAAAAATTATATAAGAAATTACATAATTATATAAGAAAATCTTTATAAAGACCTTCTAGCCACCAAGGGTTTAAAATTCCCAGATCTATATGAGCGCAGAATTTTTTTTTTGAGTCCTGTTATTGAGAGTTTTCACGTTCCCATTTTCTGTCATTTCCTGTTCTCAAGGATGGAAACGTAAGAGATTTTTCAGAGTCATTCCAATGGGTATGTGTGTCCCAAGGGGAAAGGGCGGTAGAGATGCTGATCTCTGGTTAAGAACATTCACACATTCGCATTCTTTAACTCAGGCTAACTTTGGTTCCCGGTGCTAAGCAGTTCTAGAAGGTAACGAGAGGCTCCAGAATCACCTGGGAAGGAAAGTGGGCATTTTTCTCCAGACCCTTGCCTGGCAACAGAGCCAGTTCTGCATGGATTACTTCACTTCTCTGTGGCTTTATCTGTTGTTATCCAAAAGGCAAGCTGAAGCTAGGCTGGAGCTAGTCCTGCAATGATGTAGTTAAGGATAGAGACTGGAAGCAGGATGGATGCTGCAGGCCAGACCTTTGACATTCAGTGCTGGTTCTGGGGGCTGCAGGCAGTGCTCTGTGTACACAGCACCGGTACAGTGAGGCTTCTACCAAGCCAGGTGCCCCAGGAGCTGGTAGGCAACATTGTTGCCCACCTGAGAAGTGAGGGAATCTTTCCATTCTTCCCCAGTAAAGCCCCGCTATCCTTTCAAGCTCAGTACAGTTCCTATACTTAAAACCACTATGTATTATTTGCAAACTTTGGGAAAAAAACTTTCCTTTTGAGCAACTTTGTCATTGCAGAAAAGAGGATCTTTCAAGTTTTTCACTTAACATCTTCAAAAAACCATGGTTGTTCAGAGTTTATACTTCACCATAATAGATAACCCAAAGCATTATATTAAGTTAATTTTAATAAAACATTAAATACAAAGTTGGATGAGACTTAGGATAGTAGAAAGAATGAAAAGAAAAACAACAAAACATCAACAGTATCTATTTTGGCGGTGGCAGGGGGGGCGGGGGGGGGGGAACGGGTAGGGTGGGGGTGGAGACAGAAACGTTTCTCCTGTTTGCCTTCCAGAACTAACATGAATTAAACACAATATTACAGACATGCAGGAAAAGCAAATCTGCCCAAGAGTTACTACAATAGCCCCTCAGCCACAGCTGCATGTTTAAAAAGCAATTAAGATTTTTGTTTCCACTCCTAAAATAATTTATAAGCTTGCAAAGGTTGATGTGAAAACAGTGAGCTGCAGCTCCTCTTACAGTTGACTCCAATTTTATGGCCATGGATTATCCATATGATAGTGGTCGCAGCTGGATTTACGATGAGCGCCTTTTTCTTCAAGGAAAGTATATTAAACTGACACTTGAACCCCCCCATCATCTCTTCCTGGAAGATCAGTAGCCCCTAACTTAGCTTCAAATACGAAGTCGAAAGCAAAGTTAAAAACCCAAAACAACAACAACAACAGCAGCAACAACAACAAATCAAGAGGAGAAGGCAGAGTTTCTGCAACAATTCCAAATATGCACTATCAGCTTGCTTTCTCCAACAGCAGCCTACACCAGAATCCTAACAGAGACTCACTTATCGCCAGATGGGGTAAAGATACCCCATGAGAAATCCGCAGCCCCTGTCAGCCGGTGGCCAGGACAGAGCACACAAAATGATAAGAATGCCAGTGTTTAAAAGAGCTGTGACTTTCTGAAGCACAAGGGCACATGGACTTTGTCAGCCTGATGTTTTAACGAGGAGACGGATGCCACCCTTTTGGTCGGCCAACTTTTTTCTTGGGGATGGGGGTGGGGAGGCTTCTGACGATACTAATTATATCTGAAGGTGCAACCAAGAGAAATCTGGCCTCTAGATTGCTGTCCTGACCAGCAATGGACCTTAGGATTGGGTATTTACTACTACTATATAATAATAATAATAATAATAATAATAATAATAATAATAATAATAATAATAATAAATTTTGTGAAAGTATAGTGCTAGAAGCATTTTACTATTATTTAATACTGATAATTTGAGTTTTCCAAATTCAGATAAAAAAATTATTCAGGCAATTTCTGTGAAGAAAGTGAATGACAAATGATTTGAAGCAGAATTTCTCTCTTCAACAACAGTGAGGCTTTTGTTATTATCATGAGAAGACATTACCAAGAGGAGGCGATTTGTATCTTACCTTTTAAATGTAATGTATACTATGATTCAATTCCACAAAACAGGTTTTGAAGTAGATAAATCTGTAATGGTAGCTTCGAGAATGTTCCTTTGACTCGGGATTTATTATTTCTGTGTCTCTGGTGAGGGCACTGCACACGCTTATAAATCTGCATGGTTTCTTTTTGTGTTTCAGTCCTTCATGTTAATGGACTCTATAACTGTTACATAAAACACTTCTATCAGCAAAGGTTTGGGAACAAACATTTATACCAAGACTGTTTAAAAGTTGGCAGCCTTGGTGAACGGTAAATAACAGTGAATAGGACAGAACATAAATACACAGATCAATTTAATAACAGATTGTCTCTAAAGAATTAAAAACAGGGTTGCCTGGACTGTCAGGGAAGACATTTCTAGGGCTCATATCAATGCAGTCAGAGCAAGGAAGCACCATGGCTTCCGAGTACCAGGTCTGGGTTCCTTTACATGAAAACATTTCCTTTGGTTTTTGGAATAAAATCCACCTCTAATCAACCTTCCATTTCATTTAGGTTGTGATATGGCTTTACCTGTCCTTCCCACTTCTCACGTAGCATGCAGAAATCCAACCACACATTCATGTTCCTCAGTGAGTCATTTTGACCACATTCTTGGAAAGTCTGTCATCTGTGAAATCTCCATTTGATGTGGGAGTCCCCTCTGTGTGCTGTGATTACCATGAATGAATAAAGAAACTGTCTTGGCCTGTTGATAGGGCAGAACTTAGACAGGCAGGGAAGACTGGACTGAATGCTGGGAGAAAGAAGGGTAGAGCCAGAGAGACGCTATGAAGCTACTGCCAGAGTCAGACGTGCCGAATCTTTGCCAGTAAGCCACTGACATGTGGCAATATACAGATTAATAGAAACGGGTTAAATTAATATAGGAGTTAGCCAATAAGAAGCTAGAGCTAATGGGCCAAGCAGTGTTTAAATTAATACAGTTTCTGTGTGGTTATTTCGGATCTGGGTGGCAGGGACGAACAAGCAGCTCCTCCTACATCCATCATACTTGAACGTCATAGAAGAACATGAACATTTCTGATGGACTTCGATTCTTCGTTTTCAGAAGTCTCTAGCAATAATTTTTTCCTTTCTCATGGTTTTTCTGGGAAGCATATGCAATGTGTGTGTGTGTGCCTTGCGTGCAGCAGACATTCCACAGAAGCTAAGTACCTCCCACTTCGTGCTGTTTGGGTTACTCACTGGCAAGCTGCTCTTTAATGCTGTCCGCACACGCCAGCTTTGAAACACCTTTGACATCCTGCATCTACTCTGGCTGGTGGCTGAGAGAGCTCGGGTGTGAACACTTCTGGGTAACACTAAGATTGCTAAGAGCTGAACTACATAATCAAACATGGTGTCCTGCTATTGTAATACGTGAGCTGTTATGTTATTACAATATATGAGCTGGGGATTGTCAGGACTCTTTTTTTTTCCTTTCTAGACCCAATCAACACATTTAATCATAAGCCCCTGTCAGAGTTTTTATTGCTGTGAAGAGACACCATGACCATGGCAACTCTTACAAAGAAAACATTTAATTGGTAGCTCGATTACAGTTTCAGAGTTCAGTCCATTATCATCAGGACAGGGAGTATGGCAGGGTGCAGACAGAGGGGGTGCTGGAGTTGAGAATGTTCCTTTTTACATCTTGAAGGGAACAGGAAATGGCCTGAGACACTGGGCAGTATCCTGAGCGTAGGAAACCTCAAAGCCTGCCCCAACGGTGCCACACTTTCCCTAACAAGGTCACACATTCCTACTCCACTCTTTATGAGATTATAGGGGCTAATTAAATTACCACAGTCCCCAAAAGATTACTGTTATCCATGGCTCCTATCCCTAATCCACGTTTCCCCATCTATGTCCAGTTAATATGTTCTTGTCCTTTGCTACATATAACGTGTACAAATAAGATTAGCAGATTTGGATATTAACACCAAAAGGGCAAGGGGATAAGCAGTGTAGTCTAAATTGGAAAGCCAGAACCATACTTTCTTGTGTTTATCCTGAAGGGAAAAGATATTTCTTTTTTCCAAGTTCTTAGTAAGTTTTTTGTTAATTAAAAAATTTCAGTAAACCACATCTACTAATATGTAAAAAAAAAAGAGCTAATATTACACATGTTGGAAGCATTCACCCAGAAATCAAAATTTGGTAACAATTTGAAAATCAACATAATTCATCACAAGGGAAATTCAATCGATTGCTTCACTTGATTTTAATATATGATGCCAATAAAATTCAAACTAAATTCAGGAGCAAAACAGCAACAAAACTCCCCCCAATAATAATAATTAGGGTTAGAAAGTAGTTTTATTAATCTGATTTAAAAAAAACATGTACCCTGAAAGAATCTTTAGCAAATATCATAATTAATGGAGAAACAAAAAAGCTTTCTGGGTTTGGAGCCAAGACAAAGATGTGTATTTCCTAGACCTGGGTGACAAGGTAACCCAAGTTGAGTCAGTTAAACGAGAGAACTAAATGGCCTCACAGTTTTGGAAGTTAGAGTCTGGAATCCCAATGCCGCCAGGAGGGTTCTGGGTTCTTCCTTGCCACTTAGATTTTGTGGGTATCAGCCGACTCTGGTGTTTCTTGCCTGTGGAGTCAAGATTCCAGTCTTCACTCCCATCCTCACTACTTGAGGCCTGTGTTTCTCCTCTTTTCATCAGGACCCCCGTCACGTGACAGCAGGTACAGTCTACTCACCATGACCTTGCCTTAATATTGATTACACTGGCGAAGATATTCCCAAATAAAGTCACATTTATAAGTACTTGGAACTTCAACGCATCATTTTTGCTTTACATTGTATTTAATTCTTTTATATATGGGGGGCACACAAATGCCACACCCCACGTTGTACATACTCACAAAGAGATCCACACATATACATAGTTTAAGAATAAAAAAATAGAAAATTTTAAAAGAATGAGTTATCCCTACTTGGCACTTGGCAGCAAAATAACATGCGAAAACACTGAAGAATTTCACAAACAAAAATCGAAGCAAAAAAAAAAAGTCTACTATAAGACCCGCTGGTACAAAATTGAAACTAAACCTGTAAAAAGTTTAGTTTTTAAAAAAGTTTAGTTAAAGTGGGTAAGAAGTCAAGACTGCAACAAGTTTTGAAAGGAAAAAAAGTGTTAATGAAAGAAAGGAGGTGCATGAAAGGGTTTCTAAAGAGCCGATGGCCTTTCTAGAGAGTATTTCTTTGCCTGGGGGTGGTAGGGTCGTGGCAGAGAAATAGACACACCAATCACCTCACAAACATCGGTCAATATTCATCATTCTGTTCTAGGCAGAGGGCTAGACCTGAGTCATTGGGGGAATAGAATCAGCTACGATCCCCGTTTCTGGGGCGGCGTTTGCTTCAGATAAGAGAGACAGTGATGAGCACAGAATAAATATATATAGTCACCCAACAGGGTCTGTCTCACACAGGTAGCCTTGTTCCTCAGTGGGGATTCCTTCTTGGGGTGGGGCGAGGAGAAAACACCTAGGTGGTTCTCAATGGACCCAATGGGAAAAATGATTCCGTGGTGTTCTGCTCCACCTTAAAGCGCAGCAGCTACACCTCCTGTCTATAAGAAATCCTTCCGGTGTCTTTAGATTACTCTTAGATTTCCAAATTCCAAAGGCAGTCCAGGTTTGCAATTCATGGCATTAGCCCTAAATTTGGTAGGGGGAGGAAGATGTACTAGTAATTTAAAATTTAATTTTAGTGATATTATATTAGACTAAAACATTCTTCTGAATTTATACTTCAAAATGCAGTGTTTTGTTCTTATTTATTTGTTTGTTTGTTTATTGTTTTATTTATTTATTTATTTATTTTGAGACAATGTTTCTCTGTATAATGGAACTTGTTTTGTAGACCAGGTAGGCTGGCCTCGAACTCACAGAAATCCACCTATCTCCCGAATGGTGGGATCAAAAGCATGCACAACCATGCCCAGCCAAAATGTCGTGATTTAAAATAACCCTTTCTCCAGGCCATGAAATACGTATATCCTCATTGGGGAACATCTGAGGAATAAGATAACTACAGAGAAAACAAAGACCACAGCTATTGTAACTGTCTCTGTCCCCTCTAGTCTCATGTAGTCCAGACTGGCCTGGAACATGCTATGTCTCCAAGGATGATGTGAATAAACTTTAATTTCTGACGTGCTAGCCTCTGCCTCTCAAGTGCTGAGATTACAGGGCTTGCGCGGCCCCACCCAGTTTATGTTGTACTAGGGATCCGGTCCACCACTTCCTGCCTGCCAGGCAAGCACTATGCCAACTGAGCCACACACCCAGCCCTCTCACTGCCATTTTTAAAGTGCTGTTTATATTTATTTTCAGAGTTAAGATCAGACTTTCAATGTGATTTTGCAACTTGAATTTTTTTATTTAAAAAAAGCATTGAGACTTTCTCCACGCCATTAATTTTCCTAAATGTAATTCGTAAGATTGTAACAACAACAACAACAACAATCCTACAGCTACTCCTCAAAGCCCAGTTTGAGTACTTTTTTCGTACAGAAGAACTCTTTCTGGGCCTGTGTAAGGACTACTCAGAAAACTGCGGATAAGACCACGGAGTCAGTGCCCGCACAAAATGCCTCGATCTCGCTAAATTTTTCCAGAAGATTGAATCCTGCGACTCCAAAAGATCTTCAAATGACTCTGCCAAAGGTTGCAGCCCTTCCAGAAATACACGAAGGACGGAGAGGTGCCAGGGCTTCCAGGCTCCAAAGGAGTCGTGTAGCCGGCTCTTTGCCATGGGCCCCGCGACCCCGCCCGGCTCTCTTTGCCCGGTGGCGTCCCCCACCAAGTCGCGCCCTCAGAGACCCCAATTCCGGCCACGGGTTTGAACTTGGGAGGAGCGCGCCCCGGGTTCCCCGCCCTGCCCGGAGCCACCACCCTCCCTACCCAACCCGCGCAGGCGCAGGCGCCCCAGAGTCCGGCCACAGTCCGGGAGCCCAAGGTTGCGCCGGTGCCACCGCAGCCACTTCCTCCGCTCACTATGATCCTGGGTCCCCGTCTGCTGCTGGCCACTGTGCTCTGCCTGGGGCTCGGCGCGCTAGTGTCTTCTTCTGGGTCCTCAGGCGTCCGAAAGCGAGGTCCCTCGGTGACGGCCAAGGTGATCCTGCGGCTATTGCAACTTCTCCTCCTGCGGTTCAGGCACCAGGGCGCTTAGGCGACCGGACCGCTATGGCAGGGCTGGAGAGGAGGGGCCCTCGGCCGGGGAACTGCGGGGAATTTGGGGGTGGGGGGAGGATGCTGTCTGGGGCTGGAGGGAACTCGGGCGTAGGGACTAGAGAAGGGACTAACTGGGATTTGAGGCTGGCTGGGACTGGAGGAGGTTAGAGGGGGCCACGCGTCAAGCGGGAGGGGGGTGGGACGTCTAATGGTGCAAACACTCGGGCCACTCGGGCTACAGGGCCAACTCCCACCGTCCCAGCCGCTGGTTGTCTGAACTTGTCATCCGGTAGGGTCCATCGTGAGCAGCCGGGACAAGTTCCCTTTTTGCTAGAAGGGAAGTTGCTGGAGTACTTCCTTGGCGTGGCCTGGGTGTGGAACAAAGCTGGAAGAATTTGAGGGGAGGGGACAGGCTGAGGAGGGGAGGCCGGGAGCCGGGCGCCGACTAGGACGTCACTCGCTGGGGAGAGTCTGGGTCCTGGCTCAGAGGAGACCCGTTCTCCTCCCCTATTTCCTACTGTCACCCTCCAAGAGGAAAGTGCAGTTTTAAACTTTGTGGTAGGCCTGGATTGAGCCCTGAGCAGGCATGACAAGGCAATAGTTGAATCTTAAGGGAATCGCGAGAAATTTAGTCCATACAGTGTCCACTGCTGAAGTTCTATTTCGGCCTGTTTTACCCGAGGATAGGAGAGAAAGAAAAGACCCTCGGAGAAAGGGAGGGAGGGGCTGCAGTGGTGGAGTAATGACCGTGTCCAGGAATGGGGTGGGACCAGCAGAAAGTGGTCTTAATGACCGGCCCGATTTGCCACTGAAAATGATACCTCAGGACTAGAAGAAGGTTTAAATCTTCCATGGCAGACTCAACCAAAGAACCAGCAAGGAGAGAGAAGTAAGCCCAGCCTCCAGTGCCACTCCCCTGAGACCCGAAAGCCAGCATGATTAGAGTAACATCCATCCTCAGGCAGCCCCTTTGATCTGTTAGGTCTCTACACTGGAAAGCTGACGTGTGTAAGCCACACACACAGCTAGCACAGATTTATTCGGTCTGCAGATACTATTTCAGATAAAACCGCATACATAAAATACATATGAACTATGAAATGTTGAAGGGAGTGAACCTAATATAGGTTGGGCACCATTTAAAAACACCTGAGTGGTGAAGAAAAACCAATCTGACAAAGGTTGAGGTGCCAACGGGAATTGCTTGTGCAAAGGTCTCCGAGGGGGAAATCCTTTCTTGGCTCAGAGCATGCCGAAAGGACAGTTTGGGTTTTTTTTGGGGGGGGGGGGTGCGGGACTGAAGGCAAAATGACCGGGTGATGAGCTTGGATGAGTGAGTAACAGAAAGGCTTCAATAGCCTGAGAAGGAATGGCTCTGTGTGACCGTTGATCATGGTCATCATCCACAGGACTTGGGTCTTACTCTAGGGCAGTGGTTCTCAACCTTGCTAACGCTGCAACCCTTTAACACAGGTCCTCATGCTGGGGTGACCTCCACCCATAACATTAATTTCGTTGCAACTTTGTAACTGTAATTTTGCTACTGTTATAAATTGTAATGTCAATATCTGATATGCCACCCCTGTGAGAATGTCATTTGACACCTCCTTCCAAAGGGCGGTGATCCACAGGTTTCAAATCACTGCTCTCAGGTAAAGTGGCGGGTGGGGATTGCACACAGAAAAGGCATAATTGCATATATGCTATAAATTTCTATGATCACTTCGGAGGGTGAACATAGACGCCATTCGGGGCTCCGTGCTAGACTCCAGATGGCGGCTTGGATCAGGGTGATGATTTAGGGAATGGGGAACAAGGAGCTTGAAGTAGACATGGGAGACATAATTAACAGGAGTCAGTGAAAGCTTAGATGAAAAGGGGTGTAGGGTAGTGAGGGAAGGAGCATGATGCCCAAGTAGATGTGCACTTCAGATTAACCAGGGATGATTGTCCAGTGCATGTCTCTGTGACCCTGGGAGCATTTCACCCAGAGAGCCACTTAGAGCAAGGCCATGGCAGTCTTTGCGGCAGTGCCTGGCTACTTTGACATCTCCTGGGCAGCCAGGGGAAGAGAAGAAAGCCTGCACAAGAAAAAAACCATGGCTTCAGGGCATGTGGGACCATCCTGACTTCTGCAGCACTGTCACTGGGACTTGGGCTCTACTTTCAGGACGGTCACCTATTTTCTTCTTTTTTACCAAGCTTCCTGAGCTCTGACGGACAGAGGTGTATGTAGGTGAACCTCACACTGATCTACATTAATCGGAACTCTTGAGTTCCTTTTATAATACCTTAGAACGATTCAGTATAATAGAAAATAGAGACATTAGAAAAGAAATGTAGGCTAGCAGACTGTGACTATCCTATGTTGTCTCGCCCATGGTCCTTTCTCTCACTATGACTTTATTTAAAGCTAGGAATCTGTATGAGGCATGCGGTGCTGCCCCCCCCCCCCACACACACACAGTGGGAAATGTGCCTCCATTTCGGTCCTTGCAGTCTCCTGTCTCGCTGGTGCTCTGGTGTGGGCTCTGGATTCTCCGCTCAGAATACACCTTCCAGCGGATGGCACGGGGTTTCTGCACAAGCCAGCACAGAATGCATAAAAATGACACCGCCCTTTCCCACTTTTAATCATGTCGGGAAGTAGTGGTCATGGGATGCTGGCCAAGGCACTTTGGGCAAGTTATCTACTGTCTGAGACTTTGTTTCCTCTGTAGAAAGTATACAGAAATGATAACTCTTGATTATTATGTGTATATTTGGAGGGTACGTATCTCTCTGCATATTATGGACTTTTGCAGATGAAGTGTGATAAAGTAGGTAAGTGTCTAGTTTGTGGTCCCTCATTTGTGAGGTCACTTTTCAGTGTTGTTCATCCCTGAATCCTAGTGCGACAGCCTAAGCTAGAAAGCAAATGTCACCCATCTAATAGATGAGGTATACAGCTCAATTTTAACTTACTGAAGGTCCCATCGCCATTTAGTAGAGGAATTGGGTTTAACCATTTCGAACTTGGTGTCTTCTTGGGTGAATCTGAAAATAGATCTACACAGGATTGCTCCTACAGGCACTTGGTCAGGCTTTGGGAGCCCCCATCCCTCCTTACACTGTCAGTGTCCCATAATTTTCAAATGACTTTCAGGGCAACACCCAGGAATCAGAAGTGTCTGCAGCACCTACCTACTAAGTATGGCGTGGAAACCAAGTGCCAACTTTTCCAAGGAGCCCACTCCAGTCCCTATCCCGCCACCAACCTTCATCCCTTCCCATGACACTTCATCTGATTTGCCTTATAAGGACCAGCTTCCTATTTAAAAACAAAACAAAACAAAAACCCACATCATTTCTATGTGTGTTTTCTCTTTCTTGGGGAGAGGGACCTTTGTAGTTCTTCCTCGTCCAGCTTGGATTATATTCCTAAAGGGCTTCAGCAAAGTCAGAGACAATTCCTGTGGAAGGAAAGGTTTGCCTGCCTGGCACCTAGCTCCCCTCCTGTGTGGTGACACTGAGTTATCCAGTGGTCTATGCTTGTCTGCTTTCTGTTGGCATCGAACTGAGATCTGAGAATCAGAAAGGACAGTTTCTATTCTGGAGGTGCCATAGTGAGAGGTCACAGATTAATAAGAGGGGACCTTGGTTTGAACTCCTAATGCTCACACTCCTAGCTGCAAAGCCCAGGCCGGTCAACCTCCCTCCTCCCCACGTCCTCATCTGTGAATTAGTGATAGCAGGTGGGCTGGGGATTAATTACACGAGGTGGTAAAGCACACGGAGACGCCATCTCAGCCAACCTTCCGGTTCCGGAGACCCTCACTCTTGAGCTGCTATGGAGTGTCCAGATTCTCTTTGGGCTCCATGTGAGGCCCCTTCCCAAAGCCTCACTCAGGCAAAGCAGGACCCCTGAGAGAGGCATCTGTCCTCAGCCCCACGGAACTGGCATGGAACCCGCCCCAGCCATGAGAAAGGCGGCCCTGATGCTCTGCAGATGTGGGTCTTGCCTGGCTGTCCTGGCTCCAGGAAGGAGTGCCAGCTGAGGTATATGCCCAGTCTTGTCCCTGAGCCCGCTGCCTCCTTCCATGCTTTTCTCCCCGTCCTCCGTGGTGCCCTCTCCCAACCTGTCCTGCCCTCCAAAACTTCACAGACAGTGTTCTTGGGCATAGCTCACATGCTGTCTTGTGCCAACTGTGGTCATTTTTTTTTTTTACTTTTCTTTTTTAAATTTTTATTTTGAGACCTGGAACTTGCTGGCCTCAACCTCACACAGATCTCTTCCTCTACCTCCCACTGCACCGGGTATCCCGTTTCTTAGCTGCTGCATTAGGACAGTGTGCAGGGACTGCCTTGTAGGGAAGTATTTAATAGCTATTTGTTGGCTAGACAAGCTTGGAATCTGCCATTTCCATTAGAGTTGGGAGCATTCGGATGTGATTCCTTATAGTGTCTTCGTGGAGTCGAAGGGCAGGACAATTGAGAAAAAAAAAATTAAGAGACATACGAATAGAGCCGTGCGTGAAAATGGGATTCTCATTGCAGATATGGGTAATGGGTCTTTCATCCCCTGCAACTGCCTTCCTTGTTGCTTTCTAAGAATTTGGTCCTGTATTTTAAAAGTCGGGAAGGCTTTGCATGTGTCTTTCTGGTTGTCTCTTCAAAATTACACCCCTGGATCTCTGGCAGAGCTGTTCTGTTATTGCCCACATTCCTTTCTCACTGGGGCAGGGAAACCCCTCCGAGAAACCACTTCTCACTGCCAGGCTCACCTGTGCTGAGGTGGCCTTTTGTCCTCAAGCCATACGGGTGGTTCTCTTCTGCCATACCTCACATGAAGAGCCAAGTCTTCAATGCTTTCAGGAAAGCTCTTGTATATTAATATAATAAAACGGTGGCTGTTTTGGCCACATGGAAATGTCAATGCCACACAAAGCACGAAATATCACATCAGCCCGTGACAGGACTTCTGATATATTGGCAGGAGCCCTTGCCTTGAGCTGAGTTTGACAGTCTTTACCTAGTGATTTTTCTAGATTTGCAAGGCGTCTTTTTTCTTTGACAACCCTTCTAATATTTTTTTAAAGCCACCCTTGAATGTCTTTTTTTACCCATTCAAACAGTAAATGGGCTCGTATAATCTAAACTTGCTAATGGAATGACCTTTGACTCTGTGGCCTTTTCAAGCCTCCTGTCTCCAAATCATCCGAACATAGTGATTTGTGAAGCCAAGTGTGTGTAATTTCCTTCCAGGTGAAACGGTTTTGAAAAAGAACTCCAAGAGAACTTTTAAGGTTTAATCTGGAAAAAAAAAATGTGACGTGTGCACTTCTAGCTGTGTTATCTTTCTTTGTTCTAAGATGACAGCGGAAGAACAAATTCTACTTGGGTGACCACGGGAACCGGACACCCGAATCCAGTGTTGAAGTTTATAGGACAATAGCTTTGTAGGTTGCCTGTTCTGCTGGGGACCTGGTGTCTTGCTCTCTTGGATGTGAGTGGCAAGCCTGCCGAAGGACTGCTGCTGTGTTTCATGGTCTTTGGCCGTTCCCTTGACAGCAGATGTCTGCTAAGGACTCATCAGTGTTCAAAATGACAAAAGATGAATTTGGATAGCTAGGCTTCAGCTCCTCTTAAGTGTTTTTTTTTCCTCCTGCCAAGAATAAAAAGAAGAGCAATATTCTCTGTTCTAATCTTCATCCACAAAACAGGAAGGGGGGAAAGCAGAGCTGTGCTTTGCTAAGGGAAAATGTCGAGGGGAATAATGGCCTGAAGACTTTGCGAGCTAACTCTGGCCATACTGAATCAAGCTTTCTCAGTACTTAGCTCATGCTCGACTCGTAGGTGGTGTCCGGTAAATGTTTGTTGAGTGAATCTTTGGGAATGACCTGCTTGCACAGTGTTGTGTCAGCACTGCTAACTGGCCGCAGGCTTCGTGACTCTCACAAGACACTGATGGACAGGCTTTCCTATAGGGGCCAATTTTAAGATTTAATTTTGACTTAGCTCAAACTTCCGTCTTTTTCATGTGGTGACCTTCTACTCTGCATCTCAATTTCCCACAGGTCTTCTTTGATGTGAAGATTGGAGACAAAGATGTGGGTAGAATTGTGATTGGCCTCTTTGGAAAAGTGGTACCCAAGACGGTGGAGAACTTTGTGACTCTGGCAACAGGAGAGGTCTGTCCCAGCCTTATTGACTGTAACTTAGCACACGTGCGGATCTTCCTTTAGACAAGATGCAATGATGTCTTCCAGAAAAATGAGAATTAATATATCAGATGAGTGTGGGACACCTTAGACTTTTGTTTTCTTATAATTATTCAACCACTCAGTGTCCTTAGGCTTCTAGAAAAGGAGAGTAGAAAACACCAGGTTAAAGTACTGACTGCTCCTTTTCTACTTATTCCCCTTTGTAGTTGATTCCTATATTTCAGTTATTTTGGACAGCTAATGATAAACTTTCCTTTGTATATAATTGCTAGAACAGAGGCAAGTTCTGTGGATGTTTTGCTCAGATGTTCTCACTTTCAGATAAGCACTATTCATCTTTCAATGAGGGTTATTATTTCTACTTGTGTATTCAATTGCAACTATCTCTTTAGAAAGGCTACGGGTATAAAGGAAGCATCTTCCATCGCGTCATCAAGGACTTCATGATTCAAGGAGGGGACTTCACGGCTAGAGATGGCACCGGAGGTAACATGGTCTTTCTCTTTCTCTTTTCCCATTTGCCAAGCTGGAACCTAAGCTCATAATTGGAGAACCTCACAATTATGGTACGAAAACATAAGCCCATTCCAATCCTTTGTTTTCTTTCTTTCTTCTTTGCTTGTTTCTGTTTTGGGGATAGGGTTTTTCTGTGTAGCTTTGGCTGTCCTGGAATGTACTCTGTAGATCAGGCTTGCCTCTAACTCAGAGATCTGCCTGTCTCTGCCTCTTGAGTGCTAGGATTAAAGGCATACACCACCGTGCCTGACTCCCATTCCAGGTCTTTAGGGAGGATGGAGCTGTAGAGCCCTGCCACCAGAATCCTAGCAGATATGAACAAGGGAGGTGCTCCTGAGGCTGAGCAGGAGGACTCGATTTTCACGGTCTTTACACAGTAGAAAGAGAGTCATTTAGCAGGATACTTTGCAGGCATTAAAAAGATCTTTCTCTCAGTATAGAGGATAGACAAATGTTTGCCACAGAGAGGGAGAACTAAAGCAAAGGCGTGCCTGCACTGGTGTGACAGCCAGCAGCCGGTGTGGGTGTGGAGGAGAAGGAGCCAGAAGGACAGCCCTGGCATGTGGGTGGTAGATCGTGGTTAAATTTTGCCTCTTCTATCAAAATTGCTTTCTTTTATTGTTGGTCCTTTTAAGAATGAAAGAAATGTTGAAGTCGTAGCTGAGCCATCAACAAATATAATACAAACTAAGTTTTATAAGCAAAGTTCAATAAAAGACAAATACTTTTGTTTTTAGTTTTAAACTACACTGTTATCTCTCCAAGGGTCATCATCGGCTCCTTCCGGGGAGTGTTTTCCCTCCAGTGAGTACATCCATCCATGCATCTAGACAGAACTTAAATCTACTTCAGAATTAAATGCTGGATTTGGTAGATATTAGTGGATGACGTTTCGAAGAAGCATTTAGGCTATTTTCAGGTATTATTTTGAACTTTACTTTTTTTTTTGCAATGGCTTATTTATTTTTTTGAAAAGTATTGCCATTTAACTCTTGGATTTGCTATACACATTTTGAAGGTTGAGCTTTAGTTCTTGTGGAAATACAAAGGCCGGGGATGTTGCTCAGAGGTAGAGCACTTGCCTGGCATGCCAATCGCCAGCGTCACAGAAGAAGAAAAAAATCTTATCAGATTGGCACAGGATGTGACACGCACTCAGGTTCCTCCAGGCTAAGATCTGCTGAGAACCATGCCGAGGAGCACCCAGCTGCTGCAACACCTGCTCTCGGGCAGCTCTGCAGCTGGCTCCAGCAGCAGTGCTCCCACTCCGCACCCGCCTCTGACCAGCGGTCAGCAGGAACAGTGACCCTCTTTTCTATCTTATTCTATTCTTTGCCTTCCCTGCATGTGTATGTGTGTGTGTGTGTGTGGGGGGGGGTGTCTTAGATTAAAATTTTCTGAGTTTGAAAGAGAGGAAGTTTTGGACCATTTAGCCTAGGCCTTTCTGTGGGCAGAGCTATCTTCAAGCCTTCTCCTATGTCCTAGCCAATCAGCTTTAAAATTCTCGGTTTTAATTCCACCTCTGTTACTTCTCGCTGAGGCAGGATTTTGAGGTTGACAATCACTGGACAAATAGACCGTTGGAAGAAGCGGTAGGCAGGACAGGCCCTTGGGTGACAGAGATAAGGGAGCAGTAGGCTTACAGTCAGAGAGCCAGACGTTGCAATTCTGCTCTGATATTTGCCCGTGTTTTTTTTTTTTTTTTCTCTTTCCCAGCAAAAACCGGGCCTGAGAAAGTCTGTTGTGGGGTTAAGGCAATGTATGCACTCAGTGCTTCGTTACCTGGTTGGGTGCGGACATGGGAGCAGAACCACCAGGATGGCTCAGCCACCTTTCTACCCTGCTTTTAGACGCCATCTTTTCTTCAAAATAAAATCACTGACTTATTCTGGTCAATTTTTGGCTTGAGGCCCCAGGTACTTTCATCTTATGCCATATAAAGGGCCTCCTTTGGTTGAGTTCAGACCCTGGTGCCTATTTCCTTAATGGGTCGCTTTTCTCCTACCCATTCACTTTATGGGCTTGCCTATCCTCATTCCTATCACCTGTGGGATGCTATTAACTGATTACACGAACGAACAACCTAAGTTTTTCTGAAGGGTTTGCTTCTAACATTTGCTTTTGTCCCTCCTTGCTTGGCCTCCTCCAGGGGTGAGCATCTATGGTGAGACATTTCCTGATGAGAACTTCAAACTGAAGCACTATGGGATTGGATGGGTCAGCATGGCCAATGCTGGCCCCGACACCAATGGCTCCCAGTTCTTCATCACCTTGACTAAGCCCACCTGGTTGGATGGCAAGCATGTTGTATTTGGAAAAGTCCTGGATGGGATGGTAATTTGATATATCCTTTTTTCCTCTTTTATAAAGCTTTATATTTAAATATGAGGAGACCTTCAGTAATTCATTGAATCTTCAAGTGTGTTATTAGATAGCCTTTTATGGTAACTAGAGTTTTTTGTTGTTGTTTTATTGTTGCTCTTTTTTGGGGGGCGGGGCTCAGAACAGGGTTTCTCTGTGTAGCCTTGGCTCTCCTGGAACTTGCTCTGTAGACCAGGCTGGCCTCGAACTCACAGGGATCCACCTGCCTCTGCTTCCTAAGTGCTGGGATTAAAGGCGTGCACCACCCACTGCCTGGCTGTGACTAGAGTTTTTGAAGGTGAACAAGTTACATATGGCATGGAATTTTAATTGCTAGAGGCATTAAAGCAGACAGTGAAGAAGTTAGGTACTTCCGTTAATTTAAGAAATGCAACCAAATAAACCAGGGACTAAATATGCATCCAATGAAATATTATTTGATATTAAAAAGAACGTTTAAATGCATGCTATAACAACCATGAATATATATATATGATCTTTCTGTTAATCAATCTATCTATTCACACACAATTTGAAAAAAGACAAATGTGTATGAGTTTAATTATATGAGATATTTAGAGTAGTCATGTCTATAAGAATAGAAAAAAAGCTGACAGCTGTCAGGGGTGGGGAAAGAGAGGTATTTAATGAATACAGAGTCCAGTTTTACAAGCTGACAAAGCTTCTGGCTGCATGCGTATGACCACTACCGAGCTATGTCTTCGTTTTGGGACTTTTCTTGGAAAGATATGGACAAACATCTGTTCACTCATGATAGATCACTGATGACAAACCAATGAAGTGACTCTACCAAAGTCCAGCTTGGTAAACCAACGAGTTTATTGGGGTTTCTTATAGCAGTCTAGGGGAGAGGTTACTTACAGGAACATGGTTGATGCAAAGGCAGCTCCATCACTGAAAAACTCATCCCAGCATGGATGGCTACCTAAAAAAGCTACAACTTTGGAGTTCTATGCATGCCCCTCAGAAATTCAACTGCCCCTTTGCCCATGGAAATCTTTATTCCTTATATAACTTGGGGGAGGTACCTTGTGAATTTTGTAAATTTCAGGGACTTTCTGAGAGTTGTGAATTGTTTATTCCTGAATCTTAAGAAGCCTACCTTTAGAATGGCAATGTTTTGGTATAGACTATACTGCTACACAATAGTCCTTAAAAAGGGATTGATGGCAAATTTTTGTCACATGTTTCTTACTACAATTAAAGTATTAGCCTGCAGGTGGTACACAACTTTAATCGCAGTACTGAAGAGGCAGAGGCAAGCAGATCTTGAAATTGAGGCCACCCTTGTCTACATAGTGAATCCCAGGTCAGACAGAGAGATACATAGTGAGACCCTGTCTCAGAAATTAAATTAAATTAAAATATTATAGTCAGGTATAATGATGCATGACAGTAATTCCAGTACTTAAGAGGAGAGGCAGAAGGATTGTGATTTCAAAACTAGCTGTGCTAGAAAGAAAGTCCTGAGCCAGCCTGGGTTAAAAGCAAGATTTGGTTCAATAATAAGTAAATGAAGAAATATTTTTTTAAAAAAAATCCTGAGCCATGTGGTTGTGGCATTTGCATTTTATCCCAGCACTCCAGAGGCAGAAGATCTCTGGATTTGAGTGAGTTCCAAGACAGTCAAGGCTACAGAGAAACCCTGTCTTGAAAAAAAATCCTGAACTCATGAGTCTGTCCACATACTAAGTCACATACATAAAGATATAGGTTATAATAACCAGAAATTATTAAGAGGATCCATATCTACATTGCTAGTTATTCACTGAAAAATAACAAGGAGAGCCAATTCCTAACCCATTTCTGAACAGCCTCACTCTTTGCATCTCTCAGGGTTTCTCCTACAGCTGCCCGGAGCTGCTCTCTCAGGGTCTGCCAAATGTCCAGGTATCCTGGTTAGCTTCCCTGTTGCTGTGATGAAACACTGATTAAAGCAACTTGGGGAGGAAGGATTTGTCTTACTTAGGGTTTGTTTTGTTGAAACACCATGAAAAAAAGCAAGTTTGGGGTGGAAAGGGTTATTTGCCTTACACTTGCCCATCACCGTTCATCACTACAGGAACCTGGAGGCAGGAGCTGATGCAGAAACCATGGAGAGGCGCTGCTTACAGGCTTGCTCCCCATGGCTTGCTCAGACTGCTTTTTTATAGAACCTACAAACACCAACCCAGGGATAGCACCACCCATAATGGTATGGGCCCTCCCACATCAATCACCTCTTAAGGAAACACCCTAAAGCCAGATCTTATAGAGGTATTTTCTCAACTGAAGCTCTCCCCTTCCGTGACTCTAGCTTGTGCCAAGTTGGCAAAAAAAACTAGCCAACACAGAATTTATCAGACTTCCAACTTATAGTTCATCATCCAGGGAGCTGAAGCAGAGGCCGTGGAGGAATGCTGCTTACTGGCTTGCTCTCCATGGCTTGCTCAGCCTGCTTTCTTATACATCCAGGATCAGCTGCCCAGAGTGGTCCTACCCATAGTGAGCTGGACACTCCCACATCAACCATCAACAAAGAAAAGGTCCCACAGACATGCCTACCAATGCCCGCAGTTCCTCGGTTGAGGTTTCCTTTTCCTAGGAGACTCGTTTGTGTCAAGTTGAAACACAAAGCAGCACACTGACCCTGGCTTCCCTTAGCCCTTTGCTTTGCTTTCCTGGGTGCTTTGTGTCATCTGAGTGTGCAGAGCGCCTCCCTAGCTGTGGTTCTTACACTTCCATTGCTGTCCTGATTTTACCCAACCCAAGGCTGGGAACTGAGCTGCCTGCTGGAGAAATCATCAGAAATGACTTTCTTGGTCCCAATGTCCTCCTTCCTTCAAAGTGACCCTTAGGCTCATGGGCTTGAGAAGCCCTCCAGGGCCCCTACAATTTGGGATTAAATTACATCCATGGCAAATTCAACCACTAGACAAATGGCTTAGGTCACCTCTAAATAAGTAAAGTCAGAGCCTAGGCTGCTTTCACAAATACTTTCTGGCCTGCATTGACAAGGCTGGATGAGAGTTAAGGTAGAGCTAAAACCAACCCCGATGCCATGCTAATAATTACAGTGGATTATAGCAGTTAAATAGAAGTATCTTCTACTAGAGTTACGGATTTATAAGACTAGCTAAGTCAAATGTAACATGTTTATTATTAAAAAATGGGGAAATAGATATGATCTGAGTTTCTAAGAAACAAGTGCCTTTATCTCTCTGAGTGGACTGATAGAGTATATATAATGTGCACATACATGTGTGTGCAATACATATATAACATATATCACATATATAACACGTATGTACATATACATATATCTTATACACATATTTATTACATGCACAACACATATATACATGTATATCTATATCATGGCATATATATATATAAAATCTGAGGATTGTCTCTTATGTGCTCCATGCCCAGTGGCACTATTTTGAAGAGTGATAGTAGCAGATAAGGAGAATGCTAGAGTTATTTGCACGGTTTTAGAATGATAACACATATGTCCCAGGGCTGGGGATGTGGCTCGGTTGCTAGAGTACTTACTGAACATATAGGAAAGGCTGGATTTGACCCATTGTACCTCTTCAACCTGTTATGGCGGTGCTCATTGGTCATCCCAGAATTTGGGAGGTGAAAGCAGGGCTATCAAAAGATCAAGGTCACCCTCAGCTATGTCCTGAGCTCTAGGGCCAGCCTGATAGTCGAGATCCTGTTTCAAAAGCGCAATAGCAACAAGTGTCTCTCATTTGTCCTTCTGGAGTTGGACTGGCTATTCCTGTGAATTGTCATAGCCGCTGACCCCACATGAGCCACACCTCTGTTTTTCTCTTTCCAGAGTGTGGTACACTCCATAGAACTTCAAGCCACGGATGACCATGACCGCCCGCTCACTGACTGCACCATCGTGAACAGTGGCAAGATAGACGTGAAGACGCCCTTTGTGGTCGAGGTTCCTGACTGGTGACAGAAATGTCGGAAAACAGGGAACACACTCTGGCTGGTCCGTGTGTGCATCTGCCAGCTGCTACCTGTCTTTTGACTCCTTAGTTGCTTACAGTTGTGCTCTTTTATCTCCCAGTTCAGATTGCCACAAAAATTTAAAAATCAACCACACAGCCAGATGTCCTGGCAAACACCTGTAACCCCAGCATTTGGGAGGTAGAGGCAGGAGGATTAGGGATTCAGGGCCAGTCTTTGCTAAATAGTGAGTTTGAATCTAGTCTAGTTCTGTTTCAAAAACACCATGCCAACAACTATAAAAATCAACCAAAGTTTATTGTGCATGGATTTTGGCATATCATCCACTCAGGTGCTATAAACTGAAACAACATATCCTTCCTTTTCAATGGTGCTATGCTTAAATCAAAAAAACTTTGTATTGGCTATTTATTTTTCAGAATATGGTTGTTTATTTGTTTAGTTCTACTCATTTCCTTGTAATCTCCATGTTCAGTGATCCGGAAGGTTTGTTTGAGAAAGGTAGCTACAGTGATGCTTAGCATTCTTCATTCAAATAATTCTTGACAGGTAAAGGGAAACTTGAGGAATATCACATGTTGTATGTCATCAGCATTTATGTGCTGTGATGTTCTTTATATTAAATGCTTTTTATATAAATTGGCTCTTTTGTAAGACTTTTATTTAGTTTTTCAATTTTTATATATAATGGATGTTTTGTCTGCGTGTATATCTGTGCAGCATATGTATGCAGTACCAATGAAGTCTAGAAGAGGCTACTAGATCCCCTGCCTGGTGCTGGAGTTATTGACAGTTATAGAGCCTGCCTGAGCTGCCATATGTATGTAGAAATTGAACCTGGACCCTTTGGAAGAGCACTGGAGATGGGGCACAGAACCTACATCCCAAACACAGAAGCTAATCACTCACTAATTTTTACTTAACCTTTAGGCCAGTGGTTCTCAGTCTTCCTAATGCTGCAACCCTATAATACAGTTCCTCATGCTGTAGTGACCCCCAACCATAACATTGTTTCATTGCAAAAAAAACTGTAATTTTGCTACTGTTATGAATCATAATGTAAATATCTGGCATATGACCCTCCTGTGGGAGGTCATGGCACAAAGGTTAGAAAAATCACAGGTTTAGACTTGTCTGGAGTCCAGTTGCTATGGAATCTTAGTTGATAGTGTGAGTCTAGATTCGGGCTATATTTAATGAAATTAGACAGTACAGTCTTAGGGCTGTGTGATATCTGAAGCCAAGCTCTGGTTAGATGGAAACAGAATCCTGCCAGGCAATGAGGAGCCAAAGCAGTCTCATCATCTCAGCAAAAGATGGAAGTAGGGGAAGTGGAGAGATGGCTCAGAAGTTGAGAACACTTATTCTTACCAAGAAGCCCGCTCACTTGGCAGTTCACAACTGTCTGTAACTCCAGTTCCAGGGCCTCCAGCACCCTCTTCTGGCCTCTATAGACTCAAGGCCTGAATATGGTACACACACATGCATACAGGCAAAACACACATAAAGAAATCTAAAAAAAAAAAAAATTAAAAAAAGGATTTTAAAAAGTTCTGAAGAATCAGAAGAAAGTACCCTTGATGCTGCTGCATATGGTATTGTTACATATATGACATGCTTGGGGAATAGTTTGCTCATATTTTTTACAATAAATATTTATCGTGGGGCTTTGCTGTAACAGACTGTGTCAGACCTTAGTTTGACCTTTGGGATATGGACAAAGAGAAATAGTCTCCTGCAGTTGACATTCTAGTGGAGAAGATGGAAGTTCAGCAAACATAGAGATGAGAGAGATGAAGATAATGTGTGTGTGACTAGGGTTGGGTGGGAAACCCCCTTAGATCTGCTTCCTGTGAATCCCTAGAGGGATGAAGTTAGCACAGACATGTAAAGAAAGAGTGGAAGGTAACCAAGAAAGATGGACCTTATATTGGGTTCTTTTCTAGTGCTGATAAAACAACACAGCCAAGGCAACTTAAAGAAGGAAGGGTTTATTTGGGCTTATGTTTCCAGAGAGATAAGAATCTATCAGCATCACACCAGGGAAGTGTGAAGCAGAAAAACAAGCAACTGGAGTAGCAAGATGAAAGCTCACATAATAAACTACAAGCAGGAAGAAGAGAAAGTGAGCTGGGATTGGCGCCTAGCTTTTAAACCTCAAAGCCTACATCCTCAATGACCTACTTCCTCCATCAAGCCCCCCTACCCCCGCCCCCCAAGGAAAATGTACCACCATCTGGGGACCAAGTATCCAAGTATCTGAACCTACTAGGGCCATTCTCAACCAAACCACTGTAGACCTAGGGAAAAGAGAAAATACAGAGGCCTGCAATGAGGTGGAGTGGATTTCAGGCAGGAGAGAAAGTCAGCATTTGGTGGTCTGGTGTGAGTGGTGTTGCAGGGAGCTGTTTGTTCATCCTGGCTGCCCAGAACCGAAATAATCACACAGAAACTCTTATTATTTCAATCACTGCTTGGCTCATTAGCTTTAGCTTCTTATTGGCTAACTCTTACATATTAATTTAACCCATCTCCATTAATCTGCACATCACTACGAGGTTGTGGCCTACCCGCCAAGTTTCAGCGCATCTGTCTCCAGCAGCAGCTCCATGGCTTCCCCTGACTCCACCTCCTTTCTCCCAGCATTCAGTTTAGTTTTTCCCACCTAGCTCTGTTCCCCTATAGCTCTGCTATAGGCCCATAGCAGTTCCTTTATCAGTGGTAATCACAACATACAGAGGGAAATCCCACATCAGAAGGGGTGTAGGATGAGGTGAGGCAAGACAATACTAAGCATGACCAACTTGGACATGGGTGTTAGGGGGGAATTAGTTGATTCCCAGTATAATGGAACGGTAAGGTTTGTGGAAAGGGAAATGATGGAATATGCATTTCAGGAAAATTACTTTGTCTACTATAGGATTAAAATGGAAAATGGGAAGAAATAAGTATCAAGAAACTAAAACATACACATCCTATGTGTCCTCTCTTCTGAGATTTGACATCAAAAGCAATCTTAGTCATAATGAACCTCACTATTTTGGTCAGCCCAGCATCCTTGATCCTTGCAGCAATGGCTGCCCTATTTCTTATTTTCTTTCCTTTGGGGAACTGCACTGTTCTCCCAACTACTTCTTCAGATGGGTTAACCCTACAGATGGGTATATGCCTGTCTAGCAATGTCTTCCATCATTAAGTACAAGAAAGACCTATTTTAAAAAAGTTCTCTTAGTCAGTGGTTCTCAACCTGCGGGTTGAAACCCCCTTGAGGGTCACATATCAGATATCCTGCATATCAGACATTTACAATATGACTTATAATTAACAAAATTATGAAGTAGAAACACAAATAATTTTATGGTTGGGGGTCATCACAATATAAGGGGTCACAGCATTAGGAAGGCTGAGACATACCACACGAATATACAGCAGACCATCAGGCAACAATACTTCTATGACAAAAAACAGAGTGGAAGGTGGGAAGTGGACACGGAATGCAGGGTGGTTGGGATCAACATGAGTGGGGACTGAAGACAGTGATGGGGGAGCAAACCAGTAGGGACAGAGGGGTCAAGCAGTGTCAATGTCCCCCAGTGAAGGACAGGCAGATGGGTCTAATAACTATCACAGGCTGCAATGTAGTACCCAGTAGCTTGGTACTTGCTCTGACTAGTTTTATGTCAATCTGACCAAAGCTAAAGCCATCAGAGAGGAGGAAGCCATAATAAGACTGGTCTATAGGCAGGCCTGGGGGAGGGTCCAGTACACTGTGGTTCTGTAAGAAAGCAGGCTAAGCAAAGTCATGAGAAGCAAGCGAGGAAGCAGCACCCTCCATGGCCTCTGCATCATCTACTGCCTCAGGGTTTCTGCCTCACTTGAGCTCCTGTTCTGACTTCTTTGGATGAACAGTGATGTGGAACTGTAAAGCCATATAAACCCTTTCCTCCCCAAGCTGCTTTGGCCATGGTGTTTTGTCAAAGCAATAGAAACCCTAGGACAGTGCTGTCCCTCAGCCTGGCCCAATGGATGCTTCATGTCTGGGGTTTAGCCTCAGTTGTACTAATCAGTCTCCACTGTGGGACATCAGCTGGAGTATGAATAGAGCAGCTGCCTTTGTGCAATGGATGCAATGGAGTAAGACTGAGAATAAAATTATCAGAGAAAAGCTAGTCCAGAGGAAAAAAAGATGAATTCCTAAATGCAACATGAAAGCAAAAGGAGAGATTGTGTGGAGTGGAGGAAGAGCAGGGGACAAAAGCGGTGAAGGGGAAATAAAAACAGTATAATTATATAGGTGTGTGTACACACACACACACACACACATATATATGTATACATATATAAGCATTATAATTGTGTATGTATAATTATATTGTGTATGTATATATAAGGTATATGGAAATGGGACAATGAAGCTCGTTACTTTGTATGCTAAATTTAAAGTGTTAGTGAAGAAAATGAGAAGGCGTAAGTTCCTGAAGACATCACTTAGCTTCTGTGTCCAGTTATGCTTGAATTTAATTCATCTCTTGCTTTTTGCCACCAAGTCAATACATCTCCTTTTCCCCTTAAGTCAAGGTAAATTGATTTCCTTTGACATACAACCTGAACTCATTGTCTGATAGAGAGACAGCAAAAACATTTTATGCACAAAGGCTTAGAAGTAACCAAAGGAGAATACTGGAAGGAACTTTAATGCCCAAATCTTTATAAAGTATATAGCACATAACAAAATTATATCATTCATTAAGACTGGAATTAATGGTGGGTTTATTATTTTATTTATTTATTCTTGAGACAAGATACCATGCATCTTAGGCTAACCTTGAATTTATAGCTGAGGATGGCCTTGAACTTCTGATCTTCCTGCCTTCACCTCCCAAATGCTGTGATTATAGATCTATATCAGTTTATGCAGTGCTGGGGATTAAACCCCAGGCTTAGTGAACATTAGGCAAACACTCTACCAATTAAGTTACATCTCCGGCCCCGTACTGAGGGCTTTAAAAGCAGAACTCCTGGCTGGCAAGATGGTTCCGTGGATACAGGCATCTGCTGCTAGTCCTGAGTTCAGTCTTCTTTGACCTACACAGTGCTTGAAGAGAACTGACCTTCAAAAGTTATCCTTCGACCTCTGGATGTATGCCGTCGTCGCGTGTGTCTCCTCTCTGCTTCACACAGTAAATCAGCAAATGTGATGAAAAGTAGACATTCTGAATGTAGTAGGACCCCCCAGTCATGTAGACAATCGCTTAAAGCAAACAGAACAAAGTGTCGCTTCGCAAGGTGGATGCCAATGATGGGGGGTTGTTACCCTCTTCTGCTATATACTTTCTACCCTCCAGGTTCCCAAGAATTCCCAGGGGTACATTTAATGCTAGTAACAACAACAGCAAAACCCTACAACAAACAAACAAACAAAAAACAACCCCTATATGTTAAATAACGGCAACAAAGAAATTGGAAATAAATGGATTTATATGGGCAAAAGTGCTTGGGGCCACTCGTGACAAAACGCACACAAACTACCATGAACCCATGCATAAGGACATAAACCGTGGATCATAGCTGCTGTCTAGGTTTTACTCGGGATGAGAGGAAGCAACCCCTCACCAGCGACAAGGGGAAAAGTAGTTCATCTTAGAAGTGCTGAAATTCTGAGAGCACTAAATGATCACATCTTTGACTTTGACAGATGGACCAACGAGCTAATGACACCAAGCCCTACCCTACCCAAAAGAACTTATTGTATGGGGAGGGCCAGACTTCATCCTGAAACACAAGCAAGCTGAGCACAATGAAAGTAGGAATTGTGGGTTTTTTGAGCAAATTGTGTGTGTGTGTGTGTGTGTGTGTGTGTGTTAGACAAATCTTGGGAGCAGTTTTCTCCTTTCGCCATGTGTGTTCTGCACATGGAACACAATCATCTCACAGGCCCCAGCTGTTGCTTTTTATAGTCTAGCATGTTCTGCAACAGTTTTTGAAGTAAACGCCTCACTATTTTACTGATCCTGATGATAAAAGGGCACCTGTGTGGCTGTGGGTGAATATGAACTCAGAGGCAAATTACACTGGCCACCATCACCAAGTCCAAGTTATTACAATTTAGTCTAGAATCACTTTCATAAACAATTTAAAACATTTTGGCATTCTTAGCCATAATCTGTTTTATTCTCTCCCAAGTGCTAGTTAGTAATTTTCTGGACCGTCAACTAAGTGCTCAGTAAAATTTATCCTTGGTTCACATTAGTTGGAATGATAGTTTAAGAATTATCAATTACTTCATTTTTGATGAATTCTTAGATTTTTGTTTTTAAATAAAACTCAACCAACTTCATTTCTCAGCTCAGCAGTTTTGAATTACAAAAAGGCAAAAACATGGCAAGGCTTTTACAAGGGGATTGGCTTTGTTTTTCAACATTCTTATAATTCAGACAGGCAAAAAAATAATCTTTGATCTTGAAGGTTGGGAAATTCAAATACCCCTTAAGGCATTTTTGTGTTTTTCAACTTAAGGAAGAGTGAAAACAGTATTTGTAATGGAAAAATTTATGCCACTAAATACATAACAGTTTTTACTTGATTCTGTAACTCAGCCCACGGATTTAAGATTTTGGCCAACAGAAGCTGTAGCTGTGATACATAACATAGTCCCAAATGCCAGTGATATCCCAGAGTGAAGGAAAAACAGCTGTAACCAAACCAGAATCTGGGTGGCTGGGCAGAGGAATAGTGGCAGGACAACGTCTATGTGACAAATGTCAGAAGACAAAGCAAGGTGAATCTCGGAACCTGCTACCAGCAACTTTCTCCTGATGCTGTTTCAATGAGAATGCGTGAGAGACGTAAATGTGTAGGACCCCAAATGTCTAACATACAAACAGCCCTGCAGTACCTACTTTGGGGGGAACAATTTCATAATTGCACTTGACACTTCCATGGCTAGTTCTCATCCACGCCAACAGTGTGTAGATTTTGACTGTGGTGACAGAGACATGAGTTACTGAAGTTCAGAGCATTTTATCTGAAGTCCTATCCTCAGTATGGTTTTCAGACAAGTACAAGGATCTGATGTAGATGGAGCATTCTTTGGTCCAGAAGACCTTTCTGAGGCTGGTACCAATGAAGGCATTTGCAGTCTCCTGTTCCTTGACAGCAAATGCCTGATCTGAGAGCTGGGAGGTATGTTTCTTGAAGTCCACTCTCCAGATACACTTGCGAATGTGGATGGGTATAGCATTGGGCTACCTCCTTCATAGCACAATGACCCTTTCCCTATACACCGCCCTAGTTTAAGGTGAGTCATTCTGTCCAGCCCAAGCTAGGTGGGGATAAATGTTGTTTGAGGAGGGGTATGCACCCAATAAGACGTGGTAGTACATCCCGTAACCACAGACATTGCAGCACCGGAGAGGCAGAGGTGGAAGGGTCACAGTTTCAAGGCCAGATGGGATTACATAGCAAGAACTGGTCTCCACAGAACACACACAAAACCCAGAGTTCTAACCCTGCAAACAGAAGGTTGACTGGAGAGTGGACCAGCCTGAGCTCTGCAGAAGAAAGCTTCAAATCCTGGTGCCCTGTGTAAACTGGTGGCCCAAGGCAAGCTCTTTCCTCCTCTAGCTTGACTTTCTCATGGTGGCATGGGACAGCAACACATGATTCAGCACAGATGTGTGGAGGCTGCATTTGTAACTAGGACTTACTCAGAAACTACCAACCCCAAGGGGATGCTCCCATTAGCCACTTTTCACTACTTTGAATCTCTGCTTTTCAACTATTGCTATGTGTAGCAAGACCCTGTCTACTCAATGGAGTAATTATGCAAAACTCTAGTCCCACAACATACAGGAAGTATGGAGTGTATGGAGTATTCGAGTGAAATGGACATCATAGCTGGAAATAAAACATATCACAGAGATCACTGGGAGATAAGAAGACAGGAAGTGGTTTACAATTTCACATCAGATTTATGAGAATATTTTCACATTTTTTACTATGTTAAATCTATCTCAGCCCTATAGTTGCTATATTCTCCACCTTTTCACACAAAAATACATTCTGCTTCACCATCAAAATTCTGGCTGCCACAATGTACCTTCATAAATAGAAAACAAATCCTATTTATATTTTAGTTTGCAACTAATGGCTACTATTTCCCTGAGTTTCTCTGCTCAACTGAAAATGTACAATTATCACCAAGGATGAAAGCCAAAACAGAGCCAAGATGATGCTGACTTCCAGAAAGTAGACAGACAGATTAAACTTTATACCCTAAGTCAGCAAAGTGGAAGAAAAAAACTCCTTAGTAAGTGGTTGACAATTTGAGAAACAAGGGATTGTATTTTATTCTTTAGAGGGTTATTACAGTGGCTTAACGTATTAGAGGAACTCAAATGTACTTCACTGAATGAATGGATAAACAAGCAAATACAGAATTTCCCCACAGTGCGTAGCCACATTGAATGAGAATGCTCCTCCAACCTGTCAATCACCCTTGGTATATTTTCAGCCTCTTCCTGTGACCACATATAATACCCCGACTTGAATAGGTGTGGTTTTGGATAGTGGATTCTAAAGGAGTTGTTAAAATAAACTTATCAAGTTGCTTAGCCAGGTGCAATGGTAGGTGCCTGCAATCCTAGCTACTCAAAAGCCTGAGGCAGCCTGAGCCCAGGAGATTGAGGCCAACCAAGGCAACACAGTAGTTCAATCTCAAAGACACACAGAGAGATTGGAGAGAGAGTTTGAGGTACAGGGAGAAAGAACAGAAGAGACAAGGGGAGAGAAATCCCTCAAGATGCTAAACTTACTGATCAGAAGGCCACAGGGTGCCCCCCAAACAACACAGATTGTTGCTATCACTCTTAGTGGCTTAGTATAATTAGCATGTATTACTCTAACGCAGAAGAAACAACACACATTGATTACAGGACATTGAGAAATCAAACTGGAACTGATCTGCAAACTTCCTCTCCACTGGTGAGTTTTCATAGTGCCCATAGTATTATGTAGGTAGCTGCTGGGTGAGAAGTAACCCAGGGTCTTACCTAGTGGTAGACCCAGTATGCTACAACACTGACCTGCTAGGCCAGTGTACCTACTGGTGCAGCGACAACATGACTACAGTGGGGGTAACCAATCACTTTGTGATATGATTTGAAGCCTCTCTACAGGAAGGAATTAATGGCTGGACCACAAACTGGTCAAAAGCCCACAGCTCAGATCACAGGCTCATGGGGACAACCTATTATCATTTTTCTAAATGGATATGTTGTCAAACTGCCTTCTAAATATTTACGAGTATACCCATAGATTTATGCCGCTCTCAACCTTTGTCAAAGAAACTTCTGTTTGCAGTTGACAGTGGTTAACACAGAGACTCATAATGGGCCAAAGTGCTGAGAAGAAATGACTATTGAGTGCTCAGCTCTAAATGGACATTTATATTAACCCCTACTCACCCGAAGCTCACGAATATCATGAAAGAGAGAACAGAAAGTGTGGGAGCCCACAGAAGTGGTTCTGTTCCATCTTGACAGAAGTTCAGAGAATCCAGGCCTATTCTTGTGCCTTCAGGGATATGACAGGAGGTTTGACTCAGTGAGTGGCTGCTACAGGAAGCTTGGTCTAAGGTGTGGTTGCTGCATGTCCTACCTAACAACAGAACGCTTAACTCAAGATATAGTTTCTTGATGTTTCAGGTACTGAAGCAGGTAATTATTTTTTGTGTCATGTTAAGCAGTCTTTTGCCTTCTTCCCCATTTTTGGATTGGGGTTTATAAGCATATGGAAAATAAACATGGATGAAGTCAGTATTCACTGGATTTTCCTCCCGGGTCTATTCTGCTTCTCTGTTCCTTTTCTTTTGTATCTCTGCTCTTCTCATTTAATTTTCTAATCCTTATGCCCCTACCCTGGAACGTGCAAACCCTGTCGAGATTGGATCCCAACAGACTGCACCCCAGTATGGTGCCCTGACAGATGTTGCCCCAATGTGGGGCCCCAACAAGAAAGAATATCAGATGTTGTCTTCTGGATGTGACATGGCCATTAGTCTTATGAACTTACAGCAGCTATGGCCACCTACACAAAGTCTATATAAGATCAAGCCAGTCAATATTCCAATGAGAGTTCACCTCTAGATGAGAAGGAGTCAGCAACTGCTAACTGTTGAAAAGAGAAGAGTTACTTTTCTTTGGAGTTGTGGCTTCTGCTGTGTTGCTCGTGGTATGGGAGATGGTCCCTATCCTGCTTTGCTTTCTATTGTATGACGAAAAGCAACTTTGGGAGGCAAGGGTTTATTTGGCTTACACATCCCAACCACAATCTATCACAAGTCAAGGCAGAAACTCAAGCAGAGTAGAAGGTGAAGCAGAGACCATAGAAGGACAGTGTTTCCTGGATTGCCCATCATAGTTCTCTCAACTGTCTTTCTTATTCGACCCAGGACCGCCTACCCAGGACTGGCACCGCCCACAGTGGGGTGAACCATCTCACACCCATCAGTAATTGAGAAAATGCCTCACAGACATTCCCTCAGTACAATCTGATGGAGGCAATTTCTAACTGAGCTTCCCTCTTCCCAGAAGACTCTAGTTTGTGTAAAGCTGGCAAACCAACCAGCAGAGCTTCAGACACGTTCATTCAGACAGCATTAACTAGACTCGGTGGGCTTTTAAAGAGAGCACGAAGGTAGGAAGTGCTGAGGAGGCCTCCTCAGATGAATGGATTTGGGTTATATACACTAATGATACAATTGTATAATGCATGAAACTGTTAATGAATAAATAGAAAGTATTTATTTTTACTTTTTAATTTTATTTTTTGTTTATTGAGACAGGTTTCTCTGGGTAGCTTTGGTGCCTGTCCTGGAACTAGCTCTTATAGAGCAGAGCTGGCCTCGAACTCACAGAGATCCACCTGCCTCTGCCTCCGGAGTGCTGGGATTAAAGGCGTGCGCCACCACTGCCTCGCTAATAAAAAGTATTTAAAGAGATGCTAGAGGTGATTTACAGTCTCTTACAGTGGTTCCTACCAGCGTGTCCATCAGCTGTGTGGTTCTAACACTTCAGGTGCGATGGGCCAGGCTGACTCAGAATCCCAAATGGTTCATAATTGGTTCTAGTTGACAGCCTTAGAATTCTGAATCCAGTTTGAATTTGAGAAATTCCCAGGGCCATGAGAGCAGCAATAGTGCATGTGACAAAACTCCTGCACCCACGGGACAGGGCACCAAGGGGATGCTCTGTTCTTACTCACAGGTTCCATGTGACCCAAATCACCCCATCAGGCTGTTTCCCATTGAGGTGAAAGACACACATGATACCAGTCATCTGGATCATTTTTAGTGGTGTGTGTTGAGCCCATCCGCATTATTCATTGCCCATCTCCAGAACTGTCATTTTCTCCAAAGACACCCATGCAATTCTAATTCCTCATGTCCCCTTCCTGCAGTTCTGGGCACACCCTCCACATTTTGTATCTGAAAATCTCATTAAATACTGTGTGTGTGTGTGTGTGTGTGTGTGTGTGTGTGTGTAATATAAATGAATATATATATATATATATATACATACCATATATAAATGGAGCCATCAACTCAGTATTTGTCCCTTCATGACTGGCTTATTCAACTCAAGGTTCATCCAACAGCACACACCAGAATTCACTTGCTTTTCACTCATTCCTCCACTGATGGGCATTAAGGTTGTTTCTTCTTTGTGCTACTGTACACGAACAACTCTGTGAGCACAGATATCCAAATACCATCTTCAGCTGCTGCCCCTACTTCCAGAATCACTGAGTCCTATGGAAATTCTGCCAGAATCAACAAAGTGCTAAGTAGCCATTGTCCATTGATCAAAAATAACAAGAGAGGCGGAAGTCCTTTGTCAATTTTGAAGTGTGATCATTTCTCCTAACTGTGACTCTGGGATATCCATACTTTCCAAAGTGAGCTTATAAAGGCAGGGTTTGCCAGGCAGCAGTGAGCTCGGCACCAAGAGACCTGTACACCTGGGTGACTTTTGAAGGGCAACAGGGAGAAGGAACACTGAAGAAAGGACACCAGGGCAGGAGCAGCCAGCATGCAAATGAGCAGGGCAGAGGTGAGGTTGGAGAGCAGCTCCGCACAAAACAAGTGCAGAATGTCGAAGGGCTGTGTGGATGGGGCAGGGGGGCTACCCTACATCCTGGAGCAAGTAGCACTAGGATATTTCTTTTCCCTCTTATTTCTGTGCTCTGCCCCTGTACTTCTCTATTGTTCCTGAATATAAGCTTCGAATGAATCAGCTTTTTATTACATCCTCAAGTGCAGGGCCTCGGGCATGGCCCAATGTACCATTCACATTGTGTCGCTTGTGTATGGCACAGTGTGGTCATGTACAGTGCACCTGCATAGCAACACAACTATGCACAATGGAACCCAAATGAAGTATTGTAAGTGTATTTACACATGCCCAACAGAACCCAATAAAATATTTTAAGTGTGCATCTACACATGGGTTTTCGTATGAAAGTTTTGCTGTGCCATTTTTGAAACTTATTAAAATTAATGTGTGTAGATATACATGTATACAAAGTTGTCTATGGTATTTTCTTTAAAGATTTGTTTGTTTATTATGTATGCAGTGTTCTGTCTGCATGTATCCTTGCAGGCCAGAAGAGGGCACCAGATCTCATCACAGATGGTTGTGAGTCACCATGAAGTTGCTGGGAATTGAACTCAGGACGTCTGAAAGAGCAGGCAGCGCTCTTAACTCCTGAGCCATCTCTCCAGCCCTGTCTATGGTATTTGTATACTAGAAAAATGTCAACATATTCAAAAATATCACACTGGTTGCATAAATTGTAGCAGAGGTATATAGCTGTAAAGAGAAACATACTCCGTCTACTAAGGTAGACTGTCAAGATGTGTCATTACATAAAAATATGTGTAACAGATGAGTATTGTAGGTTACCATGTCTGTAAAAAGGGGAAAACAGGATGTATCATCATTAGATGATGGGGCTGGAGGAATGGTTTAGGGGTCAAAAGTACTTGTTGCTCTTGGAGAGGACCTGGGTTCAGCTCCTGGTACCCACATGGTGACTCACAACCACCTGGAACTCCACTTCTGGGCAATCTGACACTCTGAAGGCACCAAGCAAGTATGTTTATACTATACATACATCCATACAGGCAACATACTCATACACATAACATAATCTAAAAAATCAAGTCAAAAAAGCAATAGATAAACAATATATTCTTGCCTATGGAAGAATTCTCTCTCAAAGGACTATATAGAAAAATTCAGTGCCATGGCTGCTCATAGGAGACTAGGGTATTCAAGAGATGGGATGGGAGGTGGGTTTCTTTATACATCCTTTTGTATTTTTGTATTTCTAATCATAGAAATATATGCCATCCTGGTCCTGTCTCAAGGAGGTGATGGGACAGACCTAGTTGGCTTCCCAGGAAAGACCTTACCTTCACTGAGGAGAGGATTGGGGGAGGAGAGAAGGGAGGAAAAACTGGGATTGGCATGCAATAAATGGAAGGAAGGAAGGAAAGAAAGAAGGAAAGAAAGGAAGGAAGGAAGGTCATCATCCTCCAGTGTGTCCTGAGATGTGTTGATCAAAAGGCTACCAGGTTCCTCTCAGATTCCATCGCTGGGAGGGGGGGGTGACACTATACTGTTATTTGTTGGTTATATATAGATGGGCAATGGAGTGGAAAACATTGGGGGCTGTGGAATAAATACCAGCTTCCTATTTCTCTGGGCCATGGAACTGGCTGACAAATCATGGGTTTGTTTGGTTGTGGATTTTGGTGTGTATGTGTTCATGTGTTGTGTGCATGCATGTGAAGCCAAAGGTTGACACTGGGTGTTTTCCTCAATGGCGCTCATTTTGTTTCTGTTTTTGAAACAAGGTCTTTCAATGATGGTGGAAGTTACCAAGCCAACTAGACTGGCTAGCCAGACAGCCTCATGGATCCTTTGTCTCCACCTCGCCAGGGTTGGGATTATAGGAGCATGTTGTCAGGCCTTTGAGGCGGGTGCTAGGGAACTGATTCAGGTCTTCTCAGCTTCAGACATACAACTCTTTATGCTCAAAAGATCTATAGTGGTTTATAGCTCCTATAAGAACCCCAAGATTATATACTAAAGATTTATTTATATATTTTATGTATATGAATGTTTTGTCTGCATGTATCCACAGCAGAAGAGAGAGAGCATCAGAACTCATGAGAGTACAGTAGAGATGGTTCAGACACTTGTGAGCCACAATGTGGGTGCTGGGAACTGAACTCGGGACCTCTGGAAGAGCAGTCAATGCTCTTAAGCTGTTTTTAACCACTGAGTCATTCCTCCAGTCCATATACTAATTTTTAAATGAATAATAAAAAGGTCATTGATAAGATGTAATTTAATCCCCCCCAAAAAAAGAGAATAATTTATCTTTGTCTTGGTTCTGATTCAAGGTCTTACTATATATCCCTGGCTGGCCTGGAACTAGCTTTCTAAACCAGGCTGACTTCCAACTTACAGCGATCCTCCTGCCTCTGCCTCACAGGTGCTGGGATCACAGGTATGAGCCACCATTATCAGCTCAAAGATTTCGTGAGTAACATACCATCATAAATGTTTGGTCTTTATTTATTTAAAAAGATTTGAATTTGGTAAATCAAAGTGTTTAATGAACAACAATCATCTTATAATGGATGAGGTAATTTACCACCCCATCAGGTTAGAAATATATGTCTAGTGATATGTGAGAGCGGTTGAATTTGTATTTTGTGTACATGTAGAAAGAGACAAAATCTGTGTCTCCAGGAATTCTGGGAAAAGCACAAATTCAAATACTTTTGTTCACTTTTATTTAACTCAAAATAGCTAGTAACATAAAAACATTTTAAAAATTATCTCTAATACTTCACCATTTAGCTATTTTTCGCTGACGACACTTGATTACTTTATTTCTAACATGTAATTACACAATCAATCTTAAAAACGTTATCTTTAAAAGTTCACAGCAGGCTTTCAATCTGTGGGGTTAGACGCTAATAAAAATTCATGACATGGTACTTTCAACTGTACATATTTTCTCCAACATTTAAATTTATGAAAACTTATAACCATAAGTAGGTTATGTTCATCAGTACATACACACAGGTAGGACATACATTCTACAAAAGATGACCATCTGTTTGACACCCAGTAGAGAAGACATCATCAAATATCGAACTCACATTAATCCATACATGATGCCAGCGAAGAGAAATCTGGAAGAACAACCACACAAAAGCCTGCGGCAATACCATGACTGTACACCATGGAGGAAACCCAGACACAAACAGTTCATCTGTGCCTGCTGCCACCAGGGTCAACTCACATCTGACTCCCACTGGGACAAGAACTTGTAGTGTGAGGCTAGTGTTTAAAGCGTGTTCTTCCTACAGGAACGGGCCCCTGGGACTTCACTGGGGTGCCAACTGGCCTTCAGCGGGGCACTCATACTTTCAATACTAGAGGAAAAAAGGGGAGGCCGGACTTCCGGTATAGTGTCTTCCTAGGGGACTCTCAAGGATTGCGCCAACACCCCATTTCACCTCAAGCACCGATGCTGGAAGCCAACCCGTAGGTGGGAGGCAACACCCCTGAAGTGGGAACTAAACGCATTCTAGTCTTCAGTGCATTCTACTGTCAGTAAAACTGGATTTCCAGGCTGGCTTTTTCCTCACACTTAGCAGTGGGTTCCAGGGCCCTCTTTTGGTGCCAGCACCCCTGAATAGGTATCCCCCACTGAGAAAAATCTCATGATGTAAAGATGAGTGTTGTCAAGGTCCAAACAAAAGGCCACCAAGGTCACTCAGGGTCAGCAGGACTCAGGATATGATTTCCAATTAGCAAATGGTGCAGTTGAAGCAGAGATGGTTCTGTTTGGTGACACTCGGTGCCCCCAGTAATCCATTGCGGCTCCTTGTCCTGACTTCCCATGTTGAAATCTCCCTTTTTACTCCAACAATTGGACATAAGCTGCTGCCCTGGTTCAGTTTCTAATTTTAAAAGCACCATTCTAATAGAAATGTCCCTGTTCTGAAGGAAGCGAGGACTGAATTTTCCCACTAGCTAGAGCTATTGTGTCACAGAGTTTCAGGTAAGTTGGTCGAGCTATTGATGTTCTTGCCATTGACACTGAAACTTGCTTCAGCTTCTTCCAGCCAGGTAGGGCTTCTACCTGGGCTGCAGATGAGAATAAAATATTCCATGAAGAACTCCTTCGATGACCACATTGGGAAAATCTGAAAAAGAAAAAGAAAGCTGCTTTTCTTAACATGCACCAACGACATATAATCTTGTTTATAGAAGAAGCGTCAGAACAGCTACATCTCTCTGGAGTCCACATGACCGAGCCATTTGCCCTTGGTCAGGAAAGAAGGTCAGAGATCAAGGCCATAGTGTCAGAGGCCAGGGCTGCTACTTGGGCCTATTTACCCATGGCAAGGAATGCTACTATTTGTGCTTGCCAACCAGAGGCCATTTTGGCTCCCACCAGGCACTGTGGGATTGCATGGCCAGATTTGTAGTGTTATCGATTCAGGGGCTGCTCTTCAAATGGTTAATGCCACTAGGCCCCAGCTCTTTATCCGGATGCTTCCTCACAAGGAAGATGGATTACGCTGGCAATTCAATTTCTAACAAAAATCTCAATACACTTGAAGGAATTTCAAGATTTCTATTGGGACTACTTGGCTGCGGTTTTTCCACTGAGGCTTACGGAGCCACCTCGTCCAAGTTGTATGTGTACTTGTGGGCGCACTTCTGGAGACTAGAAATAGGGAGTCTGTCTTTTAACTCCAAATTCTAACAAAAGCCATCCTGTCCAACTTGAAACAGCAGCCTCACTTTCGCAGAAGGCAATGCAGAGGTACGCAAAGCATGTTGAGCCAGTTTCTAGCGTGAGAGTAGATATAGTGGAATGCAGGGGGATCAATCTTCTTCCCATAGCGCAGACGTTCAGGTTGAAGTTTCGATCTGTACACAATTACATCAGGAGCTGGGCAGTCTGGGTAGTTATTATGCAAATGGACTACCATCTTGATACTTCTTTTCATCCTTCCATGCCCTATATAGCAGCTACCTTATTAAGTCATGTGCAATGGAACTGGGCTTCATCAGAGAAGGTAGGGAGGCTTCAGGGGCAATAAGGGGACAATACAGTCTATGGCAAGGGAGCCGAGAGGATTCAGAGTTATCGGTAGAAGTGAGACAGTGAGGGGCCTAGTGCTCAGGAGGACAGAGGTACCAGGTCAGACCTATGAAGATCTCACGGGAATGTATCAGAGATGTGCTGAGGGTATTGAGGGATTTTAAATAAAGCAAGACATGAACTTTTGAAAGATGACTGACTGTCAGGCCGAGAACAGACTGAAGCGAGTGTGAGGTGGATACAGATCAGCCTGGTTACTGCGATAGTGCAGAGGAAGATGCCGCTGCAGGACACAGAAAAGCGGATGGGTTCTAGAGAAATGAAGGATGTGACCTGCTGACAGATACGAGTGACTAGGAAATAAAAGGGAGGAGTCAAGGATTAAGCTGGCTGGGGTGGTGTGTGCTTGTAATCCCAGGAATTGAAAACTGAGGCAGGACCTTGAGTTCAAGGACAACCTAGATTGTATAGTGAGAGACAGTCTGGAAGGAGAGGGAAGACGAAGGAGGAAGAGAGAGGGGGTAGTCGGTAAAGGAAAAAACTAATAATAATTGAAGTCATCACAGGCACACCTTGGGTTTCTGTCTTAGCAAGCCAGAGGGTTGTGGGAGAAGCTGAGGAACAAAAGGGAATTAGAAGGAAGCCAATCATTTCAGTTTGGGATCCCCTGAGTTTGAGATACCTTTGAGTCTAGTCAAGGGCGAAGTCAAGTACATAGCTGGAGATCTGACTGATTTCCCGTAGCAAACGTTCACTGAAATGGCTCTGCATCCTGGGTAGTCACCTCCCAGCTCTATGAACACAGCTGACTTGTTTTAACAGCGGTGAAGGATTTCACACCAAGACCTTCCTTACCGGTTATTGACAAGTTGGTGAGTGAAGCCAAGTTCATGACTTGGGCCTGGCGCACAGTATGTACTTGGTCATTACCACATGCCATACACACATCTAATTACCAGAAATAAAAATTACAGCCTCTGTCCAGGCCATGAAACAGGTGCTAGTAAGCAAATGATACAAATAAATATTTAAACAAATGTCTCTACTACATGATTAATGTGCTTTCTCTCTGGCTAATGACACTGGCTTTCTGAGTGTGTACCTTTCTGCTACACCACACACACACACACACACACACACACACACACAATTTTCATAGATCACAGCTTTAAAAGCCTTCAGTAGGCTATAAATCTGTGTATTTGAACAAATGGTCTAGCTAATTCTAATTTTAAATTTATTTCTCATACAGATATTAATACAGTGAACCACTGATTCATTTCAATAAAATATCCAAACATATTTCACATGGGTGGCATATTGCTATCCTTTGCCATCTGAAATCTGAAAATCTACTTAAAGACAGTTAATTTTCACCGTGAACATATTTAACTTAAGAGGATTCAACAAAGTCCCATAAAACAATGAAAACCCCGTTCATTATGTCCGATGAGTAATTCTACACCGTGATTAATATGGGTTAGAAGCAAGGACACAAAGCAGGGCACGGGTTACAGGACAGGGAACAGGAAAGGGAAAGGCGGTTCAACATGAAAGGGCCACTTGAGCAGATTTGAATGAGGGGCCAGAGGAGCCAGATGTGAAGATATCCAGAAGGAAGTGCTCCCTGCACAGGAAGCAACCAGTAGGGAGACTCTCCAAAGGACATAGCCTGCAGCCATTTCTACTGAAGGAAGCCAACAGGGTGATCTCAGGAAAAGTGAATAGCCTGGAAGGTGTGTCAACCTGATGGTCAGTGATGGGATAAGTGGGTATTGTGCCTGCCCCCACTCGCTTGTTCCACTGCCCTTTAGACTGTAGATTCAAGCTTCCCCACGGCTTTGACCGAATACAACGCCCATTCCTGTTTGACATACTCAGGGAACTGCTCTTTCCTTGGTCTCCCATTGGGAGGAGAGGGGAAGGAACACAACCTGGGATACACTTCTTGATATTTTTACTGACATGCCTCTATCTAACAAGATTCACCGTGAGCAACAAAAACAGAAAAAAGCTGTACAGAGGCTGCTTTAGAGAGAGAGAGGAAGTAAAAGCTACGAAGCTATGACATTCAACCTGAGGCCTGGGAGCTGGCAGGCCCACCAAGAATGCAGACTGGAAGATTCAAGGAGGAAGCAGCAGGTGTTCGGGTGGAGGGAGGGTTGGCAAGGCAAATGCCCTAGAGGTGGAGCCAGCAGGGCTGGCAGAGTCAGTAGAATGGGCAGGACAGGTGTCCTGGGGGAGAGGGTTGGCAGGGTGGGCCCACTTGGGGCCCAGGATGAATCACAGTGTAGCTGGAACCAAGTGGGGTACGATGATGTGGAGAGATGGCGAGGAGAGATGATGTGGAACAGACCACAGAGCTCTTGTGAGCCACAGCAGGAGTGGAGTCTGCGTTGGAAATCCAATACCACCTCTCAGCTGCACCGATGGGGTAGTTCAAGGCCACAAGCAGATTACTTAAAGAAAAGCTCAGTAAGCAGCGTCCAGTCTTTGATGGGAAAGCCAAGGGTGAGACAGCACTTGAAGGGAGAGGATGTGGCCAGCACACAGGAAGCTAATGAAAGGGCACACACGACAAAGAAGAGCATTGTCCAGAATATTCAGCCAGGTTGACGATGCCTACCTGGGTCCTTGGAAAGGGCTAATTTGTATTTTCCAGAAAATTTAAGACAAAGGCCAGAACGTGCACTTTTGAGGCTGTCAAGAGAATTCTCTCTGGAGGCCAGAGATGGCTCATGGGTTAAGAGCACTGGCTCCTGAGGCAGAGTACTTGGGTTTGGTTCCTAGCACCTACACGGGGGTGCACAAACACCGCCAGCTCCTGTTTCAGGGACCTCTGCAGGTCCACAGAGAGTTCATATACATATACGCAGCAAGACACTCATACACATAGAATAGAAATAAATACATCTTTAAGACAGAGGGTATTCTCTTGACTTTTGTCGTCAAAAGCTAATAAGATAATGATCAGTTACCAGCCATTCTTTTTTATTTCACTGGCGCATACATGTGCACACATGTGATTACATACAGGTAGAAGTCAACCTCCAGTGTCATTCTCAGGAGCTGTCCCCCTTGTTGTTTGAGACAGGGTCTCCGTGGCTGAAAGAACGCTGCTCAGCTAGGCTGGCTGACCAGTGAGCTCCAGGGATCCTCCTTTTGCCTCCAAAGTGCTCGTTTACAACTGCACCATGGTGCCTGGGTTGTTTGTTTATTCATTCATTCATTCATTCATTCATTCATTCATTCATTCCTAAAGTAGGTTCTGTGTGCAGAACTCAGATTTTTATGTTTGAATGGCAAATGCTTTACCAATAAACCTACCTATCCGGCCTCGAGTCTCTAGGCAGAATGTCTAAGATGTAAAGAGAGTGGATGTGAATGGGAGTCGGTAGCTCTCAAGATTCCCACACTCGGTATTTTCAGGAATAATGGCTTTCCCTCACTGAAAGGCATGTTAACAACACAGTGTGGTACAGAGGAAGTTCCTCTAAGGCCAGAGGAATCTAATTTCCAAAACTGGGTCTGCCAAAGTTTTAAGACTATAACATGAAGGGTTGGCCACTGCGTCCCTGTATCTCCCTGTCCACCAAACCCATTAATTACGGTTATTCTCAAATAGGAGGTCCCTTATTTTGGTCTACACTATCAAGTGACCAACAACACAAACACCTTCCTGCTTTCGACATTTGCCCTGATTCCCAGAAGGCCCCTTGGTCTCCACTGTCAAAGTGTACACCATGTGGTAGGTGCTGCTTAAAAGCTTAAAGAATCAGATTTAAAGATGACAAACTATACCCCCTGCCCCCTCTCACTTCCATCAAGCCCATGGCTATTCCAGGCCAGTCATTACTGTTTTCCCCACTGCTGCGGGAACTCTAGACAGGTGCGTGAGGAGAGAGAATTTCAGAACAATTATGTATGTAATCTTTTTACAAGATAATGACTGTTTAATCTAGACTGGGTTGTACTGTATTTACTAAACATAATTTTTTAATATAACACTGGCTAATATGTTAATAATCAATTAATATAAATATTTTAAGTATAGGAAGCAGTCCTTAAAAGGGGTAACTGTTCCTCACTGATAAGACATGCACAAAAAGCCACCGTGAAACCATATTCTTTAGAGCTGAGGCAACTCTCTGAGCAGGGTTAGAGGGGTCTCAGAGTAAACTGTGCCTGTGTCCTGGTCACCTTTCCTTTCCCGGCAGGCAAGCAGGTGACCCGACTACAAGCTCTGTGCTACACAGCTCATAGGAAGGTTTAGTTGACAGAAACAATGGATCCTTCATCTATGCTTTCTTGTGACTTGATATTTGTCATTCCTAGGGGCTGGAGACCTGGTGTGCTAAAAGCCAAGAAGGAAAACCTGGGCCTTAGATGGTCCACCTGAGTCCGGCAAGTCACCAACATCCCCGAGCCGGAATTTTCCCCGTTAGCCAATGATATTACCTGCTGAGCCTATTTTCTGAGGCTCAGCAAATGAACTGAGATGATGGCTGAGCATGTCCTCCAGGAACATTGCATAGGGGAACACTTTGAGAGGGACTCTAGGGAACTGGAACCGAAAAAGGACGCATGCTGCAATATCGATTATGGTTACACTTAAATCAATTAGCTATATTTGAAATACACAACTTAAAAATATATAGTCTATCATCCAAGACACTAAAGCCTAAATGGAAACGCAGGTATAGCTGCAATGCATGCGCACGGCTTTGGGAAGGAAGCATTTTTTTAAGAAAGACTAGAACCTTTAACCTGAACTCTGACCTCTAGATTAAAAACAAGCAGCAGTCTGAAAAACATCACAAAAAAAAAGAAGAAAAATAAGTACCTTTATCCCTTCTTTTCTCTAATTCAAAATAGGCTAGGAAGAGAGAAAGAAAAATTATATTTCCTCCTGAAAGGCCGGCCCCAATTAAAATTCTAAATGTCTCTTACACCAAGAGCACTGGTTTATTGGCAGATGATTAAGCCCTGGACCGATGTCACTCTGTTAGACCCATATTACAAACGTGGTTTATGTGGTGCAGGGGCAAATCAGTAAAGAGCTGTTAGCAGATGACAGGTTTGATTACCGCTGGCTGCAGGCAAGACGTATGGATCCCCGAGGAACAGCAGCACCGGCTGGTGGGACAGCTTGCTGGAAAGGTCGAAAACAGGCATGTCAGCATCAGGGGACGATGGTAAACAGAAAACACTACAAACTAGCTTTGAGGGGATCAGACTGCTGTGTGGGATGTCCCTAGGTCTCCGCATCCACCAGCGTGGGTGAATAACAGCGCGCACACAGAGGGAAGCCATGGCAGCTCACTGCTTCCCAATATTTCTCTTTGGGATGTGAGACAGATGCTCATCTTTGCAGTAAATACAACTGCCGGGAAGTACTTTCTGAAACTCTGGGGTTTGAGCACAAGTACAACAGTACTCTTACTACTTGCATGAAGCCATGGGGAGGGGGGCACGTAATTAACCCTTTTCATGCCGAGTTACAAGCAATTAGCCCTGCAAATTCCTATCAAATACTTATCATCTTCAAACCAATATCCAACATAGGTTTTCAAGAGGAACACAACTTTAAACAGGCGTACCATGGGTATTTAAGATACTGAACAAACTTAGCTCTATTACTGATCTCTATAACCAACTCCTCGTTGATCGACATCAGTTCTTACCTTGACTCTTCAGATTCTGTCTCATCAAAAGATCTGAAATTTTTATAAAAGAAAAAAAAACCAATTAAGTCAGACCAATATTTATGGCAACAAAACAAAGGTTCGTAGCCTCAGCAGTGAAACGGGAAACCGGCAGAAAGGTTGTGTACGGCGCCAAAGTACAGCTGACAACTAATCCTAAGAAATCTTCAGCCTGGGTGATTCTGGGCATTTCAAAATTTCCTTAAGATCATTTAAAAATCGTACGGCCTTATTACTGTTTGGAGGTTGAAATAGAAATAAAAAGACCTCATTCCCCGTAATTGTTAAGGTTTCTGTGCAAAACTCAAGAGCAGCCATAAACCTGCCCTCCTAGGAAACATAAATACACAGGTTGGGACAGAACACACTGGCCACATAGACTACTTGGTGAGTATGGAAGATAATTCAGGCTCTGGGGTGAGCAGCAAGTGGCCACAGCGCTGAGGAGGCGTGGCGAAAAGTGTCTACTGCCCCGCACTCCGCAGACAGCTCAGGTTTAACCTGATCTCAGGAAAGGGCTGGGGTCGGAGGGAAAGAACGGGTAGAGCCCCTTCCCCAGATGGATTTGTGCTGCCTTATGTCTTTATGGATCGACACTGGGCAGGGGTGTTGCTGAGCTTTCAGAGGCTAGCTCAGAATTCATCTCTAGCTGCTGGTGATGTTGCTCCTCCAGTTCCATGGTTAACAGGGACTGGGGACCACAGTTCATCCATTACGAGTTCCTGAGGGAAGACAGTAGCCCTCATGAAAGGTCTGGGTTCTGCCGCGTGGACAGCTTGGGAAAAACACTTAGATATTGTGTCTCTGACCAACAGCCAAATGAGGGGTGCTGGATCAATAATCTCTAAAGTCATCTATAGCTTTAAAAATATATGAATATGGGAACTGGAGGGATGGTTCGGTGGTTAAGATCCTTGCTGCTCTTCCAGAGGATCTGAGTTTGGACTCCAGCACCCATGTCGGGCAACAACACACAACTGCCTATAACTCCAGCTCTGGTGGATCTGACGCCCTCTTCTGGATTCCACAGGCACCCCCTTCAAAAGCATGGCACACACAGACACAAGCATGCACTCAAATAATAAAAGTATAGGTTTAAAAAGCTACATGAATATGTATACTTGGCACAAGCCAAGGACAGTCTGGATTCATAATTAGCATCTGCGACACTATGTGACACCATCATTTAAGAGGGTAGTTCCTTCTGCCTAAGCATGAGTTTGCCTGGACCATTTGCTGCACGATGGAGGTGAAGACTTGGGAGGGATTACTCTTACTATAAGTAGAGATATGAGAGAGAATGATGCCTCAGCTCAGAGCTTAGATGTGGCCAGCTTGCCCTGTGGCACCACTCTGGGATATCTGTGAGGATAATCAGTTATCGAAGAGTTACTTAAGATGCACATCCATAATGTAAATAGCGGTTCTTACCCACAACTTTCTGCCTTTGGTAAAGAGGGCAAGTGTCTGACATTGAGGAAATCAAGGAAGAGTTTGGGAAGTTCTTCGTTCTCCAAAATGACGGCCTGTGGAAGCAGAAAATGGAATTAGAGCCGGGAGGGGAGTCTGTTAGACCATCAATCAAAGGAACTCCATCAAAAAGTCATAAGCGTCCATCAAAGTCATTGCCAGCAACATTCCCAGGGTTGATACGAGGAGTGGATTCAGTCTGGCACACACTACACACCCTGCATTTACCCACCGCTTCTCGGGAGATCTACAGAAGGGTCTCCTACCTTCAGATGTTCCCTAACAGACAAGACATTGCAGAAGCACCGGGCATGGTTCAAGCCATCACAGAGACTCTGATCCATCCTGAACAGTCCAACCCCAGGCACATCAGCTACACAAATCAAATTTTCCCTATTGAGTGATAAAGTATTTACATTTCCATAACAGGCCACTAGTCCTAGGAAATACTGCAGGTTTTCCATCTGGAAGATTTAGTCTCCGCCCTTAGTTATCACCTGCTCCTGCACTAGGACCAGTTGACATTTATTGCCATCCGAACAGCCCCACTTAAAGGGTCAGCGACAACTTTACCGCTAAGTGTAAATCAGGGCATATATTGAAAAAAATCTATAAAGTTCTTCCACTTAAAGAGCTCTGCTAAAGAGCTGGCATAATGGCAGAAACATGTCAGCACACCGAGATCCAAATGATGCAAAATGTGGAGGAGAAATCTGATGGAGGCTATGGGGTGTATTTTCATATTTATGCATTTTTAAAAGAATCTGCCAACGTGTGTTAACAGGTTACACACCTGATACCCGGTCCTCTCTCTCCACTAAAGAGCGAAGACGATGCAACTGCTCTTTTGCTTGTCTAAATCTAGCCCAGGCTGGTCCTGAATTCACAACAGTCCCCTGGCCTCGACCTCCTGTGTTGGGATTATGGTTAGGAGTGGCTCTTAAGGGTCTACTTAAATAACATTCCATGGGTGAGCTTTTTCCCCCGCAATAAGCGTATGTTATCTAAAGAATAATGGAAATTAGTTAAATATTGTCTGACAGAATCTTAGGAACAGCCATATAACTGGTACAGAAGATACAGGACAAACACAAAAGGATCAAACTCTCAGCGCTTCTGTGTATTGTAGGCATGCCACCATTTCCATACTGAGCTGCTCATTTCTCACAGGTGAGGAATCCTACTGCCCACTGCAGATCACATACATGGATTAGGGCTACACAGGCTGTCGGGCCTGAGTAGGCAATGCGATACCCAATTTCTCCTGCTATTCAGGTCCCCAAGACAGTCCATCTGGAAAGGTTGGGTGTCTGGGCTGTCACCATCCCTCCCAGAGTCCACTGTACCAGAAAGATGTTAAGGATTAAGAGGAGAAGATAGAAGAGTGATGAGGAATTCTCCTCTAGTCGTTAAATAAAGCTGCCTGGGTACTTGTTAGAGCGGGTGCTGGCGCCCAGCAGCGAATAGAGCAGGTTCAGGGGAGGACGGGATAAAGAAATAAGCGCACACATGACTCAAACAACCTAGAGCACAGCGACAAGGTTAAGATCCTGCACAACACTCTCCAAATACATTCACTCCCACTGATCCATCCATGCACACACCCCTCTGTCGTCTCAGATCTCATTTTTTTTTCTATTTATGCAAGCAGAAAAACAAAAGCTTGAGAGAGCCAAGGAGGAAGGAGGCTCTCTGCCCACGGACAGAATTTCTGACATTTCAGCTCACTTCTTTCCAATTGCTTGACATTTATTATGAGCCCTACCTATTCAATAGAGTTTCTGAACATCCAGAGATCATTGCTTTGGTAGCCTAAGAAGTTCTAGAAGTTCGTGCCATGACAAAGGCTAGAAGGACCACTAAGATGTTTCTAGATGTCTGCTTAACAAGACAGCCTAATGCCCACTTGAAAAAAATGACTTAATGCTGTGTTAAATATGGAAGAATTTGCCCTAGAAAAAATTAACAACTTGTATAGGTGGTAGCCTTCAGATTTAAAAAATAATAATAAAAAAAACAGGGGTGGGTGTTACATTCTTATCTCCACCCCTACCTTTTTAAAAACAAATTAAATCAATAAGAAGTGTGGGACACTTTTAATGACCCGAACTACTTAATTTCCAGGCTCTTTAGACATATCATCCATCACTGCACTATGGGGGAAGACATCTCTTGAGTGTTCAGGGGGCTCCTTCGGTTTTATTAATGCAAGATTTAGGGAATTTTAACAAGGTGAATTGTTTATTTGCCTTGACAGATTGGCTTACAATGCACTGGCTACATCCACAGCATGATCATTAATGACAAAAGACAGGCAAAAAGCTGTTTACACTGCACACAGGGACAGGAATTAATCCTGCTCCCTCTCCCTGGAGCTCTCCAAACAGATGACCACATTGTTTTAGGTAAGACATCCTGGCAGACAGAAACACAGAAAACTCTAGAAACTTACAGGCACGTATTTTTGTTCCAGGAATATTCTCAATTAATATTTTCCAGAAAACAATGGTCAAGCTACTCTTTAGGGCTCAGTGTTATAAAGAAAGCAGTACCCCGAGTGTGCAGGGAGTGTTGCTAAGGCTTTCAGCTACGTGGTCAGGAATGTTTCCTGAGCTTTGTTAGGAAACCTCACACACACACACAAAAAGAATTAATACTCTAGTCGGAACAAAGATGAAAAATTTACCTAATTTAATATAATATGAACAAATAAAAACAACTGTCATTAATTAGTACAGAGATGCCAAATAGGAATTAAATTAGTTCAACTCAGTCTTTTGGGCCATAAACACATGATCTCATGCAGGAGACTGAACAGGAAGTGGGGCCTCCCGGCTGTTCCACTTCCATCTTCATTCCTTGAAATGCTCGTCTCCAGGAGCAACCATCCCTCTCCAGGGCCACACCCTGACTCATCCCGCATCTTCAGAACCCATCTGGTTCACATCACCCAACTTTATTCCCCAGATAAGTTCCTAATTGTATAGAAAAATCACATTTTTAAATATGAAATCATGTCCCCACTGGTTTAGCCTGCTGGTCTTTGTTAGTTTTTGGTGGTATTCATTTTTAGTCTCAAGGCAGTGTGGTGCACGAGGCATGTGGGTTTCATTGTCAGACTTGGTCTCCATCCTTTCTCCTTGTCCTTACGGGGTCCTCGTGCAGATTCAAGGAGACATCCCCAAGAGTATCGGCATACAATTAGCAAGTGAAAGATTTCACTCTCGTGTGTGTGTGTGTGTGTGTGTGTGTTTCTTGATTTCCAACTCATTTTTAATCACTTGGAAAGTTTGGATGAATATCTCTATAGTGACTAGATGTTAGCCACACATGTTCTGTGGATCCTTTTGAAAACAGGATAAAACTCAGTCATTGTCCCCCACCTCTCTCTCTCCCTCCCGCTCTCTTTCACACACACACACAGAGGAGGACACCTCAGCAGAGGACACCTTCCTTTAGCTAGGCTGTGGCAGTCATATTGCTGAGCACTTGAGTACACTTGGCCTGGAACCCCGACACGCCAATGACTGCTGTTCACAAGCCTCCCCAAGATGCCCTGGCTTCCTGTGTGGGGTCTCCCTTTCTGACAAAACTTGCTGGAGTGTGTGCTTCCTTCACATCAGGGTCTTCAACTTTAGACTATGGTTAAAAAATATTTGTCCAGCCGGGCGGTGGTGGCGCACGCCTTTAATCCCAGCACTCGGGAGGCAGAAGCAGGCGGATCTCTGGGAGTTCGAGACCAGCCTGGTCTACAAGAGCTAGTTCCAGGACAGGCTCAAAAGCTACAGAGAAACCCTGTCTCGAAAAAAAAAAAAATTTGTCCAAGGGCTGGAGAGAGGGCTCAGTGGTTAAGAGCACTGGCTGTTCTTCCAAATGACCTGGTTTCAATTCCCAGCACCCACATGGCAGCTCATAACTGTTTGTAACTCTGAGATCTGACACCCTCACACAGACATACATGCAGGCAAAACACCAATGCACATAAAATAAAAGTAAATTAAAAAAAAATCTTTGTCTAAATGGTGAAGGCATCATGGTAAAGAATTCTTCCTGGTGGACAAAAATCTACTATTCCCTAGTTCTAGCAAGCATTCTATTTCACTGCTTCTGTGTTCTGTATCTTCTACATAAGACTCAAAAGTGTAACAACTCAAAAGTGTAACTGGTGCCTAGGATTCCCCAACATGAGGAACCAGTAGGGAAAATATGATTTGAAACCTTTCAACCCTTAGCTGGTGAAGCCTAGACTCCACACATATCCGGTAAGGAGTATTTTGGTGGTGGGACGGTGCAAGGTCTGAGGCCCAGAGCTGTCTACTTGAGATCCCAAAGTCCCTGGCAGTAGAGTTCCCATGCTGCTCGCTCATTCTTGCAAAGCTGGCATGTGAGGCCTGGCAAATAATTTATGAAGTAAGAGAGTGTAACTCAAAATGAAATGGCCAAATTAGAGAAAAGGCTAGAAATAAATTCCATTGCATTTTACAGGTATAAGAGCTGAGTAAAATACTGTAAGAGGCACAATCAATCACAGATCCAAGACAGAGAGTAGCTTTTCCACGCAAGTGCTGTGGTCTCCAGTGGCGGGTTAGAATGAAGGGTTTCTGCTACCCATTGTCAAGAGAACTGAGTCATCCTCCCACCCCGCTCAGTGCATTTGCCTCACCCCCTACAATCCAAGAAAGAAAAAGAATACAGAGAGGGAGAGCCAGAGGCAACAAGGACAATAACTAAAAAAATGGCACTTTCCACAGAAGTAGGCTGCTTGAACAAGGAGAGATGGTAGAGGACCATGGGAGAGAGGGAGGCTCTTTCATTGCAAGGGCTAACTGGCCACACGTGGTAATATACACTCAGCATGTTCAAAGCAAGTCCGTCCCGGAAGGGGCAGAAGAAGTTCAGCTCCAACTGAACTCTGTTCGGTGAAGCTAGGCGAACACCCCAAGGGTGGGAAAAGAAACACCAAGGGGCTTCTAATCGATGAGGGCCCTTTAACACGCATGCAGCGGAAAAACCCTCCAGACGAGCTGAAAATGCACCTGTGGGTTTTCACGCATCCAGTTTCTCACTTAGGGATATGAGCCGGACACACGCATGTGAAGACGATGACCATGGGAATGGAATTCAATCAAGGGACTGTACCGAGTGTGTTTGTACTGTGACACACCTGGATATCACTGCATCTAGCGAATATTAAAAATGAAAACTTCAATGAATATTAAAACTGGGCAATGAAATAGGCTTTGCAAAACTTTATTATTTTTCTCTACATGGTGTTAATAAGCGTTTGTGTGGGGGAGGGGATCTCATACTCTATAAAATCATTGACAAAAACTCGTCTGAATGGGACAGAAAAACAACAACATTGGTACAGCGGCCTCACCAGCCCGGTGTTTACTCCAGAAATGTCGTTTTTATTGAAAAGGTGCAATTATCATCATGTAACACAAATCACAAAACCCTGATTTTTCTACCCTATCAGCTTTATAAAATCATGGTCCCAAAGGGTGCCATTGATTAGTTGCACATGTTCTTTCTGTGGCATCCCAAATACTTAATTGTCAGTTATCCTTTCTTCTGCGGCCAGTAAAATGTGCTCACAAAATTACAGAGGGACCTGTTCTGCCTTAACCTCTGCAAGATGCCATCATGCGGCAGAAAACACTGGTAAAATATCACAGGATCACACCGCCCGACAAGGGAGACGTATAAACACTGTAATGATTTCCCACGAGTTTCCATTTTAGAAAATTGTCACTAAAGCCAGCATAAATGGTGACACGTCTCCGCTGAGGACACGGCGAAATCGAACGCTGGCATTCTAGTTAGGGCCGAACCTACCCAGCAGCCAATTATAACAGGAAGGGAACATCTTGAAAGCACGGATGAGCCCGCTCGGCTAACCTTCCGTGATCACTGCGGAGCACTTCTGTTTTCACGTTTGATCTTTTCATTATCAATTCTAAATATTAAACAGACATGCACATGCATGCATGCATACATACACAGCATGTATATTACTCCCTGTGAGGTTGCTGTGCACTGCAGGCATGCTCTGCCTATACGGTTGCTACGGACTTGCAGGGGACCTCTTTGTCACAGACGTCAGGAGGTTTCACGAGTCCTGTAAGTGATTTCCAGTCCATCTAGTTTGGTTTGAAATGTCTGATTTGGGGAGTGGCAAAGTTCACCACGACAGTTTTTCTTCTCTTGCCCACAAAAGCAGCTTCGTACCATACCTACTTCAGAGGAGTCGCTGAGAACAGGGAGGGAGAAAAAAATCAATATCTCCACACAGCAGTAAGCGGGCCTCGGTGTCACCGTCCTCTGGGACCCAAGCCTGTGGAAGCTCTGTGGTCCTCAGTCTCCCACTTAGTCACCTCCTGGCACTTGGTCCCAATTCACACAACGAGCCACAGTAAGACTCGCAGTCATTTTTAAAAACACCAGGCAGTACACAGATCTCAGGAAGACCGCGGCCATCTAAAAACTAAAAAGCAGGTGTGAGCTGAAGAACCCATGGCCCCGTGCATTCTTTGTTTTCATTGACTCCATCCCCAAGGTGCGCTGAGCTTGTGCTTTGGCAAAACTTGTGCTCCTTAGAGAATTCAAACATCTGTCTGCTAAGGTTTCCCAGAGCTTTGTAGACTATCTTATTAAAAAAAGATCCAAGGACCTACATGGAAAGTTGAATGCCAAGAAGGGCCTTTATGAAATGAAGAATCTGTAAAGAAAGACTGGGATTTGGCTTAAGAAATTCTAAAAAGAAATTCTTAAATTTTTTTCATTAAAAGTGTATTGCAGTGTGTGTGTGTGTGTGTGTGTGTGTGTGTGTGTGTGTAACGCAGAGGACAAAGTCCAGGAGCCATCTGTGAGCCCTTGAGATGAAACTCATGTCAAGGCTGGTGGCAGGTTGTTTACCTGAGCTAATGGGTAGACAGACAGGGAAGGAACCAGCACAGGACCAAACTAGACCCTCTGAATGTGGGTGACAGTTGTCTGGCTGGGGCAGACTGAGGGGCTGCTGGCTGTGGCACCAGGATTTATCCCTACTGCTTGTCCTGGCTTTTTGGAACCTATTCTCTTTGGATGGATACCTTGCTCAGCCTAGATATAGTAGGGATGGCCTTGGACCCTCTACTAAGCAATGTGCCTTACCCTCTCTGAGGTGTAGATGAGGGGTTGGGAGTAAGATGAAGGGAATGGGAGGAGGAGAGGGAGTGCGAACTGGGATTGGTATGGAAAATGAAAAAAGATAGTTTGTTTTCTTTTTTTAAAAAAAGATTGTGGCAGGTGACTATACCCACTGAGCCATCTTGCTGGCCCAAATCTCTTTTAAAGATGAGGTCTTATTATGTATCCTAGGCTAGTCTGGAACTCACTTAGTAATTTAAGCTTGAACTCTTGATTCTTCCATATTTACCTTGTGACTTTTAGGGTACAGGTGTATGCTAATCTGCCTATCAGAATATAATTTTTGATGTTGTTAAACGATTAATCACAGCCAGGGTGGTACACAGTTTTAATCTCAAAACTCTGGGAGGCAGAGGCAGATTTACCTCTGTGGGCTCAAGGTCAGTCTGGTCAACATAGAGAAATCCAGGTCGTCCAGGGCATCTGGTGAAGCCTTGTCTCAAAAAAAAAAAATGACTACTAAACATAGAAACTGCCTTTTGGGGTACTTTAACATCAGAACTAACGCTCTGTGTGTTTCTGGATTATCTACTTACATAAAAACATTTGTCCCTACGACGTATAAGCATAGTGCTAGGGGCAGGGGGTTCAGCCAAACAGACACAGTGCCTCCCTGGGGCACATCTTTGGGTGCTGAAGTGGATGGTGTCCCTGTAATGATAGCAAATGAACATGAAATTGCAAACAGGGTTAGTACCTCTAAAGAAAGCAGCTAGTCTCCTTGGTCATTAGTAACAAAGTATCCTTACTAGCCTGCAAACAGGGTTAGTACTTCAAAAGAAAGCAGTTAGTAACAAAGTATCCTTACTAGCCAGTGGGTAGAGGGACAGCTTCCCTGGGGAAGTGGTTAGAGTTGAGAGCTGAATGAGCTAATGAGAGTGAAGAGAATGGGATATTAGAAACGCAAAGCATGGCTTCTTCAAAGGCCCGTGGAGGAGAACAGCATATGAGAAAGTGGCCAGGATAAAGAATGATGTAGAATAATAAAATGGAGACCAGTAGCTAGAGAAGATGGCAGGGCTTCTCGGTTATGCGAGGGACTTCCCAGTGACTTGAGGGCCTGTGAGTATTTTTACATGGATGGAGGTATGATACCTAGATACTGTGATAGGATCTGATTTACATTTTAACTACAACCGGGGCAACAGTAGCATTCCTCGGACCCAAAGGGCCATAAACTCAATCCTTTGGCCATCCCTAAAATGTTTCTTAACTGATCAAGGTGTGTGTGTGTGTGTGTGTGTGTGTGTGTGTGTGTGTGTGTGCGCACATATGTACACATGCATTTGCTTTCATGGCTATTTATTCTCATCTGTGTTTTATAGTTGGAGTTCATGAACTCAACTTTAGCAGTACTTTATCTCTGGGAATCTACTGCAGATCAAATTCAACATAAGTCTTCCCTTCCACCATTAACAGCACTGGGTGCTCTTCCAGAGGTTCTGAGTTTATTCCCAGCACCCACATGGCAGCTCACAACTGTCTATAACTGTCATCCCATGGAATCAGATGCCCTTTTCCAGGGTGCAAAGCACACGCATATTAAATAAATCAATAAATCAATAAATAAATAACCCTTTTCTCCCCTGTAGTGGGCAGTAATTGTGACTGAATTTTCTTGATGTATTCTCTCCCTCTCTCTCCATATATATATATATATATATATATAGTTTTAGTGCAAATCACAAATAAATTCAAAATAGCCACGGGAATTTAAAAATACATTCCTTTCTTCGGATTTAAAATTTATTTTAACATTTTGACTAATTTGTGCTAGTATATAAAGAATTCCAGAAGCAGGGCCTAGAGAGCTGGTTAACTGGTTAAGAGCATTTGCTGCTTTACAGAGAGCCTGAGTTTGGTTTCCAGCACCCATGTCAGGTGGCTCACGGTTTTCTGTAACTCCAGCTCTGACTCTGGGGAGTCAGAGGTCTCTAGCTTCTTCAGATACCTGCCCTTAAGTGTACATATCCACACACAGACACACGTCCCTGTACATAATTAAAAATAATAAAAATAAATAGAATCCCAGAATCAGAAATTAATTTCATTAATTTCTCTTTCATATTAAATACATTGAAAACAGAGCAAAGGAAACAAACACTTGACCACAAAACAATTCAATACCTATTAGACAACTTCTGGCAGGCCTAATTTTCTTTTCCTGTTTTTTGAGACAGGGTTTCTTTGTGGAGCTTTGGAGCCTGTCCTGGAACTCACTTTGCAGACCAGGCTGGCCTCAAATTCACAGAGATCTGCATGCCTCTGCCTCCCGAGCGCTGGGATTAAAGGGGTACATCACTGCCACCTGGCCCCTATTTTATTTTTTAAGTATAAGGATGTAGCTCAGTGGCAAAGCACTTTTTTAGTATATATGTGAGGCTCTAGGGGAAGAAACAAAATATAATATTGCATGTATTTAATCCATTTAAATTTCTCAACATGTTGAATAAAAATACGCTTTGACTATATACGATGGAAAACATCGTATGTGACATTTTCTTGATGATGCAAGAAAAACAAACAAGCAAACAAACTCTAATACAACTATAAACCAGTTACTTACCGTCAGTCAAAACCAAGGTCTGGGGACTAATGCATTTGAGTAAAACTGTGCTACAAAGCAAACCAAAGCTGGCTTATTAAATCAAATTATGTAGTTAGGTGCCAATTTAAATACAAATCATATACCATGTTTATGGAAGTGCAGCCCTAGTATTTTAAGGAAGAAATAGTAATCACAGCTGGACTTGCAAAATGTTGCCTGAGGGAGGCTTTCGTAGACTAGATTTTAATGCAGGATTTATAATTAATGCAGCCCGCGGGCGGTGATAAATTGATGTGTTTTAAGTGCTTGAAAACAATTTGCTCACTTATGTCTCTCACACACTCCTCCAACACTTACGCCTTTGGCTTACTTAGCATCCTGTTCTGTTGCAGCTTGACCCAGCTCCAGCACAGCTGGAGCACGCCATCCACAAGGACTGGGCCTTCATGGGTGCACACAGCCCTACCGCGCTGCAGTTAAAAGGATGCCATAGGCTTACATCGACTTCTTAAAAACGGAGGGCTCTGCTCTAATGCCATGGTCTACTCCTACAATTACAAACACTGCTGTGTGTCACTCGGTTAAACAAGGTTATGGTTAGATGTGTAATTAGCTTTACATGAAATTAAGACCCCTTGATGAGCAAAGTTTATTAGGGAAACACAATGGAAAATGACTTGAGAGTGACATGTGACTTAATCTAAGACCCAGAGCAAGTCCTCAGAGAAACAATACAAGGAATGAAAAGTGGCCATTGTGGAACTGGCTCCTAGGTCTGAAACCAGAAGTTAATCTGTTAAGCAGACCAAAAAAACAAAAACAACAACAACAACAACAACAAAAAACCCCAAAGGTGTGAGAAGGTACTTGGCTTCTTCGCAACAATGAAAAAATGCAGTCAATGAAATGGCTCATACCAAAGGCACAGACAGGATAGCAGCAGTCCACACAGATGCCAATGGGGACAGAACACATTAACAAGCCAAACGACACTGTAGTCTTCTCTGTAAACGGATGGTAATGACCACAAAGTAAGTGCGAGGGACCAACAAGCTTCTCCAAAATGAACAGCCAAGCCCCAGTAGTCTTCTTTGCGCTCTTTTCTCCACCCTCGTCCCTTCCACCTTTGCTGGACCATGGACATGATCTTCAAGATTAGCTATAAGTTCATGACCATGAGGAAAAAGAGGAAAGAACAGAGTAATTCTAATCTATGACAATCTTGAGCCAATAAAGCAAGCCTTACAAATCTTTACTGTTGTACTGCTGCCCAACAGTTGAGAGAGAATCTTCAATTGTGGAATCCATTTATTTGGTTGCTGCCTGTGCCACTGCAGGTTGTTAAATTTGCTGTTGGCTCATAGACTATTGAAATGTAGAGAAGGGGGGGGAGGAGAAAATAAATCTGATAGTGCATTTAACTTACTACTTTAAATAAGACTATTTGGGGGAACACCAAGTTTGATATTGCATTTTAATTTAATTCTTTAAAAACAGCATATGAAAATCAAGAAAGAAACTCTGTTCACACATACCCTGCATTTTATTAAAAGCAAGAAAATGAATTATATGTGAAAAACATTGTTCCTAACTCCACAGGTGTTAAGAACACACATATGCAGCCAGGCGATGGTGGTGCACGCCTTTAATCCCAGCGCTCGGGAGGTAGAGACAGGTGGATCTCTGTGAGTTTAAGACCAGCCTGATCTATAAGAGCTAGTTCCAGGACAGGCTCCAAAGCTACAGAGAAACCCTGTCTCAAACAAACAAACAAACAAACAAACAAACAAAACAAAGCAAAACAAAAAAAGGAACACATATGCAAGGCAGAAAAGAAGTCAAGTTCACAGTTAATGACATGAAGTTGAGCAAAGAAAAAAAAACGGAAGCTGAGGAGATGGAAGCACTTCCTCCCAGAAGGGCCTTTACCACAGTGCCGGCGGTCCCCCTCAGAAATGCAGAGTTACTTTACATTCCTCTCCCGAGGATTAGCCAAACACCACAGAAGTGGGCAGGGAGGTACCTGGAGGCCCAGACTTGTTCCCAGGCCTGTCCACAGGTAGAGAACTCTCTACAGTGTCTCCTCAAGCTTCAGAGGCTGCTGAACACTGGGCCACCAGCAATCAATGACATTGACGTTTTATAGTTACTGAGAATGGGCAGGGCAGGGGAATGGTTTGGTTTGCCAGAACTCCTTGAGACCCACACTCCTTTGAGCATTTATTTGCTTAAGTCTTCAGAAGTTAATCTTAGACTAGGTGCTGGTTAGTCTTTTGTCAACTTGACACAAGCTGGGGTCGTGTAGGATAAGAGAACATCAATTGAGGAAATGTCATCCGATTGCCGGTAAGAGAGCCTGTGGGGTGTTTTCCTGATTGATGAACAATGAGGAAGGGCCCACCCCACTGTGGGCAGTGCCACCCCTGCGCAGGTAGTCATGGGGTATATAAGAATAAAAATTAAGGAAGCAATGAAAAGCAAGTAGCTTCTTTTTCGTGGTCTGATTCGGTTCCTGCCCCTAGGTCCTCACCCTGCTACTGTTCCTGTCTTGGCTTCCCTCATTGATGGATCGTGACTGGGAAGTATAAACCAGATACCCTTTTGGTCCCGGTCTTTAGCAAGGTAATAGAAAGCAAACTAGGCGGACTAGTTTGTTGGACCCTGAGCGCTCCAGTTCTCTCATCCCTAAGTAGGCTCAGTGGCAGCATCTCCTTCAGAAGACAGAGTCATGGCAACGTTTAGCTCAAGCTATACGAACTTAAAATAGCGGATGGTACAGAACAATAATCTAGTAAATATAGGTTTTTGCAAATTAAGAATAAGTAAAAGCCTGATACAGCTCATTACATATTTTTATTATATGAACAAAATAATCCATTACAGAAACTGGAAAAAAGAAGGGATCGTCTTCTGTTTTTAATTATGTTATCATTCATTTTTTTTAAAAAAATTGTGTTTTGTATGTAATCCAGCTATGCTGTAACTTCCTGGACCCTTAATGTGTACATACAGGCAAAAAATGTTTTTGTTCCATAGACTGTTTTATACAGAGCTCATGTGTAGAGCTATTTTGTTTGTGTTTTAACAAATAAAACTTATCTGAAGATCAGAGTGCAGAGCTAAGCCACTAGAGGCCAAGCAGTGGTGGCACACACCTTTAATCCCAACTTGGGAGGACTTGGGAGACAGAGGATCTCTTTTAGTTCAAGGCCACCCTGGGCTACACAAAATTGGTCGGGTCTAAAAGAGAAACAGAGCTCACACAAAGGTGATCCCAGCACTTGGGATCCCATGCCTTTAATCCCAGCAGTAGGGAGGTGGAGACAGGAGTGATATGGCTGGGCGGAGAGAGGAATATAAGGCGGGAGAGGACAGGAGCTCAGTGCAGTCTGAGCCACAGTCAGTCTGTGGCTGCAGCCTGAGGAGGCACGTTGGTAGAGGTAAGAACTCTAGTGGCTGGCCGCTCTGCTTCTCTGATCCTTCAGCTTTCAGCCCCTGGTAGCTGACTCTGAGTTTTTATTATCAAGAACAATTAGAATTCAAACTACACTCATGTAAGCCTGTACCTCAAAGCATTATCTCTGCAAGGCAGGAGGATCACCCAGGTCCTTTTTCTGCCATCCAAGGCCGTTCTGTGTACTGATTTTGGATTAGCTATAGCGAGCCCTCAGCTCCCTTCCCAGGTACCTTCTAGCTTTTCTGCCCTTGTGCAGCTTAAGATTCCAGAATTCACCCCAAAATCAGCCCCTGGAAACCCTCCGATACCATGAGCCCCATTCCTCCCTCTCCTCAGGACTCTCTGCTCAGGATGACTCCCAACATTCTCTTATTTATGCCCTGGCTCAAGCTGCTAAAACCCAGTGAGGAAATCACGCCTATGAACACATGTTCAATTATTTCTATTACAGACTAACTGTTTTTTTTTTTTGTCTATTCAACTCTGACTCCAAATGGAGGACTGAGTGAGCCTTATTCATCATGTTGACTTAAAGTTCAAGCTCTTATCCTCAGCATATGGCCCATCAACCTTACTCCTTTTTCTCTATAACAGTGGCTCTCACCGAGAAGGTTTGCTAAGGCTGTCGGGTACAGTCCACTAACAGTTTCTAGCCTAGGCAGCCTCTGGTGGAGCCTAACACTTGTGTCTTGAAGAATTTGCCAAACTCGCAGAAGATGCGGATGCTATCAAGAGAAACCAGCCTTAGTGCACTTCCAGCTCTTCTCCTGTTCGTTTTCTCTCTTGACAGCTCCTCTCTGTGTGTTAGGGAGAACGGAAAGATGCACCTGACCTGTTGACTCCACTTCCCTTCCCTCCTCCTTCTGCTGTGTGGGCTTTATTGAGGAAGGGTTTCTTCTTCTATTGCATAATGGCCGGTGTGACAACCTCTAGTTCTTGGCACATCTCTTGGTTGTCTGAGCTATCTATTTATTTAGCTACTGATTCCTTTCTCATACTTATCAATTCCATCCATCTATAACCAATCTATGCCCATCAATGTTTCCATCCATCCATCCATCCATCCATCCATCCATCCATCCATCCACTCACCCACCTACTTTTCATCTCTGCAGAATCATCCACGTCAGCATGTATGTGTGCCGTGATATCTCACTGTGAAACCTATGTGTCTGAGACCCTAATCCACGTCTCCGTTCTTTCTGGCGAAGTTGACAGCTGCAGTCTCCCCATCTCATCTTCAGCTCCTTCGCTCTCCATTGTCAGAAACTGACCGCAGCTTCTATCGGTTGCTGCTTTCTGTTTGTTGGTTGCAGACCTCTTTGTGTCGTTCGATTCAACAGTCAGTTTGGTCTTCACATACCCAATTTCTGAGCAGCCACCAATAGGTCACTTCCCCACTTCCTGAAATGCCGCGTTTACCCTCCCATCTTCACACTCTTGGGCTTTGTCTTCTTACATTCTTACTATGACTTGCTGCTGCTTCTTTTTCTACCTGTCGTCAGAATGCAGAGGGCTCTCAAGGCTTTGCTGGTGCTTTCTCTTTCACCATACTTTCTTCCATGGCTTTTAAAACCTTAACCCTGATGAGATCCAAACTGCTAACTACGGGCTGGACTTTCCACTCAGGCTTCAGATTCATAGAAATAAACATGTAGCTAACATGCACACTTGGATTTCTTGCCTTAAAGAAACTTTTTTCTTTCCCACCTGAATGACTTACAAACATCTCCACCTCAAAATGTCTAAAGCAGAACTTATTCCCTGAAATCATCATCATCATCATCCTCACCATCTATCTCCCCCCAGCATGTTCCTTACTTCCATCTCTCCACTCCATTGGCAAAGTCTGAAGGCCTGCTGTCTCTTCAGCACCAGCCTACTGGCGGTATTGCTTGGCATGCCTTCCCACTCACTGAGATGCTGCAGCTTCAGTGGTCCTTTAGCCCATAATGAGACCACACATTTCACACGCATAACCCTTCATGCTTCCCATGGACAACATTTCTACATCTAAATGTAACCTCACAGGTGCCCGTCCTCACCACTGGCACCCAGACGGTTACTCCTACTCTGTGATAACCTTCCCTCGACTCCTCGTCGGCTTCTTTTATTTCCTCGTACGCTGGCTTGTTTTCCCCCTACTCCAAGGGGACAGGACTGAGCTAGTGTGCCTCCTTCACTACTGTATCTCTGAATCTAAGGATTTTGCCTATGCATAGTGGTAGACGCCTGTAGTCCTGGAGTTGAGTACAGGAGAGAGCCAATTTGAAGCCAGCCTGGACTCCACAGCTAGAACCTGTCTCAAACGAAGCAAAACAACCAAGAGCTTTGAATGCATGCGGACTACTCCACAGGCAGAAGCAGAGGTAACACAGGTAAATCCTGAGAAAGAGGCAGGGCTGAATTTACGCAGAGAAATCCTGTAACTAAGAGCTGAAGGTGGAATGCTCTGTTTGGGAGAATGGCTGATATCACTGTGGCCACTGCCTGACCAAAAGCTCAGTTCACAGGAATGCCAGAACAAGGATTTATAGAAAGGTGGGAAATCAAGCAAGGGATCTGCTAAGAAACACAATGGCATCTCATGTCTTTGCCATGTTTTGTGTCTTAATTACTGGCCTCCCAGGGGCTGGGTTGCTTAAGTATCACCTATGAGGTAGACCAACTTAAGGGCACTTACTAGACTGAGGAGCCAACCCTCAGGAAAGTCATAACCCTGTCCTGCCAGCTCATCTTCTGGGATGGGACTGAAGATCCAAGTCTTGTCTGGTTTCCCGACTGCTCTTAAGGGTCCCTCTCTCACCCTGCTGTTCCCACAAGAGCAAGCTGCTACCAATTCACCGCCTCACCCATAGCTCCTTCATGAGGCTCTGGAACACAAGCTAGTTCTGTTTGACTATGGATGCACGACCCAATCAAGAAGGACGATGGGAAAAAAAATCAGCAAAGAGGGGCGCAGCATGTTGGGGTGTGGCTTATAAGTCACCGACCATAAGTCATTGTTCATTTAAGGTGTGGGAAACAATAAACCCAATAGGACAGTGCTGTCCCTGGTGTTGGCCTTACCCTGCTGCTGGTCAAGTCCCTTTTTTGCTTTTTATCATAGCTCACTGTAATATGAATTTTAGGAGCAAAAGGGACTTTGGCATAGCTTTTTATGACATACTTTTGGATGCCCATGGAGAAAAAAACAGGTTAAAGACCACCTGGTCTAATTTGTCTTTTTAAGTATTATCAACATCAGCACCAGAAACTGATGTTGAATTTCCAGAAATTTACTAATTTTTTTTTCTAATGCAGTCAAACATGTTGCATTTCTGGAAACAGCACTTGCTAGAAACCTCTGTCTTGAGAGCACTTCTGTAAGTAGAGGTGAGCTGGACAGCACAGTGGATCCTTAATGCATACCCCCGAATAGTACGGCGAGGGGAGCTTCTCGTGTTTTGTCTCCCTGATAGATACTTCCTCTGGAGGGTTCTGGGTCAGGGTAAACTCCTGAGGACTGACCTGATGTTCCCTTTGAAACTAATTACATTAAGCAGCAGGTGCCCTCTTCAAGTCTGAGCAGAAGGCGGCAAGCCGCTGGTCAGGGAATTCAGTGCATCTGGGGTTAATGCTCTCATTTCTGGGGGAGCTTCCTTAAGCTTAGAAATCCCGCTCCACTCACTGTCATCTGTGTGAAAATAAAATAAGGATCGATTTGATAGATCAAAATAAAAAAAGTATAGAGCGGTAGCTTCTGTGAGAATGCATGTGGAGATGTTTTGGGTGCTTCAAGTGAATTGGCTAACGACACTACTCATGGTTGAGAGGAGCCTGTTTTCAATCCGACCATACAGAGCGGGACAGAAGCAGGCCGGGAAAGGCAACAGGCAGGGGCCTGTAGGAACTCCCTACCGATAACTCCCATTTACAGAGAAGAGGTATTTCTTCACTGATTATTACAAAGAGAGACTACTCCGGAAGGAACATCGATGCCAACGCTAAGCCAAAAAGTTGTCATGATGTTCAACTGTTGTGCTGTTAGTACGACGGATGACTGCCACAATTAATAGCAACGTGCAGTAGACCCCAAAGCGAACCTCTTCAAATACACCAAATTCACTCTAAATGTAGGTAGAAATAATTCAATTATAGATTAAAAAGCAACTGCTGGTTACTCAGAGCATACACTCTTGGGATGTGGGAGTCATTCTAAGACTAGAAGCCAATGACTAGTCTTGGCTGCACGTCTGCCCTGTCCTGACTCTAACAGGTTTGACTCTGAATTGCACAGAGCCCAAGGCAAATAGTTTACATTTTTGGTAGATGGCACATGGCATGGCTAAATATTTTAAAATATTAAAAAAGCATAAGCTCTAACCGCCTTAAGGCAAAGAACCAAGAACTGATATGATACCTCATAGTGATCAAAAGCCAACATGAGTCTACAAACAAGCAGTATTTCATTTAAGAGGAAAAAGAAGCCAAAGAATAATCTAAATATAAGCAAACAGATATGTCTGTAGATAAAGTTAGAAAAACTCACCATGGCATGGCTACTGGCCTCACCTTTGTGTCCAGTAACTTTATCATAACCCATTTAAATACTGAGAGGAACATGTTATTTGTTGTGAACAGAACATTTCATTGGAGGTCTTCAGTTTGTACTGAAGGTTCCTCTTGGAAGAAAAGAACTCAAAGTTGTATTTGGAGAAGTAGATCAGTGACTACCGATGCCCTAGGTGAGTCACCATTATCACAGCCACAAATGAAGTAGCTTAAAAATACTGGGCCGGAGAGATGGCTCAAAGGTTAAGAGCACTGGCGGCTTTTGCAGAGGTCCTGAGTTCAATTCCCAGCAACCACATGGTGGCTCAGAGCCATCTCATAATGAGATCTGATGCCCTCTTTTGGCATGCAGGCATACATGGAGGCAGAATGTTGCATATATAATAAATAAATAAATAAACTTTTTTAAAAAAAACTGAGTTGAGGGCTGGTAAGATGGCTTAGTGGTTAGAGGCACTTGCTGCCAGCACCGACCACCTGGATCCAATTGCTAGAAACGGCACGGTGGAGAGAATCGACTCCCATAAGTTGTCCCTTGCTCTGCAAACGTGTGTACATGCACATACACACACGTGCACGCAACACACATAAACATTAAATAATTAGGTTACATATAACTGAAAATGTTTATAATATATAAAGTAATTTAATTTGTCACAAAAATCCTACAGTTCGCATGCTGAGTGGAATATGATTACATGCCTGTCAGAAGAACTGTTCGAAACCAACGCGGCTAAGAGGCAGCAAAGCAGACGCAGGGTACTTCAGACCCCACCACAAGCAGGCGCTCTGGCAAGTCTCTGCAGCACAGCTACAAACAAAGGCTCTTGTGCCCTGCATTTCTTAAAGCCAGGCATGGGATCAACATGGAGAAGAGTTTGTAGCACAGCCAAGTGCTAATATCTTGAGTTCAGGATTTCAAGTACACAACAGCAACAGCTCTGTATGTGCTCACACAAATATCAATTTTTCTAAAAGTGCTTGAGTCGCACACTATGTGTGTACTCTGTGGCATGCAAATAAGACCTAAAACAGCCTGATGCATAACTTTTAAAGGGGAAGAAAAATAAATCTCCTTTTCATGTTTCCACTCTCCTGTAACTGATATTCAAGAGTTTGCCAGATAATTAGGCAAAATAATAGAAGAATCTAAGTTTTGTTTTTTTTTTTCTTTGATCAACAAAGAGACTCTTGAATATAGCCGGTGTTCAGTGCTAAGCATGGCAAAGAGAATGGAAAGAGACGGTTACCTTGCTGAGGAAAAGCATATCACCTGTAAGTTACTCAGCGGTAAGCCAATGTAGAAATATTACTTTTCTGATGTGGGATTCCCCTCTGTAGGCTGTGAATGCCATTGGTTAATAAAGAAGCTACTTTTGGCCAGTGGCTTAACAGAGTGAAGCCAGGCAGGAAATCTGAACAGAGATGTAGAGAGAGAGTAGGCAGAGTCAGTGAGAAGCCATGTATGTAGCTCTGCCAGAGACAGATGCGGGAGGGAACTTTACCAGGTAAGCCACAGCCATGGCGATACACAGACTAATAGAAACGGGTTAATTTAAGAGATAAGAGCTAGCTAGCAACACACTTAAGTGATTGGCCAAGCAGTGATTTAAATAATATAGTTTCTGTGTGATTATTTCAGGTCTAAGCAGCCGAAAACGAATGAGCGGCCTCTGCCAACACTTACCTGCTAAAGCACGCTAGACTAGCACAAACGACGTTTTGTGTGAATTCGCACATATCCAAGATGAGGAATCCACAGTGAATCTCAGTAAGTTAACCTCTGGTTGTCAGTCACGACCTCATTATTGTACTTTCTATCTTCACAGTCAAGGCACTGGTGTAAATCAGTCTGTCCGCCCTATGGTGTCATCTGTGCCCTTTGACCTCACGGACACAGCCTGTGTGCTTGAGACCAGTTATGCGTCTTGCCACATCAGAGGTTCTGTCTCTCCCGTTCGCAGCAACAACGGCTGGGGGCAAAGGACTTTTCCTCTTTCAACCTCTCACAGAGCAGACATTAGCTGTTCTCGCCTTCCTCTCTCGGAAATGAGAGCTTGTCTTTCATGCAAATCCTCTGAATCGCACTAGATGCTGGCGGTACTCAGAATACATCCCAGCAGCTGGCCATAGACATCCCCCAAGTCAAAAACGCTAGCATTTCAACTACACCTCCCTCCTCTGCCACCCGCCACTCTTCCCAACCCCGAAGCCTGAACTCGTGTGAAAGGTCTGGAAACTGAACAGAGCATCAGACAGAGCTAACATTCTCCTGGAACCGAGCGGAGGGAACTTGACGCTCTGCCCCGCAAACAAGGAAAATGACATAATGAAATGTTTCCACTACAAGGAACAGCTGCTATAGAAACAGTTCTCGGACCATTATTTCTTGGGAGTTTATAAGAGCCCAGTGAAGAGCTGCAGAGGCCTGTAATGATGGGCAAGTCACTTTGCTGTCCAAGTTTTTTTTTTCTGAGTATTTTATTTCTCCTTAAAACTACGAATAGCAAAGTGGTTGGAGTCAGATAAACATGACAGCGTGTGCGCGAGCGACGAAAAAATACACGTTACTGTGATCACCGTGAAGTCTGTTCCCTACTTGTTCATGTTGTTTCTGAAGAGAGATTTTCAGTCTGTAATGACTCTGGAAGGAGTAAGGGGGGGGGAAATCTACAACCGGTAGGCTAGCTTACGCTTAGTTTTTCTGATATAAAGTCAATGTTGGACACAGCTGAAAGGAAAATGTTTACAAACTCAGCATCTGTAACTGCCGATTATGGAAAGACATTTCAAAACCAAATCTGGCCGCTGGCAAAGGATACAGGCGGAGCGCTGGGACGGCACACGGGTGAGCACAAGCAGAGTATGGGGCAAGTGTGTGTTCTCGCTGGTTTCAGGTCAGATGGTTCAATATGGGCACTGTATGGTATGGTTCAAGATGACCCTCTTTTGCCCTGACCGCAGGGGGAAAGGCTTCATTTTGCTTCCCTCCAATGCCACAGGTTTGGAATTGCTACTCTGAGATCATTACTCTGTTCGTTATTTCCTGGGCGCATCTGCCTAGGTGACGATCACAAGTGCTCTCCCCCTCCTAAGTGGCGGTGCGTGAAGTGGCTCGTGACATGTGACTGCGTTAATTCACATTTACGGCTAAGTAGCTATGCCTGAGTCCCAAATCAGATTTTTTTTTTTCCTTAGGATTTAGGGACAGACTAGTCAGTCCTTCTTGGCTTCCATCCTGGTCCCCAAGCCTACACCCCTCTTTACAATGCAGTGGGCATGCCGGGCTGCAGGCTGCTCCTTAACTATGGAAGTAAATCAATAGCAGCTGAATGCCATCTGCTTCGGGCCGCAGAACAGAACCGAAGTGTGAGCCATGCATCTTCCCTTATTGAAAGGTTATTTTATGCAAGTAAACAATTCATCGTCTTCTTGCACGCTTGATGCTCATTTACCACGTTGATCAATAAAATATGCAAAACAACAAAAAAATTGAATCCTAAGAGTAGTTCTGATGCCAGTGTGATAGTTAATCAATACCCGGCCTCTGCTCACTGGGGCAAGTGGTGGGGGCACCCCCATTGTAACCTGCAGAACCCAGCGAGGTAGATGGAGTCCTTTCAGAAAAGCCTGGCTCAGAAGGGAAAGGCATTGAATTTATCCTGCAGATTCAACAGAACACATTTGTACTGAATTAAATCAAAACACTAACGTCAACAGGCTTGAATGTTACTGATTCAGGCCAGTTCCCAATCTCAAGAAAAAGCAACTTTAGTTCATGACGCTGTTCAGAATCTCAAAGACAAACACTGGACAGACCACTGACACGGGCTTTGGACCAGTCATCCTTCTGGCTCTAAGTGCTGCCTTATTAAGTCTTGGTTTTCAATGTATTCATGTTTCAGGTGAACTCAGTTTTTCTTCCAAAAACAAACTGCTCTGGGAATTTCCTGTTCATGCTGTTTCCGCTAGTCATACATACCACAAGCTGCCTTGTTATATGAGCCCCCTTGACAATTGATTCTGGCAGAATACCCTTCTCTGTACAGAGAAAACGGTGTCATCTCTGAGACGCTACTGTGGAAAAGCTCCCTATTCAAGAGCACTTACAGGCAAAGCCACCGAGCTTAGAAAGCTTCCTCCCTTGGACTGGAGCTCTCGTGCTGAACTGGGAATCTTTAATCAGCACATGAACAAAATAAAAGAAAGAGAATAAATTAGGGATCTTCCTTGAAGGAGGTCTGGCAGAGAGAGCCCTTGCCATGTGGAGAAGCTGCCCGCCCCTTCAGCATGTGTGGTTTTCTGCTAACAAACACTTTCCAGATAAGCGTTACAGCACACCTGAAGAACTTGGCCTTTGTATACGTGACACGAATCTTCTGAATCCACCACATTTTTCTAACCTTGCTGCAATCTGCGATTCAATAAACGCACGTGGCCCTGTTTCCCATGCGCATATATACCAAAGGATGCTCCCGAAGATCTGTGTGGTCAATGGGAAAATGAATAAGGCTGCTTAGTGGATAGAACAAAAGCATTAAAACTCCTAACAGGATACCCTTGAAAGAAAAGAAAAAATCACAAAGGATGCACCAGATTCCTAGTGATATACACGTGTACGCCATTTCATACCAAATACAGCTAACGAATCCTTCTTTTTATGAAGTGTGCACCATGAAGGATCAAGTCGAGTCTAAAAGCACTGTCCTTGTCGCTTCCCAGCTCCATAACACCCCAAACAAGAGGCTCCTCTGTCTGGACGTTATTTTAAACTCCACCACTACAGAGCTGTGTCCAAGTCATCTCCTCACAGTCTAAAAACATCGCGCATAGATAACGATTGAAATACTTATTTCAATCAAACACTTGAGATGAAATTAACAGCAGCCGCGTGCCGGCAGGAGGGCAGGAGCTTTCGAGGCAATGACCCAACCGGCAGCCGGGGTGTAATTTAAAGGCAGAGATTTCCAGTGCACGCACTGTTGGCCACAGTGAACCTGTTACAGCTCTAAAGGGAATTGTTTGCCTCTTATTAGATTTTCTCCAGCACAGCCATAAGTGATAAATGTACTGCTGTACTCACTGTCAAGTTAATCAATGCTGCCAAAGTTTTGTTGACCTAACAGTAATCCATAAAGTAAGCAGCATTTTCTCCATCCCTATGACATCTCAGTCCACAGCAGGGCTACGGATCTCAGCACAGCTTTGCTCGAGAGTGTGTAGGTGGGTGCAGAGAGGAGGGGGGCTGGAGCGCCAAGTCTACGGAAGGGAGACTAGCTGGTTCTCAAAACTTGCAGCGTTAAGGGGCGCTTATCACGCCAGAGACGCTTTTGAAATCACAGCCACTGGTTAAAAAAAAAAATCCACATTGGATGTTGAGAACCTACTAATTAACAGTCTCAGTGAAGGACAGGTCCCTGTACACAGCTACCTCACTTCAGAGTCAAACACCAGTACACTGGCCCCAAACCTCCAAGAATCTCAAAGCAAAGCAACTATGGTCCATGCCCGCCGACAGTGCAGTGTGCGAATCATGTCTAGTGTGGGGCACTGGGTATGAATGGTGATGTGGGCAAGGGAAAAAGCCCCAAATCCGCCTCACTGCACAGCAGAGCCCATGAGGCACAGGCAGGAGGAGGACGCAGAGAGAGACTGGAGGGAGGGGAGAGGCCTGCACACAAGCTGCAGCCCCGCTTTCCAAAGCGGTTACAGACGTGTGAAATATGAATTGCAATTGATTTTTTTCCTCCCGGGGTCACCGGGCTCTGTGTCTTGTGCCCCCCTAGGCATTTCTTTGGGAAGCAAACTGACAGGTTTCTGGGGAGTGACCCGAGCAGTGTAATCTTTGCTCAATCACCGGGACTTCACTGTGCCTTCTCTTCCCTGACACTTGTCCCTCCCCAAACCTATTGGCAAAGGAGTCCTTGATAAAGACGTGGAACAATGCAATTACTGGTGAAGAGGACCTGACCAGAAGATGCTCAGCATCCTTGTGTGCCAAGGAAAAGCGAACAGCGCCAATCTGGAGGAGTGACTTCCGTCCCGAGCGGCTGCGACAATACTGGATGACTAACCTCACGCAACTTGTCTCACCCAGAAGAAAAAATGCAGCAAGAAACTGTGGTTTTGAAAATAAAATAATATACAGCTTATACTTTAAAAAACTATAACTATTAAAAGGTTTTTAAGAGTCTATTTTCTATGGCTCTGACTGACTTTTCATGATCATTCTGAATGCTTGTCTTCACAGAGCTCTCAAGTGTAAATGCCACCAATCACAGGACAAAGCATTGTTGCTGTAAGCTTGTCCCTGGAGAACCTCCGCATTTCTTTCTGAATCAGTCCACAGGGGCTGGTCAGCTTTTTCTCTCAGAACACATTTATTTACGTAATCTTGTGGATTGCTATGGAGTATTTTATTAATGTTTCCATCGGATAGAGATTCTCAACCAATCCCCTTCTCGCTGAACAATTTTTTATAATATATTATAATGAAAATGCCTTACATACCATAAAACCAAATCATGTAAGAGTAATTGTATGATCGAGTCATAGAGGGAATGGCCAAATTGCTTCCCAAAAAGATTCTCGCAGTTTGCACCCCCCTTGGAGGCTCATGGGAAAGTTTGTTTCACCACATGCTTACCAAAACAGGCACAGATGCTTTCTTTCAACCCTTGTAGTTGTAAAAGCCAATGTGCCTGTCATTTTGGCTGGCCACATTCTGATCAATTATAAAATTATCTTTTTTCCTGATTTATTGAACATTTATAATTTTTAAAAATTTTTTTATAATTTTTTAAAAATTAAAAAAAATTGTTGTTGTGTGTATGCAGACTATATGTGGGGCACATGCGCCACAATATGTGTGTGGGGTTCAGAAAATAATTCTGTGAGGTCAGTTGTCTTCTTCCATCTGAATGTGGGTTGTGGGGATCAAACTCAGTTGGTGGCAAGCCCCATCTCACTGACTGCATTTATAATTTTTTTGAATAGATAATTTTTTCCCAATTTTCTACAAGCAATTATAAAAGCTCTTTTTATCTTGGGAATTCTGTCATATTTATTGTGAATAGATTTTTCAAATGTTTGATGACTGATTTGAATCTGTAGCAATTTTGATTTCTTTTGGCTACAGAGAATTTAAAAAATCCTGTGTCAGGGACTGGAGAGTTGGTTCAGCAGTTAAGAGCACTTGATGCTCTCGCTGAGACCAAAGTAAGGTTCCCAGCCCCCACATGATGGCTCACAAGCATCTGTAACGCGAATTGCAGGGGATTCGATGTCCTCTTCTGACCTCTGCAGGCACAGGCACATAAGTGGTCCACATAGATACATGCAGACAAAACACTCATACACACAAAATAAAAATCGGAACATGTAACCTAAGAATATCTCAAATTGGTACCATTCAAATGTTCTGGCAGGTAGATAACATTCCCAGATATGAAATGGAAGAAGGTTAGTCATTCAGACTTTGAGTATGAACCAGAGGGGCCCGAGTCCAGGAGGAAACTACCCGGAAGATCCTGGAAGAAAGAACGAGGCGTTCATCGGGGATGGATGCAGGGACAACAAACGAACGCACTCTGGACTGACGACTGGGACACAAGCGAAGGGTTGTTCTACATGAAAATAATGGTCTCATAAAAGGCCCATATTTTTCCAAAATAGCACAAGAGAAGCCCGTGGAGCTTTTCAGCAAGGTGGTGACAAGACAGAGAACAGGAGCATCTGAGCTAAGCAAGGCCAGGGAGCAGCAGCTGAGATGGGAGGAAGCTGAATCTGACCACCAATGTGGAGTACAGAGATTACCAGGGTTAGCATCTAACGAGTAGTTCTAACACCAGAGGAATCTGACCTGTGGTTCGCCAACACCACATCACGCCACTCTGACACAACCACCTCACCCTCCTGCCCAGGCGTAGGAGGGATGAAACAAGAAAGCTGGTTGATCCGTGGACTTGTTCTCAGAAAGGCTCTCTGGGAACAGCAAGGATGACAGTCACTCTATAGTCACTGCAAGGGCAGGGGACAAAGGGACTGCCTCAGTGTCACAGGATCTAACAAGCAAACAAACCAATACGCAATTCTGTTGTGGGGGACAGGAAAAGGGAAAGAGGCCAGACAGAGCCAAGGAGTGCTTCAGATGTAACAGCTTCCTTCTCTGGCAACCTTAACTCACGGAAGCGGAAGCAGTTCGAGCGAATTTGGGGCCAAGGTGTGAAATGAACGCCCCATTCGGCACGTAAACACCCACCTCTCTTATGCACAGAAAGGGCTTTGTCAAATTCTGCATTTATTTTCTGAGATGGGCTCTCCATGTAGTTAGAAACTCTAAATCCTCCTGCCGCTGTCTCCAAAGTACTGGGACTGCAGACCTGCGCCTTCACACCCAGCCTGCAAGCACTCTGAAAATTAAGATGTACGATCTATGTTTAATTCCCAGCACAGGAAAAAAAATAAAGATTGAATGCAAAAATAGAGGCTGGGTATGGTGGCACATGCTTTTAGTTCTAGTACTTAGGAGGCAGAGCAGAGGCAGGAGGATCTCGGATTCAGGGCCAACCTGGTATACAGAGCAAGTTCCAAACCAGGCAGAGCTACCTGGTAAAATAATTACCTAAAATAATGACAGAGTACCCGAGCACATTGCAAACAGTGTAGAAAGGCTATCCATTGTTTTATTATTTTTAAAAGATTCTATTTATTTTTATTTTATGGGAATGAGTGGTTTTGCCTGCATGTATGTACCTGGGTGTTGTGTGCTTGTAGTGCCCAAGGAGGCCAGAAGAGGGCGTAGGGTTCCTTGGAACTAGTTACAAATGCTGTGAACTGCTATCTGGGTGTTGGGAACTGAACCTAGGTCCCCTGCAACAGCGCCAAGTGCTCTTAATGGCTGAGCCATCTCTCCAACCCTGACTATCTGGTTTTGTTAAAATCACATCACTACACTATTTTATTGACTTAAGATCTATGGGAATGGCCGGAACAGGGCATTTCATCCAGAACTGAGCACCCCTCAACCAGTGCTCCCCAAATATAAATATAAAAACCAGTAGATACATGGTTATTCACTTAGAGCTGACCTAAAGGCATTACTGTGTCAATTATGTATCACATAAAACATTTTCAGCTGGGTCTGGTAGCTCACATCTGCAATCCTGACTCCCTAAAGGTGGGGAAGGAGGTTTGTAAAGTCCTTGCTTGCTACATAGTAACACCTTGTCTAAAAACAAAAGCTTTTTAACATGAAGATACAATTTAATCCAGGCTCCACTTTATGGGATTTATTAGTAATCTAAAGGTCTCTTTCATTCTTGTTGGGAAATGAGAAAATCTTGATGTTTTAGCCTCTGAGCCCTGTGCCTGCCGTGCTCTATCATGTTGGAACAAAGCGACTGCTCACTGCCGTCAAGAGTGACCAAAAATTTAAAATAATTCATACAGACTTGGTTTTAACAGCTGCCATTATGAAAACATTACTCCATCAAGATAAGTAGGCCCACAGCTGCTCTTACTAAATTGTCATTTTTTTGGCTTGTTTTTTTTGGGGGAGGGGTTGTTTGGTTGTTTGGTTTTGTTTTCTTTTTCTTCCCGTTCCATTCACCAACAATGCAAAGACTTTCTGCTGAGATCCGGCCAGGAAACACTATACTTTCGTGATGTCACCCAATTAAAGAACAACTGGAAAATGCTGCTTTTAATAAATTTTTGGTAAAAGACCAATTGAAATTCTTCCTAGGAAAGATTTCTGAGTAGGCCCAAAGTCCCGCTTCTTGGTTTCAGGGAGACAGACAGAGGGCTCCACACGTTGTTATGGCATCCACACGTTGTTATGGCAACAGGACTCTACAACAAAAGCAACTTCCTAAAGCATCATGTTCAAGATGTGAAGCTGTGGCGACGCTCACATTTCAGAAGTCACACGCTGTCCTCTCACCTTCCTCTGCTGGGTCAGGTGAAGGGGCTTCGGATTCCAGAGAAGGCTGAGCAGCATCAGTGCCCACAGGGGTAGCTTCCCGGGGTGCTGTAACTGTGTGCTTTTTATTCAACCCAGTTTTTCCTCCAAAGACTGTTGGGGTGTCACATGCCTTCAGGCGAGGATTATGTGGACACCCCTTTCATGTCAGTAAAAACTGGTATCATTACACTTTACTTCACAGCCTCCTGCACCCCAAAACAGGCTGCAGTGCTCTGCCTAGAATGGCCGCAGTGTGGGCCATCGGGTCTGCTCCCCCTATGAGATTTCTCACAGTGGCTTTCAACTGCCGGGGTCTCCACGTTCAGAGGGATTTGAGGCCGGTCCCTACTCTACAGTCCTGTGAAGAAAGTCTAGAGTCTCACTTATAGCTTAGTACATACGCTAAACAAAATGGGGGCTGGGGGCCAGCTCCACACTTAAGAGCCCTGGTTGCCCTTGTAGAGGAGCCTGGATCCCAGTGTCCACATGGTGGTTCCTCCTGTATCTACCTCCAGTTCTGAGGGCTAGAATGCTGTCTTCTGACTTCTCTGGGCACCTGATACACATGTGGCGCACACACATACACACAGGCAAACACAGTCATGCATATAAGATATAAAATAAATATTTTAAACAAAATGGCTAGCAGTTAGGCCAACTGGGACATAGCATAGCCAGGCTGGTGGTGAGGAGGAAAGTTAATGTGAGATACGCAGCAGAGGCAGGCCTAGGAGCACCTTAAGAGAAGCTGATTAGAGAATGAATGAACGAGCAAATGAACAGATGGGAGATTTCATCAACCTTCTCTCTATTTAAATATCCTGCCTTGTCTAGGTCCAAAACAAGGTTTCAAGTGAATGACGGTTTTAATTGAGTTGTTCAGATGGGTCCTGAAAAAAACATTTTCTACTTTAATTTTCATGGCTAAATAATTAAGATTAGGTATTAATCCTGCAGCCACAGGGATGGATATTCAGGGCTTTGGAGAAAACATGGCTAAGGCAGGCATGGCAGACACCACCCAGGTCTGAGGAAAAACAGCTAAGTACATAGTAAGACGTTTTAGTAAGATATTTAAGGAGCTACAGGGTGTGCATAGGCTCGCACAATGAGTCCTCAGCAACAGCTCTGCCATGGAGACCTGTGGGTGGAGACTTAAGTAACAATGTAGCTTACACAGAGAGTAGAGGCCTAGAGCCCCAAATAGACATGTCCCTCTGGAATGGCTACATTCTTCATCCCAGCCCCTGCACCTCTGGACACACACAGTGCTGCCTCCACGCCTTCGGTGGCCAGCCTCCAGCTCAGGAGCTGACTAGACTGGGCCAAATCTGGCCTGCCGCTGCCTTTATAAATGCGTGTTACCGCAGCACGGACCCTCTGCTTTGTTTACCAGCCTCTATGGCAACTCTCACAATACAGAAGTAGAGTTGAGTGGCTAAACTGGGCTGAGTGATTCACAGTCTACAGTCCTTTCCCACTGCCCTTGCACAGGTGTTAGAACTCCTTCCCGCTCTGCCCAACCCTGTGTCTACCTGTCTATGCCTTCCAGTCACAATGGCAAGGCATACCACCCTTAACTGAATCTTTTGCTCCGACCCAAAACTCAGATTTCCACTTTGATTCAATGCATTAGCAAACACCCCTCTCAAATAAGTAGAACTGTGCAAAGAAAATGGTTTGGACACTGAAAAGCATAAGCAACAGGATACTATTATTAAAGAGTAACTCATTGGAGTTTCTTCCTCGAGCAGCCAGAGGTACAAGTGACACAGCTCCCATGCCAAACGGTGCCAGATCCGTTAACAATGCAGGCGCACGCTCGCTGTTATGAGAAATCAAGGACTAACTGCACTCAATTAGTCCACGCTGCTCTTGGATAGCTTATTTATCAGATTGGGAAAGATGGATTTAATAGTGCTTGGTAGAAACAGCTTCTTTAATTGGAAACATCACAGCATTTAGCTCACTTTGTTCTCAGGCAATTAAGAACAATTTGGAAAAGTGTTGTTGATTTTTTTTTCAACGCTATTGTCTCCTTGATTAGATTTCCGAAGATCCGGACAAAACAAACGACAATACTAGCGAGGACTATCGGTACAAATAAGAGCCCCGCAGCCAGATTACTTACCATGAGGGATGCGATCCATCCCTATCCATTCTGTCAGTGTCCCACATCCATTCCCCCCCATCGGTGTCTCCTGTGTAGAGAAGGGGCAATACCTCTTCTCCAAGGCACGCCTCGGCGCCCACTTTTACACAATTATCCTTCCCCCCCAAATAAGCCAAATCAACAGAAGAAATTATTTTTCTTGATTAAGCACCCACATTTCTCTTGGGAGGGAGCAAAACAAACAATTAATCTTTCCTTATTTGTTCTCAGAAGCCCCTGCCTCTTTGAACGCAAGCTATCCAGGTACCTGTGGCAGCCAGTCGGCAGCAATTAGGCCTGAGGAGAAAATGAATGGACTCAGGGCTGAGGGCCTAATCTGCCGAGAGCCCGTGCGGGAGGACAAGGTTACACCAGGAAAATTCCCTGTTGTCAGAAGGAGGTGCAGAATTACGACCCGGCTTCAGCATAATTAACCAGGCTTGGGAATTTATATGAACTAAGTAATTGGAAAGAATTAGCAAGAGATATGTACATTAATCTTTACCAGTTACCCAGCGCTTAATGAAATTAAGGGTCTTGTGTTCATTCTTGCTTGCTTAGTTTGCACGCATTCTAGCTCACCTGTAGAACAAGGGCTGCGTTCCCTGTGAGAAGCGTGTAAGAAAACGGGCAGGGGGGGGGGAGGAAGAAACAAACAAAACAAGAAACTGTTAAGGGTAAACTGGAAATAACTCCCAAACAACAGGCTCTGTCCACTACAGCTACAGGACAGAATGCTATCCAGGAGTTATTAAAATTGTTTTACAAAGAATCTTTGCCTATTATGGATTCACACTGAAATATGTATAGCTTAAAATACATTGGGGAGTTTTGTTTTTTTTTAAATATTATGGGTGGGAAGTGTGAGAAAAGATAGGCTCTCTTCTGAGTTGAAAAATGTTGAAGGTGGACGACAGCAACTTGGAAATTTATATTAATTTTATGCTTTTTAGATATTTAAATTTTCACAATCAAAGAGTTAAGACTTTAAAAAATAAATTTGCTATGGGGTAAATAAATGCTTGACATTTTTAATTGATAGAGGAGTTTAGAAATCACAAAAGATGACATTATAAGCATTTGAAAATATGAGTAACAAGCCAGATATGGTAATGGCATTCTATAATCTCAGAACTTGGTAGGCGGGGGCAGGAAGACCACTGCCATCTGAAGCCAGCCTGGCCTGGATAGCGAGCTGCAGGGTAGCGTGAGGTGATGAAATCTAGCCCAGTTTTGAAGGTCTGAGTCATGGTTTCGTCATTTTGCTGCTAAAGACGTTTTGGACCAAATATCTGTTTTTGTGGGGCTCTGCTGTGCACCATAGGGTACACCCTTCTCCCTGTTAGACGCGGGTATCACCCCATTCCCAGCTTTGAAGATCAAAAGTGTTGCTATACATTCCTGTAAAGGCAAACGCTGCTCCTGGTGCAGAAACACTGGACTAAGAAAAATAGCTACAGAAAGTTATTTGCGTTTTTTGTTTTTGTAGCTTTCAAATATGAACATATATTTAAAATCAACATAGTCAGAAAAACAACAAAATATGTGTATTAAAATGTATTCGTGTGTAAAAATTTGTGTCTGTGAAGGATGGAGTAAGTTGGGTTCTTTGCTTGAGCTGTAATCATCAAGCTAAAAACAACCTCACCACAAGACCTCATTCTTTAGAACACATGGTCCCAGGGCTGAGGAGGTGGCTCCGTGGTCAACAACAGTCCTGTTCTTATACAAGGCCCAAGTTTATTCACAACACCCAAGCTGGACAGCACATAACTGCCTGTAACTCCAGTTCCTGGCTCAGTGAGGGTTTCTCTCGCTGTGAAAAACCATCACTACAAAGCAACCCGGGGAGGGAAAGGCGGACTTCAGCTGACTTCAGCACACAGCTGGAACCCAGCATTAAAGGAAATCAGGGAAAGGACCCGAAGGCAGGAACTGAAGCAGAAGCCATGGAGGAACATTGCTTACACGGCTTACTCAGTTTGTTCTCTTACAACTGCTAGGACCAGAGAGGCCCAGTGATGGCACCACCACCCACAGTGGGCTGGTTCCTTCCACATCAATCATCCGTCAAGAAAACGCCCCCCCCCCCCAGACTTGCTCATAGGCCAGTCTGATGGAGGCATTTTCTCAGTTGAGGTTCCTTTTCCCAGATGATCATGGCTTGTGTCAAACTGACAAAAAACTAAAACTAAATCAAACAGCAATACGAACCAAGACAGTCCCCAACACCCTCTCTGGCCTCAGGCACACACATATGCCTAAACCTACAGGCATAAACACATATATAAACACACAATTAAAGGTAAAAATTAAAAATCTTAAAAAAAACCACCATGATTCCATACACCAACTTGACAAAATGCTAACCCACGGAAGCTCCCGGGTGATATCCAGTTTCCTAAAATCTTCACCGAATGGTCAACTGCAGCAACGAGAGATCACAACCCAAAAGCACTGTAAAGATCCAACACTCACAGAGAGACAATGTTCACCAGGGCTTCTCTAGAAAAGCCATCTGCTTCCTAACAGACACCTGTATATAAAGAAAGCCCACGCACACTCCTTCCTTCTCCTCAGGTACGTGTAGTGACATCACTAACTACCTGTGCTGAGAAGGGGGTTGGAGTGGGCTTTCTGCATGCCACTGTGGAAAGTGACCCCACCAGCCCTCTATGTAGCAACACCACACAGCCAAAGCATTCCCATGAGCAGAAACAGTCCAGAGAACTAAACCTCAAATATTCATCCTTCCAGTACAGGGCTCTGGTTAGGATGTGGAACCTCAACATGTTACTACTGAGAAAGTCTTTTAAAACTCAGTACACAAGCCAGGCGGTGGTGGCCTTTAATCCCAGCACTCAGGAGGCAGAGGCAGTTCAAAGCCAGCCTGGTCTACAAGAGCTAGTTCCAAGACAGGCACCAAAGCTACAGAAAAACCTTCTCTAAAAAAAAAAAAACTCAGTACACATTTAGCAGACTGATGGCTAACACGAGACAATTCATAGGCTCAAAACCTCCCAAGCTTTAAGTTTCGAGTCCCCAGGTACTCCAGGGCTGCAACTCACTGGACTTTCAGCCTCCATCCTCTACGACCACATAAATCCCTCCAAGAGATCATAAGCATTGAGACTCTCAAAGCTTTTCAAATTGCCCCTCCACTGGTCTCGACCTCTGAAGGTTCTTTATCCACAGTTCTGTAGACTGGGCTGCAACAGGCTTGTGTAGTCAAAGTGGGCAAGAATGCATTATCCAAAGATTTTTAAATTCTTCTTCAGAGCTAAAGCTGTAGTTCAGTGCCTGGTATGTGTGAACCTGGGTTCAGTACTAAGCAGTTCATACATGCATGCATGCAATCATGCAATGAATAAAGGTCTAATTGGAAGGTTGTATATAATTTGTCTCTTTAAAAATAATACACATGGTTAGTTTTACAAAATTTAAACACTGCTACAAACCAAAAAATGATCTTAAATGCATGTGTATCATTTTGAAATTAATGAAAATCAGTGTATGAAGTTAAGCACCACAGTTCCCTGTGGCTCATAAAATGCAAGCATTTCAAATATAAGAACCAATACAGCTGAAAGAAGATGGGCCTAGACTTCATATTGTCTAGCTCTAGCCTAACAGAACCACCATAAAATTTAAGAATCCACAGGTCTGCCTGGCGATCTCCTACCTCGATGAAATTAAAAAGCAATTCTGCAGGACGGTTTCCTTTCCCCAGTTTGCCTGCCATCCCTCCAATTACGCCGCCATGCTTATCTGATAAATTCTGGATCAGTGGTTAGTGCACAGCTCTCTGAAAAGCCACCCACGGAAACAAGGTTACAAGAGTCTTCCCAGACACAACAGAAACATGAATACACACCGGAATCTAAAAACACTCGCTAGCAATGATGGATTTAAGTTATTAACAGATCAAAAAGAGATGGATGGCGGTTTGCTTTTCTTAATCTACATCATCATCTGGATCTATTTAAAGATAGGTGGTGCGCTAACAAACTTGGTCAAGGTTTCGATAAAATCAGTAAAAATAATCTGCCCAGTTTCATTGAGTCGGTATCGATCAATAAAATCACTTGTACAAGGAAGGCACTGTTAAGTACTGACAATCCCAGCCATTAATATTATTTAACACAGTGTTCACCATGCTAACCAGAACAAAGAGCGGTTCATCTGGTGTTAAAAGCAGGATCGTCATAGGTACTGCTACTTCACAGGCTTCTAAGGTGGTTTTATAAAGTTCATCTATAGCTTCCTCTTCTACCGACAATACCCTTTCCTGTAACATATGAGGTTTAAACATGATTTTTTTTTTGTAGTGTGATGTGGGGCTAGCGGAGGGCTTATATGCCACAGTCTATATAAGGAAGTGAGGGCAAACCTTGTGAAGTCAGTTTTCTCTGTCGACTTTTATGTGGGTTCTGGAATTCAAACTTAGGTCCCTATGCTTGGGTGGCAACCGCCTTCTCGCTGTTGATGGGATCTTATTCTGTACTTCATTTTCAGTTTAAATGAAATCCTTGGTAAGAACTGGATCTATTATAAATCACTGCTTGGTCTATGAATGAAAGCGAACATTCTAAGACAGGGAGCTGTGAAGGTCTGGGTAGTGACAGTGCTGGCCCGGGGCTCCCCTACCATAAGCAGACTCCACTCAGCTTACCAATGCCTTTACCTTGTCAGGCATGAAGTGAAAAAGAAAAAAAATTCAACTAATCCTCAGCCATTGCTAGATGATCAAGAGCGAGATGCACATATAGAAATGTTGTTTTTAACTACGGTGGGTTGCTATGGTTCTCAGATAGATGATAATGAGAAAAACCCATGAAAAAGTTAACACTAACTTCAAAATAATCATGATTCTAAGCCTTAAAATGGAGCCTTAAAATGGAACCTCTTCCCAGCCTTTGAAACCTTGAATACTCAAAATCCTTGCAATTTAGGTACAGAGATGTTCACCATTTTGCCAAGACAATTATAGGAGCCCCTGCCAGGGAAGTAGCTCATCATAGAACCAATCACAGTTCAGTTAGATCTAATTGGTTATTCTCAGCTCTCTTGGGCTTACTCTGCCATTCTCAGAATGTTTTAAACACATAGAACTTAGGATACAATACAAGACTCAGAGAAAAGGTCCCTAGAAGAACTCTCATTGCTAGCACTACTTTAAAAAAAAACAGGAAAAGGTGAAACTATATACCTAAAATGTCTCCTGGCCATAAAATAGGTATTTCTGGTCAATCAAGAGCCAAATGTTAAGTTTGTGAGTAGTTTATGGGAAGTGAATCCACAGAAGCAGCCTTGTGTGGAGGAAGTGACCAGGGCATATTTGTACATGTTTGTACATGTCTGTACATGCTTGCACACACTTCAGCATTCCAGAGTGAATTTGAGACCAGCCTGGTCTACGTAGTGTATTCCAGCCAAGACTACCCAATGAGACCATCTCAGAAATGAAACAAAATTCTCTGTTTAAACCAGTGTATCCACACTATCATTTTATGATTTTATCAACTCAAAATTGTAGCAAAGGCATGTGTTGCCACACCTGAAAACCAGAATCCCACCCCAGGACCCATATGGTGGAAAGAGAGAACCATTCTCATAGTCGTCTTCTGAACTTCCGTATGTACATGTATATATGCATGCATATGTATCTGTAAGTACACTCAAACACACACACACTTTAAAACACGTAAAACTAATTAAATAAAAGTCGTAAAATTGTCTAGGGTAGTAAATTTTATATTTCATGAGCAATTTTGAAGCATGTAGGAAAAACCTAAAGAAACAATAAAAACCCAGAAAGGGCTGGTGTGAGTGTTTCTATTGCTGTGAAGAGACACCATGACCACAGCAACTCCTGAAGAGGAAAACATTTAATGGAGACGGCAGCTTACAGTTTCAGAGGTTTAGTCCATTATCATCAATGACAGAGAACACAGCGGCTGGGAGAATGGTGGGTATGCAGACAAACATGGTGCTGGAGAATTCTACATCTTGATCCAAAGGCAACAGGAAGTAAACTATCTCATGAAACCTCAAAGCCCGCCTCCACAGTGACACGCGTCCTCCAACAAGGCCACACCTCTTCATAGTGCCACTCCCTTTGGGAGCTGTTGGAGGAAGCTGTTCGTTTGCTCCTGGCTGCCCAGACCAGATTGATTCAGAAACTGTATTATTTGCAATACTGTTCAGCCAATAGCTTAAGCATATTTCTGGCAAACTCTTACATCTTAAATTAACCCATTTCTATTAATCTGTGTATTGCCATGTGGCTGTGGCTTACAGGCAAGGTTCCTGTGGGCTCCAGAAGAAGTGTCTGTCTACTGCAGGGGCTCACTCTGCCAACTCTCTCCTCCTCTATCTGCTTGAAACTCCCTACTTGCCCTATTTTGCTAGCTCATTGATAGAAACAGCTTTATTCATTAACCAATAAAAGCAAAACATAGACAGAAGGACTTCCCATACCAGGGGGCCATTTTCTTGAAAACAAACAAACAAACCACAGCTGGGAAGAAGGCTCAGTGAGTAAACGCACTTGCTGTGTAAGCAGGACACCTGGCATGGATCTCTGGAGCCTGTGTAAAAGCTGGGCAGTGGTGCATCTCTGCAACCCAGCACTTCTACAGTCTGGAGGCAGAAACAGCAGGATCCCAGGGAAGTTCCGGTGAGCAGCCAGCCGCAAGTCTTCTGCGCAGCAGTCAAGAGAAGCCTGCCTCAAACAGGACTGGAAGCGAGGACTGATGCCCAAGGCCCTCTTTCACTTCTACATGTGGGCTGTAGCAAGCATATGCTCTCGCCCACACACATACACAAAAATAAATATGGCTGGAGAAATGGCTCAGCGGTTAAGAGCACTGACCTCTCTTCCAGAGGACCCAGGTTCAATTCTCAGCACAGGCAGGGTAGCTCACAACTATCTGTATGTAACTACAGTTCCAGGGGATCTAATGCCCTCTACTGGCCTCTGAAGGCACCAGGCACAAAAGTGATGTACAGACATACATGCAGGCAAAGCACCCATACACTAAAATAAATTAATAATAATAATAATATTTAAAAAAATCAACAGATTCCAGTTCCCAGAAGTTGGGAATATATCTTTTCTTATTCTTCCAACTTAATTCTACTGAAAACAGTACATGTCTAGAAAACAAGCGTAAGATTAGGAAAGGACCAGGGAAGGGGGGAAATTGTTAGAACACCAGGATCTGAGGAATGAACCCTGTGGCTTCCTATATAACGCTGAAACGTCAGCAGCCACCCAAACCTACGTTCCCCAGCCAGAGTGCCGTGATTATGGCCACCACGCCAGCCTTTCGTGACACTTTTATTTGATATGCTTACTTCACTCCCCCGCCTCCCCGTGAAGATGTGACATTCCTATCTGAAGACAGAGTGGCTTCTATCCTCCCCCTCTCTCGTTTTGCCCCTCTTCTCTCCCCTTCTCTCCTGGTTCTTGCTATGTTCCCCAGGCTGATGTTGAACTCCTAGGTTTAAGTGATGCTCCTGTGTCAGCTTCTTGCATAGATGCAACAACAGACGCAGGATTTCAGGCCCAATGCAAGCTGGCATTTTCAAACACACTGTAAAATGTTTTAAAGACACCTCCCGTTACAAACGTGCCAGGTAGCTATTCGATGTCTCTGTAGCTTTAAATACGCCACATTATTTCATTGATACTGATGCTATTTCTGAATTATAGTTTACAGATTAGTACGCCATTCGCTTCTGAACAAAAGAGCAGCTAAACCAAACCCAAGTGCAGGCTTTCTTTGACTCTCGCTTTCAAAGTATTAGTGACCAAAGAACAGAAAAGAATGTGAAAAATACAGACATAAAGAAAGGTTTTGCTTCTTTTGATTAACATCTTAGAACAAACTTAATTTTGAAAATGGGTGACTTTATCTTTCTTCTTTAAAGTTACTTCCTCACTCCGAGAAAGTCCCATAAGCTGTTCTCGGGCTGAGGCAAAGAACTGGTTTGCGTCCAGGAGTTCAACAATGGCATGGGCCAGCCAGGCTGTTTCGAACAATAAACAACAAACAAACAGCTCCCCACTGAGCCAGATGACAACACAGAAAATGGAAGCCTTATTTGCTAGGATTTTGAATATTTAAGTTAAAAACCTTAAAAATCATGATGCTATTGAGATGCCTTGGTGGTTAAAGCACTGACTGAGCTTACAGAGGACCTGGGATTGGTATTCAACACCCACATGACCACTCACAACCACCTGCAACTCCAGTTTCAGGGGACCAGTACTGTCTTCTGGTCTCTGTGGGCTCCTGCACACATGTGGTACACATACAGACAAGTGAGTGAGTGTGCGTGCCCGCGCGCGCGCGGGCACACACACACACACACACACACACACACACACACACACACACACACACACACACACAATTGGAAAAAAAAAACCAACATTTACTCACCAATCAACTATTCAATCAACCAATCAGGGAAGAATCATTCTGATCAACTGTAATATTGATCACTATAAAGTCTTTCCTTGGACCTACTACTACATGAAATATAAAACTAACAAGGGTGAAAATGTTTTCCTAACTTAGAAAAATCACCAGTGTATAACGAGAAGAGCCCATACTGGGCAATGGGAAAATAAAATTCTACCCCGAGCCCTTTAACAAACGTACTTGGGAAGGTGGCACAGGCTTTAGAGGCTCTCCGATCTCAGTCTCCCCGTGTCTAAGGAAAACAGCAGTGTGGGCCACCACAGGTAAGGTGTTGGGCTGCAGTCACAGGTGACCAGCTGCCCTCCAGAAAAGAAGGGTCATTTGCCCTGACCTTGTCAAGAAACAGACTGTCTCTGACAGGCAGCAAATGAGCTGGCATGGGGAGTCTAGGCCTCTGTGGCCTTGGGAGCATGGCTTGGGCCCGGTCAGTGTTATACCCTACAGCGCAGGCTGAGCTGACTTGCAGGTGTCTGACAAGACAGGCTGGTGGCAGCTACTCCCTGGGTGAATGGGATTGTCCTTGGAGTTAGGTGGGCAATGGAAGAAATGACAATGCTGTCCTACCTCATCGAGACCTAAAAAGCAAGAGTTGTCCACAGCCAGGGTTTCGCCCTTCGCTTCTGGACCTTACAACAACCTCCGCCTAGCACCCAATGTCCAAGGGAGAAGAAAAGGCTCGCAATGAAGTCCTCTGGGTTTTCAAAAGTCACTGAGCGACACCAACGTGAATTTGAAACACACAGCAGGAAGCAAGCACGCTCAGCCCTCAACCACATCTTTCAAGGCCCATTTCTGAGAATAGAAAATTCTAAGCTCAATTTGGGCGCCATTGTAAGCTCCCCCCTGTGCCAGATGATTTTCTCCACATATTTACATATGGGGCACAAACAACTTAAAATGTTTACACTGAGGAGTAATGGAAGTCATGTGTCAAATGCAATGGGGGGGAGGTGGAAGGGGGCTAAAGCTCTCTTCAGAGCTAAAGCCTGAAGATATACAATATCTGTGGAAAATCTGGCCCTGCAAATGAAAGTGCTTTGTTTACCTATCCCGTCTAATTACAGAGAACATGCCTTCTACCCTTTGCAGACAATTTCTTAGGTCGCGTTCGCTTGGTTTTTGGTTTGCCATTTGCTCTCAAGTGTTGCCCGAAGCTATGGAATCCTGATCACTCTACCAAAGAATCTCTGAGAAGGCCACACACACTTCCTGCAATTTGTGATTCCACTTGCCTAAATTTAGACTCTCACTCCCAGAGACACAGTGGAGAATCCTTCCTCCAAGCCACAAAGCCCAAGAGAAAAACACATAAGCATCCTCCTCCTCAGTCCCCATCTCTTCTGCCCTGTGTGTCCTCCTTGGACAGGGTAAAGATGACAACACAAGAGAAGGCTGGGAACTGACACCTGGCGTCTTCCTCTCCACTGAGATGCTCTCCTCTTTATCCCTGGGCATCAGCCACCAGTGACGCAGACCCAGCCATCCATCAGAGCTCTGTATGGGGACAGCACACGAGCTTGACAGCTCTCAGCTTCTCTCCTATGCAAGGTCCACCCTGGAGTTAATAAAGCTTGAAGGGGCTACAAGGACAATGCAGAAAGAACAGGGCTGTGCTGCCCATTTCTCTAATATGATACTCTTAGAAGGATCAGTCTTCTTAACTCTTATAAGAAGTCTGACTCTTCTGTCTTGTGTTGTTTTTTGAGATGGGGTCAGGCTGACCTTAAATTTCTCATTCTCTTGCCCAAGTGTCCAAAGTGCTGGGATTATAGGTTTTCCTCAACACATTTGCAGCCCAAAGTGCTGGGATTATAGGTCTACCTTAACACATCTGCATCCCAAACTGCTGGGATTATAGGTTTTCCTCAACACACCTGCATCCCAACGCACTGGGATTATAGGTCTACCTCAACACATCTGCATCCCAAAGTGCTTTGGGATTGATTATAGATATGTCCCAACATATTTGCATCCTTCTTTTTTGAGGCAGGATTCCTTTCCTCACCAAACTAGGCTCACCTCCATATATCACTTCTCACATGGGGCTAAATGTCTGACTATTTGGGTCTAATTTGGTACCTGTGCTGCCCATCAAATGGGGACACCATGGAATAGTCACCTGAGACTTCAGAGGCTTTGGTAACATTCAGGTAAGTGGACAGTGTAATGGTCTGTCCTGTCCCTTTAACAGACAAGCTCCACCCACTCCCTCCCCAGTCCGCTAAGGCAGGCAGATCTTCCTTCTGCTTCCAGCCTGAGTTCTTTCCTTTCCATCTCTCTCCAAAAGAGGCAGCTTCTGTCTTTCTCCCTTCTCCCCCACCTTTTCCCCTCCCCCCTCTCTCTGGTTTTCTCTCTCTCTCTCTCTCTCTCTCTCTCTCTCTCTCTCTCTCTCTGCCTCTCTCTGCTCTTCCCATTCTCTCCTTCCCCATTCCCTTTCCCTTCCATAACCCACTAAATAAATACCCACTATCTCTGCATGGTGTGTCTCTGTCTCTCACCTGCTGCACAGCTCCCTGCCTGGGAACGCTGACGCATGTGGTCCATGGGCCACTCAGGATACCGCAGTGTTTTATTTTTACCATAACACACAGTGTCTTATTCTCTCCTTTGCCTTCTCTGTCACTTGTGTAGGAGGCTTTCATCTATCTCACCCAGTTCTTCTTGTCCTTCAAGGAGAAAGTAGAGAACTTCCTCTTGCATTCCATCTAGACCAGTGGTTCTCAACCTTCCTAATGCTGCGACACTTTACTACAGCCCAGTCATAAGATTATTTTCGTTACTACTTTTTAACTGTATTTGCTACTATTATGAATCATAACGTAAATATCTGTATTTTCTGATGGTCTTACAAGACCTCTGTGCAAGGGTCATTCAACCCCCAAGGGGTCGTGCCCCACAGGTTGAGAACCACTGCTCTAGACATATATTCTGATTCTCAGAAAAGTTGACACTTTCTCAGGGGCAATTTCTATACAGTCTTGGTGGGGTTTTACACATATCTTAGCCTGTCCCACTGAAGATTTATTTTCTCTCAGGATTCCAACTAGTACCTGAACATCTAAAACCAAGGGCTGAAAAAGCAGAATCATTGCATCTAAAACACAAAGTAATCTGTAGAGCTGAATTTAAAGATGCACAGATCATTTCAATAGCATTCTTCCCAGGACACTAAATCTGAACTTACCCAATGCATAAGCAACTTTAAACAGAATCCAATAAAAGCTAATGAACCAAACAATAGCCACATTTGTAACTGAAAACAGCCTGCATCTCAGAATCTCAGGCTGCTGGTCAGTATTTGGTGTCACATTCTTACATTAGTGAGACAATGATGTAGGTTCTGTTACACGAAACATCTCTTACCTGCAAATATGTCTCCAGGCCTTGCCGCCGTTGTTCCAGGACTTTGGGGACCCAGTTTCTGACGTGTTTAGAAGGGATTTCTGGAGTCTTTATACATTTCTTAAGCTTCCAAGACAGAAGAGAAAAGATGTCTGTTAATTATAATAAAATAATTTGGGAGAAAGAAAAGCCAACTAAGCAAAATAAACCTTCACTAAAATATGCAGAGAAGTTTTTCAAGCATTTCTTCCTTAGGCAGCCTGATTGTTTAGGCTTCAGAACAAATGGGTTTTATGTCTGATAATCGTTATGGTAAGTATTTCAGATTTAAATGATTTTTTTCTGAAACATTGAAAGTCTAGTACTTGAACTAAAAGGAAAGCAAAGTAAGACATATAGTTTCAAATACCAATTTATTTCATAGCAATATTACCACAAGCTTTTAATCTTGTTCTCTAACTAAAGAGAAAGTTCTTCCACATATGATTTTCACATTAGAAAACAGAACAAAGTATGGACATTTCTTATCACTGTCCCCAGAACTATCACATTAACTGGAGCACAACACTCAGGAGAGGTTCTAGAAATTTCTGAAATGAAGTGAATTTGAAAATATGGACAAAGGCTAATCCTTCCAACAATCCAGAAGAGAACTACAAGCTCTCCTCGTGCACACTGAAGGGCAGTTTTGAGTTAGAATATCCAGGGAGTCCTTTTTGGTAACGACATTAAAAATATATATTCTGGGTTGGAGAGATGGCTCAGTTGTTAAGACCACTGGCTGCTCTTCCGGGGGACCAGAGTTCGATTCCCTGCACCCACATAGTGGCTCACAACCATCTGTAACCCAAATTCCAGGGGTCTAGACACCTCCCTCTGAACTCACCAAGTATCAGTCACAGAAGGGTACACAGACATCCATGCAAGCAAAACACCCAAACAAATAAAATCAAATAAAAATGTAGTTTTCAAAAAAGCTATTCAAAGTTAAGTCAAAGCTGCTCTGGCCTGTAAAATATCATCTATCGCCAAGAAGGGCTAAGCCCTAAACCTGGAGTTTTTCCACACACAGCAAAGCGGAATTTTTTCCAGTTTGGTAAATTATTGATTTAATAACAGAGTAAATGTCCTGGATTATCTGGGCAGGTTCAGTGCAACCATGAGGCCCTTACAAGAGGGCAGAGGTTACGAAGTACAAGGGATGGTGGTGCACACCTATACTACCAGCACTAAGGAGGCTAAGGCAGGAGGATCACAATGTGGAGGGTACCCTGGTCTACAAATAAAGATTCTGTGTCACGGCGGAAATGTAGCTCGGCACTTGTTTAGCATGTACAGTCCATTGGGTTTAATCACCAGGATCTAAAAATATAAAAGTAAAAAAAAAATTCTTAAATAGGTGGCTATCTTTTAATAATGGTCTCAACAGCCTCCAGAAGCTAAAAATGCGCAGGACCTTTAGAAGCTTGGATGTATCTACTCAGGGCTTCTAGAAGCTTCAATGGACCTACTACCCGGGGCCTCTAAAAGGGTTGCAGTTCTGTTGGCCAACTCAGTTTTAGCCTGGTTAAGTTGATTTTGGCCTTTGCACGAGAGAACAGACCCGTGCAGCTTTATGCTACTAAACTTATAGAATGGTGCAGAAGTAACCTCTACAAATAGATAAGCCCGCCATCCTAACTGAAATCTTTTAGACTTACTAACATGGCCCCTTCGCAAAACACGCAGAGAAAGAACATTTTCTCATCCATGAGAAAACGCACGACTGAACCTGTATAGCCAAACGCACGATTAAACTTGTGTAGCCAAAAACACAATAAAACTTCTTTCTGCATTTAAGAAAATTTTCACAGGTGACCACTCTAGGCTGAACGTTATGGACACTATGAGAAAGGAGCATTTCCAACAGCAGCCCTTCAATGGCTGAGCCCATGTTTGCCTCCTCCCTCTATACAGATACAAGTGATTGTCAGCCCCAGTCTACCCTTTCTTACCAATGGAACTTGTAGGAACAGAATTACACAGTCTTCTGGGCACAGCTGCCTGGAGAGCTAGAAGCCTGCTGGAGCCTGAGGTCATTGGAGATTCCCAGTGTTATAATTTTGCTGGCCTTCCCTGTCAGTACCTTGTCCCTTTGAGACACAAGTTCTGCCCACTCCCAGTATCCCCATTCCTGCCAAGCAAGCTTCTCTCTCTCTCTCTCTCTCCCTCCCTTCCTCCCTCCCTCCCTCCCTCCCTCCCTCCCTCCCTCCCTCCCTCCCTCCTCACTGTTCTTCTGAAGAGACAGCTTTCTGTCTCCCCCTTCCCTTCTTCTCTCTCCTATTTCCCCCTCTCTCTGTCACTCTAACTCTCTCTTTTCCCCATACCTCCCTACTCGTACACTCCCCCAATACCCATTAAATAAACTCCGTACCCAAGCTCTCTCTATATGGCGTATCTGTCTGTCCCTTACCAGCCAGTCTCCCACCTCCAGTGGGACCTTCCAGGGTCACTCATGCTATAAATCCTAACACCCAGAGAAGTCTGGTTCCAAAAAGAAGACTGCATGGGGACACTAGAGGACTTAGGATTTGTTCAAGCATATTATTCTCCTGCCGGTTAGAGGAAAGAATTTTATCACTTCTCAATCATTTGGCTCTGACAATAATAAACAAACACCTTGACCAAAAGTGCCTAGAGAAGGGAAGGCTTTATTTCATCATCCAGGGAAGTCAGGGCAGGAACCCGGAGGCAGGAACCAGCGCAGGCCATGAAAGACTGCTGCTTATTGGCTTGCTTCCCATGGATTTCTCACCCTACTCTCTTACCCCATCCAGAACCAGCTGCCAAGGACAGGACTGCCCACAGTACGATGGACCCTTCCACATCAATCAATCAAAAAAAAAAAAACCCTACAGATTTAACAATACATGAAGGTATTTACTCAATTAAGATTCCTTCCTCACAGATGACCCTAGATTCTGTCCAGTTGACATTGAAACTAGCCAGCACCGCACACCAACAGAAAACAAGTTAATTGAGTGGATGAAAGTGATGGCATTAAAATCGGGGGTAGGATGGGGTGGCAGCGAGAAGGCCTGCGTGAGGTGGCAGTGTCTGAGGCATGAACTGAATTCTGTTTGAAGGAAGCCAGATGAGCGACCCAAGGAACATTACTACGGCAGAGACATCAACAGAAAGGGAGAGCCAGGCCTTTGGTGCTCAAAGCCAGCAAGGAGAGAAGGACTCCCACAGGTGGCAACACTATACACTTCAGGGCCCTGTGGGGCATGGCCAGAATTTGGATATTATTTTAAATGAGAGGTAAACTGATGAATCAACAATTCATGCCATGACCTAGCCTTTACTTTGGAGGGAACATGCTGGGTTCATTGAACAAGAAAGCCAGCATGGGGGAGAGAGGTGGAGCTAACAGGCCAGTTCAAAGTGGCTGAAGAAAGTGAGGCAAGAGATGATGGCCTTGACTGTGTGTGCTGATGGTCTTGACTGTGTGTGCTGATGGTCTTGACTGTGTGTGCTGATGGTCTTGACTGTGTGTGCTGATGGTCTTCACTGTGTGTGCTGATGGTCTTGACTGTGTGTGCTGATGGTCTTCACTGTGTGTGCTGATGGCCTTCACTGTGTGTGCTGATGGTCTTCACTGTGTGTGCTGATGGCCTTGACTGTGTGTGCTGATGGCCTTGACTGTGTGTGCTGATGGTCTTCACTGTGTGTGCTGATGGTCTTGACTGTGTGTGCTGATGGTCTTGACTGTGTGTGCTGATGGTCTTTACTGTGTGTGCTGATGGTCTTGACTGTGTGTGCTGATGGTCTTGACTGTGTGTGCTGATGGTCTTTACTGTGTGTGCTGATGGTCTTGACTGTGTGTGCTGATGGTCTTGACTGTGTGTGCTGATGGCCTTGACTGTGTGTGCTGATGGTCTTTACTGTGTGTGCTGATGGTCTTTACTGTGTGTGCTGATGGTCTTGACTGTGTGTGCTGATGGTCTTTACTGTGTGTGCTGATGGTCTTGACTGTGTGTGCTGATGGTCTTGACTGTGTGTGCTGATGGTCTTCACTGTGTGTGCTGATGGCCTTGACTGTGTGTGCTGATGGTCTTTACTGTGTGTGCTGATGGTCTTGACTGTGTGTGCTGATGGCCTTGACTGTGTGTGCTGATGGTCTTGACTGTGTGTGCTGATGGCCTTGACTGTGTGTGCTGATGGCCTTGACTGTGTGTGCTGATGGCCTTGACTGTGTGTGCTGATGGTCTTTACTGTGTGTGCTGATGGTCTTCACTGTGTGTGCTGTGTGTGCTGATGGTCTTCACTGTGTGTGCTGGTAGTGGATGTGGGCAGGTGTGGCAGGCTATGGGTGTGCAAGGTAGGTCAGATCATCATGGCGCTAGGGCAGACCTTCAGGTGTAGACCTCCTCTGGCAGCTGTCTTGATGAACTGCCTGCTATTGACTGAACGGTGTCATAAAGTCAGGTTTGAGCTCAGTGACTGTATTAGACTTCTCTAGAACTGACAGAATGAATACGGCTGTGAGCCAGCCAGCCCAACAACCGTTGTTCATCAATAGAAAGTCCAAGAATATACTAGGGGCTCAGCTCATGAAGCCGGATATCTCAACCTGTGAGTTCGAGGCCAGCCTGGTCTACATGAGAGAGTTCAGGACAGGCATTAAAGCTATACAGAGAAACCCTGTCTCAAAAAACCAAAAATAAAAAAAATAAAGTAAAATAAAAAAATAAGAATGTGACTGCATCCTGGTCACAGGGAAGAAAGCAGAGGAGGTGTCAATCCAATCCAAGAAGGGCTCTCAGAAGTCGCGGAGGAAGGGAATCTTTCCTTCTTTTCATTCGTCCACCCTTTATGTAAATGGCCTATACAATGGGTGGAGCCAGACCAGACACCTTCATCCACCAGGCACAAGCTGTGCAGTTGGAAATGGTAAAGCAACAGGAGCCTGGTCACGCCCACGGAAGAACAACAGAATCCCATCTGTGACTGTCACCACTGTTTTGTGCTTACAACCACTGTCAGCTCTATTTAATGCCCTGTGAACAGGGGGAAATGTCATTCAGAGTTCAACATGTTAATATGGAAAATCTTGATTTCCTAAGTTCCCTTATCCTCACCGTGGTCATGTGACACAATTGAGACTTGTTAAAACGTAGCACAAGTCTACTGGGTGGAACTTCTGTTTTCCCAGAAAGACAGCAGAACTTGTTTCTGCCAGAAGTATGAAGTGAAGCCTGGACTGGCGGCAGCTCTATTATAATCAGAAAGTCAAGTCATGTTTGGACGGTGGATACTGAGGCTAGCTCCATCCCTTGGGGTGCCTGACTTTAGGTTTCCTGAGGATAACAACAATAGATCTCTTATTTGCTTTAGAAAACCAGTCAGGGGCTGGAGAGATGGCTCAGAGGTTAAGAGCATTGCCTACTCTTCCAAAGGTCCTGAGTTCAATTCCCAGCAACCACGTGGTGGCTCACAACCATATGTAATGAGGTCTGGTGCCCTCTACTGGCCTTCTGGCATAACGCAGAAAGAATATTGTAAACATAATAAATAAATAAACAAACAAATAAATATTTTAAAAAAAAGAAAACCGGTCAAAGTTCTATGACATACAACCTTAGACACTCCTAACATAAAGGAATCAACTCTTGAGATGGGAGAATCTACGCTAGAGATGCCTCTCGGTGTCCACGTGGAGCTAATGTGTGAGTGAGTATACAGACTTCTGTAAAACCAGGAGTCTGAATCCTGGTTGTGTATGTATATATATCTTATAGATATAGAACTAAATTATATTGCATCGAGAGTGAAGCCCTAACACAGCAAAAGAGCTATGGTGAGCAGAATGCACAAACTGGCCCCATGGTGTTTACAGCCTACCTAACTCCTTCCATGTGGGACTACCGTGGGATAGTCACCTCCACGGTTACATGTCTGTACCCCTCAGTCCTAGCAGACTGATGGCTTTGAGGAAGTGGCCTCAAGCAGCTAAGAGCTGCCTCTATCAACAGTCAGCAATACAAGGCATCACTCCTACAGATTCAGGCAGAAGTCTGCCCAAGTGAGCATAGACACGGGCTTAAGCGGACAAGACCACATCATGGCTGCCCTTGATCACAGCCAGTCAGACTGACTCCTGACCCATGGAGACTCTGTGTGACAACGGTTACTTGAAGGTTTGCGTCTGAGGTGACTTACTATGCTGCAAGGGAACACTGGGAGGGCCAACGCGGATGGACAGGTAGTGAGTGGGGATGGGGATGTACCCTACAGGAGTGTTTCTAAAAGGGGGCAAGGGGAGGCAAGACGGCTGTGCAAGCCTTACAACCTGACTTTGCCCCCCCCCCCCAATGCTCTACACTCTGTCTCTCCGGTTTTCTCTCTGCATGTCGAGGACACAGCACTGAAGGCATCTTTCCCTTTCTGTTTACAGGAGGGTACGGCGGGAACCGATCACCACACAGACTTTCTCCACGACACATTTGGAGGGGGGCAAGAATTTAGATGAGAGACAAACCCAAGACAATAGGTTTCCAGGAGGGCTCAGCTGCTCGCAAGATAAATCCTCCTTGTCTACTTCATCTGATGATTAACTGTCCCGCTACACAGCATCGGGGCAAAGGACCTTTCTGATGTGTGTGCAGATAAACACTTGCGCACGTACATGTACCTTTTCAGGATGGAGCCATTCCCTTTCCCTTCTGACACTGTTAGAACTCGCTGAGAACTTATTACAGACAGAAAAGACCTACATGCATATGACGTGGCTAGAAAAACCTACTATTCCCCCCCCCCCCCCAGAGAAGTTCAAAAACAATTTTACAAAGAACAGAAATAAAAAAGAATGGAGACAAAAGCATCTGAATAAGCAGAGACAAAAAAAGAAAAAAGAAAGAAAAAGAAGCAAGCAGAGCTATTTGGAATTGGGTTGCCATGAGATAACCCTTCCTGTATTCTATCACCTCAGTCTTCTCAGGGTTCCCTCAGGGCTGGTACAGGGGTGCTGCTCTCTTGGTTTGACCCCACAGAGTAGTTTTCTGATTCATCTGAAATGTGTACTTCATTACACTGAATAAAAGAGAACACGATATTTGACTCAAACCCTAAGGAGGCAGTAACAAAAGATGAGGATAGTTAATTCGAAAATGAGCCAGCCCCGTATTTCCCTGAAAACGTTGTGAATAAAGGGGTGGGCTGGAGCTGACAGAAAACAGCTGGAAAAGCATGACGCCAACCACGCTCAGAAGTCTGCAGTGTGGGGCGGAGTCTGGGGCCTGGGACAGCACAGCTCTCTGCAGGCACGGCCGTGGAAAGTGATGAGTGACTTAGCAGGGGTAGGTGTGAGTGGGGTACGGGGCTGGTGTCTTCACATACTTAAAGGCCGACCCTCACAAGAGCCTGTGCCTGAGCCAGGGGACACCTTGTTCCAAAGAACAGAATGGAATCTTGTTTAATTTGCCGCTTCTACCTCCTCTGGGCACAGCAGAAGCTACGAAGGAACCAAGATTAGAGGAACCTGAGGTCAGATTTCCAATAACATAAACATTCACACAGAACACATATGATGCTCTCCAATATCCCAGACAGCAGATAGTTAACTCTGGAAAATACAAAAGAGAAGACTGAGGCCGGTGGGGGGAGGGGGCAGGCGCAGCAATACACACCTGACATTGTAGCCTGTGAGGGAACCATGAGCTTTCAGGGAACCTGGAATCTAGCTGGAGATGTGGGATAACGAAGCTTTGATTGTGTTAAGACATAATTTTAATTGTTTAAGTAGAAATGTCTATGTTAAATGGAACAGGTGTTTGAAGGGGAAATAAAAGATTAAAAAACAGGCAGCTGGCGCTGGAGAACTTGAATGTCCTGCTTTGTTTTTAACACACAGGCAGATGATGGGCATTTAGCCTGGCAAAGACAGGGAAGTGCGGGCCTCTACAGGACGTGCTTGGGTGTGGCTAACAGGAACTTTTCTTAGGAGAAGCAGCAGAAACAGGGCTGGCCAGTAGGTGGTTGGAAGTGGACAGAATGATGATGCCTTCAAAGACACCTGAGACCCCCTCATCCCCAGAGCCCATGAGTGGTGCTCCTGTGCAGAATGGGGCTTTACAGACAGGATTTAAATGCAGGATGTTGATACGGAATAGCTGTCCTGGATTATTCTTGGGATGGGCCCAATGTGGGTTGTGAAGACGGGAGATGACAGGAGGGAGGCAGGAGCAGGAAGGACGGTGACTGCCAGCTTGGAGGATGGAAAGGACCACGAGGAATGTGGGCAGCTGCTTGGAGCTACAACCGGCAGGAAACGGACTCTCCTATGGGAATGCAGCCCTGTCCACCCACTTAGCGCAAGGTAATAAATGTGCCTTGTTTTAAGCTGCCCTTTCTGCTGTTATTTGCTGTAACAGCAATGGGGGAACTAACACAAGGTTTGAGAACACTGTCCCGGGAGTCACCATCTGTGGCACGGTAGACAGTTCAAGCCCACATCAGTGAGAGTGGAGAAAGGTCTGGAAATGCAGGCAAACTCACATAGAGTAGAGAAAAGGGAAAAAGACGAGGGCCAGACTGTGGACACAAGACAAAATAACACCGCTCTGGGGTGACAGTGAAAAACCAAGGGGTGCTCATGGCAGGAATGCGGAAGAATGAGATGGTAGGACCTAGTGACATTCTAGAAAGGTCAGGTAAGAGAAAGGTCAGAAGGACCTTCAACACTCCCAACCTTGAACTGTTATTTCCAAGCAGTGTCGTTGTGTGTGTGTGTGTGTGTGTGTGTGTGTGTGTGTGTGTGTGTGTGGTGTATGTATGTGGTGTGTGTATGATGTGTGTATAAGTGGTGTGTATATTTAGTGTGTGTGGTGTGTGTGTATGTAGTGTGTGGTGTGTATGTGTGTGCATATTTGGTGTGTGTTGTGTATGTAGTGTAGGGTTGTAGGCAAAGACTGTTCTTACGTTTCCTGGTCGCCCAGACCCGAATAATCACATGCAAACTATATTAATTACAACACTGTTTGGTCAGTGGCTCAGGCCTATTTCCAGCTAGCTCTTCCATCCTAAATTAACCCATTTCTATTAATCTACGTATCACCACAAGGCTGTGACCTACTGGTAAGGTTCTGGCATGTTTCTCCTTTGGCAGCTACATGGCATGTACCTGACTCCACCTTCTTTCTCCCTGCATTCAGTTTGGTTTTTCCACCTAGCTCTATTCTGCCCTGATACAGGCCAAAGCAGCTGCTTTATTAACCAATGGTAATAAAACATATTCACAGCATACAGAGGGGAACCCCACATCAGAGGGTGACAAAAGCACAGCTTGATGACAAGGCTTGCCCGGTGGAAAGCAGCGCCTTAAAGCCTGCACAAGGCACTCCATTCAGTCTTACTGCCACGGTGCTTCTGAGCAGTTTTATAGTTAAGATTACAGAGGGATACACACTTTTACATCTCACTAACGCACGCATTTGCTTTTTGGCCTTGCCTTTCTACCAATTCTAACACGGCAGTGGCGGTCCCACAAAGTCAAACAGCACAGTCTACCAACAGCCTGTCCCTGCTCCCAAACTGGAGCTCACGTGCCTAGAAGGATGTCTTAAATTCTGTCACAGAGATTTGAGAATTACTCCTCAATTTACTCTAACAAGCTTCATTATGAGAAACTGGACAAAGTTAATAAATAATGGAACTGCAGAAATTGAAAGAACAAGTCCAAGAGAAAGTACAGGATATTTTTTTTTTTGTTTTGACAATGCTTGATTGCTGACGAGAGGGTAAAAAAAAAATGTCCTAGGGCAGAACGTGAGCAAGCCGGTCTGCACACAAGTAGCGTCTGTGGGCTGCCCCATGGACAGGGCCAGCCTAATTGGCAGTCACCCTGCTGTGTCTGTTATGGGGTCGATCCCCTGGTATCTGGAGAGCTCAGCTGGGCTGTGCTGGTCGCTGAGTCTTCACGCTGACCCAGTGGGTTAGGAAGGGGTTTGCACCTGACAAGCTGGCCAGGCTAGACTGGCAGGGAGAAGCTGTGTGCAGATGGAGAGAGATCTGACCTCAACCTTCCGTAGGGACTTAGTTTACCAGGGTCCTAGAGGAATTTGTTTGCTCCTAAAACCAAACAAAACAGAATCCCATGAAGAAGAGGGACTCCAATTTTATGTTTGTTTCTCTCTGAGGTCCCTGGGGCTGGTGCTTTTTAAAAACAAGTCTTCTGGCTGTAGCAATATTTCATTTGTATTTTAATAAATAAAGCTTGCCTGAAGTTCTGAGAATAAAACAGCCACTCTAGTCAACTGTACAGACCAGGCAGTGGTGACACACACCTTTAATCCCAGTAGTCACACTAGCTTGTCACAGAAACTGGGCAGTAGTGGTGTACTCCTTTAATCCCGGCCCTAGAGAAGGGAGGAGACAGTTCTCAGACACGGTATCATTCTGAGGATTCCTGGAGGCAAGATCATTACTTCAGACTGAGGCAGAGGTAAGAGCCAGTGGCTGGCTGTTTCGCTTTTCTGACCTTCAGGTTGAACCCCAATATCTGTCTCTGGGTTTTTATTAGTGGTGCTACACCTGGCAGCATCCGAAGGAAAGCTGGAGGAATTTGCATGGTTTCTCCAGGAGGAAACCTGAACTTGATGGAATGCTAACTGGAGAATTAAATTTACTTAATCAAATGATTTGCCATCATTAAAAAAAAAAAGTTTAGAACATCTCTAAGAAGAAGCGAGGGAGGGGGCCTGGTGGTGCAGGCCAAGCCCAGGGCTCAGGAGGAGGGACAGAGGGGTACCTGTAGAGTCTAAGCCAGCCAGAGTGAGACCCTGTTTGAAACTAGACAGACAAAAATCTCAAAACAGACAACAGGCAAACAGGCTGACTAATCTTTCGGTTTAGACTTAATTCTCTACTCTCTGATTAAAGTGGAAAAACTTTTCACAATGTTCTAAAAGCCTTTTCGTTCAGAATCAACACATTATGACATCTTTTATGCAGTGATGTGTCCCAGAATAAATACATAGACATTAAAAAGCGTAAAAGTAAAAGACTCTCCTAACAACCCATTTCTGGCTTCTTGCCCAACTATCTAATTATGGCGTGCATCCATGTGTTTCATACATATATTTCACATGTGTGAATATAACATTTATATACATATATAAGTGATTTATATACATATATATATATATATGATATACTCCTAGTCACAGATATGTGGAAAGAAAAATGATAAATTTGAACTGACTCATCACTTGCGATTTTTTTTACACTCATTAGGTATTTCAAATTATTGTGAAAAATTTAGCACCCAAGTAATTCATAACCCACAAAAAATTAAGCCTGGTTTGAAGGGGTTTTTTAAGTATTTATTTTCAATTCCTTAGTGATCATTTCTTCCTGAGTATCAGTTATTTCTTTTGCTCTTCTGTTTCTTTACTCCATGACTTTGAGAAGGAGCTCAGAGCTAAAGCACCGATCATTCTGGTGTAGTCGTTCTTCACAACTCTGAGCACAGCCATGGGCGGGGGACAGGGGATGGGACTCTGTCCATGTGCTCCATGTGAACACATGCGTGTAGATACATGAAGATACATAAGCGTGTCTAGGTACACAACAATTAAGTTGAATTTAATAAATTTCTTGCCGCATAGTGATTTCTTGTGTTTTTTAGTAAAGAACATTAAATGTATTTCTTGGACAGATGAGGGCGTTGATCTTATTCATTGTAAACCTTTAATATTTGATGCAATGTACTGCAAACAGCTTTCACTGCAGATGTGCATATGCAAGCAATTGTGACAGGAAACCCACTTATTTAGAAATAAAAACCAAACACACTAATTGGACAATTGATTTTAAAAGGAAATTAATTCCATTATAAAGAAACTACATACACAGCGGACAGTCAATGTTCTGAGGAACACAGGATGGAATCTTAACATTATATCATGGGCCACACAGAGAAAAGGAGGAAAACATAAAACCAAAGATTACCTTTTTGTGCAAGGCATGGAATTCGCTGTACCTTTTCTCAACAAAATGTTTTCTTCCATTCATTAGCACTTCTATTTTAAACACCTAAGGGGGAAAAAAATTAAAGAGATTAATTCCACTAGTTCAAACCCCTCAGTTGTCGATGTGGTAAGTTTGTGACTGTGATATATTTCATCCCTTTAATTACAGAAGCTGATTCTCCCGGAACCCAGAAGGCTCAGGAGACCCTGACCCAACAACACTGATTAATGAGCCCTGGAACCAAATCCTCACCCACTAACTTTAGCATCTCCAAGAATGTGTCTACAGACAGGGAAACTCCCGTGCACTGAAACACTAATTCATTTTTTATGCAGAGAATATCCTTCGCTTGAAATGACTTCATCAAATGACAATGACGGCACAGAGCTGAGAGTGTGCTGCAAAAGCTAGACCCCTGAGGATGCAGTCACGGGGCACCATGACTGGGGACTTCATGGAAGGCAGGTGTCATCTGAGACGCTCACGCCAACAGCAGTGCATTTTAGGTTAATTTCTTCCTAACCTGCATATTCATCTCGAGTCTCAGCTGGGCTTATCCTGCTTTTTGCAAAACAGGGCAAATGCAGGGAGGGCTCATCCCCCCCACCCCCCACCCCCCGCCTGATGTGAGTGACAGCCTGTGCTCTCACTTCCAAAAGGTTGAGAGGCCAGAGGCAGAGGTGCTCTGAGCACTCTAATTAGTAGGCACTAACATGACATCTTCTTGATCCTTGGGTCACTGGGTCAAGAATGGGAAGAGCGCTGAGAGGTACTGAGAGTCGTGGAAACAAGGCTCCACTCTGCAAGGGAGGAGTTACCTGGCAGGAAATAAAGAGCCAGGGCTGTTCCCGAATCTCTGTCTCACCCTCGTTTTGCTAAGTGAGAGTTTGTAAACCCCGAGATGAGAGAATATTGGCAAGTTTGAGTTCCAGTTTGAATTAACCCTTGGAAAAGAATAAAGAGCATCACAGAGTAAAATAACAACAACAAAAAACCCTGTTTATCCAAAATATAGTATGTATTTGTATTTAACATAGGACATGAAAGGTTCTATACTTTCAATATGAAAATAGAGCCCAATGGCCCTGTATTTCTGCTTTGTATGCAACAACTATTTTAGCTCAGACTTACGATCAAACATAAACGCTACCTGTACTTTTGTGGGTCTTTGAATCACAAATTCTTCCACTGTAAGATGCAGTTAAAAAACAAACAAACCTGCTTTTAAAAAATTTTAGTGGAAAAAGTTTATCAATTTAATCAATATCTCATATTAACATTTCATTTCTTCCTCAACACTTTTCTTATTTTCTTTTAAAATATATATGCTAACTCTTAGATACACATCCATTGCTTCTTAGAAAAACACTGGTTAGTTATTCACCAAAGAAATAATCCTTCCTGCAAAAGCCTCTCACAAAGAGAACTAGATAGACGTGTCCAGAAACAGATTCAAGAGGCAGGCAGCTTCAACCTGGCGTCCCCCTTTATTGGTCAAAACAATGTGGCAAGAATCAAAGTCATTTCCAGCCACTGAGCTGATAAAACTGACCGGGTCTGGTTACTTGGGGGTGGCATCACAACAGCCCCCTTAATTGGCTGAAGAATCCATAGGACAGATATCAGTAACACTCAACCTATGGCGTCACCTTCAGACATGAGTACAATATACATGCAGTGTCTGAATAAGCCAGAAGAGGGCATCAGATCCCCCTGGAAGATGCTGGTGGTTCTGAACAGTCTGATGTAGGTGTTGGGAAACAGAGACCCTGAGCAAGTATAACAAGAGTTCTTAACCACTGACTGGGCTGTCTCTCCAGCCTTACCCCCAGGTTTGCAAAGTGTGTCCTTCTTTTCTTGTTATTGTAATAAAATACCCCGGGAAAAGTAACTTAAAGGAGAAAGAATTTATTTGGCTCAGAATTCTAGTCTGCAGTCCTTCAGGTCTGGGAAAGTCACTGCAAAAGACAAGAGCTTGAGAGAATTGGTCACACTAGATCACAATCAAGGACAGAGAAGAAAGCTGGGTGGTGGTGGCACACACTTTTAATCCCAACACTTGTGAGTTCAAGGCCAGTCTGATTGATGCACATAGACAGTTCCAAGACAACATGAAGAGACACTGTCTAAAAAAAACAAAAACAAAAGAACCCCAGAATAACAACAAAATGGAGAGGATGGATACACACTAGTGCTCAGTTCACTTTCTCCATTCTTAGACATGTTAGTATCTGCTGCCTAGGGAGTGTTGCTACCCACAGTGGGTATATCTTCCCACCTCAGCTAACACAGTCAAGAAAAATTACCCATGGACATACCCAAAGCATGTCACCTCCATAGAAAAAAAAATGCTTATACCAGACTAGAAACATCTAATGAATAATTCAAGCCTCTCCTAAGAAGAGATTTGGGTTTTATATATAGTACAAGCTGTCCCTTTTAAGGACAGGAGTAACTCTATCCAATTCTCCCTTGCTTCTTTGTTCACCTGGCTTAAATATATTTTTTACAGGAAGCTCGAGTCAATACGAAAAAAAGTTACAAGAGTTGCATCTCATTGGTCATAGCACATTCCTTGGGTAACTGATAAGGAGCTGAGCCATTTACCATGGCAGTGCAAGGTTTCAAGGTTCAAGGTATAAGACTGTGACCAGAGACCAGAAACACAGGACCCTGTGAGATATGCTGCAGAGTGATCTGTATAGAAAGTCAGGTCTTATCAGCCAGTCTTGGCAAGCAAAGAATTGGCATTTTTTTTAGGTTGCTTTGTGTTAATAACCTTGGTTAGACATCTGCAACTCTGGCCAAGTGCATATCTGTAAAGTTTTTAGCTTATGATCCATTTACAGAAGCATTCAGTCTAGTTTGAACTTGCTCTGAAGTAAAAATGAGCTGGCTGTGTGTAGTTTGAGTAAAAGGAACAAAGTAGGCTTTTCAGTGTCTTCCAGTCCTCGTGGGACAATAGATATAGTTATGAAGCATATCCTAGTATATTTTTCTATATATCAAAATTATACAGCTTACTGAGAAGTCATCTTCCTGACCATCCATAGGTATTTGTGCCCATAAGACTGAGAAACAATCATGAGATTACAAATACAAATCATATGAAATTATACACTCCAGTGCAGGTGTTGGAGAGACACCATAACTGCTTTAGCAAATGGACAGACAGGAGCAACAGTTTCCAGAGTCTGTGTTCCCATAGGTTCTGCTTAGATGGGATTCTCCTCCATCAGAGAATCATTCCTCTGGTGGCTTGACATCTGAACATTAGTTGTTACCTGCTGTATATTCCCATGGTCTCTGACACCACTCCTCCAAAAGGCTATATTCAATGTAAAGGTTCAAATATAAAACAAACTACATACAACATGATTTGGTACCAAGCTTTGCTTGATATAACTCTTGAAATAGTTTGTACTGAGCAGCACACACTCAGTGGTTGTGAACCAATGCTTTCCTCTCTACAGTTCTAAGCACACTTCTTGATTGCACAGTAAAAACAGAAATACATACACACACACAAATACATATAAACATACACAACACAGTTAGACTAGTGGTAACCATTCATTACTGTGCTCAGTTCTTAGACTCAATCTGTACATCATGGAAGACAATTATTGTTACACATCAGGTTGTAAGTAGGTTAAAACCTTGTCAGTATAAAAATACAATGAATTTTGTGTTTTCAATGGGTTTCAGGTGTGCGGCTGCTTGTGTATGTGCTTCTCGTACTTTTTCTTTCTTTCTGTCCCTCTCTGTTTTGTTCTACCCTTGTTTGTTTGTTTTATATACTTGATTATTTTCTAAAAAGAGAGAGAGAAAGAAGGTGTGGAATTGAATGGGTGGGGGGTAGAGAGAATTGGGGAGGAGATGAAGGAGGGGGAAATATGATCAAAATATATTATATGAAAAAAAAAACTATTTTCATTTAAAAAGAAAATGACCATGGGAAGGAAAGACATGAGAAAAGACATGATATAGATACAGCCTTTGGGGGAAAAAATGATACAAGCAGAAGAGATGAGGTGTACTGGGAAGGAACTAGATGAAAGAAGAAACTTGAGGAGCTGGAGAGATGGCTCAGTGTTTGTGAGCACCAGTTACTTTTCCAGAGGACCCAGGTTCAATTCCCAGCATCATATAATGGCTTCCAACCACCTGTAATTCCAGTCCCAGGGGATCTGGTACCCTTTTCTGGCACCAGGAACACATGTGGTATGCATCCATATACATAAAATAAAAATGTGAATTAAAAGAAAAAGAAATGGGGTGAGAATCTCCTCCCTTGACATAATTGGCCGTCAAAGAACGCTGCTAAAAAGCTGCCGAATGCAGGAAAACATATTTCCAAGCATATGTGTATATATGCAATATGTGTGGGTACTTAGTAACATATATAATATATATTACACACATATATCACACATATGTTAATTTTCTTTGAAATTTGATAAAAATTATAATTTTACTTTAAATCTCTTGATTTAAAGAAAACTTTTATTTTTAGCATGATGGCTCAATAGGTAAAGGCACTTGATGCATAAACCTGGTGATCTCTTTGATCCCCAGAACCCAAGTAAAAGTGGAAGGAGCAAATCAATTCCACAAAGCAGTCCTTCACACAACACATGTAGTCAAAGATGTGAGTGTAGGAATGCACGCTCATACGTGCATGCGCATGCGCAAACACACACTAATAAATATAATATTAAATTTAAAATGTAATATATTCAGTCCCATAAGGCTGACACTTCAGAGTTGTAGAGCCATGCATGTGCAGACAAGCCCTCAGGTAGAAGTGCCTGAATGTTAAAAAGTTCTGTGTGACCCATGTGTGCACATGAATGGTTACATCCACTATGACTCAGCTAAGCCCTTGTGCGCATGCGTGAGCCCGTCATCTGTGCATGACGTAGTCACGCCAACCCCCAGTGCGCTCTCTCTCTCTCTCTCTCTCTCTCTCTCTCTCTCTCTCTCTCTCTCTCTCTCTCTCTCTCTCTCTCTCTCTCTCTCTCTCTCTCTCTCTCTCTCTCTCTCTCTCTCTCCACCCCCCTCTCTCTCTGCACACCGATTCCCCAGGCCCTGTACACGCCCCCTCTAATAAACTCCTTAGCGGGTTTGTTGGGTGTTCCGTGTTTCCTTCTCACTCACTCCAGGTAATTTCAAAAAATGCTTTATAAAATTAACCTCATCCTCATGGCGAAAGCTGAATGTGGAAGGGAAAGAAACACAAGGATGGGATCAGCTAAGTTAAGTTCATTTTGCAAAGAGCCTGGGAGTCAGCAGAGACTTGAAAATTGAGATACAAGGCATGAGAAGGGCTATGAATTCCTGAGAGCTGTGACGCTTCAGTTCCTGGTTCTCTGGGGCCCTGGGCACATCTTATTCCTCCTCTGCACATATTTTGCTTTCAGACATCATAATAATGATGCCAGTTAGGTCAAATGTCTGAAATGTTTCTGTAGAGACAGAAGGAAATATTTTTCTTGAGTTTATTGGTATTTGTGGGATTGCTGGATTAGATATAATTTCACGGCTTCAGGTTTTCAATCTTAAACCTTAGTGGTGATTTCAGCGGCTGTCTTTTGACTGATTATTTGATTACGAAAGTCTTCGTTTTTCTTCTTCTTTTAAACCACATCACCAGTATGACACAAAACCAATCAATCAATTCAGTGAGGAAAAAAATGCATTCAAACCCATCAGGTCATATGCATTATTGCCTACATAGTTTTTCATTAGCTTCAGTATCACGCGACTTTGACTTAGACACTCAATACAATATGAATGCCGCTTCGGCTTGGCTTGCTTGAGCTGTGCTAACAAATCACATTTGTTACACAATGAGCCATCCCAGAAGAGAACTGCTCTCTGGGCCTTCCCATTCTTCTTTAGGATCTACTAGAATGAAAATAGATTTTATCTCCACTACTTACTAACTGGGCAAATCTCTAAATAACAAAGATACAGTATCTTTGCCATTGAAATAAACATAGCAAGACAGGACTCTTGACAGCCCTGTGCTAGAGAACACTTGCCTTGGTCGCAAGAAGAGGGAAAATTCTTGCTATTTATGAAGAGGTGGACAAAATCCCCAGAAGAAAGCAGAAAACAGTTTCCATTGGCTTCTAAAGACAACCTGTCTCGACTTGTCACACAGTTAAACAAGAATCCATCTTTCTTCCCACAAACTACTTAGCGATAGATTGTGTCCCCTAATCACAGATCCATGGCTTGGGGTGGAAAACAAAATTTATTTGCTTCCAAAACCTTCCAGAAACTGCAATTTACCTACTGAACCTTGTCACCACAGCCATCTCCTTCTTTACTCCCCAGCCCACCCCCAATCACGCTGATGGACACTGCCTGTGAAGAGCTGGCTCTTATCACACAGTCTTGATTTGTAATAAGACTTCTCAATAATGATGCCCATTTATGTCATTAACTTAAATAATGGCTGGTAAAACTCTTTCTTAGGGAGGTTACTGGAGAGAGGACAAGGTGACTCCAGGTAACCCAGCTACCACATCTACCCCTCTCTGTCTACACCGCCAGAGGCGCTGACCCCAGAGTGTGCACATAGAGAGTGTGTATTCGCCTCTGTCAAGGCCCACTCAAAATTAAAACACGTGGTCATTCCAGTGACTCAAATCACATCCCTGGATTTTAGCTTAGGATTTAGGACCTGTAGTCAGTGTTTCAGAAAGTGTTTTCTGGTTCAGGATGCTCTGGGAGTCAAATCAAATCTCTGGATCTTCCAAAGGTGAACTTCAGACCTGAGATCAAAAAAATGGCCTGCAAAAATATCCTGATGCTGCCAATGCCTTAAACAGCACCTGGCACCAAGGCAGGCTGAGTGAAGAATTGGGACCAGGTGCCAAATTCTGGATCGTAACTATTCTACAAAAGCCTGGATGTTAATGATTTAGGCCCCAGTTTGGTGCTACCTGCTTGGGTGTATCTGCGTGCATGCATTGAGTGCATGCATACATATTTTTTTGTTTGTTTAGGTTTTTTTTTTTGAGACAGGGCTTCTCTGTCTAACAGGCTTGGCTGTCCTGGAACTTGCTTTGTAGACCAGGCTAGCCTCAAATACACAGAGATCCACCTGCCTCTGCCTCCTGAGTGCTGGGATCAAAAGCATGCACCACCACTGCCCAGTGTACCAGAATCTTAACAAGAGGGCCTTATGGGAAGTCCTCCTGTCACTGAAGTTGTGCCTTTAAAGGACATAGTTCAGCCCCTCCTCTTCTTTCTTTGCTTCCTAGGCATCAGAAGGTGAACATTCTTGCTATGTTACTTGCTCTCTGCCATGATCTGCCGCCTTCCATAGCCCAAAGGCAATAGATTCACACGACTGTGGACTGGATCCTTCAAACAAGAGCCCAAATGCCCTCCTACCTCATGTACTGACTGATTACTTCAGGGGGGCTGTTACAATGCCAGGAAGCTAGCTAACACAGGAAGACAAACTGGAAAGAACAAGAAAATACCTCACTGCAGCCCAGCAATCTTAAAGAGTAAAATGAGTTACTTTTGTGAGAAAGAAAGCCCAGTAAATTAGGCATGACAGAGGCAGATTACACAGTATAACACGTTTTTTATGCCAGTACAAAATTCAGATGGCAAAAAGATGGTCAAAAATGTACTGTGGGCTGGAGAGGTGCTCAGAGACTGGGCACTCACTCTTGCAGAGGATCCAGGTTAGGGGCTCAGCACCCACACGGTGGCTCAAGGGCATCTGTAACTCCAGTTCTAGGGGGTGTAATACCCTCTTCTGTACTTCATGAGCAAAGCACATCTGTGTGTATTTACATACATACTCTATGAGTACTGCACAGGCGTGCAAAACACCCATAAAATAAAATAAAAACACCCATAAAGTAAAAATGAAAATAATCTAAAACATGTACTGTTCAGGAGAATCTAAAATTTGTGTAAGCCACTTTGAAACGAGGCCTCTTATTAAAAGGCAACTCTCAGACTTAATCTTCCTCGGAAGGAAACACACAAAGCCATGGAGAGAAGACAGTCCAGAGTCAGACACCATTTGAACCACATGTGCCACCCCGTGGTGCCTCTGAGTCCCTCTCGTCTCCCAGCAGGAACACATCTGACATCTTAAGACTGGCGGCGGAACAGACCCATAGGGATAAGGTGCATAACGCACTTGTACACAGACAGGCACATGCTTGAGTCTCAATCCATTCCAGAATCCTTCGGGATAGGAAACTAAAGGAGTCTAAGGTGATTCACAGCTCTGAATTTTCTGAATATCATAAAGTTGAATGATGGGCTCTGTCTATTTCTGAACAGCAACAGTCTCGCTAAATCCCACAATTCCAAAGATCAAAACTTGAAAGTTTTGCAGGACGAATGCAGGTAATGGACATGAGACATAAAAGAGGATACAAAGCTAATTAAGTTCTTGGTTCTTACTGTCGTGATTTTTCATTTTCAGTAATGGACAGGTGCATAGAGATGCATTCCATAATGAAAGCGGAAAATCCACTGTGAGGTTCACCACTTCAGAACGGCTGTTCTAACAGTGCAGATACTCATGGGCATGTATGGGCTTTGGATCTGCTTAATTTTGGTATGTGATGTTTCTTATATGCATTATTTTTTCTTTTTTGAGACAGGGTTTATGTAGCCCTGACTGCCCTGGAACCCACTGTGTAGCCCTGACTACCTTCAAACTCAATGATCTGCTTGCTTCTGCCTCCCAAGTGCTGGGATGGAAGACATGCGCCACCATGCCCAGCTGATTTGCACTTAAAAAAAAAAAAACAACAACTTTATTTTAAAAATACTTTAATCTCTCTCTCTCTTAACTTATACACACACACACACACACATTACATGTGTATGTGTGGATGGATAACTTCATCTCAAGTTGTGGTCAGTATAAGCTTATGTGGCTGAGAAGCTCTTGTTTCATTCAGAGCCCCTTTGTGTGGACACGGGGGCAATGAGAGCCAAGGCTCCCCCTGTGTTCTCTCTGGCTGAACTTCCTGCTTTTACCGGATCCTGGGGCGGGAAGGCTGCCGCAAACAGCTGCAAAAGGACTCTCTTATTACGTTCCGGTGCTCAGCTCTGGAAGACGGGCAGAGAGCAGGTCTTGCTCCTGTGGAAGCTCTGTGCTCACCCACACATGGAGGCCACATCTAAATCAAGGCCTCCTTGTCCAGGTGCCTGTTGATGGGAAATCGGCTTCTGGGCCAGGACAGGTGTTAGGAGGCGCTTGCTGATGGCTTTAAAATGTCCTCTTGCGGGAAGACATGCAGCTCCTGAAGATCACAGAATGATCAGCTTCCTTCAAAACTCGGAGACGTTAATTACCTTAGGAGGAAATGTCTATCAAGTCACTTCCCTTGTAAGTGTTGCACTGTAATCATGGTAATGTGATCCTTTTCTCCAAATAGTTTTTGAGCATTTAGCATGCACTAGACCACAGCCAAAGGGTCTGCAGTCAATCCTTACAGTAGAGTGGCAAGCTAGGTATGGTAGCGTAGGTCTGCAACACTAACGCCCACTCAGGAGGCTGGGCAGGAGGACAGTGTGGTGGGTTAAGCAAGAATGGCCCCCATAGGCGGATATATTTGAATGTTTGGTCTCCCACTGGCAGCACTGTTTAGGAAGGATTAGGAGGTATGGCCTTGTTGGAGGAAGTGTGTCACCTTTGATGTTTCAAAGGCCCAATATTTTTCTTTCCTGCTCCCCACCTCCCCACCCCATCAGCCAGTGTTTATGGATCAGGTATAAGCTCTTAGCTACCGCTCCGGCACCATGCTTGCCTCCTTGCCTGCCGGCTGCCAAGCTCCCTGACATGGCGGCCATGGACTAATCCTCGGAAACTGTTAGGTGAGTATTCAATTAAATGCTTTTATAAGTTGCCTCGGCCCTGGTGTCTCTTCACAGCAATAGTTTTAGGAAGTGTCTACCTGGAATGAGGGATGAATACGGAGCCAGGAAAAGGAAACTGGGAATGCTGGGGGGGAAGTGGCGATTCCCAACAAAACAGCGTGGGCAGTGCTGAAGATACAAGTGCAGAACACAAGAACACGTCCCAGGATGCACAGAAACAATTCACCGGTTTGTGCTGGGCTTAAAAGAACCCACTGAAACCACACAAACCCTGCACTGTCCCACAGTTTAGACTGAATTTATTTATACAAATTTACGGCTAAAGTTCTGTATCAAACCAATTGTTATTTCCAGATCTACAGAGCCAGTGGGCTCTGTAGAGTGGGGAGGGTCTGGGAGAGGAGGAGGGTTCCTAATGAGCCGGGTCTCGGCATGAATCACTGTCATTCCCCGTGCGGAATCAGCATTTCTGAAGCCATGTGCAAGGAGCTGCCGGGAAAGAGGAAAAGGCCACTCCACGCGCTTCTTGTATTGATTTCTTTTACCCCAAACAAAGAGATTCTCCAGTTACATGATATATCATAATCACTTAATTTGTCTGACTGCTTTAGAAAAGAACAATGGATGCAGGAAAAGGTGTTGACTTGCAGAAATATAATCATTTTGAGGGCTTTCTGCTCTTGGTACGGGCTGCTTACTGTTAGTAACATGCCGTGTGGAGTCTCCAGAGAAACGGAACACGCAAAGCTCTAATTCGGGCATCCCCAGGAGTCCACGGGAAGTCCGAAGCAGGCAACTACGGGGGAGTCAGACAATGCAGAAGTGCGGCAGGCTGGCCCTGCGTTGCAAGCTTTACCCCTGGGCTTAGTGCATCAGATACTCACAGGTCAAACCCCAAGCCTACCTACACATAATGGGTGCTTTTCTCTCTTTCTACACAGAGACAGTGTAGTAGTGGACTGGCAAACATTTCCTTGTGAATCAGTGCATACAGGTCTAAACGAAACTTTTGGACAAAGTCTTTTTCTAGACAAAATGGTTCACAGAATATGGCACTAATGCCTCTAGCCATGATCCGATCTCTACACACCCAGAGTTCTGCTCGTCAGGATAGCTTTGCTGAGACCGGCTCTCCTAAGGCTAAAATCACAGCATCGTCCCAACAGGACCAAAACCAAACAACAACAAAATCCAAAACACCACCACCACCAAAAAACATTTCCCAAGAAGTAATTTGCCTGGCTCTCAGGGACAGCACATCCAATTTAAATATAGTTGATGGTTGGAAATAAAAGTTTTATCTGTTGTACTTATATGGCTTTTCAGGAGACAAACCAAAAGAACTCTTTACTCTGAATCAATACCCATGAAAAATATAGCAGAGGAGCTGCAAGGATGGCTCAGCTGGTAAAGCACTTGCCTAGTAAGCAACGGGACATGAGTTCAATCCCTGGCGCCCGCAAAAAAATGATGGCAAGGCTTATAATTCCAGTACTGGGGAGGGGACACCAGGAGGGTTCCTGAGACTCGCTGATGGCCAGCTTGGCCTAACTGATGAGCGGTAGGCCGTTATGAAAGTCTTCCCTAAAGAAGACAGATGGTGGCCCTGGGCATGACACATGAGGCCACCCTCTGGTCTCCACATTACATGCACACATGTGTATATGTATTCCCACACAAGTGTGCTGGCACACATACATAGGAGCACCACACACACATACACACACACACACACACACCACAATTGAACACAAAGCATAAAAGGGTGATTATTTCTATAATATGTAGTCATATAATATACTAATATTATATACTGTTTATTGCACATAGTACCATGCTAAAATTGAAATACGACTTACTTCTCATTTTCATATTTATAAGAAACTTGTGCTGGCTAGGCTTACGTCAACTTGATACAAGCTAGAGTTATCCGAAAGGAGGAAACCTCAATGAAGAAGAGGCCTCCATAAGATTCAGCTGTAGGGCATTTTCTTAATTAATGGCTGATGGGAAAAGGCCCAGCCCATTGTGGGCGGCTCCATCCCTGGGCTGGTGGCCCTGGGTTCTATAAGAAAAAGTAAGTTGACCAAGCTAGGGGAAGCAAGCCTATGCAGAACCCCTCCATGACCTCTGCATCAGCTCCTGCCTCCAGGTTCCTGCCCTGTGTGAGTTCCTGTCCTGACTTCCTTCAGGGATGAACAGCAATGCTGACGTGTAAGCCCACTAAACCCTTTCCTCCCCAACTTACTTTATGGCCATGGTGCTTCATTGTAGCAAGAGAAACCTTAATGAAGACAGAATTATATATTCATTATTTTATTTAATTTTACTTATTGTTTTTTGTTTGTTTTGAGATAGGGTTTCTCTGTAGCTTTGGAGCCCGTTCTGGAACTTACACTATAGACCAGCCTGGCCTCGAACTCAGAGATACTCTCTGCCTCTGCCTCCCAAGTCTGGGATTAAAGGCATGTGCCACCACTACTCAGCTGTCAAAACTCTTTTTAAAAAGTACATTTCAATGACAAAAATTACAAACATCGCAATGTTTTAAGGAAGGACTAATAACAGCATATGCATATTTTATAAGATTTATTAACATAAAATGATACTGTTAATTCTGTTAAAATTTAAAAAAAAAAGCTGGGCAGGCTAGTACATGCCTGTAATCCCAGCAATCAGCAGACTAAGACACTACAGGTGCAAAGTTGGCCTGGGCTTCATTGCAAGACCCTCCCAACCAGAACAAATGAAAGCAGGCTACTAAAAGAGAGACTCTTAATTTAGTAAGCGCCTGTGCATGACGGCCCCGCACACAGGCTCATTCACGTGTCCTTTATAAGGAAGACCTGGGGGTGGAACGGAACGGCAAATGTTCTTAAAGAACTATGAAGTGGTTCTTTTCTCCATTCTCTGTTTTTCCTTTATTCTCCTCCTTTTTAAATTTTTTCTTCCTTTTTCTGCACTCAGAATACATTAACACACACATACTTTTGACTGGAAATAATCATTTAAATCATCAATCCCCACACTCCCTCCCTCTTTAACACTTAGGCAAAATCACAGGAGAACCCCTTTTAGCTCTATGCTGGCTGTTGTCTATAACATGGGGGGGGTGACCAAACTTCTTCACATCTTAATATTTTACTTAACTATAACATTAGCATTGCTATATAACTATAGCATTGCTTTGCCAGATATATTTGTTCCAAGTCTGCTCTAAGGTAGAGACTGTAATTATATGCACGTATTCTATACCACATTTTACACAGCGTATGGACAATCAAATGCCAATTCCTCCATAAGTAAGTGTCTTAGTTAGACTTTCTATCACTGTGAAGAGACATCGCGATCAAAGCAACTCTTACAAAGGAAAGCATTTCCTAGAGGCTGGCTTACGGTTTCAGAGGTTTAGTCCATTATTGTCACGGTGAGACGCATGGTGGCACGCAGGCAGCCATGGTGCTTGAAGAGGAGCTGAGAGTTCTACATCTTGATACCACAGGCAGCAGAAGGAAACTGTGTGTCACACTGGGTCAGCATATGAGACCTCAAAGTCCACCCCACAGTGATACACTTCCCCTGACAAGGGCGTACCTCCTAATAGTGCCACTCCCCATGGGTCAAGCATTCAAACACGTGAGTCTCAGGGGGCCATTCCGATTCAAACCACCACACTAGGTAAGCTTGCTTACCTCACAGTTCCTCCGCACCTTCAGCAGCGACTCCTTCCAGCTAGCTGTCTTGGTTTGCATCTCTCTGGCCAAGGAGCAGATGTAGTTAGTTCTCCAGGAAGGCCACCTCTATCCTCTCTCTCCCTGCCCTGCCCGACTTCCTCAGCCTGTGTAACTTCTGCTGTGATCAGTTCCGCCTATCACACTAATTACCCAGGTTTCTCAGGTGGTTCTCAGGAAGGCTCAACCACAGACACTTTCTGTTCCTGTCTTGCTCCACTGGCTTCTTTTTCTTACTTCTCTCTTCTTGGCCGAAAAGGAAATGCCGTAAAGCTGGCTCAAGACAAAATGCCACCTGAGTTCTCTAATTTCTGGGCATTTCAAAACCTCGGAGGGTACATAAAATATGCCAGTGGCACAGGCTGTAAGCAAACGCTAGCCTTCTGAGGAATGGCTGGGCTAGGCTAACAGGTCACCAATAAAGAGATTCGGCTCCTTTTGAAGGCATGATTTTTTTCTGAAGTTCCAATAACCTTGCACATGAGAAGAGCTCCCTGGGACCCCACACAAGTGACCTGTAGAGCCAGGGTCTGAGCTAAGGAGGAAATCCAGTGTGTGAGAGGTACAGAAACAAATGGCTGCCCTTTGACCCTCTGACATAGGAAGATGTGACAGTGTTTGTTTCATTCAGTGAAGATTATGATATTATGATATCCTAATACCTAAATAGCCTCAGAGAGTTCATATATTGTTACATCTCCCTAATACACTTCCTGAAATACAGGGAGATTAAATGACTAATTTTTCTGGCCACAAAAAATCAGCATAACCAAGACCACAGGAACAAATCTAATGTCCCCCTGCCGCCGCTCTCCTGCCTGGGTTTCTATCTGTTCTTAGGTATGACCCCCCAAATGAGTTGTGCACCTTTTCCTTTTTAAATTCAAAGATATTTCCACTTCATTAACACAATTCTTTATTTTCTACTTCTTTGTTAGGACCAAGGAGAAATTCCAGGCTTTAAGATTCAAATGACTTCCCCGCAATCAGAGCTGGACTCTCTCCTCTCAACGTGCCGACTTACATGAAATCTCTGAGAGTTTCTCTGCCTCCAGAAAATGTGGGTGCCACTGCCCATCAGGCCCCCGTTTGCCTCTCTGCACAAACAGTCCAAAACAGTTTTCCTGATCTCTTTCAACTTGAAGTGTTGTCAATATATGGATTGTCTTGCTTTCTAATTCAGTGAAAAATCTAGTTTTCCATTAGTCTCTGCCTTTCTAATTTTCGATACAGCCTTACTAAATGTAATTATTAAAGGCAGATTCAAGAAAGCAATTACTGAGCTACTGGTTTGTATCTCTGAAGTCTTAATAAGTGGCAAAAAGTTGTAATTGCCCTGAGTATAAAATAAATTTTTCTACAGATCAGACACACACACCCCGGAGTTTGTACATGGAGAAACGGACTCAGGCAGCACCGAGTCTCAACCTCGTTTCAGCTCTATTCACAGGCGGTGCTGGGTGACGCACAGTAGGCAACCACATTCCAGAAAGCCCACTCTGCTAGCTCTTCAGGACTCGGTGGCTTTGGTAAGCACCTAGCTTCTCTGAAACACCTTTTCCTCCCCATCTGAATAGACGTCAGGAAATTAGATTAGACATTTAACATCCACTCATCCAGCTCTCAAACTTGGCGAACTCTTTACTAAATCCCTAATAAACGTAGTGCCAGGCTCTGTACTAGACCCAGGCTGAGAAATTCTAATCTACAGCCATTAGACACAACCTACTAAAAAAAAACCATAATTAACTATAAAGTAATGTACTCTCCTAATAACATAAATCAAAACAAAAATTTTTAAGGCCTAATGAATAATTCTCCCTGTAAGTGTGTGAGTCGCTTTCCTTTGATCGTGATAACACACCATCATCAAGGTAACTTACAGAAAGAGATCAGACAGCAGGCACGCCTGGAAGCTAAAACAGGAAGCTGAGCCAGCTTACCTCATGGGAGCGACAATCAGGAAGTCAAAGAGGGAACTGCAAGAAGAAAGGGGCCATAGAACCCAAAAAAGCCACCTGTCTCTAGTGGCTTTCCTTCAGCAAGGCCACGCCTCCTAAACCTCCCCAAACAGTGCCACCCAAATGGGTACCAACTGTAAGATTGCCTGAGCCCAGGAGGGACATTTCTCATTCAATCCACCACCTAGGGAGACAAGTTCTCTGAGACCATCTCACTTCCAGCCTGAACTCCGCCACCTCCGCCATGCACAGAGGAAGCTCTTAATGTGCCTGTATTTAGAGAGAGAGCCTTTAAAGGGGTAACTAACTGTGGTTGAGTAGGGTAAGAAAGACAGAGCCTGAAACTAACAACAGCTAACCTCATAGGAGAAAGAAGCGATGTGTTAACTCTTGCATAAGGAAGCTGAGGCAAGAGTTATGAATTTAACTAGCAAAGCTGTTCCCAATAATCACACATTTGAGACTATACTGAACTACATAGCAAGGCTGCCTCAAAGGAGGAAGAGGCATCAGAGGCCAAAGATGTAGCTTTTTTAGAGTACAACAACCTTTCCGACCCTTAGAAAGATAATCACCACTCTCAAGGATGCCTCTTGGTTTATCAGCAATATTCCAACTGGAACCTCCTGGCAGGTAACAACACTTACCACGAATCCTGATGACCTGAGTTCAGTCCCCAGGATCCAGGTACAGAGGGCAGAGAGAACTGACTGTGCAGAGCCATCTTCCAACCTTGGTACATGTGCCTTAGCTTACACGCAAATAAACACACGCACAACAAATAAATAAATGGAATAACAACGTAAAATAGCGCAAGTTCTGCTTTAGACTTATTTACTGAATACATGAATGTGGCTTTGGGATTTCTGTTTGGAATCTCCCCTGGAGCTGCCGTCTCTAGATGCTGCCCTCTCCAGACCTCACCTGTGGGATGGTGGGGTCAGTATCTCCCCTGGGATACTTGGGACCACATCTACAGGCTATTTGAGGTGTGGCCCCCCATTTGGATATTAGTGTGGTGATTTCTCAGAAAATTGGGAGACAATCTTCCTCAAGACCCAGTAACACCACTTTGGGGTATATATCCAAAGGATGCTCAATCGTTGTCACAAGGACATGTGCTCAACTATGTTCATAGCAGCATTGTTTGTCATAGCCAGAACCTGGAAACAACCTAAATGCCCCTCGACCAAAGAATGGATAAGGAAAATGTGGTACATTTACACAATGGAGTACTACACAGCAGAAAAAAAATAATGACATCTTGAATTTTGCAGGAAAATTTTGCAGGAGCTAGAAAACATCATTTTGAGTGAGGTAACCCAGACACAGAAAGACAATTATCACATGTACTCACTCATAAGTAGTTTTTTTTTTGTTTTTCGAGACATCATAAGTAGTTTTTAAACATAAAGCAAAGAAAACTAGCCCACAAACCACAATCCCAGAGAACCTAGACAACAATGAGGACCCTAAGAGAGACATACATAGATCTAATCTACATGCGAAGTAGAAAAAGACAAGATCTCCTGAGTAAATTGGGAGCATAGGGACTTTGAGAGAAGGTTGAAAGAAAGGGGAGAGGCAAGCAGAGGAAACTGTAGAGCTCAATAAAAATCAATAAACACACACACAATATTTCTCAACATGAAAATAATAATAATAATGGGGTTCAAAACTAGTTCAACTCTTAGATTGCTGCTGATTAAATATGAGAAGAATCCTCACTCCAGCAACTAAAAACCTATAAAGAGTGCATCACTACCACCAAGGCTGGGAGGCACAGCTGAAAATCTGAACGCACACCCAAGTGGGTTTCCTTCAAATTCTTTCTTAAATATCTGAGAACCAAATGTGAAGTCAGAAGGAGAAAGAGAAGCAAGCAAGCAGCATACTTACTCCGTAAATTCTATGAAGAAGTTAAGAGCTTGCATTGCATGTTCCCAGCCAGTCACCCTGGAAAGGTTTACTGTGCTCATTGGTAGAAACCATTTTCTAAGGAGGGCATTGCTGAATGAGGCAGAGGCCTGGCTGGACCAGGGTTCTTCTGCTCCCTGTGGCATCTTAAGAGCAGGAGAGTCATTTATACTTCAGTAGAAAGCCTTCTCCTTTCTAACAGAAAAGGAGGTTAGCATCTGAAGTTGTAGAGATTAGATCCCAATATCAGAATAATTAAGGCTGGCTGACAAATCTTCTGTACAGTATAAAATTGGGGGCGAGGGGGAGGAGCATGACAGAACACGCCATGCAAGCAGATCAGAAAACCGTACATCCCAGATCACTCATCTGATGAGGCTGACCTGTCAGCTTTCAGACACACTGCAGGCTATGAATAGGTGAAGCGTCTGTTTCCTTAAAGTGAGTTTGTAAGGGCGGAAGTGTCAGGGAGCCCAGCAATAACCTACTACAGAGAATTTGAGGTATGGGGCTGTGACATAGCCCAGCAGTTAGACCTAACACACACACAATGCCTTAGGTTCACTTCCCGGTTCCGCACAGGGCATCCATGCATCTGTAGTCTATACACTGTTTAAAGTACCTAGAAGGTACATTGGAAGAGAAAAGACTTTAAGCCAGTTTCATGGGATAGCAGAGTGGGAATGATTGCCAAGATCCAAATCAGAGATCTCCATGAAAGGGCTAGTGGCAACCCCTCCCACCTCCACCTTAACCAGGTGACAGCTGGATAGGAGCCACCCACTTTGGAACCTTTACCGGAAATGGTTACATATTATTCAGCTCAGTTGCTTGCTCTCTCCCAGAAGCCAGTCTGCCCCTCACACTCCCAGTTGTGCCTGGCAGCGAGGAGGGAGTGACCCTAATTTTGAACTCCTCTCCCTGCTCTGGTATCACTGAGCCTGAGATGAACAGGAAAAGAACTTTAAAAGAAACAGGAAAAAGCAAAAACTGGACATGGTGGGGGCTGTGCAAAGAGCCCACTGGATTACCCTGGGTGGGGAAGTCTCAAGACAACCGGAGCAAAGCAGAGAACACCTAAAGCCCCTGTGTAGGTGGGGGAGGGATTCGAGTTCTGCAGTCACTTCCTGTTAAATTATTTCAAGTAACTTTCTCATTCTCAGAGTGAATCTGATCTCTGGTGATCTTAACTCCCCAACATCTTCTCTTTACAAGTCCTACCCTTTCGTAGTGAATGCTGGCTTACCATTTCTAGAATAAACTATCTTTCTGCCTTGAACCTATAAGCCCTCTGGCCACCCGGCCCCAGTACTGGCTGTGTTCCTCAGTGAAAAACACACTCTTGAATGAATTACTCAACCAATACTTTATGGGAAAGAACCAATGAAATTCAATCTCACTTTTGGGGGGGCTATAAAGATGGCTCTGTTAGTAAAATAATTGCTTTGCAAGCACAAGAACCTAAGTTTAATTACGAGAACCCACGTGAATATGAGGATGCTGGCAGATGCTTGGAAGGCAAGGCTGAAAATAGGCAGATCCCTGGTGGGTGCTTGCCTAGCCTACTTGGCAAGCTCTAGGCCAGTAAGAAAACCTGTCTCAAAAAAAAAAATAAGGTGGAAATCACTCCTGAGGAGCAATACTTGAGTGTATTCTCTGAACACACACACAGACAGACACACATGTGGTAAGTCACAGGACAACTTTCACCATGTGGCTCCCAGGAACTCAGGCTGGTAGACTTGGCAGCAGGCACCTTTAGCTACTGAGCCATTCTGCAGGTGCTAAACGGTTTTGTTGTTTGGTATTTTAATATTCATGCATCTATTCTCAGAATATGCAAACTTATCTTCTCAACAGGAAAAATGAAATTTCACTCCATGATTTAAGGATGGGCACAGCCAGCTTACCCTGTCCCCATATTTAAAACAATTCCCTGGGGCTGGGATGCTTGGAGTGCACAAGAACCACAGCACAGGGCTTTGCATAGTTCTAAAACCTCCGAATCTGTTCAATACTCCAAATGGAAAACAGTTACCAAAGTAACAGAAATGGTCACAATCTTCACGGGTACCCAGATCCTCTAGGTAACTTTTAGTAATGATGTCACTGCAACACAGTCACACCCACCTCTGTGCTGCTGGAGATCCCATTGGGTGACCAGGTGTTTGTTCTGTCTAGGAAACAGAGTTAAACTAACACTTCATAAACCAGGTCAGACACCAAGCTGCACGGGGTAGCACTGAGCCAAAACTGAGGCTGTGTAGCCCTGCACTCAGGCCTTTGTCTGAGTTTGGTTGTTTCCTAATTGCCCTAGCACAAGAATGAGAACCTGGAAGAAGAGATATGAGGGTCTTAAAGAAGAGGCCCCAGTAACAAGGCACTTTCATGGAAGTGTCTTGTCAAGCAAGCCTGGCTTCTTCCCAGAGCTTCTTGGTGGGGTGCACTGCTTGCCCTGGGTATCTGGGTGGCTCACTAGCTCTGGGAGACAATATGACAGGCTCTTGAGAAGGATGCTCCAGTGCATCGAACCCAGCTGAGCTCTGGTGATGGCGACACCACTCTTCCTTGCTTGGTCCATGGAGCCAATGTAGGGAATGTAATTGTCCATTTTTTGGCCATAACATAGTTGATAACCTTAGACACATCTTTGATATGACATGACCAGCCAAACCTTGGCTCTGGCCTTGAGGTTGAACAAACTCCTGCTGTTCCTAGCCTTTTCCATCATGCAATGTACAAGCACAGTACTCCATCTCCTCTAGGGACTTTGCCAACATGTCACTATCTCCATTGATGAAAACGATGATGGGTAGGAATGAAACCATGCTCTAAGATTGGCAGCAGCTTTCCCTCTTTTCTGACTCTGACACGAGACCTTTTCTTTCGCTCTATAACTCTTAGGGCTTAGCTGCAGAGCCAATAAACAACACAGCAAACTCCTGAAGGCAGCCCCTGGCTAGATGTACCTACCATTCATTGCTAGGGGGCATGGTAGCCATGAGCATGACTGTTTGGTGATACCTGTTATAGTTACCAACATCTTCTCCAGGTCCTCAGCCTCATCTGTGTCCAGCTTCTGGTTGCTGACAGCCATGCATTCCAGGATCTTCTGGACATCCTGCTCAAAGCTTATGTCAATCATCCTGCCTCATCCCCAACCCCACAGGCACAGCAGCTCAACACCAGAAAGTGTTTTCTGTACCTCAATCAGACATCTTAGGGTGGTGATCACAACCTGCCATCCACGTGGAGCCTGAAGCCTTGGTCTTTTCTAGAATGCCACCAATGGCAGGCATGCTGAGCTAGCAGCTTTCCAGACTTGATGGTCTCTTCTTGCTCAGTCTGCTGAGCTAGGTCACAGGTAGGAGCCAGAATGAAAAGGGCCCTGGTCTGACTCTTGGCAGTCCTGGGAAGTGTGGTGACCCAGACAAGTAGCGGAATGATGACTGCTCGTCTCAGTCACAGCAATGATGTCACGGTTCTGTAGCACAGTGGGAACTGCCTAATGTTACCCCGGTGTTGGCTTTTTGTAAGTCACTTATCAATGATCCCCAAGGCATGTGTAGGGCTGAGAAGACTCTTTCCGTGATCAGATAGGATTGGGATCTTGCCACCTTTGATGGTGATGTTGTAGTCCTCAAAAGAAGATTCACCAGTTCGTCCATCTGTCATCTCGCCTAACTTCTGGGGCCAATGGTGACCATCCCAGTGCTGCCCGGGCTTCTCCTCAGGAAATCTGTGAAGTCTTTCTTCTTCCTGCTCCTTTCCTCCCAGGGTTTGCCTCTTTTCCATCAGGTCTCCATAGAGGCAATGCTGCTCTTGTTCCTGCTGCTTTAGGTCAATGACCACATTGAAGTCTGAACCCCTACAACTGCATCTGATGCTGTTTCTTTTTTATTTTTAAGATTTTTATTATTATATTTAAGTGCAAGGGGGTGGGGAGAAAGAGAGAGAGGGAGGAAGGAGGAAGAGAGAGAGAGAATAGAGTGTTTGCATAAGCTGTATACAGAGGCTGTGGAGGCCAGAGGCTAGAGCTACAGGTAGTTGTGAACCCTTGGACACGGGGTATAGGTACGGGAAAACAAACTCAGGTCCTCTGGAAGAGTAGTATGTCCTCTTAGCCACTCAACCATTTCTCCAAGCAGCCTGGTGCTTTTTATTTTTTTAAACAGGCGGTTGTAGTCAACAGAGGTATCTTCAGATATATCCCACTCAATGACAAATCTGTGGTCACGGTTCAGTACTCTTTTTGATGCTGCCCAGATAACACTGTGCAGTCCTTGCTCTCTCTCTTTCTGCTCTCTCCAATCTTCTGCCACCTTCCTTCTTCATTTCCACCGGTCTACTGCTCCACTGGCTTTCTGCATTCCCGACATTCCCGAGGGTCAGGCAGCTTCCTAAATCCTTTCCCTTCCTCTCTTTGAGCATCACCTGTCACCCTCCCACCTCCTGCTGCTGTGGCTTTAGAGTTTCAGCCTCTTCTTGCTCTGCTTTGGAGAGGAGCGTGGACTCAGCTTCATCTTCCTCCTTGGTCTTTTCCTTGGCTAGAATACCAGGAGTAGTGACTGGATCTTAGGTGTCTCCTCACCCTGTTCATCCTCTTCTTTGCTCTTCCAGGGTTTAAGATATTTTTCTTGGTCCGGAGATAATCTTGCAATCATTTAAAATTAAAGTCTTTGTCCTGTCTGGGTCCATTGTCATCTTGATTTCTGTCCCATTTCTCTCATTCTTTTTGTCATTGTTCATTCTTTCTGGAGTAGGGAGTAGGGAGGACAGCAAGAGTGGCTAATTCTTCCATGGCTTTCCCTTCCTTGATACCTCTTCCTATCTTTAGATGTAGAACACTTCCGGTCCTGGTCTCTATCTTGTTCTGTCAAGAGTCTGGGATAGTTTCCTTTCCTTGGAGGGTGCATCTAGGTCCTTTTGATCAACTAATTCTCCTGCCACCACCCTGCACCCAGACCACCTAACACAGCCTCAGTTCACCATCTTTTATGTTTCCAGATCACCGAGGAGGATCTTGAACGCCTTTTTTACTTGTTTGCTGTTTGTCTGAGACAGAGTCTTATGTGACCCAGGTTGGTCTCAGATTTATAACGCAGCAGAAGATGATGGTGGACTTCTTATGCTCCTGCCTCTAACTCCCAAGTTCTGGGATTCCAGCCATAAGACACCATCCCTGGTTTTATGTGGTGCTGGGATCTAACCTGGGGCTTCCTGTATGCTAGGCAAGCACTTCAACTACAAGCTATGTGTCCCGAATGTCCTTGTAGTCACAGAAATCTAACCAGAACTCTTGGAACATGTGTCCTTTGGTAATACTATACTATACTATACTTCTTTTCACACATTTAAGACAACTGTACATGTGGAATACACATCTCTTTTATAATTTAACATTTTGAATAACAGAACGTTCACATGGGCAGAAAAGAAAGTGCTCCTCATGCCCCACTTTTCCCTGACCAGGTTCCGATCTGCACTCCCCACAGTCCTCCCTGGTCACCCAATGTTCCACTGTGTTTGCATGTTTCTGAACAGTCAGTCTTGGATCTGACCCTCAGCACTCAGCGCTGAGCCTGCTTCTCCTCTGGCTCTTCCATTGGCTGCAGCCCTAGGCAACTTCCTTTCCTTCCTGTTGTTGCATGAACACTGTCAGAGTTAATGTTTGGGGGGGCTACACCTTTTGGTGACTGACCAAAACTTCTAATCGTAATTTAATCAATGAGCGGCAGAGAAAATGGCTAGAAACATATTTTCATTTGCCTCAATTTTCCGTTTGCCAAAACCTAATTATTTTTGGAACATTTCATACAAATCACATAATCACCATGCTACAACTTAAAAGAACAATATTTTTTTTCTTAAATTATTTGGAAACATCTGCTCTGTCTTTTACAAATAACAGGATCATCTCCTTTGTGTCGAGGCTGGAAAAATGCCGGCTGCTGCAGGCATCCACCCAGTCACCCCAAGGAGACGTCAGCTGTCACCTGTGTCCGCTGCAGCGATTTCCGTCTTCTGCCTCTGCCCACCGTGGGGGAGCTGTCAAGTTTCTAGTTTCTGACGTGCATTTACATCACTCAATGACAGCTGACAGCACTGAAAGGCCACAGAAAACTGCTTATTGATCAGAGCAAAACTAGTTGACGGAACAGATGAGGTTGTATCACAGAGATGCGGCCACGTTCAGGTGATGACATTTGCTCCCCGCGCACAGGAGCCTAATAGAATACAACTTCATTATATCATGCCGCTAGCGCTTATAGCCCGGAGCCCGGCTCCTGACTGTTTTGTCTACGTGGTGATGAGGACAATCTACTTGGTGCTGGTTTCAATGTCTTCCCACCCCGATTTGCTCGTGAGCACTTGCAAACTACCTGTGACTCTGTCCTGACAAATACACCAAGAGACACTTGAAGTCTCAATCTCACCAAAATCTAATTGCGCTGTCCTTAAAAAAAAAAAAATAGAATTACCATTTAGTGAGCTGTAACTGCCTAGGGTGAAAACTTCGATACTACTGTGCAAAGAAGTTTAAATGTTTCAGGGACCATCCACCCTCCCCCACCGACCCCTTACGGCACTGTCAGGAAAACAAACAAAAATTGATAAGCTGGATACAGCTGGAATCTACTTATAAATAGAACTTAATTGTTTCTCAAGAACCAAGACATCAGACTAAGGCCCTCTGCCTACAGACTGTTCCTTCTGGTTTTAAAGATAACTGCGCCAACCACTTCCCATTTCCACTGCCAGTACAGCTAGCTGTGAAGTTACACATCACTTCTGGTCTGCAAAGAGTTCCACTAAATCACAGCAGCCGCCTAAAGAAAAGGAAGAAGGCACAGATGGGACCTGCTTGCTGGCCCTCTGGCTGCTGTATGAAGGAACAGAACACTCTCCCCTGAGAGCTATCTGGCTTTTACCTTTACCCCTCGACTGTTCCCTTGAGAAATTTCCCCATATTACGAATTCTCATACCACCTTCAAAACTTGACCACATCTGCATCCTACCTGGACTGAAGATTTTCCTTTGGGTTGACTTTTTGCTCCAATGTGACCTAAAGACATTAAGTTACAACCAGATAAAGAAGGCCAATATCATTTGCCATAAATAGAAGGTACAGTAAGGCAAGAAAAGAGGGGCGGTTTTAAAGTATGCTTCTTGTTGAAGGCTCTGGAGTGGAGTTCGCTCTCCTCCTTGTTAAGAGATATTAGCAGTGTCACATAAAGCTTCGGGGGGTATTTTATATACACATATGTGTGTGCATGTGTGTGTGTGTGCGTGTGAGAAAGAGAGAGAGAGAGAGAGAGAGAAAAGACATAGGATTAGAAGATAAATGCAAACAGAGTAAGTGTCTTCTTGGGACTTGATGTTACGCAATGTCTAGGCACGACTTGACTCATTTCCTGAGTACTGCGCCTGCGTGCAACCTGGGGGAGGTGGGGGAACTGGAGTCCTGCAGATGGGAGCCTGCTGCTAGGGTTCCCATCCTGCCCAGCTCACTAACCCTGCCACACTACAAGTCACTTAGCCCCATGCCTCTCCTCCCTCTCATATGCAAAACGTAAGTTAATAGTATTTGGACCGCAGGGAACTGCTCCAAGAAATAAATAACATTATGGGTGTAAAGTGCCTGGCATGGTATCTGGCACTGAGAAAACGTTGAATAAATGTAAGCCTTTATTATTAATTTCTTCAGGTTTCCTTCTATAGAACTCGTTTTACAAACAACAAACAGGACAGAGAGGCAGACGAAACTCGGACTCGCTCCAGCTGCCTCTTGTTAGTAAAGACCAAACTTTGCCCCTTTGCTTCAAGCAGAGATCATCCTTCCCTCTGACAGCACCTGTTCAAGCCCAGCTTCAGGCAGTGCGTACAGACCCGCCCCTCAGTAACAAGCCCTGAGAAGAAAAGGGCTAAGCCACCTAGGGCATGCTCAGGACCAAGCAGGGCGCAGAAGCGCATTAAGCAAGGAGCGGGGCTGGCTGACTGAACACACAGCCTCCCCTTTCTAAAAATCAAGTCAGCAGGGGCAGGATTGTGGGGGGGGACATTTAAGTAGATCTGAGTAAGGGACATTAGATGTGGCATCTGACCTTTTTGTGCTTATGGCACCAACACAGATAATGAAAACAAGGAAAGATGCAGAAAAGTATTCAGTGTGTTCATTTCAAACATACTGAACTGTTCGAGAAATACTATGAATTTTGAATTTCCACAGAATCTACCATTTCATGTAATCTGCTTCAGTCTTTGTATTCTGAGAAAAGTGGAATGAAATCTCCTTTTCAATTACCCAGTCCAAAATGCATTTGTTAGCACCGTTACAAACTCGGTGCTTTCAAAAGCTTGGGCTTTGTGCTCTCGGTCGTCTAGCGGAAAACCAAAGTTGCCTGGAGTCAGACTCACGCTGCTGCCCTCATGCTATCTGGACACACACTTGGGAAGGAAGACGACAAGCATTAAGAACAATCTTTGTAAAGTGGGCAATGAGAAGAGGGCGGTGCAGCAGAACCCAGGCTGAACCAAGCGCAGGGTGATAAGCAGGGAGAGCGACCGGGCATCAGGGCTGTCTCCAGGCACTCCAGCTTTGCTGCCTTTATCTGCCGACAACTATCAAGACTCCATGTCAATTCATGTATGTTATATGATTCCCTCAAGAGTGCAGAGGAGCGCTCCACACACACAGGCTCTGCACTCGTGCAAGGCCATGCTTGCACTGTTTTGTTTTTCAAGTATCTGTATGTGTGTATGTACATGAACTTATGGGCAGCACGCGTGTACACATGCCCAGAGAGGCCAGAGGGCATCGAATCCCCTGGAACTGGAGTTACAGGCAGTTGTCGGCTAGCTGATGTGCGTGCTGGGAACTGAACCCAGACTAAGGTCAACAGTTTTATGCATGTGTGGTGCTTCCATATACAATTTTTGCCTGACTCTTAGTTGCTACTCTGTTTCCCATGCCTAAGAAGCACCTCTGCCAGATGATAGCAGATATTGAACTGCGGTTGAATGATTAATTGAGACAGCCAGGATTCATCAGACTATAATTTACCTGGGAGACCTGAGTGAGGCCCTTCAGTGGGAAGGCGGTGATTTGTTTGGTGTCAAAGATATGCTTGAGATTTTAAGTAATATTTCTACACATGAAACGCATGGCCACAGTGTGAGCTTATAGACAGGAGTAAGAGCTGAGCCAGCACATGTAAAGGCCCTTAAGACAGGCAAACCTCCAGTCAAGAGGCCAAGGCCTCATGTGTTAGCATGACAGCTTTTGGCTACAGTTAACAACAGCACCTGTATTTCCCGGCTGCTGAGTGAGCAGCAGGGGTGGGACACCCTGGTCAACCCAGTACTTCTGCCAGGTAGTGGGACCTCTTGGTGTGTACCGGCAGTGCACAGCGGAGCTGCAGGTGGTTGTGGGCTGCCACATGATGATGCACATGGACCCAGGTCCTCCTCCAAGAATAGCAAGTGCTCTTAACCTTGGAGCCATCTCTCTAGTCATAAGGTGTGTGTGTATAATATATGTATGTATACAAACACACACACACACACATCCCTCAGGGTTTTTTTGTGTGTGTGTATGTGTGTTTCGTACACAGAGTTTTACTACATATCTCTGACTGAACTGGAGATCACAGAGATCCTCTATTGTCTGCATCCTGAGTGCCTGGATTAAAGGTGTGCATCACCATGCCCAGCCAACATAATTAATTTTAAATCGTATATTGACCAGGGACTAAATATCTTGTTAATTCTCCAAGAAGTATATAAATCATTAATAAAAATATGTATAATACAGAATAAGACTGTACCTATAAAACAGTTTTTAAAATCTGAGTTTGAAGCTATATTTATTGACAAGGCACTTTTATACTGTTGAACTTACAGTAATCAACATATTTTCTAGGCATTCCATAGGGTGGCTGTTTTACTTCAACAACCCATCCTTTTCAAGCTCGCCTTGCTTGTAGCGTTTAAAACTGTGTTATAAAATCAGCCCGAATGTCCACCAATGATAAACAGATAAAATGTGGTTCATGTACATCAAGGGAATAAATACAGTTCCATCATAAAATCTCCTCCTGCCGTTTGCGGCAACATAAACAGAACTGAAGACCACTATGCTAAGAGAAATAAGGCAGGAACACAATGACAGTACCACACGATCTGATTCATCCAGAATCTAAAGGACTTAATCAGAGGCTGGGGATGTAGCTCGGCAGGTAAGATGTGTGTCTAGCATGCAAGGAACCCTGGGCTCAGAGTCGAGCACACATAACCTGTACACGGGGGCACATCCTGCCAATCCTGGCACAAGAAAGATGGAGATAGAAACATATGAAGAACAAAGCACACATCAGCTGTACATGGCCATGGATGACCTGAGACTTTTCTCTAAATAAATAGTAATTGTTTAAAATTTTCACCTTAAAGGACTTGAGAACAGTAACAATGGTTACTGGAGCTCAGGGAAAGTACTGGGCAGGGAAGAATAGAGCAGGCTGGTCAATGGGTACAAGGCTACAGGTGTAAGAAGTCCTGCCATTATTAACCAGTATAGATGACAATATGTGCTCCTAAAAAGATACATGAATGGAAACATACCATAAATGCAGATAATTCTTGTATTTAATTAAAAAATTTAAAATTTATTTCATTTTCAAGATCTCGTGTATGTGTGTGTATGTTCTCATGTGTTTGAGGCCAATCTGGTCCACCTAGTGAATTCCAGGCTAACCAAAGCTACATAGTGAGATCCTGTCTCCAAATATACATATACAATTAAAGAATTTATGAGGACTAAGAAAATAGATATTAGGTATTCTATTTCTACTGGTCATTTAACTCTAGAAGCAATTAGCTACAATACCCACAAATGCAAAAAAAAAGTTTTCCACTGTAGGCCCTGTGTACAACAATACTGGTGCCACAGTGGCAAGTCTGTTACAGGTGTAACCAACTGCTTTCTGATTGAATTTGGGACCCGCTCATGGGGGAGAATTCATGGTGGTACTGTAAACCTAGTCAAAGGCCCATGGCTAGGAAAGTCATCGTACCCAGTGAAGTCCCCAAAGTTACTGCTCTTGTTTTGCTGTGTCTGTCAAACTGCCTATAAATAAATACGTGTGTGCCTATAGATTAGGTGTTCCTATCAGCTTTAGTCAGAAAAGTTTATTTTTGGAAAAGCCATAACTGCAGAGGCTTAAAATTGGCTGAAGTGCTGCTAAGAGACAGATAAATGCTTAACTCTATGTGGGACCCCCATGACACTCCCTCCAAGGCTCAGGGGGTTTCTTGGAAGAAGAGGTGGAAAGAAGGTGAGTCAGAGGAAGGGCTGGGGAAGTGGTGTGGAACATGGACGTCCACACGTGATGATGCTGGCGCACACCTGAACTCACACGGCACCGATTACCACACAGTTATTTGTATGACATTGGGCCTGTCAATAGCCTGGCATGGAGTGGAGAGGAGCACACAGGACTCATAGTGGATGTGGGAGGGGGAGACATTAGCTTCCATTTTAAATATTTTATAAGCATTTATTAATTATATATAACAATGGGCTTTATGGTGATATTTTCATGCACATACATAATATATTTCACTCCCACTAATCCCCTGCCTCTTCCCAACTACACCCCTCCCTCGTGTGTGTGTGTGTGTGTGTGTGTGTGTGTGTGTGTGTGTGTGTGTGTGTGTAGATGCTGGCAAGGTACACACAGTCTTGTAAACACATCCTCAGTATAGTCCTGTAAGGGCTGCCAATGAAACTCATTGGGTCATTGAAAAAAAAGACATGAAACAAATATGACCAAAATACATCATGTGCATGTATGGAAAGGTCACAATAAAATATATTATTATGTCTAATTAATATATGCAAACAAAAACATTCAAAAATTAAAGGATTTTGTTTGAATACACATTGTGTTTGTATCTTTTTATGTGGTTGCTGGAAAGTATACTTACGAAAGTAACTTGGAACATATCTGTATAATAAACAGAGTCTATTAGGTGGAAACAGTGATCCACAATGGAGGACATTATACATTCAGCAGAACAGCTTATTACACATATGGAAATTTCAGAAATGTATCCTTTTCCAACAGACTTAAATAGTCATTCTGCTTTAAATTACACAGACACTCGATACCAAACCAGAATGTAAGGATAATTAAGAAACAAAACTCAACATTAAACACACAGCTAAATACTTCCCAGCTTTGAAAGCAATTCTGTGTGGCATTTTAACCATCTAACCGGGAAGAACTGGATACGGTGTAGGTACCAGCACACAGGAGGCACTAGGATGCAGAAAGCAGGGTGGAGGGGTCAGATTCACAGACTGGAGGATGGACAGCATTGCTGGTGTGCCACAGCACAGACACTGGCGTGAAAGTTTGTTTAAAAGCACAGAGAAACATGCATCCAGTTCCTTCTAGACACTAAGGAAGGCACAAAGAAGGACAAGGTTCCCAGCTGGCTCTGGGTTCTTCGTTTACAGCAGAACACAGAGGATGGGACTGCTCAGACCTAAGGAAATGGTGCAGAAAGTCCTCTGTATATGTGTTGCTTTTATTGGTTAAGGAATAAAGAAGCTGTTTGGGCCTACAGCAGGGCAGAATAGAGCTAGGCAGGAAAACTAAACTGAATGCTGTGAGAAAGTAGGTGGAGTTAGAGAGACGCCATGTAGCCGCCACAGGAGATAGACGCTGGGACTTTACCCGGTAAGCCACAGTCACATGGCAATGCACAGAATAATAGAAATGGATTAATTTAAGATATAAGAGTTAGCCAGGAATATGCCTAAGCTAATAGGCTCAGCAGTGTTTTAATTAATACAGTTTCTGTGATTATTTCAGGTCTGGGCAACTGGAAAATGAACAAGCAGTCTCTGCCAACACCTGGGCATGATAGTTCATAACTGTAAACTAAGGTCTGCTACTTAAGACCCAAGGGGAGTAGAAATACTATGAGTTTGAGGCTAGCCTGAACTATATAGGGAATTCTAGGCCAACCTGTTCCATAGAGTGAGTGAATCCTTATCTCAGACAAACAACAAAACATTCTAGACTAAACACCAGCTCTTGGGGAAGGAGAGGCAGTCCAGGGGATCTCTGTGAGTTGGAGTTAACTAACCTAGTCTACTTAGTGACTTCCAGGTTAATATGGGCTTCATAGTGAGACCTTGTCAAAAAAAAAAATTCTGTAAGACAAACGGCTGGAGAATTGCCTCAGTCAATTAAGAATACTTGCTGCTCTTGCAGAGGACCCAGGTTTCATTCCTAGCACCCCCATGGTAGCTCTCAATCATCTATAACTCCAATTCTAGGGTTCCCACACCTCTTCCAAACTCGACAGGCATGCACATGGTACACGTACATATATGTAGACAAAACAATGTTGCACACATGAAAAAATAAATCTAAATTATTTTCTTAATCTGGAAGAAAATTAGTGAAGGGGCAATGGCAGGAATCAGGCAAAAGGTAAGGTGGAAGTGAGCAGCAAGGCCAAGGGCAAAGGCTAGACGACTGTATACCCTCTGCACGTCGGCCCTTCTAAACCAGGCTGGCCGTGCTCACATTCTTTCAGCCCTTATTATTTCTTCATAGTGTGTGTGCCTAGGTTTCCTTGCTGGTTACGTATAATCCCTTCAAACAGCCTGAAAGTTCCCAGGAGAGACATTACATTGTATAAATCTTCCCCATATTGCCCTGTGTAGTTCAGAGCATGAGTTGGGAACACAATAAATCCTTGCAAGATAGAAAGACAACAAGCTGCATTTCAAGGGGTCCAAAGTGTAGGTAGCACATTACAGTTCTTCACTGTAAGGACTAACAATACTTCATCACTTTTCAAAGCACACAGATTATTTTCCTGGCTCAAAAGGTGAGCATTGTATCTGTTAGCGGAGGAAGAAAAGCCTGGCGTCCAGGTCTCCAGGAAGAGCTTATCCTTCTCCACAGCGCTTTGGATGCCACATCATACCCATTTCCAGACGGCCATACAGAACAGAAATATGGTCCCCCCCAGAGACCAGGAGCTCCCGGGACTCGCACTGGAAGGCGCAGTGAGCAGAGTCAGTGTGTGTTTACCGAGCTTCCTAGCACTCAGCTGAAGCATTTGTTAGACTATTAATTTCTTTTGACTCCGTGAGAGCTGAGGAAATAAGTTTGCTCAGAGGACTGCGGCTGTTGCCACCACCAGCCCTCCCCTTAGAACATCTATTGTCAGGACCTGTCACACAAGGGGTTCACTATTCCTTCCCACACACCCGTGGGGAAGACCACAAGAGGAAGGGCAGAGGGGAAAGGCCAGAGGCTGGCAGCAGGTAAGAAGATGGATTCCAGCAGGGATGGCAAAGCCCAAAGTTCCCACCACGAAGGATGAAGAGCTGGTGGGACAAGCTTGGCATCATAGTGCAGGTCTGCAATCCAAGTTACTGACAAAAGAAGGCGGGAGGACCATAAACTCAAGGCCTAAGGCATAAGCTGACTGCGGATGTCAGCTCCGTGGCAGGGAGCTTGCCTGGTTTGTACAAGCATCATCTCCTGCGCTGTTCTAAACAAACACAGAGCAGGACATACTGGGCAGGACGCTCACAGCTCAATAGAACAGTGCTCATCGGGCATGCTCGAGGCCCTGGGTTCAAGTCCCAGTACAGAAGAGGGTGGGAGAGAGAGGATAAAGGGAGGGAGAGAAGGAAGGAAGGAGGGGAGGAGAAAGAGAGAGAGACTGAAGAGCAAGGGAGAGAGAGGTCAGAACAGGACAGTCCACCACAATGATGCGAGGAGACAGACACCGCACACCTACAGCTACCCCCCCAGGCCCCCAACTACGGGAATGCTTAAAAGGTTTTTTTTTCATTCTAATTCCAAAAGTCTGGCTTACCATCCTGCCCCAGCAAGCACATCCGGTTGGCTTAGTGATCAAACACCTTGAGGACCGATGACTCTCGGTTCTGATGGCCTGTTAGTCACCTCAGGAGCAATTTCAAAGTGTCCTGGCCTTCCAGCCTCTACACAGTCTCTGAACACACAACGCACAAGCACCTTAACATGGCCAAGGCTTAGCAGGGTTTACATATGCTCACACTTACTATTTGATCTCACTTCTTTCTTTAGTTGTTTTTTGGTTTTTTGGTGTTTTGTTTTTTTTGTTTTTTGTTTTTTTGAGACAGGGTTTCTCTGTGGCTTTGGAGTCTGTCCTGGAACAAGCTCCTGTGGACCAGGCTGGCCTCTAACTCACAGAGATCCTCCTGCTTCTGCCTCCTGAGTGCTGGGATTAAAGGTGTGTGCCATCACAGCTCGGCTGTTGATCTCACTTCTTTAATAAATAAAATAAAATATTGGGCTAGCAAAACGGCTCAGAAGGTAAAGGCACTTACTCTGTAGGAGCAAGCCCTGGAAATCTGAGCTCAGTCACTGGAACCATATAAAGGTAGAAGGAGAGAAACTGCCACAAAGTTGTCCTCTGACCTACACACACACACACACACACACACACACATACACACACACACACACATATATACATATATATACACACACACACAGCACACACACATATATATACACACACACAGAACACACACACATATATACATAGATAAACACACACAGCACACACATATATACATACATATATATACACACACACACAGCACACACACATATATATAGATAAACACACACAGCACACACATATATACATATACACACAGAGAGCACACATATGTATATATACATACATACATATACACACACACACACACACACACACACACACACACAGTAATGAAGCATATAAAAAAACCAAAATATTACAGATTTAGCTCAAGCCCACTCATGCCCTTCCCAGACAAGGAAATCAAAATCAAAAAACGTGAGCACAGCCCATAAACAAACAACTGAGTGTTGGTGCAGCACTCAGACCCTGACCTTCTGACCCCAGGACTAGGAACTTAACACTTGTCACACTGCGTGTAAGGACAGGGATTTGGGACTTGTAAGCACTACCGACCTAAAGAGTCGTGAGCGGGAGAGACTTTCGCAAGAGGGCCACCGCTCTTCCATCCGTGCTATCTGCACACATCTTACAGCTGCTTCACCCTTCCCAAGGAACAGATTTCATCTCTGGGACAACAGGGTCCAAGGTGATTTAGCTGTGACCGTGGGAAACTTAAAGGCCACATCCCCCTGAAGCCTCACACAAGCACGCTCCATCCCCGTGAATCTTTTGTGTCATTCTTTATAAAAATAACAGCAACTTCCTTAGGAACTGAGACCTTATGTAAGCATCTTGGAGAGCGTGTCCTTCATCCTTCAGGCCCTGCCTGCTCAATCCCCACACAGGCACTGCTCCCTGGAACACTTATGCAACCCAATTTGCATGCTGCACTGAGGAACACGCGGTCTGTGATGCTTCTGTGATGCTTACAGTTCTTAGCAGTTAAACCTTGCAAGTGAGCTTACTATTACCCCCACACACCAGTAACATGACATACAAAGTCGGCACTTGATACCCAGAAGGGAAAAGAAGAGGGAGCTGACTCGCAGAGGGGAAAGAGGATTGGTTGCTTGTTCACTGCGGTCCCAGCGATATGGAAAACATGGCTAGGATTATGAGACATAATTAGGTAATAGCTTTTCCTCTCAGAAAAACTAAACTCAAAACAAACCCCAAGAGTAGTCTGATGAACATGTGGGACCCTGCTGTATGATGTGTTACTCTTTTGGTATTTTGGGGGGCCTACCACCCAGCTCCCAAATAAATTACACACACAGGCTTATTCTTAGTTATGAATATCCGGCCTTAGCTTGGCTTGTTTCTTGCCAGCTTTTCTTAAACTATCCTGGGCCTCTGAGCTTTTATCTTTTGTTACTTCGGTACATCTTTCTCTCACTCTTACTCTGCAGCTGGCCAGGTGACTGGGTGGCCAGGTGACTGGGTGGCCGGGTGGCTGCCCCCCCCCCCCGTCCTCCTCCCCACCCCTCCCCCCTGACGTCCTCCTCCCCTTGTTCTCTTCCTTGTGGCTCCTATTTATCCTCCCTGCCTCCCAGCCCCACCTATCCTTGCGCCTGCCTCGCTATTGGCCATTCATCTCTTTATTAGGACCATCGGGTGGTTTAGACAGGCACAGTATCACAGCTTCTCAGAGTAAAATAAATACCGCGTAAACGAAAGCCACACACCTGAAAATAATACTCCCCAACAGCACCCCTAAAAACTCTTAACTCACTTCTGCAAGTTGGCCTCTGACCTCCACACAAGCACAGCTCTGTGCCCAGCCCTCAATAAAATAAACAAATGCAAATGTAAATAAAAGCTTAAAGAAGCCTATCCCTCTCCGAAGACAAGTTTCAAAAATATTCTCCCCCAGGAGAGAGAGATACACAGGTGCACAAGAATCCACTCCCTCGGCTTAGCATACGGGTCTACGCGTAGTCTTCCGGTTCCAGCCGATGCAGCCCATATGACAATCTTCTTATGCACGTGAGAGCTCACTTGGGGTGGGAAGAAAGAACAATGTTGTGTTTTCTTAAAGGAGCCTAGGAAGGTAACTTTTTCAGACATTAAAAAGGGGGGAAATGGGCGTAAGTATCCTTGCTTACTTTTGAGAGCTGACTGTTTGAAAAACCTGTAATAATGCTTAATTTGAAGATTCATTTGATGACATCTTTGATTTTCATTTAATGCACACAGTGACACCTACTGGTGCAGCAACGAGACAATAGGCCTCAGAGGATGCGTCAGGGACACATTTCTGTCTCCTGTTAAATGGCGTTTGACTTGGACTTGCTCTTCTGAAATGCTGTACTGAACTGAAGCTGGGAAGCGAGAGGCCCAGAGCCCCATGTCTGCCTTTCAACTCTAAGAGCGGCACAGAGACGGAAGCACTCTGGGTTTGGAGCTTTCCTTCCGCTGGTCCATTCATAATTTCCAAAATCTATCAGCATCTCTGGTCAGTGGTTAGAGTTAAGCCTCAGACCTCACTGGGGCTATTATGTTTGGCTGAGGGCAGTCACGTAACGTGATAATTGTTTAAATGTCACACAAACCAAGAAAACAGTGGCAAGGAGGAGTTAGATGCTCCATAAACAAGCTGTGGCCTATTTTAAAGAAGTCGTGGGCTATCACAGGAACAAGGCAAGATTCAAGAAGTTCCTTTCTGTCTGTGCACAATGCTGTTACCAATTTCCACCAGAGAGGGAATAAACTCAAGACCAAGCAGCTGGAAAAACACATGGAAGTGGGCAGAGAACGGTTCAGTAAATTACTATCTGTTCAAAATAGAATGGGCTGGGACAAAACAAGACAGGAAGTTCCAGAGAGGACATGATAGGTGCAGAAGATCGCCAGAGACGTGCTGGGTGGTGGTGGTGGGGGGGCATGTCTTTAATACCAGCAGTTGGGAAGCAGAGGCAGGGCGGATCTTTGTGAGTTCAAGGCCAGCCTGGTCTACAGAGAGAACATTCCAGGACAGCCAGGGCTGCTACACAGAGAAACCTTATCTCAGAAAAGAAAGAAAAGAATAAAAACAAACCTGAGAAACTAAGCCAGCAGTTAGTTGTTACTAACCCTGCTTCAGGCAAGTGTCAGACCAGCAAGCGGACATGAACATGCATGGCAAATTCTGTCTGTGAAACTACTCTGTTGGCAAAATTACCTTAAGAACAGGAAATCAACTCAAATGCCAAATCTGACTGATACGGATGGCTACATTATATTGCTAAGGTTTCTACGGCATAATCAACAGAAATAGTGCTGGAATCAATTAGTAATGTCTGCCATGGCTACAGAAGAGGAAAATTAAACTGGACATGTGTGCCAATGGTCTGTAACTTCATTGTCCTAAGATGAAAAATAAGTTAATAAAGCCAGAAGTGGTGGCCCATGCTTTAAATCCTTGCACTTTGGAGGCAGAGACAGGTGGATCTCTACAGAGTGAGTTCCACGACAGCCAGGGATACACAGAGAAACCTGTCTGGAAACAAACAAACACACAAAAACGTTAATAATAATATTTTTTAACATCTCTGCTTTGTAAGCTCTGGGACTGGACTTGGGTCCTCTACAAGAACATCATGTGCTCTTCTTAGGCACTGGGCCATCGCTCCAGCAACACAGCTGTGTTTTATGTTTGTGTAGCCCTACTCTTTGAGTGACAACTATTTTGAAAAGGGGTCCTCTACTTTAAGGCTGTCGAAAATACCTAGGCTGGGAGTGTGGTTCAGGGGTGGAGCATTGACCTACTATAAGGCCCTCTGGCAACACACACACACACACACACACACACACACACACACACACACTTTATAATTTTGATATCACCACCAAGTATTTACATATTATCCAGAAATGGATTCAAAAATCTGAGAACGAGCCGGGCGGTGGTGGCGCACGCCTTTAATCCCAGCACTCGGGAGGCATAGGCAGGCGGATCTCTGTGAGTTCGAGACCAGCCTGGTCTACAAGAGCTAGTTCCAGGACAGGCTCCAAAACCACAGCGAAACCCTGTCTCGAAAAACCAAAAAAAAAAAAAAAAAAAATCTGAGAACGACAAATGGGCTTTACATTACTTTGCAATAGTACACATGGGATGACAAAACATGCTAAGATCATTCATGACGGCTTGGACCATTAACAGTGAAATAGTACGGAGGCAAAACACCAACAAGAAGAACAGTATGAGGAAGCCTCAAGGCAAACACTGGAACACAACTAAGCGAATGTCTGCCATATGGCACATTTATTAAAGCACATGTGATATTGAGGTTAGAGAGATCCAGGGGTTATGGGCACTGGTGCTCTTCCAGAGGCAGAGGTTCAATTCCCAGCACCTACATGGTGGCTCACAACCACCTGTAACTCCAGCTCCGGGGAATCCGATGCCCTCTTCTGGCTTCTACGGGCATCAAACATGGCACACATACATATATGTAAAACATACATACATATACAATAAAGTAAAAAGTAATAAAAACGTGTACTACTGACCCCCCCCAAATCAGGAGGAAGTTCCTAACTAGAACAAGCTCTGGACCACCGTTGCAGCTCAGTACTGGGCTTATAGGACTGTCCTACAGATACAGAGGGCATTTATTAGAAACTTCCTCTGGAAATGAATGTGTGCAAGGCTCCCCATTGCAGAATGGCGGTCAAGGTAGGATCAACACAGTATTAAAAATCAAGCCCAGTATTTGAAAACAAAGGTGGCTCACTGCCCAGAGTCGGGGGTGGGGGAGCTGTGCCACACTGGTTGGCAATTTACATCACAGGGATATAAGCTCAGCACAAATTTTGAAAAAGCAATGGATAAAATTTAAAAGAAACAATTTTTGCTGAATGATATTATCTACCATGAAAAGTTTCTCCCTCCCTCCTCTGCTCACCCTTCCAGTCACATAGAGCCCAGGCTGGCCTCACTCAACACGCTACATAAGCAAGCATAACCTGTAGTGGCATGTCATTTGTCTTTTAATAAATAAAGCTTGCCTGACGATCAGAAAAGTGAAACGGCCACACTGGCCAGCCTTACAGACCAGGCGGCAATGATACACACCTTTAATCCCCGTAGCCACACTAGTTGCCATAGAAACCAGGTAGTAGTGGTGCACACCCTTAATCCCAGAACTAGAGAGGAATATAAAACAGGAACAGAAAGTTCTCAGTCTCATTCTGAGGATTCCTGGAGGCAGGATCGCCACTTCTGACTGAGACAGAGGTAAGAGCCAGTGGCTACTTGTTTTGCTTTTCTGCCCTTCGGGTTGAACCCCAATTTCTGTCTCTGAGTTTTGATTAATCGTGCTTCAATAACCTTGGATCCTACATCCTGAGTGATGGGGTTGTGTATCACGATATCTGGCTTATGAAGTACTGGGGACTGAGCACAGGGCTTCCTGCATTTTAGACAAGCACTCTTCCCATGAAACCAATCTCATATTTTCCCATAGAGAGTATGGTAGACCATCAAATCTCAATGCTTGGGCGGCTGAGGCAGGAGGACCGCTGTGATTTTGAGGCCAACATGTCTCAAAAACACACAAGCAATGATTCTCTCCGAGGAGCACATACCCCCACCTGGGTGTCTCTTCCTTTCTTCCAACAATTTTTCCTTCTCTCCTAACTCTCACGATCATACTAAAAAATCTTTAGTAAAATCTTCAATTCTGCTTCATTTGAACAAAACAAAACAGGGCTCAGTGAGCTAGTTTATGAGTAGAAAGGAGCCTACTGCCAAGCCAGACAACTTGAGTTTAATTCTAGAGCCCATAGAGTGAAGGAAAGAACTGATTCCCACGAACTGTCCACTGACCTCCACATGAACACTGTTGCATAACACACACACACACACACACACACACACACACACACACACACGAATGAATAAATAAATGTAAATAGCAAAAACCAAATTAAAATGAAATGACTTAACAAAACTTGGCACTTAAAGTTCAATTAAGTTTATTTAACATGATTTACTGAAGAACATTTATTTTAACTTAAAAGGTTTATTTTTACTTAGAAGCATGGTGTAATAGTTTATTTAATCTCATCCTGCTTCTATGAGAGTATGCAGTCAATTCTGAGAATTTAGAAAACAACGAAGTACATGTAACCACTGGGTAGAGCAAGCATGAGAGGTCTTAGGTTTCCCAGAAACAAACATGGTGCGGGAGAATTGTCTGTATTCTGTCAATCATGTTTTAAATAAACGCTGATTGGCGAGGCAGGAAGTATAGGTAGAACAATCAGACAGGAAGTAAAGGTGGGGCAATGAGAAGAGGCTAGAATCTACATATACTGCTGTTCCTTATCACCAGTAAGATCTTTGTATGCAGTATTGGCTTTAGCGCCATCATATGTTCTATAAGCATTCCTAGTTTTAAGTCTTCGTTTTTCATATTTTGGGTGCTTGGGTTGAGCCCGGGGCCTTGCAGATGCTAAGCATACACAGCCCTGCAGCTGAGCAAAACCATCAGCCCCCACAAACGTAAATTTCAATATTAACAGAAAAAGAAGTGGCTGTGTATTGACCTGATCCCATGACAACACAGAGCAAATGGTTGACTCAAGGACACTTTGAACAGTACTCTGACTGTACAAAGGTAACAGCATGAGCCCTAAGACAAAGCACTGAGGTCAAGTAGAATGCTCCACACTGAATTCATGTGACAGGTCACAGCCAAAACACAGGAGTCCCGCACACATGCTTTAAAATTACCTCTAACTGGAAAAAAAATTACCTTCAGGACATGTGTAAAAGGTAGCAAAAAAAAAAAAACAAACAAAAACAAAAAAAACATGTCAATTAAGTCTTTAGAATTGGGTTCTAGTAACAACAACAACACAAAAAAATCAAACCAAAAAAATCACCTTACTGTACAATGCAAACATTCCAAAATCTGGGGGAAAAAATCAGAACTCCAAACCACTTCTGATTCCCTGCAATTCAGATCAGAAAATTTTCGTCTGAATATAACATATGAAGTCAGGAGAGTGTTCATGAATAGGCAGTATACAAACAGGCATGCTTCTCAGCTCTCTATTGGAAGGGTCTAACAGTACACTTACAACCTAAATCTTAGCTTCTGTCTTTGGAAAAGCCTGGTATTTTCAAAGTCTAAAACAATCCTGTATGTTCTGGACAGAAAGCAAGAAATGACACTCAAAATCAAATGGGGTCACGCCCCTTGGTCATCAGAGTGGAAGGGTCAAGTGGACAACTAAAATAAGTACCATGTCAATTTTGTTTTAAAGTCGCAAGTCCACAGCAGTGGAAAGGAGAGAGAGGAGAGCCCGTCTGGAAAGCAGTGTACCAGCTATGGATGTGGAGGAAATGGTCGTATTAGAAACCACCAGGACACAATAACTGATAAAACAACTTACCAAGGCGAAAGCATTCCTCTGCCAATCACCGGTTCACTGGGGTGAGGAGCTGGGATTTGGGAGTCCAAGTCAGAGCACAACTTAGTTTGCCCCAACACCCAGTGCATATATATTTGTTGTTGGTATGTCGTTTATATGGGTGATCGTGTGTTTGCGTGCACACTGGTGGAGGTCAGAGGACGACATCAAGTGTCCTTCCCGCTCTATCACTTTCCACTTTATTCTTCTGAGACAGGAGTTCCTTGGTGAACATGGAGTCCATTGCTCTTCCAGCTAGCACTGGACAGCTGGCAAGTCCCCAAGATCCTCCTGTCTCTCCCCTTACCAGTGCTGGATTTGCTGCTGCACACAGCCATACTGGGGAATCCAAGCTTGTGACCCCAAGTTTGTACAGCAAGTGCTCTTGTCCACCGTGTGTCTTCTTGATGGGCTGTTCCCTTCTGTAGTACATAGGGGCCTTCTTTATCTCCATAGTGTTGTTTTGAAGTCTATTATCAGACATCAGAATAGTTACACCAGTTTGACTCTTGGTGAGTATGTGCTTTGCCAGTGAGATGCATACCTTGGGGGAAGACTTGTTTTTTAAGCTAATCACTTAGTCTGTGCCTTTTTCTTGGTGAGTTGAAGCTATTTACATTTAAGTTTATCTTGTTTGGAAGCTATCTGCTTTCAAGGTCTGACAGATGTTATTCCATGCTTTCTTGGTTTATGAGATGCAGCCCTGGTCTTCTTTTTGCATTTGTGATTTGATGTGCAATCAAATTCTTTTAATGAAAAACATCAACAAGGCCTAACCAAGCAGTCAAAATTAGCACTGCCAATTGGCAACAAACAGAAGCCACACCCATTGCTTGTGGAGCTTTTCTGTCCCGGATGCATCTCCTTGATGTACCCATCAGGGAACTCCAGAAGAAACCGACAATCTATAAATGACTGGCCTATCTTGTACCAAAATGACAATGTCATGGGAGACAAAGAAAAGCAGACAGTTCAAAAGGACCAAATGACAACTAAATATAATGCATTGCCTGCATCCTACATCAGGGAAAAATAAGGGATGTTATTGGGACAAGTGAAACACATGGACAATGAACTACAAAGTATAATGTTAAACATCCTGGTTATTTTACAGCGGTTATGTTAAGAGAATAATATCCCTAGGATTAAGAGAATAATGGGGCATAGATAACACATACAATATAGACTCAATTGTTTCTGAAGAAAATGTGGGGACAGGCACAACACGGGGCCAGGGACAGAATGACAAAGCAAAGCAGCAAGGATGTTTTGTTTTTTTTGTTTGTTTGTTTGTTTTTCAAGACAGGTAACAGTCCTGGCTATCCTGGAACTTGCTCTGTAGACCAGGCTGACCTCAAACTCACAGGCTTGCCTCTTCCTCCTGAGAGCTGAGATTAAAGGTGTGTGCCACCACTCCCTGGCAGCGGCAAGGTTTTTAAAAAAGAATGAACCTGCCCATCCTGAAATGAGAATTATTTGCATTATTTTTATAATTTTCTGTATATTTGAAATTATTTCAGAAATATGTTCCCTCCTCTGCCACACATATGGCATGTGCCTGTATTTCTAGCATTTGGAAAGTTGATTTAGAGAGAGTGAGTTTGAGGCCAATCTGGGCTACATTGCAAGACTTTGCCTAAAATAATGTGTATATATGTATACTTACTGCTTAGAACTTATACTTAACTATCTAGAACCCGATGGCCAGCAGGGGGTCTACTAGTTCATTTTTATAGATAATGTGGTGTAATGAGAATCAAAAATCCATTTTGAAGAGCTGGGGAAGCCATGGTCACTTAGTGCTTAAAATTGGGGATTCTTATTGTTATTCAGGGGTGCACTTAAAGGAAGATGAATCCATGAGGCAGACAGAGATCAGCGACAGTCAACTGAACAGATGCCTGCTTGCTCATTCTGTGCTTATATGATTCCCACTAAAACCAGAACGCTCATCTGAGTGTGTTGTGAGCTGGACATACTTCTCAGCAATAGTTTCTTAAATTACGTAAGAATTCATTCTTGATACTACCATTATCCTCATTTGACCAATGACCAATCGGGGCCCAGAAACATTAAATGATGTAGCCAGCGTGGCCACAATATTGAGTAGTGTGAGAACTTGAACTTAGGTTGTGGGGTTCCAGTGCCCGCATACTTTTTTTTAATTTAACAATCTTTTCTCATTTTACATATAAATCCCACTTCCCTCTCCCTCCCCTCTTCCCACCTTCCACCCACTCACTCCTAGGAGAGGACATGGCTTCCCACAGGGAATCAACAAAGTCTGGTATGTCACTTCGAGGCAGGACCAAGGCCCCCCCCCCCCATATCTAGCCTGAGCAAAATATTCCCCCAAAGAGAATGGCACTCTTAACAAATGTGCTAAATTTACCTCTAGCTGTAAGCAACTGAACTAAAGACCAGGGGGTGGTACAGGACGGAGAGGATGACAGCCCGTCAGATCACTAGGAAAAATAATATGGGGGATGAAGGGAAGGCAGACTCACACCCAGAGTCTGCAGATAAAAACTCTAAAATACATGAGGGAAGTTTATAAAACAACTGGAAACAATGCAAATATGAAAACAACCTATAAAGATTAACTCTTATTTTGCTGAAAGCAGTAAAGAAGGAAAGGAAGAAGTCATGTTTGTTCAGATACAATGTTATATACTCAAGTGAGTCCAGATGCACATACAATGGCGGAGAGGAGTCCACTGCAAATCCTACACACAGACCTCTAAACTCAGAAATTAAGGACTAAGGCTCAGTAATCAACAGGTCAGGTAGTGTGAAGAGAAGAGGAGTGATGTGGCAGAGCCATCGTACAAGCCAAATAGTGAATGAGAGACAAGAATAAGGAAAGAGAACACAGGGCAGATCAAGGAACTTCTACATACACATCAAAAGGAATTCCGGAAGAAAATAATTCCCCAGAGTTCAATAATGACTTGAATCTGATTGAAAAGAAATGTCGCTAGCGTGACGGTTGAAAATGCGCAAAAGGAAAGATGAAGAATGAAATTTAAAAGCTATTAGAGAGAAAGTCAGATTATATATAATGATGATGTCATAATCCACTCAAAGGGTTGACAAAAGATGATGACCAGCCCTGACTTACAGATAAAGCGGCACTACAATATGAGAGCAGACAACTCAAGGCATCAACACGCACAGACCTTTAACATTAAATGAGTTATAACTGGCAAATAAAATAACAGCTATGCCCAAAGGGAAACAATGTGTGAAGAAAAAATAATGCGTACATATGCTGATAAACTATTTAATAATGTAGTTCTCTGGCTTAAGAAAATGAATAAAAATTCTAGACAACGGAAAAAGAGGACTGAGATGTGGGGAAGAGTGTAATTACTCTTGCCTTGCTCAGCAAAAGGGATAAAACAATGAACTGTAAATAACAACAAAGGACAGATATTAAAATATTCTAAATAAATATTTTAAAATTTACAGTTTCCAAAATAGCTGACAAATACAGAAGAAAGGGATAGAGAAAACCAGCTGAGCATGAAACATCCCTGTAATCCTAGTACCTGGGAGGCTAAGGCAAGGGGGTCATGAGTTTCAGGCTAGCCTGGGCTACAAAGGCAACACCCTATCTCAAAAAAACAAAAATGAAAAACATCCATTTATAAGAAGAGAAGGAAGAGCAGAGTTTGGAATTCAGTCTAATATACAGAAAGCACAAATTAAGATGACAAAAATGTACTAGTATTCAAGATAAACGGACAGTTTTATTTAAATTTCACTTCTACAAAAACCTGAGTAGGGATCTGCAAATACTACTACTAATAATAATTTTAGTAAAATTAGTAATTTCTGAAAACAAATGCTTTCCCCAGGTAGTGGCGGCGCACGCCTTTAATCCCAGCACTCGGGAGACAGAGGCAGGCAGATCACTGTGAGTTTGAGGCCAACTTGGTCTACAAAGTGAATTCCAGGACAGGCTCCAAAGCTTTCTCACTCGCAAGAATCAATTAGAAGCCATATATGGTGGGAACCATGAAAGACGGCATATGTCTGCAAACTGAGCAGTGCAGAGGTGCTGAGAACCTGAACTACACAGACCTTGCCTTAAAAGCCAAGAGATGGGGCTGGAGAGATGGCTCAGCAGTTAAGAGTACCTGTTGCTCTTGCAGAGGATCCAGATTCAGTCCCCAGCACCCCCATGGTATCTTAAACCTGTCTGTAACTACACTTCTAGGAGATCCAATGCCTTCTTCTGATCTCTGCGGACACCCAGCAAGCACACTGTACATATACATATATGGAAGAAAAACTCTCGTCATATAAAATGAAATAATCTCAAGAGCAATAACCATAACCACAAAGGGCTGGAGGCTATCAAGACATCAGGTAATAAAGCTTGCTGTAAAAGCTGAACCACTGAGCTCACTCCTTGTAACTTATACAAATATGGGTGAAAGGAAAGAACCAACTCAATAAACATATCTTCCGGCCTCCACACTGGAAGAGGCCCAACTTAACATCACTGCAGCCATGACAGGCTGCAGACTAACACTGTTGGACTAGGCCTCACCCTTGCAATAACCAGGAAAAGCCACAAACTGTACCCTGATTGGCAGGAGGCCAATCAGAATTGAGACAAACAAGAACTAAATGTTCCAGAACATTAAGCATAGCCTACCTAACTTGTATATAGGTTGCTAATTTCCTTATAGCATTTTAGTACTAATTCCTGTTTCACAAGACTCCTGTTATCTCACTCCTGCCCAATCAGGAGTTCAAACCCCTTCTGAATCCAGAATTTACCCTCCCCCTTTCTTTACTCCTAAAAAAACAAAACAAAACAAAACAAAAAAAAAACCCTGCCATAGCTGAACTCAGTGCTCTCCCTAATCCAGCCACTGTGTGGGAATTGACAGAGGGCCCAGCTCAAGCTTGCAATAAAGGCTTTTGGCTTTTGCATACAAACTCAGACTCACTCCTGGTGGTCTCTGGGGGGCTCATGACACCGGCATAACACATATGTGAGTGTGCTGCAGCATGCACAAACTATCACCATCCCCCCCCGAACATATACATCATACACACACAATAATGATAATAGTAAATGAAATTTGAGACAGGGTCTCACTAAGTGGCATTGGCTGGAGTCAGAATCACAGACAGCTGCCTGCCCCTGCCTCCCAAGTGATTAAAGACATGGATCACTTTGCCCTATTAAATCAAAGTTTGGTTTTTGTTGTTGTTGGTTGGTTGGTTGGTTGGTTTCTTGAGACAGGATTTCTCTGTGTAACAGTCCTGGCTGTCCGGGAACTCACTTTGTAGACCAGGCTGGCCTCGAACTCACAGAAATCCACTTGCCTCTGCCTTCCAAGGGCTAGGACTAAAGGTGTGTGCCACCATGCCCTGTTGTTCGTTCTGAACGGATGAAAATGTGCTCGATGTTGGAGCACTTCACAGGCATATGGCTCTGGGTGTGACCCCAGAACAGGGAGAAAAAAAAAAAAATCAACCAAATATGGCTGCTCCTCTTTTGTAAATGAAGCCTACATGAAAAGAAGCTTCAAGGCTCCTCACTTAGCAATGAGCTATCAACTCTGTACTAACGATTGATTGATGACTCTGATAGTCACTGTGAAGAAAAAAAAAAAGAGGAAAGGAATCCAATTAGTTACTTTTATATCCAGCTCTTAGTTTTTAAAACTTAAATATCAGATACATAAAACCATATAAAAGTCATATAAATTTATAGGCACACATTATATAATATCAAATCAGGTTAAACATCATCTCCTCATTTATCAGTTCTTTATAATGAAAAATTTTGATCCTTCCTTCTAACTCTGAGAAATACACAGTAGGCTACTGTTTTCCACAGTCACCCTAGCATGCCCCTAAGGTGCAGCCATCTGCCCACCCCTCTCTACCTTCCCCTAAAGCTCCCTGGCTTCTGGTGACCACCACTTTGCTCTAAATGGCTTTGTAATTTAATTGACAGATTACAATTGTATATGTGCGGGGGGGGGGGGGGAGGCTCTGTATAACATTTCAGAACATGCACACAACGAAAACCACCTGAAGGGGTAATCTTGGCTCCGGAATTTACCATGTGTTTCTATTGGAAACACTCAAAATACCCTATTAGCTACTTTGAATTACTCGCTTGCTGTCAATCACAGGTACTCTGCTGTGCTGTAGAGCACAGGGAGTTATTACTCCTATCCAACCCCACCCCTTGGCATTTGTTTTTACTTCTATGTTTTTCTCCCATAGGTCTACTGTGACAATCACATTTGGGGATGAAGAGAGCCCCAAGGACTCACACTGGGGCCAAAACAAGGACATAAAGAAGAAGGCAAGAGCCCTATACATCTAGCTGGGCCAAGGCCATGGAGCCTGAGGCTTGGGAAGGGATCCTAGATGCCCCAAGATGGTACCACCCTCACACAATCAGGCACTTCTCTGCAGGCAGTGAGAATTTCCCCTGGCTGAGCTGTAACTCTAAGTAACGACACAATGATGCTGTAGGACAAGCGAACAAGGTAAGCGGTGAAGTGACAATATACTGCCACTGTGACACTAGAGTCAGTCATGCTAGGCAAAGGTTACTCTCACAATCCTTGGGTCATGGTAATCACAGGCGAATCATTTCACAATCAGGCGGTTTCTAATGGAGCTAACACCATATCCATCTTTTACTTACAGAATGCCTTCTCTCTCTGCTACTATCCATGGAGACAGAGGCAGACACGATTTAATCGTTGAAGTACAATGTGGTAACAATTATTATGATCCCCGCCCTGCGGATGAGAAATCTGGAGCTCTATGAGTAATGGATGAGATGGCCCAAAGCAAACAGACTCAGAAGGACAAACTTTCATACCCTCAAGAGCCCCGCGAACTTGCATATACAGGTCAATCCCCCAGGGAGCTGGTGGAAATGAGAACACAGATGGGGTTCTGCAGGTCTGGGGTGGAGCCTAGCAGCCCAATTTTCAACGTTCTCACACCAATACTGCTGAGAGTCATGGCCTATATACTCACGAGTAGTAAAGAGCCAAGCTATCCATCACCTTACGTGACTCCATTCTTACAGCTGTGACTTCTAAAAAGTCCAGCCTGCCATCAGTCAATAACGCATTTTTAGAGTCAACTAAAGAAAGGGAAAAAACCCAGTGTTATGTAAACATTAAACTATTCAATGAATTTTAAATCAGAAATTAGTACCCTATGGTCTACAACTAAATTATAATGAAGTCAAACTGATTTCCAAGTTTCCTGTGCACACTCTTGTTATTTCTGGACGGAAGAGACCCTGCCACACCCTCTGTCCAAACCAGACGCATCCTGTGTTTCTGCAAGGAAACCATCAGAGCCTATTAAAATTACTGTACACCGATAGCAGCCGGGACATGACAAATCGCAGGCCAAGCGTCAGATACCACAGGACGTGTTTCAGAGCTTTGGGGCCAGGTCCATTTGCAACCAAATGATACTGTGTGAAGCTGGCATGCTCGGTGCATGACAAACTGATGCAATTTCGGGGCTGTCTGCAGGCCAGCGAGATTTCTCTGATGCTGCCCACGGTTAGTTTACAGAACTGCGCAGAGTTCCCAGATTCGAATCACTGGGGGCTTGAAAGGGCTTCACTTGACAAGCTACGAATAATTACACTCCACTCTTTCCACTGTGCGCTATTACTCTGCCCCCTTATCTCTAGGATTTGAGCTTTTCTGAACAAGCAAGGTCGCCTTCTGTTTTGACCACAGCCCAGCAAAACATTGTTCTTTCCTGATATGATAAATAAAAGGAGCTCTTGCAGACTAAACATTTTTATCAGCTCCATTTTCTACTTTTATAGGCAAAAATCAACCCGGGGCTCCATTAGAAGGGCTGAGCTGGATGGAAGCTGGCAGGTAGGTGCATACATCCTCAGTAAGTGACGTGATCTGACTCTGGATTTTTCTTCTTTTCTTTTTTTTTTTTTGTAAAAGCACATTTGAAAAATGGAACACTAGCCAGCAGATAAAGGGCATATGAACAGTAGTGTTCGCAGGGCTTGTTCTCTTATCTCCTACCCAGCTCCACCCTAATGGTTTTTTCATTCAGATATATGGATCTGGCTATACATCCAGATGTGTGCACGCGTGTGTGTGTGTGCGCGCGCACACACACACACACACACAGGTTTGTTTGTGTTGTGTAGCTGAAGCATCTCCAGAATTGTTCCACACAGCACAGGCTAGCCTAAGGCAATCCTCATACCTCATCCTCCAGAGCAGCTACTAGGACTAGGTGTGTATCCACCATTACCAGCTTTTATTCAGGCATCATTTGGGGGGGTAGGAGGCTTATTTACTCTTACTGTTAAGAGCACTTTCCCTGCATACGCCTGTGGACCACATGTGTGCCTGGTGCTCATGCAGTTCAAAAGAGAACATCAGATCCCCTGGAACTGGAGTTTACAGGCAGCTGTGAGCTGGCATATGGATGCTAGGAACCAAACGTAGGTCCTGGCAAGAGCAGCAAGTGCTTTTAACCCCTGAGTCATCTCTTTAGCCCCTTATTCATGTTTTCTCAATGAAAAATGTATTTTCAGCTTGACTGCAAGTAAAATATTGCTGCCCACGTCAGCAACATGCTTCTCAGAAACACCAGCCCCGATGCCCAAGTTTATTGTTCCGCTTCTAAAGCTTTAAAGTCTATCCTCTACTCTAAGGAATGCCCCAGGAAACATACATTGATTCCCACTCAATGTATTTCAATTTTGTAAACATACAACTTAAAAATACAAAACATAAAATCTGTGTTAGGATATTTTCCAAAGTAGGGTACAAAATTGAAGAAGATAGTTGTGGTAGTTTGAACGTAATTGGCCCCCAAAGGTCATAGGGGGTGGCACTATTAGGAGGTGTGGCCTTGTTGGAGTAGGTATGGCAAACAAGTTCACTTCCTGTTGCCTGTGGACCAAGATATAGAACTCTCAGCTACCTCTCCAGCACTGTGTCTACCTGCAAGCTACCATACTCTACCATGATGATAATGGACTAAACCTCTGCAACTGTAAGGCACCCAAACTAAATGATTTTCTTTATAAGAGTTTCTGTAGGATAGAAACCCTAACTAAGACAAGAGTTTTGTTTAAACTTCGATATCAAGATTTCACGTGCTAGAGAGATGCCTCAGAGGATAAAAACTTTACTGCTCTTGTAGAGGATCTGGGTTTGATACCCAGCACCTACATAGGAGATCTATCATCTTCTTCTGACGTCTGTAGGCTCATGCACACACACACACACACACACACAATGGAGAGAGAGAGCTGGGAAAGATGGCTCAACTCCCTCAGGCTGTCGTCTGACCTCCATATTATATGGCATGTTGTGTGCACATATATACACAATAATTTTTTAAAACTAGCTACAGTAGTGGGGACTGGAGAGATGTTTCAGTGGTTAAGAGCACTGGCTGCTCTTCCCAAGGACCAGAGTTCAATTCCCAGCAGCCACAACAGCAGATCATAGGAGATCTGGCACTTTCTTCTTGTCTCTGCAGACACCTGCACTAACACGCAGACACTGACGTGCAATAAAAATTAAATCTTTTACATTCTTAAAATGAAATTAGCTATAGTAGTAATTAACACCGAAATCTAACCATATTAAAATTGAAATTATTTGTGAGGTCTCCCCTGAAGATCCAGTTACTAAGTAGGTATTCTAAGTCTTCTATAAAAACCCTATGATACAAACACAAGATTTTACTTAATTAAAATCTGTGCTGGGCACAGTGGTAGAGCTAGCCCCTTAGGAGTTAGAGACAAAAGAAAAGCAGGGATTCAAGGCTACCTGAACTATATGTCTAATATGAGGGCAGCCTGGGCTACATGAGACCATGTTGCAATATAAATAAATAGCAAAATCCATTTTTACTACCCCACTTCAGAGATAAGGAAACCGAGGCACACTGAAGGAATGCAACATGCCCCATGCCTCACAGTTCTGGGCTAAAGAGAAGTGTGACCTACGCCCCTAGAATTTGACTTAAATCCCTCTGCTTCCTCTTCTTAGCTTCAAGGTGCCATGAACTTAAGGTCAAGCTGACCAAGGACTGGGCTTAAACAAGGACCTGAGGATCCCATACCCACTCACCTTGGTGTGGACTCAGATGATTATGGGATGGGCGGCTATGTTCTACAGAGTTCTGGATCATTTTTTTCCCAGGGTATCATGTCTTCATTTGGTCAAGCTGTGTCATTAATCAGATTTAATGGTCTCTACTGGACACAGCTGACCATCTACACAGTTCAAGGATAAAATCCACTTGGGTCAAACTTCCCTTTACCATTCTGAAATTTCTAGCTGATGGTTACCTGAAAAGCTTTATTTCTGTTGCTGTTCAGCTTAGGTAGTGAGGGGAGAAGAGGGGCTTGTGGGTTAATTGCACTCAAATTAATGCAGCCCAGAATGGTGGTGCCTGCCTGGGATCCTTCAGGAGGCAGAGACAGGAGGTTTGCAAGCTCATGGCTAGCCTGGGCTACTGGAGACCCTGCCTCAAAACAACAAAATATCTTAGCTTTTAGATACAATGCTGCCATGGAGCCAGCTGTGTGTACGTATTTGGAAGTAATATCATTTCATTTGACTAAACAACCTCTATTGGTCGCTATTATGTCACACTCAGGGTACTGGAGTCAGTGGTTCCCATTCAGCGTGTGGCCAGTGAGGGTAGGGCCAGGAGCCTCTCCAGTCGGGTCTCATCACTTCCCATGCTCAGGCTTCAATCATGCTGCTATCTTCTCATGGGTCATCCTTCCCGAAAGGTCAACTTTACAAAATGAGCCTAACCCTAGTTTTCCTGTTCACAAGTACTGGCTTCGATGCAGTTTGGTCCAGAATCAGGAGAGGTAAAGCCTGCTATATCTCTGTCAGCATCCGAAGTCACATCTTCCCACTTCCGTTTCAAACACCTCTCTACCTCCACACTGCCACCTGGTTTCCGGTGTGTGGTGATCCCTCACCCCAGACACCTCACCTCACAGGGCTAACTCTCTGTAACCCACCTGGCTCTCCCAGCTGGATCCTAGCACCTGGCCTTCAGGGGCGGAACTGGGCCAAGGTTGTGAAGACAGACACAGTCATGCTAACAGCAGCTGACACTGACTGAGCTAACTGTACCCTTTGCCAGAAATATCCCGTATATTATTTTATTTAATCTTGGCCATGAGCCTGTGGGCTAGTCATGGTTTTTTGTTTGTTTGTTTTATTTTTGGTTTTTAAAGACATGGGTCTCATTTAGCCTGAATTAGCATTGAGCTCGTTATGTAGCCAAGAATGACCTTAAACTTCTGATCCTCTTGCCTCCATCCAGAAGGCATGCTAGGATTACAGGTATGCACCTCTAACTGGTTAATGTTGCGCTAGGAATCAAATCCAGGACTTTGTGCATGCTAGGCAAGCACTCTAACAACAAAGTTATGCCACCAGCCCCCTAGTTAACCTGTCCTAGTGATAAAGAAACTGTCCCCGTGTGCGCTTGACAGCATAACTGTATGTATATATTTCTCTCTCCATGGAACAACAAGCAGTCAGGGGATTAAATGGCATCTCTATGATATACTATTTCACAAATAAGTAGACTCCATTAATAGCCTGCTTGTATTGATTAAGAGTCTCAGAAATCAAACTCTGGGTTGGAGAGATGGCTCAATGGTTAAGAACACTGGCTGCTCTTCCAGAGACCCTGGGCTCGATTCCCAGCACCAACATGATGGCTAACAGCCATCTGTACTGCTAGCTCCAGGGGATTGATGCTCTCCTGGCCTCTGTGGAGACCAGACACACACACACAATGATGGAACACACACACATGGGGCTGGAGAGATGGCTCAGTGGTTAAGAGCATTGCCTGCTCTTCCAAAGGTCCTGAGTTCAATTTCCGGCAACCACATGGTGGCTCACAACCATCTGTAAAGAGGTCTGGTGCCCTCTTCCGGCCTGCAGGCATACACACAGACAGAATATTGTGTACATAATAAATAAATATTTAAAAAAAAAGAAACACACACACATACACACCCATACATATATTTAAAAAAAACACTCATCCACATTAAGTAAATCTTAAAACTTTTAAAAAGAAACAAACCCCTAACACGGTAACATCTCTAAAAGCCCTAGTATACAGTGCCTAGTATACTGAAGGCCTTCAAACCACTGGTTGAGAAAAATAAATCTGAATAAATATTGGTGCTAATGTCTAGGCACTACAGCCAGAGCTTTCACTGGCTAGGCAAGTGCTCTCTCACTGGACTCTGGACTTGATTTCATATAAAATTGTGCCTCACATGCCCCATCTCTGTCCCTTAACCCAATCCTCAGCACTGCCAACTACAACAGCGTCTGCCAGGCTCTCCCACGAGCCCTTCTTCAAGTCCTACCAAGCACTCAGCCTGCAAAAACTCACAGCTGAGCATACGGAGACTGAGCTACCTTTCCAGTTCGACCGCTGGCTTCCCCACTCAGCCATTTAGATACTCTGGGCCACTGAGAGGAAAGTTGCACATTTTCTAGAGCCAGAACTCAAGAAAAACAAACTCTGACTGCAGAAATAGCTCTGACAAGAAAGTCGAGGACAAAATGCCTTTCGCTCCCACTGACGCCATCGGAACCTGGCGGAACCTCAACAGCAATGAGTCAGGAGTCATTTCTGATCGGAGCAAAACACAAGAATGGGTCTGAGTGGGGCCTGGCCCTGTACCGCTACCAGGCTCCAGCAATAAACTAGGCTGGTGCAAAAGAAAATGCATTTCCAGACTGTGGCCTAAATCACTATAACTAGGTTCAAACACATCTTTAGTCACCAAAGTAGGAACCATTATAGTCAAGGCCTTTTTGGCAACCAGATGTTAAGTTTATTCTTCTACCATGAATATGAATGTCACGGAACTTATGAAGGCATCTTCTGCATTCTGATGGACACAGAAAGATTTTCTCTGCAAAGAGCTGTCAAAAGACCTGAAGAAGAGTAGCCCATTCTTGGCCAAGATCAAAAACACTGATGATAGCTTATGCTGGAGAGGGTGTGGGATAAGGGGAACACTCCTTCATTGCTGGTGGGAGTGCAAACTTGTACAGCCACTTTGGAAATCAGAATGATGATTTCTCAGAAAATTAGAAAACAATCTACCTCAAGATCCAGCAATACCGCTGTTGGGTATATAACCGAAAGACACTCAATCATACCACAAAGACATGTTCTCAACTATGTCCATAACAGCATTATTTGTAATAGTCAGAACCTGGAAGCAACCTAAATGCCCATCAACTGAAGAATGGATAAAGAAAATCTGGTACATTTACACAATGGAGTACTATGTTGTAGTAAAAAAATAATGACATCTTGAAATTTGTAGGCAGATGGATGGATCTAGAAAAAATATATTGAGTGAGAGAACTCAGACCCAGAAAGACAAATAAAATATTTACTTAATCATAAGTGGCTTTCAGACATAAAGCAAAGAAAACCCAGCCTACAAGTCACAACCCCAGAGAAATTAGACAAAGAGGCCCCCAAGAGAGACATACATAGATCTACATAGGAAGGTGAAAAAGACAAGATTGGGAGGGTGGAGGTCACAAGAGAGGGTAGAAGGGAAGAGGGGAGGAAGGGAGGGATGGGAGTGGAGAAAAATGTATAGTTCAATAAAAAACAATTAAAAAAGAAAAAATCTAGTCTGTTTTTGAGAAGTTCAATAAATATGGTGGATGAGACAAACTTTGGAGCCCAGTTCATTCATCTCTGGAAGCCTCAGTTGTGTTGTGTATTGGGTGTTGTCATAAGAACTAGGCCCTTTCTGTTGAGCAAAGCTGTCTGCTGTTTCCTATTCATCCCAAGGATTTGCTGAACGACTTCTCAGATATAATGGTTTCACTAGGATTTAAAGAGCTGTAATGGATTAGACCTGCAGAAGACATCAATGAAACCAACACTGGACAGGAATTTGTGAGCATGTGCCTCTCTCTCTCTCTCTCTCTCTCTCTCTCTCTCTCTCTTTGTGTGTGTGTGTGTGTGTGTGTGTGTGTGTGTGTTTGTGTGTGTGGAAAGTACCATGGAGTATCTTCTCAGTCCAATCACTGAGCCAGCCAGCCATTGGCTTTTATATGACAACCACTTTTCACACAAGTCTCAACCCAATCAAGATATGGATAGTTGTTGTTCCATAGAACAAAGAAGACGACAGTGACTGTTCTCAATTTTCCATCAGCTTCCAAGAGATGCACTTTTTGAGCGTTTTCCTCTTTCCAATGTGCTCCAAATGCCCATTGGCTAGGGATGGCCCACAGTTCTTCAGCAAGTTCTTGTAGAGTTAGATGGTCATGAGTCATTATATGAGTGCTGGAAATCGAACTCCAGTCATCTCTCTACAAGAATAACAAGCACCCTAAACCAATGAGCCATCTATCCAGCCTCTTAAACTCTAATTTTAAAAATAATACTCAAATTTGTGTTTTGCCCAACATCATTTCCATAGTGTAAAATATAAAACAAACAGGAGGAGATAAGCTATTACAAAAACCAATGACCTATAAATTAAGAAACGTGTGTTTAAATGACGTATAGCATACACACATCTATTAAGAATGTCCTCCAATATCAAACGGCACATTTCACCAATGTGAGATGAAAACTGATATTACGTGGCACTAAGCTCATGTGAAGACACTATCCTCTGTAGGCATGGCTGGCCTTTTCTAAACAGGCAGGAAACCAATTCACGCAAAGTTTACCTGAGAAGACTATGGGAAGCCTAAAGCAAAGTAAGGTGGGTGGACAGTGGCTGAAGTGGTCCATGATACACCAACAGTTGTAAGCAACTGGCTGTCAAGGGCAGCGGAGCAACCAGGGTGTGTCAGATGTCAGTCTCTAATTTGGGCGAGATGGAGCATCCAGAGGGAATGGCTATAAACGGCATGTTCTAATTTAGCAGCACTGGAAATCCTGATCCTGCTTAGAGTTTTCATTTAAAGTTGGGTACGTTGGCACCCTCATATAATCCTTGCACCCACGAGGTGGAGCCAGGAGGATCAGAAGTTCAAGTTCACTATCCTTTGAGTTCCAGGTTAGCCAGGGCTAGACACATGAGACCTTGTCTTTTTTTGTTTGTTTGTTCTATTTTAGAAAACATCTATTTTCAAAGGGTAAAACCCTCAGACAATTTAAATAGAAGTCCAACAGAGCCACTGTCAGCCAACCATGATGTGTTCTTGGAGTCTTCTCTGTGAGGAAAGAGGCTCTGGTACTTAATCCATACACACCCTTCTTATCTGCGATGTAATTTACAATTTCTTAGGAACACATTAGCATCTCTGCATCTGTATCAGGACTTTCAAACCCAAATTTATCTTCCATGGTCATAATAATCTTCACTTGGTCCAAACTTTCTAAGCCCGGGTCCTTCACAAAATAAAAATTCACTGACAGCTTTTATTGGTCATTCTTGTCCTAGAGTTTCAGGACATATAGTTGGTCCTTGATTCCCTCTGAGGTCAAATGAGTGTGGTTCTGTACTGGGAGTACATGTGTGTGAGCCTTCCAACCACTGTGAGAGGGTCAAGAATAGCTAGAGTCCTGGGCCTCCTCCCGGTTCCCTCAGGGCATAGTGCCAAGGCCACTGTGGTAAGCTGGGGCAGAGTTGGACACAGGTGCAAAGGGCAGAAGTTACCATGGCTATGCCAACTCAGCATGGGATCTCTTAAAAAAAAGTCAGGTGGTAGTAGCATATGCCTTTTTATTCCAGCACTCAGGAGGCAGAGGCAAGCAGATCTCTGAGAGTTTCAGACTAGTCTGGTCTGCAGAGTGAATTTCAAGACAGTCAGAACTGTACAGGGAAACCTTGTTTTGAAAAAAAAAAAAACCAGGGTGAGTCAGGCAGGCATTGTAACCCTGTGGGCCCCACCTGCAGGATGATGTCCTTGGCACAGGTTTCCTTCAGATCGTGGTGTGTGCTGCTGCATGGGGCCATTTTGAGGCCCTCGGGCCAGGCTGCCACCAGAGGCCACGTTAATATGGGAGGCCTGAGCTGCCACCTAAGACCTAAGGGGTCCAGGTTCCCACTGCCACTGAGAGCCACATCTGGATCCATGGCCCTGCTACAGCTGGGGCCTGGGTTGCTGTCAGGGGCCATGGAGAAGTCTATGGTCTGTATCCATCGGAAGCCACATAGATGTCTGCAGGCTATACTGCTGCCAGGGGCCATGGTGATGTCTGACTGCCACCAAGGGCCATGTCTGGGTCCATGGTTCTACTGCAGCCCGGATCTATGTTGAGGTTCATAGTCTGAGTTACCACCAAAGGCTATGTGGATGTCCGCGCTCTGTGCTGCAGCCTGAAGCCATGCAAATGTCCGTAGGTCCGGCTGCCACCTGGGGACCGTATTGATGCAGGTAGCCTGTGCTGCCACCTGAGGTCATGCTGATGTTCATGATCCAGGCAGCCTGCTAGGGCCTTGTCTGGGTCTGTGGTCCTGCTACAGCAGGGGGCCATATTTGTGATCTGTGCTGTTGTCAGAAACCAAGTGGAAGCCCACGATCCAAGGCTCCTGCTAACTGTGAAAGGCAAGGAGGCTACTTTTGCTGCTGTGATAGCAATGACTGCAGATGCACAATTGAGAAGGAGAGACACAGGAGGCCTCTGTGACCCCTCCACTCCAACCCGTACCCCTCCCCCATAAAAAAATAACAATCTAGACACGGAGCCACCAAAGAAAACCCTTGAAAGATTGTGGTCTAGATGCTGGAGTAGCTCTCCACAACTGATGACTTCTGGCAGAGATGTGGGAGGGGAAGGACTCAGTTCTCTTTAAGGGACAGGTCCCTGAGAGTTTGTTCATGCTCCAGGGACTACACAGACAATACAAAGTAGACTTTTTTTTAATCTTTTGTGGGGAGACCACCAAGGGGGGGTGGACATGAAAGGACTGAGAAGGGAGTGTGATGGAATAGATGATGGAAAACTCCCAGGGAATCAATAAAATGTTATATGGGAAAAGCAATTACAAAAAGAAAAGAATTGTTTCTCGTTTAAGTGGTGAATTGAATATAGAATTGTTCAAAGATGATAAAAAATTCTAACATAAGATAAAAGGGAAGTAACACACATGATATCATCTGAACCCCAGCTGTCAAATATTTATATGCTAATTATGAGCATATAATTAGCAGCATTAGAAATAACAGCAGCTCTCACATCACATCGCAAGCTCTTACTATGCATCTGGAAATTTGCACTGGAGCCTCTGCGAAGGCTGAGGCATTGGTAAGCATTTGTGGAGGATTACATGACTTTCACAAACTCCCTCACTAGTCAGCAGGTTAGAATAATGGACCCAAGTGGATCTGGCCCTGTGGCATCCTCACTTGTAAACAGACATTTCCTACCCCGACTGCTCAGTCCCAAATAAGCACACAGAGGTTCATATGAATTATAAATGCAGCCAATAGCTCAGGCTTATTGCTAACCAGCTCTTACATTTTTTGTTTTGTTTTGTTTTTGGTTTTTTTTTTGAGACAGGGTTTCTCTGTGGCTTTGGAGCCTGTCCTTGAACTAGCTCTTGTAGACCAGGCTGGTCTTGAACTCACAGAGATCCGCCTGCCTCTGCCTCCCGAGTGCTGGGATTAAAGGCGTGCGCCACCACCGCCACACCAGCTCTTACATTTTAAGTTACCCCATATTCCTTACTTATCCTCTGCCATGTGGCGGTACCCTTATTAGCACGGCTCGCTCATCTCCTGCTCCCTCTGATCTGGCTGGCAACTCCTCTGACTCCACCCTCCTTCTTCCCAACATCCTCAGTTTGGCCTTCCCACCTAACTTCCTGTCCAGCTACTGGCCTATCAGCTTTTCATTAACCAATGAGAATAGTACATATTCATAGTGTAGAAAAGGATTGTTCACATATTCATAGTGTAGAAAAGGATTGTTCCACGGCACTTATCGCCTTAGAAGTTCCTCCAATAAACTGAGGTCAGAAGAGGTTCTTTGACGTCACTCTGCCTGTCAGTCAGTGCTGGAAGCACTTCTGTGGAATCAGAATGCTTCTCCAAATTTTTGAAACAAGGCTGATGTTTCTCCTTCATGCTACACTAAGTACACACTCTAGAGAGCACCTTTCCAAACGGCTCATCTTAGTTTTCAACTGGGGAAGAACCAAGAATTGCCTCCATTAGACTGGCCTATGGGCAATCTTCAGGGAATTTCCTTGATCGCTAGTTGATACAGGAGAGCCCAGACAACCATGAGCAGTGACATCTCTAGGCAGATAGACCTGGAACTGAACCTGAGCTTAGAAGCAAGCCAATAAGCACTTTCTCTGTTTCCTACCTCAAGTTCCTGCCTGGAATTCATGCCTTAGCTTCCCTGGACAATAGTCACCTGTAAGATCAAACAAACCTTTTCCTCCCTAAGTTGCTTAAGGTCATGGTGTTTAGCACACCAACAGAAAACAGACTCTAATACAGGGTAAGCTACCAGTCCCACAGTGTGCAGGGTTAGCTACCAATTAAAATCACCTGGAGTGTGCCACAGCCTAGACAAAGCCTGGAAAACCGGGAGAGGGGAAAGGTCTATTTTGCAAATACCTTCAAGGCCTCACGTTCCACCCCATTTTCTGAAACCTTAATGATATTCTCAGAGCTTCCATAGGGGTCTTGGGACATTTTATTACAGCAGCTTTCGCCTCTGACTGCTCATCAGAATGACGGAACGGACCATTTAAGAAGTCTCCCTGCTGGGCCTAGTGGCCTATGCCTTTAATCACAGCCCTTCGGAGACAGAGCTAGGCTGATCTCTGTAAGTCAACATGGTAAGTTCCAGGATAGCCAGGGCTATCCACTGAGACCCTGTCTCAAGCAACAGAATGAAAAGCCTTATGCTGGGCTAGGGGGGTAGCTTAGTGGAAGACCATTTAACAAGCATATTGAGGCTTTAGATTTGATCCCCAGCAGGAAGCAGAGTGGCTGATGCTTGATCGACACCCCAGAACTCTCGGACTCTCTGAAATAAGGCACCACCAGTTTGTAACCTTTCTGGGCGACCCTGAAGTACAGCAAGAGGGTGAGGACCCGGGTCAGCAGCTGACTTTGGCAACTCAAAGCCCCTAGTCCTTATGAGGGAGATCTATCTAGCGGTGGCAACTGTCACACTGGCCATGTGCCCCTTCCTGTCCAAGATTGGTTTCTGTTGCTGTAATCACCACAACCAAATGCAACTTGGGGGAGGAAAGAGTTTATTTTAGGAGGGCAGAGAAGGAACTCAAGGCTAGACTTCAGACGCAGGAACCAAAGCAGAAGCTACAGGAGGAACACTTTTTACTAGCTTGCCCTCCATGGCTTTCTTCTAAGGCCCTGGACCAGCAAAGGCACTGCTCCCAGGCAGCTGGGCTCCAGTGCCCCAGACTTGCCTGTTAGTGCTCTGACAGAAGCATTGTCTCAACGGAGGCTCCTCTCTGCAGATGTCAGTAGCATGGATCTGGCCGATGAACAACAACCAACAACCAGCACACAAGCAACAAAGAACAACCAGCCTCCTCCTTTCCCTGCCTCTGGCACACTACCTGGTGCTGCTCACCATGTCTCCCAAACCCCTGCCTCTGCCATCACTGAAGAGAGTGACTTGCTGTACAGCTCTGCCCTCGGTCCCTCCCTCCCAGCCAGTCTCACCAGTGAGTGACTCATCCCTCAGGCATTCTCCCACTACTTTCTTTGCTTTTTCTTTTTTTTTTTTTGAGTTTTTGTTTTTCAAGACAGGGTTTCTCTGTGTAGCCCTGGCTATCCTCGAACTCGACCAGGCTGGCCTCAAACTTAGAGATCCAGCCACCTCTGCCTCTGTTTCCTGAGTGCTTCTCCTACCACTTTCAACGCCAACACTAATGCCACCGTCTCTACTTCCTTTTCTCCCTTGCAAGCATTCAACACTCTCACTTCCACCATCGGGGACAATCTGGGGATAATTCTGTCCAGTCACATCAGATGCCAGCACAACGCTGCAGACTGAGGAACCACAGTGTGACTGTCTCTAACCTGGAGGGGCATGACTGCTGCTTTCAAGAACTGCATACAGCTGTCTTCTCTGGAGGGCAGAAGGAAGGGTCTGGACTTTGTGCCACCTTCTGGGAGCATGCAACAGCTCAGGATGCAAGACCCAGGTCAGTCTGCTTGCCCCAAGCCCCAAAGCACAATGCCTGGTTAAAATCAAAGAGTTTTTGGTTTGATTTTTTTTAATTACTTTTTTATCTTTTATTTTTATGTGTGTGTAATTGTGTGAGCAGTGTATGTGTCCCACATGCTGGCAAGATCCTGCCGAGCAGAAGAGGGCATTGGGTCCCCTGGAACTGAAGTCACCAACAGCTGTGAGCAGCCATGTAGGTGCTGGGACTTGAACCTGAGCCCTCTGGAAGGGCAAACAATGCTCCAGACTGCAGAGCCATCTCTCCAGACCGTTGATCTGTTTTTATAACTTTTATTTTACTTGTATTTGTGTCTCTGTGACTATGTCAATGTGCATCACTGCGCCCATGAGGACAGAAGAAGGCGTCAGATCCCCTGGGGCTGAAGTTACAGGCAGTTATGAACAGCCCAACATCAATGCTGGGAACCAAACTTGGGTCTTCTGGAAGAGTAGTAAGTACTCTTAACTACTGAGCCATCATTCCAGCCCCCTTTGTTTCGTCTTTTAATTTTTGTGAATATTTATCTGTTTTTTTATTTTTTATTTTGTGAGTTTTGTTTGTTTGGTAACAGGATCTCAGCTAAGTAGTCCAGGATGGCATCAAACATACAGAGATGCTATAGTTTGTACCACCATGCTTGGCTTTAAAGAAAAAAAAAAGTCTCCATAGTTCAAAAGAATGAAAGCTTTTGTATGACTGTGAATGATGCAAACACAATTCCATGGGACAAAGCTGAAAAAGTGAAGAGTGAGAACAAGATGCTTTGTGTTTGGTAGTTTTCAGATGCCAAAGCCATGAGAGTCCATGGGAAGAGACTCTCTCAGAGGGCAAACTAAGGGTTGCCGAAGCTTCGAAAACACTAATGAATGACTGGAAAAATCCCCCAGCCACATCCTTCCCCTGCCAATGACTCTCCTTATCACACACAGAACACCATCAATGAAAAGCTCAGAGCGCTAAGAAAACAGGCCTCCTCCACAAAGCACTTCCTGGAGTAACTGTCCATTACTCTGGTTTTTTTGTCCGTGTTATCTTAGAATGGTCCTGAAAATAATCAAAGAAAAAGGCATAATGAATTCAGTATCTGATACAAATCAGTAGCTAAAATAAAGCCATAATATACACCCATAATTTTTAGGAGAACGATCAAGATTATTGATTTCTAAAATAAGGTCTCCATTAATGTCCCAAGTTAAGTTCAATCCTGTTTCTAGTAATTGGCTCGAGAAAGAATTTAAGAATAATATTTAAAAGTTAATTAAAAACAGTGTAAGCATTCCTGTCAGTCAGCTGTGACCTCTGCTCCACCGCGCATTTAAATGTATTGTCACCTCGACCTGTAACACAGCAGTGTAAAAAAAAATTTGGTCAATATAAATCAAACATACACTAATTTATTCAGCAGATTTCCTACCGTCTGAATCAACATCAGAAATCTAACCGGTGTTTGTTATTCCTTATTGACAGGAAGAGGCATATTTAAATGATAAGCACTCCTGAACATCATTTGGAAGTTAAATTGTTCCCCATGGACAGCTTCCATAAATGGTTGCATTTAAAGGTCATTTGCCACCAGACTATGAACAACTGTTGCATTTATTAGCACAGGCTCAATAGTGTGGGCGCTACAGTCATCGGTTTTTACTGACAATGAGATCTAATTGTCCACTGTTAAGAAACAGGGAAAATTGCTGGGACTGGTGGCACACACCTTTAATCCCAGCACCCCGGAGGCAGGTGGATCTCTGAGTTTGAGGTCCGCCTGGGCTACAAAGTGAGTTCCAGGACAGCCAGGGCTACATAGAGAAAAACTGTCTCAAAAAAAGAAAAGAAAAGAAAAGAAAAAAAGAGTGTATGAGAGAGAATAGACTTTTTCTGTAATTTTCTATTCCTTGCACTATGACCACATTTCAGAAATTCAGATGCAAAGCTAGGTATGGTGATACATTCCTACAGTCCTAGCACTCAGGAGGCTGAGACAGGAGGATTGTATGTTGGAGGCCAGACTGAGCTGTGTAGAAACATCCGGGTTAGAAGATGCAGGGTATGGCACACTTGGTAGAGTGTTAATAAAGCATGAGTGAGGTCTCAGGCTTGCTCTCCAGCACCACAGAAACTAAGCCATGGTGGGGTACTCCTGGGAAGGCGGGGTAGACAGAAGGGGGAGTAAACAGAAGGCCATCCTTGGCTATTATTCAGTTGGGGTCTTGGGCTCACCCTTGCATGTTCCAGATAGTCCCCTCTCTCTCCCTCCGTTCTCTTTCTCTCCCCCAAAGGTCCCTTGTCTCTCTCCCTGCCTCCACACCTGCAGATCCAACTACTCCCAAGCTCACCCCACTCTCTGGGTGGGAGAATCAGGTACTCCTCAAGCAGTGACCTCCTAAGTTTCTAGAGTTCCAGTGACCAGGACCCCACACTGTTATCTTCACTCTCCCTTCAGTTGTCAAGCTCCTGGGACATCAATCCTGGGACCACCTCTGGAAGCTCAAGAGGGCACCTACCCAGGACAGATAGTCTGCCAAACAACTGGGACCCTCCACAGTCTGGTCTTCCAGAAAGGCCCAATGAGGGGCTAGTGGTCAATTCTACCTGCTCTTGCAACTTGTTCATTCACCTTTGTCTCTTTTGCCTTCTGGGCTATATTCTTCCTCAGAATGTTCATGCCTTTTAACCCAAAGCCATAGACTTTGCTATGACACTAAACTGTTCCAGCTGTTTTACAGACACCAGCATGTTCCTGGGAAAGGGTGCTGCTACTTCATCAAGTCTCCCTTTGCCTTCTCCTCTTCCTCCAGAAACAGATTCATGAGGTCTCCAGAAAGGCAGTCAGCCAGATGCTTCTTAACCTAACACCTCCCCTGAGCATGGACCCACTGACTTATAACTTCTGATTCTCCCGCCCCACATAGTCCAACAGAAGTAGCCAGATTTGGGAGCCCATATACCCAAACAGATTGGGATGTTCAGTTGAGGCTTCTGGCTCATGCCTACATGGTCCAAAAAGACAGTCCCATGTTCGTTCTCTCTCTCTCTGGTGTGTGTGTGTGTGTGTGTGTGTGTGTGTGTGTGTGTGTTTCAAATCCTAGCTTAAAGAATCTACCACATTCTTGGCTGCTACTGTAGCTTCCTCCCCTAAAAGTTGCCAACCACCCCAGTCCCAGCCAAAACATTAAGTTTTTGACCATACTTGGGAACCCAGCTTGTGGTGGGCATATTATCACCCCTCGCCTATGTAAGTCTGTCCTGTCCCTTTAAGAGACAAGTCCTGCCCATTCCCTTTCTCCACTGAGTCAAGCAAATCTTCCTTCCACTTCCAGCCTGAGCTCCTTCCTTTCTGTCTCTTTCCAGAAGAGGTAGCTTCTCTTCTCCTCTCTCTGATTCTTTCTCTTCTCTCTCTCTGCCTCTCTCTGCTTATCCCCCTTCTCCCTCCCTCTCCCCTTTCCCCTTCCCTTTCACAGCCCACTAAATAAATACCCACCTTCTCTGCATGGCCTCCTGAGGGTCTTCATGGGACCCACTGCCCCTTGTGTCCCGCTGCCTGCTGCTACCACTTCAGAAACCTGCAGCGTTTTATTTTTACCATTACATCCTACAACCCATAAAATCTCCCTGCTTTTGTTTGTGGGTGTTATATTTCTGGCCCCAATCTCAGGGACTGGAGGATCTTCCGGGAGTTGCTCTCCTGTAAACCTATTATTTTATTATTATTTTATTATTTTAATTCAGGTTGATTTGGCTTACTGAATCAGCAGAGATACTTATGGGGGGTTGGATCAAAAACTTATTAGCTATAAATCCAGTTTAAGGCCAGACTGGGCTATATAAGACCCTGCACCAAAAAGAAAGGAAGGGAGGGAGGGAGGGAGGGAGGGAGGGAGGGAGGGAGGGAGGGAGGGAGGGAGGGAGGGAAAACTTCCAGGCTAGTTCCCCCCTGCTCCGCCTACATACAAGGATGCAGCTTTTTATTGGTAATCAAGGGGTCATGGAAAGGGAAAGGAACCCTCATTACAGAGTCTGGCTGAAGGCCTTCATCAGCAAAGAGTCAAGAATTTCAGTACAATTAGCATTTGCTGAGGACACCTATATACAACATGTACTTCTATATGCACTTCAAATAAGAATGTTAAAATAGCAAGGGACCACTCTGAAAGCCTGAGCTTTCCAGTCTTGAATGTGGCCTTAGTCCTTCCCAAGATATAAACCTGGTACTTCGGAGTAGCTCATAAACCAGATTATAAACTTTTATTTACAGCAAAAACAAAACCTAACTTCCTCTCCAACCCTTATGACTTTGTTTTGTTTTGTTTTGGATGCTCTAGAGGACCTTTTATTAGTTTGAGAGACTAACAATTGGACAGGCATTTTAAATCCTGGCAGCTGTCAGGAGAGGTGAAGAAGAAGGTCACACCTTTGCCTTAGGGCCGGCAATGCAGGTCTGTAAGCAGCTGTATAATGTGTGGGGTTGCCCGGGGCATCAGAGAAACCATATTAGGATTTAATTAGTATCTAAAGAAATAGAAAAAGGCAAAGAAAAGTTACTCATTTTGTGTTAGAACTCAGAGAAAACAGGCAGGGTTAGCAGTAGATCTGCAGTGGAAAGCCAACGCGCAATCCTATGCGCATCAAGAAGCACGTGTGATCTCATCTGGGCTCCTGAGCAGTCCTTTGAGATGGAACTTTAGAAGTCACCCAAATTATATGTGAGTATTCTAAAGACACTTAATTGTGACTCTCTCTTGCGAGGCCTGCAGCCCCACCTGGGCGTGTCCTGCATGTGCCTAAGCCTGCTTATTAACCCTGTGATGAAAACTCTCGGAAGTTCTATTCCTCTTTTTTTGCTTTGGTTTCTCGAGACAGGGTTTATCTGTGTAGCTCTGGCTGTCCTAGAACTTAATTTGTAGACAGGCTGGCCTGGAACTCACAGAGATCCACCTGTCTCTACCTACAGAGTGCTGGGATTAAAGGTGTATGCCACCACTGCCGGGCTCATAAACTCTATTCTTAATGAAGTCTCTGGAAAGAACACTGTAGGCTGCTGAGGACAGCAGCAGAGCGGCGTCATTGGTCCACACTCCTCTGCCGCTGACGGTTTAGAATATCACATCATAAAATAAAGTGGGCCCGCAAGATGGCTCTGCAGTAAAGGTGTTTGCCACCAAGTCTGACAACCCGAGTTTGATGGCCAGAACATACACGGTAAAACTTAGGAGCCAACTCTTACAAGTTGTCTTCTGACCGTCACACAAAGATTGAGGCCTGTGCACTCCATCCTACCCCAATAAATAAGCGTAACTAAGAAAGCAAAAAAATACTTTTATATAAAGACAACTGAACCCCAATTTAGGCAGGATCGCTAACGGCCCAGATTTTTCACAAGTGGCGATCTGGGTCACCCCCCGGGGTTAATCATGAGCAGCTGAGATGCTTGCTGAAGGCAGACACATAGAGAACAGTGATTATACTCACATGACCAGTTACAGACACGAAAAGATGGCAACCGTCAAGACAACCTCCTGCCATTTCTGTCCCGAAGGTCTGCTAGACACATGCTAAACAAATATCTTAACTTCTTCTTTAATTTCCTCATCATGTAAAATAAAAATATACTGATTGTCTACCATGGCAAACTAAGAATTGTTAATTTTCTGCAAGATAGAGTATGAAGAAGGGTAGATGTCAGTAGAAGCCTCCTGCTCTGGGCAAGAGGCCCCTGAATTTCTGGTTGAACCCAGGACAGCTGTATCAGATCAGGCTGACTTGTCACTGTCTTTATTGGGGCAAATGAACTATAGCTGAAGGATTTCTGCATGAGTGCCCAGTTGACAAACGGTGGACTTAGAGACAGCTCTGAATCAGCACCAATGACCCAACAGAATATTTAGGCAAATATTTCAAACCAAGCATGTCCCAAAGTGAGGAAGGAAGGTGGTGAGCACGAGCCAAGGCGTGGCTTCCAGTGTTTGTGAATTGTCACTATCACGTTTCTATTTGCTCAGCCAAAAAAAAAAAAATTGTTTCCTCACGTCTCTCACCTCTCTCCCACCTGCCAGAGGGTCTTTAGTTTCACGATCAAATTTTATCTAGAATCCCATTACCTGCCACCATTTCACCTCAGAACTCTCCTAAGCCAGAGTCACCTCTCAAGGAGACTAACAACATTGCTCCTTAAAAATACTCCTTAAGTTAACTGAGCACGCTGCTTGCAGCACCTTCCCTAAAGCCCCTCTCCAGCCGTAATAAAATGAGAACGATTCTGTGAAACATAACTCATAAATCAGGTGTGTAGCTGACACAACTGTCATCCCAGTTCTCAGAGGGCTGAAGCAGGAGGATCACTATGAGTTTGAAGTCAGTCCAGGCTATAAAACAAGACCTTATCACGATAAGCAAATAGTTCACATAGCCATCCTGCAGGCTCAATCTGCCTCATTATGTCATCTGAACAATAACAGGAATCCCATCAGTAAGGGAAAGGATGGGGTGAGAGCGGAAAAGAAGCTTAGAGTCCCTAGAACAACCTCTGGATCTCTGGGTTGAGAACGAGGGGGAGGCATCTGTGAGACAACTATAAACTGCAAAGCTAACTAAGTTACTTCTCCAATAAACATCAGAAAGAGACGTTAGTATATTTCAAATACCACCCCCCCCCAAAAGAAAAAGGTAATGAGAGAGGGGACATTCCAATATTTCAAATACACCCAATCAATCTTTGCAGAAAATAATGTGGGGTCTAAGAGAGCTTTCAGCTTTCTGGAACAGCACTCATTCCTTCTGAAGTTTTCCGGTAAGTAAAAAAATAAAGAAAAACTAGTAAAACCCTTCCCAGAGTTTTCTTAAATGGCATTTTTGTACCAGATTGGGAATGCAGAGAAGCGGCAAAAAGATGATGCCAGAGTCAAATCAAAATGAACGTTCAGTAACCACAAGACGATATTCTCCTCTGTGACAGACTTCAGCTTCTAAAACTCGGCTTCCAAACTGGGATGTGGTGGTGTACAGCTGTAATCATAGCCTCCGGGAGGCTGAGGCAGAGTCACGGGTTAAGAGGTAGCCTGTACGACACACTGAGAGCATGCGGATGGAGGGACAGAAGGGTGGGTGGATTGCGGGTGTGTGTGTGAGTGGGTGGAAGGAGAGAAAGAGGCAGACAGATCACATCATTTACAAATACACACAAGTCAGACATTTGTCTATGATTGCATGTTTTTATGAACCAAGCGTGCAGCCAGGCGAACCATACTTTATTTCCCTTGTGTTTCCCTAGAGTATAAAGCAATTAATCAAGAAATGCTTGGAAAATATAGTGACTTTTTCCCAAAGTCCTCTATCTTAGAGGTTTACTAGCTCGTAGCTCATGGGTAACTAATACTCATGACTTATCTAAAACAACACCCCAAAAGAACAAAATCCCAGATAACCCTTAGGGCTAGAAGAATCCATTTACTTGCTTAGTATATGAGACTCCCCTCAGTTCTGAAGTCTCTGTACAAGTTACCTCAAAGAGCTGAAGTGTGTGAGCATGCCAGCCACACCTGCAGATGCAAGAGACACCTCCCCACCCCCAGCAATGCTTTAGGACTTGGATGCCTGGAACTGTTGGGCAATCCATAGGATTTTGGCGTGGCGCTTCTATGATAAGCCTTTAGATTCCCCAGCCTTGCACAGTCTGACTCCAATTTTCTCTTTTCTCTGGGGAAGCTCAGGGAGAGCTGCATTCAGATACAGAGCCCTTCCTGATGGGAATCCTGCTTTGGAAATAACATTCTTCCCACTAGCCCAATTTGTCGATAAATAGTCTCGATATAAGACAAAATACCCACCTCTGCTGCTAGCCCAGACTCCAAGGAGGCATCTCTCACTAGGACATTTTATTTCCATTTGCCTTCTTTATGGATCTACAGCCCACATATAAATCTGTGAGGCTGACATTCTTTTCAGTTTGAGCAGCTAGTGAAGAAGGAACCGCTTTCTCTGTCAATGGGATGCCGTGATTCCCTGTGACTCATTAAATATGAGTATAATAAACTAGGAAAGGCTGTAGGAACAGCTCAGGGGTGGCGCACTTGTGCAGCAAGCCTGAGGCCCTCTGCTCAATCTAGCATTTCCACAATCTTTTCGTTTTTCTTAAGCCATGTGCGATGGCTCGTTCCTGTCATGTCAGCACTCAGGAAGCTGAGACAGGAGGGCAAGCCAGCCTGGCCTACACTGTAAGAGTATGTCTCAAAAATAAACTGGTGCTGGGCAGTGATGGTGCACACCTTTAATGCCAGCACACAGCAGGCCGAGACAGGTGGATCTCTGTGGGTTGAAGGCCAGCATGGTCTACAGGTACAGTTCCAGGGAGCTAGGGCTGTAACACAGAGAAAGCAAACAAACAAAAAATAAATTATGAACACTGAAAAGTACATTAAAACACGACTGCACATGTTACCAGACCGGCCTTACAAAAAGTGAGGGGTGGGGGTCTTATGTAGCCCAGGTTGGCATCAAGCTCACTTACTATACAGCCTAGGATCATGTTAGCGTTATGATTCTCCTAACACCACCTTCCGGGTGCTGGAACAACAGGCGTGTCACCGTGTCCAGCTTCACCCATCAGATTGGTAGAATTCCAAGAGCAACAGTAGCGACAGCATTGGCTGGCAAGCCGGTGCGGATGCAGCATTCATACACTGCGACAGGATTGCAAAGTCAGGCAGGGCAGGCTTCGCTGGAACCCCAGTGCCACCAAAATGCCACACACATCTACTTTTGACCCAGTAACCTCTATGTGGAATCTAAAGACATACTAACAAGAATTTCAAAAGGCGCACTTCGGAGGCAGAGGCAGGCGGACCTCTGAGTTTGAGGCCAGCCTGGTCTACAAGAACTAGTTCCAGAACAACAAGGACAGTTACACAGAGGAACCCTGTCTTGAAAAACCAAACTCAAAAGAAAGAAGAAAAAAAAGAAAATAATTTCAAAAGAATTGTGTTATCACACACCTGTAAGCCCTGCACTTTGGAGGCAGAGGCAGAGGAATAGGAGAAGCCAGCCTGGGCTACATGAGAGCCTATTTCAAAACAGATTAGAAGAGCATGAAACTGAAGTGCCTTTCACGAGCCGGGTGGTGGTGGCGCACGCCTTTAATCCCAGCACTCGGGAGGCAGAAGCAGGTGGATCTCTGTGAGTTTGAGGCCAGCCTGGTCTACAGGAGCTAGTGCCAGGACAGGCTCCAAAGCTACAGAGAAACCCTGTCTCGAAACAACAAAAACAAAACAAAAAGAGAAAAGAAAAGAAAAAGAAATGCCTTTCACAAGTTTGTTGATGGCAGTCTGCCAACAGAAGGCAATATAACTATAGCAGATATCGGGGCATTCTTATAGAAACTGCCTTGTAAGTATCTCAGGGAACCACGGTGAGGTGGAGGAAAAGGCAAGGCTGGGGCTAACAGAACAACTCATTAGGTAAAGGCACTTTGCCTTGTAAGCCTGGCGACCTGAGTTCCATTACTGGAACTCACTCAAAGGTGGAGGGAGAAAACTGACATGCCATAACATGTATGCTATCCCCGCCCCTACCAGGAACATACACACAATAACTGTTAAAGAAAGGCAGAGAGAGTTCTCTGTGTGCACTACCGCCTACATAAGAAAAGGAATGGGGACACAGTAGACTGCTACTTGTTAGCATATGTCCAGAATAGAAGAAATCACAACCTCATCATAAAATAATGCATTTACTTTTCCATTCCATTTTCCAGAGTCCATATATTTGCAGTTAAATCCTTCTACTCTCCAAGAAAACAGAATGCCCTATTATCAGTGGAGTGCTGGCAACAACCTTCACGTGTATTCTTTTAAGTGGGAATCGATGGGAGAGGAAGGAAAGAGCGTGAGGGCAGAGGCAGAAGCTGGATGCCCTGTGACTGACAGCATTGTATTACACGTCACACAAGGAAAAAAACAAAATGTATGTCCTTTTTGTTTGTTTAGCTGTGCTTTTTGATTTTTTTCAGGCAGTCTGCTTATATGGTCCAAGCTCGCCTAGAACTTCCTACGGAGCCTGGGTTGGCCTTCAACTCCTGGTATTCCTGCTTCTGCCCACTCAAGGACTACGATTCTATGCATTCACTACCAACCCAGGGGGGAAAAACCAGGCCTGGCGGGGAGGCCAATCATCCCAGCCAGCTAGGAGACTGAAAGAGAAAATACTGCTTTGGTAACTTAATGGAACTCAGCTCAAAGTGTACGAAAGCTGGGGTTGGGGAGGCTGCTAAGGGTGTGCTGCTCTTCAGAAGACCAGAGTTCGGCTCCCAGCATCCACAATGGGTGACTCACAACTGCCTGTAACTCCAGCTCTAGGGATCTGATTCCTGATGCCCTTACCCTCTTTATACACCACACACACACACACACTAAAAAAAAAAATCTATTTTTTAAAGAAATAAATGTAAAATGTCAGTTCAGGCTACATCTCAGAGATAAAAGTTCTTGTCTAGTTTGTGTGAGGCCCTAGGTTTAATTCCCAGTACTGTGTATAAATACATGAATGTTTAAATTCATAAGTGATCCATACATCAACAACATAAAGTGAGATGTAGTGTTTAGGTGATATGAGCAAAGAGGTAATTATTCAAGATCGTTGTTTGGTGCTAAAGATGTAGCTCTGCTGCTAGGGTGCTTGCCTAGCACAGATAAAGCCATAGGTTCAATCCCTAGTGCCAGACAAATCCGTGATCTCACCACTCGGGTGTGCATCTACATAGCAAGTTCCAGGCCAGCCTGCAGAGTGAACTGGTCTGGGAAATCCTGAGGTAGTATTCTAGTTTGATTGCTGTTGTTACGATAAAACACTCTGATCAAAAGCAACGTGGGGTAGGAAAGCTTTATTTCATCTTATATTTAAAGATCACACAGTCCATCACCGAGGGAACCAGCAAAACCTTAACAGGATCTTGACGCAAAAGCCATGGAGCGGCACTGCTAGCTGGCTTGCTCGCTGTCCCACACTTACCTAGCTTTCTTTTTATTTCTAAGATTTACTTTATTATTTTTAGGGGACTGGACAGATAGCTTAAACAATCAACAGCTGTTGAGTGTTTTCTGCACTTCCAAAGGACTAGAGTTTGCTTTCTAGCACCCAAGCTAGGCTGTAACTGGAGGATTCTCTCCTGCCTGACAGTTCCTGAATAACCACTCAGAGACTTAAAATTACTTATAAATGTCTGGTCAATGGCTCAGGCTTATTACTAGCTAGCTCTTATATTTAAATTAACCCATTTCTATTAATCTAGGTATTGCCACGTGGTTGTGGCATTACCTCATTTTCTACATGTCTTGCTTTCTTGGCGGCTGGCTGGCGTCTCCCAGATTCTACCCTTCTTCACCTGTATCTCTGCTTGGATTTCCTGCCTGGCTCTATGCTGCCTTACCATAGGCCAAAAGAGCTTTATTTATCAACCAGTAAGAACAACAGATATTCACAGCGTACAGGATCACACAGCATCAGGCAGCTTATAAAAGCATGCAACTCCAGCTCCAGGGGGTCCAACACCTTCTTCTAGCCTCCATGGGTATTTACACACACACACACACACACACACACACACACACACACACACACCCCAAATAATAAAAAATAAAAATAAAATTTTATTCTCTGTCTGTCTGTCTGTCTGTCTCTGTCTCTCGTGTGTGTGTGTGTGTGTGTGTGTGTGTGTTTACACGCAGTTGTGTGCCACCTGATGTGGTGCTGGGAATTGGACTCCAGGCCTCTGCAGGAGCGATACATGCTCTTACTGCTGAGCCATCTCCCCAGCCCAGCCAGCATTCTCACAACCCATGAGCACTCCTGTATCCAGACAATCCCATACAAGCACATCCACTGGCCAAGCTGACAAAGACAACCGCTCAGCTGAGACTCTTTTTTAAGGGGACTCTAGGCTACCAGAAATTTATAGTTAATGATAACTAGGCCAGATACTATACAAAATTAGAGCATATTGTTGTGGTTCATATTACTAATTCCATAGAGTTCCTGAGCACTTGCCTAGGTAGACTGAATCTGGGGTGGGCTGGTTTCTAGAACTCAGAAGGAACCAGCCTTGAAGAACTCACTCAGTGTTTGTCTTCATCAGTAATAGAAAACCTCACCATTCAGGCTGCCATACCTTAAAAGTACTTGCTAAAGCACTTGTAAGATTAAAAAAATATTTCTAACACTTGTATCCCCAAATTTCTAAATAATTTATTTACAAAACTCAATCCTCTTGTACTAACTTTGAAAGTTGTTTAGCTATTGTTTGTGTTTGAGGGCCTCATGCATACAAAAATGGTGATTATTTGCTCGCTTGTTTCGCGATTCAAGGGATCAAACCCAAGACCAGCGTTTTAGCCCTGAGCTACACCAAAGTCACTATTTTGACAATGTAGCAATCACTGTGAGTGTGCTGATGTTCAAGAGGAACTTTTAAACTGCATTTTTGTCTTCAAGAGTAGGGATCAGAGCTCACACACACCTGACTTCATCGTTTAATAAATATTTAATGTGTGCTTCTGCTACACTCGGTGTGAATAGGCCCTATGCCAGTGCTGCATGGTTAACAAAGGCCTCGTTCATCTCATGGGCATAGGATGGATGACCGTGACTTCAGAGGACATTGTGGTCTCAGTGTGTCCTCCTGCACTTCTCCCACGGCATGCCTAAGGGTTGGGTGAGAGGGAAAGACCGGCTCTTCACCCAGCCCCAGAAATTCCCCACTTTTCTCTCCAACTAGCTAACCTACCCTTCTTGTTCCCTAAGGGTTCAGGGAACCCTGGCCTCCACCAGTCACACACAGGGCTCCCTTATCAGCAGCCTGACTGGGAACTAATAAGGAGATCTGAAAGGTCATTTATTGGCTCAGGGTTTCCGAGGCAAACACCCCTTTATTATAAGGAAGTATGCTCTCTGCCTTTGGATGTGGTATACAAAGTCTACAATTTTTCTCAGTAGGTACAAACTACTCAGACAAAACGTAAGATGGAAAGGCCAGGCTCCCTCACTCAACCTCAGTCTCGTTCTCAAATTGTGTATCAAATGGCAGTGACAATAAGGTAGAAACCACAGTTAATTCAAAGGTAAATTCTCTAGAGACAGGATATAAATTGTGTAGCCCAGGATGGACGCAAACTGTTTGTGTACAGGATTATGACCTTGAACTCCTGACCCTCTAGCCTCTACCCTCCAGAGTACTGGAGCCAGAGACTGAACTCAGCCCTTGCACACACCAGACAAACAGTCTACCCAGTTACATCCCTACTCTGCATTTTTTTTTCTTTCTACAGTCTAGACCTTTCTCTCTTTACATTAAACCACATACTCATAGGAGAAAGCCCCAGCACTTTGGGTGAACTCAAGTACCTTTCTCTTTGTTGCCCCTCTCCCTTGCCCCCAATCCTTTCCCTTCACCATTTCTGGTTGGCTCCTGGAGTGCTTTATATGCTCAGTACGCACACTAATTCCTGACGTGAAGAAAAAGCTGTTGGTATGCCACCAGTCAGCACTAGTCAGTAACCCAAGACAAGACAAGCCTTCGCATCATAGTCTTAGATAGTGAGGGCAGGACCCCTGCAGCTGAAAATCCTGAAAACCGCCGGGTGGTGGTGGCAGCGGTGCGCGCCTGTAAACCTTTAAACCCAGCACTTGAAGTAGAGGCAAGCGGCTCTTTGAGTTTGAGGCTAGCCTGGACTACAGAACAAATTCTGGGACAGCAAGAGCTACACAGAGAAATCCTATCTCAAAAAAAAGGGGGGGGGGCGGAGAAGGAAAGCAAAACCTTGAAGGCCACGACCCCAAAAGGTTTCATCCCCAGTGTTAAAATTCTGAAGGCAGAAAGTCCCAGACCTCAGCTCCCACTGGAGCAAATGTTCTACAAGTTCTACAACAGGTGGTTTTCCACCCTCCTAACGCTGCCACCCCTAATACAGTTCCTCATGTTGTGGGGATCCCCAACCATAAAATCATTTTCATTGTGATTTCATAACTATAATTTTGCTGCTGTCAGGAATCCTAATGCAAATATCTGTGTTTTCTGATGATCTCAGGCAACCCCAGTTTAAGGGTCATTTGGCCCCGCAAAGGCTCGTGACTCACATGTGTGACATCTCCCATCATGTCAAAGGATGGAAATACTTAGACACCTGGGGGATAATATGTTGAATATTGTCTCTTAAGTGGCTTCTAGGCTGTTACCCCAAAATGAGCTGTGTCTATAAATATGAACTGTCTCACCAACACCACTCTGCCGTGATGACCCCCCTTTGTCAACAGCACTGACAAAGCCTTACTGCCAAGCTCAATCTCAACAATTTGATTTGGATCTTCAGGAAGCATAAAGTGTAAGAACATAATCTGATGTTTATGGTCTGCATGTCCAGACACACACACACACACACACACACACACACACACACACACACGTACACAGATGCAAGCACAACACGCTAAAAGTGTAATTACAAATAAGCAAATAGTATTGGGACTAGAGTCATATTCAAAGCCTTAGGTTTTCAACCTTCCCATCTGGCTATCTAAAGCCCAACCCATCTCCTCAGCTCCATAAATGTGTGTATGTGTGTGTGTGCAAACTATATATTTGTCTTCAAGTTTTATTTGTTTGTTGCTAGGGACACACACGGAGTTTCAAGTACACCCAGCAAACATTCTGCCCCTGAACTACACTCCCGCCCTGTCAAGGGTGTCTCTAAGGATTCCCCAAATCACTACAGAAGCCTGTAACTCCAGCACTCAGGAAGTGGAGGTTAGAAGATCTAGAATTCAAGATTCCTTAGCTATATGGAATCTAATTAAAAGTCAGCTGGGCCAAACAAGACCCTGTCTCAAAAACTAAAAAACAAAACAAAACCCTCATTTTAGGGTAACAATATTATGAAGCAGGGGCTTTGGGAGATAGGTCATTCAGGCAACGCCTCAGAAATGGGATTAGTAAACATAGAAACTAAGGACAAGAGCCTGGCGCATGCCTTTAATCCCAGTACTTGGGAGGCAGAGGCAGGCAGGCACCAACTACCAGCCAGGGCCAGGCCATCACCAGACAATGAACCTGCCAGCACCTCCTTCTTGGAATTTTCACTTTCAAAAACTATAGAGATGAATTTCCGTTATTTATAAAGTAGCCGGTCTACCGGAATTCTAGTCAATGCTGCCCAAAGGAACTGATAGAGAATTTCCAAATGCAAAGCTAATCATGTTACTTCCTTCCCCAAACAGCTCCCGCCCGGGAACTCAAAGTCCGCGGCTCTTTACAGCCCTCACTCAGCCTGATTCCCTGCAATGTCTTTGCACAATCGCTGCTACTGACTTGAAATTCCAGTCTCACCGACCCCACCTAATCCTCCTGGCTGTACGTGCCTCAGGTCACAGTCACAGCCTCTCCATCAGGTCTGAGCTCCTAACTCATTAGGTTTTCATGTGCTGAGTCTGACCCTGCACCTGTACACAGACGCTGCTTCCAGCTCCAATGAGTTCACCACCAGCAAAGTCGGGGGCATGACGGCTGGGTGAGAAGAAAAGCAGAGAGAAGCAGGACCCTGGGAAATAACTCTTGAGTTTATCTGCTCTTTCCTTACAACAGCCTGGCCTGCTTCTCTGGAGATCACACTGACTGGGTGGGAGGTCTCTTTTCCCCCAGGTTATTTAGTTGGTGTATCTGGAGTCTGATGTCCCCAGTTTATTTAGTTAGTAGTATCTGGAGTCTGAAACGCCAGTTCTCTCAGATTTTTGTCCTGTACTTCCTCTTCTTAAAATTCACAAGCTAGCAAAACCCTAATCAGATTTCAAAGTCAGCATTCCTAAGCACCCTCCCCCACCCCAGGCACAGCAGAAGTGGCCCACACGGGGCTCTACCAGCCAGCCTGGAACCCAACACTTCCCTGCCAGCTCCAAGCCTGCCCCCAGACTCAGAGAAGCCCCCCAGGAGCAGGAACATCACCCTTCCAGCCTTCAATTCCACTCTCAACCTAAGACATGGCCAAAGCAAACGTCTGCTTACTTTCTGTTTGAGACAGGGTTGACTTCCAACTCACCGGAGAACCAAGGCTGTCCTTGAACTCTAGGTTCTCCCGCCTCCAAGCCCAAGTGCTTAGGTTGCCCAGGGGCACCACGCTCAGCAGTGTTTTCTAAGAACCTAGTGACCTCGGGGACCGCTGAACTCTCAGCCAAGAGGAAGAGAAACTGCCTCTGCTTCCACCTCCTTACCAGGGGATTCTCAGAATTTATAGGACTTCTTTTTTTTTTCATTAAATACATAATCACTATGAATTAAAGGTATGTTTTACACTCAAGAGTACACGCTTTTACCAGCTTTCTATTTTAGAAACTGGATCCGATTTTAAACTGTTCTTTCTTTCAGCTGGAACACCACTCCCGGCTCTACTCCCAGAACAGAGAGCATCGGGCGCTTGGTTAATGTTTGCTGAATGAATCATGGCTGCGCAGCTATAATAGCTGTCTCTCAGAGAGAACAAGACGTCGGCTGCCTCACAAACTTGAAGCGGAAAAGGAAACCACCTTAACAGCTTGGTCTAGCAACCTAACTAAGCTATTTTTTTTTTTAAGTAAAAAATTTAAAGTGTGCACAAACTATCACCGCAAGTGAGATTCTCAAACTGCTAAGTTTAACCCCAAATGACTCCCCAAATCGGTTACATTGGCAACCTAGTGTCTGGCAAATGTACATCATACACAATGTTTTTTTTTTTGTTTTTGTTTTTTTTTTTGGTTTTTCGAGACAGGGTTTCTCTGTAGCTTTGGTGCCTGTCCTGGAACTAGCGCTTTAGACCAGGCTGGCCTTGAGCTCACAGAGATCCACCCGCCTCTGCCTCCCAAATGCACCACCGGCGCCCAGCTGCTTCAAACGTGTGTTTACAGAATAGCTAAGAACGTGCGTCACCCCACCCCACAAAAAGCAAAACAAAAACAAAACCCTCAGGAGGCAAGTAGGCAGGTGACTGTCAACAGAAGCAATCACCTTGTTTCATTTTGTTTATTTTCTTGAAATGCTTGAGACTAAGCCCTCCAGTACCCTCAGCGAGCACTCTGTCTGTGAGCTGGGAGCCGGGTACTCTAAGTCACATCTAAATGACAATTCTTGGATTGTCTAGAACTTCCTGGCTGTGGAGAGTCGAAAAGCTGCTGCTCAGAGCTAAAATTACCTTGGATTATCACATTTTCTGAATAGAAGCTTTATCAGATACTTCTGTATTTGACCCAGCAGCCTTCTAACACATAGGTAAAAGCCTGGCCATGTATTCTCAACAGACCACTGCCTTCCACTGACCCTAAAGCTAAGAACACCATCGCATAGCATCAGGCGACCAACAGCACAGATTCTCCCACTGCTTAACTGAAGGAACCGAGCAAACTTCGTTTGGAAAAAGAACTCCGTTTCAGACAAGACTAAACCAGGATGAACTCAGGCCCAGTAAGAGTTAGAAACAATTCCAGGAAAAGCCACCCACTATGTCTGCACTGGTCAAAGTGACCCCACCAGGGTGCCCAAACAACATCTGCTTATATCTGCCACCTTCAGGTGTCCTTGCAGGTATCAGATCAAACTGTTGTTGTGAAACTTCACAGTAGATAGGCAATTTCATGGTAGATACAGGAGCTCAAATTTTAGTAATTTTAAAGGCTGATGGGCCATGGCCAACCGAAAGATTTGGGTTCAAGGAGCCATAGGGACAAAACCCTATTCATGGACCACCCGAAGAATGGTGGACTTAGGAATGGGATGGTAGCCCATTCATTCGGCCCCTATCCCCTATTGGCCGAGATCTATTGGCAAAAATGAAAGCTCAGATACATTTCTCTGGAAATGGTTCCGAAAGTTTCCATTGGAATGGGCCGAAACAGGAGGTATGGGATTGGCAGCACATTGCTGTGCGCACACACCCCCCCCCCCCCCGTTTATGTAGAGATCAAATCGGGGGAAGACCCAGTCAAAGTCTGTAAGAATCCCTTGCCCTTAGAGGCTAAGAAAGAAGGGCATCATCCCACATATCAGGCGATTATTAGACTTGGGAGTCCTCTGGCCTGTGCAATCGGCCTGGAACATACCTTTGCTGCCTGTTAAGAAATCACACACCAATGACTATAGATCAGTCCAGGATCCGAGAGAGGTTAATAAAAGGGTGGTTGACAAACACCCCACAGTACCAAACCCTGCTCAGCTGGTTGCCCCCGATCGGCAATGGTATACTATCCTGGAGCTAAAGGATGCCTCTTTCAGTTTGCCTTGGGCTTCCAAGAGCCAATCGTATTTTGCCTTAGAATGGCATGACCCAGAGATTGGGGCCAGCGGCCAACTGACATGGACTAGACTGCCACAAGGATTTAATAATTTTAGCACCATCTTTGATGAAGCACTTCACGAAGATTTGGGTGAGAGTACCAGACCCAAAACCCAGATGTTAGCCTGTTGTAGGATTTTGATGACTTACTAATTGCTGCTGCAGATCAAGAGACCTGTTTGACTAGGACCGAGCCGTTACAGCAAGTTCTGGGAGGCCTAGAGTACCGTGCCTCAGCCAAGGAAGTCCACATCGGCAGGCGACAGGTAACGTACTTGGGGTATATCTTAAAAGAAGGACAACGGTGGCTCTCCAATACACAAAAAGAGATGGTACTTAAGATCCTGGTTCCCCCATGGCCAAACAAGTGACAGAGTTCCTAGGTACCACGGGCTTTGGCCACTTGTGGATCTCAGGCTTTGCCGAGTTGGCCAAACCTCTATAAGAGGCCACTAAGGAAGGACAGGGCTATGGATAGATCACCGTAAACAGGCCTTTGACAAACCCCAATAAAGCATGTTCAGCCCCAGCACTGGGTCTACTAGATGAGACCAAGTCCTTTTATTTGTTCGTGGATGAACGCAAAGGAATAGCTAAAGGTGTCTTGACCCAGAATTTGGGTCCCTGGAAACGGCCAGTAGCCTATTTGTCCACAAAATTAGACCCTGTGGCAGCCAGATGGCCTCCTTGCCTCTGTATAACAGCAGCTGTGGTCTTATTAGTAAAAGATGCTGATAAATTGACTTTGGGACAAGGCCTCACCATAGGCACCCCTCATGCTTTGGAAGGAGTCCTCAAGCAGCCCCCTGATAGGTGGTAACCCTGCCGGAATAACATCCCAGGTATCCACAGTCCTGAACCCACCTACCTTACTGCCTGACTCAGACCTGGAGGTGCCTCTACGCGACTATCCCAGAATCCTGGCCCAGGTACACCGCGTCTGTCCTGACCTGAGAGACACCCCTCTCCCTGACACAGAGGTTACCTGATGTGCTTACGGGAGCAGTTTTGTGCAAAATGAACAGAGGTGTGCAGGGGCTGCAGTGACCACGTCAGAGGAGGTGGTCTGGGCTGAACCAATGCCAGCTGGCATCTCTGCGCAGAGGGCTGAACTGGTGGCCTTGACAAAGGTCCTGGAGCTGGGACAGGGGAGAAAAATCAATACCTACACTGACAGCCCTTGTGCATTTGCTACCGCACAGGTGCGTGGGGCAACAGATAAAGAGAGGGGATTGTAAACTGTAGAGGGGAAGGACTATCAGAAATAAAGAGGAGATTCTAGCCCTTCTCTAAGCCCTATGGAAAGTAGCCATCATACATTGTCTGGGCACTAGGGGGATGGACCTATTCCCAGAGGTAACAATCTGGCAGATGAAACTGCCCGGGAAGTAGTGCCAGGAGAACCTGACCTGGATAAAGTCTCTCCCTATGACACAATGTCCGGAAGGATGGTGGCGCTCAGCTGACTGTAAAGTCATGTCACATGACCACCTGGGAAAGAAGCTGCTCCCAAAGCTCTACTGCTCCTCTCATAGGAGGATTCGCAGAACCCAAGACTTATTGAGGCGCTTTGAAGTTAAAATCAGAGACAGGCAGCAGAAAATCGCGGACATAGTTTCTAATAGAAGGCCTGTCAACTAACCAATGCTGCTGCCGATCCCAAACACCCTGGGAGCCGACTCAGAGGAAAGAAGCCTGGTGTGTATTGGGAGGTGGATTTCACTGAAGTCAAATCTGGCAAATATGAGTATAAATATTTGTTAGTGTTAAAAGACGCCTTCTCGGGTGTTGTGATAGGAGCGGCGGGCTATGTTCCTGGTACCCGGCCACACACAGGGCTAGCTTATGCCCAAAATAATTACAGGGAAACTGTATTCTTTTTTTTTTTTTTTTTTTTTTGGTTTTTCGAGACAGGGTTTCTCTGTGGTTTTGGAGCCTGTCCTGGAACTAGCTCTTGTAGACCCAGGCTGGTCTCGAACTCACAGAGATCCGCCTGCCTCTGCTTCCCAAGTGCTGGGATTAAAGGCGTGCGCCACCACCGCCCGGCTGAAACTGTATTCTTTTAAACACTGCTTGGCCCATTAGTTCCAGCCTCTTATTGGCTAACTCTTACATATTGATCTAACCCATTTCTAATATTCTGTGTAGCACCACGAGCTGGCTTACCAGGGAAGATCTTAACCTGCGTCTGTCTGGAGTGGGAGAATCATGGCGACTCATCAGCTTGGCTTCTTTCTCCCAGCAATCTGTTCTGTCTACTCCGCCTACCTAATTTTCTGTCCTATCAGGCCAAGCAGTTTTCTTTACTAGTTAACCAATGAAAGCAACAGATAATATACAAGACCCACCTCCATCACTCGGGCTGATCAGAAGCATTCCCCACCAACATGAGACAGCACTGGCACTAGTGGTGGTGAAGAAGTTTCTAGAAGACATCCTGCGTGGGTACGGGTTTCCTACTGTGCTAGGGACAAACAATGGACCAGCTTTTGTGTCCCAAGTGAGTCAGAGTTTAGCCACCGTCCTGGGGAATGATTGAAAATTACATTGTGCATATAGACTCCAGAGTTCAGGACAGGTAAAACGCAGGAATAGAACTCTAAAAGAAACCCTTTCTAAATTAGGCCTGGAGACTGGTGCGGATTGGGTGACTCTCCTCCCCTGTGCCTTGTTTAGGGTTAGAAACTCTCCTTACCAAATGGGGCTGACACCTTTTGAGATTATGTTTGGTACCCCATCCCTGTTGTCCCCAGCTTGCAGACAGAACTCCTGGCAAAGTTGGATGATCGAGAACTTCTTGACTCTATACAGAAAATCATGTATGGCCAAAGCTTAGGGCCCTTAATGAGTCTGGTGTCCCTCTTGAACACCATAGGTTTCAGTCAGGGGGCTGGGTCTATGCTAAGAGACATCTGCTAGAACCCAGTGAAAGGACCCTTCGTCATTCTGCTGACCACTGACCACGCCATCATCAATCTCGATGGCAGTTGGCATGACTACATGACTGCCATCAAGGTTGACAGCATAGCTCCTGGATCCACTATACCCACGCCAAACCTGCTGATCCCTTCGCACTCAAAGAGCACCGTTGAGATGGATGGGAGGTTGCCAAGGACCCAAGCAACCCACTCAAGCTGTGAACTCGGTGTTCCAAGAGGTGGCAATCTTAATGATTTTGCTATCTGTATGTACTGTGCCTATGAGACGTTCCTCGGGAAATCCACATACCCCCCTAAATTTGACTCGGCAACTCATAAGAACTACTCGGGGATACATTCAGGATAAGAACATCATAGTCCAAGTGTCTAAAGCCGGCCCCATTTTAACTGTGTTCCCCAATATAACTGTGAATCTCTGCCACTTCTATCCCCCATGACCCAGACATTGGCCCTCATTTGCCCTCTGCTTCTCACTACTGCAGCGCAGGGAACCACATTGTTATATATGCCCACAACATCCAGCCGGCAGAGTCTGGAAAGACCAGCTGTGATGTGGGGGATGGGATGACTAGTATTGTGCCAGTTGGTCTTATGTGTTCACTAGGCACTTATGGAGGAACCCCCTCTTAAGAAGGATTACATCTCCCTGAAACGCCTCATTCCCCCCAGCATAAAATAGATAGCACACAGTTTTCTCCCCAGCCTTAAGCGAATGCAAGTGGGAGGCTGTCGGGAGCACTGGTGTAACCCTGTAAATATAACCTCCACCAAGGTGGGGTAGGGCAGAGAAGAGAAGATACATGGATCAAAGGATGTACTTGGGAAATCAGACATTAGGATAAGCTTCAATGGTTTGGACAGGCACCCGACCCAGGAGCTACAGTCACTGTAAGATTGCTTGCTGGCTATCCTACCACTGTAATAGTGATAGGGCCCAATCAAGTTAAACCCAGGCCCAAGCCCAAGCCTGTCCCCATACCTCAGCCCCTTAAACCTAAGCCCACCATCTCCATGCCCCAACGACAACAGTCACGTTCTTGGCTGGCAACACCATGACAGTAACTCCCCAGGCCTCAACCTCGGTATCTTTCACTGTAATGTGTTCTTTTTCTTTCTGTCTCTCCCCTTCCACTCCTCATTTGATATTGTTATTACTGTCATCATTGATGTTAACGGCAGTTGACAGCACCATCACCCCAAGCAGGGGTCCAGTTGAGACGGACCTGCTTCTTGAGTTGGTGCAAAGATCATTCATGGTTTCAAATTCTACTGAGCCAAACTTAACACCTTCTTGTTGGCTTTGTTATGACACTGCACCCCCTTATTGTGAGGGCATTGCTATTATGGGAAATTACCCCTTGGAGACTGAGCATGACCAATGCTGTTGGCAATCTAAGGCCAACCTGACCCTTGAAGAAGTAACGGGTCAAGGGTTCTGTATAGGTGCCATGCCAAATGACACACGAGCACTATGCAATCAAACCTCAGCCCCTCCCACCTCCCTAGGAAGTCTAATTCCTCCTAAAGATACTTGGTGGGCATGTTCCTCTGATGTGCCCATACAAGATCCTTAATGACAGCAAAGGATTCTGTATTTTGGTGCAACTGGTCCCCAGGCTGATTTGTCACTCAAACAAGGAACCACTAAATAGACTAGGAACCCCAGTCATGGGGCAAGTTAGGAGAAAACCTACGTCCACTCTTACCCTAAGTATATTGCTGGGAGCTAGCCTAGGCAAACTGGGAATGGAGACGGCCTCCCTGATTACTCAAAATTAGCATTATTCCAGCCAACACGCTGTTACAGACACAGATACAGAGTGATTAAAAAACTCCGTCTCTCACTTACAGAAATCTCTAACGTCTTCAGCAGAAGTCATGTTACAAAATAGAAGATGCTTAGACCTAACTTTTCTTCAGCAAGGGGCACTCTGAGCTGCATTAGGAGAAAAATGTTCATTCTGTATAGATCATAGCGGGGTGGTAAAAGACAATATGGCCAAGGTGAGAGAGAACAAGAGGCCAATCAGGGAGGGTTTGAATCTTGGTTTAACAGTTCCCCTTAGCTGACTACTTTAATCTCCACCCTACTGAGCCCCCTCTTCATATTATCTTACTCCTAACTCTGCATCCTAAACAGGCTGGTATAATTCATGAAAGAGAGGCTTGGGCAATTCAGATAATGGTCACCAGCTATCAGCCAGGGGCTCTGATGGAATTAGATAATTTAAGACGAGATCGAGACCCATAATGAGGCTCTCGGAACAAAGAAGAGAAGAGACTAAAGGGACTAAACAAACTCCATTTTGAAAAAGAACTCCATTTTAGACAAAGCCCAACCAGGAGATGAACTCAGTCCTAGTAAATGTCCCACTAAAAGTAAAAGTTTGGGGGTCTTGAGACATGGGCACAATAGTAACCGCTTGAGCAAATGTGTTTGGAAAACGCCTTGATTTATGACTATGGTTTGTCCTGTGGCTATAAAAGCTCCTATAAGCACTTCCAGAATGGAGCATGCCATTTGGGGCAATGTGAATCCATGTGTCCCAATGTGTGGTCATTCGTATTTGGCACAGAATGAATACACTCTCTGCTCCCTTTGGGATGAGAGCTGTAGCTTGATTGGACATATCTCTATCTCCAGAACACGCATCCTTTCTAATAAAACTCTCTATTACGGAAGTACTTAAAACTGTATGCCATGTTCTTTTAATATAAAAACACAATCATAATCACTACGTAATATACTTTGGGGAGGAAAATCAGGTTGTCTAATGAAAAAAAATCAGGCCAGATATGGTAGCACACACCTGGAAACCCAGCACCAAAGAATCTGAGATAGGAGGACTGCTTTGACTTTGAGACCAGCCTAGGACACGTGGAGACGCTATCTCTAGCAAACAAACGGGGCTGGCAGGAATAGTTCAGAAGATAAAGGCATGTTCAGCTAAGTCTGAAGGCATGAGTTCAGTTCCAGAAACCCACTTTCTGAAAGGAGAGAATCGACTCCAAAAATTATCCGCTGACTTCCACATGTAAAGAAAGAGACCTGGTCCGCTGTCCTCATCAACTTAGACCATGAAACCCAATATGGACAAGTTCAACAGAACCGCCACATATGGGCTGCCCATGCATGCTTCAGCATTGCCAGGGCAGACACTTCATTCATTTTCACTCATTCCACATGTAAATGGTGGCGCATGCACACATACGCGCTGAAGCAAGAATGTGCGCTTGCACGTGAACACACACACATGCTTATATACCACACACACATACCACACACACACACACACATAAATATATGTAATGAAATCTTAAACAGTATGTAAAGAAGGCAAACAATTTCAATGTTGGATAACGAAGCTGAATTGCCATCTATTCAAAAATGCGCTGGGCTGTGGTGGCGCACGCCTTTAATCCCAGCACTCGGGAGGCAGAGGCAGGTGGATCTCTGTGAGTTTGAGGCCAGCCTGGTCTGCAAGAGCTAGTTCTGGGACAGGCAACAAAGCCACAGAGAAACCAAAGAAAAAGAAATAAAAAGGTTTATTTCTGCTGGTAATTAATTTTAACTGGAGCTGCCTGAAGCCCAGGGGCCTTAACGTTTGTCTTTTACCTGTAAACACCAAAAGAATGCCTCTGAGAAGCAAGGTGTTGAAGATGCTAACAGGAGAGGTGAGATTTCTGGAAGAATAAAACACAGACAATGTTTCTGCCCCCTGGAATGAGCACCAGTTCCGAGGTTTCTTTGTTGATATTTGGTGTTTGCAGTGCCAGGATGGAACCCATAGCCTTGTAGATGGCAGACAACTGCTCTCTGCCACTGACCTACAATCTTCTTTTAAGAATGAATATTCAGAATACCCAATTAAGCACATGTTAAGTGCCTGGGAGATTTAAAGAAGAAGAGGTTTACTGCAAGAGCGCAGCAGCTTCCTCTCCCTAGTTCCTGACCATGGAGAGCATGTTAGCCATTTTTGGGGAACTCTTTGGCATCTTTTCAGAGGGCAGTTTAGTTTTCACTTTAAAAACTCGGGGCTTAGACAGACTGTCACAAGACACCAAGAATATTTAGAGGAAGGAAGCAGAGTTACAAGGCTGTGCCAGGATGATATGGTTAGTAAGTGCTATAGTAAGAGAATCAGCAGTGAATAAGACAGCAACAGACGGCAATCCATCCAGGCTGCTCCCCGCAGTTTCTTCCAAACCTAAACATCCCTACATACCCTCAAGGGAACATTGTGTAGCACCCCTGTTCTTAATGCTCAAACTAGAAACATGGAGACACACCTTCCATCTGTTAAAGGCCCACTGAGCCAGCAAAGGTCTTACTCAGCATCTCACCTGGACAAGCAGCAGAGCGCATCACAACTATTGTTTGATATTTCACAAAAAACTCTGGCCAATGAAATGACAGAAAGGAAATACAGCTTACAGCTGCTAGTCTACAAGAGAAGAAACTAAGTTTGTCAGTCTGGAATGATCTTTCTATTCTGTTCTCCAACAACTGCAAAAAAAAAAGAAAGAAAGAAAGAAAAAAGAAATAACCTCTTGCAAGTTCTAACCAATCGGAAGCATTTCTACTGCTTGCAGTGGCTATCTAGATGACGGAGCTTAGATTTCCGAGGAAATCAAGTAATACCTCACTCATTTAACTTGTCACTCTAAGAGTCCAGGGCTGGTCTCTGCGGTTGCCTCTACTCAGAGCAAGCCACCTGTCTCAAATTTCTGGGCAACTCTACACTCACTAGGTACAGGGCATGTGCTCAGGTAAAAGCACCTTATTTTGCCCTTTCATGCCACTGCAGAGCTAGAAAGAAGCAAACGCTAAAATCCATTTTTAAAAAAATTTAAAAATCAATCTATGTATTACCTTAGCTAATGAACAACCACAAAGACCGATTTCTTTTTCTTTTTCTTTTCTTCTTTCCCCCCCACTTTTGGTAACACATTTTCCATCTGAACAAACCTTACAGAACTTGCAAGCCATGAAGAACCTGCAACACAGCAAGCAGAGGGCAGCTGGGCCCGCTCCCAAAGCTCCTGAGGCCGCGGACCGCAAAGGGGGGGGGGGGGATGGAGCCCGGGGGGCGCGCGCTGGGGAGGGGCTCCCGTCTCCATGACGACCGCTCTGGCGGGGTGGAGTGGGGGTATATCGGGGGTGGGGGAATCTGCGGGGACGGCCTACCGTGTAGCCGCGCTCCAGATCGCTGTCCTCGTGGCGAAAGGACGGGATGTAGACCTCCATGGCCGCGGCGAGGCCGCGCCACTCTCGGCTCCGCAGCACCGTGCAGGCCGCCCCGCCTCCCGCTGCCCTCCCGGCGCGCGCGCGCGTGCGCGCAGCCCAAGGTGCACGGCCGGGACCGGGATCCGCGGCGCGGGGGCAGCGGGCGCGGGCAGCGTGAGGCTCGGCGGGGCCGAAGTGTGGGGCCTGCAGGGCGGCGCGGATCAGCTGGGCCCAGGAGGCGGGGCTTGCGGGCCGGAGTCTGCACCGGCGGGTGTGCGCGGCCACGCGGGGCGCCGCCACCCGGGTCTCTCCTGCCCTGCGGGCTCCGGATCTGCAGGGCGCCACCCGAGAGTGGGAGCCAGTGGAGGACGGAAAATGATGGCGATCGAGGTTCTGCCCTGCTAGGGCTGACTTCGGCTTTGGTGCTGACCTAGGCAAACCGTGCCAACTTTCACTGGGACTGCTGCGGCTGCACCCCATTCAGCTAACCCAGCCTTCCGAGCCTGGGGGTGCGACCGCATAGTCTCAAAGTGACTAATGCCCGCTCTAGTTTCAAGACATTCACTGCTTCTAAGGAACTGTAAGTGGACAAGATAGAAGTGATTGCTTAAAAGTGTGGTGGCCAGACAGTGCCTGTCCCTCAGCCGCACTTAGCTGCCTCCTGGATAGTTCAGGAAAGTGGATTATGAAGTTACTCAAGGAAACTGAGTTTCTTTCTTATGTTAGTGCAGAATAGCATTTGGAAGAAACTGTGGGACACACAGCTGTGATGTAACCCACATCTCATCTGATGTCAAGCGCAACACTGACCAGCCAGTGGCTTCTTGAGTTTACAGTAAGTAAACAGTTGCTTCCACTCACTTTGCCCTTGAGGACAGGGGGCATTTCAACATAAATTCTACAGAGGGAGATGAACCCTAAATCATAGAGAAAGTGCTCTTGTTTCTTCCTCCTCTTCTTTGTTTTGTTTTTTTGTTTTTGTTTTGTGTGGTTTTTTTTTTTTTTTGGTTTTTGTTTTGTTTTGTTTTGAGACGGGGTTTCTCTGTGTAACACCTCTGGCTGTCCTGGAACTCACAGAGCTCTGCCTGCCTCTGCCACCCATGTGCCACCACCGCCCCGCAGCGACGGTCTGGGTTCTTGCCTGCTGTGGACTTAGAGGTCCTCCACAGCCACATCTGAAGAGGCGTTCTCCTCGACTCAGCACCTACAGCCCCAGGATGTGACCTCTTACCTGTAGCCACCTGCACTTCCTGAATCCAACAGTCCTGTGGTCCCTTGTAGATTGTTTTAGCCCCTGGCAAGTGTCACATTGTATTGTGTGATTTCTCACCCTTTTTCTGGGTAAATTTTAATTTCTATTCAAAAGTACAATTGCCTTAAAAGAAAATGTGTTATCGTGGGTTGTGATGGACCTGACCTTTAATTCCAGAACTAGGGAGGCAGAAGCAAGCAGATATCTGTAAGGTCCAGGACAGCCAGGGCTACACAGTGAGACCGTGGTTTTTTGTTTGTTTGTTTTGGTTTGTTTTAAATTGTATTAGAGCCAATGAGCTGGCTCAGTGGGTCTAGGTGCTTGCCTGATGAACTCCTAGATTCAATGCCTGGAACCTACATGTTGGCAAGAGTGAACCAAGTGCCACCAATTGCACTCTGACCTCCAACACCCACTCACCCCCACCTCTCCCACACAGCAAATAAATAAATGCATTATTCTCCCTGTTCTCGTTATTTTTTTGTTTTTGTTTGTTTGGTTTTGGTTTTTCGAGACAGAGTTTCTCTGTAGCTTTTGGAACCTGTCCTGGAACTAGCTCTTGTTTGACACAAGTTAGAATCGAAGAAGAGGTACTCTGTCAGATTACCAGGAGAGAAGTCTGTGGGGCATTTTTGATTGCTAATTGATAGCACTGTGCGCAGTGCCACCTCTGGGTGGGGGAGGTCCTGGGTGGTCTAAGGAAGCAAACAGACAAGCCATGGGAGAGCAAGCAGCAGGCAGCTGTCTTCTGTGGTCCTGGTCTCTGCTTCAGTTCCTGCTGCCAGGTTCCTGCTCTTAAGTTCCTGCCATGACGTCCCTTCTTGATGGATTACCACTGTGAGCTCAAAGAAACCATTTCCTCTCCAAATTGCTTTTGATCAGTGTTTTAACAGGGCAATAGAAATGGAGCCAAGACACTTTTCTGTGGTACTATATCTGGTGCATATTTTTCTAGAATCTAAGTACTTACACAAAACGCGTAGAAGAGGTCAGGCCCTGTGTATAAACTTCATGTCACATCCCAGGAAGGAAGTGTTGTGTGCCGCTATCTGCAGTGGAACTTACAAAGTTAGAAAATCAGTAGTGTTTCTGGATTGTTGTGTTTGGATATCTTTGCTTTCTGTTTGTTTCTGTAATCAGGCTGTTTGTTTCTTAAAACACAACCTCACTATATAGCCCAGGCTACCTCAAACTTAAAATCCTCTTGCCTTGGCCTCTTGTTGTGTGACAGGGGTTGTAGATTTGCACTCCCCCCAACACACATACATAGGATACTTCCACTTACCAAGAGGGATATTCAATCTCCTCCCTTCTCCCCCCTCGCACCCACTTTTGCCTTTTGCCTTAATTCTGTAGCTAAAACTCAGGCTCTTTATTGAAGAAGAATGGAAAGTGGGCACCCTTGTCTCCTTCCTGATCTTTGAGGAAATGCATTCAGGTTTTCGCCACTAAGTATAAAGTTGACCATAGGTTTATGATGCGTAGCCTTTATTGTGTTGAGGTATGTCTGACCACTGTTATTCTGGGCTTTCATCACGAAGGGACGCCAAAGGCCTTTTCTGTGTCCATTGGAATGACCTAATGATTTGTGTCTGATTTGCATATGTTGAAGCATTCTCCCAGATTAAACCAGCATCATTGTAGTGCATACCTTTTTTAAAAAAATGTATTGTGGTGAATTCAGTTTACAGGTATTTTATAAAGAATTTTTGTATCTGTGTCCATCAGGGATAGTGGTATTCAGTTTTTTCTTCTTTTCTCACGCGGTTTGGGTCTCAGGATAATGACAGGGTGTGTGTTTATTTGTTTGTTTGTTTGTTTTGGGTGAGGTGGTGGCCAAGGTTAGCCTGGGTGAAAAATCAGGAGTTCAAGGTCATTCTTAGCCACCCAGGCTTGGCCAGCCAGGTCTGGCCTCTCTAGTTTGTGGTACAGAGGTCTTTCACGCGTGGAATGAGTTAGACTGGTTTGTCTTAGTTTCTTTTCTTCCTTCCCTTTCCAACCCGTGGGACAGCTTGAGGAGTATTAGTGTTTGCTGTTTCTTAGAGGCGCCCTAGAATTCTTTGTCAGGAGACAATGACTGCTTCCATCATGCTGCAGGTTATGGATGTGTTTAACATGGATCCTCTTGCTTGAGTTTTGATAGGTCATATGTGTCTATAAACATACTCATTTCTAGATTTCCCATGTTTTCAGAGTATCAGTTTAGATCAGCTTGCCTCAGCGGATGGGGAGGGGAATGGGTGTGGCTTGTCTCTTAAAGGGACCAAAACCATAACAGTGACCCTCTGGGGTTGATGCCTCCTCCCCCTTTTTCTAATTTTGTTAATTCGAGCCTTCTCTTTTTTTTTGATTATTTGGTAAAGGTTTGGTCGATCTTGTCTTTTTCCACAAAACTTTATTTTTCTTTGTTTTGTTTGCTTTGTGTTGTTCTTTTAGTGTCCGTCCCTTAATTTCTAGTTGGGTTTTTATAATTTTGTTCAATACTATGCTGGGTTGTATCTCATTCTTGTTCTTCTAAAACATGATCAAATTATTTATGTGAGGTCTCTGGGGTTTTTCTTTTACACGCGGATGTGTGGCGTGCATACACATGCACAAGTGTGTGGTGTGGATGCATATCTCTATGTGCACGTGTGCGCATGTATGTAGAAAATTGAAATTGAATTGTGGTAGGATGTTTTTTAAACACTCCCCACTTTATTTTCTGGGTCGGAATCTCAGGAGCTCTCCAGTCCCAGATAGTCTAGCCAGCTTGCCCCTGACCATCCTCTGCCTCCTGGGTGTTGGGATTACAGGCAGCCACCATGCCCACCTGGCTTTTACGTGGGGTTAGGGATCTATCCAGTCAAGTGTTGGCCTGCTAATCCTTTCTCTGCTTTTTAATAGAAGCACTCAGAGCTCTGAACTTTCTTCTTTGCTGTTTCCCACATGCTCTGATAAGGTGTGCTTTTTATTTTCATTCAGTTGTAGCAATTTTTAAATTTCTCCTCTGATTTTTCCAATTCCAAAGTGGTTTCTTAAGTCTCCATGTATTTGCCTATTTTCTGTGTTTCCCCTTGCCATTGCATTCTAGGTCTGATTCACTTTAATCAAGCAAGGTGCAAGAAATTATTCCAATTTTTTTCTTTGTTCCTATTGGCCGTATATCGTAAAGTGTGATCATTCCAGAGAGTTCTGAAGAGAAGGATGTGCATCCTGCGTCTTCTGGAAATACCTGTTAAGTCTATTTGATCTATTATGTCAAATATTGTTGACATTTGTCAGCTCTTAGTTTTGATGACCTACCTATTGACTAGATAAAGGTACTGAAGTCACTCACTATTATTATATCAGGACCTTTCTGTCTTTTTATGTCTGACTGTGTGTATGAAACTAGGACCTTCACGCGGTCAACAAGACAAAATGACAGCTACAGAATGGGAAAAGATCATCACTAACCCCACATCAGACAGAGGTCTGATCTCCAAAATATACAAAGAACTCAAGAAATTGGACACCAAAAGAACACATAATCCAATTTAAAAAACGGAGTGCAGACCTAAACAGAGAACTCTCAACAGGGGAATCTAAAATGGCTGAAAGACACTTAAGGAAATGTTCAACATCCTTAGTCATCAGAGAAATACAAATCAAAAGAACTCTGAGATTCCATCTTACACCTGTAAGAATGGCCAAGATCAAAAACACTGATGACAACTTATGCTGGAGAGGTTGTGGGGAAAAGGGGACACTTCTGCATTGCTGGTGGGAATGCAAGCTGGTACAACCCCTTTGGATGTCAATGTGGAGATTTCTCAGAAAATTAGGAAACAACCTACCTCAAGACCCAGCAATACCACTTTTGGGTATATATCCAAAGAATGCTTTATCATGCCACAAGGACATGTGTTCAACTATGTTCATAGCAGCATTGTTTGTCATAGCCAGAACCTGGAAACAACCTAAATGTCCCTCAACCAAAGAATGGATAAGGAAAATGTAATACATTTACACAATGGAGTACTACACAGCAGAAAAAAATAACAACATCTTGAACTTTGCAGGAAAATGGATGGAGCTAGAAAACATCATTTTGAGTGAGGTAACCCAGACACAGAAAGACAGTTATCACATGTACTCACTCATAAGTGGTTTTTAAACATAAAGCAAAGAAAGCCAGCCTACAAACCACAATCCCAGAGAATTTAGACAACAATGAGGACACTAAGAAAGACTTATATAGATCTAATCTACATGGGAAGTAGAAAGTAGAAGAAGGCAAGATCTCCTGAGTAAATTGAGAGCAAGGGGACCTTGGGGGGGAGGGTTGAAGGGGGGAGAGGAGAGGCAGGGAGGGGAGCAGAGAAAAGAGTAGCTCAATAAATGTCAATAAAAAATAAAAATAAAAAGCATTAATCTTCTGGGGGGTAGTGGAATGCTAAGGGCTAAACCCAGGACCTCACAAAAGAAAGAAAGAAAGAAAGAAAGAAAGAAAGAAAGAAAGAAAGAAAGAAAGACCTTCAATGTTCAGTGCCTATATACTCAATATTCTGTATCCAGCCAGGAAGTGGATTTTCCTTTTATTAATATGTTGTGCCATCTTTGTCTCTTTGAATTAATTTTGGCTTTAAGTTAATTCCATCCGGGTTTCGCGGGGCGGGCGAACCCCATGGAGGCGAACCAGCAGGTCCAGAAGGGCCCCCTGAAGCTGAAAGGCTTCGCGGAGCTGGGCTTGACGAAGCGGAAGAAGAAAAAAAGACAAAGACAAGGCCAAGCTGCTGGAGGCCGTGGGGACGAGTAAGAAGAGCGAGGAGGAGAAGAGGCGCTGCCTGGACAAGCGCACGCCAGCGCAGGCGGCCTTCGAGAAGATGCAGGAGAAACGGCAAATGGAAAGAATCCTGAAGAAGGTGTCCAAAACCCATAAGCAGAGAGTGGAGGACTTCAACCGACACCTGGACACACTCACCGAGCACTGACATTCCTAAAGTCAGCTGGACCAAGTAACTTGCCCCGGTGCAAAAGACAGGTCAGGCTGGCTGTTTTGCTCACGTCGGTGTTTTCTAGAATGCCCTACACCTGCCTGGTACATCTGCTGAAACCAGACTTTTCTGAAACTTGATTAAAGTCAGGCTGTTCTTTCACCGGGTGTACCCTTTTCTATTTGGACTGCAACATTGTGCTTTGACAGGCTCGGGTCTTTTCTGGGTTAGGCCCATGGAAGGAGGGTACCCTTCCCACCCTGATTGTGGCATCTGTCTTCATCTGCACCATAATGCCAGGACAGGAAGCTCCCACCTGTGGCCCACCACACAAGTTTCCACAGTGCCGCTGCTTTTGGGCCACCTGGACATCAGACCACACAGCCTACATTGAGCAACAGCCACCTGAAGCAAGGATGGGACACAGGTCTCCAGCACATACCCTGCCCCTCAATCCACCTGGTGGTTGCCATTGCAGACATTGCTAATCAATCCAGTTTTCAATGATGGCACCTGGGGCTCCAAGCATATGGCACATGCCATAAGCCTGCTTGGCATTCCTGGCTTAAGGACACCAAATACCAGACAATGCCAGGGCAAAGTGCCAGCAGACCTGGTGTGGTGGGAGGGCCCTGGTGCAGATTCTGTAGAGCTTCGTCATCTGAGAGTCTAGGTGGACCTCTTGGAGAACCTGTGCACACACTGGAGAGAAGCAACTTCTGTTACCATGGATACTGAAAGGCTACCAGGAATCCCTGGAGCTGGCATGTAGAATAAAGCAAGTGTCAGTCATGGAAAAAAAAAGTTATTTCCATCCGTTATAAGAATAAAGGTAGCTGATTCTAATGGAAATCTACTTTTGCCACCCTTAACACTTCCTTTCTTCGGCCATCTTTGTCAGGGAGGTTTATCTGTTTGGAGGCAACACATAGTTGGATCTTGTTTCTTAATCCTGTGTCTTTTGTTTTGTTTTTTAACAGAGTCTTGCTCTAAGTCTTGTTATGTTGTCTACCTTGATCTCATATTTGTGGCCGTCCCTCTACTTTAGTCTCCTGGGTGCTGGGATTACAGGGATCACCATCCCTTCTAATCCGTGTTGTCTTTTTTTTTTTTTTTTTTTGACCATCCCCTAGGCGGATTGCATTTTATTTAATATGTGCTGGAGTTTTCCATTCTGGGGCAGGGGTTGGCCGGACAGTGAGCAGCATCCACTTCTGCAGGCCACACTGCATCTGTGAGGGGCGCGCACAGAATTCTCCGTGTTGTCTTTTGAACCCCATATATAGATCAGGCTGGCCTGGACCTCAAAGAGATCTGCCTACCTCTGCCTCTCAACTGAAATGATTAAAGGCCTGCGCCACCGCACCCTGTCATGACACCAGTACACACTGGCACAAGTCAGACCTAGCTTCATGTCCTCCAGTACTTCGTTTTCCAGATGTCCAGAATGTTCTGAAGCGAGAAGACATGTTTGCTTGTGGAGCAATAGTCCCTGGAGAACAGCCAAGGAAACAGCACTGAGGCCTCTGGCCTGCCCTCTCAGAGGTCTCCTCCCCTCCTCTCATCTCCCTTCCCCTCCACCCCTTCCCTTCCTTTTTGAAATGGAATCTCATTATTCAGTGCAGGCTGGCCTCAGAGGCAGTCTTCCCGTGCAGCTTCCCCCCTGGTGGGATCAGGACTTAGCCATCCTGTCTAGTTTATGGTCTCTTTCCCCTCTGCTGAGCCTTTGCTTCCATAGGGCCTGCAGGCCTTACCATAGGGGTTTTCTGGCAGGAGCCATACGAAGACAACCAGACACTTAGCAGACACTCCTAATATGCCAATCCTAGCCTTACTTTTACTTCCCTGGGGTGGGGGTGGGGGCGCAAATCTCACGTGATCATGAAGTCTGGCTACTTCTCTACTACAAGCTATGGACTCAGGTATTAGGCCCTGGCTCAGCTGTCTAAAGACTTTTGGCCCTGGGCTGATCTGTGCTTCCCACAGGGCACGCTGTTTTATTTCTGCGGGCCATGCTTTCCCTATGTGTGGAAAGTTCCCTTGCAGCTAGCAGTGTGAATAACTCCACCCACCCACTGCTCTGGAATCTCAGCAGCCCCCTCTCAAGGGAGGCCCCATGGGCAGCACGTCTCAGACGCCAGCCACTGTGCCCTGCAGCCAGCTCTGGTTCCAGGTGCTCAGGGCTCGGTGTGTGAGGTGGGTGGCAGGGTTGGTGGCTACCAGAGAAAGCCAGCAGGCTCCCTGCCCACCTGCGTGTTGTCCTTTCATGGAATTGATTCCTTCCTGTGTTCTACTGACTGAGACTTTCTTCTTCTGTGTGTACAGTCATCGGCTGCAGTGCTGGCTCCATAGTCCTGAATCGCTTTAGTTTGTACTTGTCATTTCTCGTTACTTTGTTGAAACATACTGCACTGTGTAGCCCTGTGTGATTTCCTGTGTAGACTAGGAGAGTGAACTCTGATCATCCTGCCCCTGACACATAAGGATGACCAACGTGTCCTACAGCACCAAACATCTTCATTTCTCTCACTGTAGCCTTTTTTCCTTTTTCTTTGAGGTAGGGCTCGTGTAGCCTGGCTCCAGCCCTGACCTTGCTGCCTCTAAGCATGGACTACAACCTCCTTCTTCTATCCATCCCCGTTTCGTGCCAGGTGCTGGGGACTGAACCCAGGGCCTCGAAGGCAAGAACTCTACCGTGAGATTCTGTCCCCAGTCCTCTCTTAGTGTTCCCAACAGCTTTCCCCTCATAACGGTCAACAGAATACTAAATAAATTCAACCATGTGTTTTAGGTCCTGCTTTCTGATAGCTGAAGAAAATGACACGTGTGTGTACGCGTGTTTTGCTTCGTTGTATTTTTGTTGTTGATAAAGGGTCTTCCTTTAGAACCCTGGCTCCCCTGGAACTCCCTATGTAGACCAGGCTGACCTTGTACTCCCAGAGATCCTACTGCCCCTGCCTCCTGGCATGGCTTCTGTAGATGGCAGTTTCTGTCCTACCTGGTCCCGCAGCCTGAGTTCAGTCCCAAAGAAACACACAGAGGCTTATGTTAATTATAAACTGGTTGACTTATTAGCTCAGGTTAATTATTACCTAGCTCTTACACCTTAAATTAACTAATAATTCTTGTCTATGTTTAGCCATGTGGCTTGGTGCTTTTTCTCAGGGAGGCATTCTCATCTTGCTTCCTCTGTGTCTGACTGGTGACTGTGTCTCTGCCTTTTCTCTTCCCAGAATTCTCTTAGTCTGGTTGCCCTGCCTATATTTCCTGCCTGGATACTAGTCAATCAGTATTTTATTAAACTAATATAAGCGACACATCTTTATAGTGTACAAGAGCATTATTCCACAGCATTTCCCCTTTTCTCTTTTCATAACAAGAACTATGAACCTTATCTCTTTTGTTTAGCTTTTTCCCCCCCTGACCATTATCCATAACAACTTATAACCAACACTCTAAACAAAGACAAACATCCATAATCCATTTTTTGGGGGAAATGTGGGCATAGTTTTCTAGGCTACTTCCTGCTGCTTGGGGGTGTTGGTAATCTTATGGGATCCAAAGAAAATTTAGGATTAGGGTCAAGTCCCGACTGGAGTATTCTGTGAAGCTGGATCATCTCAGAGCAGTCTTGGAAGTTTTTCTGAATGCAGAACTCATAAGCAGCTGCAACAGACATGCTCTGAAACATTAGCTAATCTGGGCCATCCATTCCTATTGGAGATATTTCAGGGGGCATTCCTTGATCAAACTTGATTTTTCTTAACCCAGGATGAATCCACAGCCTCTCATTTCCTGTGGAAACAAAAGCAAAACCTCTTTTCCGAAGTAACATACCTTTTGACTTAAATTTTGAATTCAAGGCATTTTCAAAATATATAGGTTGGATGAATCCAGCAGCATTTATAATCAAATATCTTTTAGCAGCCATTGCTCCTTCCTCAGCTGTCAAACAATTCAAAAACAACACAGTAACATACAGTATCCACATTCTCTGTGTATTTTCCATCTTTATGTGGCTTTTTAAAAACTCTATCTCTTTTATTTTTAATTTTGGTTTTTTGAGACAGGGTTTCTCTGTGTATCTTTGGCTGTCCTGGAACATACTCTGTAGACCAGGCTGCTTTGAATGCACAGAGATATGCCTGCCTCTGCCTCCCAAATGCCGAGAGTAAAGGTGTGCCCCGCACCTGATTTTTTAAAGGACTCTATCATTTTTCTTTTCTCTCCCAAGCCTACATATATTTTTGAACACACTATAAACCGTTTAGAGTTTTCTTCCCCCATCGGAAAAACCGTTGAGAGTTTTTTCCCCCCCTTTGGAATCTGTCTTTACCAAATATCTCTATCTTTTGCTGAACACGAGTCTTTAACCTGCTAAGCAACATGGTTAGGATTAAAGCTGTGGCTTTTGGTGGCTGGCTCCACCCCATTCCTTAGCTTTTTGGGAGTCTAGCTTCATGGCACAGGTACTGGTAGAAGCCACATTCATTGCCACAACTCTACAGAGTTTCTAAGTCCATCCCACCACCAAGAAGCCTGATGCCAGCTGTCATAAACACCACTGAAGTGTTTGGCAGCACAGCCTCTTAAAAGAGCTTCAAGACTTTGATGCTATTGCTGAATCAGGAAGCCTCTCTTAAAGGAGCAGTGCCTCTGCTAGCTGGCAGCAGAGCCTACCAGAGAGAAGATGGTTACCAAGAAGGTCCGCTTGACTCTGTGTCTTAAGTCTTCTTCCTTCCTTCCTCCTCCTCTTCCTCCTCCTCTTCTTTCTTCTTCTTCTCCTCCTCCTCCTCCTCTTTTTTTAAAAAAAAGCTTTATCAGGCTTTATATGGGATTCCTGGAGGCAGGATCACCATTTTGGATTGAAGTAGAGGTTAAGAGCCAGTGGCTGGCTGCTTTGCTTTTCTGATCTTCAGGTTGAACCCCAGTATCTGTCTCTGGGTTTTTATTAATTATGCTACAGGCTTCATTGTGTATTCATGATTTCCAAACTCTAACACGCAATACTCCTCCATTGTTCTCCCTCACCTCTGTCTTTTTAAACACCTGTCATCCAACGTTTTGGCAGCTGATTTTCTTTTTTGATACCTCGGGTAATGGTTTCATTTCTTGCTTCACTAAGATAATAAAATCTTTCAAGTTCAAATTCCTGTGGTTTCCCGTTTCCTTTCCAAGTCAGCCCATCTCCCTTTCCTGTACTCAGAGGAATGCTCTATTTCTTTGGGGGGCTCTTTCCATCCACCTAACATTCTCTGACCTTCACTCAGCCATCACGTTTACGCAGCAGTCACGTGGACTGTAATGTGAATGGGTGGAAGAAATACACTTGCCTACTTTTATTTCTGTTGCCCTCAACCTCTGCTGCTGTGCTCCAGCCTCGCCAGCCCTGCCGGGATGACTGCTTTGTCACTGGTGCCTCTCACCTGCTCGATTCCTTCTTCCATTGGTATTCAGCTGAGCCCACGATAGAGTCAAGGTTCTTTCACTGTGTGGAAAATAAACTCTTTCCTTAGCAACTACCTCCATTTCTCTTGCCCTTCTTTGGCTGTGAACCTCGGGCTGCACACGTTAGGCAAGTACTCCACCACTGAACCTACAACCCCACATTTTTAACTTGAAATAAGCCTAGTTGCCCAGGCTGGCTTTGAACCTATGGTAGTCATGCCTTGACTTCTGGAGTGGCTGGGACTTCAGATTTGGAGAGGGACTTCAGACTTCTGTAAAGGCCTACTACTAACAACACTCTCTAAGCACATGGGCTTTTCTGCAGCAGTGGTAATTCTAAACTTTTACTAAGTGGTTAGACAATGGTTTTGACCACAACCATTTTTTTCACACCTGTTTTCTTATCCTACACAGCAGATCTCCTGGGTAGACTGTTCTGGAAGGGAACCCTGTTGGTACCTGTTATAGTGTGCTTTCTGTTGGCTGTGACAAGAAGCTCTAACCTAAAACAACTTGGGAAGGAAAGGGTTTAATCGACTTATACTTCGAGTTGTGCTTTGTGCAAACTGGGGTAAGTGCTCAATAAATACTTGTTGAATGTGTAGTAATACATATCAGGCATTTGCTATTGCAAGGGCATTCCTGCCAGGTAAGGGACACTTCCTATTCTACAGATGAAAAGATTAAATCTTAGAGATACAGAACTTGATCAAGCTCTCTGTAGATTCATGAAGCAAGATTTAATGTACCTGGATTTCACGTAGCCTATTTTTTTTTCTTGATTTGTGTGTGTGTGTGTGTGTGTGTGTGTGTGTGTGTGTGTGTGTTTGTAGGTGTCCAAGGAAGCCAAAATAATATATCATGTGCCCTGGAGTTGGAGTTAAAGGCACTTGTGAGCTGTATGACTTGGGTGCTAAGATCTGAACTCAGGTTCTTTGCAAGCACATGAAATGCTCCCAACTGCTAGGCCATCCCTCTGGGCCCCAAGACTGTTCCTAACCACTCTATTATATTGTTTGGGCTGTAACACACTGTGCTCTACAAGAAACAAGAACCTAGTCATTCCTTAAGAAATCTATAGATTAGTCCAGGCAATGTGGCCACACAAATGGGATGTGAGCTACACACCAATTGAACAATCTAAATGAGCAGAGTTCTCAGTCGTTGTAGAGACCTCTAGACCCTTTCCCTTCTTCCCTCGCTGAATGTCTCGGGTCCTAAGAAATACTTCCAACTGAAATTTAAAACCCAAAGTTTAGTTTAAAAGTTTACCGTCAAACATGTATATGCATACATGTACACCCATAAACACATACTACATTCATACACAGTGAGAACACTGTGTAGAGAACTAGAGTAAATATTGATTAAAATCAATGATTTCACTATGGAGCAATAAGAAGGCAACTAGGTTTGTATTGAGTTTTATTAAAGTTACATATATAAGTTTAAAATAGAACATTTTTCCCTTCAAAGTATTCCTTTAGAATAGTTTACCATGTTAAATTGACATTAGTAAAAATAAGTTCTGTTTATTAACAAGTAGGTAAACGCAGGTGTAGTGGTACATACCTGTAATCCCAGATTTGGGGAGGCTGAGGCAGGAGGATCACCTTGAGTTTCAGTTTGATGCTGTCCTGGGTTACATAGTGAGTTTTAGGCCAAACTGGGCTAAAAAGCGGGGCCCTGTCACAAACAAACCAAAACCGAGTGGGTAGCTTTAACTGGATGTGTCTGTAATTAAAAACTCCCCATTTTTCTCAATTAGAAAATACTTAAGAACATTTATCTTCAGTAAATTTTTAGAAGTATGTAATAAAAAAAGGAAAATAAGCATTTGAAATTCCATGTTCACTGAAGAATTAAACAGTAAGCCACAACTTCCCTGTTGACTATAGTCATCCATTCTTAGCAGCTTTTGAAGCAACAGTGTGAAGAAACAGGTTCTGGGTCCCCAAAGGACTTACTAGAACATTTGACACTTGGAACAGGAATCTGGAAGAGCTTACCACATATCAAGAAAAAAAATGTTTGCACATAGTTAACACACAAACTTAAGAGGAAGCATAGTCCAGCCACGATTTAAGGTGGTAGGCACCACTCAGAGTAGCTGTTGAGTGCCCAGTACATGCACACACAAAGCTGCACCTGACTGGAGGATAGCCTGGAATCCTTTATTCCCAGTCAGCTTCTTCACCAGATTCAGGCTGCCAATTAGCTCCCTGCTGCACGGCTGTTATTCCTATACACATTGTCTAAACCCATGCTGGCCACATCCTAGCCAGCAGCCCATGGGATAGCTGATAAGCGGTGGCTGAAGATGTGATGACAGAATAAAATTCACACCAGATATCAAAACCTTGATGCAGAAGACAACACAAAACATTTCAATAGCATTCAGTATACTGGGACACATATTAAAATATTTTGGAGAATCTGAATTAAATATTAATCTTACCTGTTACTATTCACGTTTTAAAAGTCTGAATATAGAAAACATCCTTTCAGTTTCCATGTTTGGCCTCCATTATTCCTTAACCTGGTTCTGTACTGTAAAGGCTGGGCATGATCCTTTCCATTGTGAATTTTAGGGAAGGGATGGCAATTCTATTTGGTCTTTTATCTGTACTTTGAAACAGGTCGCACATGTTTCTCTTTTCCTCGTTTCAAGTTTCATGTGTATGAGTGTTTTGCCTGCATGTGTGTTCTCCTGTGTATATTTGTGTACCATATGCATACCTGGTGCCCAAGGAGGCCAGAGAAGGTATCAGATCCCATGGAACTCCAGCTTGTGAGCCACCATTTGGGCGCTGGGAACTGGAAGATCCTTTGTAAGAGCAGCAAGCACTCTTAACTGCTGAGCCATCTTTCAAACACTGCCATACACATTTCTTTAAAAACTTTTAAAACTATGTGTACAAGGGAGGTGGCTGGAGGAGTGCAGAAGAGTTTCAGAGCCCTGAAGCTGAAGTTATTTATAGGCAGTTGGGAACTATGCTGTGGGTGCTGGGAATTGAATTTGGGCCTGCTCAAATAGCACCAAACACTCTTAAGCCATGAGCCATCTCTCTATTCTTTTTGTAAGATCAAAAATGCTTTGAAATTCCATCATATGGTTTTTAACTGTATGTGGATATCAGATATGAAAATGTCTCCATGTCCCTAAGTTGGTGACTAGGCTTCCTTGTCACTTCCTTACAACCACCCTGGTTCAAATAGGAGGAGCTTGCTCAACCTGTCTATGATTACTACCATCTATTGGCTGTCTCCCTGATTCAGATGAGCACATGACCGCCCATGTGGGGAACCTTGACAAGAAGGGTAAAGTTGCAATGTAGCTTAGTCACAACTCTTATTGGGGCAGAAATAGGGGCGTTCCTGTAATTCTTTCAGGAATCTGGATTAAGAAATTAGTTGGAAAGGATATATATTCAACATATTTAGACAGTGAGGGAAATGCAAATTAAAACTACACTGAAATTCTGTCTCACCCTAGTCAGCATGGTTAACTAGAAAACTAGCATCAGATGCTGTTGGGTGTATGTGTGCCCTTCTGCAGTTGGTAAGGTATGGAAATCATTATGGTTACTTAAAAACCTAAAATGAGAATCACCAAACGATCCAGCTCTACCACCCCTGAACAGATACATCAGCGACACACAATATATACCTGTGAACACTCTTATTTATCCTACCAATAACCACACTACACAAGTTAGTTAACCAGCCCAGGAAGAAAGACAATGTGGCGTAAATAAAACACAGCATTAGTCATCCAGGAAGGAAGATAAATTTGTGCTGCTTGCAGGAAAATGGATAGAGCTGGAGAGCATCACGATAAGTGAACTGTCAGACTGTAAAGATAAATACACACGCTCTCTGGCATTCAAAATCGAGATTGAAAAAGACGTGAGCGCAGAAGGGGGAATGTTGTGTATTTGGGAATCAGAACAGGAAGATGGGACATGGGGGTGAAACATGGCCTTGAACTTCTGATTCTCCTGTCTCCACCTGATGAGTTCTCTGCCACCTTATCCAGTTCATGGGGTGCTCGGATCAGACCCAAGGCTCTATGCATTCAAGGGCCACCCCTAACAGAGATACATATCAGTATGTAAAATACAAGCTGAATGGTTGAAAATAGTTTTAAAAACTGAAATTCAAACCCTTTTTGCTAGGGCTGTAGCTCAGTGATAGAATGCCAGCTTATCAAGCATGTAAGACCCTGAATTTGATTCCCTGCAATTAAAAAGAGAGAGAGAAAGAGAGAGAAGTGGGGGGAATCTTTAAGACTGGATCTTGACCAGATGCTGGGTGTGTGTTATCAAACCAGTCTGAAATATTACAAGCTGGGCATGTCTATCTCAGCACTTGAAGCACACACACAAAAAATTAGTCTAGGGTCAGCCTCAGCTACACAGGAAATGATGCCAACCTGGGCTACATAACGCCATCTAAAGCAGGATGTCATGTGACATGCCTTTACTCCCGGGCCAGACAGGGCGATATAAAGTGAGACTCTGTTCCAAAACAAAATGCCTGAAAGGGGGGCAAGGTGGCTCCGTGATTAAGGAAACTTGCTGCTAAGACTGATGACACAAACTGATTCCCAGAACCCACACTGTGGAAAGTTGTCCTCCACCTCCACAAGTGCTGTGGCACACTCATACCCACACCCGAATACCTCAACGAAAATATAAAAAGGACTCATAGTTCTACTTTACTATATTAAGACTACTGGCTTTGATTCAAAATTTTCCTTCTTTCCTTCTTTTTGTGAGGGAGATGAGGTGATAGATAGGGTCTGGCTTCAAACTTGAAGCAATTCTCCTGCACGTGTGTGCTATAATTCCAGGTCTGTGATACTGCTCCTGGCTAGGATCTGATTTGCTAATCAGATCACCTTCACTTAACACATGTATACATAACTTTAAAAATGTTAAGTATAGTGAAGCTTGAATATTTTAAATAATCTTAACCTCTGAGCCATCTCTCCAGCCCACTTTGGTTATTTTCAAAAGCTTCATCAAAACTGAAAATACTCAAATTATTTGGAATTATTGAGTATTCTAATTATGAAAACTTGGATCAGAATAACTGTTCCTTAGCTATTTCTAAACCACATGTTTGGAATTACAACTATAGACATACTACTAGGCCTTCATTCAAAGGAAACTAACTATATTGGCAACAGGTTTTTCTTCTTCTTTGTTGTTGTTTAACATTTATTTACTTTTAAATTATATTTGTTGCTGGGCGGTGGTGACGCATACCTTTAATCCCAGGACTCGGGAGGCAGAGGCAGGCGGATCTCTGTGAGTTCGAGACCAGCCTGGTCTACAAGAGCTAGTTCCAGGACAGGCTCCAAAACCACAGAGAAACCCTGTCTCAAAAAACCAAAAAAAAAAAAAAAATTGTTAATAAATTATATTTGTTTGTGTGCAGGAGGCATGCATGCAACAGTGTACATGTGGTCAGAGGACAACTTTTGGCGTCTGTTCTGTCAGGTGGGACCTAGGGATCAAAATAGGTAGGGTCAACCTTGGTGGCAGGTGCCCTAACTTGTTGAGCTATCTCACTGGCCCATGGATTCAATATTTGTGGTAGAAAACAGCTGATAGGTGTTACTACAAATTAATTTCTCAATGCTATTTTCAATGTAAGCAGCGATGTACGGTTTCATGACTTCTAGGACTGTTTTTCCTGTTCAGTTCATTGAGCCTTCACTATCACACAATGTCTCCTGGGTTCTAAGAGTCTCATGTGAACAGCACCAGCACCCACGGTGGTGTTGATGTCTCAATTGAAACCCTTACTCTGGACATGGTGAGACACTTCATATACCCAGGAAGACACAAGGGAGTTCCAGGTCAAGGAGTTCCAGAAAGGCTGCCTTTGTGTGCATGCCTTTGACAGATTGGGAGGGGTTGGAAGTGAGAGAGACTTTGTAAATAGGACTATCCTCAAACACATGATCCTGCCTCAGCCTCTCAAGTGCTGGGATTAGATACGTGCCACCATGCCCAATTCAAATAAACAGATGGTTTTTAGTAAGAATACTTGGTTTTTTTTTTCCCCTATTGTTTTTGAGATAACTCTGTAGCCAGGTTGGCCTCAAGCTCCCAAGGCTCCTGCCTCAGTCTCCCAAGTAGTAGCATTACAGGTATATGCCACCACATTCAGCTTAAGAAGACCTAGTAAAAACTAAAAATTAGGAAAGCCAAAGGCATCACATGTAATTAGAAGGCAACTTTCCACAAACAAGTGTCAAGAGAACCCAGCTATGATTTATATGCAACCCAAAGTCATTCAGCATATGCAAAGTGGCGAGGTGGTGGTGCTGAAAGTCTGCTGACCCGCCTGAAGTTCTAGTGCTAACTATTCCAGCATGCTTAGAATACCAATGAACAAGCACAAGACAGTGGGAGTCAGCCAGGTACTTTAGTGTTTAGCTGGAAGATGCTACAAACAAGCTCACCATTCCAGGACCCTGTGACAAGTTGACAATTATTGGCCATATGAGCAGTATGTTGAACATGGAATCTTAGAAAAGTCCAAAGGATTGTGTCACTGTCTTCCCTCCATGTACCCCTCCTTTTCCTCATGCTATGCTCTTAAGATACTGGCTTTGTAGATGGCCAAAATCAAGGAATGCAGTCTGATTGGCCAAGTTTACACACCTCTATAACAGTCTATTTCTGTTACCTGATTGGGGAAAATGAATGATGCCAGTCATAACTTATAACTTCATCATCATTAATCACTGAATACCAGTCATCTAAATAGGACATGCAGGAACTGTGAGAAGACTGCACATGTCATTTTCCTTCAGATTTGTTTTTGCTGTCCTTGGCTACTCGTCAAACCATGGTGTTTTAATATGGCACCAATTCTTTGTCAATCATGACTACATTTGACCTACTTTTAGTTTGAAATAGAAACAGAGGCAACAATAAAATATTTGAAGATAATCATATGAGTTAAAAAAAGAAAAAAGAAATACATGACACATATGACTGAAACACAGATACCATCCTTTGACTTTCTAGCCCAGACTGGCCTTGAACTTGCAATGATCCACTTATTCCAGCTTTTCCAAGTGCTGGGATTACAGGCATGATTGCATGCTCAACCTGTCCTGACTCTTAAACTGGGCATTTATAATATTCTCTTCTTTACCTAAAATGACCAAGATAACTGTTCCCTGATTTATGGTTGTCTTATAAGCCAATTTATAAACTCATTTAGCTATTCAATGTAAGAACTTGGCATTTCCTATCAGTTAAAACATTTAAGGAATGACAGTATTAATTATACACACACACACACACACACACACACACACACACACACACACACACACACATATTTCTTCTTATTAAAAAGATCCCTAACATGTTTACTCAAATAATTTATTACTAATATTTCACAAGTAATATCATTTTATTATTATAATCACAAAATCATAATTTCTGTACAGGAATGTATAAGTGAACATTAATCAATGCATTTGCTAATTTGCTTCACAATGAGGGTAAACATAATACAGAAGATAAAAGAAAAAAGATTGTAAAATTTTCTGGCCTTGCGGTGCACCTTTTAGTGCAATTATTTAAGACACAATAGTGTTCAATTCAGCAAAATACTGCAGAATGTCATGCCACAGTCCACTGAATTCAAAGAGGGTCAGGACATGCAGCTGGTGATAAAATGTCAGCGCATATGTCTTTATATATAAAAAAACCACATGTAAGTCATAAAATATATAGTGGTTTATTTAGATGGTTTCTAGATGATCTCACTGAGGAATCCAATGTCTCCTTAACAGGGATAACGTTATCGCTAGGCAATGGCTTTAGCTTCAGGTAGGAATGCCTCCCAGTACTTTATCAGCTGTGGGCGATAATAAAAAGATAATTTCATTATATTTTTGTTATTTTAGTGCATATATTCTTTTAAAAATATATACATAAACAACTAACTCTAATTTAGTCTTTTTAATTTATATATGTATATAACTGTATGTACTAATGGGATCACCTGTTCTTACCTGTTTGGGAAAGGGTCTCACTGTTAGCTCAAGTTGGCCTTAAGCTTCAGGTTTTCATGCCTCAGCCACCCCAGTACTGGGATTATGGGTGCAGAACCACACCTCGCCTGTGTGTGGGTTTTGCTTTGTTTTTCAATGGCCTGTCTGAAAGAAGACAGGCTCTCTCTCTCTTCGGTGTAGAACTGTCTGGCCCTGGTTTTGTGGCAGTCCTTCTGCCTGTGCCTCACTGTGCTGGACTATGAGTGTTCATCACGAAGCCTGACAACATATGGCTCTTAAATGGATCATTTCCTCACCAGATGTCTTATCAACAGAATTAATAAATGACCTATTTAAACATTACTCCTAAATAATTACAGATTCCACTGTAAGCAACATAATATCTATTTTTATACTTCTTAGATATATGCAAAATTGTATAGAAACATACTATTATGAGTTAAAAACTGACCATTTCCAACATAAAACAATGACATACCCTAATTTCTAGGATATACACTTTTATATTATTGCTAGTTAAGAGGATAAGAATAAAGGAAGAAAAAAAGTCAATATTGAGTAACAAAGAAAAACAGGGACTGGAAAACAGACTGACTATATACTAAAAAATTAAATTAAAACAACTTCTTTGGAACTAAGTTTATCCTTCTTAGGCTGTTTGCTTGTTTTTTGTTTGGTTGGTTTTGGGTTTTTGTTATTGTTGTTTGGTTTTTGATTTTTTGAAGACAGGGTTTCTTTGTGTAGGCCTGGCAGTCCTTAGAGATCCACCTGCCTCTGCCCCTAGAGTGCTGGGATTAAAGGGGTGTGCCACCACTACCCAGCAGTTCCATTTTTAAAAATCTAACTTTATTAGCTCATTTGAAAGTTATGTTATGTAGTCCAGGTTAGCCTGAAACTCACTATGCAGACCAGGCTCTCCCGAGGGTGCACTCCCCTTCTAGGTGCTGGGATCACAGGTTTGCACCAGTGGGCCTGGCTTGAATTTGAAGACATACTATATTATATGGACAGGTTTCTATTTCTGAACATTTTAAAACTAAATGGAAGAATTATTCCTATTAAAGACACTAAATTAATTGATTTGTATATGCAAGACTTTCATAGACTTTAATGTATCATGAAAGCTCATAGTCCTAGGTAAGGAAACAAATGCCAGTTGTAGAAATCAAGTACCAAAAATAAGACAAAATTATCAAAACACTACAAAGAAAAATCTTTTAAAACTTAGTTTTCCATCTAAGTTTCTATCTGTTGCAGAGGAGAAAGATGTTTTAGGGGTGCTTACTGCAGCTGTCAATCTGATAAGGAGAGGAAACCAGGGCTATAAAGTCAGAGGCCATGGTGCGCCCTTACAGCCTCAGCACTAGGCAGGCTGAGGCACAAGGACAGCAATTTCCAGGCTACCCTGAGGTATATACACAGACTGTCTCAAAGATAAGGGAAAAGCTATTACGTGATTTCATGCGTAAGTGTTTAGTACCACATATAAACTTGGCATTCTGGGAGGCTAGAAGAGGGTGTTGGATCCACTGGAACTGGATGTGACTGCTATGTGGATGCTTTCTCTGTACAAGCAGGAAGTGTTCTTAACTGCTGATCTATCTCTCCAGGCCCTCTGACTTTTTAGGGTTTAATTGTGGGAATAGTATATCTCTGTGTATTATTCAGTAGAGGCAAATAGACCTAAAGTAGTTTCCAATTACTTTAGCATTTTCCCCTTCGTTGTCCTACCTTTCTTTAATCTACCTTTAATATTTCTTCCATTTTAAAAGCCTACTAATCATCTTTAAAATAATCCTAGAAGCTGTAAAGAAAATGAGCTTACCTGTTGCTGTGTTTGTACTAATGACTCCAAGTACTTGATGATAACAGATTTAAAATCTTTCACTCTTTCTTTCTGTTAAAGTACAATACATTAAAAAATGACATTAGTAGGAAATTAAATCTAATTTTACCACAGAGCTACAGAAAAAATTAAGGAAAGTATAGAATTATGATACATGCCTCAAATCTTCCCACTTCTTTTCGAATTGTTTTAGAGATCTGCTCAAAATCTCTTTCTCCTTGTTGTACTTTCGCCTCCCACTAATGAAAACAAACGAGAGAAAGAAATGCTTATTTTTGCCTGGAAAAAAATATTGTACTGTCATGATTACTCATTTAATTTAACCAAAATGCCTAAAAGACCCAAGAAATCTCAATATTGGAAAATCCAGTCTAACACAATCAGTGGTGTATCTAGAAGTTGAGGACACAACTCAGTGGATGAAGCACTTGCTGTCAAGCATGATCATCACAATTAGATCTCTAGTACCCATGTAGATGCTGGATGGGCATGGCAGTTTGCCTGTAATCCCAGCACCCTGCAGGCAGAGACAGAAAGATCCCTGAGGAAAGCTGACTAGCTAAGCAAGTCAAATCAGCAAGTTCTGGATTAAAGTGAAACAGTGTGTCTCAAAACATAAGGTGGAGAATGATGGAATAAAATACCCAAACATGATACTCTAGCCTCCACATGCATGCACACACATGTATATCCATGCACATACACATATACCCACACACATTACATATGCATACATGCATACCCCATACACACACAAAAATGGTGCATTTCACCTCCTAGTGGTAGAGATACATATCAGATTAAATTCCATTAATAGTTCATCGCTACATTTATTTAAGATTAGAATACTTAGTTAATGAACTATAATGTCCTGCCAGGTATGGTAGCTCCTGCCTATAATTCTAACATTGAGAAAAACAACTGTGAATTTCAAACTGGCCTAAGGTTAGATCCCACCTAACATGGTTAGATCCCATCTCAAAACCAACAAATAAAAGAACCACCTTACCAATGCCCATTAGATACACCTGGAGGGATTTTGAGTATAGAGTTCACTATCAAATAAAAGACCTGAAGTTCAATTTTTACACATTTCAAAATAGACCAACAATATTAATTCCAATAATACATGTTTATCACAATTTATATGGTCATGGAAGTACTTCAACATATGGCAAATACTTTAAAATAATTTGTAATGGTAAAATGACTACTTTTTTAAAGAGTGGAACTATTTATTGTCACTGTAGACTCATCAATAATCATTAAATTCAGTATGGAAACAACAGAATATGACTAGTGACTAATGAAACAGCTAAAATAAAGATTTAAGCAATGAAATGGTATTTTCCCACTATGTAACCAAAACACTGGTCCATACTCTGCAAAGAGCAGATGTACTTATTTGTAGTAATATAAAGGTTGTCCTACCTCTTCAATTTCCTTATTGAAGCATGGCAAAAAAAGTGTATAAATTATAATAAACTTATACAAATTTGTTAAAATACCATATATAATACATATATATGGGGGATAATATTGCCCAGAGAACTAAATGTGGGTAGGTCTACCTCTAAAACCATTTTAGACACAAATGAGTAACCATCTGACAACGGAGCCATTTAAAAAGAGATGTACAAAATGCAAAGGTTAACTTTAGATGCCTCCTTCTGTGCTTTACTCATGTCAAAGTCATGTGAGGAAACAAAGGTTCCTGGAGATAAATACTTCTAACTAAATCACGTAATTCATAAACTATGGAGAAATAGCTAAGTGCTGAATGACTCAGAAAAAAATATGAAAAATTATGCATATATGAATGACAAAGAATCTGAATAAAGAAAATATTAATTACCTCTCTTATTTCATTTTTAGCTTGTTGAATTTTATCTGGTTTGTTAGCAACCATCATTTTTGCCTCAGTTTCACGTTTTTTGAGCAAAGTAATTTGAGCATCTTCCCATTTCTGCCAGCATTTCATCCGATGGTCAAACACACCCTGTAAGTTGATGGCATAAGGCTGTTAACAGTGTAAAGATACTCTCATTACAACATAAGTATAATAATATTAAATCTATAAAGCCAACTATTTAAGTATACAGACAATGAAAATATGCAAGCCAATAGCAATTTCACTAGCTTTTAGGATTTTAAATGTGGCCTCCAATAAGATTAATAAGAGTAAAAGAGATATATGATCTAAAAGAAAAAAAAAGATGTATTTAATGAAAAACTACTGATATACATTAGAAGTGTTCTACTGAACAGTATGCAAAACATTTAAATGTTGGGGGAAAAAAAGAAATTAAAAACATAAAATAGGCCAGACCTACCCCTGTAATCCCAGTACCATGAGACAGAGGCAGGAAGATTGTTGCTAAATTTGAGACCAGCTTGGTTTATATGGTGAGTTCTAAGCAAGCCAGGGCTGGCTACATTGTGAGACAGTCTTACACACACACACATATACACGTACACAGAGAGAGGGGAACCTCAAGTAACAGAAGTGAAGAGTAAAGTACAGATGTCATAGTTGACTCTAAGAGAAAAAAAAGCAAATATTAAATTAAGAGGCCTAACAAGACAGGGAAGAGGTGAGTCCTCTACATGGTGAAAAGGGCCAAAGAACACAGTCAAAAGGCAGAGCTAAATGAAGAAACTGACACAAAGACTCTACCAGAGCAAGTCAACCAAAATCACCCTTATCTTCAAGGGTTCTGTCCGAGTAAGATCAAGATAATGAAGAAGTAAGTGAACTACAGCCACAGAAGAGCAACGAGGGTATGAACAAACAGAAACGGGAAAAGATGGGACAAGATGGAAAAACCTACTACGAATTTTTCTCTAGCTTGGTGTTGGAGGTATGTTAACATTATTTTAATTAGTTACTAACTCAGCAAATGAACCAACTATCAACAAACTAGGTGAATAAAAAGGCACTATGCCAGAGATACTTCAATTCTAAAACATATTTTAATCAAGAAGCAGCATATAGCTGGGTGTTGTGGTTCATGCCTGCTATCCCAATAACTGGGAGGCAGAAGCTAAGAGAGTCATGAGTTCAAGGCTCACAACAGTCTGCTACTCCAGTTCCCGGGGATCTAATACCCTCTAATGACTACATAGATACCAGGCAGCAGGCACACACCTAGTAAACATGAATACATATGAGCAAAACATTCATACACATAAAATAAATCTTAAAAAAGAAACAAAGGGGAGAGAAGAAGATAGCAATCTGATTATAAATAGAAAGCCATCATGAGGCAGACAAAAGGAGCATGTGGTAGTTATATAAAATAAAATTGAGTTTCATGTCTATATACAACCATTGGTCAATAATTTTACTTCTAGGAATTTTTTGTCAAAATAGCTGTTGTCAAAACACCTTATAAAATTAAGCTTGAATTGCTTGAATATGCCATGGGTTTAGTCCTAGCATTATTTAAGCAGATGTGGTAACACACACTTATAATCACAACAGGTTTCTTGGCCAGCCTGAGGTATATGAAATGCTATTTTAAAAATCAAAAATAAACCAGGCAGTGGTGGCACTCGCCTTTAATCCCAGAACTGGGGAGGCAGAGGCAAGTGGATCTCTGTGAGTTCAAGGCCAGCCTGGTCTACAGAACTAGTGCCAGGACAAGCTCCAAAGCTACAGAGAAACCCTGTCTCAGAAAAAAAAAACCAAAAAAATGAATATCATTCATAGATATGCCAGAAAAAGTGGCATATCTATGAATGTTAAGAACAATATGCTCAGGGCTGGAGAGATGGCTCAGAGGTTAAGAGCATTGCCTGCTCTTCCAAAGGTCCTGAGTTCAATTCCCAGCAACCACATGGTGGCTCACAACCCTCAGTAATGGGGTCTAGTGCCCTCTTCTGGCCTGCAGGCATACACATGGACAGAATATTGTATACATAATAAATGTATAAATAAATGTTAAAAAAATTCTCTAAAAAAAACAAGAACAGTATGCTCCTTTTTGAGAAGGGAAGGAGGGGTCTGGGGTGTGTATTGACAAAAGGACAAAACAAGTAGGGATGGGGACAAAAATTAGCTTCACGTACATTCATAGCTAGTCTTTTATGAAGACACTCAAGAATCTTAAGAGATTAAAACTACTGTTGGAGAAACTAGAGGTCTTGGCAGCGGAGAGGGAAATGTGTTCTTTTGGTTATCTGAATTGTCCTGCGAGTCTAACTGCCTGTCACTAGCTCTCATGACTCTATCTCTTATGTTCAGACAGCTGAGCTGGCCAACGTTTCAGAAGATGCTGAAGAGCTTTATCTGCCTTCACAAAACCAGACCACAGCTCTGTAACTCCAATCTAACTTCAGCATTTCTCAATACACCTGTGATACATTAAGTGGACAGAATTTTGTATGAAAGAAGAATTTTTCTGGGATGGTGGTGGCGCACACCTTTAATCTCAGCACTTGGGAGGCAGAGACAGGTGAATCTCTATGAGTTTGAGGCCATCCTGGTCTACAAAGCGAGTTCCAGGACAGGCTCCAAAGCTACAGAGAACCCCTTTCTCAAAAAAAAAAAATATAAAAAAGAATTTTTTCATATAAATCTAGGTACCCCTGGATTAAAAAGTTAAATAACTCTTTCCAAGCTCAGCTGACTGGCAAATCTGTTGATGCCAATATTCTCTAGAGAATTTTGGAAAACATGAACATAACTAATTTCAAAGAATGTAGAAGTCTAACAGAAGATTTCAGGCATGGGAAGAGGTTTTTCTAAGGGTCAGCACAGGCAGGCCACCCTGCCATAGGGCCTTTCCCCAGGAAGCTCTACTCAGCATGCCCTCAAAGACACTGTCAATTTCCCTTTTTTTTTTTTTTTTTTTTTTTTTGGTTTTTCGAGACAGGGTTTCTCTGTGGCTTTGGAGCCTGTCCTGGAACTAGCTCTGTAGACCAGGCTGGTCTCGAACTCACAGAGATCCGCCTACCTCTGCCTCCCGAGTGCTGGGATTAAAGGCGTGCGCCACCATCGCCCGGCTCAATTTCCCTTTTTAATCCATAGGTTTTGTTCTTATGCATTTGTGTTTTGTGTTAAAGAGTTATTATTACTTCTGTACATGTTGTTCATGTGAAAGAGCACCTGATCCCCTGAAGCTGGATGTGAGCCAGGCAGCTGTGAGCCATCCAGTGGAGGTGCTAGGTACTGAATTCAGTTCCTCAGCAAGTGCTCTTAATTGAGAACCATCTCTCTAGCTCCTTATCTTTGTGTTTGTTTGTTTTAAATAGCAGCTCTCACATCTCTCTAGAGACTATCAACAGATGAAACAGAAATGGGAATCATCATCTGATGGTGCATGCTTGTAATATGGGCAATTGGGAGGTCCTGTCACAAGGTCCTGTCACAAGGCCAGCCTTGGCCACACAATACAAATAAAACACAATAAAAAGTTACCAGGTCTTGAAAACCAGGCCGAGATAATGTTAAAAATAAAAGCTGCCAGGCTGGAGAGATGACTCAGTGGTTAAGAGAACCAGCTGCCCTTTCAGAGGACCCACGTTCAGTTTTCAGCACCAGCATGGCAGCTCACAACTGTCTGTAACTCTAGTTCTAAGAGATCTGACACCTCCATAACATAAAATTAAATAAAAATAAATTTTAAAAAAGATAAAACAAAAATAAAAGCTACCTAATACAATAATGAATACACTAGAAACTTTAACAGTTCGTAACCAAAGAAAAAACTCACCAGAAGCATAAAGAGTTATATAGAAGAGTATATAAAGTTGGTAATTTTTGTCACCCCTACAAAAGCATCATTTGGAAATGTTGAATCCTCTAGAGACCAAAAACCTGTTCACAAAACATCAATAAATAGGCAGTATGCCAGTGTTCTCTCCATGGATGAATACTAGTTTGCACAAGAAAGAATGGTCTCATTAGTTCTCTAAAATATTTGAATTTCAGGCTGATAGCTCAGTTTGAGAGTATAAATACTGAAGGCATTTGCAGAACACCAATTTCTAACTAGATTCTGTCTGCAACCACTCAGAAATAGGTTTCTTTAAAATGTGAGCTATGTTCTAATTTAGTCTCAGTTCATCTATAAATACATGACTGTACATTTGAGTACATAGAAAATCCTTTTATTGTCCAAATTCATGCTAAAAACCTCCTGAACCATTAAGACAATAATCACTCCTACTTTTATGCTACTTCTCCTCCCCCCCCATACACACACACCAAGATAGTTCTGGCTTTGTAGACCAGATTGGCCTTGAACTCACAGACATCTGTCTGTCTCTGATTAATGGCATCACCACCTCCTGGCATTTATCCTATTTCTAAATGCCTAGCAAACTTTACCAATGAAAATAGACCAGGCAGGCAGCTCTAGTTACTTCTAGAAAGAGCAAATTAATGCAAATAGTTAAAATTTGAATAATTTGAATATGATACGTAAATAAATGTATACTGTTTCCACTTCTTATTTGGCATTCCGTAGGCTTCTTATATTTTTGGTTGTGAGCCTAGCCTTTAATGACTGAACCATCTCTCCAGCCCTATTTTTTTTCAATGTTCATAGGTGTTTTGCCTTCATGTGTGTGTGAGGGTGTCAAAAACCTTGGAACTGGAGTTAAAGACAGTTGTGAACCATCTAAGTTCTGGGATTTGAACCCAGGTCCTCTGGAAGAGCAGCCAGTGCTCATAACTGCTGAGCCATCTGTCCAGTCGCCCTTAGACTTCTTAAAAACTGTTTTATTTTACTATCCATGTCATAAGAGAAGAAAATGTTAAATTACAAGTACTCATTTTGAAGTTATTTTTTATATAGTGGTACAATATATTTGCACACTTAAATGTGTATCTAATAGAAAACCAACTGTCTGTGTGTGTATGCACACACACTCACCCGTCCCGCGTACTTGCACTTGCTGTGTGATATGGATTGGCCTAGCCTGGCCCCAGGTATTACTATTACAGACAATTCAGACTGTGTCTAGTCTAAATTACTTCTAAAGCAAATAGCTTAAGCAAAAGAGTGTAAGAAAGCTTGTAGAATGGGGCTTACTTTCACTGCAGCAATGAGCCGAATGTAGTCACTAAGAAGTTCTGAGAACATGTAAAAGTCGGCAAAAGCTTGTTCTTGATGTAACTGGTCTATCTTTTCCTCAACCTCTGCAAGCTGAGACAAGGCTCTAGACAGGGCAGTGTGATCCTCAGAATTACCTAGCATAGCAGCACTCTTAGCAAAGGCAGCTGTGTTGGCTGAAAGTTCTGAAATTAAAAAAAAAAGCATTTAGTATTTGTTAGTAAAATTATATTTATATCCAATAATTTAGTAATATTTAAATTAATATGAAACAGTCAATAATTGCTTCGGGTATAGATGCTAGCAGAAGCACCACTGCTGTATGGAGTCACAGCTGCAGAGCACCCACCCAGCATGAACAAGCCTGTGTTTACATCCAGTCCCAGCATAGCCCCACAACCCTCCAAAAAAGAATCATAGCTTATGTTTTCAGATGGTGAACTGTGTCTAATTCTTGAATTATTTTAATAACCTGCCTACCCCTTTTGACCCCAAAGTGCTCATTTATTCTCTTCTGCATTCTGCTAAAGAGGTAAGTGTGTTTCTAATATAAGAAGCATGAAGATAAAAATTAAAGAGGCTGGAGAGAAGGCTCCAAGGTTAAGAGTTTATACTGCTGTTCTGGAGAACCCAAGTTTGTAATCCCACACACTGGCACATACACGTATATATAATTATGAATAATACTTTTTTAAAAGATCGCAATTAAGCTATACTATATTCTTTGGCATTTAAACATTTGTCATTGCAAATAATGTCTCAGTTTTTAATGAGAATCTTATCTACCAAGAAAGAAAAACAAGGTAAACTTATAAACACAATTCAATTTATATCAAATTAAGTCATTTTTTGTTATTTGTTTTGCAATGATGCTAACTTTTTTTTTCTGAGACAAAGGCTAGCCTGGAACTCATTATTTGGTCCTGGCTGGCCTCAAACACATAATTTCTCTAATCACAATTTCTAGATTATTTTTAATATAACCATTTTAAGCCTTTTCTTTTCTTTCTTTTTTTTTAAATATTATTTATTTATTATGTATACAATATTCTGTCTGTGTATGTGTTTGCAGGCCAGAAGAGGGCACCAGACCTCATTACAGATGGTTGTGAGCCACCATGTGGTTGCTGGGAATTGAACTCAGAACCTTTGGAAGAGCAGGCAATGCTCTTAACCACTGAGCCATCTCTCCAGCCCCTTCTTTTTTTTTTTTAAGATTTATTTATTACGTATACAATGTGCCTCCTGCATGTACACCTCCATGCCAGAAGAGGGCACCAGATCTCATTACAGATGGTTGTCAGCCATCATGTGGTTGCTGGGAATTGAACTCAGGACCTCTGGAAGAGCAGCCAGTGCTCTTAACCTCTGAGCCATCTCTCCAGCCCCCATTTTAAGCCTTTTCAAATGAAAAATTAGATGTTTAAAGGCCACTGACAATGACTAAGAATTACATTTTCTGAAAACGGTTCCATTACTCTGTAGTTTCTTTTTTAAAAAATACAGTCCACTTCCTAAGAGATATGTAATACAAACAGTAAAGCTACAATAAACTATTATATAGAAATAATTATCATACGGGGGCTGGAGAAATGGCTCAGCAGTTAAGAGGACTGGCTGCTCTTCCAGAGGACCCAGGTTCAATTCCCAGCACCCACATGGCAGGTCACAACTGTCTGTAACTCCAGTTCCAGGGGACCTGGCACCCTCAAACAAATATACTTGCAGGCAAAACACCAATGCACATAAAATAAAAATAAATAAATCTTAGAAAAATATTTATCATACAAGTAATCTGCTACTTATTGAAATCCATTAAACACTGTCACATTGTAAATATTTTAGACAACCATGATGAAGAGTCTTGTACTGGGCAGTGGTGGTGGAGCACACCTTTAACCCCAGCACTCGGGAAGCAGAGGCGGGCAGATCTCTATGAGTTCGAGAACAAAGCGAGTTCTGGGATAGCCAAGACTTTTTCAATAAGAAGCCCTGCCTCGAAAAACAAAAAACAAACAAAAACGTCTTGGACAGTATAAATATCCCTACCCCTAAAGTCAAACAAACAAAACTTCAATCCCCCAAAAATTTGTAGGTTAAAAAAAAAAACCAAAAAACATGGTTTGGACTTCTTAATTTTTGTCTTCTCTAGCTCAGGCTGGCCCTGAACTTCCCACTGAGAAGCTGGCCCTGAACTCCAGACTGCCTGGTTTATGTAGTTCTAGAGCTCAAACCCAGGGCCTTCTGTATGTTCAACAAGCACTACAAAGTAGGGGACAGCTCCAGTCCCTAAATACTATGGAAACATAAGCAAAATAATTCATAGAATTTTTCAAGAAATAGAGGCACAATATACTTTCAAGAAAATCTGTAAATACCAATTTTTAATTTTCCCCACCTTGGTTCAGGGAATTGAACACAAGGTCTCATGCATGCTAGACAAGCACTCTACCACCACTGAGCTATAATCTGAGTCCCATAAATTTTACAGAACTCATAAATTTATAAAATTTTATATATATAAATTTTATAAATTTGAGTCCTATAAATAAATTTTAGAAACTCAAATTTATATAATCAGTTACTAATGAAACAATTTTATCTATTAAATTATAAATGTATCAAGAGTTAAATAAATAATAATTTGAAATTAAAAGTTTTATAAGGTTTTGATTTTTCTAATTTTAAACTAGAAGTTAGATCAAAATACAGCAGAAAGTTTTAAATGATATTGAAACAAAATACTCTTTTTTCCGGTCCTGAGACAGTCTCACTATGTACTCACGGCAGTCCTGCTTCAGTCTCCTGATGCACCACACCCAGCACAAACCACCGCTTTATCCTTCCCAGACTCACAGCTGAGTGTTCGCTTTAACAAGGCACACCAACCTTTTCTATGACAAACCAAGGCTTCAACACTGGCATGAAGTTTCCGAAGTTGCTGGTCAAGATTCTCAAATTGTTGTTGCTTTTCTTCAAACCACTAAGAAAAAAAAATGAAAAATGGAGCTAATTTAAGACGAATGAACCATTGTAAATTAGGTTACCAATAGCAAGCTACCTTCCTTGTTTTAGAACGGTAAATTAGCCGTATATAACCATGGTGGTCAAATGATGTAGCTGAGAACTGAACTCAATAAGCAAATTAATATCCTATTTTCTGCTTGTACAGCTTTAAAATGCAATTGTTGGGCTCATTAATTCATTTCATTATTCAAGTCGAAAAATCAGCTCTTACTGCATCCGATTCATTCATCTTGATTGTCATTTTGTTGACAGCGTCGGCAGCCTTGTTCACCATCCTCAATATTCCTGCTCCACTCAGAGCCTGTGTATTAACTGCTCTCGGCAGCTGGAATTGAATGACAAATAAGGGCAAACAAACCGGTTAAAAGCCTAGAGATTTAACTGGGCACAAAAGGGATCCCCCTCCCAAAATAAAGAAGAGAGAAAGAAGCAAAGAGAAAAGAGGCTGTATTTTCTTCACCCTCATACATTTCAACAGTGAGATCTAATTTCTCAAATGCACTACTTGTACGTTCTCAAAGGAAAACTTAAAAAATAGACTTTCCATTGCTTTTCTTCTGCACGTTTACATTTAGATAGAACAAACGCTGTTTGTCAAAATACATTAAGAAATTGCCAGGCTCTAACACTGGCCACCTGTCTGCAAGCACAAACAAGCTGCTGGTGAGCAAAGGTGCTCTTGAGAAAAACCTCCCCATGCTGGTAGGGCTGAGCTTGTGAGCGTCTAGAAAATTCTGGGACTTAGCAAAGTTTTTTTAAAAAAAATCTCAAGCAGTGACAGTAAAATGATGTATAATCTATTTAATTAAATCAAGTTTAAATTTTTCAAAAAGGATCTGATCATCATCCTCTATCACTAAAAGGAATTATTTGCTGGTGATTTAGTTAAGCAAAACCCAAAGTTCCAAAACACGGTCTCACTGTTTCCACTGAACGAATCATTTACTGAAGGGCTAATCTTGGATTAGTTATGACAATACCTAATTAGAGAGACAATTTAAATGAGAAATACCTCTGAGCTTTCCAAGAACTGCCTTAAGTCAGGATCCTGAAGCAAGGTGGGATGCTTCACTGTTCTCTGAAGATACCTATATTTAAGAGTAGATTTGATCCAGTTTTAGTGCAATTTTAAATTTGGGTTTCAACAAAAGAATAAAAATATCCAGGTAAAAGGTATCTTCAATGTATCTCTTATTAGTCTGCACTCCCTATTTATCTAGAATTTTGCACAAATTGAATAGGGCAGTGGTGGTGCACACCTTAATCCCAGAATTTGGGAGGCAGAGGCAGGTGAATCTCTGCGAGTCTGAGGCCAGACTGGTCTACAGAGTTCTAAACCAGCTAGATCTACATATAAGACCCTAACTCAGAGAAAAGAACTTTAAAGAAGTAGAATAAAAGGTTTTGTCCATTTTTTTTAAAAAAAATTAGTTTATGTGTATGTGTAAGTGCCTACATGTGCCACATATACGCCTGGTACCCATGGAGGCCAGAGCTGGACTCATGCAGTTGTGAGCCATCATGTGGGTAGTAGGAACAAACTCATGTCCTCTGCGAGAGCAAGTACTCTCTCCCCCCACCCCAACACAGGTTTTCTCTGTAGCCTGTCCTGGAACTTGTAATATTAAAATTTAGTCTTCATCAAATCAGAACCAAGGACCAAGGAGAACTGATATGGAGAAATTTTGGGCATTGTGATTCACACCTTTTATTCTAGCATTCTGGAGGCAAAAGCAAGTAGATCTCTGTGAGTTTGTGACCAGCCTGGTCTACATAGAGAGTTTCAGGACAACTGGGACTGTATCAAAAAGAGGAAGGGAGGAAGGAAGGAAGGAAGGAAGGAAGGAAGGAAGGAAGGAAGGAAGGAAGGAAGGAAGGAAGGAAGGAAGGACGGACGGACGGACTGGGAGTGAAAATATTCTAGTCTGTCATTAAAAAGGTAAGTTTTAGGCCAGATATGGAAGTGCATGCCTTTGATCCTAGTACTGTAGGAGGCAGAGGCAGGCTGATCTCTATGCTCAAGGCCAGCCAGAACTGCACAGTGAGAACTTGTCTCAAAGAGGAAAAAAGAAAAGCAAGTCTTTAAATCTATAGGACATGTAAAGTTATATACTCTAAAGGGAGATATAATATATTTATAATTAGTCCTTAATTATATAATGATTAAGCAAGATGTAACATTGCTATCCATTAAAGTCAAAATCAAGTTCACAAAAATGAGAGGGCACACACATGCAGTTTTCACTGTTTAACAGTGCTTATACCAAATAATTATTCAAATAAAAAATTAACTTAGGGATGGAGAGATGGCTTTGTAATTATAAACAGTTGCTTTTCTTGGAGAAGATCCAGATGTGGTTCCCAGCTCCCACATGGTGGTTCACAACCATCTCTAACTCCAGTTTCAGGAGGTTCAACCCATTCTTCTAAACACCACAGACACCAAGCTTGCATGTGGTATATATGTTTACAATGAGGCAAAGCACTCAAACACATAAAAATAAATCTAATTTTTAAAAATCAATTTATACAAATGACTGGGTCTTTCTGTGTAGCCCAGGACAGGCCCGGTAAGTCCTTCTGCCAGTTTATTGAATACTGGGATTGCAGGAGTGTACACCACACACAGCTTCCCCAGACATTCTATCAAGTCCTGCAAGTACAGCTTCCACGTTTCCCTCTTATAACTACAGTCATTTTGTTAGTGCTCTTGGTGATGATATAATCTAACATTTTCCTGCTCATAATGTGATACAGAAACGGGTGCTGTGCTGCTAGACTAATGAAGCATGGCAACAGTGGTCCTGTGACTTGGAATTACCTCTCCAGTGCCGCTCTTCGTTTTTCTACAAATTCAGTGGATGATGAGTCTTCTTTACCTACTTTGACCTTGGTCATACCTTTGAAAAAGTTGGAAGAAATTCGTAAGAATTTTTTTAGATTATAATAAAACAAGCCATAATATCTTCAAAATAAAAATATACTTTAATAATAATAAGTTAAGTATAATAATGTCCCTATGTTGGTAATTGGAATCTTATTTAAAGAGAAACCCATTTTGAAGAATTACATCTCATGATGTATTAATATCTCTAATGAATAAATATCTATGGCAGGAAAATGTAAACAAAGTACAACATGACTTGTAATTATGGGGTTTGAACTCATACAGTAAGTTTATAAAAAAGCTTACATAAAAATTTGATTATTTGTGGTATTTCACACTTTAAAAATACAATGGTTTTGATATTTCAAGATTATTTTCTCCCTAGACCTAGACTTGAACCCAAAGTCTTATGAATGCTAGACAAGAACTCTACTTCTGGCCTAGATCCCCAGCTTGATTCTTTTCGCTACATTTCTTTTTTAAAATGACTTCATTATTTACTACTGTGTATGTGTGTATTTCATTATGTATACATGCATATAGGTGTTGCAGAGGCCAGATGAGGACAGCAGATCCTCTGGAACTGAAGTTACATGCAGTTGTGAGATGCCTAACGTGGTCCTGAGAAGCAAACTCCAGCTCTTTACAGAAGTGGCAAGTACTTTTCTGAGTCGTCTCCTTAGGCCCCAGGCCTACATTTCAACACATAAAATGGGGAGTTTAAAAAAACTAAGTTAATTAATGTCAATAAAAGTCTTTATGGAATGATGAAATGTGTTAGATATAATTGATGAATTTGCTAAATGCTTTCCCTGCTTCAGAACTAGCATGTTCCTATTTGTCATGACTAGTTTTGCCGTTTGTCTTTTTTTCTTTGGTTTTGTTTGTTTTCGAGACAGTGTTTCTCTGTGTAGCTCTGGCTGTCCTGGAACTCACTCTGTAAACCAGATTGGCCTCCAACTCACAGAGATCTGCCTGCCTCTGCCTCCTGAGTGCTAGGATTATCAAAGGTGTGTGCCACCAACATTCGGCTTGTTTTTGTCATTTTGTCTTTGTTTCATAGAGCCAAGGTCTCAACTGATCCTCTTGCCTAAGTCTCCCCGGTGCTGGTGTTATAAAATGCACATTTGTGCCGGACTGCTCCTTTTCTAATAGTTTAGGAAGAATCGTGTTTTTAATTTAACTGAAGTCAAGCTAAAAGTGGTAAGTCATATGCTAAGGCAGTTTCCTTTCGGTGGCAGTTACAGCTTCCCAGAAAGCTACTCTTTGTACTCTGCCATCTCAGTAAAAGATATACTACTTTAAAAAAATCTACACACCTACACAAGTGTGGTAGCAGATGCCTATAATCCCAGCAACTTGAGAGAACGAGGTAAGTGGACTGTGAATTTCAGGCTAGTATGGGCTACACACTAAGACTCTGTCTCAAAAGAAAGAAAGAAAAGAAAGGAAGGGAAGGAGGAAGCAAGCAAGCAAGCAAGCTGGGCATGATGGTCCACATCTATAATTTGAACACTTGGGAAGCATAGGAAGATCAGGAGCTCAACCCATTTTAAATGTATTTGACACTTCTGAAACAATAGAGTATTTTTTTTTTTTTTTTTAGAAAATTTGGTCCATGGTAGAAATTTGGTAGTATTGTGCACCTAGCATGCTGAAGTCCCTGAGCTCAGTCCCCATCACAAAACAAATAATCCAAGGGTGGGGGCAGTTTTTAATCCCAGGACTCCAGAGGCAGAGGCAGGAAGATCTGTGGATTTGAGAACAGCCTGGTCTACAGAGTTCTAAGATAACTGGGGCTACACAGTGAGAACTTATCTTGAAAAAAACCCTAACCCAGAAAGTTTTGTACTTAAGGATCAAGAAAAAGATACAACAAATAACAAATTCATTTGAAGGCATCAAGTTTCAAAATTATAAATTATAAAATGATTTTTCAGCCAAGCATTTAATAAAACTAATGATCAGCAAAATTCATTTTAAATATATTTCAGAGTAATAATGTTGAATGTAAAGAAAATTAAAATGGGGGTCATTAAAAATATAGGACTTAAATAGACTGGTAATAACCTACAAATTTTAAGATTTAAATTTTTTTTGTATCTTAAATAAAATTGATTTGTTTGTTGAGACTGTGAGCCTGTCCTGGAACTCGCGCTCTGTAGTCCAGTCTGGCCTTGAACTCAATGAGATCCGCCTGCCTTTGCTTCTACCTTCCAAGTGTTGGGATTAAAGGTGTGCATCACCACCACCCAGCCAAGACTTAAGTCTTAAAAGTGGAATAATGGGGGCCAGAGAGATGGCTGAGTATATGAAATGAAGATGCTTGCTGCTAAACCTGACTAGTTTGAGTTCAATCCCAGGGATCCACACAGAAGGAGAGCACCAACTTCCATAAACTGTCCTGACCTCCATATGCATATAGTGGCAAGAGTGACACCTCAACACACACAGTAAGCACAGTAGCAAAAAATTATAGTAAACGTAATGAAGGCTTTCTGCTTCTTTTAAAAATTTTGAATTTTGTTAACTAAGCCCTTAATGGTGATCATAGTAGAAATTTTCTTTTGTTTTATTTCAGGCAGACTCTCACTAAATCTGGCTGGGAACTCAAGAAACTAAGATGAATTTAAATAGCTTTTATATGAGAAAGGTTAAATTGAACTTCTCTTTGGACAATATATAGCTGAGCACCAAATAGCACCTAGCTCTTAGACAAAAACACTAACGTCTTAACAACATTATTACTAGAAAAGGACTCATAAAATTGATATTCTAATGACCCTAGAAAGTTAGCTTCTAACCTCCTTCAATTTAATCAATTTCAAGCAAATATTCAACAACCAGGTATTTATATGTTATAAACCAAAATTTCAAGCTACACATACTTCAAGAATACACAGGAAGCCAGGCGGTGGTGGTGCACACTTTTAATCCCAGCACTCTGGAGGCAGAGGCAGGAGGATCTCTGTGAGTTTGAGGCCAGCCTGGTCTACAAGAGCTAGTTCGAGAAACCCTGTCTCGAAAAACAAAAAACAAAACAAAAGAATACACAGGAACATCATAGCATATTTAAACCTGCGCCTCTAGACAGGAGCCCTGACTGGGGATGATTAAGGGATAAATAAACCAGAACAGCTAAAATTGGATTAGGAACAGTAAAAAGAAATGGTCTGACTTATGCTTACCTACTATACTCTTTTCTGGAGCTGGTGGCACAATGTAACCAACGTGTAAATATTTGCTTGCTAATTTGCTATGCAAACCAAGAAAGTCACTGAATCTTCTTTTGACTGAAAATTCACTCTTACTGAACATGGAAAGGGAAGTCTACAAATGAAGAACAGGCATTTCACATTGTTAACAGAAAGCGATCATTTACAAATTAATGCTGCACATTGACTACAAGAACAGTCTGCTCTATTTTGCAAATGAATACAGAATACGTAGTATGGCTTAAAGACAACAACAACAACTAAACTAAAATTTAGGGCTCAAGACAGAGGTTTTTTTTTTTTTTTATGGCATCAGCTGATTCTTTTGGCTCCAACTTCACTCAAGCACACAAGTATAAACCCTAACTAGCATAAAGACCTAGAAGTCACAGTATTTTTTACTTGCTTATTTATTTATTACGTATACAGTGTTTTGCCTATATATATATAGGAAGAGTGCACCAGACCTCAATAAAGATGGTTGTAAGCCACCATGTGGTTGCTGGGAATTGAACTCAAGACCTGTGGAAGAACAGCCAGTGCTCTTAACCGCTGAGCCATCTCTCCAGCCCAAGACATAGTTTTTTAAAAGTAATTTAAGAGGTTAGAAAACACTTGCTTTATTTTAAGTTTGACCTATAACACCTTCTCTACCCTACGTTAGCTAATCATTTTCCCCATTTTGGTTTTGAGACAGGTTTATACAGCACCTAGGCTAGCTTTGAACTCACGATGAATAAGCTACTGATTCTTCAATATTTCCCTGTGGCCCAGGCCATTTGTGTGGAGGCAGCTCCACGTAAATCTCGCTGAATTTTCCATTAGAGTAAGAGTCCCATAAGGACAGCACTGTCCTCTACTGTTTATTGGTTTTTGCAAGTGCTTGCAGCAGAGCCTGAAACACAATATTTGTTTCATCAACTAACAAAACTTACCCCACCTCAAACTATAAAGTTCCTATATCATAAATAAATATCTTCCTCATGTCTTATATTCAAACATTATTGATTGTCCCACCTACATAATTAAAAAACATTTATTTTGATTACTTTCAAAACTGTTTCTCAGTATTAAGTATCAATGCCCTCCCCTGCTGCAGCTGTTCGTGTGTCTCAAGCTGGCTTAGCACTCACTATGAACTTCTTTCTGCTCCTCCTGCTCCTACTTACCTCCTGAGTACTGAAACACAGGTGTTCACCACTTCCCCTGTTTTTTCTGTATATTGGTGAATGAACCCAGGGCTTCATGCATGTTAGGTAGGTACTATAACTGAGCTACACCCTCAGTATAAAGCTAAGATCATTAGGACAGACTTGCTTTCTGTTTCAAGACTTAATCCTTTAAAAAACTGTGGTGATATTTAACTGGAAATCTTGACCTGGATCCTCCAATTCTTTTTTTTGGTTTTTTTAAGACAGGGTACTCTGTGTACCTTTGACTGTGTTGGAACTAGCTCTGGCCTCAAACTCACAAAGATCCACCTGCCTCTACATCCCAGGTGCTGGGATTAAAGGGGCGCAGCACCACCGCCCAGCTAGATCCTCCAATTCACACTGAGTTAAGCCAGAGCTGTCCTAATAAAAATCTCATAGTGCCATGCTCTTGTCTGAGCCTCTCTAACAGCTCTCCTGTATGCTAAGGATGAAATACTCAAAATCCACGAGGTGAATTCAGTCAGAGTCACTTACAGACGAGACTCTAGAAAGCAAAATGCCTCAACTCTGGGCTTTTACACGGCAGATCTTTTTGTCTGGAAGCTTCTTGCTTCTTCCCATTCCTACTCAGCATTCCCTCATCTCTGTCTCACCTTAGAACTACTTTGCTCACGCCTAACCTCCCGGTCTATATTAAGTCACTGCATATGCTCTTCCTTACACTCACATCCTCTCTACTATACAGAGGGAGGGGCCAACATTTCGTTGAAGAAGCAAAAAGCTCACCTTTGTTGTTACTCTATATGCCATGTAAGCATTCATGCCATCACCTATAAAGAAAAAGCCAAAGAATATTATTACAATTCAAACGCTGGGCTGGAGGAGGTAAAGGGTAGACTGTTTGCCTACTGTGTGTAAGACCCTGGGTTTAATTCTTAGTACCACCAAAATAAATTAATTGAGTTAAATGCTTTAAAATAAAATCCACAAAAAAATTTAAAAGAAAAAACACTGCAACCATATACTTAAGTGGATAACTATAGGATCTAACAAGCTAATCAAAACAAGTACAAAAAATAACTCACCAACTTTTTCTGGATCTGACACACCAATTTCTATATCAAAAATATCTCCATTTGCTTCTTCTTCAATCTATAAAAGCATATTTTCATGTTAAAAAATTCCATTTCTCTTGAAGGTAACCAGCAGCTGTCTAACTGGATGCATGACCCTGTCAACAGGAGGGAAGTTATGCCTAGTACTGCAGTTCTGGCCAACTATCTGTGTCTACCGAGGTCCTGTGCCTAACAAGAGCCTACTTCTGTCATTTCTCTAAACCAATAAATTTCTAATTATATTCTAAATACTTATCCTTATACCCACAAATAGGTGTAACTTTTACCCATCAGCAAAGAAACTTCTTTTTTTGCAAAAGTCAGAGACTATTATAGAGACCCACAGCTAGTCAACATATAGAGAATGAGAGACCGCCACATGCCCAACTGATAGAGCCCAACATAACTACTACATCCAAGTCTAAGGGAAAATCATGAAAGAGGGGCAGAAAGATTGTAAGAGCCAGACGACCAGCAAGCTCACTGCTGGATATTGTCTTTTAGGCATGACAGTAAAGCTACACCCATGAGACCTCAGGAATATGGTTGCTTCAACAAGACCTGCATGTGACAATACCAACTGATATGCCAATGTGTAGATGGGAGAAATTTCACAAGCTCCTACCCATAGGCTGCCTAGAAAGGGAAAATTTGTTTTTTTTCCTAGGGATGACCCCACTAATGGATGATCTAATACCCAGTGGACAGTCATAAAATACTGTACTCGTGTATGAAATTTTCAAAATATACAAAATTTTAAAATTCCAACTTCCATTACTGTCACGACACCAACAGCAAGTTTTTACTAGTTATGTTACTGGAGTCATATCACAATAGTTTCAAAACAACAGAAGCTCTCATAATGCTGACTGCAAACAAACACAACTCTAAAATAAGAAAGATCATTTGGAGAAGAGGAATTTTTGTCTTAACAGATGTATATAAAAAATGACAGAAAACTTTTTAAAAAGAAAAAAAGAAATGTGATTTTCTAAATATTGTGGATTTTGTGCTGTTGTTATTGTTGTTCATTATGGAATCTCTTATTCCTCTTGCCTCTACCTCCTGTGTGCTAGGATTATAGGTGTGCTCCACCATACCCAGCTAATAAATGGAATCTTTAGATTTAGATACATGCTTATTGCCTTACTTTTATTTAGCTTCCCTCCCACACAGTTTGGCTACTCTAGCTAGCTATCTTACTCCTTCTCTAATACTGGGATTGCAGGACAGCTGTCCATGTCCACTTGGCATATATGTCCATCAGGGTATCTGAACCACACACGCATTATCTAAGTCATTACCCCAGTCCCAGCCCCTGCCCCGTAATTTCCAATTCTGAATAACTAAAAAGAACCCATTACTTGTACCAATAGTAATTTACATACTTATAGAAATTATATCTAAAACCAACTTTAACACAATGCTTTCAGTAATAATCTAATAAAAAACATTTTTTCAAGAAAATAAAAGCCCTGTAAAACTCATTTTCAAAATCAACAAGTGGGAAAAAAAATAACTGGACCACAGAGACGTCTTATTGAAGGCAATTCAAAAACGAGCATTTGGGGGCTGGAAAAATGACTCAGCAGTTAAGAGCATGGGCAGCTCGTCCAGAGGAACCAGGCTCAATTCCTATCACCACATGGTGGCTCACAACTGTCTGTAACTCCAGCTCCAGGGGACCCGACACCTTTACACAAACATATATGCAGGCAAAACATCAATGCACTTAAAATAACAATAAGTAAATTTTAAAATTTACAAACAGGGGCTGGAGAGATGGCTCAGTGGTTAAGAGCATTGTCTGCTCTTCCAAAGGTCCTGAGTTCAATTCCCGGCAACCACATGGTGGCTCACAACCATCTGTAATAATGTCTGGTGGTGCCCTCTTCTGGCTTGCAGACACACACTCAGACAGAATATTGTATACATAATCAATCAATCAATAAATTAAAAAAAAAACAAAAAAATAAATAAAAATTACAAACAAACAAAAGAATTTCAGCGGGGCCCAAGGTGGTCCAAGCCTTTGATCCCAGGATTTGACTCAGGGCACATGAATCCCTCAGTTCAAGGTCAGTCTGGTTTGTCGAAAAACAAAACAAAAATCCCACCAACCAAACAAACCCCAAGCATTTCAGGAAGAGTTTGTAGAAAGGTCAGCTAGGAGTGTAACTCAGAGGGACTGTGCCTGCCTAGCATAAGCAAGGCCTGGATTCTGTCCATAGCACTGAACAAAAGCGCAAAACAAAAGACAATAAATCTCAGAGTCTTAAACCTCCGAAATGTCAAGGCAACATTAATAATATAAAGCATATTTTCCTAACTATCTTTCTTTTCAAGGCCACTTTTCTATAGAGAGCTAATCTTCTCTACATGGACACTGAAGTTAGAAAAATTATTAACTGTTAAGTGGACAGTCCAATAAACTCTCACAAAATGAACTCATCTTTATAACTAGAACCCAAATGAGAAACGCAGGCAATGAGTACATCCCTAAGACCCCCTTACAGCTTGCCTCCCAGTCAGAACCATGTCACCCTGCCAACTCAGCTGCTACCCTGGTATCTGACGTTGCATATACTGTTCCCTAATTTTATCTGTGTTTAATGTTCATATCATAGACTCATACAGTGTGAGTACTTATTTATTTATTTATATCTTACTACCTTCCCTTTGTATTATTTTGGAGGTTATTCACATTTGTATATAGCTATTATTTAATTATGATTACATTAGTTACAAATTTCTAGTTGAATAATTTTAAATGTTTATATTTAAAATAACCTTCACACCATGGCTTTTTTCTTTTCCAAATGTGTCATTTCTTAATAATTCTATCTTTGATAAAGTAAAAGGATTGTTAGGGCATGAGAAAGCAACTTTTATTGATCTGTACTTCTTTCTTTTAAAACAAAGTTTGAGTCATTTCAAAAATAAAGATAAAGGCTTGGGCCGAGCATACAGTTCAGAGGTAAAAACAGTTGCCTATCATGCAAGAGCCCCTGGGTCCAATCCTCAGTGCTGTAAAAATAAAGAGATGCTAGCTAGCAATCTTAAGTATTAACAGTATTCACTACATGCTCTGTCAAAAAAAATTACTCATAACCCACTTTAAGTATTTTTACCTGTTTAACACAGAAACCCTGAGAGGCATACACTATTAGCATAAGACCACAATGTTCAATACACCAATTTACTCATCAGTCTTTTTTTTTTTTTGTAGTTGTGGAGATAAAATAAAATCTAGGGTCCTGAGCATATGAGGCACTCTACTACTGAGCTACATTCTAGCCTCAAACTCTTTGATTTTAGAAGGTTAAGTGATAGGGTTTGGGGAAGCTAAGACAGGAGCATTGCTGTGAAAGCCAGTAGGGATACTATGAGTCCCAGGCCAGCATGAGCTACCAACCTTTTCAAAAATCAAATCCAACACTCGGAAGGTAGAGGTAAGAGGAGGATCTCAGTGAGCTCTCTCTGCTCTCTCTCTCTCTCTCTCTCTCTCTCTCTCTCTCTCTCTCTCTCTCTCTCTCTCTCTCTCTCTGTGTGTGTGTGTGTGTGTGTGTGTGTGTGTGTGTGTGTGTGTGTGTTTTGTATATGTGTTTTAACACCAGGGCTCACTATCCAACCCTAGCTGGGTTAGAACTGAATTGTAAAGTCAGGCTAGCTTCTAACAGGGAGCTTCCTGCCTCTGCCTCCCAAGTATTGGGATTATAGACATGCACCACCACACCTTTCTTCTTAGTATAGTTTTTCCATTTAAAATGTCTGAAAGGCTTTGATTAAGAATAAATTAACAGGAGAGAAGTACTGAGTAAGAAATATACATGTATTCTTTCCATATTAACCTAGAATTATAAACATCTCTCCATACCTCTTCCCTGGATCTATCAAAGATCACTGGAGCAGAAATGCTCTTGGATTCGATTCTAGGAGCAATGAGTGCAGTAGGCGTGACAGGGGTAACTGCAGGAGAAGGCTCGGAGGACAGGATAGGCTCTCTTTCTGGACTGTCCAAAGAAACTTCTTCTGTGGCTTCTAGACATAAATTAAACAAGTTAATCAAAGAAATTATAGCATATAGCAATTCAAGAAATATGAAAAACACACCTACAAATAAGTCTCAAAAGTACCATGATTTTTAAGTTATCACTACATTATTTAGTTGTTTATGAAAACTTTACAATAATCAGGGACTATGTTGATTTTGTGAAGAACTGTATTAAGTCAGCTTAATTATCTTTACTAGGAGAAACACAGTTTCATCTTTCATTTCCACATTCATTTGTGTTTGGATTGTAATACATCTTACATGTGGTAACTTACCTTTCTATTTTTTTATTCAGGCTAATGATTATTGCATACATATGAAAACAAATTTTATGGAAGAAGACTACCTTTGGGCTTAAAATTCTGTTATGGAAAAACGTACCAAGTTAGTAATCTAAAGCAATTAATTGCCAAAGATTACTGAGTATTAGTTGGATATACAAATATGACACAAAGAGATGTTTAGGTTTTAATTTTAAATGCTCATTCACTTGAAATATCTAAAATTAAATATATTTAAAGTCAAACCACAACAATAAACTGAAGTCTACAGACTATGTAATACTGTGCTAAATGCAATGAAGAAACACAAAGAAATGGAAAAAATAAATCATACCTGCCCTCAGGGAGTTTATAATCTAGTTGAGAAAACAAGACATGTGGAATGTTAAATAATAATAAAAGACTTAAAAGAATAGCAAAGAATGTTATAAGACATACAATTACTATATGAATGGTAGGATAAACACTATAATTTGAGTAGACACAGGAGTCAATACTTCAGAGTGAAGAAAATCAGAAATAGTCTCTGACTCTGATTTGAGATAGTTTAAATAGTTATAGGAAGAAGTTGGAAAAAATCCATGTAAATGAAATAACAACATAAGTGTAAGAAAAAAAAAGGCCAGGACAGTGGATTTTAATCAGTGAGTCTAAGACAAAACAGTCCTTTGGGTTATAGAATTGATATCAAGAAGATGAAATTATAGGCAAATAAGGGCTCAGACCAATGGTTTTCAGTCTACGGTTTCTGGATTCTTGTAGTTTGGGTAGAGCAGTAATTGTGGTCAGTGACCCATTGGAAGCAGTCGACTTGAAATTACACAACTGGACATGCTATCAATTATTTGGATTGGCTATTTAATGTTGACAAGGTATGGATCTCTTCATGTTTTTGTATTAAAAGAAAGATGACTAATAACTAAAAACCTTCCAAAGGGGAAAATATAAACTGCAGATACAACAGACTACATATGCCTCTGACAGCATACAGTAAAAGTTTAGATACCACTTCAGCCTTTGTAGACTGCTAGTATTTATTACTTGTTTTAAGAAATGAAAACAGGACCAGAGAATGGCTCACTGGGTAAAGGTGCTCTCCACCAAGCCTGACACAAGTTTGATTCCTGGGACCCACATGGTAGGAAGACAGCTAACTTCTACAAGTATCCTCTGACCTCCATGCACATGCTGTGGTATGTACACGAATACACACAAACACACACACATACACACACAAATGAATTAATAAATAAGTAAATACAGTAAGAATAATTTGAAAGAGAAAATAGTTAACAATAAGCTTGACATGGTGTTTGCCTTTAATCCCAGCACTTGAGGGGCAGAAACAGGTAGATCCCTATGAGTTTGAGGCTTGAGCTACATACTGAGACCTTGTCTCAAAAACAAAAAACAGCCAACAATGTATGGAAGTCAAAAGTAGTACATCAAAACTAGGTATAGGCTGGAGGGATGCCTCAGCAGTTAAGATCACTGACTGTTCTGGTTTCCAGAACCCACATGGCAGCTCATCTACAATACATAACCATCCACAACTCCAGTTCCAGGAAATCTAGTGCTTCTACAAGCACTGCATGCGGTTGCTGCACATATACAAATGGAAAAAAAAAACACTCACACATATAAAAGTAAATTTTCAAAGAAACCAAGGCGTGAGAAGTTTATTAAGGGTCAAAGCATCAACATGAACCTAAGCAGCAGCAGAGCCCGCCAAGCCCCGTGAACCCCGAGGAAAAACTGCTCCAGCAACAACACACAAGCAATAACAAACCAACAACAGAACCCACTGACATCGTTTAAACACAGCATTTCTCAACTTGTGGGCTGCAACCTCCCATTTTACATTATGATTCATAACAGCAGCAAAATTACAGTTATGAAGTAGCAACAGAATAATTTTATGGTTGGTTAGGGGTCACCACAGCATAAGAAACTGTACTAAAGGGTCACGGCATTAGGAAGGTTGAAAAGCACTTCTTAAAGCCATTCAGAATTTCTCAATGACATTTTACTACATTGATGCAAAGTTTTAGGTGCTTGTACTAGTAGCTGCTTCAACAACAAAGAACTTTAAGTAAGGCATGATCTAAGCAACTAATATGGAAAGAGAAGAAATCAATAGATGGTCTGCCTTAAATTTTTTTTGCTGTTTGGTTTTTAAGACATGGTCTGGGCTGGCAGGGGTGGTGCATGACTTGGGAGGCAGAGACAGGCAGAGCTATATAGGTTCATGGCAAGCCTGTTCTACAGAGCTAGTTCTAGGCCAGGAAGGCTACACAGTGAAAAACAACAAAAAATACATGGTCTCATGAATCCTCCAATTCATGTTACTGAGGCGCATCTGATCCTACAGTTGCCACCCCCTAAGTGCTGAAATGGGAGGTGCATATGACTATATCCAGACTTTAAATGGCTGACATGACTTCTTTTAACTTAAGTAAACAACTAAAGATACAGAAGGCTTAGTTCCAAACAGATCTAAAGGTTAAGGAATATATAGCTATAACTTAAAGGTGAACACACATTGACTTTATCCAAATTCAGGCATTCTTTACGATGTACCAAATGGAGAAGGGTTAGATAGTTGAACCCATTTGGTGAACATCTTATAAAGAAGTAACAACATGTCATAGTTAACTTTTTTCCAGTATGGTGCCGTACCCATAAACTATGTAAGTTATTTAAAACACAACAGATACACACCAACATAATCTGGTTTCTTTTTGGCTTATAAAGTCACAATGGCTACTTTGCTTTGGCCAGATCTGTATTCTATGCACTGAAAGTGTGTTACTACTACTAGACATCAAGTTTCATCATCCTGATTGATAATATACTGCGTTTACAAGTTCCTAGCATCATACTCTTCTATAGGAAAAGACATAGATCTGCTTAAATACATTATAAATATGAACCAACAGACTATAATTTTTACAAAATGTCTTAGATCACCTAAAGATGTCATTATAAAACACAGCTGAGTTAAATTGTAAAGATTAAAAATAATTTCATTTAAATTTTTGTTGCGGGAGTAGGTATGTATGGTGTATGTATGGCTGTGCAGCAATACCTGTCACAGAGTACTCTGTAGAAGCCAGAGGACAATTTTCAGGAGTTAGTTCCCTCCATTTCCTGAGGGTTCACTGGATCAAACTCAAAAATAGTGTTGTACAGGAAGAACTTTACCCACTGATTCCTTCTCACTAATGCCAAATTCTTTAGTCTTTAAACAAATACTGATAATATACTGTTGTTCTTTCTTCCTATCTTGGACAGAGTCTTGATATCCCTGATCTTGTTATTCATTATATAGCCGAGGCTGGCCTCACACTCTCAACACTCTTTGTCAGGCTATCAAAATGGAAATTACATGAACTTTTGTAATAAAGAATTGTACCTTCAAGCGTAATTATACTAAGGAGCACAGAATGATCTGAATATGGGCCACTACAAAAGTTGAGAATATTAATAATTCAATAAAAGCCAATTATTTAAATTATGTTGCTAAATACAAACATATTTACTATTTTAATTTTGTGTCAATATTAAAATTAAAATTTTTGTTTTTCAATGTTAAATATTAACTTAAATCTTAACTTTAAGGTATAACTGTTTAAGAGTCAAGCATTTTTTACATTAGAATGAACTACACCAAATTCTATCCTTTTATGTCCAAAACAAACTCAACCATCAACTTACCTAACAACAAACTGTAACACACAGTGATGCTTTTTTATGTGATGGGTGTTTTGCCTGCAGGTATTTCTAGGTACCACATGTATGCCTGGTGCCAAAAGAAGCCAGAAGGCATCAAATCCCCTAGAACTGGAGTTAACAGATGGCTATGAGCCAATATGTGGGTGCTAGGAATCAAACTTGGGTCCCTCTGGAAGAGCTGCTGAGGCATCGCTCTAGCCCCCATAGAGTGATTCTTAAACTCATACTTTGATTTTGCTTTGTGACATTTGTAAATAACAACAGTAACCAAAACAACAGTCACTGCTACCTTACAAGGGTATGGTCAATACCATGTACCCTATTTTCAAATGCTTACAAATAAAGGGCAGTTTTGCTTCTCGTAATGGTCTGTGTGTTTCTTACAAAGTGATCCTACTAGACAGTCTCTATCCTGCTAAATTTTGTTTTGTTATTGGTTGGTTGTACAGGTGTACCTATAAGCCAGGCTGACCTTGAACTCAACAATCCTCAGGCCTCAGTGTCCCAAATGCTAAGATTATAGACATCAGCCATGCTCAGATTCACTTTTTAGGGTGTTACAAGAGTTCCCATTAAGACAAAGAATTTCAGTTGCCTTAGAGAGTATTCTAATAGCATATAATATCATAATTGGCTATTATTGATATTACTATTATAGCGACATTAAAAAATATCAAGATATGACAACTACCTGCGAAAAGATCTTCTCTGTCATCGTCTAGCATGACTTCTACAGGTTTGGAGCCATTGGAGTTTGCACTAATATCTTCTGCAGGAAGACTGGCTGGTTCGGGAGATGATGGACTTGACTGTTAAAAGAACAATAGAAGACAATGGAGTGAAATGCTTCTTTGCTTTTGACTGTATCTCATAAACTAAAGAAATACAGGCCGGGCGGTGGTGGTGGACGCCTAATCCTAGCACTCAGGAGGCAGAGGCAGGTGGATCTCTGTGAGTTAGAGGCCAGCCAGGTCTACAAAGCTAGTTCTAACACAGCCAGAACTGTTATACAAAGACGCAAAGAAACCCTGTCTGGGGGGGAAAAAAGACAAATAAACAAAAGCCCAGCAATCTCTTGATTAGAGAGGAAAAGAAGAGCTACTTATATTTTCTTCTCTAAGGTTCAAAATACACTTTAATGTGTGTCCTTTGCTCAACAGTCACTTCTTATTTGGTTAGTAAACTTTCCGTAGGATGACATTTTTGTTTTTGTGGTGACTGAGATTGAACCTAGAGCCCTGTACACATGCCTGGCAAAAACTCTACTACAGAACCACACCCAATTCCTCTAATCATCTTTTGATATCATTCATCTTCTGGGCATGGTGGTACATCTGGAATTCTCAGTATTTTATGGAGGCAATAGGAGGGAGATTAGTAGTTCAAACTACCTCGGCCTACAAAGAAAGTCTGGGTCAACCTGAGCTGCATGAGATCACATCCTGGAACAGAAACAAGGAAGCTGGAAAGATGGCTCAGTGGTTAAGAGTTTTTGCTGTTCTAGCAGAGGACTCATATTCAGTTCCCAGCATCATCTACATAGGGCAGCTTACAACAGACTAAAAACTCACTCTTCAGGGAATCTAACACCTACTTCTGGCCTCTGTAGGCACCCACATATGCATACAATTACAAAAGCAATGTTTTTTTTTTTTTAAATTTAAAACTAAAGAAAAAGAAAATAAGTCATGTATGGTAGGGTACTCACACCATCTGGACACTGAGAAAGTCGAGGTAGGAGGATTACTAGTTTCAGGGTAGCCAAGACTACACAGTAAGACACACACACACACACTCACACACACACATACAAGAATTAAAAGAAAACCAAAGCCTCCAGGGCATGATACACACCTTTAAACCCAGCACTTAGGAGACAGAGGCAACAGTGAGTTTGAGGCCAGCCTGGTCTACAGAGCAAGTTCCAGGACAGCAGGAGCTGTTATGCAGAGAAACCTTGTCTCAAAAAAAAAAGGGGGGGGGGAGAAATAAATCAAAGCCTAGTCTTTGTGACTCTGCATTCCGCAGATACTGAGCATGACAGTGAAGGTATCAACATGAAAGTGGAAGCCAGGCATAGTGACAAACTTCTGAGACTGAAGCACTGAGATGAGACTAAAGCCACAGGATCACAAGCTTAAGGCCACTTTGGTCTATAAGGCAAAACCCTACTTATTTATTTACACGGTTATTCCTGTAGACAATGCACTATGATAGCATCACCACCACCCCCATGCTGAGCAGAAAAAAAAAGTTTAAACACACACACGTATATGGTTCTACTCATCAAACTCCAGAACAGGGAAATCTATAGAGATAGATTAGTTGCTATATTAAGGTTAGAGGCTGGGAAAATGGCGGGACAACATCTGAAGGGTACAAGCTATCTTTCTGAAATAATGAAAATATTCTAAAATTGACTATGGTAATAGATACATATGTCTCACTAGACTAGAAACCACTGAAATGCACACACTAATGGCTGAACAATATGGCGTATAAGTTGTACCTTAACAATGCTGTTCAGAAAAGTGAAGCATGATGGCTCATGCTTGCAACACCAGCACTTGAGAGGCTACGGCAGGAAGAACTGCTCAAAGTCTATGGTCAGCCTGGGCTATGTAAGTGAGAACCTTCTCAAAACGAAGAAGACTAGCAAGATGGTTCAGTGGGCAGGATGCTGAGGACCTGAATTTGATCCTTAGAACCCACATGATAGAAACAACCAACTCCAATAAGATACACACACACAAACTGTAAACAAAAATAAAAGACAGAACTTCTAAGTGATAGAGGATTAGAATCCCCAACAGAACATCACACAATAATGTCTATTCCTTCAAAATACAATTGCTATAAAATAATTTATTAAGCCAGGTAACAATCTTTGTAAAAGAAGCCAGTGAAAATGACTGTGACCAGTGTCCAAGTGACCCATTCAGTTCTCAAAGTCTGTGGCAAACACAGGCACAATTTTTTTTTTAACTTAAAGATCAAGGCTTTAGAGAGATGACGCGACAGTTAAGAGCACTTCCTGGTCTTGCAGAGAACTGGGTTCAGTTCCTAGCACCCACATCAAGTAGTTCACAACCACCTTAACTCTACTTCCAGGAGATCCAAAGACTTCTACTAGCCTCTGTGGACTCCAAGCTTGGATATGGTGCAAAGAAAAACATTCAGGTAAAATACCCATATACATAAAAATAAAGAACTTTAAAAAAAATCAACAAAACAGGATCCATCTATTTGCTACCTCCAAAAAATGTGCTTTTACATCAAAGACAAATGAAAGATTACAGTAAAAGGATGGGAAAAACATATTCCACGGAAAGAAAAACAGAAAGTAAATATGTGTGTCATTCTGCTAACATCTGACAAGACAGATTTCAACCCAAAGACAGAGAAAAATCACTTCATACTGATGAGGGAGCAATCCAAGACTACGATTTAAACGTGTGCACAGAACTTGGATGCCACCAATTACAACAAATACTACTAGATAGATATAAGACCAAATTAACCTCAACACAATGGTGACTTTAATACCCTACTCTCACCAATAAGAAAGGTCATCCCACTAAAACAAATAACAAACAAACAAAATACAGAAGGGGGGAACCAATTCCACAAAGTTGTTCACTTACCCTTCTCTACTCGTGCAACTGCATACACCCCACACACACTCACTAAATTTAAAAAATAAAAATAAAGCCTGGGGCGGGGGGGGGGGGGGGCGGGGGGCGTGCTTTTAGTTCCAGAACTAGGAAGCTGAGGAAGGGGCAGGCAGATCTCTGTGAGTTCAGGCCAGCCTAGTCTGGTCTACAGAGTGAGTTTTAAAACAGCCAGCTACATAGAGAAACTCTGTCTCGAAAAACCAAATAAATAAATATATTTTTTAAAATACATATTCTTCTCAGTAGCCCATGGAACTTTCTCTAAGATAGATACTATTAGAATCAGGAAAACTATAACAGTTTTTGTTGTTTCCAATGTGGCCACAATGTAATGAAGCAGAAATTATTAGCAAGATAAACTATAGAAAATACATAAACTCGTGGGAATTAAATAACACCCAACTGAAGGATAAATGGGTCCCTGAAGAAATCAAGAAGGAAATTTTTAACATATGAGAATTGAATGAAAATGCAGAGAACCTGTCAAAAACCTATGGGATAGAATGAACACAGCCCTAAGAAGAAAGATCCTAACTACCAGTGCCTATTTTTAAAAAAATCAGAGGGCTCTCACATAATGTCAGTACTCTGGAAAAACAAGAAAGAGGAAAACCCAAAGTCAGCAGATTGAAAAAAAATCAGGAAATAAAAGACAGAAATTTTTGAAAAATCAACGAAGAGTTGATTCTTTGAAATGTTAATTAAGAGGAACAAACATTTAGCTAAACTAAAAAAACAAGTGAAATAAACAAAATTAATAAGATTAGAGATGAAAAGGTAGACATTACAAGAGAAACCAATGAAAAGTCAAAATCGGTGGTGCATGCCTTAAATCCTAGCACTCAGAAGGCAGGCAGATCTCAAGTTTGAGGTCAGCCTGGTCGACAGATCGATTTCCAGGACAGCCAGGGCTACATAGAGAAACCCTATAGAAAAAAAAGTAATAAAAAAGAAAGTAAGTCAGAAAATCTGGGCTGGTGAGATGACTCAACAGCTAAGGGGGCTCTCAGCCAAGCCCAACAAGCCAAGTTTCCCACAACCTACATAATTCAAAGAATCAATTCCCCAAATGTGCCCTGACTGCCACATATGCACATATCCCAAACCCCAATACAGTGGAGAAGAATTAGCCATAAAATTAGAAGGATATGCATTTAAAATATATATTTCTTTCCACTACTTCTTTCTTTTTTGTTTTATTTATTTATTTATTTATTTATTTTGGTTTTTCGGGACAGGGTTTCTCTGTAGCTTTGGTGCCCATCACGGAACTAGCTCTTGTAGACCAGGCTGGCCTCGAACTCACAGAGATCCGCCTGCCTCTGCCTCCCGATGCTGGGATTAAAGGCGTGCGCCTGTCCTAGCACTCACTCTACAGACCAGGCTGGCCTTGATCTCAGAGATCCACCTGCTGGGATTAAAGGCGTGTGCCATCGTCACCTGGCAAGAATGTATATTTCAAGGGTTAAAGCGACAGCTCAGCAGATAAGAATACTAGTTGCCCTTCCAGAGGACCCAGGTTCCATTCCAGAATCGATGTCAAGTGACTTACTCTAGATCCAAGAGATCTCATGTTCTCTCCTGATCTCCACAGGAACCCATATACATGCAGCATTCACTCATTAACACAGATATACATAAAAATAATAAAAATAAATTCCTTTTAAATTAAGATACTTATATTCCACTAAATCTGAAAATCAAGAAGAAAAAAATTCTAGATGCATATGACCTACTGAAGTAAAACTAAGAAGCGATAAATGATGCAACCAGATCTATAACAAGCAAGATTTAGACAGCAATATAAATCTTCCAGCTAAAAGAAACCCAGCCCCAGATGCATTCACTACAACATTCTACCAACTAAAATTAAATTCTTAATTTTAAGAAGAATCAACAAGGATCATTCACAAAGAGAAAAGGAAAGAAGACTCCCATACTCTTCTCATGACTCCAGTGGTGTGTTGGTGGCATAAACAGACAACAACAAAAAAAAAGAAAACTACACACAAATCTCCCTGATGAACACAGACACAAAAATTGTCAATAAACTTGCAAACCAAATTCAAGATCACATCAAAAAAGTAATTCAGCGACTGGAGAGATGGTTCAAACAGAGGTTATAACATTTGTTCTTGCAGAGGAACCCCAGTTCCACTAGGACCCACCTGTAACTCCAGTTACTCCAGATGCCTTCTTCTAACCTCTGAATGCATGAGCCATGCACATAGTATACATACAGGAACGCAGCCACCACCACCACAAAAACAAAACCCTCATACATAAAAAATAAATAAGCTTAAAAGAGGGCAGGGAATAATTCAGGCTTGAGAGCTGACTCAGTGGTTAGAGTACTTACTGCTCTTTCAGAAGACCCAAGTTCAATTCCCAGCACCCACATGATGGCTCACAACTGTCGTAACTCCAGTTCCAGGAGACCCAACACCCTCTTCTGGCCTCCTTGGGCTTCTGCATGCACACTGTGTACATACATATACTCAGGAATGCACACACACCATTTTTTTCCTCAAAAGAAGTAATTCATCATGAGCAAGTTAACTTCATTTAAGAGATGCATGGATGGTTCAACATACAAATGAATAAATGTTACATATCACAAGAATAGATTCATGGAAAGAAACCACATCATTATCTCAACAGATGCAGAAAAGGCTTTTGACAAAATACTCCATGATAAAATCCTCAAAGAGACTAAAAATGAAAGGAACATACCCCCAACAAAATAAAAACTACATACAATAAGCCTATAGCCAACATCATGATAAATGGAGACAAACTCAAAGCATTTCAACTAAAATCAGGAACAACAAGAATATTCAGTTACATTCCTATTCAATACAGTGCTTGAAGTCTTATCTAGAGCAGTAAGTCAAGAAATAAAAGGAATACAAATAGGAAAGAAGTCAAATTATCTTTATTTGTAAACAATTCGCTTTTATATAACAGACCCTAAAAGACTCCACTTTCTGGATCTGACAAACACTTCCAGTAATAAGCCAGGATAAATTGACAGACAAAAATCAGTCATTTTCCTATTTACTAATAATAAGCATGCTAAGCAAAAAAAATCAGGAAAACAATTCCATCAAAATTCTCTAAAAAATAAGTAAGTAAATATGAAGGTATCTTGGTACAAACCTAACCAAAGAAGGAAAAGACCTCTACAAAAAAATTAAAACATGTGAAGAAACAAATGTGAAGACTTCCCTCACTCACAGATCAACAGAATTACTATTTATGAAGATCTATCTTTCAAAATGCAATCTACAGACTCAATGCAATCCCTAACGAAACTCCGTTAACATTCTTCACAGAAATACAAAAAACAATGAGATTCATATGGAAAGCAAAGATCAATGTTGCAATCATATCTGATTTCAAGTTATACTACAAAACATGGTACTAACACAAAACAAGCATGTAGACGGAATAAAATAAGAGGATCCAACTATAAATCCATGCAGCTACAGCCACATGATTAATTTTTTTAAATTTACATTTATTGAGGAGATGAGGGGCATATGCATGCCACTGTGGAGGTCAAAAGACAATTTGTAGGAAGTTGATTCCTCCTTGGGAACTGAACTGTGGTCATCAGGCTTGATGGCAAGTATCTTTACACAATAAACCATCTCACCAGGTCCCAGCCACCAGATTTTCAACAAAGATATAGACCACTGAAAAGACACCCCAGTCAATAAATGGGCTGATGGGCCAGGCATGGTGGTGCACACCTTTAATCCCAGCACTCAGGAGGCAGAGGCAAGAGGCTCTCTATCAGTCTGAAGTCAGCCTGGTCTACAGATTGAGTTCCAGATCAGCCTACAGAGCTATACAGTGAGAGCCTGTCTCAAAACAAACAAACGACAGGCCTCTCCAGTGTCCTACAGAATCGTGTTATGTATAAGTCCCCTGAAACAACTGAATATGGAAGACCCTGATCTGGGCTGGGAATGTCATTCAGCAGGTTCAACCAAAGTAAAGGAAAAATACGACTCTACAGCCAGGAGTAGCAGTACATGTGTGTAATTCTAGCACTCAGGCTCGGCCAAGGGGAGTTCCATGCCAGTCTAGGCTACAAAGAGAGATCCGATTTCAAAAGAAAAGCGTTTGTTAAACATATAGCATTCCAGTCAGGTGTAGGCATCTGTGCACAAATGCTGTGGATTCTTTTGCACCCCGAGTGTAAGACGCACTATGTAAAAGAGAAGTGGAGCAGTGGCATGGGATCCCTCCCTCACAGACAGTTCCTGAACATTTGGAAGAGGGGGGAAAAATGAACATTTTTAAAACATATCTAAAAAATCTTACAGTCACCCATTTTCTTATAAGGGTTTGGGTAAACAACCAATTAACTTTATTTATAACTTTCACAATGTGGTAACCAAAATAAGAACATTCATAATAAAACTTTGCAGACTTTCTTTTAAAAAACAGCCAAACATCATATTTGGAGATACAGACTATAGTTCTTCTTTCTCTGTGTATGCATCTAGAAAAGACAATGCAGGTTTTAGGGCCCTGCAGACATTTTCAACACACATTAGGCAAAAATAAAACAGACCAAAGTATACCAGGAGACTAACTCTCTGTGTCCAGAAAAATATATTCTGCAAAATAATTTTAGAAGATAGTGGTTTTGACATGTACACCTGCGCACTAGCTCCAATAAGATACAAATACTCAAGATTTTGTTTAGAACACATGGACAACCAAGGTACCACCCAAGGAATTTACACTCTGTGGGAAGGTGGGGTTCGGCCTCACCACTACAGACAAAATGAGTAGAATGTACTCAGTGGAGAGCAGTCCCCTAATTTTTTCAGTTTCAGGTCAATGAAATTCAGATAAGGGTGTTTTACAGTTAGTTCCAGTTGATTTGGTGCAGAACGGAACAGGCGCACCAAACTTATAGCAGAGAACTCTGTAAGAAAGTAGAGGGCGGGTGAGAAGTGAGATGCTCGGCTGGTAAAGCTGCTGACAATGGTGTAAACAGCAAGCCAACTCCCAAAAGTTGTCCTTTGAGTTTCTAAGCAAGCACCGGCACACACACACACATCCACAATAAATACATGTAATTAAAAAACTATCTGAGGTAAACAATCTTCTGAGAAAAGTGCTTACATGCTTAAAATTAGGGTTTCCGGTGTATGTGCGCTCATCCAATGTAAAGCAATTCAAATGTGACTAGAGAAAGTTGGCGGGCCAACACAGTTCAACTCATGGTGTTTCCTTTGACAAAAACAGGAACACTCAGCTACAGAGATCGCTGACCAAGCGAAAAAAGAGGAAAAAGAGTCGAGATCTGTTTCTATTTCTCCCCTAGTAATTAAAAAAAAGTTTCCTGGACTATACCCTCCTTAGACTTTGTGTTTTCCCAGCATGATAGCCCCTAAAAAGTCTAAAACCAAGTGGTGGCTCACGTCAGCTAATCTGAGCACTAGGAAAGAGGAGAAGCAGGATGATCAGAGGTTCAGAGCCATCCTCAGCTACATGGTAAGTTCGAGTCCAGCCTGGGCTGCAAGAGATCTCGCCTCAACGTAAGTCTACTAACTCAAATGCATTTGCCTATTTAAAAAAGAAAACCAAAGAGGCTCCTACCTCCAAGAAAACTGGTAGTCCATGACGGACAGTGAAAAGCGCACCCTGACCTCCCTGGGGACCCTCAGCCAGGTAGCGTTCAGTTCATGACTTCACGGTCCCCTTGCAGGGCACACCCTCCTGGGCAAAGAAACAAGCCCCTCTCCCCGGGGCTGCTGAAACCCCAGAAGGGATAAGGCGCCCGGGAAGCGGGTCCAAGCCTTCCTCCTGCCTGGAGGAAGAGGCGCGAATGACCCGCAAGGCCCGAGAGCCCGCAAGCACGGCGTTCCGTCCGCGGGTCCCGGCCCCGGGAGGATGAAGTCGCACCCCAGGCCCGCGGGTTGCAGTCCGGAGCCCTGGCCGCCCGGGCCAACCCAGCCCGCTTGACAGGCACCTGAGGTGCGGCCGGCGTCACAGGTGTCACCGGACCTGGCCTGGCCAAACCGGGGAGTGGGGAGGGGACAAGTCGCGGCAGGGGAAAGGCGGCGAGACGCGCGCGGCGCGGCCTCCTCGGCGGGGCCGTCTCACCTCCAGGGTGGAGACCGTGCTGGTGAACAGGTCCTCTCCGTCCTCCAGCTCCTCAAAGTCGGTGGGCTTCACGTCCCCCAGAGGAGGAGGTTCCCTCTCCGCCGCCATCTTCGCTGGCCTGGACGCCTGCGAGAGCCGGGCCTCGCGGACCTGTCACGTGAGCACGCAAGGCAGGGCTGGCGCGCCGACCCGCTGGCTGGCCCGCCTCCCGGCCCGCCCCCTCGAGGCCCCGCCTCCCGAGGCCCCGCCCCGGGCTGACCCCCGCGAGGCTCCGCCCCCGACTGAGACAGAGCAACCAAGACCCAGAGCTACAAGCTGGCCCCGCCCCTTCACCGCTCCGCCTGCTTCTACGTTTGGGTCTTGGCATCCTTACTTAGTTACTGCCTGCATGCTGACCAGACTTAAAGTCCAGAAATCTTACATTTGTCAGTACAGGACTAGGAAGTAGAAGAGTTTAGACCTCAGCCTCTGAGTTTGGATTATGCACAGATTCGGGGTACGAATTATTAGTAGTGGATAAAGAAACACACTCAAGTATTGCCAGAGCGGTCCATAAGAAACGTCTGACACAAAGACGTTTGTGTCTTCTTGTACAGTTTGCAGGGGACTTCAAGGCACTTGAAATGGGGCTAGTGTGAGAAACTGTGTTTTTTTTTTTATTTCAATTTACTTATATCTAAATAGATCCGTAAGGCTGGTAGCTACCTATTAGTGCAACCCTAGAATATGGATCCTGGGGTGGGCTCGTCGCTTCATTAGTAGAGTTCTTTCTTGCCTAGCATGTACAAAGCCCTGGTGTGATCGCCAGCACCGCACAGTATAAAACTGGGTGTGATGGACGTGTGTCTCTAAGTGTAGTATTTGGGAGGCTGCAGCTGGAGGGTCAGAAGTTGAAGGAGGTCAAGGTCAGCCTGGACTACAGTAGATCCTATCTCACAAAATAGAAACGCAAACAATGCAGAGAGAGAGAGAGAGAGAGAGAGAGAGAGAGAGAGAGAGAGAGAGAGAGAGAGAGAGAGATCCCGAATGATTTGTTATTGGCACATTGCTGCAATTTCATTAACTATACAATGTTTTATTCCAGTTTTCAGGGAAGGTTTGCTTTTTTTTTCTTTTATAATTGTAGGCTATGTCGATGTGAAGCTCAGGCTTTATGCCTTGTGTCAATGTGCCAAGAAAGCTTCATAATATCTTTTTTCCTATTTTTTTCCTTTTCCACACAGGGTCTCACTATGAAGCTCTGGCTGGCCTGGACTCTCTATGTAGACCAGGTTGGATTTGAACCCGCAGGGATCTGCCTGTCTCTACCTTTGAGTGCTGGTGTGTACCACTGTATCTAAATAACACGTTTTGAAGTAAGATCAGAAAGGTTGGAGTTTGAGAGTGTAGCATGCTTAAGCTTCTTAGTTTGATCGCCAGCAATGGGGCTTACTCTCTCTGGCTCATGCCCTGTGCTAGTTTAAATGAAAATGTCCCCATAAGCTCTTAGTAACTGAGTAGGGAAAGACAAAGCCTCCAGACCTGGCTTGGGCTCCTGAAACCTCAAAGTCCATACCTATTAATAAACTGCCTCCAGCATGGCCACACCTATTCCAACAGTTCCACAATCCTGACCCTTTCAAACAGTGTCATTCCCTAGGTCAACCTAGCCCGATCAGAGCAATTTTGTAACATTATCTCCAGCACAACAACGAACAAGTCAAACAAAATCGAAGATGGAGTCATTCGCATCCACTTGTCCTAAACTAAAGCAGAACATTTGATGAGGTGTTTAAAGGGTGGTAAGATAATAGTCCCATTCCCAAACATGTTCTCTCTGCCTCAATGCCAACACACCAGAAAAAGCGTAAAGTGAAATAAGCAACATTAACGAACCCTTGAGTTTTCTACATCAGCGCCAACCTCGAAACGATTTTCTTATGGGGTCTTCTAACAGGAATAAAATAACCCCACTTCTTAGGCAGCTAGCCAGGGTTACAGGTCCGAGGAAAGCAAAAACACATATATCCTGGCAGCTTCTAAGAACACAGAAGTTTTACAACGAAATCTGCACAAGTAGTGAGCTCTGGAGCTAAAATCCACCAAGGCCTTGACTCAGCAAGATGTCAGCTAACCCCCAGACATCCTTCTTTTCCTTCCCACTTCCTGGTTCTTCCCACCAACAAACTTTTTCTGTAGGGCATTTTTCTTTGGCTGTTTTTTTCTGAGTTTGCTTTCTTCCACCTGGTTCTTGACCAGCCAGAATCTCTCCCCATATACATTCAAAATAACTGCTAGGGTTTATCCCCACTCCTTGCTCCATCAAACTGGCTCATTCAAGATACAAAAAATCCTGTGGTCCAGAGTGGTACTGATTTCCAGGCTCTGCCTGGTGGCAGGAGATTTCTTCTCCACACTCCGCTTGCTTCTTCTGTTACTGTTGTTCTTCAGGATTGTTAGACAATGAACTCAGATCCAAGGCAGGAAACCAGGAAACAAGCCTACCCTCCCTCTCTTCCTTCTGTGTCTTTAGGAGCTCGGACTGGTCTTTAACTCTTGTGAGCTTCCTGTGTCTACCTCCTTTCTTGTCTGATTTCTCCTCTGCTTTTTCTTCTTTTCTGTTTTGTTTTTGATTGTCTTCCTACCTGACCTCTAACTGGCAGTTTTCTTGCTTCAGCCTCCAGAGTGTTGGATTAAACATGTACCTGGCTTATTTCTTTTTTCATTCAGCCCTTTTCTATCACAAAACCCACTTCTGCTCAGACGAACACCTAGTCTATCTTATGGAATGAGATGCTGCCTGATTCCAGAACCGAAACTAAAACCCAGGTCCTCTTCAAGAGCACCTTGGGCTCTTAACCGCTGAGCCATTTTTCCAGTCTGAAGAATACATGAAACTTTTTTAAAAAATGAAAAAAGAAACCATATAGTCAAATAACTACAAATTGGGCACAGTGGCACATGCCTGTAATCCCAGCACCCAAGAGGCTGAGACTTGAGAATCTCTGGTTCTGGGCTACGTGGTAAGGTGGAGAGGGGAGAGCTGAGAGGTATTTGAGATGATACAGTCAGTAAAGGCACACAACAAACACCACCTTGATGATCTGACTTGGCTCCCTGGGACTCACATGGCAGAAGGAGAGAACGGACTCCCCACAAGTTGTTCTCTGATCTCCACACATGCACCGTAGCACGTTGCTCCCCCAACTCCACTGGAAAAAGAAAGTAATAAAAATTTGGGATGTAAATGTTTTTAAATAATAAAGATTATTTTCGGGTTCAACAAACAGATGCAGTGAGATGGATTTTTGGTGAAGTGTCCTAGTCATAACGGCCACTGACGGCGAGGGGAATGTTTGGGGTGATAGATGATATAACAACCAACTGTGTGTTGTGTCCGATGCTCTTAATCCCAATCTGGGCACTTGGGAGGCAGAGGTAGGACAATCTCTGTGAGTTCCTGGTCAGCCTAGTCTACACAGTGAGCTCCAGGACAGCCAGGACTCTATAGAGAGATCCTGTCGCATAAAACAAAACTAAACTAAACAAACCCTGCAGAACAAAGGAAGCCCCTTACTTGCATTTGACTTTGGGGGGCATCTCTGAGTTTAGAGGGGACAGGGTCTCTGAGTTTAGCAGAATAGTGAAGCCGATCCTACTGCTTCATCCTACCTTGGGGCTGCTATCTGCTAGTCATTTAGCTGTTTTGGGAAGGTTCAAGATAGGCTATGAGGCATGACTGATTCTCTCTCCAGTTTGGTATTTTATTTGTGTTGTTTTGTTTGTTTGTTTGTTTGGTTTTTACTTTTTGTAATTCTCCTATAGTCCAGTAGAACTCAAACTGACTGTAGGCGGTTGAAGGTAATCTTGAATTTCTGATCCCCCGGCTTCCATCTCCTTATACAGTTCTGGGACTAGATCTTGTACCTCTTCTAACATGCTAAGCAACCACTCTATCAACCTAGCTACATCCCAGCCTTTGGGGTTACTATTTTGAGATGATGGTCTCCTGTGTAGTCTCCGCTGGCCTGAAACTTGTGTGTAATACACCACCTTAAAAGTCCTAGTTGGCTTTTCTTTTTTCAGTTCCAAAGTCAGGCAACATTCCATTCCATAAAACACTTGTAGACTGAGCAGAAGTTGATTTTATGACAGAAAGGGGCTGGATAAAACAGCAAATAAGCCAGGTATGATGGCACATAACCTTCTGCTTTCTCATAACAAGATAAAACCTTTGTTTACAGTAAAAACACCTTCTCTGGAGCTAGGTTCTTGGGACCTAGGACTTTACCTACTGAATTCTAGGCAGTGGATAGGAACCCCCCCCCCCCCCCCAGTGATCTCATTTCTCCAGTCTTCCAGGCAGAGCTTCAGGGGCCACCACAAACAATGAATAGAGCTACTGTAGTAAAGACATTGTCTCACAGCTCTCGGTATGAGAAGCCAACACCCATGTTCTTGAATGTGTCTTTCTATTAACTGTTGTGCCCAAGAGCTCTGGGCTATAGAATGAGACCCTGTATAAATATAGATTATATTATATATGTATATAATGCATAACATATATGTTAAAGGAATTAAAGACCCTGTATACATATGTATGGAATTCCTTTATATATTATATATGTGTTATAATATATAACACATAATTAAAGGAATTAAAAATCCTGTATACCCGGGCATGTGGCACATGCTTTTAATCCCAGTACTCGAGAGGCAGAGGCAGGCGGATCCCTGTGAGTTTAAGGCCAGGCTGGTCTACAGAGTGAGTGCTAGGACAGGCTCCAAAGCTACATAGAGAAACCTTGTCACCAAAAAAAAAAAAAGGTCCTTTATACACACACACATATTCCTTTAATAAACTCCAATTCTGCTTCAAACTGGTTCATTCTAAAATTATTTTCTGTGGCACAAAGCGAAGGCTTCACTTTACTTGAATCGAGGTCTTCCTAAAATTTAAAAGAACTGCTCAGGCGACAGCGTAGGGCTGTGACTCTGTCTGTACCACCTCCATCTCCCAAGTGCTGGGATCACAGGCTTGCAGCCACCATGCTGGCTTGAGGTTGTACCTTGTGGGTAGTTGGAATGAGAATGGCCACCTTGAGTTCATAGATTTGAATGTTTGGTCACTTAGGTGATAAAACCATGTGAAAAGAATTAGGAGGTGTGGCATTGTTAGAGCCAATATGTCATTGGGGGTGAGCTTTTAGGTTTCAGAAGCTCAGTTACTGCTTCACCACCAAGCCTACTTGTCTGCGGCCATGGTCCCTGCTGTGATGATTATGGACTCATCTTCTGAAATCGTTAACTCCAAGAAACCCTGTTTTCTCCAAGTTGCCTTGGTCATAGTGCCTTATGGCAAAAGAAAGGGAACTAAGACACACATCTTATACAACCCTATTACACCTACCCACTTCCTGCTCTCCCATTAGCTTCCTGTTACTTTCCTGACTTGACATCTCTCCATCTGTTCCCAAACCACTCTACAGCATTTTGCAAACGGAACATGGGGTGTGTCTGAACAGCAGCCTGAATACCCACTAAGAAATAGTTGAGCTCTATAAAGAATATCCTTGTGCAAGAAGCAGCGGGGGAAGAGGCTGGAGACACTACTGTCTAGGGCTTTACAGTTGTGAAGAGACACCATGACCACAGCAACTCTTAGAAAGGAAAACATTTATTTGGGGCTGGTTTGCATCTCAAAGGTTTAATCCATTGTCACCACGGAGGGAAGTACAGTGACCCATAGGCAGACATGGTGCTGGAGAAGGAACCAAGAGTTCTACATCTGTATCAACAGACAGCAAGAAGAGTGAGCCACTGGGTTTGGTTGAGCTTTTGAAACTTCAAAGCCCACCTCCAAGGACCTACTTCCTCCAAGGCTACACTTCATAATCCCTGTCACGTCGCGCCACTCCCTAATTCAAATATGTGCCATTCCTATTCAAACCATGGCCACTCTATGTTATCCAACTGGCAAAAGCCTGAGAATTTCTCTCAGAGACCTCTGTGCAAGCGAAGCTGGGATCACTGGATGTTCTATAAATACATTTCTGGATGAGCCAGCATGACAGAGAGTTGAAGTTTATTAAAGAGAGATTTTCACATTGACTTAAGCACGGTGTGATCAGAAAGACAATGCTCAGGAAGAGGATAGCACAAGCCTTCTCAAGAGAAACTTGAGTGTATCTGTCTATGTGGAAGCTGTATATGTGATTTCAGTGGCTTGTGAAATCACATCTCAAGGGCCTGTGTTTTTTTTGGAAGATGGGCTCATAGTTTGGTTCCAGAGGCCATCATCACACCTTCAAACAGTGTTACAAGCTGGGGACCAAGTATTCAGATACATGAGCCTACGAGGAACATTTCTCATTCAAACCATCACACCTAGCCTGGCTTTGAAAGTTCGGTATATAGTAGAAGATGACTTTGAACTCCTAACCACCTTGTCTATATCTGCCAAGTACTTGTGTTATATATTGACCTTACAGCCATACCTACATCCCTAAACATGTATTCGTGTACTTGTGTGAGGGTGGGGATGTGGACATGGAGGTACCATGACATATACATAGGAATCAGAGTACAATTTGCTGGCAGTCAGTTGTTTTTCCTCTTTTGCTACATATGTTCTGAGTACTGAACTAAGGTCATCGGGATTGGCTGCAAGTGCCCTTAACTGCTAAGACATATTTAGAATCCAATTCTTTAAAGACATTAGTTTTTCCAAATCTAAAAATAAAAAAACCCAAATCTACCAATAACTATTGATATACAAGGCAAAACAGTTTCTATCTTTATATATGCTAATGCTTACACCAATTAACTTAACTAGTCTTATTTTCTAAAAAAGAAAGAAAGATGTGGGGTGGTGGTGGCACAGGCCTTTACTCCCAGCACCCAAGAGGCAGAAGTAGGTGGATCTCTCTCTCTCTCTGTGAGTGAATTTGAGGCCATCCTGGTTTACAGAGCTGGTTCCAGGACAGGCTCCAAAGCTAGAGAGAGAAAAACCCTGTCAAAAAAAATCAAAAACAAAAACAAAAAATCAAAAACAAAGAGAGAACAAAGAGAAAGAGAGAGAGAGACAGAGAGAGAGAGAGAGAGAGAGAGACAGAGAGAGAGAGAGAGAGAGAGAGAGAGATTCATCCTGTTTTTCTTTTTCTGAGACAGGTGTCACTGTGTAGCATAAGATGGCCTTGAACTTAGAATTTTTCAGCCCCATTCTTCCTAGATCTGAAATTACTAGAATGTACTACCACATCCAGCAAAGATTTATTTTTAATAGAGAGAAGTATGGATAACACCATAAATCATTACATTTAGATATCATTAATTTTAAAAGATATAGGTTAAAAAGTATATAAGGCTATAGGGTATTATAGAATATTAATTGAAGGTATGTTTGTTACATTTGTTTATGTTGTGAAATATTTGTTTAATGACAAAAAGTTATGTTGCATTCTTTTATGTTGCATTCATTTAACTCTGTGAAGCTGTGTTACTTTGCCTACCTGAAAACACCTGATTGGTCTATTAAAGACCAATAGCAAGGCAGGAGAAATAATAAGCAGGGCTGGCATGCAGAGAGAATAAATAGGAGGAGAAATCTGGGAAGAGGATCAAGGAGGAGAAAAGAAGGGGTCATTCACCCAGCTACATAGCCAGACATGGAATAAAAAGAAAAGAAAAAATATACAGAAATAGAGAAAGGTAAAAGTCCAGAGCCAAAAAATAGATGGGATAATTTAAGTTAGAAAAAGCTGGCTAGAAACAAGCCAAGCTAAGGCCAGGTATTTATTTGGGAGCTGGGTGATGAGTCCCCAAAAGAAAAATGAGTACAAGAATAAGAGGCAGGCGGATCTCTGTGAGTTCGAGGTCAGCCGGGTCTACAGAGCTAGTTCCAGGACAGGCTCCAAAGCCACAGAGAAACCCTGTCTCGAAAAACAAACAAACAAACAAAAAAAAAGAATAAAACACCAACAAAGTGTGTGTGTAGGTATGTAAGTATGTATTGCCTTTAAGGAGTTCACAGTGTGACATTCACAGTATGTGGAGACAAGCGAAGCATAAACATATTGAAAGCTCTGGAAAGTCAGTTTAATGAGATAAAGGCTTCTTGGGGGGGGGGGGTTAAGGAGAAGAAATGATAATGGGAAACAGGTTCTAAGATAGTCAGCGAAGAACTTCAGGGCAGCAGAGACAAGAGGGGCACTGACTCAGGTTAGCAGTAAAAGGCTCTAGATAAGGAGGCTAAAGGAAGTTAATATGTAGTTAGCTCAGTCACAAGGCCCAGGGATGTATGCAAAAACCAGGAGTTTCGAAAGATCTCAAAGTTCAAACTAAAAGGTATTTCAAGCTTTTTTTGGGGGGGGGGGTTGATTTTTTTTTCTTTTTTTTTTTTGTTTTTCGAGACAGGGTTTCTCTGTGGCTTTGGAGCCTGTCCTGGAACTAGCTCTGTAGACCAGGCTGGTCTCGAACTCACAGAGATCCGCCTGCCTCTGCCTCCCGAGTGCTGGGATTAAAGGCGTGCGCCACCATCGCCCGGCTGATTTTTTTTTTCAAGACAGGTTTTTTCTGCAGCTTTGCAGCCTGTCCAGACACTAGCTCTTGTAGACAGGCTGGCTCGAACTCACAGAAATCCACCTGCCTCTGCCTCCCAAGTGCTGGGATTAAAGGCATGCGCCACCACCGCCCGTCTCTAAAAAAGCTATTTCAAGAATGGGTCTATAATAATATCCGGTTTGTTTCTCACTCACTGATTGGGCAGCCTGGAGACTGAACCAGCAAAAATGTCATGAGCAAATGCCATCCTTAGATCTTGAGCCAGAAGAGTAGAGAGTGGAACCGTGACCTCTGATTCTCTAGCAGAAGGTACCCTCCCCACTTCCCTATTTCATTCTTTCCCTAAGGCTAGGATAAGAGATAAGTATCCTCTTTGTGAATAAATTGTAATTGTCCCCACTCTTCAGGTTCTCGCCCTAGTCAAATGAGATCTTATCTCCTAAACTGTGAAGGTCGGTAGACACTTGCAGAATGTTGTGGAGAGGCCGAGCAGTGAGAAGGTGCCCCACACCCTTGCTAGCCTTGACACAGCAGTACCTGGCTTCTTCTCCGTCAGTCACATTCCTTGGCTAGAATTAGTCACAGGACCACACCTAAGAGCAAGAACTGAATTCCTCTCAGTCTCTGACACCCTCCTCTGTAAATGTACCTTGAGCCTCATTAGGCTCTGAGGTCATGCCTCAGATTTTGTTTGAATCTACGATGTTGACCAGGACAATATTAAGATTTTTTTCAACTAGTTGTTAGTACTTTAAATGGAAGATTTTTTATAACAAACAAATAAACAACAACAACAACAAAAAGCAAAACAAAACCCCTACATTTTGGAGTCTTCTCAAAGATCAGACTCTTGGGCAATACTGGGCCTGTATTTCTTCACAGAAGCTGACTTTAGCTGGCCACTGTTTACTTTCCAGTTTGCCTAGTCCCCTCTGGGAATCCTGCCTTGTCTGACCGGCTAGATCTAGTCCTTTGATTACCTGCTTTGTCTCTGCAACATTGGAGCTTGCAACTGCAGAACAGAAACTCAGTTTACAGCCTGTTTTTAACATGGACTGAAAATGGAAAAGAAAAACAAAACCTGTTTTATTTTCCCATATATGTTAGTTTTCTAGCCTTTCTATTATAACAAGGACCACACAGTGGGTGCTTTAAATTGCAGAGATTTATCTTCTCCCAGTTTGGCAGACTAGAAGTGTCAGACTAAGACACTTGGTGGGACTATGCCCTGTGGTAATCCCAACACCGAGGAGACTGGAAGGAGCTTCATGAGTTCAAGGCCAAGCTGAACTATGTAGTGAGACTTCTTTCTCCCAAATCTCTCAGACAGATGGTGGGTTCTTCTGAGGCCTCTGGAGGAAAGGTCTATTCTGGCTCTTTCCTTGGATCTTACATGCTTATCTTCACATACATGGTCATGTTCCTTGTAACCCTCCCTTACATGTATTCAGTGTGTGTGTGTGTGTGTGTATGTATGTGTGTATGTGTGTGTGTGTATGAATGTGTGTGTATGAATGTGTGTGAATGTGTGTGTATGAGTGTGTGTGTGTATGAATGTGTGTGTATGTGTGTGTATGAGTGTGTGTGTATGTATGTGTGTATGTGTGTGTATGAGTGTGTGTGTGTATGTATGTGTGTATGTGTGTGTGTATGAATGTGTATGTATGAATGTGTGTGTATGAATGTGTGTGTATGTGTGTGTGTGTGAATGTGTGTGTATGTATGTGTGTGTGTATGAATGTGTGTGTATGTGTGTGTGTATGAGTGTGTGTGTATGTATGTGTGTGTATGTGTGTGTATGTACGTGTGTGTATGAATGTATATGTATGAATGTGTGTGTATGTGTGTGTATGAATGTGTGTGTGTATGTATGTGTGTGTATGAATGTGTGTGTGTATGAATGTGTGTGTGTATGTGTGTGTGTGTGAATTCATATGTGCCACAGCTTATGCATGAGGGTCAGGGGACAGTTTTCAGGAGTCAGTCTTTTCCTTCTACCACATGGATCTTGGGAATTGGTCTTTTGGCTTAACAGCAAGCCCTTTAGTGACTGAACCAGCTTACTGACACTATACTTCCCCTTTTTAATAAGAATACCAGGTCTGGGGGTAGTTCTCTGTGTTAGCACACTTGCCTTGCATGTACAATGCTTCAACTTCAGTCTTCAATACTGGAAAAAGAAAAGGACCCCATTGATGTTGAATATGACTGTTGACTGGGGTTAAATGCAATAGTCGCTCACTGCCAACCACATTTTCCTGTCTTCTTTGACCAAGAGTTCACTGACTACTCTGTAGGACCGTAGAGGCCTTCGGGGTGAGGGGACTAGCTAGGGATGGCTAGCAATAAGCCCTGGTGGCTGGAGGGAAGAGCTCCGTGCAGCCAGACCACAGCGCAGAGCACGGCCTCGTTTCTTGTGTTCATTCTTTTGCAATAAAGCAGCTGGTGTCAGGGAGAAATAAAAATGTGCATTGTGACCTGATTCCTCAAAAGTACTTTTATGTAACTTAGGGCCTCAAAATGCCCAAACCAAATGGCCTGGTTTGGAGACAAAGGGCTAATGAATCATTACTAAAGTGGGGAATGAAGCCTAATTTCTGAGTTGTTGGGATGGAAAATGGCCACTGGTTCATCCCTCCACCTCCTTTTCTTTTTCACTGGATTTGACTGATTTCATCAAATATCACATGCTTGGGGATACATGAGCATGGCTCACATAAACTATTCTTCTTATGTCTTGAAAGCAAGTCCAATCAATGAAGTAGGAAGAAACAAATAAGTCTGAGGAAACGGCAAATGTTTCTACTTACTTACCGTCCCTGCAATGAGAACTCTTGAGGCCATCAGGAGGATTCAAGAGAACTCGATGCTACTGCAGCTGCATGATTCACTTCCTGCTTCAGGATGCATGGGGCTGCACTGGCCTTTCATGGCAGAAAAAAGGGGATCTAGAAGTCGCTCCCTGTGGGCTGAGGTGCTGAGTAGCCGAAGGCTAACTGTAGAATCCTACAGCTCAGCAGACTTGTGTGCCATGGAGTAGGCCACAGGAAGAGGTGGGATGGGGTGGGGTTGGGGAGTAAGCTATCATTACTTGCCCTGAATAATAGTGTTCTTCCTAAAACTACATGTAGCTCCATCCTCTTTTAACCCTGGACTTTGCCGCCTAATCCCTCCATCTTTCTGGGGTCACCGTGTGTGTGTGTGTGTGTGTGTGTGTGTGTGTGTGTGTGTGTGTGAAGTGAAAGAGAGAAGAGAGAGGCAGAGAGGGAGGGAGCAGGAGAGAGAGAGAGAGATGGGGGATTACAGTTCTGTGCCATCAAGCCTGTATGTTTTGTTTTGTTTTTTAAAAAAATCCAAATAATGACCCCCAACTTCCCACTCTATTCTTGGTCAGAGCCCTCAAGTTAGCGAACGCTCTCTAAAAATTCCAGGGCATTTGAGAACTGCAACGCCCCAGCTATGTTGCCAACAACCACAACCACACTGTTGTACACTCCTGGAGTGTCCTGGGAGCTGACATTTTTCCTGGCTAAACTAATTGACTGATTTTTATGTTTTTTCTTTTTAAAAAAAGATTTATTTTATTTGAGTGTGTGTGTGTGTGTCTGTGTGTCTGTGTGTCTGTGTGTGCGCACACATGCACATGCACGGTCATTCATAAAGGTACCCACGGAGGCCAAAAGAGGGCATAGGATCCCTTAGAGCTGGAATGATGAACAGTTGTAAATCACCCACTACAGGACCTGAAATGGAGTCCTCTGCAAGAGCGGGAAGCACCCTTAACCACTGAGTCATCTCTGTAGCCTCTGGCTTCTATGTCTCAAAGGTAAAGTATTTAAACCATAGAAGGCGGAGAGATGATCATAGCATTGGGTATTAGATGCTTCTGTTCTGAAGTCCTTCAACTTCCTTCACTACCTAACATTTTGTTGTTGCTGTTGTTTTAAACACATTCGCTTCAGCCTCTGCCTATCATCACATTGACAGGGCCTCTCTGTCCTCCGAGTCTCACCAAACCCTTCCTTCAGCTGCAGCTGTGGTGCTTTCACTCCAGAGTGTCTGGACAACAGAGGATTGTGGACCGTGGTACAGCTCAGTGGTTGAGTGCAGGAATCTTATTCATGTGTTCCTGAAGTTGATCCTCAACAGCCCCACCCACAGACGTGGTGGAACATTCCTGCAACCCCATCCCCAGGTAGACAGAGGCAGGAGGATCACCCTAACTCGAACCCAGCCTGGTCTACAACACAAGTGTTAGGCCAACCAGGGATATAAATTGAGATCTTGTCTCAACAACAAGAGAAACACTGAGAAGATGGCTCAGCATGTAAGAGGACTTGCTATGCGAGCGTGAAGACCTGAGTTCAAATCTCTAGCACCCTTGTAAAAAGCCTGAAGTGATTATGCATGCCTGTTACCTAAGACTATGTGGGCCAGAGACAAGAAAGACACTGGCGTTTACTAGCTAACACCCTAGTACAGGTTCTTACTCCCTTTCTAGAGAAAGTAAGCTAGGGAGTAAAGAACAGGACAGCCTATGTTTTCCTGGTATAGTATGGTATTTGCTGGTGTGTTTGGCTTATGTCTTCCTGGTATAGTATGGTATCTGCTGGTGTGTAGGGCATACACACCTGAGAGCACACATATGCACATATACCACATACACACTTATAAAATAAAAATGAACAACAAAATTAATATCGCCTATGTTAAAAGGCATTCATATTATGCACATGAAACTATATATGCCTCACTACTAGTAACTAACTCATGTAAGCCTCACCAGGGCAGGAAGTTTGTCTCTTTTGTTCACAGTAGAACTGTATATATGAGAAAATAAAAGGTTTTCAGTGAAAGAAATACATAAAGTACTGTGAGTGGTTGTTAGCATGTTAAGATTAATGAGATAATTTTTTAAAATTTTTTAAAATTGTTTTTATATTTTTCTCCGTTCCCCTCCCTTCCTCTTCCTCCCCTTCTTCCCTCTTCTCATGCTCCCAATTTACTCAGGAGATCGTGTCTTTTTCTACTTCCCATGTAATTAGATGATTTTTGGAAGCATTTACTAATAATACAGAAATTTATTGGGGAAAAATAAACAAGCGCTTATTTATTTGTTTGTTCGTTTATTAACTTTGAGTAGGAGTTCATATACCCCAAACCAACCTGGAACTTGTATCTGATGCTGGTCATGAACTGCTGATCCTCCAGCCTCGACCTTCCAAATTCTGGGATTACAGGCGCAGGGGGACTGCCACGTCTCGCTTAATGAGTGTTGTTGTTTTTGTTTGTTTGTTTTTGTGGGTTTTTTTGAAGCAGACCATTACATTTTAATTATTCCAGAACTGGTAGGTTTTAAAAAATTCATTTACATAACAGAGGTAAATAGCTACATTTTTAGCACATATGACTATTTATTAAATGCTGTGCTGGGGACCAAACCCTGCACTTCCTACATTCTTGACAAAAACTCTACCACTGAGCTACAGCTTAATAGTATTTACTTTTATCATATAACTCCAGGAATAAAGAAGAGCGAGATTCACCTAATATCTGTATTTTTATTTGCTTTTAGTCCCACCCTCCCAAGATTGAATTTCTCTGTGTAACTCTGACTGTCCTGGAAATCGCTTTGTAGACCAGGCTGGCCTCGAACTCAGAGATCAGCCTGTGTCTGTCTCTTGAGTGCTGGGATTAAAGGCATGCACCACCACCACCAGATTTGGTTGTTTTAGGCAGGACCATCCTATGTAGTTCATGCTGGCTTGAAATTCTTGATCCTCTAGTCCCTACCTCCCTAATGCTGGGATTCCAGATATACATTGCAACAGTAAAGGTTAATAAAAATTTATGCTGTTTCTTTCTCTTACGGTGTTTAAAAAGAAGTGATATTTTAAACTCTAGAGAAGTGGTTCTCAGCCTTCCTAATGCTGCAGCCCTTTAATACAGTTCCTCAGGCTGTGCTGACTCCCAAGCATAAAATTATTTTCTTTGCTATTCTGTAACTATAATTTTGCTGCTGTTATGAATCGTAATGCAAATATTTGTGTTTTCTGATGACACTAGACAACCCTGTGAAAGAATCGTTCAATCCCCAGAGGATCGCGACCCACAGTTTGAGAACCACTGCTCTAAAAATAGAATTAAGCACCCATGTGGACTAACAAAGACAACTCTTTACTTATGGAAACTATTGTACACACACACACACATGCATGCTCGCACACACGCCTTCTCCTCTTCCTTTTTCTTTTCTTTTAAAACAAAGCTTCTGAAGCTAGCCTTGAACTCACCATGCAACTCCAACAGACCTCTGTTTCTCAGGCACTGAGAGTGTGGGCATGAGCCACCACATCTGGTTTTAGAAGGCCACCTTTTAAAAGGCCAAAGGGAGCAAATTATTTTGTATTCATAGTTCATCCCACCAGAGAGGTAAATTCATGCATTAATGTCTTAATACATTTTTAGAACATATTTATAGGAAAGGTGAAATATGATGATATTCTGACAACTAATCAATAAGGTAGGCATTTAGTTTGACTAGTTTCTGGATTATTACACTGTTGAGTGAAAGCAATATAGCTAGTTAAAGGAGGTAGCCATTTCATAAAAGCCATGTAGAATGCTAATTGTTCTTTAAGGTATATGCCATGTTCATAGTTGCCCTGTCTGATTTCCTTAGCTTGACATTAAAAAGATTAAGTTCCAAAATTTTCAGGCCCCCTTTCCATTCCTTTATTGATCGTTGTTTAAATCTGCCACTGACCAATATTCAAAGCGTGCATAAATGATGCATGCAACGTTACATGGCTGAGAGTATAACAGAACATGGAATAAGGTAAACCTATGAGTCCCTGGTTAAAGCCCTCTTTGTTTAAGGATGCTGTTTGTTGGTGACCGGTGCTATACAAAGGTCCACCCAAGACTCCGCACCCTACAGTGTTTTGTTAGAAGGCCTGCAGCTAACTGGGTGGTGGTGGTGCATACCTTTAATCCCAGCACTTGGGAGGCAGAGACAGATGGATTTCTGTGAGTTCTAGGCCATCCTGGTCTACAAAGCAAGTGCTAGGATAGGCTCCAAAGCTACACAGAGAAACCCTGTCTAAAAAAAACAAAAGCAAAATGAAAAAGAACTGTGGCTATCGGGACTTGAAATTGGTGTTTGTTGCTCTCAGAGTTCTTAAAATTTAATGTTTTGTTTTTGTTTTTATTTGAGACAGAGACTAGGGTTGAATTCTCTTTCTTAAAACAAATTGAAGCCAAGTTGGTTTTTTTGTTTTGTTTTGTTTTGTTTTTCGAGACAGGGTTTCTCTGTGGCTTTGGAGCCTGTCCAGGAACTAGCTCTGTAGACCAGGCTGGTCTCGAACTCACAGAGATCCAAGTTGGGTTTAATAAAGATATTTGAATATGGGCTTAACTACAAAGGGCTAAGAAAAGGAGTCACTGGGCAGAAAGGAAGGCTGTTATGGGTCGATGGGTTTGCAATCAGGAGAGAACCTTCCAGCACCACAAAAGCCAGACAGCACAGGTGAAGTCAGCACCAGCTCTACATTTCTATGCTCATGACATAAGTGTTGTCCTCAGCCTGGACGTCAGGTTGTATAGAGCAGCCCATAGTCTTGGCAATCCCCTGTGATGTTTGGGGCGGGGGGGGGGGGGGGAGAGTTCCATGGAACTCCTTTGGACAATGACTCAATAATATATAACCTTTTCTTGGCGCTGGAGGTTATACTTGGGGGCAGAAGTGTTGTGTGATATTTTGTTTTTGTTCTGACAAATAAAGCTCCTTGGAGTCAGAGGCGAAGCTAGCTGCTAGTTAACCATAGAGGTCTGTAGGCCTGTACAGAGAGGAGAGAGAAAGTGATAGGGCAGGGTGGGGACAGGATGTAGTCCCTTTTGGACGGAGGAACAGTAGAGGAAGGAAGTCACTCATGGTTGCTCCTCTGCTTTTCTGACCTTTCAGGTTTTTACCCTGATTTCTGACTCCCAGTTTTTATTGATAAGATGAATTAGATTTGTGATTCTCATAAGATGTTTAAGGGGGTTATGGTCTTTCTTATTATTTGGTAACCCCCTTTAAATTTCTTTCATTTATGAGCATATTTTAGGAACCTTCTACAGTAGTAGGCCATTTTAAAAATGGCCTTTAGTGTTAGTTGTTCCTTGCCATGTTACTCCTTTTCCCCTTCTCCCCCATCCCCTTCCTATTTAATTCTATTCTAGTTGCCCCCTTGTCTCTACATAACACTATATTCTATGTCCCCTTCCTCGGGAGAACCTCTCCTCCACCCTCGTTTCTTGCTAGGTATCCAACCTCTGATGGCTGAGGATTGTTCAGACTTTAGCACATGTTTCAAAAGCTTAAAAATTAGCATCCACATATAAGAGAAAACATATATTTGTCTTTTGGGGTGTGGGTTTCCTCATTCAGGGTAATTTTTTCTAGTTCTACCTGCACATTCCTGTTTTCTCCAATGTGCATTTTTGGCTTCTTTATCAAAAAAACAGGTGTCTGTGGGTATGTGGAATAATGTCAGTTCCATTGATCAATGTGTGATGATTTTTGTGCCATTATCATGGTGTTTTAATGCTGTAGCTCTGTAATACAACTCAAATCTGGGATAGTGATACCTCCAACAGCTTTATTAATATTATTGCTATTCAGGATGGTTTTAGCTAATTTTGCATATATGTGTTTCCATATGAATTTGAAGATTTTTTTTCATTTTCTGCGAAGAATTGTAATGGAATTAAAAGATGGGGATTACAATGAATATGAAATTTTTGCTGTTTGTTTTGAAACAGGGTCTCTCTTTCTCTCTCTCTCTCTCTCTCTCTCTCTCTCTCTCTCTCTCTCTCTCTTGCCCTGGCTACCCTGGAACTTGCTGTATAGACTAGAGATCTGCCTGTCTCTGCCATGCTACATAATAAGATTAAAGGCATTTATCATCATGCCTGACTGAACAATTTCTTTCTTCAGGGTCTTAAAATCATTATTATTTAGGTCTTTCACTTTCTTGGTTAGAATTACACCAAGACATTTTTACAAGGCCATTTTGGACTCTTTATCCATTATTTATTAGATTTATCTTATTTATTACTTATTATTGATTATGCATTATTTATGTTTTATCTATTAATTGAAAGTGTAAAGCTTTAAGTCACATGAAACAAATAAATTGTGTTTATTTATTTATTTATTTATTGGTTCTTTGAGACAGGGTTTTTCTGTGTTGCTTTGGAGCCTGTCCTGGAACTAGCACTTGTAGACCAGGCTGGCCTTAAACTCACAAAAATCTGCCTGCCTCTGCCTCCTGAGTGCTGGGATTAAAGGTTTGTGCCACCACTGACCAGCTGTGAATTGTGTCCTTGCTATTTTGAAGAATGCAAAAAATAGTAATAGCAAGGCTGAACTTACTTTATTAAGGCAAGTCTGTAACTTCAGTTCTTGACAGATAAAAGGCAGGTAGATTACAAATATAGAGTAATTTGGTGTTGGAGAAAGGATGTTTGTTGGTTCCTGGCAGCCTGGCTAGCTTAGACCCCAAATAATCAAACAGAAATTGTATTAATTAAATCACTGCTTGGCTTATTAGCTCTAGCTTCTTATTAGCTAACTCTTACATATTAATTTAACCCATTTTTATTAATCTGTGTATTGCCACGTGGCTGTGGCTTACTGGCTAAAGTTCCCAGCATCTATCTCGGGTATCTCCATGGCTTCTCTCTGACTTGGCCCTTTTTTCTCCCAGCATTTAGCTTTGTTTTCTCCGCCTAGCTAAATTCTGCTTTCCTATAGGTTCAAAGCAGTTTCTTTATTCATTAATGGTAATCACAGCGTACAGAGGGAATCTCACATCACCTCCCCTTTTCTGTTTAAATAAAAAAGGAAGGTTTTAACTTAAAATAGTAAAATTACATATAACAAAACAGGCATCAAGCAAAAATTACAGTTACAGTATTTATATATACTTTATCTTTTATGATAACTAAGGAAAACTATAACTATAAATTTTTAACTTCATCAAAGACTCAAGAAAGATATAATATTACCTATGTAAACAGGAAGTACATTGTAAGGACGCATGCATAGTCAGAGCTGGGGGTTCTAAAACCAAATGGTTGGGTGCCAGATGAAGGCAGAAGTCACAAAATAATCTTACACCAGTTCAGAATTATGAATAATAAAGGGTTATTTATTTAGGGGAAACTTACAGATCACTGTCCTAGATAACAGTCCTCTGTGTGAACAGGAACAGAATCTAGCAGCTGGAAGCAAGATCTGGGAGAAAGAAAGCAAGCGCATGCTTTGGAGCTGCATTTACAGTATAAAAGACCATGCCCAAGTGGGCTGGTATCTTAAAGGCCAAAGGAGCAGAAGGAGTTCCCACAGCAATCTGGGGCTATGCAGAGCGATCCTGTACACACACACAGTCAGACAGATAGACAGACAGAGAATACCATCGTGGTAGGTAGAAGCCTGTAACTCCACATTACATACAACACAGAGTTTATGGAGAAAAGTGAAAACAAAATTCTCAAGCATAAACATAATATATACAATGAACTATTTTTTTATATTTTTTATGGTTTATTTAACTTTATTTTTTGTGTGTATTGGTGTGAAGGTGTCAGATCCCCTGCAACTGGATCTTCAGACAGTTGTGAGCTGCCATGTGGGTGCTGGGAATTGAACCCGGGTCCTCTGGAAGAGCAGTCAGTGCTCTTAACCACTGAGCCATTTCTCCAGCCCCAATGAACTATTTTTATATATTCTTAATACTTGGCCATATAACTAACTTACAGAAACTGAAACTTTGACCTGGTTGTGGAGGTGCACACCTTTAATTCGAGTGCTTAGGAGGCAAAGACAGGCAGATCTCTGTGAGCTCAAGGCCAGCCTGATCTACACAGAAAATAATTTTTATATGTGAAAATTAAAAAGTAGATATGGGGCCGGGTGGTGTAGTGCATGCCTTTAATTCCAGCACTCAGAAGTCAGAGGCAGGCAGATCTCTGAGTTTGAGATCTGTCTGGTCTATTAGTGAAATTATTTTTATATATGAGGATTAAAATATAGGTATGGGAAATTGAACCCTTTTTTATTTTCTTTTGTGATCCCTGATTTATCTTTATAATTCTCACTTGAACTTACTCAGCAGTTCTTCTAAGTTCTTCAGCAAGTACCACACACTTTAAAACATGGCTAGAGACTGGGGCTGTAGTGCTATTCGTAAAGAGCTTACTTTGAAGCAGGAAGCCCCGGGCTGCATCTCCAGCAAGTTATACACTAGGACCTGGGGCTTATACTTGAAAACTCAAGCATTTGTGAGGTAGATGCATGATGATTAGAAGTTTGTGGTCATCCTAGCTCTATTTGGAGCTCAAAGGCAGCTTAGACTACAGGAGTCTGTCTTCAAAAAAATTACTATACCTGTCTTGAAAAACCAAAACAATTGCTATACATATATATTACTACACACACACACACACACACACACACACACACAGAGAGAGAGAGAGAGAGAGAGAGAGAGAGAGAGAGAGAGAGAGAGAGAGAGAGAGAGAGGTTTCTCTCTGTAGCCCTGGCTGTTCTACAACTCACTTTGTAGACCAGGCTGACCTCAAACTCAGAGATCAGCCTACCTCTGCCTCCCAATGCTGGGATTAAAGTAATGCACCACCATTGCTCAGTTAATATAGTTAAAATTGAGAAATAGAGATGCAAGCAAAGAGTATGTTTTTTTTTTTCGAGACAGGGTTTCTCCATAGCTTTTTGGTTCCAGTCCTGGAACTAGCTCTTGTAGACCAGGCTGGCCTCGAACTCACAGAGATCCGCCTGCCTCTGCCTCCCGAGTGCTGGGATTAAAGGCGTGCGCCACCACCGCCCAGCCTGCAAGCAAAGAGTATGATAAACTACTATTTTCTGTCATCTCTGCCCTCTCTAGCATTCCTTTTTTAAAAAGCGTTTTCCCCCAGTTTGTTATTAGTTCTTTGAGAATGTTGTACAATGTCGGTTGACCATATCCATCCCCTTTCCCCACCCCTCCAAGATCCATACCCCCTCCCTTACTTTAAAACCATCAAACACAGTTTATTCTCGACCTTCCTTTTTGAATGTGTGACTTTTGGTGGAGGGAGGTCAACCCATCAGGGGCCACACCCTTAAAGAAAACCGACTCTCCCTCTCCAGCAGCGGTCGACTGTCTCTAGCTCCTTAGCCAGGGGTGGGACTTCATGCCCACCTTCCTCTCCATGCTAGAACTTTGTCATACTGGGACCTGTGCAATTCTCATGCAAGCTGCCACACCTGTTCCGTTGTTAATCCATATATGCAACTGCCCTGTCTAGCATTCTTAAAGCCAAATCTCAAACTTACACTAAAAAACCTTATATAATGAAAAAACTTGAGGCTCTTTAGTCACATGTGAAGTGCAAGTGCATCCCAGGCAAGGAAGTTACACAGGATATGGCGGCAGTTTGACAGGAAGCAGCTGTAGATTACTGGAGGACATGCGTGACCTCCCACCCACTCAGGATTTTTCTTTCCTTCCTAGTCCTTCTGCCTCTTTCCTGGAAGACCTGTTCTGCACGACCTCAGCAGGCAGTCTTTCGAGAGAGTTTCGGAATTCGCTTCCCTGCCGCCCCACCCTTCTGTGGCATTTCAGCCCGTCTTCCCTCCAGCTAGAACTCTTGCAGTTCTTGGAAGGGTAAAACCCACAACTTCAGACACCTTCTATGCCCCAACTCAGCAAAACAGCTAGCAACACCTGTTTGGGTAGTGCTACCCAAACACTAGTTGCTATGACTTGTGCCAAGTGCTTGGGGCCTTAAAACTAGAGATATCCCCAAACATTCAGTATTAGGGAGCGAAGCAAAATGAACCCCCTCTAATCTCTGAGCCAGTATTGGAGACCCTCATCTTCTTGTCCGTCTTGTGTCATCCATGACTGGTCATTGTTTACTCGATGATTTTAGATAGCTTAGCTTTTCAACTGCAAATACAGCGTGTAACTGTAAGAAATAAAGACATTTTGAAACACACCCGCCCACCATGTCCTTATCTGACTGAACAGGACTGACAATTCCTTGAAATTTTCACAACTGCACAAAATATTTCTATGAAAGTAGGACTCTTTGAATCATTGGTGTGCGTCATCTGTGAAATCTCCTTTAATCTGTTTCCCCTCCCCCAGACTGTTTACTGGTAGAGGGAATTCAGCTTTGCTCATCAAATTGTTAGCCTATGATGGTGGTGAATTTGTCCCTACATTCCATTCTTCATTTCTCCCTGTCTCTTACAAATGGAAAGAGGGGACCTAATGGTCTGATAAGACCCTAATTTGGGGGTTTTTATTTGTTTTATTGATTTTTTTTCTTTTTTATCCTCTATGTAGCCCTGGCTGTCCTACAACCCCATATGCAGAGCAGATTGGCCTCAAACTCATAAGAGCTCTGCCTGCCTCTGCCTCTGCCTCTCAAGTGCTGGTATTAAAGTGTAAACCCTAGAAATTTTATGAAGAGGAAACAAACATACTCCATACAAGCAGAGAGCAGTGGCTCAATCCTATAATCCCAGCACACCTGAAAGCAAGAAGGAGGAATGTGAGTTTAGGGCTAGCCTGAGTTAGAGAGTGAGACCATGTCTTAAAAACCAACCAACTAGTCAATCAGAACAACCAAAAACAAAAACAACCAAATGAAACTAAAACACAAAACCAACCAATCAATCTAAAAGAATCTTCCCAGAGCTGGTATGAAGGTGTTTCTGTCAAGCCTGACAATCCAGGAACCCGTGAACAGGCAGAGAGAGAAATGACATACAGACTGTTCTCTGACCTCCACTTTAAGGTTGTGAATGGTGTAATGTGCACATACACACAACTAAATAAATGCTTAAAAAAATCTTTCCTAAACCAAGCGGTGGTGGAGCATGCCTTTAATCCCAGCACCCGGGAGGCAAAGACAGGCAGATATCTTGTAGGCCAGCCTGGTCTACAAAAGCTAGTTCCAGCACAGGCACCTACTGCACGTACTGGCTTTGTGGGAGCCTAGGCAGTTTGGATGCTCACCTTTCGAGACCTGGATAGAGGTGGGCAGTCCTTGGGCTTCCCACAGGTCAGGGAACCCTGATTGCTCTTCGAGCAGATGAGGGAGGGGGACTTGCTCGGGGGAGGGGGAGGGAAATGGGAAGCGGTTGCGGGGAGGAGGCAGAAATCCTTAATAAATAAATAAATTTAAAAAAAACTACAGAAAAATCCTGTCTTGAAAAAAAAAAACCAAAAGAAAAAAAAAACCTTTCCTAGGACAGCTTCCTACTTATGACAATCAAGTTCCAAAATGTCCTCAAAGATATCAATTTTTCACATTAATTTCCAGTGTAGTTCTCTCCCAAAATAAACAGGATAACAGAAGCAATGCATGGGCTAGAAGGTTAAATCAGACAATACATGTAGCTTTTCTCTCTGGAGGAGAGAAGTAGCTGCAAAGTCAAGTCATCAGATGAAGAAAACTGCATGGTGAGGAACCAAGGAACCTTGCCAATAGCTATGAGGTGAGGCATCTTGGAAGCACCTTCTCCAGCTCTAATCAAGTCCTTAGATGACTAGGTTTAGCTGTCCTTCTACAGGGACCGCATGAGATTCCATGAGCTACTGTTGGTATGCCCAGTCCGTGCGGACCCTAAAAGGCCACCAGGGAGACGGACTCACCCAAATGCAAAAGCAAGATTTATTGTGTGCAATACAAGCCGGCATGGACCTCGTCAAAGCAACTGGTGCATCATCATCATCATCATCATCAGCAGCAGCAGCAGCAGCAGCAGCAGCAGCAGCAGCAGCAGCAGCAGCAGCAGCAAGAGGAAATACCCCACCCCTCTAGAGGGCATTATTTAAAGACAAAAACCAGAAAAGTGTATGTGCTGGTAGGTGATCCTATCTACAATGGCTGGAACATTAGGGCTTTCCTTTGGATGATCCGGTCCTGGGTGGTGCCTGGGTGGTTTCAGTTTGTAGTCTTTATTGGAACCAGGTATTGCCTCAGGGTAACTACCGAGACTCATGTCTCTATTGAGCTTGTCATGGCTGGGTCCTACATTGTGAGGGCTAAAGTTATGTCTTAAGTTTTAATTGCTGTGTTTAAGAGATCTTTAAACAAAAGTACCTTGAACCTGTAAGGCCCACTTGCCCAAGGACAGATAACCTTCTGGAATGCTAGGGGCTGTGGTTAATATAAAATAACAAGCTATCTGTTTTCACTTCTGTAAACAGGGGTGGTTGCCCCAACTGTATGTACAAGATGTGAAGATCACATGTAAACAGGAAGTACATCAGGATGTATGCTTGCCCCTGATTGGACAAAGGTGGGAAGTACACAGCCTTGAGGGTTTTGTCTTGATAAGCTCCTGACTAATGTAATTCACGGCCATTCTCTGGGAATCCCAGGTATGGACCTGGCCAGTGTCCATTTTCTAGTCAGTACTTTAACAAAGCTTGCTTCAAAGTTGGCTCATATATTTAGTAATGGTCTTATTCTCACCAGGTGGGATTAACTCTAGATCACTAGTTGACCTGCAATATAATTCCCAAGTTAGAGAGACTTTCAGGAGGATAAATGTTATGGTTTAAAGTCTTTCAGTTTCTGAGTAATTTGTTACACAATGAAGTAGAAAGAATTTACCAGGGTATCACATATATTTCACCTGGAAATCTTTTAAAAATCCAAGATGGATCAATGTGTTCAGCTGTCAGCATCTTGGCCCATCCATTATAAGGGTCCCATGAACATTTTACCCAATGTGTTTTTGTTTTAAGATTTTTTTGTTTTTTAAGATAGGGTTTCTCTGTAGCTTTCGAGCCTGTCCTGGAACTAGCTTTTGTAGACCAGGCTGGACTCGAACTCACAGAGATCCGCCTGTCTCTGCCTCCCGAGTGCTGGGATTAAAGGTGTGCACCACCACCATCTGGCTGAGATTTTTTAAAAAAATGTGTATGAATATATTGCCTGCGTGTATTTCTTTTTATCATGTGCTGCCTGGAGAGGTCAGAAAGGGGCAGTGGATCCTCTGGAACGGGAGTTATGGATGGTGGAAACCAAATCTGAGGCCAGTGGAAGAGCAGCCAGTGCTCTTAACCGATGAACCATCTCTCCAGCCCTTCATTTTACCCTAGGAAATACTAAAAACCATTAATTTCACTGGCAGACATTTTATTGGGTGTTGAAACTCATTTCTTCTGCATTTATTAATTTGTTATTGCTCTATAGAGAGTGGTTCCCTCATTGCCTACAGAGACACCATTGGTACAGAAAGAGCACAATAAATGCCCTGTTTCTCAGTTTTTTACTGACAAATGTTGGAAAAATACCAACAGCTAATGATTTGGTATTGAAAAGAGCTTAAAAGCTTGGGATTAAGCTAAACATTTCATTTTTATAATGCTTATACAACCTCTTCATTGATTTGGCCAAATGAATTTAAAATTCACTGTTTCCAACTGATAAAAATTCAATTAAAATGATATGGAGGTGGGGAGAACAGGTGTTTAGGGTGTGACAGTAAACACCCAGTCTGTGACGCTTTCCCAGCCTTGCTTTAGTGTCCAATGGTGACAACAAGAGAGCATTCAGCTAGGGCACAGTTGCCAGTGGCTGCTGACTCTCACTCAATGGACAGGGCTGCTGTGACCACAGCCTTTCCCCCTTCATTCAGACTTAAAGAACCTCCTGGGCTAAGAGACTTGCAGACCCCAAACCATTACTGCCTAGGTAGCGCTTCTACAATCACTTTAACACAAATTATATGTAGTCCCTTCTGGGCCATAAAGCAGGGCAATTCCCAGTACTGTGTGATCATCTAAATAGCTAGTTAAAATATACAGTACCATTGTCTGTAACTCTAGAAATTATTCCCCCAACTAGATCTGATTATGAAGATGGATTTTCCTTCTCTGCACATAGATCAGCTACCACAGAGCCTGTGAAAATAGTTTATTTCGCAGGATCAGAAATAGTTAATACTAGAAATCTGTTTCAAACAGTTGCCAATGATTTCCTGAGGGAAAGCTTGTATGTAAATTATAATTTCATCTCGCATTTTGTGAAAACACACTGATTAGAGAAAGGAAACTGAGTTCTCCCATCTTAAAGATTCGTTATTGGAAGCGTGTGCCCTGACCTTGTACTTCACTGTGCACCAGCTCTCATAGCCATCACCTCGCTTTAAGCTTTGTCCTCTATTCACTTAAGGTCTGGTCTTCAGTTAGTAAATGCTTTTTCAAGACAGGGTTTCTGTGTAGTTTTGGAGCCTGTCCTGGAACTACCTCTTGTAGACCATGCTGGCTTTGAATTCACAGAGATCCACCTGCCTCTGCCTCCCGAGTGCTGGTTAAAGGCGTGTGCCACCACAGCCTGGCTTTAAGTGCTTTTTTTAAACACTTAATTATGTATTCTATGTTTGTGTGTGAGTGTGATAAACCAGGGCATGTATGTGGAGACCCGATAGCTTGTAGGAGCTGATTGGTTCTCTACTTCCATAGTGTGCGGTTGGGAATGGAGCTCAGTTCATCAGTCTTGGCAGGAAACACCTTTATCTGCTGAGCCATCTCACTGGCTTCTTTAAATGTTTCCTAAACAAGGCTTTATTCTTATAAAATATAATTTATTACAGTTGAACATACAGAAGAGTTCTGGGCTTAGTAGCACACGCCTTTAATCCCAGGACTGGGAAGAGGAAGGAATATGACAGGGAGTTCGAGGCCAGCCTGGTCTACAGGGTGAATTCCAGGACAGCCAGGACAACATAAAGAGACCCTGTCAAAAACAAAAACAAACCACCCAAACCAAAAAAGAAAACAAAACAAACAAACCAAAGAAAGCAAAATGCAGAAAGGTGAAAATGTCAAGTATTCAATAAACCTGGCCTGGCTTAAATCTTGGTTCATGATTGTGATTCTAACTCTCAGGAGGCTGATGCAGAAGAATCACAGGAGATAGTTTAGTACCCCTGGATCGCCATTTGGTTTTAGGTTATGCATCCCCTTCCTTGTAATAATGCATTTGGCGGTCTACTTCCTTCACTTGGACATACAACACACACACACACACACACACACACACACACACACCACAGAACTCCTTGACCTGCATCAGGAGGCATGTATTCATATCTCCAAACAAGGAGTTTCCTTGCTCTAGTAACAAATTTATTTTGATGTGTTATTTATTTGCTTGTGTGTTTGTTTATTCAGGTATACTTCCAGCATATCGAGGTCTGAAAAATAGAGGGACCCAACTGGCCTGAAGTAGCTGTGGTTGCATAGACAGTAAGGCAGTGTGCACTGTAGAAATCCGTTAGAGAGAATTCCCTATTTATTTTCTAATGCCTATGCACAGTCGAGTGTGCAGATGTGTTGTTAAGCCACACGCTGGGGTGACATCTGTTGGGGTTCAGCCTCCACAGGTTCGTACATTCCAGGGTATGGGTGTGAAGATTAGAAATCATTAAGCAAAAGGAACAGATGTGAGAGAAATAAAAGTTAGAAATACAGAACAGTACTGGAAGGAAATTCAAAGAATACTGAACCGCCTGCGTTTATTTTTCACATGCTTATATTCTTCACTCCGAAAGGGGAGGGGGGGGCAACAGACTTCATTAACACTATATAAGGAATAGACTTGAATTCTCCCACCTTTGGCCAGGTGGAGCGGATCCACCTCCATACCCAAAATACTAATTAACCACACTCTAGGTCAGGATCTCTTGTTTGTGGCCACACCTGTTGTTAGCAACTCTGGAAGAGCAAACATAAGCTCAAACTGTCTGACCTCCAGTTAAGGTGAAGCAGGCTCACATCTGCGGGCCCCCACACAGATGACTAAAATCAGACGCAATATAGAAAGGGACAAGCACAGTAGAGAAGTGATTACATAACCTAATCAATTAATCAAAATAGAAGAACACTCAAAAACGGAGTGTAGTGATGCTCACCTTTAATATCAGCACCCTGGAGAAGAAAACAGGAGATCTCTGTGAGTTCCAAGCTAGTCTGGTCAAAACATTGAGTTCCTGGACAGCCAGGGCTACATCTGAGACTGTGTCTTGAAAAAAGAAAAAGAAAACACAGATAAAGAACCAAACCCTTTAGTAAGACCCTCTTCTCCCCTCACACCTCCTAGAAGAGACCCCTGGCTACAGCACTTGCATTCTTTTAGTCACATGACCCTCTGTCAGTCTTGACAGTGTAACTGTCCCCCTTATGACCTTCACTATTGCTTTGTTCCAAATAATGTTACTTTGCTTCTTCTGCAAATCTGTATGAGGCTTACTTTCAATTCTCTGGATAAGAGGCCCAAAACCTGGATGAACTACCAGTAATACTGGGCCGGAATTCATTCATTCGTATTCTCATTCTCTCTCTCTCTCTCTCTCTCTCTCTCTCTCTCTCTCTCTCTCTCTCTCTCTCTCTCGTCCTTCACTCTCCACAACCAAGATGTGATCTCACAATGTCTCCCTACCTGGCAGTGACCAGATATTTTATTTTCAAGTTTTTATTTAATTTGCATGGGAATTTGAAAGTTCAAGGCCTGTCTGGACTAGAGTGAGTTCAAGGCCAGTTTGGACAACTTAGAAAAAGGTGGTTGTGTAGCTCAGTGGTGGAGTGCTTGCCTGGCATATGAGAGGACTTAGGTTCATGCCTCAGAACTGAAAAAAACTGGAGTGGGAACTTGTTATGGAATATTTCCTTACAATATGTGAAGATGTGTCACTGTGGTTGGTTTAATAAAAAACTAAATGGCCAATAGCTAGGTAGGAGGTATAGCAGGGACTTCTGGACACAGAGAGATCTGGGAAGAAAAAAGGTGGAGTCTCCAGCAGGATCAGAGAGACAGCAAGACATGAAGGAGAGGCAAAATTCCAAGTCACATGGCAACACAGATAAGTAGAAATGGGTTTATTTACGTTGTGAGAGCTAGTGGGACAAACCTAAACTATGGGCCAGCCTTCCATAATTAATAATAAGTATCCATGTCATTTTTGTGAGCTGGAAGCCCAAAGAAAAATCTGTATAATATAATATAAAAATTATACATTTTAGGCAAAAATTTATGTGGGATCTTAGGAGAAAGGACTACTGGATTATTAGATTGATGTTTTTTGGTTGCTTTAGAAAGAAGGTAACTCTTGAGTAAGACTTGGCAATGATGAGCTTAGTATGAAGAGGCGACAGGGTGTTCTGGGCCACAGGAATCAGGAAAATCAAGATACAGAGGACAGCCAATGGGTGAGGATGACCAAAGACTGTTATTAGCTATTGTGGGATACAAGGTTAGAACACACCATCAATACAACTAAACTCTTATCTCCTTAACTAGCAAAGGAGCTGGGCTCAATTGCATTTTATACAAGTACATTTATTATTATTACTATTATTATTATTACTGCTACTACTGCTGCTGCTGCTGCTACTACTACTACTACTACTACTACTACTACTACTACTACTACTACTTCTTGAGATAGTGTCTCACTATGTAGACCAGGCTGACCTTAAGCTTACAGAGATCTGTTCACCTCACCTCCTGAGTGCTGGGGTTAAAGCTGTGCACCACCATGACCAGCCATCCAGCCTATTTTTACTATTTTAAATTGTATGTGTGTGTGTGTGTGTGTATTCTTGCACATATAAGTGAAGGCCAGAGGCATCTGATTTCCTGGATGTGGTTATGAGCTGCTGGATGCAGTGAGAACCACTCAGATCCTCTGCAAAAACAGTGTGCACTCTCTTCTCTTCTCTTCTCTTCTCTTCTCTTCTCTTCTCTTCTCTTCTCTTCTCTTCTCTTCTCTTCTCTTCTCTTTCCCTCCTTTACCTCCACTCCCTCTTCTCTTTTCTTTCTCTCCTTCCTTCCTTCCTTCCTTCCTTCCTTCCTTCCTTCCTTCCTTCCTTCCTTCCTTCCTTCCTTCTGTTCTTTTTATTGATATAGTCCCAGCTGTCCTGAAACTCTCTATGTAGACTAGGCTGGCTGCGAACTCCAGAGATCTACCTGCTTCTGCCTCCAGAATGCTAGAATAAAAGGTGTGAATCACAATGCCCAAAATTTCTCCATATCAGTTCTCCTTGTTTACAAAAATAAAATAAAAATGTGTTTTATTTAGTAAAATTACAATCTGTGAACAGTCTTAGCTTACAGGAGGAAATATTCATGGTTGCTTAATATCTGAGCAACACTGACTTTATAAACATCCAGGAGCTATGTGTACCTTCAGCAGCTCTACAGGCTGGATTGTATTTCATGTTCTATCTCTGTGGCTCAGCATCATTTGGGAGCACCACAGGGACATAAAGAAGAAGCTGCTGGTCTAAAGCACCCTAAAGGCTACCATGGCTCTGTGTCATTTTGTTTGGATTACGAGGCTAGAGCCAGTTGCTCAAGGACCCAAAGCCAATTTTACTTGATTTTAGTCAAAAGGCTGAGACATGCTAGAAACTCATTTTCTTTGAGTCCTCATCATTCAGTTTTTGAGAACACTGGGAGATGAGGAATGAAGAAATTCATTTTATTTTCCAACTGTCACTTTACATGGGATGCTTCAGTGAAGATGTACCCCGAAAGTCCCTTGGGTCTCATCCTCTTCTATGAAAGTGAACTCACTCTTCTTGTGCAGAGGAGCGGTGGCCAGTGGAAAGTGGAGGGCTCTGCTCTAGCTGATTGAAATAGCTGTGCCATAAAATGTAATTGCAAAATATAATTATCTCCAGGATAACTGTTTTCACTATCGTGGATTTAAAAGGGCGTTTATGGTTCCAGTGAAAAAGAGCTCTTAAACCAAAAATTAAATCCATAAAGCATCTTCAAGCAGGTTAGAACAAGAGGCCTGGAAATCCATAAGAACACCCAGGAGCTGACCAAAAAGTTGTACTTGGCCGCTCTTCTTTATTACTGTTTTATTTTTATATGTATGAGTGTTTTGCTCACACATGTGTCTGTGTACCACATGAGTGCCTGGCACCTATAGAGGTCAGAAGATCCCCCAAAGCTGGAGTTACAGGTGGTCATGAGCCACCTTATGGGTACTGGGATCTGAGGCCAGGCCCTTTGCAAGAGTAGCAAGTGCCTTTAACCACTGAGCCATCATTCCAGCTTTTTAAGTAGTCATCACTCTGAAGAGTAATGTGCTTGGATGTGACGTGTTGACCCTTTTGTAATAAGTGTGTAAGAACTTCTAAGAGAGAGAAATAGCGGCCACGTCATCACAGAGAATGAGGACAGAGAACAGGCCACACTGGGTCCGAGCAAGGAGTCCCTTGGAGACCTCAATAGAGAAAGGATTCAGAGTGTGGCAATGAGAGAGGTCACATCTAGCAAATTCCACTTGACTTTGTGAGTGGAGACACTAGGAATTCTACACTGAAACTGTCCTACCCAGGGCTGGCTAATTGAACTTTTTGGCTCATATGGAGATATTATTGAGCTTATCTATGTCATTTTTTTGTTGTTTTTTTTTTGTGGGGGGCAGGGTCCCTCTATATATCCCTTATTGACCGGAAGCTTGCTATGTAGACTGGTCTGCCCTTGAACTCACAGAAAGCTGCTTGCCTTTCCTCTCAAGTGCTGGGACTAAAGGTGTGTGCCACCGAGTTCAGCTTTACATTAATTTTTGAGTACTGATCTATATTGCTTATAAGTGCACAGTTTGGGATGGTTCTGCATTAGTTTTCTGTTGTGGTTTAAGACAATGCAATTCACCGCGTACAGAGGGGAATCCCTTGTCAGTACACTGTCACTTTAAAAGTTTTAGAAGTTGTATGTTCTCCTTCACTCAATCTGTATTCAATCACATATGCGTGGCTCAACTCTCTCAATCAGCTGCCACCAACATCTTTTTCCCAGTTCTGCTGGCTGTTTCTTTTCCCTCTGGTTTTAGTCATTTTGGAGGCAGTTCCCTGACTTTAGGCCTTACTCCGTAATCTCCAGTCTCATGAAGTGTTTCTCTATCTTTAAATATATTTTCCCACCAGCCTTTGTCTTATTTATTTATTTATTTGTTTGTTTTTTATTTATTCGAGGCAGGGTTTCTCTGGGTAGCCCTGGTCATTTTGGAACTCACTGTAGGCCAGTCTGGCCTTGAACTCACAGAGATCCGCCTGCCTCTGCCTCCAGAGTGCTGGGATCAAAGGTGTAGGACACTATGCTTGGGTTTGCCTAAGTCATTCTTGATTTCAGGCCTTGCTGTTACCTAGTTTGCCTGTTGCTTTGTACACAGGACTGCCCTAGCTTGGGGATGGGAAAGAGATCCTGGTATCTGGAGGGAATGCTGGGCACTTTTCATAGACTCTTGTGATGGGGAAGAGTCTAGGGTCTTGGGCTGATGTATATGTGTATCATTCCTCAGAAGGGTTTAGAAAGCAGAGTTTGTTCTGGGCAAGCCTGTGAGAGAAGGGGCAGGGCCTTAAGGGGAGGCAGGGGGTGGGGACGGACAGGGTTGGCAGCATGGGGGCTCACGAGGCTTTCTTTAAAATCTCCTCCAGCCAACTGCACTCCTGTTGTTCTCTTTGTTGATACTTTTGTTTAAATATTAGTTGAGTTAGAATGCTGGCTTCTGTAACATCTCTATAATATAATGAGACCTTTGATTACTTTCAAATACTACCTGCTTACGGTCTGAGTATAAAATGCTCCCCATAGGCTCACGTGCTGAGGACTTGGTTCCCAGCCAGTAGTGCTGCTTTTGGAGGCTGTGAAAGTTTTAAGGAAGTAGGGCCTAGCTTGAGAAGGCGGGTCATTGAAGGCATGGCTTTGAAGATTATACCCAGGTGCTTAGTCCCTTCTGCTCTGTCCAGCATGAGGTGAGACACCTACGTCACACACTCCCACCACCGTGGGCCTAGCATCAAGAGTCAGGCACTATGGACTGAAACCTCTGACATTGTGAGGTAATATTAGTCCCCTTGCCTTATGTTATTTCCTCTCAACAAGAAGCATGGCTGATCTAAGAAGCAGTTCAAGCAGGGCGGTGGTGCCCCATGCCTTTAATCCCAACCCTTGAAGGCAGATCTCTGTGAGTTTGAGGCAAGCCTGGTCTACAGAGGGGGGTCCCAGGACTGGCTCCGTAGCAACTGCTAAACCCTGTCTCGAAAAACAAAAACACATGAAGAGGAAGAAGGAAGAGGAGAAAGAGAAGAAAGAGGAGGAGGAGAAGGGGGAGAAGGAAGAGGAGGAGGACGAGGAGGAGGAGGACGAGGAGGAGGAGGACGAGGAGGAGGAGGAGGAGGAGGAGAAGAAGAAGAAGAAGAAGAAGAAGAAGAAGAAGAAGAAGAAGAAGAAGAAGAAGAAGAAGAAGAAGAAGAAGAAGAGGTTGTTCAAAGAAACCAATTCTTTCGCAGTGCTGGGCCTACATTTCATGTGCTTCGCTACTTTGCTGTTTTCACACATGTCTTTAATTCACAGACAAGATGGCTGCTCTCACTACTACATAGCATTCCATCTTAACCAGCAGCAAGAATGTCATGGAAAAAAAAAACAGACCACTTTTGTTTCTTTAAGGACAAAGGAATGAATTTCAATATCACTTCTGATCGTATGCTCTTGACGGATTTTAGTCAAAGAGCCGTAACTGCCTGCAGACCACGGCCATGTGCTTGGTTATAATTTAGGGACTCTATCTCTGAAGGAAGATGGGGAGATCAGATATCAGAGGACAATTAACTGCCTCTGCCACAGTCTTTGAACACCTAAATATCTGTGCCCGGGCTTTATCTCACAAACTAAGAATATTTATTTCCCTTGCTATCCCAAAGCAGATAACTGGGCTTATCTAATCATGGCATCTCTGAGCAAGGTCCTGGATCCCTGGGTGAAGTGTAATCCTCTCGTGTCTGGATACGCTTCCTTGTGACCCAGCAACCTATGAACTGCAAGGCAACTTATCTCTCTCCCGCGGTGTAATAAGCACAGTTAAGACTCTCACAGTTAAGAACAGAGAGGCATTCCCAGGTCCAGACGAGCAGGGACTCCCAGACCTCCTTCCCTAGGAGTGCATTCCATTCTTTCCTGGTTTTCACTGGGCGGCATCTTGCACGACTTTAGAGGGGAATACTTGACAGTTGTCTTTAGTGACCCTGCCTGGAGCCCATACTGGGGAGTAGGCTGTTTTTGGAGGTTTGCTAGCTTTGCAGCCTATTTTCCTGCTGGGCAGGAATGAAGACGTTTGGAATATTTGCTCCCTTAGATGACCAATTTCTTTCTTCTTGCATTCTTTCTTCTCCTGGGAGATGGCCCTACCTTGGTTTGTAAGTATTCCATTGTCCTTTGGTCTTCAACTGGGTCCACCCAATGATAAAGCCTAGAGGGAAGGGGAGACTAGGGGTGCTGGGGTGTGCCTTGCCTGGCTTACTTCTGACTGGACACCCTAGGATGGTGGTGTCATTTCCCCTAGGCAGCGTTTATCTTCTAGCTGCAGGAGCATCTCTCCTTCCTTCCCAGGAACCTTAAGGGGAAGAGAGGTACTCCACTGTTCCTGGTTGATTGAAAGGTTAGTTTACATATCCTAGGGTCTTTTTCTTTTCATAATTCCTAGGTTAAACAACTCTTGCTTTATACAGCTTTTGAGTGTTTCCTGGGGGAACACAAGAGAAGGCTGATTTCCCTGTAGGTATCCTATCCCCGCACTCTTCCAAGTTACTTCTCTGCTTTGCTTACTTCAAATCAGTTTCCGGTAGACAACCCCAAAACACAGGGCTCCCTCAGCTGCAGGATTTGTAACTGACATATCGGATCTTCTGTCCACTGGCCTCTAGGATCTGTCCATTTGCTTTGTGTTGTTTACCAGCTGGGACAGACACATGATGTTGGCACCTTGAGGGAGGAAGGAGACATTTTAGTTCATAGTTCTGTAGCCGGAAGGCACGGCAGGGCTCGTGGCTGTGGTGGCAGGTGAGTGACTGAGGCTGGCTTTTATCCTGGCAGCCAACCAGGAAGCAGAGAGCTCAGACCGGGAGTAGGGCCAGGCTATTACCCCGAAGCCTTTTGCAGTCCCTAAAGGTTCTCTCTAAACAGTATAGTCAGCTGGGGACCAGGGGTTCAAATACAAGAGCCTGTTGGGGGTGCGTCACATTCAAACAGACTTATGCCTCTCAGTCTTGACACCATTTGAAATCATGGGTGGGGCTGGAGAGACAGCTCACCAGTTAAGAGTTCAGATCTCAGCACCCACATCATGTGATTACAACTGCTTGTGACTTCAGGTTCAAGGGCTCTGACATCCTCTACCGACCCCCACAAGCCCCACCCCTATGCATACACATAAATAATAAAATTATTAATTAATTAATCTTAAAACTAGAAATAATAGTTCCAGAGGGCAGACCACAGCTGTATTCTGATACTGGGGTTGGATTAGTTCACGTTATCTCTCAGGGGCGTCTTCAACAGAAGTGCTTAAGAGGACATGGGGGCTCCATTCTCATTTTCCCGTATTTTCCTGAGAGCTATAACCCATGAACTATCTTTTATTTCAGTGTGTGCTGTAGAAGGAATGTGTTTTCCAACCCTTTGAGCATTCAGATCACTATATTTAATGCTTCATGTAGCTTTCAAGCAAGAGAGCATCTTTTTTTTTTTTTTTGGTTCCCTGACTGGGAATCAAACCCGGGCTGTAGAGAGCATCTTTTAAAAGCACCAACCAACCTCTCTCTTATGGTAGTTACCTCTAACTTCATCTCTTCTGTGGGGCTTTCCCTCCGATGTCAAGAAGCACCCCACAGGACAAGTTTTTTCCAATTTGTTTCCTTGGTTGCAGGCTTGGACAGTTTATGGCTTGCCTTCCAACTGCAGCTGCTCACAGTTTAACTAAGATTTCTGAAGGGAAAAATAAGAGCTACCGGCTTCCCGTTTAACAAAGATCCCCAGATAACAATGGCTTAGGAAAACTAAACAAACTGCCGCCTTAGGTTTTGAGGTAAAGGTTAACTGACTTTATCTAAAGTGGCAGCTTCATGGTGGCAAGGATCAGGTCCCTTCTGTCTCACTGCCTTTACCATGTGACCTAGTTAGCATGTGACTGCTTAGCTTCTGGCTAAGATGGCCACTCTGGCTCTTTTTTTTTTTTTTTTTTTTTTTTGGTTTTTCGAGACAGGGTTTCTCTGTAGCTTTGGAGCCTGTCCTGGAACTAGCTCTGTAGACCAGGCTGATATTGAACTCACAGAGATCCACCTGTCTCTGCCTCCCGAGTGCTGGGATTAAAGGCGCGCGCCACCATTGCCCGGCCCACTCTGGCTCTTGTAAGACTGTTCATAGCACTGGCATCAGGGAGGAGAGGAAAAAGGAAGTGGTGAAAGGGACCTCTTTCTTTAACAAAATAACTGGATAATCATATCATTTTTATTCATAACTATTTACCTAAACTTGACCATCCTGTCACTTCTGTGTTTAGTAGAACTTGGAAAGCATCCTTACTCTGGGTGCTATATGCCCATCTGAAATGTCAGGGCTTTGCTCATTTAGAAAGAAGAAAATGGACTATCAGTCTTCGCTGAGGAGCAATTCTCTATGGAGTCTGATGTCTATAACCTATAGCAATATGTTTTCTTTAAGATTTATTTATTACGTATACAGTGTTCCACCTGTATGTACACCTGCAGGCCAGAAAAGGGCACAAGATCTCATTATAGATGGTTGTGACCCACCATGTGATTGTTGGGAATTGAACTCAGGATTTTTGGACAGCAGGCAGTGCTCTTAACCACTGAGCCATCTTTCCAGCCCAAATCTTTTTAATTTTTCTTTTCGAGACAGGGTTTCTCTGTGTAGCTTTGGAGGCTGTCCTGGAACTCGATGCTGGCCTCTAACTCACAGAGATCCTCTTGCCTTTGCCTCTTGAGTGCTTGGATTAAAGGCATGCACGCTCATTGCCCGGCTATAGCAAAATCTAATATTGCTTCTCATTTTCTTTAATGAGGATGAAATATTTTATTTCCCCAGTAGTCAGACCAGAGATTGAACTAGCTCTTTGGAACTTCCCAGAAGTTTAAAAGCTCATAAAGAAAGGACTTTGGTGGGTGGGTGGGTGTTTGTGTGATGACTCAGTGGCTAATAAACTTTCTTGCTTTTGCAAAGGACCTGGATTCAATTCTCAGCGTTTACACAGCAGTTCACAACCATATGTAACTTCAGTTCCAGGGGATCCAGTGCCTTCTTTGGACCTTTGTGGGCACCAAGCATGCACATGGAGAACATACATACATACACACATACAGGCAAAATTCCTCATAAAATAAAAGGAATAAATATAATTAAAAAAAAGAGTAGCTTAGAAAGAAAGAAAAGACACGGAAAGGAAAGGAAAAGAAAGGGAAGTAAAGGAAAGAAAGGAAAGGAGAGGAAAGGGAAAGAAAGGGTTTTTTTTTACTCTTTACCAAATCGCGTAACTGATTTTGCTGAACTAGGAGAAGTCCTTTGGTCGTCAAGGGGACTGCATTCCATGCTGTATGGCGCACTGTAATAACAAGGAGGCCAAAAGTTAGCTGGAGAGATTACAATTAAGTTTGATTCAGCCAGCGTTTAAAAATGGTCCCTTAGGCTGGGCGGTGGTGGTGCATGCCTTTAATTCCAGAACTGGGGGAGGCAGAGGCAGGTGGATCTCTATGAGTTCAAGGTCAGCCTGGTCTACGAGATCTAGTTTGGGGACAGGCTCCAAACCCACAGAGAGACCTTGTCTTGAAAAACAGAAAACAAACAAACAAAAAAATGGTCCCTTATAACTTAACTTGTTTTCCATGTAACTTACTTTCTGGCAAATATCTCCATATGTTAGTATCAGAGAAGGACTTTTTTTTTTTTTTTTTTGGTTTTTTCGAGACAGGGTTTCTCTGTGGCTTTGGAGCCTGTCCTGGAACTAGCTCTGTAGACCAAGCTGGTCTCGAACTCACAGAGATCCGCCTGCCTCTGCCTCCCGAGTGCTGGGATTAAAGGCGTGCGCCACCATCGCCCGGCTAGAGAAGGACTTAAAAATTATGAGAAAACCCCTTCTGAGTGTAGAGTTAGAAGTGTTCTACTTATCTCTTTCCCAATATGAACAATTAGAGAAGGTTTCTTCTTTTTTTGTTAAGTTTGCCTTATTTATTAATTTATCTATTTATATATTTTTTATATACAAGTACTCTGCATATATACTTGCATGCCAGAAAAGAGCACCAGATCTCATTATAGATGGTTGTGAGCCACCATGTGGTTGCTGGGAATTGAACTTAGGACCTTTGGAACCCCTCAGCCATCTCTCCAGCCCAGAGAATGCTTCTTAACTTGACACCATGGTGTGGGCAAGAAAAGTGCTAGAGGGGTTGAACTATCTTGGAGTTCTAGGAAGTAAGGGAGGCTGCGGGGGGGGGGGATCTGGAGTCACATCACAGGAACATGGGAGTCTGGTCTGATGGTGCATGCCTGAAATCCTGGCAAAAGAGAGGCTGAGAAGTTCAAAGCCAGCCTGGGGTACATTGTGTAGTGAGACCTTGTCTCAAAAAGTGGGCATGGGGGAGCTAACTGGAAGGAGTGTTTATTCAATAGAGAATAGTAGAAAAAGCATTAAGTAATTAATTTTAACCTATGGGAGAAAATGACTAGTCATGAGCTGGGAATGCGGCTCAGGTTGGTAGAGAGGCTAGCACGGCTGGCATGCAGGAAGCCCTGGATTCCAACCCTACCTCTCCAGGAACCAGCCACAATAGCACATACCTGTTATCAGCCATCACAGTCACCATGCCCCCATCTTGATATAAATAAGAAATAAAAAAAGAAGATGGCTATTTTATATGTAAATTTATAATGAATGAATATTAAAGCAACAACATATAAATGAAATATAAAATCATTTGATAAACACCTCACTAAGTACCTATCATAAAATCATTAGTGGATATTTAAAATTTACAGATGAAAGTTTGATGAGGCAGAGAATACTTGCCGAGATTCAACATCTCTTCTAGGAAGTACTCAGAAGTTAGAGTGAAGAATTACCATCATGGGGAGACTTTGTAGATCTGATCTTAACCCAGAAACCAAAGATATCATCAAACCTGAGGAGGCTGAAATCACGCTCCTTCAGATAAGATGTACTGGAGAGGCACAGCCTAACTCCCATGGTATCTTTGCCTAAAAATGTATAATATAAATTTAATCCTGAAAAGATATCAGATAAGCCAAAATTTAGACATTCGTGCTGGGCATAGTGGCACAGACCTGTAATTTTACGACTTGGTAAGCTGAGGCAGAAGGATTGTGGTTTACAGACTAGCCTAGGGTTCTCTGGATAAACGGAACTGACAAAACTTAAATATCCCTAGAGCTGGGATTACAGGCACAAGCGTCTCTGCCTGCTTTTTTTTTTTTTTTTTTTTGTGATGCTGCTATATGAGCTATTCTCATGGTTTTATGTGAGTGAGGTAAATCTTGTGATTTCCAGTTCCTTCTTAAGGGACACGTGCCAGCAACACTGCAGTATTGTTATCAGGATAAGTTGTTCACTTTAGGATTAATGTTGAAGATATGATCAGGATTTCCTCAGGCCAACTAATCAGAAAAGGGCTTGGCTGCTAAGAATTTGATTCCTTCCTCGCCAGCCAGAGGCAGGAATCAGCGTTGAATCCTCTGGAGTATTTAAGCACCTATTTGGCAACTCCAAGAGAGGATAGACTGAATGCACTGACAGAAATTAGCTTCAGTAGATGCTGCTCATCGCTCACACACCAGGCATCTTTTCCTTTCTCCTCACTTAGGGACCTACTGTTTTGTTGAGGCTAGCCCAACAAATGGTCATCAAATCCTGCAAGCAGAAGACCTGCACTCCTGTAGATGTCTAACATAAATGTGGCCATTTCCATTTGTACTGTGTCGGTGATACGCTCACTAAGTCCAATGCTTTATGCTTGCTTGAAAATAGAGGTGGCCTGCCGGGCAGTAGTTAATGCATGCCTTTAATCCTAGCACTCGGGAAGCTGAGGCAGGCAGAGATCTCTGTGAGTATTGAGGCCAGTCTGGTCTACAAAGTGAGTGCCAGGACAGCCAGGGCTACACAGAGCAACCTTGTCAAAAAAAGAAAAAGAAAAGAAAAGAAAATAGAGGTGGCCAAATGACATCATCCTGCGGTACCATAAACCCAGGCAAAAGCTTGTGGCTAAGGAAGTCATATACTGTAGCGGGGAAGTTTCTGCTGTTGTTTTGTATGGACATGATATGCCCATCAATCCCTAAATAACTGTTTATGGTCATATGTTAGTGTTGATGTCAGCTATGGTCAGAGAGGCTTCATGTTACCGCAGTGGGAAGCGGTAATTATAGAGACTCATAACTGGTCTAAATTGACTTCTGGGTGTCCTGTCCTAGATGGGACATCCAGATCAGTCCCTCCAAGGCTCAGAGAACATTATGGAGGAGCGGGTGGAGAAAAATGTAGGAGCCTCTGGGGAATAGGAGAGATGTGGACTGTCTTGTGGTCATGGTTTTTGAACACTCTTGAATTTAGTCATAACAGGGCCCCAGACATTAGTAGTCACTGCTTTCCATCCCCACCCCAGCCCGCCTTAGCACAACTTACTCCATGATAGAAGTATCTTTCAGGCCATAAAACTCAGCATGTAGGCAGTATCACCTGCCAAAATGAAAACAGAGACCTCATTCATCAAAGTTCATAATTCTGGAAAAGTCTCTAAATGTACTAACCTTGAGTTTTGGCTTCTGTAGTTCTGTTTCTGGCTAACTGTTCTTGTAAACTGAAGTATGCCAACCCAAAATGTGGTTTTCATGCTTAATATCTCACCCTAAGAAAGTCTCTGTGCTACACTGGGATCTCAAACATCCAGTGTAGTTGCCAGTCTGCTAATAAAGACTTTGTATTGGCTTAACCCATGTCTGAGCAGTCTTCTCTGGTAATCCTCCACAACAACAGCATCACTGACAACCTGCATAAGATTGGACCTATCATCATTCCATTATAGAAGGGGAAAGGGCTCAAGAGACTTCACCAGTCCTTGTGGTTGTATTGATTGTTAATGGTTGCTGCAGGAGGGAGACATTATCGTCAGTGGTGTAGCCACTGGTAAGATGCCCATGTGTCTGTACTTACACCTCGTGTGTGCACCTATATTATATTCAGTTGGTCTTCCAAGAAGAAGAGAAGAAGAGGAGGAGGAGAAGAAAAAGAGGAAGAAGAAAATAGAATATGGGCTGGTTGGGAAGAGGAAGAGGATCAACATGAGTAGGAAGTGGACAAGAGAAGGCAATAGTGGTGAATAAGACAGGTTTTGGAGCCTTTAATCCCAGCACTTGGGAGGCAGAGGCAGGCAGATCTCTGTGAGTTCGAGACCAGCCTGGTCTACAAGAGCTAGTTCCAGGACAGGCTCCAAAACCACAGAGAAACCCTGTCTCAAAAAACCAAAAAAAAAAAAAAAACCAAAAAAAAAAGAAAAGAAAAAAGAAAAGAAAAAGAAAACAAGAGCTAGTTCCAGATCCATCTATTTTTTTTAACTAAGGTATAAATACAATTAATTGTCAACTAATACTAATATAATAATTAGATGTCCATAAGCAAGAAACTTAAAAAAAGTCTACCCTCATCCTCCCTAGTTGTGGCATGTGCCACTACACCCAGCTGAGCAGTGTCCAAGAGAGTGTTTCTCTACTAAGACAAATTCATTCATGGAGAACAAACTTGCTGTAGAACGGGAATTTCAAATGCCCATGTCTGTGAGCAAAAGGCTCAATACCATCACTGATAAACATAGGCAGCCTCTATTTGCTAGGCATGGTTCTAGGGATTGCATCAGTGAGATTACCCAATCCAACCCAACCCACTCAACCAAAGAAAACAATTTGTGTTCTTAGAGATAAATGCTAATAAACAACATTTATTTGTTGTACACGGGGTCAAACCCAAGGCAGACCTTGTATACACTAGGCAAGCACTCTACCACTGAGCTACAACCAAACTCCTTGGGTTTTTGAGATAGGGACTCATTATGTAACTCAAGTTGGTCTTGAATATCTTTCATTTATAAAGTAATTTTTGGTCTTGAACTCATGTGCACGTGTATGTGTTTGTGCGTATGCATGCCAATGCACATGCATGCATGTGTGTACATGAATGTAGAGGCCAGAGGTTGTCACTGGTTGCCTTTCTGCTCTCTGGTCTGGCTCGTCAGGTCCAGCTTGTCAGGTCCATACATTCCAGAAAAGGGGAGTGTGGACTGGGGAAAGAAAAAAACAAGAGACAACAGATAAACTTGGAAGGACTTCCAGTGAATACTGTGATCCACCTCAAATTTATTACTCAAAATTCAGCAGGACAGTGGTGGTGCACGCCTTTAATCCCAACATTCAAGAGGCAGAGGCAGACAGATTACTGTGAGTTCAAGGCCAGCCTGGTCTATCAAGTGAGTTCCAGGACATCTGGGACTGTTTGCCAGAAAAACTCTGTCTTGAAAAAAAAAACCAAAATAAGTAAATAAGTAAATAAATTAAAAATGTCCAAAGTTCTTATATACCCCAATCCAACAAGAGGGTAAGGCTTAAAAAAAAAAGAGCAGTCAGCTGCTGAGCCATCTCTCCAGTCCCAGACTGAAAAATCTTTTTTTTTGCTTTTTATTTTTATTTTTTGAGGCAGGGTTTCTCTGTGTAATTTTGGCTGTCCTGGAACTCACTTTGTAGACCAGGCCTGCCTCTGCCTCCAGAGCGCTGGGATTAAAGATGTGTGCCACCACCAACTGACTCCCAAGGCTCTCAATTCTTAACACTTTAGTTTTTAATGTATCTTAGGTGTTTTGCTTGCACATTTGCCTGTTTTCCATTTGCATGCCCAACGTGCATGGAGTACAGAAGGAGGTGACAGATCCCCTGGAACTCGAGTTACAGTTAGTTGTAAGCTGCCATGTGGGTGCTGGGAATCAAACATAGGTGCTCTGGAAGAGCAGCCAGTGCTCTAGACCACTGAACCATCTCTCTAGGCCCCTATCTTAGTTTTCAGAAGAACTCAAGGTGGGGGTGGGCATGTGGAAGGCAGCAGATAAAGGTGATGCTGCCAAGCCTGAGGGCCTGAGTTTGGTTTCTGGACCGACATGGTGAGACCTGACTCCCAAAAGTTGTCTTTGAATCTTCAAATGCACATATACAATCACCAAATAAATAGGTGAATGAATAAACGGATTTAGGGGAAATATTCTCAGGGACTGGCAAGATGGCTCAGTGTGTAAAATCATTTGCTGTGAACTGAGTTCTCTGGAACCCACGGTGGAAGGAGAAACCGACCCTGTAAGTTGTCCTATGACTTCACATGAACACGTGCTGCCTGCACCCATACACACAACATAATACACACAAAATACATATACATGGCCAGGCAGTAGTGGTGCACGCCTTTAATCCCAGCACTCAGGAGACAGAAGCAGGTGGATCCTGTGAGTTCAAGGCCAGTATGGTCTACAGAGCGAGGTCCAGGACAGGATCCAAAGCTACACAGATAAACCCTGTCTCGAAAAACCAAAAAAAAAAAAACATATACATGTACATACAAATATTTAAAAAAGTAAAATTCACAGTGCTTTCACAAATCAATATTTGGCTTTGTGTCATGAGAAATAATTTGGTGTTACATAGTTTTCACAGACTCTGTCTTTTTGAATTATATGTATTTTGAAAAGAGAAAGAATTATACCTGGGCATAAGCCTTATGGCTGTTAATTAAACATTCGAGTGCAATTTTTATCCTATTTCATTTGAACCTGGACATACTCCCTCTAGTGGCTCAAGCTACTTAGACTGTCTGCTGAATGTCGCAGGCCCACTTAGTTTCCTGCTGTCTCGGCTTGATGATCACATTTGCTCCCATGGCATTTCTCCTTTCTCACAGCTGCTACTGTTTGTGAATCAGTTAAGGTGTGGGGGGTGGTGTCGGGATGTTCTTTTGTGCCATTTCACTTTGACACTGAAGTAAATAATTACTCAAGACCTTGATTCAACAGAGATTTCCTGAGCATTCTCGGTCCAGGGTGGAGGAAGAAGCGGACGGTGTCTGTTCTGAGGGAGCCAAAGTCTGGATGGGTGCTGCTGTTGCCCAGCCGTCTTTCCTCTCAGTGGCACGTAGGGTTTGGAGCATGAGAGGTGTCTGCTGCCTTGGTATGACTTCCTACCAGTGCTGTGGTGATGGCTTCCCTCCTCACTCACAGGCACTATGACATTTGTGACACTCTGGGATTTCTAGTTCCAAAGTCCATGCTAGATGTAGTCCTTGTAGGGCTCCATTCAGTCCCCATTCTTGAGACTCTGAAGGTCTTCTCTTATCTTTGCCTTGTCTGAGTTAACTTCCTGCTGCTGAGATTAATACCCCAAATACAACAGAAGGGAAGTGGAGGGTGATAAAGAGATAATGAAGGCGGTAAAAGTGGTTTGCTGTCAAGCCTGAAGATCAAAGTCTGCTCCCCAGACCTGCTTTATTAAGACTTGAAAGTTGGCCTTGGACCTTCGCACAAACATCATGACACTTGTGATCACGTCCCATTTCATGCACACAAACAGTAAATAAACTCAAAGAGAGTAACTTAAAGAAACTTCCCTTTAGTGTAAAATATCTTTTTAATATTACCACACAATTACACCACTTCCCCATCTCCCGATCTGTTCAGATGCCCATCTTGCTCTCTTTCAAATGTATGGTCTGTGCTCTGCTTTAATTGCTTTTAGATCTATGTGAATATTGTGAGAGTCAAAAGTTATGTTTTACATTTTCATTATTGTGCCTAAGAGATCCATGAGATAAAAAATACCTCTAACCTGTAAGCCCCTTGCCCAAGGACAGATAATTCCTGAAAATCTGGAGTCTACTGTTTATGACAGATAGCAAGGTATGTGTTTGTTCCCCAAACAAATTCTTTTGATCCAACTGTGTGGTTGATTGCGTGTGGGTGGGAGGACACAGGCAGGAAATACGTCAGGATATATGGTTGCCCTTGTTTGAACGTGCTGGATGGCTTATAGTTTTAAAGTCTTTTTAAGCCTCTGTAAAACATGACTCATGGCTATTTTCTGGGAACCCAGGAATGGAACTGGCCAGAGTTCATCATCCTGGCCAATATTTAATTAAAGCTTGTTTCAAATTTGGCTCAAAATTTATGGTATTGATCTTATTCTTGGCAGGTGAGTTTAATAATATCTATACATATATCTGTATATATACACATACACATATATTCCTGAATATATAAATACAACTTGTTCAATCCATATAATGTTTGTCTTGGAGTTTTTAGTGTGATAAAGCACTGACCATAAACAACTTAGGGAGGCAAGTGTTCGTTTCAGCTTACAACTGGTAGTCCTTTATCCAGGGAAGTCAGGGCAGGAACTTAAGGAGGGAGCCTAGAAACAGGAACGGATGCAGAGACCGTGGAGTAGTGCTGCTTACTGCATTGTTTCTCATGGCTTGCTCAGCCTGTCTTCTGGCACCTAAGACCACCAGCCCAGGGATGGACTCATCCACAGTGAGTTAGGGCCTTCTACAGCTATTATCGATCAAGAAAATGTACTATCACAGGCCAAACAGATGGAGGCATTTTCTCAGTTGAGGTTCTCTCTTCCCAAACAATTCCAGCTCGTGTCAAGTTGACACAAAACTGGCCACACATGGTACTTGTATTATATGTTTTCAGGACTGACCACTTGGGCTAACCAGTTGGTGTGCTGCCCAGGGAATAGTCCATCACGGGCAAGCATTTGAGGCAGCTGGTCATGCTGTATCTATATCAGAAGACAGAGAACAATGAATGCTCGGCCTTAGCTAGCTATTTCCTTTTCACGCAGCCCATCACCGAAGTCCAGGGAATGACCTTCCCACCTGAGTTAATAAGCAAGCTTATCGTTCACAGGCGTGCCCAGAAGTAAGCCTAATGTAAAGAATCCCTCATAGGTCATCTGAGACATCTCCTAAGTAATTGCAGGCACTAACCACCCCTTTCCATTGTCTTTCAGAACTGTTCCGGGACCCAAGTGGAACTTGGTAGGAGAGTCAGGGTTGATGGTGTAGATGGGTCTAGCTGTGCTTCATGTTTCTCCAAAGAAACATGTACTGCTCCTCTTTCTAGATTTCCTTCCTTCTGCATCTCTGTGAACTGTACTCAGGCAAAAGGTATTTTGAAAAATTATATTTATTTATTTGTATTATATAAATAATACATTTTTTTATTTGTGTGTGGTATGTGATATTTTAATTGTATTCTGACAAAAAAGCTTGCTTGGAGTCAGAGGGCGGAGCTAGCCACCAGCTGACCAAAATCAACCAGAGAGGTTTTGGAGGACTGAGGACAAATAGGAGACAGGAAGTAGTAAGGCAGGGCTCTCAGCCATTTTGGATGGAGGAATGGAAGAGATAGGAGGTCACTAATCATTTCTCTGCTGCTTTTCTGATCATTCAAGTTCTTACCCTAATACCTGATTCCCGATGTTTATTGATAAAGAATAATTAGATAAGCACTTCAAGAAAGGAATTTGGTACAGGTGGGCTTAAGTTATTTGCCCAAGGACACACAGTCAGTGAGTGGAAGAGATGGCCTAATTGACCAGGCCCCATGCTGCTGCCATGGGCAATAGCCTAGAGGTGAAAGAGTAGAAGACACTGGCTAACACAGAGAGCAAATTAGTTGTTTATTTTAGAATAAACTTTGCGGAAACAGCCACAGAGAGAGCAGGTAGAGTAGGAGGAAAGTATGCTTTTAATAAACACTCATTTAACCACTGACATATAAAAGCAAAAGACAAAGGACATAGAAAACTCAGGTATGGGACTGGGGCTGCAGCTCAGTTGGGAGAGTGTTTGCCTGGCATACACGAGGCTCTAGGTTCAATCCCCAGCACCACATAAATTGGGCATAGTGACATACCTGTAATCTCAACGCTTGGGAGGTAGAGGCAGGAGGATCAGGAGTTCAAGGATCTTCCTTGCTTTTCTGTCTTAGATACGATGGTATTGCTGTGAAGAGACATTATGACCACAGCAACTATAAAGGAAATATATAACTGGAGCTGGCTTATACTTCAGAGGTTCAGTTCATGATAGCCATTATGGGGAAGCATGGTAGAGTACAGGTAGATATGGTGTTGGACAGGCACCTGAGAGTTCTACATCTTAACCCAAAGGCATCAAAAAGTGACAATGACACACTAAACCTTGCCTGAGCATTCTAAGACCTCAAAGCCCACCCTCTAGTGACGTACTTCCTTCAACAAAGCCACACCCATTCTAACAAGGCCACAGTAACCACAGTGTCACTCCCTATAGGCCTATGGGGCCATTTTTATTCAAACCACCACAACTACATAGCATGGCCAGCAGCCTGGGTAAGGTACCTTTTCTCTAAGACAACTGGAAGGTCGGGTGTGACTAAGACTATCTACCAGCCCTAAACTTAGTGTAGACAGTCTTGCCTGTTGGAGGTGGGGCCTAGCAACTATGAACAGTGTGAGTAATCTTGGTGGATGGAGACTCAATTGCTTGAGAGTGACAAAGAAGTCTGAGAAGCTGAGGGCCGCAGTAACTTCTACAGTAGTCTTTGAGGAAGCAATCAAAAGTCACAAAGAAAGAAAGAGAGAGAGAGAGAGAGAGAGAGAGAGAGAGAGAGAGAAGAAGGAGGAGGAGGAGGAGGAAGAAGAAGAAGAAGAAGAAGAGGAAGAGGAAGAAGAGGAGGAAGAGGAAGAAGAGAAAGAGGGAGGGGGCAGGGAGGGGAAAAGAGAAAAATGTAGAGCTCAATAAATATCAATAAAAAATTAAAGACACAAGAAGAAGAAGAAGAAGAAGAAGAAGAAGAAGAAGAAGAAGAAGAAGAAGAAGAAGAAGAAAAAGAAGTCATTATGATTATTATCATTACTCTATTATGTACCAGGAACTGTATGATGCATACCACATATGCATCTTTTCATATTAGTTTTGAATCATAAAGATTACCATCTATCCTGATTTAACTAAGGAGAAATCAAGACACAGAGAATTCTAGTAAGTCTCTTGTGATTTCTCAATTACAAAGCAAAGGTAACTTTTCCAGCCTAGCTAGGCTTACTGCGACATAAAATATGGGGCTTAACATCGAGCAGGTAAGACAACCAGTAGAAATGACTGTCTGCCACAAAAATTCAGATCTGTCTGTCACCTAGGAATGAGTGAGTCTGTAGTCATCTGAAAACTGTGCCGTTCTCATGGAATTTGTTGCAATTTAAGAGCCAAAAAACTCAGTACCCAGAGGTACCAGGGTTGGGAACGGATGAGAAGGTAATGGCTAGGTGGGCGAAGCATGAGTATTTGAAGAAGGGATTCCAGGCAAAACCAGGTCCTCTGAAATGTGGGAATGTGTTCTGTCTTCTCATTAGCATCTAGCAATGAGGAAATGTAAACTCTTGGCCTAAAATTTTACATGTGTAAAGGTACGTTTTGGTACATCAGATTTCTTTCTCTTAAAATTTTTCTTCTATTTTTGAGACTACATTGTGTATCAGGATATCAGAGACTTAGTAACCAGTGTCCATTTTTGGTAAATGAGCCTGCGGCTTTAGAGCTGGTTGAGACTATGTTTTTCTAAAATTACTGCTTTTGACGTCTGTTTTCTTCACATGGCCACGTAGATAAATACATTCTTACCCTTTATTTCTGCAAACAAAATAAAATATGATCTCTGTTCAAAAACATTGACTAAGAAAAAGGAAAAACCAGCTTGGGAAAAGGGTTATCAAGATCCAGGACGTACGATATTTGCTGAAAGTGCCCGTCAGGAGAGAGGCTGGACTGTGCAGATGGGCCAACGGAAACAAGATGTGATGAAGATGAAGCTCGCTCCCCGAGTCTGCTAAAATGTGGATTTATGAATCCTGAGAGGCTGGAAGCCAAAAGAGATCTAATTGTGCCTTATTTGACTTGGCTCTCGAAGCCCCAATCCTTGGCATTGCCTGCAAATATCGCACTTTTGTCCAACTGACCTTGCTCGAATGTTTTTTCTTCTTGCAAACAGAAAGTATTTCTGAGCATCCAATGGTAACCCAACTAATAAAGTTTTCAACTATAAATGTGGACCATGTGCTAATGGAAACCATATTACCGCTGGCAGCTGTCCGCCCGCCTTATTATCATATTCTAGCTCAAGTATTTCACACAGCTGGATCTCTTCAGGGGCCCAGAAAAACAGCCCAAGAAATGATACTTCTGCAGCTTCACATACGGACTTCAAGTATATGGTAAAAACGAGAGAGGACTTCATCCAGATAAAGAGAAGCTCGTAGTTAGGAAATAAAGTTCGAAATACTGTCCACCTGAAATTGTTCTTACAATGTTTTCAGATTCGCATTGACATATGTGTACTCTCCAAAGGACACTCTACTTTCTAATTTTAATATTTATTTGTTTAATTTTTATTTTTGCAGACAGTCTCCAGATATTCTAATCCTATTTTTTTTTTCTTTTAAAAATCAATGGTGTGAGAGGGAAAGACAGTGCAGTTTCTCCCATCTTGTATTTTTGCTGAAGCCTTTTCCAGGTTTTACTAGAATCTGATCGCCTTGATGGGGAATCCCAGGGAAAACTAGCAAACTCTATTCAAGGAATCAAAGGTCGGGGCGCCCTCCTAGCTCTCTTATCTTCGCCTTTGTTAAAACAGCTTGTTTATGCCGAACTTCCTCCAGCTACTTGTTCATCTTAGCTGCCTGTGTGTGCTGAACCCCCTCCTGCCGGCTAACCACTTATCTTAACCTCTGTTAAAATGGCTTGCTTCAAACTGCTTACTCTGCCAAGCGCACCCCACACCCACACCCCAAGCTGCCTACTGAAATGCCTCAACGACGTCTCTGCCCTGAAAAACCACGTGTTCTGCAAACTAGGGACCACACTTAGAGCGCGTGTGTGCTCGCGCGCGCGCGCGCGCGCGCACACACACACTCACTCACTCACTCACTCACTCACTCACTCACTCACTCACTCACTCACACACACTCACACACACACTGCTCCAACACTTGGGTGTGGTCCCAGCCTGCTGGAAGAAAGGCTTTCAATCGGCTATAAACAGTGTCTGAATGTTCATCTCTTGCTGCTTGGCTCGAGGGCCGGGTTCTAGTTCAACCGCGGCAATAAGAGCATAGGGTACAGTCAGATCACTTGCTCCCTCTGCACCCTGCTCCCCACATAGAAGCGAGTGTTTTGAATTAGGTGGCTGCTAGATTCTCACCCAGCTCTTACTGTAGACAAGTCTGTTTGACTCTGAGCCTGTGTCATTTACTGGAAGTGGAGGTAAAGTTGGAAGGCAGGGGTGATTTCTGTGTCTTTAGTTTTATTGTGATTTTACCTTGAAAGCAGATTATGACACTGGGCCCCAGTGGCTCGCAGCTGGTAAACAACGCCCTCTTTGTTTTGTGGGACTCTAAAATTGTGGTCCATACTTGGGAGCCAGAGCTGGAGGATCGGGAATTTGAAAGCTCTGCTTGGTTACCTAGTGAATTTGAGACTTACTTGTGTTAGATGAGACCCTGTCTCAAAAATATAACACAGCGTAACAGGATTACCATGGACCATTCTCTGAAGAAATCAGTATGTTCACATCATTTCCTAGGAGAGCAGGAATCTGACCAGTTTCTCATGGAGAATATTTCAGTGCGGTGGGGAAACATCGGGAATAGAGGACCCGGAGGAAAGCAGGCAGGCAGGCAGAGATGGCTGGAGGCTTTGATATCGAGGGCTCTTAATTTCCCTTGACATGCAGAGATGGAATTCTCGCCTGCCTTTCTTTCTCAGGCTGTGGAAGAACTTCGTGAAGAAAAATGTTAACGGTGTGAGTGACCTTCACTGAGCTTAACGATTCATTGATTGTAAAAAATGTTTTACCTGAGCTAACAGCGAGCGTGTATTCCTGGGGCCTCAAGCCGCTGACCTGGAACGAGCCCCCCAGAAGTGTGCTAAGTGGCCAGGGAAACCAGGCTGGAGTTTATATTTATCTAACAGATAATTGAGCAGACTAAAAGGTCTTTTATTATCCTATGTGGATTACGTACGTTGTAGGTCGTTATTAAAACCATGTGTATCCCTGTCTCTCTTTTGAACACTCCTGAGAATGCAAAGCAGGCTTATTTTAGAGACAGTGCAAACAAACACGAGTAGGGAGGCAAACGTACTTCATAAATTGTCTAAGGCCCTCTGCCTTACAAGACAACTGACTTTTGGCTGCCCCCATCTGCTCACACATGTAATTGTCAGGATCCAGGGACTATCTCCGAAGAACATGCTTTGAGTCACAGCGGGCTTGACCCGCGTTGATCCCATGTTCTCCACTGGGACAGGTAATTTGTGGAGATGATTGTCTCAGAATTTTAAATACAACAGTCTCGGGATCAGAGTCAAGATAATCTCAGACAGTTAAGCTTCTTAGAACCAGCATTTAGAAAAATACTTCATTTAGAAGCTAGCCATAAACTTGAGGATTTCTGAGTCAGAGTTACTTCTGTTAGAGAGTCCAGGGAAAAAGGGACCTTGTAGCTCTTAATTGTCTTAGGAAGGAAACCAAATATCTCTGAAAATCTCCACTAAAGCCTTATTTTAATATAATCTCACTGAGACATAAATCACCAAGTAAAATTTCTTGCTTCTCATAGAGCAATGCATTGGCCATCTTGTGTTTCCTTTGAAAACGCTGGAAATGGGCGGAGCCTCTACTTGTTTCCTGGCGCTCCACAGTGAGTGTCCCACAGTTCTCTTGTCTTTCTGTGGTCAGAGGCATTGTGGCTTGTAAATGTTCTTTTAGTAAATTTAAGTAAATCGACATGATGTGAGAGTGAAATCCAGGAGTAATTTCATTAAAAGTATCTTTTTCCTTTATTTAGAAGTTTCTGTTTCAATTTACATACCAACCACAGCCCCCCCTCCCCCGCCATTTTCCCCCTAGCACTCCTCAGAAAGGGTAAGGCCTCCCATGGGGAATCAACTATGTCTGGCGTAGCAAGTCTAGGCAGGCCCAAGTCCCTCCTCCCTCTACCAAGTCTGAGCAAGGTATCCCTCCCTCCATAGGGAATGGGCTCCAAAAAGCCAATTCATGCACTAGGAATAAATTCTGGTTGCATTGCCAGGGGTCCCACGGACTGCCCAAGCCACAGAACTGTCACCCACATTCTGAGGGCCTAGTTCAGTCCTATGCAGGTTCCCCAGCTGACAGTTTAAGTCAATGAGCTCCCACTAGCTTGGGTCGGTTGTCCCTGTGGGTTTCCTCATCATGGTCTTGACCCCCTTGCTCATATAATCTCTTCTCCCTCTCTTTGACTGAACTCCAGGAGCTCCGCTCAGTGCTTAGCTATGGTTCTCTGCATCTGCTTCCATCAGTTACTAGATGAAGGTTCTATGATGACAATTAGTGTAGTCATCAATTTGGTTTTATTTATTTATTTATTATTATTATTATTATTTTTTGGTTTTTCGAGACAGGGTTTCGCTGTGGCTTTGGAGCCTGTCCTAGAACTAGCTCTGTAGACCAGGCTGGTCTCGAACTCACAGAGATCCGCCTGTCTCTGCCTCCTGAGTGCTGGGATTAAAGGCGTGCGCCACCATCGCCCAGCTTGTAGTCATCAATTTGATTACAGGCTAGTACAAGCACACTCTCCACTATTGCTAAGTCTTATCTGGGGTCATCCTTGTGGATTCCTGGGCATTTCCCTAGCACCAGGTTTCTCCCTAACCCCATAATGGCTTCCTCAATCAAGATATCTATTTGCTCTTCTCTGTCCTTCCCGCAACTCAACTATCCCATTCCATCATTTTCTCCTTCCCCCTCCCCTTTACCCTCCCACTCCCAATATACTCAGGAGATCTTATCTATTTCTCCTTTCCAGGGGCACCCATGCATGTCTTTCTTAGGGTCCTCTACCTAGCTTCTCAGAGATTGTGGATTGTAGCCTGATAATCCTTTTCTTTAAGTCTAATATCCACTTATGAGTGAGTAGTACTGTATTTGTTTTTCTGGGTCTGGGTTATCTCACTCAGGATAGTTTTTTCTAGTTCCATCCATTTGCCTGCAAAATGAAATAGTATTTTAATGTGATCTAAAATATAAAATATTCCCATCTTGATAGTCATTTTTATTTATCAACCAGTTTTGCTTGCTTGTTTAGTTATAGGTATAAAAATTCTACTAGTATGTCAGAATCTTTGATAATTTATTAAAGGCAGTTAATTCTTCTTCATGGGACAGGGTCTTGATATGAGCTTAGGCTGGACTATCCATTATGTAGCCCAGGCTGGCCTACAGCTTGCTACGTAGTCTAGGATGACATTAAATATACTACATAGTCCATGCTGGCCTCAAACTTGTGATTTTTCTTGCCTCAGCCTAGAACTGATATTATAGGTATGTGTGAGCACATCTGGCTAAAGTATTAAAACATTTAAAGGACCTGGGGGATGCAGACATGGCTCAATGGTTAAGAGTACTGACTGCAGCCAGGCGGTGGTGGCACACACCTTTAATCTCAGAACTCAGGAGGCAGAGGCAGGTGGATCTCTATGAGTTTGAGACCAGATTGATCTGCAGAGCTAGTCCCAGGACGTCCAGAAATACACAGAAAAACATTGTCTTGAAAAGAAGAAAGAGAATACTGACTGTTCTTTCAGAAGACCTGGGTTCAATTCCTAGCAACCACATGGCTGCTCACCATCTATCACTCCAGTTCCAGGGCATCTGACATCTTCTGATCTCAGTGAGCACTGCATATACATGGTGCACATACATATTACATACATATTGAATGAACAAATCATAATATAAATAAAATATTTCAAATTAAGCTTTGACTATATAAGAAATAAATTAACATATTCTTCAGGTAAATTGAGACCTTAAAAATATGAATAACATTCTTTTTCACTAGCTCCCAGAATTCAGGTCTCTATGTTGGATTTTAGCCCTGCCCTCTGCTAAGTATGTATACACATATAGCCACTAAATATAAACACATATCTCTCCATAAAATTATGCTTAATATAATTGTTATGAATCGCCATTATTCCATAGCTTTTTTTAAAACTTACTAACATGTCTGGAGGAATTTTCCTTCATAGTTAACAATTACTTAAAATTGCTTCTATACTTAATACTTTAAGCAATAACTATTATGACATTTACTCCCTGTTCTGCTTTTATAGATATTAAAGTTGCTTCCATTTGGTACAATGACACAGAATTCTGCAGTTCACTTCTATTTGCCTCCAACAATTGCTAAGTCTGAATGGCATTCAAAACCATTCCCTTTCTGCTTTCTTCAAGAAGCATTTCAAAGACAGTTCTTAAAATAATTAAATTCTTATGTTTTTTTGTTTATTTTTTCTAGTTAGTGCTTCATACACAGAATAACAAGTAAGCTGTATTTTTGCTGAATGAACAAATAGTTTTTTTTTTTTTTTTTGCTTGGGAGGAATGTTATATTGGGAATAGGAAAGTTTCTGCTTCTGTGGACTGACTTTTGTAATATTACATAAGGGAACACTTCAGTTTTTGGTTTTTGTTTTCCTTAAAAATAGGTGATATAGCCAGGTGAAGGTGGCAAATGCTTTTAATCGGGAGCAGAGGTAGTTGGATCTCTCTGAGTCTGAGACCAGCCTGGTCTGCAAAACAAGTTACTGAACACCCAGGATTTTTTACACAGAAAAGCTCTGCCTCATATTTTAAAGAATAAGGAGAATAAGAATAAGTCATCCCTGAAAACACACATACAAGTACCATATATATGTATATATACACACAAATACACACACATATACGTGCAACAACAATCAGTGAAAAAAAAGAGGCCATTAATCTGAAGGAGAACAGGGTGAGGTAGATAGATGGGAGGGTTTGCAGGGACGAAAGGAAAACGAGAAACATTTTAATTAATATAAAATATATAATCACACACACATACGAACAGATGGTGTCAATGTGGTGGCCCACGACTCTATTCCAGCACTTGGGAGGCAGGGGAAAGAGTATCTCTGAGTTTGAGGCTACCCTGGTCTACATTGTGAGTTCCAGGTTAGCCAAGGCTACATAGTGAGAGCCTGTCTCAAAACAAAACGAAAATGGCCCACTGGAGGTGCCCACCATGTTGCTACACCTCTGCCTTGTGCTGTGTGTGGACAGGTACTTAAGAGATGCTGAGCAGACATTGCATTGCTCTATAGTTTTACTCAACTACACAGTATAAAAATGTAGCAAATAATTTCAATATACTTATAAATTCACACTGGTGTCATGGGTAAAATGAGCAAGTCAGAGGTTGGAGTAATTTGTCATAATAAAAAAAACTGTGTAAGTAAGTACTAACCCTAGCTATTAATGTTAAAAACAATCAAGAAAGAGCAGAGGACTTACATGGAAAAATCATTTCAGTCATCATATTTTTGTGGAATTATTACATTTTTAAAAAAGCAGTCTGTGACTGAATTAATTGATTGATTTGTTCATTTATTCATTGGCCTATTTAAAGGCGTATTTAAAAGGTCTCTCCATATGTCCTAACTGTCCTGAAATTCACTTTGTAGACCAAGTTGGCTTAAAACTCACAGAACTCTATCCCCCATTGTCTTCTGAGTGCCAGTATTAAGTGCATGCACCACCATGCCCAGCAAACTATTTTATTCATTAAATAAAAGTACATGGTGTACCCAGCACTCAGGAGGCAGAGGCAGGCGGATCTCTGTGAGTTCGAGACCTGCCTGGTCTACAGAGCTAGTCTCAGGACAGGCTCCAAAGCCACAGAGAAACCCTGTCTTGAAAAAAAAAAACAAAACAAAAACAAAACAAAACAAAAAGTACATGGTGTAGGACCTAAGGCAATATACTCTTTCTTAGGTGTTCCTTTTATTCTATTAGACTCTTGTTTAGTAGAAGCAAAATAAGGAAGGGAAAAAGGGAGAAAGAAAAGGAGAGAGGGGGAAGGAAGAGAGAAAGGAAGGAAGGGAGGGAAGTAGGGAGAGAGAAAAGAAGGAAGGGAGGGAGGAAGAAAGGAACTTTATACCATTTTTTAACCAATCACTCTTAGTTGCTGTAATCTGAGAGAACCAATGATATTCTTCCAAGTGAATACAGTTTTTTTTTAGGGTTTCTGCCAAATGACCCTATAGGTCAAAATAGAAGGAAAACCTTGCAGAAAGCTTTTTTAAAAAGTGAAGGACATAAACTACACAATTCTATAAGTAGTACTGATCTACTTCTATGCTTTAAAACCTCAGAATCAAGAGTATATTAACTTTTTTACATGGAACACGATTAGATTACTATTTTTTTTGGTTTGTTTTTCGAGACAGGGTTTCTCTGTGGTTTTTGGAGCCTGTCCTGGAACTAGCTCTTGTAGACCAGGCTGGTCTCGAACTCACAGAGATCTGCCTGCCTCTGCCTCCCAAATCCTGGGATTAAAGGCGTGTGCCACCACCGCCCGGCCTTAGATTGCTATTTTTATAAGGTCAGTGTTGTTCTCATTCAACCATTATAATTTTTTTAAACTGTTTGGAGTGTCCCTAAAGGGTCACCTTTAAGTTCTTCTTACACTGGTGTATCCCTATTGCTTTGCTGGTAACAGTGGTCTTTGCTTAGGCCTTCTTTTATAGAAGTGATACTGTAGTTGTATAAATACACATTATGGTCTTACTACTTTTTATCAAACTATTATACTTTAAGATTTTCAAAGTCTAAAATTAATTAAACAGGCATTATAATGTTTGAGCTCAATACAAAAGACTTTTTGGTCTTACATTCCTTTTTTTTTTCTCTCTGGAGTACAATTATCTTTGAAGGCCCACTGGCCAGGATCCTGTGGCTGAAGTTTTGAGACAGGTCTCAGGTAGGGAAGGCTGGCCTTGAACTCCTTATTCTCCCAAAAACCTAGGGTGTTTGATCTTGTTGCATCGTCCTTCCCAGTTCTGGGATTATAGGCATGTGCTAATGTGTAAGGTTTTATTTGATGCTAGAGATCTGACCTCAGGATTTTGTGCATGACAGACTAGCATTCAACCAACTATGTAACAAACACCCTTCTCCCTGTACACATATTCGTACTACATTTCCCATCATTCACTATGGTTAACAATCTAGACATATTCAATATATTTTCCTTCCTTTTTTTTTTTTTTGGTGCAAAGGTAAGACCCAGGATCTTGTGATCTTGGACATGCTAGCAAGCTCTCTTCACTGAACTCCCAGCCCCATGTCTTATCTTTCTTTTACATATCCATAATCCTTTTTGTCTGTGCCATTCTTTGGGAATTATAAAGGGGATCTGATCTATTTAGCCATGTTTGTGTGATAATGGTAGTGAGAGACAAGATTTTCTTTTAAACTCTAGAAATTAGGATACAAAGTCTTGTGGGCAACACGGCTTTCTTTTCTGGCTGGAATTTGTGAGTAGCTATTTGATTACCTTGTGATAAATATGAGAAAAGAAACTCAACATCTAAAAGAATTTCTGTTAAATGAACTTATAAAGGCCTCAAGTTTCTTGGAAAAAAGATGGATTTCTCTAACAGAAAAGAAGAATCATTTAAGTTTATAAATGTAAATGCATATGGAAATCTATATAAGGATGGGAGGACACCAAGGTAAGGACTGGAGGCAAAAGTCCTGAGAATTCACAGGGGTGGATTTAGTTCCCCTGCTCTCAATGCCACTGACAAGGAGCAATTGTGCTTGGTTGGAAGGATGCTTGGTTGGCGCTGTTGCATTGGTCCGTTGTGTGATAGAGCTCCTCATTTTATAGTGATGGAGCCAAACATCCTGGAGACAGATTCCTGGGTAGTCATTATGAAGTATTTCCCAGCACCAACATTCATTTTCTTCCATGGAATAATTTCATCACGGAATACTTTTTAGGCTGGTGAATCTGTCGGCTCTTGGCTCAAGGCATTGACCTGATCCTGGGCCAAAGGTGTGGCCTACTTGAGTGAAACCCTTTCCAATCTCTTAGTGAAGATGAATGTGTGTGTGTGTGTGTGTGTGTGTGTGTGTGTGTGTGTGTGCCTGTCTTGGGCAGGGAAAAGGTTTAGGACATGATAGAAAATGCTTTGCTTTCTTATACATGCAAATAAGATTCTCTTATTTTGGACTTCATATAACATGGGTCTCTGTTTAACTTCTGGATATTGGAGCAGGCCCAGGTAGAGTGTAGTAGTGATACTTCTCAAACAACCAGGGCTATCATGACATTTCAAGTTGTACCCTGGGGAGTTCCTCCCACATCACTCAGTAGCTTTGGAAGTGACTGGTGTTCCTTAGAACTTACTACATGGTAGACATACTGCCACTTTGATAACATTTACTATGTGCCACACGAGATCCTCGGAATATTATTCTCAATTATCTTTACCTATGAAGTAGATCCCAACATCATCATTTTTCAGATATAAAAAATGGGAGCAGAAAACTTCAAGGTCAAAGAGGTGGCCAGAGTGAGTGTTGTGCTGCTGAATCTGGCTTCAGAGATGGGGCTCATAACCACCACGCCGCACCACCTTGCCCTGTGCTCGCTAGATCAGACCCAAGGGACACTGCATTTGCTCATTCACCTCTCCGAGATAATTTCTGGAGTGTACTGGAGTGTTACGTCCTGGAGAGAAGTTGTTCAACGACCCAGTTCTTTAGGGTTCAGTTTTAAACTAAGAACTGTTATGTTGTCTTTCCCTGAGATTTAAGGAAAGTAATGCTATCAGTGTCTGTGTGTTTTTGATGTGCATGTTAGCACAAGCAAGTGGTTACCATGACATAGCCATGAAGGTCAGAGGACAACTTTCAGTAATTTATTCTTTTCTTCTACCAGGGGTCCTGTTGTTAAAATACTTTTACCCACTGAGTCAGTCTATTGTCTGGCACTTTTCCTGAGACTTATCTTATTTTTTATTTTAAAATTATGCCAGGTGGTGGTGGCACATGCCCTTAATGCCAACACTTACAGGCAGGGGCAGGCAGATCAAGGAGTTCAAGGCCAGCCTGGTCTACAGAGTGAGTGCCAGGACAACCAGGGCTACAGGGGAAACCCTGTCTCTAAAAACAACAACAGCAGAAATATGTGTACATAATGTGTGTGTGTGTGTGTGTGTACTCTTTCAAATGAGTGAAATGAACCCTAGAGATCAGAGCAGGGTGTTGAAACTGGAATTACAGGTAGTGGGGACTCTCCTGATATGAATTCTAGGAATTGAACTTGCGTCCTCTGCAAGAGTGGTGTGTGCTCTTAAAAACTGAGTCATTGCCAGGCAGTGGTGGTGCATGCCTTTAATCCCAGCTCTCAGGAGGCAGAGGCAGGCAGATCTCTGTGAGTTTGAAGCCAGCCTGGTCTACAAGAGCTAGTTCCAGGACAGGCTCCAAAGCTACAGAGAAACCTTGTCTCAAAAATACAATACAAACCAAAACAACAACAACAAAAAGCTGAGTCATCTCTCCAGCCTCATCTTGAGATTTAAAAAAAATTTAAGTTTTATTTATTTTATTTTCCTAGACAGGTTTCTCTGTGTAACAGTTCTGTCATGAAACTCACTCTATAGACCAGGATGTCCTTGAACTCACAGAGATCCACCTTCCTCTGCTTCCCGAGGGCTAGGATTGCAGGTGTGTGCCGCTGCTACCTGGGCTTATGTTTTATTTTATATGTATGAGTGTTTTCTCTGTATATATGCATGTGTGTGTGCCATGGATGTTAGAAGAGGATGTCAGATCCCTTAGAACTAGAATTGTGCAATTGATTGTGAGCTACTATGTGGGCGCTGGGGAACCGAACTCGAGTCCTCTTCAAGAGAAGAGTTCTTAACTATTCTTAATGTGTTCTTAACTGCTGAGCCATCTCTCAAGCTCCAAGATTTTTTTTTTTAGAGGTGTGTGGTCATGAATTTCTGGAGTTACTTGAAGACAGGAGCCGGTCTGGCTGACTTGTTGGTGTCCTCCTGAGGCACAGGAACCCTGCTGGGATGTGATTCATGGAACTTTAAACACTCCTCGCACCAAGGCCATTACTCTTTTGGATTCCAAAGTGTGAAAGCATAAATCTTGCCTTCTTTCTCGTCCTTCCCTCCTTTCTCCTCTTCTGTTAGTACACCTCTCTCTTCTCCCCTCTCTGCCCGTTTGTTTTTATCTTGTCTGCACTGAGAACGCAAACTCTTTCCCACCAGAGAGAACTGTTAATAATCTCATTAGGTTTATAAAAACAAAGCTAAGTGAAGTATATAAATGCTTTACCTCTGAAGACAGAGAGACTTAAATTGTGTTTTATGGAAAGTGAGTGACCTAAACTCATTCTTTTATGGTCAAATATGAGCCAGATGAACTCACAGAGGAGGCAGTATGGGAAAAGAATGGAAACATTTAAGGAGGCAGAAATCCATCTGTAATCACCATGTTCCTTGTGTATTATAGTGCAGGCCAAAGAACTTCTCGGGGAACATATTTTTCCTCTTAGGTTGATCTATACTGACAACCACCCATGGACACCAGTTTCTTAAGGGTACACTGTGGCTTGAAGGCGGCAGAGGTGCTGGTGTACCATATTTCACTGAGGCACACTGGCCATGAAAATCACTGTTATTGCTCTTGCCACTCAATGGTCAATGCCTTTCAGTATGAACACAAGGAGTTACATAAATTATGTTTCCACTAGGTTCCTTGAAACTGCTATAAGGTGGAGGAGGGGGTGGAGAAGTCTAGGCTGAATTATCCCCATGTCCTGTAGTTGTAGGTAGGATGGGGGAAAGAAAAAAAAAAAAACAACAAAAACCATTGTAACGGCAGGGCACAGCAGGGTGTAAATGCAAGCAATATTTAACTCAGTCTGTTAATGAAGAGCAAGGTTGGCTCGCTGGTGCCCAGCAATCTGACCCTCATATGCTTTGTGGTTTCCAAAATTATTCCCAGTTAGGCGCCGCCACAAGCAAAATCTGCTGCTGGCTGTGACATAATGAGAGGGATAATAAATACATAAAACTTGGAATCTCCCGATGAAAAATGAAAGAGGTTTTATGAATCCAACCAGTCAACTCAGCTGAAAATCCCCCAGCGTGCTCAGCCTGATTAATGCCCTGGCCTTCCATGTGAGAACCTCAGATTCAATTTCCTAACTCTGATATCTTGTTCTGGAGGCAGCTGTGGTCGGAATCACTACAGAGATAGTGGCTTGATCCACCGTTGGGACATGTGTGGCTCCGGGGTCCTGGTGGGAGGCACCGTAAGGTCAAAGCCTGTGGTGTGTCAGCATGTGCCCAAGAACAGATATCGTGTGTCTCTACAGAACTGGATGCAAATATTAGAAGGGACATTTAGTGGCAGCAATGTTGAGCTTTGATGCGTCACCACAGAGTTCTGTCCTTTTGTGCCTCTCTGTTCCTCTCCACCCTGGTTGCTTAGGTCTTACAGGGTCATACCAGGTGGTAGAGAATGGAGGAAACAAGCTTACAGAGCATCTCAAGGTCAAGGTCAAGGTCACCTGGCCCATAGTGGTGGAATACAGACCAAAAACCCAAATCTGCTTCTTGTTCATCTCTTCAGTACTGTTGTTTCTCAAGCTGGCTGCACACACGCACACACACACACACACACACACACACACACACACACGGTGGGGGTGGGAACAAACCAGGCACCCTGTCTAAACTAATTTATTTCATGAGATCATTCCTCCACACTCCATTTCACATTGCCTGCAGAGACGGTAAACCTAGTTCGGAGTAAAAGAATGAAGACTTTGGTCCCTCATTTGGCCCTAAATGTCACACAGAAAATGTTTTCTTTGCTCAGGGTGAGCCCTGGCAGGCTTGTTTTCTTGACTTTCAAACCCCGCCAGCCACATCCCTCTAAAGGGGTTTTGCAGAGAAGTCTGAACCTTGATGGAAAATTTAAGCCCAGGAGGATGGTACTGTACAGGGAAGATTGGGCTACGGGTTAAGGTTTCGTAAGAATTTTTCCCTCAAATGGAAAGTCTGGCCTGTGGGCTCCTAAGCAGGCTTAACCTCCTAGACATTAGCTTTTATGAATCACCGTAAAGCACACCCATGTCATGTGTCTTAAGGTATGTCTCTTAATTAATCATTAAAGAAAAAAACCAGAAGAATAAAACAAGAGAAAATTATGTGTTTGTCTTATCCAAGATAACATTTAAGCTCTTTGACCCCAATGAACCCTGAGAAACTGGTCCATGACTCCAAGAAGTAAAATAAATTGCCAGGTCATCACACCTTGCCCACACCAGACTGCCTTTCACATTCAATAAATGGTGTGTGATTAGAGCCTGACCATTAATATCCCAAGGGAGGACGCTTTACGAGACCCTTCACTCTCCATGCTGAGCACAGACGCACTGACTGCCACAACATTGGAATCTACCCTTTTCTGGTGAGGTGCTCTGACGGCTTCTGAACACACATCTAGGTATCCTTTTCAGAAACAAGCTTCCTTGTCGTCAATGAAGCCCTTGAAGGGGTGTGTGGCAAGAGTCGGTAGCTACTACGTGGTCCGTCTTGTGGAATATAGTGAAATATTCCTCAGTTAAATTCCACAACAGTATTTCTCTACCTCTGGAGCATGAACCCATCACCCACAGGTGGCTGAACAGAGGAGAGACTTTTTTTTTATAACTTCCCATGTTATGTTGATGCTACCATTAGCAGGAACCACCCATGACAAGACACCGCACTGCAATTAACATTTCAAATTCATCAGCTGAAACCTCCATTAGGGAGTAGATTAGAACGGGAATAAAGACAGTATGTTGTAAGGCAGAAAACAGAATGAGAAAGGTCAGAGTTGGGAATGATGTATGGAGGATAAACATAGGTGCAGTTTCCCTAGAAGGAAGCTCTGGGAAGCCCAAGGAGAAGAAGAAGAAGAATAGAGAACACAGATAGGAGAATACTGCAGCCATCGCGTACAACTTTCCACACATTTAACTAGACCAACGTTCCAATTCACAGCTGCCCTCTGTGAACCTGGCATCTCACCACTTTTGAGAGCCTTTGTGAACACTAAGTACTGTCCCCTTTGAACGTGAAGGTAAACGGGAGAGACACAGACCAAGAGGCAAGACATAAACTACGTAAGGCATTGGTTTTGGAATATCTTGGCAACTCTACTTGCCTTTAAAGTTGATTCTGCGCAGATGTTTCTTTGTGCAGTGGGCAGCGGTTAATGCAGAAACTCAAGACGGGTCAAAGTGTGCAGAGGCTCAGGGTCAATGAAGTTCTCAGCCACAAATGACACATCTGTATCAGCTCCTGATCCAGGCTCAGGGACCACTGAGAAGGAGTGGGTAGAAAGAGGTGGCAGGATAGTCCAAAGAGAAACAGTATTTTCCACAAATGACACATCTGTATCAGCTCCTGATCCAGGCTCAGGGACCACTGAGAAGGAGTGGGTAGAAAGAGGTGGCAGGATAGTCCAAAGAGAAACAGTATTTTCCACAAGTGACAGGACCACGGGCTTCCTGAACTCACAGCTGACTCGCTTGCTGGCACAAGGTATGCACCAGATCAAGCCTTTTGGCATTCTGCCACGAAGGAGGAAGGGCTCTACCGGCACCTAAACTTTCTAACTGAGGAGCTATGGGCAGTTGGTGGCTTTTTGGGCAGGGAGAGTCTGTTTTCTTTTAAGGTGTGGCCCTTGGTAAGTCAACTGTACTTCCACGGATAGCACCACACAGGAGTATGAGCATCACAAATAACTGGACTAGATGGGTTATTAAAAAAAAGCAGGGCATGAAGTAGGGAGCAGTGGGATAGTGGGAATGGTTCTAGCAGAAGGTGGGGGAAGGATGGAGACTGAGTTTGATAAAAATACATTGAATGGCCTTTTCAATGAATTAATAAATACATTTTTTGAAGTTGACACTGTTCAAACGAATGATGCAAAGAGATTGGGAGAGTGGGCTCAGAGGAGAGGAGAGGAGAGGAACAGAGTCTGCTTTAGGCTCTGACTGAGGTGCTGTATCCTGTTCCTCTTCATTCAGTGAAGAACCTCTAACCTGGGTCTGCCTTGCGGGAGTTTTTGGTAAACTTTGATTGACCATGCTGACCAGACAGACAAGAGTTCAGTGCTGGCTTTTGTTGTTCCAGAAAGGGACAGACTGAGAACAGCTGCCAAGTCTTTGAAGTGTGCTCCTGTGGGGCTGGACCTCATGACTGCTCAAACCTGAAAATAATTATCTCTCACTGTGGAAATGACTCGGTCAGGGTTAGAACCGCACCATGGGGCTTGACTGTCTCAGTAAGCCAGTTCGAAAACAGTTGAGAGGCAGGGTTCAGAATGTAACCTACCCAGAAAACATGCCCAGGTGGATTTGGTGGCAACCTGTGGCCTCTGTGCCACCCTTTCCCTTTTCCCACATCCCATTTTGCAAGAAACACTCAATTCTTCTGCTGTCTAAACTTTCCCCATTTGTGCGCCATTGAAAATGGCCTCCTTGGCCCTAACTCTGCACTAACATTGTGATTGTGGTCTAGGGAATTTAGTTTTGAGATTGTATTTTAGTTACAACATTCCTCCATTGTCTTTCTTCCCTCCCAATCCTCCCAATATACCCCTTCCCACTTTCCTTCATGGCCTCCTTTTTCATTTATTGTTATTGAATATTTACATGTATGTGTGTGTGTGTATGCATGATATATATTCCTAAATATAACTTGTTAAGTCCATACAATGCTACTTGTATGTATGTCTTCAGGGCTGACCACTTAGCTCTGGAGAAGCAACTGGTGTGCTCTTGGCTCCCAGCTTTACTCTGTTGACTATAGTTCTTTGTGTAAGGTTGAGGCCTCAGGAGTTTTTATGGCCTAGGGAATGTCATGAATACTGGGTTTGACTTCTTATCTTTCATGACTCATGTTACCTTACCAGAGAAACCTCCTCCAACTTTGTAGCCCTGGTGGAGTAGCTCCTCCTCCTTTATTACCTGAGGTTGTTGGCTTCTCGTTCCGATTACTTATGACCTGATCTTACTCGCTTACTTATTGTGCGGTCCCCTCCTCTCTGTCAACGCACACTCCCGGAGACCTGAGATCCTGTTCCATTTTTCACGTTGCTCTACCCGTGTCTGACCCCTAACGGGTTTATTTATGACTGCACACACACATTTCTACCATGGCGAATACTGGTGCCTTCTTGTGTTAAGCTTATTGGATACATCATTTTAACAAGACTCCTAATGTTTCTCAAAGGACTAGAAAATGCGTTTTGGTAGAAATAGAAGATTTGGGGGTTTTGATGGAGGCTTCTAGTACATTTATACTATTCTATACCTTGCACTGTGGGTGACATGGAGGTGACAAGGAGCAATCTTGTCTCTGCCATATTCAATCACAGAAATGATTTTGGACCCAAATGGCACAATAAGGTCACATGAAAACGGTGAGAAACACTCCTCCCATAAATCACCTCTCCACACAGTGAGAGCTTCTGCAGGAGGCAATTCTGTCACTGTTGTCTGCCACTGCGCTGTGATACCATGGAGGAAAGTGGCCCGTCATTTCAGGGTGTGGTAGGGAGGCAGAAGAAATCTACATTCTAGCTGCACGCACTCTCCTGATCTTTGTTAAAAACGAGTCTCGACCAAAACTGAGCTCCCCCGGCCTCAGTTTCTCAAGTGTTGAGATTATGGGCTGGGCTATCAAATCTCACTGCTGTCTTTCTGAAATTGAAGCGTGACAACCTTCATCCCTTATGTTTCGTGTGCTTTTCGTTTTCCAAAAAGGAAAATCATAGACCATGGTGCTTTTGATCCTTTGTGGCAAGTCTGTTGTTTGCAACTACTCTCCAGTGAGTTTAAAAAGGGAAAATCTCCAAGTTCTGAAATCCGATTCTCAAAGATACTACCATCCCAGGGGTGGCCTGTAACTGCAGCCTACAAGGTGGGGTCAGCCTTGAGCCTGCTGGAAATGTTGGCACACTGGCACCACCCGGACCTGCAGTGTGGGGAGGATCTTTTACTTCCATGAGGTTCCAGTGGCTGCTGATGTTCTGTTCTGGCTACTCTGTCAGTCCAGCCTGTGCCTCTGGGGTCACAAGATGCAGAAAGTGTGTGGGATCAGCAGTTAGTGTGTTGACTACCTCTGAGGGTGATGCTGGTGGCCCCTGATATTTGAGTATCAGTGTAAGGAACTATGCTGGCTAGTTTTAGGTCGACTTGACCCAATCTAGAGTCATCCAAAAGGAGAAAACCACAACTGAGAAAATCCCTCCCTAAGATCCAGATGTAGGGCATTTTCTTAATTAGATATTAATATGGTAGGGTTCAGCCTATGGTGGGTGCTCCCATCCCTGGGCTGGTGGTCCCGTGTTCTATAAGAAAGCAGGCTGAGGGGCTGGAGAGATGGCTCAGAGGGTAAGAGCACTGGCTACTCTTCCAGAGGTCCCGAGTTCAATTCCCAGCAACCGCATGGTGGCTCACAACCATCTGTAATGAGACCTGGTGCCTTCCTTGCCAGCAGTACATTGTATACTAAATAAATAAATAAAAATAAAAAAATAAAGAAAGCAGGCTGAGCAAGCCATGAGAAGCAAACCAAGGAGCAGCATCTCCCATGATGGCCTCCGCATTAGCTCCTGCCTCCAGGCTCCTGCCCTGTTTGAGTTCCCTCCCCGGCTTCCGTCAGTGATGGACTGTTACCTGAAATGGAAGCCGAAGTGAACTCTTTCCTGCCTGAGTTGATTTGATCATGGGGTTTCATCACAGCAATGGGAACCCTAGCTAAAGCAGGAGCCACGGGACTCATAGGCGATGTGAAGTTGAAGATCATCACCAAACAGCTTTCTAGAATTGCACAACCATGAACTCGAACTAGCGTAGCAAGACCCCCAGGAAACTGTTAGGACAGTCTGAGAAGCACTTGGTCTAGAAGCTGTGAAAAGTGGTCGTGTCCTGGTAAAAGGCTGGCATTTCAATAGTCTAGCTTGCCTTTGCATTATAATTTCAGTAGCTTACATTTTCCTCTTTTAAGTTTAAAAATTATTGATTATTTTTATTATTTGGCAGGTGTGGAGGTCAGAGGACAGCTCTGTGGAGCTGATTTTCTCTTTTCCCATTTGTGTGGTTTCTAGGGGAGTTATCAGGCTTGTGTGATAAGCCTTCCCACTGGCAGTCCCCTCTTCTTAATCCCCTTTCTCCCTGAGACAGGGTTTCTTTGCGTAGTCCTGGTTGTCCTGGAACTCACTTTGTAGACCAGGCTGTCCTTGAACTCATAGAGATCTACCTGCCTCTGCCTCCCAAGTGCTGGGATTAAAGGCGTTCACCACCACTGCTCTGCTTGGGTTCCTTCCTTACTTTTTTTTTTTTTTTTAAAGATCTCACTATGTAGCCTAGGCTGGTGTTAAATGCATGCTCCTCCTGCCTAAATCTCTTACAAACTGAGATTATAAGCATGCCCACCGTGTTCTGATGGAATCTGAAAAAAAGTTTTATGAATCTGAACATAAATTTTAACCAGTCTTGTTGATTCTTAAACATTTTAGAGATGAGAACTTTTTCTTGGATGTAATTTTTTTCTACTTAAAATGTTCAGATATTTCCTTGAGCATTGACATTTAATGTTCTAATGGAGAAACTGAGACGAAAATTTTAGGAGCAAACACTGAATACCTTTAATGATGGACTGCTATGTTTTCATTGTTTCCCATTTTTATTTACATTTGTTTATATATGTATAGTTATTTGATTTTTCTTCCCTTTTCCCAACTGCTCTAAGATCCTCCCACCTCCTTATTCATGCAACTTCATGTGTTTTATCCCTCTCTCTTTCAAACAAAAACAAAAATACCCAACCAACCAAACAGGAAACAAAAAATGAAAATCAAAACAAATAAACACAAAACAAGTAAAACAAAAAATATTGCCAAAATCAAAACCCTATGGCATTTGTTTTGTGCTGGTCAACCACTCCTAAACATAAGGCCTGTCCTATAGTGTGGTTGACAGATAAGCCCAGGGATGCTTCACTGGAGAAATCTGATTCTCACTTCCCCCTCTCAGTGCTTGGGCCCAGTCTGGCTTGACCCTGTGCAGGTCCTGTGTGTGCTGCCACAGTCTCTGTGAGTGCCCGTGTCCACCAGTCCTATTGTGTCTTTAAAGTAACTGGAGAGAATTTGGACTGTGGTCTCTGCCTTTGATGGCTAAGTTTAGCAGTTTTGCATTAGAAAGGTCACTTTTCTGATGAACATGGGAGACCAGAATGATCTTGGCAAATTGATGTTCGGCAGTTGATGTTTGGCAAATTCACCCCCTCGTGTCATTATTTTCCCACCATAGTATTTTCCTATCAAGCATATAAAATATGATGAAAAATTAAAAATGAGATTAAGGAGGCCTTATCCTTCCATCCTTGTTCATGCCTCCCCTCTCCTTTTGTTGAGGTTTTGAGAGTTGCCAAGAGATCCATACTGCTTAACAAATGGCTAATTGACAGTCGCCCATCTGTTGACGCGATTTTGGCTGTTTTTAGAGAGAGTCAATGATCGTTAAGTTTTGTTTCGCCTCATGGGGGAAAGCTGTGACATACTGATCATCTGACAGAGTTAGAAAGACTTCTGACTTGCTATTTATGCGGGCCAAAACAGACCTTTTTTTAGGCTAGTGGGGTTGTTCCATACCCAGTTTCTATCTAAATTCTTGCAGTTTAAATACATTTTTATTGTATTAAATGTATTTTTAATTTTTTAATTAAATTGTTTTAATGGTGGCAGTATCATTCTATTTTATTTTTGGACATGGGGGTTTCTCTGTGTAGCCCTGGCTGTCCTGGAACTCACTTTGTAGACCAGGCTGGACTGGAACTTAGAGATCTGCCGGTCTCTGTTTCCCAAGTGCTGGAATTAGAGGTGTGCACCACCACTCCTGGCTTGTGTCTCATCTTTTGATACATAGTGAAGTTGACAAACCATGGCCTTCCTTCTAAGCTTATGCGTTTCTGCTTCCTGCACATTGGGTGTTTTCCCTTCCTTCCTTCCTTCCTTCCTTCCTTCCTTCCTTCCTTCCTTCCTTCCTTCCTTCCTTCCTTCCTTCCTTTTTCTTTTTTCTTTTTCTTTTTCTTTTTTTTTATTTTGAGATGTGGTTTCTCTCTGTAGCTTTGGAGCCTGTAATGGAACCTGCCCTGTAGACCAGACTGGTCTCAAATGTACAGAGATCTGCCTGCCTCTGCCAAGTGCTGGGATTAAAGGTGTGCGCCACCACCGCCCAGGTACATTTTGTGTTTTCCTATATGCCTCATGGTCTCCTTGGCATCTAAAATACAGAAAAGCATTTACAGGGTGAGACTTCAGTTTGCAGTCCCTGGTGCCTAGCATATAACTGTTGACCATATTGTACATAATCTTAAGAGAATTCTTTTGAGATTCTGTACCCGTTTTGAAACCAGGCTATTCTTCCCATTTATTTGTATATTCTCCAATTTCTTTAATGCCATTAAGTTTTCAGTATGGTGGTCTTCTTTTTTATTCTAATAATTTGTAACACGAGTGGGGCCTGCTTGCTGGGGTTTCTGTCCCGCCCGGTACCAACTGCATGGCCAATCAGCGTTTATTTAAAACATGATTGACAAAATACAGACAATTCACCAATAATTAAATTTTTCCCTTAGCATTTTATTTTTGGGGCTAGAGTAAGTGAGATTATTTTCTTGATTGCTTTTGTGGATAATTCATTATTACTGTATAGTAATACTGCTAGTTGTCTTTTTGTCGTTGTTTTATTTTGTTTCTCAAGATAGAGTTTCTCTGTGTAGCTTTGGCTGTCCTAGAACTCACTCTGTAGACCAGGCTGGCCTTGAACTCAAAGATCTGCCTGCCTCTGCCTCCTGAGTGCTGGGATTAAGGGTATGTGCCACCACAGTCAGGCTCAGTCATTTTTAAAACATGTTGACTTTATGTATGTGGAGGGGAGAAAGACTGTATGTAGAATACATGTGTGGTACATACATGTATATGTAGGTGAGTATGATCATGTGGGCACACATGGAGGCTGACAAAGAAAACTGTTTCTTCCTCTACCGTTCTGCATTGTGGTTTTGAGACACGGTCTTCCAGTGAGTCAGAAGCTTTCCCATTGGATGGCATTTACTTCTTTTTCTGGGCTGTTTTCTCTGGATAGGGCTAGCCTTGTTAAGTCAAATATGGCGAGAATAGCATCCTGTCAACTGCTGCCCCTGGGATGATGGTGACTTAGATCCACAGCTCAGTGATTGAGGGAGGAGAGCAAAGGATGCTGGTGAGAATGGCAAAGATAGGAGCAGATGGTGAAGGTGCCCAGAGCTCCCAACCTCGGAGTTCTCTTTGTAACATGGGGTTGGAGGGATGCTGGTGTTCTATCCTAGATACGGGTTTCAGGAAGGGCCCATGGCGGAGGGAGTTTGGGGATAAGAGCTTCGGAGTATGGGACTGTCTTCTGACTCTGGAGTGTGGTTCGCTGAAAAGAAGGCAGAATAGAAACAGCCATCTGCATGTTTTCTCTTTATTAAAGAATGAGAGATAAAATCTCAGAAAGGGCTCCCCCCCCCCGATCTCCCAGAAAGTCTAAGAATGAATTTATCAGGTTCTGAGTCCATTTCTTTCGGTTGGACTAACAGCATTTGCTCTTTCGTTTATTGTAATTAAAGCTTGTGATGACAAAGTTTCTTTTGTTAACTATAACTATTTTCTCTGTAATTTTTCTTTTGGAAATGGGCTCGTGTAGCCCAGGCTGGCCTGAAACTCCCTCTCTGTAGTGGAGGATGACCTTGAATTCCCGATCCTCCTGCACTTCCACTTCCAGAGTACTGGGATTACAGTCTTAAACTACTATGCCTGTTTTATGAGGTGCTGGGGCTTGAGCCCAGTGCTCCGAGCCTGCTAGGCAAGCGTTCTTCTCAGCTAGCTCCCTTATAAATATTTTGAGTGGTCCTAAATGATTTTCAGAATTTTGGCATCATTTATCTTAAATGAGTAAATTGGAAACCAAGAATTTTAATAGGAGGCATGACTCAGGGAGGGAAGGGAAAGAGCAATGAAGATCATATTTTCCCTCTGAAAGGTTCTTAAATTCTCCTTGTTCTAGGAGTCCATTGGCCCAGGTCCTTAACGAGCGTTATGGATGTAGCATACTTTCTTCCCCCGCTGGGCAAATGAGTAAAACAAATTGTTGAGAAAACACAAGCAACTTAAATGTTTTTTTAAAAATAATTTATGGCTTATTTTTTCTATCTCCAAGTGCTAGATTTAATAAAATCTATACTTCCACCGAGTGACTTTTATTCTACCAAGATGTATTTAGGTGGAATATTACATCTATGTCAAACTTGGCACTAAGTTTCTCTTTCCATACTTTAATATCTGAAGGGATCATTAAATTGGGAGATTGTAGGCTATATCCAACCCAGATTTGAGTCCCCAAGGCATAGACGTGTCCCAATGTGCATGTTTTGGTACGGGAGAAAACCATCTGTGACAGTTTCCTCGTCCCTGATAATTAGTGCTGAGTTATCTGCATTTTTGCATACTAAATCCTTCTAGGCACGCCGAAAGCACCGAGGGAACTAAGGTCTCTCTCTCGCAGGGGCATTTGGCTTGTTGGAAATGTTTGAACTACCCAGAGGCTTGCATAGTGAAGACATCACTATGTGAGCATGTTTAACAGGCTCCTGACATCCATCAAGCAGCTCAGCATGTCACACTTTGAGGCAGAATATTCTGGACAGTATTTCAAACTTAATTCTCCGGCTGGAGTGGAAATAAGTCACTACATCTAATACAAAGGAAGCATTGAGTTATAAAGATTTTTGAAAAGTCTTTTTTTTTTTTAAAAAAAAATCCTTGCCAGGCAATCTGGTATTCTAACATTCTGGAAAAAGAATTAGGTCACTCACTAGAGGTTTCATTATACAACTACAGTTAACTCATGACTTGGAACATTAGCATCCTTGTTGGACCCTGCATTCTACATGATAAGACCAATAGGACACAGCTTTTAATTAAAACTCTTCACTGTTGAAGTCTATTTGATAAGGGTAATTGGAGAGAAATGCATATTTTGGTGTTACATTTTGTATAGTTCATTTCCTCCCAGTTAAAGCCGAAACCAAAGGAATACTTTTAGAAAAGCAAGCTGTAATTGGTAAGATGAGAAAGTAAAAAGAGCAAAAAATCAATTCCCAGCACCCACATGACCGATCACACCTCTCTGTAACTTCTAGCAAATCTGATGCCCTTTTCTTGCCTTTGTGGGGGACAAACATGCTCATGGTGCCTGTATATAACAAAGGAAAACACCAGTACATATAAAATAAATCCAAAAAAGAGGATAAGGGAGGCATTTTCGCAAAGTTAGTATTATGGTACTGCAATACAGAAGTCTCTTGGCCATCCCTGATCAACAAGTCAAAAGAGGGCTTCTCATTCCTGGTGTTAGGGGTTTTGTTAGATTATCTCTGGCTCTTAGAGGGATCATCGTCAGCCCATGTGGGAGAATTTTTTAAAACTATATATGAATATTTATAGGCGGCATTATGTGTATCATAGGGATTTTTTTTTAGGTAGATAGTTATCTCCCCAGAGCTAGTGAAGTCATGGGTCTTGAAGAAGAACCTATAATTGCCTCTTAACTAAACCAGCATAATCTCTAACTACATTACATAAATACACTCACAGACAGGTGTGGTCCTTACCCCTCATCAAGGAAAGTACTCTTTGCAACAGATGGAAACCATTACAGAAAAAACCAGCCAATCAGAATGCGGAGTTATGGAGCTGGGTCCCAATAGAAACATCTGCACAAGATTTCTGTACGCGAGGCTTAGGGATCATTGCAGAAGAGGGGGCAGAAAGACTGTAAGAGTCAGAGGATCAGGGGGTTTGCTGTGAGATTGTGTCTTCTAGGAATGTCAGAAGCTCCACCCATAAACCCTCACCAACATGGCTGCTAAAACATGAGCTGAGCTAGTGCAAGAGCAATGGACATGCTAAAGAGATTGTGGGAAAGCCCAAGAGACCCGAGTCCTCCACAGAGAACAACGGGCAACTAAGGATGCTGAGAGGGGGAGAAAATTCTTCTCTGGAGAAGAGTATGCCAACTGGTTATGCAATACCAAATGGTCAGCCCTGAAAACATGCATACAAGTAATGCTATACAGCCTGAGCCGGTTGTATTTATATATTTAGGGATATGGAAGTATATACATTTATGTACATAGCAACAGCTAATGCACAAAGAGGTCATGAATTTGGAAGACAGCAAGAGAGTTATATGGGAGCATTTGGAGGGAGGAAAGGGCAAGAGGAAATGATGTCATTATATTGTAGTCTCCAAAAAAGATAATTTTAAAAATAAAATATTTAAAAGTTGTTGTTTATTGATCTGTAAGGATCTATCTATTCATCTATCTATCTATCTATCTATCTATCTATCTATCTATCTATCTATCATCTATCGTGTGTATCTCTTTCTTTCTTTTTCTCTCTCCTCCTCCTCCTCCTCTTCTTCCTCTTCCTCTTCCTCTTCCTCTTCCTCTTCCTCTTCCTCTTCCTCTTCCTCTTCCTCTTCCTCTTCCTCTTCCTCTTCCTCTTCCTCTTCTTCTTCTTCTTCTTCTTCTTCTTCTTCTTCTTCTTCTTCTTCTTCTTCTTCTTCTCCTGACAGGCTTTCTCTGTGTGTAGTTATAGCTGTCCTGGAAGTCACTCTGTAGACCAGGCTGACCTCAAACTCACAAAGATCCACATACCCCTGCCTCTTGAATGCTTGGATAAAAGGCATGCACCACCATTGTCCAGCTCTTCTTCTTTCTTAAATTAAGGTTTAAAATCAGCACACCAAGAAACGGGTTTCATTATGCCATTTTCATTTATGCTTCGTTCTTGTAGATGTTCCTCCCCCATCCATTTCGTATTCCCTCCTCCCCTTTTCTGTCAGTCCCCCTTTCTCCCTTGGTGACTCCTTTCTCCTTTGAGGTTAGACATATTCTACAACCCCCCTTTATTCTACCCCTCTTATCTTTTCCCTTTCTATGAATATCCTTATTATTTCCCATACACACCCATCCATAAACATCACAGTGTAGGATTCGTATAGCAGAGAAAACACATGGTATTTTTTTCTGACTCTGGCTTATATAACAATGTCTAATTTCATTCTTTTTACTGCAAACATCATAATTTAATTCCCTTAATGTCTGAGTTAGACTCCTCTGTGATTAGGTACCACATTTTCTTTACCCATTCATCTGTTGATGGACATCTAGGCTGGTTTGATTTCTTGACTGTTGGGAAGACTGCCATCTAAAAGGATGTACAGGCATCTCCATGACAAGACATAAAGTCCTTCCATATACTACATACTCGAGAATGGTGTAGCTGATTCATACGGGACTTCTAGTTTTAGTCTGAGAAACCTCCGTAATGATTTCCACAGTTCACACTACTATCCCAATCCATACTCTCCCCGAGAGTGACTACCGGATCTTCTTTGTCCACATCCATTCCAACTGGGATGAGAGTCAAAGCCCATTGGAGTCTTAACTCATATTCCTTTTTTGGTTAAGGATTTTAAAGACTTAAAAATATCGATTGGCCATTTGGTTTTCTTTTTGAGAACTGTTCATTGGCCTATTTCTGTATAGATTGTGGATGATGACACCTCATCTGACATGCAGCTGACAGAGTTCTCCTTTGTTCTGTAAGCCGACTCCTCATTCTGCTCACAGTGTGCTAGGCTGTGGAGATGCTGTTTAATTTCATGGATCCCACTGGTAGAATTTTGCATTTATTCCTGTGCTATTACAGTTTTATTTGGGAGCTTCTTGCCGCTGCCTACATCTTGAAATGTTTCTTTTTCATCTTCTTATTGCAGATTGAGCGTCAACCTTATGATATTTCCTTCTCACCTTCTGTGGATTGAGATTACAGGCACAAGCCAGTGTTCTTGGCTTAAGGAAGGATCTACATATCTTATGGCTGGAAAGAGAACACAGGGCCTTGGACATGCCAGACAAGTGCTTTTCTATAACACAAGGGCCTGCTTGTTGGGGTTTCTGTCCTGCCCAGTTCCCACAGCCAATAAATTCCAAAGAAAATCACACACAGGTCTACAGAAGTTATAAACTGATTGGCCCATTTGCTCAAGCTTTGTCTTAGCTCTTATAACTTACATTAATCCATTATTCTAGTATATGTTAGCCACATGGCTCAGTACCTTTTTAAGCAGGGCAGGTCACATCCTGCTTCTTCCGTGTCTGGACAGGACTGCAGGAACGAGCTTCCTTCTTCCCAGAATACTCCTGTTCTCATTGCCCCACCTCTACTTCCTGTCTGGTCATCCCGCCTATACTTTCTGCCTGGCTACTGGCCAATCAGAGTTTATATAAATTGATAGAATGTAGAATTGTCCTACACCACTTTTCCTAAGTTGTATTCCCAGACCTCTAAAGAGTTTTAAGTTTTCTTTTTTATCTCCTTAGTGTTTGAATTTTCCCTTTATAACCACTTATTGCTGTACTATTGTTAAGCCAGCTATAGTTTAGTTATTTATTCCTTTGAGTCTAGTTTCCTAACTGAATTTACCAGGAACTACAAGAGACAAGGTTTACATGCTCTGGTAGGCAGGAACTGGAGCAGGGCTGAAGGGTAGCCCCACGTCCTTATGACTGTCCATTGGCCATCAGATTAACATCTATCTACCTTCCTCACTGCACCCCAAACTCCATGATGCCTGAGACTGTGTCAGCTTTGTACCTGGACATACTCAGTAAGCAGTGCTGTGCACATAGTAGGTCAATAAATATCAATTACATGACTAACCAGTGGGACAGTAAGATTCCTATAATCTTTACATGACTCTTCACTTCCATGCTGGGCAAGAGACTCCTCTTAGAAGTGTATATACTACTGCTTTGGCTTTTGGATTCAACCGTTGGACTCAGCCTGACTTTGCCTCAGAGTTTTGCTGATGGCTCCATCATGGCTCACTCTAATGGAATGATGGACACACTAATGAGGCTTGGGTTCAGGCCCTAACCTCAGAGATTCCTCTAAAGGTTTCCTCTGTTCTGCTTGCTCTGGGAGCTCAGCTCTTTCTTCACTCCTTGCCTCAACCTGCCCTTATGACTGTTCGTAAGAATGTTTCCCACAAACCCTGTTATGATACTAAAAAATGTTATACCTGGCAAGGCTAACAACCGCCATCCAAGTGATTATAGACACAGAGCTATTTCTGGGTTATGAAGGAGCTGGGGAGAAGTGTTTGCTCTAGATGATAGATTTAGAATGAAAAACTCCTAGGGTCTCAACTCCTACTCTGCAAGCCTGTTTTGCATTTAAATTTCTCTTAACTTGCCCAGCACAGCACCTGGCACATGGCAAGAGCTTGTAAGATGTTTGCTGGAGAACTGGAAATTTTCTCTGAAGGGGATTCAGCCTTTATTCTACATGAATGAATTCTCAGCTCCTCAATTGCTCAATAAACCTTGCTAAGTTCCATAAATACTTGGATGTAGATGAGATTGTCAAAACTCTGAGATACCCAAACAGAACTTTTTCATTGTGCCTATCATGAATGTTGGTAAAATCTATTTTATTTTCCTCTAATTGATATTTTCTTTCCTTCCCTTCCTCCCTCATATCTCTCTCCCTCCCTCCTTCCTTCTTTCCTTCCTTCTTTCTTTCTTGTCTTTCTTTTTCCTTTTTGATACAAGGTCCCATGAAGCCCAGTCTGGCTTTGAACTCACTATATAGCCATGAAAGATCTTGAATTTCTAACCTCCTGCTTTCACTTTCTGAATACATGTTGTAATAGGGGCGGCGGGCTACATTCCTGGCACCTGAGCTCCCAGCCGCCCGCACGGCTAGCTTTATACCCGAAATAATTACATGGAAACTGTATTCTTTTAAACACTGCCTGGCCCATTAGTTCCAGCCTCTTATTGGCTACCTCTTACATATTGACCTAACCCATTTCTAATAATCTGTGTAGCCCACGAGGTGGCTTACCAGGGAAGATCTTAACCTGCGGCTGTGTTGGGAGTGAGAATCATGGCAATTCACTGACTCAGCTTTCTTTCTCCCAGCATTCTGTTCTGTTTACTCCACCTACCTAAGGGTTGGCCTATCAAATGGGCCTAGGTAGTTTCTTTATTAATTAACCAATGAAAGCAACAGATTAGAAAGTAATCACTCCCACATCAAATACAGGGATGGCAAGCATGTGATGCCAATCCTGTTTAATGTGATACAGGGGTTTGAACCCAGGACTTGATGCATGCTTTTCAAATGTCCCATCAACTGAGCCAAATCTCCAACCAGCATTTTCTTGTCTTCAATATCCACTATTCCATATGATTAGTGGTCAAATTCTTTTTGCAAATCTCTCATTTAAGTACACATAATTCTCCTGCTAAGCCAACATGGACTGTGTTAGTCAGTGTCCTCGTCAGGCTTACTATTGCTGTGATGAACACCATGACCAAAACAGCTTGTGGAGGAAAGGGTTTATTTGGCTTATACTTCATCAGAGAAGGAAGTCAGGACAGGAACTCACACACAGGAGGAACCTGGACGCAAGAGTTGATGCAGAGCCGGGCGGTGGTGGCGCACGCCTGTAATCCCAGCACTTGGGAGGCAGAGACAGGCGGATCTCTGTGAGTTCGAGGCCAGCCTGGTCTACCAAGGGAGTTCCAGGATGGGCTCCAAAGCTACAGAGAAACCCTGTCTTGAAAAACCAAAAAAAAAAAAAAAAAAAAAAAAAAAAAAAAAAAAGAGTTGATGCAGAGGCCATGTATGGATGCTGCTTTACTAACTTGCTCCCCAGGGCTTTCTCAGCCTGCTTTCTTATAGAACCTAGGACCAGCAACCCAAGGATGGCACCACCCACAATGGACTGAGCCTTCCCCTAATAGTCAACAATTAAGAAAATTTCCCACAGGCTTAAATACAGCCTGACTTTATTGAGGCATTTTCCTCTCTTTGAGGAAGGAGGCTTCCTCCTCTCTGAGGACTCTCGCTGCATCAAGTTAACATAAAGCTAGTCATCAAAGTCTGTCTCTTGCCGTGATAAAATGCCTGAGAAAAATCATCTCAATGGAGGACAAATGATTTTGGCTCAAGCCTGCAGGAGTTTCAGTCCATGGTCACTTGGCCCTATTATTGAGGGGAGGTATTGAGGCAGAGCATCTTAAGAATGTTGCTCACCATGCCTGGCGATGGTGGTGCACGTCTTTAATCCCAGCATTCAGGCGGCAGAGGCAGGTGGATCTCTATGAGTTTGAGGCCAGCCTGGTCTACAAGAGCTAGTTCCAGGACAGTCTCCAAAGCTACAGAGAAACCCTGTCTCGAACTCACGCCCCCCAAAAAGAAAGTTGCTCACTACATGGTTGCTGGGAAGCACATAGACATGAAGGGGCTAGGGACAAAGATGCTCTCAGTGACATCCTTCTTCCCACCATATCTTCTAACAGTTCACTCAGCTGTGAACTCTTCATAGATTAACCTTTTGAGTACCTCAGCACTCTCGTGATCCAGGCATCTCTCAACAGCTGTATCACCTGTAGCCCAAGTCTTTAACGCAGGAGCCTTTCTATAGTATTCTCTTGACATCTGCTCGTCTCCTCATTTCACGCCACCCGCGACTTACTCCTCATGCTTGCTCTCTACATCTTAGTTTGAACGTCTCAAATCAAAGGTCTTCCAGGAATTTTTGTTTCTTGATTCTTGCTTCCGATGATGGGTTGCCATTTTTCAGCTCCTTAAAGTCCTTTTTCATGTCTCTTCTGCGATGTATCTATTTTGTGTTATGCTGTCATCTCCCCTACTAGATAAGCACACCATGGTTTATCACTTACACAGCTTTGTCTCCTGTTATCTTGAATATAGTCAACAGCAGAGGACATTAAACAGCGGGTTTTCTTTAATTATTGCCCACCCTTCCATTTCTATATCACAAATATATCTCCTTATATCTAGTTATTTGTAAATATCTCATCGACCTACAGCTTATTATTCAACTCATTCATATTCTCCATGCATTGGAAAGCATTCATTAACACTCATAATTAGAAATTATGAATATATTTGTTGTTGTTTGAAACATAGTCTTGCTATGTAGCCCATTCTGGCCTCGAACTCTTGATGCTCTTGACTCAGCCTCTAGATTACTGAAACTCTAAATATTTACTATGTTCTGAACCCAAAAAACAATATTTTAAAGAAAGTAGATTATATGATAACTAAAAACTTAGTTTTAACAGGACAACAGTAAGAGTGAAATTTAATTAATGATATACAATATGAATTGGATGAATGGAGTCTAACCCGGAGACTAGGCTTGGTCTATTTCATGCAGTACAGATTTTGAGACTCTATAGATACTTATAGTTATCTTTTGGATGCTTTTGAATGGCAGTGGCTGGCATGAGTGGGATTTCCCTCTCTTTGGGGTGAAAAATGAAGTTAGAGTGTTCGTTGCTGTTAAGGTCCCTGTTGACCAAGCTGATCTGTCATCTGCCAAAATCTGTCTACTGGCTTCTGCCTCTGTAGGAGCCTCTGCAGCTAAAAGTAATTGACGAATCATGCCAGCTCTAATCCTTCACTAGTTCCACTATGATTGCAGCTCGTTAACCTTAGTACACTGCTTTCTTAATCCCTGTGGATGACCTCATACAAGCCACCCGCGTTCCATCAAACACGCTGCGTACTGTGAAAAACAATTTGGTTTCAAACACTCTGAGATACGGACTCCTTTCCCCCCACTTTCTTTTCCTCCCCATATGAAAAGATAAGCCATAAACCTTTAATCCTCAGCCATTTGGTTTCCACTCTGGCTGGCCTTCTCCAGTGAAACGGATCATGCCAGTTAGCACCAAGCTAACTAAAAATATCAAGCAAGTCAGCCTCAGTCCTTGAACAGGAGAACTGCTGACAGCAACTGCTCCTGTCATTCCCCTCTCCCCCTTCCCTGGCCAATTTCATTTTTGCACGCTGTGTGATGGTTTTCTGTAGCGTGACCTGGCAAATGAGGCTCCATGAGACCCCTCGTGCTGGAGTGGCCCCAACGCTAGCAAGCTAAATCTCTTGGGCTCGGACTACGCGCCTTCTTGGTAACCGTCTGACGTTCCCATCTAAGGGCTGATCCATTTTGATTAGCGAGATTGGCACATGTGCGATGTTCTCACCTCCTGAAGCAGGGTAAGCTCCATGTCTCTCTGGTGTTTCTGCTGTCACGCTTCCAACATCTCTCTCCATAGCTTTCTTCCCCATGCAAGCATTAGATCTGTGAAGCCTTGTATTTGGTTTTAGTAGGTGAAAGGCCGATCGGTCACTCACAAGGGAGCCGTAGCTTTAGTGGTTACTCTGAGATATGCCAAGAGTCCAGAAGGAGAAACGAAATACTAACAAATAACAGAGTCAATGGCAGAGACTTGCTGCTGTCTTTCAGTGTTTTTAAACCTATATTTCCTTCACACCTTGCGTGATAATCCTACCTCTTCCACACTGAGAAGTCAGTCAGTGAGACAACCGTACATGCATTACTCAGTATCGTTTTAGGTACTATGAGAATTAAAATGTACAAACTAAGATCACGTCTATAATTGTACACCTAGTTTAGCATTTCTGAAATTGTACTCTTTGGGACCGTAGTTTAGAGATATGCTCTGTTATGCTCCTCCAGGAAACTCACAACTTAAAGGCCCTGAGAAATTCCAGAGTGAAGAAATGTATTCCCTTTATTTAACCTCCAGCTTGTCAAGGTTTTTGGTCATGGATCACCCCCTTTTTTATGTAACCTATAAATATCCCATGGGATACATTTTGGGGATAGGTAGGTTCCAAGAACTTATTTACAGGGTTTATACACTTTATTTAGTTTTATACAGAGAACTACCCAGGATCGGTTGTCAGACATGCACAATTACCCAAATAAACATCTAACCCAGGAAGTCAGAGCAGCGGTCCTGAAATTCCAGTTCACAGATAGGTGTCGCCTGTCTGAGTACCACCACTCCGGGATCATTACAAACCCAGATACCTAGTGCCATTGGTGGAATTCCTGATTTGATAGATTTGAGCCTTCCTCATAATCAGCTTAAGATCATTTGGCTTTTTTTTTTATATTTTCTATTTTTGGTTTTTTGAGACAGCATTTCTCCTGTAGCTTTGGAGCCTGTTCTGGAACTTGCTCTGTAGACCAGGCTGGCCTTGAACTCACAGAGATTCATCTGTTTCTGCCTCCTGATTGCTGGGGTTAAAGGTGTGTGGCACCACCACCTGGATAAAAATTGTTTGCTAATGAAAAAGTAAGTAGGGCTAAATGTGAACACTTGGCATCTCTTAATGAAGAATCTCAAATATTCTGAAAACATGTCCTTTATTACTCATCTACAGCTTGAATGAATCTGCTGAAGCCACAACTTCATCAAAAGTGAAAGTTAGAAACAAAAATTTGTATGAAAATGAGCAACTCCTTGTCCACACAATACTAATTATAGTGGAGCCTCCGATGACATCCCACTACCTAGGGCTAGTCTAAGAGGCTAGGATTAAATCTTTAAGGATTACTTATTGCTTTAACATAGTTGAAGATGTAAAAACTGTGATGTGTGAGTTCTTGATGAAAAGATGAATTGGTACAAAGAACTGAAAATAATCCATTGTATTATAGCTTCATGGGTCCTATGCTCTAGTGTGTCTAATGAGTCACAGAGGTAATACAATTTAGGGTTTTAGTTGGGGTTTCTACCGCTGTGAAGAGACTCCATAGCCATGGCAACTCTATTAGTGGAAAACATTTCACTGAGATGGTGGCTTACAGTTTCAGAGGTTTAGTCCATTATCATCTTTGCAGGGAGCATGGTGGCATGCAGGCAGACATGGTGCTTGAGAAGGAGCTGTTACATATTGACATACAGGCAACAGGAAGTAGACTGTCACATGAGTGAAGCTTGAGCAAGAGAGACCTCAAAGCCCACTCCCACAGTGGCATACTTCCTCCAACAAGGCCACACCTACTTCAACTCCTAAGAGTGCCCACTCCTTTTGGGGCTCAATATCTTTCAAACCACATTCAATATATCTAGTTTTTGAAAGCTGGACAGTATAGAATGGATAAAATGTAGTTTTCATGTTTATTATGTTGAAAGTTCCATGGGTATAAGACTACCAGATGAATATATTGAGGCTCTACGTACTTGAAAACACCGTCTTCTGTCTGTCTGTTGGTGGCTCCCAGGTATCCACATGATGCAGCACAGGAGATAAGGACACAAATGTCTAAGACTCAAGCTCTGAGGACCCATTTTAGCTTCAATAGGAGGTTTTAGAAATGGTCCAAATAATTCACAGTGTTGTGTCTCATGGCTGTCTGCTAAATAATGTAGTAATATCAGTTCAGTGACTTGTTTTATAAATCAATGTTTGCAAATTAGGGGACTCCCTCTTTCTTGTATCTTTTTTTAAAACTCTGTTTAGGGTTAATCAATTAGATCTAGAGGAAGTCTCAGTGAAGGACAAGCTATTTCATTGTGTTAGATAACTCAACAGTTTAGCCTTTGAACTAATACAGATTAACATCATCAGCACTGGATGGTTTCCAAGGGTTTTTCTAATAAGACAGTTAAAGTAGTATTTATTGATTAAATACTACCTGTATTTCTAACAGAACTATGCTACAAGTTCTGGGAAGGAAAAGAAATACGAATATCTATTGCTGTTCTAGAATTCACACTGGCTTTTTTATGTTCTATACATCAAGAGGAAAGCTGCGATTTAGAAATTAGAAATTGTGATTTAGAAACCAACTATTTGCAACTGGTAGAGGAAATTGTTAGAGGGATCCTTCTTAGTTTAGAGGTTCAGTATTTAATATTTTAATTCCTAGTTTTTTTTTTGATATTTTGTCTATTTCATGGTGTTTGCTATTTCAGAGTCTGGGGAAGAGACTATCAATGGAGTTAAAAATTTTCCTTCCCTCCTCTTCCCATCTTTCTTTTCCCTTATGCTTCCCCCTTTTCTTCTCCCATTTTCTTACTTTTCTGGTACTCCATCCTCCTCTCTATTTTTTCTCTCTCACCTTCCTTTAAAGACTAGGTTTCACTGTGTACCCCAGGCTGTTCTTGAACTTGAAACCCTCCTTTCCCAGCTTCCCAAGTGTTGGGATTATGGAAGAGTGTTGGTGTGTTTGGTGGGATTTTTTTTATTATAAAATTACTATGTACACTGTAAAATGTTGAACTACATTTTCCTATCTAGAAAAAGGAAATCAAAATCTCAAAGCCCAGAGATAACTAATATTCTTATTTTAACACTAATTTAATTATATACATTTACTGAAAAAAGAAAAAAATTAACAAAGGTCAATTTTTCCCCAGTGGAAATCGGATCCAGGGCCTGAATAATCTGAACAACCATGCTATAATTAGTCTAGATCCTTAGCAATATATATATATATTTCTACATTATAATCTTTAAAGGATTTATTTTTGTATGTCCTTGTGTTTGCATGAGCTTATGTGTACCACATGCATGCAGTTACCCATGGAGGCCAGAAGAGGGCGTCAGATCAGCTGTAATTGTGATGTGGGTGCTGGGAACTGGAGCGGCGAGTGTTAACCACTGAGCCATCTCTCTAGCTCTGAACATTTGCTTATTTTATTGTGTAGGAGTGTTCTAACACATTATGTGACTAATCCCAGTGTTTCTAAGATTTGGATAATTTTATGGTTTTATCAGACTGTATGTACAACCCCAAACACACACACACACGTTTGTGCTCATACTTATGTAATATGTAGATGGATGGTGTTTTGATCTTTAATTTGGTTACTCCCATGGGTTAATTCCTGGAGTTGAACTCATTGCTTAGTTACTAAGCATGTTTACATCCCACACATTGTTGTTGAACTGTCTCTGGAATACTGTCTAACCAGGTTAACCTACAAACTTAGAGTGCTTGCACTAAGATAAGTCACCAACACTATCTGTATACTGCCCAGTCTTAAGTGCTCAGGATCCTTCACTCTTCTCACTCTTTTAAAGTAGCCTTCTTGTGGGCTATGGTATGTGTTAGCTGCTAAGCATGCCGGGGCCAAGCCTTACAGCAAGAGGTCCATCACATGGTGGCAGGGGGCACTGACTCCTGCAAGTTGTCCTGTGCCCTCCACACGTATGTTGTGGCACATGTAGTCTAGAATTCTCATGCATGCACACACACACACACACACAGAGTAAATATAACTGAAAATTTGCTTCTGTTGGTTATAAGTAGGACTAAATATTTTTATATGTCTAGTCAACATTTTTTTTTTGTTTTTGTTTTTTTTTTCTTTTCTTTTAAACACTGCTTGGCCCATTTCTATCTAGCCTCTTCTAGGCTAATTCTCGCACCTGGACTAGCCCATTTCTAATAAGGTGTGTAGCCCACGAGCTGGCTTACCAGGAATGATCTTAACCTGCATCTGCCTGGAGTGGGAGAATCATGGCGACTCCTTGACTCAGCTTCTTTCTCCCAGCATTCTGTTCTGTTTACTCCACCCACCTATGTTTTAACCTATGAGGGCCAAGCAGTTTCTTTATTGCTTAACCAATGAAATCAACAGATAGAAAGATGACCCTCCTCCATCATTTCCCCTTTTTCTGTTTAAACAAAAAAGAAAGGCTTTAACTTTAACATAATAAAATTACATATAGCAAAACAGTTATTAAGCAAGAATCACAGTTACAATATTTATATCTATTTTATCTTTTATCATAACAATGGAAAACTATAACTACCTATCCATTCTTCAACTCCATCAAAGACTCCAGAAGGATATAATATTACCTAAGTAAACAAGAAATCCAAAGCTCTTGAAATGACAGAGACATCTCGCTGCCTGTACAGTCACCCAAAGTTCCTCTGTACTGTTGGGGCATCCATCTTCAGCCTTCAGGCCCAGAAATTTCCTGCTTCATGGAAATGTCTTCTAGTCAACATTTTTATTCTTTCTTTTTTTTGACATCCCTATGGATGACTGTTGAATACATTTCAGTGGGGATATTAATGTTTTTACAAATTTTATTCTTCACATGTTCATTATATAAGTCACAAAATTTTTCATTCATTTTATATCTTTACTTATGTGTTTCTCTTTTCTTCCTGCCTGCATGTGACTTTTAAATCTTTAAATTTTATTTTTAAATGATATTTTTATTTATTGGAAATTCTATACACAATGTATTTTGATCTTATTCACCCCTCACTACCTCTTTTCAACTTCCCAGGATATGTAAACTATTTCCCTCCTGACTTGGTGTCTTCTTTAAAAATAATTATTATTAACATTGTTCTTGTGAATCCAGTTAGTGCCATGTGCACATAGGTGTGAGACCATCCACAGCAACACAGGCAACCTATCTGTGGCCACAGCCTCAAAGAAAAGTGACTGTCACCTCTCAATAGCCATAAACTACAAAAACTCAGCCACAGGTGGGACCTTGGGATTCTCCTCCCTGATTTGTGCTGGATTTTGCTTGGCTTGGTCTTGTGCATATCGTGTGCAGACAATCACAGGTGCTGTGACTTGATCCATATGACCAGAAACCAGCATAACACAGCTCTCCTTTTCATCCTCTGGTTGTTACCTTCTTTCTGCCCACTCTTCCATGATGTTTTGTGAGTCTTTGATGGGGATGGGGCAGAGTTGAGATGAGTATCCCATCTATGTCTGAACTAAAACCTTAACTTTTAAAGAATTTAAGTAGAGAGAAAGAAACTTGAGTAGAGTTCTTCTAAGGAGTTTTTTCATTTATGATAGTTTTTTTCTGGATTAACCAAACATAAGAATGCTAGTGTACAGTGAAATATGTGTGTGCATGGGTGCAGGTGCTCAGAGGTGAACAGCTGATGTTGAGCATCTTTGGCTGCTCTTCACCCTACCTTGGAGATCACTGGTTCAGTTGGTTTGGGTGGTCAGCAAGCTTTAGGGATCCATTACAGATGTACACTGCAATGCCCACCTTTTTATGTGGGTGCTGGGGATTTGAACTCCTGTCTTCCTACTTGTGTGTACAGCACTCTACTGACTGGGCCATCTATCTAAGTCCCAACAACAAATAGGTTGAGTGTTTCGCGATTAAAAGCAGATGCATCTTTATCTAGAAAGTTGGACCTAGAATGCGTCCCTCATGTAATATGTACTCTTCAAGGTACACAGCTTTATACTTTTATAATTCATTTATAGTTTCTTTCATCTTTCCCCACCTTTTGTTTTTCTGTGTTTTTGAGATAGGGTCTCATATAACTCAGGTTGACGTCAAATTTGCAATTAGAACTGAAGATAACCTTAAACTACTGATACTTCTGCCTTCGCATTCTAAATGTATATAATCCACCATGCCTGGTTTATGCAGTGCTGGACAGTGGACCCAAGGCTTCATGCATAAAATTTAATGTCTCTTTCTGTGCTGTATTCCTCTTCTTCCTCTTGATTTGTGGTGCTGGAATCAAATATAGGACCCTACGCTTGCTAGGCAAGTGCTCTGCCACTGAGGTACACCCCCTTGAGGTATATTTTTTCATATATAAATACACATATATATTATATCCAGCAGTGTCACGGAGCACTGATGGAGCCCACAGGAGTTAAAACGTCATTGTTTTAAAGTAGTTAATAGAATTGGAAACTTATTATCATTACTGTTAACAGAACATGTGTTTGCACTTCGTGTGTGTCGTGAAACTGATCCTTTTATTTAGGTAACTGAGAGCTATCAGGAAAGATAATGATTTAGCTGTGGGCCAGTGTAAGGGGCGGAGTGAAGGCTTGCCAAGTACCATTTAGTGCACACATACTAGCAAAGCAAACAGTGATCTTGTTGCACAGCCCAGCTCCATGCGTTCAGTCAAATTTCCTGTGCAGAAGTCTCGAGGTGAGCTACCACCCACAATTCAAGTTGGTTGAACGTTACCCCTGGATTTTAATGAAAATGTGAACCCCTGGGCCCAATTCTCTCTCCTTGGCTCTGGATGTATCAAGGTTGAGTCGAGTAGGCATAATTAAGAACAGATTGGGAGCGCTTGGGAAAAACCGAACTAGAGATTAGCTCAGATGCCTCGAGCTGCTTAAATACTTCTTTTTGTGAGCTTGTTTGAGTAACCGGGGTTGCTTTGCAGAGCCGGCTGCTTGACACAGCATCTCCCTTTGAGGGAGGTCCCTGACATTCAATCAAACAGAAGACTGAGCGATGGGAGCAATAGTCTGTTTAATACTGGAATGATTTCCGTAGGACACATTATATAGACTCTTTAAAAGAAAAAGTGGTTTTGCACTCACATTTTGGATCCAGCTGGGGGCCATGCTTTTATTCCCACATGGAGTTTCTGAGACTCCGGGCTCATTTCAGCTGCGGGTGCAGAGGCTTAATCCATTTCTGTAATTTGGCATTTGTTTATTATTCTAGTCACCGAATCTGCTCACTGGAAAGTCATTCTTAGCTAATGAGTGCTTCTGTATAGGAGTGGCCTCTCAGACACCAACAGGCTACATGGAGACCCTCGTGTCAATTAAGAGTTGAGTAATGGTTTCAGTCATTTATGAGTCTCTTCTTCTTGGCAAATGTCATGGATTTGGGGGGAAATTCTCTCAGCATTCTGAGACAACCTTTTTGAGAATGATTATAAGATCCAAGCAACTGGTAAACTGCAGCGTGTGAGTGAGTGTAATTTTTGATATAGTCTTATGAGACACCAATCATTCAGTCGTTTACATTCTACCATAAGTTCATGTTTTGTGATTTGTGGCTTTAAGAAGGCAGAGTGGCTTGTGAGACAGCAGAACCTGACTGACGACGTCTGGAGGAGGTTTTTCTGCATCAACAGTCACTTTGGTGGGTGTGAATATGAACAACACTGGGTTTCCAGTAGAAACTGGGGGAGCTGTGCTGAGGGAGGGCTTGGCTTCCTGTTCTAAGGTTGAAATCGGACCGTGAAAGTTTTGTAGAAATTATTTATCATGCTTCTGCCATAGAAGTCTGGTCACCTGAGTTCAATCCCCAGGACCCACGGTAGAATTCCTGAAAGCCATCTTCTGACCTCCACGCCTGTGCTGTTTCGCTCGTGCTGCACAGACATGCTGTGTAAATGCTGTATACACGGTGTAAGTGATGCTGTGACTAAAGAAGCTGACTGGCCATTAGCTGGGCAGGATAAGGCTAGGTGGGAAAACCAGACTAAGGACACAAGGAAGAAGAAGGGCGGAGTCAGAGGATCACCAGCCAGACAGAGAGAAAGACAGGCGGTACAAGATGAAAGAGGGGTAATGCCACATTACAGAAGGTAGATTAATAAAAATGAGTTATTTAAGTTGTAAGAGTTGGCTAGTAACAAGCCTGAGCTATCGCTTGAGCATTCATAATTAATATTAAGCCTCTTTGTGGTTATTTGGAAGCAGTTGCTGTGACACAGAGAAACTCTGCCTACACACACACAAACACATACATACATACACACATACATGCACACATATATACATACATACATATGCACACATACATACAAACACATGCACACATATATAATATACACATATATACATGCACACACACATACTCACATATACACACATACATACAAACACATGCACACATACATAATATACACATACATACATGCATACATACACATACATGCTCACATATACACACATACATATACACCAATACATGCACACACAGATACACATACACACACAATAAATTAATGGGTGAGACTGCACTTCAAATCTATTTTTTTTGACCATGGCCAAAAGGCACAACCATTATGAAGAAAAAAGCTATTTCGTATTTCCTAAAGTCTGTCCACTGGGATTTGGACTTGACGCTGTTCTCACGAAGGTCATGGTTTCAGACAACTGCAGTCGCCTGACCTTTCGGGGGTGACACATTATGCCTAACTAACACCCTTTCCTAGGCAAGTTTATCCTCTCCCTTTTGGATGTTAGGCTTTAGACACTCAGAAGTGGCCAAATAGATGTGATTGTTTTATATTTCAAAATATAAACTTAGAGTAAAGTAAGAGAGTTAACCAAGAAAAATATTTCATTGAAATAATAATTTTAAAGAGCTACTTTAATTTTCTTTTATAGAATTATGAGTGATGGACTGGTCACTACCCAGCCACGCCACTGTTTCATGCATCCTCACAGTTAATAATTTACTTGAGGTATTAAACCTGTCACATTCCTTTTACTTGGACCTGCAATGAAGAATTTACAGCAGGAGACCGAGAAAGGACCCAGAAACTTGAAACCATAACACAGATATGAATCCAATTATTTCCATCTAAATGCTGACACGTCCTGCACTCACAGGAGACCTCTGAACAAATTCTATTTAAGATCTGACTTATCAAAGATGATCCAGAGACAAAAGTAGGGGGTATTTCCCCTCCACTTCCAGAACAGAGTCTATGAACGAAACAGAGAGAGTGTGCCCGTGTCAATCTGTCCCATGTAATTTAGATGCTGACATTAAATGTGTTTGTAAAAGTTGGTTAAACAACATACCATGTCTCCCCCATGGTGATCTGGAGCCTTCCCCCTTTCATAATGACATTTGCACCAAAGAAGAGAGAGTTGCTTGTTCTCAGCCATGAAAGCACCGTTTCTGCAGCAGGAATCTCCTAATGGCTTCTTCCTTAGGTCTAACGGTGCCTGCAGAGTGCTCCCATCAGTTCTGTTTTGGTTCTTGCTAAAATCAGCACTCAGAGCTGCTCAACTTTCTCTCCTGCAACGATGAAATTGAAACAAATGGCAGCCTGGAATGGTGGCTTGGAAAAAGTATTTGATTGAAAATCATGGCAAGTGTTGAGTAATAAAAATGACCTTCAGTGTGTATGAGATGTTTATTTATTTTGTCCCTCAGCAAGGAGGATGGAGACACATACTAGAGCCCCTAAGTGAGTGATAAACACAAGAGTGGTCTTTTTCATGAAGGAGGGGCAACCTTTGTTTGTTTATTTGCTTTTTTTCCCCTCAAAGTTGAAGGAAGCCAAAGGAACCAGAAACTGAGAAGTGACTGGATTAAGCATCACTCAAAGCAAGTGCAGGTCTTTTTGTAAAGACCAGAGGAAAAGTCAAGTTGGCTGATACAAGTTGAACCCAAGACCTACTTCTTTACATTTGATTAAAACTAGGTTCTAGGGCTGGGGAAAGAGTTGACAAGCCAGGCGCGTGTGCCCTCGGTTTAGATCCCCACAGGCCACAGAAAGCTGGGTGTGGTGGCATGCTCCTGAGGTGAGATGGAAGACAGAGATAAGAGAATCTCTCTGAGCTTGCTGACCAGCTAGTCTGGGGTACAGAGCAGCAAACAAGAGACACCCAAAATTGTCCTCTAACCTTCATGTGTTCTACATGACAGATATGTATCCATATTCATGAACATAAACATGTATGAGCACACAAATACAAAAGATAAAAACATCATCAAAAGAACTAGAATCTAGGCATCTGAACCATGAATCCGATGTCTAAAGCATGACGGGATGTGAAGGGATGATCACCTAGCAATGCCCACGGAAAGTGTTCTAAGCCATTTTGTGAATGAGATTTTGAACTTTATTCTGCTGTTATTTATAAGGAGCTGATTCCCATTTTATCATCCTCATAGAACAACAAAAAGCAGCGTGATAGAAAGTAATCAAGAATCGTAAAACTTGGATTGAAAACAAAAGAGACAGTATCCATATCCAATTGCGACAGTGGCCTGGCCCTCTTGAATCACACACATGGACTCTGTGTTCATATGTATACTTATTTTAATCTATAGAAAAATTATATCTTGGAAAATATATAATAAAATGTTATCAGTGATTACTATTTAAAAGAGTGGTTCTCAACCTTCCTAATGCTGCGACCCTTTAATACAGTTCCTCATGTTGGGGTGACCCCCCCAACCTTGAAATCATTTTCATTGTTACTTCATAACTATAATTTTGCTGTTATTGTGAATCATAATGTAAATATCTGTGTTTTCCGATGGTCTTAGGCAACCCCTTTGGAAGGTCATTTGACCACTCCAAAGGGGTCGCGACCCACAGGTTAAGAACCACTGCTTTAGGGGCTCAGGTGATCAGGAAAGGAGCTTTTACATCTTGCTGTCTTCTTTGAAAAATAGCCAAACAAAGTAGTCATGCTGCTCAGATTTCGAAACTATTGGCTTTTGTGGTCTTTGCTTTAGGTTTCCCGTATTTCATAAAAGAAACAGTGCATGTCAGAAACAGCGATGATCCTGAAAATGACCTTGGACTCACTCTGGGTTGCTTAGGTAATGTCCTGTTGAGCCCAGGGCATGCCCTTTGTGCTTGAGGGGATATGCTAGACCTCCCTTTGAACTGTTGTTTAGGGAGGTCCCAGAAAATTCCCCCCAAAACAGTAAATTGCTCTTGGCTACAGACCCTATTGCTGAAGACAATATACACTTTGGTTGTAGGACAGAGAAATTAATGAATGAAGAAGATGCCTCTCCATGAAAGCCCAGTGTGACTTGTTCTCTGGTGGGTTTTGGGACTTCCTCAAGCACGTGTTCTTGTGGGCTGGTGTACCATACCCATTAATCTCACCAAGCAGAAGTTCAGAAGATCAGGAAGCCTCGAGTGTCAAAGAATCCTGACTGTCAAGTGGGGCCCGTTTTCATTTCTGTTGCATTTCCCCTTTAAGATCTGCTCATCGTCATCACCAGAGGCTGTGTTGTTCTCGTGCTACACTCTGCCTGGATGTCGTCTATCCTGTTACTGCGCCAAATCCTCTCTGTTTAGAAGATGATTTCTCCAGCTGGGAGAGAACGCGGACTGAGAACCAGTCTCTCCATTCCTTTGAATTTGTTGGCTGGAGGGTGAGTGACATATGACGAGGACAACAACAGCAACAACAAAGTGAAGTTTGCCCATACTAGAAACTTCTGGACCAATTCCGAATTGGAGATCAAATTCTGTACCGGGTTCTATTTTGGTGAAGGGAAGTGAAACCTTGAGCGATTATCTAGAGGATTCGGATAACCACTCTTCCTCCGCATTCCTCTTGCCAGAGTGCTCAGGAGAATGTTTGAACCAGATCACGTCCCCAGAAATTTGGCTTTCTGCATAGCTGTACCCTCAATTCCCAAGCAGAGGCGAAACAAAGAATGTCTACTGAGGACACGTCCTCTAGACCGCAACACTATCGTATGAAGCCAATTCTGTCCCTACTCTAGTGAACGCTACACCAGGCTCAGTGTACGCTAAGAGGGATTTGGTTTCCTCTGGCACCTAAGACACAGTAACATTACACATTGTGTTTGGGGTGGTGTGACAGGGAGGCTGTAGGGCTACAGAATAGAACCGTGTGCGAGCAAGCTATCACTCTAAGAGGGTCAGTACTGCGAGACAGAAGCAATCGAGAAAAATTTGCCGTGAAGTATTTCATTTTTGTGATTCTTCAACAATTTACTGAACCAATGACATGTAAGGGGAGTTTCCTCGTCTTTGGGGAAGTATCAATAAAACAGCGGTGTAATCAAAGGACAGAATAAAAAAAGAGACTTCAGCCTTTTAATTCTTATTTACCTCTTTTTCCATTATGTATGACTCCTGGGCAGCCAGAGGGCTACAGAAAACCATAAGTCAGCCTAGCCCCGTCTGCCAGAGCCTTCCAAATTCTGAGGCTGCTGCTCTATTTCCTGCCTTCAGCCCACAGGATGGAGAAGGGTGGCAAAGAAGATTAGGAAAATGAAGAGTGGTGAGGTTTCAGCTGAGCTTTCTGTCAGAGCTAGCTCGTTTCTCTTACCCAGAGTCCTCCTTGTAGTTTAGGGTTCTAGCAGAGTCTTCAGAGAGCCTGTGATACTGTGCAGGAACTTCCAGAAGCTTCTCCCTAAGGGGAGGGCCTCAAGTCAAGAGAGGCGATGCTTCATCTGGACACCTGAAGGCTTGGAGGTGTCAGGATCATGGAGGCTGCAGGAAGCCTCTTCTCACATCCCTGGTGGAGTCCTAATTGTAAAACCCCCTCTGAGTCGGTGTCAGTGCAGAATTGAGGCTGTGTGCTGTTAATTCAGCATCCACTGAATACCGGGAATGAATATAGTACAGAGGAGGAAAGGATGAGCCTGTGACCACAGACAAGGATGGATGGCTAGAGACCGAGAGGTATCCAGAAGTTGGGGGTGGGATAGACCCCTGTCAATGGCAGGCACACACCTCTGGAGAGCAATCCTAAATTCCTAGCTGTTGGAAAATAGCTTGCCACTCCTCAGTTGAGTAGTTTTGGAATGCTTTAAGATAAACTTCCAAACATTTCTTCTCTCAGAATCCTTCATAAGCAAACGGTAGAAGGAAACTGTATCTTGGCTGGAGAAAGCGCTGACGGGCTCCTCCACCAGCAGTTGCTGGTGTCCCCTCCACTTCACATGGATAACACTGATTTGTTCAAAATCACAATTTAACATGCATTATTCAAATAAAATGGAACATTTCAGGATTTCATTACATTTTATAAATTCCCTTCATACCTATTAATCTCCAGTTATAGCAAAATATTTCATTCTTGGTGGTGCTTTCTTACGCTCATGTGCATGTGTGTACGCATGCATACACGCATATGGAGGTGAGAAGGCTATCCTGGGTGTCATTTTTAGGCACCATTAACTTTTTTTTTATTCCCCTGCAGCATGTCTCTCTGACCTAGTACTCTGGAAATTACGAAGTAGGTTAGGCAGGCTGGCGAATAAGCCCCAGGGACCTGCCTGTCTCTGCCTCCTAACCCTGGGATGAAAAGCACATCTACTATGCCTGGGCTTTTCACATGTGCTTTGGGGATCAAACTCAGGTCCCTGTACTTGTAAGACAAGTAATTTGCCAACTGGGTCATATCCCCAGGCTCTATTTTATTCTTTTGTAGAGACGACTCATCCCTCTTCAGGTCAGAATGACTAAGGGCAGGACTGCGACTTGTCTGAAGTCATTCAGTGGTAGCGATAAATCTTGGAACTTAGGCATACCTCAGGGGTGGGTATGGTGGTGCATGCCTATAACCTCAGAACGTGGGAGACTGGGGCAGTGGAACTGGAGAGTTCGAGTTCAGCAGGGCTCAGGTTCACAGTGAGACCCTGTCTCAGGAAACAAAGTCAGCTAGAGGTTTCCACATTACAAGTAAATGTGAAATGAATCAATGAAATACTCATAAAATGTGGAGGTTTGTGACAGCCATAGTGTTTTGATTTATTTCTGGTAGAAGCAATAGTGGGGAAGGTGTTCACTAATCATGTGGACCAATCCTTAGCTTTTGGTGCCATCATTTATTTCCCCAAGCCATCAAAAAAACAAGATAATATAATAATTTGTGTTCAACAAATTTCCACGTGAAAATCAAGAAGCAATGCTGGTAGGTATAAATGGTGTGAGTTTGTGTTAATATAAAGTGTGGTAGCATTTGCATGTCATCCCAGACTTGGAGGGCTGGAGCTGGAAGATCATGGTTTGAGGTCAGATGGAGTAACACTGAAAGTTCTAGGCCAACCCGAGCTATATAGACCCTATTTTAAACAAAGGAAGGAAGAAAGGAAGGAAGGAAGGAAGGAAGGAAGGAAGGAAGGAAGGAAAAGAATAGTAAAGAGAGAGATTATTTCTATAGTTCTTATTTGTAATTAGATGTGTGTGTGTGTGTGTGTGTGTGTTTGTATATGAGGCTAGGGATGGAACTCAGGTGTCTACATGTGACATAGGCACTCTACCACTGAACTGCAGCCTCAGTCCTAGAATTAGATTTGGAAAGAAAGTCGTTAATTATCATTGTCCTTCATGTGAATGGTTAGGAAGCAACGGTGCCTAGCCTCTAGTGACTGGAGAAAATTGTAGCCATTTAGAAGTAAACTTGGCTGTTAGTTCTGTGGGTCAGAGGGCAACAGAACCAGGGCTAGGGTTAGGCAAGAGATGCCCAAGGACATTCACAAGACTACAACAGAGAGCAAGTACCCTGACATGGTTTTGCAGCCTTGGCGTTCTAGTGCCTCTGCTAAGTCCCAACCCAGGAAATTAAGATCAGTCATATGAGTTAAGTGTACTATACATAGTGAAGTTTGATTTCATATCAGAGATAAAACTAAAACAAAGTAGAGCTAGAGATGTTAACACATAGTGTTTTGCCCTAAAGTTAAATTTAATTCTTCTCTGTGCAAAACCAACCAGCCAGTCAACCATCCATCCATCCATCCATCCATCCATCCATCCATCCATCCATCCATCCATCCAACCAACCAATCAACCAGTCATTCAGCTAGCTAATCAGTCAACCAAGCAAGCAAGCAACCAACCAACCAACCAGCCAGCCAGTCAACCAACCAACCAGTAGCCAGCCAACCAATCAATCAGCAAACCAACCAACTAACTAACCAACCAATCAACCAACCACCCAACCAGTCAGCCAGCCAGCCAGTCAGTCAACAAACCAGCCAACCCCAATCAACCAACCAGCTAACCAATCAATCAACCAAAGATCTCTAATTAAACAAAATACTTAAGAAATATTTTCATTATTAATTCTAACAATAAAATATAAGCAGGATAATTCTTTAAAAATCCAAATTTGAGTGATGAAACTTTTTCCCTTAATATCCTACAATTTCAGAATATTCTCTAATCAAGGATATCACCAATGTTTTTCCAATGGTCTGAAAAGAAAAAGTAAGGCTGTGTACTTAGTTCAGGACACTGTACTTGCATAGCAAGTGTGAGGTATGGATTTAGTTCCCAGCACAGTGACAAAACAAAATAAGTTAGATACATTCTTTAACAACAAAAGGCTGATGGAAAACCCTTTAGGAGTTTTGAAGGTGAAAAGAAGTTTTCTTGCAAATGGCTGATTTTGTGGTCACCATTTACACTCATAGGTGCATGTCAGAGCTGTGTTGACACAGTGACTTACATCCATAAAGATTTTCCAATCAGCACAATACCTTAACTGCTCTCTTAGTCCAAATGATACAGGCCATACTCAAAGGCACAGTCAGTATTTCCTTTGCTCCTTTTCTACCTTTCTTCCTTCTTTCCCTCCTTCCTTCCTTGCTGTGGGAACTCCTTCAGCCAGTAGCCTTAACGATACCAGCCCACTTGGACGTAACCTCTTATACTATAAATGCCCATGTAAAGGGTGTGCTTGTTCTCTCTCCCGGCTTCTGGATTTGGTTCCTGTTCCTGGTTCGTGTAGAGGACTGTGATCTGTGAGTCTACCCCTAAATAAATAACCCTTTATTATACTCAATTCTGAGCTAGTGTGGGATTATTTGTATAGCGTCCATCATCACTTTCCTCTTCTCTTCTTCCTTACTTTCTCTCCTTCTCCCCATCTTTATGTGTGGTATACACACGACTGCATGTTCATGGGCAGTACTTGTAAGAGCATGCATGTGGAGGTTAGAGGTCAAGGTTTGGTGTTTTCTTCCTCTATCATTCTCCACTACATTTACTTTGGACCAGTGAAGATCTTTGCTATATAATTTAAAGAAATAGGCTCAGCCCGATTATAATGAATGCATCTGACAGCGATCCTGTAAAAATAAGTCCATGCAAACGGCAAACCTATAACTACACATGAATAAGTAACTGTCTCAATGTCAAAGGTTCAGCATCAGGGGGAAAGCAGGGTACTGATGACAGCCATAATTCAAATTCCCAAGCATGCTTGCCATCTCTTTTCTGCAGACAGATTTCTCTGGAGTCACAGGTGGGAGCTTCCCAGGGAGATGCGGCCTTATTCCCTCACGGCAGCCAGGAGGAGGATGCTGCGAGGAAGCCGGTGCCACCTGGCAGCAGTGGTCGCACAGACTGCAGCAGCGGCACAGACTGGGACTCACGTCTCATCAGGCGGCAGCTGTGACAGCGGCATTTTTCAGAAGTGTATGGAAAATTTCATGCAAGGAGTCTTTAAAATAATTTGAGAATCTCCTTAGCTTTCACAGCCTTTTAATTAAGTAAGGATACCTCAGGAAAAACAGCAGCAGTATTTTACAGATTTTATATCACTAAGGTAGGTAGGACCTGAAAGTCACTCTGAACCTACCTAAGGCTGGTTATGCTATTTACAAATATAGGCTGTCCTTGATAGTTATCGTCCTCTGAAAAACCAAAATGAAACAAAATAGTGAACTAAAATCACTGAAAGAAGAGAACTTAAAAGATACTGCATTGGGAGACATTCCTTCTACAGTAAATCTTTTAAAACTGCTAATGGTTTGGAATAGTGGTTCTCAACCTTTGGGGAGGGCGGGTCAAACAACTCTTTCACGGGGTTGACCCAAAGCCATTGGAAAACACAGCTTTTACATTATTATTTATAATAACAGCAAAATTGCAGTTATGAAGTAGCAACAAAATAATCTTATGGTTGGGGGTTGCTACAACATGAGAAACTATATTAAAAGGTTGTAACATTAGGAAGGTTGAGAACCACTGGTTTAGAAGATTAGAGACAAAACTGAGGACCTGCACCTTCAATGTCACCAAATGAAAGGTACTGATGATGTGGGCTTCAGGGTGGTCCACGATGGAGAGGCCCCATGGGGATGTTTCTCCAAGTTGTAGAGTTACAAACAGAGCAGACGTTTTAAGAATCATTCTTTGTCTTCAGTCTCCATATACATCTCTCTGGAAGACAGACATGGATTATGAGTTTGGGGATGGAATTTTCTCATCTTGGCCCCACTGACTCTCTTCTGCCACAAATATATTCAGATTTTGTGGAATGAGGAGCTAATGCCACTATTGGGGGGTTCTTTAAGTAACATACTGTGGTGGTTTGAAAGGAAATGACCCCCAAAGGGAGTGACACTATTAGGAGGTATGGCCTTATTGGAATATGTGTGGTTTTGTTGGAGGAAGTGTGTTACTGTGGAGGTGGTCTCATATATGCTTAAGCCATGCCCAGTGAGACAGTCCACTCTTGTTGCCTGCAAGATGTAGGACTCTCAGCTAATTCTCCAGAACCGTGTCTGTCTGATTGCCACCATGTCACACCGTGATGATGATGGGCTGAACCTCTGAACTGTAAGCCACCCCAATCAAATATTTTTCTTTTATAAGAGTTGCTGTCATCATGGTGTCTCTTCACAGCAATAGAAAGCCTAACTAATGCAGAAAGTGGTGCCAGGGATTGGAGTATTGTTGTGATTGGCCTATCTCTGCTTTTGTTTGGAGGAATTGGTTAGATTTTGGTACTTTGGGTTAAGAAAGCAGTGGAATGCTACAGCACTGCTTAATGGGCCATTCTAGAAGGATCATGGAAGACAGTGGTGCTAAGAGTGATTGAACTGGGGGGGGGGCTGACTCAAGATGTTTGAGAAGAATTTTAGTGTTGCCTAGGAATGGTTCTAGTGGTATTTTGGTGAAGAAAGTGACTGCCTTTGTGCTTGTCTGAAAAGTTTGCCTGAGACTAAAGTGATTTATAATGAAAAGGAGCAAGATGAGCAGAGTAAGTTTTTGAGATCTCATATATGCTCAAGCCACGCCGAGTGAGACAGTCCATTCTGCTGCCTGCGAGATGTAGGACTCTCAGCTACTTCTCCAGCGCCATGTCTGCCTGACTGCCGCCATGCCCCACCATGATGATGATGGGCTGAACCTCTGAACTGTAATCAAGCCACTCCAATGGAGTGTTTTCCTTTATAAGAGTTGTCATGGTCATGGCGTCTTTTCACAGTAATAGAAACTCTAACTGAGACACCTACCATTATTATGTATGGAATTATACGTTAAAAATAATTGAAGTCTGGGAACTTCCGGCACTAAAGCTGCCATTTCATTCATTTTATGGTGCATCTACCTTGACCCTCGCTGACAAGCATGTAGCATTTCACTTTATTCAGAGTGTGGAGAAAATTTGACTACATGAGGTTTCTGTAGGTGCTAGGAAACCAGGATTCTGAATTCCCACAGAAGTAGCGTCTCAAGCCAATGAAGTGAATCTTTAGGGAGATGAAAAGCAGATCACCAAACGTGCTCTTCCTGTGTGTCCTTACTTCTCCCTCTTCTTCCCTCCAACCCTCATTCCCTCCTCTCTGTTCAAAACGTGCGAAAAGCCAAGGGAAAAGAGTTCCAAAAGAGCATTTGACTTGAATCACATTCTAATTATAAACCACATTTTATCTTTTGTTCTGGTGTAGAATAAACTACTCAACTGAAAGAATAGTCTCAACTTTGGCTGTAGGACAGTGAACTGAATTTGAGGCACATGGTTAAGTCTCGACATGCTGACAATGTGTCTCTGAATTACTCCACAGAACACTGTCAGAGTGTGTTCTATGGGACCCCAGCCATGTGCAAGGGTGTCCATCTCCCAGTGAGTGGTAATAGAATATGCCCAGGGCACAGCACACTCATCAAGTCTGTGATATTCAATTAAAAACTTAGATACCTGAAGTTTTAGCTAAGGTTGACTTGCAGATCGAAAGTGGTGCAGGTGTTTTCCGGAGTTGGTAGACACAGAGCAGACTGAACTTCAGTCAGGACAGGGTCAGCAACAGGCATTATGCAGAGAAAGAAAGGGTTCTCCTCACTACCATTTAATCACTTCCTTTGTTGGCCAGGAGACAGGTCTATACTTTCAGTAATTTCTTCTACACTTCCTTGACCATTTGTTTCCCTTTACAGGCCTCCTTTGCACTAACCTCTCAATCTTTTTTTATGTAATAAATATCCAGTGTTATGTGTATATATATGTATATATATATACATAATATACATACAATGTTATTATGTATACACACACATATGAGTACTTGTGTGTGTGCTTCTCTTCTTTCATATATGTCCCTTTCACATATTAGCATTATTGATTATATATTGATTATATAATAGAATGTATTATATAATTATGTAATATATACATATTTACAGGTACACACATTTATTTATTTACTTGCTTACTTAGTATAACTGTGCCCCAGCAATGTATTTAGCCAAATGCTAGATAAACGCCTACCCTGACCCTTATCATCTACCTGAAATGACTCCGAGTTGTGAGGTCAGCATATGAGATCCACACCACAGCCCACAATGATGCCCACTGCCTGATTCATCCCACATCTGGTTCAGCACCCAATTCTACCACAGCTTTCACTGGTTCTGTCTGTGGACAAGTCTACCTTTCTTCACAGAGCTCTTCTTTATACCTTCTTCCACACCTTTTAAACATGTTTCGTCCTCAAGTGATTGTAATGTCTTAATTTGGGGGTCCAGTGAAAGGGGTCAGTGGATAAAGATCATTGCCACTAAGTCTGATAAACTAAGTCCAAGACCTGGAACCCACAAAGAGAGAATCAATTTCTCCAAGTTGCCCTCTGACATCACATGTATACACACACACAAACACACACAGCATAATACAGACAGACAGACAGATAAGAATAAATAAATTTTAAGCGATATTTACAGTTTGTGTAATATAGCTACATGTACCATATCAATCCTCCTAATTCTGTGAGGTGAGAAGGATCGTATAGACTCAGATGGCCTGTGTCTTCCTGGTCCTTAATCCTAATCATTCCTTTGGAAGGTACAGCATTGTTCCCTGTCCTGGTCCAGGGTTGGATGGAGTCAGTAGGTTGCTAAATATATTCTATGATATATTATATAACTATTATATATAATCTTATATAAATATTAATATAATTATACAAATACTATATTATATAATTATAAAATATAGAATTTTTATAGAATTTAATCATATATAAAATATATTATTTAATATAATATAATACATTATAATATATGATGTATATAAGTAATATATATACTCCTTCCTTTTCTCTTTTTAAATTTTTGTGATCTTTTATGTTTTATTAGCCTATATTGATTGTGCATAATAATATGTATGCTGGTCACTTATTTTGTCACCTTGAACACAAGCTAGAGTTGTCTGGGAAGAGGGAATGTCAATTGAGAAAATACCTCCATCAGATTGCCTGAAGGAAAGTCAGTAGGGAATTCTCTTGATTAGTGACTGAGTGGGATAGCCCAGCCCACTAGGTCAGTGCCATTCCTGGGTAAATGGTTCTGGGCTGTATAAAAAAGCTGCCAAGCCATGGAAAGTAAGTCAGCAAGCAATGTTCCTCGTGTGCTATGGCTGGCTTCCTGTCTCCAGGTTCCTGCTTGATTTCCCTTCGTGGTGTACTGTTGTAGGAAGGGTGCTTGTTTGTTCCAGCCACTCAGACCTGAAATAACCACACCAAAACTGTATTATTTACAATACATTTTGGCCAGTAGCTTAAGCACATTCCTGGCTAACTCTTATATCCTAAACTAACCTATCTCCTGTGTATCGCTATGTGGTTGTGGCTTTCCAGCAAAGTTTCAGCGTATCTTTCTCTGGCAGCTGCTCCATGGCTTCTCCCTGACTCTGCCTTCTTTTTCCCAGCATTCAGCTTAGTTTTCTCTGCCTAGCTCTATTCTGCTCTGCTCTGCTATGGGCTCAAAGCAGTTTCTTTATTAACCAATGATATTCACAGCATACAGAGGGGAATCCCACATCAGTGGACAGGAAGCTAGATGAAGAAATAAACCCTTTCTTTCTACATTGCTTGGTCATGGTGTTTATCGCAGCAACAGAAAGCGAGCTAGGATGTACTCATTCCTGTTGTCCTCTCTTGTCCCCTGCCACTCTCCATAACCCTCCTCTTCCTAATTAGTTCCCTTTCTACTTTTATGACTTTTAAATTTTTTGCTTATTATTTGTTTTATGACTCAATGAGTTTCATTATAGTCACAGAAGTATGGGGGAGAGGTTGTTTGCCAGAGGCTATATCATTGAAAAAAAAGTTTCTTATTCCCCCATCACCATGTAATTATATAGAAATCCTCAGGTAGGGGTGGGGCCTTGTGAGTCTCACCCTGTACAGGGGGTGCTGATGGGAATGTTCAGGAGCAGATTTTGTGCAGATAATCACAGTTTCTGTGAGTCTGAAATTGCAGTGGTCATGTTATTTGCAGAAAACATTCTACAACATCCTGCCCCTTCCTACGGTCTTCACATTAAAAATAAAAAAAGCCCTTCTCTCTTTCCTGGACCTCAGAAGAGGTGATGGTGAAGTCGTATTTCTGACTGAGTACCGACACTCACTTATCTCAATGCCTAGACTACTGATGGGTCTCTGCAATTTCCACCCCCCACTGAAACACGCTGTGCCCCATGCCAACAGTAGCACTAACCTATAGGCAAAAATAAAGCTATTTAGAAGGTAATTTGATGGGGATTTCAGTCCAATTAACAAAACAGCAGAAGTAGCTTCCTCTCTAGGGCCTCTGCCATGGGCTTTGGACCAGCTTAACAGGACCAGACGCAAAGTCAATTAGGGATCAGTTGGTTACCAGCATAAGAGACTTATTACTTCTGCACCAGTGGGCACATCGTTTCTGGCCAGTCAGTGGTGTTGTACCCAAGGTCTACAGCCAAGGATGGGTGCTGTTGATAGTTCTCCCCCTGCACAGTGCCTTCCAGGACTACGAAGGTGAGCTGATAGGGAGGAAGCATCCCACCCAGTCTAGCTTGATTTCTCTACCAGAGCATGTGATGCCGCTGGCAATTGGTTCTTACTATTTAGCTCTGGTCGGCTATCAAAGGCCGTGGCATCGACTGTATTATTGTTTGATTGGTGCTTCAGGGGTCCCGGAGAGCCACAACTTGTAAGGAAGTAGTCTATAATTGGCACTGAGAAATTTTCTTTTTTGTTTCTTTTCATTTCATGTATTTTTAAAGTGTGTGTGCATGTGCATGTGAACACATGTGTGTTTGAGACATGAGTGTAGCGCTCTCTGAGGCCAGATGACAGTGTTGAATTCATCTGGCCTCAGAGAGCTCTGGGCTCATTTACTCAAATGCACACATGCTTACATGCACGCGCGCATGCACACACACACACACAATTTAAAGACACATAAAATAAGAATGAGTAAGGCATGGCTCCTCCCCTTTGTGACCTTCATAACTATCATCACCAGCATGATGAAAACAGTAGGAAAGGAGCACTGAATTCCAGTCGGGGCACAGAGTAAGCAGACCTCGCACCATCTGGAAAGTACCAGGGGTAACAAACCAGGGTCTAATGTATCAACAGGGTGATTAATTAAGGGGCCAAGTGTGATGGAAGTTGTATTTACAACACACACACACACACACACACACACACACACACACACACACACTCAGTCATACAGAATGAGAAAACCTGAGACCAAACCACAAAGAAAAGCAATTATTTCAGATTCAATCTCTGCTTTTCAGCCTATGGGTAGACACTAGAAAGAGCCTAGGGTAAGGTCCTGTAGTGTTCACATTACTGATAAGGCAACCCTTATGAAAATGATTTTTCCCCATAGCTCTTTTTTTATTGTTTCCTTGTGAATTTCACATCATGCGCCCAATCCCACTCATTTCCCAGTCCTTCCATATCTGCCCTCTACCCTTATAACCTCCGGACAAAAGAAATTAGAAAGAAAAAAAGCCTTGCTGTGATACCTGTGGCGTGTCATGGTGTGTTGCACAGCCTACACTTTTGACCAAACAGCTCTACTTGCAAATGTTCCTTGCCATGAGTCACTGGTCTGGTTCTAGGCTTCTGACTGCTCCTCCATCAATTCTGGACCCTCACTGAGACTCTTTTTGGATATCCTGTTGTTGCCCTGTGTCTTGGAGATCCTGCAGGTTTGGTTCAGCAGGACTGGCCCCTTTGCGTTGGGGTGCCAGCTCAAAGCCCTGGGACTCGATCTACATGGTAGCCGAGTTGGTTAGCCCACCATCTCTCCTGCACCCATGCCATTGGGGCTACCTCTCCTACGCTGCCCAGGAGACGGGTAGGGCCAGCTTTCCCTCACCCATGTTTCCAGAGCCAGCTCTCTTGAGTGAATCAGCCAGTGAGAGGTGGGGCTAGCCCTCCTGTGCCCATGTCCCCACTGGAGCCACCATGTGGTGTCTGGCGAGAGGTTGGACCAGCTCAGGGTAGTAATCAGACATCAAAATGGCCTCAGTCATGGCTCCAGACCAAGGAGGTCCATATGGTCTTTAGTGGTAACATGGCCCCAGACTTTAACACAGTATCCTACTGCAGAAGAGCCACCAATGCAGACATGGCAGCAGCGCATGATATCCTCATGGCCGCAGGTGGCAACGGAGGCCTCTCACAGCAGGCTGTTCCTCAGTGCCTCTCTTCGTAGCACACACACCTCCTCGCTTCTCCTTCTCTCCCATCTCTCCTCCACATAGTTGCAGTGGTGGGCCAGGTCTGCAGCCTCTGGCTGTCTTCTGTGGTCCAGGCCTGTGTAGAGATGGCCGCTAGCTGGGGCTAGGCCTGCCAGGAGAAAGATTTTAATGTTTACTGACCAGTCTGGCTTATCTTCAAATGGTCATATAAAAATTGTGTGTACCGGAGCTGGAGAGATAGCTCGGTTGTTAGGAGGACTTTGCTTTCTTTTCAGAGGACCTGGATTTAGTTTCCAGTGCCTACATGGTGCCTCACAGCCATCCTTTATACCAGTTCTCCTGGATCCGTGGCCCTCTTCTGACCTCTCTAGGCACCAGGCATGTTCATGATGCACAGACATGCTTACACTCAGGCAAAAACACCATACACATAATTTTTAAGAAGTCTTTCATGTAGTATGTATTTATTATTTATTTTTTACAAAATTTTACTCTGTTCCATTGACAGCATACTATTAGCAGTCTCAAAACTATACTAATATTAATCAAACATCTCTCTCTCTCTCTTTCACACACACACACACACACACACACACACACACACACACACGGCAGAGAGAAGGTAGGAATGGGTGGGTACATCAGAGCTGATTTTTAAATCCTAAGTCAAATCCTTGTGTCACAAAATTGACTCTCTCCAAACTAGTAATTCACTTGACAAGTAGAATAAATAGAAAACGATTAGAGCACAGTGAACATTTTAACTAGTCCCTACTTGTTGGCAAAATCCATTTCAGTATTAGGGAGATTTGTGTATATGTGCATGCCCTGAAATTCTAGGTAGTCAAGATAGAAGTACCTGGTGTTGATCTTCTTGGGAAAGACTCCAGAGAGGGTGTGTGCTTCATTCAGTCTGGTTCTGACCTCATGTTAAGCAATGTCAAACACATACCATTCTGCTGCTGTAGGCTAGAAACTCAGCATTATGTGAGAGGCAGCTTAAATCAAAAGTCATGCAATTGGGGTGCTATGTAAACATTCTAATACCAACTCTATGAACCCAAGAATAATAAGGGGTATAGTGTTTGGGGAATCATATTCTTATAAAGGATTAGCTGTGTATGCCGTGAGGTAGAGGTCATTTTGCCAGTGTCTTGGTTGCTATGCTATAGTAGAATAATTGGTTCTAGCTGCTGCCTCTAGGGCTTTGGGAGTGTGGCCCACACTCTCCATCTCCATCTGGAATGAGTATTTGCCTTTGGGTTAATCCATTGAAACAGAAGTCTGATCGGAGTGGATGAATTAGAGAGGACAAACAGGGCCTTGATACACCTACACCTTGAAGTGACTCTCGGTTCAAGTGCGTCTCAGACACCTGTGTGCAAAAAAATCAGGTTTGCCATGATGACCAAATCGCAGAGTTTTGTTTCCAAGCTTAGCGCTCGCCAGGTATACTGCAGTTTTGTTTAGTTCTGGTCTTTGGTCGGAGACTGAAAGTGATTTTATTGTAGCAGATTTATGGCACAGGGCGTACAAAGATGAAAGATACAGGTAACTCTTCTCCCCCAGGAGGCAGGAGCCCTTCAGTGCAGACATTGGCAGTGCATTCTGTTTAGTGATTAATAATCCTCAACACACGAGCTGTTATTGGCATCTTACACTATCCTGTGTGACCACTTCAACCACTTTAAGAAAGTAAGGTTTCATGGATCTAAGAGAGACCTCCTTTCCCTCACTTCCAGCCTTACGCAGGGCACCTCAATACTGCATTGAATTATTAAGTTCCTCAGAAGTGCTGAGTTTAGCGGAAGCAGATTCAAATATGAGGTCTCTGTAGAAATTCGGGGAACATGAGATTCTATTAACGTGAAATGTGAGTGCCTCATGGAGAGGAGTTTCCTCTTAAAAGCCGTGGGTGCAATTCAGGCGATTTGGTGAACTAGATCTGCCGCTGTCTGTCCACCTCCAGGCTCTTCCCTTTTGGAGGTTTGACTTTATAATCTGTATGGTTTGACTTTATAATCCCAGCACAGCTCCTGATGCTAAATCATTGTTGCTGAATGGATGTTTCATCAGCTCCGAGAGAAAGAGAGATAGAGATAGAGATAGAGAGAGAGAGAGAGAGAGAGAGAGAGAAATATTTTCACTAGTCAATATGTGTTAAAATCAAATTGTAACCTAAGTAAGCCTCCATATAATTAAAAGATTATTAAGCTTTAAACTCACCGTCTTCACTCTGGATACATAGCACAAATAAGGAGTGTCTCATGCTGCCTTGTTGGATGTCCTTTTCCCTAATTATAAAAGAACACAGCTTTTCAAGATATAACAAACGATGCGGGTAAAGTAAACGATAGAGCAAAGAAATGAGGCTTCGGTGTCAGTGATTTGTGGGCGCGGCTGTGTGAATGTGTGTGAGTAGGTCAGAGAAGACGAGGACCAAGAGGAGGTAAATAAGGAGACAGACAATGTCTCATTTACATCAAGCTGTGAGCCAGATATTTGTTATGGAATCCGTGGAAGGGAGCGCTGGGCTCTTCTTTATTTACATTTGTTCTCGGTTTGAAAGACAGCCCGCGTGGTAAAATAAAACGAGAATGCCTCAAATCCCTTCTAAATTTCCCCTTAAATTGAATTTCTTGTTTGATCAGGGAACAATACTTGCCCTGATGTTAGGCAGACAGCTAAAAGGTCAACAAGTTCCCTTGGTTGCCTTTTGTCAAGGGTTTTTGACTTGTCTGTGAATAAAGATCTCCCAGGAGGAAGGCAGACTTGAATTTCCTGTCATCTAGAAGACAGCGATGAATTTGAAAATGTTACAAAAAGCATAAGGGACTTCAGGCCCACCTTCAGACCCAGCGCGGACGCCAATCGCTGCCGTGTAAACATGCCCATGGAAATGTTTTGGATTTGTTCTGTCAACTTTCGGTTGTGAAACAAATTGTTGTACAGCAGCCCACCTTGAATACAGAATGAAGTTGCCTGGTGGTGGTGGTGTTACCGCCTCGTGCGTCAATCTGAAGACACTGGGTTCTTGTTTGCTCGCTGCCTAGGAGCAGGCTTTGTTAGAGGAGAGGGCCGGAGAGGGCTGGAGAGGGCTGGAGAGGGCTGGAGAGGGCTGGAGAGGGCTGGAGAGGGCTGGAGAGGGCTGTGGCTGGCCAGGCTCCGTATTTCATATCCTCTCTGTTCAAACCTCTGCAGGGCTTCATGATTCCCCAGTATTTGAAAATGCAGCAGACAAAATTAGAGTTAGCCGGCGTGGTAGCTTTAATCCCAACACTCTGGAGGCAGAGGCACGTGGGGCTTTTTGAGTTTGAGGCCAGCCTGATCCACAGAGCAAGTTCTAGGACAGCCAGGGCTACACAGAGAAACCCTGTCTTGAAAAACCAAACAAAAAACTACAACAACAACAAAATCAAGCGAGTCTTTTCTTTAGGAAATAGTGAATTGTTTTAATCTAAAATGGTTCTACCCAGAAATATTTTCCATTTAAATTTCGTTAAATGTCTTCTTCTTTTATAAGTTCTTTATTTCCTACAAATCTTAGTCTATGAAATCTAATGTAAGCGGCCAGCACCTCATAAAGGCCTGTGTGTGTGTTTGTGTGTGTGTGTGTGTGTGTATGTGTGCTTTTGAGACAGAGGTCTTGCTATGTAGCTAAGCTGTTCTTGAACTTTTGACTTCCCAGCTTCCATTGTAATAGGGTGTGATAGGGTCGCAAATGCGTGCCATTCACACACCCTGCTTTCTCTAGAATTAAAAAAATATATTTATTCATTTACTTATGTTGTGTGTGTGAGTGCTGGCTCGCATGTAGGGCCCAGAGGACAACTTGCAAGAGTTGATTCTCCCCTTCCTGCTTGCCCAAGGCGGGGTCTCTTTTGTTGTTCCAATCTCATTGCCTGCTCTCTGGCTGGGCATGGTGGGTCACACCTTCAGTTTCAACACTCCACAGGCTTTGTGTAGATGAGTAGAGTCTGGTCTACATAGAGAGTTTCAGGACAGCCAGGGTGACATAGAGAGACCCTGTCTCAAAAAACAAAGTAAAACCAAATAAACAACAATAACAACAACAAAAAATTCCTACTGGTGCTTTAAAGTAGATAGACTTGAATATTTTTCTCTTGTATTGAAGCCACATTGGTTTAAGACAGAATTCCTAAAGTATTAAGGGACCTTCTTGTGCGCCGAGGGTGACATTGTACAGTTGTGTTACTTTCCCATCACTATTGATAATCCTATTCAGTTCTCAGAAAAATACTGTTGAGAATCTGCTGGATGCTGGAGAGATGGTTCAATAGTGAAGACTGCCCGCCGCACAACCACAAAAACTAAGCTGGGATTCCAGTATCCAGGTAATAAACTGGGTGAGGTCTCCCATGTGGCTGTAATCCTAATGCAGTGGAGGGCAGAGGTAAGAGGATCCTTGGGGCTTTCTGGCTTCCATGCTTGTTGGAGAAAAAAAAAAGCAAAGAGAAAAGCAAAAATAAACTCCAGCTTCAGGGAGGGAACAGTGACGGAGGACATCAGATGCTTTCCAGTGGCCTCTGTGCGTGCACAGCCATGCACACCTACACATTTGTGCACACACAAATGCACAAATAACACACATAAGCACACCACCACCACCAACAACAACAACAACAAAACACAAAAAAGAAGGAAGAAAAGAAGGAAGGAGAAAGTTATAAGTAACTGTGGCATTTGTTTCATGGTCATATAGCAAGCGATGGGACTATGGCTTTTAACTGGGGGCTGTGTAAGTCAAAATTTTCATGAATTAGTGAACATTCTCATCACAATGAGAGATTTAGTGGTTTCAAGTTTATCTACTAAAGGCTGCTAGGAGTAATCATGGGATTATTATGCTTACGTGCATAACTATTTTGCTGATATTATGCTTATGTGCATAATTTTCTGAATGGGAGGTGCAGCATGAACAAGCCATGCGTTCCCTCTCTTCAAGTCAATGAGCAGATTTCTATTTTGACTCCAGTAAAAAATTCTATTAATTTGAGGGAGAAGCAACTCTAGAATTACAGAACACACAGTAACGGCCAATAAGTTGGAAAAACGCAGTGACAGATTGTCTTATTAGATATGAAATGTATTATGAAATTATGTCAAAGAAAATTCATAGGAGGCCATTCTTTCAGGATGAGCTTCTCCTCTAGACTACAACAAACCAAACCAAAGCATGGTCAGTGCTACGTTCCCAAACCGACACTTTCAAAAACATAAACGTCCCCAAATAGGCCAAGTTGCAGTCAAACGGAGGGAATTCACAGCAGCTGATTGGAAAGTACTCAAGGTGATCATCTTTGGGATCATGATAAATCAGGAATCCCTCCTACGAGTTACTTGAGGTAACATGGCATAAAGCAATCCCTCTTTCTGTGTCATGCGTCTTTCTCCTATTTCCACAATTCATGCCTGCTGCGGAGTAATCATTTTGTATATTGTGAGCATTTGCCACTTGGATTGGTTTAATAAAGAACCTGATTGGTCATTAGCTGAATAGAATAAAGTTAGGTGGAAGAGCCAGACCAAGAGAATTCTGGGAAGAAGAAGGGTGCAGTCAGAGGAGTCCCGAACAGATGCAGAGAGAGAAGCAAGATGGGCATGCCATACTGAGGAATGGTACTGGGACACATAACAAAGCATAGATAAGAAATATGGGTTAATTTTGATGTAAGTTAGCTAGTTACATGCCAGAATTATTTACCCAGCATTTGTAATTAATAATAAGATTCTCTTGTGGTTATTTGGGAAGTGGCTGCTGGGATGGGAAAACTGCCTACACATGCCTAATGGGTTCTAGCTCATGAATAGCTAATAAAACTCAATTAGTTGCTAATGCAGTTTTATAGATAATTATTTATTGTTGCTTTATGCTTTTGAGCATTTGTCAGTATGTATATTTGTATATATATTTGTATATCTGTCTGCTGCCCTTGGAAGCCAAGCATTCATTGGATCTCCTAGAGCTGGAGTTATATAGTAATAACCCACAATGTGGGTGCTAGGAACCAAACCCCAGTCTTCTGCAATAACAGTAAGCAGTCTTAACCAATGAGCAATCCTCTCCATCCCCTTAAATACTTTGAAGACTTATTCTTAAAAATTATTTAAAGTTTGTTTTAGCGTAAGACTAAGCTAATCAAAAAAATCGTTAAAAAGAAATAAGGTTTTACTGTATGGGAAATGTGATATTTTAAGATTTATGTGTTTTCTAATGCTGGTCTGTAAACCATGCGTGTGCCTGGTGCCCACCACGGCCAGAAGAGGGTGTCAGAACCTCTGGAACTGGATTCCTAGATTGCTGTGAGCTGCCCTGTGCATGCTGGGAATTGACCTAGGGTCCTCTGCAAGAGCAGTCAGTTCTCTTAACTGCCAGTCACATCTCTAGCTCCTGAAACATGACATTTTAAATCAGCAAGAGAATACTAATTTTTGCTGAAACAGTTGTTTTACTAGTTGGAAAAATATTATTCAAACTTCACTTCATATATTATACCCAAATCAATTTCAGATGGCTTCAAGAATTTCTCTTTAATTTCTTTCAGTAGTATTCTATTCTGTCTATATAGTTTTACAACTAGACATCTAAGAATTTTAATGGCATTGTGTGTAGTATCTTAAATGAAAAATTATAACTTTTTATTCTTGTCCCAATTAGACATAAAACTGCATCATACCTCAATCTTGGACCTAATGATGTTGGAAACTTGCCTATTAATTCTAATACTGCATCTTCGGGGGTTATTTATTTATTTTCAATACTGGGGTCTGAACCCACAGCCATGAGCAGGTAAGCAGTGTATAGTTGAGCTACATTCCAAGTCCTTGGGTTTTTGGAGACAGTATCTTAATATGCACCTCAGGCTGATCTCAAACCTTTGGTCCCTTCTAAGCCTTTTGAGTGCTGTGGTTCAGACATGTGCTACTATGCCAAGCTGTTTTTATTTCCTTATGTATACAATGACACTGTCAGCTTAGGGGTTTCCCTTTCTATTCATACTCTTTAGATTATAAACAGGGGCTTTCTGAAGCTATCAAGATGATTATATTATGTACCATAAATACGTCCATTGTTTGTTTCTCCTGAAACAGGGTCTCCTTAGTAGCACAGGCTGGGCTCTAACTAGCCTCTGTCCCCAGGTTCTGAGATCACAGGCATATGCCATCACATCTGGTTTCTTCTTCATTCATTCAATGTGATGAGTTAGATAACTTGTCTTTAGTGTTTAATTCAATTCTTTCACTCAACTTAGCCGAGTCATGCCATATTAATTTTTACATGACTCACTGGTTCCTATGCTGACATTTTAGGACACTTTGTGCCTGTATTATTAGTGAGGTGGATCTATAATTAAATTCTCTGTAATGTTCTTTTCAAGTTTATTAGAATGAAAACAAGTGAGACTGTGTGTTTTCTGTTTTCTTCTGGAATAATTTGTATGTGTGAGGGATGGTAGGTACTAATTCTTCATTAGTTGAGACCATTCACCAATGAAGTTCTCTGAGCTCAGTGTTTTGTTATTTGTTTGTTTGCTTGGTTTTCAAGACAGGGTTTCTCTGTGTAGCCTTCTGGCTGTCCTAGAACTCACTCTGTAGACCAGGCTGACCTTGAACTCATAGATATACCTTCCTAAAGGCAGGCACCACCACTCCCCGCATCCATCTTACTTTTTAATTTTTCTTATGTCATTTTGTACAAGATGAACTTTTTAAAAGTTTGATTATTTCCATTGAATATGTTATTTGTATATTTTATACATACATCATAATATTAATAATATCCATTTATAATATTTTTTAAGTAGAATTTTTATTTCAGGTGCATTTTGAATCAACAGAAAAGTGTAAAAGATAGTATAGAAAATCCCATAGTAACCTGTTTTTCATCTTTTCCTTTCTATCTTGGCTAACAACTAACAAAGCATAAATTTGTCGCAATGAGTCAATATTAGTATTGGATTTTACTAGTTCTTTCCTAATAAGTTTTAAAAATTAAGGCATGATTGGTATCCCGAAAGGTGCTCATATTTAATGTCTAAATTTGATGAATTTGAGGATGAGTATCTACTTCCTGACAGTAAGATTTGGAGTTTGGCCTTCAAGTAGGACACAGATTTATTAACGTCATGGACAGATAGGCAGCAGGGTCTCTAAGGAGAGTTCGAGCCTCCAAAGCCATAGGTAAATAGGTAGATAGCATGTCAGTGACTTTGATGAGAGGCCCATCAAAGCGGGGCGGTGTGTATGGGGGAGAGGTATCCCTTCTTATAGGTCTAAGAGGAAGGGGGTGAGTCGTACACAGTAGCTGAGGTCACTAACCCATTATATTATTAACTCTCTGGTATCTCAGAATCTAGAAACCCAAACATGTAAACTTCCTTGGAAAAGTGGGAATGGGCCAGCTATTCTCTAGGAATCTAAGGAACTAGGAAGTCAGTGAAACTAGGGTGTCAGAGATACACAGACATGCTCTCAGTTGGGGGATATTTCATTTCTTTCACAGTAGCTGTAAGAAAGAGGTGCAGGTGGGCAAGGCTGGGCTAGTGTAAAGCCCCTGCACTGAGTCTTAAGTGATAACATAGACATAGTCATCAACTTAAGTTTCTTCCCGGCCTCTTTTGGCTGCTGTGAGCACCTTTAACACAAGAGTTTCCTTCTTGATTGACTTGTTAAGCCTATAATACATTACTGCTTATGTCATGCCTCATGTGCCCATCTGTTCTAGGACCTCATTCTGAATATCACATTACGGTGGCTGACCTACGCTTTCTTATGTTTCTCATTGTCAATGACCTTGACAATTTTAAGATTTCTTTATGCATTTATTTACGTGTGTGTATGCATTTGTGTGAATGCTTGCCCATGTGTGTGCAGGTACATATGCCTTTGCACACAGAGTTCAGCAGGTGGGGCAGGCATTCTCTATCAATCTTCATTTATCCTTTGAGGCAGGGTCTCTCCCTAAACTTGGACTTCATGCTTTCTCAGCTAGGTTTCAAGCCAGCAAGCCCCCCTTATACACTCCCCAATAACTGGGATAACCAAGTGTGTACTGGATACCTGGCTTGTTCTGTGGATGCTGAACTTTGTACTCTGGGCCTCGTGATTAGTTAACAAACAGTCTCCACACCTTGGATATTCGGGAGTACAGGACAGGCATTTTTGTAGAAAATATCTCAATTTAGTTTCTTCTTTAGTTTCCTCAGTTAAACTGAAGTGGTTTGGGAGAGGGTGATAAAAGATAGATGGAGTGCTATTTGTATTATTCATATCAAGGGGACAAGGAATTTGCTTACAATTTGTAAGTGTGTGTGTGTGTGTGTGTGTGTATTCCACAGGCTCTGTAATATTATTGATTTATTGATTTCATTTTGTGTCTAATAGTAATCTAATGTTGGTAACTTACTATTTTTCTCATTTTTTTTCCTCTTTGGCTTTGACAGGATTTTAAAAGTTTTTCTTCATCTTTCCAAGGAGCTGGTTTTATTTTATAGTCTCCCAATAGAGATTTGTTTATTTATTCATCATGCGTTTATTATTTCTCTCTGTGTTTTTTTTGAACATCTCAAGACACATCTCTTTTTAGTGGGTTTTTAGTCTTTTTTTCCCCTAATATTTTTTATATTCTAAACTTGGAACTCTGAATTGCTTTTAAAAACATTTTAGTTACATTTAAAGATTTAATATGCAAAATTATGTTGGTGTGCTTTTTAAAACGTTGTCCAGTGTCTCATGGAATTTTGACTTGGGATATGGGTAACTTAGAAGTCTTTCTTCTTATTGGAAAATACAAGGATTCCTTGGCTTGTGTGCACTTATCATAGATTTCTGATGCATTCTTATAACATATTGTGTAAGTTTTATATGCTGTTGACTCACTGGGAATTGCTATGGCTTAGCTTATGGTGATATTAATATTCTAAGCACCTTTGAGAGGAATGGGAAGCCTATTACCAGCTATCTGCTTTGTACTGACTGTGGCCATTCCTACTGACCTTTCCAGCAGTTAAAACTCTGCCCTCTCCTGGGGCTCCAGGCTGTAGAATCCATTAAGTCCTCTCTCAGTCTGATAACCTCCAAGGACTTTTAGAAGTTCATTAAGACCCCTGAATTCTCTTTCATTTCTAGTGTGTGGTGACTTCCCTTCGTATCCAACTTCAGCCATTCGTGAAAAAAGTATGCTCTGTTTAACTATGTGCAGAATTTCCATGTTAACTTGGTCAGGGTCTTGTTGGAAATTGTTTGCCTTCAGGATGACAATAAATTTAGGGGGATTACTTTCCACTCTGGAGTCAGGTGAAGCTCTGAGGAACACTAACTGGTGTCCAGGGTTAATGAACACATTTCTTTGCAAAGTGAAAACTTATAACACGAAGCGAATGGGGCCACGGTACTTAATAAGAGGCACACTGTTGAGTGAAGTCTATAGAGGAAGTACTCATTGCCTAGGAATAAATATGACTGGGCTGAGGGTGGAGCTCAATGGCAAAGCACCAGCTTACTGTGTACAAAGCCCTGGGTTCAATTCCTAGCACAGAGTTAATGGGGCTAACTTCACATCACTTAACAAACAAACAACAAGGAAAAAGAAAACACTAGCAGTAACAGATTATACCCATCAGTCCCACAGCCTGGCTAAGGTCTTGTCTGCACACTGGTTCCTATTCAAAAGTGAGCCTCATTTTTCTAGCATGATATTATATTTGGCCCTATCGTGGCACCACGATAAAATCAAGACTTCTCCAGATGACAGAAGATCATTATTTGTAGAAGTTTCAACACATATTAATGTAATAAATCTAGCTGCCAGGGAGGATAAGATTGCACACAGACAAGATTCTTTTTCATTGTTATAATCATTTATTAAAAGGGCAGAATTATTTTTAGAAGTTTCTCTTTGGCAGACGTTTGGAGATGTGCACTTGTATACGTAAGGCAAGGCCGTTTCGCTCTGCCCTCAGGTTCTCGCTGGCTATTTTCTAAATCATGGGGAGCCGGCACCCTCCTTCTGGCATCTGCTTTGCTTGGAAGGAGGTTTGGGGTCTGGATTTCCTTGGAAGCCACATAGTCTGCAGGAAAGCAAGCTTGGAAGCACTGTAAAGGTTTATGGCTTGTATTTTGAAGTGCCAAAACCAAGGTGCCAACAATACTTAGTAAAATAAAAACTTTGCCAAATATACACATAGATTCCAATAAAACTACAGAGTAACTCAGCAAGACATGTAAAGTCCAGTGTCCAGTGTCTTATAGGTCTCACATAACAGAAAGACAATAATGTGAGAGAGATTAGACTTTTTTCTCTAATTTTCTGATTAGCCTTCTTCATTTATGATTCAAGGAATATGTTTTTGGGGCTATAATATTTGGTGGTAATGAAATGAGAAAATAAAATAGGTGTAGACTATATTAGCTTGTTGGCTTAGTTAGGGGTTTTATAGCTATGAAGAACACCATGACCAAAAGCAAGTTGGGGAGGAGAAGATTAATTTTAGTTTATAGTCCACATCACAGCGCATCTGCTATAGGGTAACCCCTTGTATACTTTTAATATGTCTTATTACCATTGGTTAATAAAGAAGATGATTTGGCCAATATTCAGGCATAATAGAGCCAGATGGGAGATCCAGCAGAGATAAGGGAGAGGAAGGGCAGAGTCCGAAGCTAGCAGTTGCTAGGGAAACAAGATGTGAGGTAAGAAGCCATAAGCCTTGTGGTAAAATACAGACTAATAGAAAAGTGTTAATTTAGTTGTAATACCTAGTTAATAATAATGGTTTGTGATTAATATTAAGCCTCTGAGTGACTATTTTAAAAGGGTCTCAAGGACTAGGGAGGATAGAAAAAGCCTCTATTTACACCCATCATGAAGGGAAGTCAAGACAAAAACTCAAACAGGGAAGGAACCTGGAGGCAGGAGCTGATGCAGGCCATGGAGGGGGTGCTGCTTACTGGCTTGCTCCCCACAACTTGCTTAGTTTGCTTTCTTAAACCATCCAGGCTCACCAGCTCAGGGGTTGCACCACCCACAGCGAGCTGGACCCTCCCACACCAATCATCAATCAAGAAAATAACCCATAGACTTGCCTGCAGAGCATTTTCTCAATTGAAGTTCCCTCTTCCCAAATGACTTTAGCTTCTATTAAGTTGAAACAAAATTAGCCAGCACACTTATCTTATACAAAGATTATCTAAAATGCCCGCGTTGATGAAATACACATAAAATTTCCTCCAAGAGTACAGTCTGTGCCCAAATCTACTCCTGTCACCTTAAACATCCAGCTGTCACAGAAAACTGGTATTTCCTTGATCCCACCCTTTGTCCCTTGCAGGACACACTGTGATTTGGGTCCTGGAAATTGTCTCAGTATATGACTATCTTATTTATTTATTTACATGTTCCCCCACCACATAGAGACTTTGAATTAAGTCTAGGAGAAGAAGGAGATTATTGCTTTAGCTGTCATCGCCTGTTGGATCCTTGAACATGATTTTCATATAGGAAGTACTTAACAAATAGTGATGAGATAGGTGACCATTGGATGTGATATCACTTCAGAAAGTCCTGTTCTCTTAAAAGAAGAGACACACGTGTGTCAAGGGTTATAAAAGTGAAAACACTTCAGGTAAGCTCCATTTTATCTTTAAAGAAATTGTTGACTCTGTTCATCTTCATCAGACGGCAGTAAAATAGAAACTTTGTGCATAGGTATATTTGCATATATTTGCATTTGCCATTCCGCTAAAATAATCATATATCAAACAACAGCCACCCACCTATTTTGTAGGTCTTCTTCTCTAAATATGGCCCCACCTGCACGCCATATTGATAGCAAACATGTACACAGCACTACAAGAAGGGACAAAGATTTATCAACACAGTCCTACAAGAACAATATAAAGCAGGAAGCATTGTCTTTACAGACAAGAACCCTGGGACACAGAAAGATAAAGCCCTTTCCCAGGGTCAAGCAGATTAGAACCAGTGGAGCTGGCATGTGAACAGAGTGAGAGATCAACCCAGAGCCCACGCTCTTCAGCCTGTGACATTCTAATATTTGGCCCAGTGATTGGGCTTATGTTTTAAGAACTCGGAGAAACATTCATTTGCTTTCTTTCAGGCACTTGGGACTTTCTGTTCACTTCATTCTTATAGGTTTGATCAGCTACCAGAGTCGCTTCTCAGTGTTTATGGGCTTATAAGTCTATTTTCCTTTTTTTTAATTTTTTGAGAGACAGGGTTTCTCTGTAGCTTTTGGAGCCTATCCTGGAACTAGCTCCTGTAGACCAGGCTGGCCTCAAACTCACAGAGATCTGCCTTCCTCTGCCTCCCGATGCTGGGATTAAATTAGAGCCGGCGTGTGCTACCACCGCCCTGCTCTAATTTAATTTTTTAAATTTCATTTTACATTTCAAGCACAGTTCTCCATTCCCTTCCTCCTGTCACTCCTTACTCCTTCTCAACCACTCCCTATCCACTTTTCTCATCTTCGATTCCCTTCCCTTTACTACCCCAGTCAACCCCAATTTACATAGGAGATCTCATCTAATTCCTCTTCCCAGGGCAATCCATGTGTCTGTTTTAGGGACAATACTCAACTTCATATGGAAAAGCAGCCTAGATTAGCTAAAACAATCCTACCTAATAAAGGAACTTCTGAAGGCATCATCACCCCCTGACTTCAATCTCTAATATAGAGCTATAGTAATAAAAGCAGATTGGTACTGGCATAAAAACAGACACATGGACCAATAGAATCAAATCAAAGATCCTGATATTAACCCACACACCTATAAACACCTGTGTTTTGACAAAGAAGCCAAAATGCAAAATGGTGCAATAGAAAAAAGAAAGCATCTTTAACAAATGGTGCTGGCATAACTGATTGTCAACATGTAGAAGATTGCAAATAGATCCATATCCATCCCCATGCACAAAGCTAAAGTCCAGATGGATCAAGGACCTCAACATGAATCCAGTTACATTGTAAGTCTGTTTTCAGAGGCTCTATCTCATGAGAAAATGGTCAAATGTGAAGTATACCTAATATGAATAACCAGCATTCCAGAGGTGGAGGTGGAGGCAAGGGGATCTTCACTTCAGGGCCATCCTCAGCTACGAAATAAGACCCTTCTCCTGAAAAAGAGCTTTTCCATTTGTTTTGTTTTATTTTCCTGAGACAGGGTCCCTTTCTGTAGCCCTGGCTATCCTGAAACTCAATCTGCAGATGAGGCTGGACTCGAACTTAGAGATCCTCCTTTTTCTGTTTCCCAGGCACTGGGATTTAAAGTGTGCATCACTACACCTGGCTCCACTATGCCGTCTATAACGACAAAAACAGAAGGATGTGGATTTCTGTTATCTTCCTGCTTGAGCTCAGCATTTTCATTCAAACCTCCCTCCTCCCCCTCCCTCCCTCCTCCCCCTCCCTCCCTCCCTCCCTCCCTCCCTCCCTCCCTCCCTTCCTCCCCCTCTTTCTTTCTCTCTCTCTCTCTCTCTCTCTCTCTCTCTCTCTCTCTCTCTCTCTCTTTCTTTCTTTCTTTCTGTTCGTCTTGTTTCCAACAATGAGAATTATAAGTTCGTATTTTCTAACTCACTTGAACGGCTATCAAAGGCACTTCTCTCTATATTTAGGTTTGTAAGTCTATTTTCAAGGATGTTGATAATTTAGGTTTTTTAAATTGTGGAGATTGTACAGCATGCCCATCATTGTCTGCTCTCTCTGCATTAATGCTGATGATGGCTGATACTACAGAGTCACCATCAGTGGCTTGCTTAAGAGGATAGCAGGCTCACATAGACTCTTTATTAAATGTTTGGGTGCTAAAGGTGAAGCCCGGTTGTAGTATAGTTGCTTAGCATGTAAAAGGTCCTGAATTCAATGTCTGGAGCTGAAAAATACTTTTTCTCTTTATGTATTGGTGATGTTTTTTATGTCTCCTCCCATGCCCTTATCTAGTTAATCTACATATGGCAATCTGCTGAGAGAAACTTGGGGAACAGAATTAACCGCTAATTAATATCAAGAGATGATTCTTTTTCTGAGAACTAATAGTCAGGTTTACCAGGTACAGGGACACATGCCTAGAATCCCAGCACCTTGGAATTTGAAGCAGGAGGATTGGATACCTAATGAGACTATGAGCAAAACCAAAACAAAGTAGTTCGCATAAACAGCAAAGGGGACAAAACCGAATAACAACAACAACAACATCACTGGGTTTGATCAAAATGCTGAACTCAAGCAGAAAAATTATAACAAGAATATTTTAAATACACATTGTAACTTGTGTTTTTACCAGGGCAAATGGCCTAATGTCAATGCTTTTTCTTTTCCTTTTTAGATAGTCTATGTAGCGTGGGGTGGTCTTGAACCCAAGATCCCCTTGCCTCCAGAATGCTGGTTATTCCTATTAAGTATACACACTTTAGACAAATTTCCTCTGAAAATGGACTACAAATCCATAAACACCGAGAAAGGGCTTTGATTTCTGATTAAGCCTACAAGAAAAAAAAGATAGCTTAAAATTCTTCAGTGGGGAACCCTGCTTTATGGGACCACATCAGAATCAGCCGTAGACCATTGTGGAAGTAGTCAAGCCCTCAGCTTCCTCAGCTGCAATCAAGGAGTGCAGCGGTCTGTGAGCGTGCCATTGTGAAAGGTGAAGACACACAGACGTATGTGCATGGGGCAGCATGAAGAGATGACAGCTCTTATCAAAGTCTGCCAGTGCGCCACTCTTCTGTGCACCGACAGGCGCACACACGGCCTCTCCAGAACTGGCACACACCCCTTCGTTAGCTATGTAAGAATTTACACCTTATTGCAGGCAAGAGCACAGCATTTGAGACCCAGCTTCAAGAATTTTACCAGGCCTCTGATTTCATAGAAAAGTATAAAAATGTCCATTTCCCCATGGGTGGCAATATAATAAGCTCCCCCCGCCTCCCCTTTGTTTTCCTTTCGGTCAGTTATTCCAGCAGATCACAGCTTTAAAACACTTCCAAGGAAAAGGTCACTCTTCCTCCCATCAAAACATTTCTTTGCTGTTCTGCTCCCAGAGGGGTACATGGGAACAACAATCAATAAAAGAAGCTCATGGAATGTCTCGACTCGCCTTTGAGGACTCACACCAGGCTGACGCTCTTGCTGAAGTTTAGCACCAATAATTTTTCTCGTAATGGCATTCTGTAATCACGGAGGGGGGGGGAGAATAACTTCAGATGCAATAATGGAGCTCCGTCAGGAAGCTTAAAGATCTTTCTTAGAACTGTGACTTTAACTTTCTCTTTCCATTTTTGGCATATGGGTATTTTTAAATTATGTACTGAAAATAATGTCCATTTTAGACAGAAGCGATAAAAAAAATTTCCCACTGGGGTATAGACTACAAAATAGTGAAGCACTGACAAGCAGTATTTACTTCTCTATAAGTTTTTGTGTTTAACATTTATGTATTTTCTACTATAAATATGAAGATTAGGGATGACACTATTATTGTACTTCTGTACGAGTTTCAGTGGTGCCTCTTTCTGGGGTCTGAAGCTCTGAACACATTGATCTCCACAGTTTTATGTCTCACTGAGAGTAGCGATAGGTTATGGTATCCTATTCTGAAGTAAGAAAAATATTGGAAAGATTTAAAAATATAGAGAATTGCTATGGGAATTTAGCAGACACACACTGTACTGTGGTTGTTGCAAATGTCTCTGTAGCCATGAGTTGACATATTAAGCTCCAAGAAATCTTTTAGAAAAAGGAGATCTCAAACAGAAATAGGTCCAGTCTTGTTTAATATTTTAAACATAAGAATTTTAGAAAACACCCTGAGAAATGCATTAATAAGCTATGACAGATGAGAACAAGGTAGAAGCAGAGAAATCATGAAGGAATCTAGGGAAGCAAATGGGTGCCCAGGAGATTGATGACAAACATTTCCTTTTGCTTCTTTCTTAGATAATATTGGATAAAGTGGAACAATTTAACATCTCCTGTTAAAGTCTCAATTGTCCTACCTCATATACTTCTATCTGCAAATGCTTTAGAGCGAGATCTCTAAATGTGTTCAGGGATCTGAAACCATTTTATAGGATCTTCATTTCTCGTTCTTTTCCTCTTCTGAAATAGGTCCTCACTCTGTAACCCAGTCTGACCTTGAACTCCTGCCTCTCACCCCAAGTGCTGAGATTATGATACAACTTACAGTGCCTGGCAAGATCTTGATTTCTTAGACGTTTTTGTAGAGCTGTGTGTTCTTAGAACGTAAGTCAAGATGTCTGTGTGAGCCCAGTCAAAACCTATTAGGACAGAGTTGATACTTTGATTGAAACAGAATTCATTTATGTTCTTGTGAAACATGGCACATAGCAACCTATCATAAATTTTCATGCTGGGAACTGAATGAAAATAGGCTTTTATAATTGCATTTCTTCGATGTGTCGCCCATTTGCATCTTGGGGAGGATGGAAAATTTACAATAGACTTCATAAGTTGCTCATCTGTAAAAAACATTTTAATGACAGAGGTTCTACAGTCTCTGGGAGAGACAGAGAAATGAGGATGGATCAGACAGCCCTTCTTTATGACGAGCTGATCAAGAAAAACTGTGGTGCCGGTTCGATCTGAAGTTGGCATTGGTGCAAATTTCAAGAAACCTTTAGGAAAAGAGTGAACCCTTGCCTCACGTTATTTTGTTTTTCTAAGAAGTACGGTTCATAGTGAACTGAGTCCAGCAACTTCCCACACTATACTGCCTTGGAAATCTAAGATAGTTTGTAGTAACTGAAGGACTGAAGTTTTCCAGTTGCTAGGCAAGCCTCCATGACTACCTACCTAAAGTCTTTGTTATTTATCTTAGCTTTTCATCACAGGAATTCACGGTAAACACATGCAATCCTTACTGAAAGAATGGCCAGCTGCCTCATGCATGTCTGCCTGTTTTCATGATTTATGATGGAAATGAAAGCAAATGTGCTGCAATAGCCACAAAACTTCAAGCACAACTTTGTTTCTTAGAGTTTGCAAGTCTCTTTTTATGCTTTTGTTATATAACACACACACACACACACACACACACACACACACACACACACATCTCCCTAAATGTTTGGTCTATTATTGAATTTTTAAATCTTTTCAACAAACAAAAGATGCTTCTGACCAAAAGCAAAGAAGGCCTTATATAGTGTTTACAGCTTTCATAAGTGTAGACAGTGTCTCTAAAATAAACAAGAGAACAGAAACAAATATTAAGCCAAGAGAACATAGAGACATTAAGAAACTAGGGGAAATATTCCACTATAGCTGTGCTCTTGTGAAAACTACATTGTTATAGATCCTGAAATATTAAATCATTTAGTCTATAGTGAGCTGGGAGAAAATTGTATGGTGTGGTTAACTACCAGTAGAACTCCATGTGGATGGGAACTCTGTGTATGGCAATGACCTTATAGACTGGCTTGTGTTTCCTTCAAGAAGTCAGTGCCCATTTACCTGGTTCACAAAGGCTTTCCTTATTGAAAATGATACAGCAAAACAGCTTCAGGGACTGGGGAGAGCTCAGCGTGAAAAGTATTCGCTCTACAAGCATGAGGACTTGAGATCAGATCTCCAGGATTCAGGGAAAAGCCAGGCATGGTGGCACTTATGTGTGATTCCTCCACTCGAGGGCAGAGACAAGTGAATCCTGGGGCCTCACTGGTTAGCCGATATAGCTGAAATGGTGAGCTCCAGGTTCAGGGAGAGACCCTGCCTCAAAGAATAAGGTGGAGCGTGGTAGAGGAAAATGCCTAGTGCCAGCCTATAGCCTTCACACATACACACAAGCAACTGTACTTGCATGAAACACACACACACACACACACACACACACACACACACACACACACAACCAGAGAAAAATCTAGGTTCTCTCTCTTTCCTTACCTTCGATCTTTATGTATTTTTCCTCTTATTGAAATATGGTTAATTCCTTGTTGGCTTATCCAATATTTTATACTTTTCGATATTAGTCAGGTCTCCTTGTGGCTAGTTTCTCTTGGAGGGGACACGGCTAGGGAGTCCTCCTCTGTTCCTATCTGAGCAGCATTCTCTAAAGATAACTGCCTCGCAGCGCAACCCATTTTTGAAGTCAGAACTCGCCACTCTTACTTCCCTCTTCCCTACAGGACTACATATCCCAACCTGCCGCCCCCACCCAGATTGTTTCTGTGCCTCATATATGTTCCTAATACATGCTATAATAAAAGACAGATAGAAGGTAACTCTACACTGCAGCAAAATTTAGCTTGCTATCGTTCAAATGGTCAAACTATTGTGGGATTTTACAGTAAACCAGACCCAGACAGCAAACCAATCGGGCCATTTACAAGTTACAAAATTGCCTGGGTGAGATAAGGCAGCTCATAAATGATTCAGTGACATTCACAGGATAAATCTTATCCCTCACACACGTGGAACCAGGAGAGTGTCTATGGTGTTCTTAGCCCCTGATAATGTAAGAGAGGAACACATGTCACATTAAGAACCTGACATGACATTAGAGCGCTATAAAATGTTCAATTAAACATGGCAACCACAGGACAAATGGTACCCAGGGTACGCCTCTTTGTTTGCCTTTAAGAACTTTAATGTGTCTTATTTATTGAGGGCAAAGAACGTAAGGATAGTAAAGTGACAGCCTCCGACCCATCTGGAAATATTTGTGTTAGTGTCAAGACAAATAATAGATGGGGCTACCTCGGGTTCTCAGCCTTTGCGGAAGATGGACAGAGCTGTGTTCGGTGGATTGCACCTCCCGGAATTAGAGCCGACTTCAAGAAAACTGTTCCAGCATCTGTCTTCTTTCAGGCAGATTGTCAAGAGGAAAAATGACTGGGGAGGGGCATTTGTGGGGTGAGGAAGAGAAGAGGAGGGGAGTGGTTGTGTGTGTGTGTGTATGTGTGTGTGTGTGCATGTATGTGTGTGTGTGTGCGTGTAGGGGGTGGTGGGTGAACCAAGTAGGAAAAGCCTATGCATTTTAAGCCCTCAAGATAAGCTGTCTCTTAGAACCTTGCCCACTCCAGAACTTGACACACAGGCTTGCTCTCTGGGGGACTTCGCTTGCTGCTCTGCGGGCAGATCACGACTACCGAGCTGTGACGCCCCGGCACTTGCCTGACCTGATATAATGGGCAGCTATTTACTGCAAACAAGGTAGATGGAAGAACATAGGCTTAAATGATGCTCTGGTGTAAGCGGGAATCCGCTGGGATCTCCGGCAAACCAGTCAATCTTCTGTTTTCTTTTTGCAACTCCTCCCCCCCCCCCTTCTAGGTCGGGATTATTTATTTCTTTCCCTCAGGACCAAACCACAGATGCCTGACTTCAAGCAATGCTCCTTCTCAGTCCAGCCCCCCCGCCACTTCCCACTCGAGATCAATAGAGTGAGTTAAAGGAGCAAACTGCATGACAATAAATAAAAAAGAAAACTAAGTATGGATACCACCACTTCCAGGCTGACTACTTTCTGGCGTGGTTTTTAGCCATTACCAAGGTAAGGGCACCGTGGGGGTGGGGAGAAGAAAGTTTGTTTTTTTTTTTTTAAAAAAAAAAACAAAAAGAAGAAGAAGAAGAAGAAGAAGAAGAAGAAGAAGAAGAAGAAGAAGAAGAAGAAGAACCCCTAGAGGCTTCTGGCCAAGCTGTCAGATCGCTTCAATGAGAAACCCAATCAGACTTGATTTGTGAAGGGTGTCAAGACTGGAGCGCATCAAGTAAGCTTTGTGCTCTATTACATGAGACGGATGCTTTACAAGCTGAAAGCTCCTTATGTGTGTTGCTGAAACTAGTGGATATTTCTTTTTTTTCCAACATCTATATTTTATGGCCAAAAGGAAGAATCAAAATAAGACGCCTTGGGTACCGGATGTGAAGTAGACACACAACGAAGGAACCTGAAGTTTTAACCCTGCTGTCCTCCCTAGCAGAGGGAATCACCCCAAAAATATTTGTTTTGGTGCTTCTTGCCTTATCAAAGAGCCCGGCATATTTCACGTGTTGGATTTGTTCCTGAATAGGTGAATCAAGAGAGGCAGGTTTATGGGAGAAACGAGAGGGTCAGTGGTGTAGGGTTCACTTTCTGAGGTCATGGAATCAATAGTACTGTGGTCTCCAAATTTTCTGACTTCTGAATTGCTCCCGTCCTCCTTTGGACTTGGGGGCTATCTTTTTATGGAGTCTTAGAAAGATTTAAATGACACAGGTCCATTTTTAAAAGCCTTGGTTTGTTCTCAGCCTTTAGAGAGTCAGTGTATGGTTTCTATCAGCGACTTTCCTTCTAAATTAAAAGCGCCATTCCCTGGGTGTGTGCCATGAGGGGAAGTCTGGTCTCCATTGGAAACCAGTCCTAGCCCCTTAGCCTGGGAGTAGGCTTACATGAGCTGGAGAGGGGAGAGACTGATTGTCACTTTACTATCACGTGTCATAGTTCTGCTGGATCTTCATGCCGTGATGAGCATAAGATCCCACATTCTCAAGCAAGTCAAGAACCCAAGAAATCCATCTTTATCCTCCAGTTCTCCTCTTTCATTCTTTTTGACTGTTTAATAAAACGTTGGCTTCACTTAGTAATTGTTCACAGTCACGTGAAACAAGAGTAAACCAGACACTTGCATAGGACGCCTCCTCAAGGCGACCCTCTCTCCCTTTTCCCACGACGAGTAACTGCCATGACAGTCCTATGTCACAGTGTAATCTGCCTTCCTGCTCTTAGGGGTATCAGTGAAGGCCGGAGTTAGGACACTCGATAGGTTTTTCCTTTGCTTTTCTTCCTCTCCTTTTAGCAGTTTCCCTGGGTCTGAATTTTTCCTGTGACCTTCAGCTGGGCTTGGAGAAGACCGATCCATGTTTTTTGCACACTGGGAACACAATAGCCAATTCTGTTTCTTTCTTTCTTTTTTTTTTTAGGCTGCCAAGAGTGATCTCATGTTCTGAGAGACTTTCGTATTTTCAAATAAATTATATCCAAGACTTTTATTCTCATATCTGCCCTGAGAAATTCCACTCTTGGCCCTGAGGGTGATCTGTCAGCACATTGGTCAAAGTACATTTTCATGGCTACAGTTTCACCCTGAAGAAATAGAATAAAGAGACAGTGTTTGTGCACCAAACGGAGGGAAAGCAGAGGCTTTCTTTTCCCCAACCTCAACTAAACTGATTAAATGATTCTATTTTAAATTAGAAAGGTAGCAGGGAAGAAAGAAAGGCATGCTTGCAGAGAAATGTACGGTCTTTGGTCATTTTCTTCCTTTATAACAACAAAGACAGTCTTCCTTCTATCCTGCAGTCACCTGGCCACATACATGGAACAAATATCCCCACAGCAAGTACGTGAAGCAAGACTAACAAAAGTAGGCAATTTTCTACCTTGATACAGTTACCAAAGTCTGTGGAACTCATTCCATAGATTGCGCACACGGATGTAAGAAGTGAGCAGGGTTGAAATGGGGTTTTGCGTCTACACTGTGAGCTGTCCATACAGTGAGTATTGTGCGTATGAATTGTCAACCGGTCTGTGCTCACCTTCTCCACTGCTGATTGTGAGGCAGAGTTTATCCTCAGAGACCAGGCTGGCCTTAAATTTGTGCTCCTCCTGCCTCTACCTCCTGATTGCTGGGATTATTTGTATGTGCCACCCTGTTTGTCAACTTGTAGTCAGTGATATAGAAGGTGGAAAGTATACACTTTAAGTATATTAGATATTTCTTTGGTCATGCAGAGGTGTTAGCCATTTGGCCTTGCTATATAGTGCTCCAGTGTGCAAATGTCTTGTTCTGTAGCCATAGTAGCTTTCCTTGGATCTTTGGGTGATGTGGGATGCCCCTCTGTGCTCTGTGAATATGTTTTATTACCATTGTTTAATAAAGAAGCTGATTTGGCCAATAAACAGGCAGAGTAGAGCCAGGCAGGAAATCCAAACAAAGATACAGGGGATAAGAAGGCAGAGTCAGAGAGAAGCCAGCAGCCACCAGAGAAGCAAGATGTGAAGTAATGCCAAAACCACGTGGTGATGCATAGATTAATAGAAATGGGTTAATTTAAGGTGCAAACGCTAGTTAGCAATAAGCCTGAGCCATCAGCCAAACCGTTTATAATTAATATTAAGTCTCAAAGTGAATATTCAGGAACTGATGAACAGGAGAGACACCTCCAGTTACATTGGGGCATGGGTTGGGTACTCCCAAAAGCAAGGTTCCTTGACCTGAGCATCACTGACATTCTAAGTTGGGCACCCTGATGCTTTCTTGTGAGCATGCCCAATGTGTGACTCTGTAGGCACAGGACAGCTATAGCTGCAGTCCAACATAAAAGGGAAGACTTGCTTAAAGTACATTGTGAGATTTTAGAATATGATTCTTGTAATTTAGTTTATGTGTTTTTGAGTGTAATTTTTTTTTTTTAGATTATACCATCATGTTGCATGCAGAAGGTTGGATGTTTCCTATGTAGTATAGTTGTATCTGGCTTCTCCAAGATGCCTGCCTTACCCACCTTACCTCTCCTAAACTCAACATCAGATGTGAGAACTCAAAATGTATTTAGAAAATACCGAATATTACGTGGGCCAAGTTGCCCAAGGTTGAAAGCCACTGTGGAAAGTAATCAATGACTTTGGCTTTTAAGTGTCCCTCTTTCCAGTAGATCAGTGTTTGGGGAAGTCACTCCCAGCCATGGGAGTGTGATGTTCAACTCTTTCTCAGTAAAGCCTTCCAGAAGTGTCTCCAGCAGCCCAGCCATCATGCTGAGGCCATGTCTTCCCCTGGGCTCATGCTAGCCAATGACTCAGCACAGGGTGGGTATCGGAGCTGGTTCATTTTGACTAATAAGACATCCCTCAAATGGTACTCCCAGTTAGCTTGGCTGGCACTAACTTGGGGATATATTGCTACCTGAGACTCTTTCTAGGCTTCCTGTCTCCTTCGCCATTTTCAGGTGTCAGCTGCTGCCTAGTCTGGAGATTTCACAGGCTTCATCTGCCCCCTCTCTAGTATGGTTCATAAGCTTCTTGCCCAATAGCTTCTTGAAGTTCTAATTTTGCCTTGGATACGGTGGATTTCCCAGCCTTCCCTAACTGCCACGGTGTGCGTGCTCTCCTCTGCCTTTCTATTTGTCTTTAACTTGTAGTGTATAGTTCTTTTTAAAGAACAAGTTTAATTGACATATAATAGCTATACATATGAGGCACAGTGTTATAATTTATAGATGTATGTATAATATATGGTGGTAAAATCAGCATAATTAATTAGCATTTCTATCTCTTTCTGATATGGAAAAGCGTATATATTAGAATGTATATATAGACTTTTGAGTCTGGGTAAATTTTGTGTGTGATTTTTTTTTTAATGTGTGGGTCCTTTATAATAAAGTTTTAATAAAGAGAAAAGAAAAGAAAGCAAGAATCAGAGAGATATAATTTTTCTTTTGATCCAACCTTTCTGTTCCTTTGTGGTAATTCTATTCCCTGTCTGCTCTAACTCCCAATGTTTGGAAGTCTGTTTTCCTCCCACGATTTTTGTTTTCAGCAATGTAGACCTATAGAATGAGTGTCTGGAAAATCGGGTCTTTATAGAAAAACCCTGCCTCAAAAACAAAACAACAAAAACCTAAAAATGCACCCCCCCAACAAAACAAAACAAAAAAAGAAGTCTGAACTGCTAAAATAAAATTATAGCTGGGTGGTGGTGCCACATACCTTTAATCCCATCAATCGGGAGGCAGAAACAGGTGAATCTCTGAGTTTGAGGCCAGCCTGGTCTACAAAGTGAGTTCCAAAGCTACAGAGAAACCCTGTCTTAAGAAAGGAAGAAAGGAAAGAAGGAAGGAAGGAAGGAAGGAAGGAAGGAAGGAAGGAAGGAAGGAAGAAAGATAAAAGAAAAAATGTATTATTTGAGACTCTCTGATTTTTCTCCTTCCAGATTAGCAGACATGGAAGGCACCAGGATGTTTAGGACAACACAATGTCTGCCATTTTCCCAGGTAAGGCATGGGAGGACAGTGGGTGGAGTTGTGAGTGAGGTGATGGGACTAAGACCTCGAAAGCAACAGTTAAGTTTCAGTAGATTTGAGCTTTCTAAGAATAGAAAAATGGGTGCTATTGGAGCAACTGATGCCACAGTTGTGAGGTCAATAAACTGAGATCAGGAAAGAGCAGTCAGTACTCACACCTGCAGGTGGAGAAATTCTGGGTGTGGCTTAGCACAGACACCAGACTAACCTGGACTATGGGAAGTGAGGAAGGAAGGGAGCCACAGGCCAAGAGGTGAGGCACTGTTTCCCTGATGCTGTAGCCCTCTGGAGGGTTGGGTAAGCTCACCGTGGCAAGAAAAAGGCTCTGCAGAGAAGTAAAATCTAGCTTGTAGTTAGTGGGAGCCAGTAGTTTGAGGGGCATAAGGCAGTGTAGGCATACTGCAATGTGAAAGAAGAAGTGTCTTCTCCATGAGGAAGGAGAGAATCCTGGGCAGAGAGGAAGATGTCTTTTCTTCTACCTTGGCATTCTGGTTTTACCTTAGAGATGTAAGTCCAGGAGGAAGCCAGGCTTCTGATTGGATCAGCAGAGACAGGAGGTTTAGGGACATGTGTGGTGACAGGAACTTACAGCACAGAGGGGATTTCTGCACCCAGTGTGGTTTGGGACACAGAGAGCAGATCAAGGGAAATGTACCATGGTGAAGGCTCAGGAGACTCACTTGAGAATGTAAAGTGTAGCTGGAGAAATCTGCCTTTGGGGTAATGCAGGAGCAAGGCAGAACAATGGTGGGCAGTTTGTCTGCGAAAGTCAGCCCACACTTGCCTGCAGGATCCCTAGAGTCAGGGGAAGTCTTGCTGTGTTTCTGTTAGAGGCTAACTCTTCTGTGTTCAGGAGTGAAAGAATAAAAGACCCCTACCTAGTAGCATTAAGTTAGCAGACCCCTACCTAGTAGCATTAAGTTAGCAATAACAAGCCCAGCCGCCCCCCCCCCCCCCATAACCCACAGCTGGCCGGCTCTCATGAGAAACATCCTGTCCGCTTGAGACCCTCAGGACCCTCTCAGGACCTGCAGCTAGCCGGCTCTCATGAGAACATCCCGTTTGTCTAGGGGAAACAGGAAGCCTATAGCCAGCACATGTGCCCAACTTAGGATATATCAACAATTCACAGGAGAAACAATTCCCCCTACGGAAGATCCCAGCTTAGCTGCTGTAACGTCATTCCACGCGGCTTTTGACGAACAATGTAAATGCAGAGTGAGGTCAGGGTTCCTGGCTGCAAGGCAGAATATAGAATCAATTAACAGGAAGCATGTTGCCATACATCTGGGCTGGGAAAGGAAGAACCAAGAGAAAAAAACAGGATAGCTGACCCCATACATCTATTCTGGGAAAGGAAGAACCACCTGTGCCCCTTGCCCATTCCAGCTGACCAATAACCATGCATTTGCTTCTGTAATCTGCTTCTGCTACCCTCTTTCCTATAAAAAGACTTTCCCCCAGTCTGCAGGCGCGCAAGCCCTACGAAAGACTTGCTGCCCGCAGGTACCTGTGCTTACTCAATAAACCTCCTGTTAATTGCATCCTGTGGCCTGGTCTCGGAGTGTCCTGGTTCTGGGGTCTTCATCAGAGAGGAAAGGTCCTCTCTGGGGATCTTTCATTTGGTGCATTGGCCGGGAATTGAAGACACCCCCCAGGAACTACCGACCCACCACAGGGAGGTAAGCTGGCCAGCGCTGATTCGTTAGTCTTTGCGTTTGTCTGTGTGACCGTTTGTGTTTCTATGTTTGCGCTTGCGACCGTACTAGTTAGCTAACTAGACCCGTATCTGACAGAGGTGTCTGGGGCCCGTGTCTGTAGGTGTATCTGTATCTGGCGGACCCGTGGAGGAGCTGACGAGCTCGTACTCCCGACCGCAGCCCTGGGAGACGTCCCAGAGGTGTCTGGGGCCAGATTCTTGGCCCATCTGTATCTGTATCTGGCAGAGGTGTATCTGTATCTGGCGGACCCGCGGAGGAGCTGACGAGCTCATACTCCCGACCGCAGCCCTGGGAGACGTCCCAGAGGTGTCTGGGGCCAGGTTCTTGGCCCATCTGTATTCGGTGAGTCCTACCCAGGAAGGGCTGTTCGGGGCACCCCCACAGTCCAAAGGGTATGTGATTCTTCTGGGAGGAGAGAGGTCTCCGTCTGAAAGTCTGTTTTGGGTATTACGCCGAAACTGCGCCTGCGCATCTGTATTGTTTGTGTATTTTTGTGCTTAATATGTTCTTTGTTTTGTATATCTGTTTGTACTCGAGTCTAAATCTGGTACCATGGGGCAGTAAATAACCATCTCTTTGGCCCTAACTCTATGAAAATCCAAAAGAAATGCTGACAGTCTGCCCCTCCTTTACTTCTCTAGGCTGTGCTGCTGAACTGTCCTGCTTGCTGTTGCAAGGAGGGAGGGAGCAGGGCTGTGATCTCCTGCAGCACAGCCTGGAGCCAGGCCTAGGCGGGGCAACCAGCTCCAGCTCTGAGCAAACTTCTCAGCAGGACGCAGGGCGGGGCATGGCAGCAACCCTGACCAGAGTCAGAGAAGGGGGTAGCTGTGGCCCCCACATCTGCGTGTGAGTCCCCTCCCCGGCCCAACAGCGGCTGCCTTAGCTGTTACCATGGGCGCCGATGCAGAGATGCTTAAACTCCTTAGCATCATTGCAGGAGCCCGGGGAGAGTTGCAGGAGCCCGGGGAGCATAACTCTCCCCTCAGTGCCAGGTGCTGGGGTGACACTGAGCCTCTGCCACACCCCACCCCACAGGGGAGCTCACTGACGGGAGAGCTCTCTTAGCTGTGTCAAAACCAAACAAAGGCTTTAGCTCCGTTAGACGCTGCTCAGGAATAAGCCCAGCTGATGACTAGTTGGGCCATGTAATCCTGCCCACCTCTGCTCACAATTTGCTCTCCCTGCTACGTCAGGTAGAGACTGGGGTTGGAACATCCACGAGAAGGGAATGCTTGCCCCCCCCCCTGAAATCCCTGTGCTGAGAGTGACGTCCTCCCTTGTTGACCTGAAGTCTACCAGCACCGCACGGGAGGACTGGGGGAGGAGGGCTGCCTTAGACAGTCCAGGATGTTCCCTCCCCCTACAGCCAATGCACAGGTCTTCCCAGCTGCTACTGGCAGTGTGAGGGCTAAAGAGGAGCCTCAGTGGTGACCGGTGACCGATGTGGCATCCCCCAGGAACTGAGTTGAGGCTTCCAGATGGCCGACCAAACCTGACCTGACGAGTTCCCTGGAGGGAATGCCTCCTGGGGCCTCTGGAATCCCATTCAGAGAAAAGCTGCTAAATTGCTGTGAGTACTGAGGTGTGGATGGGGGAAGCTTGTGCTATACAACTAGGAGCTCACTGTGGACGGAGCTGCTGAAGCCAGGTCCTGGGAGGATCCCCAATGGGGTTCCCTATGGGGTCTTCTTTCCAAAGATAAGGCTTGTTTTCCTTGAAAAATAAGGTGCTAGGGATTAAATGGCAGCCTCCCCTCTACAAATGCCATATAAAGCCTTGTGCCAAAGATCTATGACCCTTGCCCAGGGAAAGTAGCTGATGCTAGCGCCAGGGTCACGGAACTAAGGCCTCCTGGACCTTTCCGTTTTGGCAGTAGGGCAAGAGATTGCAAGTAAATATCCCTGTGGCTGTTGGTAAATGACAAATGTGGATTCAGGAGCTGCAGGTAATGGAGTAAGCTGACATTAAAAGGGCCTACCAGCCCTAATAACATCTGTCTTCTGGGGATGCTCTATTCCAGTCATCATGTGCTGCATCCAGGTAAAAGCCTCTGGTTTAAAAATTAAAAAAATTAAATTAAGTCACTTTAAAATAATGTGCTTATAAAAAACTACAGATTGTTGGTTTCTATATTTCTTACTATGCAGTGTGTCCAGAGAAAAGTGAATTCCCAGCTCTGTTTAGATGGGTGCAGGACTACACTGTCTTCAAGAACTATTGCTATAAAAGCCCTGGCACAGGGCCGGGGCCCTATGAACAGCCCAGATGAGCTTCTAAGCCAGCCCATGTTTAGATCTGGATTTAACACTTGTCTGCTCATAATGCTTGTGATAAGGTGGGGGCCCCCGAGCTGCCCCACAAGGCAAAGATCTGCTAAAGCCTCTCACCCCACTACAATGGCAAAGGGGGCGTTACTAAATGATGAGGTTGAGTTAAAATGGCCCTTTTGACTCTTTATAATGTTTATGGATATTTCTTAAAAAAAAAAAAACGTGACAAAGATTCTCATTTATTATTAATATAAAAAAGATGCATTTTGGGTTGTTTTCAGATTCTGTCTATGATATTATAAAAAATGTCGCTAAGTTTTTAAGGTAGTATGTTATCTAATTCTGAAAATCCACCATGCTAATGTTCAAAGTAGCTGTAAGCATAAATTGTCAAATGATATTTTTAACCTTGGTCAGTTTTACAGGAATAAGATAAAATCTCAAAATTGTTTAATTTGCATTTCCCTGATGATTAAAGATGTTATATTTAAACAGATTTTAAATATCTTTCAGTCATTTCAAGTTCATTTGTTGAGAATTTACAGTTTTGGTCTATGATGTAATTGTACTAAAATATTTGTTTTTATGAAAATTAAGTTCCTAAGTTCCTTATATGTCTCATGATACCTCCCCATTGTACAGGCTGATATTATGTTGTTAATTATATCCTTTGTTATAAAAAAAGCTTCTCAGTTCTAGAGATTTCAATTACTGATTGTTTCCTTTAATGTCTACGCTACTGAGGCCATGTTCAAAATTCTATTTATATTGTTGCCCTTATGTTAAGGTCTTTAATTTGTTTGGATTTCAGTTTTGTGCATAGAGATAAATATGGATCTATTTTCATTCTTCTACATGATAACGTCTAATTAATTCTTAAAGGGAGAAACTGACAGTCATAATGTTGGGCTCATGGCAAATCTCAGGGGGCCTGCAAGGCACCCCACTAATTCGGCCAAGGTAAGAGAGGTTCTCCAGGGGCCAGTTAAGATCTGTGTTCCTTAAATGATTAATAAAAGTTTACAGGCATTTTACCCAACCTCTAAAGGTCAGCAGACAGCAGTAGCCATAGCCTACATAGGACGGACAACATAAGATATAAAAAAGAGATACAGCAAGTAGATAAAAAAAGATTATACTTAGTAAAATTTAGAGAGAAAAAAATTGTTAAACGAGGGACAGAGAAAGGGAAATGAAAGAGAGAGAGGCGGGAAGCAAAAGAAAGATAGGACTCAGATAGATTAGGAGCCTGGGCAACAGAAGATCAAAGACAAATGAAGAGGGATACTGGAACTGAATAAAGAATACAAACTGGACACCTTACGAACTATAAATTTAAAAAAAAAAAAAGAGACAAATAAATGACTCGTTCCTCCCTGGTCACTTCTGAATATATGACCAAAGCCTTTTGTTGACCAAATGAGGGACTTTTGCTTTTGCTGCTGTTTTCAGTTCTGCAGGAGACACAGGCTGCTTGTCTGCCTCTGCCTCTACCACGCCCTCCTCACCAGGATGACCACCTCTCCCTGCCTCCACCGCTGAAGAAATCCTCACCTCCTAGCAACTGCCTTGATGCTGTGCTTGCTCTAAAGCCCACATGAGCCCTGACTGCTCACTTTACAGTCTTGCTCCCCTCACCCATGTCAGACTGCGATACAGCAGTCAAATGCTACCACAGGTGCCCTCCTGTGCCTGACTACTGCTCCTGTGCTGGGCTGACGTCGATGAACTATGGATCCTACCAGCATCTGCATAAAGGACAGGCGAATGGCAAAATGACAGACTAAGATGTGCCAGGCAGAACCAAAAATGAGGGCGAAGCTTGCCAGGGGCACAAGGCTGACGGTCTGAGCTAAGCAGGTACACAAGACTGAAGGTAAGCGGAAGGCGGGGGCAACATTGGTGGACAGGAAGCAAATGATCGGGGCCAGTAGCCTCCGTTCAGGGATGGCAACCCGACCAGAACGCTGAACTTGTGGCTTTGATACAAGCTCTACAGATGGCAGAGGGAACGTCTATACTAACAGCAGGTATGCTTCAAAGCAATATACAGACAAGAAGGACTGACATCTACAAAAATTTTGAGCCTCCAGGAGGCCACACATTTGCCAAAGAAGATAGCTATCATACATTGACCAAGATTGAGACACCCAATATAATGGCTAAAAAGATCAAAAAGAAATCATCCTAAGGTTTGGGATGCCCAAGATAATCATGTCCCATAATAGACCTGTCTTTGTTGCCCAGGTAAGTTAGGATGTGGCCAAGACATTGGGGATCAATTAAAATTTAAACTTACCAACCCCAAAGCTCAGGTCAGATAGATAGGATAAATAAGATTCTAAAAAAACAAATTGACATAATTGGCCCTGGAGACCAGCAAAAATGACTGGACAGACCTCCCTCCCTCCTGTCCTTCCTGGGTTCAAAACACCCCGACAATCGCTGCCACTAGTTCTGTTGCCTGGCTAGTTAGCTGCTGCTCATGTATCCGCTGACAGTGGCTGACCCTGGTGATAAAATCCTGAGCTCAAGGCTTGCACAGGGCAGGCACATCTGCTATAAGATGGGCTTACATCACCTTTAAGGCTCTTCTTTCCTAAAGTCAGAAACCCACAGGGCTCTGCTCATTTTTTAAAAAAATGTCTTTTAAAGCACAATATCAGACAGCAGAAGCAAAAGACAATCCTGTTCTGCTCCTCCTTTGTGTGTCTGGGACCTATGGACAGAAATTATTTAGTACAGTTTGAGACTTTTCCAGATCAGACCATATTGTGCAGATAGCTGCAGAGAGAAGCAAACACACCTAAAGCCTCCTTACCTCTTGGCAGGTTTTGTTTTTCTACAGAAAAATCTTGTTTTAATCTATAGGGATATGGCTTTCAAAAGATAAACAGATATGGTTTAATATATGATAAAATAAATTATCAATGGGATGTCAAAACTTTTTTTAATACTGTACTTACAAATGTAAAGCCTGGGTAAGGTCAGTCTCAAAGATATTTATGTCTTCATTGGCTGTCCTCTGGTTTTAGGGCTTTTTGTTTATTTTGAACATTTGTCATCCTGTATTGCATTTTCTCTCATTGTTTGTTAAAGTTCTCACAATGGACACAACCCTGTATGTTTGGATAAAGCTGATGCTACAAGATGCAATGAAAACTCGTAAATGCCATGTGGTGCCAGCTGGACCGAAACTGACTTCTCCGGCACATTCTCTGGAGCTGAGAAACAACACTCCCGGTGCCTACAACAAAAGAGATTTGAAACTTGCCTCTTGGGAAAAGGCATCCATGTGTTTCATAGGACTGAGTTAAGCCCTTTGTAGTCTATCCCCAAAAAAAAAAAAAAAAAAAAAAAAAAAAAAAAAAAATGGGGAAATGAAAGAATAAAAGACCCCTACCTAGTAGCATTAAGTTAGCAGACCCCTACCTAGTAGCATTAAGTTAGCAATAACAAGCCCAGCCGCCCCCCCCCCCCATAACCCACAGCTGGCCGGCTCTCATGAGAAACATCCTGTCCGCTTGAGACCCTCAGGACCCTCTCAGGACCTGCAGCTAGCCGGCTCTCATGAGAACATCCCGTTTGTCTAGGGGAAACAGGAAGCCTATAGCCAGCACATGTGCCCAACTTAGGATATATCAACAATTCACAGGAGAAACAATTCCCCCTACGGAAGATCCCAGCTTAGCTGCTGTAACGTCATTCCACGCGGCTTTTGACGAACAATGTAAATGCAGAGTGAGGTCAGGGTTCCTGGCTGCAAGGCAGAATATAGAATCAATTAACAGGAAGCATGTTGCCATACATCTGGGCTGGGAAAGGAAGAACCAAGAGAAAAAAACAGGATAGCTGACCCCATACATCTATTCTGGGAAAGGAAGAACCACCTGTGCCCCTTGCCCATTCCAGCTGACCAATAACCATGCATTTGCTTCTGTAATCTGCTTCTGCTACCCTCTTTCCTATAAAAAGACTTTCCCCCAGTCTGCAGGCGCGCAAGCCCTACGAAAGACTTGCTGCCCGCAGGTACCTGTGCTTACTCAATAAACCTCCTGTTAATTGCATCCTGTGGCCTGGTCTCGGAGTGTCCTGGTTCTGGGGTCTTCATCAGAGAGGAAAGGTCCTCTCTGGGGATCTTTCAAGGAGAACATTCACTTCTTTGGAAATGTATGTTTTGGCTGGGTCAAGGCATGAACTATGGAAAGGGACTCTTGACCCAGACTCTTGGAGCCAGATTCCTGCGGAGCCATATATGCCTGTGTTCCAAGGCTGACTCAGCCAGCATGTGACAAAGTCTTCAAGCCCTGCTGTAGGTGGAGAGACTGCACAAACCAGAGTCTAGTTAGCTGTTATCCCAAGAATGTAAAATGGGGAATTAAACCATAGTTCAGAGAAGCAACACTGATAAGACAGGATTCTCTGGATTGGGTCACTTCAGAATACCACAGAGAGATGTGAGGTAGAATGCTCACGCGTGTGTGTGTGTGTGTGTGTGTGTGTGTGTGTGTGTATAGTGGTTTGAAAGAAAATGGCGCCCCAAGGGATTGGCACTATTAGAGGTATGCTCTTGTTGGAGGAAGTGTGTCACTGTGAGAGTAGGCTTTGAGGTCTCTTTTGCTCAAGCTTCCATCTGTGACAGTCAGTCAACTTCCTGTTCCCTCTGAGTCAAGATGTAGGACCCTTAGCTCCAGTACCACATCTACCTGCCGGCAGCTATGCTCCAAGCTATGATAATGGACTGAACCTCTAAAACTGTAAGCAAGTCATCTCAATTATATGTTTTCATTTATAAGAGTTGCTGTGGTCATGGTGTATTCATAGCAATAAAAACTAAGACAATAGGTGAATACATAGAGGAATAATGTGTGTAAACCCATGTGGCCTGTTCAAAAGTGTATGGTGATAATAAAAAAGGATATGTAATAACATTATTATAGATATTATCCTGCTTTCTTGCCATTTGCTCTCTCTCAAGGGTCCTATCAGGAGCACTCGTGAACGATCAGTTTTGCACTGTGCATGTAAACACTCTCAGTGATAGGTAACAGGTTTTATGAGAGTCTGTAATTGGGAAAATTTACCCTGACTGATGGAGCAAAGGAAGTTTCATTAAGGAAACAACAACTAAGTTGATATCTGTGTAACTTAAGGAGTTCATGTACATAAGAGATTGGCTGGAAGATAGAGGGGAAGGAGCAGTGATGGGATGCGGGAGGAACAGATGGGGCCACAGCTTTATCACCAAGGTGGGGTGAGACTGTTACTCCACCCCCTTCCTTCTTTTCCTTGTCTTTTGTTGTTATTTCAGGCAGGAACAGCAGGCTATGAGGTGGCCCAGGCTCAATGCTGATGCTGCCTCTCCAGAATTTCTACAGCTTTGGTAGAAGTATCACCTTAGAAATATGACCTTAGAAAATTTCCTAGAACCTGGCTGAGCCACAGGTCCCATGACCTCTTTTACTCTGTGGCTGGATCTCTGAGATGAGGGTGAGCAAGGGCTCCAGTTGCTAGCAGCTTCTTGACAAGGTGTTGAGACTGCCTGCCTCTGTCATTGCTGTCATCTCCATAGGACCAGCAGTCAGTGACATCAAAGGCTTGCTCCTGAGCCCCTGGGTTTCCTCTAGTAGCATTTTTGGGAGCAAGAGAACAGTCTCATTTCTGACATTTTTTTTTTAAAAGCGAAAATGTGTTTTGCTCTCCAGTGGTTTTAAAACTGCAGTCCCAGGTGGCTGGAACGCCATTGCTACTCCACATGTCACAGGCGAGTCACCTCACTCTCCGATCTGAATCTTCCAATGTTTACTGGAATGCATTTCGCTCCAAATGTGAGGGAGACAAGGGAGAATCGCAAACTGCTCGTCTCCCAGCGCCAGCAGCTGGTGAACTCTGTGGGTGTCTTCTGTTCTACAGGTGCTCTCAATCAACTTTGGGAAAGTTGGTCTCACTATGTCATAACCTGCTGCCACTGTCTGAAATAACAACCAAGGACAAGGTAAAGGAGGGAGGGGGCTGTTAGGAACAGCAGCATCACACTGCCTTCATGATGAGGTTCTGGCCCTGTCTGTCCCTCCCTCACACCCCTCTTTGTTTCCTCTCTTCACTTTCCTGCAGCCACTCTTGTGTGTCTGAATTTCCCTAAAGTGCACAGATCACCACTTAACTACTGTGTCATTAATGCAACTTCCCTTGATCCTTCAATTCGAGCAAAATTTCCCAGTTATAAACCTTCGTAGGACCGGTTGCCTATCATTGAGAGCGCTTACCACGCTTTCAGTTTTCAGTTCATCCAAGTTTATCTTTGGCTCAATACTGCTTCTCTCAGAGACAATGTGGTTCCTGGGACACTGCCTTCCTGGGACGGCCCAAGAGCATGGAGCAAACACCCAATAAACACGCACTGAGTGAGCAAAAGAGTTGTGAGAGAGGAACGGGATTCCCACTCTGAGAGTTTTAGGGATGTCCCCCATGTGTTTGCACGCGTGCTACTGATCAATATGTTAAAGGAAACCGGATTAGTGGTTTCAGTTTCTTTGCTAGAGATGTATTGTGGTAACTCTTCTGAGATGCGACTTTCCCAACACTTTCTTGAGATATTTGTGGAACAAAAGTGAAATCTGTGTCTCTTCCTGCTTCCAGTTGTGTGAATGTAACTGCTGGTTTTTCCCTCCAGGATTTAGAGAACGGGCATTTTCTTTTGATCACAGTCCCTAGAGACCTTTCCCTCTATATTCCACAATATGAAATATTGCAGTTTAAAGTTTAAAGAACAAATAATAGAAGACATAGAAAATATTTGACGTTACAAAAGATGACCTCTAATGAAATCTTGTATTTTAATTAAACGACTTTTAGTAGTGCGATTGAAAACACATTTACACTGAGTCCAGGCCGAGTTTGGACAGCTCTAAGCAATTTAAATACTGGATGGGATCCAAGAAAGACTGAAGGCGGTTTTGCATGGCTCTAATATAACTCTGATGCACCATGGGTTCCGTTTTCACAACCTTCCGACAGACTTCTGCACACAAAGGACTCCTTCCTCTGCATCCTCTCCTTAGAAGTAGTCAAGGACTTTTGAGTAGATTTATCATGAGTCGACAGCCATACCTTCCTGGCACTGTCTTGCTAAGCCATGTGGCCTCTAAAGCATCATTGGCACTGTCACCAAGGCTAAGAAATGAGCGTTCTGACACCAATTGTGCTTTAGCCTAAATCATTTGGCTGTTTTAGTTTCAGGATACTCCAGCGCTGGTGAGTTTTCCTCGGTTTTTGCCCTTGTAGCTAAGTTTTTGGACTGCATGAAAACTCTTTGAAATGTTTGGCGTTTTGAACAAACACTTTAAAACTGAGGACAGACCTCTTTGGGTATGATACCTATGGAGAAATATTCTGTTCAAAGCTGGGAGTTTGCCTCTAAGCAGGTGTCCGTCTTTAGCATGCCAGGTGCCCTTGCCCAGTGAACCCCTTGCTGGTCCTCTGTCAGGTCCGTGCGGCAGGTAGTCTGCTTTGTTAGGTTTTTGTCTTTTGTTCCACCTGCTTGCTCGTGGCCCCTTGCACAAATAAGTGCTTATGCTAATGGCGAGAGAGCCACCCTTACAAAGGGTGGAGTGATCAGTATCCATCATCTTTGCGAGTGCCTTGTCACTACATCAATTAATACAATTGAGCAAAAAATGTCACAGGCAGGGTGGAAAAACCTTTTCATAGCCTTTCAGGGGGAAGTTTACTTCCAGCTTTTTTTCCCTTGCATTAGCTCCTGTCATCTACAAAACAACAGAACCCAGTGGTGTCAATTATATTTGATTGACTGAGTAAAGCACACACACAAATAAGCGAAAACAATGGACACAAAAATCTATACATGACTCCCCTTGTCAGAGGGAATGCTTGTCTTCTCCATTTTCATGCGGCACGGTGTCCTGCTGCTCCTGGCTTAAATGTCTCCTTCAGCCCCTAAACTATCACCAATTAAGTTAGCAGGGTCTTCAAAGGTGTCAAACGACTCCCCAGGCAATCGGCTCTAACTGCTGTTCAATAAATGAGGTCTAATTTATCAGTTTAACTTCAGTTCTAAAACCAAATGCTTCATGGCGCAGGGCTCCATCTTCCTCCAGTGTGAGGGGCACTGGCAGCCAGCAAAGTAAGTGCCACAGGGCAGCTATGGTACAGCTCCTAACGATGGCAAACTTCACGGGGATTCCTCCCCTGTTGTGATTCTAGTGTGCACCCTCCAACATTGCACTTTCTGTGCTTCCTTGGCATACACACACACACACACACACACACACACACACACACACACACACACACGAAATCCCCACAGGTGGACAGAAAACATCCTAAACTAAATGCACATTTAAAAACAAAAACTGCTGGAGGTTTAATCTTGACAGCAGAGCAGGGCTGGAAGTGTGCTCCAGTTCTTAGCATGGAAACAAATGCACAGGTTTTCGTTCCTAAATAAATTAACAGACACAGATTTAGCCAAAAGACTTCGTTGAGTGGAAAGTCTTAGAAATAAATGGGCCAGAGATCTGAATTAACTGTTCATGAGTGAAAATCATTCAAAGCTATTGATGGGATAAAAATACTCTATGGTGTAAAGCTCTAACATTCTGACTGCATTAGAATCATTGGTATATCTTTGTATATCTTAGTATCAAATAAAGGAACAAGAAACATCAAACATACTTCTGGATAGATTTGCGCAGAATTAGGTTGAAACTTACTGGGATGACAACAACAAGCCAAAGCCAAAACAAAAACTAAAGGCAGCTAGACAGAAGTATTGTGAGCACACTAGTTCACCGGCAGGGTGGGTGGTAGTGTGGTGTCATACAAGGTATCTGCTAGCTGTGTGTATACATACTGTAGATTTCAGAATTCATTGTAATGAGAACATTATTAATATAAGAGCCTGGAGGTCACCAGCTGGGACTTCCAGGTTATTATTTCCAATAGGGATGATGATGACGACAACGATGATGATATTAAAATGGATAATAGCAGAAGCAAAGACAGTTTATTAGAAATGTTGGGCATGGTGACATACTCCTATAATACCAGAACTGGGAAGTGGAGGCAGGAGGATTAGGAGTTCAGGTCATTCTTGGCTCCAGAGATAATAGGTTCAAGGCCAGCACAAATTTTGTAAGATTCTGTCTCAAAATAGTAATGGTAACAATGTTAATAACAATAAAATAATTAAGAATGCACATGGAGATTTGTTGACTAGAGTTGGAAAGGTTAGAAGCTCAATGGTGACATTCCCAGAGGGCTGACCCTCCAATGGGTATTTGCAGAATACTATCTTTCTTGCACACCCCTCCCCCACTTACATATACACACACTGTACTGTATGGTTGTTACATATTCGCTCTGTTTTATACATGCTGACCTCAGTTAGGAAAGTTTCCAGTCTTTCTTTGTACCAACAAGTTTCTCTCATAGGCCTATCTCAGTCTCTGAGATTGTTTCAGATGTCCTCTCTATTCTCCTTCCTCAGGAAGGTATGATAAAGATTTCCAAGCTTACATCTTTGTATTGGTCAAGGGGTAACTGGGGTTTATCTAAAAATCATGGTTCTAAGTCAATTTTAGAGATTCATTTTGGATTCTCAACATTTTTCTATGACAATGAAATGTTCCTAAGAGACACCATGTGTGTCAGGCACAGGACGTGGATGGTACAGTCATTGGCTTCTCTTTTGCCTCTGTTAGCACTTTAGCTTTGTCCTAATCTATCCGAGGAGTTCACTACCTAGAGGTAAATGAGAATTTTTGTTTTAGAAGGTAAGCTAGTAAAAGACTATGTTCTTGATTTCTAACACATGCAATAGAGTTTTATAGCAGGAAGGAGCCATAGAAATCAATCTTAGGATGGTATTTGAAGATCCTGTAATTTTCCCATCAGCATTTCAAAACCTCCTCCAGACAGAATGGACCCTCCTCTTTGAAAGCCCTTCTGCAGAGAGTAGATCTCCCCTAAAAACTTCATCACAATCTTTCATTTGCAGGCTCTGCTCATGTGGACTATAGATACTTTCCAGGTAGGGACAGTCTCTCACTCATCTTTGATATAGACGACACAATATCTAGCATATTCTGGATGATGATACAAAGCAATAAGGCTCTTGGTACAAGGGAATTTTTGGTTCCTGTTTTCTTGAAAGACAGAATCTAGGCAAGAGCCATAGTCTAAGTAGAAAATTTATTTAGTGAAACTAAGCAAAGCAAACACTTCAACAAGAGGTTGGAATGGACTGTTCCAAGATGGGAAGAAGTCCTGAGAGTTCTGTATTGTAGATCCTAAAAAATTAGGTCAATGACATATTCATGGGGTACAGCAACCCCTTTTCCCTCCTTAAATCATGGTAGACCAAACTGCCCTCTTAGGATGTTTCTTCTCTGCAAATCCATATCCACCAGAGCCACCGAACAAAACAACACAAATAAAGTAAGAACACAAATCACTGTGTACTCAGAGGTATATGCTGAAAATTTCAATTTCTTAATATCCATTCTTTGTTAGTATCTGATGTACTTTAAGAACTTATAATGGGCCATTTTCTGTCCTGTCAGCCAGCTCCCAAATAATGACATGGAGACTTCTTATTGATTATGAAAGCTCAGTCTTAGTTTGGGCTTGTTGTTAACTAGCTCTTATAACGAAAATAATCCATTTGTATTAATCTACATTTTATTATGTGGCATTACCTTTCTCTTCCATCTTGCACAATCTGTTTCTTCTTTGTGTCTCCTGGCCTCTCTTGCCCCTCGATTCCTCCTCCTCTTCCTTTCTCTCCCAGGAAATCCCACCTGTACCTCCTACCTCACTATTGGTCGTTCAGCTTTTTGTTATACCAATCACAGCAATCCACCTTCATACAGTGTACAAACATCCCACAACAAGGACTGGACAGATTTTTAGGGAATAAGACTCTAGGCCTGACAGTCACTAGAAGACTGACTTGCAAAAGCCAATTTGGAAGCTAGTAAGGAACCGTTCTTCACTCTTCCATAAACTACTTTGTATTATATTTTTACAGAAACCAGTTAGTCAAAAGTGGCATTCATTTGGGATTTCCATTAATAAAAACATTAAGTGTTGATATATGAAGAGTCCCCAGTGATGGGGATGGAGGTACAGTTCCAAGCCATCACCCATAGTACTCTGAGGAGTTCATTAAATCTTTTAGGAACTTCAACTCAGGTAAAACCCTGACTCTAGATCATTTGCTTTGACCCAGAAAAAATTTCTGGACTAACCATTATGGAGCAGAACTGGAGTCTATTATGCAATATTGTGATGAGCTATTATTTTTAAGCACAAGGATAAAGAGAAAGGGAGACACTTGGGAAGAAAAAGACACAATTAATGCATGGGTGTGGCCTCAGAGAAGAGCCATCCCTCATTTTCTTAACAATCACCATATATGCCATTTTGCTGGGGTTTAATGTGTTTCTAGTTTGTAAATTAAGCAAAACCCTAGCTCACAGAAGTACAAAAAGTTAGGATATCTTTGTTGTAAAGCATTTAATTGTCTTACGATGTACCCACCTCTGAAGAAAAAGGTCTGGAAGAGGAATTAGGCCTAAGACTAGGTCAGACATAGTCAGACATATTTAGTCCTTCTGTCTGCTTCACTGCTATTTTAACACTCCTTTGTTTCGTTTTCTTTTGTTTTTCAAGACAAGGTTTCTCTGTGTAGCCCTGGCTGTCTTTGAACTCACAGAGACCCACCTGCCTCTGCCTTCCGCGTACTGGGATTAAAGGTGTGCACCACCAGCAACAGCTTTACCATTCTTTTTTTCTTTAATTTCTTTAACTTTATTTGATGTGCTTTGGTTTAAAGGTGTCAGATACCCTGAAACTGGAGTTACAGACAGTTGTGAGCTGCTATATGAGTGCTTGAAATTGAACCCAGGTCCTCTGGAAAATCAGCTAGTGCTCTTAACCACTGAGTTATCTCTCCAACTCCAAACTTTACCATTTTTACTTAAACATATTTCTATATAAAAGAAAATAGTCTGTATGTTGGCCATGCTCGCAGCACTTGTTAATTGTTCTGGAATTCTCATTTTTCAGCTGGTGAGAGACTTCAAGCAGACTCCAGAGTGAGGGACTCTATCCCAGGCCCATGAATCCAGAGTTTTCTGTCTTTCTACCTATCTCAGAATGATGTCTTTGATTTTAAAAAGGAGAGAATAACTAACATACAGAATTTTAGACAAATTATAACCTAAGAAATCATCTGGCATTTTAATACTCTGTTTCTGCTGTGGTGCCAGTGACACCCAGCCATAGGGTTTCTGTTGGAGACAGTTTGGGGAGAATGCATGCTGGTCTTAGGGCATTGGATGGACAGGCTACAGACCCCAGTAGCTCCGCTTTAAGGTTAAGCCTCTCCCCTTCCCCACAAACACACAGTAGAAGAATTATGCAGGAATTGACTCTAGACCAGAGTAAATGACTAGGATCAATTTAGTAAGAAAAAAAACCAACTTGCAAGGGTAGCAAGATGGCTCAGGGGGTAAAAGTTCTTTCTTCAGAAGCCTGGTGACCTCTGAATTTGATCTGCAGACCCCATGGAGGGAGGAGATTAACAACTATCAATTACCGACAGTCCTCTGATCTTTTTGGCATACATCTGCATGTACATGTTGTATGTGTGCATGCGTGAGCTCATATGCACACGCACACACACACACTCACACACTCACACACTCATCATTCACAGAAGCATATGTACACAATAGCAATAAATTATCTGAAACTGAATAAAATCATCTTGGTGTTATGATGATGAATTGAAATAAGGCTTTTGAACTCTAGTACTTTTGCATAAATTGTGTGTGGGGGGGGGTTCTTGCTAAAATGCAGACTTGTGTAGACAGAAGTTTCTGTCCCATCTGGTCCTGTAGCTGTTTAGTCCCAAACAAATACACAGAGGCTCATATTAATTACAAACTGCTTAGCCTCTTAGCTCAGGCTTATTACTAACTAGATCTTACAACTTACATTAACCCATAATTCTTGTCTATATTTAGCCTTGTGACTTGGTACTTTTTCTCAGTAAAGTATCATCATCTTGCTTCATCTCTGTCTGGTTGATGACTGTGTCTCTGCCTTTCCTATTCCCTGAATTCTCATAGTCTCATCACCCTGCCTATACTTGCTGCCTGGCTACTGGCCAATCAGTGTTTTATTAAACTAATATGAGTGGCAAATCTTTACAGTGTACAAGAGCATTATCCCACAGCATTTCCCATTTTTTCTTTTCAAAACAAGAACCAGAGGAAATTAGATTTCTTATTTTGAAAAGAAAAAGAGGGGCTATAGATATGATAGGTTAAAGGAGTAGATTATTGAATCTAATCTGAAAAGAAAAAAGGGAGTATTATAGATAAGATAAAAATGTATAATATTGAATCTACTTTTAGAAAACAACTACTAGTTTCAAATGTTTTACATTTGATTAGATGCATATATATTATATACAAATTTTATATACTGATATTTGAGATTAATCTTGCTAGAGCATATTGTACATATATTTCTACTATACAACTCATGTAACAATGTAATGCAAATTTCTAATTCTTCAAAGTTATTATTAACAACTGTTTAGGATAATAAGGAAATGCAGGTTAGTCACTTATTACAATTGAACTTGTAGTCACATTAAGTATGTATTCAAGGTCCAACAAAGATATATTTTAGATAGATAGGTGATCTTCAAATACTTTAGAGATCTACAGCATATGGCAATTAAGATGTTTTAATAACATAGACTCTTTTTTATGACGATGAGGCATGGTTGCTCCTGGCAGCACCATTCTACTTCAGAGAAGATAATGGGTGTTGAAAAAACTCCATGTGGAGTTTACTTTTTTTGTGACAAAAGTAAGCCAGTGGGCAAGAAAGTGCCCTTTCCTCAACTGCTGATAGTATGTTGTCCTAATTGGACCTGGCCTTCAGGTTGAACCCCAATATCTGTCTCTGGGTTTTTATTGATTGTGTTACAGACTTGGAGTTAGTAGCAAATGGGGTCCCGGATTCTGTAGTCCTAACAAGGACCCAGAGGTGCAGGTGAGGCAATTGCTCAGCTGAGGAGCAAGAAAGAGACCCAGGAGTTCTGATTTCCTCAGGTTCCCGCCATTCAAAGTACATAATAAGTTGTAGAAGTTCCGAGAAGGGCTGCTAGGAGTCTCAGTGAAAGACCTTGGGGTCTTGTTTGATGTTCAGAGTAGGGCCCATTGCAAGACAGAACTGGCTAGAGTTCCTGCTGGCAAAAGTGAACTACATGTATAAATTCTTGTAATAGATAAGAACCCAATCAGCAGGCATGAGTGTTCCCATCTGTGTAGTTTCTCCACGTGCCTCAGGTGACCAGTGAGGCTGTAAAAACTGGACTGAGTGGAGATGGTTGGAGCTGGTACCTTGGTTCCTGCACTAGGAAAGGAGGGTAGAAGTGAGAAACAAGTGCCTTTGCTTTGTCTGGTTTATTTTGGTGGCTTTGCACACTCCTATTCATGTCTGGAAGATACTTCTTGTGTCGTTGGATTTTCAGAGTGACTGTAGTCAGTTTTAGTTCCCGTTAGCTGTTTGTGAACACCTATGTATGCATGCCATAACTCGTGTCCAATTTCCAGCAAAAGACAACGGGAGTATCTGATTTAGAGATGGAGTGAACACTTGAAAGCTTAGAAGTCATCCCCAATCTCTCTTTAAAGAAGAAACAAACAACCCAGGACTTTTTACAGACTTCTTACAAAGCTAGTATTCAATTTTCCGCATTCAAAGACATGCCCTAGATGGACTCAGCAGAGACAGGCTCAGACTGAGAAAAATGAGAGCATAGTTCTCAGGGAAAACAAAACCCGATTCCGAAACCTGCCCGTCGGCGCAAGCCATTCATCTTCTCCGCACATCCCTGTCATTTTATTTTATTGCAATTGAGATTCCACCAGGCAGAGATTCACAACCCCCTTCCCCCGAGTGGAAAAGCACTGTGGACTTGGGAATTCTAAGTATGGAGGTTGTTAAACTGGAAAGAAAAGGATGATACAAAAAGGGCCGGCAGGAGGAGAGATGCAAGCAGATGGAGTCTGGGGCAAATAGAAACAGGAACTGGGAAGGAAAAGAAGCAGAAGGTGCTTAACTTTGAACCAGACCATCAAGGTATGTTTATTTTCATCTGAAGATGTCGTGGGTCACTTTAAAGTTTAATTCTTCAAATGGAGTTCAGATAACAACTATTTGAGACACACTAGATATGCAAAAATCTGTATTTATCAGTCAAATAAATAAAAACCGTGGTCTTTTCATTTATCATTAAAATAAATGAGAATTCTCTGGGTTGTTTCAAGGGTTAAGTTAGGTGCTCACAGCCTTAGTAAGATGCCTAGCCCAGAGTTAGCTCTTCTCAGAGCTCCTCAGAAAGATGGTTTCAGGAAATGAAACGCTTATCAACACAGGAGTGAATTAGTCTGAAAAAGTATCCTTAAATATTATTAAAACTTTGGGTTCTGGGAATATAAGGGATACATTTACATACAATAAATGTATGTACAGTAAACATATGCATATATGTATCATAAATAAAGATTGAGTCATTCTTCATTCTCAGAGCTTGAGCAGCTATTGTCACACGCAGTTTCTACCCAAAATGCATCTCCAACTAGTATGCGTCGTGTGAGTGATGCAGGCCAGACTTCTATTACTAAAAGGACAACGGAAGGAAGTTGGGCAATATGCAAAAGGGGATCTGACTTCTCTGGAATGGGCCATCTATTTCTTTGAGGGGGGTGAAGCTGAAACCAAGGAAGTCTCGACAGAGAGAAAATGTACAAGTTGGAGAATCATCCTCATCCGGAAGAGGCAGACACATAAGCACAGGAGGTACATTGGCAGGCTGGGGAGGGCTTGAACAAGGCCAGGGAAAGGCTGCATGTGCAGTCAAACTGAGCATCAAGCACTGGGGTTCCAAATAGGATAGGGCATATGAGGTCTTGAAATCACACAGATGACCCGGTCCAATTTGCATTTTGGAAGACGGATGTGGATGTCTTTCTCTGGAGCAGGATGAAGCAATCCCATATTTATGAATCACCATGCACTTACAGTTCAAAATAATCAGAATGAATGCATCCAAGTTGATTCTTCAGAAACATGTTGAGTTCATCTGGAAACAAACACATAGTCTGTGGGTGGAAGGGAGAAAATGCTTGCCCAGTGGCCTCTGTGTTCCTCTCCTAGATGTAGCTGGTGAGGTCATTTACTAAGAGTGAAGCAGATGGAATCTGGTTCTTCTTATGAAGTCTAAAAGTCTGGTTTGGGTACTGGAGAGATGGCTGAGTGGTTAAGAGCACTGGCTGCTTTTCCAGGGGGGAAAAATATCAATTCCCAGCCTCTTTCTGGCATCTTACAACCCTCTGTAACTCCAGCCCCAGAGGATCTGAAGTCCTCTTTAGGTGTCCATGGGCACCAGGCACACATGTGGTGCCCAGACATAAATGGCAAATATCCATATCCATATAATAACAACAGGAAATGATTAATTTTAAAGGTGTAGTTGGAGTTAGGAGATAGCACAGTAGTTAAGAGAGCTTACTACTTTTCCAGAAAGTTCTTTCCCAGCATTGGTATTAGAAGCCTCACAACTGCCTGTAATTCTAGTTCCAGAGGATCTGATGTCCTCTTCTGGCCTCTGTGCTTAACTGCATATATATGGTGCACATCAAGGCCTATGAGTGCACATACACACCTAAATAAAAAACTAATAAAAATTATGTCTGGTTTGGTCAATGAATTAATCACACCAGGAACGCATTTTGTCGCCCACAGTAACAAAACATCTGAGAAGTCTAATGACCATCCAAGGTTATCCTGGTCCTCTGAGGACAGCCTGGGCCCTGAGGTCAATAAAAGCGCCCTGTGCCCTCAGCTTTCCCCAGCTATGGGGTTGTTTACTGTAGGACAATGAAAATGCAAAGTGCCCAAGGGGCCTGATCTTCACTTCAATATTAAGTTGAATCGCTGAACTATCAATTTGACAATTTTTGTAAAAACTGATATATTTTATGGTCTAATCTCATAAAGTTTTTTGTATACTGAAAGCCTCAATTATTTTTGCAAGATGAATTTGGAGAAAAATTCCATCACAGGCAGTTGCAAGTGATCTCCTCAGCTGCAGGAGGTGGGGTTGCCTGGTAACCATGCTCTCTCACTGTGAGGCAAGGGACGGACTGCTGACATTGAAAGGCAGGCTTGCTAGTCAAGCTGGAACTGTGCTGGAGCTTCCCTGGTGAGAACCTCGTGGCTGCCATTACTCACCTCCTCTGTGAGCTAGCTACACTGCCTTCCTCTCTGTAGCTAGAATCTTGCCTGCTATTCCCCCTAAACTGGGTCCTCTTTGTTTTTTTCTTTTTTCTTTCTATTTTTACTTTTTCCAAACAGGCTTTTTCTGTTTAGTCCTGGCTATCCTGGAACTCATTCTGTAGACCAGGCTGGCCTCCAACTCACACAGATCTGCCTGCCTCTGCCTCCCAAGTGCTGGGATTAAAGGCCTGTTCTACCATAGTCCATCCAAGCTGGGCTCTCTTGCTCTTAAAACTTTTTCTCGTTTTCAGGACCAGATCCCTTGCCTCAGACAGGTGTTCCCACTGTTCCCAAAGCCCCTCTTGACTTATCCTCTCCTAAACATGCATTTCCAGCAGCCTGTCTGTAGTGAAGGTCCAGGCTGACTCTCTTATGTGAGATGCCCTTCTGCATGCTATGAATATGTTTCATTACCATTTGTTAATAAAGAAGCCGATTTGGCCAACAGCCAGGAAGAATAGATCTAGGCAGAAAAACCAAGCAAAGATAAAGGGAAGAGGAAGGTAACATCAGGGAGATGCCAGCAGCTTCTGGGGAAGCAAGATGTAAGGTGACAAGCCACTAGCCTCATGGTAAAATATAGAATAATAAAAATGGGTTAATTTAAGTTGTTAGAGATAGTTAATAATAAGCCTGAGCTAATAGGCCAGTTTGTGATTAACAATATTAAGTCTCTTAATGTTTATTTGGGAACTGGTGGGTGGGAGAGTTACACTCTCCAAATCCAGCATTTCTGATATTTGTGGTTTTATGTTTGGGTCTCGTTTCTCCTGAAGAAGTCACAATTTGAATCTCACGGATGCCCACAGAAAACATCTAGCCCACTGACCTCCCACACATGTTCTTTGTGTATCTAAACACATTCAGAATTCCCTTTCGAATCTGTTTAAGGTCCATGGTACAGCACTGTGTTCCTTGCACGTAAACATCCCAGAAAACACCGTTCGCTCTTGCATTAAAAAGAGACTTTGATCAAAATGATGATTTCTGCATCTGAGGAAATGATTAAACCTAGGAATCTAATTTGACAAATAAAGATGCAAATGATAAAAAAAATTAAAAAAAAAAAAGAGAGAGATGCCAATGATATCCGGAAGTTGAGTTTTTCTGTTCGTCTTGCGTTTTTCGGTACCGTCCTCATTTTCACACCGTGGCCTTCACAATTTCCTGAAGTATCGCCTTTCCTTTAAACAGCAAGCGCGGCAGCCAAACCTTGCTTTCTTCTCTCCCTACGGTTTCTCTGCTTTCAAAGCTTGTGGGGAAGGCAGAGATTGCCTTCCAGAAGGGGACACAGAGCCGTGGAAGTGAAACTTACTTGGTCTGCGGCCCAGGGCTTCAATGTTTAGAATTCCTCAGGCTCTGTGGTCAAAGATCTTGCTTGGTATAAATCCTTGCCAAGGTGCACGGAGGTTTTCAAATGGAAAATTCTAGGCCGGCTTTGGCTTCCAGGGTGCTAGTGGGTTACAGGGAGTGGGTCTGTCAGGCCCACTTGAAGATTCTTGTTCATGTTATCACAACGTCAGTGCGTTTTAGACGTTTTATTCCTTTTCTACATTAATACGGCAGTGGGCATGGTGGGTTTGTCATGGAGGAGTTACGTTGGCCTGACCACCCACTTTGTCGGTTCCTTGAGGATCAGGGACACGATTAGACACAATAGGAAGGAAGGAAAGCTGCAGGGGGAAGGTGAGCCATGCCCTAGGCTCACTTCTGTGTCCCTGCCAGCCCCGATCCCTGCCCCCGCATGGAATTAGTGTCCTAGAAACCTTATCCTGCCTCATCCTTTGAAACAGCTGGGGATGACGAGCACAAGACACCATGCCCAGCCAAAACCGAGTTTGTCTGCCCCTCCACATTTTTCCTTCTTTGGCCTAATTCTCCTTGACTCATTCAGTAGGTTTACAGAGTCTCTTTACAACTTAGAGGTAGATTTTTTAGATCTCTTGTATTAGCTCAAGAATATCTTGTCCAGTTAGATAATCTATTGGCCCGTCTGTGCAGGAGCATTTTAAAGACGCGAAGTCTTTGTATCTCGTTCACAGTCTCAGGCCCTGTCTTCTCCTTGTCTGTTTCTCTCTCTTTTTCTGTTTTCTCCTTTTCTTCATCCTTCCCTCCCTCCCTCCCTCCCTCCCTCCCTCCCTCCCTCCCTCCCTCCCTCCTTGATTTTTTTTGTCGTATCTCTTGTTTTGTTTGTTGGTTTGTTTTTGCGAGAGTCTCACTTGCTATTACAGCCAGCCTCAAGTCCGCGATCTTTCTCTCTCCACCCCTGACTGCTGGGCTCACAGGAATGTGCCCTGGCTTTCATTTCACTCTCTCCGACTTTGAGTTCCCACTTAGCTTTGTTTAGCTGTCTTGGTTACTAAACTTGTTTCTGTCGGTAGTAATGTAATCCTAAAAGATGAGATGTTAGAGTAATCTGAAAATACGGTGTCTTCTAAATGAGGCTCTTCAACCAGTATCAGAGTATACTTAAAATACACTCATGCACACCACACATATAAAATATTATATATGTATATATGTGTGTTGTATATTATATATGTATGTACATCTTTCTCTCTATATACATACATATATATACATACACACACAGTCTCACTATGTAGTCTTGACTGGCCTGAAATTCTCCAGAATTGGGATTAAATGTATACACTAGTGTGCCTTGCTAAAACTCTAATTTTTGTCAATTACCTAATTAGCATATTTTATTTGTATTTGTGTGGTAAATTTTGAGGGCTCGGAAGAGGACTACACAGGATAGCTGCAAACCTACATTCCAAACTCCTTTATTTGGCTTAGGTCAGAGGGTAGGGAGACTCCATAGTGTCATGGTAGCATTTGATATCTTTTTACAGAGCATGGACTAGGTGGATTTTTCTGTTCCAACAGCCATTTCCCAAATAACCACACAGAGACTTAATACTCATTATAAATGCTCAGCTAATAGCTTAGGCTTGTTCGTTTTCAGCTAGATCTTATAAGTTAAATTAACCCATTTCTATTCATCTTCGCGCTGCCTGAGGCTTGTTTACCTGGTATATGTACTTCCCATCCTTCTCAGCCTGTTTCTTATGGCATCTCCTCGATTCCACCCTTCCTCCCATGGTTCTTTGCCCTGAATATCCTGCCTAGCCATCGGCCATCAGCTTTTTTATAAACCCAATCACAGTGACATAGATTCACACAGTGTAAAGGAGTATTCCACGCTTCCTAGTTTCTAAGATTTTGATTAACCCTCACAATAACCCTGAGAGAGAATGGGGGGTGTTTGTCTACTGGGGTTTCATTCGCAAAAACCATGGTGGAAAAAAAGTAAGGTATGAATTTAGGAACCCGGGACTGTAACATGGTGACCCAGTTTCGTGCTTTTTCACACTATTCAAGACAGCGGTTCTCAGCTTCCACCTTATTCTGCTGGTCTCCTTTATGCCCTGCCTTTTTCTCCCTAGGACAAGACCTGCATGAACTAACCCTACATGAACTAAGGCACCTTCAGTTTGTGACTCACGACTACTCTCTGCTATTGGCTTTCATATTCAAAGTTTCTCATCTGATGCTAAAGGCCAAGGGTTTTCATCTTTTGCTAATTCTCTCTTGATAATGGGGGCAATGTGAGTTTTGTTTACTGAGACTCCCTTCTCTTCACCCAACATTGACTCCATGCCCTCAAACACATTATGTGAGAACCTGTGATCCCTACCCACCCCCCCTGCAATCAAGCCAGGAATGAAGTTAATCTCAGCCCATTACACTGCTAATGCTTATATTCACCTCGGGAAGCTTTCCAGAGAACTTAGAAGTCATTATCCCTCATAGGACTTAGCACTTTGCTGCATTTCCACTTTGCTTAAAGTTAACATGACCGTGTGATTTATTATTTCAATCAGGATGCACTGGGTGGGAAAGCAGGTTCTATTAATGATCACACCGGGACCACTGGCCTTCTGTAGGACTGTACCACCCAGCCAGCCACATGCATTCACCTGACTGAAGGAAAATATTAAGGCAGAATACCTACATTAGCCTGTTGGGGACCAGGGTGTGTGGCTCCACAATCCCGGAGATTTTTCTACTTTAGCCAATTGTTGTTTTTGCACAATATGTAAGAACGCATTTCCTTGAGTACTTCAGAAGTATCTGTTTCTCTCATGTGACTTTTCCCTGTAATCCAGGCGGTAACACTAGCATCCCACACAGGGTAGGAACTCAGTAAATGCTTGTTAGGTGAAAGGATGAAAGCCAACAGACCAGCTTTTATGTAAAGTCACAGCTATAATAGATTATTTAAGAGTATCTCAAGGAAAGTAGGTTTTGGCAAAGGAAGGGTGGAGCCAGTCACTGAAGTCTCTTCGGTGACCTTCGGGTCTGAATACTTGCACTATATGCTTTGGTGTCTGGAGCTCCCATCATGCCTCGCATCAAAGGCATAGCAGTAGAGTTTGCTTTGAGAAACATTCGAGTTGTAGTCGCTGGGCAAAAATGGACTGTTAGTGACAACCAGGGATTATCTCTTCACATGAAAGTAGGGAGGCTGGAATCCTGGAAGCTTCTGAAGCCCTACTGATGCACACTGGAGCCTCCACTGAAGCAACCCCCAAAGAAGACCCCTGAAACCTCATCTGAAGCACCACTGAAGGCCTCCTTGCACCCCTGAAACCTCATCTGAAGCACCACTGAAGGCCTCCTTGCACTCCTGAAACTCCACCTGGAACCCCACCTGAAGTCCTACCTGGAGCAGGGTTTGGGTACAGTCTCTGGGGCTACTCAGTACCAACACATGATCAGCAGTGAAATTCTGTCACGTGGCCAAGTTAGCCAGGCTCCAGAGGACAGTATCATGTGGATCAAGTTCAGCACACAATAATCCACAGTGAGCTGGAACATCAACTTTAAAGATGGTTGAAGCGAAACAACATTTACGTCTACTGGTCGACCTGGTCTTTCCTGTTTAGTCTTGGTACCGAGGTCAGAAGTCTGCTTAAGAAGGCAGGGTTAGGGAGGTGTGTATGGCACAGGGTTGGGGGGGAGAGGGGAAATTAGGGAGGTAGTTATTTGATGGTTCTGGCTGGAATCAAGATTCTAAATGAAACCAGGCACTAGAGACTTGTCCTGTACAAGCATCTCTGCTTGTTCTTTGCACATGTTTTGCCCTATGCAGAGGCAGATAAGCATAGGTGTTTATGATCTTCTCAAGTGATTAAAAATTTCTTGCAATAATACATATCATAAACAGGGTAAGCTTTTTGAAGATTTAAGCAAGAAAAAGAGGAAAATATAGTACGGTAAAATCCTGTCTTCTTGACAGCGGTGGTTCATAAATTTGAGCTCAAGTTCTTCAGTAGCTAAAATGGAGACAGGAACTGATCAATTTTTTGTCTCTGTTCCCATTTATCATCTCCTCATGCCTGACATGTTACCAAATAACTGGGTAATTAAGTTATATATGCCGCTTTCAAAGATTGCATCATTTTGAGAGACAATCTAATTTTTCCAGGTATAGACCTGTGTACGATTTCCTAGCCATGGTCTTCTAAAAAAAAAGATTCATTTTTATTTATTTGTGCAGATGCATGTCTACACTCGCAGTTGTGAGCTTCCAGATGTGGATGTGGTCCTCTGGAAGATCAGCACGTGTTCTAATCCACTAAGCCATCTTTCCAGTCTGGCTTTAAAGATGTGTTTCTAATGGTTATTTCATCTTTATTTCAGTTCATAGTTTTTGTGTGTCTGGCTAAATTCCAAAGGTACATGCACACACCTTGACTAAAAACCAAAAAACCACTTCATAATTTAAAAGACTTTTTTCCCTTCTAGTTCTTGATCAAACATGGCATCTTGTACATACTAAGTACACATTCTACTGCTGATCTACACCCATAGCTAAGCACACATTCTACCACTGATCTATATCCACAGCCATTTTTATGTTTTGTTTTGAAGGCAGAGCCTTGCTTTGAAGCCCACACTTGCCTCGAACTTGCGATCCTCCTGCTTCCATTTGGCAAGTGTTGAGATTACAGACAGAAGAAACAGTGCCCACGAGCACAAGGCACTCTCAAATTAAGTGCTATCAGTTTTCCAATGTGTAAACCACTGGTTTTCTTTTTTGAAGGAGTTTTACTTTCCTTCTCTGCCGTATGTATTGTCTAGCATAAATGAAGAACCACTCTGACTCATTTTACTCATGTGTTGGCAGAGCAAGAGTGAGCTTTCTTCTTTGATCACCTACCATCCTATCTTCCTCCTCACAACGTGGTGTGGGTCACCAGAGAGAAGTTAGCTTGAGGCTGGGATTGTCATGTGACTTGCCCTCTGTTCTTCATTCTTCCAGCTAGATGAGAATTGCCACTGTGAGGATAGGTCTCCCCTGGAGGACTGGGGTGCATTGAGAATGGCTGCCATAAGTAACCTTAGTTGGGCTGAGCAGTGGTCTTCTTACACACTTTAATCCCAGCACTCAAGAGGCAGAGGCTGACAGATATTTGTGAGTTCAAGGCCAATCTGATCCACAAGGGCTAGTTCCAGAACAGCTAGGGCTGTTGCGCAAAGAAATTATGTCTCAAGAAACAAAATCAAGCAGCTGTACATGTGGCTCAGAGGCTAAGAGTGCTGACTGCTGTTCCCAAGGTCCTGGGTTCGAGAACAGCTTACGCTCTATGTAAATAATGGAAGAAAAGAAACAAAAACAAACAAACAAAAACATTATTTGGGTGAAGACGGAAAATTTTAATGATTAAAAAGTCACCTTAACTCAATTATTGGCTCGGCCTTGACTGGTGGTTAGAATCGTGTATATTTTGCCACGATCAGCAAGAGATTTATCAAAACCCCACCTTTGTTAAACTTTAAGATACTGAATAGGAGCACTATACATTGGCGAGAACTTGAGAGGGACTTTGTAGTAACACAAAGAAAATGACCCAATGCTAATGCTGTGTAGGTGGCAATAATTGCTCCAGCTAAGGATGGATGACAAGCTTTATGTTAGGGATTGCTTTCAACTAAGCATCTGATAATTCCTTCCCTCATTAGAGATAATCAGCAGTGTCTAGAAACTAGATTGATGGCTTAAATGACATAGAAGAAATTATAGTGGAATGATAGCAAGTTCACGAGAAAATGATTTAGTGAAAACACCGCAGCTTACAAATAAAGCAGCCTCTTCTTTCCCTAGGATTAGGTCTTACGGAGTCTTGTTTTTAAAAGCTATAGCACGATCTTACTACCACAAAATGTAAAAAAAGAAACACTTCATTTATATATTAGAAAAACCCACAACCAGCTCATGAAGCCAAGAACTTTGTATAAAATAAGTATAATATTCCAATTTAGAAAATGATGACACTTGACATGTACCTCCTGTGAATGTGATAAATGCATGGGTGTGTTTCCAAGGTCTGGCATTCTTGGCTCCCATCAGGTTCCCACGAGGACTTGTAACTTTCAAAAGGTTAAGGGTTCCTGTTTTTCTGGCCTCCTTAGGGGTCTGTATATAGCCAAGGGTTGATTGGCTGAGAATATGGCTAATGTGATAAAAAAATATGATCTTAACTTACTGATAATACAGGAGGATAGTTACTAGGTAAGCAAAAACCAGCAGTCTCAGAATAGAAGACTCCAGAGGACATCCTTGGCCATAGTTTCCACTAGACGAATAAGAAACTAATGAGTAAGAACTAATTACAGAATTTTAAAGATCTGTTTATTGGTTATGTGCCAGGCTTCCACACAATCTGTAAAGTTCCTGTTGGTGGCATTACTCCTCTTTTCTTTAGGATTTATTTTTACCCTGTGGCCTCTAATAGATGGGAAGAAACTCGAGACCACGAAGCTCATCACATCATTGTCTCCGATTCAATTGTAATCATTTGGAACTCAATAATCGGAGAGCATGTACTGCTCTGTGCTCTGTGCACCTCTGGCTAGCACTAGCATTTCCAAAACATGTCTGGTAGGTGAAGAGTCATTGGGCTCATTCTACTCTGCAGATGTAGAACAAGGCCTTGCTGATGGAAAGGGAAATTTTGACATGATAGGAATTAGAAGTAAATGTTCCTAGATTGGTGGGTGCATGTCCCATCCCATGCTCATCTTACATATAATTATCATATGAATAACTATATTCTAAAATTATATAATAATGAATTAGATAGGGGGTAAATGTGACCTTCGCAATAACTATGGCGATCCAGCTACACCATTGGCTCTGGAATTTTGTGCTTCGGTACTGGCTGCTCATCTTTTTGGTAGTCAACGGTCCTCTTTGTTGTGGCTTAAGTCTGGAACGTTCTCAGCAGGTTCATTTTACAAACGCTTTTCTTTAGTAGGATGATGTGGGAGTGTCATATATCAATCTGTTGATTTCATTGGTTAAGCAATAAAGAAACTGCTTGGCTGGCCCTCATAGGTTAAAACATAGGTGGGAGGAGTAAACAGAACAGAATGCTGGGAGGAAGAGGAAGTGAGCTCAGACTGACAGCTCTGCTCTCTGGAGCAGAGATGCCATGCCCCGCTCCCAGGCAGACACATGAGATGAAGCTCCGACCCAGGATGGACGTAGGCTAGAATCTTCCAGGTAAGACCGGTGCTCACAGATTATTAGAGAAGGGTTGATCGGGATATCAGAATTAGCCAGTAAGGGCTAGAGCTAAAGGGCCAAGTAGTGTTTAAATGAAACAATTTGTGTGTTGTTATTTCGGGGCATAAGCTAGCAGGCGGCCTGGGTGCTGGGGACGCAGCCCCGCGGCTCCTAATTACTACAGTAGGAGGCCCTGTTTTGTAGGGCTATGGAAGGTTTAGGACATAGGGACTGCCTAGGGGGAGGAGTTCACTACTGGTGTCCTTTGAAGTTCATTTAGCCTGTTCTTCTGTTCCCAGGTCGGCTACCATGTGAACGGCCACTACTGTTCACTCCAACACTGTTCACTTCCCTATGATGGTCTGAATTTGTCAGGAATTTTAAAGTGAATCTTTCCTCCATTGTCTTTTTTATTTTTGATCAAGTATTTTGCTCTCAGAAAAAGTAACAAAGCACCATTCACAGACCATTCCAGAGACACCATGTAGTAGAGTTGACAGTTTGATTGGCAGTATAAAAAGAGGCATGGAGTGGCACCTAGTGCATCTGCGTGGGGCTGAAACAACACCAGCTGTGAGCTGTTCCCATGCTAAATTACCAAATCAGCTTTTTAACCAGAACCATAGGTTCTAGGTTCTGGGGATTAGGTTCTCAGGAGCCACATTTTGGTCTACCATGGGAATGTTGGAAATGTTTTACGCTTTTTAAACTATAATAAATGTGTCTTTAACCATAGAACCAATAAGATATGAGTACATTCACACTGTGAAAGAGGATATGCTGCAGGAAAATCCGAAGCCCTCCTTTCCCCCTCTAACTCATGGACATCTTCTCGGTTGTCATATTGCTGTAGGAATTCCTACCGCCAGTAGCCTTTAAGTACCCGCCCACTTGGGCGTGGCCTCTTATACTATATATGTGGACGTAAAGCGCAAATCTGGCCTCTCTTCTGTTTGTGGGATTCGGTTGCTGTTTCCCGTTCCAGCAGAGGACCATGATCTGTGAGTCTACCCCTAAATAAATAACCCTCCATTGTACTCATTTCTGAGCTAGTGTGGGGTTTCTTTTAAGCGTCCTTCTTCATCACATCCTCTGCCACTTTCTTTGAACTCTGTATTTGGATGTGAACAAAGTTGTATGGTTTGTTTTCCTCTCCCCTTTGCTCCTTTTCTGGTTCTCTCTGGCATGTTGTGGGAATTTGATGTGGTTACCTTGTTGGTTAAATTGAGTTCCCTAGTCACAGCGGCACCTCTGCCATGTTTAGCTTTCCCATCTTGAAACATGGCATAATAATTTCAAGGTTCATCTCTGTCGTTGCCTCATTTGGCAGAATTTCTTTTTAAATGTCTGGAGACCATTCTAGTAAATCACATTTGCACATCAGCTCATCTGTTACATTTAGATCAGTTCGATATTGTAAATATATAGCTGACCATAAGAGGGCATGTGTCTCTTCTATATAAACAGGAACAGAGTTGGGCTGCTCTAGTTTGACTTTCATGGAAAATGACCAACCGCTTTCCAAAGTGACAGCCCTATTTTACATCCCTGCTCACGGTAGGTGAGGGTTCCAGTCTTTCCCTGTATCCTCTTAGCCTAGAAAATGGTTATCCTATTAAATGTGATGCTAACTCCTTGTGGTTTTGATTTGCATCTTCCTGAAGATTAGTGATGTGCCCATCACCTCAGATACCCTTTGCCATTTTTCTATCTTGGGAGAAATATCTATTCAAGTCCTTTGCTTGTTGTTGTGCTTTGCTGTTGGGTTCTAAGGGTTCCCTTTGCACTTTGGATATTTGCTCTGTATTGTACTCATGTATGGGTGTATGTAAGTATGTATGTGCGGGTGGGTGAATGGATGGATGGATGAATGGATGGATGGATGGGTGAGTAGATGGATGGGTGGCAAGTATTTTTCTCCATTCTTTGGGAAGCCATTCTACTGTTGATGGCCTCCTTTGCAGAACAGATTTTTTGGTGAGATATAGTCCACAAAGCATGCACACACACACTTTTTTTTAAGACAGTGTCTCTCTATGTATCCCAGGTTATCTTCAGATCTAATACATAGCCCAGGCTGGATCCGTGTTCCTCCTGGCTCAGATTCCCTAGTGCTGGGATTACAGGCATCTAGTGCCATCTCATGCTTGTTGGAGTATATTTCAAGAAATCATTTGAGCCCTGGCATAATCAGTGCCCCCTTTACTCCCTAGCTGTGTCTTAACCTTCTCTTCCTCTGCCATTACTTCAACTTTGCTTTTGCCTCTAAAGCACTAGGGCTTCCCGCAGAAAGCATACCTCTACTTTGAGACCAGCTTTAGCTGCTACCTCCTAACAGCTATGTGAGATATTCAGCTGTTCCTTAATCTGCCCATGAAACCACCCAAAGATGTACTGCCAGGTCCTGTCTTAGGTTGTCTACTATGGTTATCATTATTCATTTTATATTCCATCCTAAAACTATAATTACCTTAAGATATGAAGTTTAAAATTTTGGAAATGAAGATAAAAGCTTGGCAGTAGAGTGTCTCTGTTGGGACCATTTGGAGTCCTGGCCTCCAGCTGCTCTTCCCTGCTAGAGATCTTTACTTTCCTTCCGATTTGAGTTACTGAAAGCTGTGTCAAAGTTGTTTACCAGCTCTGCTTCACGAGCACGGGTTGCCTTGGCCTTGATCAGAGGATAAGGTTTTCACCTGTTGGCTCACCTGACTGTGTTGGGTATATAAGCCTCTGTGGCACTATTGAAAAACGGGGTTTGTTACCAGTGACTAGAGGTCTGTGTCTCTCTCTCTGTCTGTGAGTCTTTGTGTTTCAACCTCCAGCCCCTTGCCCAAAGCTCGCAAACTGTATGGTAGCACATAGACCGCAGACAGGCGTGGTGCGCTGCATGTCTCAAATATACAAAGCTCTGAGTTCAATAGCCACCATTCCACAGTACAAGAAAAAGAAGAGGGAGAAGGAAGAGGAAAACAAGGAGGGGGAAGATGGTGATTTAATATTTTGGAACTCACTTGAGTGTTTCTCTTATACAAAGCATTTAATGGATAGAATGCTCAAAAATATTTTTATGTGCTTGAAATTCTTTGAAACCCCAAATAAAATTGTGGTTATATTTAATCATCTTAATTCCATATTTATTTAAGCTGGTATATACATTTATATGTGAGTATAACCACATATTCTTAAACATATATGCATTTATGTGATGTGGGAATGATTTCTTATTAATAAAGAAACTGCCTAGACCCATTTGATAGGCCAACCCTTAGGTAGGCGGAGTAAACAGAATGGAATGCTGGGAGAAAGAAGCTGAGTGAAGGAGTCGCCATGGTTCTCCCACTCCAGTCAGACGCAGGTTAAGATCATCCCTGGTAAGCCAGCTTATGGGCTACACAGATTAATAGAAATGGGTTAGATCAATATGTAAAAGCTAGCCAATAAGAAACTGAAACTAATGGGTCAGGCAGTGTTTAAAAGAATACAGTTTCCGTGTAATTATTTCGGGTAAAGCTAGCCGTTCAGGCGGCCGGGTGCGGGGACTCAGCCCGCCGCTCCTACTACTACAGAGTGGCACCCAACGTGCTAATGAACTCCACATAAAACCTGAGAGGGCTTAAAAAGGAGAGAGAGAGAGAGAGAGAGACACAGAGAGAGAGAGAATTTACGACAGCTTTTTGCTGTTTGTGGGTTGCGCGCCGCAAAGAAATTGTCCTGACTCAGCAGCAGGAAAAAACTGGCTGTTTTAAAATGCCGGCTTTCTGGGCTGTGCCGCCATTGCGATCTCTGTCTGGCCCCTGTGGGAGACAGAGCTTTTGAATGGAGCATTTGGAGTAAAGCTCTACGGCTTGGTTGATGGCAATGTGGACTGCTGTGTGCCTGGAACTGTGTGTGGCTCAGGGGCACCAAATGGCTCTGAGGCAGGAGCTGCTCAGCTCCGCCATGCTGAACTGTGCCGGTCTCAGGTAGGAACTACCGTAATTACCATAAAAACAGCGCAGTTAAGGTTTAGACTGGGCAGGAAACAGGCTGTACCTTATTACCGTATTACTTGTACATGGTGCAACTTAAGTTTTTAAAAACTGCTTAACATTTTAAGAAATGCTCCTGGATAGTAAAAAAATGTTACAAATTCACAATAAAACAGATTCAGACATAAAAGACCATACTGTTGGATGAATGTACGTAGGCTTGAGAGAGAGAAGAAAAATAATATAGAGAATAAAGTTAATGGTTTAAAAAAAAAAAGGTAAAGTCTTTAAAGAGACAGAGTACAGATAGTTAAGAGATTAAAAGAAATAAAGAAAACTAAGCCACATAAAAATGGAAAATTCACAGAGAGTCTGGATTATGTACATTGTGCTTTCTTTAAAATTTTTGACTCTAAAGGAGCTAAGTACAGAGAGACATTTCATTACATGGGCTGCCAAGCTAAACCAGAATGGATATAAGGATATTACGATTTCAAAATTTGGGTCTAAGAATATGATGCTTTGGAGAGGGTCTTCTTTTGTTTTCACAGAGGACCAGACCCTGTGGATTTCTTCTATTACAATTTGGTATGATGGACCACGTCCTCCTGAAGGGTTGCTGTGAACATCTTCAGAAAATTGCTTTGCTCAACTGCCAACTGAGATGACCCTGGCACACAGGTTATACCATGAAAGACCTAATTAACGACGCCCCTATTCAGCAGGAAGCAGTTTGGAGAGAAATAACTGCGCCCATATTCCCAAAAATTGTTTATAAATGTTCTTTTACATTTAAAGGGGGATATGATATAGGTATGAATAATTTGCATTGGTATGGATTTTAAGGTCAATTTTGTTATATGTATATGTATTTTTGATCTTGAATAAGGTGTGATTGTGTAGTTCATTTTTAAAATGTAATGTATAATTAGGAAATATAGGTTGTTGATGGATAATCATAAATAATAGTCAAGTTTGTAGTCATGTTACTTAGATTTTCTAGATATATAGAGATATATTTCAGATAGGCATTCTTCATATCTCTCAAAGGCTACAGAATATGGCATTTAAAATATTTTAATAACTTAGGACTTTTCATGACAATGAGACATGTCTGCTCCTGGCGGCACCAATCTACTTCGAGAGGAAGATGGGCATCGAAGAGGATCCTTATGGAGTTTGATAGCCATTTGGGCAAGAAACTGCTCTTGCCTGGACTGTTGCATAAAATGGACACAGAGAACCCGCAGAGAGAGGACTGCTGAACTTGCCTAAAGGTGAGACGGTCTTTTGGGGTTCATGACTCATGAAAGAGTCTGCGAGACATTCTGCAGGACACAGCAGATAGTGACTGAACTGTCTTTGAAATTGCCTGCTTCATGGAAATGTCTGCTGGATACTATGGGCCTGAAGGCTGAAGATGGATGCCCCAACAGTACAAAAGAACTTTGGGTGACTGTCCAGGCAGCAAGATGTCTTTGTTATTTCTAGAGTTTGAAGTTTCTTAGTTCTTATTTACTTAGGTAATATTATATCCTTCTGGAGTCTTTGATGGAGTTGAAGAATGGATAGGTAGTTACAGTTTTCCATTGTTATGATAAAAGATAAAATAGATATAAATATTGTAACTGTGATTCTTGCTTAGTAACTGTTTTTGCTATATGTAATTTTACTATGTTAAAGTTAAAGCCTTTCTTTTTTGTTTAAACAGAAAAAGGGGAAAATGATGTGGGAATGATTTCTTATTAATAAAGAAACTGCCTAGACCCATTTGATAGGCCAACCCTTAGGTAGGCGGAGTAAACAGAATGGAATGCTGGGAGAAAGAAGCTGAGTGAAGGAGTCGCCATGGTTCTCCCACTCCAGTCAGACGCAGGTTAAGATCATCCCTGGTAAGCCAGCTTATGGGCTACACAGATTAATAGAAATGGGTTAGATCAATATGTAAAAGCTAGCCAATAAGAAACTGAAACTAATGGGTCAGGCAGTGTTTAAAAGAATACAGTTTCCGTGTAATTATTTCGGGTAAAGCTAGCCGTTCAGGCGGCCGGGTGCGGGGACTCAGCCCGCTGCTCCTACTACTACATTTATGTGTGTACATCCAATGATTAATCAAAGACTCCCTTTTGTGTTGGTGGGCTCAGGGGACTGAGTTATGTCCCCTCTGCCAATGGCTTCTTTCTTACTGGAGTCAGCTGGGTCTCTCACTGTAGGGCCCCTTGATGGTGCTGTTTGGCGAAATCATTGGGGAGTCGCCTTCATGGCCCTAGTTTTCAAAGGCGTTGATGGTTCATAAAGAATGCTCAGAAAATGTATGGCATCTTGCCTTTCTGCGGTCAGAGAACCAACATAAAAGCTTATTAAGTAGGGTATGAAGAATCACTCCTAGCAGTGTATTAGATTGCATCTCCACCTTAGGAATTAACTCTTGCTTCTATAAAAAATTTGCAATCAATGTTGAGTTTCTTTTAATGCATAACCCATAGTTATTTTAGCATAGTGTAATAAAAATAACTTGTTTTGACATGAAGAAATATTGTTTTTGAAGAACTCAGGCTTCTCATCTTTGATCCTCTTGGGTTCTTTTCCCCCAACAGATAAATAAATTAAAAGAAGTTCAAAGTAGCTTCCTGGATCCTCAAAGTGTCTCAGAGGGAAAAAAAAAAGTAAAATACTCTTTTCCTACACCACAGTGTAGTGAAATAAATTAGTATAATGATTTATGTTTACTGTTTTAGTCAATTCTGATAGAGATTATAGAGACAAAATGACAAACTGCCTCCGTGGTAAACTTAAATCACGTCAGGCAATCTTTAGTTTTTCCTCACCCTAATTGCTCCTCCTGCTCATTTATCTTCCCAGGCAATCTTTGGAAGAAATACTAGTTCAATCAGGGCAAGTGCAAACCGCCCGAGATAAAAAGTTTAGTCTAATTTGTCTCACTAAATTGTGGTGCCTCTGGTAAACAAATCTTGGTTTGAAGGACTAAAGAAATCTGAATTATTATGGGTTTAGAATGCCTTCTTTTTCCATTCCTAAAGATACCATTTTTATACCAGTTTTCCTCTGTCTGTGTGCTTGTTTGCTTGCTGTCTTGCAAGATGTGTCCTTTTTCCAAATTAGAGCCCAGTATTATATGCAATATTTTATTTCCACACCATATTGTCTGATCAATTTTAGATGGAGAGATATAGACTTTTTAAAGGTAAAGAACCCAGCAATTGTTTTACATTAACACAAAGAAGGCAATGCTGAGAAGTGGTTATTTTATAGGGAGCGGTGAGAGCAGCAATGGTAGTTTAGTATAGAGACACAATCCTAGCCACTCAAAGACGGGTGATGAGTGGCACAGCAAGGGTGTGTTCCCAGGGCTGGAGAGGTGTCTCAGTAGTTAAAAATGCTTGCTACCCTTCCAGAGGACCTAAGTTCAATTCCCAGTACCCAGGTCAGCTCCAGGGGATCAGATACCTTCTTCTGGCTTCTATTGGCCAGAATATTCACCTCATGAACATGATCACATGGTACACATGCACACGCACACACGCGCGCGCACACACACACACACACTCAAATATTATGGACATTAGAGAATATAAAAGGAATAAGTTCTTTGATTGTAAGGGAAATCTTTATAATGAGTCAGCTATGCACCAAAACCTGCTGAGTTCTGGTCACATCTCTTTTTAGTTAACAGGGACCAGGGGATCCAGAGAAACTGGCTTTTAATCAGATTCTTCTCCACATTAGAAAACACATTAGATCAGGATGACTATGGCTGCAGTACTTTAGTATTTTTTTTGCTCTGAATCCACAGTAAGAGTGACTGCTGATTCTCTCCACAGATATTAGAGAAAAGATTCTGTATTTGTGCTGTTAACTGATCCCAGAGACAAGCTGGGTGGCCTTGTCAACAAGCGTGGGGTAAAAATTAGAAGATGCAGAAGGCAGGCTTCTTCACTCTTGCACGCCTAAGACAAAATATCCATAGCCCTGTGGTCTGTAGAAATCTCAGCGTTTGCTTACGGCCCACTATAGAAGTGTCTGATCTGATTCTCCGGTTGTGGGTGAGAGCCCCTTCTCAGGACACACACTTAACAGTGTCCTTCAAATGCACACGATGGATTGTTTCGTTTCCTGTGAAGTGTTAGAACTAAGAGAATTAGAGACAATCCATGCAACAAGAGACGTGGATACAGGGTGACGCTGTGATCTAGATAGAAAGGATTAAAGGTACTCTTAAGGACACAATGGGCAATAAGGTTGAGAGCTGGGGTGGGACATGGGACTTTAAAGAAAAGACACAGCTTCCAGTGTTGGAGCAAACTTGGCTCTCTCCTGATTGGAAGAATCGTCCTTCCATCTCCAGGCTAGGACTTGGCAATAGGCCATTTTCTTTGACTCTTTTTCAGAGGAGTGCTGAGCACTGAATGAATCATTGTGCACAGATCACTACACCTGGAAATTTTTGGGGAAATGCAGAAGATAAGAGTGGAAACTTCCAGAGGTGTACGGTCTAGGAGATGGGTGGGGTGTGAATTATCCACAGGCAAAGTCCAGGAAAACAAGAACATTTCCACAAAGGAGATTTTTATCGCTTAAGAAATCCTTGTGGCTGGGAGAAATCTTTTTGACACAGAATTTGTCTTCCTTGGTGAATCTTTTACTTTGCTGGGTCACATATTGGCTGATACACATCCACACTAAGATGGTGTACCTCATGAGACAGTAAAGACCAACAGACTTATATGAAGCTTAGGCTGGAGAGATGGCTCAGGCATTAAAGACCAGGCTCACAACAACAACAACAAACACAAGAGTTACATGAAGCTTACCTACTTTCCTTTCTTCTCCCCAACTCCAAAGAAGCTATGAAGTGTATATGGATAAAACAAAGATAAGTTGTTTTCTTAATGTTCTAAGTGTTCACTTTATTATACATGTAATGGGAGTCATTGCAATGCAGTGTTTAGGAAATGGGGACTCGAATGTAGAATCGCTGGCTGCTATCAGAAGGACTTTGGTGTGTTTTACATCAGTCGCCATCCCACAGTCTATAGGGAATTGTTTCCATCCCCACTAAGAGAGGAGAACATCAGATTTCAGACAGATTGGATATTCTGCTCAGGGCACATAGATAATAACTGCCCGAGTCTGAATCTGAATTGCATCTGAAGAGCCCAGTATGGATGCTCTCCTTCCTGTTGCCAGAGAGAACGTAGAAGACAGTGACATCACAGCAAAGAGAAGCCAGAACTTCTCACAGAAGAGGGAATGGTACGTACTTTAAGGGACAGGAGAGAGAAGGAATTTGGGACTGGGTGTGACATTCAGAGGCACACACCTTAGGCTGTCTTTAGGTAATACCCTCCTGAGGGTCCTGCGCTAGAAAGACATAAGAGCTACATACAAAGGTGAGTCAGGCAGGGCCCGAGTGTTCCATTCTGCAGGGTGGAGCAGGAAGCTGGACACTCAAGGGACAGGTTCAAGTTAGAATGTATATTTTTATGTAGGTAAAAGATGTTGTCAGGTGGCCATAGCTATAAACCTCCCATAGCAGGGTTAGAAAGAAAGATAAAGAAGCGGAATAGAGGCTGGAACTTGACACATGCAAAATGGATTCCTGGTGCCCGCTCTGATGACAATTTTCTGTTTGCTATTTCAGTAACAAAGCATTTCTATTAAAGGAAAACAACTTCAATATTTAATAGGGAATGTCATCTTTTATTAAAAACCCTCTCAACAACAAAATGAACAGAATAGCCCCAAACAAAACATAAATAAGAAAAAGATCCCAGAGTGAAGCATTTGGTCTCAGACAATAGCCTTGAAAATGTTCTGAATGGGTCAGATTTTATTTGTAGTCAGTAAGTAATTCAAGAGTAAAGAGGGGCTTCACTTCTGCGAGAGCCAGGAGGGTGTAGCTCAGGCCACACCTCTGAATTCTTATCTTTCTCCTGTATCAAGGCCATCTATGCACTTATCAGACCTGTTCCAGGGAAAAACAGCAAAAGCAGCAGCAATCCTGAGTCCTTGCAGGAGCCAGGAGACTTGGGCCTGACCTTTCAAAGCATCACGGTGCTGTGTCGATGCTCACGTTGCTGGAGAGTAAGGGCTAAAGATTAAAGACTTTGTGTTGCCAGGAAAACAGAGCAAGCTACCTTTTAAAAAGAGATAAATGTCTTTCCTCAGCTCCGGGCTTTTTTTCCTGATGTTCTCGGCCACTGACTCAACACGGAATTGCTTGGTAGTCATTTTTATGATGAGGAAGGGCTGAAGGGGAAACCATGATGTTGAGAATTTAAAGGATTATTTATTTGCGTTATCAGCCAGGGTCTCCTAGGTTATCTGCCTTGCCAGAATTTTAACTTTCAAAGCCTCTGGAATATTGACAAACAGGGGAGCTGGCTGGCAGGAAAGGCGCTGACACGGGGTATGGACAGAGCGATGACTGAACACGTCGTTATCGGGTTTTGAAGCCTCGGGTTGGTCCTGAGTCAAGGCGTTTTACAGCAGTAAAGGCTGTTTTTCACCTTTTTATAGAAAAGGTTGCCTTTCTGTAGTAGAGACTGTTCAGTCCCATGTGTGACCAGCAAATGCTCTGCCACTGAGTCACACCCCCTGCTCTCTTTATTTTTTTAAAATTATAAACTGATTGGCCTAGAGGCTCAGACTTCTTATTAACTCTTATAGCTTATATTAGCCCATTATTCTTGTCTGTGTTAGCCACCTGGCTCGGTACCTTTTTCAGCAAGGCAGTCACATCTTGCTTGCTCTGTGTCTGGATCACGACTGGAGACTGCGCTTCCCTTTTCCCAGCATTCTTATTGCCCCACCTCTACTTCCTGTCTGGTGGCCCCACTTATACTTACTTCCTGGCTACTGGCCAATCAGCATTTTATTAAAAAATAATACAAGTGACAGGATAAAAGACCATTGTTCCACATCACTTCCCCCATTTTTTTAAAACAAGAACTCTGAATCGAATCTTCTTTGTTTAGCTCTTCTACTGACCATTATCTGTAACAACTTGTAACCAACATTCTAAACAAAGGCAAATATTCATAATCCATTTTTTGGGGGGAAAGTGGGTGTAGTTTTTCCAGGCTACTTCCTGCTGATTGGGGGCACTGATAATCTTTTAGGGACCTAAAGAAGCTCTCTTCATATTTTTATGTTAGAGACGGGGTCTTACTAAATTACCCAGGGTGGCCTTGAAATGACAATTCTCCTGCCTCCGCCTGTCAAGCAGCCTGTACCACAAAGCCTGGCTATAAAGGGGTGTCTTACCTAAAGTTCCCTGTGAGCTACCCAGATGGATGTGGAGTAGAGAATAATTCAGCAGCCACCCTGAGCTCTAGATATCAAAAGAACTCCTGTGTAGTAGTGCTCACAGGTTTGTTGCTGCTCGGGCTCTGGGTGGAGATGGACCTTTGGGCAATTCCAGAGCCCTCCCTTTTCACTCTGACCTGTGGAGGAACCTTCCTGCAGAGAGAGATGCTGGGCACAACCTGGGCATTGGCAACAGCTCTGCTCACCTCACGCAAGCATGCTCTGCAACCCCTCCTGGAGAAGCTGAGGTTGTGTCTCGCCCCTCTGGCACAGGAAATGGGAGAAACAAGACACAGGAGGTAGGGAGACCATGTGTTGAAAAACTCACAGGAAGATCCAGACTGAGCACAGCTGTTTAGTCACATTAGCTGAATGTTAATCTGAAGGTTCTCTGGTTGTTATGGAACATTACAAAATAATCAATACATCTATTTAAGGAAATAAAGCACATAAAATGTATTAGCTATTGTAAGTGTACAATTTAATGAGAAGCCTCATAGTTTCCATCTTGAATACCGATTCTAACTAGATATAAGTTCATTAAGTTGTATCGTCTTTGAGTCTGGTTAATCTTGATGTGTGATGCTTTTTGTTTATTATCAAATTTATTTTTTGTAATAAAGTAAAAAAATGAAATAAAAACAACACAAAAGTGGATGAAATGATTCAGCCAGTAAAGGCGCTAGCCGCCAAGCCTGACTACCCGAGTTTTTTACCTGGGACCCACATGGGGTAGAAGGACAAAGGTGACTCTAATAAATCATGTCCTCTGACGTCCACATATGCACCACGGCACATGCATAGATGCATATCACACACACATACACACACACACACACACACACACACTTTAATGCAATTTAAAAGGGAAATAAACATACTCAGTATTTTCAGTATGATAAACTCACTATAATTGGTCTTAGCTGTTTGACAAGCAAAGCGAATGTGTGATCTAGAAAACTATATTTTTAAAATTGAGGCCCAATTTTGGTTTCAGGTGTTCACACATTTCTTTCGCTCCATCAAGATCTTTCTAGTGGCCTCTGAGGAAGGCTCATATTTTATCTCAATGTTGCACCTGTCTGAGGCTGTTGCCTTCCTAGCAACATCACGTTGGTAGCAGGAAGTGGCCATTTTACTGGTGCTCATTTGACAGCAGGGAAGTTGTTTATTTTCATTAGCCTAAAATTCAGATTTTCCCCACTTGGGGTTGTTGGTTGCATTGATTTTTTTTTCTTCTTAAACTGTGTCTTATCAGATCGTTAATATTTTTTTATTTTTATTTTTTTTTAATTTATTTATTTATTAAAGATTTCTGTCTCTTCCCCGCCACCACCTCCCATTTCCCTCCCCTCTACTGTTTGTTGTTCTTGACTTGAAAACAGTAATCTGCATCTACTTTCCCTTAGTATTTTTAAAATACTCATATTTATATTTTCATGGCAACATCCATAAAGTTTTTCAGGATTTCTAGCTTCTTCCTAAACATACCATGAGATTTATCAAGCTAAATCCCACGAACATTTACATACCCATATTTACACCAATGTATATACCCATAGGTGTAGAGATGTAAGCCTGTAGTTCCAGCTACTTGGCAGGTTGAGGCAGGAGGATCACTTGCTAGAGCAAAGTTAATGAGACTCCTATCTTGAAAAACAACAACTTCCTCCATGACCCCATCAAACCACCTCAGATTTTTCAAGGCTATTCGTTGCTCTCCACAAACTGATGGTAAGGCCTTATTGCAGAAGATGATAACACCTACATATCTCATTGAACATGGAGAAGTCAAGTTGGTGCCTGCCTAGAACCTTCACCCCTACTGAGTAGTGTTCATGGTACTGAGGGGCACCCTGCACACTCACTCCCAGAGGAGAGAGAAACACCCACCGAGCTACAAACCCATTGATCTCCAATGGTGACCTGTCTGCATGATATGCTCATGCAATAGTGGCACAAAGTTGTAGGAGTTATCAACCACTATAAAATTCAATTTAAGGTCTGCTCCATGAGCTGGAACCCATACCTGACACAGCTCAGGGGACCAAGAACCTGAGTCTGAATAGGCCTTGGTGTTCTGCTAAAGGAACGCAGCAATAAAATAACTCCTCTCGACATTCTGCTATATCCATAGTCAGTGCCTTAGACAGCCATCACCGGAGGAGCATCCTCCTGCAGTAGATGGGAACAAATACAGACACCCACATCTGAACAATGTGCAGAGTGGGAGACCTTGGAGCACACTCAGTCCTAAACGGGATCTGTTCATCAAAGCCCACCCCTCTGGGTTCAGGAAACTCCACAGAAGAGGAAACAGAAAGAGTGTAAGCCAGAGAAGATGGAAGACACTAGGAAAACTGTACCATCCAGATAATAGGAATGGCGCACAGAGGAACGCACAGAGTCTGTGATAGTGTGCACAGGACCTGCACAGGTCCCAGTATTGAAGGACTGGGACATGAGCTCTCCATCCTTAACCCAGAAGTTATATTCAATTGACAGCTCACAAAGGAAACATTAGTTTTCTCCAATGGAGCTTCACTGGCTGGTTTACAAACCACACTCAAGGGAGGCTTTATCCTAATCAGTAGCTGGGCAACACAAAATAAACTCTGTGGTGTTCTTGGAGATGCTTTGTTTTATAATGCTTTGTTTGGGCACTTTTAAACCTTAGTTGTCTTTTGTTTATGTATATGGTTTCCAGTTTTGTGTTTTTATGTGTGTGCATGTGGATTGTGCTTTTTATCCTCCCACCCCTACCCTGTTTGCTTTATTTTATTCTGATATGTTTGCTTATTAGCTTGTTTTCTTTTTTCCTTCTTCCCTCCCTCCTTCCTTTCCTCTCTTCCTTCCTCCCTCTTTCCTTTAGTCCTCCCTTTGGTTTTTTAAGACAGGGTTTCTCCGTGTAACCCTGTCATTCCTGGAACTCACTCTGTAGATCGGGCTGGCCTTGCAGTCACAGATATTCATCTGCCTCTGCCTCCTAAGTGTTGGGATTAAAGACGTGTGCCACCACTGCCCAGCTAGCTTGTTTTCTAAAGAAAGGGAGAGAAAGAAGAAATGAAACTGGGTGGTTCGGGAGGTTGGGAGGATCTGGGAGGAGACAGGGGAGGGGAATCCATGATCAGAATATACTACATGAAAAATAATTTATTTTCAATTAAAAAAGAAAAGAATATTAACTTTATTTCCTAAAGTTTAGTTTTACTTTTCATATACTCCAAAATCAGTTTTGACTTATCAGTTACTCATTTTCTCCACTCTTGCTGAGAACCACGGGCGTGGGTGAGTCTAAGCAGCCATCCATCGTGGTTCGAAAGTAATTGAATTTTTTCCTTACAGACTTTTCACCATTTGACCTCCTGAAGTCTAGTTGTGGATCTTAAGTGGTGTTATAAGCAGATGAATGGGGAAATACTCTCAATTTCACAAAAATTAAAACTGGCAAAGAAACGAGAATTTTAAGCTCAATTCATTTGTTTCCAGGGAATGTTCTTTCACCAATTTCTCGACTCACCAAACCAGAAGAGCCTGGCATCAGAAAACAAAGGGTTAATCTTTGTAATGTACTGTAGGTATGCAGGTGAAGGTCTCGGGAACCAAACTGTATTTAGTACACAAAAAGTTCCTCTTTTTTAAACTTTTTAAAAAAGTGACAGAAAGTTGTTCCTTAATTAAGAGTCAAATTTCTAAACCACTACTAATTAAGTAGACGTTATTGAGAAAGATGGTAGCTCCCGATGCATTGATTTACACAAGGCGATGGTCATTATCACGCCAATTCAAACCTTCTGGGAAGGCAGAGCACAAACCCGGAACTTAAATAAGATTCAGAGTTATTCTAAAAATGGCATGAGTCAATATTTAATCAATCAGAACAAATCTGTTTTTGTATAAAAATTTAAACACACACAATGAACACCTTGAGACACTTCTGGAATACATAAGGCAAAGAATTAAGAGACAAACACCGTCTTCGCTGGTGAGTAAAACCCTCCGTTGTTGTGGGCTGCTGCATAGCCGCGCGGTGTCGACACGGTATGATAGGGCCGTAGATCATGGTAATAACATTTGCAATAAACAATAACAGAACAAAGCCAACATCTATAAGAATCCCGGGAGGAATTTACGTTATCCATAATTTTTCTTTACATTTGAGAAGCTATGGCAGGAAAGGCCATTACATTCAATGGCACCAATTAATTTCTGCAACTTTTAACGACATCTTTCTGAGTAAAAACCTCACAGAGTGCCCCGAGCGGATGATGGATAGCAGCTCATGTTTGATTTGTACTGGATTCCTGATTTTTTTTCTTTTAGTGTTTTTAAAGAGTCCCTCTGCAGCCAATCAAGCAATCAACATGAAATACTCAGATTCTCTCCTGAAAATACAAGAAAACAAGAAAGACAGCGCGGCCTCCATTGCTGGCTAACAGACGATCGGTGATGTTATTTAAGGACTTTTTGGGATGATGGATTACAGAGGTTTTTTACTTCAAGAGAAAATGACAGCCAGAGAAAACCATTTAACGCTTGTTCTAGCCAGGATGTCAGGGTATCACCCTTCCTTTAAGTAGAGGTTTGTGCTTCATAATTTTCCTTTATTGACTTTTTTAGACTTTACCCAAAAAAGTATTATTTCTCTCTATTGTAGAAAATGCTTCCAGTTTGTGATGTCAGTGGAAAGATTTCAATGGGACAAGTAGGACCACACAATAGCTCATGTGTTTTCGGAGGGCGGGAGGGTGAGAGATGAAACCTTTATCGGCAGGGGATTTGGTCACAGCGCACCTTTCTTTAATCGTGTAAGCTCCGGTTAAAACGTGGTCGAGTAGTTTGCAAAACAGATCTGTAACCTGAAATAGTCTATTCAGCTGTGTGCTAAGAGTACATAAAATACCTTATGTTATTGACTCCTTATAAGGGTCTCCTGTATGGAAAATACGGCGATGGGGAAGCAGGGTGGTGGTGGTGGGAGGCGCTATTAGCATCCAAGCAAGGGGTGTCTGCAAAGCAAAAATGGCACATACTGCCCAGACTGGCCAGTAATACCACAAGGAGAACATGCTGGCTAAGTAAAAATAGTGATCTCATAAATACTGTCTATGGCAGGCGAGGCAGGGCTAAGTTCACATACTTATGGAATACAAGTTAGAGGAGGAGGAAGACCAGGAGGAGTCAACGGCATGCACAAGGGCACAAAGTAGGTAGCAGAGCTGGGGTTATTGAATTTACTCTTATATCCTAGTCTGCTACCTGCAGTTGGATTTTTTGTTGTTGTTAGTTTTTTTTTAATTCTTTGGGGGCTCACCACTCAGCTCTCAAATAAATACACAGAGATTCATTCTTACTTATGAGTGCCCAGCCCTAGCTTGGCTTGTTTCTAGCACATTTTCCTAATTTAAATTATCCCATTTCTCTTCTACATTTTGCCTCTGGGCTTTTTTACCTTTCTTTATTCTATATATCTTTCCTTCCTTCTTAGTCCACGAATGGCTGGGTGCTGCCTGGCTGCTCCCGGTGTCCCCCTCGACCTCTCCTTTTCTTGCTCCTCTCTCTTTATTCTTTAGATTTCTCCTCCTCTTTATTCCCTCTGCCTGGCAGCCCCACCTATCTCTCTCCTTCCTAGCCTTTGGTCATTCAGCTCTTTATTAGACCAATCGGGTGTTTTAGGCAGGCAAAGTAGCACAGCTTCACAGAGTTAAACAAATGCAACATACAATGCAACTCAGCTTTGCATCATTGAACAAATGTTCCACAGCATAAATGAATGTAACACATCTTCATCTAATATCCCACAACAGTGAACAATATATTGTGGTTCTTTGAAAGCAGCACAAATAAAATAATGGTGAATCTTATTACTTAAAAACTAAAGTGGAAATTAGTGAAAAGTTTTCTTATTGATTAGTAACTTAATTATTTCTGAACTATTTTAACCGCTGGTTATGCAAAGGACTCTTAACTATAAGCAAGCCCGTGTTAATAGAAAATTTTATTGTCTAGGTACTTGATAAATGGACCAGCTCCCTGTCTTTCAAATTCTGTAACTTGGGGTTGAGGAGGAGCTCAGCAGTAGAGTGCTTGCCCAAGATGTGTGCAACCCTAGATCAAGTTACCATAAAGGGAAAAAATCCTATTATTTTTCTAGAAATTTCAATGTCCCTAATATACTAACTTAAGAGTTCCAGATTACCCAGAGATCACTGGATCTCTACAAACCTCTGCTGGCAAGGTTGAGAATGACAGACAACTGGGTTAGAAATGAGAAAATTCAGAATTTTCTATGGCTGTCAAAAATTACAAACTGCTGCATGGTTTTAGATTATGTTCGGTTTGAATAGTTAATATGGGTGACTTACAGACCACAGGTGACAATAATGACAAAAGTGGAGCTATTGTTTGGGATCTATTTTTCTTCACTGTTTTTACTTATAATGTTACTACTTAACTCTTCAGCTTCTAAAATATCCTTTCTAGGTAACTCCTCAGGGTCATTGCTCAGGATCCAGAAACTCAAATGATCTCAAAGAGATTTACTCCAACCACATTTTATGAACTTAAGAATGGAAGCTTTGGGGTTGAAATTGCTTGCCCAAGACTATAGACAGAAGTTTCTGTCCTGCTCAGTCCCTCAGCCATTCAGTTGCAAATAAACATACAGAGGACTATACTAATTATAAACTGTTTGGCCTATTGTTCAAGCTTATTACCAACTACCTCTTACAACTTATATTACACATAATTCTTATTTATGTTTAGCCACATAGCTTGGTACCTTTTCTCACTAAGGCATTATCATTTTGCTTCCTTTGCTTCTGAATGATGATCGCATCTCTGCCTTTCTTCTTCCCAGAATTCTCATAGTCTGGTTGCCCTTCCTATACTTCCTGCCTGGCTACTGGCCAATCAGTGTTTTATTAAAGCAATATGAGTGACAAGTCTTTACAGCGTACAAGAGCATTATCCCACTGCACAAGACTACTGAGTTAGCCTGTACTAGCTCACGATAGAACCCTAGGACTAGACCCCTGGTAAGTCGTCCTGTTTACAGTATCAAAGTAGAGTAAAGAAGAGATAGGATAGTATATTGTTCTCCTCAAAAACCTATATGAGTCCTGTTAGATACTGGAATATTCTTCTGTCTGTCCTTAAGGAGCCACACAATAAACATTGCTTAGGAAAATCAGGTTCAGGGCTGGGCATGGCTCAGTGCTCTCCCAATTTTCTAGAGGCTCTACAATCAACCCCTACCAGTGGGGTGGGAGTGGGGGAGCCAAAGTTGAGTTGGACTTTCCACAGGACAGGGAACCCTGATTACTTTTCAGGCTGAGGAGGGGGGGGGACTTAATTGGGGGAGGGGGAGGGAAATGGGAGGCGGTGGCGGGGAAGAGACAGAAATCTTTAATAAATAAATAAATAAACAAACAAATAAATAAATAAATAATCAAGTCAGATTCAAAGGCCAAAAAAAAAAATCTTAAAGCATTCCCCTGGAGTATTCCAAATAGTCAGTGTTGGTTCTTGCCGTCCCCATTCTTCTCAGCCTTCCTTCCTTCCTTCCTTCCTTCCTTCCTTCCTTCCTTCCTTCCTTCCTTCCTTCCTTCCTTCCTTCCTTTTTTCTCCCCCCCTCTCCCTCCCTCCCTCCCTCCCTCCCTCCCTCCCTCCCTCCCTTCCTCCCTCCCTTCTTTCTTTCCTTCCTTCATTCCTTGCCCCTTCCCCTCCTCTCCTCATTGTGTGACTCTGGCCTAGAACTCCTGTGAAGATCAGGCTGAAACCGGTCTGCCTCAGCCTCCTGAGTGCTGGGATTAAAAGTGTCTGCTACTGCACCTGCCTTACCTCTTTTATTTCTATAAAACAAAATGCACTCCCTGTATCAGAGAAGTGATTTCCTTATTCAACTTTAAACAAGTGTAAAGAATGGGAAAGGCAGGTTGAGAGGTCCAGAAGAGAGAAGAAGAGAAATGAAATATGGACAGAAGAAGATACAGAGTGAGCGCCAAGGTGGCACACCACACGGGATGCTATCATTATTTAATAATAAAATCAAGGGAGATAACAGGTGCTGGTGAGAATGTGGAACACATACACGTGGGATTATCATATGATTTAGCTGTTGGATAGGACTCAACATGGTAAACCAGGGGTAGGTATTTATTCATTCACAATACCTGAAAAGTTCAGGTCACCCACATGTTAATTGGCAGAAGAGTGGTTCGCCCAGAAGTGGAATAGTAGATCCGCATGTTAACTGATGAAGGATGGTCCACACACCGTGGGATATTACATCCACATAAAGGAAGGACATGTTGGTGAGTGTGGTCATATAAGACAACCCTAGTGCAGTAAAGAAGTCTGAAGAAGACTTATGTGAGATACTTGGCGATATTAGAGGTCGGTTCATACACAGAAGAAGGAAGCTGCAGGTGGAGGCAGAAAAAGACCACGGGTGGGAAAGGAAATAGTAAGCGAGCACTCTTTGGGGACAGTTTCACTGAGGGAAGATGAAAGTTTTCTGGGGCAGGAGGTGGTGGTGACTTCACAGCCACCCGAATGTATGCAAGGCCATGGACTTGTGCTCTTAAAATACCGAAGATTTTCTTTTTCATGCAATATGTTTTAATCTACACAAGGATATTGGAAAAACTTAGGAAATAAAAAAATTAAAATAATCTTCATATTTTAATATGTAACTCACCCTCTTTCTTAAGAAATATTTATTATTTTTAGCAAAGATGATTATTTTACTTTCAAGAAAAGCAGTTATTGTTTGTAAAGGTTGAATTGGAGATAATTCTTCTCTCTCTCCCCTCTGGCAGTCTCTGCCAGCAGATACACTGGTGAACTCTTTCCAGCTAAGGAAATGGATCAGAGGTTTCACAACTAGACACTTTATAGAGCCAGAATCTTTCCCCCTTGTGCAGCGCAATATCTGCTTTGATTATTTTTATTTGAAAATAAATAGCTAAGTCTTTATTTTTGTAATACTCTCTCTGATCGATCCAAAGGCAGCAGCCATGAAATATTTGTTCTTTCTGCTCTTTTACAGTTAGTTTTTCTTTAATTACAGGAAACTCTCATTATAAATATGTTCTGTGTTATCAGGCAGCATTAGCTATTGGATACTGAGCCTCCACGCCAAATTAATTTTCATCTTTACAGCTCCTACCTTGCAAGAATGTTCCAGCGTTTCCCATACCCATTTAGAGATCCATCAATGGACAAACTGCAGAAGCAGAGGTAATACCAGGCATTAAATTTAAGATATTGAAGTCGATGCTCATTTCATATACACAGTATCTTGAGATGAATACCTGCCTAATCACCACTGCAAGTCTCTTACAGCCACTATGCAAAGATGCTTTAGGAGGCTCTGACCGGGAGCAAGGTGACATGCTATGTTGCTCTGAGACAAAGGGACAAAGGACAAGGGTCCTTGCACCAAAGGGTTTTTACCAGTGAGTACAGGCATTCCATGGACAGAACTAGTATACTGGTTTTACATAATTTTGTGATTGGAATGGTTTCATAGCCTTTCCACCCCAGTGTTGCCAGGAAATGTGTCTGCTTGTGAATCCCCACTTCCTAGGTGTCTCCTAGTTAGCTTCAGCACCCGACTTGACAAGGTTCAGAGTTATCGGAGAGAGTCTCAGCTGGGGGACTGCCTTGATTAGACAGGGACTGTGCCATCCCCAGGCGTTTGGGCCAGCGCTGTATGAGGAAGGTAGCTGAGCATGAGGAGGAGAGCTCACCAGTAGGCACCATTTCTCCATGGTTTCTGCTTCGCATTTCTGCCCTGAATTTCCTCAATGATGAGCTGTAAGCTGGAGGATGAAACAAACCCTTTTCTCCCCAAGTTGCTTTTGGTTGTGGTGTTTATCACGGCATCAGAATGCAGACTGGGGCATGATGTATGAACAGGGACCGTCATGCCACAGGGCTTTCTATTTACACTAGCGTAATGCGATCATTTCAAGGGTGTCTAGTCCAGACCAATAACCGACCTGTTTGTTAATAGGGATTTCCAAGAGACCCTCCTATCCTGGTTAGAGAATAGTGATAGGAATTTGTCTCCGAGACTCTGAGCCCTGGCCTCCATGTGCTTGTGTTTCTGTGCCCCCTAAACTGCTCTGTTGTCATCCTTACTTGGTCCTGTTCACATCTCTGCTTGGAAAGATGAGCCTTAAATCCAGACTTCAAAATGCTGATAAATCAGGTGTTTCCTTTCTCTCGAGTCTGTAGAAGTCACAATAGTCAAGAGGGGAAAACAAAAGCCCCAGTTCCCGAGATCAGCTGCCCATTAATGGGAGAATGAATGAAGTATGGTATACCGTATGAGAAATACTATCCAGTCAAGAAAGGAAACAACATACCTTTGCATGTTACAACATGGATGAAACCAAAACATGTTAAGTGAAAAAAATTCATATAAAGGATTGCGTATTATATGGTGCCATTTATAAGAAATGTCCAGAATAGGTAAATCCATACAGGAAACACCTAGCAGTTGCCAAAAGGGACTTCAGGCAGGAGTGGTAGGAAAATGAGGAGCAAATGTTTAATATTTACAGTGTTTCATTTGGGAACGATGGAAATGTTTAGGAAATATGGCTGATGAGATGGTAAGTAGGGTAATGCGCTTGCTGCCAGGCCTGGTGACCTGACTTCCATCACTGTGTCCTACATGCTGGAAAGAGAGAGCCAAAGCCCACAACCTGTCCTGTGACCTCTACATACGTCACATAACACACACGCATGCACGCACACACACACACACACGCGCACGCGCGCATACACACGCACACACACATGTGTGCACGCACGCGCGCACGAAGTAAATAAATAGATAAATAAATAATGAAATGCTTTGGAACTAAATGGAGTTAATGACTACATAACATTGCAGGCACACCAAATGCTACTGAATTATATACTATAATTTGTTTTTATCTTTCTTGGCCATGAACTCCCTCTCAGTTTAGAAGCAATGGTTAGGAAATTTGTAGAACTGATACACACTTTTACCTTAACATGTGATGAAATGTTGTCCTACCAGTATCCAGGCAGCTAATTTTCAGCAGGTATGACTTAAGTCAGAGATCATCAGTGCCTCCGAGGCTTTGAAAACCGTCACCATCAACACGGGTGTCAGCCTTAATGACTTCGAAAGCTGGATCGCCACGTGTCGTCTTCTCCGTGAGTAGAGGTTTCCTTTGCTAGCGTGTCACTCGGGTTTCCACGCCCATGTCCCTTCCTGTTATACCATAACCTCTGTGTAGCCTGCTCTACATTTCCATCCCATAATCTTCCCTTTCTTTCTGATGTATCAGTCCTTAAAAATGGCTGTGTTTATTTGCATGTAGTATTTGCTTATCCAAATACTACTTTTCTTGTATTGAAAGTACAAAGACTGTCCCAAGTCACCTCAGACAAGGAGGTCTATGCAGGTGAGCAGCACCAAGGTGAGGAGGGGCAGGCTAGTCTCTGTCTCCTTAAGTGCAAATAAATCTCTTCCTGCCTCCCTCGTGAACATCGTTTGGCTTCTGCTGGGCTGTCTTCTCCTCAGTGACACCTATTCCAACATTTTCTTGACTTTTTTTTTGATTCGATCAAAGCATAACAAAGCCTGCAACACATTCCAGGAGTAAAGTAGTGGGGAGATGCCTCACACCGCATAACGACTGCCCGGCTCTTCTCCATGCCGCAACGTAACTCTGATCTACACAGGTACTAAGTCGCGGGTGATTTGTGCTAAGGGTGCATCTGCTTTGTACAAAGACAACTGTTTTATCCTAGAGTCCGGCTCTGTAGATTTATCTCCCACAATTACAGGGCTTTGATCAGCTCAGAATAGGTGATGTCATGGGGTATGTAGCTGCCCTTTTTCCGTGCACTTCCCTTATCAGGATACATGTCTGTTGATTTGTGGGAAGCTGGCTGTTTTTCGTTCCTGACAAACGCCAGTGATTAAAATGTAGTGGCTTGCTCTTGTTCCTCTGATAAAGGTGACAGCTGCAGAGTTGGCAGTGGTGGTGGATATCGTCCATGCAGATTGCTTTTTAATGAAAGCAATATATTATCTACCTTGAGACCCCAAAGCCTTACCTTGTTAATGTATTTTATCCTGGCACCCCATTTATCTATGAATTAGTTGCATTAAATACACTCCTTACTATTTATCCAGCCTTTAAAGAGTTTTTCTAGTGAGAAGGTTTTGCTTTCTTCCTTCCCTTTAATAATTACGCTCAATAACAGCCACGCCAGTATTTTAAACCGTAGTTTTGTATAAAACACCGCCAGGTGGAAATATATTAGAGTACCTCCGGAGCTAAGACCTTGAAAATCCTTTGCTACACTGAGCCAGTACAGGAATAACGAAAGGCAGACATGGCCATGGTGCCTGTTTCTCAGCACTGTTTTATGGGGGTGGCAATAATATTAAAAAGCCAAACCTACTGAAAGGCATGGTTAACCACATCAAAAGACAAAGCCAACTTGCACATGTGCTTGTGTCAGGGGCTGTGCAAGCCGAAAGTTTACTTAAAGTTTAGATTTAAAGCTTTTAACAGTACGGAATGGAACACTAGTATATGCAGGATAATGAAAAACCCAAAAACCAGCCCTAGAAACCTCAGCAAACCCTTAGTAATGTAATAATGTCTTTGCATCTCAACAGGACATATACAATGGTGTCATAGTTATATAGAGTGCTTGTCATTCTGCTGGGAGTGACTGGCGCCTCTTGCCCTCCCAGAGGACTGCAGAGCGAGGCACCAACTCCACACTGTGGCTTCGCAAATAACTACAGCTCGGAGACCTTGTAATGACCCACACACCAAAATTGGAAACAAATAACTATTTGGCGAATGTGTCTTCTCTGACCTAAACCCGATATTAAACTTTTTACAGAACAATAAATCAAATCCATTAAAGACAAAAAAGCCCAGTGAACCAGTCTGAACTAAATCCAAACCTACATATTTTCTCAAACAACTGAACTGTAACAAAACCAAAACATCAAAATATTTTCCAGCCTGAATCGATATGTCATTTGTTTCCAGCCTCTCAGCCATGTTTTCTATTTCAGGATTATTGTCAAGTGCTAACCATCCCATTAAAGAGGAAGCAGGGAGAGGAAGTGAAAGTCGTGTTTAGTACCTCAGACAAGTAAAACAAACAAAAAACAAAAACTGTAATGAATTATTTGAAAAGTACGTTTTAGAATGCATGCAGTCAAAGAGATGGTGGAATATGATCTATCAGGAAGAAGAAAATGTCAGCATATCATGCTTTAACACACCAAAAAGATGCAGCTACTGGGAATGACTGAGTAGACATGGGGTCCAGGTCCCCCACTGTCAAACATATGAGTTACGTTAGACGTGAATGCAACTTTTAAGTTGGATCCCAGAGAATTCCTCGACCTCGGAATTCTCCTCCTTTGATAGCTAGTTTTTCTTAAGTATGAGTGATACTGAAAAGTGTGCAGAAGGAAATGTGGGGATGAGCCTTGCAGAAGACAAGAAAATCCAGAACCTTGATGTTTCTGGTACCCCAGACAGATTAAGATTTTTGATGGTTCTAAAAAAGTAATTCATACTTAATATAACACGAATCTCCATATACATTTTTATGAATTTTTTGTGGTGTAGATTTAGGATTATACCTTTGAAATGTATTTGCCCTTTATATTTAACTAACCTGTTGCATCCATATACATGTATGTGCACATATGAACACGTTTATCTAAAGGAATTGAGTTTCTCGTTGATGGCATTATCTTTATGGAAAAATAAAGATAAGAATCCATGAGATTTCAAAAGAAATGCAAAACAAAACCCACCTTTTTCTGCATTATTTCTAAAGCAAAAGATGAGAAAGTAGATGTTTGATATGTATTTGATATTTGCAAGATAATAAAAATTTCCTTTGATTTTGAACACTTAAAGCAGTAACCCCGAACGAGAGATTTACCCATACTGAGTATATAAATCTATGGCTGTTACTGGTTGCTAATGACCACCTCTCTTCTTCTTAGGACTCAGCCTACAGTGGCCACATGATTAGGTTCTATCAACAGAGTGTGGGAAGGGGTAGTTTGATGTGTGCCTCTCTAACTGACCATTGTCTACCCCATTTTGCTTCCTGGTTGTCCTAGAAGCTGGGTTTTATGATGGCAAAAACCTAATAAGAAAGAGTAGACCTTGAGTGAGTCCCCAAGTCACCATTTGAAAGAAAGCACCCCGAGAGTTTCTGTGAGCATGATAATGTCCTATTCTGCCGGCGTGTTGCGGTTCCAACTCCTGTCTTCTGAGTGTTGCCTTAACCTACAGTCTGCATATGCACATGTACGTTGGATGTAGGGTCTTGCTGCAGAATCTAGGCTGGGCTTGAATTTATTCTGTAGACCAGGCTGTCTTCAAACTTGCAATCCTTCTGCCTCCGCCTCTCAAGTAGTTCACAGTCTAAATATCCCGAAGAGTCACAGTGACTACTCTGCCATGGTAGAGGCCACGGATGGGTGGAATTTCCTTCCTTATACTGTCAGAGGCACCTTCATTTTCTGCCACACGTGTGTATAACATCTGCAGCTAACATACACAAATTAACTATTTTCATGTTATAAAAATTAGATCAAAGGCATGTAATTTGATGATGTGCCATGATGTGTTGATGATATTCAGAAACCATGAAAACTGTGTGGGAAGAACAGCTCATGCTTGTAAAATCGGAAGGGTCCGGTGGGGCGGCGGCGGGGGGGGGGGGGGGGGGGGGGGGAGGCGGGGCGCGATGATCTTTTCTCTTTCTCCTCTGAACTAACTTGGTTTTATCGAATAGAAAAGCGGTGATTTTATGTTAAGGAATATAGAAGGTCAACTCCTGTGGGTAGCCTTCTACACACAGCTGTGTGTGTGTACTCCTCAGGGCTCACACCTAGACATGGCTAAGCACATGGTTGTAGCATGAACGAATATCCAACACACCTAAAAGTCCCATTGCATCATTGCCTAACTTTCCGGCAAACATAAGGGCCAACTATCATCTGAGAGCCAACCCAAGTACAGAAGAAGATGTTCGTTTTCTTTTATATTTGCTAAATTTTATTTTAGGCTCAATTATATGGTTGATAACACTTTTCAGGATGGCCTTTATTTTTATTATGCAATCAGCTCTACGTCATTTACTTTATTAAAGTTAGGTGAATATTGAGCCGTATTTGCATTGTGCCTGTGATCGTAGTTTACTTGTGTGTCTCTCACTTGGTGGCAACAGACGTGTTCTGTCTGAAGTTCATGGGATGCTGAACACGTAGTTAATAGTTTATGTCCCAATACAGTTATGTATTTTTAGAGATATGGGTTGCACTGTCTGATGACTGGGGACTCTTGGGTGTGAGATTTGCTCATATAAGCTAATAAATTAGCTTAGTATTTTATGGATCCTGGACAAAGCCAGATGATTACTGAATCAGAAACCAAAAGGGCTTCATATGGATATGAGTTTGCCTAACTTGGCGCCTGTACCTGTTTCCCCATAAGTTGCAGTTCTAATGAGTCTGCTTTTCTTTTTTGTCTAGTCATTATCAAACAATAACTGAGACTATTAAGGGACCCACGGGAGACCTAAAGCAAAGATCTCCCCGTATTTTCCAGAGTGTCTAGTAAAGGCTGCACTAGCACCCTCATGTCAACATCTGTGTGATTCTGTTTGCTAACAGATTTCCTTTCCCAGGTCCTCTCTTCTCTTTCTCAAAAAGAAAAAAAAGTATCCTTTTAGGTTGTTGCAGATAACAGGTAGTTTTCAGGTTCTAGATCTCTCTTGAAAAGACTTCTGATGACCACAGGATGGCTTTCAGGGAGAAAGTCCACTATCAGTGGATGGTGGTGGCACATAGCTGTGATCCCAGCACTTGGAAGGCAGAGGCAGGTGGTTCTCTGAGTTAGAGGCCAGCATGGAATACATAGCAAGTTCCAAGCTTGTCAGGGCTCTATAGTGAGACCCTGAAAAAAATAAAATGCATTGTTTATTGAGAAAAAAGTGTGTACCATGTTGTTATGTTATTGTGCTTGAACTGTCTAGCCAGGGTGTTCCAGAGAGCAGCATTGTCTTTGACCAAGCTGCTGATGTTGCCTTTGACAGTGGATACTAAAGTTCTCTCAATATGCTTGTGTGTGGCCATAAGCCTGGGACTGAGGAAAAAAAGGGGGGGGGTGTGGGGGGCGGTAGGTGTGAATGGCCTGATGTGAAGAGTTTCTGGCCTCAGTCATCAGTGGAATTGCATTTCTGAGCACCCTGTGGCTCAGGGGACTTTGCTTTTACAAGCCCAAAGTGTCTTGTAACATGTGGGCAGTAAGGCCCATAAACACTGTGACACATTTGCACTAACGGGTTCTAACATTTAAAGACTTAGTTAATGGATCCTGTGGAAGTTTGGCTCTTAATTCTTGCTGAGAGTAAATTGTGTCGAAAAATGCTTCAACCCAGTCTTCATTTGGTAAATTAGTAGCTTGACATGTGCTAATATGTTAAGAAATACTAAGGGTGAAAGGGGCCTTCGTGGAGAAAACAGAAAGTAAAACTAAAATTTGGTCCAAAATTTTCCTAGTGGTTACCGAAACCAGGGCAACCTTGACCATCACGCTCTCCCTGAGCAAGCATGGCTGCCCTGCTGTGTGAACCTCCTCCTCTCGCTACTTCACCATCTCAGTTTCAGGAGCATCCAGATCTCCAATTGACCAAAATGACCTTGTGAGGCAAAAGAAGCAACTGTCTCCAGCCGTAGATTACCAGAAAACAAAGAAAGAGATCATCAGAGATCTAAATAAAAGCGAGCAACAGCGAAGATTCCCAGTAAATCATAGAGCGCAGTGCAGTGAGATAGCACTCTCTATACACAATTACGCTGTTTGGCTCCCATGATAGCCTTTAAATGTGACATGTTATTTGACATGTTTGCAATTAGGGCTTAGGAAAAAAAAATCAATTTTTTTCTATTCCAGTTAAAATAAAAAATGTACTGTTTTCCAATGTAATGCACCTTTTTAAAAATTCAAGACAGACAAAAAAAGTACCAGTAGAGCAAACATATCACAGCGACATTATGAAGATAGACATTTTAAGTCCAATTTTATTAGATCTTGTGAAAGGGCAGAATGCAGGAGTAATTACCGGCATGCTGTATTTACTTCCACATCGTTATCCTGAGTCATGCTGCCCCCGACTGTGAGTGGGCAACACGTTGGCAGGAGTGGGCAGTCTACGAAGTCCTTTGGGAACTGTCCCACTGAGGATCGGCTCCTTCCGTCCTCATCTGGAGACGCAGGAGGACCAGAGGAGGGAGCTCTCCATCCCTAGCCTCCCGCCCTTCTTCAGGGTCAGTCACAAACTGCCCTGAGTTCGTATACACCGGCTAAGGACAAATACCCCAAGGTCAGATTCTCAACCGAACAGATGCTTTCCATTTTGCCATTTTTCCCTTTCCATAGCTTCTTATGCTTCTTAGATCCACTAAAAATCTGTGGTTAAACATTTGGTTACTTTCCCTCTTCTAGGAAGACATTTTGACCTTACCCTATTTGCCTCAACCACACTTGTAAGTGGTATGTCATAGTAATAATAACAGCAGAAGATTTGCATCGATGGAGCAGGCCCCATACTTCAGGCACTTCCCTTGTGACTTTCTGAATTGTCTCGGCTGACCTCCCTGGGACCCTGTAGTAGCCAATCTTCAAAAGACTAAGGGATTCCGACAAATCCCAAGTAAACCATTCTCGTTCTTCTGTTTGCCTAATTATAGCTTAGTTGTCATAAAGACTTTGCTGTTCATCTCAGACTGGCCTGCTACTGTTCCAGAACTTTCACCCTGGTCTCCTTGGTGTCTTGTTACCCCAGGAGTGAAACTCTGGGATGGATTTTTAGCTAGAACAAACCAAGCTTTGCAATAACCCAAAAACCTGCTGGTCCTGATCTTTCATACTGTGACTACGTCACCAAGAGGGCAAAAGGGACTTTGCAAATATGACTGAGATGGGAATGCCATTCCGTATTGTTCAGCGGGTGCAGTTTCCAAGGTCTCTGCAGGAGAATGACAGTGTCAGAGTAAGAGAGAGATTGGGAGAGGAAAGTGATGGCGGGGGTGGGTGGTGGGTGGAGGGACCTTGGTAGGAATTCAGGTGGTGATGGAAAAACCACGAATAGATGCATGTCCCTTAGCTTCTATAACGAATATAGCTCCTTTGATCTGAGGCCACTGAAACCCATTGTGGATTCTTGACCTCCAGAAAGACAAAGAATATGTGTTGCTTTAAGCCACAAAGTTCTGGTAATTTATTTCGGCAGCTTTGGTAGCAAATTCGAGCTTTCTTGCTATCTTAAGTGTTATTATATGGCCTGAAGAACTACCAGGGTTTGTGAGGGGCAATTTTAATTGGCAGCTTGACCCAATTTAGAATCCCTTAGGAAGGGGTTATTCCAACAAGGCTGGCCTGTGGGCGTGTCTGTGGAGGATGGGTTTGATTATGTTAGTTGATATTGGAAAACACAGCCCAGAAGGAGGTGGCGTCAGACCCTGAATTGGATAAAAGAGAAGATGAGCAGAATCTCACCATGTGTGGATTCATTCTCTGTCTGCTCCTGGATTTCCACACATAGATTCACTGTCTCCTGGGAGTGGGAGCAAAAAAAACCAAAACAAAACAAAATCAACGGTTCCTCCTCTAAGTTGCTTTGGTCAGCAACAGGGAAAGAAACTAAGACAGGGTCCCAGAGAGGAGCCTGTAGAACCTGGAGGGCCTCTTGGGAGGAAGCCATCCCGAGAGGCCCTCAGGTCAGGCAGAGGCAGAGGCTCGCACCCAGGGCTGCACCCTCACTGCGATCACCAGCAGCACGTTCAGTGGGTTAAATCGCCCAGGGAGGGGATAATGATTCAGGACACAGAACTCAGGAAGCCGCTGCGCTCACAGCTGCGGTGGTTACCACAGACCAGGATTGGGTCTAGATTAAAGTCAGCCATGGGAGGAAGCACAAGGGATAGCGACCTGGGAGCGTCCCAAACCCAGAGGCTCCCACCGAATCCTGTACAGTCTCACGTTCCTGGCACCCACATGTGACAGAGTTGGTATGTGGCAGGACGGGATTGCCAACCAAGGAGTCTCAAGGGAGATTTCATTGGGGCTCCATCACATGGGCACAGTTAGTGATTGATTGCCTGTGTGCTTGATCTCAGAGTTTGCAAGTCAACTGATACTGTGTGACTCAGAAACTCTATCCTATTTTGTGCTGTGGTGTGTTTTGGGTCAGTCCCAAACCTAAATACAATCCGGTGTGTGTGTGTGTGTGTGTCCAGTTTGTGCTGAATATTACAAGGTTAGACTATTCGGCTTGACCCAAAGACTCCCAGGTACACCTACAGAATTGATTAAATATAAAAACTAACTGAATGGCATCTTTCACTTGGGAAAATTATATTCTGTATTTTCTGAAGAGAGAAGCCACTGCAGGATTCAATGCCCAGGAACAGAGTATAAAAAGTCGTTCACCTTCTGTGTGATTTTTTTAGTTAATCATCTACCTAATTTTAATGTGTAAAATAGAAATAAGTGGTTTTTCAAAAGGAGAGCATACAACATAGTTTAATAACATTAGTCCTAGCTCATGTCTATAATCCCAGCACTTGGGATGCTGAAACAGGAGGATTGCCATGACTTGAAGGAAAAGCTGAGCTATGTGGTTCCATGCCAGCCTGGGGTCCGGAGTGAGACCCCGTCTTTCTTTCTTTCTTTCTTTCTTTCTTTCTTTCTTTCTTTCTTTCTTTCTTTCTTTCTTTCTTTCTTCTAAGACATGGTTTCTCTATGTAGTTCTGGCTGTCCCGGAGCTCACTATGTAGACCAGGCTGGTCTCAAACTCTGAGCATCTGCCTCTGCTTCCTGAGTACTGGGATTAAAGGCTGAGACCCTGTCTTAAAGAATTTAACTAACTAACTAAATACCAAAAACTTAGGGGGAAACGTTGTTTTCTGTAGTAAAGCCTCTGGGGAAACAGAATAAAAATCACCAGAGGTGAGGGATGGGGTGGAGGATGGGAGTGGGGAATGGAGGTGAGTGGGTGGTGGGTGGAGGTCGGGGTGAGTAGGTGGTATATGAGGGTGGGTTGTGGTGGTAAATGGGGTGGGGATTGTGGGGGTGGATGGAGGTGGGGTAGGGCATGGGGTAAGTGGGAGGTAGGGGTGGGGGATGGGTATAGTCTTATTATCTTAAGAGCTACTTGCTTAGACATTTCCACAAACTCAAAAGATTCAGCAGGTTGACAATACAGAATTCTTTATAAAATCTGAATTTCAGATAAATGCTGAAAAAAGTTCTCTCTCTATACCCCAGATGTATGTACAATTACTACATGCCATTCAAGTTATGTGTGAGTATATGGGTATATATGAGATTTCGGGGCTGGAACCCAGGGTCTTATGTGTATTAGGTAAGTGCTGTATCAGTAAGCAATATCCTCAGCTCTCAATAAACATGTTAGGGTAAAAAAATCAGTTAAAACCCGGCTTACGAAAGTGCATAGAGTATGATCTCATCGAATTAACGCTTGTATTTGAGTGCTTGTTTACACTTATATTTACACACGTACTCAAAACGGGTGGAGGGAGGTAGGAGAGAAAAATGATGGGTACATGCAACATCTCCACATGGTAAGTGTGTGAAGACTTCTTTATTTCCCTCCCCCCTCCTTCCCTCCCTCCCTCCCTCCTTCCCTCCCTCCCTTCCTTCTTTCTCCTTTAAAAAAATATTTATTTATTTATTTTTAGAATGAGGCTCATGTAGCCTAGTCAGGTCTTTAACTTGCTACGTTGCAGAGAATGATCTTGAATTTCTGCTCCCCCTCCCACCTCCCAAATGCTAAGATTATTTGCATGCGCTATCCTGCTCAGTTGATGTGGTTCTAGGGAACCCAAGGCTTCTTGCACACTGGATTAATTCTCTACCAACCGAACTTCATCCTTAGCACAACAAAGGTTTTTACTCTATTGTAATTCTCATTAGTGTCATTTTCATTGTACATCTTATTATTATAACGTAAAATATTTAAGACTGCTTGTCCTTCCATTTCTTCTAACAATAAATATTCTTCAATGCATTGCGTATAAAATATAGCTGAAGCTCATTGGAGAAAAACATAGTATTTCCTCCTTTGTTCGACTGAACATTGACTAAGCAGTTTCTGAGTTCCCCTCCTTAAGATGCCAAGGATCTCCATAGTGACAGCAGGCCTGGTAAGTGTTGGTGGCCACAGCGATGATCTTGGAGGTTTTCTTTGTTGCAGGAGTGGAGGGGAGTTAAAATGTGGCTTCTGCATGACTACCTTTCCCTTGCTATTTTTAGCACATAATCTCTTGTTCATTCTGAGGAGCCAAGACATGACTTTCCTATTTCACCACCGTGCCTTTGTCAGGGAGTGAGATTAAAGGGGCTGGAGTGAAATTTAAAAGCCTATGAACGTTTTCTTTTTTTTCTTGAAGGCACCCAGATGGTTAATTCATAAAAGATGAAAATTCGTACATTCGCCCCAAAGATGTGCTCTGCTTTTTCTGGTCCACGAAAAGCACTGTGGTCAGCACCACGAGGAGAAACTGAATACTCTTGAGAAGAGAGAGAGAAAAAATAAGATCTTATTTAGTTTGGATTCATTTTGAATGACTTCCTTCTTACCACGAGTCCTGTGGATTTTGTTCTCACTGTAGAAAGAAGAGATAAAATAAAACAAAGTCAGGGGAAGGAAAAGGGAAAACACTTCTGTCACCATGGATGGTCCTGGGAGAAATCAAGGAGAGAAACGGGAAGCCTTTAAAAAAGGAAGCCCGGTGCTCTCGTGTGCTCTGACCAGAAAAACACACCTTCTTGGGGCACATGGAAAATTTCCCCCACCAGCCTTCTTCCTGGGCCTACTCCGGTCAGGCTGACAGCCATGCCCCACAAGCAAACACGGAGCATCTAGATTTTATGACAGAAGTGTGAACATTTATTCCTCCGACAACGTACCGCAAGACTGCTTTGTGGCGGCCACTAAGATCTCAGAATGGTCCCTCTGAGGGAGAAGAAGGGGTTAAGAGAGTCAGGTCATGTGAGGGCTGAGCTTTCTGCCAGCTGCCACCTTCTGGGTAGTATAATTTCCACAAATCAATAACAGAAAGCTACTGCGAGGACATAAGATGCGGAATAACCAAATGGGAAAGAAAGCAGGGGACAAGGGAGGGAGCGCCACTTGCTCATCTGGGTGGTGCTGGTTGGAGGCCATGGAGAAGGCTTCTCAGGACAGTGAACTGCTCAGCTGAGCCTTGAAGAGCTGGCGGGGACGGTAGGCAGAGGGGAGCAGAGGGGTCGTGAAGTTGTAGGGTCCAGGATACAACTGGGAAATCTGTGGAGAGAGACGGGAGCCTAACTTTACGGTTGGAGCTGAGGCTGTGGGGATAAAGGGACAGGGCAGGTACCAAATGTATTTACAAGACAAAGTAGACAAAATTGGGTGAGAAATGAAGCGTGCTTGGTGGAGATCATGGGCAGTCGCGTGGGACAGGCTTCTCTGCTGCCTCTCGAACAGCTGAAGATAGTGATAGGGTCCCTGGTGATGAAGGCGATGAGGCCCACATAGTAATGACATCATCCACTAAGGTATAGTTAAGGAAAAGGGGGAATTAGGGACAGGAATAATGACGATTTGGGTTTGAACATCCTGAGTTTCAGATTTCTGGTGGATTGTGCTTTCCAGACATAGTTCCAATTATTATCTTGGATCCCATGTGCTCTTTTCCCCTATGTGATGCGGACACATTTTGTAATGGAGAGCTAAGGGGGTTCTGTGTTCTGCTTTGAGCCTGGGTAGGCCTTTTGTAGGCAGAGTTTTACATGGGACTATGGATCAGCTCTGCTCCACCAGCCTGGCTCCCAAATAACTACACAGAGAATTAATATTATTTACAAATGGTAGGCTGATAGCTTATGCTTGTTATTAACTAGCTCTTACAACTTAAATTAACCCATATGTATACATAAATATACATATATATGGGTTATTATATATGTATACACACATACACACACACACACACACACACACACACACACACACACACACACACACATATATATATATATATATATATATATATATATATATATATATATATATATACATATAGTTTTTCAAGACAGGGTTTCTCTGTGTAAAAGCCCAGGCTATCCTGGAATTTGCTTTGTAGACCAGGCTGGCCTTCAATTCACAGGATCTACTTCCCTCAGCCTCCCAAGTGCTGGGAATAAAGATCTTGCCATCACGACCCATCTTAACCCATATTTTTATCTGCGTTCTACCACGTGGCTCGGTACCTTATCTCAGTATTCATCTCCTGATTTCTCTGCCTCTCATTTGCAGCCTCTGAGACTCTGCCCTTCTTCTTCCCAGAATCCTCCTAGCCTGGTTCTCCCGCCCAATCTTTTCCCGCCCAGCATAGGCCAGTCAGCTCTTTGTTAACCCATGAAAGTAATACATATTTACAGTGTCCACAGATAGTTCCACAGCAGCTTTGTCATTGCCATGACAAAGGCATAAGGGAATCTCTTCTCTGTCTTCCAAGTCTTGCTCTATGTACCATGCTCTGCCGTCCTGGGATGCTGCCTTCCAGACAGCTGTAAGACAGAAAAAAAAAACCTGACTCCTGTAGAGAAATCGTGTGGAGGGATCCCACGGAAGCCTAGCTCACAGACTAGCTGAGATCCCAGCCAGAAGGAGTATCGGCTGTCAGATATGCAAACATATACATACACAGATGATTTTAGGTCACAACGACTGAATAGCTAACAAACGACTCTGGAATATTCTGCTGGAGTTCCAAATCCTTCACAGACAAGTCCTCTCAACCTCAGAGCCGTCTCTCCAGGCCCATCTGCTAGACCTTTAAGAAGGTTCAGTGTGACGGAGTGAGGTGATCAGAGCTGGACATAAAAAACCCAGTGGTATTTCTTTTCAGCAGAGCGAATTCTGACCCTAAACCCGGGTTTCCTCAGGAACATCGTGGCATAAAATGTACTAAGCACCCTGCAGAATTTTTAGGAAGATTAATTAAGTAGACAAATGATGTCGTACGTATGTCCCAATTTACTGGGTCAGAGGCTGTGCAAACGGGATGTACAAATATAATGTATAGTCAGCGATTTCAGCTCTGTTTCCCATGAGAATTTATTGTCTCTAAGGTGGAGATAAGAAAACTGACATCTTGAAGAGATTACAGAATTTCCCCCCTGAACTAACACAGGTCTTAAATTTGCTCCAAAAGCAGGATTTGAACTCAAGCTCTTTTAGATGAAAACTTATTTTTAAAACAGTAGCGAGTCCCTTGCTATGCCAGATCCTAACCTTATTGGTAAGGGGCAGAACCAGGCTTAAACCAGGTCTCCTGTCTCTGAGCTGGGCTTGTGTTAGGGTCTTGGTCTTCTGGGATCAAATCCTAGGAAGCACGCACCAGTAGGCCGTGAACTATCACATATGCGTGTCACGAGCGCCCTCTACTGGCCCTCTTGAGAAGTGACAAGGGCCATCAGAATTCACTGTTTACTGCATCTCATAGTCTTTGATCTCACCCCACTCACCACCCGTTTTTCTTAACCGGACACTTTCGTCAGTTTTATTCATATTTTTAGACCTTTATTTATATTTTATTAGAAAGTCATTCTAAGTATTTGGAAACCCATGACTCTGTATAGTGAATTTTGTTTTTGATTTTTTTTTCCTGATTCTCCACGACCATGCCCCTAGGATTCCAACACATTCTCCCTGTGCCCCAATCCACCCCTGCCCTGCCCCAATGTCATTCAAAAATAATTTTGCTTGGAGAATTGTCTTCTGGCCAGAAAGAGAGCATGGGGCACAGTCTCACAGGGCAATCCTCTTCCACCTTGTGATGGGAGATGTCTTGCCTTGATGTCTTTGAGAGGACGGAGGAGAGCATTTGATACAGTATCTAACACCAGGCTGTGCTTGTATGCACACCAAGCTGCTTGGCAAAGCTTCTGACCCCTCTGATGTGCTGAACTTGGAATTACAACGTCCAAAGCTTCTTGACTGCAAAAGCCTCGGTTAACATTCCTCTGCTTGAAGCGTGGCTGTCGGATTTCTTGGCATGGCTTAAATGCTACACTGTGAACTGTTAATTAGCTCCCTAGGTAAATGCGCTTTCTGGGCAAGTTGGGGCACCTGACTGTAAGCGCGGACACCCACGTGAGAAGAAAAGAACTGACTCCCAAAAGTTTTCCTTTGACTTCCTCTCATAGGCCATGTTACCTGTGTCCACAAACAGACATCATACATGCCATGATCACAAAATAACTGGATACTACACTGGTTGAAGTCTAATTTTAAAAATAACTCACCGCCTCTCTTCCCCCTTCTCTGCTCCACTCCCAGTGTAGAGAGACTGGAAATGCACACTAGGAAACATCACAGTGGCCTGTTTACTGGCTCAAATGTATCCATGAGTCAAAAATAGCTTCTAGAAACATGTTTAGAATTAAGTTCTTTTGTTTGGTTTTTTTTTTGAATTAACTTCTTAAGTGAACCAAAACCAGACATTTGGGAATTTAACTTCAGAATTCAAGCAAGTTGGTTTGACATGCCTATATTATCACACACACACACACACACACACACACACACACACACACACACACACACGTGTGCGCAAGCGCCCCTTTGACTAAGGGTGTCATCATGTCCCTCGTCTGGCTTCCTGCCTTGGTCTCACACGTGTCAGGTGACAGGAATGAGCTGACATGCCCATCCGTCACTACGGTTCTAAGTTAATACTGCTGTATCTGAAGAGAAGCACACTGGGGTCATATGGTTGCTCCCACGGAGTGCGTAGGAAGACAGTGCTTCTAGGTGGATTGCATGGGACCACTGTTCCCAGGACCATAATAAGCTCTATAAACGTCAAAGGACGCAAGTATAAGGAACTTTTCGCTGGGTATTTCATAGTCTGTATTAGTTACTGACCCCTGATGATGCTGAGGTGCGTCTATAGTCTGCATCCGTTACTGGATCCTGATGATGCTGAGGTGCGTCTATCCCCTCTATCAACCACTGGCTCCTGATGATGCTGAGACATTTCCGCTTCTCCTTGCACGAGGGCAAACATGTTATTGTAAGCATCCTCCTGCTCGGTTCTCCAGCAGTTAGCAAACAGTCCTTCATTTTCAAATTTGAGAAAACTCATCCAAACTTTTCCCTGATAGCTTACTTCTTGCAAATGAGAGAAGATTGTGGGGCACGGAGACAAGGAACTCAATCACAGCGCCTACAGGATCTGTCAGTAGCAGCCTGGAGGTGCTTTTCTATCTTATTTAGGTGGCATTTTCAGAGTTGGGACCGGGTGCCGAAGTCCTGGTGATGTATGCAGTTGTACAGGAGTCTCTGCCGCTCCCTTCCTTCAGACCGACTGTTTTGTATAAACATTTCATTTGAAGAGGTCAGTCGAGTAAGAGCACAGAATAAGACTGCCCGGGGCTGCCATTCCACATCTGTCCCCTGCCTGCGAGGCAGGCTGAGGTCATTTGTTACCTTCCTCGCATTCTTCAAGTCTGAAATAGGAATAAGAAGGTCCCCGCCCTCCCCCCCCCCCCCCCGGGATCCTGAGAGTCACAGGCTGGCAGTGTATGGAGATTGCTGGGGTTTGTGTCTGGAAGAGTGGCCAGTGGCTCGTTCCTGCGCTTGACATAAACTGAATGGCTATGAAGTGCCAGGGGCTGACCCACATTCCAGAGATTCATCTGAAGCTAAACACACAGACCTAGTGTGCCCAGTGGGCCTGATTCTAGTTGAGAAAGACTAAGGATAAACTATGGCGGCTTGGGCTATGAAGGCAATCGAGGTAGAGTGAAGGTGGATGTTGACGGTGGTGCTGCCTTTGACAGAGAAAGAGTAGTCTCTGCTTCCATCTCTCTCTGTCTCTTTCTGTGTCTGGCTTTTCCTTTCTCCCCATCCCCTCTCCATTTCTGTGAGAATAGCATTTGCAAAGACACCAGAGTCAAGTATGAAGGAAGATAAGTTTCAGGCTTGGAAGCAGGCGCTAGGCACTGGCTTGGGGCTTGGGACAGGGCAGCAGTGGTGGTGTTAGAAGTATATCAGTAAGCAGATTGTTGCTTCCTGCATGGGGGAAGCCAGCAGGGCAAAGGTGTCTTTCTGCTTCCTTGGTACCTTGCATCATCTCATGCTGGCACCTGAAACACTCAGAGAAAGTATGAGTATTCATTCAATGCAGTCTTGAGAGTCCTTCTCTTTGTGAACATCCTTTGACCTGTCCTCAGCTCCAAGGGGCTTCACAGCCTGCTGAGAGCTGGAACTTGGGAAGCCTGGCTTGGGAAAGAAAATTAAACTTAACCCCAGCCCTCACTCACTCTGCCATTTCAATCAGTGCTATTCAGTGTCATTGATATTATTGTTAGCATCTGGGTTTTATTATTAAAAAATCTTGAATTTGTTTTTATTTTATGTATATGGATGTTTTCCTGCATGTATGTCTGTGCAGCATGTGTGTGCTTGTTACATTCAGAGGCTAGAAGATGGTGTCGGATCATTTGGAACTAGAGTGCCAGACAGTTGTGAGCCACCTTGTAGGCACTGGGAATTGAACCCTGGTCCTCTGTGAGAGCAGCCAGTGCTCTTAATCCCTGAGCCATCTTTGCAGCCTCTAGCTTTGGCTATTATTTTAAAAGGATTTCTTAACAATAGACATTACTGTCCAGAAGGTTTTATATCTGTACATTAGGGGGGAATATACAGATACTAACTCCAGTTAGTCTTTGTGGAAATTAACCTAGACTGTTCGCACGTGCACTAAGTAGGAAAGCCGTGTTCGCCTTTCCCAGGCAAAGAACCACAGCGAGCGGTGGTGCCTTCACTCCTGGGCACAGAATTCTGCTGGCGCTTTATTTCCAAACTTGAGAAAGAGCATCAAGCAGCACGCCTTCCTGCAAACACAAGCCTGTCCATCAAGAACACATTTGATTTCACAGAGCCACATTTGATTTTTACGAAGCCACAGGACCGTCATGTACCAGGGGCCAAATCCTTTTTGGAAGGATGGTAGGCTGTGCCTGGATTCTGATTGGTCCCACCTGTGATATCTGTTGCTTTCCTTTTACAAGTTAGTGGTTTTTTGGGGGGCGGAGTGCAGGCCACAGCAGGCATGTGGGGGTCAGATCAACTAAGCGGGAGTTAGTTCTCTCCTTCTACCACATGGGTAGAACCAGGCTGTCAGGCTTGGTGGTAAACCCTGCCGTCGACTGGCCAGGCCAAAACTTGCTTTTCAAACTTGTTTTGAGGCCATTTTGTGACCTAGTAATAGAGAACAAATAGGTAGACATAGATGATGTGTTTTAATTTTAGCTCTTCTTCAATAGCTGGACCAACTCCCAAAAGATCCAGGTTTCTACAGCATAGAAACTGGAAAACAAGCAAACATTTAAAGCTATTTGCTAGATACATAAATTTATTATTGTTACTTTTAATAGAAATGGGGTTTTATGTAGCCCAGTCTGGCCTCAAATTTTCTCTAAAGATGAGGATGACCTGAAGTCTTCCTTACTAGTGTTCTTGATTCAGCTGTGTGCCACCATGGGTGGTTTCTGTGATTCTGAGGGCTGCATGCTCGCTCAATAAGCACTCTGCCAACTGAGCCACATCCCTGGCCCTCAAAGCATTTTGAGCTGAAACCATTAAACAATGGCTCCTGAGTTCTTCCCACCATTCTACACTGCTCTAATGATCCATTTAAAACCAGTTTCCCACTCTGTTTGCACTGGTCTGTGTGGGTGTCTGCTACGGTGCAGAGCATGGGAGATGCCAGGACTTAACCCAGCCTCTGGGAGTTCACAGTTGGCATGACATAGGTTTGGCAAGCTAGAAAGCCCCCACCCCACTCCAAGGAGCAGTTCCTGTAGGCTAGAAGAAATGTACTCTGTGGGAGTATTGGTGTTTGTCTTCCTAAAAAGTCATTTAAGCTGGATGATAAGCAATGAATCAGGCCTGAGAAATTAGCCCTCTTATTTATCTGAAAGATTCCACCAGGTACAGGGGAGTATAAATGTTGTTTAAGATTGTAGACCGAAATAATTGTGCAGGACTACAGGGATGGGTTACTCCCATGTAGACACTTGCTTACTGATACACAGCTGGAGGCAAACCAAAAAATAGCCTCTGAAACACTGAGTCGGCAGCGAAGCAAATCGCTGTGTTTATGGAGGCGAGAAGGTCTTGGATAAACACATAAATAAAGTAAGAATAAGGAGCTCTGGTGTAATCGTGGGCCCTCTCCAACCGAGGAGAATGGGAGAAGTGCAAATTCTACTTACTAGGCTATCAGGGAGCCCCGGATGCTTCATGGTAGAGTCAGGAAGTAAATGAGACTGGAGTGGAACTAGATATGCTGAGGAGGACATCTCTAGGACTCACATTCGGAGTCATAAAGTCAGTCTGGAAAACCAGTGCATGCAATAAATATATTTGTTTTTATCAGGGGCTCAGGCTGGGATGTTTGCACCCCATGCGATATAACGTAGACCGAGAATCCCTTCTCTCAGAAGGCCCTGTGGTCTTCACGGTGCATTTTCCATGAGGGGTACCTGGCTACCTGCTCTTCTGTGTTGCTAATGGGAAGACTGAGGGCCATGGCTAGAAAATATCATTTTCCCCACAGGCTCCTGCAGTTGAATGCTTTGTCTCATTACTTGGGAGGCTGGTCCTGGCCAGATGCTCTAAGTTGGGGGTCTTTGGTAGTATCTTTGCCTGACTCTCACACTTATTTTTCTTCTTGGAAGTTGACCATGGAATGACCAGCCTCATTCTCCTGGTGACATGGACAGAGTTGTTTGTGCTGCCATGCTTTTTCATTGCAATATTTGGGAGTCCCTTTTGAACACTGAGCCTCCAAAGTTTCTTCCTCCCTCAAGCTTCATCTCTCCAGGATTTTTTGTCACAATGAAAAGCAAGCATGTTAATACTGAGTTCGAGCATGCGTAGACAGGGCCACATTTCAACAGGAATTAGCTCAAGAGACCAGTAAGGGCTTCACACTCAACAAAAGCCACATTTATTTACAGCAGGGCATTTTCAGGCTAACCAAGACTTCACTGTTTTAGGAAACTGATGTCCAGAATGTCATATTAAAATCGTGTATTAACCACAAGAAATGGAACGGTGTTGAGTGAGGGGACCCAGCTGAACTTCTAACTGCTTCTTCTTGCAGCCCCTCTAGCCTGTCAGTTAACATCCAGGGTTTCATCCCAGGTTCCGTAAACAGGAGATGGGGCACCAGGGGCCAATGTCATGGGGTGTTGAGAATCAAACAGGACAACAGCAAAGGACCTTAGAATTTGTAATGTGATATTAAAGAGGATTTCTCCAGCTAGGAGAAACATCAAAAGATATTGATAACATATCCTAATTCCATTTTTTATTAAACCACTCACTGCCTTGTAACCTTAATCATGTAACTTAATATATCTGAGCTTGGACTTCCATATCTGCTCAGTGGGAATAATAATACAACTTGGGTAATGGCGCTGTTGTGATGGCCAAACTTAGGGTTATGAAAATATTTAGAAATCGAATCATCTATTCAATAAAGCCTGCGTAATAAAGTGTCTCAGGAGACCAGATAATTGTGTGATAAAATAATAGAGCCAGTGAGAATGGCTCAGTTGGTAAAGGTGTTGGCCACACAAGCCCAGCAACCCGCGTTCGAGCCCCAGAACCCACATAAAAGTGGAAGGAGAGGATGGAGTCCTCTGACATTCGTAAATACATAGCAGCATGTGCATCTCCCACAGGTACATTAAGTTAAAGCAATTTAACCAACAATGCAATGCCATCTCCTGGAAACTCCTGCTCACCATCTTTGATGATGTTCAGCTTCCCTTCTGCAGGTGTCTCAATCTCGGGGACTCTATTCTTGCATTTGGTAGTGAAGGACTAACAAAGGCCTCTCTTAAAATGCCACCCACAGAGAACAGTGGCCACAGATGATGAGCCAAGGTCAAAGCTCAGTCCCATGAGCTACAGAGCAAAAATATGGCTCTTACTCTCTCCTGAAACTGTACCTGTGTCACATGTACATTGAGTGCTGGGTTTGAAAATATTTATGTCCTCAAATTGGGTGACAATTTTTTAAGACTTCTACGTATTACTATTCTTTGAGGGTCCTTGTGACTCTGGTACCACCACACAAAGGAGGTGTAGTCGCACACACCTTCAGTGCTAACGGTGTACTGTCAACTTGGATTTGTCCATCTCACTGATGTCTTCTGAGGGCCCATCTTTCTGGTTCCAGCCACACCCCTACTTTTATCTTTAGATATTTTCCCATCACCCCTTTCTCACTTGAGAGATTTTCTCCACCAGAATACTGCAGATATTTACATACAAAATGTAATTTGATAGCTAGAGACTTTGGGAACCTGCTTCAAACCTGTTGTTAACTATGCTTTCATGCAACTGTGTGTTCTGCTACAAAATCAACACCAACCAAACCATCCGTTCAGAGGAGAGGATTCTGGAGTCTCCCTTGCAATTTTATATGCAGGTCTTTCTGTTAGACACAATTCAAGTTACTCAAAGGTTTCACACTATCCCATCAAGAATGACCTAACTAAGGTGAGTGGACACTGTAACCTGTTGGCTTATCTACACTGTAGGTGGCCTGTCCCTCAGATAGAAGCTGGCATCTGCTTGTGGGTAGTAAAGGAATATGAGCTCTTGCTTCTCGCCACAATGGTTAAGTTCAGATGTTCTTCTTGATCCAGGCTGGGTTAGTCTTAGCTAGAGAAGACTGCGCTTGGAACAATGACAACTTTGAGTTCAAAGGCACAGAGGTGTGCCGGGGAAGGTGCTTTCTACTGAAGACAAAGTGAGGCCGATGGAGCCGTGGGTGGGGAGGGGGAGCAGGTGTGCAGAGGGGCGGGAGGGGATGAAACTGAGCAAGTGAGCAGAAGAGCAAGACTGAAGAGGCTGCGAGTTATCCGCGTCTTGTTCTTCTTCCACCGATGCCACCCAGAGGCCATGATACCCCGTCCTTTGCCATGTGAAAGATCCTTGAGCCTTTCCCATGTCCTGATGTGTTCTGCCTTCACAGCCACATTGAGCAGGTCTTTGCTGGTTTTAACCAGCTGGCCTCTGAGTAGGATGAGTTGTGGGGTCTTTATTGCGGGGCTGGATTGGGGCCTGCCTGGGAGGGCTAGTCATCTCAGGTGGGCAGGCAAGCACTGGCCTTTCTTTCCCAGGATAGGCTCTGTGTGACCACAGATCTATCATCCATTAAGGAATTCCATAAGCATCGCAGGAGATGTCTACATGAATAAAATCAAGTTCTCTCTCTTTAGAAGCTCGATGCCAACAGCCTAAATATCTTCTTTAATCATATCTACAGCTCAAGAACAAAATATGATTTTAACTTACGATTTAAAAATATTTTTTTACTTTCCACTCTGTAGCAAATGTTATAAAAAGAAACCTTAAGAAAGTTTAATGCCAAGATATTCTAATTAGTCCTTTAGAAAACAATCTGATGTTATGAGGATAGTTTTATGTATTTATTATACAGAATATTTCAATGTTTAAAATTTCAATGTAAAATTCCTAAGACAAAAATTATGTGAATTGATTATGCCTCAGAGATTATATATGTATGTATACATATATATATACATGTATATGTATATATGTACACACTCACATATATAGTGTTACTTTCATGTTTCTGCTAAGGCCTGAAGCTCTGACATGGGAGCTATGCACATTCTCTCTGCCATTGCTTTTGCCCGTCACTGCTCCCCAGACTTCAGATGTGAGGCTGCGGACAGAGGGAACAATCACCTCATATTTCTCTTTGTTTTCCTTTTCTCTTGCACTGCTGAGATCAAACACAGGGCCTTCCACATGCTACATAAGCGCTCGGCTGCTGAGCCGCAGCCTTTAGTTTGAATTTTTCTCTTTGAACCGCGCTTTCTGGCAGGGCAGTTCCTTCCACAGCCCTTGGAAGGAAGCATGAGAACAAGAAGGGGGGAGGGGGTGAGGAGAGCAGGGACCAAGGAGGAGGAGAGGCGGCAGCAGAGGGAGTCACACTGAAGCAAAGGGTCCTGCCGAGCAGTGACAGCCTGCAATGTCTAAAGCTCTGTCTCCCTCTGGTGACCATTCTCGCATCTCTGGTCTCCCGCGGTCCAGCCTGTTTCTCTGAGAAGTTGAAGCCTCTATTGGTTGGTCCCTGTCTTCACTTTCCATCTGAGGACCCTAATGCAAGCCAGAGTAGAGTACTGTTAACGGTGCTTGGTTCTAGAGTGTGGCTGCCTGGCTTTGAGTGCAAAAAAGCAAAATAAGAGTAGAGTAGATGTGTACTCAGAGCCGTTAACAGCTTTTCAAGAGTCTGTGAAAACACCGTGACAATTCTGTAAAGCTGTGATGGTCTTCTGGACGTCAACCTGCCCCAATGCCTTTTGAAATCCTCTCCCATCTGTTTGTTACCCATTCGAAACCAGAGTTATAATGCAGGCACACACACAAATCTAATTAGCAGCCAATGGTAAGAGAAGCATTATAGCCGGGCGGTGGTGGTTCATGCCTTAATGCCAGCACTCGGGAGGCAGAGGCCAGCCTGGTCTACAGAACGAGTTTCAGGACAGGCTCCAAAGCTACACAAAGAAACCCTATCTTGAAGAGAGAGAGAGAGAGAAAGAGAGAGAGAGAGAGAGAGAGAGAGAGAGAGAGAGAGAGAGAGAGAGAGAGAAGCATTATAAGGAAATAGCTTCCATGAGCAAATGTGGAGGAACTCTTGGGGAAGGGAGGCAGGGCCACAGGAGGAGGCTACCTCTAGATTTGTGGTAAGGGACTCTAGAGGAATGCCACTGGGGTTCCATTTGACCCAGGTCAAGAGACCTACTGGGAATAATACATCATTTACCTGCTACCAAATGCTTCTCAAGGGTGTACTTTCTGGGAAAGTGAGGGGAGATGGGAGTAGTATTGGAGAGATTAAGCAAATAACTGGTCCTTTCATTAGCAAGGAGAAAAGGGGACACAGGAAAGGAGCACTTCCTGGAGAGGTAGGGTATCTAGGGAATCTAGGGACCACAATTAGCAACCAAACAGGGCGGTGCCAGGAAGCCCTGCAGGATCACACATCGCTTTCCAGCTTTCCACCCTGTGGTAGATTGCCTGGCAATGCTACTTAGCTTCCCAAGGCCCTGGATTCCTATCACACTGGGAAAATGGTGATGAAGGTGCGTGAGAGCCATTGAAAGCTCAAATGTCTATCAATGGACCTAAAAGCAATGGAAAACAGCATCCACGCCAGGAGCACTGAGAAGTGTTTGGGAGACACTAGGCCATACTCAGTAATAGTATTACTTTTTTTTTTAATTCAAGGCTAAAGAAGCACATTCAGATGTCAGAGACTGACAATTTTATTTTATTTTATTTTTTTAAATCTTTTTTTTTATTGAGAAAATGAGAAAAAAGAAAACAAGTTTCCACCTCCTCCCAGCCTCCCATTTCCCTCCCCCTCCTCTCACCCTTCTCCCCCTCCTCCCACCCTTCTCCCCCTCCCCCCACTCCTCTCCCCCTCCCTCTCCAGTCCAAAGAGCAGTCAGGGTTCCCTGCCCTGTGGTAAGTCCTAGGTCCTCCCCCCTCCGTCCATATCTAGGAAGGTGAACATCCAAACTGGCTAGGCTCCCACAAAGCCAGCACATTACGTAGGATCAAAACCCCTTGCCATTGTCCTTGGCGTCTCATCAGCTCTCATTGTTCGCCATGTTCAGAGAGTCCAGTTTTATCCCATGCTTTTTCAGTCACAGTCCAGCTGGCCTTGGTGAGCTCCCAATAGATCAGCTCCACTGTCTCAATGGGTGGGTGCATCCCTCGTGGTATAGAAATGACTGCAGTGGAAAGTGCTGTTGAGGTCATCGAGGGTGAGACTTTGCTCTGGGAGGAATTCCTTTACTCCCTTTGAGAAGACCCTTCCTTAAATTCTGCAGTGGAAGAAGCAGCAGCCCAGAGGGAGCTATGTCAAGAATGCAGGGCCAGCAGTATCCTCCTCAGTGCCTGCAGGGGATGCTGCAGGAGGAAATGCAGACAGTAGTCTGCAGCCCTTTTGCACCCCAAGAGCTTAGTTACAGAAGGAATGGCAGGCTACCATGCCTTCCAGAACAGGAGTTGGTCTGTGGCGTTCTTGTTATATGGATGTCTACAATTAGCTACTTGGTTAGGTCTTGCAGCACTCTTTCCCGCTCAGGTGGCAGCAGGTTGCTGAACTCTCATTCCTGAAGGGAGAGGCCCATTCATTCCAGAGGTATAGTTTTCCCACTATTTCATATGTTGGGGGCAATGCCATACATTTAGGTGTATGCATGGGTTTTTACGAGCAGCCACAGGGAACTTTGGAATGTGAGATAAAGGGACCCAGGCCTTCATGACTGGCTGTGACAAATGCAGAGACTTTGTCTCGTCCCATGCTCTCTGTGCAGAAGGGGATGGGAAGGCATCCTGCTAATTCTGACTCAGATGGGAGAGTCACGTGCCTGTTAAAGCTGGTTAGCTGTCCTTTTTAGTTCCACCTCTGTCATGGTTTGGGAAATCAAAGGGTTTATAACTCTCCAGGTATCTCTAGCCAGAGGAAAAAAAAACTCAAGGTGGTAAAAGAGAAAAAAACAAAACAAAACAAGCAAACAAAAACCAAAATAGATTCAAAATGGAATAAAAGGAAAGAAAAATCCATTTGATGGGCTCTGTGGATGAAGACATCACCTACAGTTTCTCCACCAAAGGTTTTTCAAAGATATCAGACTTCTTAAATCAATTAACATTTTATAGCCAGTATTCCACAAATTTCACATCTGCAATGGATTTTCTTATTAATTGGAAGTGTTGTTGCTGGAGGAATTGTTAGATGTTTGCCGGGCACAAATGAGGGCCTAATTAGAAGGCGGGATGTACGCTAACAAGGCTGATCAGTGTTTACAGCAACAGAAGACTCGCTCACGGTTCTTGAGGCTAATGCCTAGGAGAGTATTGTGTGGGCGGAAGCACCAGTATGCAGGAGGTTTTGGCACCGCACAGTCTTCAGAGGGAAGATAAACCCTCTGGAGTCTTCTAGCCCCAGGTCTGCCGGAGGAGATTATAACCACTCAATGCACCTGGTATGGGGTGAGACGCTTCTGCCGCCGTTCAGCTAGATGCTGGAAGGCTGTCAGATGGTGACTTTGAGCAGGTCTCCCCTTTGGGGTACTCCCAGCTCGGGAGATCTCATGGGGAGTAAGACAAGGTCCAAGCTTCCAGTTGCCTGGCCCACTGTAGTTTCCATTTCCACAGTCATTGCTCTGACTGTTACCATAGTTACAGAAGACAGTCTGCTAAACCAGTCGAGAGCAGAGGATTCTCTACATGGCTAAAACATATGCATTTGCCACAGAAGGTGAGGTCTAAGGCATTTCAACTGCCTATGAGGTATTAGCTCATTTATTGATGAAACAGTGTATACTGAAGGCCAGTACTGTGGTGTGGGTAGTCGTTAATGTTGAGTTTCTGTGAAGACCCTGAAGCCAGAGCCCCAGACCTTGCCCTCAGGAGATGCCGAAGCTATTGAAGCCCTGTACACGTGCCTATGGAATCCATATTTCACATGGTTATGATCCCTTGGTAGAAGGAAACTGCCGTGCAGACCCTGTCAGAGGTCATCGCTGGCGTATGACACCAGCCTGCTGTTAATACAATAGCCATTAGTTCTCCTCAAGATCATCTTTCCACTGTCACGCAGACTACTCTATGGCCATCCGAACCTTCACAAAGATATGTTTAGAGCCCCGGAACCTTTCCCCTGGCCTTGTGCCATTGTTCAACTTAGGACAGGTGTGTATGTACTGCATGGTCCAAGAAGTTCTCAGCCAGTCACTAGGTCCATTTGGCCACACAGAAGAGCTGAACCGGTTGGTAGCACCTCCATCTAGCCATTTCTTACAAGCCAATGTCTACAAAGGTGACTGGTAACACAGATGCATAAAGACATTGGCCAGTTGGATGAAAAAGCAGCTATCATTGTTCCAGACACACAATAGCATGGACCAGACCGTTATGATCTGTTCAAAAGAACCCAAAACATGCTATGGTGCAGAACATGGCTAATGCTGGAAACTTTAAAATCTGTGACTCAAACAAAACAACAGACAGACGCGCGCGCGCACACACACAAACACACACACACACACACACACACTTCATTCTTACTTCATTTTACAAGCAGCTTAGACTGACTCTACCATAGGCTGGTCATTCTATTCTCAAAGACATAAACAGAAAGTGCTAAGAAAATTTAGAAATGAATGATTGGCATGACCCAAATGACAGAGACGACATAGGGGCCGGGGCACTGCAGTCAGGCAGCACACGAAGGGGGTGATCTCTGGGCTCTTTTTATTACTTTTTTAAAAAATAGCTGATGACTTTAGAAATGATAAGATGTTTTAAATTATAGATATAGTCTATATACATGACCATATTAAGTCCATATGTCCCTCAAAAGCTCTTCCTGGCTCCCCGTGCATGTTATTTTATGATGTAATATGTTATGAATGGGGTAAATAAATCCTTCAGGCAAAACACCTCTGAAAACTCAGAAATTCTAACACACGCCATCATTTTAAAATCCTGATAGCAATACTCTGCTTAAAGAACACTTAATCTCCGAAGACATATCTGCAGCTGAATGTTGCCCTAAGGACCTGCCCCACTTACCCTGAACTTGTATATGAAGTAAGATTTCAATAATGTTCCAAAGACGAAGTATTTATTTTAAAACAATTGAATGAATTATTGCTTGGTATGCATATGCTGATGTGTGTGGGCATATGCTTGTGTGTGTGTCTATGTGTGTATACATGCATTTTGTGTGTGCATGTTTGTATATATGTATATATGTGTGTACATTTGTGTGTATGTGTGCATATATGTCTGTCTGTATGTATATGTGCATACATGTGCATATGTATGTGTGCACATATATTCATGTATGTGTGTATATATGTGCATATATGTGTGCACATGTACATATATATGTGTATATGTGCATGTATGTGTGTATATATGTGCATGCATGTGTGTATGTATCTGTGTATATATGTGTGCATGTATGTGTGTATACTATGTGCGTGTATGCGTGTATATATGTGCGTGTATGCATGTGTATATGTATATATGTGTGTATATGTGCATATGTGTGTGCACATGTACATATATATGTGTATATGTGCATGTATGTGTGTATATATGTGCATGCATGTGTGTATGTATCTGTGTATATATGTGCATGTATGTGTGTATACTATGTGCGTGTATGCGTGTATATATGTGTGTGTATGCATGTGTATATGTATATATGTGTGTACATGGTCATGTGTAGAATGTCAGCACAGGGGTACATGTGTCATTGCATTCATGTAGAAGGCAGGTGACAACTTTCACGAGTCTTTTCTCTTCTCCACAGTGGGTCCTGGAACTCAAATTTGGGTCATCAGGCTTTTGCAGCAAGTGCTTTTACCCACTAAGCCATCATGTCAGCTCAAGTGCTCCTTTTTGAATAAAAACAAGGTGAAATTTCTATAATCACACACACACACATTTGTGTGAAGTTTTTCTTTACATTGTTATAATAGGCAGAGTTACACTTCTAGAGGAAGGGGTAACTTCCTGTTCTGGTTCTTGTACTTTATTACATTTAAAGAAATTTAAATGAATTTTTGTGGATCTGAGACACATTTCCCAAATGTGCAGCACCAAAATCCTAAATGTAGAAGTTCTGAAATACAATCTTGAAAAATTGTTATAATTTAAAAATTTATTAAAAGGACATTAGTTTCCTTTTTTGGGCTTTTTTTAAAAAAGGGTTTCTCTGTGTGATCTTGGCTTTCCTGGAACTTGCACTGTAGATCAGGTTAGCCTCCAACTCACAGAGGTTCACCTGTCTCTGCCTCCCAAGTGCTTGGATTAAAGGCATGTGCCACCACCACCTGGCTTATTTACACTTTTAAAAGATTCATTTTCTTGAGTAATTATAATATGTATATAAATATGTGTGTGTTTATGTAACAAGTAGATACACACACATATATATGCACATACACATATAAATATATGCACACAGAACATAGAACACTTCACAGTGAAAGAGGCAACAATAAGGTATAATAATGACAGGTGCATGCATATGCAATAAGTAGAACTATTAATAAAATACAACAAGAATCTCAACTTAAAAACCCGTATCTTTATGGCTTGTAATTTTTTACACTCATTTTTTTAAAGATTTATTTTATTTTTATGTGTGTGTGTATCTACATTTTCTGGATGCCAGAAGACGGCATCTGATCCTCAAGCTCTGGAATTACAGGCTCTTGTGAGCCCACCGATTGGACAGGCACCTTTTTTGCTATATCCATCTAAAATACTGTTATAGAGAGTCTAAGTTTTTGACCAAATAGGGGTAGAACTGAGGTGGCTTCACTACTGAGTATGCAGTTGCCCTGGAGCTGAGCTCTCTGTACTCAACTCAGTCCATAGGCTAAAAGTCCAAGACAGAAGGTCTGGGGAAACTGTGAGTGTAAACCAGTCTGGGCCCAAAGCCAGAGCACCAGGAGCCTTAGGCAGGGTCCTGTTCGGATGTCTAGGGAAGCAGAGCTGGTGCCCAGCTCTTAAAGCTTTCTCCGTGTATTTGTGCTTCCCACGTTTCTGCTGAATGGATGGTGCTGCCTACCGGAAGGATGGCTCTTCTCGCTTATTCCACCAGAAACCCGGATTAACCTCATCTGGAAAAACTTTCACAGGCCCATCCAAAATAAAGCTCTCCCGGATTCTACCAGGCCCCCATTCCACCTAATGTGGTGTAACTAACCAATGCACCCAATTATTAACCTAGTAACCGCTTCGCGAATTAACCTAGTAACTGCTTCACGAATTAACCTAGTAATGGCTTTGCAACTCAGCTGTCCACTGTCCTCCATACCTGTCACGCCCCCGATGGAAGTTTCAGTTTTTCGGATTTGGGTTTTCACGGTTGCAAAGTTAGGGATTTTAATCTTTCGGGAATTTAGATTTGAATCTTCCTGGATTTCAACCTTTGGGATTGTGGCATCCAGGATGGGCTTTTGAGGATTACGGTAGACACTGGATTTATACACATCAGAATTCAGCCTGTTTATTTTAAAGTTCTGGGGCTGGATGAGTGCGTATCCCTGTGTAACCTCTGCGGTTTTGTTTTGACAGGAGACAGAAAATACCGCCCGAGCCTTAAACCTGGGTTTATGGACTGTTTCAGATTAGACTTCACACTCAGCTACATCAACTCCTGTAATGTACCAGGAACTGGGACTGTGGAAGAGCAGATGTGGCCCCGGCACGAAAAGAGCTTGCTGTTTAATAGCGCAGTTAGAAACTTAAAAATGCAGCTGAGTATGGTACCTGATCAAGGACATCCATCCATCCAGCACAGCCGCTTACTTGTTTCCCTAACACAGTCAGACCCCAATCCACCTGTCAGCGTAGCGTACTGCGGGGTGTTGGAGATGAACAGTGAGTTTTGGGCTAGGGAAGGACAGAGAACCAGAAGGACGTATAGGAGTACCCACTGTGTGCATGCGTGCATGTGCGTGCATGCATGCATGGGTGTACGCGCATGCGTGGGTGTGGATGTGGGCATGCGCATGCGTGTGCACTCATGTGCACTCACACGTGTGGGTCAGATAGCTTAAACCTCAGAGCAGCAGAAGCCAGGCTGAGAAAGGCACCGGGGCTCTTCAGTTCCCTCTGTGATTCTTCCTGCTCAGCCCAGGTTTGGAAGGGGTTGTAGAAAACGCCACAGAGGGGTTAAGAGATTGCTTGGTAGATTGATTTATGACTGCTTAATGATGGAGAAATTGCGTGAGAGAGCATCTCATGAAATGACACCCCCCCCTCCGTTTCTGTTTTTCATGCTCCATTCAGGCATAGAAAAATGTCTGTCTAGCCGACAAGAAGTCTATGCCGACACCGATCCATGTGGCAGCCGCGCCAGGAAGGCCATTTATTAGTAAAGGGAGGACAGAGAACAGGCCTGGGTGTCTGGTACCAGCCTCCCCACCCAGCCCTGCTGGCCCAGCTCCAGGTGCTGACAGCCAGAGGCTGGGCAGTGATGAAGTAGACACCGGCAGGCATTCCCAGCCAGCAGCAATGCTATTGAGATAAGCAGGCTGGGTGGCTGCCTGTGTCCCCTCTCTGTCGCCAGGCAGGCAGACGAAGGCAGCCAGAGCAAGAGACTCCTGGACCAGAATGCCTGCTTTTGTCCAGAATTGGCCAGACTCTCTGTATCCTTGGTCGTGCTGGGTTTCTACACGGCCAGCAAAGAGGACGTTAATGGAAACAATCAGATATTTGGTGGCTCACCCCCTCCACCTCTGGCCAGGCAGCTGGATTTGGTTTTTTAACCTCCGGCCACTTCTCCACAGTCTCTTCTGTTTCTCCATACATTTTAATGAAGATGGGATACACAGAGCCAGCTTAGCATTGGAAAGCCTGTTTGGGCCTCGGCACTGAGGGCATTTATGGTGCAAAGCATTGCGAAGTCTTTTTTAAGGGCATCCCTAATCTACCCACTAGGTGCCAGCAGTGCTCCCTCCAGCTGTAACCATCAGGGACCTCGTGAACTTTAAACTAAATGTCCCCTAGAGAGCAAAGCTACCCATAGTGGATGAGCACCTGTCATTCATTCATTCATTCATTCATTCATTCATTCATTCATTCATTTATCCATTCAGTTTGAACCCCAAGGCTTTGTGAGCACTAGACAGCCACTCTAATATATCCCAAGCCCTCAGACCTGGGTTCTCACCCCGACTTTGAAACTTAGTAAGTCACTTACTCTACCTCTGGCCTAATTTCTTTACTCATATTCTTTAGGGGGCCGGAAGTTTCTGAAACATAAGCATAAAGAGCCAAGTTTGAGCCCCGGCACTCACCCGCAAAGCCAGGCACTGAGATGCTCATCAGTTACCCTACTTGCTGCGGGGTAGAGACAAGTTGATCCCTGGATTTGCCTAGCGAATACATGCTCTCCAGGCTCAGTGAGAGACCGCCTCAAAAATAAGGTGGAGAAGGGTAGAGGGAGACACTTGATGTTGATGTCTGGCCTCTAAACACAGGCACACACGAACATGTGAGTATACTACACACACATACACACACACACACACAAAATATAAAAGTAAAGGTTTTCTATGGTCGTTACACAAACTGGGGAATAGTAAGTTGGTTATTTCCTGCTTGTGACATTCCTTCAAAATTGGATGGTGTCGTCCTGGCTAATCTTTACTTTTGTAACTTCGTGGTTCTGGTGACAGAGTGGCTCGGAATGGTGGTGACAGAGATGGTGGAGCTGGCAGAAAGTTCCTTGGCTCTGTAGCCTACCATGTAAGGGAACTTAGCTTGGTTACATCACTTAAGGCATAGTTTGGGGCCTCTGTCCGGGAAAGTAACTGTTGTCCCCATTCCTGAAGAATGCACGCAGATGCTCCAGGCAGGAGCAGGGAGAGGCCCTGTGTTCTCCCTGTGACTCTGAGTTTTGGACGTCGCCCATCTCTCTTATGAATAAGTGGATGGCTCATGGTTTCCGAGGCCCAGATTTGAATTCTGCAGACTTCCTGAGTCAGGGCTTAGAGTGGCTCCAAACTGAATTAACAGAAAAGTTCCTTATGGGTCGAAAGGGGGATCATCTTGTAAGAAAATATAACTTCACTTGTTTGTTTTAAGTTAATTGATTAAAGTTTGGTTTTTTGAGACGGGGTTTCTCTGTGTAGCTTTGGAGCCTGTCCTGGTACTTGCTCTGTAGACCAAGCTGGCCATGAACCCCTAGAGATCCATATGCCTCTCCCTACTGCAGTTTCCCCTCCCTATTCTCCTCCCCCCACCCTGCCTTCCCTTTGCCCTTCTATCCAAGAGATGTAATTTTTGGAAAGACAAAAAGTTTAAGAGCTTTTAGAGTTGCTGATCACGGTTTAAAGAATGTCTGTTCTTTGTGTCCGTCTACCACGTCCTTGTTCCTGACTCTTATCCTGAAATGTGTTGATCAAGTAATTAACATTCTCTTCTTGCTTCATAGGAATGGAAAACAGGAAGAAGCCCAGAAAGATGAGGCACGTTTTGGAGTTCACCGGAAGCATGATGTGGTGCTAGAGATATGGTTTAATGATGAAGAGCCCTCACCGTTCTTGCATAGGACCAGGCTTCAGAGTCCCAGCATTCACACAGCCGCTTATCACCGTCTGTGACTCTAGTTCCAAGGGAGCTGATGCCTTCTTCTGACTTCCAAGGGCAAATGCATGCACATTGTACACATACATGGGTGCAGGCAGAACACTCGTACACACGGAATAAATCCTTTTAAGAAGAGTATAAATGACGTGCCACTCCTTCCTCCTATGTTCCTCCCCATCCTGTCCCGCCCTCCTCACCTGTCCATCTTCTTTCTCCTTATAGCCCTTCTTTTGGTTAGGATCTGCCACTCACGATATTTCAGAGGGAAGATAAAATAGCAGAGAAAGGATGGAACAGTGAACTTTTCCATTTCATGAGCCACGTGTGAAATAGAAGAGTCCACTTCAGTTTTGTAAAACTTGGGTGAATGTGTCACTGTTTGGGTGGAATAAATGTTCAGTACCTAGGATCCGAAGAGTAAAGAAGGATTTACATCCAGACAGGAGGGCGTGAAGAAGAGCGGTGGGAAGATCCTATTAGGAAATTAACTGATGTTAGATGAAATCAGAAATTAATTAGAGTGTTGGTGCTTGCGTAACCTAGGTGGTCAACATATTTCAGGGGAAAGAGAAGAGGAGGAAGGATTCTGCAGGGCAGTAAGTGTTGCATTAAGAACACGAGAAGGGAAGATGACTCCTCAGGAATTCAGAGGCTCTCACAGGCGTGGGTGAGTCAGAGGAAACTCCCGAGGTAAACATGGAGAGACATGTGTGATGTCTAGTTGAGTGGAAGCAGAGACCTCAACCCAGCCAATATTTAAGAACTCCTAAGAGACAGGCACTCATGGGACAGCATTCCATTACACAGAACCTCTTGAATTGCTAGAATTTTTCTCAGCTCCTTAAGCTCTCAAGATAGTGCAGGAAGCAAAACGTGGTGCTTAGTGTCTTAACCAATCTATTTTTAGAAGGTGGGAGCATAAAACGTGCCTGTGTGATGTGTGTCCCGAGTCTCCAAGGCTTGCATAGGAAGAAACACAGCTGTCTTCTACATGGAAACAGGAAAGATGCTCCCCCTACTCACTGCCCCCAAGCCTGGCTGTGGCTCTCAAATTTTCTTTGATCTCTCCAGACAGGCATGTAGTAAGTCCATGTACTGGACCTGCTTTAGACTCACATAGTTGCGTCTGAGTTCTCTAATATTCAGTTTCTGATCTCTAAACCCACACTTTCCCATATGAGAATGAACACATCCAACTCTATGTCTTCATGTCAGTCATGCTGTTTATTCTTGCCAAAATATGGTCTTGGGGTCACCTGATCCCTTCTTTATTTCTACTTAAGGCACGAAAGTCTAGCTTGGGCTCATCTGAGGAAAGGGCACCCCAGAAGGGCTGGACCTAGACTATGAGGCTTGAAAGAATCTTTCAGCCTTAGCCTTCTCTGGTATTTGTTTAAACTGTATTTTTAAAAAAATGAGCAGGTATTGAATTTTCTAAATTAATAAAACATTTATATTGTTTTCTTAATGCTGAAAATAAGACTAAAGTATATATAAAGTATGAAGTCACATTTTTCTTTTTTATATCTTTGTAATTGTCTATGAATGTTTCTATTCTGCACTAATTTATCGAGGAGCATGGTAAAGTATCTGTAGATAATAAAATGATTGATTAAGCAGTTGTTCCCAGTAAATAACCCTCTGCCACGCTGTTTTCTTTGGTCTCAGGAAGCTATAATTGTCACTGACTGCGCGCTGGTTTCAACATTTGTATGCGTCTTTGGGGTGCAATTATGTACATAATTCTCCTTGAGTTGTCTACTTTGTCAAAAGAGGGATCTATTTATTCTTTAGCAGTGTGGGCTGTCTACTGAGTTCTGGATAGCAATGGAGGCACCATGTTTTAAACTTATCTCATCTAGCTGACCACCTGGACAGCACATCTGATCCCTGGCTCTGAAGGCCCAGGGGCATCCAGCTGGGGCCCTTCTCTCATCTTCTTCAAGGACTCACTGTATGGAGCTTGTCCCTGAGGGGCTTAATGTCTTAGCAATTTTCTTCTTAAGGGGATAAAGCACCCTGGCAAAGGTAATTTAGGGAAGGATGGGCTTATGTTGGCTCATAGTTCAAGGGAACAATTGTCATAGCAGGGGAGACAAGGAGTTTGAAGCCTTATAAGCCCAGGTGCTGCAGCCCTTTAGCATGGGTCTTCTTACCTCATCCAGTTACAATTCTTCCCTTGATACCCAGAGGCTAACCTAATCCAAAGAATCCCTCACAGGTGTGTCGAGAGGCATATCTCCCAGGTGATTCCAGAGTCTGTCAAGTTGACAATGGAGACTAACCATCAACTGAACTTCTACAGACTTCCCTGTGCAGATAGAAAATAGAACCTTGAATATCCAATTAGTAGAGTTTGTTAGTGGAAAGTAGGGGAAAGGTGATTCATTCCCTTTGGATGCTGTAATGTCATTCATGGTTTAAATATTCCAGATAAGTCTCCCAATGTGCCATTTTCCTTCATAGCTTCATTAGTCAACCGCATCCCTTTGGGGATTATTTATTCCTCTCTCATGCACCCTGCTGTTTTTATGGAGCCTGTTTGAAAATGCAAGATAACTGGTCTCTAAGGGTTATGGATTACACTGTGGCTTCAGAAACAGGGACACACTCAGTTTTATCTTCAAAGTCTCTTGTGTGGTGGGCTGGGCTGATTACCGCTGTGATTTGGGGATTCAGTTGTCCCTCCAGTCCATTCAAGGCCTTCGCCTTGGCAGCTTGCTCCTGACTTCCCTGTCTGCAACTCTGCCCCATTTGCTCTCACTCTGTATTAACTCCAGAGGGTTCCCTGTTCTTCCTTAGCGAGTCCACATTTTGTTTTTTGGTTGGAATAGTGCCTGCAGAATTCCACCTTCTTTCTTTTTATGAAGATGTCTACTTGGCCCTTTTCCTTTAGAAACCTTTGTAATCATTCCATCTACATCTTTGTGACCTCCCTGGGACTTTTTGTTTCTACCTTTTGGCACTCTTGGGTGTTACAGTACTTATTTACGTGTGCGTCAATTACCCTATTCACTTAGAGTGTGAACTCTCCTGGGGTGGGATTTTTATCTGTTTTTACATGATCATGGTTTTACTATTGTAACTCGAGAGTTCAAAAAAAAATGATTAAGACTGATATAAAGAACAGATCCAAGAGACCTTCCAAGCCCACGCTGAGAGAAATCCTTGGCCACCAGCTCAGAGTAGGACAAGAAGGGAGATTGACTTCCAAGGGTCTGTCTTCTGATTCTTGGCGTGTAATCTGGGTTTAAATCATATGTATTTTGCATACATAGTTTTATATGTGAAACTAAGAATTTGGGCTAGACTCTTTCCAATGCCATTTCTAGGTCTAAAACTTTGAAACGTGAAAAATCCTATAAACGTCATTTCATGTGGTAAAACAGAAAAAGGGCCCCTTCAGAATTCTTCTGAGCTCTGAGGCGAGGAAGAGTCTGTCACCTCCGTCTTGACAAGAATGTTGAGGGTGGGAACAGGGTGGACACCGTTCTCTCCTTTTGCTGCAGAGAGTAGGGAAGACATAAAGAAGCAGAAAGCTTCAGGTGCAGCCACGGTGGTGCCGATCCTGATCCTGGCAGACAATGGGCTCTGCTTCCCAGAGTAACCTTGTGAGAATTAGCAGCCTACGCCAGGGCCCCAGCAAAGCTGCAGGGAAGGTCAGTCTCGTGCTCTGCATACCAAAGGGCATATACTGCTCTCTAGATATCAAATTTTCCCCAGCTGTCACCTGCCTTCTAACACCCTCTTCCCTGCCTGGTCTATGGATACACAGCGATTTCCCTTCTCCCTTCTTCCCTTTCTTAATTCTACAGCCCCGTGGGTTCTCAGCCTCTGCGACGGGTTAAAGCACTTATTAAAGGATGAAGAAGACCCAAGGAATATTTGCAGTTGGAAAAGTGGTCTAATGTCTTACCCTGTCTTCTAGGACCTGCACTGTGTAGACGGGACAGCTGCCTCCTGTGTATATGAAGTTCCCTTTGTAAGCTAGGGGTTGCTAAACAAAGCCTTGCTTCAATGGAAGTCATATGTAAGCAGTCATGGCCCTCTACGTGACAAGGGCCTCGTGTACATCCCGAAGTCAGGGCTTTGGAGGTATGACTGTTGACGGTTTTCTAATCAGACCAAGTAGCAAATGACGGCTTTCAGACAAAGGGATTTCCTAACCACTGTGATTGTTGTGGTCTTGCAGCACAGACTGCAGAAAGTGCATGCTGTGACTTAAGAAAATAGTTAAAGAGTAAGAATTCCTTAGTCATCTTGATTCCCAAGCGGAGCAGAGTCCCTGTTTAATTTGCCATTAGGGGATTTCATTCATAATCCCAGGTCTCTGGGGCGAGTGGGAGCGCCCACTCCTGTGATGTGCACTGACAGAGATTGGGACCCATTCCTGTGCGTACATCATCTCTCCTGGAGAGGCTGGGGATTACTAAAAGGAGAGGGCCCTGGACAAAGGCTGGGATTTCTGTTTATTTGTCTCAGAGCCATCACAATTGTGTGAATAAATGACAGGAATGACATCATTTGTCTCTCGAGCTGCTGAACTTTGAAACACGGTTGTTATTAAAGAAGTAGGGCCAGGGTCCAATGACAGTCTCAGACACAAGGGGGCATTGAGCTCCAACACACAGCCTTCCTTGCAGCAGTAACTACGGGTCAGATGCAGAGCAGTGTGAGCAATGAACGTGGGACTCTGTGCTGCCTGGGGCTGGGAAATTCAGATCAGAATCCCCAGGGATGGCACCCAGAAATCTATGTTTTTAGTATTAAGTGGTTGGTAGTCCTGATGCTCAGCCAAATCTGAGATCTATGCCCAAAAGTACTCTTTTAGGACATCAGATAAGAGCTGGGGGGTGGTGTTCTGGTCCTCAGAAGAGGAGGTGTCCCAGAGATTTCAGCAAGAGATCTGTGCATATGCAAGAAAATGCATTTGCTGCAGTTTAATGAATCATGTATGTATGTGTGTATGTATGTATGTATATATGTATGTATCTATCTATTTATCATCTATCTATCTAATCTATCATCTACCAACCTGTCATCTATCTATCTACTATCTATCATCATAATTTGTCTGTCTATCTTCAATCATCATTGATCATCTACTATTTACATCTGTGTAATAAAACCCTACTCCATAATATAGAATTTTCCTAGATAACGTAAAAATTCCTGCATATTATTTCATGGTGTATCCACTGTCAATATGGTGCACATACTAGGCAACCATTACTTATGTTTTTAAAACAATATAGTTAGTTGTTTCTGTTCTTGAAATAAGCACAAAGGAACCACAGGATATATATTCTTTCTTCTGAGGTCCTCTGCTCAGAGTAACGTTTTTGGGAAAATACTCTGTATTGCATAAGGGTTTTTTGTTGTTGTTGTTCAGTGTATGAATCCGCAAAATTTTGTTTAACCATGTAACTATTAATGGCTATGTGGACTGGTTACAGTCTGGGGACACTATGAATAGAGCTGCTATGAACATTGCTGCATGTGCTCTATGGGTATATGTTTTCATTTCTCTTGAGTTAATTAATATCTAGTAGAAATGTTGGTGTGTATGGTGAGTGTACGTTCAACATAAAAGTTATGAAAGAGGCCATATCATTTTATATTTCTATCCCAACACTGCATGTAAGTGGTTCTTTTTAAAGTGTTGGTTCTTGTGATGAAATACTGGTGTCTCATTTTGTTTTCATTTGCCGTTGCTCCTAATAAATGGTGATAGTGAGAGCTTTTTCCTACTTTGCTGTGGTAACTGGAACTTTCATTACCACCTGAAGAGCTGTGAACGTTTTTGCTGCTAATGTTAATCCCAGGAAAGGCAGGGAGTCTTTGATGCTCAGACAGGATATTAACTTCAGGCTTCTCCTAGAAGCCCTTTATATGTTAAGAATATTCTCTTATCACTCAGTAAGGGTCATGACAAATTAAAACAATAAATGCATGGAGAATGGGAGAGCTCTGGCACCTCAGGTAAAGACTAAAGCTTTGAATCATTGGCTTTTATTAGAAGGAGAAGAATATTGCACCAAAGGCACAGAAAATATGTTCAGTAAAGCCATAGAAGAATAATTCCCAAATTTAGAGAAAAATCTCCCTACCTTGTTACGAGAATCCTAAAAAATGCCAAATAGAATGAGAAAAGAAAGTCTCTTGACACATTATGTTTAAAATACAGGGAAAATAAAGCATATTAGAAGCTGCAAGAGAGAAGGATTAAGTTACTAATAGAGGTAAGATGCACTAGAATAACATCTGCTTATTCAACAAAAACTTTTAGAGCCAAGGATTTATCCTGAGTTCCGAAAGTCCACAACTGCCATTCCAGACTATCATACAAAGCAAAGCTATGTCTTGGGAAAAGAAATAAAATATTTCCATGATAAAAATAGACTAAATGAATTTATGATCACTAAACTTGCTCTAAAGGGGATACTTAGGCCTAAAGATAAACACCAAGATGTCACAAGAGTAAATAAACAACACCAGGACAGTTAATCCAAAGAGGTCAAAGAAAACACTACAAAGTCAATAAGCTGACAGGCATCAACACAGACCTTTCAATAGCAATCTAATCCTTTATGGTTTAAATTTCACAATACAAAGACAGCCGGAGAGACTGGATTTCTGTCTTTGCACAGCCTCCGAGAAACAAACCTCAACCAACAAAGATAGATACCATTTTAGAGCAAATGGACCAAAGACTGCAGCAGGAAACTTTATACCCCACAATTGCTAGAGGAAAAGCTGGGAGTGTGCTCTCATTTACAGGTTGAGGTAAGGACTTTCTGAAGAAGGTTCTGAGGGTGCACGGGACAAGTCCAACAATCAACGTGTGAGAATTTATGCAACTTAAAAGCTTATGCAATGGGAAAGGACCTGATCTGCAAGTGACGAAGCAGCACAGAGAACGGGAAACAGTCTTTGCCAGACAGAAGTGCAGTAATGTTTTGTTTGTGTTTTAACAAATAAAGCTTGCCTGAAGATCAGAATGCGGTGCTGAGCCACTAGAGGCCAGGGAGTGGTGGCTCACACCTGTAATCTCAGGACTCTGGAAACAGAGGCAGAGGGATCTCTGTTAGTTCAAGGCTTCCCTGGACTACATGAGATTAAATCTGTCTAAAAGAGAAACAGTTCAGACAAAGGAGATACCGGCACTTGGTATCCCACACCTTTAATCCCAGCACTAGGGAGGTGGAGACAGGAGTGATATGGCTGGGCAGAGAGAGGAATGTAAGGTGGGATGAGACAGGAGCTCAGTGCAGTCTGAGGAGGCACTGTGAGGTGCAAGCTGAAGCAATCAGTCAGAGGACCAAGGCTGAGGATGCAGTCTGAGGACAGCATCTCCCCCTTCTGTCTGAGCATTGGTAGAGGTAAAAGGTTTCTCTAGTGCCTGGCAGCTCTGTTTTTTTGGTCTTTCAGCTTTCACCCACTAATATCAGACTCTGGGTTTTTATTAAGAACAATGGGAATTTGTGCTACACAGAAGATCAGTGTCTAGAACCCCAAAACTTACACATTAGAAAAAAAGATAAACAACCCAGTTTAAAAATGGCTGTGGAAGCCGGGCGATGGTGGCGCACGCCTTTAATCCCAGCACTCGGGAGGCAGAGGAAGGCGGATCTCTGTAAATTCGAGACCAGCCTGGTCTACAGAGCTAGTTCCAGGACAGGCTCCAAAGCCACAGAGAAACTCTGTCTCGAAACCCACCCCCCCAAAAAAAATCCAAAAAAGAAATACAGAAACATTTAAAAATTGCTGGACAACCTTAGCCTCCAGGGAAATGCAAATTAAAACTACTTTAAGATTCCATCTCCCCCTAGTCAGAATGGCCATCATCAGGAATAAAAAAGAGGACAAATGCTATGGTGGATGAGGAAAAGGGGAACTCTTCAAACTCTCTTGGTGGGAGTGGAAACCAGTTTAGAGGTTTCTCAAAAACAAACACCCAAACCAAACAAATCAATCAAAAGCAAGCAAACAAACAAACAAAAAACAGACACCCCCCCCCCACACACACACACCAACAAACCTAGACTGGAACTGACATATGGCACAGCTATGCCCCTCCTGGGCATGTACCCAAAATCCCAAAACACTGCTTATCTTACTGTGGAGACACATACATTCTTGTTTATTGCTGCTCTATTTATAATACCTAAAACACGGAACCAATAGAGATGTCCATCAACAGGTGAACCGATAGGACAGTCTGGTACATATACACAATGGGATACCACTCAGTTATAAAGATGAAGGAAATCATAAAATTTGCTGGTAAATGGCTAGAACTGGAAAAAATGATACTGAACCAGGCAAATGAGGCCCAGAAAAACAAATGCTCTATGTTTTCTCCCTTATGCAGAGCCTAACAAATCTTTTGTTATGTGTGTTAAACATAAGTGGAAGCCAGGGGTTGTGGTAGTCTGAATGTAATTGTCTCTCATAAACTCACTGGACATGGCACTATTAGGAGGTGTGGCTTTGTGGAGTGGGTGTGGCTTGTTGGAGGAAGTGTGTCACTGTGCGGGCTGGCTTCCAGGTCTCATATGTGCTCAAGCCATGCCCAGTGTCTCAGTTCTCTTTCTGTTGCCTTCGGATCAAGATGTAAAGATTCTTAGCTCCTGCTCCAGAACCATGTCTACCTGAATTCCCCCATGTCATACCATGATGATAATGAACTGAACCTTTAAAACTGTAAGCCACCCTAATTAAGTGTTTTTTCATTATAAGAGTTGCCATGGTCGTGGTGTCTCTTCACAGCAGTAGAAACACTAACCAAAACAGGGATCTTTTATGGGGACATTATCAGATAGTAGGGACTGTAGATAGATGCAAAAGCAGAGAAGCAAAAGACTGGAGTGAGAAAGGTTTAAGAAGGGATAAATCAGAGGGTTAATCAAAACGAAAAACCTACAGTAGGCTAGACATTCTTACATCAAAAGCAATCAAAACGAGGCCTCCAGAGATGCCCACAGACCAATCTGGTTAGATAACTTTTCAATTAAGGCTTCTCTTCCCAGGTGACTCTAGGCTATGCTATTTACTTCGCTCATACCGACCTTTATCCTCCTCTTGTTCTCTTTCCCAATATCCCTTACCCCAAAGTCCGTTTCTCCTCCTCCACCACGTCTATTTAAATCTAGATCTTGTCAATGAGAGAAAACATGGCATTTATCTTTCTGAGCCTGGTTTATTTTGCTTTTCATGATTATCTCCAGTTTTCCCACTTTTCTGCAAATGACACAACTAAATGTCACAGTTTTGTTCTCCTTTATGGCTGATTGAAAACTCCGCTGTGTGAGCAAGCATGTGTGCACTTGTGTCTATATCTTCTTTATCCATCCCTCTGTTGATAGACACAGGCTAGTTCCATCTCTTGTATGTCAGTAAACAAGAATGTGGAGGTATCACTGTTGTGTGCTGACTTCCGTTCCTTTGGGAATCTAGCAGCAACATACCAATGCTCTTCGGCTAACATGCCCCGTTCTTGCCAACATCTCTTTAATTATAGCCATGCTGACTAGGGTGAAGTGCTGCTGCTCTTTTCGCAGCAAGAGAATGGACTCAGCATAGACATCCATCAACAGATAAACGAATAGTGATAAATGGTAAATACCCACAATGCAAACTTTTTCAGATGTAAAGAAAAATGAAATTATTTGTAAGAAAGTTCATACAACTGGAAAAAAATGTTATTTTAAGCAAGATAATAGGGCTGGAGAGATGGCTCAGAGGTTAAGAGCATTGCCTGCTTTTCCAAAGGTCCTGAGTTCAATTCCCAGCAACCACATGGTGGCTCACAACCATCTGTAATGAGGTCTGGTGCCCTCTTCTGGCCTTCAGGCATACACACAAGACAGAATATTGTATACATAATAAATAAATAAATATTTTAAAAAAAGAAAAGAAAAAAAGCCTTTTCTTTAAAAAAAAAAGCAAGATAATCCAGGCTAATAAAGATAGAAGCTATATATTCTTCCTCAAATGCAGATCCTAGCCTCTAACTGTTAAATGTGCATATCTAGGTGGGAGAAATATGGGCCAAGGCCAGGAAACCAGAAAAAGGCCTTTGTAACTGATGTTTAACGTTTTAGTTCTTTGTTTATATTCTAGATATAATCCCTTGAAAGATGTATAGCTGGCAAATGTTTCCTCTCACTCCATAGGCTGTCACTTGACTCCTGCTTCCTTCTCCGGGTAGAAACTTTTTTATTTCTATGCAATCCCACTTGTCAATTTTTGCTATTGTTTGTCACTTTCAGTTCCCAAAGGATTTGTCCCCTTCTTTTCAGGTGTCGTCTTCACAGACTTGGTCATTATATGCTTATTATCCTTTTTAAGTGATTGTAGAACACATAATGAAATTATTATTATTTTGTCTTTGATACTGATAGTTTTGGTGTTTCCTGACTTTGGTTTTTAATGCTGGGGCTTGAAACTCAGAGTCTTATGTATGCAAGGCAAGCACTCTATCAACTGAGCTAATCCCTGGATCTCTGTTTTTTTTTCTTTCTTCAATATAGGGTTTACTACTTTTATAAATCTAAAACAGCTGACTTTGCTTTTTATTGTAACTTTCTCTACTGTTTGCTTTATTTTTCATTGACTTCATCTCTTTATTTTTATTATGTTACGGGTGTTAGAGCCTGGGCCATGTTTCCATGTTCTTTGACTCTTCATCAAGGAATTGAAATAAAGCATCATATAGATTTGCAAAATTTGCAGAGTGATTTTATTCAAATCAAAGCAACGAAGCAGGTCAGGTTTACTGTGAAAGTGACAGGTGACAGCAGCCACATGAGTGAGGGTACCCATAGGGCTTCAATAATTAGAGAGAGTTTTCATCATTCTTTCTTTTTTAAAATTGAAAACAGTTTTTTAAAATACAATATACTCTTATCATGGTTTCCTCTCCCTCATCTCCCTTCAGTTCCTCCCCACCTCTCTACCCACCCAACTCTAAGCCCCTTTTCTCTCTTTCCTTAGAAAAGAAACAGAAAAACAGAGAAAAAGAAAAAAAATAAAGTCAAATACCAAAACACAAATACCATAACAACAAGAAAAAGCTTAAGGAACGCATACCAGCAGAATGAAAACTCAGAAGAACACAAAATTAGAAACCACACCCTATAAGCAAAAGGTCAGTAAGGTTTAAAGAATAGAGCCCAAATAAAGCATTATGAAATACAAAACAAAACAAAACAAAGCAAAAGCTCCCCAAATACCACTGAGTTTGTTTTGTGTTGGCCCTCCTTCTACTGCTGGGCGTAGAGCCTGCCCTTGAGTGAGGTTTATTGTGGGGCCCACAGGAGGGGGTCCGCTCCACCTTGACTGAAGGTTGGAGAGCTTAAGACTACTCTTGCTCTTTAAAAGTTATTGATAAGAGGTCTGATTTAAGGTGTGCCTACAAACAAGATATCTTCATCTAGGGTATGGTTACTTGGTGCTTTGGGAATTGAGATGACTCACAGAGGTGGATCTACTTCACCTTGACCAAAGTTCAGAGAATTCAAGTCTATTACTGCTCCTTCAAGGCTATGACAGGAGGTTTGACCCAGGGAGTATCTATCTACAGGATACTTGGTCTAAGGTGTGTCCTGCCTCAATGATAGAATGCTTAACTCAGGATATAGTTGCTTGATGTTTCAAGTATTAAAGCAGGTAATTGCTCTGTTTGCTGTCTGTGTCATGTTAAAGGAGTCTATTGGCTTCTTCCTCCCTATTTGGATTGGAAATAATGGAAAATAAACACAGGCATAGCCAGTATTCACTGGATTGCCCTCCTGGTTCTATCCTATGCCTCTGTGTTTCTTTTGTATCTCTGTTCCTCCTACTAATTTTTATAGTCCACACACCCCTACCCTGTAATGTGTGAGCCTCAATGAGGCTGGATCCTGACAGATTTCACCCCAACATGTGGCTATAACAGTTTGTATTCTCAGTGAGACTCCATTGGAGAACACTAATTTCTCCTTTGTGAGAGGTTTTCTATTGTGGATATCTTCGGGGTTAGGGGTGGCAGATTATATCTACACCCCCCCCCCCCCAGTATGTAGCATTTTTTATGGGGATCAAGAGAAAAAGTTTGGTTGTGAAGGGACGTTGTATGGGTGGCTATTTTGACTGACAGGCTTTTAAGCTATGTAACTTTTCTCCTACTTCCTATAATGCATTTTGATTTTAATCATATGCATTTCCAATCATGCATACATAGGAGACGATGTCTTGGTTAACTTTTTTCTTACTTGACATAGGCTAGCGTTATCTGGGAAGAGGAACCTTAAGTGAGAAAATGCCACCATTGTATTACCCATATGGACAAGTGTATAGGGCATTTTCTTGATTAACGATTAATGTGGGAGGCCCCAGGCCACTGTGAGTGATACCCTTCTGGGGCAGGTGATCCCGGGCTGTATAAGGAAGCAGGATGAGCAAGCCAGGGGGAGCAAAGCAGAAAGAAGTGTTCCTCCACAGTCTCTGCTTCCATTCCTACCTCCAGGTTCCTGCCATGACCTGCTTTCAGGATGAACTATAAACTGTAAGCTGAAATAAACTCTGTGTTCCCCAAGTTGATTTTGGTTATGGTGGTTTATAGTAACAGTATAAAGCCAACTAAGACAGATGGTAAATAGGGGTTTGTAGTTGGTGTAGTTGGTGTTTGGTCTTTTGTGGACCAGCCACTCAGCTTCCAAATAAATACACGGAGTTTTACTCTTTCTTATGAATGCACAGCCGTAACTTGGCTTCTTTCTAGCCAGTCTTTCTTAAATTATCCCATCTATTGTTTGCCTCTGGGCTTTTACTTTTCTATATACCTTTCTTCTTACTCTGTGCCTTGCTTTGTAGCTGGGTGGCTGGATGGCTGGAAGACAGGATGACTGGATGGCTGACTTCTGGCATCCTCTCCTCTCCTTCCACTCCTCCCTCTTCTATTTTTCTCCTTCTATTAATTGTCTGCCTGACAGCCTCGCCTATCCCTCTCCTGCCTAGCTATTGGCCATTCAGCTTCTTATTAGACCAATTAGGTGTTTTAGGCAGGCAAAGTAACACAGCTTCACAGAGTTAAACAAATATAACATAAAAAATACAAGACATATTTACATCATTAAACAAATGTTCCACAGCATAAACAAATGCAACATATCTTTAACTAATATTCCACATCCTAATATTCCTAAACCTTCACTTTGAGGACACAGTGTGCATTATCGGGCAGGGACCTAAAAATCTGTCTGGGTGGGATTTGACCTCTTTTCCAGTTATATTGGGAACGTGTCTAAGTAGCAACTGCCCAAGTTTGATTGTTATCAGGTGCAGACACACTCGTTCCATTGTTGGAGTAGAGTGTGTATGTAGCTCAGTGCAGGTGGGGGTCCTGGGTTACTGGATGTATTGTTCAGAGTCACGTAAGTGTGCACAGTGTATGCAGATAAGGTCTCAGGATGCCAAGTGCATTATTAAAAGAGGCGCATGTGCATAGCCCAAGGCAATTCCAGGTTGCTAAGCTAGTCCCCCTGCCAGCCTGAGCAAAGCACTTGATTCTACTCTTTGGAGTTAAGTCCCCTCTGAAGAATACCATTCTCATAGAGAAGCTTCTAAAGTGTTAATGTTTCTTCTTTTCTAGTGGAGGCAATAAAATAGCAGCCTTTCTCCTCTCTCAGCACTGCTGGAATGTATTGTACCAGTCCAGGTGTATGTGTTTATAATAACATTCACTTTGAATTGTTTTCTGGTTTCCTTTATTTTTGATTTTTATCCAAAGATAAAATCCCAAAAGCATAAACATGTAAGAAAATGGAAAGGTAACTGATTTGCCTTCTTATTGTTTGCGATGAAATAATTTCCAACAGCATCACTTTTAGAGTGAGTAGTTTTACACGCCACATGCATAGACATACAAAATGGACCCACACCAAGTTCCTGCTGCTGCAGAACTTAGTTATTTCCAATGTTTTGGGTACAAATTTATGTCATACATATCCTGATATATTTATTAAATCTGTTATAATCAAGAAGATTGTGTGTGTGTGTGTGTGTGAGAGAGAGAGAGAGAGAGACAGAGACAGAGAGACGTTCTGTAAGAGCAGTGATTGATTTAAAGTTGTCTTCGCTCAGGGTATTTTTCCATTTCACCCTGACTTTTACTTTGGCCTGAGCTTATATATGTTCCATGGCTAACGAAATTAAATTACTTGGTAAAATTCCCATTTTATTTTCTTAAAATAATTTTTATTTGGTGGGGGATGGTTTTTGCAGTTTATTCTATTGAATATTCATACTGAAGCAGATGTGAGTCTGAAGTTTGAAGGCTTTTACTACTCCTATACCCATCCTATGCCCTGGCCCATGAAGCATATAAACCGGTAGGCATGGGTATCTGGCCTTCAGATGTAGCACAAATATTGAACCTTAGGTGAGAAGAATTGGGAAGTTATGGCATATGGCATTTTATTTTCTTACGCTGTTATGATAGAGTCTAGTAACCTTGGGTTGGCCTTCCTGTCCTGTAACAGTGACAGAGACAGGGTGGTACTTTGAATTTCGATAAGTCATACTCTTGCCATTTGGCCATGGTTCTGAGTCAGTCTCCCAGTGCCTCTGTGTGGAAATGCTGCCTACTCATTGAATTCACAATATTTGGAGGATAGAATCTATTAGGTGATCAGTGCTAGCTAAGACTTGCACCTCCTAGCTTGTCACCCCAAACCTTGAGACAATGGTTTTCACAGATAGGCATTATAATACCCCAGGGCTGTGAATGGCCTTCTTTCATGGCTTCTTTCCTTTCCCTCTTTTGTAAATTGTAGGTTCCACTAGGCAACCTACCAGACTCATTGTTCTGAAAGGGAACTGGACTGTTTTGAGATCTCCTGGTCTGTTTTTATAAACACAAGTTTCTCCAGTCAAACCTCTATTATCTTAAGACTATAATAGTATCCTGCACACACCTCCAGGATTTCTCGTGTCTTAGTTTTGATGGTAAATTTAGTGTATGCTAGGCAAGCACTCTAACGTTATTCTGCCTCCCAGCCTAATCTTCGCTAGTTTAAAAAATGTTTTTTAGATATATTTCTTTTATGTGTATGCATAGTTTGCATGGATGTGTGTGCACCATGCCTGGTGCCCATAGAGGTCAGAACAGAGCATCGTATTTCTCAGAACTAGAGTTACAGATGATTGTGAGCTATCATGTTTGTGCTGGGAACTGAGCCTGGATCCTCTGCAAACGCCACAAATGCTCTTAACCTCTGAGCTATCTCTCCAACCCCACTTTTGCTAACAGTTTGTGTTGCATCATTAAACATACACGTTGGGATCAAAGTTAATACAGGATGCTTACCATATCTTCTGTCCCCTCCCCAGCTAAAGAAGAACCCTCTAAGTACCAGATGAAATTCCTGCTTCTGTGCTGTAAGTGGAAGAGACCCTTTTATGCTAGGAAAAACATGGGGTCACTCTACATCACAAAGTGATTCCGAATGAGGGAAGAACAGGGAACCATGAGCTGAGAGAAGTCATAGGAAGTGAGAATTGAAGTGCTTCCTCCCATTGGCAGTGAATGGGGCCAGAGGTGGAAGATGAAATGGTTTAGATAAATATTGCTATGGGCTTTTAGTTTGGATCTCTTTTATTATTCCTAAGAAACCTAAGTAAAGTGCGTGAGTAGCTTCAGAATCTCGGTTGGCTGTGGGAAGAGCTGCTTCACTACAGACTTGTTCTGAGACTGAATACTGTCTGCCCTAGATTTCCAAAGACCCCAGAGGCCTGTGGACAGGGAAACCTGACCATGTCCATCTTGGTTGTGCTCCAAGATTATACGTACTTACTGGACACCTGTTTAAACAGATTGAAAGCTGTTTCTCCTGTCCTAGGGTTTTAGTGTGCACCCTCATCCCCAAAACCCAAGATCTGGACAATTGAGACACACAGTTCTGGCCTCATTTTATTTACATTTCTCATCCTGTGGTTTTTCTAAGGTGGGGAGCCCATCCATGTGAAAAGTCCTCCTGCTTCTGGCTCGAGGATTTGATTTCTTAAACACATCCCAGGTCAACCAGAGTGTTAGAGTTTATTGCTTTTCACAAAGCAAACTCCTGCCAAGTGAAAGGCGAGAAGGGCATGTTTAGATGAAAGTGTGCGATCTTCAAATCCTGTAGTTTGTTGGCGTTTTATTGCTCGATGCAATTTCTCCTACCCTTCAGGGCATTTTGCTTAATGGTTTCCCAAGAACAGGATGAGGAGGCTTCAAAGCAAACCCAGGTTTCAGCAACAATACTCTTATTACAGCTTATATGAGTCACATGTCCCAACCCTTGTATAAATCTAAAGTTTTTCCCATAAACACTTTTGCCCAGAAAATATAGGGAGCTCTGTTAACAAGCCATATTAGATATCAAGCACTAACATGGAAAAAAACCAGGTAAATCCCACAAGATAGACCTTCGTGGGGGATAGAGGGAGGAAATGGAAGCTTAATCTATATTTTAGATGTGCAATGTAAAAAATCATTCGACAATATCTATCTAGTGTCGTGGACAACACTAATGAGTGATATGAATTCCTCATTAACAATTGGCCTCAAAGAAATGCCTTTAAACACTGGATTATTATAAATACCAAAAGAGAGATATATAACCCTAAGAAGCTTGTCCTTCATGATTACCTATTTCATGGGTCAAAGCGAATATGGGCCATTTATTAGCTTTAAAGTAGTTTTCACATCACCGGACCACATATATATCAATAAAACATGGCTTTATGAGGGAAATGTATTTTAGTTCTTTTTATGGTTAAAAGACAAAGTGCCAATTCTTACACTTATAGAGTTATTCAATCCTTCTTTTACTATTTTCGGCTTCTAGAATTGACTCCCCCCGAACCCTTCTACATTTGTGCTGGATTAAAGACTTGCGTGGCCAAGCGAGGCAGTCTAAACAGGAATGTTTCTGGGAATGCAGGCCCGTGGAAACTATGAGGCGTGGAGAAAGATCTGCTTGGCCTTCGTGGCTGCAATAACTGAAAAGAGTTAATGTGCAAGAGGGGGAGAGGAGGGAACAGAGAGGAGAGGCGAAGGATGGAGGGAAGATAGAGAAGAGAGAAATCTCATTGTTTGGGGGTTTAGTTAGCAAAGATCATGAGTTCTTCTGCCTGGCACCACGTACGAGTCCTAACCGCAAAAGAGTGTTGGGAAGTTGCTGATCTCCAAGCCTCTGCCCAGGACACCACACTTTCCCATGGGTTTATTACTAAAAAGCAGAAGAGACGGCGGCCTTGGCCTTGCAGCAAGGTCTGAGAGCAAGTGCTGCTCATACTGCTAATGAAGAGGGCTGGCTTTGAAGCCAGTCATCCACCCAGCCTGCAACACGTAGGGACTGTGGAGTCTGCATAGGAGTTTGGTAAAGTGCTAATGTTTTTGAACCATCCTCTGACAGACAGTCATTCTGCAGTTCTCATTGCACAACAGAATTTTTAGCCCCCATTTTTTTAAGTTTCTTTTTCTTTTTCTTTTTGTGTCTGTGGGCTTGGAGACAGACCTCAATGTTATTGGAACTTAGTTTCCTCCAGGCCAGATTTACTTAATTGGGCAGCCAATCAAGGAATCTCGTTACTGAACATTTTTGTATGGTGAAGGCCATGTGCTCCTTAGGGCTGTGGTATGTCTGGAAAACAAAAGGAGTTTGGGGGAGGAAGCATGGCCTTTTAAAGGGCTCTGGAAGGAGGCTGGACGATATCAAATAAAGTAACTATTTTTAAATGTTCATTAGGCCAAAATAAATTCCAGCACATAGTCATGATCTTTCCTGCTGGTGGCAAGTTTTAAGTCTGGGGAAGAAGGGTTGTCAGGCCTTCACCTGGAAGGCTGTCATTACACACAGAGCAGAACAATGGGTTTCCTGTCTTCTTCTGATCCCACTGAAGCTCGGGGATGATTGCTCTCAGCTGGGACATTTTTCACGCTCTGGCCGTTGTTGGGAACGCAGCACCATGACATTCTTGTCCTAGAGGAGTGTGCAGACCTGGACAAGTATAGCACCTTGCACCCATAAATCTGGAACTCAGATACGTGGTTCCCTTTACAGGTCATAGAAATTCTGTCTACAACAGAAGAAAGAAAATCCTGTATATGGGCCGGCCTGTAAAGACAGCTGCCATCAGCAGCGTAAGGGCAGAACCTTCTGAGACTTCCTTTAACATTCAGCTTCTGTACCTGCTATTCATTGCCTGTCACATTTTTAAAGGGATTTAAATTTCTTCTTAACTATGGGCATGCATACATAAGAATGTACATGTGAACGCAGTTGTCCCTGGAGGCCAGGAGAGAGCTTTGGATTTCCTGGAGCTGGGCTTACAAGTGATGGTGAGCTCTCTGGTGTGGGCGCCAGGAACTAAACTTGGGTCCTCTGCAAGAGCAGTGATTGCTCTTAACTGCAGGGCCATCCTTCCAACCTTGCTTGCAACAATTTTATTAACAATTTAAGTATGATCATTCCTTCCAACAAAGATAAATGGTAATAGTAAATGTTAGAATCAATGGGAGATGATCAGTAAGTCATTTGCTTGTGAGTTCTACACATTAAATTAGCATAAATATGGGGACTGACGATGGGAAGGGAGAATCTGAGGGGAAAGAATGGAAGAATTTCATTCTTTTTTTCACACGGATAGCAAAGTTTTTGAATAAAGCGGCTAATTGAAGAGGATATTCTCCTCTGCTTCTTATTGAGAATTGACTCTTGGAACTCAGGTCATGTATTTTGTCCATGTTGTAAAGTGAGTTTCTACAGCCATATACCACCTCTCTCACCTCAACTAAGTCTCTTACTCTCCTGCTAAGTTAAGGTCTGGCCCTTAATCTCGCAATTTATGGGGCATTAAGGAATAGAGCATAACTCAAGCTGGGGAAGGAAATAAAGTCTTTCTGTATAAGTTATAGGGTTCACATGTAGTTGCGCTGAATTAACTTTTGCTATGAGGCCTGTGCCCCTTCCTGCTCCATCTAAAGAACCATAATCACCAGGCCTGATGGTCTCCTGCCCACCTAGCAGAGGAAGGAGAGAAAGCAGAGAGAAGAGCGAAGCCTAAGCCAGACGCTTAACTGGATGGGAGACTGCTGGTCCTGAGAACAGGTGTGAAAGGACAAAGAGGGCACAGGAGCCAGGGTCATCAGCTCAAGGCGTCTGAGAAGCAGCCAGAAAGTAAGAGATGCCTAAGGGATTTCCAGACAGACATAAGGCGGCAGGGTAGGCAGAGAATGCTCAGCAACATAAGAGAGGAAGAAGGACCTCTGGGGAGGAAGAGCCTCAGTGTGCAGCACAGCTAGGGAGAGTTTCCATGGGGTGGGCAGAATCCCAGGCCCCCTACTGTTTTTTAGAAGAGATCCCAGGTGTGAAGACCTCACTCAGCCCCTGAAGAGTGGTCTTGGGAGTAAAGATAGAAATGAATGTTTTCCTCCTAGTGGGGTCTTTTCTAAAGCACACTGCATTCAAAGCCACCAGAGGAAGAATGCCGTACGCACACGTCACAGTAAAAATGCTCAGGATTCAGGACTCTGTCCCTATATTTGGGTCACAGCTAGGAGACAAACTGAATAGCACTGGAAACTCTCTTCTGAGTATTTGCTACCTGTCTGTGGGTGGGAAAACATGGATTGATCAAGAAAGGCTGATTGAAGGTTTTAACGCTTATGTGAGTTGTGACAAGCTACTGGGAGTGGTGTCTTGTTGTGCACAGTTAGTACTGTGTGTGTACCTGTATTCCCCCTTGAGCACAGCAAGCATGCAGAGGCCACGGGAATCTCATGGATCTCTATTGACTTGTCTTGTCTGCCTCTGTTAAATGTGAACTTTAAATGTCATGTGCCTGGAATCAGGTGTAGAGGGACACAGTTTTCATCCCAGCACTTGGGAGGCAGAGGCAGGTGGTTCTCTGAATTTGAGCCTAGCCTGAGCTACAAAGTGAGTTCCAGGACAGTCGGGGCTATACAGAGAAACCCTGTCTTGGAAAAAGCAAAAACCAAAACCGACCAAACAGAAAAGTCGTGAGCCTGTCTCAACCAAATCCAAGGTGATTTCTCCCTCTTTTCAACACTGACCCTCCCATCCCCACCTCATATTGTTTCCTGATTCATTCTTTATACATACTTTTAAGTGATTTCTCTCATCCTTGGTAAACAACAAGTAAACTGAAGGCAGCAATTGTCTTACACTTTGAGCATGGACTTGAACAAAATGCGAGATTCAGCATCAGAAATAAAAGAAGCAGGCTTAGGTAGGTAAGGTATGGTGGGGACATTTAGATTTATTCCACTCAGCGTATTTTAGAAAGTTTGGAGACACAGTAAAATTCACAGATACATTTCAATCATCAAGATAGGATGAAAAATTAAGAACAAAAGAGGATGACGGTATTGGTGAGATGGGTATTCTAGAAAAATCTTGGATAAGGATTGCTACTTAGATTGAGTGCAAACTTCACTTTTGACCTTTTTCTGGCAGGCAAGAGGAAAAGGAAAGCAAGTTATATAAGGTTCTTATTAGCTAATAAAAAGCACCAGGCCAGCTTTTCTATGGAGGTAGATTTCCCCCCAGTACTAACTCTAAGAGGAATTTACTTTATGGCCCCTTATGGAGTTATTGGCTTTTTTAAAACATATGATGGTTTCAATAAGTTTTATAAAAATATATATGGAAACATTTTTCTATACGGCCATTTCTTATATTGACTTTTGATAAATGTCATAGTGTGGAGGTGATATGGTTTTTGGAGACCCAGGGTATAATTCAACCATCAGCAATGACATGAAGTTGATGGATTGCATCTGGGATCATAGCCTATGGAAGGACGCTAGGAATGGTGTGTTTCCATAATCACGACCACAGGCTACTATATTAAGTATCAATTTGGCATCATTAGCAAACAAATGAAATTATAGTCATATAGAATGTAACTTTCATTGAATTTCTTTTAAAAAATTATCTGGACAGTTATGCCGTAACCTGCATATTTTGGCCCCGAATCTCCATGATGATAGAATGGTCTAAATTCCACATATTAGAACTGATTATAACAAGTTTTAAGGGAAAAAAACTACTCTGGGGGAAGTGAAACTTTCTTAAAGCCATTTAATATACCATTTGGATTAAGCATCAACTAGAGTTAAGCAAGTTTCTTTTGTATAAGCCTAGGACACGTTGACAAGCTATCACAGATTGTATATCTTGATAAGAAGATATGATCTCAAGATTGGTTGCAGGAAGTCTGGTTTGGACATCTCTTAAGATCATGACCCTCAGAGGTGTAGGAAGAAGGAGTTGGCTGGGAAGATGGGCCAAACCTACAATTTGCTCTTGAGCTAAGATGACTTTTGGGAGTTGTCTAGAGCTGGGTGAGGGACTGGGTCGGTGTGTACTTACACACTGAACAGTCAAGGGGTTTCTAAGGAGGTACTTGCTTTTTGGTCAGGGAGAGCCTCCTCAGCCAAGAGCGACCCCTAAAGCAAAACACTGAAGGGCTCTTAGCCAGCAGTACTGCCTGCTGGCAGCTGAGGAATATGTCCTTGTGTCACAATGTTACAGTATGAGATTTTACTTGCATTATTTTTTCAATGAGCTATCAAAACTGAATCCAATTCTGAAACACAAGTAAAGTTTCCATGACCTAGGAGTAAACAGAAAAAAAAAAACAACCCAGAAATGTTGCTTGAGTCTAGTGATCTGATGCGTTCTGTTCTGTTAACTGAATACACCAATCAGGGTTCTATTTGATTGGTCTCACCAAAGGCCAGATACCAGGATTTAGTTAATAGAGCTTATTCAACAAATCACATAGGGTACTATTCGGAGCTTGGGCAGCTAGGCAAGTAACTGACTGTCTCCTGTCTTCCCTCCCTCCCTCCCCTCTTCCCTCCCTTTCTCTCTCTCTCTCTTTAAAAGATTTATACTTTTGTATATGAGTGCTATTTGCATATATGCCTACATGAGAGAAGAGAGTATCAGATACCACTAAATATGGTTGCCAGCCAACACGCAGTTGCTGGGAGTTGAACTCATGACCTCCAAGAAGAACAGCCAGTGCTCTTAACTGCTGAGCCACTTCTCCAGCCTCCTTCCTTCCTTCTTTCCTCCCCCTCTTCCATCCTCCCTCCCTTTCTCGCTTTCTTTCTTTGCATGAAACATTTGTTCTCATAGCTAAAGAGGAAGTGCCAAGCCCAGGGAGGAAGAAGAATTACATGTAAGAGGCAAAATATGAGGGCCAGGTAAGGTGCTTCCTCAACAAACGTTCCTAAAACCCTTTGCTATGAATTTCACTCCCCTCTGCCACTGGCCATACTGAGCTGCATGCTTCAAGAGTATCCGGAAGTCTAAACTAACTTTCATGATCTCAGCTTCTGATGTTAACTTCTGGGCCTTTTTTGTTTGAATGCCTACTTCATAGCATTGGCCCAGACACTGTGTTGAATTCATTATCATGTAGTGTTTGCTCATCTGATATTTTTGACAAGAAGGGAGCATCATAATTTTCACAGAAACCTGCACATTTCTGCTTCCTAGGATTCCTTCAGTTATAGTGTGTTGGTTAATCTTGCTTGTCAACTGGATGCTGACCATATCTAGGGTCAGCATACAGAAGCTGATGGAGTTGTGGTTCAAGGGAGTCAGGCTCCATTTTGAGTGGCAAGAGAATTTGAGTGACATCCCTATGACACTGGTTTTACAGATAGAGAAGGGGCATGACTGAGGGGGTCAAGGAGTACTGCTCCATAGTTTCAGAAAGCAGCTGAGGCTAGGCATGCGTAACTTGATCAGAACCCCTGTAAAGAGGTCTGAAAGGCCGTGTTGGTAAGCTGTGAAAGTAAAGTCCAACTTATAAGGATGACATCAGAGTATTAGAGATACTAGGAACACGGGACATCTACTGAGGAAAGCCACATACACAGGCTGGCCCAAGAGAAAGGTGAAATGGTACAGGCAGTGGTGAAGGAACAGAGGTGGAAGAAGGAACTGAGCTGCTAAGTCCCGTTGGAGCCCAAAGATTACATTAGGAGGCCCAGATGCCAGACATGGATCTGTGGGGTTTAATAATTTCCCCACTGGATTTTGGTCTTGCTTTCGTCTAATCATTCTTTGTTATGCCACGATTTTTCAAGTGGGAACAGTTACTCTGTCATTTTATGTTGAAATTATACAACTTGTCGTTAAGTTTTGTTAGGAGCTCTCAATTTTTAGAAATTGCCTTTAATCTCAGCTGAGACACGGGCTTTGGACCTTGATACTGTTAAATTGCCAAATACCATTGGAGCTTTTGAAGTTTGATTATATTTTGTGTTTTGAGATGGCCATGAAACTTTGGGCACAAAGAGTGTAAGATTGTGATTTAAAATGATGTGTTTGGGTTTCAGGTTGGCAAGGTTTGGTCATTGTCATTAACCATATTTGTTGACTCAATGGAATATAGAATAAAATATAGATGTAATACAGACTCACCTGGGATACTACCTTCCGGGCTCACCTATGAGGGATTATCTCAATTTAATTAGTTAATATGGGCCCGTTTGCCCACTGTGGGTGACATTTCCCTCGGCTGCGATCTGTATTGAATACATGAAGTTAGTGGAACACTAACATTCATTGCTGTTTGCTTCCTGACTGTGAATACAATACAACCAATTTCTTCTAGTTCCTACTGCCTCGAATGCCCTGCTCTGATTGAGCCTCACTTCTAGGTGAGCCAAAATAAATTCATTCTTCCTTACATTCTCTTCATAAGGGTGTTTTACCCCAGCAACAAGAATAAAATAAGGGGTTCCAAGGTCTTGAAGACAGAGGGCAGGGAAGAATGAAACATTGGGAGATGACCTTAAAAGGAGTTGAGAGGAAGTGAAGAAGGGAAAAGAATTTGGAGGATGAGAGAAAAGGAGGACGAGAAAGAGCCAGAAGAACAAAATGAAAAGGAAAGGGAGATTTGTGCTATGGAAAGAGATTGCCAGTGTCTGTTGACCAGCATCTCTAAGGTGATGCAGAAATCTTGTTAAGATTATTAGATTTACTGTTTCAATAAAAGACAGGGATCAATTCCATGAGACGTCTTACAAAACTATGCAGTGGTTAATAGGGGGAAAGCCATAAAAGCAAACCCGATCCATCTGCCATGAGAGTCATGAGCGGCAGACAGGATCGGGAAACAGAACTCCCTGCTGTGATGAATTCCTTGTACTCACTTAGCCTTATCAGGACAACACAAACTCACAGGAAGGCAAGAAAGAACAAGCATTTAGCCCATTTGTATCAAAGAGGTTCTGAGGGGTTTAAGCATGTTTGCATAATTTCTGTTATGTGTCACCATGTTGTTATGGTTCCTCACTTTTGAAATGGCATCTATGTGGCCTTAAACTTGTGATTGTCCAGCTTCTGACTTTGGAACGATAGGATTAGAGGCGTGTGTCTGCATGCCTGGCTTGTCTTTGTACTTTGAGGGGGAAAATTCTTTTTTTTTCTGTTTTTTTAAATTTATTAAATAAAACTACCTTTTCTCATTTTACATGCCAAATCCAGTTCCCACTCCCTCCTCCCGCTTCCTCCCCTCCCCTCCCCCATCCCACCCTCCTTCCACTCCTCAGAGAGGGTAAGGCTTCCCATGGGGAGTCCAGAAAGTCTAGCACATTGCTTTGAGGCAGGACCAAGGCACTTGCTTGAGTTCCATCCTCATCGACACACACACACACACACACACACACACACACACACACACACCTTATTTGAAGATAGTCTCATGAGTCTTATTCCCCAGTACCAAACCCATGGTAAACACCTAGAATGTTCTCATTAGGAGTGGGGTCTTGACACTGTTTAGCACGAATAAGCAACAGGAATTCAATCTGTTGAGTGCGGTGAGAGTTTAGTGTCCTCTGATTGTTTCTGAGAAGCATTCTTAATTTGATGTGTTGAACTCTGGCAATACAGGTCCCTTTGGAGACATAAAAGAAGCCAACCTTTACAAGATGTTGACAGATGCTGTGACTGCTTTTTTACCGTGCAGCCAAGTTTCCTACTCTGCTGCATGCCATTAGGCATGTTGATAGGGCTCTGCTCGTTTTACTAGCCCGATGGGAAGGGGAAGTTGGGGCAGGAGCCTCAAAGTTTCGCTCCTACTCTCTTTCTTTAACTTGCACATGTGTCTCAATTCCTAGAGAAAAGTAAGTTTCCATATTCATTTTGGATATGTTGCACGAAACTTTGTGGTTAAAAAAAAAAAAAAGGTCTCCACTATTGTTAGGCCTCTCTTGTTTATCCATTTCCTTGGGAATTTGGGCAGGAAAGACATACCCATGTATGACAAGGACCAGCATTTTCAGTGACCAGCAATGTCATTAACCAGAGAATGTGTGGGTTTCAGGCCAGCTTATAGGAATCTTCTCAACCTTCCTGAGTTACTCCCTTTTTGCTCTGCCATATTCATGCACTATCCTGGGGTATAAATGTTCCTCTACACAGCTGGATCACAGAGTTTTCTGGGCTGAAGTTCATTCAAACTCTTGACATTTTCTTTGCTGTTTTGCCTGCATGTGTGCCTGTGTACCATGTGCATGCCTCGTGCCTGCAGGAGGTCAGAGAGGGCATAGATCCCTTAGACTGCAGCTATAGATGGTTACGAGCCACTGTGTGGCTGCTGGAAACTGAACCCTCGTTCCTGTAAGAGCAGTCAGTATTCTTAACTGCTGAGACATCTCTCCAGCCCCATTTTTTATGTTCAATTATTCTCTCTGTATTGCTTTATAAACCTGCAGGATGGTTGGACCCTTCACTTTTCACCTTTAAAATCAGTTTCAGAAGAAAACTGGGACCTCTTGGTAACAGAGGGAACACTTTCTGGATCTCCATTTTTCAGGCCACATTTTGGGCCAAGAACCATGTGCTACTTCATCATGTGGCTCCCGTGGTGGCCTCCTTTGCATCAGGCAGAAAACAGGAAGGCACATTTTATGAGCACTTGTCTAGTGTTTTCTGCTAGAATTACAAGCAATAGTACAAAGCACGCAAATAGAGCAGAAGTGGGGACGTCCCCAAACCAGACACAGGGCATCTTGTTTGAATACAAGGCACCATGAGAAATGACACCAGGCTGTGCAGGAGCAGCTACTTGCAGCACTTTGAACTCACTGAAACTTATAGGCATGTTGCATTGTAGACTAGAAGGAACCTTTCTTCTTCCTTCCTTCCTTCCTTCCTTCCTTCCTTCCTTCCTTCCTTCCTTCCTTCCTTCCTTCCTTTTTTCCTTCCTTCCTTCCTTCCTTCCTTTTTTCCTTCCTTCCTTCCTTCCTTCCTTCCTTCCTTCCTTCCTTCCTTCCTTTTTTCCTTCCTTCCATCTGTCTCTGTCTCTCTCTCTCTCTGTCTCTCTCTCTCTCTTTTGTTTTTTTTTGAGATAGGGTTTTTCTGTGTAGCCTTGGCTGTCCTAGAATTTGCTTTGCAGACTAGTCTGGCCTCTGACTCACAGAGATTCACCTGCCTCTGCCTCTTAAGTGCTGGGATTAAAGGCGTGCACCACCACTGCCTGACCAGAACCTTCTTTTGAGCTATGTGTGTAGGTTATTCTTACCATTTTCCTGATTTCCCAAGAAGGCAGCCTTGCTTGTCCCATACCAAAGGGCTGTCCATGGCTCTATCCCAGAAAGATAGCATAGCAAAGATTGAAGGATAGCATGGCAAGTGTTAGTATTCAGGCATCTGTACTGACTGCCCTTGGGGTCTTGGAAGAATGCATCCTCAACTGCAGCCACTAAGAGCACCTCCTGTGCAAATTTGCTCCATTCCCTTTTCAAAGGTGGACCTTGCTTACCTTCCATCTCTTCCTCTCTCTCTCTCTCTCTCTCTCTCTCTCTCTCTCTCTCTCTCTCTCTCTCGTTTTTCCTCTTTTTCTTTCTCTCTCTTCCACCACTCTTGTCCCCAGGGGCCAGTCTCTGCTCCCCTCTCTGCCTCCTTCTCTGTCCTGTTTTTGGCCCCTTCTCTCCTTTTCCAATAGACCTCCCATGTGAGCCCTGTTGCATGGTGCAACTTCTCTTTGCCGCATTTTAAAATAAATTGCAACATTGGTTCATAGTTACTTTCATCTCATGACTTAGCCAAGCCATTTTTAATATAAGACTTAGACTCCTTAGGATAGGATAACTATTGAAACATATAGCATATGTTTCTTGCTTGATATAGTTTGTGGTGGTTGTAATTCTAAATTTTGCAGTTGATATTTGCTCTTATTGTATATAGTTTTGTATTAGACTTAGAACTCTCTTATTTAGACAAAAGGGGGAGGTGCTGTGGAAACTTCTTCAGCCACTAGCCTTTAAGATACCAGCCCACTTTGGGCATGGTCTCATGTACTATAAATGTAGACAGCCTCTTGGCTGTTGGATTTGGTTCCAGTTACCAGTGAATGCAGAGGACTGCAGATTTCTACCCTTTCTGTGAGTTTATCCCCAGATAAATAAACCTTTGTTATACTCCATTTTGGGCTATTGTGGAACTCTTTTGTACACCAACAGAATGTTAGTACTCAGGCATCTGTACTGGTCTGCCCTTAGGGTCAGGACAGGATACATGCTCATCATAGGATGCAGCCACTAAGAGCACCTCTGTGCATATTCGCTGTGTTCCCTTATACAAGGTGGGCCTTACCCACCTCCTGTCTTTCTGTCTCTTTCTCATTCTCTCTCTGTCTTTCTCTTCTGCCACTCTTGTCCCCATGGACTAGTCTCTGACCCCCTCTACCCCTTCCTTGTTCCCTTTTCTGCCCCTTCTTTTTTCTCTTCCAATAAACCACTCAAGTGAGCCCTGTTGCATGGCGTGATTTCTCTTTACAGTGTAGCAAGAATAATGAACAAGCTTTTTTTTTTTTTTTTTACCAATGTTTCATCTGCTATCAACTAGTGGTATAAACTTGGAACACAGAGCTTACATGTCCTTAATTGTCTTTCTTTCTCTCTTTTTCAGGTTGCCTTTCTAATTTAAAACAGGAATGATGATATTGCCACATGTGGCTAGTGCACAAAAGACACTCAACTATCAACTCCTATTTGTCATTGTATTTCATTAAATTAAGTAGGCCCACATTTGCAAGCCTAACCATCAGATTCAGACACTGGGCCTGCTCTGTGCACCAGGGCACACAGTGGCCCATATTACATGACACGGACATTATGAAGACACCACCATGGCAGTTTCAGAGCTCATAGACCATGCCAACGCTTTGAAAATAAAACTCTTGTAGTTTCAACATAAATGTATTTTTCCATGATAAGATGAACCTTCTTGTAAGTCATTGCTTACAGGGATTAAGAGGTCTATGTCAACAATAAGGCTGTTATAAACTTAGGCTCCACACTGTCTCCCACAGGAATTAGACAAGCCTCATGATGTGCTGGAGGCAGAAAAAAAAAGTAGCCCAAGAAAGGACTAAATCTTCGGTTGTTATGTGTTTTCCCATGTCAGCACTGTGTTTTGAGAAGGCAGAGGGACGGCTTGCTCCACAAACTTGTCTGATCTTCCTGTGCTTAATGAAGTATAGAATGTTTTATTGGACCCCCCCACCCCAGGAAACAAGATAAACAGGCCAGTTGGTGCTTGATATCGAGTATCAGCAGTCAAAATACTTGCAGAGCCTTTTAGAAATCAGAACATCACAGACTTAACAGGAAATTGATGCCCCGTACTCATACGTGGCTATTAACAATCTTTTATTTTCTTTATTAAAAAAGTAGAAATGACAGGGAAAAAAACACACACTCTTGACAGAAAATAATACCAGTGACCTAGACTCACTGAGCTGAGCCAAAGCTGCCCTTGTTATGGAGGAAGGAAATATCAATCAACACTAGCAAATCCTCATGCAATTGACAGAACACCAGCGGTGTCAGAGCCTGGGGGATGTGCGTCGAGAAGGCTGAATCAGCCAAACAGCAAATGTTTCAACGCACACATTGCCCAATCATGTTTTCAAATAGCATCTTAAAAAACAAAGTTCTATATACAGATAAGGTCCAAAATGTATCTTATGACAAGTCTCAGATATAAATTTAAGGCATCCAGATATTCTGCTCTGCTGGTGAGGTGTTGTTTCCGTGGTCTTATTGCCGCCGTCTCCAGGAACTCCCAGTGGTGACCGGACCACATGCGTAAGACTTATAAAAAGTGATCTATAAGAAGAGTTCCTTTGATTCTGACTCAGCATCGTGCTTTCTGCCGTAGGTTTTCTTCGTGTTTCTCTTGATGTCATTATGCCTAAGCAGAAGAGAAACCACAGGCCAAAATTAGATAAAACCATGGTCAGGTTACACGACGACGCTGCTAAACAGCTCACCAAAAATGGAAGTTATCCATCCCCAAACCATCCTGAAGAGCAGCACTTCATTCCAGGAGGCAAATTAGTTGCTTTTCATACACACTACTGTTTAAATGTAATGAAAGCTGTCGTGATATAACAAGGCACACTCACTGAGCACATCTGAATGTGGCTCCAGGAGCAAATTCTTAGCCACACTGAAAGAGCCCAGGCACTCTGTAGTCAAGGGGATTTTGTCAGAGACAAGCATGATAGGACGTATAATGTCGCTGGTTGCACGGAAGCAAGAGTTTTGTTTTTGTTTCTGTTTTGTTTTATAGTTTCAAGTGATTTCAAGGAATCACTGGGGACACTGTGGATCCCACAAGAAGCTGGAGTCTTGAAGGTCTGAAAAGGATGTCTTTAGGGATGATGGAAGCCTGTCATGCTGAAGGACTGCAAATAGGTGAAGGCATGGGAAAAAGAAAAGTCTGAACCCTGAGTGCTGCTTCCAGCCTAATCCTGACTCTGTACTGTGGAAGAAGAGGACAAAGAGAGAGATGTTCTTCTATGAGTGATTTTCCCCTCTGGATAAGATACATTCATTTTCATGATGTATTAGATGCATTTATTTAAAGATTCCAGAGAGGAGTGAGCCTTATTTCTGGGCAAGCCTGTCTACTACTAAGTTCTTACTGCTGCTACATGAGATATGATCAAAAGCTTCTTTTTGGTAATGGTTCTAATATGTAGATGCAGGACAAGCTTAAGAGTGTGGCTTTATGACCTCAAAACCACACTTGCTGCTTGATTACTGGTATGGCTTGGGCATGGTTGGAATGTGTCCCCAAGGCTCAAGGCAGCTATGGAACCTAGAGGAAGAAATCTTGGGGTCCCGATTGAATCCTTGTGGGTTCATAAGAAGCGTCAGTCAGGGGATGTAGTTCAGTGGTAGAGTGTTTGGCTAGAACGTATAAAGCCCTAGGTTCAATATCCAACTCTCAGAGAAAAAAAGGAGAGAGAAGAGGGGTGGGAAGGAGAGGCTAAAATAAGATTTACTGTTAATACGAACTCTTGAGCCAGACTGTTCAAATTCAAATCCTGGCTCCACAATTTATAACCATCATTACTGTGTAATCTTGGGCAAGATGCACAATTATCTATGTCTTTTTCCAGTGTGCAAATGTGCATAATAATAGGATCTGTCATAGATATCCTTGTGAAGACTGAAAGAGCAGAGATGTGTAAAGCATCTAGAATACTCTCTGGCCCATTTTTACAATCCATAGTAGGATGCCAGTAGATGTTAGGGACACTGACAATTTATATGGCATTGCATATAGGAATAATAGAATGCTGAAGAAAGTCGGGAAGAAAAGGCACAGCACATTCAGAAGAACATGAATAGTGGATGGAGGGCGCTCTGCAAGAGGTTGACAGCTTTTTTTTTATTTTGTCCTTGGACAATGTCTACATGTATATAACATACTCTGATCACTCCCTCAATTGTCTCTTCTCTCCCTCCCTTTAGATAAGTGTGCCCCTCCATCTCTACCAGTTCCTCTCTGAGACTTCTGCCCTTTGCTTTTGTTTTGTGACCTGTTTAGTTTAAGAGGGGCCATTGGTGCGAGCATTGGATTAAAGCAACCCATTGAGGTGGTTACAAGAGGAACTAGTAGGCACACATTTGAAGACAGCCATTCCTCCTTCTCAAATCAACAAACAGTTCAATAGGAAGGGGTGGGGTCCCCTCAGCCCTTCCTCATATAACATTTCTTGCTATTATTACTCAGATGTATCTATATAATCTTGATGAAAATCCAATTAATTAAGTTGAAGGGTTTAGTTCTTGAAAGGGTATCTTTGCTTTGAGATAGGGGACACTGCTTTGAACACCCACAAGTGAACCCTCTCTCTGCAGGAAAAACCTAGTTTGATTAGAGAAAGCCAAGTCCCAACCAAGTGAACTGTTAATTTAATATGAGACATTTAATATGATAATAACTCAGTCTTCCCCGAATCCTTCAATTGCTCAATCTTCAATTGCCAGAATTCAACAGAACAAAAGTGGGTAATTCTGGCACAAATCATTCGGATAATTGTTGTGCCTTGATTTCACTCTTGGATATGAAATCACATTCTGAGTGACCAAAATTAAAAAGGAGGAGAGTCTTATATTTAAATAACTGGTTTTCAAGTGTTCCAGCGTGCTGAATCATCTAGGCACACACTGTATTTCCACAGCACGTGGCGCTCCCACAGCTACTTATGGGATCAGTGTGCCATGGCCTGCAGCCTGCCACACAACCCCCCCGCCCCCCACTAACCAAAGGAAGAGCTTGCTAAGTGTGCTCTCTCTTCCTGCTTTACTTGTAGCCAATCTGTACAATTTATTTACTAAAAGGGGGAATTGTGGTTCAAAATCAAATATATACTTTAATACTCAAATAGAAGCTTACTGCAGAAGACTGAATTCAAATGTATCCACAGAGCATAATAATACCCCTCTCTGGTAGGATAGTAGAGGCAAGATTTTGTCCTGCTTTCCCCCCGCCCCCTTTTATTCCTCCTTTTCATCTGTTAGGCTTTTTTTCTTTCCAAATATTTAGGAAGCCTCTTCCATATGCCAGACACCATTCCAAACACTGGGAATACAAGGTCTCAAGAGGGACTGCTCTCACGGAGCTGTGGTATGAGTTTATTCCTATTCTCCTGGGAGTGTCTTCACTATGACCTGTCTGAGTTCAGAGGCCAGGCCTTACTTTGGGGAAAACATGTCTTTTGTGTATGGGAGTGCACAGATGTGTACCTATTTATGTAAGTACAGCTGTGTGCACGTGGGTATGCATGCACATGTATACACATGTGTCTGGCAGCCAGAGGACACCCTCAAGTGTTGTTCCTCAAGAGGTGTCTAACTTCTTTCCTGGGCTTTGGATTTCTTGTTGGTATGGGGCTCACTGGTTTTGGTTGGTTGGCTATGTAACAGGCTGAGTCTGCCAATCTGTTGACTCAGCACTGGGAGTCCAAGTCCACACCACTCTGACTGACATTGTCATGTGTGTTCTAGGTTCAAGTCTTCATGTCTACACAGAAAGTACTTATAACCGACTGAACTATTTTCTCAGTTCCCCCAAATTCATGTGTTATTGATAAAAATGCTGAAAAGAAAGGTGTGGCTTTGTCAGCTAGGAGTAGTGGCATATGCCTATAATCCCCGAATTTAGGAGTCAAGGGAGGTGGATCTCTGAGTTCTAGGCCAGCCCGGTCTGCAAAGCAAATCCCAGGGCAACCATGGTTACACAGAGAAGCCCTATCCTGAAAAAGTTCCTACTACTGGCTTGCCTTGTCCATCCTTGACATGAGTGTTTGTGCCTAGTAGTCTTTTCCCATGTTTGGATGTTCTGTGGATATCCCTGGGAGAACTGATCTTTTCTGAGTGGAAACAGAGATGTGGATCTGGGGGAAAGGGGTGGTGGGGGAGGGACGAGGAGGAATGAATAGAGGGGAAACTGTGGTTGGTTGGGATGTAACGTGTGAGAGAAGATGAGGTCCAGACAAGGTTTGTATTTGTGATTATTTCAATCAACCTATACACCTCTACACTTCAGTCTTCAGAGAGATTATGGGGAGTCCCTGCTCTCACAATATGATAAGATGTCCTTAGTAATGGCAGACTACGAGTACGGATATAGAACTGGGAGACTTATTTTTCTCTGAACTTAATTCACTACTGGACCTTCAGGAGTGGGAAAACCAGAGAAGATGAAGAAATGAGCTTTTGTCTTAGGATTTTTGTCTCTCTAGTGATAGTCAAGATAGTCAGGATAAGCAAGCTAAAGAACATATCCTGGTGGGGTGGTTTTGGTTTCCAGGGAAGATTTCTCCTTTCTCCTCTATGAGCAACAGCAGACAAGTGACGCTGTGGACATTAGCCCCAGCCCTGGGCCAAAAATATGATTCTCTTTGAAGTAGCATTGGGAACCTTGAAATCTATACAAAATACTTGGCATTAGCTCTTGGCTCTGGATATATAATTCTTAAGTGGCTAATTCATGGGTAATAAAAAGCAATCTAAGCATGTTGACAGCTTCATGTGGTTTTCAAGGAGTCCTCTAATGCTGGTGCTAGGATAGGGGTATGACTCCTTCAAGAAACAGTGCCACGTGGTCAGAGAGGGTGTTACTGGAGGTAGCCAAGGTGGAAACAAGCCACCATAGGCAGACCCAAGACTTCATTAGCATTTTAAGACCAGGGATTGCAAATATTCCCCCAAAGCTGCAAATACTCTAAGTCAACTTATCTTCTGTAAGAAAAACAGAAAAGATAAATTTGCTCTCTGTAAACCAAGTCATCTTCCAGAGCTGACATACTGAAGAGACTGTTCAAAGCGATGAAGCTGAAGCTGACTTTAGAGGCCATTGAAATCCATTGTCTTTGCTAATCACGCTGTGATCAATTTAGAAAGATAAGTAACCATCAGAAGCTGAAAAAATAGCTGAAAGACAGTCTTTAAAATGCTGTATTTATTGTTCTTACTTTTCTTCTCCTCCTCCTCCTTCTCTTTTCTCTCTCTTTCTCCTTCCTTTCTCTTATTTTTCTTTAATTTTTTTTTTAAATTCTCTGTGCAGCCCTGGCTGTCCTGGAACTTTCTCTGTAGACTAGATTGGCCTCAAACTCAGAGATCCACCTGCTTCTGCCTCCCAAGTGCTGGGATTAAATGTGGGTGCCATCACTATCCGACTTCCTACTTTCCTTTTAGCTAGAAGAACTAAAAATAAAATTCTTAGAAACTAAAGTAGACTTTGATTCCAGGGTTCTGGAGCTACTGCCACTGTTTCATCTCTGCTAACAAGAGGGTCAGTAGCAGGGAGCTGTCAACATCTCTACCCCAAGTTGAGGCGGCCCTCTACTATTTCAAGAAGTCATTTGATCTTCTAGCAAGTTCTTAGGTCAAGATTTGACTGATACATGAACCCTTGCACTCAGGTAATGCTGCAGGCACCAGAGTTAATTATGTGTTACTCATTTAAACATTTCATTCTAGCCTCAATTTTCTTGAGGAATCTTTCTTTTAAGTAGAGAGGCATTCTTGGTTCATCTGTGGAGTGGACCAGGCTTGTGCTAGTTGCGTGCATGAGATGCAGAGAGAATAGGAAGAACTTAGTCTCTCCAGTGTGAAAAACAAACATCCAACAAACAAACTCAACTCCTTTGTAATGGAAACCCATGCCAAACTAAGAGTATGGTAAAGTGTGCATGAGCGTATAGGGCAGTGAGAGGAAGAGGTCTGGGGGCTGACTATACATGTTGTTTGAATTTTCTAAGTTTTTAGCATTGAATTCAAGTCTTGTCACTACACAAGGCCAGTAAATCTGCTAGCTTAATGACCGAGCCCTTAGAAGGACGGTTCCTTAAGTGCTGTAGGAAAGTCTTCTACTCCTCTCAGACATCCAAGTGGCTCTGTAACCTCATTTTGTGCACTGAAGTTTTGTAATCTTATTACACTAAAATGCCCAGCTTTGTTCTTTTCCTTGTAAAAAGACAGGGTGAAATATTTCTGGCGAGAAAATCTGTCGTGACACTAATTATCTTGTTCCCAGTTGCTGTAGGAGCCTGGAAGCCACGAGAAACATTTTCATCTCTGCTCCCAGGGAGTTTGCCAAGTCTTTGTGCTTTCCTTGTCTTAGGGACAAAAGCAGAATTTTCCAGGCACCAAGAAGACCCATGCAGCCCAAGACAGGCACAGGGAAGGGTGTAACAATGGGCACTGAGGCCAAGAAGAACAAAAGGGGGAAAGCATCGATGTTTGGAAGGACCTAGAACTTTCCCCTGCCACTTTCTCATCTCTAACACTGGCCCGGGAGCCTCTGTCACGGGATGGCAGGAAGCAGTCCTGACTCTCATGTAGACTACCTGCTGGTAGCCAGCTGGTCACTAGTGACTATTAAGAGTCTAAGACTGCTCCTTTAATGCACTGAGTTAACGAGACCCCTGATGACATCCCCTAACATGACTAATGTCTGTTTTCCATTCAGACTGGGAAGCAGACTAAATTTGACCTAGAGAGGGCAAGGAAAAAAAAAAGAAAGAAAGAAAAGGAAGATCTTCTGGAAATTCAGTATTTTGAACTAAAATCTATATGTATAGTAAACACATTCTTTGAAGGATTTTGGAGGAATGCTGAATACCATGCAATGGTTTTCAAATTATTGAAATGTTTTAGACCCAACAGTTTGCTTTTAAAATGGGTTTTGATGTTAAACGCTTCTCAAATAAACCAGTCCAAAGGCACTGACCACATTAACTCAGGCACCTTTCCTGCCACTTCACCCCCTTCCCGCCAGGTCTGGAAACACATGCTGCGCCTCAGAAGGAGGAGTCCCAGTCACTGGCTACAAGCTCCTCTCTCTTGTATGTATATACTCTATGCATCTGGGCTTGTGAACGTTTCATTGGAGGAAGACCCTTCCTTTATTGGTGGACCTTCATCCTAATGGCGTCTGGACTGGAAGCTGTTCACCGTGCTAAATGAGAGAGCTTCTGCAGAAGCAGAGGCGTGCTTCTTCTCCCAAGAACAGCAGTCCTGACAAAAGGCACCTCCAGTCTGTAAGCGGCGCTGAAGCAAAGCCCCAGCTCACACTCGAAGTTCTGATTTCTGACGGACAACTGGCCTCTTCTACCCATGAGTGAACCTAATTCTATACTTACTTGGCACCTTGCTCCCTTAAAATGCAAACCGAAGGGCTAAAGTCAACTAGAAACAGGGTGAGTTTATGTACAGAGTAGATTCTTCTGACTGATGCTGGGATAAAGCCCCTGCAATGACTACCGGTCACCTTTCCAGGATCTAGTTGCCACCTGAACCCTTATCTCTTTGGGGGGCGGGGAAGACTTGCAAGTTTCTTCTCCCTTGGTGTTATCCCCTGCTGAAAAGGGTCGCAGATGCATCATTTCAGAGCGCATGCAAATCCAAGCAAAGGCATGGCCGTGCCTCACGGTGTACCCCACATACCGTGCATAGCCACGCAGATGTTCTTCAACCAGCACGTTAGAGGGAAGGTGGATACAGCTGCTGTACACCTCCTAGAGAAGCGCAAGTAAGAATTATCTGAAGACATGCAACAAGCTCATCCCATGCACGGGTCCCGGTTAATGCAAGGCATGCAGGGCACATTCGAGGGAAGGTTCGTGCGAAACTGCGGAGGTGGCTTTAGTGTTATTGCGGATCCTGAGATCCCCTTAAGTTATTGGGGGAGAAAAGTTAGGCTTTAATTTTTTAATGCAAGAAGTCTGCTGTCTTAGCTGGCGGGTGTGCCCTTCCTAGATGTAACCAATACATGGTGAAGTCTTTCATAGCAAGGGAGCTGGTAGATAATTTAAAAGTCAGCGAGGAGGCCGTTGGAAAGAAATTAACTGAAACTGAATTTGGCATCACAGCAAGAAACACAGACAGTTCTTAAGACTATGCTGTAATAGGAATTTAACAACCCAACGAGGAAAACCGATAAGCTTCGGACACTACTGGGCGGCTTAGTAACTGCAATAGGGAAAAGATCCAAGGCATTCCTTCCACAGGGAGCTATGCATTTTGGCTGCTATACTGTTTTTGGTGGCATGACAAGCACAGAGCGTGCAGAATTCATTGCCTAAAAAGATGTTCCTATCTCTTCTTCAAGGATGTGAGTTACAGATGGGTTTCCAAGAAATGGTGCTATGAATGACTTCAACAGTGCCTTCTGCCATCTCCTGTATACTGGCAAGTACTTCAGCCTCTCCAGTATCTAATCAACATGGAGAGATCTGTGTAGTATCATGCCAGGTGACAGTCCCTGGGGGAGGGTCATTCATTTCAAAGGTCACTCGAGGTAAGTAGCTTAGATATGGGCTTTCTGTTTATTTGCTTTTTAAGCTGGGCTCAAGAATACCAGGTCCATGAGAACAAACTCTTCCCGAGGCAAGATCAGAGCCAACAAAGGACTGATTTTATGCTGATGGGTAGTTTCATCTTATATGAATGCCTCCCAGTTTACAATTCCTAATGCCCAGAGCACAAGAAAAAGGGATCAGAATGAACCTGTGATTTCTTTACCCACTTCTCTCATCATTCTCCAAAGGAACGTGCAAGGGTATATGTTTTAACCTGATACATTTCATTAAAAAAATATGGATTTCTGAGTTTTGGAGTAACCCTTTCAAGATGGTACAAATCGGTAACCTGGGCTTTAACAATAACATAGTCAATGAACAGTCATATAAGCACAGTCTGCCAATAGCACTCACGGGCTTATTCCTTCCTTTGCTAGCAGGGCTCACTGGGTTTCCCTTGGCATCTGCCGTCTTCCTTCCAAGTGATGTTAAGGGCAGTGTGCAGGTCTTCAGCTGGCTGGCTGGCTGGTAGTTGTTATTGTTGTTTTGATTACCACTTAAAGTCTCCATGATGGATCGGAAGGTTCCAAAAGGTCTTTTCATTTGTTCCCCTGACTCACTAGTCCTCTGGGGGGCCCTGCCCCTATCTCTGTCCTTTTCTCCGTTTAGTTCAAGGCTAGTTTGCTCCATCTGTACCACAGGCTCCTCAAAGGTGACTCTGAGTTTTGAGTTTTGGGATGTCCGGCGCTTGGATGATGGAGACTTGAGGGCACTCTTGGGGCTCGTGGCAACTTTCTGGGCAGTGGAACTGTCAGGACTGGACTGAGTGAGGTCTACAGAAGGCTGGGTGGGAGGAGTCAGCCCCAAGCCTGGACAATGGGAGTCCAAATCTGGTTCACTGCTCTCTGAAGTGGGAGATGGGCTGTGCCCATCCAGGGATTTGGAGGCCTTTGTACTGAAAGGAAACCTGCGTCCGGATGGCAGGGAGTGTTTCTTTATCATCAGGTGTAAGCTTTCTGCGCTGTCCATAGTCTCCACACTTTCCACAATGGGCTGTGGCCTGGGCCTGTCTGCTTTTCTCACGGGAGTATTTTTGGGGTCTTCAGAGTTGTTTGAGTCTGTATCAGACTCACTCAATGACCTCTGCATCAGCTGCCTCAGCCTGGCTAGCTTCAATTCTCTCTTCTCCAGGGGAATTTTTTTCAAATTCCTGGAGGATGCTTGAGCATCCTGGAATTCCAATGACAGCTTTTCCTGGGTGCAGACATTCTCTGAGATTTCTTTTCCCAATAACTGACGTAGGATTTTATCGGAGTCTTCGTCTTTTCCTTTGGTCCTAGCCCTGCTGGATGCCGATAAGCTTCCAAGAACTTGTATTCCCTCCTGGGCTCCTGTTTTGCTCTTGCCTGAAGCCTCATCATCTGCATCTAGGATTCTCCACTGGGACTTTCTAGAAGCTGGTGAGGAGGGTGAACTGAAAGGAAGATGAAGGAGATGTGAGATGATTTCCTACTGCACTGAATGCAGCCATAAGTCCTTGCATGACCTTTACTATGATTAGCAGTTTATGGCAAACAAGATGGAAATTACTTAATGGTTTTTCAGGACAATTAGCAAAGACTCCATTCTAGCAGCTGTGGCTAGAGCATAACACGTCCCAAACTTCACGGCAACAAAATTTATTTGTTTTATTGGTTACCCACCACTTTGTATGAATTTTCTCACTTTCTGTTTGTAACAATCTAATAAAGCTATACGTCTTTATTCTAATTTCATAGGAAAGGCAACATAAAGGAATGTAACTTGTTTGTAGTCATGGCCCAAAGAAATAAAAAGGCTGGAGACTACCTCGGGTCCTGGAACCTAGACACAGACTTTTCATTGTGAGAACTTTTAATTTGTTTTTATAAGAGTAAAATGTTTCCTGCTGTCATTTTCTTGAAAAAACATTAAATGGAATACTAGAGGAAGGATTTAAAGATTTCAAATACCCAACAGTTCATTGACTGGTATTACCTGGGTGAAGAAGGGAGTGATTTGCCGTCTGATTTTTGGGCTTCTAGAAGTTGTTGGAGTTGGCTCTGCAGTGTGACACGCTCCACTGTCTGTCTGCAGGAAACAACCAAAGAACACAATGTCTGAAGCATGGCCACTGCCAAAACTAGAGGGAGAAGAATCTTCATGAAAAGGCAGTAAATGGCAATCTATTCAAAGGCCTTAAAAAGTGTTTAGTCTCCATTCTTGTGACTCAAAGAGTTTTTCAAGGAAGCAATCAAAAGTGTTGAAAAGGACATATTAATGACAAGCTATGAAGAAACTATGAGTAGGAGTGAAGGAATTTCAATCATTTCTGCAATGACAATATTATCTGAATATTGAATACCTATGAGCATACAAAAATCTCGTCTAATATTTGTATGTGTATATTATACTCTACTAGTCTTAGATGAAAAAGAATATTACAAAATCCTATGTGTAATATAGTCTCCTTTGTGTGTGTTTGTGCATATGCGTGTGCATGTGGAGACCTTTGGAAGTTGATGTTGAACATCTTCCTCTGTTGCTCTCCACCTTAGTATTTGAGGCAGCGTTTCTCACTGCACTTGGAGCTCATGGTGCAGCTAGAACGGCTGGGCCGCAGGATTCAGGAACCTTGCCATACCTGTCTCACACTGCCGGGATTATGGGCGTGAGCTGCTAAGTCACTATAGTTTTAGGAAGAATTTCTCTTTCCCCACCAGCAGAACAGAAATCTAGAATGGTGTATTTCAAAATGATACTGTTGTTTTCTAAATGATTGTCTTTGCTGTTTGCTTGCTTTTGAGACAAAGTCCCTCTGTGTAGTTGTAGATGGCTTGGAACTTGCTCTGTAGACAAAGCTGGCCTTGAACCCACTGAGATCTAACTACATCTGCCTTCTTACATCTGGGATTAAGGGCACAGGACACTTAGCCTAGAAACTGAATTTTAGAAGTGTTTGTAGCAGTTTACTAATCATAAACATAAACAAAATGCAACACAAAATGCCTACGTGTACTTTGGGTGACAAATAGCCTTGCACACTCTTATATAAAGAACAAATAATGCATGAAATAGTCCATTTCCTCTGGACATAGGAGTATGTATATCAGAATGTGCTTTTAAGTAAAAAAAAATAGGCTAAAAGTGACAGCTACCGGAAGGAAAAAATCACTTAGAAAACATATTAATTATTGTAGAAATTGGTATGAATCAATCAAATTGACTCTTTTTTTCTTTTGAGTCAAGGTCTCACTCTGTAGCCTTGGGTGACCTTTGGCTCACTGTCTAGACTGGGCTGGTTTTGAACTCATAGAGCTCCTTCTGCTTCAGCCTTTTAAGTGCTGGGATTGAAGCAAATTGACTCTTATTCTACAGGAATGAGAAGCATTTATTGAAAGCAGTAAGCAGTTTTAGTACAGTCCCTCAAGAATGTCCATCCATGTCCACATTCCCAGAAGTCATAAACATGTCAAAAGGGAGGTGATACTATCTATAGCTGATGTTAAAATAGGAAGGTTTCATATGGGTTTCTGGGGTGGACTGTTCTACTCATGTAAGCCTTTTACAGTGGGGAAGTATAAGAAGGACTTGACCCTGCTGCTGATGTCATACATAGAGAAAGGAGATTATGGGCTACAAGATGCAATTGGAGGTGACCCCCATCTAGCAGTCAGAAAGTAGCAGGAACCTAGTCATCCAAATGCAAAAAGCTGATTCTATAACAATCTGAAGGAGCAGAACATATATTCACCTTATACCCTGTGTTTTAGGAAAGTGGCCTGTCAACGTTTAGATCTTAGCATGACAAGATCCCTGTTGAAATTCTATCTTATAAAAATATAAGGCAAATTTGTCCTATGTTAAGTCACTAATTCTGTGATAATTTGTTATAAACAACAGAAACTTACATGATTAGTTCACCATAAAAATGGTAACAGCTCTCTTGAGCCATGGCATAGAACTAAATGAAGGGTTTGTAAGTATTCTTACAATGACTATCTTATCTTAGTTTGGACTAGAGGAAGCCTGGCATTCTTGCAGGATCATGCTGCATATACTTTTTTTTTTGTCTAAATGTACTTCTGTGGAGTCAGATCCTGATAACATCTTCCACAAGTCCCAAGCATCTTTGTTTTTCTCATAAGCAGTCAGCATTATTTCTAATAATTCATCTCCCAAAACAAGCCAAGTTTGTAACCTTATTTCATCTCACCTACTCTGTCAAACTCAATGAATTAAACTTAGACATGGGGCTGAACAGAAGGCTCAGAGGCTAAGAGCATTTGATGCTTTCGTAGAGGACCTGGGTTTGATTCCCAGCACCCATCCTGGGTCACTCAGAACAATTTGTAATTCCAGTTAGGGGTTCCAATGCCTCTTCTGGTCTCCATGATGACTGACCTGCATACACTCGGTGCACAGATATACACTCAGGCCCACATTCATACACATAATATAAAAACGAAAATGAATCTTAAACAACAATAATAAAAACAAAACCAGGAAGTTTTTCAAAGTAAGACCTAGCAAACTCTTAATGAACCATAGAGCCCATATCTTAGACTTGGGAGTCACTAAGCTTTTGGAACAACCATTCAGCTCTGTCCTTTAGCATGACTTTAACCTTGCCTAACACACAGGTGAACACGTGTGGCTATGTGACAACCACAGTACTTACAAAAATTGGTGGTGAGCAGGCTTTGCCCAGTTTACTCTTTGCTGACACGGGCTTACTATGGGACTAAATCTACTCCACTTTGCTAGTTGGATACATACCAGGTTTGTGTGTGCATGTGTGTGTGGCTGTGTGTGTGTGTTATTTTAAGAGACAAAAGGAGGGGCTGGAGTGATGGCTCAGCAGTAAGTGTATTAACTGCTCTTCCAGAGGACCTGGGTGTGAATCATAACACCCACATAGTGGCTCATAACCATGTATACAACTCCAGTTCCAGGTGATCTCATGGTCCCTTCTTCAGGTACCAGGCATGGAGACAGTGCACAGATATCTGTGCAGGAAAACCACTCACACACAGAAAATCAGTAAAACAATGAATTATAAAAACAAACAGGAAGACAGACATTATTAAGAAAGATAAAGCACTCTGTGAACGTGAGTGGCCGAGTGGGCTAGGGAAAGGTGCACACTCAAAAGTTGGTAGAGGAAGATTATACAGTCACCTTTCAAAAGATTTATTACATATCTTTTAGGAATTGTGAACAGAATTTTTAAAAAATCCCGTGTGACATCAGTTATGTTGACTGTCGGTTACAATCAAAAGAACAATGGAGGACATTCTAATTCCCTAGATTTGAAAGAAGCTCCTAGAAAGGCTCAATCATCCATAATCACAGAGAGAAAGCTGTATTTGCATACTATGTCAGTGTGCCAGGATTGCTAGAAAAGTATCACAAGTTTAGGGGCTTTAACAGGAAATGTTAAAAAGATTTTTTTTTGTTTTATGTGTCTGCGTGAGTAGTTACATGCATGCAGTGTACCACATGTGTGCCTTGTGCCCTCAGAGGTCACAAGAGGGTGTCAGATCCCTTGAACCACATGATGGAGATGCTGGGAATGATCTGCAAAAGCATCATAGGCTTTTAAGTACCAAAGCATCTCTCCAGCCTCAGACAACATTAATTTATCAGCTCACAGTTTGGGAGGCCTAAGTAGTCTGAGATGACATTGTCAGCCATGTTGGTTCCTTCTGGGGGCCACGATGGTATCCATCCTGTACCCTGTGCCTGTCTCCTAGGGTCTAGTTTTTATTGGTGAACTCTGGTTTCATAGTTTGTAGATATTTCCCCATGGACACTGTCTTCATGTTCACATGGCATACCCTCTGGGTTTATGCCCATTATTTATAGAGATGCTAGTCACCAGGTTAAGACTCACCACTATAACCCCACTTGAACTTGCTATCTTCTCCGAATATCTGATTTCCAATTAAGGCCACACTAAAATATTAAGATTTTGGACCTTCCTGGTGAGGCAGAATTCCATTCCAAATACTAGGTTTACTAACAGGGACTTCAGTAGAGTTGAAGTTTGCCATTTCTAGAAATAGCAATGGCTATAAAGGAGTTGGGAACAGCATTATAATAAGGAGAAGGACTTAAGGCTAACTGTCCCCAAAGCTCACCCTGGGTAAAACTCAGGAGTTTTCTTTTCTTTTTTTTTTTAAATCATTTTTTAATTTTGATTTTTCATTATTGTTGCTGGGAACTGAATTCTGTCAAGCATATACTCGAGTAACATCCTAGTCCCTTAAATTTTTTCCCTCATACAGTGTGCATTCTTGTGGGGGTATGTGCGTGTGTGCATGTGTGCATGTGTGCATGTGTGCGTGTGTGTGTATGCGTGTGTGCGTGCACACTAGCCTCAGGTTGATATCTGTGTCTTCCTTCATTCTTCACTTTAGTTTTTGAGATAAAACTCAGGAGTTTTCAAGCTTTGGAAATGCTTTCCCTCCCTTGCCCTGTTACCCATGTCCCACAGCATAAAGGCCACAGAGCTCCGGGACTGCTTCATGGGATTTCTCTACAGACTTCTGGGTTTGCTCATGTCATAAAAGTACATACTACACAAAAGGTCAGTGCCCAAAGAGCACCTCACACATTTTATCTTTTCTCTGACTAACAATGCTTGTCCACAGCATTTGGATCTCAAGGTTGGATATGGCTGCCATCTGTCAGTGTATAGAACTTGCTCATCCCAGGATAACTAACAGAGAGAGTGGTCTGGACCTTGAACTTGCAAAAGTCACCAATATAATAGCAAAACAACTATGCAGCTCATAAAAAGTTTTCAGAGTCTGAGACATAAAAGCTGAGATTTAAAAAAAAAATCTATTTTCTGGGTGTGGAATTTTAGGGAAAGTATTCTATGGGATGGTTTTAAAGCTTCTCTTTAAGAGTATGTCCATTTATCACTGGAGGGAGTGGATGGCGCTTGAGCATTTTTGGAAAGGCATTGAGTAACAATCCCCTTACATCCCCAAGATTTTAGGGTTGAGCCCAGGGCCTCTGCATGCCAGGCAAGTGCTCTACCGCTGAGTTATCGTCCCATCCTCTCTAATTTTAAAATACACGCCTTTTATTCTGTCTACTCCCTTATTCAGAAAGCTATGTAAATGCATAAAGACTTATGAAAGAGTCTGCTCACTGTGGAAAAATAACTCAGTGAGTTATTAGGTTATTAACTAATATATACTCTTTCTCCAGCTACAGCGAGGTCTTGAAGTCTGCCCAGGCTCACCTGTCATGGAGAAGTTTTGTTTAACCGACAGAGCATTCTTGGAGGAAATCTTTTATACTTTAGGTTTTAAACTCAGATTACATTAGATTCTACCAATATGAGGGCCACAAGAGGCTTGCATGTCTGAGGCAAAAGAGGGCACGTAGAGAGACAAGGAGTTGCCTGAGTTCAGGGAAGGCACAGGGAGTCCAAGGTCACATCATACTGTTACCTGACACATAGCTGCAACCAGTTAAGGTCTCTTGCCCATACTGGCCCTTTTCTCATCCAAGAAAGCTGTAAATGGGAGATGTTTCTTTTCTCACTAAACTCTGGTAGAGGGCTGGAGAGATGACTCAGCGGTTATAAGCACTGGCTGCTCTTCCAGAGGACCCTGGTTTGATTGCTAGCACCCACAAGGTGGCTCACAACTGTCTACAACTGCAGTTCCAGGAGATCTGATGACACCATATTCTGACCTCTGTGGGCAACTGGCACACACATAGTGCACAGACAAATATGCAGGCAAAATCTTCAGGCACATAACATAAAAATATTTTTTAAAAACTAGAGTAGATTCATCACCCACTATACTATATTGTACTGTATTATATTATAAATATCTGTATTATAAATAGCCTTGTTAAATGTATATAAATATGCACATATATTTTAAAAATAAGATTTTATGTTTTTCTTCTAAAATTTAGTTTAATGCTTAAAGGATTTTGTCCTTCTAATCTGTTAATCTTTTTGGACTTTTGATTGCAATTACCAAGAAAACTCCCTCAACCTGGCAGCTATTGTGTGATCTGTGAGATTTCTAAGAGCTGAGGTTGGTCCCTCACTAACTCCTTAATTCTTTCTAGACTCCCACCTGATGTCTTCATATTCCATCCCATCGTCTTCAACTATTTATGTTGTGGTTATCTTCCACAAATGCTTCTCTGACACCTGATAGGCAATGGGTACCAGTTTCATAATCAATCAGGCAAATGACTTAAAAAGTGACATTTATATTCTGAAGCTGAATTAAAACCCTGCTTCATTTTTCCCAATAATTTTGCTGTGGATGGGTATCAAGACACTTATATCTATAATTTCCCAAAGACACACTTCCCTTGTTGAGAACACCGAAGGGGGGCATTTCTAGCCTTTCCTTCTCCCTCACTCTTCACGATGTCCTACACAAAGAATGAAAGGACAGAGAGGATGCTTGTGTGTTACTCAGGCTCTGCTGCCACCTGTCCCTGAGGTGACAGCAATGCAGATGACACTCCCTCTCTGTCAAGACTGTGATTCCCTGTTGGTGCGCTTGCTCTGCACCTTATGGCTCATTACCATTTTGCCTCTTTAGAGCTGCTATGTTAAGCATGTACACAGGTTGTGAGCCTCTAGGATGGAGGAAGAAAAGATGAGAATGCCCAGATTTCACTAACATCTGGAATGAAGGGAACTCTCCAAAGCCCTTGGGTCAGATCTAAGCACAAGAAATACAAGGTAGACTTCGTTCTCTAGGAATCAAGTGGCCACTTACTCCTTTAGCTGCTTGGTCAACTTCACCACTTGTGAGGCCAGTGACATGCAGGTCTCTACTACCACTAGGTACCGGGAGCACAGGGTGTGCCCATGCCGCTCAGCACTCTGGGAGGGCTTTTCCCCAGCGTGGTTCTGCATAGTGACATTTGCTCCATATTCCACCAGGGTCTGCCAGAAAATAGAAAAACATATCATTGTATCAGGACTTGCTTTTTATTAAACAGATTGTGTGTGTGTGTGTGTGTGTGTGTGTGTGTGTGTGTGTGTGTGTGTGTGTGTGAAGATGGTGTCTACAGAGGCCAGAAGAGGACATCACATTACCTAAAGCTGGAGTTATGGATGGTTGTGAGTTGTTTGGTGTGGGTACTGGGAACCAAACTTGGGACCTCAGGAAGAACAGCAAGCGCTCTTAATGACTGAGCCATCTCTCTAACCCCAGGACTTACTTCTGAACATTGTTTTTAAAAGACTGTAACAGAACGCTGGGTGGATTTTTTTCTCATTTTTCCAAAGCCAATTATCAGAGTCCATGGTGTTGTGCGGAAAACACCAATTCAGAGAAAAGTATCTCTGGTCTACCTAGATGATTCTAGAGGCTTCCCTTCACAAAAAACAACGATGGGACCAAACTGGTATTACTATTTTCTTATGCACATGTAGCCTACAAGGGAGGTCTACGAACCCCTCATCCCCTTTACAAGATGGGCAATGCAATGTTTGTAATATTTTGTCATTTTGATAGTTGGGGTTCAAAGAAAGCATTCTTAAAGTCAGAGGAGCTGTGGGATGTGGAGAGTTGCATTCTGTCATCCTGTTCTTATTCTCTTGGGTAACTGGATTTGGAATAACACTTGATAAGCTCTTGCCAGGCCTCCCTAGTCAGGAATAAAATAATTGGAAAGAGATAGTATAGGGGCCTGGAGAAGCTGTGAAGCAGTTCACTTGGGCCATGACAAAGATACCAATTGGGTAGACTTTGTAGCAAAAAGCTTGGTGTGACCTTCTCCCTTTCCCATGGGATAGGATTCTCTAGAGTAGTGGTGTGAACTTGTCCCTTTCCCAAGGGAGAGGGTTCTCTAGAGTAGTGGTGTGAACTTGTCCCTTTCCCAAGGGAGAGGGTTCTCTAGAGTAGTGGTGTGAACTTGTCCCTTTCCCAAGGGAGAGGATTCTCTAGAGTAGTGGTGTGAACTTGTCCCTTTCCCAAGGGAGAGGGTTCTCTAGAGTAGTGGTGTGAACTTGTCCCTTTCCCAAGGGAGAGGGTTCTCTAGAGTAGTGGTGTGAACTTGTCCCTTTCCCAAGGGAGAGGGTTCTCTAGAGTAGTGGTGTGAACTTGTCCCTTTCCCAAGGGAGAGGGTTCTCTAGAGTAGTGGTGTGAACTTGTCCCTTTCCCAAGGGAGAGGGTTCTCTAGAGTAGTGGTGTGAACTTGTCCCTTTCCCAAGGGAGAGGATTCTCTAGAGTAGTGGTGTGAACTTGTCCCTTTCCCAAGGGAGAGGGTTCTCTAGAGTAGTGGTGTGAACTTGTCCCTTTCCCAAGGGAGAGGGTTCTCTAGAGTAGTGGTGTGAACTTGTCCCTTTCCTGAGGGAGAGGATTCTCTAAAGTCATGGGCAGCAGGTGCACCAGAGATGGAAGGATGTGTATGAGGTTAAAGAGTCAAAGTTGGAACCAGATCTCTCATGTGAAGTACCAATGCAAGTACTCCAGGGGATGCTTCAAAGCCTCTACACCTGGATGCCATAGAACACAACAGTGAGTGGAGCCAGCTGAAGAGGTGTTGAAGCAATGACTTCCAAGGAGGCTGAGGCCTTTCTCAGCGGAGTAAGAGAACATTTGCATTTCTTTTCTAATACCTTCTATTTGTTTTTGATAGTATAGCTGGAATGGGGTGGATAGGATCCCACAAGGTGGATTAAGGGGCAGACATGCCTCATTGTGAGTCCTTCATCTAGCCTCAGAGTGTGGAGAAGAATGGTAATGTTCAGTTTAAAACTGTTTTTGAGCAAAATTTAACAGGCAAAAGCGTGTGGAGAAGTTATGACATGTGACTAAAGTATCATAAGTAGAGGAGAGGAAGACTTGAGAGAGCATGGCTGAAGTTAGTGGCCTAAAAACATGGAAATGGTTCCATTTCAATACTTTCATTTAATACTAATTTAATATTGTTAGAGTCTGTAAGGAAGCTGTCACATGAATAGTAAGAACTTGTTGCTCCCTGACATATTCTTTGATGACATGATGATGCTGATACTGAAAACCTCGGCTTATTTTGGTAGTAATGATTTCCCCCCACAAACAGTGCTTATGCTTAATATCATCAACTGCTAGACTCAGAGGCCATTAAAGAACTTCATTTTCCTCTTAGTTTATGGCTGCTCACCATGAAAGGTCAGCTTTCCATAAAGCCGCTTCCTCCCTCTCTCAGGGTGTCACAGAGACCCTGTCAGCAGGAAGCTCCAAGAGACTCAGTCTAAACACACACTGTTATTCCTGCCCTTGACTCGGATCCCGGCAGTTTGCCCTCCGCTCTCCTCCCCCAGTCCCTTTCTCAACCCAGAAGGCCCCTTACTTGCTCTACTCCCTCATTACTATTATTTTTTAATCTTCTACACAGTGGATAGACTCTGTCTGAGTTATCCAAGTTTCCACGGTGCCTAGTGCCAAAAACACCGTTGTGTGAAGCAGAGTGACGAATGCCCTGGGAGGCAGCCTACTTCTCCCCACATATTAAAAAGAAAATATCTAAACTGTAAATAGAAGTAGTAACATCCCCTGGGTTTCTTCAGGCTTCAGTCACTGATTAGTTTATGAAATGTTTGCTTCAGGATTATTAAACATTGTTTGAAAAGACCCATCCTTTTATTTTTTTAAATCTTCATCCAGTTGTCTTTCTTCCATAGAAAAACAACACCATTATTTTAATAATTTTGCATATATTGGTAAGAAATTTGGCTTTTTCTTCAGTCTACGCTTTCTTAGTTATCACTTTTTTCCATGTTAGTGTGTTAAATTAGGAGATGCACCATTGCCAACCCTGATGGGACGGCGTCCAGATACTCTGGATATTTCCTCTTCACTTAGCTCTCTAAGAGCTGATGTGTGAGCAGAGGTCCTCTAGAGAACTTCCTGGTATTCTCTGCATTTTTGCTGTTATTATACTCTTGACTTTTATATTCAAGGTTTTGGCATACATTCTTAAGTGACTTTCTGAACAGCCGGCTCTCATTGCCCAGTGCTCTGTCTCGGATGTAGTCTTCCCTTCCCATAGAGACCCTTTACCGACTGAGTGCTCACCTTGTGACTTGGGTCTGTGACCACAAAACTCTCCCTACCCCCTTCCGTGCCTCTGCTTAATAATCTTTAACTATCACATCCACAGAGAACGTGAGATTTTTTTGTAAGATATGTTGGGCTACAAGTGTGAGGCTACTTGAGGCTGTTGGGTGAAACCAAGGCCAATCAAGGCTGAACCTGGTCTGCTCAAAGCCCAAGGGGATCCATGACCTAGCTTCTCTGACTCTGGACCTTTTACACACACTTGTGAAGCTCAGTCCTATCACAAAGAAAGGAAAGGACAGGGTTCTTACTGTCCAGTTTGCTACCCCTACTGTATAGTACAAAAGCTGATTTAGTACAGGCATTTTCCTAATGAACAAAATTCCTTCCTTTCCTGTATTGTTCCTTCTTGTCTTCCTCCTTCCTTCCCTCCACTGCCCCTGTTTCGTTTCTCAAGAGACCCCTTTCTGACTGTGAGCAGCAAGCTGTGCACCTGTATGCATCCAAGGTAGCCATGCTGGGAGGCGACGTGAACAGCACTGTTGCCTTCCTGGTCCACTTCGTCCAGCGAGATGCCTTGTTCTTGCATGAACTGAAGAAGCCACAGGAGAATCTTCTCCTACACACACAAGAGCACTTGGGATTAGTGGAATATCATGCAGAGAAGCTGAATATAAAGAAAGAGCAGTATAACTTACGAGCAGTGTGTAACATCAAATATTACTTATCCTATCAAAAGGATATTCCCATTCAGTAAGCACTAAAAGCTGTGGGTCTGACTGAAATGCAAAAGAGGATCGCAAAGAAGATTTCGAAGGTGGGAAGTTTCCTTGGAAGTGTTCTTGTTACTTAGGCTACAGAAGCGGGGGAGAATTTACAGAAAGTATCGGTCTGCATAGTCACACAGCTAGACAGATTTGAAGTTGAAACCTGAATCCAGGTTTTTTGATGTCAAGTCTCTTAAGGCGACACTTTCTGTTCTGTTAAGCTGCCTGTAGCTTTCAAGCAGATTACCCCACGACCTTACACTACCGACACAACTCGATTTACTTTTAAATTTATATTCTTAAACCATGGCCCCCTAATCCTGAACATCCTGCAGTCCACAGACTGAACATGAATCATTGCCGTAAGCTGTCAAATCCAAGATAACCTTGCTGAGATAAAGCAGGAACTTCTTGTTCTTGTCTCTGACCAAATGCTGGTGGTATTATTTTTTTAAAGTAATATCATTTTTTTCCCCTTCATGTTAAAGGAAAGGAAGCAAAGGCAAAGAGACTAAGTCTTTCAGAAGCGAAGCCAGAGAGCGAGCAGTCAGGATGTTTCATCGTAATCTGTTTGCAGTTTACCCAATGAATGTTTTGTGGTGTTTTCATGTCATGGTTTTTGGAGCGAGCAAGGAGATGGGATTTCACTGTTTTAAAATAGAAGAATTAAATATAAAGTAAAAAACACGAGAGTGGTAAAAACAACAGCATGAAGCTTAGTGGGTGGAATGTGACATTTAAAAAGATGATCATGTGCTTGGAATAGCCTTGAACTTCTTTCTTCTTAACCTCTTAAAGGATTTTCTCCCCTCTGGTTATTTATTCCGACTGGTCATGAACTTTTTTTTGGATTAAATTTGCCCTCATCTTCTGAACATGCCAGTTAATTTGCTAAAGGAATTTTGGATCCAAACAGCTAACTCCTAAATGTTTTTCTCTCTGCTGGTCAATAGGGCACTGTTTACAAAGGTAGCTAACACGTGGGAACAGACGGAATATTTGTGCTGTACTCTGTCCAAGTGGGCAAGCTGGAGTAAAACCCCTCAAAAGCAGAATGAGGAAAATGGAACTGGTTCTTACATCTGAGTAAGACAGTACCTGGGAGAGCGGGATGAATGCTAGCTGTGATGGAGATGGACCTGGAGAGCGGGATGAATGGGAGCTGTGATGGAGATGGACCTGGAGAGTGGGATGAATGGGAGCTGTGGATGGAGGTGGACCTGGAGAGGGGGATGAATGGGAGCTGTGATGGAGATGGACCTGGAGAGCGGGATGAATGCTAGCTGTGATGGAGATGGACCTGGAGAGCGGGATGAATGGGAGCTGTGATGGAGATGGACCTGGAGAGCGGGATGAATGCGAGCTGCGGATGGAGATGGACCTGGAGAGCGGGATGAATGCGAGCTGTGATGGAGATGGACCTGGAGAGCGGGATGAATGGGAGCTGTGATGGAGATGGACCTGGAGAGCGGGATGAATGGGAGCTGTGATGGAGATGGACCTGGGAGAGCGGGATGAATGGGAGCTGTGTTGGAGATGGACCTGGAGAGCGGGATGAATGGGAGCTGTGATGGAGGTGGACCTGGAGAGCGGGATGAATGGGAGCTGTGATGGAGACGGACCTGGGAGAGCGGGATGAATGGGAGCTGCGGATGGAGATGGACCTGGAGAGCGGGATGAATGGGAGCTGTGATGGAGATGGACCTGGAGAGCGGGATGAATGCGAGCTGCGGATGGAGGTGGACCTGGAGAGCGGGATGAATGCGAGCTGCGGGTGGAGGTGGACCTTGTAGAGAGTCAAAGAGTTTTCAAGGGTCCCCAGAAAAAGGGGCGAGGCTAAGCCTGGAGACTCAGGTTGAGAACTAGAAATTGGAGAAGGGAGTCCTGATAGGCTTAACTCTCTTCTTCAAAGACCAACTTACAGGAAATTGGGGCTGATGTTGGACTAGAATAGATAGTGTTTTCGTGTGTTTGAGACCATAAAATGGCTATTCTACAAATTTTCCAATTAACTAGGCACATTTGGAAACAGGTTATTGTGTTATGCAACTTAGTTCTTTTAACATTTCAATGAGGGGACAAGAGAGATGGCTCAGGTTGACTACTGCTTTTGCAGACCCAAGTTCAGTTCCTAGCACCCACACCAAATGGTTCACAATGGCCTGTATTTCTACCACCAGGAGACCTGACATCCTTTTCTTGTTTCCCAGGGCATTTGAGTTCACATATACATATCCCCTCACACATATAACACAAAATAAATCTTTAAAAGTTCTCAGTGGATTGGGACTTGGTAGGCACAGGCAGGTGGATCGCTATGAGTTTAAGGCCAGCCTGGTCTACATAGCAAGTTCCACAACAGCCCGGCATTCATAGAGAGACCCTGCCTCCAAAATCAAAATAGAAATAAAAAACCAAAAGCAACAACAAAAACAAAAGCAAAGTCTCAATGAATAATATCAGGATTAGAGATATTACCAACTGGCATGAAGTCAATGGCTAAGACTTAAGAAAACTCCAGGAAAGAAGGCTGTGGGGTCTCTACAGATGAGAAGGACAGTCCCACCAATCACAGAACATAACCTCTTCAATAGGTCATTTTCAAGCTTGGGGGACTTGGTTTGTTCCATGATAACAAACCAAGGACTCTTAAAACTACATATTAGAAGACATTTGGGGGAAATTATCCCATTCAATCTTGTTTTATAAATCAGAAAACTGTAACTATCTTAGTCAAAGTTTCTATTGCTGAGATGACGCTCCATGACCAAAGCAAGTTGGGGAGGAAAGGATTTATTTGGCCTATACTTCCATATCACACATAGTTCATTACTGAGGAAATCAGGGCAAGAACCCAGGACAGTAACTGATGCAGAGGCCATGGAGGAGTGCAGGCTTGCTCAGCCTGCTTTCTTATAAAACCCAAGACTACTAGCCCAGGGATGGCCCCACCCACAATGGACTGGGCCCTCCCCTATCAACCACTAATTAAGAAAATGCCCTATAGCTGGATCTAATAGAGGCACTTTCTCAATTGAGGTTCTCTCCTCTCAGATGACTTCAGCTTGTGTCAAGTTGACATAAAATTAGTCCAGGACAGTGAGGAATGTCTGATTTGTACCAGCTTCCTTTAGAAAGTAAAGTTCAAGAGAGCAGAAGATATTTGAAATGTCCTATTTGTAAACTGTCTTGTCATGCAAATTTTCAGATTTTTCAGATCAAACTGAATGTTCTAGAGGGTATATCTATTCCACCTGTACAGACCCAGGCTTTACTAAAATCACAGTGTTTTGACTTTAGTAATTGGACTGTCATCAATAGAATATTACATTTTTTTTAGGTTTCTAGAAACGTGGAGATGTGGAGAAAAATTGAGGGCCCTTGGCAAGGGGCCAGGTGATGTGGGAGAGTAAGATATAGGAGCACTCTGTGAGAAAAGAGAGCTGCCGTGGATCCTGAGTGCCATGCGCCTGTGCCCAGATGTATTGTTACAATAATCTTTTCTTGTAGTGGCTGTTGGAGACCTTACCAAAGACTCACACAAGGCAGAAACAATTCTACAGACTCACCGGTGTTTTGCCTGGTGCCTCAAATTTCATTATATACTTTCTGTAGTACAGCTCTTTTATATGAAACTAGATAAACCCCCATGAGAACAGAACAAGAGTGCTGAGGAAGGGGGAGGGGAAAGATCACTGTGACCTGAGAGAGGAAAGGAGGATACTGGGGTGTGGGGGAGAAGAGGTGAGGAAAGAAGTGTCAAAAATGCATAATGAAACCTAATTGATTTAACTTAATAAAATCTAAAAACTATATATACAATGTTAAGAAGATAAGGCAATTGGCCTTTTTACTCATATCTTGTAAAGAAAAATCTTTCCTGTCATACCATATGGATGGGTTCTACTCAAAGGGACTGCATGAGGGGTCTTCTGATTACATGCATGTAGGATTTCAAGACAGATAGCTAGTTTCCCTTGTTTTCACATAAGATCTTTAGCACTCATTATTAGAGAGACTGGGCTCTCCTTCTGGGGAGCATAGGGATGCAGAGTCCTAGAATGAAATGGCGACTTATTCGACGAGCACACTAAAACATAAGCAGGATAGAATGGCCACTTATCCAGCTAGCAAGGCCCTTGTTGATGCCTACATGTGTTAGCGACATACTTAATGATGTCTTCCTCCCCTCCTAGTGCTTTAATACATTCAGATTCTTTCTTCCTCTCAGCTGTGTGAGCGTGTGTGTGTGTGTGTGTGTGTGTGTGTGTGTGTGTGTGTGTGTATGTTCTTCCTCTCCATTGCAGGAGAAAGTGTTGAAGGAGGGATGCAATGTCAGACTTTCATTTTTGGTAAATATTGCTTTCAGAGGTTCTCCTAAGCAGTCCTGTGAATAGAGAAGCTTGTCTCTGCTGTTTCTATCTTGAGGAATACTCTCCAATATAAAGTCCGTCCATCCATTCATCAGTCCACTCACACATCCCCTTATCTATGCAGCTTACATCTATGGACCAAGAACTTCTCTTATCTACATATTTCCTCTTCTGAGGATTCTTTGGCCTTTGGATAACCTGTCTTAGCATTGCAACTTAAGTGTTCCCAAAGGCAATGCAAGGTCCTTAAAGAGGCAATTAATACATGCGATTTATAACATGTGCTGAACAAAGTCTAATAAAAGTTTAATTGAAAAATATGTCACAGTTTTATTGCTGGTATCAATAAAATCTCTACAGTTTGTGGTACAACTTGGAGTCACCTTTGTCTGCAACACTAGATCACCAAATCTAATACATTAGTTTAGAGATTCATCCCATTTATCAAGATGTCAAAATATTAAAAAAAACAAAAGAAAGAAAAAAGGAAAACAGTCATCAAAAAGATGGTAAGATGGGGTGGGGGGAAGATGCATGTAAGAATTAAGTATAACTAGGCCAAAATAACTTCTTAGTAAGTTTGGTTTATTCTTTACTTAAAGTAAAATAAGTAGACAAACTACACTGATAGCAATAAAATCAACAAATTGGAAGATTTGCCAAAGCAGCCAACATTTTTCTAGTGTGTTTTGCTACATATTTTGGACTGGGCAGTATACTGGCCCTCATTAGATCTTCAGAACTCACAAGAGGGAAGTTCTCTTGCCATATCATACAGCTGAGAACACAAAGGCACAGGACACACCTCTTTTCCCTTCTCTTTTCTTGTTTTGAATTCCCTTTCTCTTCTTTCTACATGCATGCATGCAAAGCCATCAAGCTAGGACTCGGTAGAACTGAATCCCAGACACCTGGCACTAGGGCTCAGCTGTCTTTGGAACTCTCTTTTCCATCTTTAGGGCTGGAACACTGTGTAGGAAGCTGCTTGTTTGTTCCTGGCTGCTCAGCCCCGAAATAATCACAAAGAATCCATGTTATTTGCAATACTGTTTGGTCAATAGCTTAGGTGTATTTCTGGCTAACTCATATCTTAAATTAACCCATCTCCACTAATCTGTGTATCACCAGAAGGCTGTGACTTACCAGGTAAAATTTTGGTATCTGTCTCCGGCGGGGTTCATGGCTTCTCCTTTTTAATCTACCTTCTTTCTCCCAGCATTCAGTTTAGTTTTCCCTGCCTAGCTCTGTTCTACCCTATCAGGCCAAGCCAGTTTTTTTTTTAATTAACAATGGTATTCACAGCATACAGGGGGGAATTCCACATCAGAAGGCTCTGGTTTTTCCAGCAGCTCTGATTCTAACTGGCATGCTCCTATCGAGAAACTCTGGCTGTCAGTCTGCAGGTTGTGGAGCTCCGGGTTAGTTATCTCTCCAAGATCAGTACTTGGCATTTGGATGGTTGTTTGTGCTAATCTAAAGTTTTTCTGCCAGTGGTGGTGGGAGAAAGCACATCTGCAATCCCAGGTTGTGGGAAACTAAAAGGGGAGGATCGCAAGTTCTCTTTTAGCCTCTTCTGCATAGCAAGACTCTACCAGAGAACAAAAGCGAAACAGAACATAAACAAAACCTAGAGTTTTCTACTTTCCTTTCATCTCCAACAAAGAGTACTTTTAGATGGTTTACTTATTTCTGCCCCACGACATTGAAACAATAGTCAATGAAACAAAGTCCAGGAAAGGATACTTCTCTGGTGAAAGTGACTCACAGAAGAGCAACAGGGCATGCGAAAGCACACCCCTCATCATTGTGCCTTCTGCTGCCAATGACCACTCACGGGAAACTATGAGCTTTTGCTTGCATCAAAAAGGTCCTTAAAAGAATACCAGACTTTCTCAGGACCAAATGTAAAATAAAGACTAGACACAGTCCAGCATTATGGAGGCATGTCGTTTTGACAGTGTTTTGACTAAATGCTCCATGAAAGACTCAAAAACCAAAGGAATCACAAATTCAATGCTGCATATCACACAGTTCCCCCCACCCCCCAAGTATCAAGGCAGGATAGGGTGACACCTCCCACAGCAGCTTCAGGCAGACTATCTGCAGGGAGAGCCTGGCTAGCACCTGAACCTTCATGTTGGCCTAAAATACCCAAGCCACACAGACGGTGGTTTTGAATAAACACCGTTCTGTCTCCATTGTTTCAACAACAGCTTTCCTATTGAGAGGCAGAGCAGACCTATGCAGGAACCGTCCCTACCCCAGGCCTGCTTCTCCGGTCCCCATAAGGCTTTAGCCTTTCTGCTCCCTGTAGCTAGTTCTGCTAGGTATAGGCAGGCAGTAAAATAATTGTGCCCTCTGAGACTTCGAGTGTCAGCGTGAGGAAAGTCAATTCCTATCATCCAAAGATCTCTCACTCCAGGCGTCCACTAAACCCGCTGGATACCCTGTGGCACTGCAGTCTTTAAAGGCTGCTTTTTTTTTTTTTATAAGAAAAAGGACACAAATTGGGAGTCAACTGGAGCCTGTTTTTTTTTTTTTTTTTTCTGGATCTATAGAAGGGTAGAGAGCAAGGAGAGGAAGCAGCGAACAATTTTCTTTGGTTGGTCTGATCCTTTCCAAAGGTATTTACTGAGGAAACAAAAATCAGAACACACTCTGTCTAGTGCCTGGCTGGCAGAGAAAGACTCGCATGTGCTGAATCCATTAGAAACTGCTCAATAGCAGTCTTCCTTGTGGAAATATTAGCCTTGTCACGGTTCCAAGTTCAGCTTCTCTGCAGGTTATCTGTTACATAAGTGGCTGTGGCGGACGGAGGATGACACCGGGAAGAACTGGCAGGTCAACTGGGCTTCTATATTTTCCATGGGGGTAGAGTGTTCTCTGAAGGGTACGATTGGCCTCCCTCAAATCTGCATTTTATGTCATAAAAATGCATCGCATCCTAGAGCAACCTCAGGATGAATACCAGCGTGAAGCTAATGTTTGACAAACCTCTTCAGATGGGTCACTAGATTTTGCGTTTTCCTAGATTTCAGCTCACACAGCCTTCCCACGAGGGGGCACTTCCTTTTGTTCTATTCCAACAGCTTAAGAATTCTGAGAAACGTGCTCTGAGATCCGAATAAAGAAAGTAGCAAGGAACTGACGTTTCCTTGAAGATTGCTGATGCCAGTCCTTTGTCCAGAGCCTCAGAACAGGTCTGGCTAAGCCCTCTTCCCTTCCTAACTGGAATCAGTGTCACAACCTTTCCACAAATACCCCAAAGGCCCAATTAGGCTTTGAGTGAGCAAACGAAATTAGAAATGTAAAGCCATCGATCGCATAGTTTAATAAATTTGCTCAATACCAAAAATGACTAATGGAGATTAGCAATGGTCAAATACTTGAGAAAAATGTAAAAACCTCTCTGTTTTAGCAAAGGTGTAATAATTGTCATTGGTTTTCACGACAGAGGGTTGGACTGCGAAGCACAGTGCAAAAAAAAAAGACATAATTCTAATATTTCAATGACAGGGACTTATTCAGACTTTTATTGTTCCTCCCATCCCTCCCTTTAAATTCCATGCATTTATACAGTTTCTTACTTCAGTGGTCTGTGTGAGATATTCCTGTACAAACCATCTGTACAGATAGGGACAAAACAACTCGGCCCCTGAAGACACTGGACCTGAGTGGAAATCTAGTCTGTCTCCCTCCCTCCCTCCCTCCCTCCTTCTCTCTCTCCTTCTCTCTCTCTCTCTCTCTCTCTCTCTCTCTCTCTCTCTCTTCTCTCTCCCGCCCTTCCTCTTTCCCCCCTTTCCTTCCTTTTTTGGTTTTTCGAGACAGGGTTTCTCTGTGTAACAGTTCTGTTTGTCCTGGAACTTGCTTTGTAGACTCAGGCTAGCCTCAAACTCACTGAGCTCCACCTGCCTCTGCCCCTCACGTGCTGGGATTTAAGGCGTGCGCCATCATCGCATGGCTCGAGTCTTTTCTCTTAATAGCATTAGCCAATGAGCCATTTCTTAACTTTCCTTCTTTGGGTTCTTCATCAATGGAATAAACAAGATCATATAGATAATTTACATAAACTCCAGTAGCATGGAGCTTGGCACACAAAGGAAACATGTGCATATGTGTGGTGTTTCATCTTTGTTGTTTATCTCAGTTTATATATGCATCATATCAACTGAAGTTGCTTTGGTACAGAATAAACTTTCAGCTAGTGTGATTACTAAAGACAAGCCAACCCAGGCATGATCATGCACACTTCTAACCCCAGCACTCGGGAGGCAGAGGCGGGAAGATCATTGGGTTTTGCCTGTAGAGAGTTGCAGTACAGTCTAGACTGCATAAAAAGACCCTATCTCAAAAGCAAACAATAGCACAAAAAGGGAAGAACGACTATGGTAATATTTTCTAGCCTTTTGAAAAATGTGATTGGCATGCTGAAGAAATAGCACAATCTTCAATTGGCAATGCCACAGTTTACTGCTCCTGGGAAAATCTACAGAGCCAAAGGCAGTGGTGGGGTTAGGGGGCTAGGGAGGTTGGTTAGATAATTGAGAAGCAATTTCTTCTGCCACAAATTTGATTAAATCTATTCTTACACTATATTGACGTTCTTATTTTTTTCAAGCTTGAGATTGACGTTTGTGTGACTTCAGCATTTTTAAAAGATAAATTATAACCACCACCCTCAAAGGGAGGTAGATCTGTGTGCATCAGCTAATAATGTCAAGATTTTTCTAATGTAGAAATCAATTTCTTGAGTTTATTATCAGTAATGTGTGCATGTACTTGTGGGTCAGAGGACAATGTTCTGGAGTCAGCCTTCTCTTCCTGCCTATCCGTGGGCTCTGGGGACTGGACCTGGTCATCAGGCTTTTGCATCTGACGGGCCCCGATGGAGAACTTAGTTCTAAGGATGCTCTTGTTAATACACCTGCTCCTTTTTGTTCTGGCGAGGCATCGTTGGCTGATGCCTTAAAAAGACTTGGTGTTTGGATTTGTGCTCAATAAAGTACTACCATTTTTTTCTTTTTGATAAATGTTAAAAATATTCATTGTCCAAGTAGAAAATTAACAAACAAATAACCTTTTAAAAAGCCAGCTATAGTTCCATTCTGTCCCCAAATGACTGCAGCTATGTTATGTTGTATTTTTTATAGTCTTAATTTCTTTCTGCACAAAATTTAAAGTTGGTACTAACTTACAATGAAAGCTTTATATATTAGATTTTATCAATGTTATATAATTAACCCTTCCTCATATAATTCTACTATATGAATATAGCTTAACTCTTCATCTAAAATCTTGAGTTGAGATATCTAGGTTGTTTAAAACATTCCTTCATTAAAATATTACAATAAATATCATTGTTCATAAAATCTTTAGATTTATGATGTCATGTTGGATTTTGGTGGACATGTAAGAGAAGATACTTAAAAATGCCATACCTGCCCATAGCAACCTGCATAATGAATAAGGCTTGGGAAGTCCTTGGAGCAACTCAATTCTGCAATGGCTTCTGTCTCGCTCACCATCCAGCGCACACACTCCAACTGGCCATTCTAGAGTTTAAGGAGACAAGGAGAAAGAAATTCAAAATTACTAACGTTTAGCACATATCACAAAGATTGTAATTTTACCGTGGGAAGACAGATGAATTTTTGGCTTTTGTATTGGGCTTGTATTTACTTGAAACATAAATGTAAGACCTGCTACATTCATGCTTTGTGGTTTAGCTCTAAATCAGCGGGAGAATTTCTGCTTGCGTTTGTGATTCTAACCAGTTATTTTTAAATCATTCTGTTGAGCTTTGTGGTAGAGTACCCACCCAGTGTGCGCAAGTTTGATTTCTAGCCCTGAAAACAAGTGAATGAATGGATGAAATTACTCTATTGAGATAAATTTACATTCTGTAAAGAGTAATTGTAGGTATAGTTTATTTTTGAATATATATTCAATATATATACAGCATATATATATATATATATACACACACACATATATATTACTCTAACTCCAATCAAATTAACAGCACTATCAACACTCTCAAAAGTTTCTAGCATTCCATGGCTTTCACGATTCTTATTTTGCCTTGAGCAAAATAAGCTCAGACAAGATGAGCATGTTGCTCTTTGATTCTGGCTTGTTTTTACTTGGTACAATACTAAGACTTATGGAAACTACTACAAATATTTTTTTTAATTTTTGAAATTAAAATTTATTGTATCTTTTTGAAAGTAAGTTCTTATTTATTTCTCTTGAATGGATACCTAGAATTAAAATTTCTTCTTTCTTTCTTCTCCCTCCCTTCCTTCCTTCCTTCCTCCCTCCCTCCCTTCCTCCCTCCCTTCCTCCCTCCTTCCTTCCCTCCCCACCTCTTGTTTGGACAAGGTCTCTCTATTTAGTCCTGGCTGTCCTGGATCTCACTATGTAGACCAGGGTGGTCTCAAACTCACAGAGATTCTCCACCTCCCAAGTGCTGATATTAAAGGCGTGCACCACCATGCCAAGCTCTAGAATTTCTAAGATTGTGGTAAGTATATATTTAACCTTATGAAAAGCTGTCAAGCTGGTTTCCAAAGTGGAAAATTACTTTTACTACCACAAACAGCAGTAGAGCGTTCCAGTTGTTCTGTATCCAAGCTAACACATAATATTGTCAGCAATCAGTACCTATCACCTAAAATTTATTTTATTTAGAGATTTATTTATTTTATGTTATGAGTGGTTTGTCTGCATGCCTGTCGGTGAACTACATGCATACCTGGTATTCTAGGAGGCCAGAAGAGGGCATCGGATCTTCTGGAACTAGAGTTACAGTTACAGACAGCCATGAGCTGTCATGTGGGTGCCAGAAGTCAAACCCTGGTTCTCTGGAAGAGCAGCAATGCTCTTATTCTCTGAGCCATTTCTCCAGCACTCTTCACTTACAGTTTCTAAGATATGGCCATTATTTTCAAAATAAAACACTACCATATTTTTCAAGAAAAATTAACAAATTTCTATTTGAAATAACAATTTTCACTAAGTGACCAGGCTAAACATTTTAATTAGCAGAGCAATCAAAAGTTCAAAAGGTGACAATATTCTTATGAAAGAAGATTGTTGTTATTTGTAATGATGCTACAAAAGTCTGAAACAGATACAAGTTGTACATTTTTAGGAAACTACAAGTTCTCCCTAGTTATGATGAAGGAGAGCGGTCAGTAGAAAGAGACAAATCACCTGGGGTGTTAGAAAGACTTTTGTTTTATAAAGTCAAATCTGACTCTCATACTTTTGGGTTTAAAATTCTCTCTCATCTAAAGTCACCACTGGGTTTTTACTCTCAGCACCGTGACAGTTTCGGAACATAAACGAGGCATGGAAATAGTTAAGATGCAGTCCGTGCTTACTGGGAAGGTCTCTTTACCCTTCACAGAAAATCTAAGTGGCGTATCCAGACAGACTCTGAGATGGATGGACGTCCTCAGCCCACCACTGGGCCACAGTTACTTAGCTCTAGGGCATGAGCCATCTCACACAGACAACAGAGAAGGTAGCATCGCAGTAGGGGGGATATGAGACCGCAGCACGGGCTCCATGGCCACCCCACTCACTACATCTCTACTCTCCCGGATTTTCTTAGAGACTGGTAAGTGAGCCCATTCATTGTCGTTCTAGCTTGCATACTGTGGGTGTGAGCACAGAAAGGGTCTCCTGGAGTCAGGGAAGGGCAAATGAGCAGCATCTAACAGGATTAGTTTTTCTTTAGCATCTTAACCTGTCAAGATGAAAACATCTATTCCCAGAGGAAGACAGGAGAGGCAATCTCTTTTTTCATTTTCTGTTTGACTAACAGGATTCCAAGTCAAGAATTCCCAGTTATACACACACACACACACACACACACACACACACACACACACACACTCAGACACCTCTCTCTCTCTCTCACACACACACACAAACACACACTCATACACATTCCCACACATACTGAATCTCTCCCTCACACACACTGACTCCCAGTCTCTCACAGACACGTGCACACATTGAGTCTCTCTCACACACACTGTGTTTACACAATGCACTCACATAGGCACACTCTCTCACACACATATATGCACACACACATACATACACACTCTCACACTCCCAAACACACATGCTATTCTGTCCTTGGAGATGTGCTGCATGACTGTGCATGGTATAAAGGTCCCATAAAAAATCATCATTACAGTCAGTAACAAAACAGCTATGCCGCTGGTTTATCTATTTACTGTACTAGGCTGCTTCTCATTCTCTTAGCCTGCACTCCGGCCTATGACAAAGAGTTTACTGGAAAACAGGATGCTGTGTTACGCTGGCGGTACCCACATGCGTTTCATGTTTACCATCTCCTAACTGCATTAAAGGTCACAGTGCAGACATGTATCATGTGTATGTAAATATTCTCCATGGTGTTTGCACAAGGACAAAATCATGGGAAAATGCATCTCAGGATGCGTCTTCTTCATTAAGCTTTTACTGGCATGGCAGGCAACGTGGTCCTTGTTGCCCTGGGGCTGCTCCCTTTGGGGTGTCTGTCTGGCATCCTGGCTTCTGGTTGCACATTAAGCCACAGGAGACCAGGAGAAGAGACAGAGTTTGAGGTCTCTTCTGTTCTTGGCTCTCGCGTTGCGGTGCTGCCATTGGCCCCACTGCTCCCACTAGTCACAGGTCAAAGTCAGCCATGCCTTTCAGCTCAGCACTTTCTCTCAGGCTCTCGTGACCTCTCTTTTTCCAGGCCCCAGGCTTCAGGAACTGTGCCCCAGCTGTTGCCCCATGAAACATTCTCTTCGTTCTTTCTGAATGACGAAGATGGAAGCCATCTTGATCATACAAGAAGCAAGACAGTGTATATAAATTACTATTAACACAGAAATGTGAAGCCACGCCTCTAGTTTTAGTAAATAGAGACCCGCTCACTACGTCTCTCGCCCTCTCTTTCTGGTTAGTCTAAGTTAAAGGGTTTTTTCTTACCTTTTCATAACCCAATTTAGCTTTGGCGATTTGTTCTACCATTGTTATATTCCCCGTTACACTTATCTCTGCTTTACGTCCTGTTATTTTGGATTAGGTTTTTCTTACCTCTCCAGTTCCTAAGGTGTCTGTCTGAAGCTTTCCTCCCTGCCCACCTCCTTTACAGGCCTCCCTACACACACAAAGCTGTTGAAGCTTCCTGTGAAGACAGTGGTTTGTTGCTTTCTCTTTCTCGGTCATCTGCAACCATCTTCAATTTCCTCTGACCTTTTTTTTTGTCCTACTGACTGTTTTAGAGAGAACTAATTTGCCATCGTGGTGAATAGCCCATGCTTCCTTGCGGTGTTAGTTTCTAACTGCACTTTATTACTGATGAAGTATGTAAGCACGTATCTCAGTCCTTCACAATGTACTGGGTTTGTTGCTACAACTCGATATAGGCTATATCCTAGAAAATGTTTTCTGTGTACTTGACAAGTGGGTGTATTCGAGGGTTGTGGGCGACAGTTCTTGTAGGTGAATTTTACGTCTGGTGAATCAAGGGAGCAGCATTTAAACAGTAAAATGCATCAAAGAACAGAAGGAAATATTATTTCACTTCCCTTAATTTGAAACCAAAATAACTTTCCTTAAATACAAGTAACAAGAATACAAACCAACAAAAAAGATGATTAAATGCCAGCAGTATACGTCTGCCCCTTCAAGTTTCTGGGCTTAAAGTTATTTGAGTGTTAAAAAAAAAGAGTGTCTGTAAGCGTGTATGACGTCACATTATCGCAAGATCAACATTTTGCCTTTGGGCCTAATCAGAACGACCAAAGGAGAAGTTAACCAAACAGAAAAGGAATTAGGCTTATTTCATTCTGAGTTTGCTCAGGTCCTTACACAATTCCTTCTGCCAATTCTATTTTAGAAAACAGACTGTGTTAGAAATCGGGCCTTTCAGAACTTTTTCTTCGCAGTGACTTTGCTTAGCCAGTTCCAAAGGGCACAGACTCCCAACGCCATCACGCTTGAGTCTCCTGGAAAACTCTCAATAAAGTCTGTAATGTAATGGACATATTTATTTATTATGCTCTGCTTAAGGAGTCTGGGAACGAGGAAATAATTTTCCTGTGGTCCTCTGCAAGAGCAGCCAGAGCTTATATCCACCGAGCCATCTCTCTGGCCGCTCTTAGGACTGTTTGATGCGATGAAACACTGTCAGTTGCTACAAGTGTTCAAAACAAGGTCCTAAAACCAGAGCCTGGTGGCTTCTTAAGACTCTCAGCTTCATCAGTGTCACCTGAAGCACACTGAGTGACGTGCAGGTCACCTCTGTGAAGGGTGAAGTATCTGTACAAAATACTTGAACGTACTGCTTTGGGCCAATATAATTGGAATGATGGAGCAGAAAGAATGTTTTCTCAAAGCATTCAGAAGCCCAGGTCCCTAGATCTGAAAGAGCTTTTTAGCCTTGTGGGTTTGAGACACGTGTGCGTTTCCCTCCAATTATAGCAGAAATCGCTGTGTAAGCCTGCAGCCCTGTTGGTGATGGCTGTACCGTGGTGGCTGAAGTTTAGATAGAAATCAACAGGTCCTGGTGAGATAGCATGGAAGCTGTTCCCATGAGGGCTGGTTGAAGGGTGACTACATGTTTTATGAGCCTTCAAGCTCTATCATGTTTAATCTATCCAAATGAGCAGCAGGGCAAATAAATTAAAAGAAATGTTTTTATTCAATTATATAATAAGGAAATAGTCAATCACCATCCATTAGTTAGGAAAACTAATGGGGACTATATTCCATAAACACTAAACCGGTCTATAATATGGCAGGTGCCAACATTTGTTGGCATTATAAAAATACTTGTCACTGATTTATGCCAAGGGTGTGTCACAGGGTGAGATGCCGATTTTACCATCGACACTGTTATCACCAGTAATCAAGGTGCCTGCTTTAGTCTCCAGGTATATGGGTCCTTAGGAATAGGGACTTATTCAAATTTCTGCCTCCAGCACCCAATAACACAGTACCTGTTGGCTTCTGCACACAGACTCAACTCTACTGAATGAGGTTTTTTTTTTCTCTAATTTTTTTCCCCACATTGGCTGCAGTAAACTCAGTTCTGATCTGCCATGGCATCATTCACAACAAGAGAAAAATACATTCCCTGGCATCGTAGAGTTCTTTCTAACAAAGTATTTACTATGCAAATTTTGAAGTCAGACTTTCCCAGGGAGCAATATAAACTAAATTAACATTTTTAAGATATAAATTCTGTTGACCAATAAATGCATTAAAGTTTTTAAAAATCAGTTTTGCAGATAAGATCTATTAGGGATGGGAGCGTAACTTATTGCTTAAAACTGCTTTAGTAAGGTCACAAGTAGGTTTCTTTAGCTAGCTTGTTCTCCTAGTCAACACTTATGCAATTACATTTGTAAAAATGATGTATTTGGCTTTTAGGAGATCCAACCATCGTGTGAAGTGGTCTCATGTCGAAGTGAAGATGTGTTCTTTTTCTCTGAACGTCACTTCTGGCTTCTTAATAAGTATGACTAAAACCCACATTTATCTGCCAAAGATCCCAGCAGACACTTTAGTTTACTAGCTAATCTCCCTGTGACTCGGTTTCTCTCCAGACACTCTTACCACAGTGCCACAAAGGTCCCTGCTTTCTTGTGTTAGGTCCAGGTTTTATCTCCACCCCAGTTGGTATTAATTTGCATACACTTTGACAGATAGGATATTGTGCTATTTTGGGGGACTAAGTATGGACTCCTCAGTGACGCTGGACACAGTTTTGATGCTGATGTCATTTGAACTCAGATTTGATTCATTAAAGGCCCACATTATTGTCCAAAACTCCTAAGAGCTCGCCTCCCTTAACAGACATGTTGATCTAATTCTCCTTGCTTCTTATCCCCACATTAGGAAAAACTGACACAGTCTTTGAGAGATCCAGGTGTGGGTAAGAATCCAAATTGCAATCACCGTGAATAACAAAATTCTCAGCCCTGCAGGGGGTCATCTTCTTCTCTTTTTGTGTGTTGATTGGGAAATTATCCTTATTAGATAATAAACTGGAATGCCATCAAAATCTCAGAGTGGTAGTGACTAGGTGATTAACCTATAATACACTCATTTGCTCTTTGTTTACTATGTCATTCTCTCCTCTTCCCATTCCAATAACTTAGCTCACATGAAATCTTATTTTTTTAAAAAAAAGTGGAGATCAAATCCAAAGACAAAGCCCGGGACAGCTCAGCCCCTAATACGTCACCTTGATGGCCAGACCCGCTGGAGTCAGCTGCTCTGCGTTCCGTTCATTGAGGCAGTCTTCACCCATCAGAGACGTGAGGTGCTGCAGACATTCTGCGTGCCCCTTTGATGCAGCAACGTGTAACAGATTGTTTCCGTTCTCGTCGTGAATTTTGTCCAGATTGTCTGCAGCTAGGTGTGGCTATACGGGAAGGGGGGGTGAGAAGGATGAAGGGAAAAGCCTCAATCAATGAACCAAAACCAGACACTATGGAGGGTCTCCTCTGGGCACAGGAAAGAAGGAACAGCTCATGAGGGCCCTGGTGGCCTTGCAAGGATCTAGTTAGTTGGAATCCCTTGCTGTTTGTCTTACAACATGCTTTAGAACAGTGGTTCTCAACCTGTGGGTCGTGACCCCTTTGGGAGTTGAATGACCAACGCTTTCACAAAACATCCTCTAAGGCCATCAGAACACACAGATATTTACATTACAATTCGTAACCATAGCAAGATCACAGTTATGATGTAATAACGCAAATAATTTTATGGTTGTGGTCACCACAACATGGGAAACTGAATTAAGGGACCATAGCATTAGGAAGGCTGAGATCCACTGCTTTAGAACAGGTACTCTCAAGGGACAGATGGTTTTTGAGAGAAAGGATCACCAAGCTAGGACCAATAAGCTGTGAAGGTTTGCAGTTCGTATTTTAGGTCCCTGAGGGGACACTGATGGCAAGCAACAGCTTCTCTATCTGTCATCACACGGCTAAGTGCTGGAGGGACAGGGCTATGCTTTATTGACTGTTGTAGGTTTGCTGGATGAATGAAGCGCTTGTGTCGAAGGCCTGACTTGTCAGACAGCCTCCCTCTGCATGTGACCTAAAGCTTGTGGCCACTGATGTGCTCACAGCAACCTCTAGACATACCAGTGACTCGCAGGGGCATCTGGGATATCTGGAGGCAGCCTGGTTCTTTGGCTGTTTTCACTCCTCTGAGTATGAAGTGTCTGATAGAATATTTTGGGCAAACCCAGTGGTGTTAGCATTTGTGACTTCTGAATGTATGGATGAAGGAAAACAATGAACCGAAGAGAATCAGAGGCAACAGCTGGGGAAAATGATTACAGCTTCATGTGATAAAATCGCTCAATCACATTGTCCCGTTTGTGACAACAGGCCCAGCATGCTATAGTTTCTCTGTGCAAGCTTAACATTAGTGGAGTCGCGATGCCACGATGCAGGCAGTGCATTTCCTGAAGGAGACTTTATCCTCTGAGTAGGAGCCCAGGATTGCTACCATCCGACCGGCATCTGGAAGCTAGGAAAACAGTGCAGCGGATGGAACGCTAGTTCAGTTGCATTTTCTCAATAGATGTTTCTTACACCAAGTAACTCTGTCTGGAGTCCTTGGAGACAATTCTTCATGTTCCCTGGACACGTAGTGCTGGAGCAGAGCGAAAACCCCGTGTGTGTCAGAGAACAATCAAACTCTAGGGGAAGCTCTATCTGCAAATGTTTTCCAACCCCCCCCCCCCCCGGCCCAACTTTTCTGAATAATGATCAGGGTGAAACAGAGAACTCTCTGTTCCCAGATCTGGCAGGTCTGCCATCAGCTGAAAACTGACGTCCCCACAGAAACGGAGGGAGAGCATGGGGAACCATTTGAAAAGCAAAGGGGAAAAAAAAAGCATCAACTCAACTGGCAAACAGTGCGAGGCTTTTTGTTTTGTTTTCCTTTTAGATTAAATGTCTTTATTTCAGCTGAGGTCAGGCGATGTTAAACCGCACCCACACTCTTCTGGAGCCATTTGTGTCCCCTGAATTAACCTCCTAACCTTGGCGTTTAGATATCACGCCTCTCAACTAAAGCAGCAAGTAAAGATTTAGCAAGGAATCAAACAAAGGGGGTGAAAATGAACAAAACATTCTATAGGAAACGCTCAAAGAGCAAATAAAAAAGTTCACAGAAAAATGTGAAACAAACACTCCATCCTGTTAGGAGACGGAGTCTGTAGGTCAGACAGACAGACAGACAGTACTCACCAAGAGCGATATCTGTCCTTCTTTCACGATGTTCAGTATGCTTCTTACTTTCTTCAAGTTCTCACTCCTTTCTTCTGCGCCTTGGGCGTTGGTCCAGTTCATGCCATTGACCTGCTCTTCCGGTTTGGCCCCTGTTGCCGAGGACTGCAGGTGGAAGGCCCTGAGCTTGCAGTCTGGCCCTGCCTTCTCAATTTTTCGACTATGAGGATCACTAAAAGCCTTGTTCAGGAAGTCTTTACTGTGGTTCTCGGACTCATACGCAGGGGCGCATTTACCCAGAGCAGGTAAGCTCTCAGAGTCTTCTGTGCAGAGCTTGTGCTGGTCCCGGAGGACGGTCGACGCTTTCCTCAAGTGAGGACTTTTCACAGGAGAAAGAACACAAAATGGAGTCATGTTGGGTGTGGAGTTCTCAGAGCTTCCAATAGGACAGGCTTTACCAGAAAGGCCATTGATGGTTGTGCACAAGCCCAAAATCCTTTTCTCTGAAGACACCTTAGTGAAGGGGGCCAGCTGTTGACTGGATTTAATGTAAGGCACGTCCAGAATCTCATCCATGTCAAGGTCATAATGCTCCAGCTCGCCCAGTGCCTGGCTGGGCTCGGAGCCCTTACCTGGCAACCCCCTGACTCCATCTTCAGTGCTGAGTTCCTCGGGCTGGGGGCTCTGGTCAGTCTCCCCGCCTTTCTGGTACTCTACGGTATTGTTCTTTTGGTCATCGTTTTCGTTGTTTTCCAGCGTCTCTGGCTGATGTTTCAGTGGGGACACGCGCTTCACTGGGCGGAACTTACTGTATACATCAGCGATTCCAGTGGGCTTTTGTGGGTTTGTAATGAGAGTTGAGACACCACAATTCCAGCTAGTGCTTGAAACTGTTTAAAAAAATAATAGAGGAGACTATTAAACTGGAATTCAAACAGAGTTTGGCCACGTAGGTAGACATAGCTCATTTAGGTTATGCTCACAGTAGGCCGCTTTATAAGGGGATAAAAATCATGACAGGACATATATCCATAAGACTAATGCTTCATACTTACCGCTGAAAGTCAGAGAAAGACAAGAAAGTCATGACATAATGTCCCAGAACTAACTGATAACAGCAGAAAGTTAAAATAAATAAATCCTGACAGATATTTTATGATTGGGTGTCTCTGATACTGTTTACATGTTTGCCACCACCCTAAAACAAAAACAAAAGAGAATAGGACTGGGCTTCTACACTAAGCCAGTGAGCCAGTGATATATGTACACACGTACACACGCTGAAGCATGTACTTGCCTGTACACACATCTCTAATGTCTAAGACATCGGTGTGAAGGAATCATAGCTCATCTTCTACAAACTTAAATTGTGACCTACTATGTGACCTGACAGGTTTCCGTTAGGTGTTTAGGGACAGCAAGGAAAAGCATAAAAAGTGGTTAGGTACTCATCTGTTCACAGGAGAAAGGCCATGATGGAGCCAATCTACCCTACACTGAGCTTCCTAGATTAACATCGTGTAGGGCCATCTCGTGGTGCTTCCCAGCCTATGACACCACATAATGCATTTCCATTTGACAACAGGACACATTCTTTAGAGCAGCAACACTGTTCTCCGTGTTGGGAAAGGAAGAAACCAGAAAAGGGGGGAGTCATGAAGGGCGAAGAGGGAAGGCAGACTAGTACTCAACATTGTTTTGTAAATTTCTCTCATTTCTGTGCAGTTAAAGATTGCAGGCTGGCCTACCTTCAACTGGTTGAGATGGACAGTGAGGCAGTCAGGCACATTGGGAGAGAAAAGATAAAAACCACATTCTCTTCTAATAAATACAATACAAGCAAGATGCTTGGTAGCCTATCTCAGAGCGGGCCTACAAAGCTGCAGTCTTGCGCCCACAGCAGGGCTCTGTTCTCCTCTACTAGAAGGCAGATGGCAGCACTCTAGCAAGCTAGCAGGCTACTTTACAGGTTTCTATTCTTCTACTGTTAGTTTGTATCATCGTCCATCAGGCAGGTAAAGCTTCCTTCCAACTACCCCCTAGCCTATGAAACAAAGCAGGTGGGAAGGATTTCATCTCAGAGTAAGCAAACCTGCCTGTCTTTGCTGTTGGGCACAGCCAAAGGGGAGAGCCCCGGAGACAGCAGGCATGTTCAGTCCTGTGACTTTTACAGTAACCTCTGGTAATGACTGCTTCTTACAGTTAAAGGGATCCCTCAATTCGTGCTACTAGCCGTTGTTCATACCGACATCTGTCCTAAAATCATGCAGGGAAGTTATGGAATCAAGCTAAGGGAGGAGTGAGTGGGCTTGCCCATGATAAAATCCGGAGTTCTGTCCCCGAAATGGTCAACAACTTGGCATGAGGTTCAGAAGGTCTGTTTTGCGCATTTCAACCTCAAGGCTTTTCCAATTCTCAGACTTTAGAAGAGAAGAAGACTCTGAAAGCTATGGGAGGAGAGCTGGTTTCTTCCCAGTGAGCGACATATATGTAAAGGACATATATGTAAAGGACACCCTGAAGGGAAGGATGGCATCTCCATTGCCGCCTGCTTCTCTTACCCACACCATTTTGTGTCTAGAGTTCTGAGCCATACCCAGCGCTCAGCCTGGAGCAAACGACGGACAGACACAATATGTGAACTTGAATCTCACGCTGCACAATTCACTCAATTGTATAACACGCGTAAAGTGAATGCTTCTGAGGGATTTTCAGCTTAATTTCCCAGAGGGAAATAAGTTCCCTTCATAAACCCAAAGGAGTGATAATCGCCGGGAAAAGCTAGAGTCTTTAAAGTCATTTATGAAATGTCAATATGGAAAGGCAAAGGCCAAATTATTCTAATCAATTTCCTATAAATATAAAAATGTCTACCTTTTATATGTTCTTTTCTTCCTAAAAATATGAAGCTATGAAAAGCTATCATTTGCCAGAAATTTCTGCCAAGCCATTTTCTCTGCCTTAAGAACACACAGTGCCTGTTTCACACGAAGCAACAGGGAGACAGAGATCATGGAGCTTATAAGGTATAAGTAGGCATTTGATTTTACTCACCAACGTTCCCCAAATCTATAAATATGGTGGGAAAACCTATTCAGAGACAGTGTGAAACACATGCTTATTGCTTGGCATGGTATCTGCTCATATTTTGTCACTTACCTTGATTTCTTTGGAGCTCTTAAAAACTATGACTCTTAGAACGTTTTTAAAATATTTAAAGCACATGACTTAGTGGGTCAATGCAACGAGTGCCCTGTACTGATATATTTATGTATTATGTGAGGTCACAGGTTCAAAGGGCCACTCTTTTATGTTGGCTTTATTTACATATGAACTTTTTTCCAAGCGATACAGGGAAATGGGTGCCATATGTTTCCCAGCTGTTTTGTTCTGACAGGAGCCATTAAGACCGCTCTATGTAAATGAATTCTGCCTGTGTTTTATGAAAACACTTCTTGCCCTTCTTTCCACAGAAAGGTCTGGAAACTGAAGAAGGAGTGTCAACATTTGGGAATGTTGTCTTTTTCCTCAGTCAAGCCTATGCTTGTTTTGTGGGCTTAGGATGAAATCTGGGCCTTCAAGCCTGTCTTGATTGCCAAGGGGGGGAAACCTGCTTATGAAAAATGAACTAATGGGTGTCACAAGAAAGCTCAAATTTTGTGTCACGTCACATATTTGGATGAGCAGAAATGCAGCAAACAAAAGACAAGCACCCATTTCTTTCTCCTAAGCGGGGCAAATAAACACAGCATAAGAAACGGATTATTAATGGCAGGCAAGGTTTTCCCTTTCAATTCTTTAAGGGTCCCACCAAATTTGCTTTATTGTTGTTTTGCTACAGAACCGTCATAACATTCTAGTCATCCGTGGAAACATGTTTCACACTAATGGGCTACTGGAAAGGTTTCTGAAGCTAGATTTCTTCGCTTGAAACCAGGCACAAATTGTTGACACGTGAACACAATTTAAATCCCTGAGAATTTTTATCTTAATCTTTACAAATTCGATGAGAACAGTATCTGTGTTTAATTTAGCTCTCTATCCTTCAAAATTCCCAGTAGATTGTTTACATAAGAAGGTTCTTAATGATGTTTTGCTTTTAGAGATGTTCATCTTTAACATCTTATTTATAACAGTAAATATGCCGATTGCACCTTCAATCTGTCTACCTTGATGGAGTCACAAAATTTTAAAATGATCAGTAATGAGATAGATGTTTATGATGCCAGTTTATAGGCAAAACAGTCTCCTAGAGTCTAGCTGGCATTTGGGATGCTCTGGGCATTAGCAAGAAAATTTCAGTCACCTCATAACTACCAAAAGCCAGCCATTTTCCCAGCAAGCAATAATGTCGATCTAGAATATGCAAGATTCGCCGAATGGCAGTGCATCTGAATCCAGGGGCCTGACTCTCTCCACCTCTGTCTGTTTCCACTCTTGCCATTCCTGAAGCCCCCCTTACAATCCTCTTGATCCTGGCATGAACAACTATAGTGTCATTTATATAGTCTCTTAAGTCGTTCATTCCACAAGGCATTGTCTGTCCCTCTATTTCCTTGATCCCTGCCCCACATTGCTCAGACAAAAATTTGTGGCTTTATCCCAAATCTCTCTTAAACCTGGCCCCTTTTCTGTACCCTTCCTGCACTAACTGGATTATACTAGGATCCTTTTTCATAACCATCACACACTGGGTTCCTTTCTCTCATTGGTCTCTCTAGTCTAGCTAAACCCTCTTTGGGTAAGATTGAATTTGTCACCCAAAATTAGCTCCCAAACCTCAGGTGTCTCATACTTCCTAAAATGATATTGCCTCAGGTATACAATGAATATTCCTTACTGTCGGACACACCCTAGGATCCATGATAAACACCTTCATTTACAGTGTGAGAAAACTATTCAGTGGTCAGCCTTCTTCTTCCTTCTCATTTGCTTAAGGAATCTTAATTGCTCTCCAAAATGTAGAATAGGCCTTGATAAACTGACTGCAGCCTTCAGGGTCAGTGGCTTTCATATAAATTAACTGGAGGGTTTCATGCTCATCACATTCCTTTCAATGATGACCTCATTTCAAGAAATATTGGTATTCTGTTTACAATATGACAGTTTCTTTCAAGAAACAAATATTCTTAGAAGTAAAGTACTTTAGAAATATTAAATAAATAAAAGCATACGTTATATATATTTAAAGATAAAACAAAAAAGGGACTTTTGGATATAGCGCATGATGTAAACTGTCCCCTAAGTTACAAGGTTTGAGGACACTGGCTTTTTTGTTCATAGCAAAATTCTTTAGCCTGGTCTGCAATGGTTCTTTCATTCACCTTATAATTTACCTTCTTCTCTCAGAATTCATGATTCCCAAAGCCCCGCCTTTCCGTTCTCCTCTGTTAAATCCAATCTTTCTGGAAATGCTATGGCCATCTATCATTGTTCTTGCCTTTGGGCCTTTTCCTACGAATTCCTTGCTGCTGTCCCTGCCAGCGACTCATGTTCATCACACACGAGTCATCCAGTGTTGCTCCACTGAGCCCCTTCTTCTGACTCTCCCAGGAAACAGCTGGGAGAGTTTTTTAAAAAATGCTTTACGTCTCAGCTCCCTGGCAATACTTGAACATGCCTGCAGCAAGTCTGGATGTGCCATACCAACCTCACCTTCTCCTGAGGTCCCTCAAGGATACGGGTTCTTCAAGAAGCTACTTCTGCTTGTGACCAGCTCATTGCCTAGCAAAGATCTTCAAAGGTGACCCAGCCTTGCTGTGAGTGAGTGAAGGGACCAAAAATGCCAAGTATAATAAACAAGTTTTGTTACAATGAGCCCATTTTTTTTTCTAAACTGAGGTGAGCTAAGTTATTCAAGTGGCTTGGACAGTTAGAAGGCATGCCACATAGTGAGGTACTTTTAATGTCCTCTCTTAAGAAATTCTTGTCGGGGTGGTGTGGTGCATGCCTTTAATCTCAGCACTTGGGAGTTAGATAGAGGCAGGTGATCTGAGTTTGATGTCAGTCTAGTCTACTGAGTAAGTTCCAGGACAGCCAGGGCAACACAGAGAAACCCTGTCTCAAAAAATCCAAAAAAAAAAATCTTAATTTAAATTTCCTCATCTGGAAAATAACAAGGTTAGGCAATATTATTGCTAAGATCTGACCCTCCCTAAATATCTCTGATGATGTAGAATGTCTACAAATAACAGGGTTCTTGATTCTGACTCACAATGAAACACTATAATTCTTTTGGATTCATGCATTTTACCGGATCCTCACAAATTTATAATTATGAGGCTGAGACGATTGCTGACACATGATTCTCTGGCTCCTAGGCTTGATAAATTGTTTTCTTTAAGAAGATAATGGAACGTTTGCTGTTGCCATAGTAGACCCAACTTTTAAGACTAAACATCAATGTTGGCTCCTAAAATGCCCATTTATTTTACTTCTAAATATGGAGAGCTGTATCCATATTCCACATTAGAAAATTAGCATGAGACAGTGAGAAGAGAAAGAAAGGATTCTGTCAAGTTAAATGGATTCTACTTTCTGTGAGAAACAAACTGGTCAATTTAAGATGTGGAATTCTCCTCTGCATGCTGTGAATGTGTTTTGTTACTATTGGTTAATGAAGAAAGCTGTTTTGACCAATGGCAGAGCAGAATAAAGCCAGGAGGGAAATTCAAACATAGAGATATATATAGAGTAGGCGGGTCAGGGAGACACCATATAGCTGCCGAAGGAGACAGACACCAGAATCTTACTGGTAGGCCATAGCCTCATGGTGATACACAGATTAATAGAAATGGGTTAATTCAATATGTGAGAGCTAGCTAAAAATATGCCTGAGTCATTGTCCAAGAAGTGTTGCAATTAATATAGTTTCTGTGTGATTATTCAGGTCTGGGCAGTCAGGAAACAGAAGAACAATGCCCATCTACAAATTTAATTTAAGTATATATACAACACACTACATATCCATAGCAGTCTATAAGAAATATACCCTACATGTTCTCCAGAATTCTATCTCTTTTATTTTAACCATTTTTTTTATAAATATAGGGTCTCATATATCCCAGGCTGTCCTTGAACTTGCTATGTAGCCAAGGATAACCTTGTGCTTCTGATCCTCCCACCCTCACTTCTTGAATGCTGAGATGACGAGTCACCAAAAATGTTCAGTTGATGCAGCGTTGGAGACAAAGCCCAAGGCTAGGTGCGTACTAGGCAAGTCTAGTGCTGGCCTCCTCCGTTTCCTTTTATTCTCACTTCACTGGGAGGGCAATTATGAAAGAACGGGCTTGCCAATGCTAGAGTCCTGAGCTTTGTTACCACTGGCCAAGTGACATCTGCAGTGGACCCGTGGAACACAAACACCTTAGGATCTCTAAGGACTGATGACAGATGGCTTCCATCTCCTCGTGACCATGGGAAGAAGGGGACGAGCCTGGATCTGAATGGGAAGTACAGGAGGAGTGACCTTTTGCACTGCCCTACAGGTTAGTCTGTAACCTGATCCAAGGGATGGCTGTTGAGGGAACTCTAGCTTTTGAGAATTGTGTCAGGACCTTATGCTGGGAAGAGTGATGTGTGTAAATGGAACACACACTTCTGGAATGTTCCTCTGGGGGTGCTTGCTCATCCTTTTCACTGATACCCCAAGCCCTTTATTGAGGGTATCCTGAGATCGAAGGGTAAGTATACACATGACTTTATTCTTATAAATACCCCATTCATCGATCTATTCACATGCTGTGAGGAAAATGTCATCGATTTGGGCCTTAAACCTCCTGTCTTTAAAAGGCCACTGACACCAAGCAGCTGTTATTGAACATGTCAGGTTCATGTTTTATTACTCCCAGCCCTGCCCGTAACTATGTAGACTTGCTCAGATAACTAACCAGTCGATCTCTGCCTGTTTCTTTGTTCTGTGAAAACTCACTGAAATATTCAAATCCTATAAACCTGGCTAAAAAGGATACATCTTTACCACAGAGGCATAGTCTGTCATGAAGTCAGACGCAGTATTTGGACAAGTTTAAATCCTGGGGCTTCAAAAGTACAGTTTACACAGACTGGCAATTGGTAGGTCTGAAGAAAATACACGCTTTCAGAGCTATTCTGTCATGCAGAAAGTATGCTAGCCTTCATTGTGACATTTGCAAAACCTTGCGAGTGGATTAAGTTGGTGTTCATTCCAGGCCCATTTCCTAGGTTCCCTCTCGCCCCTCCTCCCTTCCCTCTTTCACTCTGGGATTGTGCAAAGAGACACAGCGAAAGGTCAATGAAAAGACTCATCAAGCTGAGACACATGGGGAGTAGTAGCCCGAAAGCGCTTTCTGGATGTGCAGACACACACTAACCCCTTTTAACTGAAGGTGGCGACGTTTTACAGTGCTGATCTACTGCCAAGGACAAAGCACAGAGTTATGCTGCTCCTTAGGAAGAGAGCAGACAAGAGGCAAGGACAGACAGGGGCAGAAAATGGGTAAGGTTGTGTGTGTGTGTGTGTGTGTGTGTGTGTGTGTGTGTGTGTGTTTGAAAAATACATACTTTCTACTTGCCATCTCCTCGAATGGCAGCTTATTTCATGTTTAAGTGTGGCATGTGTATCTTCATGTAGGAATTAGCTATGTCAGTACACACTTCACAGACATTTGTGTAACAATGTGTACCATGTGTTTCCTGGATCCCACAAAACGGTACCTTCATTGGGATTTTCCTTCACTTAACACTTTTAAAATGGCCAATACATCCACATCAGACTTTCTGTATTTCTGACCACAGGAGAGTTCATGATTTCATCGGAGATTTTTCATAACACGTCTCAAAGATGGATGGGCAGTTTTTATGGATTCTCACTCGAAAACAAATGAGAACTCGGGGAATTTTAAGCATTGTGTGGAAAATCATGCAGCATTCTGATTTCTCAATCAGGAAGAAGGTTGCCTGATTCTAGCTTTCCATAGCACCAGAGGACTACTCTGTCAAAACTAAAACCACTCCCTAAACAGACAATTTACTGTCTCTCTATTTGGGTCACATGTCGGTCATGGAATCCCAGCAACCAGTGGCAAGGACAGATGGAGCCACTTCAGATTCCCTTTAACTAAAATCCCAACATGAGCTCTTCCTGAATTCGGTCACTCCTCGAGGATCAAACTACAAAGTTAAGGGAAGAAAGCTTAGGAAAGAGTTTTAATAATAACTTGTCTAAACGACAGTCTAGCAGATTTTCTCCGTTTTGTTTATAATTGGCAGTGTCAAGCCTAAATTTGGATTTATCTGATCACTGAGACTCCTGGCTAAAGCTGTCAATCTCCTTTGAATATAAGCAAGAGGTGCATGAACAGGACAAAGGATGCATAGCCAGAGTGGTCGGTCACAGAATGAGTGCTAAGGTCTTCTGACCAGACCCATTTATTCAGTAAGCATTTGCTAAGTGTCCTCTGTGCACAAAATTCTCTTTTCCCCGCAGGGGAGACTGAAATAGATACAACCTTGTCTAGACGATAATGCAAGAGCACATACAGACAAAAATATGATGGAAGTCAATGTGCTTTTATGGAAATGAGTCAGCATGAGGGTGTACATGACGGAGAAAACCCGTCTAGGAGGCAATTCTTAAATCCAAGGAGAAACAGCCAAGCACATGTGAATTTAAAGAAGTAAGAGAGAAAGGGCAATTCAGTGACAATCTGGGGAGAATGTAGCACATGTGGAAAGATCTAAAGCAGCAGAGACGCTGACAGAGAGCCACAGGGATGGGCTGGTGAGGAAGACAAGGAAGGCTATTTGGGGCCCATACACAGCCACTTTTGTGAGGGCACTAATTCCGTTCATGGGGGCTCCACCCTCACGACCTAACAGCCTCCCCTGAGGTTCCGCCTATATGTAATATCATCTTGGGGATTTCTAACATGCAAATTTTATAGGAGCACAAATATTCATTCTAACTCACAGGCATGTCCAATTCTTTGATACGCCAGAACTTTTTAAAATGTCACAACCCCCTCACCATGTTTTAAGTCAGTTGATGATTTTGTGTTGACCTGCATTTGTCGCTGCCATTCACTGCACTCAGCCCAGGAGGACACTCCTGGGAGCCCAAAGACATTCTCGGAGCATAGAGGACCCACGATGTAGAGATGGAATGAATGAGGCGTGAGTGAGCAAGAAAATTCCACCTTCAGCAACACAGCAAATTGTCTGGTAAGCCAAGAGCTATTTAATGAGGTACACGCCCAGTGTGTTTGTGTGTGTGTGTGGTGTGTTTGTGTGTGATCCTCTAAAAACCATGTCGAAGTTGATTCAAGAATTCCTCTTGAAATTCAGTGAGACAGTTAATGCAGATACTGTGTAGATTGTTGAAAAGGAAGCTGGAGATTAAGAGTTGCAGGTAGAGAGTATCAGAAACCATCTGAGCAATCAAGGAGACCTAGAGGCAGGAAGGAGAGAGGGTGTTCCTACTGAATATTTAGCTCACTTGACTGCTGATGGTCAAACAGAGAAAGACATGTAAAGGAGAATAAGGGGCTCTCAACGAGTTAGGAAGGAAATCGAGAGGGAGGCAGCAGTGGCCAATAGACTCAAATACTCCCACGAGGCTAAAAAATAAGTGTCAATGGATTTTATGAGATGGAAGTGGTGGTCGTCTCTAGCAGGGCAGCAAATACTGTAGATGCTTAGGGCAAATGGACATAGAGAACTAGAGGTGCGGTTTTTCATAACTCTTTAAAGTCAGTTGATTTCAACGGCTGTTGGCACTGCAGAATGAGTTCAAGGCCAGCTTACACACTTAGTTAGACTTGGTCTCAAAACATAAAGGAAAAGCAGGGCTGGGACTAAAACTCAGTGGTGGACCAAGTACCTAGCAAGTGACACGCTCTCCATTCTCTCCTGAGTACTGCTAACTACTACCCCACACTCGTGCACACAAAAGAATGGGAGAAGAAAGAAAGGCTCTTTAGACAGTTCAGGAGGAGAGCAAAATACAGGGAGCTAGGAAACGATACGGTTGGTTGTGGTAGGTGCTGGTATAACCTAGACCTTCACTGTCTCTTTCAGAAGCTTTTGGTTGTGAAAATCTTAAAAGATAGTTGTTGGCACATGTCTAAATGATAATAATTTTTAAACATAATAATAATAATAAACAAAGCATTATGAAATAAACCCATCTATTTAATGGTATTTACTCTATAAGGATGCTAAAAAATCATTATATATGTGGCTCAGTATATATTTCTACTGGATATTACTGGTCTAGGGAGTCAGTTAAAGGGACCCAAGGGATTCCCTTAGCGGTGAAGGGGAAAGGAAGGGCAGTCCCTGTGAAGGAGCCTAAGACACTGAATGATTGATGTGGCTGGAAAGCCAAAGACAGGGGAGTGGCACTAGCAAAGCTTGCTGGACCAGTAGCAAATCACTCTGTCTTTCATGGCGATAGAAACGGTTCCCGCTGCACAGCTTCATGACCATCTTTGGACACCATTACCTGAATTTTAAGCTTGGAGAGACACAGCAGATAATAAATTTTTGAGGAGATTGTTGTGTTTCATTAAGGACAACAGATTGGATTCTCAGTGACTTAGGTCAAAGTGTCTTAAACTTGAATGTGCATAAATAAATAAACAGCCTGGGACCAAGCTTGGAAACTGTAGGTTCAGAATCTGGGTCTGCATTAAGACTTGAGAGTGCACAGACTCAGGACCTGTGATGCTGCCAATATTGGTGTTGGTTCTGTACCACACTGATGGAGTGAGGCTTGAGAGCCTACACAGGCTCAGGACTGAGTGATGTTGCAAACACTTGGGTTGAGCACAGGGATGAGAGGGTCTAGCTGAGCAGATAGATGCCTTATGGTGTGTGTGGGGGGTCACTATCGACAATCATACCTCTGCAGAAGATCCTTCAACTCTGGGATTCTAGGATTCTAATACCTGAATATGTCCCCCACTCTCTCCCTCTCCCGCCCCTCTCTCTCAGAAGCGGAAGCCCCAGAACTTCATGTACCCCAGGCTGGCTTGAATCTCCACTTTTCAGGTGCTAGCATTCCAAGCTTGCACTACCATGTCCGGTTTATGTGGTGCTGAGGATTGAAGCCAGAACTTCATGCATGCTAGGCAAGCACCCTACCAACTGAATTGTGTTTCCATTTCCACCCAGCCCTCTTTACAGGAGAATCAGAACAGAGGACATACGGAGACAGAGACTGAGATGGGATGACTGAACAACAGAGGAATCCATCATTAAGAAGAGGGTGGTGTGTGACAGAGATGCACTGGAGTTTAAAGGACAACATCTCTCCACAGCCACAGTTTTACACTGGACTGGGGAGGAGTGACAGGGATTGGACCTCCTGAGAAGAAAGCCTCTGCAGGGCCATACTTCTTTAAGAGGCTGTCTGCGAGTGTATGGAGTGCCTGGTCTCTTTGCTTCAGTTTACACCCCCCGCCCCCCACACACACCTCGTCTGTCTGGTGATTTTTCTCTGCATCCTCAGCTTTCTTATCCTTCCTCAATGTTTACTTCCCTGCACTTATTTCTACCAACCACTTTCTCTAAGGAGCAGTGTGAGGGAGAGGAGTTTTTTAGACTCCAATAAAAGTAAGCCAGTAATTTGGAGAGTGGGGGCAGCTCCACTTATACAGGAACATTCTGTGGTCCACTCTCACAGTGTTGGCCTGCACGCGAACTCTGTAGTAATGAAAAACGCATCAGCTGACATTGTTTGTATTACAATTGCAGGCACAAAAAGAGTCTCAGGGAAAAACCTGAAAAGATACAATTGTTTCAGTGGCAAGGTAATTATAGTTTTATTTAAGTTCCCATGTTTTAAAATAACAGATTATAACATCTTTAGAATTATACTATTGTTCAAGAAAGATAAAAAGTCTCACTGTGAAGCCCAAGGTGACTTTGAACTCAAGATCCTCCTACCTCTGCCTCCCGTGTCCCTGAGATTATAAGCATGCAATATCATATTGGGCTAAAACAACTGTTTGAGGCAAAGAACACACTTATCTGCACATGAAATTTCAATGTTGCTGAGATCTTTTAAATATTTTAGATGTATCATATTAAAGTATGAATTTTCCATTTTAAGATTTATTTTTATTATTAAAATTATGTGTATGCTTGTGTGTCTGTGGGGAGGGTATATGCATAAGAGTCAAGTTGCCCACAGAAGCCAGAGGAGGGCATCAAATTCCTTGGCGCTGCAGTCACACACCACTCTGAGTAGTCTAAGGTGGGTGAGTGCTGGGCACGAACTTAGGTCATTTGCAAGAACAGTCCTTGCTCTTAACCACGGAGCCATTGCTCCAGCCCCCAAAGCAATCTTTCTTTCTTTCTTTTTTTGACTGAGAGCTTGGAAAATTTGTTTCCCTATTCTTTTCTTTGGAGTACATTTTATGTTACATCATGGGAAATGGATTAATCTGCATGCTTTTTTTTTTTTTAAAAAAAACTATACTAAAACTGCCCAGCTAACTTTTACTTTCATGTTTGTGGCATTAAACCTTAATACAAATTGAAATCAGGAGGTTTATATATTTAGCAACATTAACTATGTCACAACAATGTCTACGGGACACATTTGATGCCAATTTATTATTTTAGGTGATGGCTAAAATCCTTGTAAATCTTCAAACAGCGTGGAAGCGTTTGTTTTCATAGCTTCAGAGTTTGTCACAAAGTTTGAAGGAACAGGGTCTAAAAATACAGCAAATTGACAATGCTTTGAAATATATACAAATGACTTTTTAAAAGAAACCAAATTTTGGAGAGAATGGTTTCTTTTATTTGGTGTCATACGAGCAACAATTCATATTATTCCAGCATCGAAAGTCTTTCCGAATCTATTCTCAGAGCTATGGGAGGCGTATTTATCACAGCGGCACAACCAAGCTTTCTAACCTGACTGAGTTTCCGTTCCCAGATCCAAAGGAGGATTCGTATTTATTTGCCTTTCTGCCCAAGAAAAGCGGATAGTGAGATTAGCAGATACATGTTTTCAAAGAATCACAGGGCAGTAATAGCATCATGAATTTGAAACAAATGCATCTTTGAATATCTAATTAACTTTAAAAAAACCTCCAAGCCGATGAAACTGGATATTTTATTTGAATACCATATGTTGCATGATGCATTTCTGCCCTCATTTGAAGACAGCCATGAAGTTAACACTCACTGTCTTGGAGATGCAGCTATTGGGCTGGGAATACGTGCAAAGGTTTCACGGATTACTTCCTTTATCAGATGTGAACATTTCACACACAACCTTCCCTTGCTGCTGGTCCTCACCCTACACTACTTGATGCACATGTTCCTGGAATTCAATTACCCCTCAGCTGACTCGTATTCATGGGGGTCTTGGAGACAGAGGATCTGGTTTCAGATCCGCTTTATGGCTCAAGAATTTTGGGCAAATTATGAACTGCGGGCTTGGGTCCTCATCAGTAGAATGGCCACAATAATGGTCCTTCCTCAGAATTATTTGGTGGAGAAGGGAAATGTTTACAGAAGATTTGGCACAATGCCTGGAATGAGGAATCCCTGAAGTCTCAGGGGGCACCTTGCACGACTTCAGTACACCATGAACAGAATATGTTCTCTGGCTTCCCATTCCTCAGTAATTTGTCTCCCTCCTACCTCATGGGTATCTCCAAAATTCCTCCACCCTTTCTTCTTTGCAAAATCTTCCTTCTCTCTCTCTCTCTCTCTCTCTCTCTCTCTCTCTCTCTCTCTCTCTCTCTCACACACACACACACACACACACACACACACACACAAACCTGAAGCCTAGTAATGATCAATGCCAATATTATCCTTATTAGGAGAAGATACTTAAGTCCTTTAGCTAAGAGAAGGGTACTCCAGGGGGACTCCCAGGCTGTGATGAGCTGGTGGAAGGTGCTAGAACTCAACTCAGAGCCTCTGACAACACCATGAGAGTTGCCTCTCTCACAGCACACAATGCAATCTGACCCAGGTACAGGGATGAAGCGAGGTGAGCCTTGGGCTATATGTCCATCGACTGTTTTAAAGGCTACATCCAAGGTGAGCTCTGTACCTGTCATCACAGAACACAGGCCGAAAGGACAGACCCCATGTGCAGGAAAGGTACATGTTAAGCCACGTATAGCACGTTAAACTGTTGCACAGGACTGAGCAGACAACGGCGAGACTTCAGATTTAGCCGTGGGTGCCGCATTCCGAGAGGGCTGCTGGGAAGGTGTTTTCATCCTGAGTAGAACAATATGGGTGCCCAGGAGGCACTCGGCAGCATGGAGGAAAATGTAAACCCTGGCGGGGGGGACACAGGACAGCCCTTTCCACATATCAAACTGTTCCCCTTTCCAGGAGGGATGTGTTCTGCTTCTCTAAGGTTCCAGGAGAGGAGCAGGTGAAATTCAAGGGACACCAGGTTTGACAGAATAACAAAATTCATCTCATCAGAATTTGTACTCTGTTAATAAAGGGATGAATAGGACGGCTGCCTCTGTGGAACAAAAAAAAAATCATTCTTGAAAAAAAGTCTGATTGGCTTTAGATTGCCTAAATTTGTTTTAACCTTAAAATTTTGTGCCTGTAAATAATTAAAACGTTTTCATTACAAGCAAATTTATATCACACTTGTGAGACTAAAACAATGCCCCAGTTAGCTTCACCTGCCCTGGCCTGACCTTGGAGTATATGTCCTCAGCTGTGACCAAAAGAACACCACCGGTGCACACTCGCTATGTTCTCTTTTAAGGGCCCTGGCCACCTCCCATCCCTCTCCCTTTCTCTCTCTGTCTCCCTCTGTCCATCCATCCATCTGCCTGCCCGTGTGAGTGTGTGTGCTTGTCTCCCTCCCTACCTCTCCTCTCTTCTGTTCCCCAGAGGCCGGTCTCGCCTCTCCCCTCCCCACTCTTCCCATTCACTCTCTCCCTCTAATGCCCCCTCCCCACCTGAGCTCTGTCGCATGGAGTCTTTCCACGGGGTACGGTTCTATATGCTGAACATCCCTGACCTGGAAATCTAATAAGATGGTTCCAAAATCTAAACCATGTAGGGGGCTGGTATGATGTAGAATGAGTTTTAGATTTTAGAGCATTTCAAGTTTGGGACATTTGGATGAAAGCGTGCACAGCCTGTTAACATTTTTAAGATGGGCAGTCTCATGAGATTATATACTTCCCATCACTAGAGTGATGAGCTACAGGCTATCTGAAAAACAAACAAACAACAAACACACAAAACACCTAAAATATAGAGAACTCCTAACTCTGAAAGACTTCTGGCTGCAGACGATTGGAGTAAGTCACTTTCAGTCTGTGATAGGATTTCATAAAAGCTGGACCCTGCTGGCAGTGCTGTCTGCCACACATAGGAAACCGAGCTCGCTTTGGCGTCTGGCCACATCCTCTGCCCACCCCCTCTCCTGCTGTTCTTTAGTTCGATCACTATTCAGCAGCCACACTGGCTCTCTTTACTTCGTCATAATTGCTAAGTTTGCTCCTGGATCAAGGAAGTGGGCATTGCTCATTCTTTGGTTTTCAGTCCCCTTTGCTGGCTTTCACGTGGCTGGGTCATGCTAAGATTCTGTGAGGCTTATTCTCAATCGTCAAGGTGATGCGATTTAGAATAATCTGGAAAGATCTCTGGGCATGTGTGTGAGGGAGTTTCCAAGATAGGTTAATTGAAGTGGGGCGACTCATTGTAAATGTGGGAGGCACCATTCCACGGGCGGAGGTCCTGGGATGAATGGGAATGGGAATGGGAACGAACGCTGTACGCCCACAGACAGCCCTCTCTTCTTCCTGACGACAGATGCCACGTGATCAGCTGCCTCACGCTCAGAGGCAATGGCTTCCCTGTCGTCCGGACTGTATACTTAGACTGAGAACTGAGGTTCCCCACACCCCCAAAGTTGCTTTTGTCAAGGCGATAAGAAAAGTAATTGACACACTCCCTGCCATCCTGAACACTTCCTCCTCAAGGGCCATAAGTTGTTCTACCACAGTGGTTCTCTTCCTAACGCTGTGACCCTTTAAAAATTCCTCATGTTTAAGGTAGGTGACTCCAACCTTTAAATTATTTTGTTGCTACTTCCTGTCATTTAGCTAAAGTTAGGAGTCGTGATGTAAACATTTGTGGAGATAGAGATTTGCCAAGGGGTCGCGACCCACACGTTGAGAGACTATCATGTGGGCTCAGGCTGCCATATTGTCTGCAAGGCTCTGCCTACTTAGATGCTTGCATGTCCTCTGACTGTCACCTATCTGGGTGCGAGCTCACTGAGCACAGGAGGATCTTGTGTCTTGGTGTTTTGTTTTGTTTTTTTCTCTATGCTTGGATCAGAGAATTCTCAACACACAGTTGTTGAGTGACAAATGCAAGAATGAATGTGAATATTTGTTAAAGGACTTCGTAAAACAGCAAGAGATGGGAACACTCAACAGTCTTCCCAAGTCTTTGGACTCTAACTTGAACTCCAGTCTTTGGACTCCGAGGCTTGTCTCTTGATTCTTGCAGTGTGTAGTTTGTGCCACTGAGCACAATCCTTTTCAAGTGATTTTTTTGAGGAAAAAAAAATGTTGCTTTAAGGAGATAAATCCTTCAAAGGCTTAGAGCCAAAAATCTCCTGTCCATCTCAGCAAACACGTGTGTCTTTTTAAAAACAACATCTTTATGCATTCTTTGAAAATGTTATGTATTTATACAACTTATTTCCATCATGTCCCTATACCGCTGCCTCCTTCCAAACTCCCAAGATATGGTTTACACCATTTCCCTCCCAACTTTATGTCCTGTCTCCCCCCCTCCTTTTTTTTTTTTAACAGTTTAGAGCAAATGAAAACTTTCATTTAAATTTAAGGCTAACTTCTGGCATGTTTCTGATTCATATTTATATATTACCAACACACATCCACATGTTCATATTTGAGTGTATATACAGGGAGAGAGAGAAGAGAGAGAGAAGAGAGAGACAAAGAGAGAGAGAGAGAGAAATAAACAAACCTGAAAACACATTATTTTTGCTGTTTCTTCTATGGAAAATGTGAAAGCAAAGCAAACAGTCCAGGGAGGAAAGCTAATTAGTTCTTCAAATCCTTTCAGTCAGAAATTCAGAATTCTAGTAGCTGTACAGGAAAGATACCTCTATTTATTTTTAAACATCATGTGCATAATTTAAGGATTATCTTAAGTCTCGTGCCAAGTGTGTTTCTCCAGCCTGGTGTTACTACGAGGAGAGGTTCAGTTTGGCTAGGTTAGTGGTAATTATCTAGAGCAAAGGAACAAACACCATTTCATAGTTCAATATCATTCCCATCAATATCCTTTCTATTTTCCTTTTTGCCCATCTCAGAGAGAAAAGCAGAGGGATTTCATTTGATTTACAGGGGGGGAAAAACAACCCTCAATGTACTTTTTTTTTCAGGCGGGGGATGGGGCAAGGAGACAAGGCCAGCCAGCTGGTTTCCATCTAGCCGCCATAATTCTCTGTTTAGTTTACACTATTAAACTCCAGTGCCTTGCTTTCATCTTAACTGTTATAGTATGCCTTATTGCAGATTCTAGCATGTCGCATCCTGATAGGGTTTCAGACTTTGGCAAAGCCTCATCCCTCACGTTGGTCCTTGCCATATGGGCAGTAAATGCATCCAGCATTTTTTCACTGGCGCCGGCATCATTATGTTTTTGCCACCATGGCTTTCTTGGGTTTTCTGCAGATCTCTGTGGAGCCTATGGTTTGAAGGTTATCAAGAGGACCTATGTCGATGTATACACAGCCGGGTCCTAGTTACAACCTCGTAGTCCTGTAGATGACCTCAACAGATACATCTGTTTGTTGAAGGTGGCAGGGAGGTGGCGGGAGCAGAGAAACCACAAGGGAAAAGAGCAGAATGCAAAAGCAACCAAGGCCAGGCAACCCGGAGCGCTACCACTGGTGGGTGAGGAGGGGCGAGGAGTCCGACTTACCTGATCTGTCCTCATTTTGGGAATCACATCTTCTGCACAGTTCTGGGATGGTCTTGAGAGATGTGACTGAGTACTGAATGGGAAGACAGAGGGAGAAGGGTGTGAGATAGTAATTTAAAATAAAGGCATTCCCTTAAACCACCCAGAAAAAAAAAAGATGAACACAAGGACTGAGGCTTAAGTACAACAGACACATTCAAGAGGTGGACCTCGTGGTGATCTGAGAGCATCCTAAGATCGACCAGCGAGCACCTCAGTAAACACAGGTTAAAGAGGAGCCTGGCGGCTCTTATTTAATGGACAAAGTAAGACACATCTGCAAGCTTTTCTGTGTCTCATCATTTGAAACTGAAATATAGCCAGAATTACTGAACCTTGAATATTTCCAGAAGATACTATTTGTTTCGTCAACCCAAAGAGCTAGCTAGCTACCAGTGTAAAAAGCCTAGTGGAGGAGGATTCGGCTTCCTCAGCATCCAGACTGAAGGAGACATGTCTATGCTGGTGTGGACCACACTACATAAAATCCCAAAGCTGGGCCTGGAGAGATGGCTCAGTGGTTCAGAACACTTACTCCTCTTGCAGAGAAGATTGATGTACTTCCCAGCACCCTCATGATGGGCCATAACTATCTGTAGCTTCCATTCCAGGGGATCCAATTCCCTCTTTTGGCCTCTGCAGCTACCAGGCACTGTCATTCAGTGCACAAACATACCTAACACTCTTACGCATACAATAAACACATCTTTTTGTTTTAGGCTCCAACAGTTACCATGTGCTGTGGATTTTACTGTGTGTATTGTCTCCATGGCTAATACGGAGGTCTGGTCATTAAAAGCAAGGGGAACATAGGTCTCTTTGAAAGCTCTTCTCGTCCATAGATTAGTTTGGAAGGAAAGACAGCATCTTTTAGTCTCTGTCACAGCATCAAGTTCAGGGCTGGCTATCAAGATAACAAATTGTGACACTGGAGGCACAAAAACACATGTAAAATCAATAACTATGATTTATGGGGTCTACATTTGATAGCCATCAATTTGTCTTGAGAGAAGGATGTGTTCAAACAAAATAAATAGAATGAATAGAAGAGAATGAGGCCTTTAATCAAAGACTATCTTCAGTCATACTCATACTCCAATCCATAACACACAATTTTCTCAGAATGTTTTGCTCTGTATCTCTAAGAACAGGCACATATCATGAATTACTTCTCCATTGCAAAATCTGAGGCAACTGAGAAAAAAAAATAATTTAATCTAAAAGAAAAATGACCAGAGGAAACCCATTAGTATTATTCTAGCCTCACAAGCGAGGACTGTATAATTAGAATGCATTTCTCAATGCAAAGGTACGCTAGTGGGTGTGATGTTGATCGATAGACAGATATTCCCACAGAATATCAGCAAAGCAAGGCAGAAGGAGCAGGCGCTTGCCGCTACTGTCAGCTTGCACATCACAAACAAATTAAATTCCCAGTATTTCCAAATGAAAAATGAAATCTCAGAAGACTAATTAGAGAAATTATTCTTACCTGTCTGATGCAATAGCATCCTGTTTATATTGGCCATTCATCAGAGACTACAGGTGTCTCAGCACACACTCTACACACAGGTGGAGGGAGGGGAAGGCTGTGTGAACCGGAGTTGAGCCTCTAGACAATTTTTCCTTCTACATTATGCTTTGTGTGTTGTGTCTTGGGGGATGGGGTGGTCAGGGATAATTTAGACAGAGAAGCTTCGTCTTGGTAGTAACAAGGTACCTCATGTTCCTGATCAAGTAGAAGCTCTCTAAGGAATCTGGTAGCTTTTGAGACCAGCTGGTGCAGGTTAAATAATTACACAGTCTATAATTCAATTAAAATTAGGCCTTTGTTTTGGTTGCTGTGCCCCATGAAACTCCCTTTGGCAACGGCTCACCATCTCTCCTGCTCCCCACTGCCATCTCTCACTCTCTCTCTTTCTTCTCTACCTTCCTTCTCCTTACTCCCTCCCTTTTTGGGTTTCCCCTCAAGACAATATTTTAGAAAAGAGGAAAATTGATTGATTATGTATAAATAAGGGCAATGATACAGCAAGGATTTCTCAGTGGGCTTAAATGATATACACCCGATGAAAACAGCCCAACTGCTGTCTGCATCCCAGGCATGCGCACTGGCACCTGAAAGCCAGATTCCCTATTCTCCAGATCTCAGCTGTGTTAGCTGCAGGTCCAGCTCTACCTGGTTGACTGCAAAGGCTTGCAGGAGGCAGTGAGGTTAAGTTTGCTGAGGTTCGAACTCTGAACAGTACAGGGTGCTTGGCTGGTGTGTTGACAGCGTTATCACAGTAAAATCTGGACGCGGGGGCACACACCTGTAATCCTGGCACTCGAGTGGGTGGAGCCAAGCAATCTCTGAGTTCAAGGCCAGCCCGACTCTAATGCAGCAAGTTCCAAGCCAGTCAGCCTGACTCAGAACAAAACAACAGAACACCAAACAAACCAAGCAACTGACCAACAATCAAAACCAACACTCCACCCCCTCAAAAAAACAAAACAGAGCTGGGAAGAGGGAGACATACAGGCTGTAGCTTTGCCCATAGCAAAAAAGAATGCTTTCTTTTGTGAAGACATGTATTTGAATTCTTCACATCACAACCAGTAAGAAATAATGACCCTAAAGAAAACAGTGATGTGCTACTCCTGGGACTAGAAATTAAAAAACACAGCAAACTAAGAAAAAAAAAGTGCCAGCTAGAAAATTACAGTTTGGGGGACTTTTTAGGATGCATGGAAGGTCACACAGTCTATGCATTTAACAAATCTACCGTTCTTTATAAAGGCATAATAAAAGAGTAATTTGAGGGCTTATTTCTGTAAATAGTAACCCTACACGGGAAGATCTAATACAACAGAGTGATCTAAAGATGCTTACATTGTGGTGGGAAGAAATGCACAGGAAGTATGTTTCACAAAAGCAACACGGAAATGTATTTTCATACTTGCAAATCTGAGGATGAGCCCATGACCCAGTGACCCGGGATGTCTCTCATACAAGAGTGCATTGTGCTACCATCTGGAATGGGAGGCTTCCCAATTCACAGGACAGATGGTCTTTTATAAGGAGCTGTCAGATGGCTAACCTACTTCACTCATAGGACAATCACTAGTAGTAACTCCTGTCACATGGACTGACCAAACCAAGACTAATACATCCTTCTTCTACTTATCCTCCAACCTAAATTGTGTAGCCTGTTCTCTTGATTCTGTTATCCGTTGGTGATATGAGAGAGGGCTTTCAGTTACTTGAGAGGTATTGTTTTTCCTTTTTACTATTTTTTCCTAACATCTTCCTTTTCTTGAATCCTTCCAGAGGTTACTGGCTGCAGAAATAGCCTCTTTGATCAAACTTTTACTACGGCTTTATGTTTCAAGAGCTCCTGGTGAGGTTGACCAGTTCCCTCAGCTGTTTCAATGCCTCTATAGAGCTGAAGTCTATTTGCCTGTTTCTTTTAATTTTCAGGACCTCCTTGTCTGCAGTGATTTCCTCCAACCACGAAGTGCCACTATTTTTTAAGGTCAGCATGCTCTCTGCCTTCTGCGCAAAGCCCCAGGGCGGTTCTTAGCAGTCTTTCTCTTTTATGCCCTCAGTAAATGTCTGCAGTGTCTTAGGCTTGGCTTTTTCCTCTTGATCTATCAGCTCTGATATAGAGAGGAGGAGAAGGATATTATCTTTGACTTGTATGTATGTAGGGGCCAATCAACTGCCTGGAACACCAACACGTACATACACTGCACTAGAGCCTGGGCATGATACTGTAGATTTTCAGAAGTTTAAAAGCTTTCAAGTTTAGTTAGTTAGTAGGAATTCCTTCTGAGCATTAATACTGGTATAATTCATCAGTTCAAATTTATAGTTATAATTCATGGTTCAGATTTGACTAAAGCATGTCTCTGTTTCAAATCCTTCAGTGCCTCTGCAGCATGCACAGGCCAGACCATGTGCCTTAGTGTGGCATAAGATCAGTCTCTTCTCTTACTTTCCTTTACTTCTCTTTGTAGTAACAAGAAATTTCTTATAGTTCGCATATCTACTGTTTTTCCTATGTCTTTATGAATTCTACTTTGTCCACCCAGAATGCCATTCCTCCCATTTCAATAGGAAAATTTCCTTTAATTTTTGCAGTCTTGCCTTGGTATCATCTCTATAATGCCCTCTATGACTCTCCCAGAGGGAAGGAATGTCAGCATTCAAAGTGCGCCCTCTGGATCAGTGGCATCAGTGCCTTGCAGGAATTCCTGGGACTTGGAATTCTTGGGAGCTATTTTAGAACACTGAATCAGGACCAGTTATGTTGGGTGCAGTCATTGGCTTGTGATGAGACATCCGGGAAATTCTGAAACATTCCAGAATTCACAAGGCCTCCTCTCAATCATACGCATGGCGTCCTGTCTCTCCACGAATGCAAATGATTTCATTGCTTTTTCAGGTGGTAGAAAACATTTTAGCTATCTAAGATACTAGGCTCTTATTGAACTGGACTAAAAGAACTCCTTTAGTAGCCATGATAACAACAGTTTATATCTATACAAAAGCAATCTTAGAAGAAGCCATCATTATAAATTTAGCATTGCAATCACAGTACATTTAAAAGACTAAAATCTCACTCCATTAACATGACTACTGGCAGTTGTCCTTTTCTAAAATGGACAAAGATTTGAAGCAAGGTCTGGCTCTGATGCTTACTATCTCTATGGCTCTAGACAAATCAATTATTTGATACCTCTGGGACTTGGTTTCCTTATCTGTAGCCACAAGTACCAAAATGAGATAATGAAGATGGAGTTATTTTGCAAACTGATAAGTGCCTGGAAACACGTTTGGCTCTCCTCTCTAACCTGTTTTCTGTGAGTGCTCCACAGACTTTCCTTACTCATCTTTGTTCCTGCCAGGACAAAGGCAGGAGATCAAGAGAGGAGCAGGAATGAGCAGGGACTGGAAATGAAAAGGAAGATGTTGCCATCTAAGCTCTGCACCTTATGTGAGTCCTTTTAACTGCTTCCTTACTCAAGCGAGTTTGTAGATAAGGGTGGACACAGAAAGCTTGCTTCCCAAACTAACTACAGTCTTTTTTGTCAGACAAATTGTGTGTGTGTGTGTGTGTGTGTGTATGCACATATGCATGTGTGTGTATGTGTGTTTGTTCCAGGCCACAGCAGTCATGTAAAACAATTTGAACATGGATGGGATTCATGAATGTACATGTAGAACATGAGTTCTTCATTGGACTGTGGGAATCTCTGATCACCAAGACTGATGAATGTTCAGGACTGGTAAACAGTGGCCTTTAGTCCTGAAGACTAGTTGGGGTCAGTTGAGTGAAGAAGCAGACATTATCCAAGTGGTAAAGAGCCATAGAAAATGAAAGAGCATCGTCCCAAGCACCTTTGCGAGCTAGAGATTCTTAAGGAACTGAGGTTCTATTACTTTTCCTAAGGACAAAAACAATGAGCCATCCATTCCCACAACTATCACGAGACTCCTGGTTTCTCCGAGCTTTCCAGAATTCAGGCAGCTACACGGTAGAACCACAGCCCTCCACGCAAGCAAAACTGCCTGTCAAAGCAGATAAACAGCTGAAGAGAGATTTTTCTGAGCTTAAGACTTTTTTTTTTCCTCTAAAATCTTGTTCTCTACAGAGGCCCGCCTTCTAATGGAGAAGCCTATGACTCCACATAGCCCTGAGCATATGGCACAGATAGTCCACTCCCATGTTACTAGCCCTCTGCCTCTGTTTCACAGAGTCCGCGCCCTACCAGCAACCTCCTTCCCTCTTCCTCAGCCTCTCTCTCAGCACAGGCTCTCTCTGCAGATCCTAAGCATCTCCACCACCTCAGGATGCTCCGCCTCCCCCACTGGCCACCAGCCTTCTTGCTCTTATGCTCATCAGCCACAGTTCTTGGGTTGTCTTTGTTCTTGTTTCCTGATGTCTTCATTTACTCTTTCAGCTGCAGGGTGTGGTGCTCTGTATGGCCGCTGGAGAGTTTTAAGGGAAAAACTCTGTGGACACTGAACTTTACAATGACTGGACTCTTGGGTTTTTCTTTTTTTTTCTTCCATTTTGTTTTAATTACTAAACTCCTGATCTCTCTCTGGTCCTTCTTGGTTTTTTTTTTCCTTCTTTATGTCTGAACACTTCTTTCCAGTTTCTTTTGTAGGGGCTTTATTCTTCCTTCTTCCACATAGGATATACTCTGTTACAGCCCTTCCCAGGGACACTCTGTCCTTTCAACACTACATTTCACCAGGAGACTTAGCCAATTGTTCAGTTTCTCCACTACCCCTCTGCAGGAACATGCAGATGGTCCACATCTTGCTTTATCTGTTCCACTCTCTGTAATTACATTTCATTTTACCAACTAGGTTTCATTAATAAGAATTACTGTAATCAATTCTATTCTCACATGTCCATGGTTTTTGCAGTGGCCTTTTGTTTCTTTTATATTTGTCAAGATTTGAAAAAAGAAAAGTAGTTTTATGTCTTCAATGTTAGATATTGTCTGTAGCTGGTGCGGGAGAACTCAGCAGCTCTTGTTGGTCATTTTTAAGAGTACACCAGTATGTAAGTAATACGAATGTAATTAATGCAGTGTGTGGACAAGCAGCATTTGGTGGCCCATCCACACTGGAGAAGCAAGTGTGATGACAATGCTGAAGGGCCTCCTACGGCAAGGACTGGAAATGAATGGTAATGACCGAACTCAACTGTGAAGTCTATGAAGGGAATTTGGCCTTTCGGTCTAATGACCAATGGAACAGAATGGGTTGGCTCGATGGGCGTGGTCTCTGAAGATACACAGCACTTTAAGAAGCGTGGAAGGAGGGTTATGCTCTCTCTTGGATGTGGAAGGCTTCCTGATGCCATGGCTTGGTGAGCTGGTCTGGAGCTTTCCCCATCCTTCCCTGCCTGATGAAGAGGCAGCGGTGCTGCTTCACTCTGTATTCGTGAGTGTGTTATTTCCATTTCCTCCCTTCATATGTAAGTCCCGACCGAAACTCTAGTGCATTGTCGCTATAGAAGTCAGTCCAAAGATGACTACAAAGCCCAGAAGTTGTCTTCAATGAAGACGTGGGTTCTGGAGCCCGTTGGCCCACATCATAGCCTGATTTCAGCATTTTATCAGCAATCTTATTCTTTAATCTCACTGGTAACACAGGGTAACTATAGTACCCTAACAGAGTGTGGTGTGAAGACTCTGAGCTAACACTGTAGAGCCTGGCAGTCCTGTCGGATGTACAGTAAGTGTTCAACAAATGTTAAGTACCATTATTATTTATATTTAGAGCATCAAAAAACACTAAAAAGTTAAGCCTAAATAATAATAAATATTAAAAATTATAAATGATGAAACAAATAAAAGAAACATTTATCTTGTAGTAGGGTAGCTGGCCAGCCAGGGACCTTGTCCAGCAACCGCGCTTGTCTAGCTTCAACTGTGAGCCAAGAGTCAGTCAGCACCGAGAAACACACACTGCCAGGAAGAGTGATTGGTACTGAAATGTGACTTCCCATGAAGTTAATCTGACATTTCACAGTTATAATAAATATGTTACATGCTATGAAATAGAATAGTTTATTTGCCATCATAAACTCCCTGCATGCACAGACCAAGTTTATACTATTTTCTCAAACCTACAACTGTGCCTGGAACACTGTGGATGTTTAATAAACACTTGCTGACTAGATTGGCAAAACAGTTAGCTATGAGCAAGTAGTTTGTATAAATAATCTGTGTAGTCAGTCTAATAAATGCTGTGGCTACCGAGAATAGCCAAGAAGAAGACTCTACGGGCTAAGTTCAGAAAAGGAGGCAAATTAAAGATCAGTCTGGTGGTTGCTCTTTCTTCTTGGAAATCACCCTCTGGCTAAGGTTCCTCTCCTCTGTGAGCATTTGGGCCAAGATGGAGAAGGAGATCTGAGTTCCAGTCTTGAGGTCAGAAACATACAACACATCATTTCTGGATCAGACAATCTCTTGTCTATTTATTGGGGGGTGCTTACAAAACAATGAAATGCAGGGCATCTGGTGTTGAAATAAGAAAAATGCTTTGAACTTCATGGGGCTAGAGATGAGGAATAAGAGGCATTTTGGACTCAGAAGTAAGACACACCAAATAAAACTCTGCAAAAAAATGTAGTAGCATTGTGATTGCTGCTGAGGCCACATCGCATAATCGGCACCAAGAAACGTTTAACTATGGCCAAGAACAGGGTGACTTCTATCTAGGAAGGACATGGCTGATAGGAACCATGAAGCAGGAACTAAGGCATCCAGACTCCACATGAAGTTTCTGGTTACCTTCTAGGGAAACGTCAGGGTAGTAAAAAAAAAAAAAAAACAGTTTTGCTTGGTTCCCTTTCAGCTGATTATATTTATTTGGAGTGGGGACCAGTAAGGAGTCCCTAACTTCCAAGAAGCAATTTGTGACCAGTACCAAATGGACATGAGGTGACGGGGTTTGGAGGTGCAGAGGTGCTTCCATTCAACGAAGTTTCTCAGAAAGTCACAGTCCCCTTCTGAGTCAAGGAGTTCCATAGTCCAGTCCTGACCCTGCTGAGTTCTGGCTGTAACCTCGTGAACTCACAGGACTCTGCAAGTCTCCATTTTGTGATCTGCGACACAGGATGAGAGCAGAACCCGTCTCTTGCAGTTTTGCGAGGCTTGACTTGAAAGGTTTCAGCTGTGTGTGTGACAGGACCTACGTGTGACAGACGGTGACTGTGTGTGACATACGTCACCTCTTTGCTGTTCAGCCTCTGCTTTATTTATTCAGTCCTGGATTAGATACTATTTTTGTGAACAAAAAGTTTGGCTTTGCTGAATAAAATAAATATGCCATGGTTCCTAAGAACCCTGGAGGGTTTTGTTTTCGTTTTGATGATAGGAGAGCCTGGTTTTCAACTGAATAAAAGAGGCCTCTGTAAACCCATTTGCCAGGAGAGGAAAATTTGTACGTGCCCTCTCTCATGGGCTACAGCTTGGGCATAGCGCTCTGCCCTCAGAGGGCAGGGAGACAGGGATGTACCGTTGAAACCTTGCATTTTACAGGGGAAACCCATCATTTTCAAGTCTGGAGAACTTCAAAATAAGTTGGTTGCCTTCTGTGTTTTGTCTCATTAGATAAAGACAGAAAGTTCTAGCTGTTTTTCTATACAAATATACAGCTTGCGTTTTAATTAAAACAAGAACCAGTCCCCTGACCAGAGGGAAAAACCATGAAATACAAAGCCCAAACTACGTAATTGGACTATAGTTGGAGGGTAAGGAGGGGAGTCTTAAACCCCAGCATGAGATTTGTAAACATCTTTTCCAAATGCTGCCTGGACTTCCCACCATCGTCTTCTGCCACTGCATCAGGAAAGAGCAAAGGGGAGCAGAGAGAGAGGTCTGTGCAATCCAAAAAAACAAAATAAAAAAATAAAAGCACGTTCATGGGAAACTTCATTCTCCGCGACAGTGAACTAGCAGCTGGGAGACACGTTCCTTTCTGAGCCACAGCATTGGAGAGGCTTTCAGTTAGCAGCCTCAATGGCCAGTGTTCCTAGTTTACTGAAACAGGCCGAGAACACTTATTTCACTATTTATGAGTTGGTCTTCACTTTGTCTCCATGAAATCATTAACCATGAACAGTAGAGCTCTGTCAGGGTTAGGGTATTAAACTCAGATCATACTGAATTATGATAAAACAATCTAACGCTGGAGAGGTTGCTAAATAGAGCTCCTCCAGTTTCAAGGGGGATTGCAGTAGACTTGGACACCTCACCCTTCAGGCTGTCAGTGTTTTGGGCTGGATGATCCTCTGTTGAGGAGGCTTTCCTTTAGGCTGTGCTTTCCTGGTCTCTACCCACCAGAGCCAGTAGCATCTTCCCAGTATGACAGTGAAAACTCGGTATCACCAAATGCTCGTGGGTGGGAAACAGGGGCGGAAAAATTGCCATTGGTGTAAATTATTGCAATAAACTATATATCTGGTTAAGGCAAGAAGTGAGTATTCTGGAAACAGTGTGCTCCTGACTAACCAGGAGATCCTTGGCAAGATATAAGGTCTCAATGTTTTGGTGTCCCCATCTGTCAAAGGAAGATGGCTATAATCCCTTCTCCATAGGATCAGTGTGAGGATGAAACATACATGGCCTGGCCCATAGGACACAATTAGCGTTAGCCGTTACTGTCTCATCAATGTTATCCAGTTCAAACCTGGTTTAAGTTTGAATGCAAGTCAAAGATCCAAACATTGGAGTCTACATGAAAGGGAACTCTTGGGGAAGATACATTCCTACTGATGGAAATCTGAATTTATAGTTCAGAGTGGTCAAGTCAGAGAGGTACAACCATTGCATAATCCTGTAGCCCTATTTGCTAAACAGCTTCGGTTATTGCTTAATACATTTTATCTTTCAAGCAGAGCTTCCTAATTCATCAAAATTATGGGCTGCTGCCAGTGATTCTTCTGTAAATACAACTGCTCTGTTGTACTTAAAAGAGAATCTTGACACCATGCCTGGTCTTTTCCCTCGAGTTCTTTATCCACTATTGGTCAGATAAATATTATTGTATTATTCATTGAAACAATAACAAAGCTACTATTTTAAAGAGCTGTGTGCCAAGCTAAGTGTTTCACATATATTATCATTTCACCCAAACCTTAAAACAATTTTAAAAAGTTAGATGAGTATTTCAGGGAAGTGAGACTCATGTGCTCCAAATCACCCAGCCAATGGGCAGAAGAAACCAGGAGCCTGGGCTGGTCGCCCGTTCAAAGCCTGTTCTTGTAAAACACGACCTGGACGGTTGTGCAATGCCTGCTTCAGTGTTTGAGGCCGGAGATTGTAAACTCAAGGCCAGCCTGGGCTACATCCTAACACTCTTGTCTAAGAAAACCAAGAGTTAGGAGTTGTAGAACACATGCCTAGAATGTGTAATTCAGTAGGTTCTGTCCATAGGATGGCAAACAGAAAAACAAATAAACAACTAAACTGCTTGAACAAAAAAACCGAAAATAACAAAACAAAACCAAAAGCAACACTCAAACCTCAACTTCGCCATCAAAAAGAAAAAAAAAAAACCTCAAGAACTACTACCACCAAACTCCTAGTGAGTACACATTCTTTTGTTCTACATCTTCCAACTTTCCAACAAATCTTTGTACTATCCTTCACTTTCTTGGCTCTCATTCAAATCCAAATACCTCGAGAGGAAGAGTCACAAAAGAAGCTTATTCTAAAGACTTTCTCAAGTCAAGCATCATGACTGATCGACATCCACACATCATGGAAAAGAGGACTTTTACTTCACGTGGGTCTGAATAAGGATCTGGGTCTGAATAAGGACCAACAAAAGTTAACTAGAAGTTAGAATAAGCCGAATAACAAGGGACTATTTTTCTAGTTCAAAGCCAGAAAGATCCAGCACTGTATTAAGGAGGCGATTTACTGTATCTATGCCTACAATCCAACTGTCATGCAAATTAGTTAGGGTATGCACGGTGAGGAGTACAGTAATCCACTTCCAGCCAGACATATGTCGAAGCATGTCCACTGTCTGGGGGGCAACATCCAGTGATGACTCAAAGCTCCAGGCCCAGAGAGATCAAAGAAAATGAGCTCAGAAGCGATGAGCTCCCAGGGTGATCGTGCCAACATGTTGCTGGGTATCAGAACTGACTTCATGGCATGGGATACATTGCATGCAGCTCTAGGCAAGCCACATGTAGACAATGTGCTCAGACACTTGCAGGGTTTGAGTGTTAGTGGACCTGAAGGACTCATCAGCCTCCAGCGCTTTGGAATGATAGGACCTCAGAGGTCAGCTGATCTGATCTTCAGCACCTGATTTGTCAGTATTCCCAAGTGTCCAGTCTGTGTTTTGTTGTTTTCAATGACTGGAAAGTTTCCCTTTATCATAATATTTATTTTTGTTTTGTGTATGTGTGTGTATGCACATACATGCGCACACGAGTGTAGTGTTCACAAAAGCTAGGAGAGGGTGTTGGATCCCCTGGAGCTGGCGTTACAAGCTGTTGTGAGCCATCTGCTAGGGGTGCTGGGTACTGAACTCAGATCCTCTGGAAGAGCAGTGTTTGACCTTAACTGCTTAGCCATCTCTCCAACCCCCTTCCTTTGTTTTTCATCAATTGCATGTCAAGTTGGCTTCAGTCTGTGTTCCTGTGAATTTGAGAGAATGTTAGTTGTGATACAGACATACAAGGAAACTGGGAATGAACAGTTAAGTCCACATGCTGAAGCTTTACAAACAGACTCATCAGTAATTTTCAAACAACCTCGGCACGCCTTAGGAATGGAATGCGAAGCAACGCTGAATGTCTTGTACCCTTCCCCCGCCCCCAGCTCACACACAATTAGGCAACAGTCTTCCATAAGCCCAGAGAGCCCCGCCCCCAAATCATACACTGTGTCTGTTCCTCAGCTTGTTTTCAGTTCATCAGTGTAGCTGGGGGAGTTGTGGAATTACGGACAGTATAAACGAGTCAGCACGTAAGCTTGAGGGCGGAGCAGTGTGAAAACATTGCTTGTAGGTAGTGATACTTACAGAAATGTCATCACTAAAGTCAATTTCATCCAAATCAAGGTATTCAGGGGCTTCCATTATTCTTCTTTGTACATTTTGAGTAAGGTCAAATACTCATAATTTCCTGGATAGGGCAGAAGCAGAGAAGAAAGGCCAAAGGTTAGTTATTTATAACGAAAAGTATTATCCCCATTTGAACAAACAAAATCGGGAAAGGTAATTGGGTAATAGCCCTGCCCCAGGGCACATTTCCTCCCCACAAAGTCAGGCTTTCCAAAAGCCCTGAGCACAGCTCCTTTAGTCCTCAGCTCTGCTTCCCCAGGGAGCATCCATAATCCTTTGCTTTACTTGATTTGTACTTATCTTCTCCTGGGCAGTAACCTGGGTCAGAGTTTTCCCCTATGATAAATGCTAGCTTTCAATGAAGCTCATGCCCTTATCATACACTGGGAGAATGTTTGGGCTTTATGGAAAGACAATCTCTGGGCACTGTTGGGGAAACTGTATTCAGGTATTTTCTGTAAGCATATTCTTGGTTGCTGTGAATGGAGCAATGATCACGACATCTCCATAGTAATCACATGGGTACAAGGCAGATACCAACTAATCAAAAGCAATGGCTAGTTCAGAAAATGTGGTATGAATCTCAAATTCAAAAAGAGAGGCAAGGAGGACACGGAAGGAGGTGGGGCTTGTCTAGGTTTGAATTGAGCTATTGGGATGGCCTCTGCTTTACGCAGCACTGATTGACAACACCACAGTGACCTGGTGCAGGCACCAGAATGTCCCCCGTCAGCACTTGCTCCAGGGATGCCTGTGGCAATCCTTTACATCTGTCAGGGTAAGCGGCATCACTTCCCGCTTCATTTTCCCATCACTTATCATCATCACCATTGGCAGTGGCAGTGGTACCCACACATGTCAAGAACAGAAATAGAGATCTCCTAGTGGTGCCTTGGAGTGCAATTATCCTCTGTCAGCTCTCAGACACCGAAAAAGGATTCTGTTTTCTGCCGTATGCCTCTTTTATTACACAAATTGTCTTAGGTATCCACATGTGAGTTTTATAAATGGTTTGTGGCTTGCTCTTTGGATTCTGTCGTGAAAGTGTGTCTTGCTAAATGAAAAGATTACTGAACGGTGACAGTGCATCTAGGCGGAGGAAAATGAGCTCCGTCATACAAGAACAAGAGCCTAAGCAGGCTTTTACATTTATGGTATTGAGACGGGATCATGCTATAAAGTCCTGGCCAGCCTGGGACTATGTCGACCAAAATGGTCTCTAACTTAAGTGATTCTCCTGCCTCTGCCTCCAAAGATTACAAGCATGTGCCAACATTTCTGGGTAGCTGGTTTATTTTCTTGAAAGGACACTTATTCTAAGCACCTCCTTTTAAAGATTTTGATTCGTTCTCCTTTTTAAGTCATGAAAATGGTACAGCTATGCCACAGGGAGAAAAAAATCACACCTCAAACCTATGATCTAATTTAATTTTCCATGTTTCTTCTTCCCTTTCCACACACATGCATCCCTTACAGACTTAATTACAATAAAGAACTATCCAAGATCAGATTAGGGTGTTGTTTCAAACTCGAACAAAATGATCTATTTATGACATATGGATACAGTTCTTCTGAAATCATGGCTTTAAAGAAAATACTGCATTTGTAAAAATAAAACTTAAAACCAGACATTTTATTGTTGATAAAAAAAATCTAAACGATAGTTCGGAAACCAAGTGCTCAGATATGAAAGCTCATTCCTTTCCTTGTAAGCCTCAGAGCTTTGCAGAGGAAAGCACACACCCTCGTACTTGGAAATTATTGATAGCGACGATGTTTCCTTCCACACACACAGGGTTCAGAGACAGACAAGACTGTGGGTTTCAGCTCATTCGTGAATAGCCTGTCTTCCAGCTTACACTCTTTCCACTCAGTCTGCACCTCTGTGATGAACTGTGGATCGACAAGCCATTTTCATGGCTTCAGTGACACTGTGTGTCTCGGCCAGGTGCAGCTGGAAGCAAGGAGCACCCTCACTGCTTTTGGAATGGACTCTATCTGTCGCATTTAAAATGACATACGGTGATCCAGGGCTGTGGCAAGGGAAGAAGAAGGACTTAGGTAAGAGGATTGGTTTTATGTTTATCATAATTATACCATTGTACAATATGAAGAGAGAGTTCAGGATAGGACAGTATGGACCAGGATCACAGAGAACACAGAAATAAGACACGATGAAGAAAGGCACACACTAGATGTGAGAACTGAGCAGATCTTTAAATGCACAGAAATACGGGACGAAATACAAACTGCAGATGAATATGCCTTAGGCAACCCAATTAACAAGTAGTCCGTGATCCCTTTTTGGTGTTCTGACAGTGGAAGGGCAACGTTCCCATAATGTAGCCAGGCTAGCAGAACGGAATGAGAAGATAATATGAACTGTCACATCAAAGCAAATATAAAATCTTTCTATTTGCCCTTGAAGGGAAGGGATGCGATTTTCTTTTACTTTTTTTTTCTTTTTGACTTTTTATTAATTCTTTGTGGATTTCACATCATGCCTTCTGATTGCATTCATCTCCCCATCCTTTGGCCTCTGCCCTCTACCCCCGCAACCTCCCCCCACTCAAAAAAAAAACGACTAAGATAAAATTTAAAAGAAAAAGAAATAAAATTTCTTTGTGGAAGCTGCAGCTTTGGACCTGCCGGACTAGGTCCTTCACACGCTCCAGTAGATCACAGATAGGGTGGATGCTGGGTGGGCCAACTCACAGTCCTGGTTCTGGGCCTAGATGGTAGCTGCTGGGTTGGTTGGCCTGCCAGCTCTCTCTCTGGATGAGATTTTCATGACTCTACAGGCCAGAAGATAATAAGCCTTGGCATCTGAAACACTCCTTGGCTTCCTACAGAGCCATCTCCTTTAAGAATGACTTATTCTGTGTGTAACCTGGTTCCTCTTTGTAGTTTCAATGCTTCTCTCTCTCTCTCTCTCTCTCAAGTTATTTTGAATGTATTTATGTTTTCACTTTTAATGTATGGAAATCCCCAGAGTCTCTCAGTCCTGGCCGCATTTCCAGCTGTTTCTTTTCAGTTGTCCCTGTGGTCATTATTTGCTTTCTCCCTCTCATGAGCCTTTCTATTGGGCATCAGCATCACCTTTCAAGGCACATGGATAGGGGGCGGTGAGGTCTGTCTAGGCAGCTGCTTCAAACAATGACCCAAGACAAGAAAGCGAGCTGAACTCTGGTTGATTTTTCTCTCCTATTCCTCGGTCTCATCCCACCAACCCAGAGACCCCTTTCCCAGCTGATGACCTATATTCTCTAACAGAAAGTCGAGCAACATGGAGTACAATTCAGAGTCCCATGAGCCAAGGCCAATTTTGTCCTAAAGGTGGGATTTGTTTGATCCTAGTAGTGTCTAAAATATGCAGGGGTCGTGGTGGTTGTGGTGGTGGTGGTGGTGGTGGTGGTGGTGGTGGTGAACAAAACAGAATCCAGCAACAAACGAGTTGCCGACTTCTAGACTTTGAAGGAGTTCACATCAAAGTTTTTATTCTTGGTTTCACTTAAAAAATATCTGAAGTCTTGGCTTGGCTATGTGAGTTCACATTCCCAATAACCATGGCTGGTTGCAGCTGAGTGGTGGATGTCTCATATTCTCATAGTGTATCTACTAAGATGTTCACCCCAGCTCAGCTGATCCCTCCCAGGCTGCTCTGCTCAGGCCTGGTCTGCAGTGCAGTTAAGTTTGGACCCTAGAAGACACACTGCAAAAAGGAATGCAGTTTCAAACAGTGGGTGCCACCACTACCCTCCTACCCTTTCTAGTGGGTGTCCCCCGCCAAGACCACTGACTTCATTTGAATTCTAAGACTGAGTTTGTTGTATTAACGTCATTTGAAAGTCATACCACAACAGCAACAGTTTGTTTTTTTAATTCAACAAATAAACTACTGGCATGTCACAATTTTTTGTTTCACAGTCTCCAGGATTAAGGAAAGAAAACCCTTCACAAACATAATAAAATGTTACGAGGTCTGGATTAGGTTTCCTCCCCCTTCGCAACCGGAGGATGGAAGGGTCTCACTTTCTTATGACTGGTGTGGGTTTACATGGTGTGAGTGAAGGCGAGGCAGCAAGTCATGCCAAGTGCTAGCCCAGAAAGAGACCAAAGCCTTCCTCCCTCTGGCCCAGAGCAGCAGCTGAGCGGTAGTTGGACTGCTCCCTCCTCAGTCTGATGAGATTGGGTTTCTCCCTAACTGAAAAATATGTTTCAGGTATTCAGAAGGAGCAGTTCAGCTTCAATACGTTACATGAGATTCCAGTTACTGTGAATCACATTTAGACCCGTTAGGTCACAACGGTTCTCCACCTGGGGGTCATGACCCTTTTGACAAAACTCTATCTCCACAAACTATTTATATTAAAATTCATAACAATAGCAAAACTGCAGTTATGAAGTAGCAACAAAAATAATTTTGTGGTTGGGGGAGAATCACCACCACAACATGAGGAACTGTATTAAAGAGTTGCAGCATTAGGCAGTGGTGAGAACCATTGCTTTAGGATTTTAGGGCTTCATCATTTAAAAGTCTATATAGTGCCAAGTATCCTCATCCCCAGCCTTACAAGCTATTGTCGCTTGACCAACGCTCCTGGGGGCTTCTGTTTGTATTGAAGCCCTCCTGTCGTCCACAGCATACATCTCTGAAGATCTGCCCCCTTAGTGGAGTATGACAATGGACCAAAATAATCCCAGTTCAGACTCCGGTGAGCTTTTAACTCCTCCCCACCGTATTGTTACCCATGTAGGCAGGTCTGCTGCACAGTTGAAAAGAAATCTTTCCTAAGTTTAAGAGAGAAGATGCAAGTTTGGCCGGGAGGGATAAAAGGAAGTAATTTTGAATGGCTTAGCTTTCCCAGTTGAGTACAAAAATTGATAGAAGGGAAATATTCAGATAAGGGAGATACAGCCAGGTAGCCAAGGCTTTCAGGTTCTCCAGAAGCTCTGGGGACATCTTGGATGCCCATCTTCTTTGGGTGAGTTCAAGGAACTGGAAGAAACTTTACCCAAACGCCAAACTGAGGCTTGGCGTTCAAAGCACAGAGTGAAATGAAAAGCCTCCTGTGCCGAGCAAATTCTGCCAGACTCTGCCGCCTCTCAGAGAGTGCCATTAGCTGAGAAAATGCCTTGGTGCTAAAGGGTCTGTCAATGCTTTGTCACTTTCCCATGAGGTCACCTCAGCGATGGTTCCACTACTTCCATAAGCTGGGAAAGATCTCAAAAGTAGCAAAGAATCCAATGTGATAAAAAAAAAAAGTAGGCAAGTTATTAGAAGTAGTGCGCCCTTGTTGTTTTAGGATTTGGGGAGGCATTTTTATTTGTGTATGTGTGTGACTTGCAGACAGACTCTGAAAAAGCCATTCCAAATGAAGACTTGCAAAAAATCTGGCGGGTCATGGCGGCATCAGTGGAAAAACCTTGGAGTGGCCAAGAGGATCTCTCTGAGAAACTGCACTCGTGGTAATATACACATTCTGGTGTGCTTGGCTCATAAAAGGCTCGTTGATTTGTGACTACCCTCACACAGCACATAAATTGCTCTACCCAAATTCTTTTGAAAACGTATTGCCTCACTCCATTTAGAAGGAGTTAGTATGGAGTCATTCTGAAGGGTGGAACTGCACACATTTCTTCTCTCCTGTCAAAGTCTCGATTCCTACTTTTACTCCCGTATATTATGACGGCCAGGTAATTAAAACTAAGCTGGCCCTGTCAACATCCATGAGCGGAGTTTGCCCAGCGGTGAGGTAACTTCAGTTGATTTGTGTGGCAACCCGCTTCTTCACCCTGTAATCCACTAACACTTGGGAAAAGACCACCAGTCCCCACGCCCCCCTCGCTCCCCGCCAAATTTATACTCAGATACATTTTCAAACTGCAAGCCTGCTCACAGACACCGTGTTTACTTTGTTCACTATAAGAGCTGAAAAAAAAATATTCCAAAGGAAGACCTGGAAGGCTTGGGTGGAAATGTCCCCAGTTGGCTCCGTGGTTTGGCTGGCAAGGAAGCAACTGATTCCAAATGTGGATTCAATTTCTTTTGCACTCTTCGATTCAACAGTGGCCAGAAGCATGGCAGTTGCTGAATGCCTACTCTCGAAGCAGATGATCAAGGCAAGAAATTTCTACTAGAAAGAGACAGAGCAAGGAGGGCCAAGAGGCACATGTGAGGGACAGAGGGAAAGTCTAAGCCTGTGGACTCTCCAGGTCTTCACGTAAGGAACAGTCTGAATATACATGCTGGGTAAGACCACATGCTCTACATCAGCGTGGAACATACAGTACAAGAGGAAGCAAGCAAGCAAGCCATTTCAGACTAATGTGGTACTTGCTATGATGAATGAGTGCATACGGACTGGAGGCAAGGCCCTGGAGATGGGAAAGATCTGTCTGGTGCAAAGGAGAGTTACGAAAGGATGAGAGACAGAGCTCTGGGGAGGGCAAAGCGCTCTAGAGTCTTAACTGCATGGGCAAAGACTTGCAGATAAGAACTCAGAAGGAGGATTTCCAGGAGAGGGTGGATTTTACACTGACCACAGTAGCTTTTCATTTAGAAAGAGATTTGAAGGATGAGGACTAGCCCTGGGTGATAGACAGGAGTGGCCATGAGAGTATTTTTGAATTCTGTGTGTTTCTAGAATATCAAGTTTTCAGGCATGTTTGGAAAACTGCAGTTGAGTATTTTGATAGCAAATGAATGACATCCATGTACTAGGGTAAGGGTGCTGCGGGGGCGGGGGGGAGATACTGTGTACTGCTCAGAAATATAGGGAAAGAAAACTGGCCTCCTGAGATCTTAGACTGGCTGAGGTTTTATGTGTGTTTGTGGGACTGCGTGTGAGTGTTGTATGTGTCTGGTACATGCATGTGTGTGTTCTTGTGGGTACACCCATGAATGCATGCTGTGTGCTTGTGTTTGTATACAGAGGCTAGAGGAAGACATCAAGTGTCCTGCTCAATCGCTTGCCACTTTATTCTCCTGAGACAGGGTCTCTCACTGACCTGGTAGCTAGGCAGGCAGCCAGAAAAATCTAGGGATCCTTCTATATCCATTCTCTATAGCACTGGGCTTACAGGCTTGCACTACAATGCCATCATTTTACATGGGTCCTGAGGTTCACACTGAAATAAGCTTTCTTACCCACTAAGCCATCTTCTGAGTCTATAGAGTGAGGTGGTTTTTTACATGGATTCTCTATTCACTTTGTCTTATAAAGACCCTACAGGCAAACATCTTCATAATTTCCATTATGGAAATAAAGAAGCAAAGGTTTGGAAGGGTTATGTAATGCCTCATCGACACACAGCCAAAAATATGGATTTTAAGCCAAGTCTACCTCCCTGTTGAGTTCTTGCCAAAATTACAACAGTAAAGCAACCCCACATCTGTTTAAAACAGTTTCTGTTTCCAAAATCACCTTCAATATGTTTAAGTGACTTTATTTTTGATAGTTCTTTGAGGAAAGAAGACATCGTAAATTATAATTTGCATTTATGCTCTTCCAGTTTCATAGATGACGAAACTCAGGACCATAATGGCCAAGGTCATGCATCATGAACTAGAGAGGAGGGCAGCTGACACAAATCATGTTCTGCCAGGTTCTTAACTGCACCAGGCTGCACCTAAACATGAATACACTTGGAGTCATCCTGATCAGAATCCCACGACATAGTCCCATCCCTGGACTGTATCGCTCTGAGTGTTCAGGAACCTAAAACCAAGCAAGTTACTCATCTTTCCTGTAGAGCATAAATAGAAAGCCAGACACGATCATCGCTGGCACAGAGAACTGTGTTCAATCTCCGTTGAACACACCTTACACCAACTAGCACATAAGATGGCGTAGTCTATCATCCATTTGCTGGTTTAATAGTTTAAGCTCCATCTTTAAGAAAAGGATTTAGGGTAATCATTATTTTTACAGTGGTATACTAAGAAAATTCACAGCTCACAAAAATATGTGTTGTATTAATGATACTGAGAATCTTACCATAAATTTATGGAACCTACAGAACAAAACTCAAACTTAGGTCTAACATTAACTATAAAAGTTCACACTGGAGCCATGGGTGCATCTGCTAATCAGGTGACCTGGAAATAACTGTCTCCCATTACCCATGAATTGTTATTTTATCACATAACTAGGATTTATTAGTTTTGCAATGCATGACTATTCTATACTACATCTTGTTGAAAAGGCTATTAAAACAGTATTGTAGTAGTAGAATTTTTGATAGAGATTAGGATTTCTCTGATGAATATTTGTACATTTGTCTTTTTTTTTTGCGGTTTTAAGTCCTGATTTATCAGCTTAAAATTGTTTCCAATGATCGGGGATTGATTTGTGATTTCCGAAACCGAATACTAAGAGTCAGGTAACTTACAATAAAGCATTAGTGATGGAAAAGACCTCAGTTTTAATCATAGGAAAGATAAGCATATTTACATTCTTTCAGGTTTGTATTGTATCTGCATATGTAATTTAAGACGAGTATTACATTTAAAATACCTTTTGAAAGATGAAAAGAATCCATGTTCACAGCAGCTGCACTAGAGAAGATAAACATAAAAAAAATACATACAGACTCAGAGAAAAGAAATGTTGTATTCAGTTCCTGGTGTCATTTCTTTTGAAGGATACCGTATAGGTTGGGATGAACCAAAGACAAAATAAGGAAGGCAAGAGAGTTTGTGAATGAGAAACTCTTCTCTATGAAACAGAAGTAGGGAAATATCTATCTCAGATAAGAAAAAAAAATGAATGTAGTGTTCTTTTCTCTTTCAAAAATTTAATGACCAGTAAGTAGGCTAGGAACATTTGACTTCCAGAACATATCTTAGAGGGAGATTCTGAGATGCCACGTTCAGAAAGGACCTGTTGTTTAATGACATGTTGAATGGGCTAGAATGGAATCAGGTGCTTTCTATGACCAAAGCCAGCTCGGCAAGAAACTGATCAGCTAGAAGTATGGTGGCAGCCATGAAAGAAGAGATTAGAGTCCTGCGTTGGCCTCAGTAAAAGAGGCTGTGCAGTCAGAGATGAAATCAGGAAACACCTTCCAGTCTATACAAAATCCCCCCAACAGTCCTGACCCATTTTTATCCCTCTCCAATACATGCTACCTTGACAGTGTCTGCTAACTCTTCCTTATCCTTATCCATGCTGTTTAGACTCTCCAGCAAGAATCTGATGTGACTATATAACTTTTCAGGAAAGAGAAAAGAGAAAGGAGTGAACGAGAGCATTAAGATAAAAAATAACCTGAAAGGGAGAACTAATCAGTAAGCACAAGATTCTCCGTCATAGCTGAAACTTACCAACTCCACAAGAACAAAACTATGATCTAATGAGGACAAATCTAGGAGAAAATATCTGGGAAGAAAAAAAGAAGCATTGCTAGCACTGGGAAGTTGAGCTGGGTCTCGGCCAGCCATGTTTTGCACTGGTTTTTGGATACAACTGCGGAATGATCTGGAAACTGGATCTTTAGATACTACAGGAAATGGTCCAAATCCAAGTTTCAAATTGTTTGCACACGTGAAGATTCATGCTTTCTCCCTAATTGTGCAAAATGACAATTTCTACAGTGGATTTACTTGTTTGGCAATTCCTGTTGACAATATATGGAACACAGATGGCAAACCTGATTGCTGTCTTAGAGGGAAGCAGACATGGCAGCAACACACACAGGGATCATTGGAGACGACATCTTGAGTCAGTTACTTTGGCTTTACTCTGATCATTTGTGAGGATTAAACTTTGGAGCAACCCTAGGCTAGTGGTTCTCCAGCTGCGCCATGCATGAAGCTCACCCAGAAGGTTCACGAAGAGATTGCTGTAGCGAGCCCAGACTTTCTGATTCAACATGTCTGAGGTGAGGCCCTGGCATCTGCATCTCTTACAAGTTCCAGGGTCGTCCTGTTTCTCCTGGTCCCAGAACCGCGTCTGAGAACCACCACTTAAGATCAATGGCTATTCCTAGCTCTGGCTACATCTGCTCTCAATTAAAAGATGGCGACCTCTTCCCCACATCCTCCATCGCTCCAGATGTTAACTTCATTACACAGGATCCGTGCCTGGTGCCCTCTGATTAAGCTGCCTCGGTGGACTCAAATGAGCATTTCCCATGAAGACCACCCGGAAGTCTCAGAAGGTCCTAAGTCTGACTTTTTGTTGTTGCTGTTGTTTTTGTAATTCTCTGTGTCAAACAAGGGGCACACAACGGTGCAAAGCATTACAGAATTGTGGCTTTGGTTTACTTGAAATTTACTTTCTCTGCAAAACTTCCTAGCAACTAAGATATTGCAAGTCTCTTCTGCAAATGATATCCAGCTTTATAATTTTGACAGTCCTTTTAGAGAAAAGATCTCAGTTTCAAGAGCTCCATTCACTAGGGCAGCAGAAGAATCCCTAGATACATTGCTATTCCAAGAAAGTGAAAAAAGATAATTAAGAATTAGATTTAAATGTACTGCTTTGTACACAAATTTATGCATAGATATTTATAATTATTATTTACTGTGACCTAAGAGCTTAAGCAGCTACGAGTAACTAGCTACAAAAAAAAAAATAAAAATAAAAACCTGGTCATGTAATTTTAGTTAGAATTATAATGTTTTAAAAATAAGATCCAATCTAGGAAGCAAATAATTATAAGGATTTTAATAATTTATTGTTATTTGTGAATATACCCACTTAATGACCAAAAGCAGAAAGAAATAAATTATTTATAAACTCAATGTCCTTCTTCTGAAGAAAAAACATAGTTGTATATGTTTCTATGATTAAGCAAGGAGAATGAGCTATATGCCAAGAGCAACCAAATATCTGCACATCATACACACTTGGAGAATAAGACTAAAAAGATATTAATACTTTAATTCAATACTTTTTATCTAGATGTATTTTTACGAAAGACCTACGGCAGGGGCAACAAATAAAACATGCTCTCAGCTTACATGAGATACTATGATGAAAACTGCCAACACTAAGTGTCATACACCTGCCTAATGCACTTCCAAAATCTGTGAGATCTTTTAAGGAAAACACAGTTTCTTCAGGAGTATTATGAAGAATTCGCCTAGGAAGTGTTGACCTCAGTTTCAATAACGCTGTTTTTTTCTATAATCACAGCACATTGCACGAGTAAATACTTAACACGATGCCCATGTTCAGCTCATTTACGGAATGATGACCGCTGATTTTCTTTAGAAATTCTACATTAAAAAAACACAGTCGTATGCAAAATCAGCAGTTCTCACCCTGTGGGTCAAGATCCCCACAGGGGTCACATATCAGCTATCCTGCATATCAGATATTTGCATTATGATTCATGACAGTAGCAAAATTGCAGTTATGAAGTAGCGACTAAATAATGTTATGGCTGGGGGTCCACACAACACGAGGACTATATGAAAGTGCTGCAGACTTAGGAAGGTTGAGAATTACTGTCCTCCATGAGAAGTGTCTTGATGGCTGTTTATCTTCAGTGTATAAACAGCTTAGTGTTCTTGTTCTTACTTGTAAAGTCTCCCTCAGAAATTAGTTTCTAGAGCAGTCAATTTTCTACCCATTGTTTCAAAAACTCCTGCTGAGAACAACAGTCCCCAAACTGAAGGGCTGCAGCTATGCCCCCACCCCCACCCCTCATCCCCCCACCCCCCAGCGACAGGACCTCTGCAGAATCTCTGAGTCCACTCACTCAGCCATCAAGCATATGGAGACGGAATGGCATCTGCAGGCTGTGTTGTGGACTTTTCCTGTCTGACGCCACAGAAGGACACCAGCTTCATTTTGTAGTTAACCAGCATAAGCAGGAAAGGACTGAGAGCGGAGAAGCCGGAGGAGAGGGCTGTGAGAACAGCTGGAATAAAGACGCACGTTGCCAAATCCTTCAAGAAGCGGACTAAGACAAAGTGAGAAACCCACAGCGGAGCGATCAGCAACATTAACAAGATACTGAACTTGGCCCCTCGAAGGACTTCGGTTTCTGAATCATCATCTCCAATCCAGATGTCCCCATATGTCATCTTTTTCTTCTCTGAAAGGAGGAGAGCCATCCAGAGACACACAAACACTAAGATCACTAAAGGAAGAATATCCACCAAAACTAGAAATATTTTCCCATAGTACAGCTCTACCTTGTCGTTTCCAAAACCAGTCAAGCAACCCAGGTACATTCTGTTAGTAGACAAGGAGCCCGTATCATTTCCAGAATTCGGGGGTTCTGGTTTTCTAGTGTATATCAACACAGGGATATACACTGCCACACCAGCCACCCAAAGTGCAGAAACCCCCTTCAAGGAGTACCTCTGTGGATCCGGGTTTGTAGCCCCACTCAAAGGGTAGACAATTTGGTAAAGCTTCCGGAGGTAGAGCAACGCAAAGTGTAACATGAACCAGATGGCCAGGGATGTAGTCAGGGCTGCAGTGAAATGCAGAACTTTGCAGCCCGCGGAATCCAGCAAGATACCAGAAGAGTAAACAATCTTGAGGATGTTCACCACCAGGTTTTTAGTGAGGTGGACCAACACAAGGCTGATGATGAGAAGAAAGGAGGTCTGCAGGCCCCCAGCGATGCATTTGCTTGTGGAATAGAATAAACATGTGTTTCCTACGAGGCTCACACAGATGAGAACGGCACAGGAGATGATCTCAAGCGCGTCTGCAGAGGGTTTCATGATCGACGCAGAACTGTGACTGCAGCTATCTCCTCGACAACTTTGTTCCTGAGGCCTTCAGAGGTTCAAGAGGTTTTCACTGACACCAGCTGAGTGTTTTCTACCCCCACTAAGTTAACAAAATCCTGCCCTGGTACACAGTCATGATTCCAGCATAGTCTGTGCCAGAATTCTGCTTGCTTTGGTGAGCGGCTGTTGAAAACAGAGCTGCTTCCCAAGAGGATTCTGTTTTATCCTCTCCAGGGACTTTTAATGGTGACGAGAAAGGCGCAGGTATCACTATGTAATTAACACTTCTCAGAAATGTATTTATAGTATCCTCATACTTAAATATGTCATTCCTTTATAGATGTGAGCAGTGTCCGATAACCAAAAAGAGATGAAAAAATTGGTAATAGTCAAGGAAAGGTAGCCAGAGGTTGCATTCATCACATTTCATGCATGTAAAAAAGCCTGAAGAATGAACAAGGCAGATTTCAAAATAACAAAGTGACAAATAAAGAACGGGGACAATAGCACGCGAGAGATTACACAAGAACACACAGTGTTTTCATGCCGCTACCATTTGTACATCTCTGCAAAGCAGGAATGCATCGCCTGTTGCAGTGAACTCGTGGGATGCAAGGAAAGATGGGAGACCATGTTGGCGAGGAAAGCAGGGAAGGGAAATGGAAAGAAAACAGGGGGAAGCAATCGAGGAAGAAGGGATTTATGCTCACAACCAAGTCTCCCAAATTGTTAACGATTGGGCAGCGATTAGTGAAACGCTCTCCTAGAGCACAAGGGGTGGAGTGACTTCTCTCCTAAAGGTGATACGAGAACAGGAAGCAAGGGCAAGGACATGATACGTACATGAGCCATTCATGCACAGTTTGGATGAATTCCTGTTCCTCAGCTATGTCACAGTGATCCATTCTGGGGATTGACTTCAGTAGGGTATCATTCACCAGAGGAGATGCGTTCTGAGAAAAGCTCTTGGCTGATTTTATCATTGTGTGCGCACGATACAGCAGCTGCGCGAATTGAGAAAGATGTGATGGGATCCCTCCTTGAGCAAAACTGTCATGCTGTGGGGTACAGCTGTACTTTACCTCTACTGAAATTGTTTGTGGGTCCTGTCATCAGTCATCCTAACCTGTACTGTCCAAACATGTGCTTCTGCCCGATCAAATGGTACACTGCAGCTTATAGCAGGATAGGCAGGTAGGAAGTTTGGGCCCCACAATCCATGGGAATGGGAAGGAGGCTGGGAGTTGATGCTTTCTTGTTAACTCCATATTCCTGAACTGATTGCTAAAATAATAGAGAACTTAGTGTTTACAGACAACTTTCTTTCCTTAGGAACATCAGTCAGCATCAAGTACAAGTATCCACTCTGCATCTAATGATTATAACAATATAAGTAATAACTATAATGCTTATGCATTATTATAAACTATAAATTAACTTACCACCAACTTAAACAAGGTACACTGTCTTGCTTTGCAAACTTAATATGATTTAATCTTTAATATCAATCTCATTTCAGTAATGAGGGAAAACAAGACCAGAGAGCAAATTGTTCTGAGCTAGCAACTGAAATGATGGAAACCTAGTATTATGGTTTGAATATGAAGGTTCCGCTGAGCCCCTGCGCAGTGACTCCTGTGTCAAAGGCTTTGTCCCTAGACGCTGTGGCTAAGAAGAGGTAACGGGCAGAGACTGGGGAGATGGCTCATTTGTGAAAGTGCTTGCCACACAAGCCTAAGGACCTGAGTTTGATCTTCAGCACCCACAGGAAGAGCCTAACATGGTGGTGCAAGCTCAGAGTCCCAGCACTGGGTCCCTGGGTCTCACTGTCCAGCCAGCTTAACCTAATCAGCAAGCTCCTGACCCCAGTGAGAGACTTTAACTAAAAACAAGGTAGACGGCGCCTCAAGATGACTTGAGGTTGGCCCGGCATCTACATGTATACCCATTTGTATGTGTGTCTGCACCCGCCCCCCACACACGTACACACATACACACACCCACATTCATAGACATCATCAAGAGATGCTCCATTGATGGGCTCCTAGCTGAATGGGCGTATTAGGGGTAGAGTCTTTGACTTTAAATCTGTGAAGTTAAGTAAAGCATCCTCCATGTAAGTTGTATTTTCGGTCATTTTGGTCCAGCAGTGAAAGGCTAACACAGCCTGGTATGCTCGGGTCTCCCTTCTTCTCCACACATCCTGGCAACTCTTCTCTGCATCTCCACATTTATTTATGATTGTTCTATCTGACAGATAGAGCTTATACATTATAAATGTACTTCTTGGGGGAGAGTCTGACTTACGCAAGTCACACAGATATCTGAATGTCAGTTAGCATCTTCTCTTTCTCTTTCAGTACTACTAGGTATGAATGTTTACACCTCTGAACCTCATAATGAATTCCATGCATTCTGTACACCAGTTTAGGATGCCTAACTTGACCTTAAGAATCAAAAGTCTATAGCTAACAATCATTAGCCCCCACAGTGACAGTGTTGAAGCACAGGCATAATGATTAAGTTGTCCGTGCTCCAGTGAAAGCACTCATATCCAAGATTATTTCGGATAGCAAAAATGATCATAAGTAGGGAAAATGGGACACAAAGATCGATAGGAAAGAAAGCAGGGTTCATCCGGAGAACAGCTGGGGGAGGGAAGGTGAATATAATAAAGACATATATGAGATTACCAAAGAACAGATAAAATGTTGTGGTTTTTTTTTTGTTTGTTTTGTTTTGTTTTTTTTGGAAGATTGGTCTTGAAGATTTCAAGGTATCTGAAAAAACTCGTATTGATTTTGCCAAATGGCTTAGGGTTTCTCTTTCCCCATATCAATCTTTATGGAAGGTAGAAAATTCATTTTCCCAAGCCTGCTTTCTTCCTTTCCATGCTCATAGAGAATGATTCAATGTTACGGTATAAATGCTTCACCATTCAGAGATTTTCAGCAAATATTTTCATCAAATTCCATCATACTAAATTCATCGACCTAAAAATTTCCATCCAAACTTTTTCATTGTAGTTTATCTCTCTTAAGAGTAACTGTGGGTTAATTAAGATGACCTGTGTTTCAGCTGCCAACAGAATCCTCATGTACATCTGTGGCTAATTCCTTGCCCTGACTTGTCCTCATAAGAAAGCTCTCACACAGCTTTGCAAGGTCCTCCAAACCCTCCCAACCTCTGCAATGACTTCTACAAGAACAAAATGTCTGGAGAGGGCGGGCAAGATGGTTCAGTGGGTAAAGGCACTTGCTGCTAAGCCTGATGACCTGAGTTCGATCCCCAGGATCCACCCAGTGGAAGGAGAAACTCAGTCCAGCAAACCGTCCTTTTGACTTCCCCATGCTCACTGCAGAAGATCTCCACTGGAATTTCAAAGAAGGTTGGGGCTCCTCTTAACTAGAATTTGCTGTTTGTTCATGTGATATGGGGTGGGAAGAAGTAAAATGAAACACACACACACACACACATAAATGGAATTTGTTAAATTAAAAGTATTTTAGAGAAGAGAGATCCACGTGGGAGGTATTAGTTTTAATCTGCAGTCAGAGACAATCTGACTCCTAGAAAAGCCAGGGAAACTTGCCCTAACTGCAGAGGAGATGTCATTAAACTCTGGGCCGCTTGCCTTGGAAGGTTTGGGTAGGGGACAGGAAGAAAGCAACACCGAGTTGACTGAGTTGCATTACAAGGTCCTGAGAGACCTGGATGCCACTCAACGACCTCCGAGGACCACGCCAATGGGTTTCTTTAGCAGAATGCCCCTTCTCAAGAGCGTGTTTATGTCCTGGAGCAAAAGGGTCCAGAAACAACACCACATCCTCTACCCAGGAAGGTAACTGTGGTTCCTGTAAGGGGGGGGGGGGATGAAAAAAAAATCGTCCTTTGATAACCAAATACGGGTTCTGCCAATCCACCTTCTCTGAGGTCACTTGAGAACCAAGGAATTCAAAGGTTCTCTATGGCTTCCATTTATTTTGGCATCGGATGTAACAGAAAAGGAACTAAAGGGGAATGAATTTCTATGGCCCAGGCTATGTTCCAAATCTCAAACTGCTAAAAGTTATTTAGATTTTACTTCAATCCACAATCACATGGAGTGCGGTTCAGATGCAAATGCTTTCTGTGTGGCTTAAGACCATCTAGGTTTCCTCAAAGACACTTGTGGGGTTCTAAAGACTTTTGCCTGAAAGTTGAAAAAAAAAGTCCCGGGGTTTTCACTAGAGACTGTTGTTCATTTATGTGATACTGGGGTGGGAGGGGTAAAATACAGCACACTCTGCCTTCCTTTGGGCATTATGGCCTCACAGTGGTGCTAAGACAAGCAAACTTCAGAGGCTGAGAGAAGGGCATTTACTTCTTTAAACTGAGTATATGATGTAAATAAACGTCTTCTAAGATGTCATACCTGAAACTGGATTCTAAATCTGAATCTGTACGGAGACACAGATCTACATTGATAAAAGCAGGAAGGAGTCCAAGGAAGGCGAAAGTGCCTCTGAGTTGAGCTGGGCTACTTTTAAATGATCATTCAAGAAAGAAAGATGCCGCTCCAAACTGATTCAGAATCTTTGACCTTGTCACCAGTGACTGCCTAGAGTTATTTTTATTCTCTGGAAGACTGTGATGGTGTGACTAGCTTGGGTAGGACTAAACCGCCTAACCCCAAATTAGAACTGCCTGCAGAACAACTTCAGTCTGGATGGGGCCAGAGCAATTAAGTGGTAATTGCCTTTTAGATACACTAATGTCACTAATTATATTACCTTGCTAAGTGCTGGGAAAATGTGTCTAAGAGCTCCAAGCCACTCTGGTGGGAGAAGGGAGTGAAGATTTATTAAGCCTGGCAAGGATGTGGGTCGTTCACACGCATTATCAGCTGTGATCCTTACAATAACCCTACGAGGTAGTAGCTTCAGTAAGGCTGAGTGACCCAATCAGTTTCACTTGGTTCAGGACTGAGTCGGATCTGTGTGGCTCCAAGAGCGGTGGGTTGGAGAGGCCCTGAGTAGGAATAGAAATTGCTGACTTCTGGATATCCTGGATTCAGTAACTGTGGGATAGAAATATGGTAGCAGGGAAAGATGAGAGAATTTGAGAAGTAGACCACGACAGAAACATCTCTAAGCATGAGGATCCCAGAAGTGGAAAGTTAGAGTCCCAGACAGGAGAGTTTTATAGGCACAATCTGGGTCAGATTCATCAGAACACAAGAGGCCCAGAGGGAAGGAGCTTCCCACTGAGGCGATTGATCTCATGAGTTCATTTTTTTCCATGGATACTCTGTATTGGGGTTAGGGGTTGGGAACTTGGGAGGTGTGGATGGGGATTCCAGACCCCTAAGATTGCCAACTTTGGTGAACTAGGGATTAAAGTGAATGGAGTAGTTTTATATACCTGAATCTTTCTAAGCCAGTCTATCAGACTAGCAATCTATCAAAGGACTCCCCTAGACTCAAGTTCAATACTCATTTTAACTTCAGAATGTGACTCTCCCAAGATAAGTTTGGAACAGACAGCGGAGCTCAACCAGATCCCTTGTTAGTTGTATTCACCCATATCAAGCCTTAGGAAAAGAATCCCTGCCATTTCCAAACCAAGTCCCCTTCCATGGAGGAGTGGCAGCTGATGGGAGTGGCAAGTTCTTATGCAGAGGAGACTACCTGCATGACTGGTGTCAAGTGCAACCAAATCCGTGAGGGAAATAAGAGCAGCCATGCTACTTAGCATCTCGGTTCAATGCTGTAAGCATAGACTCTTTCTCGCTTGGCTGCATCTGTCGTCTGATGCAGAGACAGAATTAGGTATATTCAGAGTGGAATAGTTATAGACATCTTACAGAACTCTTACTCCCAAGCTGAAGCAAGCTGTAACACACGCTGCTTCCCTATTTAACCCGTTTGTGTGTTTTTGCTATCACTGTATCATTTTAAAGGGGGCACTGCCAAGGCCACTGGGTGTGGTTCATGTGCAGTTCAGGCTCGCTGGATGTTCTGGCTCATTCCATCAAGCCCCAACTGAGTTCTTGGCTCATTCCATCCTTGTTATCTAGTGAAATGTAGATTTTTTTTTCCAGCTCTCTCCTCCCCGAGTTAATCTGATTCTGAACTTGGTAACTATTATGCATTCCTTTGAGTTCCCTGGCTTGAAGCATTCCATGTCAACCGATAAGCCTTTCATTTTCCCTTATGCCTGTCCACTCAGTACTGCAGTTGCTCTAACAAGCTCTGGGTTTAACCGGGTGGAAACACAGCTCCTTATTCTTTCCGCTTAATTCCTGCCATTAAAAGCCTCAAGACTCCGAGGTCTTCAGTGTAACCCACGTACTGAGCCACACTGACTGACAGTCTTTGTGGTGTTAGTCTCTTTGTACCTATATTGTCTCCTATTCTTGTCAGATTGCTACGCCATCACCTGTCCCTCCCAAGCATTGAATTGACAGGGACTCAATGCCCTCACCTAAGAAATAGGAACGTGGAGTACTGTAAAGATACTCTGCGGGCATCATGAAGATTAAAAGAGAGAACGCAGGCTCGTCTTTACAATACTGGCTGGGACAAGGGTCCAGTGGTTGTCATTACTGTTGTCACTGTTCTCATTGGATTATAGGGTCCATCTCAATTAGATACGCAGAGTGACTCAATCACTCAGATCCGGGACGAATAGGAAATCATGACTTTCAGTGGGAGTTCAGAAAGCACACATACAATCCTCTTCTTCTTATTCTTAAATAAGTTTAGTCCCCAAGATTGGAGCATTAACAAGATCGTGTTCATGGCCATTAATATTACTAGCTGAGGTTTCCAAATTCATTTTTTTTCTTTAATTCCTTTTGTTTAGCCAGTTTTCTACATGGTTAAGTTTGATTTTGCTAATGCATGCACAAGTGATCTCTCTCCCCACCTCTCTCTGCTGTCACCAGAAATGAATGAGGTAGAGGCAGCAGATCAAATGATGCTGATGAAGGAGCAGCTCTGAAAAGCCCACAGGACAGGAAGAGCGACATTTGGAAAAAGAATCACACTGGGGACCTTTAGGACATGATACAATTCTTCCTGAGGGGAGTGGTAGTTATTCTATACAGAGAATTTTAATTATCCAACTCCCCATAGTTTCAAGGTCACAACAAGACACAAAAGAAAGACATTACAACATGAAAATATTCATCCCTGCCTCCAGTAGCATCTCTCTGTATCCATTATTTTTATTTGTATTCGCATTTGATAGTGTATCCAGGTCAGCAGTGACAAGGAAATGAGCCTTTCCAGCTGGAGTAAATCAACATCTTTGGAATCTCACGGATGCAGGAGAATTCAAGCTATTCCTTAGTATAAAACAAATAAAATGCGAGTAGTTTGGAAGTGAAAATGCCAAGCCTGCCAAAGATTCAGGGTTCACGAGGTCAGAGAAGGTGATTCTGGATAACTGAACCACAGAGCAGCCATTTCAAAAGTATCTGGAGATTCACAGAGACATGTAAATGAAGACAATGGGATAAAGCTCCAGGGGCCAATGAGCTATCGAAGAACAAGGACTGGACAAGCTGATGGAGCCCAAGAACATAAATGACTTTGAAGCAAAGTTGATTCTGCCATGAACCTACTGTAAAGTCAAACTAATTGCATAATATGGATGTATAATTTTGTATAGAAAACTGCCATCAAGCTGACTCCAAAGATTAGATATAAATTTTTTTTTAAACTCAGACCATGACGACTTTTATAATTGCAAGGTGGTTTTTCAAGATAATTCCAGTTAGGTGTTTTGCTTATTTACTTGTTTATTTATATATTTATTTTTACTGTCATTTCGAAAACACAGCTCCGTGTTATATTGGTTTTATTTTCCCTGTAGTCTTCTGTATTACTCTCTTGGTTATCTGTTATACATATAATCATAGATTTGCTTGAGTAAATTTATAGACATTACAAAATAAAACTTAAGTGTTAAACAAATATAACTCCCCCCCCCTCAAAAAAAAAGCATTCTCTTCTTTTTTCAACTACTGCTTTCAGCTAGCAAATGTCTAGAAGCTAAAGAGATGTCAGAATACTAATACATAGCAAGCAGTTACCTGCCTGGCTTCTAAACCACACAGTTCTGCATTTTTGGTAGAGTTATGCCCCTTTTAAACATAAATGTGGAGGCAAAATTCAACATTCTTTAACGATAAGATGAATAACTGGTGGATAAAGAATTACATTACACATGAGGAAAGAACCTAATAGGATAATACATGTAGTCCTGGATGCTGGAGTTGGTGAGAACCAGCCGTTTTCAGCTCGCTTGCTAACACAAGTTCACCTACTCGCTGTTCCGGAACCAGGTGATGCGGCCTGTCAGGCAGGAGAGCCCCAGCTCCACCTGTCTGTCCGCACTCTGCTCAGCTGGGACTGCTGTGGGTATCCAAAGCTCGGGCAAGAATTCTTACAGGTCTGCTTGTTTGGGGATGTTTTCAGCAGAAATATCACTAAACATTTTGGTCTCAATGAGCCAAATGTAATTCTCACATCAGAATGCCAAAAAGAGTGGAAGAGAATGGTTTTGGGTACTCTGTGGAACATTTTTTTTTCTACTTCTGCATGGAAAAAAAAAACCCCTGTGCCAAGTACAGACAACACACCTGACTGCTGAGAGGTTTTGATAAGCCAATGAATTCTCGGGGTCCTGTTTGTTCAGAACAAACCACAAGGCCATCCTCTTGAGAAGCTGTTAGTATTTGTGACTAGCCATACGTGTTCAGAAATAAAATATTCCTTTCAAATCCTACAGATATTTAGGCTGATTGTCATTGAGCTTTGTGTGTGTGTGTGTGCGTGTGTCTGTATGTGTGTGGGTTTGTGAGTATGCGCATGCTTTTGTGCATATATGTAGCGGCCTCAGATATCCTTCCCAAGTGCTCCACACCTTATTTGGCTGTGACAGGATCTCTCACTGAACTCAGAGTACATCCATTTGTCTAGGCTGGCCAACCAATGAACTTCCAAGTTCATCTGACACAGTCTCCCCAAGGCTTTGATTACGGAGCACATACCCACGTTCATCTTTATTTTTTATTGATTTTATTGAACTCTACATTTTTCTCTGCTCCTCTCCCTGTTCCCTTCAACCCTCTCCTATAGTCCCCATGCTCCCAATTTACTCAGGAGATCTTGCCTTTTACTACTTCCCATGTGGATTAGATCTGTGTATGTCTCTTTTAGGGTACTCATTGTTGTCTAGGTTCTCTGGGATTCTGATTTGTGGGCTGGTAATTTTCATGTTTAAAAACCACTCATGAGTGAGTACATATAACTGTCTTTCTGAGTCTGGGTTACCTCACTCGATATGATATTTTCTAGCTCCATCCATTTGCCTGCAAATTTCAAGACATTATTTTTCTGTGCTGTGCAGTACTCCATTGTGTAAAAGTACCACATTTTCTTTATCCATTCTTTAGTTGAGGGGCATTTAGGTTGTTTCCAGGTTCTGGCTAGGACAAAAAATGCTGCTATGAATACAGTTGAGCGCATGTCCTTGTGGTACAATTGTGCATCCATATACACAAAAGTGGTATTGCTGGGTCTTGAGGAAGGATGTTTCCTAATTTTCTGAGATATCGCCATACAGATATCCAAAGGAGCTGTACCAGCTTGCATTCCTACCAGCAATGTAGGAGTGTTCCCTTCACCCCACAACCTCTTTAGCATAAGTTGTCATCAGTGTTTTTGATCTTGGCCATTTTTACAGGTAAAAGATGGAATCTCAGAGTTGTTTTGATTTAAATTTCTCTGATGACTAAGGATGTTGAGCATTTCCTTAAGTGTCTTTCAGCCATTTTAAATTCCTCTCTTGAGAGTTCTCTCTTTAGGTCTGTACTCCATTTTCTTTTAAATTGGGTTATTTGTTCTTTTGATGACAAATTTTTTGAATTCTTTGTATATTTTGGAGATCAGACCTCTCTCTGATGTGGGATTGGTCAAGATATTTTCCCATTCTGTAGGATGTCGTTTTGTCTTGTTGACCGTGCCCTTTGCTTTACAGAAGCTTTTCAGTTTCAGGAGATCCCATTTATTGTTTCTCTCAGTGTCTGTACTGCTGGGGTTATATTTAAGAAGTAGTCTCCTGTGCCAATGCGTTCAAGTGTACTTCCCACTTTCTCTTCTATGAGGTTCAGTATGACTGGCTTTATGTGGAGGTCTTTGATCCATTTGGACTTGAGTTTTATGCATGGTGATAGATACGGGTCTATTTTCATTCTTCTATATGTTGATATCCAGTTATGCCAGCACCATTTGTTAAATATGCTTTCTTTTTACCATTTGATATTTTTTACTTCTTTGTCAAAAATCAGGTGTTCAAATGTGTGTGGATTTATCTGGGTCTTCGATTTGGTTCCATTGGTCCTCCTGTCTGTTTTTATGCCAATACCAGGCTGTTTTCAGTACTGTAGCTCTGTAGTAGAGTTTGAAGTCAGGGATTGAGATGCCTCCAGAAGTTCTTTTATTGTAAAGGATTGTTTTGGCTATCCTGGGATTTTGCTCTTCCATATGAAGTTGAGTACTGTTCTTTTGAGGTCTGTGAAGAATTTTGCTGGGATTTTGATGGATATTGCATTGAATCTGTAGATTGCTTTTGGTAAGATTGCCATATTTGTTATATTAATTCTGCCTACCCAAGAGCATGGGAGATCTTTCCACTTTCTGTTGTCTTCTTCAACTTCTTTCTTCAAAGAGTTAAAGTTTTTGTCATACAAGCCCTTCACTTGTTTGGTTAGAGTTACTCTGAGGTATTTTATGCTCTTTGTGGCTACTGTGCAGGCTGATGTTTCTCTGATTTCTTTCTCAGCCCATCTCAGACTCATCTTTTTAAGGAGATGCTGAGGAATCAAGTCAGGTCCTCATGTTTGCACAGCTAGCGCTCCCCCGAACGAACTGTCATCCCAGTCCCCATCAGTGAGATTTTATAGGTCAATTATACTTTACCCTTCCCAATTAAAAGGGAAATTAATACAAGTTACTGATTACTATTTTATTTCTCTCATAATTTCTGATTAAGTAAAAGTGCTCACCAATTCATCAAGGTTTCTGGAGAAAGACTTAATGGACCTTCAAATTACAGTTACTTCATTCAAGGTCTAAAAAAATCTCATGTTTCTAGTTGAAATGTGATATTGGATAAGAAACCTGCTCCATAAGTTAAGTACCTTAACATTATTTTGATAGTTCAGATCTAATAAATTTCTAGCATTTAGATGTCACAGCATGATTGAATGCATTATTTGGGACTTAAGCAATTTTTTCTTCCTTAAAACCAAATTGTAAATTATTATCCTTGAAACTATTATTTGAAAATAATTTTCACATCTACCTTCATTAATTTTCCTATCTGAACAATTTTACATGAAGAATTGTTCTTTTGAAATCTCACATCAAGTTATATTTGCTTCAAATAAATTTTCAAACATTAAATTGCAAGACACTATTAAAAAGCCAAAAATCAAACTTAATTTTTGAAATCTCCTTGATTTGTTTCCAGAAGGGCACAAATTCTTGACTTTAGATTAGTTATGTCTTCTAACAGATATCCTGAAGTTTCTCTGAGTTCAAAAGTTCAAGGGTATTAGTTCTGAAGCATGCCAGAGGGCAGACACTGTTTTCAATCAACACTCAGCAACAATCCGCACTCAGCAGCAGCTCCCACCAGCTCTTCGTGGTACAAGATGCTGCAAGCTCACGGACTGCAAAAGGCAGTTTTAAAACGTGTGATTAAGAAGTTGAGAGGAGCTGTAGAGTTGGGGGTAGATCCAGGAGGAGTCAGGGGATATGATCAAAATGTACTGTGTGAAATTCTCAAAGAATTAATAAACTGTTTTTAAAGTATGATTTTGTTCTCCAGGCAAATGCAAAAAATGGCAATAATAACTTACAGGGGAAAGCATTCTGTATTCTTTGGTGGATAACAGCAAAAAATACATATAAAGATAGAGAGAGAAAATGGTATACCAGGCTAAACAGAGACTTAGAGAAAAATGCACCTTTCTGCTAGATGTGATGTTAAGAGTTTACTGGAAGCTGTAGTCTTCCAGAATAAGGCTCTAAGGAGACTAGGTAAAAAATGGCAGTAGAAGAGATTCCCCATGCAACAATTAAATAGTCTCCAAGTCTCCTGTCACGTATTGAAAAGCAAGTTTTAACTTCTCTAACCCTGAAATTATAGCCTACTTAATGACCTGGAAAGACTGAAGGCAGATCTGAGGGTAAAAGCCCCTGGAACTACGAGACTCCCATTCTTTCACACACCGTTTCATACTGCCCAGTATCAGCTGAGCATGTTGGATGTGGCCACTGGGGTCCCAGCAGTGAGCCAGCCAAATGGACTCCCTGTCCTCGGGAACTCATTTCTATGAAGCTCACCATAGCGTTCTGCTTCATGGAGACCCTGTTCTGTCCAATACAGTGGCAACCAGCACTATACACCGAGCACCTGAAGTGTGGGCTACTGCACACAAGGAAACGAACTTACTTCTAGTTCCATTTTAATGCACTACCTTTAACTTGAAGTTGTAGCTTGAGACCCATGACTGCCAATCTTGAGCAGCACAGCTGAAGTGGATTAACCAGATGGGAGTAAATCCATAACATCTTTTCAGTCTTGTGAAATGAGGGGTGCGGTGTGTCGGAGGACAAGGAGATAAGTTGTGTCCTTTCAAGTAAGGTCAGTCAAAAGAGGCATTTTTAAGAAGAGATCTGATTAACAATAAAGAACAATCTAGGTAAAAACACAGGACAAGAGGACGTTTCCAGGCAGAGGGCATCGCGAGGCCAAAGTCCCGAGGTGGGAGTGAGCTCAGCAGAGCGAGAAGGACGTGACACTGGGCAGAGGGAGGGTCTGGGGGAAATATCAGAGGAGAAAGCTGATATATGAGTCTGTGGGGCCCTGTGTAACAGAGGATTTGGGACGGACTCTGAAGGATAAGAACCAAGAGCACACTTTCCAGTGAGAGAGTGCTGAGAGGGCTTTCGTTGAGTGAGATCAGGTAGAGGCAGAAAACCAAACTGCGGGAGGAAGGGTAGAAGCGATGGGCAGTTAGAGGGGTACAAGGTACGACACCCCGAGAACAGGAACCATGGTCCAACTCCGAATGGATCATGTGGACAAGTACTGTGCCTATATTTGTTTGTGAGGAAGGAAAGAAAGGAGCTGAGGGTGACCTCAAGGTCAGCTGAAGAAGGGATCCAGCCCTCCCACACTCATCCCCAATCCAGGTCACTAGGGAGATCCTGACCTTGGAGTCAAGAAAAAGTGTTCAAAATCCTGGAAGCATTCAAAGCAGAAAAGTCCTCAGGAAGTATGGCTGTGTGTGCCTGTGCGTGTGAGCTCATGCTTGTGTGCATGTGTGTGGGTGTGTGCGCGCAAGTGAATAAGATGATAACAAGTAAAGTGGTCCCACTTCCCTCTGTCTGATCAAACAGAATGGCGTTCACATTAAGCATACGACTGTGATGACTCTGAATGCAATTATCATAGCTATTTTTCCATTGCGGCGCTAAAAACAATAACCGGGCAATTTACAGAAGGGAGGGTTTATTTCCGGCTTCTGCTTCCAAGAGTCTATCTGCATCACGGCAGAGATGGGAGGCGGCAGCAGGCAATGTGGTAGGATGGGAAACTGAGGGCTCACACCCTCACAATGCTAAACAGGAGGCAGAGAGCACGTACTCAAAATGACCTGAGTCTCTTAAACCCTACAGCCTGCTCTTAGTGCCAGACTTCCTCCAGGAAGGCCACACCTCCTAAGTGACGGAGGAAGGTCATTGGTTAAGTAATAAAGAAACTGCTTGGCCTCATAGGTTAAAACATAGGTGGGAGGAGTAAACAGAACAGAATGCTGGGAGGAAGAGGAAGTGAGCTCAGACTCGACAGCTCTCCTCTCAGAGGCAGACGCCTCAGAAAGAGGCCATGCTCCCCTCTCTAGGGCAGACGCATGCGATGAAGCAAGCCACTAGGTCAGACATGCTGAATCTTTCCCGGTAAGACCGGTGCCACACAGTTTATTAGAGATGGGTTGATCGGGATATCAGAATTAGCCAGTAAGGGCTAGAGCTAATGGGCCAAGCAGTGTTTAAAAGAATACAGTGTCCGTGTAATTATTTGGGGGCATAAGCTAGCAGGCGGCCGGGGTGCTGGGGATGCAGCCCCACCGCTCATATTACTACACCTAAGTTTCCTTAAATAGCCACCAACTGGGGACCAAGACTTCAAACGCCTGGACTATGATGGGAAACATTTCATTCAAGCCACCCCACAAATGCCATTTTGGCAATAGTCATGGCCGCCAAGGCATTCTTCAGGATAGTGTTAAGTGCCATCTACACGTTCCTAAACAAGCATGAGTGGTATCAACCCTCAAAGTGCTCTTCTACATCATAAGCAAAGGCATGCAGCAACAGGACAGCTGGGCTCCAGCCTACTACCTTTTACAGGGTAAGTGTCGTTTCCTTGTTTTCAAACTCTGGATTCAGCAAAGTATTTCCTGACATGTTCGCTGGTTAGAAAAGTCCCCCAGGGCTTCACACGTGCAATGGTGTCACTACATGTATGCATTTCACTTGAAATAACCTTGTAGAGGAAGGGAAAAAAGGCCAGTGACATAATACAGGACATTCTATCATCCCCCTCAGAGTCTGGTAATGAACCTGGCGACAAACAGCAAGATAACTGTTTATCTCCCTGTGTGATTCCTATTTATTTCATGGTATGGGGCTGTTCCCTTGCTGGGGGCTTTCCTGGCACTTAAAGAAATGCATTTCTCACTATAGCAGAGTCCTACCTCACCAGATACTAAAGATAGTGATTTTCCAATTTTACAGAAAACCCTGGCAGCTTTGAGTTTATGTTAAGGTGGATTTTTATGGGCAATTTAATAGGCTTTCAAGGGTCATTTTGACTAGACGTAATCTTTGCCTCATACACTGAGTTCATAACGTTATAGCACCGTAAGTTGGTGTCTCACTGTGTACCAATATTAAGAGCTGCTTTAGTATCACTCAGAAGGAAAATAACAAAGGATCATATATGACAATATTTCAACCTAGAAGAATTTGTATATAAAGCTATGTTATAAGGTTTTCCTCGGGTGGGGGAGCCATTTATATGTGCAAGATATTTACACAAGGAAAAGAAACACACACATTTCTGAGGGGCCTTAACTTTTTGTTTAGATCCTTGAAGCGATGTTTTAAATTTCAGTTCGGGTTTTTAAATCTTTGTTGATATAACCTGTGGACAAGAAAGGGAAGTTTTCCCATGGAATCTGCTTACCTCTCTAGAAATGCCCGTGAAATGAAGCTAAGCTCTTGAACAAAGAACACACGCACTCCCGCACACACGAACCACTTTCTACTTAAAGATTATATGATCTCAAAGCCTAAACATTCTTTTGGAACATAAAGCCAGAATTTATATCTTGGCACTGGCAGATTTAGGAACGATGCCTAGAAAAACAAACATGTTTTCTTTAATTACTCCTCAAGGAAAAAGAAGTACAACTGGAGATTAATATTGTTGGTTTAAAAACGCAATCAAAAGCAGGGTTCCTACAGGGAGGAAGCCTACATTTGCACTGTGCTTTAATGCAAATTAAAAAGTATAAAAATAAATAAAAGGCCACTAGATGTGCTTTAAAGGGGTTGTTTCATTTACTGTTTTTGTTTTTGATTAGTTTTTTTTTCCTCGTGTTTAAACTCCTACCAGGCTGATCATTGAAAATATCATATAACTCGAGTCGCTTAATATTAGTGTGATTCCTTCATCGTAGAACTGTTCCAAGACAATCAGCTCAGTCAGGGCAACTTTCCCTTCAATTGCATCTGCTGAAAACTTTCATAAACATCTCAGGCCAGTTAATTCTTTCCATGGGCTTCAAGCCTCATTGACATGCAGATGAGAGTCCTATCAAATGACAAGTCTGGCAGCCAAGTGGAGTGAATGAACCTACCCACCCAGAAATGATGGGACTGTAGCCCTCGAGCCCAGAGGAGCCCTGGCAAGAGTTCCCTGTGCTCTTATCCAAGCCCTCTGCAAGACCAGGGTCTCTCAAAAAGCACCTTAGAGGAGGCTCAATTCTCAGAACGCTCTTCCTCGAATCCACCGAAATGTGAAACGAGACGTGAGTAGTCTGTGTCTTAATGAAAATGAAGTTCGTGGTTTTCTGAAATAAGAGTCACGTAAATTAAGAAATGCAACAGGCAGGTCATGGAAAAGGGTCAGTTTGAAAACCTGAATTCTATACTCTGTGAACTCAGGGCCTGGCTGGATTAGTCTGGTTACCAATATGTCCCCGCACCTTGTGCCACATCTGGAGCATGGATGGGTGTGTTGTGTGCCCATGTGACAGGTCAGAGAAGCAGAATCAACAAGCAGCTGTGAACTTTTCTGCTAATCACAGCCTCCAAGCAGCACTGCTTCTCTGAGCTCTGAAATGTGGTGCTTGCCACAGACCTATGGTTTCCATGGTGACTTGCCTCCACACCATCCTTATACTTGGCTCCTCTCATGAGTCCTGATTGACCAAAGCAGCTGTCGATGTCCCTCCTCAAATTCAACCGTTAGGTTAAGCATTTTGTTGGAAAGTATATGTCATGATTGGACAGCTTAATGAACCTTTACAAACTGAAACCACCCCCTTCTTGTCCTGTCTCAGCCACTATCTCCTCTCCCCCGTGTGTCATGAAGGTGACCACATCTGGAATCACAGTCTAGGAAGAGGGTTTGTGGTGTCATCTTTACGTGAGTGGAATCAGGAAGGATGTTCTCTGTGCTTCTTATTCTCCTCTTCCTCAACATAATGTTTAGGAGACTCATTTACATTCTTGTGTGCACTGTTGACTGCTTTTACCCCTAAAATCCTACTGATGTGAATTCCCAGCTCACTAAGTAAGGGAAAATCACTTCTGAAAACATCCAAGGCTATGGAATTCGTCAGAGAAATAAATAGAATACAAAAACCTGGGCAAGAGGTATGGCGTATCAACTTTACAAAACTAAAACTTTATTATGTAAAACAAGGTGATTCCATGCACTCTGCACCATCTACATGAAAATGACAAAAATAAGTATTTGTTAAGTGAATGAATGGATGCAAAGAGCCCAAAACTTTCTTCTTATGTTATGTCATTTCCCAATACAACTGATATTTTCCTTGATTTGTAGTGAAGATTGAAAAGAATGATTCTTTTCAAAAGGTAAAAAGTAGAGATGAAAAATCAGAAGTTGAAAACAGTTGACAGCAGCAGAACCCCAACCCATGCCTTTGTGGTTAGGATCTGTCTTGCCATTTTATAAAAACAATTTAAAAAATTGGTTTCTACTAAAGATTCCTAATGCAGGGATCTTGTACTTGCTATTTATCCTTCAGCATGAGATGCAGAAAACTCAGTAGCCAGAGTAGAAAACTTGTCCAAAGAAATGAATTTTTAACCCCATTAATGAGACTCCAATAGAAACTGCATCATTAAGTATGAAGCTGTTGAAGTCTATGGCTTCTTCTTAAGGCAGGTGTGGTAAGAACGTCAGTCATAAAATTGGCTGGGAGCTTTTAAAAGACCACAGTGGAGACTATTACGCAGTAAGTGGTGGGCTTTCCTTGTATGACAATACAGAACGATAATATTAGGAACTGACTTTGTGGGAGGGGCTGGCTGAAACTGGACAAAAGGAGCAGAGACAGAAAGATAAGCAAGCAACTTGCACTGAAAATACCACATTGACCAACTTAATGCAGATGAGAAAGCATCATTTAAAAACATTGAGTTGTCCAAGAATCGGAAAACTGCACTTGGCTGACTAAGTAAGTGAGGCTCACTTTTTCCCCAACAGCAAGGAGATGAGAAGCTAACAGAGATTCTAAGAGGCCGTGTGTGTGTGTGTGTGTGTGTGTGTGTGTGTGTGTGTGTGTGTGAGATCAAAGCATCCTGCTGTTTTGGAAGATGTCACCACTGGCCAGGAGCATCTCTCTCTGAGAGAGGTTATCATCTGGAGTGCTGGTGTACACTTGCCACCACACTGTATACAAACTCATTCGGTTTAGGTAAGAGTTGGCCAGATTTGCTATGCAGTCAGCCTTCCCCCATGAGGTCAGCACAAACATCCCGGGTTACAACTGAAGCCAGCCAGACAGACAGACAGACAGAAGATGTTGCATGCTGCTGATTACTGATTGCCCTTTGTTGCGGCCTGTCTGGGTCTTCATGACATTAAAAGCAAACAAAAACAAAAAGAAAAAGAAAAAGAAAAACAAAGCTGCTTGCTGGCTACACTAAGTATTCAACTACTACAGAAGAAAAAAAAACCATGTTTTTAATCCACTGTTAGCCTCAATTTTTCTCTACAATCAAATAAGCAGAGAGAGAAGATGTAAAATGAGGAGAGACAAAACTACAAAATGGAATTTAGGAGTATAAAAAGAGCCAGAAAGAGGGAACACATAGATGTGCAGGAGAATACAGACTAAAATAAAAATGTTAGAGGTACACAGAGTACAATCTGATGTTCTAGACACACGAAATCGTTCTTACAATGGTCTTCACAACTAAGTAACGTTAACAGTACTCTGTTACCTGTGGTATCTTGGCGACTATCTGGTCTTTGGTGCCCAGGCTTCTATGCAATCTTCCTAAGGACATCCCTTAGTGCCACTGGTCTTCTGTCCACTTATCTCCCCATTCAGGGCCCTCTTTTTGTCCAGCTTTGCTGTGAAGCAGCCAACAGGGAATTCAGAACTACCTCTCTCATGATTTCACTGTGCATGTTCTATGATCGTCTGGTTTTGCTCCATATGTAAGCACGTGGAAACACACATAAGCACATGCATGCGCAAAAATCCTACAATAATTCTCCTTTGCAAACAAGAATGCTCAGCAAGAAGCTGTGGGTCAGAGTCTGAGCTAAAGATCAGAGAAGCGATTTTTCAGACTTTCCCAGGAATCAATAACAGAAACAAGTGGCAAAACAGGCAAGCAAGTAACACAGACAAACGCACACACACCAAACAAATTCTGGAAATGCATTATCGCACTTAAAGTTTTCCTCCTTATAATGAAGATATGATCTATTATATTTTAAAGTTAATCTATGTAAGGTAAAACATAACAAATGTTCAACATATTAAAACAGTGGAGAAGTTGTAAACCATATTTCTTTTGTTGCAAAGCTAAATGCCAGCCGTTTTAACACAGACAGACGTACTGTCTGCGGTACCCACTAACAGTCTGGGAAGGCACTGGAGGATGGTTTCTTTTAAATTCTTTTGCAGAGGCTCTGATTAGATGTCCTGAGACTGAGTTTTTATGATGTCAGTATGTTTAAAGGCCCCTTGGATATTAATTACTGTTCTAGATCCAGAATCACTATACTAAATAGATTTTGTAGAAATAAATAAATAAAGGAGCTGGAGGTTTAAAATATAGGGGCCAAGTGAGGCATATTCTATTTATAATTAATGGTGAGATCAAGTCAGAGTTGTGGCATTGCTCTATGGGTTTTTATTATTAGAGAATAATTGGTAACAAAAATGGGTCAGTAGACCTCTGAACTACAACGCCAAGAGAGGTCTCACTGGGGTATTCTCTTAAGTACGCTCGTTAGGCAATTTACCACAAAATAAAACAAAGCTAGTATCCTAAGTGTAGAACCAGAGTCAAGGAATGAGTCAAGTGCAGCTTTTCTCCAGGATGAAATCATGCAACAGACCAGCCTAATCTAGAGCTATCACTACAGACATACTCAAAATGCCATTAGTTTCCCCCGGGAGCTTTCCTAATCCTCTGGTTCTGAAATAATTCTCCTGGGAAGCATCTCCTTACAATCTGGTCCATATCCATCCTTCATTTTTTAGTTGTTCAACTGACCCAACACTGATGCTTCTCATTTACTTGATCCAGGCTGTTTTTCTACTTCTTCGAATTACAAATTTTTGTAATAAATTTGTTCTAGGCTGACATGGGTTCTGTATTTGGCATTGCCTTCTTTGGCATTAAAATTTTGCAACTCTCATATAATATCCCCAAACTGCTGAGTGAAGACATTAGCATGGTGAGGTTTAGAATAGGACTACTTTTTCCATTCCTTTTACTTACGTATTGGAGGTAAGTAATGAGTGAGGGCCCGCGTGTGGAAGTCAGAGCACTACTTTTGGAGTCCGTTCTCCTCTTCCATGGGGAAGAACCTGGGGTTGCACTCAACTTGTGAGGTTTCAGCAGCAAGCATCTTAACCTGCTGAGTCATCCTGCTGTCCTAACTACCACTACTACTGCTACTTTGAAGTAGGACCTGATGGTTCAGGCCTGTTAATCCCAATTGTTTGGAGGTAGGAAAATCTCAAATTCAAGGTCAGACGGAGTAACTTCACAAGACCTTATTTCAAGATAAATGTTAAAAGACGACTAAAGCTGTAGTTTGTTGGTACGGTGCTTGCTTAGTTTTCGTGAGGCCCTAGAACTAACTGATGATGGGATGGGAGTCAGGGGGTGAGGGCACTACCATAATTAGTGAACATTAATGCTCCTCTTATGGTCACTCACTTTGTAAGTGAACAGTGGCACTCAGCTGACACGACAATGCCTATTTCTTCATCCCTTATTCGCCAGCATCATGGCAGTCTGGTAGAGCAGAAGACACCTTTTATTTCAGCACTGGGAAGGCAGAGGCAGGTGGATCTCTTGAGTTCAAGGCCTACATAGTGTCTTCTAAGCCAGGCAGACTATTTAGTAAAATCCTGTCTCAAAAGAAAAAAAAAATCAAGGTAATAAACAGTAGGAACTGCCAAGACCTTAAGGCCTAGACCGCAATGTTTCACAAAATGCCACTGGCGTATAGATTGTTCCTAGAATGAGCAAAGACCTCATAACAAACTTAAAGGTATATATTTAATAAATAATTGTAAAGAAAAGGATAACCAGCCTATAGTCTACCACCCCAGAGAAGCTAGGTAACAAGGAGAACCCTGGGAGAGACAAATATGAATCCCCTTGGGAAAGGGCATAAGACAACATCTCCTGAGATCTTCTGTGTGAAGGAAGGGGGAGTGAAAGGGGAGAAGAGGGGAAAAGAGAGGGAGGAGGAGAACATGAAGGAATGGGATGGTTGAAGTGGGGGAAGGACAGAGGGAGAGCAAGGAAAGGGATAATCTTGACTGAGAAAGGCATTATGAGGCTAGGGAGAAACCTGGCACTAGGGAAATTCTCAGGAATCCACAAGGATGACCCCAGCTAAGATCCTGAGCAATAGTGGAGAGGATGCCTGAACTGGTCTTCCCCTGTAATCAGACTGATGACTACCTTAATTCTCATTGTTGAACCGTCATCCAGCAACTGATGGAAGCAGAAGCAGAGACCCTCAATTAAGCACTGGACCGAGCTTCTGGAAACCAGTTCAAGAGAGGGAGGAATGATTACATGAGCAAAGGGGTCATGACCATAAAAGGGATACCAACAAAAACAGCTGACCTGAGCTAGTGGGAGCTCACTGACTCTGGATTAAAAGTGGGGGAACCTGCATTGGACCAACCTAGACCCACTGAACAGGGGTGACAGTTGTTTGGCTGGTGCAGTCTGTGGGGAAACTGGCAGTAGGATCCGGAATTATCCCTAGTGCTTGAACTGGAATTTTGAAGCCCATTCTTTTTGGAGGAATACCTTGCTCAACCTAGATATAGGGTGAATGGCTCCACTTGGGAAGCCTTACCCACTCTGAGGAGTAGAAGGGGAGTTGGGGTCGGGGAAGGGGAGCTAGAGGAGGGGAGGAAGTGAGAACTGGGATAGTTATGTAAAATGAGAAAAGATTGTTTAAAAATAAAAATAAATAAATAGTTGTTCTATGGTTCCCTTTTTAAGTAACATAGAAAATGTTGAGGAGTTAACTTTCAAGTTGTGTCTCAACTGCTGAAATACTTAAGAGTGAAAGAGAAAGCATCCAGCTATTTGAATGAAATTTAAGCACATTTATAGCAATTTTTTTAGACATTAAATCCCACTGCTGGTTGAAGAGGTGACATTAAAATATCTATACCGTGGTCTGCTCATTACATGCTTGATAATGTTTAATACGCAGAGGCCGAGGGGAAACTGGGAATACAAAACTCTTCTAGCTCTGGTATAATAAAAATATCTTCAGAGCATGTGTCAGAAGGAATGCTTCTCAAATTCAGCTTTTCCTTCCTTACAGAGCTTCCATAAGGTAGTTCTTTGTTTCGCAGTATTCTATGAATAAGATGAACAAAACTGTTGGGAGGGGGTGTTTATTGTTTGCATGCACCATGCTGAATGTATTATTTCACTTAAAATGCAAAGAATTTCCAGAAATCAAAATTTTAATTAGAAAAGAAGTGAAGGAAATCATCTGGACACCTATGGGAGTACCACAGCTTTCTAATTGCTTGGAGGATCAGAACATCACATTCTTGCATGAAGTATTAGCACTCTACACATGCACATACACACGCACACACACACGCACACACACACACACACACACACACACATTATTGTTATTGTTGTACTCTGGCCTCAAGCACAGAAGCTTTCCAAGACAGGGAAAAAAATATCACTCCCTAAAGCACTCCCACAAACGGTCAAAGAAAGTAGAGCTGGTAGGCAGATGTTCTTTGTGGTAAAGATGGATGTTACAATGGCCACTTTATCCCAGCAAGCTTTGAAAAGCATTTCTCACACAGACGGTCCAAAAAGCTGTAACATATTATGGATGACAAAGAATTCATAGTCTATCTTTCAAACAGTTTGTGGGGAGAAAATGAAGGAAAGCAAATAACATTGACTTCTGGAAGGTTCTGTCAAAGTGCACGCTTTTCTTCAGCTCACTAAAGCATTGGCTTATCTCTAATGTAATGACCAAAATTAGCTCACATCTGGGAATCATTCTTGCAAAGCTTGCCTCAAACTCTGTTTTAATTATTTGGTAATCGAGTTAATGTGACTGAAAGGAGCCTTACACAATCCAGCGACGACTGCTTCTATTATAGCCATAATTACATTCATATTATTAGTGTCTCATAACCTCACAGTTCAAATATCTCAGTAGTCAAAATTATTACTTTTATGTGGCTACTAAAAGGTTTTAAAAATTGGCTTCTTGGCTTTACGCTGCTGTGAACGGGAAATGTCAAAAGACACGCATTTCAATCATATTTCCATCTACCCAAATTCCAGTATGTCATTACAAATAAATCTGAGAGTCCCACTAGTCAATGGGCAGAGGGAAGACACGCTCCAAGTGTCTACTGATTTGGCTGTCTAGATCATCTCTAATTTTACAGCTCTGCAGCCTACGTCTATGAATCTATCCTTTGCCATAGACGTGAACTAATTGAATTTATGGGTCAAACTGCCCTGAGTGAGAAAGGGGGAGTTTGGTGTCTGACTGTGGAAACATCGTCAGCTATTTGAGATAAACTCTATTCCCTCTTCGCTAACATCTGGATCGTACTTTTAACCTCACTTGACGACGGTAATATACTTAGAAAATTTACACCCACGTACAGAAAATCACTGGAGAAAGGAAATTCATCTTTGAGTTTAGTCCCCAAGAGGCCGAATTCTGGAGAACAGTGAAAACATTACCAGCCAAATCATTCCAAGCAAGCATTGTGTTCTGTGCAAAAGTCACAGAGAGCAGGCTTTCCTAGGTGTGCAGGAACAGCGAGATCATGCCCACCTTCATAGTCACGGCATCTGCTATGATGCTCTGCACAGAATAAAAGCTCAGCATGTCTACCTGATGAAATAAATTGTGCTGCGGTCCCCTGGGATTTTGGGTGATACACCCTCCTACTCCTTACTCTCTTCCTTTGCTTTCTTCTATGTGCACCCATCCTATCATTGCCGTGAATGTATACAGAAACATATACACAACCGCCAGTGTTGAGGAATTTTAGAATCTAGGAAGGATATGGGAGCATTGTGTTTTATACCACATGGAGATGGGAGCAGAGGTGGTGGGAGCTGAGTTTTAGGACAGGATCGATCACCAGTGCACTCTTGGACTGGGGAGCCAACTCCATTCCAAGACACAGACAATAAGAAGTGCAAAAAGGCGCACAGTGGTGAAGAAGTGGGAGAAGCTTTTGGAACTAGTCCGTAAGAAGCAAGTGCCAGTTCCAGCTCTACACAGCTACCCCAACTCTCCAGGGCTTTAGGTATATTCCAGGAGCAGTTTGGGGAGAGGAAAAACAGCTAAACAAAGAAAGAAAAAACAGTATTCTAATTATTTTAGTCTTATGTTTAAAAGTCAGAAATACGAGTTCTTCTTTCCCCCCTCTTCCTTCCCTCTCTTTCTTCCTCTCTTCTTTCTCTCTTTGTTTTGGAAGATGAGTTCTCCTTATATTCATGTGTTTAAGGGTTAAACAGACATAATTTAAAAAAATAAGTACATGCTAATCAACTACTAATTATAAATTGATAATTGACTTTTCAAACTGGAAAATTACACAGCCCTTTCATTGATGGCACCTGTGAATTCTGTCATTCATGTTGGTCCTCTTGTCATGTAAGAGTTTAGTGGTTTTCATTACAAAGCTTGAAGAGGCTGCATTCATTACCTTGTCAACACATATGTCCATAACTCCTCAAGACTCAACCATGTTTGATGGGCTGCATATCTTTATTGTTTACTAAGTTCACTAAGCATTTTCATCCAAACATTTCCAGGCCTAACAACTAAGTCAAAGATTTCTATTTCCAACTTAATGGTGAATTATAGATTTTCTATCAAAGACAATTTTTGATTAAAATACTAATTATGAAGGTACTTAAATATTTTTAGCAATTTAGTGAGACAAAGAAATGTAAATGCAAAGTAAGACAACAAAAATATAGAAAAACATCTTTAAGCTCTGAATGGACAAAATGTTGCTTGAAATGAAAAACTCTCAGTTGTTGGCTCTAATACCTGAAACAGAACTAAAGGAATACTGCACTTGACTGTCCACACCAGGGAAAAATCCTAATGCTAAGCGTCTGTTCCTTGATAAGCCTGAAACAGCTAACTGCATAAAAGGTGTTGGGATCTTCCTGTGCCTTTTTCCTGCCTCCAACATCTGGGCTTCCCTTATGTCCTTCCAGCTCAGTGCTCTCTGTCCTCTGGAGTCATTGTACGCTTGACATGAAAAACAGGCTCTAGGAAAACTAATCGCATAAAATGAGGAGAAAGCTAAATCTCAATTACAGAATAATTAATTATAAAAGCATTAAGTAGAATGACCATGCTGGCTGCTATGCTTCTTCGGTTAGAAGTCTCTCAACAATTTATTTGCGGCTACGTTTGCGATCTTTAATATCCCCAGTCTTTGCTTTTTCGCAGCAAGTGTCCGGAGATAATTGACTCATTTAGACAACAATTACTCCTCGCTAGCAGCTTACGTGCCAGGCATTGATCTATGCTCTGGGGTTAAAGCAATGCATACTACAAAAGCATCCAGCTCTCTTGAAATATGGAGAGGAGCGGGGGGATATATAAGATTAAATACGTAATTCCAGGTACAGATGGGGGCTGTGTAGACAAATATTATTGAAAGGGGACGTGGGGCTAGTTACACTTTTGCATAGAGTGGTTGAGAAAGATCTGGGAAAATGAAAGGTGGGTCGAAGTGTCTGGAGGGAATATAATAGCGACCCCCACACTTTAGTTGACTATCAACAGAGCTGATATGTGTATACATATATATATGCATACACAGATACATACATATATGTATATATCATAAATATATACATATGCACATATGCCATAAATATATACGTATGTATATATGCCATACATATATGTGCGTATATATATTTATGGTTTTCCATCTGCTTAGTAACCATAGAACAAGGGTTCTTAAACTGGATGGTTTTGCCTGTAAGGGACACTGGGACACTTGGCCATTGCACCTGGAAAGAAGTTACTACCCATTTCTCACAAGATGCCAAAAAGTGCTAAATAAAACACCCAGGGAAAAGCCCCTCAAGTGACCTATTCATACTTAGTAGAACCGAGGCTGAGAATGCTGCCACAGAGGTCAGCGAGGGAGTGGCAGTCCCCAAAGCCTCCATACCGAAGAGAACATAGGCAGAAGATCATCATCTGTTTAGCATCTGGACAGAGCACTGATGATGTATTTACGAAACGTTCTTTGTGATCCATTAAAGCGAGACATAATCACAAACGGACATTACTTCAGTTTAAAAGCAGTTCCATGTATTTAAAAGGCCATATTGCCATTGCAAATATCCAACATCCAATGTTTGATGCTGCTCTGAATAACCTCCAAATTATTGAAGTTTTTTAAAAAATGTGTTCTAACTAGAAATAATGAGTTGCCATTTGGATGAGAGATTTCAGATAGAAGCATTAGGAGGAGGAACAGCAAGACTCACGGCGAGCAAGAGCGAATGCCTTCCGGAGCATAAGTTCAGTTCCAGAAACAAACGTTTATCCAGAAGGGAGTGGAAGGAGGCAAGGCAAACAGCGAAACAGCTAGTCAATTTAGTCTGAAAGCTAAGTACCTCAGTCTCAATATTAAGATGTTGTTTTTATGGTGTCTCCGGGAAATCTGCTTGGCATGAGGATGTCTATGATTTCAGCTCATTGAATATGTTTGCTACAACTATTTTAAGATGCCATCTGTCCTAGCATCTCTTCCAGTACAAGTGCAGTCATATGTTCAAGGGGAAGGGAAGGAAAAAAAGACGCTCTATCTTGTTTCTTACTTAAGGCAAATGTGGAGATTGCAGTTCGTATGCCTTCGCAGATAGCCCTTAGAATCCCTCGCTAAGATAGGAACAGTGTGGCTTAAACATTCCGCCACTGAAAAGAGCAATGCCCGCTTATCACAGTCACTATGAAAACAAGTGACGGGAAAGGACACTGGTGCTGTGGAAAGCCTTATCCGTGCTCGCCAGTGTGGCAGAGAGCCGAGGGGACTCCAAGATGCCTTGCAGGCAGGAACTGGAGCCACAGTTGGGTTTCCTCCCCACAACTCATGCATACAATAACCAAAGACAAGGTCCTTAAACTTTCTCTAGACCCTTGAGCCGTTTCTTCATCTGTAAGTCAATTCCCAGGACTGCTATAAGCATGGAACCAAACGTTGCCTGTAAAGGTTTGCACTTTACTAGGTCCGTGAGGACTTAATCGTGACTGACAGCTACAAGCAGCTGTGATTAGCGGCATGCAGATTGAAATGATCCTATGAAATCTTAGTGCAATAACTCATCATCAATGACCTGATTCGCAGAGGCAGAGATGACATCTCTGCTTGTAGGAAGCTCCTGGAAATCTGTAATCGTCACCCCTGATTACGGTCCCCAAGTGCCTCAAGATCAGCAGAGCAGTTGCTGGTTCCATTTTCCCATTGCTCAGAATGACCTTTCAACTGAAGCACCTGGGTAATAGAGTAGTATGGGACACTGAGGGGAAGAGAGGCTAGGAGGAGAGGAGACAGCAGAACGTTTTTACCCTGGGTCTGTTAATAATGATGGTGGGCAGTTCACAGCCTGGCTAATAGGAGAAATGCACAGCTGATACACAGCTAAAGCCACAGCATCCCAGCATCACCATCCTCAGCAGTGTGAATTCCACTCTCCCGGAGAGGAGGGGCTTGAAGACACAAAAGCCCACTTGGCTTAACTCTCCTACAGTGACTGCATTTAAGTTGTTTTCCATTCCCCTCCTTCTGATTCCATGATGTAATCGAGAAGCAGAATTGTAAGAGACAAGAGACTGCAGAAGAAGATTCATCCAGGGTGTTTCTTTTTTCTTTCTTCAAATTCAATTTCTGGCTGTACCCACTATGCCCCCAAGAACAGTCTCCTAGGGTTAGATCTCAGAGGCTGGAGATTGTCCAAAGCGAAGGGCATTTCCAGCCGAAGATGAGAGAGGAAAGCTTTCAGTGCTACGTGGAAGAAAGTGCAGAGGGGCCACAGTTTCCAGACGTGGTTAGAAGCATGGAGACTCTCGCTGTTCTTTCAAGTCATAGGAATAAGGGAGTACGGATTCTCACTGCGAGTTTTGTGTGAACACAGGCAGACTGCATTTGAAACCTCGACTCGAGTTAATTTCCAGAGGATTAAACCTGAGTCTTTCAATGAGTTTTTCTTCTTTATGCAATAAAATAGCTGACAGACTTAGCCAAACTGGAAGCCAAATTTTTGCATTTGGTAAAAGTCGCGTTAAACTGGAAAATTAAAAATGAACATTACCATGTGTAATGCTGATGTTTTATATTTTGAGGAACAGAGTTTGGAGTTTTATTTAGTAACTAGAAAGTCCTAATGATTCCAGCAGGTAGTTCACTCAACTGACCACAGTGCTTTCCTCTGACAGCTAAAAACAATTTACGTTTTCAAACTGTGACCGAGGCCAGGGAATTGAGACTGCTCAGCCTGCAAGCTCCGTGTGCTTCTCTTTCCGCACTTTAGAAATGTCCCCTGTCATTTTAAAGAGAGACCAGGTGCCGATCAGCCTCCCTGGTTAGCCAAGGTAGAAAGTAGAAACTTCTGGCACTAGATGGTCGGACCTTAAATATGCCCTTCCTTCCAGTCGAGCAAGCGGAGAACACCAGAGGCGCATTACGGGACATTTTTCTTCCCTTTTAGTCCATGACCACTTGATTCAATTTATGAATGTCTAATCCCTGTTTAAGCTTAAATTCTAAAGCACTTGAGGTAATTTATGAAAGTTCCCATGTAAGCAGTCTAGAAATCAGCTTCATAAACAGGTACTACTTGCCATCAGCAAGTGCCTAATAAATTTGTCTAGACACAGGTGATGGAGTAGTAAATTTTCCTTAAATCACCCATGGAAATCTCTGTAAAACCATGTGCTTCCTTTGGCTAATTTAAAAGAAATGTTCACATATTTTAACAAAAGGGGTCAATGAAATAATTGTTCAGCTAAGCAACTACCAATATTGGGAAAGTTTCTTCAAACTGAGGTCAGAATGTCCTTTCTAAGCTGCTCTCATGACTGCACTAAAAACACAACATTTGTTTGCTTTGAGGTGTCAAGAGATCCCAATGGTCCTTGCCCTAGAAATCCCCAGTATTGTTGATGAAAGAGAGGAACTGGTTAGGGTCTGAGAGAAGAAGATCATTTTGTCATTCACTTCCATCTCCCCCATTCCCATCTACCACCCATCTTTCATCCCATCTACCACCCATCCCCCATCCCATCTACCACCCATCCCCCATCCCATCTACCACCCATCCCCCCATTCCCATCTACCACCCATCCCTGTCCCATCTACCACCCATCTTTCATCCCATCTACCACCCATCCCCCATCCCATCTACCACCCATCCCCCATCCCATCTACCACCCATCCCCCCATTCCCATCTACCACCCATCCCTGTCCCATCTACCACCCATCTTTCATCCCATCTACCACCCATCCCCCATCCCATCTACCACCCATCCCCCCATTCCCATCTACCACCCATCCCTGTCCCATCTACCACCCATCTTTCATCCCATCTACCACCCATCTCTATCCCCATCTACCACCCATCCCCCATCCCATCTACCATCCATTCCTATCCCATCTACCACCCATCCCCCATCCCATCTACCACCTATCTCTATCCCCATCTACCACCCATCCCCCATCCCATCTACCACCCATCCCCCGTCCCATCTACCACCCATCCCCCATTCCCATCTACCACCCATCCCCCATCCCATCTACCACCCATCCCCCATCCCATCTACCACCCATCCCCCATCCCATCTACCACCCATCCCCCATCCCATCTATCACCCATCCCCCCATTCCCATCTACCACCCATCCCCCATCCCATCTACCACCCATCCCCCATCCCATCTACCACCTATCCCCCATTCCCATCTACCACCCATCCCCCATTCCCATCTACCACCCATCCCCCATCCCATCTACCACCCATCCCCCATTCCCATCTACCACCCATCCCCCCATTCCCATCTACCACCCATCCCTGTCCCATCTACCACCCATCCCTGTTCCATCTACCACCCATCCCCCATCCCATCTACCACCCATCCCCCCATTCCCATCTACCACCCATCCCCCATCCCCATCTACCATCCATTCCTATCCCATCTACCATCCATTCCTATCCCATCTACCACCCATCCCCCATCCCATCTACCACCCATCCCCCCATTCCTATCTACCACCTATCCCCCATTTCCATCGACCACCCAAAAACTCTTGCGAGGTAAATTAGTGTAAGTGAAGGGAAACCATGACGACACTGTGTGCTCACATCCACAGCCAGAGAGGATTACCACACAGCAGAGTGCAGCGTGTCCTCTACATTTGGCTTCTTAGTATTTAAAGTGGTTGGATTGCCTCTTTTCCCCTCCTCCTCAACTGCAGGTTCCAGAAGCAGAGCAAAATTCCCATGTTCTCTCCTGAACAACCCAAATGAAATTCAACACATGGAAAAAACACCTCATGAGAGCAGGGGGAAAGACTCTCTTTACGGTTTCCAGCTCCAAGCGGGTTTCTCACACTGTCTTTTTTCTGAACTGCTTGCAAGGCCAAGTTATGGGCTCCTGATTAGTATAGCACATTTTGCTCTTAAACAGAGAAAAGAAATGGTAGCCAGGATTCCAATTTTCATAGATTATTATTTTTTTGAGCTGAGTTGAGTCTAAAATTAATAAAATTAACCTGTTTGGCTGTCCTCGTCGGTTTTCCATTCTCATTCATCGTTTGGCTTGGCCCCCGAAGACAGGCCTGGCCAGGAAGGAAGTCTGTGTTCAGAGGTCTCATTCACTGTTAATTCCCACACTTCTGCTCTAGAAGCTCGGTATCAACTAAACGTGAAAACAGCTTGAGAAATCACAAGAGACCCTTCCCAGTTGCCCAGCTTGCGCTTCACACAAACAGCACTTACGTTTCTGTTGGAAATATTATAAAAACGTAACAAGGATATCACACGGACAAAGGATCAGATAAAGGTTGACCACAGAAGTTGGGTCAAGACAGCAACGGGAAGGAGGAAATCCACTGTTCAATGGTGAGCCAATCAATAATAAAAGCCAATAGGCCAAACCAAACAAGACTCCAACTGCTTGCTAGTTCTGGCTGAAGAGAATGCTCAGTGCTGCTTGAAAAGTGGACAGCCACTGAGTTTCCTACACGTGAACAAGACAGCCTATATGAAGTGGTTTTGATTCTGCATGGAAGATTCTGTTAAGACTATTAGTTTTTTTTTTTTTTTACTCAAAATGTCTTGGCATCCCATGTATGTAAAACAGAAGACAGCCAAGGCTTCAGACTCACATTGAATTAGGTGAAATATGAAGTTGTGAGACCTTTGAGTAATGCATGTCCCACATAAGGAAGTGACTTTGCCTATTCTGTGTTCCAAAAGGCAAGGAATTTTGTTAAAATTTCTCTCTCTCTTCCTGTCTCTCCCTCCCTCTCTCCCTCTTCCTCTCTCTTTTTCTCTATCTGAAACTAGAAGACAGAGAACTTGGCACTAAATTTCCAAGCTGTCACAAACTCACCTAACCCCATCCTACATCCTGTGCTTTACCAGTCTATCCTAATGGAACGCTCAAGTCCCCCTCCTGGTACACATTTGTTCCTGGACTCGGTACACATCCAGCTTTGGAGTGATTATCCTATAAGCAGAGGTCAGTGTGAATTCTGCAATGAGCTGTCCTGCTCTCCAATGAACATTCCTTCCAATACTCTGGCCAACAGACTGACAGATAAAGCTTCCTTCAGATACTACAGGGACTGTAAACCTGAAAATCTATAACTCTGTGTCCATATATGAGCTTTTGAGGCTTTACATGAGTGCTAAGTTTCTGATTTCACATAGAACCCAAAGGTTATTATTTATAATTATATATTGCCATGGTCAACATAATGAATGCCTAACTATGCAATAACACTGTTGTTGTAGTATGACCATTTTCCTGCCCAGAACAATGAAATAAATTGATAATCTTCGCAGTACCAGTACCAATTTAGAGTCCTTGGGGTTGCTGTTCATAAGCTGTGCGTATTTGTAAGTTGTCTGACTTAGGGCTGTTAATGAACACACATGCAAGCACAGGTTCATCCTTATATCTGGAGATACCTAGATGCCTTTCCCTGTATTTCAAAAAACAAACGTCATCTGTTTTTCATGCTCTATTCCTATATAATTTATAATGCAGGGTTATACGATTTATGTGGAACACTGCATCAATCATACAAAAATTGCTGCCTTTTCCAACCGCTATCCAAATCCCCCATTAAATTATGATTGAACTGAACCAAAGGCATGAATAAAGTAACAGCTGCTTCAAAAGGGGCAAAAATAGTTCAGACCGAGAATATGTGTTGCTTTTTTTTATGTATCAAGAGACGTGGAACTAAAAGCATGACCTTGCTCCCTTTTTAATGGAAGATGATGTGGGTGAACCCCTGACAAATGCCTGTCTCTTGGGTTACCTGACTCCAGAGGTACCCTATTAAAACAAACAAAGGAACAACAGAACCTTGTCTACTTTAATTGTGGCGTCAAAAACAAACCAGAGGAAACCAACTGTCACGGAGCAATGAAAACGGTGTTATCATTTGTAACAGGATTCAACTGTGGGGAATCAGTCAACCATAGTCTCAGGGGGAAAAGATATATAACACAGGCATTCTATGGAATGAGAAGCCCTTGGGAAGGTATTTAAATGGAAGTGAGGTTTAAGTTCACTTCAAAATTCATTTTAGTCACATATTTAAAGTGTATATGCTTTCTTATTGGACCTTCAAATGATTTCTTTCTCCTCGTTCCAGAATGTCATCATCAACAATTAAAGAATGATAAATAGGATCATAGAGAGATTGGCTTGTTTTGGTACTTGTTTGTGTATGTGCACATGTGTTTACGTGTCTTCTAGTTTGTTTCTACTGCTATGATAAAACACCTTGGATATCAGTAGTTTGGAAATGAAAGGGTTTATGTCAGTTTAAAGCTTATAGAGTTAACTTAAGGGAACTCAGAGCAGGAACTCAAGCATGATAGGAACTGATGCAGAGGCCATGGAGGAGCTTGCTGGTTTGCTCCCCATGGCTGGTTCAGCTTACTTTCTTGTACCACCCAAGATCAACTACCCAGGGCTGGCATCACCCCCCAGTGGGCTGAGCCCTCTCACAACAATTATTCATCAAGAAACTATCCCACAGACTTGCTGAAGTTCCTCTTCACACAGATGATTCTAGCTTGTGGTCAGTTTATGCCAACTATAAACTAACCAACATCTGTTTGTCCTTTCCTCGTGTTCAAAAAGTGGGGACCAAGTGTGGGAGCCACAATCTCCAGATGCACACTGAGCTCTGACTTCTACATTATGTAAGTTCAGTTCCTTTAGCTGCTATTCATCTACTAAACACTCTGCAGAAGGACAGGCCAGGAGCCAGCCCACAGGAGCTCACTTTTTTGCTCTTGTTTACCCATTCCTTCTCTCCTCTCTTCTTTCTTCATTTTTTTGGACCTCATTTTCCTGGACAGCCCTTGCTGGCATTCAACCCAGCATCCCTCTGCCTCAGCACTCTTCATGTGCCACCACGCCAGGCATTCAGAACAATCTGTTTATGTGCTGCCAGGCCACTGTCAGCACACAGTCCTGCTAAAGAAAAGATAAAGTACTTCCTTTTTTTTTCCCTAACAGAAGTCTGTGGCAAGGACCAAAGATACACGCTTAGTTTAAACATCAAATGTCTGAGATCTGTGATGACAAACTGCTGGATAAGAAAGCACTGTTAAAACGGAGGCAAAAGCTATCTATCAAAGCACAAAGCCCGTGGCTGGATTTCAAGGTCTAGAACGAACAGTGTAGGAGATGACCGAGGAAAGGGCTTTGATTTGGCAGAGATGGCTGATATCGTGATTAAACCATTAGGTGGCTGATCTCATCAGTCTCTTGAACTCTCCAATTCTGCTTACTTATCGGTGGAATGGGGATGAGCAGACTTTCCTGGCAAGGAAGTTACAAACACTAGAGGAAATAACACATGAAAAAGTGGCCCACCCTATTTACCTATCACTCGGTTATATGTGCATATATACAAAAACATATTGACGTACACTCATGCGCCCATTTTCTTGCCAATTGCTGTATGTTATTTTTGCCTATGCAGCAAAAGGCTAATTAAAACATTTTTCTCTTAAATTTGCTTTCTTTGTGAAAAGATGGGTCTGTGACAACACTATTTAGGAATTAAATGCCAACTATAAACTATAGATATTATAGTTACGACATGGGACACTACTGCATGCTATTCAAATTTAACTTTCCCCAGGTCTGGGGAAAAATCCTGCCCAATATCCAAGGCTGTCAGCTTTGCATAGGAATTGCCCCTTGATTACAGAATCACCTTTTAGTGTGGTCCTGCCAGTGATGGGATGGTGTGGGTTGTAGGCCAAACCTCACTGCTGTTCCTCAGTTCAGTACTGAAGGGCACCCTAGCCTCTAGTGTCTCCATGAGGCCTTAGGTGGAATCCTACCAAAGCCCAGCTTCTCTCGCTGACTCTAGCTCCTGCCTTTAATTCAGAGGTGCTGACTTGGGAGCACTACCCAGCACACTTCCTGCTGGGGGTCTGTTTGCTGAGAACCTGATTTGTATCAGGGATGGCCCAGAGGGACCACTTGCCAAAGGTGTGTGGCCAGGCTTCCTGCACCACCACAGCTAAGGTACCCTCTACTTCCCTCTGGTGCTGAATTATCTGCTTGCTCTAGAACAACCAGGGGTACTTTTGGTGAAAATGAGGAGAAAAAAAATTAAGCTAGACAGGTGGTCATTTTATGTTTGTGATTTGCAGAACTGAATGGTTATTCAAACAGTGCAGTAATTTTGACACTGCAAGAAGGCATAGGAAGAGCCTTTATTCTTTGGGTCTCTGGCTTCTTGGAGGAACTAAGCCCATACCGACAGGAACCCTATCACTCTTGTCCCAGCGAACAAGATCATAGGAATAATCCACCAATTAGGGTACACATCAAAACCAGCAGTTTCCCCATGTATATAGATATGATAACTATTTTGCTTGATATTTAAGCTAGGACTATTGCAACATTCAAGATTTCACATTTCCTGTTAAGATAATTTTCAATTGCAGAATATAAGTAAATGAAGTAATCACTCAAATATGAGTCTATGTTTTCTAAATTAGGTTTCGCTACTGAAATCCTTTCTCTAATGGATCTAATGTTTTTCCTTCTCACCATGGCAGCGCCTCACGTCCAACCTCCTGAACCCGTGCACCATCTCTTTCTCAACACCCCTCTCTCCTGGGAATCTCTTGAGTTAATCAGGCAGAACTCCAAAGAAGAACCTAGTCGCCAACTCATCTTTTATGCAATAAAACGCTGAATCCTAAAAACTGTCTTCTGTTATTGAGAACCGCATCCAACAAAGGTGACGAAGAATGCAGACACTGGGAACGTGAGCATGAACTCAAGTCTCAGCTGAGCCTCATTGATTGGTCTAAGGGGCTTTCAGCATGGCTTCTTCCTTCTTTCCTTCTCTTTCCACCTCTCCTTCCTCCTCTTCTCTGTAGAGATGCTAATCATCTTACTTCACTGAGCAATTGTAAAGACAAAATTCATCAACTTATTCAAAGTATTGTGGGAAAGTGCAGTTGGTCTGGAGTTGGGTAATGGTTGGCTACTATTCATTGGTCACTCTGTTTTCATTTTTGCTTGGTGATTTTTCTCAGGACCACAGTGGAGAGCTCACACCTGCCTTGGTCCGCCTCTGGGATGCTGCTTGACTATCGACTGAATTCACTACTCTCCTCTCCATAAGCACAGTCACCCATTCTTACCTATTCTTTAAGAAAATAATAGTATTTGTATTGTGTATGTGTTTATATGATGGAGGGCAGGGGAAGAGGAGAAGGTGGTGCTACAGCGTACATGTGGACATCAGGGGACAATTTTGGGTAACCAGTTTTCTCCTTCTACCTTTAGGTGGGTTCTGGGTATTGAACTTGGATCTCCAAGCTTGCACAACAAGCACCTTTACCAAATGATCCGTTTTGTCTCTGCCCCATATTGATCTACTCTTGCTCAAGGCTTTCACTTTCTCCAGGTCTACCATGGTGTGTATTTCATGGCTACAAAATTTTTAATGACGGATTGTCTCATATCTCCAAACATTGTCCACGGTTGCTCAATCACACCAACATTCAAATTGTTATAAACCTTGGTAACAGGGTGCAACTTACCACCTTCATGGCACATAAACCAAAACTGATTTGGTATGAAGTGCGGTGCTTGTTCTCCGTTGATTATATAAGCTGCACTTTGCCCCGTTGGACATACCAGCCCCAGTGGCCATATCTGTCTACCAAGTAGATTAGGGAGAAAGTATCTTTATGGTTGAGTAGATTCTCCATGACTGCTTAAGCACTTATAGGAAATGGAAGACTGATAGGAAGAAAAGATAAAGTTTCAGATTAAATAGGAACTTAGGTAGAGAGCACAATGCTCTCTGTAAATGAGGTATGAGGGTTGCCAACGCATGCTTTTAAGGCTACCCCATCCAGTGTCATTAGCAGGAACACTGGTTCTGATGTTAAGTTTTTGAGTGTTTTCAAGGCTGCATCAGGTAGGGCAGTCTCCCACTTCTAAAACAGCTACTGTGTGCTGGCTGTGCAAGGCAGGCACTAAAACCCTAGTGGGAGTCAATAAGCTGAGAGATAGGACTCAGAAAATACCCACCCGACAAATAGGTTCCGTAATAATGTGACATTTTTATGGTCACATTTTTTAACCATAACAGCACTTGAATGGTATGCATTATAGTATTTCAATTTAGTCATTTATCTAGAAATGAGTTTTATCTTGGCCCATAAATAAACGGTGACACTTGAGCAATTTGAAAAGCTGAGCTTCCCCGTTGGCTGTGAAGCCATTTTACAATTACAGAAACACGTGCCCTTTTGTGCTATGTTGCTTAATCTGTGATTTATGACACCTGTCTTGGTGCTAACCTCATTCTGTGAACTACACTAAGTTTATCCGAGCTCAGCTATTTCACTCTTGTTTCTAATCTTAATGGGTTATTTTCTCCACAGTGGCTATGTCTATCTAACAAATAGATTAGGGAGAAAGTAGCCACCTTTTAGTCCACCAAACACCTACTTAGTGTCTCAATGTGTTGAGACAGAAATAGGGAAGGCATTTTCCCTAACAGCCTGACTTGCTCTTCCAGAAAGCCTTGGATTCTCTGACCCCCTCCTTCTTCCTCTGTTTGCTCTTAAAGGCAATTGCTGCTGGCTCCCTCCTTCCCCCTCTTCATTTTTAGCAGGCTCCCCTAGCCAGAAGATTAAGGGGACGACAATGGAAGGAGCATAGGATGGTTTCTTTCTGGTTCCATCTTGCCTACCTTTAAGTAGTGACATGTGGGTGCCTGTGAAATCACTCCTAACCCCTTCCCAAATTCTGCTGCAGATCGAGGACTTGACACATAAATCAGGAAACCCCGGAGAGGGCTATACGGCTGTGCACTTAATTTGAGGGAAACCGATGTCTTGCTCAAGGTCCAAGGAGATGAGATAAGCGTAGCTCCTTACATCCTCCCTCACCTGTGTCCACACGTTAGAGACTTGGCATGTGCTGCAAGGTTTGTGCTCTGGGGTTGCTGCCAATGACTTGCTTCACTACAGATGTGGATTTTCTCCTCCGTGTTCTGTTATTTCTGTTGTTTTAAAAGGTAGGGATCAATGTACATTTACCCTACCACTTAAAAGAGAAGTCAGGATAAAAATCTTATCCTTTGAGTGTGAAACAAGGTTCTTTATTGAATATGGAGTCAAAGCTGTAGAATATAAAATGATATACCCAGATCATACATGGCTATGATATTGAGTAAACAAACTGATAAAAACACACCAAGATGGTAAGTACTCATCTCTGAACAGAAGAATGGGTTTTCAACTAACATACCTTTGCATTTGGATTTTTGGTGAGCAACTACTGCATTATAACAAACAGCAAGCAAAGTTTACAGAAACACTCAGATGGCAGCACCATCTCCTTAGGATGCTATCCTACATAATGACTTTCTTGTGATGGTCAGCGTCAGAATCTAGACTCATCGTGAGATGGGTCTCTGACCATGCCTGTGGAGGATTACTGTGACCGCAATAGTCAGTGTGGGAAGACACATAGCAATTATGGACAGGACAATTCCCTGGGCTGAGGATCCCACTCTGCATAAATAAGACAGGGAACTGAGCATCAGTGTGCGCGTCCTCATTTCTCTCTGACTGAGAATGCAGGGTAGCTCTTCAGGCCCACTGCCTTCTCCCATCATGATGAGCTGTACTTAAAACAAACCCTTATCCCTTAAGTTGCTTCCCTCAGAGTATGTTATCCCAGTGACAGAAGGGAGACTAAGACACAGCTGCACGTTTACCCATTCAACGTATGCTGGCTGCTTTTCTGCTGTGGGCCAAAGGCTGTGCAAAGGTTCATAGATACAGCAACCAAGCAATGGGTAGTCTTGGGAAAGAAATGAAATGAACAAACAGCGGAACTTAGGATCTTAGCTTGGGATAAGTGTTATGATGGTGGAGCAATGCAGGGTGAGCGTTTTGAGAACGAGCATGTGTTGAGAGGAGGCACCACATCTCTTGAGTCTAAGGAAGTAAAGAAGCTGTTTTTTTTTTAAGTGACTAGTCTCAGTGGGTTAATATTCAGGTACTGATCAAGAATTCCCTGATTTGTTAGGCAATGCTATGATCTGAACTTTGTGGTCCATTAAATGAATATGTTGAAGACCAAACCCCCATGAAATGATATTACTGGGAGAGCATCGCTGAGAGGTGATTGGTCAGGAGAAAGTACTCCCCTAGCTGGAAAGCTGCCTTGTGTTTTCCCATCACACGAGGTCTCACTGAGAACGCAGCATCTACAAACCACAAGGTGGCTCCTCAATAGATATTGGGTCTGGTGGACTCCGATTTTGGGCTCCCCAGCCTCTGGCAGTATATGTTCCGTTTATTCAAAAGCTACCCAGCTTTTCATCCCTTCCTACAGCAGCTTGAACATACTAATACAGGCACTCTGGTTCCAGGGACCACATGTTCAATCATTACTCTTTCCTAACAACAGACTGGACAAGCCTTACACTCGTGATTATTGTGCTGGGAACTGAAGGCTGAGAGCTGGATAGTCTTCTCCACGAAAGAGCACACCAATTGCCTATCCAACATGAAATGGTCAGCGCTGAAAATATACATATGATTAACTTTACATACATGAGCAGGTTGTACTTATGTATGTATATGCATATATGTGTACTTAATACGTGTATATATGTGCACTTAACGTATATGCATATACATATATATTTGTGTAATCGATCAGCAAAAAAAAAAGAGACCATGAATTTGAAAGGGAGCAAGGAGGGGTATATGGCAGAGTTTGGAGGGAAGGTGAAATGATGTTATACATCATAATCCCAAATAATAAAAATAATAATTTTAAAGTATACACAGCACTACCATACTTATATAGAAACTCTGAGTCTAATTTAATATTTTTTATGCATCTTCATTATTTTACCTATTTATGTGGTGTCTCTGTCTTATGATCTATTTGCCCTCTTTCAGGTTGTGGTCATATTATCCACTTCTGTACTTGATATCAGTTGACTGCCCTTCTATTTCTAATAAGCTCATTGCATCGAAATATCACTGAATTATAAGCTGAATAAGTTCCCCGGTGAGATCTCAGGAACATGTGCCAGGCTCTCCATGCATCATCGGCCAAGCATGTACCTGTCATCCAACATCACTAGGAAACGCTGTAATAAGTTCTCTCTGGTTGACTTCTTTATTACCTTTACCCCACTATAGGTCTAAACAACTAACTTCTTTTACTCACATGCTATAGTGAGAGTTCATCCTCAGACAAACTGCACTGCCCGATCTTCAATTTTTCTTTGCTATTTTACCTCCAAATACTGCCATCTTGTTTTAATTTCTTAAAAGAGAAAATGTATGAAAATAAATTAGCACACCACCTGGTCTGTTCAACAATTGCTTAGGAAACGCTATTGCTTGTGCCACAGTCACATGCCAGACGTGAAACTAAGCAGGAGCAGCACAGCAGCTGTGACTGAAACATGATGTCTGGCATTGGTGTGTCTGTGGACCAAAATAAATAACCTACCACACAGACAGAGAGGTGAGGGCAGAGGGCAGAGGAAACGAGCTGACGGGGCAAGAAGGCTGGGAATGGACAACCAGGAGAAAATACCCAGGGGACTAATGGTCTCTGGGAATGCCAGGGAGACTGAGGTCATTCTGCAATCGTAGTGAAGAGTAGGAGGATGGCCATGGTTCATGAAGCTGAATGGGTGGATGGGACCAAAATCACAAGGATCTATAGGTCATACTAAGGATTTTGGTTTTTAATCCAAACTAGTGACGACTTAATACACCCTTGCTACCAAAATCTTTGAAGAAATCACTTTTAGGAACAGTGCAGGAATAGATCAGAAAGCAGCACAAATAGGAAGTTGCTGCAGTATTCAACACAAGTAGGGCAGATCCCACACCTAGCGGTAGATGGCCAAGGCAGCACAAAGCAAACCCAATGGTGTTTCTCTAGACTTTTTTTTCTCACATTTCTTTGTTAGGGCATTTTTTTACTTAGTAGTTTTTTGCTTGTATATTGAGATTCCCAACTTGGTGGTCGCTGTGTGTGTGTGTGTGTGTAAGAGAGAGATTTCTTATGCGTGCTTTTTCTTTCTTCTTTGGCTTGTCTTTGTTTACCTATTTGTGAGAGAGAGAAAGAAAGGGCATGGAGTTGGAGGGTGGGGAGGTAGAAAGACTCTGGGAGGAGTTAGAGAAGGGGAAAATTATGATCAGGATATAGTGTCTGAAAAGAAATTTCAATTGAAAAAAAGACAGAAAGAAAATTGTTACAGTCATCAGAGGAGAAGATGATAGCAACCTTAATAATGACAATATAAATGGGAATAGAAGAGAGACAAATAAAGAGAGCAACTTAAAAAATATAAAATGTAAGACTTGTTGAGTCTCTTCAGGCTAGGAGATGGGGGATGGTGGAGAACAGGCAGTTCTTTCTCCTTGTGACAGTTTCTTTGAAAGCTGGGACCGTTCACTAGCTAGAAAATTGGGATAAAGCCAAGATGTTTGAAAAAAAGGAGATTCATTTTTTTGAGGGCATAAGCTTTGTGAGACTCCTATCCCCCAATTTTTTTCTTTTTAAAAAGAGAACACGAGAAATCAGATGATGAAAAGACGAAGGATAGCTAGTTCAGAGCTATAAATAAAAAGTGTGGACATCACCAGCAGAGATGACAAGCTGAACGTTGAGAACGGACAGCCCAGTCTACACAAGATTATATGTCAATATCGTTCAGTGAACATGGTACTAAAACCTTTTCCTCCTCAAGATTCAGCTCCAGTCATCTTTGAACCTTACTGCCTGCCACTCCCACACCATATGTCTTAGCATGAAATGATATCAAAATACGATTTCCAGATTCTGTCGGACTCTAATATTCCCCCTTAAATGTCCTGTCTAGTGAACACTCACTCAACTCAATCCTAAACTCTAAATGAAACACCATGCTTTCTGAGAAGCCTTTGGCAATCTGATCATCCTCGTTTATATGGTAGGTAAGGCTCATTGTTCATTCCTCTTTCACACGACAGTACCTTACTAATTGATAGACATTTTCCTTCACTGGACAGAATATTCCTAGGAGGGAAAAACCACATCCATACCAGAAAAGCTACTGAACCTCCCTCTGCAGACAACACCAGTGGCCCCACTTTACAACCCCTGACTACTGTTAGGAAAACAGGGAAATTTCTTAGCTATGAGGTAATATTTTCAGTATAATCCACGAAGAACTTCACTGTGTTCTCAGACCACTGGTACTTGCATCAGTATAATTGATTTGAAAACAGTATAATTATTTATAGCAATGACTAGGAATATATTACCTTTTTAGTGAAAATGTGACTATTTCACTGAAGGCAAAATATGAAAAGGAGAAACTGAAACAGTAAAAGGCAGTAGCAAGAGAACAAGGATAGACAAGGAGACATTAGAGCAGCCATTTTCAACCTGTGGGTCACAACACCTATCTCCAAAATATTTACATTACGATTCATAACAGTAGAAAAATTAGTTATGAAGTAGCAATGAAATAATTTTGTGGTTGGGAGTCACCACAACATGAAGAACCGTATTAAAGGTCACAGCATTAGGAGGGTCGAAAACCACTGTATTAGAGCATCACAGTATAACGTCTCAGGACTGGGCAATTTAGCCCAGGAGTAGAGATTGACAGAGCAATTGCCTAGCATTTGTAGGGCCCTGGTTTGATTACCAGAACTGAAAACTGAGCATGATTCAATAAATACCTAGCCGAGAGAGCTACTGTTTGCTTAGTTTTCAACATACAAAAACACATTCCTTAGAAAACAAAACAAAACAAAAACCCAGAAAGAAGGATTTCTACCTGGAAAATATCTGAAAGAAAATACTAATGGAAAAGAAAAAGAAAAACAGGACCCCAGTGGTCCAAATGATAATACTCCATCCTGGACGCATCAAGTCATTGGGCAATGGGTTATTTGTTTTTGCCTGCTGAGCTCCTTCCTCAGGAGGGATGCTATAAAAATACTTATTGGAGTGGCATCAAAGGAACTTTCAGTTTGACTCTGGTTAATTGTATAAGAAGCATTTCTGAAATTCCCTTTTCCCCCTCATCATTAGAGGTGGGATATGTGGGCATTTTCCCTAAGACACAGATAGATAAAGTCATATGGTCTAAAAGTTTAATAACTTATGGTTATCAAATGGAAAGAAAGAGGGTTGTGGTTGGTTTTTCAAACTGGCCAAACTTTCTTGAGGGAACTGTCTAGTTTTTATTCTTGATAAATAGTTCAATGACCATGAGTTTGTGTGAAATAATGCTAACAATCATAAAGCAACCGATTTATAGGGATTAAGAACAAGCCTTTAAGACAGAAGTCAAAGATGTACCAAGCAGATTGATGCTGGTTTCCTATTCAGTAGGAGCTGAGAAGAAATCCCACCCTGACTTCATCTATTGAATCTACCAAGAGGATAGAAACGTGAAAAGCTTTTAATCCCACACCTTCCGGTAATCAAACCGAAGATGCCGAAGTCTCCATGATTCAATCCTATTGCTATTTAGTAGTCACAACTGTGGCTTATTATTTTAAACATTCCCAATTATCCCATGTGGATTTTGTTTTAGCTTACTAACATCTTTGAAATAATACCCTTTTCTTCCCTATATGTGGTGACCGTGTATCCTGTACTAAGAAGCAGGCGAAAACCCTTTTTTCACTTTTTAGTTCTGCCATGGGAACACTGTGTGATGCTGGCCCTGGAGGATTTTCCTTTCTTTTCTTTCACTTCAAACTTTTACAAATTAATTATTATTTTTCTTTTAAACTTTGAAAGATTTAAGTAATGCAGTAATAAGAATAACGCATATCCAGTTCATCACTTCCCAGTAGAAATCTGGTTAGGCGGGGCAGCCGAGTAGTAGAGGCCAGAAGTATAAGGCTGTGGGTTAAATCTTAGTACTTCACGTTCAGGTGTGTGGCCCATGGCGATAATGCAGGAATGTCAACAATGCAGCCGTACATTCTAGATTTTGTTCAGTAACGGGCTATGAATGTGACATTTGCAAGATATTATTACCTAGCTCGCCATTTCAATTTATGTGAGCGCCCTCTACAGTGTTCATACCAGGATGAAACTGCCCAGTGGAGGAATTTCTATTAAACAATGGAGGACTCAGCTTTGTTGGATGCACACTAGAAAAAGCAATTATATTAAACCTGCCAAAATCATGTTATTATTAAAATAATTTCTGGGACAGGAAGTCGCTTCTGTCTATCAGGTCCCCACCAGGAAACAGAACATGGATACAAATACAATTTGAGAGTAGTTTAATATAAAGACTAAGTGGCAGTGTCGAACATGAGCTCCTAAGATTTCATGGAGCCCACGCCAGGGTGAAGTGTCTGGAGTGGGGCACAGATGTCATAGCCCAGAGACGAACCCTAGTGAAATGGCTGCAGCCTGCTGTGGCCAACAGGGAGGTGACCTGACAATGGGAAGCTCAGGGAACAAACTCGGTCTCTCTCTGCACTTGCCTGCACATCTCCAGCTGGGCTTTCTGATTAGTGGAAACCCAATGACAATGGGTTTCTGATCCTACTGCACGTACTGGCTTTGTAGGAGCCTAGGCAGTTTGGATGCTCAACTTACTAGACCTGGATGGAGGTGGGGGTTCCTTGGACTTCCCACAGGGCAGGGAACCCTGATTGCTCTTCGGGTTGAGGAGGGAGGGAGACTTGATTGGGGGAGGGGCAGGGAAATGGGAGGCGGTGGCGGGGAAGAGATGGAAATCTTTAATAAATAAATAAATAAATAAATAAATAAATAAATAAATAAATAAATAAAGAGACCAAAGGATCCTGTCAGTTCATCCCTCAAACCCCACAATTGCTTTAGCACATACAGTGAGTGAAGAAAAAGGAATGGCTCTGACGTCACCATTTTCCTCTAAACCCAACCACTAAAACTCACCTGAATAAGGGGAGCCATTAGTAAACATGTGTGAACCTGAGAGAGGAAGAAACTGTATCAAAATATTGAAAAGTTTAATAAACCATCTCAAATTGCATGTCTTATACACATTGCAGACAATCCAGCCTGTGCTCTCTGTTCAACACCACGCTCAGAGCACCTGTGACGTCTACCATCCCGCCTGCCATCATGATCCAATGGCGTTCACAGTCCTCTGTCTGGGGAGACAATGGAGATCATCAGAGTTAAGGCTTTGAAGAAGGTTTTAATCCACACGCCAGCTTTTATTATCTTAATTTTCTATCACATTATTGTCAAAGCTCCAAATTCTCGCTAGCATCAAAAGTCCTAGGAAAGCCAGTTTTAAGACCTCATGGCTTCCCTGCCCTTTTAACTGCCTACCACACAGTGACACCTTCCACTACATGGCATTTTTTTTTTCCTACAAATTTCACGGGGCCTTTCTTTATTCAGATGCTCTGGGTATAAATAAGTCATTTTCTTTTGTCAATTAAAGACCCTAACTTTGGTTAAATTGTACTGGAGTTAGCCTCGGGTCTTAGATTATAAACACATTCACTTTTCAAGACATGTTGAAAGTTTCACTTCTCCAGCCAACACACACTGATCATGTAATACCCACCAGACTCTGGCCTAGATACTTTTACAGGCTGAGAAATCAGTTCTTACCAAAATTAACACTGGCTTTCCACCGCAGTGAGTCAGTAATTATCCCAAAGGTGGGCAAAAGTGTGTTTAATAACAGTCCTAGAGACAGCTAAGGACATTTGCTGACAGGCGGTCACGATCCTGTCCCCTGGCAGCCGGTGGCAGCCCCTTCCCTAATTTTATCCAGCTTGTTCTGAGATTGGATATAATATGGTATCTGATAATGAGCCTGAGTCCTCTCAGCTCTGATCCAGGAGACAGCCAGTCAAGTGTTCTGCTGCCTTTGCCTCTCAGGATGGCCCCCTGCTTTGAAATGCCAGCCCCTGAGTACAGCAGCCTTGCCTCAAATAGATCAAATAGGAATTTGTCCCTGCAGGGTTTTTTTTCCTCTTATTTTGAGCTGGGGGAGGACACTTTTTTATGCCTGGTCCTGCCTGAAATAGCACATAGCAATCTCTTGTTCTCAGAGACAAGGCAGGCGAGCTGGCATAGGGTCTCCTTCTCATGCTGTGTAAATGTCAGCTTTGCATTAAGAAAAAAAAACCTATTATAAAATGCATCATACAGTGAGGTTTGCCAAAAGGGGGAGAAAAGGGGAAAAGGGGGTAGAACTGGTTTTCTACATGCATGTTTTAATGATTTTGGAAAACTGTCAACCTGGATCAAAAAAATATTTAAATCTGACAGTTTCCCGCTAAGGCCATAATGCAAAGTCTGGAGAGAATTAAAGTTCAAGAAACTTTCTATTTTCTTGGTAAGTCCAACAAATAGAAAACTCTATTTCACTAAAACCCTAAACCTTCATGATGCTTATTCACGCAGGCTTTTGGGGGAGGCTTTTTTTTTCAAATAGCCACCGAGGGCGTGTACTTGGGCACACGTGCCATTATAAATGACAACTTTGAAAAGTCAGGGCTTCTGAGCACGAAACACACTTAGGAACATCGCAGAAGTGAGGAGCAGAGAAGAATCTCCCAACAGGGAGAGGCAGAACCCCCTTCTCAGCAAATCAATCTGGGACTTGCAAAGATCTCCACTCTATTTCTTAGCAACCCTCGTAAACACTGTACGACATCCAATACCCGAGATTTTTCACCATGTTAATCTCCGAGTACTCGATTCAATTAAAGATTAGGCTTCTCAATTGTAGTTTTAGTACACAGCGGGCTGCTAAATTATGATTATCAGTGGCTAAGTGTGCTTGCATCAGCACAACGCCGGGAATGAGCATGAATCATTTATTTCCATTGCTATGACTGCTCTTCTCCGAGGCGCTGCTCTCTGAGTTCGAGGGGTTTGGAGTTCATTGGAATTCTACGGTTAACACACAGCTCGGAGACCTCATTTATGAAAATTCCTTTAAACCTTTCACCACTTTGACAAATCCAGTCCAAGTTCACTGAGCCAATTCAAAAGTAGCTCTCAGCCTTTTTTATAGGTTTTCAATTACACTAGCGCAGCACCCCAGAGCCACAGGGTTTGAAGAAGTGCAAGTGAGATGTAGAGAGACATGGATTCCTTTTCAAGGGCCTCGGATGAAAGCAGCACTCCCCAGATTGGAGCCAGCGGGTGGAAACTGTGTCCATCTTGAACTCTCTGTGTCCTACTGACGCGGCCATCAGATAATTTACACATTGGCTCATGTTTAGTTATTTACCATATGGTATATGGGATGACTTGTTTAGCTTTTCGGGATTTGCTTTGCGAAAAATAAATATTGGCATATTACTTCACGCTCCAGTTGCCCTAGATAGAGTTTTCTTTATTTAAATTGCTCAAAATGTTGTCTGAATTCATTAATCGTCCTGATACACAGCATGGAACAGCAGGGTTTACTTTTCCTGTGTGGATCTGGGAACATAATTTCAGGCAGGTCAACGGGCCCTCTAGAGTGAATGTTGCAGAGTGTTTGTTTACATTGTGAAGATATGTCTTTGCCAAGGCCCCTTCTTATTGGCTTAATAAAGAGTTGAATGGCCGATAAGTAGGCAGGAAAAGGTTAGGTGGAACTTCCAGGAACAGAGAGGACTCTGGGAAGAAGAAAGGCAGAGTAGCCAGTCAGACTGAGAGGAAATAGTAGGTACAAGATGAAAGACAGGTAATGGCATGGGGCAGAATGTAGATTAATATACATGGCTAATTCAAGTTATAAAAGCGAGTTGAGACAAGCCTAAGCTAAGGCCAAGCTTTCATAATTAATAAGAAGCTTCTGCGTGGTTATTTGTGAGCTGACGGCCCAAAGAAACACCTCCTACAGGTGAAGATGGCATATGTTGGTCAAATTGAGGTTAGGCCTAATTCTGTTTTTTTATTTCCGCACTTTTCTTTTACACTTATTTATTTGTGTGTGTGTGTGCGCGCGCGCGCGCACGCACTCACGCACATGCATGCATGCGTGTGTGTATATACATGTGCCACAGCCCTCATGTGCCACAGCACTGAGGTCTCACCTGTGTAGAGGTCAGAACATAACTCATAGGAGTCAGTTTTCTCTTTTAACCATGTGGGTAGTGGGGACAAAACTCAAGTCATCAGGCTTGGCAGCCGCCATCTCTATCCAGCAAGTCATCCTGTTGGCCTTCAAGGCGTTCCCCTTATTATTACTGAAGATTAATTTTATTTTTAATTGTGTGTGTATATATGTGTGCTCCTGAGTGTGTGTGTGTGTGTGTGTGTGTGTGTGTGAGAGAGAGAGAGAGAGAGAGAGAGAGAGAGAGAGAGAGAGAGAAAGAGAAAGAGAGAGAGAGATCAATGCAGGTGTCTCTAGAAGCCAGCAGAGGGTGTCAGATCCCCTGGAAATGGAATGGCAGGAGGTTGTGAACTGCTGGATGTGGGTACTGGGACCTGAACTGGTGTCCTCTGCAAGCAAAGTATGTGCTTTTAACAGCTGAGCCATCTTTCCAGCCCCTCAATCACCCTTTAAATGGGCTTGCGGTAACTATATTCTTTTTCCTATTTTTAAGGGTTTTTACTACTTAGATGAACCACCGATAACTTCTCCTGTTTCAAACCTGATTTTGTTTTTTACAAATTGGTATGGTTTACGAGAGTGGCAATCTTTTAGATGTGGTTGAATGGATTGTTTTAAGTGACATTTATCACTGAGGATAAAGCAAACAAGCAAAAACATGCTTTTAACCATTTAGGAGCACTTGCAGACATTAAATATTGCATATGCAAAGATGATTGCACTCAGGATGTAAATCTCCCATCTTCTCAGGGGGAGGAAAGCCAACTGGAAATCACCCGCAAACAGAGCTCATGATGACTCTAACAGCTCTCAGCTGCAGCCTGCCTTTTCCTTGTGTGTTAACGCTCTGTATGTCAATAGGCTTTTGGTAACCTCAGTAAGAGGTCTGTCTAGAGGATGACTCTTTGGGTTTGGTTCATCCTCCTGTTTGTTTTCCTACCCTGGAAAGAGTATTTCGGTTTAACATAGTAGAGTTCTTGGCATAAGAGAATGAAATCAAAGATAAGCAGTAAATGTGTAGGCTCAGTACCTAGCTGTGCAACTTCTCGCTTCCTGGCTGTGGAGGTTTCCAGTGTGACCCAAAAATGGGGCTCTGTGACTCTGGACAGAGGTAAGGGGTGGGAACTAGAGGCTGTGAATATGGTATGCTAAGTGTGGACAGGCTAGCCTCCATATAACAAATACTTCAGTCCCTAGGCTTGCAAATACCATCCTTCATTCATTTCCCACCTTCTGAATGCCCATGGCATACTACAGCAGGAACGCTATAGCTACACTACATCCTATAACATGAATAAGAAGGATGGCAAAGCTTCCTTCCTTATTCTCTGACCCGATTCGCAGAGCATACAGAGCCACAGACATCTCCGGTCCAGTCAAGAGCTGAGGTTTATGCTAAGTGCTGAGTGAGTCCGATGAAGAAAACTTGGTAAATCTGGAGTCCAAGTTTACAGTCCACTACAGTCCAGTTTGGGGCCACAAGCAGCTGGCGAGCATTGGAAATGTGGCTTGTCTGGGTTAAGTATAAAATGCACATCAAATTTCAATGGCTTAGTGTGCAAAAAATAAGAAGAATGTGAGGTATCTGGTTAATGATTTAGAACACGTGGAAACGTTCCAGCTGTAGATGCTCTGGGTTAAGGAAGAGGTTATTAAAACCAGCGTCACATGTTCGCTTTTCCTTATAGTATGCCTACTAGGGAACGTGAAATCACCTATTTGTTTTGCATTCATGGGATTTTTACCTTTTTGTCTGTAAGAGGGAAATTCTAGGGAGGTTCTGGGAGGCTGTCTCAAGAACAGGCCAGCAACAGGGAAAAGTGCCCATGGTAAGAAGAGGAGACAGAGACTGGCCATGTTGCTGCCTTCTGAGTTAGTCTGTCTGCTGCATTCATTTGCACCAAAGGGAGCCAGAGAAGAAAATCCAAGATAATAACATCTCCAGTAAATTAGGAGCAGCTTGTGGTTTAAAAGGGAACAATTCTCTACTGGGGGCCAGACCAACTGGTTAACCCCGTCTTCACCCCATCCGAGGTTAATTCTTTTGGCCACTCTGACTTTCCCATCTGCAAAGAGGAGACTGATCAATTCCTCTGTCTGCTTGCCCTCCCCTCACCCCCATTTCTGTAAACAAGATCTCTGGAGGAGACAGTGGCTTGTGACTACAGTTCTGAAGCAGCAAAGAGCAGAGAAACTGCAGCAGAAAATTCTGTATGCTTCTGTATTCATTAACCCTAATGCTCATGTAAATAGCTGAGCGCCTCCTGGACAGATGCAAGTACCACAAACTTAGCCTCCATATCTGTCAGTGCACTGATGTGTCTGTGCTTGGAGGACAAAGGTTAACCTACAACAATTCATATCTTCAGGTGGGTCACCAGGAGAACTGGCACTCATTTTTGTTGTTGAGGATCTACTTGGCTAAAATTTTCAACGTGTGAATTGTACCTGGTAGTGGGAGTTCACATTGAGATGACCAAACCAGGAAAGCCACGCCTAATGATGCTAAATGCTCACTGTGTGAGCGAGGGACAACTGAAGGAGAATGAGCAGAGACCTTAGAGCCTAGAGTGCTGCCCGAGTCTGTGCTGGGGTCACTGGAAGAGGCTTCTGCAGTAGAAGCAGCCGCTTAAACGACTTTCCACAGGAAAGGTTGAGGGAGGCTCCAATTTCCATAGCTCAGCGTTGACTCTACAGTAGGAGGCAGGGCACACAGAGGCATCCTGAAGTAGTGGACAAAGCGATTCTGACTTTAATTGCATTTTATCACATGCTTGCTGGAGATCTTAAGTTCTGGCCATTTACCTCATTTACAATGGCTTAAAAGAGTTTGTGGCACAGGTCGTAGAGAGCTGGGTAACTATGAAACACTTTCCAAAAAACACTGGCAAGTGACAAATACAAAATAAATGGTTACGTGTGATATTTAGTAAACATCCAACTATCACCTTTCTTCTGGGTCAGTTTTTAAACTTTCTATATAGGTTACAGGGTCCATGGAGTCATGGGAAATCAACAGGAAGTAGGATACAGGTATGTTTGCACATCTCTTTTTTCTCAAAGACAAGATTCCATGACTCTTATGAGAACCTTAGATGAAAAACATAGGTTAAGCAGCATTGAGCTCTGTGGCTTGCAGTGTCTGTTTCCTTCTGGAAATGTAGAGTGTGCATGTGAATGGCTCTCAGAACCAAGCCTTTCTTGTCTGCTCCAGAAAACAAAGCAGTAAAAACACTAGGAACAACAAGCCCTCAGAAAGGAACTGGCGTTTTCAAGGTAGTTCTGAGGTAGGGTGCCGGAATCATCCCTTCTGGGTATCTTTTCCATTAACCAGTTTGCCAATGGTTGGGGTGAATGTGCTAGGATGTTTTTGAAATGATTTATTTTTATTTGTGTATGCGAGGGGTGGTATGTACATGTGAGATTGCAGTTGCCTGTGGAGGCCAGCAGGGGGTGCTGAATACTCTGGAGCTGTGCCACCCAGTATGGGTGCTGTGAGCTGAGCTAGGGTCCCCTGAAAGATCACAGAGCTCTTACTACCACTGTTCATCTCTCTAGCACCACGTTTTATTCTCCAGAGGCAGTCATTTAACCTTAAAACAGCACTAAAAACATAGTGTGTAATGAAATGGGAGATTCAAGTCCAGGCTTGTTTTGATTGGTCAGCCACCTAGGCGAATTCTCCTGCCATCTGGCCACCACTAGGAAGACGTTTGCAGGGAAACTCGCAGTTGCAACTCTCTGTCTTTGTTTCCTCGCCGGAAACCAAAGACTTCATTCATGAGTCTGCCATGAGAATTAAATAACCAAGTAACTAGAAGGCATCTAGCAAGCACCTAGCGCAGACCACCACAGACCTCACAAAAGCAGCCACTGGTTATCCTCCTTTGTGGTAAGAGCAATGATTCTTCTGATCTCCAGGCCATAGATGTTAGTCCGGCAATTTCCATTGGGTTGCTTCATTTTCAGGCTCTATCTTAATGTAGTCATTAGGGACTAATTAAAAGCCAATCATGAAAAAAAACTTTTGATAAACTATCTGAACAGCAACTTCAAAGAGCATCTGACGTCATGCCTAACATTCTGAGCTACGCTTGTGAGAATCAAGTTCAAGGAAACCAGATAAACCCTAAGAGAAAATAACCTCTGAAAACCTCTCTTAAAGTTGAAAGATTCAGGACGCATGTGGTGTGAACAGCCATTAGGCTAAGCAGAGTGGTCTCGTTCTTCAGCCATATGTGGGGAAGACTGGCGTGCATACGGAAGGCTATATGGGAAGGTGAGTTGTGATTCAGGGCACATATGAGGAGGTAGACATCAACGATTCTCAAGAAAAAAATAATGGGGTTGAGTTTGAAAAGATAATAGATGCACTAATACTGTCTTTATTATTGCATCAAGAATATGCAAAAAAGATGCAATCATATCCCACTGAGGCAAGAGCTCATGTAAAAGCCAGAAGGTGATGCACGTCAGTCAATACGAACACATCTTTCCTTCTCCTCTCTTGTACCCTCAGAAGGCAAAGCCCACACCACAAGACCTTAGGACCCAAGGTTCACAGCCTGGACTTCTCCCCAGGGCAGTGACAAGGTTGTGAGTGCTTCTAGTTACACAGCCTGGCTGCATCTACTGCTCCAGAAAGAGAACCTGTAGCTGTGGAGAGAATGGACCAGAACGGAGACTGGAGGTATCATCTTCCGGAGCCTCGTAAAGTGAAGCATTGATGGTTTACAAGGAGAAATAAAGATTTGAAATCGGGGCGGGAGGCTCCTGTGTGTGACTGGGGGAAAGGGAAAAGAAGAAGTTTGACCTAGTTTCAAGGTTTGGAGCCAAGGGATGCAGTGAGCGGGCATAGTTTTCAGAAAAGACAGACGGAATAGGTGTCTGCTATGTCTCCTTCTACAGCACCCACTCTCTCTTCTTTTTGGTATTTTCTTTTTAAGCCAGTCTTAGCACCATGCAGAACAGGGGCTCTGACCTGGCTCTCTCGAGTTACCCTATTTGTCCCTTCCCACTTGAGTAGGCGTAGATTGACACTTGGTTTCTGTTACTCACGAAAAAGCATGATCCCTAAGAATTTCTATTTCAAAAAAAAGTAAAGTTATTTTTTAGTAAGTGATGTATTAGAAGAAAGAGAGATAAAAACCTTATGTCACTGTGACAGGAGTGACTCAAAACGTTTCAGTCCACAAAAGGCACTTAGGGATTTTATAGCCAACTCTACCCTGAATAATGAAAAGCCAGAGCAGACTGCTTTAGAAAATGTTACTGCACCAGATAATGGCACGTTCACTCATTCAATTAACATTTATTGAGTATCTTCAGGGTTCTTAGGCTTGGGCAATAAAACAAGAAAATACTATAAAAGTGTACGCTGGGGTTTAAGCTGGTCCATCCAAGGCTTGTCCACAAAGCACTGCTGTATGTGCTGTTCAGACTAATTGCGTGAAGTCCCCGAAGCCAGGTGTTCTGTCTGGCCCAACAGCTGCCTTTGATAGCGAGGACACCACCTGAATTTCAGTCTGGCTACCTATATATGAGGCAGATGAAGCAGCGATTTGAATATGTCTTCAGGAGAAAGACAGAACAGATGTGTCTCGAATTCCATTCCTTTCTAGTGAAATGTCCGCTAACGTTTGTGAAGGAATCCAGATGAGGCATTGTGCAAGCCTGCCTTTTCTCTCTTTGCCTTCCATGAGAAAACCTGACTATTCTGTGGGTTTAACTTTTATAAATGCACCTATGGTTCACTGTAAGTATGTCTCACTTGCTGCCTCCTGCCTACTTCACGGTGGCCAGGCCCAAATTAATTGTCAAGCGTTCTTCTGCAGTGGGCATTTGATGATTCTGGCACCCTCAACTAGCCCTGCTGCTAGTGGTGATGTTCCTGAGGATGCATTTACTGACTCCCCTATTGCATGCCACCTTGGGGAGGCTGAAAAGCAACGCTTCTGGTTCAGGAACAAGCATGGCCCCCTGGCTAGGCCAAATGGGTCTGCTATGCCAGATTCAAGGCCGGAGATTGGCTCCTTTCTCCAGACACCTAGAATTGCTCTGGCCATGCTAAGTCAGGTCCTCCTGATTTTCTTGTAACTTCTTAAGGCCTCCTGGAATGTTGGTTTGTCTATCCACAGTAGTCCAGGAAAATACGAACCCTAAGTAACAGCTAATATGCACAACAGACTCTAGCTTAATAAACTACGTTTGCCTTCATGCTGCCTCCTTTCTGGGACTGATTTTTTTTCTTTCACCCACAAATGAATCACTTATGGATTTCTCCATTTCTCATAAGAGCACAATCCTCCTTTAAGTCTCTTAAGCTTTTCTAAATCTCAGAGTGATTTTGACCCTGTGCTCCCGCCAGCCATATTATCAGTCACCTGACCCTAAATCTGGATCCTCCTCGATAGATCCCTTGCTTCTTATATTCCATAAACACCCTTCACCTCTTTCCAGCCATATCCTGCTGATTCTGCCACCAGTGCTCCCACCCCCAGTCTGCCATCCTATAAGGATAGACGTACGTTCTTTACCACCATGGTGCCATTCTTCTGAGATAATGAAGCAGCGGGCAATTCTCAACTTACACGCTGAGTGCGCCATAACCACGCAAGCTCTACGATTCTGTTTCATGAGTTAGTCCTCAGCAGAATGTTCCTTCTAGGAGCAAGTATACTCACATGTCTCAGATTTACTCTTCAAAAAGCTATGTTTTTATTTCAGTTCCTTCCCAGCTCAGGTGTTGTCTTTCTAACCCCCTCAAATCTGGGGTGAACTTTGAATTTGATAGGCCAGTGAGAAAGTAGTGACCGCGTTTGCAGATACTCAGCACTGTTGGCTGCTCAACTGCTCCCTTCACTGGTCTCTGAAGATGGAAGGGAGGTTCATGTCCCAGTTCACCCATGCATTTTGGTAAGAGCCTGACAACAGGCAGACAAGTAGTCAAGACAATCCAAGATCAAAGGTCATCCTCCCAGCTGACTAATGATATCATCTACAGGAACCCAAATTGGATTAGCAGAACCTAGACCAAACTGCTGACCAACAGAACCATGAACTTTAGTAGGTGTTTTAGCAACTAAATTATAGAGTCAACGGGTAACTGATATGTTTATTTTCCTCATAGTCCTTCACAGTTATTATTTAATTCTTGGGCTCTCAATTCTAACATGTCTTCTTTCATGTTCTGCATCATTATTTAAAATTTTAGGTATCCTATTCTCTTGCTTATAATTTTATTATGAGAAAAACGCACACACGTGTGTTTGTGTGTGTGAGTGTGTGTTTATGTGTGTGTGATTTATTTTATTGTTTTCGTTATGTGCATATGTCTCTGTGAATGGGTGCCATGAGTGTGCAAATACTGGCGGAGGCCAGTAGGGGGCGCTGAATACTTGGAAGCTGGAGTTAAATTGTGAGCCACCTGGAAAGGGTGCTGAGAACAGCACTCAGTGCCCTTAACCTCTGAACCATCTCTCTGACCCGTTTATAATTTTATATTCTACACATACCCAAAATGAATATACAATAACTGTTTAAGAGTCAAGTAGAACCTTTGCAGGGCCCAGGCATCAATGAACAATCTTTCTTTTTGGTCATTAATTTTATTTATGGTTCTGATTATTTTTCTTGAATCGAGTTCTGATTTTGAAGCTCTAGCTAGCATAGAAATCATTATGTATCGCAGGTGACCCTTGACCTTGTAGTTATCCTCCTGCCCCCTACCTCTCAAGTGTGGGAATTACAAGTTAAATGTCACTATGTCCACCTATGATCATTACTTTCGAAGGCTTAATAAAAGAATTAAGTTTCCAACCATAAAATATAAAGTCTATTACTGTATTGGAAAAGAATGCATAGTATATATCTAAGAAACAAAATTAGGTATTCATTTCAGGAATTTTTACTTTGCAAGTAAATTTACATATCAAAAAGCAAAAGTAAACAAGTGTATGCAGGTTCACATTGCACAGAAACAGTTGTTTGATTTTCCCCGTACATTATCTGTCTCAGAAGACACATATTTCTCCTATGGGATTCGCATCTGTAACCTGAAAGATTGCCAGACTCTAGGCTTTTACTCTAAGAGTGTCACCGATCCTCATGTGGCTCTTCAATTAAGATTTTGCATTTAAAAGAGAAAGTCCCTTGTGTTGTTTCTAATGATGCACCTGCTACTTGGGAGATTTCTTCTTCTCGTAAGAAACAACTTAAATCTGGCAAGACACATGGCTCCAGGCTTTCTCTGATAATATCAAAGAGCATTTGTAGGTTTTAGATGTTTGTGTGGGTTTCCCTCCTCCCGGGCGCAGTGAAGTCCCTCCAAGTCCTCCCAAAACAACAGTGCTCGCAGATTTTTTTTTTTGGCTTCTACTCTCTGTTTCCACTGTACACCTGCACTGCACAGCTGTCTGGACTCAGCAGAGCTGTGATACGGCTCAGAAAAATCCACTCGCTTCAGCCACTTCCTTTCAGATGTGGACAAGTAGGACGCATCACATTAACGAATGCAGTATCGTTTTGGATCATTCAAACCTTGTAAACTCTCTTCGTGAAATGCTTCGGGACAATAACGCTTATGTTCGAACGGATAAAAGCTCTCATGCAAGCCTCCGTTTTTAATCAATTACTGCCATTAATGGTGTTCTATGACCCTTCAGAAAAGCACGATCATCATCTTTCCTGATTCTAGACCTAAGAGTGCATGTGCATTTGATTACGGTCGATCCTCAGCTAACACTCCCTTAGAAAGAGACTTCTGTGATCATCCCCCAAAATGTCACACATTCTTCTATTAGTCGTAAGGACAGTTTACAGGTGTCTCCCGGCACTTTGCTATGCAGAAAGTAATTTAATATCACGACACATCAGAATCAGCCAATAGACATTGCCTCCCAGGTGTGTACGCATTAGCATACTGCCTTCCCACAATTTGCTCTCTTGACTTTTAAATTTTTCAATATGTACAAATGAAATACAGGTTTGAATCTATTCCCGACTGAGATGTCTGCTTCATAATGAGAAATAGGTTTTCTGCCTGTTTGCGGATTCAGCACCAAAAGGATGCCTGACCATAATGTGTTTAGAGCTGACACCTTGGAGAACTGACATCTGCACAACTGTAATCCTCCTAAACCTCCCCAGATAGCCCTTATTTAATTTTGCAAACTGTACCCTGGCAGGGCTCCACAGCACGTTTGTGTGTGGCGAGACTGTCCTGCAGTGGCGGTTCTTTCTTCTTAGGGGCTCTTTGATGGACACTTGTCAGTAACAACCCAGAGGAGTGGGGCCCCACCTTCAGCAAGTGAAAAACCAGGGCACGGATAGCAATGCTTCCTTAATTAACTTTCCCAAGGAAAGCAATGTTCCCACAGGAAAAAACAACACGTTTCCACCCTCCTAGCGGCCCATTGGAAATGAGCAACAATGCAGTTGCCTTTTTGTCTCCTGAAGACTTTCTTTGCTGCAAGCAGTAGCGTGTTCCTCAAAGAATGCTAGTATTTCCTGTGGAAACTGTATGGCTGCCAGAACTGGCTCGGAATATTCCCCCTTTTCTTTTCGTAAAAATGAAATAAACAAAACGTGGCATTTGACAATAGCCAACACTGGCTTCATCCCCACTTACCACCTGCAGACGAAAGTCACCGCCACGGAGAGGGTCGGGAAAGAAACCTTCCCTATGACATGGACATGCCCGGGACTCCGGACAGCGCCGGGAGGAGGAGCTGAGGCTGGACGGGGCAGCCTGGGTGCCACGGGGCTGATGGGCCGGGGTCTCCCCTCGGGCAGCGACACCACCCGGAATCCCCTTCACGTTTGTTATTGTTCTAGTTACTAGTGTGGCTATCACTATGCCTTCGCTCCTCCTTGAGAGCTCCTAGGAGCCTTGGCACAGCCCATCCCCGCCTCCGGGACCATCGGAGGTAGCCGCAAGCGAAACGCCGGCGCAAGGGCCAATGAAAAGAACAATCCCCTGCACCGGAGCCAAGGACCGCGAGGCGGGAGCGACTTGGGTCCCCCGGGGTGAAGGCGTCTGGGTGACCCCAGCGAATCTACCCCAGTGACTTTCAGCAGCGGCACCGCGCGGCCCGGGGCAGAAGGGACCCGAGGCACAAAGGGGGCCCCGGGACCGTGGAACCCTCAGGGTATCGCCTGGGTGCAAAGTTGCACGGGCTCATCCGCCACTGCCCGCGTCCCTCTCCTCCCCGCAGCGCCCGCGGGGGACCTGGACTCACCGGAGCACGGAAGGACGGCGGGAAGGATGGACGGACAGACGGCGAGAGCGGCGGGCGCAAGAGACCCGGCGGGCGGCGGAGGCGCTGCCGCGGCCCCGCTACGTCACAATGCGGCCGGGCGGCCGGCGCCGCTCCCCGGGCCCCCCAACGGGCGCGCGCGGGCGGGGACACCCGGGGCGGCGGGGCGCCGAGCCCAGGGACGCGACCACTACGCGGGGCCGCCCGCCCGCCTGACAGTGACTGTCCCTCTGTGTCCCGGCCCGGCCCACGCCCCTCGCCAGCAGCCTCCTTCCCGGGTGTCCCCAGCCGGCGAACCTGCTGCCTCTGCTTACCTCGCGCTTTTACCTCCGCTGCCTTGGCTCTTCTTCGCAGCCTCTCTCCTCTCGTCCCCTCCTACTTTTGGCCCCCTCTTTCCACTTTCTCCCCCTCCTCCCCTCTGGCTTCGCTGTCCCCCCCCTCCACCCCCCGCTTCCCCCCTCTCTTTCTTCCTAGGAAATGAAATCTCCCCTCACCGCGATCCATGAATCAACCGCTGCCACCTCATTGGTCCCCAAACCATTTCAAGGTTCCAGGGTAAAACCGGGAAAAGACACTCTCGGAGAAAAAAGGAAGGTGGCAGTGGTCCTGGGAAACTGTTGTGTCTGACAAGCGTTTTGGCAGAGTGTTGTGCCTTGGCACGGCGTCTTCAACCCCAATCTTCCCCTCTCCAAGTCTCGCCCACCCTGGAGGACTTAACCAAGGAGTAAAGGGGCAGGGCTGGGGGCGTTTTACCCAGAATGTTCTGTACTCCTGAGGGGGTGGTGCTAGAGATTTTGGTCTGAAATGACAGTTAATCCAGCGGTGTTCTAATGTTCCCAGGACGCTGTGATAATAGTAACTTTGCTCTTAACATCCCTGAAGGTGGGGGCAGCAGGGATGCCGCTAGATGAGGCATCAGAGTTGCTGGCAGCAGTGGGTGCCTGCCTCTTTCCTATTTCCGAAACAAAATCCGGGGAGAGTGGGAGCCTTGATAACAACATTGGCTCTCTGTTGCTCCTTGGAAACCTTTAAACGGTTTTGGACAGATCTCTGTTTCAGGCGGGGGACAAGATTTGGAGACTGTCTGAGCAAAGCCATTGGTGACTATGCTCTTGTTCTGGGATATAAGCTGTATGCTTGAGTTTGTCCTGAGGAATGTGTGAGGGAGTAAGCACTGGTCAATTTAGGGTCATCTTGGGTCCCTATCAGCCAGTTCTAGAGGATGGGAGTGACTCTGAGATCCAGGGAAACCCAGCAGTACCTGGGTGCTAGGAACGGAATATGTCCCAGGGTATCTGTCACTGGAATAGACTACTAGAAAGAAGGAAGGGCCTGGCTGGTTAAACGCTGGTACCCTGAGTAATTGAGTGACTGCTGGGATCCATAAGGCGACTCTTACCCAGCTGGAATCCTGCCGGGAAATGCTACCACAAATGAAGGCCACCCCCAGAAATGACAGCCTTGAGTGGTAGCAGAAGACAGCTCCTGTCCTTTCATTCCATTTCCTACTCAAAGACTACATTTCTCCCCTAGGTTTCACCCAACATATCACGGAGTTCTGCCATGTGTTTATATGTAACTTATCACGTATAAGTACACGCATGGAGCGTGGCTTCACAGTTCTAAAAATGCATGTTTTCCCTGGGTAGAAAATATGAAATCAGATGATATCATATGCCACTAAAAATACTTTAAAAATATTGGGTTTAATTTTCTCACATCTGTTTAAAATAAAACGTCTTTTTTTCCTGGTGTGAAGTCTGAGAAGAGCACATCTCTCCTCTCTCCAGCAGATATGGGTGGGGTTAGTGGTTTTTTCTGACTTGGTGGTATACAGGGTACAAATGCTTGCTGATTCCTGCCCTCCTGAATTCGCTGAATCCCTTTCTTGAAAATAAAAATCAGATTTGAATTTATTAAAATCAATTATTAGACTTATAAGTAGATGTCTCTTCCATTTGCCCCAACATCCTATAATTCTAGCATTGAGCCAGATGTTTACATGAGTCAATAAGGAGAGGCTGGATTTTGTTGTATTACAGAAAGTGGATTGCCTGGGGAGAAGAGGTTTTCCTGGCCACAGCAGCCAGCATGCCACAGTGAAAGGCAGAAACCTTTGTGATGTGTCTTCGGCTATTTACCCTACTTTATTTTTTTTTCCAAAGTTCTTTTGTTACTTTTTTTTTCTGCTCCCAACATGTTTTTGATTACATACTCACCATTGTTTCCATGTGATTATTTTTACGCTGTGATTTAAATCTAGGCTTGTATACACTTTCCCACATAGACTGTGTGTTTGCTTTTGTTTGGACTGTTTGTTGGTTTGCTTCTCCTATACAAACCCTTGCCAAATCCAAACCACAAATTGATCCACCAAAGTGTGGCAGTAATGAAGTAGTTCAGTTCAAACAGCTGCTAGATTTTAGATTGGATGGCAGGAATGCTGGCTTCCTCCGCATAATGTTGACTTCTTCCCCCTCAAACTAACCAGCTGATGCTAAGTTTTTCTAACTGCTCATTATTAACATCCAGTCTCTGACAGGCAGTGTCCTAAGGACCGTCTGCTGTGTGTTGAACCAAGAGTGCCTCATTAAACCACAGCCCACAGACCATTTGCCCCTCTTAACTTTCCCTCTACCTGGGCCTGTCATGACACTGGGTGTGCTCCACTTCGTGCTCATGTACTTTGGCTTCTTATGCATTTCTTATCCCTGCCATTCGGTTGTCACTTCCCGCCACAATGACAGCAAGCTCCTAGTACTCACATTTGGATCCTCGGCACTGAGCACATTTTTATACCCGGATTTAGCTACTGAAAATAATTAGTGAAGAAGTGTATCTCGCTGTAGATCATCTGCCAGAGAGCTGCCACGGAACTGCGCGTTCAATTATTACAATTAAACATCTGCCTCCTCTTTCCTTTTGCCCAATTTCCATAATCTATCTTTATGGGTCTATGAGGATTGGCTAAAACTACCACAATCCAGCTAGTGATCAAACAGAAAAGTGTTTTCTATTTTTAAGTGCAGATTTTATTAATAAAACATTCAGCTTTGCAGTTAAGGCTTTTTTTGAGTGAGTGAGTCTGGCTCATTGAAGAGAGGCCTATTTGAGGTCGTCTCTGATTTCTGCTTGGGAACTATAATTTGGTTGCATTGGGCTACTTTTTTTTTATTCTGGAGCCAAGTTTGCCTCATTTGTTTGGCTCTCAGCATGTTTGATCCTAAATTATTTACATCAGGAATCTGATGATAACATCTTATGCAAATGTGTGTGCCTATCAGTCAAGATAGGTTAGGTTGTGCTGTGGTAATGAACAACCACACACATCACCACCCTGAACTCCCACAGATTAGTTTAAAGAATGTATTTCTTGTTCTCATTATACTGCAATTTCAGATCGGCTGCGTGCTGTTTCACAAGTGACTTTGGTTACTCGAAGCGGGGGAGGCTATCTCTAGCATCTCCCGCTAGAAATTAGGTGGCCAATCTCAGACATCTTGCTCACAACTCACTGAGCACCACCAGCCCTGCGGCCCCACCAGATGCCAAGAGGATAAAGGAGCCCAGTCCTGCAGTTCCTCCACTGCACTGGCTAAATAACACTGCAAAGAATTGTGAACACTCTGCCCATGCTGTCGAGCTGTGAGGAAAAATTTCAAAAATATATTCTAGAGTTAACGTTGATTTCTGAAGTAGTTGTGGAAGCAAAAGTAGGGGAAAATGTGACTTTCTCAAATGCTCAGAGACATAATTCTTGAGCATTCTCCCCCCCCCCCCCAGGGAAAGGAAAAATTACAGACAGAAATGGTGTTATGTAGTTTTATGCCAAGGTGTAGGACATGCTCATTTTTTCTTTATATCTTCTTTTCCCTTATTCATTCTTTTATATCCCCCCATTTCTTTGCATGCCCAAACAAAGCCTGAAAGGGATTTGACACCCATCACCTTGCTAATCTCTAAGGCTGATTCTCTCTTCATTCATTTTCAAGTTGGTTTCCCCCCTCCCCCCCCACCACCAATTTGCCATTTCTTACCTTCACCTTTCGTTGGTTTGCTTCATCTTAGCACCTGGAATAAAGCTCTAACCGGGTGTCTTAGTGTCTTGTCCTATGGATGTGATAAAATATCCTGCTACAAGTGATTCAATGGAGAAAGGGTTTTGTGATGGCTCACAGTTCAAGGGTACAGCCATTGAGGCAGAGAATTCAAGGAAGAGGGAAGGAGACAGCAGGTCATAGCATCCACAATCAGGAAACAGAAAGGGATAATGAATGCGCTCAGTTAGCTCTCTCCACCCCGCTCCTCTTACTGTGCATGTATAGTCATTCCTATATAAAGGCCAGAGGAGTACCCTGGATGCTTTCCTCTATTTCCCCTACCTGTATTTTATGAGACAATACCTTTTCACAGAAATTGGAGTTTACTGTTTGGTCTAGGCTGGTGTCCAGAAAGCTCCCAGATCTGTCTCTGTTCTCCAAAACACTGGTCTACAGACACAGATGTCTGACGTTTTATATGAGTGCTGGGGGTGATTTGAAACCAGGTCCTTTTGCTTTTGCAGCAAACGCTAGCCCTTGCCTATCTCCCCATCGCCCATCACTGTGTATAGGCCAAGACCCAAGCCAAGCAAATGGTTCTGTCCGCTTGTAATTGGGTCTTCCTACCTAAGTAATCTAACCAACAAAATCCCCCACAGGAATGCCTGCAGACTAAATAATCCCTCACGCTGTCTGTCCCCTCCTCCTTGTGCTAAACATAATACGCATGCTGAGTTTCCAGGCTATGTAGTAGGTTCCCTCCCCCAGAGTAGTCACCGCCCTACCCTATCCTACCCCAGCTTCTCTCTATGTGTCTCGGTCATTTCTTCAGCATCAGGTTATTGGTAATTCCCAGTCCTATCAAGCTGACAGTTGATACTGCCCATCACAAAGCCATGGCTTGACAACTTGACAATGAACTCCGTCACCTTAAACCATCACTTTTCACTCCCTGTCCCCAGTCTCATGTCCATCTCCTAGGGCAAGAATGTATTCAATCCAGTTTCAAATGTCCCCCTAGCCTAACACATCTGACAGCGTTTAAGGGCTTAAGGCCCATGTCTCAACTGAGACTCAAGACGAATCTCTTAACTGTGGGCTCATGTAAAATAGAAAACAAGCTACATACTTTCAATATACAAAGAATAAATGTCAATCTTCTGCTGAAGAAGGACTGGAGCATAGAAATGACAGGACCAAAGCAAGACCAAAAAAAAATCCAGCAGAAAAAAAAAATACCGAATTCCATTGTTCCATGTCTGGCATTTGGGACTCAGGCGGAAATTGTCTGATAGCTCAGGCAGCCCTGCCTCTCAGTCTCTGCAAGCTGTAGCACATATAACCTCTTTCTTAAGCAAGTTTCATTCCCTGTTTGCAGCTATCCTGGACCTCAGGGGTCCAGGAATCTCTAGTATCCTAGGCCCCATTGTAATTCAGACTTCACCTTCAGTTTTACACAACAGGATCTCAGAGCATCTTTGAAAGGGATTTCAACCCTGTTTTACACTGTCTGGCTTTGACCGCTCTCTAAAATTTTAGAGCAGGCCTCCATTACCCTGAATCTTGAATCTTTTGTGCCTGCAAAACCAGCATCGTGTAGACAATACTCCCTGGACCACAGCTGTGCTGATCCCAGGGAAATACTTTCCTGGGTCTTTTCGAAGCAGGGGACCCCCTACCATTTAAGCTTTCTTCTCTCAAATGAATTTGGATCTTCATAAGGTGGAGCTTCTACTTGGTTGAATTTTGTTTTCAGGAAAGTCTTCTTATTGCGCAAGCTCAGCACAGAACGTTTCTCTTCAGTGGTCCTGATGTCTTTAACTGTTTCAGATGCTTTCTCAGCAACTTCCTCTGCTAGACAAATGAAATCCATTACGCTTCAATTTAACTTCACTTGTGCTAATCAGGATATGGCAGAACGAAACCAGATTCTTGGCAAAGATATCCCAAAGATGGCCCTCTTCCCTCCTCTCTCCTACATAGGTTGGTCCTGGGAAACAGGCTGGGGCAACTCAGGGGTGAAGAAGAGATCTGAAGCTGAAGAAAGGATCGAGACACATAGAGAAAAGCTGGGGTAGGATAGGGTAAGCTGTGATTACTTTGGTGGAGGGAACCAACTATATAACTTGGAAACTCAGAATGCATATTATGTACAGCACATGGAGAAGGGGCCAGTTAGTCTCAGTGAGATGTCTCTGCAGGGACCAGTCTCAGTCGGTAAAGATCTGGGAGGAGGAAGCTATGGTCCATTGTTCCTACATACGATGGTCAATTGCTTTTAATACTTGGGCCAGAGGAGGACTTTACATCCCTTTGAGTCTCACTTGGGGAAGGCTTTGGCATTTCCATCTGTCTGAAGAATCAGGGTCTTTGACACAGTTGTACTCAACTATCCACTTTCATTGAGGACTTCATCTGATGTCTGCATCTCCCAGTTCTTCACCTCTGAGATCTCACGAGACAGGCCTCCCTTGTCTGTACATCCCTCGTCTTCCAAGTTCCCATCAGAAGGGCCCACTAGGCTCTGCAGTATTCAAGGGCCTTTTTTTCTAGCCCAAAGCTTCAAACTCATCCACATTCATCCTATGAACCAGTTCCACATGCTTAAGGAAAACCCACATGGTCAGGTTTATGACAGCAGTGGTCCCAGTAGCAATTTTCTTCATTTCTTTCCCTATGGCTGTGATAAAATACCCTGACAAAATGAGCATGAGGAAGGAGGATATGTCATGGCACACAATTCCAAAGGAAGTCAAGATGGCAGGTTCCTGAAGCAGCTGCTCATACCACATCCCTTATCAGGAAGCAGACAGGGAAGCTTTCTGAAGAAGCTTTCTCCTTTTTATAACTTTGGGAACTTAAGCCCAGGAAATGGTGTCACTTGGTTTTAGTGAGTGTCCTCATATCTCAATTACCCTAACCAATGTGATCCCTCACAAGGGTTGCTGGGAAGCTTGTCTCCAAGGTGAGTTAGATCATGGCAAGTTGACTATGAGGAGCAACCACCTCACTGAGGAAGGAAGGATGAAACCCAAATCTGGCAGTTCGGCTGCATTATTGTAGAGAATAAGCAATAAGAAGTTTGATAGAGAGTTTTATAGACTGCTAATCTGATTCTCTTGGATTATTTGAGGACTACAATTAGTCATATTACTCTGTTTTGTCCAATCATATAAGGTGATTTTTTGAGGGGGGGTGTAATATTTTTAAATGGAGGCAATTAAGCCAAGCAAAATTGAATTGGATGGATTAAAGACAGCTTGAGGCAAAGAGAATATCCACAAGAGATTGAAGTTCATTTGTAGTATTTTTGAGCTACATGGGGCCAGTTGACATCTCTCTCTTTTCAAGGGAACCATTAACATTGGTTGTCTTTAACAGGTAACTTAGGCCTTTGAAAAAATAAAAGAGTCTCAGGGTAGCTCATGCTTAGCTCTAGTTGAAAGGTTCTCCTTGAACACATTTATTCGCTGATGTCTCTCAAGGCTGACACTAACAATGGTAAAACCTACTGGGACCATGTTTTAGAAATATCAGCGGCCGGGAAATCCCAATTTCCCCCACCATTGGGTACCACCTTTGCTCACATGACTTAGCTGGAACCCCAAGCCCATTCTTCTCTCATTGACTACTACTGTAGCTCTTTATTTATCTGTAAAAAAAGAAAAATGCAAAAAAGGGGATAAATATAGACTCCATTTTTTTTTGCCAGAATGGTCTGATAAGTTCAGACATAGACTTTCCTGCTTTCCTTTCCATTCTTGCCCCATGAATGATTAGCTGAAATGAAAAAGATTCCACTCTCTGTATCTTTCAAGACAGAGATGAAGTTTTCCCCTTCAGGTAAACCAACCTAAGCTCCCTCTGGTTGCAGAATTATCCCCAATGTAAATCCCACCCATAACTTATCTTTTCTGTGTGTAAAGCATTCAAATCACACAGAAACACCGATGTTCAGGTTTGGCGACCTTCTTATTGCAAAAACCTGAATAAAATTATTTCTCTGTGTCTGATTCTTGCCACTGGCAAGATCCTGTCCCCCTTTGAGTCAACTGATTGTTTTTCTGTTTTAACCACCGATGTGAAATGATAGCATTTTACTATAAAATAGTCAGTTCTAAGCAAATTTTACAAGTAATGCTAACATTCTACAACAATATAGCATGAATTTTAAAAATTCATCAAATTTACAGCTTTATTATTTAAGATTTTTTAATATTGGTGAGACTATTAACTGTCCTACATCATAATATTTGGATTATGCTATCCACTTGCACAATACCTGTTCTAACATGGCACATGTATAAAACATAATTATTATTAAATAATACCAAACAGATGCTTGATACACCATGGGATTAATACTATTTTCTATCAGCTTCCGAATGAGTAATTTTCCTGTAGGGTTACACAACTTTACATCTTGGACCAATAGGAGAGATAAACGTTGTTCATGATGCAGGCCCGGGGTAGAGGTTTTCATCAGTGCAGACCTCACGGGTAAGGATTATTTCAACGAGCAGCAGAATGGAAGAGAAGATAAAGCAGAAGGAAGAAAGAGGGAGAGAGATGACAGAGAGCGAGGTGGGGTAAGTGGAAGGGAAATGGGGTAGATGTATCTTCAGAGGCAACAATTAGGTCTTTTTCTTTTGGGATGATGAGCCCCTGCCTAACACAGGCCATGTGTGCAAAAGCAAACTTTCTCCAGGGCCATCTGACCCTGACCGGGGATTTCCATTTGCCTGAGTTGGGGAAGAAAAGTGGGAAAATTCACTTAAGATGGAAAATTTGGGCTTGGGAAGTCTTAGGGAATTCTTATCCTGTACAAACCAAGTACTCTTTGGGAAGTGTTTGTTTAGACATAAGGAATTTCTCTAAGGGGAAGCTTTAGAACTTGAAATTAATTTGATTTTTTTTTCTTTTTAAAAGAAGGCAGGTCCTCGGAATGTGGTTAGTTCATGTGAAAAGGAATACAAGTGTCTTAGGACTTTCACCTAGAGAGTGGTTGGGGACTGATATCTACAGCACACGTTCTGCTGGGAACTGTGTACTCAGCTGCCTAGGGTATTAACAGCAACTACAGAGGTGATTTTTTTTCTCATTTAGATAATAATGTTATGTTAGCTTGTAATCTTCACTGTGCATAGCACTGTAATATATATCCACCTCCGTAGGATTCGCTTTCTTTATGAGTAATTTGCCCCCACCTGTAATGCCTTCGGGATAAGTATGCTTGTACACCATCAATAGGCTTACAGATAATGCAGGTGGCGGTGAAATGAAAGAGGGGGATTTAGATCTTAAAGGAATTAAAACTATAACCGACTTTGGTTTCTGTCTTTATCTTTAAGCAGCTTTTGTGGGCTAATAGAAGCGGTTTCCCCCTTGAGGGAGCCAGGCACAGGCATTAGAGTTGGTTACTTCTAAGCAGCAGCAGACAGAGGTCAGTGCACGGAATATGTAATTTTAATCCTCACCACTCCAAACCAGGAGAAATCCAATTGCCATGCAGTTCTGGGAAAGAAAGGCCGGTTTTGAAGCAAAGGAAGGCGTTCAGTCTTTTAGGCATCACTATCTTGTGTTTTAGTTTTATAGCTGTTAGTACCCAAGTCCCTGGCCCGAGCACAGAGAGTCCTCTTTAGAAGAAAGCTAGGGAATACTAAATCTATATTTAGATGACAGATTTTTAAAAAAGGTTTTCTTATAAATGATGGGGAATTTTTTTAAGGTAACTTGTGGGAATAGAGAAAGAGGTCTATGTCATAAAATTCAAAGTCCAAAAGAGCCCTATAATTCAGAGGTTAAACTCAGTAATGTAGGCGTCATGTTTTCTGAATTCAAACCTCACCCTTGGTTTTCATTGTCTTCAATAGTAGATGTGACCAGATATAATATTAGATGTGACCAGACCTTAGTCTCCTTGACTACAAAGTTGGATGTTCATAGATTTTACTTCAAAAGACTATACGATTTAAATAACTTAATAATATGTGTGTGTGTTTTCAGATCCTGCTATCTCCAAAAGGGGGTGTCAGATACCCTAGCATCTTGTACGCCACCCTGTCCTGTGGGTGCTGGCAACTGAGCGAGGTCCTCTGCAGTAGAGTATGTGCTGCCAAGGCATCTCACAAGCCCCAGAACTGTTTCTTAAACCATATTATAGTTCACTTTGTATTTTTCTTGACTGGTTGGCTATCTGGAGTTAGAATCTCACCCTATAGCCCAGCTTGGCTCTTCTGATGTTCTTGCCTCAGCTTCCTGGTTGTGTGATTACAAAACAGGATTTCAGTATGCCACCTTGTGTGGCCACACCTTGGAGCAATCTGCGGTGTGTACATAGCCATCTACGACCCTTTCTGTGCAGCCATTTAGGTTATGTGCAGTGTTGCTTAGAGAACCTTTTTGGTTCACGTTCAAATGTTGCTGTTGGCTCTCTGACAGTTTAAGACTTTAAAAAATTTAGATGCTCTCATTTGATGTTTAGCTTGGGTCTGTAAACAGCATTTAACATTCTACTCAGACTCCCAATGTTGGCTAGCCATCCAGGACCAGATGAAAAGGAAGAATTTCCAAAAATGAAGTGTCTTTAATGAGAGAAGCATCATCAGCATTCTTAACTCTAGGGCAGAATGCAATACGATTTTGATATGTTTCCCATTAATGTGATGTAAATGGAAAAACACGGTCCATGGGAAAAAATATAAAGTACTTAGCTATGCAGTCATTCAGCAAATCTTTCTGGGCTCCTGCACTGCACCAGGTACACAGTGCATGCAAATCATGCAGAAAGCATGAAGGTGAATAAAACTAAACAATAGGATGCTCAATAATAATAATAATATGTAATAGGTATAATAAATAATAATAATAGTGAATAAAAGTGCGTTCTAGGGGCCCCAAGCACTGTAAAGGCAGTGAGATGGTAACTGACAGGAAAGGGAAGATAGGATCTAGGTGGTCAGCAGTGCTTCTGGGTTCTTCGGAATGAGAAGTGAATGGTGTGAAGAACGAGCAGCATGAGCAAACAGAACAGTGGGAACGATGAATAGGGGCTCTGTCCACTTGGAGGAAGCAGCTCGAGTGCCAAGCACTCTCCCACCACCCACTCACAAGACAAAACAGCCTTCAGAGCTGCTCTCAAAAAACCTGGTGATTTAAGAGGGCCTTGGACTGGCACACAGATGTCTAACATCCACAATCAGTATCTCCACCACCACGCATCGCAGAGAGGGTAAACCTGGATGGAAATGGGGCGGAGTAAAAGACGTGCAAAGTTTCTGAATACACAGTCTGTGCTTTTACAAGTCTCTGGAAAGGACGTCCTCCCAAGGCGCCCTGCCCGGTGTGAGGATCAAATAATGCTGTAGGTGTGTCCCACGAGACTAGATAGCCCAGAAACTAGAGTACAGATCTAAGAGCAGGCTGGGTAACAGAAAACTATAAAGGCAAGACAAAGTCTTTGAGCATCCTCAATAATCAGGTAGACACTTTGAAATTTTATTATCTAAAATTAGAATCGTGACCTAGAAATCTAAAGCTCTGTTCCATTAGATTGCCCCACCTTCTAAAATCTATCATGCCTTGGAAGTGACTTTTGACAACTGTATAGACGAGAAGGAAAGAGTGTGGAATTATGGTACAGATTGGAGGCAACAGAATTTTTAAAAATGGAATTGATTCAATGTTCGCAGCACCCAGAACTACTCAGAAGTATTATGTAGAAGCAGTGCATGTCCACAGTGGAAGTTTTTAGAATACCCAAAGGGTGTTTCCAGAGTCACGTATTCTCTACCATACCTTCTGCCTACATAACTATGGAGCGCCTGCAAGTCTCCACTGAGATGTGCTACAAACATAATACACAGAGAGGAGTCCAAAATCAGTGTGGAAAAGAATATAGAAAATATCATCACTAATCCATATGTGTATGTATATATGTACATATATATAATTAAATCAGACATTTGAGCTAATTTCCCCTATTACTTGTTTTTACACATAGCTACTAAACCCCCTGAAATCATATATTTTATTTCTCCTGTGTTTTTACTGGACAGCTCTATTTGTAGGAAACGTGTAAATCATCTCTCCCTAGACATCCACCTCAAACTATCCCGTCAAGATGCACAGCAGTGTTGTCGCGGGGAGAAATGGGTGGTTAGCCTGTTCCGAGTTTACATGGAGAGTAACAGATGGATGTGACTGCTACCCAGTTGGAAAAAAAAATGGCGCTTGGTAGAAAACACATCAATAAATGTCATCGGGAAATTACTGATGTGTTCTGTGAATGCTCCATCAGGGGTCCTGGGAGTCTTATAAACAGAGCAAAATAAAACTGTTCCTTCCTGTTGCCCAGTGATAGGGGCTTGCGGAATATATATTGACCTTTGGATGTATTGTGCTTTTTCAAATTGAAGGATGTGCATGGGTATCTGTTATTCTACAGCCACAACCAATCCCTCTCTTCCTCTTCCTCCTTCTGCCTCCAAAACAAACAACCTGAAAAGAAGTCTTTGCCACCCTTAGACTGAGCACCCTGTTGTACTATTCAAACTTCACGACAGTAGCCTCACACTGGTAGACTACAAAATATGTTCACGGGCTTTGATGAGAACTGGGTGGAGAAAAACTATTGCATTCTCAACAGTTGGCTGAAGGAGAATCTTTCCCCTGGAACTGACCTGAGGAAATGCTTGCTCTGAGCAAACGAACACGTCATGCTTCAAAGTGACCAGACTGTGCACTCACTGTTTGACTGAGCCCCTGACTTCCCCTGTTTTGGGATGGTTACAGAAAAGCCGGTTTTGGAAAAGTTTCTGTTTGGCTCTAAGACTTGGCAGGGGAGCTGAGTGTCCTCTGCTCTCCCTTGAGTTAGTTATAAAGCTGGTTGTCATCTCGAGTCCGGAACACCTGCTGTTCCAAGGACTGCTGGCTCAGGAAAAGAAACATAAGTTATTTTTATGAAATAACTCACCAGCTCAAGAGTTTAAAAAACTCGATCCTCCGAAGCAATGCATTTTCTTCCCTCATAATCAAATATGGTATTTTCAAAAGCCCGAGATTTCCATTTCCCCCCAATTTCCTTTCGAGTGATAAATCACTGAGAAGCAAGTGACAGGTCACTTGGACGAACCGGAGGAAAGAGCATGCTTTGGTTCATAACTCGGTCCTCGGCAGAAGAATGACACAGACAGCTGGAGCTCACAACCCAGGGAGGAATATGAAAAGAAATTGTAAAAACATAAGACAGGAAAACCCTTAAAAAATTTAGAACTCGCTCGGTCTCTGAGTGCAGTACAGAACAGCCCAGTCCGGTGCTCCGTCTCCAGCTGCGTTCCTTCACATAGCAGCTGCGGCTCTCGTGAGGTTCTCCCTTCCCTCCCGTTTTACTTCTTGATTACTCAAAGTGCGTCTTTCACCACAAAGACGAACACATAAGCAAGACTTGCCAATCATAGTCTCGTGTTCACGACCATCACAATTTCCTGGGGGTGGAGGAACGCCGGGAAGGGCATTAGTCTCTGCTCTCTTAGGTCTGTGAGCTCCTGAGGTGATGAAAGACTACAAGGCATGCTGTGGTTTCCATCTTTGCTACCTTGAGGGAACAGACTTGTTTAGGATAAAATCAATAGAGAGAAAAATAGTGCCGAGAAATGGAAAAAGAAAGGCAATCCTGATGGAGAAGAGAAAAGTCTGAAGTCCCGGGTTTTCTTGCTCCCGTGCTCACAGTTTCCACCCGGCTTTCCCGTTTTGGCACAAACTGGTTTGAGTTGGGTTTCTGCCTCTTGTAATCAAAAGACTCATGACTAACACACAATCTTTGATTGCAAGGAAAAACTGTGTAACAGAAGGGAAAGAAACCAAGCACCATGCTGCAAGCTTGCAATTCCAGCACTCTGGAGGAAAGGAAGGTCACCACAAACTTGAGGCCAGCCTGAATGCCATAGTAAGTTCCAAGCCCGTATGTGCTATATTGTGTGGAATCCATTCTCAAAAATACGAGGGTCTGGGGAAGATAAGAAGGAAGGGGATGAAGAGGAAGAAGAGGAGGAGGAAGATGAAGCGGAGGAAGTAGAGAACAAAAATAAGATAAATTGAATATATTGTTTTCTCTTTCCTTCTATCCAATGCAGACATTATACCAAGATCATATACAAAATTTCCTTTTTTTGAGATGCCTGGGCCTTATAACGTAGCCAGAAGTAGTCTTGGACTTGCTATGTGCCTTGAACTGACTTTAAACACACACTCTTCCTGGCATGTATCACCATTTTAATTTATCCACTAGTATAGGGTAATGACTAGGTAACCCCAATAGAAATGAACTAAGCCTAGAGTGAACCTGGTGGCCCAAGCCTGCAGTCACAGCTTCTGGAAAGCAGAGGGAGAATAAGCGCTGCTGGTTCAAGGCCCACCCGCTCCACATAGCAGTTTCCTAGCCAGCAAGACCCTGTTTCATAAAACACGAACAACCAAGCAAATGCTGCACACCGAGCAGAAGCAGTAAAATCCCCACTCCTCACAGTACACATGGTCTACACTTGAAGGTGTAGACTTTGAGCTCTGCCTCTCAGATTGTCCCATCTGCTTTCCTGTCTTTCTCCCTTTCTCGTTCTTGTTTCATGACTTCCTTATAAAAACAAAAAATGATGGTTTAATATTTATTTATATTTTAGTATTTAATATTTAGTTTAAGAAATGTCTGTATGTGTGAGTCCCTACACGTATGCATGAACACCATGGGCATGTACGATGTCCACAATGCCTACAAGGAGGCATCTGATCTCTTGGGACTGGAGCTATAGATGGTTGTGAGCGACCCTGTGGGTGCTGAGAGCTGACTTTGCAACCTAAAAGAGCAGCAAGGGCTTTTAACCATCAAGTCTTCTGTCCAGAACATCAATTAAAAAAAATACATATTCATTAAAAATCTTAATAGTAAAAAGTACATTAAGTGAAAAATGAAATAACCAAACCTTGCTTTTATGAACTTATTCCTCATGTTTAGTCTTGTGTCTGCTTTTGAATTTGCTTACCCATTGAATATACTATACCTACTTTTATTTGTTTATAACAAAAATGGAATAAAAGAATACATGCTCCCCACTTAATTCCTTTTGAAACCAACTTAGGGCATATTAAGCACATCTTTAAAGATATAGCTCCTTATATTTAGTATCTAATTAATATTTCAATGTAATGAGGAACTTGCCTCTGGTTTTCTTTATTTGCCTTCGGCTTTTGCCATGAGAGCCAGAGCTTTACATACAGAGGGTGAGAGTTCTACTGCTTTGATTCTTACACCATTTTCTTTCTGTTCCTCCTTTTAGAAGAATTTAGTGCTTATATTACTGGGGCAACAGTTTCCTAGTCGCGAACTCTACACTGATGAAAACTGGGCGTTGCCTGCACCCTTACATACACTGGGTCCTGGGAGGCATGATTCAAAGTGTGACACACGCAAAAGCATTGCCATAAAGGCTCTGACCCCGCGGGAGTGAGTGCACACACTCACATCCACACATGCTTAGCTGCCCTGCCTCTTGTTTGTGTGTAACGTTTAAGTCATGCCCGGGGCTTAAGGGTCTTGACAGAGGACCGACCTCTTATCCTACATCTGTGTCATTTTCACGGCCAGCTTCTGTCAATTACCACACGAGACAGTTAGTAAAACAGTTTTTCACCTTCAGGCAGACGTCTTGTGTCCATTTGTCTGGATCAAGAGGCTTACCAACATCTCTAATTCTGAATTCTGTTGGTGTTTGAGGCCTGGCAGACTGACAATACAATCGCTGTTCTTTAATCAGCCCAGCGGACAGGAATCATTTATTTCCCCTTCTTCAGGGATCCCTTTCCAGGGGGAACTTCTAGAATTCAATACATGTTCAGTTCTTTCATGCTTGTTTTGGGATCATCATTAAGCCCGTAGACTGTACTAATGGCTCGATATAACACTTAAGGTTGCTGAAGCCTGACCCAATTACCTGTAATATTTTCCTCTACCTTCCTTGGGCAAGAAAACTAGCGCAAACCATCCCTTCCCATGGCGTCTTACCACCAGGCTGGCTTTTCTTTACTCTGGCATTTTTATGCTCATCAGCAGTAGGATCAAACGTGCTCATTGGTGGCAGCACTTGTCTCTTGCCCTCCTGTGCACAGATGACCTGACGCCAGCAGGGTGTGAAGTGGTTCGCCTGTGGCCACCGAGAGACAGCAGGACCCATTTTCAACGCCACGTTATTGCCTTCTTAGGCCCTCCTGACAACCAGCAAATAACACGAGGTGATTTTTGTAATGTAATTTCCAGTTGTGGCAGATAATTGGCGGAAACATTCAAGCCAATTAAAACAGCAAGTCATAACCCTGTTGACAAGGAAGACAGACTTAAGGTATATTACCTTCCCCAAATGTAACTCAGGAGAGAGCCTGCAAGCCGTGCTATGCAGCCTTCTGTGACTGCTCTTCTCTTTGGCGATATAAATAAGTTATAGATGGTTATATCCGAAGCAGGTTTCTTTCTAACTGAAGGCCAGGCATTGTCTGTGAGATTGTGGGTAAGCAATGTTTATTATGTACCGCCCAGCTCACCTTGTCATCTCCATATCTCAAAATATCTTTCCTCCAGGAGGACAAACACATTTGTTTTGCCTCTTGTCCTGGGCAGAGCTGTCCAGGATCCCACTGTTTATATTTAGTCTCAGATCTGGGATGAATACCCTTTCTAGGGCATCCAATATCCTTCCACATCCAGGATTTACCTCCAAAACATTCTTAGTTTTCATCCCAGCCTCCTTGAGGAATATGACATGCAGTTGCTCAGTTCCTAAAAGTGATGGTCACCTGTGATGCATTCCCTGTGTAGACTGTGTGACCAGAAGCTCCTGCATCTGCTTGAGACTTCCTTTATGGCAGGGGAAAAAAATAAAAGTGAAGTTTTCAAGCACCTTCTCCGGGAAGTACTTGGTGACAGGGGTGTTTTTAAAAAACCTCTCAAAGCGCATTAGAGGCCACTCCCTGCCTTGCTGACTTAGGCCTGGCTTTCTGCCAGTCTGACAGGAAACTTCACGCTCTATCCTGACTGAGCTGGAGAATACAGAGCACGGTGCAGCCGTGCTCCAGCCTCCTCCTGCAGCAAGCGAAGAGAGCTCTGCCAGGAAGCGCTTTCTAGATGGAGACAGCCCCTAGATGCTCAAGAATCGGGGAATGAGAGACCTTGTTGGAAACATGCAGACTTCAGTAGTTACTTTTCCCACACATTATCTCATGTCCTCCATGGCTAGCCTGTTCTTGGCTGCCATTCAGCCAAAGTGTGACAATGGCTTCCCTAGAATCTCACGTGGAGTTCAACCAGAGAGCTAAAGGAGACACATGCTGGGTCAAACGTGATTAAGAAGAGCCAGCACTGCTCCAAGTAGACTTTCTGAATGCATTCCCCTGGCCCCAGCGCCTGTTTGTAGATGCTTTAAAATTCCCCATTTCAGAACCCTGTTTATTTCCCTGTCCGAGCAGCACCTACCTGTGCGGCTCTTCAGTCAAGTGTTTGAAGCGGCCTCAGAAATGTGGCACCTGGTGTCATTCTCAGGCAAGATGATAGACAGAAGAAATAAGTCTGTGGTCCTGATAAAAGGCATGGCCTCCTGGTATCTCCTAAATATCAGCAGAATTCTTTTCAGAGCCAAAAAAAAAAAAAAAAAGAAATGGCAATGTCTCCTTAAGTTAAGTGGGTGTTCTCCGGCCAGCCCTTCCAGGTCCATTTCCTACCTTTTGTACGATGATGAGGAACAGCTAACTGGTGTCCTAGAGTAGATTTCCTGGCTATCCAACTCTTTGGGCTATGTTTGCATCTAAGCACGGTGATTTCTACTTTTTCCATAAAGATCCAATTTGCATAGCTTTAGTGCCATATAAACAAAATTTATAGGCACAACACCAGCTGATTTTATACCTAACAGTGGTGATTTGAAGGGTTAAAGAATAATTTGAGGACTTTAATTGTGTTTCCTCTCATAAATCAGCTAGAAAGGGTAAATGAACTTATTTTTAATGCACTGAAGATGTGTTTGCTAATCACTTTCAAGAGGAGTGATGCCACACTGGGAAACTTCGCATATCAAGACGGATGAGATTATTGCACTTATAAATCCCTTAATCAGAGATCTTAATGTTGGCGGCGGGACATTAGGAACAAGCTAATTGGCAATATAAGTAAGACCTTGGGTGGGAAGAAGATTTTCAAATCAATAGAGTAAACAATCGGCTGACACCGGACAGATAAGAGCCATGTGTTTGTGCACGACTGTCTGAGAGCCAGATTTCCCGTTGCTCTCAGTCTGAGAGGACAAATATACATTGTGAAGTGTCACGGAGTGGGGGTGGGGTTTCACATCTTCAGCAAAGCTTTGCCATGGCCCCAAATTATCCATAGGGTCTTCGCTTATCTTCCCTCCTTCTTACTTAAACCGTGTGTAAAGGTAATAAAAAAATACCACCATCTCATAATTATGAAGCTAAGAATTAGGAAGAAGGTGGGATTATTTGTAAAGATTTTTAAAAATGTCCTAATGGAGGTGGGGGTTCCTTGGACTTCCCACAGGACAGGGAACCCTGATTGCTTTTCGAGCTGAGGAGGGGGGGACTTAATTGGGGGAGGGGGAGAAATGGGAGGCGGTGGCGGGGAAGAGACAGAAATCTTTAATAAATAAATAAATTTTAAAAAATGTCCTAATGGTGTGGGGTTATTTGGGGCTATGAAAATAGAGCCTCTTCCCTCCCCCTCCCTGGCCTAAAAAGTGTTCCCCACTCTGTGATGTAGTCACTACTTATCAGTACTGTAGAATTCTTTCTCGCACACCCCAAACTTTAGCTAATAGCGATTTTGGCAAATAAAAAAAGAAAAGGTTTATTTTATTTTGTTTGTTTGTTCGTTTTTAAGCTGCCATGTTGCCCCTGCTCCAGGGACACTTTTTGGGTGTGCTTAGGTGTTCTATACATAGAATGTGGGGGGACTCCTAGCACTGTGAAATGAACTAACCAGAATGTTGTCCAGTGAACCGGGTGGCATGGAAGTAGTAGACCAAATAAGCAAAGAAATCCTGGGAAAGAAATGAGCAGAAAAGAAGTCAGAAAACCTGGGGAAGGAGGTAGAGACTGGGTGACGGTGACTTATTTAGATAGGAAACGATCAGTCTGGTTCCTTGAAGGTAATTCCAAGTCTTTATTTCAAATATTTCTCCACAATACACACCTTCTGTGTGTGTATCAGAATAGATCATACCTGTTGTTCTCATAGCGCCTGTTCTGAGACAAACCTACCCAGAACTGAAGGAGATTCAGAGTCCCTGGGCAGAAGGAAATCAGAAAACTGCAGTCCTGGCAGTGACCGATGAACCTCAGCTCCCGGAATTCCTTCTCCTTTTTTTAAATCTCTACAGGAAGAGCTAGAGTTGGTCCTTCTGCCCAAGAGCATGGTCCAAGACATGGATACTCTACTGAAGTAACTCATGTGCATGTTAAGTGTCTCCATCCCAAATGACTGAGGAACTGGAGGGATAAAGCAGTGTTTTGGCTTTGTGTAGGTATTGTTTTTCTTTCTAGAATGATATTTTAGGAACACTTTCATCTTTGTTTCTCACATACAAAACTGCCTAGACTCTGGAAACACCGACTAATCAGAAAGAATAATTGTTGAACAATAAAGTCAATGAACTAAGTATCAAGCTGAGATTAAACAGTTGCGCTCCTTTAGCCCCATGGGGAGCCCCTCCCTGTCCTGATAAAGGAAACACATCTTTTGTGAATGTTACCTTTGAGAATGGAATTAAGGTAACTGTTGGGTATCTGATTTAAAATATTTGGCATGTAGAAGAGCCAAGTTACAGAAAGGACTTTATCAGCTGCAAGGATCGTGCACAATCGTGCACACTGAAAAGAGTAGACACGTCAGAGTGTCTTATAGTCTTTCTCTGGAATTCATCTGTTCGTCAGAGTGCCACCCCCGCCTCACAGCTCTTAAACACACAAAAGGCGCTCAAGATTCAGTGGCGAACCCTTATTCTTTAGTATTTTAATAACTAGGGCCATCGGCATGGACTAGAGAGATCCATAAACTGAAAACACATATCTGCCATGAGATTGGATAAAAACACTAAGCCGCTCAAACACCGGTGCCTTTGAAACAGGCAAAGCATCTGGTAAGAGCATCATAGAAGCCAAGAAATCTGGAAAATTATGTCAGGAATATCATCTCCAATAGTACCAGCCTTTAACTTAAGGGCCAAGTGTGTTTCAAACATGAAAAATATATATATATATATACGGGACCAAGAAAATGGGGAAATGCCTTTGGTGCTGTCATATGTGATCCTGCTAATGTCTGCTGCGGTGTGGGTGTACAGGTGACTGTCAGCTTTCTGAACAGGCTGCACAGAGTGTGGAAGCGGGAGCCTGTGAGGAAACACAAGACCTGAGGTTGGGTGTTCAAGCCCCAGTAAGGAATGTATTTATGTAAAACCACCATGCTGTGCAACAGTAGCAATGCCACAGTGTCAACTGACGGCGGATATGTGGCCTTCCTCAAATGTTCCCTCTGGCCTGGCTTCCAGTTCAGCCAATAGGAAGGTGTGCATGTGTACACGGACCGAGTGAACCCCACAGAAGAAAATCAGCGCTCATCAGCAGCAGGGCTAGGGCTCTATCATGAATCTCTTCCCCCCTCTTCAGACTCCTTCTCTCACACGACTGCCACATAGCCAGATTTATTGTACCCCAGTACAATAAATTTCATTCAACATAAAATGGTCACAGAGCAAGCACGGCAGATGAGGAGCTAGAATGGCCAGTGTAGACCCACAGTGACTTCTCCCCACTTTTCCAGACGACTGTGTCTAGAATACGCTGTGAGAGCAAGAGCAGGCCTGAACCACTCTGTAATTTCGGATCTTCACAGAGTTCGCTGTTGCCATCTGCACTTGGTCACCCGCTCTTTAAAGGAGGGCTCTTTAACTGCATAATTTGGCAGCTCATGTTCCCTTAGACCTTCTGAACAGTCCTGACGTTACCCCAGTGATATATGGCCTGGGTCATGGGTCTACCTGACCAAAACACATTTTGCCAAGCCAAATATTTCTGTCAGTACAAAATAAACATGCTTGCCAAAAACTACAAACCCACAGTTCCAATCTGTTAACACTTATAAAAGACAAAGATACTTTCAGAACAGCCAGCTTCCTTTAATTCTTTAGTCTCCCATGTCATTTTGCTGTGTTTTAAAGCGTCTTTCAGCCCTCTGGGTAAATCAAGGGAAGTATAGGTGGTAGGAGAAAACCTAATTGCCAGAGGAAAGAGTTACCCAGCTGATCTCGGGGAACAATTGTCAAGCCCCCCGGCCTGAGAGATTTCTCCAATGTGAATAATACATAACTTGAAATCAGCACTTTAAGTTTTGCTCAACAGCACTCAAACATCGAAATACTCATGTTTTGAAATAGTTTCAACTCATATGTTGAAATAATTATAACTATGGCTATTTAGAGAGGCACAAAGGTTCCCATGTTTCCACATTAAGCATTATGCAAGAAGGGAAATTCTGATCTCATGGGGTGATATATATATATATATATATATATATATATATATATATATATATATATATATATATCAGAGGCTAGTTTATTCAGGTGAGAGAACCAGACCTTTACAAGAAGGATGACTGGGATGGTATGTGGTGTTGGACATTACCACATTCACTTCTGAGCCACAGTCTGCGTGCCTGTGTGCTTGCGTGTGTGTATGTGTGTCTGTGTCTCTGTGTGTTTGCTAGAACATTTAAAGATTGTGTTTGTATAGTTTATTCAAAGTCTTCACATCACAGTAGAGGGTGAGCTTCATGGAGCAGCATATTTATTAAATGTCCTTGTGAAGAAGTACAACTCTGCAGTCTTGTGATTTGAAGAATTTGCTTTGTGATTGTCTAGTGGGTAGGTTTTGTGGTGGGTTTGTGTGTGTGTGTGTGTGTGTGTGTGTGTGTGTGTGTGTGTATGTGGGTGTTTTAAATTACTCTTAAGCCTCCTGTCTTTGTGGTTGTTTGAAATACAGTACATCATGCTAAGTCAAAAATGCTGCTGAATCTATCTCTTCTTCCCATTTTTTCTTTTATGTTTTAAAGTCAGAGTGTCATTGTAGCCTAGGCTAGTCTAAAACTCTATGTAATCCAAAATGTTCTTCCATTTGGTCCTCCTGCTACTACCTTCCATATGCTGGGGTCATATGTATGTATTAAGGTGTCCAGCTTCTTTTTCGGTTTTTCAATGTGTGAAGACAAACAGGTCTATTATATCAATTCATACTGTCTCTGAGGAATCAAGTCGAGGAGGAGAAAGGTTAGACATGGCAGTTCTTTGTGTTTACATTTTATGTTCTTATGTACATATTGCTTAATCATGTGGTTAATTAATACTATTGAGGTGAGGCATGATAAAGGGTAATGATTTTGATGTCTAAGAAAATTTCAAAATCTATTCTGTAGTTTCAGAAATTAATTGATACCTACTATGATTGTGATTTTGGCAACATTCACAAACCTAATAGCATGTACACTACATCTGTAGGTCTTATTAAATGTAACCTGGCTACTTTTCATGAAGATAAAAATCGTTATCCAGTTAATAGAAGTGACTGTAGAGTCCCAAGGAAGTTTAAGATTTCCAATAGTTCATATATTGTATATATGCTTCCTTTATTAACTCATTCTGTCCTCCTGTCTCCAACACACACACACACACACACACACACACACACACACACACACACTCAGATCCCTGTGAGGATTTGCCGGATATGAATTCCCTTCAACTTCCTGCTGGTGGTGCCTGGTGAGACTCAAGCTGAGAAATAATTTAAGAGTTTATGATTCCTCTGAAGAACTTTTAATAATGACTAGAATTTTTCCATTTGTATATCAGTTTATTCTAAAGGTCCTTTAAAAAAATTTACTCTTACACTTTCATGTCTAAATTCTGAAGGACCAGGGAAATAGAAAGTTTAGATTTTACCTGGCATGTAGACACTATCCAGTGTCTGATGTCACAGGGATGTGAGGAAGGACAGCCCCCTTAGGACACTGTATTGTAAATAAGAACATCGTGGTTTTTTCTTTTCCTTTTTTCTTTTCTTTTAGCTACCATCTCCGAATCCCAGATCACCCTCTTCCTCCAGTCTCATGCCCTCTACACACAAGTCCCACAGATATTTATTTCAGTGATTAAACCACAAGGCTCCTACTTACTGTCTTGTTCTCCGTGACTCTCTTATACTCAGGCTCTCTGGCCCAGAGGTAGCACCACCCACAATGTGGCCCTCCCTCATCAATCATTTATCAAGACAGTGCTCTACAGATATTTCTATAAGTCATTATGATGGAAGTATTTTCTCAATTGATGTATTTTCCCAATCACCCCTCTTTCCAGATGACTCTAGTTTGTGTCCAGTTGGCCAAAACTAACTAGCACAACTTTCCTTGCCATTTCAGAGACCTGAGGCCCCGTTCTCTCCCAGCCCATCACTGTCTCAGTCTGTTTAAGTTAGGCCAACCCAACTACCATTTTCTTCATGAGGACTTCCTGTTTTTCCTGGGTCAAGAAGATACCCGTTTGAAAGCCAACTGTCCTTTCTTGTATCAACTGTACTTGAGGCTTTAAAACTTTATGTGTATGAGGGGTTTTTTGGTGTACTACTCTACAGTCTGAGAACAGAACCATATTTACCTTTCTGCTCTATGAACATACCATGTCCTCAATACATATTCATTGAATAAATAAATGAAAAAAATTAGACTTTACGCATGGCATAACAGTTATGGAATCAAGGTCCATGCATGACAGAAAGGATGAAGAATTCTTTAGGGGTCGCAGATCCTTGAACTGCAGTGAAGCCCCTCAGAAATTCAGCCATATCTTGTGTGTTAACCCATTTTCCCAAGAATCAAGAGCCCCCCTCATTGAGACCCTTCCTGAGATAAAGCATTTCCAGGAAACAAATCCAATGTGGAGAAGGGCTGTAGACAGAACTGTCTCATGTCCAGATAAAGCTTCATTGTTTTGCTAGAGTTTGCTTATCCATCAAAGTCCTTGGAACATTTTTTTTTCTTAAATCAGCTTCAGGCAGAACTGCAAGAAAATACAATGTCTCTAAGTCTAATTGGGTGGTCAGCTGACCTCAGGCCTCTTTCTTTAGGGCCAGTGCCTCTCCCCTCTCTATTCTCTCCTAGCGATTGTTTCTTTTCTTTTGCTGTGGAAATCACCATGACCAAAAACAACTTATAGAAAGAAGAGTTTGTTTTGGATTATGGCTCCAGAGTTCATAATGTCAAGGAAGACATGGCAGCAGGCAGCTGGAGCAAGAAGCTGGCCCATTATATTTCACCACAGAGGGAGCCAAAAGAGCATACAGGAAGAAGGGAAAGGCTAGAAATTCTCAAAGCCGGACCCTAGTAATGCACTTCCTGCAGCACATCCTAAAGCTTCTGTGAGCTCTCCAAACTGGGAATCAATTGCTCAATTATCAGTTATCAATCAAAATACATGAGAGCCACCATACTAAGGGGCCTTAAAAGGAGTCACTCTGCTCTCCCTGAGTGACTCTTGAACCTTACTTTCATCCTACAGGTCTGTTCATCTTTCTAACTCTCCCTTTAGCTGAAGGTTGACATGTTTCCTTGCTTCTCTATTTTGTATCCAGCTCTTCTCAAAGACCTAGCACTATGGCCTCAGCTTCAGCTTGTCAGCTCCAATTCTAAGCTATACTGTTACAATTAATTTCTTTACACAGGAACAAGATTTCCTCTTTGTATTATAAAATTAATCCAATTAACATTAATTCACATGTGCTAGTTACCAGTGCTATCTTCAGAGAATAAAACTCATTAATAAGTGTGAGTCTCGGTAACAGATGAAACATAGTGTAAATCTATGCTTTAGAGGATTAAGACAGAAATGATGCTTCATTCATATTTTGTATAGAAAGCCCACGATGAGTTCACACCAGTGATTTGGGGGTTCTCATTCACTGCCCTATTCCCTATAAGGTCTGAGTAGACAATGACATTTCCTGACTGATCTTCATTATTTCATATGTGAATATCAATAATTGCATAATTATAAACAATCTATGTATAAGTACTATGCAATGTTTTGCAAAAACAAATGAAAAATCATTGTCTTTTTCTAAGATAATTTGATTTATTTGCCTTCTCTTAACCTCCACAAAATCTTAATCAACTAAAAAACAGAAAAAGAAAAAAAGTAATAATTTTTAAATTAAGCTTTTAATTTTGGGTAGTTAGAGATTTGCATGCTCTTTTAAGAAATCACACAGAAACTGTGTATTTCCTTTGTGTTAGTCAGTTTCTGTTGCTATGACTACCTGAGCAGTACAGCTAGAGGAGAGGATAGATTTTGGTTTTAGAGGTTTCTATCCATCATGGTTGGGAGGATGTGGGGAGTAAAGCAGCTTACCTGGTGGAGGCCAGGACGCAGGGAGGAAGAATGTCAAGGAGCCATGGTTATATTCCTTTCTTTTGTGTTTTGTCTAGGCCCTCAGTCTATGGGATGTCTCCACCCACACTCAGAGTGGGCTTCCACTATTAACCAATCCTCTCTGGAAAGGTAAGTAGAATTCATTACCCATAGGTAAGTAGAATTAATCTCCTAGATGCTTCTTAATCTCATCTAGTTGAGAAAGAAGTTTAAACATAACACCCTAGTTTCCTTAAATGGCAACAGCTTCAAAACTATAGTATAAAAACCACATGTTTATATTGTTATAGGCAGGATGCAGAGTAGTTCCATCGTCACAAGGATTTATCCCTCTTTACTTTTTGATTTTTTTGTGCTGGGGAATCAAAACCAGGGTCTTCTGCTTGACAAGCCCTATACTGTTGAGCTATATCACTAGTTCTCTGCTTTTTAATGCATCTATCCAGCATTTTAAGAATGCCATGTAAATGGAGTAACATGACATATGTCTTTTTAATGTTGACTTCTTCATTCAACATAGTTCCCAGAGTTGTCATGAATATTCTTTTGCTTCTAAGAAGTTTACCTTGATATGGATGGACTCATTGGCTTGACCATACACCTGTTAAAGGACATGTAGTTGTTTTCAGTTTCAGGCTATTATGAATAAAACATGTTGTTGCTTTCTTTGTACACCAAATTTTCATTTCTCTGGGATTGCCCAAGCATGCAATTACTGTGTCATATGGTGGTTGCATGCTTAATTTTATAAGAAAATACTAAATTCTTTCCTATAGTGTGGTGTTTCCATGTTTTTATTCCCATCAGCAACATATGAGTGACTCATTTTTTTTTTCAGTATTCTTGCCAACATTTGGCAGTGTTGCTATTTTTTTAATTTTAGTCATTTGAATAGGCATGTAATGATATCTTACTATAGCTATAATTTACACCTAACTAATGGCTAGGTATATTTTTTCATATGCATATTTGTTGGCTTTCTGTCTTTTAGTAAGATGTTTATTTACTAAGTTTAGGGAATGGCTTTGTGGCATAGTAATTGCTTGGTACGTGTAAGCTCCTGGGTTTGGTCTCAGCTCTGCAAAAACAAACAGCAAAACAACTCTGTTCACATCCTCTTCTAATTTTATCATTTATTTATTGTTGAGTTTTTTTTTTTTTTAAATTTTTTTATTGATAAAAGGAGGATACAGAGAAGAAAAAAAAAACAAATTTCCACCTCCTCCCACCCGCCTCCCATTTCCCTCCCCCTCCTCCCACTCTTCTCCCCCTCCTCCCACTCTTCTCCCCCTCCTCCCACCCCTCTCCCCTTCCCCCCACTCCTCTCCCCCTCCCTTTCCAGTCCAAAGAGCTGTCAGGGTTCCCTGCCCTGTGGTACGTCCTAGGTCCTCCCCCCTCCATCCATATCTAGGAAGGTGAACATCCAGACTGGCTAGGCTCCCACCAAGCCAGCACATTGCGTAGGATCAAAACCGCGTGCCATTGTCCTTGGCGTCTCATCAGCCCTCATTGTTCGCCATGTTCCGAGAGTCCAGTTTTATCCCATGCTTTTTCTGGTAACAGTCCAGCTGGCCTTGGTGAGCTCCCAGTAGATCATCTCCACTGTCTCAGTGGGTGGGTGCACTCCTCGTGGTCCCGACATCTTTGCTCATGTTCTCACTCCTTCTGCTCCTCATTGGGACCTTGGGAGCTCAGTCCAGTGCTCCAGTGTGGGTCTCTGTCTCTATCTCCATCCATCGCCAGATGCAAGTTCTAGGCTGATATGCAATATATTCGTCAGTATTGCTCTAGGGTAGGGTCATTTCAGGTTCCCCCTCATCCATTGCTGGTGGGAATGCAATCTTGTGCAACCACTGTGGAAGTCAGTGTTTCGGTTTCTCAGGAAATTCGGGATCAACCTACCCCTGGACCCAGCAATACCACTCTTGGGAATTTACCCAAGAGATGCTCTATCACATGTCAAAAGCATTTGTTCAACTATGTTCATAGCAGTATTATTTGTAATAGCCAGAACCTGGAAACAACCTAGATGCCCTTCAATGGAAGAATGGATGAAGAAAGTATGGAATATATACACACTAGAGTACTACGCTGCGGTAAAAAACAATGACTTCTCGAATTTTGCATGCAAATGGATGGAAATAGAAAACACTATCCTGAGTGAGGTATCCCAGGCCCAAAAAGACGAACATGGGATGTACTCACTCATAATTGGTTTCTAGCCATAAATAGGGTTCACAGAGTCTACAATAGGCGAATCTAAAGAAGCTAAGTAAGAAGGTGAACCCAAGGAAAAACATATAGTTATCCTCTTGGATAAGGGAAGTAGACAAAATTGCCGGGGGGAAAAGTGGGATCTTGGGGGTGGGGTGGGATGGGGGTTAGGGGAGATGGGGAGAGAAAAGGTAGAAGGGAAGGAGGGTGGACTTGGGGAAACAAGAGGATCGGGATAAAGGAAGGTTGGATAGGGGAGCACGGAACCACAATTCTTAGTTAAGGGACCCACTTTAGGGTGGGCAGGAGACTTGACCCTAGAGGGGCTCCCAGGTGCCCAAGCTGAGGTCCCCAGTTAGTTCCCTGGACAGCTGAGGATAGGGAACCTGAAATGACCCTACCCTATTGTTGAGTTTTGAATGTTGTTAATATATTCTATATACCAGTCCTTGGCCAGACCATGGTTTGAAAGTCTTTCTTTTCTTTCTTTTTTTTTGTAAGATGCATCTTGTAACAAATCCTATTCAAAAGACAAATTTTAAAACTTTGATGAAGTCCAATTTGTTAATTTTCTGTGTTTTATAAACTTTTATTTTGCTGTCAAGTTTAAGAACTTTTGCCTGATTCAAGATCTCAAAACTTGATTCTCATTTTATTTTTCTAAAAGTTTTAAAGTTTTCTGTGTTTGCAATAAGTCTGGGACCCCTTTTGAGTTAATTTCTATCATGGGTGTAATGGTCTAAAGCTTAATTTTTATCCCACTGTTCTCTCACTCCCAAAAGTTAAAAAGCTGATTCCTTCCATTGAATTACTTTGTGTCTCTGTCAAATACCAGTAGTGCGTATTTTATGTGTTTAATGATGGGTTTTCTTTCTTTCTTTTTTTCTTTTGGTTTTTTGAGACAGGGGTTCCCTGTAGTTTTGGCACCTGTACTGACTGGAACTAGCTCTTGTAGACCAGGCTGGCCTCAAACTCACAGAGATCCACCTGCCTCTGCTTCCCAAGTGCTGGGATTAAAGGCATGCGCCACCACCTTATTGGTGGGTTTTCTGTGTTGTTCCATTGACCCTTAGTTCTACTGTTGAATTTCATTCTGTCTTACTATCTATACAGTAGACCTGAATATTGAATAGAGTAATTCTTTTTTACCTTATTACTTTTTGAAGATTGTTTCAGCTATGTTAAGAACTTATGCCATTCCCTGTAAGGGCCAAGGTATATTTGTCTTGTTTTGTTTTATAAAAATAAAGTAAAACAAAATTAAAATGAGATGAAAAGGAAAACCTTATTGGAATTTTCATGAGATGGTACTAAACTTACAGATGAACTTGGAAGAATAGGCATTTTTTTCTTATGTTGGCCTTCCAATTCATGAAACCAGTCTTTTCTGTTTGTTTAGGTCTTTAATTTTCCCCGTCTGCGTCTTGTGGCTCTGAGCACATAAGATACTGTGCATAACTCCATGGAGTTTATGCCCATTAACAAGATTAACTTACTTGAAAAAACTGATAGTGGTAATGAGATTTTAATTTTGGTTTCTGTATAGTCCTTCTTTGCATTAGAGTAAGATGGGTGTCTTTGTGTTGATCCTGCTGTCTATGATTCTGCTAAACTAAGGCATCAGTTTTAGGATTACTGCCTGTAGATTCCTCAGGAGTTTCTGCACAGACAAAGATGTCACCTCTGACAGGAACTGTTTTGTTATTGCAGTCTAGATGTGAACACACTTACTTTTCTTCTTCCTCTTCTTTGTTTTACTGTGATGGCTGTACTTCAGAGACTTTGCTGATCAGAAGTGCTAAGAATGTTCTCCTGATCATTTTACCATTAAACATGATATTGATGAGAGGTGGTCTATAGGCATACTTTATTTCTTTATCAAGTTGAAGAAGAGTCCCCTTTATTCCTATATTACTAACTGTAATGATTAATCTCTAGAATCAACCGGCTGGACCTAAAATCACCATGGAAACACACCTCGGGTATTTCTAGACAGAATTAAATGGAGAAATCAATCATACACCACTATTTGTTTTTCTCAACTTTGCGACTGTGGATACAGTGTGGCCAGCTGCCTCATATTCTGTACCATGCTTTAACTACCACTGATGGGCTGTGTCCCCTTGAACTATAACCCAAAATAACCCCTCACCTCACTTCTCGGCAGGTATTTGACCTGATCCATGAGAAAAGTAATAAGCTTAGGGTTTCCACTGTTGCTGAATATTCAATTTTGTCAATTTATTTTTTTTTGCATCTATTTATTGTTGGTCGAAATGGCTGGTTCATTTCACGACTGCCCTGACTCAGAATAATCACGCAGAAACCATGTTATTTGCAAAACTGTTTGCCCAATAGCTTAAGCATATTTCTAGCTACCTCTTATATCCTAAATTAACCCATCTCCGTTAATCTATGCATCACCACGAGGTTGTGGCCTACTGGCAGAGTTTCGGTGGATTCCATCAGAGACATCTATCTCTGACATCAGCTACATGGCTTCTCTCTGTCTCTACTCTCTCTCTCTCTCTCTCTCTCTATATATATATATATATATATAGCCAGGTTATATATATTATATAATATATATATACATATATATATATTATATAATATATATAACCTGGCTTTACACTGTTTAGCCATTGGATTGGCCGAAAGCAGCTTTTTTTTATTACCCAATGTCAATAAAACATATTTACAGCATACATCACCTCCCACATCAATTTATGATAACTTTTTTCTTTAGCCTGGGTATATGATAAATTATATTGGTTTTTCTGTGAAACACAGATTCTGAGTACTTAGAATCAATACCATGTGCACATATTATATGTGCTAGTCTGATAACCATTCTTCTGACAAAATAACTGAGATAAATCAGCTTAAGGGAAGAAAGGACTTGCTGGCTTGTGATTTCAGAGGCTTCTGGAATTTGTGAAAAGGCAAATGTTACGGCTAGGAGCGTATGGTGGAGAAAAACTACTCACTGAAGCTAGGAGCCAAAACCAAAGAAAAATGAGGCCAGGGCCCCAACATCTCCTCCAAGGGCACATTATCCATGACCTCCCTTCCTTGTGATGCTGTTTTTACTAAAGATTGCATGACTTCTGAACAGTGCCACCAACCAGAGACCAAGTCTTTAATACGAGCCTTTGGGAGTTATTTCAGACCCAAGCTACAGGAGTTTGCACTTATTTTTGTTTGTTATTGGATTTAATTTGTTAATACTGTGTTGGGCTTTTTCCCCACCTAAGTTCATGAGTGGGACTAGCCTGTGTTGTTTCATTTTCCCTGTTTTATCCTATTGCCATGTTAGCACTGCCTCCGGACAAGGAGACAGGAAACCTACTTTCCTGTTTCCTTGTAGAGGTTGCAGAAAATGGTTTTAATCCTGTAAACATTTGGTTGTATTCTCTAATGAACCCATTTGTGCCTAGATGTTTCTTTTTTCTTCTAGGAACTTTCAAATTATTATTTCAGTTCCAAGTTTAGAGAGCTATTGCATTGGTCTAATTCATCTTGGCTCAGTCTGGGAAGGTGGATTTTTCAAGCCTATTTCTTCTTAGTTGTCAATTTTATGAACATTAAAAATTGTTTGTAATATTCTTGTCCTGTTTCTCTGATGTCTTCAGGCTGTATAGTGATGGCTTCTATTTTAGTCTTGATATTAGGGAACTCTGCTTTTATTTTTTTTTCCTTGTGTTACTAGAGATTTGTCAATTTTATTGATTTTTTTTCAGAGAACAAGCTTTTTGTTCCATTGATTTTCTTCTGTTGTTTCCTTGTTTCCAATTCCATTGTTTAAAGTTCTTATCTTTATTCTTTCTTTCCTTTGCCTCTATTGTGTTAAAAGTTAATTTTTCAACATTTATATTTGCCTTTTAAAAGGTACTTATTTAAGAACGGGCACAATAATTCATCAACATAGTCTAAACTCATTTAAATACTGAACAGTACTTGTGTGGGTTAATGTCAAAAATAGACACAAAATGAGAATTATTTTATTGACACATAGTAAACTAAAATCCTATTTAAAATTCCACATAAAGTAATTCTGAATATTTTAAGTATTCATTCTCAACCAAAAGAGGTACAACTCAGAAAAAAAAAGTCAAAACATACCTCTAAATCACTATGCTTAAATATGTTGAGAGCTAGAAACATTTTTGTAAAGGAGCTTTCTTTCAAAGAGGCACAAAGACCTTTCAAGCAGAAAGCAAACTGGAGTGAAATGAATTACCCACACAGGAAAGAGCGGATCTTTCAGCTGAAATACAGTTGGAAAATTTGGGTAGAGGTCAGACATGAGAGAGGACGAAAGGCAGAAATGCTTGAGTCAGAGAAAGATTACTCCCTGAAGAGGATCACACTGCCAGAAGAGCTAGGGTTTGCAGCAGAACTACGGCAAAAAGAAATGCAAAGAGAAAAGGAGACCTTCTTTTAAGAATATCTATGTTTTTAAGGTGGTAAAGAACGATACCGAGAATAGTTCAATTTAGCGATTTAGCTCAGTTCTACCTTCTGGCAGCTTGCAATCTAGCCAGTTAATGACATTTGTTGGTTCGCTTTAAAGCACATTACACTTAAAGTGGGTGTTCACCTATTACTTTGTATTTTATTTGCTTGAAAGGGACTTCCAAGATTTATTTTTTGAAATTATATAAACCCTCAAAATTTAGACAATGTATCTGTGTTAACAAATTAGACTGAATATTGGGTCGGAAGTGCGCGTTCCCTGTCCATGTCCCCTGCACCGCACCACGAGGGCAGCCAGTGAGGAATTCCATAGTTCAGTCTGCAAGGTAACTCCAGATGTTCCCACGGCCCAAGTCTCTGAAGGTGCCCTGTCCTCTTCTATTTTGATTTCTCCTCTTCCTTAATTTCTACAAATGTAAGATTTCTTTGATATTTTTTCTTCAGGCTCTTCCTCTTTTATCCTTAAATTCCTTCCATATTCAGTCTAGAATTTCAGAACTTCCACTTCCCAGCCCCTTGGAAATTTGTCCAATTCTGGTGTCTTTCAAGCCCCGTCCTCTTCAGAGGTCATTTTTTCCTTCCAGAATCTTCTCGTGGCTGCATAAACAGATTCTTCTGGTCGTGAACACACTATGTTGTTGTTTTACTCTTGACTTCCTAAGTAGACTGCTGGCAGAAGCTGTTTTCATGACTGCAGCTTTCCTAGTCTCAGACACAGAGAAAGTATTTGACGATAAGCGATGCTGAACAAAATGTTATCTGGAAGTAGTAAAAGTTACTTAATGACTTTTCTTTAAAGTGGTTTAAATAACATCAAATTACTCAACATTTTCAGGTAGTCTTTACAAAGTAGGTTAAACTCAGAATAATTAATATATTTTCTGAACATAGGTTCAGAGCTACCAGCAAACCCTCACAATAAAAGAATAAAATCCTAAGAAAGAAATTAAGGCTTTTGCTTAAAAAGAAACATAGTGGCCATCAAGCACTGTTATCCAAAATATTTATAGATTAATTCAAATATATTAATAATATGATTTTAAAATGGGCAGACATAGGATTAGATGCCTCACAAATATGTAGATACCAGATGAGATATACTGCTCCATAATACACACTCAGGAGAGTGTGGATTAAAACAACAAGATGCCACCTTGCAGCTGTTAGAGTTGCAAAAATGCAGAACACTGACAACACTGAACACTGGCAAGGACAGCAAGCGAAAGGAATTTTCATCCATTGCAAGTGGGACTGCAAAATGGAGCCCTCATTCTAGAGTATGCTTGGCAACATTTCTTCTTTCATTTTTTTCCTCCACAAAAGTAAACACACTCTCCTCTTACAATCGACCAGTCGTCGTGTCCTTTGGTATTTATCCAAATGGGTTAGAAACTTATGTTCTCACAAAATGCTGTGTCCAGATATTTACAGCAGCTTCGCTTATGACTGCCAAAACTTAAAAGCAAGATATCCTGCAGGAGATGAATGAATAAACTATGATATAGCCAAACAATGGGATCCTCAACAACAAAGAGGGGTTAGCTAAGGAGTGATCTGAATACACAGAGGAACTTAAAAAGCATGTTATTAAACTAAAGACAGGAATTTGAAAAGAGTGCATATTCTTGATTCTAATGGCATGACTTTTTAGAAAAGATGAAATTATGAACACAATAAATAGATCAGTGACCACTCAGTTAGGGAGAACAAGAAAAAGATGAAGGATTTTTTTTCTTACATGAAAATAAAAGTGCAATTCTTCCCTGTGTTAGTGTAGCAGAGGGTCTATGCCATTATGAATTTGTTGAAAGACGTAGAATAGATATCTTATTGTAAGCGATGGCATTTGAGTTGATAAAAATCAGTCGGTGTGGGCTCATCAATTCTGACAAAAGGACAATTCTAGTGAGGAGTCCAGACAATGGGAAGGGATGGAAAGTTGAGGGTGAGAATCAGGTTATTCATAAAATATGTCTGTGTCATCTCACTTTTTCTGTAAACCTAAAACTGTTTTTCAAAAGGTCTACTTCAGAAAGAAAATTTCTCCTACAATATTTTTTTAGTATGAATGCTTAAAAGTCAGCAGTTCTGCACACCACAACACAGGATCTTGTGACTGATGCCGTGCCATTCGGTCACCTTCAAAATAATTCACAGAAATGTGGTGTTGGAAACGTGGAAGCTTAGTCCATTCCATCACATAAAGCATCATTGTGGAAAACCAGGAATGAGGCTATGCCCCAAAATAGCCAGCTGCTTTCTTTACCTCAATGACATTCATGTTGCTGTCACTGGGTTATGATATTTCCCTTGAAGATTCATATACTGAAGCTTGATCCTCAATGCAGTAGTGTTCAGAGCCTTGGTCTTACGATGTTATTGGGTCACAAGGGCTCTAAAAAAATGAACTGACAAACTCTTATATAGCTGAATGGTCTATGAGAAGATATAGCCTAACTAAAGAATGTTGTTGCTGGAAGGGTATATCATATTTCTCCCTTTTTTCTCTCTCTTCCTTCCCCTTCCCCTCCCTTTCCTCCCTCTCTCTCCCTTTCTTCCCCAATCTCCTTCTCCATTTATTCTCAACTCTTCCTTTCTCTGCCTCCTTGCCATCCTCCCTGACTATCATGAGAAGTCTTTTTTGTCTCATACTTCTGCTACCAAGATATTCTTCCTTGCCTTAAGCCCAAAGCCACAGACCCACCTGACCTTGGACTGAAACCCATGAAACCATGACCGAAAATAAAGCTTCCCCAGTTTAGATTATTGCACTAGATGTTTTTCTGTTGTTGTCATAGAACCATGACTAAGACAACTCTCAGAGGAAAGAACTTATTTGGGCTTATGGTTTCAGAGACATTAGAGTCCTGCATGGCTGTGGGAATGGGATGCAGAGACTGTGCATTTTTAAGTATAAAACCGAGAGAAGGAACTTGAAGTGTTGTGAGTATTTAAATTCTCAAAACTTCAAAACTACCACTAATGACACACTTCTCCCAACAAGGCCATATACTTCATCAGCCTTTGCCAGTAGTGCCACCAACTGGAGACCAAATGTTCAAATAGTCAAGCCTTTGGATAACATTCTCCTTCAAATCGCTCTAGTTGTGTTTCTCGGGTATCTTGTCACAGCAATAAAAAGCTAATCGTAAGTTCTTTAATATTGGCACTGTATTGAATATTAGGTTTTTATTGATATAATAAAAGGGTTAGACAAATTCACAGGTCTTGGTGGTATGGTTCCTAGGACTAGCAACATCAGCATCAAACAGGACATTTTGGAGATGAAGACTCTTCTGATTGAGAAACAAACTCTGCAAGTGAGTCCATAAATTTGGTTTTTATAAACTATAGAAATGGCATTGACAGTATAGTCTTTCAAAATTTATTCTCTTCTCCCTCCTTCCTTCCACAGTCCACCATCTCTCTTCTAACTCCCATGATCCCCCTCTGCTTTTTGAAACAGAGTCTGACTGTGTATCCCAGGCTGGACTTGAACCTGTAATCTTCTGGTCTCTGTCTCCGAGTTGCTAAGCTTGCAGTCACGCACCATCATGCTTCGCTATTCTCTTTGTTACAGTGGGCTCTGCGTATGTTTGTGATGCGAGGCAAATTTGAGGACCATCAGATCATCTCTAAAGACCCTTCAACATGAAGAGTCTATTTTCATTTGGAAAAATTCAGTTTTCACAAAATTGCAAATGTCTGTGTGTAAGTATGTGTGCTCTTGAAATCAAGTACTCTAAATGGTTAACTGGCATCCTTCTCAGGTCATTTCCTTAACCTATTTAGAATATTATACATTTCAAATTACACTATAATATCCATGTACAAAAATGTAAATATTTTCTATTGGTTATTTTCAAGTAACAGAAGCAGAACTCTTGCACACAAAGGGAGGAACTGACTTGAAAATGACTGTAGAAGAAGCACCTCTGAGGCTTGCGTTAAGGGACAAAGATTTCAATGTGACAAAATAGCTCTCCCACTTCTGTAGTTAGAAAGGCACACGTATTTAAGTGCCAGGTGTCTAGTTAGAGTTGTTTTCACTGCCACAGTCCCCAGAGAATGCCAACAATGGTTCTTTGATCCTATAAGGAAACCTGGGGAAAACAATAGAGACATTAATTTGCCTGTATCATGTACCAATGAAAATGCTATTAGCAAACACTGAATTATGGATTGGAGGACAGCTACCAGGATTCAGTAAGAAAATAAGAATGTGATATCTACAGTCTAGCTCAAGCAGGCTGACAGAGTTTGCTTTCATTTGGAAAATGTGTCCAGAACAATACAGAATAATAGGCACTGTTTTAACCCCTACTTTTGTCAAAAGCTAATTCACAAGGTGAGACTGCAGCTATCGGAACTCTGAAAGTAAGAAACGAGAGGTGCAGAATCCAGTATTCTACATAGTACCAGACCGTGGATGTTGCTGGGGAAAACAAGGACATTCCACAATTGTGACTGCGTGAGGCCGTGTTTACATTCCCTCTGTGAAGAAAGAGCCACGGCCCAGCTCCAGGGGGTTTCTCCCCATAATCTGACTGTGACTCTTTCCAAGTATAACAGAGGGAGCATGATGCATTTGCATGCCTTGCGGTAATGCACTTTTAACTCTTTTATTTCGGCATAGAAACCCTGGTAGTCGTTAAATGCTGTCGGTGGTTGCCCCTCGGTGTAATCCCTGAGGTAGGAGCTTCAGCCCAGTCATGTATTTTGTTTTCCTACTAGCGTCCTTCATTTGGGGCTCTATTTTTTTAAGCAGAACAATTTCACAGACATTCTGGGTTAGCGTTAGAAAGGAGCAGTGTTCACTGCTGTGCTGGTGAGCTTTAGCTTGGTCAACCCAACACAAAGTAGAGTCACCTGGGAAAGGGTACTGCAGCCGAGGAGTTGCCTAGCTCCAAATGGCCTCTGGGCATGTCTGTGGAGCATTTCCTGGATTTCTGGTTGACTCAGGGGTTTACATCCAACTGTGGGTAGTGCCACCTCTGGACAAGTAGGCTGTGTAGGAAAAGTAACTGAACGAGCCACAGAGTTCTTCAGTTGCTGGGTCCAGGCTCCTGCCTCGAGTTCCTGCCTTGTCTCCCCTTAGTGATGAACTTGTGGCCGGAGCGTTGTAAGATGAAATAAACTTTCATCCTTAAGTTGGTTTTATCACAAATCAGAAGTCAAATTAGAACAGTTGCTACCAAGGTAAACTGCTTTCTTGCTTTCATTTTTCAGACAACACATTAATGGCTTTGAGCATAAATCACAGAGATACTTAAGAAACAAGCAAACAAAGAAACAAAAGGCTCCAAAAGCAAAACCCTTTAAAATCCTGATCTAAAGGAGCCAAGTCAGAAGAACTATCTGTAAGGTGTTTATCTCTCTATCATTCTGCCCCCTCAAAGGTTTCCTTCTAAATTACAGAATCAGTTTGGGTCAACAATGAGGACTTTGGTACACACAGGGTGACCACAAGGAGGACTGCTGACACCGACTGTGGTCAAGAGGCTGAGAGGCACCCACGCCAAAGCATCCACCCCAATGAGTGCCTGAGGAGTGCCCAAAGCACCAGGGAGAAGAATTAGAGAGTGGGGTCTTGGGACAAAAAGCGTGTCAGGGAGGAAGAAATGGGAAGATGGAAGAAGGAAAAGAGAAGCAGAGGAAGAAAGTACGTGAGTCACGTGAGATGACAACGAGGGACAGAAAAAAGTCAGAGGTGGGAAGTGGAAGGAAGTGAAGGTGGAGAAGGGGCTGAGAAAAATCGGGAGAGGGCTGTGGTGGAGGTGCTTAGCTGAGGGTCCTCAGGGACCTGACTTTGCTTTGTCTAATGTGGCTATGACAGCTGCAGCTGAGACCGCTCTGGCCCCCTACTTGGGTGGAGGGCTACATCATGCTAAGTGCATCTATGCGAAAGTGGTGTTAGCTAAGACGCAGGACTAGTCTCCCGATTCTTACTATTTTCCTAGAGTGGAACACATTTCAGGGTGGGATTTCTCTGCTGTAATACTTGGAAGCTACTACCCAGTCTACAGGAAGGTCGTATTCTGGCATTGTCACATTCCAGATAGGCTAGAAAATCTCCCAGCTTCCCCGTGATTGCTTTCCCATTAGTCTTTCCACAGTGGGCTGCTTGATGCTAGCTCACCTCAGGATTCCCCCATTAGGATTCCCACTGTGACCGGAAGATGCCCTTCAAACTTGTTCACACCCCCGTGTTTCTCTTTTGTTTTACATGTTTACTTGACAAATAGCAGTGTGTATATGCCTAGTGTACAAGGAGGTGGTGTTTTTACTTATACGTTGAGCATGATGGGTACAACTAGCCTTGTGCTTTCTAGATGACATATGGGGACTGTCTTCTTCTAATATTTACTTTTAAGATGCAGGCCTACTGGGAAATTTTGGAAAAGAAGTGTCTAAATATTTCCTTAGTGATGGAGGAAGGTCATTGGCTAATAAAGGAACTGCCTTGGCCCATTTCATTGGTTAGAAGATAGGTGGGAGGAGTAAACAGAACAAAACGCTGAGAGGAAGAGGAAGTGAGGTCAGACTCGACAGCTCTCCTCTCCGGAGCAGACGCCTCAGAGAGACACCATGCTCCCTGCTCCAGGGAAAGATGCACACTATGAAGCTCCGACCCAGGATGGACTTAGGCTAGAATCTTCCCAGTAAGACCGGTGCTCACAGATTATTAGAGATGGGTTGATCGGTATATCAGAATTAGCCAGTAAGGGCCAGAGCTAAAGGGCCAAGCAGTGTTTAAATGAATACAGTTTGTGTGTTGTTATTTCGGGACAAACGCTAGCCGAGCAGGCGGCTGGGGTGTTGGGGACGCAGCCCCACCGCCGCTCCTATTACTACACCTTAGTTATACTTATGATGTCATAAAATTTGATTTATTTATGTTTAACCTGCTCATAAAGTCATGGCATGTATTTATTAGGCTTCTTATGATATTTGGACTGCATGGAAGCTTATTGAGAACAATGAGGTTTGTATTAGTGTGTCTTGTGATATTATCAAATTTCTTTCCCAAGGTATTTCATTCCTATTTCTTAAAGAGAAAGTTTTCTTAAATATAATACAGCATCTACTGCCTAATGTGATAAGGAGTAAATATTTATCAATGAAAAAATATCTGCTTCCTTTTCTTGTTTTACTTCCTTAAGCCTCTAAGATATATCACAATTTGCCTTTTTAAAAAAGATTATTTCATGTATGAGTATTTTACCTGCATGTATGTCTGTGTACCAGAAGAGGGGGCATAGGATCCTCTCAAACCAGAGTTATTGTGGGCTGCCACGTGGGTACTGGGAATCAAACCCAAGTCTTCTGCAAGAGTAGCCAGTGTTCTTAACCACTGAGCCAATTCCCCAGTCCTTAAGAGATAAATATCCACAAAAGGTAATTTTCCAGATGATGTCATACAAATTTGCATATCTAGTACATTATTAAGGGGCATCCAAGTCTTTGTCCCTTGACAGTTTCCCTTCTAATGGATTTGTTTTGCCTTTTCTTCCTTTGCAGTTTCACCTAATGCTGGGAGCAGAAATTGCCCCTTGAGACCCAGTGTTCGGGAACCCACAGATTCAGATGTGGGACTGCAGCTCTTGGTTCCTGCCTTTGTCCTATCTCTCCAAAATCCTGGAGCCCTTGTGCTAAAGGAAGACGCTATTTCTATACCAGCAGCTCCAGCGTCTGGCTGCTCCAATCCTTTCGCTTGACTCCTTTGGCTCCAGTTGCATGAAAATCCTGAGCAGGCAGGGGGGCAGCAGCCTAAGCTATTGGGTGACAATGGCAGGGATGACAAACCAAGATCCCGTTTATTCTGGGCCTTGACTACATGCATCAGCCAGGCACATGGCTGCAGTGTAATCCTCCGCTCTTAGCAGCAGTGAGCACCAGCAGGAGAGATGCAGTGCGTTAGAGCCCTTTAGACTTGACAGCTTCCCAGGGCTCTTGCAGCTGTATTTTCCAGTCTTCTGTCTTCTGCTGCGACTCTCTGTTTTCTATTTCCATTGTTCGTCCTTATCTCAGCTAACTTTACTCCCCATCTGGAGCGCTTCAGCTCACTCCTGCTGTTGCTCTTCGCATTGCTGTCCCCACTGCTCCGGCTAGGTCCAGTGGCTGCTGGCATCTCTTCTCATGTCACCAGTTCAGCTCACTCTGCTCATGATGAGAAGCCACAAGTAGGCTAGGAAGGACCATTTGGGACAAGTCGTGTACTTGGTCGAACACTGTAACACAGGAACATATCCCCGGGGTGACTGGACAGCCGCCTATCATCTAGCTAGAAGAGGGGGCGTGGTGGGGGTGTGGCCTGCAAATCCGGAGCTGCCTTCTGCACCAGCCAAAGCACACCTTCCAGTTATACCAGCCACAGACTTTACTAGAAGAATCGATCATGAGTCTCACATTTCATCAGTCACAAGTTCTCTGTTGAGTCTCAGGGGGACACACTCCTTCCCTGGCCGCGTGGAAAGAGCTGCAGGTGAGCAAGGTTATCTAGAATTCAGCAAGGCTTGTTTTTGCTAAGGGCAATTAGAAGGGCAAAGCTCATTCAGGTCCTCTGGAACTCGGTCCTCTGGAACTCAGCGAGTCCTCCTGCTGCGGTTGTGGCTGGGTAGCCATGGTTGCAGTGTTCCTTGCAGCTGTGGTCTGCTTTCCTCCAAGTGTTCATGATGCGTTCAAAACCGGTAGGCTGCCGTCATGACAGCCCAGCTCTTCAGCAGCAGAGGCTGCACTGTCTGTCTGAAGGAGAAGAGTCAAACAGGCCCGTCTCCTGATGGCTTAGCCTATCCGAAAGAAAATGGAACATAAACAGGTATTTAAGATGAAATATCTAGTATTAACATTAACACACTCTCTAATTGCTCAACTCCTAGCCTCGGGAGAGTTGAGCCAGTCTACCTGCCTCATGGTTAAACAAAAAATTGATTCCCTTCCTCCTCACCACCTCTCGCACCTCTGACCGGACTTTGGTGGTGGTGGACACCAGAGCATGGTTCAGCAAGACTTCCTGAGAGAGGCCGCAAGCCTAGGACTCTGCTAATGATATCTTTATCAATTATGTCTGAGAAGAAAGAAATTTCTGAGCCTTACACTGTTGTTTGTCTTGTACACTCTGTTTTTTCACAGCTTTCTGCCCATGGGACCTTATAAACAGGTTTATACACGCACAACTCACAGGTACCATCCTCAGGCGTTTTGCTACTAGCTGTAATCAGATTTTTTGTGTGGTCATTTTCTTCTGAATACTTTGGCCCAGTCCTTTGCCACATGATGTCTGTGGTCAAGCCATGTAATGTGGTGATGATTAGATAATTTCCCCTGTTTTCTTCTAATTGTGTATGCCTCCGGGGTAGCTCTCTCCACAGCTATGTTTAATCTACAAATGGAGGAGATGTAGACAGCATCTCATTTTCTTTTCTTCACAAATTGGAATATATTAATTTTAGAGAAAATTTCATATGTCTATATTGGGAGTTCAATATTTGCAAATGGCATAATTATGATAGATTTTAGAGAAGACTTTATTATTCTTGAACTATGGGTATACATTCTAAAATATTACATTTTCCTACGTGTATTTTTGCTTGTATACAAAGACCTTACAAAAAATAGCATTTAGTTAGGCTTTACTTATGAGTATCATGTAGTTTTATTTTGCCTCTTGAAGAATTTAAAAATTACTGATGCTATTTTAATTCTCACTCCGTTTTCTTAGCTGTAAGGTAAAATATAATGAATCCATTTTAATAGTTTAAAACTTTCCCTCTATTCTGTTTTGAGCCCAGGGGTTCCAGAACTCTGTAACGTTTTATTATTTTCCATATGAAAATAATGAGACTCTCAATGAAGTAGAATAGACAGCCCAGAAATAAATCAAAACCTATATAGTCAGCTAATTTTTGACAAGAGGTACCAGAAAGACATAATAGGGAAAGGATGGTTTCTTGGCACATGGCTGTTGGGAAAACAGGGCCTCCAAATGGGAAAGGGGGAACTGACTCTTCAGCTCACACAGCGCACAGAACTCAGCTCCAAATGGATTGAAAGCCCAAGAGAGGGAACTGAACACATAAAACTAAAAGAGAACATGGAGGAACAGTTAGTTAACATTGGCCCTAGCAACAATTCCTTGGTGTGCACATCCAAAATGCAAGCAACAAAAGCAATGTCAAGCTGAAAGTCTTCTGCACAGCAAAGGGAACGCTTTATAAAATGAATGGCGGCCTACAGACCAGGAGCAAATGTGTACTCAGGAGTTAATCTCCAAAATCTGTAAGAACTTTCAGAACTCAAAGACAAAATGATCTTCTAAAAATAATATTTAAATGAACAAAGAGTCTGAGTAAAAATTTGCCAACTAAGGCATAAAAATGGCTAGCAGGCCCAGGAGAAGGTGCACAGCCGTCCATTCATCAGAAAAAGACAAAGCAAACCCAGATGCGTGCCCACCTCACAGCCATTAGCACAGGTCTTACAAGACAAATGATGAGGAGGGGAAGAAAAGGGGACCCTTGGATATTCTCCATGGAAACGAAATGGCACGGCCACTGTGGCAAACAGATGGGATGTTCTTAAAAGAGCCCAAAACATGGATGCGACGGTGATCTGGCCGCTTGTGCAACCCTCATGAAGCTGTTTCCACTGTTGGAGAAGACAGACTTCCTGAAACAGAAGGATCAGTGTTTGGTCAAGGGAGTCGAAGTAGCTACACTCACCTGCTGGAACCTCCTTTGTCTAGAGTTCAAGACAAAATTAGTAAAGATCTCGGTTCTCTTTCTGCTTAAACACCCAAGAAGCATGCAGTCACTACCTGGCAGAGTTCCTTCATAATCTTTCAGTATTATTCACAACTGCCAAGATATGGAAACAATGTAACTATCCATCAAGAGATGAAAGGATAAGGAAATACATGTATACTGGAATAGAATTAATCCTTAAAGTTAAAGAGATTCTGCCATTTGAGACCATGTGAATGACTTTGGAATACATTATACTGAGTAAAATAAATCAGACACAGAAAGACAACTACTCCAGGATCTCATGTATGAACTATTACAAAAGTCAAATGCAAAAACACAGAACAGAGCAATGGGTCCCAGAGGCAGGGTGATGGCATTACAGGGCATCTCATACTTTGGAATTGGCCATAGCCCTGTAGTCCGTGGGGGTGCATCAATTTTGTGTCACGGGGTCCTGTTCCTTGGCATCTGACAGTTCAATATGAAATTAATTACAAAATCACTTCCTGTCAGGATGAAAATGAGGGAATGTATTCGGTTCTGCAAAGAGCATAAGGCCCCCACCCTTTCTCTCCTCCCATGCTGCTGGCTGTGTGCCTCTTACTCCCCAGTGCTCATTTCAAATGTCACCTCCACAAAAAGATTTTCCTTGTTCTCCCTCCTCTATTCCTTATTCCACTAGTGTTGGTTCAAAATTCTAATAAACGTATTCATGTTTACAAAAGCACGTAAGGCAAAACTGTATGTCTCAACAGATATCTGACAAAGGGCATTGTTAACCCCAGTGGGTCCAGAAGAAGGAAACTTACAAAGGCTCCAGAGAGGCTACTCATGTGTTCTCCTCTGCCTCAAAGGTGGTCACCATCCTGGCATCTGTACCATACACTTGTTTGCACACTTTTGAAGTCTATGGAGTGGGGTGTGCTTTGGGGGTCTGACTTTCTTGCTTCATTTATTACTGTGGTGTTCCATGTGGCTCATTCATTATCTTTACTGAGCAACAGCAAAAGCTTTCATTATATAAATATACTTACCATTAAAGTATAATGTTTCATGTTTGAAACTATTACAAATAACCCTGCTAGTACACACTATTGTTCCTGTGTTTCAATACACATAGGAGTAAATATACATTCTCTCTGGGGCACATATCTGGGAATCAATTACTAATTTATACAATTTTCATATTTAAAATGCACAGCACATAACTGTTCAAAAATTGTCAAATTACTCCAATATTCCATCCAACTATGAGAGTCCCACACTAATAGTGATCATTTGAAGCTAAAGTCACTATAGTGGGTTTGTTATTGCAGCTCTTTGTGGCTTTGACTTGCATTGTCATAATGACTAATAAATCTATTTTCATGGAGATCTTCCATTTGGATACTCTCTCTTTGATGAAGAGCTTGCTCAAGATTTTTGCCCATTTTCCTTCTGCATTACCTGGTTTTTCTTCCCCTGAATTTGTAAAGGATCTTTACATATTCTGAGCATCAATCCTTAGAAGGCACACATATTGTAAATATCTGCTACATTCTGGCTAGTGTTTCATTATATATTTTGATAAGCAGAACTTGATTTTATGTAATTCAATTTATAAATATTTTCTTTATGGTTGGTACATTTACATTGTTTAAAAAGTATATATTTACTCCTCAAGGTATATTCTTGTTCTTTCATCTAGAAATACTCATACTTATAGATATACAACACACATGGAATTGATGTTTGAGTTTGATATGAGGTGAAAATAAAATTTTCCTTATGTAGGTTGTTATCATGATTGAAATGGGTGCTCTTTCTCCAGTTCTGAGCAATGCCATTTTTGTTATAAATCAAAGGTCCATTTGGATACAGGGTTGTTTTCAACTCCTTTGCAACATTTCCAATGTTTCCTTAGTTTCTTCCTTCATTCTTCCAATACCATATTGTTTTAGTAACTGTTGATTTATAATATATCTTGATATCCATTCAGAAATTTTCCAACCTTGATCTTCTGAAATATTGTCAGGGCTCCTCTTTGCTTTTGTTTCCATATACATTTTAGACAGCTTCTTTGTTTTCAAATACACACACACACACACACACACACACACTTGACTATTTTTAAATTCTAAAGCTGACAAGAGCATTAGGACAATAAAAACACATCGCCACTTGTGAGCACACTTAAAAACCCACAACAATATGACACCTCACTATATTCACCAGATTTATGTTTAAAAACCTCATCCCTAAAGGTAAGATTTCATAATACCAGAAGGTGCTGTGCAGTCTGCCAAGGGAAGGAAGCAGCCAACAGTCTTACTTAACTGTGATGCCACAACTCTGATCAGCATGGCAAGATTCCTAAAGGCATAATAGTGGCTCTCCTACTCTGGTGGTAACCAACGCTGTCTAATTGGACTTAAGATCCACTCAACAGGAGAGAAATAATGCCAAGTGCCATAAACTTGGTCAACTACCTGAGACTAGTGACATCATGGGTCTTGGCGGAAAGCTTGCTGCTGCCACTTTACTAAACTAGGAAATTTATAGTGAACTGTAACTCCTAACTGCATCCTGAATACTTACCCTTCTACTCATAGGGAAGTACAGCTCTCATCCCTCAATGAAGAAGCTTCTCTTTGAAGCAGACCCAGACCCTCTGCTGTGTGAAGAAACTTTTCCTGGGGAGACACTACACATGTCCATTCACCTCTGACATGGAGCCCACAGGAAAGGATGGATACCACCAGAGTCCAATTTGATGAACCAATGACTTCATTGGTGGTTACTTGGAGGAATGTGAATGGGGGGGAGGTTACTTACAGGAGCAGAGATGCTTCTAATGCATCTCCAAAGCCTACCCCAGCACGGGCGACAGGCCACTAAAGCCGGAGTCTACAGAACTGCACAGCCTGCAGACAAATCAACAGGTTGGAGAGTGTCCTTTCCAAGTAATTCTGGTTTTAACCGCTTCCCGGCAGCTCGGCTGGTCTCTGCTTCTTCCAGGCAGCTTTAGCTTCCAAGAGTCTTCTCTGCAGCTTGGTTCCTCTGGGGTTTTTTGAAGTTAGGCTTGTCTGAAAGTGACTCTTCAGCGATTTATTGCTTACTCTTGAAATGAGGGTCCAAGCAAATCTGGTCCGTTTCAGGGACTTCCTGAAGCTATTTTTAGTTGTTTACCTCTGTTCTTAAAAGACCTGCCCTGCAGGATGGAATGCTTCAGTCTCCAAGGAAACTGCTACACAACATCCTCACCGAAAGAAAGCCACAGCTGGTCAAAGTCAATGACCACGTGATCATGAGGTACACAGCTCCAGCTGAGATGACTACAACACAACCCCCACACCCCAGCTGCAGGAAATGATGCACCAAAGCAGTCAGAAGGATTTAAGAGCCAGAGGACCAGGAAGGCCGCTGCAAGATTGTGTCTCCTAAAAATGACTGGGAAGCTATACTTAGGATACCGCAATAATATAGATTCCTAAACAAGACCTAAATAATGACAATGCCAGTAGACACACTAATGTGAGAGCAATGACTCTCACAGGGCCCAACACTAGACAAAAAAAACTACAGTCAACTGAAGGATATTGAGAGAAGGAGAATTAATCTTTCCCAGGGATGACCACCTGCTCTGTTGTTTATTCAATACCAAGTGGTCAGCCCTGGAACCAAATACATAAAAGCAGCACTAAAGAGACTCAGCAGATTCTGTTTATGTATTTACACACGCATAGATGTATGCAACAATAATAATTAAACTAAAAGAGACCATGGATGTGAGTGAGTGGGACTGTGGGAGAATGGAAACAGGAGAATATTGATGTAATTATATTTTAATTTTTAAAAAATGCCAAAAATGTTGTCTCTCACTGATACTCAAGCATGACAAGTTACTTACCATTTCTCTGCCTCTAGTCTGTCTTTTGTAACCCAGTTACCCTAGTTCAGAGGGTAAGTGACTAACTTTTGCAAAGCTCCAGTCAGAGTGGCTCACAGGAGGTAGTGGAAGCTGGGTATTATTGCTGTTCTTCAACAAAAGCACCCTTTCATTTGACTTCCTTCTAGGATTCATTATTATGTGTCTGTTTCCCTTGCAGCATTACAAGCTCTGTGTGGGTACCTCTCTTGGATTGGACTAAGGTCAACAGCAGTCTATCCCCACAGGATGCAGGCTTTAGAGATGGATCATGCATATCACAAATAGCAAAATGTTAGATTTATTGAGGCACCCACGGTGCCAGACAGTCTACTTCGGATATGCGCACAATATCTTATACCCCGTCAGTGACTAAGCCATTGTATTCTGTATTCATATTTCTTGTCCTCTGTCCTCAAAACAAGATGACCACACTTGGGGGGGTGGGAGGGTGACGGTTTGTTGGCTATGCTCCTGTTCTTCTTCGAAGGAAACGCCCCTCTGAAATAAAGGAAGGGCTTTGACCTGATGAAGAAGTGGATGTAGAAAGAAGCGCTATTGGCCTAGCACACACAATGAAAAGCAACCCAAGGAGGAAGGGTCCACTGTAGTTCACAATTCCAGCGTACAGTCCATCACAGCAAGGCAGGGCAAGTAGCAGAAACTCGACAGTTCTGGTCACAACACATCTGTAGTCAGAAGCGCAGAGGCATGAAGATGGGCGTGTGAGTTCTCAGCCAGGCCTGGAATGGTGCTGCCCTTTAGGCCTGGTCTTCCCACATTAGCAAAGACACTCAAGAGAATTCCTGCCCTTCCCCCAAGGCCAACCTGATCTAGAAGGTTCTTCATTAAGACTATTTTCCCAGATGAGTCTACATTGCATCAAGTTTATGATTAAAAGTAGCATAGGGGATAGAAAAGACAAAATTTAAATTTTGATGCATTCTTCCTTTTTTTTTAAAGCAGGATTGTGCAAGGGCCTTGCATGTGAAACAGAAAATTTCTTGTAGCACAAAAAATCTTTTCTTTTCTTTGCCCCATTCTGTGTTCCAGCCCCTGTCTCCAGTGATCTGACAGCCACATCCATTTCCCATAATTGAAGCATACACTGAAATATTAAACAACTCATCCAATATGTATAATTTTATACATAATACACATGAAATGTGCTACTAATTTTTATGTTGACAATAAGAATCCTTAATTGTAGAAATGTAAAAGATTTTATTTTATAAATGTATGTAATGACACTTTGTTGTTTTCAAATTTTAAACATCTTCAATTTCACTTATATAAAATTTGCTTTAAAAATTTTAATTTTTTTAATTAAATTTAAAAATTTAAATTTAATTTAATTTATAAGCCGGGTGTGGTGGTGCATGACTTTAATTTCAGCATTCGGGAGGCAGAGGCAGGTAGGATCTCTGAGTTCAAGGTCAGCCTGGTCTACAGAGCAAATTCCAGGATATCCAGGGCTACACAGAGAAACCTTATCTCAATAAAATAATAATAATGATGATGATGATTTATAGAGCCATAGAGATAGCTCAGTGTTTAACGTGTTTGACACACAAACATGAGGGCCTGAACTCAATTCTAGAACTCATGTTTTAGGTTTTTTTGCTTTGTTTTTAGAGCTCAGTATGGAGGCAAATGCTTGTAATCTCAGTGCTAGAGAGACCTGGCTAGCTGGACAACCGATCCACCTCAGTAGCTAGGCCTATTCAGTGAGCCCCAGGTCCAAAAGATGACTTGTTTAAAAGATGGTGAATGTCCTGACTAACAGCACTTGAGATTGTCTTCTGGACTCCACATGCACACACACACACACATGTGCATATGAACATATGTGCACTAACGTGAACACTCATACATGCAGACTCATTTATAGAAGTCAAGCAGAGTGGTCCATGACTACAGTTATAGCACTTGGGAGACTGAGGCAGGACAATTGCCCTGAATCCAAAGTTGGCAGTGGTTACACAGTGCGTTTCAGTTCAACCTAGAATACAGAGTCAAAACACCTATATCAACCATTGAGACAATAAAAAGTTACTACAGAGGGAGACCCTTAGTCAAAACACCTATACTAACCAACCTGACAATAAAAAGTTAGGCTATAGCTTCTAAATGCTTAAATATATAGTATAAGGACTTCCGTTTATACTCTTGACAGGACCTTGCAAAAGGGAGATGGGTCTTTTAATAAAATCAAAGACCAGGTTCCATTCACTCACTGCCCGGAACATAAATGCCAAACACATAACTTGCTCAGTTGTTGTATTTTCCCTGTGGAGTGAAATCCTGCAAGAGTATCAAGTGCTGCTGAGCTGATAAGCCTTTTGCCATTCTGAAATTAGACTTTCAGATGCGGCAACAATGAGACTCTGTCTGCTCCGGCTTCGAGTGGAGCCCCTGCACACACAGACGCTCTGCCAAAAGTGGGCTTCTTCCTTCCTAACCACTTCCTTCCCCACACCGCACTGGCGACCCTTCCCAACCCATCTCCTGGGACGATCAGATTCAACGGAGCAGGAAACCTGGTAGAGAGGTTAATACGATCAGATCCCAAACCTGGAAAGGCTTAAATCTGAGGGTTTAGTTGCTAATTTTAGTCCCAGGGTAGGACAGTCACGAAGTATACTATGCCTCTGTTTAAATAATCTTCCTTAATGATGATGGAAAGGAAAAGAAATCAGTTTAAAGATGGAGACAGGAAAGAGTTTTGTCGTCAATGTTCCGGCTTATGCGTATGCCCATTTAGCCTGTACAGAAAAACAAAGCCACACAACACTCCCAGCTTAGAGGGGAAAGACCAACACGATTTTGGATTTGTTACAAGATATAAAAAGTATGATATAGACCTCCCACTGAGTTTCTCCAGACCAGTTTAAACCAGTCCTCCGGCTTCATTGTGGTGGCATTTCTCTTAAAATTCTTTTTTGCTTCCCCAACCCTTTACTTCCCCGCCAAAGTTTAAAATATAATGCTAATACTCCTAATCAGTTTGGTTTTAAGCATCTTACTGTGTTTCAAGGCTTCAGCCAGCGTTTTTTTCGCTCAGGTTGAGCATGTTGTTAGCATCCTGGCAGATGGTACAGCACTCGCTGTAGATCTGTTTCCCTTATTTAGTTAAACTCCCGTGCACAATGCTTCCAAACCAGATACTTTCTTTTCTGAAGGATGTCAGTACACTCTGCCTGGCTTCCTCTCTCAAATGTCTCCACTTGAGGCTGGTAATGGCCTTTCTGTTTTTTCAACACAGCACCTTGGGCTAAGCAAGATGTCCTCACAAAGCCAATAAATAAGAAAAACAATTGCATCTCTGTTTATCAACCCGAGGTCTCCGAGTCTTATTCTCATCTGCATTTTGCCACTTAAGGCAAAATCAAGGACTCGCGGGCTGCTTGTATTTATCTCTTGCCTGCCAAATGGCACTCTGCTCTCTTACTCCTCAGACCAGGACCAGAAATCGACTTTAAGTTATGATTATTTGATGACTTTATTTGGTTCTTTCATATTTCCAGGGCTTTACTTTTCATCCATAAAATTAAAAATAGAAGGGAAAGCCATATTTGTTTTCTTAATTGAACCTTCGCTTAATTAAATTGGATTTTTACAGGCAGCACTCAAAGGCATAGCCTTGGGCTTCTTATCTGCATCCTCGGGGGACTCTCGCTGCCTTCAGCCCTGTGGCCGAAGGTTGTGGTTTGCAATGTCGTTGTTTTTAAAATATATGTCTCTTACTGTTTTTTGGAAAGTGGCCATTGCTAACATGGGGTTTCTTCCTTACTTCCAAGTTTATGGTGGCCAGATGCTCTAGGATAAATGCTTATTTGAAACTTGATTGTTTTTTTCTTTCATAGCTAAAGCTTTATGCCTAGAAATCAGTGAGCCTGCAAACATTGTTTCTTCTTAAGAATTAAAAATAAACCACATGTGCACCTAAGAGTCTTCCCCTCTTGTGTGTATGTGTGTGTCTGTGTATGTATGTGTTTGTGGTGTGTGTGTATATGTATCTGTGTTTGTTTGTATATGTATGTGTGTGGTGTGTGTATGTGCACTTGTGTGTGTTTGTGCATTGTTTGTGTACTTGTATGTGTTTGTCTGTGCATGTGTTTGTGTGATGTGTGCATGTGTGTGTCTGTGTATGTATTTGTGTGGTGTGTTTGTCTGTTTATGTACTTTTCTACTTGTGTGTGTATTTGTCTGCGTATGTGTAGGTGTGGAGTGTGTGTATGTGTCTGTGTGGTGTGTGCATGTATGTGTGTCTGTGTTTGTCTGTGTATGTGTTTATGTGTTTGTACGTGTGTATATTTGTCTGTGTTTGCCTGTGTATGTGTGTGTATGTATTTGTGTGGGGTGTGTGCGAAGTGCTACAATCATCAACTCTGTAGATTCCCCAAATATTCTCCCAGGAAACTAATGTGTCACTGTTTGAAACCAAGAGGGGAAAGTGAGAAGAAAAGTGACAGGTCACAGGAGGGTGTTGCGCTGTGCGGGTCACTTTTTGTCAGCTCGACACAACGAGAGTCAGCTGGGAAGAGGGACCAGTTGAGGCATTGCCTCCATCAGAAGCACACTAGGATGGGAAAGGATAATGATAGACTGATCGATTAGGCAGCTGTCAGTACTAATGGTCGAGGCAATGTTCAACATCAACCACACATAAGGTCTGCATTTCACAGTAGAACGTTTACTATGTGCGAACATTTATAAAAGTTTTGCTTTCCAAAACTCAATGAATCTGCCTAATTTATTGTAGGTTGCTGTGATGCCCTTCATCAATCGTGCTGGCTAATTTTCATTGCCAGCTTGACTGGATTAAGGAAAATCTTTGGAGACTTAGTGAGAGTCACTTGTGGGATAGCTACAACTGCATTCTGAGAGAGGATTAACCTAGGACCTGTGGCCAGCACTGGCCCAGGACCTGGGATCCTTGGCTGAATACAAAGTGGACAGAGGAGACAGCAAGGTGAGAGCCAGAATCCAACTCTGTTTACTTCTGCACTGTGGATTAAGTGTGTTCAGAAACCTTTTACCTCTGCCACATGCCTCTTAACCATGACAGAGTCTATCGCTTCAAATTTTGAGCCAAGAAAATCTTTGATCTCCTTCCTTGATTTGCTTTTATTGGGTCATTTGCCACAGAAATGAGACAAGTAACTAATCAACCAGCTTTTTGTTGTTGTTGTTGATAAGTATCTCTTATTGATACCTCAATGCTTTCTTTGCGAGTACCAGTAATGTTCAGAAGAGCAGGCGAGCAAGTGAGAGTGGCCAAAATACCGAGGCAGTGAGTCCTGTCAAGAAAGTCAGGACAGGAAGTTCTAGAAGCTGAGTACGGTGGGAGGCTCCGATCATGCAAGGTCCATATATATAGTGATCTGAGCATGTGGTCAGGATTGCAGCAAGAGCTCAAGGGAGACAGCGTGGAGGCAGACAGGTCACATTCACAGAAAGGCGGAAACTCAAGCTTAGTGCGGGAGATGCACCAAGGAGAAATGGAATCAGAGCTGACGCTTTGGAACTGTCTGCTAGATTCCCTTCAAGCAAGGCTTGCTCTCGGGGCAAACTGCAAGAAGGGAATTCAAGTGATGAAATATGAAGAACAACTATGGAAAGATAGTAACAGAGGCAGAGAGAGGGTTTGCAGGAAAAATGGGACAGATAAGGTGAAAAGACGAAAGAATGTCTCTCCGTCTCTCCTTCCCTCCCTCACACTTCAACCACCCTCCCGCTCCTTCTTCTCCTCTTGAACAAAGCAAGATCTTGCTCATAACCTTGGTTGCCAAATTCCACTTAGATTAGTATAACCAAGTACATCTGGCGATGGCCTGGAGTAAATGAGGGCACGTACAGCTTATAAACAAAAATCACTTAGGATATTTGTAACCAAGTGAATTCAATATTCAGCCACCAAAAAAAAAAAGAGGCCTTCAGATATTATCAGTGTTGAAAACTAAGGTCAGGCTGTCTAGTGCTTAAGCTCACATAGACCCACAAGGAAAATAAACCATCTTTCTGCATAAGTGGGAATTCTAGTTTAAAAACAAAAAACAAACAAACAAACAAAACTATTTCCCTAGGGTTCCCCATGTCTTTGCTTCCTCAGTGCTAGGATTATAGGTCTGTGCTACTGTGCCTGCTCCCCACCCCACCCCAGTCATGTTCTCCTGCTTGAGGGTTAAGCATTTACCAACTGAGTCATTTGCCCAGTGTTTCCCTAAAGGAGAAGGTCTCAGCACTCTGTTCTTGCCTGCAAACCATACTGGTGACGATCAGATGTCTTAAGGGTTTCCTTGCCATAATAAAACACCCTGACCAAAAGCAACTTGGGGAAGAAAGGATCTGTTTCAACTGACACTTCCATGTCACCATCCATAATTAATGACAGTCAGGGCATGAATGCAAGGCAGGAATTCACGGTAAGAACCTGGAGGTAGGATCTGAAGCAGTAAGCATGGAGAAACACTGCTCTTTATGGCTGGCTCACCCTAATTTCTTATTCATCTCAGGAACCCCTGCACAGCCCAAGTGGGCTGGACCCTTCCACATCATTCACCAATCAAGAAAATACCCCCACAAGTTTGCCTGTAGGCCAATCATATGAAGGTAATTTTCTCAGTTGAGGTTTCCTCTTCTCAGATGACCCTAGCATGTGTCAAGTTAACATACAAACTAGCCATCGCATAGGGTAAAGATGGTACCTCATGAAATCTCAAACAGTGAGGAATTGACAACACAATGAGAGTGTAATTAAAAGTTGAATTGATACCTTTTTGGTTTCAGGATGTCAAACTGTTTTTGAAGTAGTAAGAAAGCATGCTTTATTCCTTATGGGGTAGAATAAGGACAAATTTTCCATTACACTGCGGAGGAGAAACTTGATCTATTTACTTTGTAAAAGAATGGTAATATGAAATTAAATTTTGTGGTGTTTCTTTTATTTAGGCCTAAAAAGAAAAAAAAACAAAAACATATATAGATAAACATATATAGGAAGGGTTGAAAATATATTTCAATATTTCCTGCTTTGATGAAACTATATAAAACATCAATGGTAGAGAGTAATACACTATCTGAATCATTGCTCTTCAAGGAATGGGCCATGAAATTACAGCATTAAAATCTCCCAGGAACCTATGAGAAATTATGACACTTGGGGACTTAACCAAGACAGAGCAGATCAGAATCTACATTTTTAAACAGGTCCCTAGCTGACACAGAAGCACATGAAAACGTTCTAGGCAACATTCCCCAAAGTCAACATAAATGAGACCCTAGAAACTACCCTTTTCTCCACCGACCACATACAAATTCTCCTTCCAAGCACCAATTGTTGGCACAGTAAGCATAACTTCGAAAGCAAACCTTCTGACACCACCCCGGGTCCCTTTGTTCCACATCTCTTCTCCTTTAATGCTACTGAGAGCAGAGGCCTTCATCTTGCACAGGTTCTTTCCTATGATTTTGGAAATCTGGATAAAAGCTATGGAAAGATAAAAGAAAGAAACCACACTGTGGCTCGGCAGTGGTGGCATATGCCTTTAATCCCAGCACTCAGGTGGCAGAGGCAGGCAGATCTCTGTGTGTTCCAGGCTAGCCTGGTGGATAAGGCTGTTACACAGAGAAACTCTATCTCGAAAAATCAAGAAGAAAGAAAAAAAGAAAAAAGAAACAATGTTGTGTAGTGTTGCGTCTGGAGCTTAACTCCAGTCCCTCGCATTCATCCCAGCCCCCCTGGTTTGGGAGTTGCATTAATCTGGATTCCAAATCCCAGCATGCCAGGTCCTGACCCCTCCCTGGGGAAGGTCAGAACCACTCCCACAGGGTTTTTAAGTGAGCGCCCAGAGGAGAAACACGTGGTCCGGGTTTGCATTGTACTCCCTGTTTTCCTGTCTCCCTGCCATGCCCTCGCCCACCCAAGAGCACTGTATTTAATAGAGCGATGGGCATTTTGATTTGGTTTGATCTGACCTAATTGGATTTCTTTGCGCCAGCAGAGCCATCCCTCTTAGGATTTTTTTCCCTAACATGTAGTACTATCCAAGAGTTCCACAATAACCCAGAATAGAGTATCACAAAAGGTTTATTTATTTGGGGATAAACTCATAGTAAGGGTAGCAATCTGGTCCTCTTCGTGCGCTGGGAACTGGGAACTGAATCCAGCAGAAAAAGGGACCCAGCCTGCTTTTTGTCTGCTCTTAAAGAGTGTGAGACCACGCCCAAAGTGGGCCGGTATCTTAAAGGATATTGGCTGAAAGAGTTCCCATGACAATGCTGAATGGCTCGTAGAAAAAAATAATGCGAAAGATAGGGAAAACACACACACACACACACACACACACACACACACAAGAAAAGTAGCAAGGAAAGGAGAAACAAATTCTTGTATGTTTTACTTTATATAAAAATGATGGATAGTAATAATTTTCTCATACTATCTTCAAAGAAATGGTAGTCTATCAAACAAGACACCAAAATAAAATCCAACAACAGTATTCTGGAAACACCGTCATTCCAGGAGACACAGAAGGAAGTTTTGACAGCTCTGGTTGGATCCACTCTGGATTTTGTGTGAAAATGTGTTCTGCTCACTCGGATGAACACTAAAGGGTAGGAGTTCTTGGTTGAGTGGTGAGGGGACGTTTGCTTTTCTTAAAACTGAAATGGGAAAGGCAGCTTTCAAAGTGTCTGTTTCATTTTGTATTCCTATCAGAAATAAACGAGAGCTTCTGCTCACGCCAGGATTTGATTCAGCTGCTTGACTGTTTCTGGGGTAATGTGATCAAGTGCACGTTCTCCCCAGACAGGGCGCTGATGACAGACCGGAACCAGCGATTGTACTGGAGTTACATACAGAGCGCAGATAAAGTGTTACCTGCAGGCGTGTGGATGACACAAAGGCAGTGACTGTTTGGCTTCCTGTTAATTTTTCTCTAGGAACGGGAGTTACATAAAACTTGGCACATTCATGTTTGAGTGACTGGGACAGACCCTTTTTTTCTGCTCTTCCTCTTTTCTGTCTCTCCTTCCCCCAGGGAACTGCTTTAGCATTTTATGAATCTGGCTCACATACCAATGTAAACCATTGAGATCTACCTAGCTCATAAAGACATGTTATTACTATTCATCAGTAATCAGGGCTCAGGAAAGCTACTAAAACCCCAAAGCCCTGTGAATTGGCTCCTATCTTAAATCTCCCTGCACACACAATCCTGCCTAATCCAGTGAACTGGACATTAAATGCTACCATGCCCACCTCTCAACAATGCCTGTCTTCTCTCTGTTTAGTCTTCCAGTCCTTCATATCATAGGGACCTCAGCCAGTGATAAGTCCGTACAGGCCTTTATAAGGGACTTATTTCTACGGGCTTGCTGCAGACGATGGCAGCCTTTGCCTCAAGGAGGGATGGGTACTTCCGTCACTCAACTTCTCCATTTCTCTGGCCAGTAGACTGATCCCGTTGATCCCCAAGTTCCATTGCCTCCTGAATCAAGTTGAGAAGCTATTTCATTCCGTTTAAAGTCTTCCTCATTTTGGGTATTTCTGATGCAGGGCAGTCCCTAAATATCAAGATTTTCTTCACTAGACCATCACAAGGCCATTGTTTGCATGTTAAATTATGACTTTTTCTTTGCTCTGCATTAAAAGTTGGGCTAGAGAGCTATCTGATGTTGCTTGTACCTCACCCTCTGCCTCTTCATTGCCCAGCTCTTGCCGTGCAATACTAGAAATGATCTTTAGCACGCATGTGGCTTTCACTCTTTTTTTCCCATCCTACCAGCTGTAAAAAATGGCAAGCCAATACCTCCATTTCATTCTCTCTCGTTTCTGCTTTTCCTGCCAAACTGAGGTTAATGCAGAGGATAGCATCCACATGTTTCTTTCCCATTGAAATTCCTCTCTTATGCATACATATTCTTTCTGAGCAGACAGCTTAGCCTTAACTGCATATTTTACCATCCACGACAAAGCCATATAACAGCTGTCACAGCCGCTCACAATCCCATCTTACATGGTATGCGATGGAGTGGCTAGTCCATTGCCATTTTGGCGTTGTCTCTGTATTTATGAGGCAGATCCCATACCACCCTGGAAGTCTCCAGAAAGACATTTGTCTTTTCTTTGTGGGTCTGTTTTATTTTACTTAGCATAATGTCCTCCAGTCTCACTCATATTATGACAAATGGGAAGACACTGGTTTTCTTTATTGCTAATAATAATTGCTAACACACATACATACACAGACATACATACATACACACACACACGAGAGAGAGAGAGAGAGAGAGAGAGAGACAGAGAGAGAGAGAGAGAGACAGAGAGAGAGAGAGAGAGACAGAGAGAGAGAGAGAGAGAGAGAGAAAGAGAGAGAGAGAGAGAACATTCATCCAGTTCATCCAGTTTGGACACTTATTTCCAGATCTTGGCAGAGTAGATGCCTGGGAAATGCAGATAGCTATAAGAAAATGATGTTTATATTTTCTGGGGGTAGATACCCAAAAGAAAGCGTATAATTTTAATTTCCTAAGTACCCTTCCTTCTTTCCCTTTAATGGTTGAACCAGTCTGCATTTCTGCTCACTGTGGACACGAGCTCTCTTTTCTCTACTTCCTGGCCAGCATCTATGATTTGATTTTAGGAAACAGCCACTCTAATCATTGTCACGTGGTAGTTCCCAGCAATTTTCACTTTGCATTTCCAGAAGGATTAATAATAAGTTTCAATGCCTGTTGGCAATTGTTATTTTTCTTCATTGAAGACATCTCTCTTTTGCTCATTTTTAACTGTATAATTCTTTACAGTCATGCAAGTTCTTATATCTTTTGGACATTGACTGCTTATTAAACATATGGATTACAAATATCTTTCCCAGCCGGAGGCTGCAGTTTCATTTTGTTGATCATTTACTTTGCTTTGCAGAAGTTTTTATAGTTGGAGTCTGTTCCATTAATTTTATATTTGCTTTGTAAAGCAAGAATGTTTTTGGTGTTATATACAAACACATCATTACCAAGGCTAACGGTTAGGAGGCTTTACCCAGAGTTCTCTTCTAAGAATTTTATTCTTTCTTATCTTATATTTAGGTCTTTAATCCAATTTTGAGTTTTATGTAAAGATTCAATTTCATTACTTTTCATGAAGATATCCAATTTTCTCAGTAATATTTATTGAAAAATTAGCCTGTTCTTATTGTGTCCTTTCCAAAAGGAGTTGTTTGTTTAGATTTGTATTTATTTGGTGGAATATTTGTTCTGTTCTAGTAGCGGCTATGTTTTTATACAGGTACCCAGTGGTTTCGATTATTATGATTTTACCATGCAATTTTAATACAGCCACTGTCACATGATACCTTCAACTTTTCTTTCCTTTAGAATAGCTATTGCTAGTCAGAGTCATCTCTGGTTTTATTTGTTCTATTTGTTAGTTCATTGGGGGAAACAGACTATTTTGTCTCTTTCTTTATTACTACAAACATGTCTTAGAACTGGCTCTGTTGTGTGCGTAAGTTTTAGTAAGTCATTGCCGTTTGTCACAAGGTATGTTCATATTTACTTTTGAATCGTTGTATGAGACATGTCTCATAGTTACTGCATTAAGGACCACATCTTGATGAGACAACAAGTACTTGACCTAACTACTTTAAATGAGAAAAGATTTATTTAGCTCCCCATTTTGAGTTTGCTGTGAGAAGGATATGGCATCTTATGGTGGCCAGGAGCAGATAGGGAAGGAATGGTTGAGCCCTGGTTTTCTCTTTCTCCCTCTTATTCCATTGGGGCTTGCATCCTATCACACTCTGGGCCAGTCTTCCTTCCTTAGTTAATCCTGTCAAGAAACAGACATACCTGGAAGGATGCTACTCTGGTTGCCTGGGTGTCTCCCAATTATTATTAAACATTATTTACATATCTGTGGATTGTCCAAGATTCCTAATGTTATTGATGTCTAGTTTCATATCGTTGTAGTCTGAGATAAAGTTATGAATGATTTCAATCCTTATGAATATGTTAAAGCTTGCTTTGTGATTTAACAAATGTTCTATCCTAAATAGTATTCCCTGTGTGCTAGAGAAAAAATGTACATTATGCTAAAAGTGGAGATAGTACTGTAGAGATCTGCCAGGTTCATTTGTTATAAACTGAAATTACTCTAGTATTTTCTCCATGAATTATCTATATATTAGAATGGTAGGTATTAGATATTTAAATCACTTGCTTTTTATTGCATTGCTATGCATCCTTGCTTTGATATCTGTTAGTATCTATTATATATTTATATATGTATTATATATATAGGCTGTATATATTTCTTTTGAATTTTTCTTGCTATCATTAAATAATATTTTTGACTGTGTGTGTGTGTGAATATGTGTGCCACATATATGGATGCCTATGGAAGGTAAAAAAGGAATCAGATCCCCTGGAGCTGGAGTTACAAACAGCTTTAAGCCACCTGGCATGGGTATTGGGAACTGAACTCAGGTCCCCTCCCAAATCATTACACTCTCTTAACCATTGAGACAGCTCTCTAGTTCCTAAATAATAATCTTATTTGATTTTTGTAGCATTTTTTAATTTTAAGCCTGTCTCATAAGCCACAGGTATATCCACCCCAGTCTCCGTTATCATCTTCATGGATTCCCTTTCTCCGTCTTTTTAATTTTACTCTGCACATGTCCATACGTCATAAGTGGATGTTTTGTATCTTATGATTGGATTGTTATTTGTTCTTTTAATCCATTAAGCCACTCTTTATACCTTAATTTCAAAATTTAATACAGATACCATCTTGATTATGGATGAGGGAAACAACTCTATCTTTGTAATGTTATGGTTGCTCTGTAGCTTGCTTCTTCCCTGCTTGCTAGTTGTGTGCTTGTGGGACTTGATGATTGCCAACAGCATTGCTTTCTTTCTTTTCTCCACCATTTGTACATCGGTTGTGCACTTTGTCTTCTGGCTTTCTTGTTGTTTGCATCTCATAATCTACGATTTAGGCTGATAATAAGTCTGCTTCTCTTTCATACAAAAGCTCTAGAATTGTATTACCTGTTGTAAGGAGGCCGCTTGGCTGCTTTCCTGACCCTGGCAGCTCAGACCCAAAATAACCACACAGAAACTGTATTAATTAAACCACTGCTTGGCCCAATAACTTATTGGGTAACTCTTACATATTAATTTAACCCATTTCTATTAATCTGTGTATTGCCACTTGGCTGTGACTTACTGGCTACAGTTCCAGCATTTGTCTCCGGCAGGCTACATGGATTCTCTCTAACTCCTTCTTCTTTCTTCCAGCATTCAGTTTAGTTTTCCCCACCTAGCTCTGTTCTACCCTATCAGGCCAAGCCAGTTTTCTTTATTCATTAATGGTAGTCACAGCATACAGGGGGAATCCCACATCAATTACCCCACACAATTTGTGTTTATGATGACACAATCTTACAGGTTTGTATTAAATATTTCTTAACAAATGTAGTTTTACATTGTGCTTGACTGGTTGTGTTATTACCCCCACACTAGAGATCTATGTGACTTATGTGCTGGCATTATAGTTATGATACTCTATTACCACTTTGATAAGCAGAAATAACACAAAGGGAGGGAAGGTTTATTTGTGCCTTATGGGTTTTGGGCAAATAAATTAGGTTTTTTGATACAGTCCTTAGTGAGGTTGATTATCATAGTTGCTAGAGGCTTCACCTCAGAACAGCAAGCAACAACAAAGGAAGAAAAATCTTGCCAGGATCCATATATATGCAGCCTACTTCTTTCAATTAGTCCTCACCTTCCACAGTGGGAGCATATGTTAGCCATCTGTTCAGGTCTTTGAATCCATTAATGGATTAGTAAATTGCTAAAGACACATCTCTAATGATTCAAGCATTTCTCAAGAGCCCCAGCTTTGAGCATTGCTTACAACCCGTAAGCCTTCTCAAGACAAATATTGTGGGTGGACATGTCAAATGTAAGCTGCAATAACTGCATTAGGGTATTCTGGATTTAACTATGCCATTAACTCTACTTAACATATTTATCTATAATTGTATATATTTTAATGACAATATCTACCACCTTTAAAAAGTTCCCTAAGCCTTTATTACAAGGCATGTATAGTAGTAATAAACTCCTTTGCCTTTTGTGTGAAAAGCTTTAAAAGTCTTTATTCCTCTTCCATTTTTGAAACACTGTTTTGTAGACTCTAGAATTTTCTAATTGGTAGCCTTTTTGTTTGTTTGTCTCCAGCACTTTGGATATAGTTTATCATTATCTTTCTGTCTTCAAGGTTTCTGCTAAGAAATCTGCAGGTGGAGTTTTGCTTATTATTTGACAATTTTCAATTGATGCTTTTAGAATTATTGGTATTAGACTTAGACTTTTAAATAACTGTTATTTGAATTTTGCTGATTTGTTTTGTTTTTAAGATAGGATCTTATCGTGTATCCAAGGATATCTTGGAACTGACTGCACAGGCCATGATAATCTCCATCTTGTCTACCCACCTGCTTCTGTATGCTGTGTTTACAGGCATGAGCCACTCTGTCCAGCTGTTTGACTTGTGGGAATTGCAATTGCAACTTTTCTCAATGAGAACCTTTTAAAACAGAATCTACTTGGCAGCTTAGGAGCTTTATGAACTCCTAAGTCTTGGGAACATTTAAGAAATGATTTCAAGGCTGTCTTCACAACTTACCCATTCCCTTTTCATTTGATTTCATAATCATATCAAAAGGCATGCCTCCCAATTTTCAAATTATGTATTCTACTTTATCTAGACTTTTGATGGAGTTCTACAATATATTTTTTTATTTCATTAACTTGTTAGTTCATCAACTATTAGTTCTGTTTGGTTCTGATAACTATGCCTTTACCCAATTTCTATTATAGATCATTATTTTCTGAATATCAGGGCATTATCTTTTTTTTATTCTCTTGTATCTCATTGGGTTTCTTGAAGACCATATTTTGAGCTCTTTCAGGCAAGTTGTAAATTGCATCCCTTGGGGTTAGTTACTGGAGTTTGGGGCTCCTTTAGTGGATTCATAATCCCTGACTTTTCTTTTGTCCCCATGTTAATATCTGTGTATCTAGTACATCAGTCACCTCTTCCAAACTTTGTAAAGGGGCCATTGTGGAGGAACACTTTGCTCCAGTTGAGCAAAGTGTCAATGGCTGTACTTCTGTGTGGTCACATTGGTGTGGCCTTCATGCAGTTCTTCAGAGGTGATTAGCATCAGCAATGGCTCCAGGGACTTCCGAGCTCTAGGTTGCTGCAGTTCCTGGTATAGACTGCATTTGCATAGATCACTAGATCAAAGGCTTTAGGGATTCTGCTGCTACTTCGCTTCTTATGTGATGGAGTCTTATGTGATGCATCTGCTATGGCCCATGGACAGCCACAGAAGCACTGAAATCCAAGGGCACAGATTCTTAACCTGGCTATAAAGCGAGGCTTCTGCATTCAGGGTCTTACAATACCCCTGTGTCATGTGAGGCTTGAGACATAGGTTTAGTTTTTCAGGTATTGGTATACATATTCTTTCACTAAGCGGGGACCTGCTGTTCTGTGGTACATTTCAGTAGCTTAAACGTAGGGACTTGGCTCTGATAATGGTGGGTCAGGAAACAGCCTGAGCATGGTTCTGGACAAAAAGGTGTCCAAGCTCCAGAAACAGGTACCCCAGAGAGAAGCCCATTGCAACTTTGGTAACTAGAACTAACAGAGCTCAATAGAAGTGCAAGCTCTGGATGGGTGGGGCATCACTGGATGGTGCCTGTGAACCCCAAGATGGAGGAACATGGCAGCAACTTGGGGGGGCTTTCGATGAAATTTGCCAGTAGGAAGGATTGTGGAGTGGCAAGATGCTGCTTTGGACCACGGAGAATGAGGAATGTCAGTGGAGAATGAACAGTGACTGAGAGAAGGAACATTAGCATTGTGAACAGCAAACGACCAGGTCAGTTCCTGACAGACAAGACAATGACTGAATGCTCAACAAAGCTCAGCCATGACTGATTCCTGGGACTTGAAGTATTGAATCTGCTGGGCTGTGTGGGTCATCCCAGCCTCTCACTGATGGAGTAGAGCCATATCAACTGGGGAGTAAAACATGCAACTACTCAAATATGCCCAAGGCTTAAACTCCCCCCTGCCACACACACACACACAAGAGAGCAGTATGTTGAATCAGTTCATAGCAGGTCGATAACAACTCCAGTAGTTTAAGGTTCTAGGGGCCTAAGAGTGTGTCATCACTTCAGCTTAGAAGCTCTGCCAGTGGGCATGGTCCATTGGGGTGGATGAGGGTTTGCCATGGCTCCGAGATGATATAGCATAGATTATGGGGGGTATGAGAGTTTGGCACAGTCTTGGTGTCTTTTCTTGTGAGTGTGCAGCATGTGGACTCTGAGTTACCCCAGGCAAGCTCAGAACCTTTGATGACCACAAGGGTTTTGGAGGTTTCTAGAATCTTTTCACTACCTTTCACCTTCAGATCCATCCTGTTTCAGAGTTGATCTTCATTTGGGGGAGGAAAGGAAGAGGAAGGCCTTCCTGGGTTTTAGCAGCTAAACTACTTCTTCCTTTACTGGCTTTGAAAGACAATTGTTATTTACTGTGCTTAGCGGGGGTGTTAGAAGCTTCTAATTGGATATCTTGTCCACCTGCACCTCTCAATAGAAATTTAGGTTTAAAATATTGTTCTTTCTGTCTTGTTTGAGAAATTAAGGGGTGCTGGGCTTATTTTCTCACAAAATACTTAAATTTTTTGTTTCTAAAAGTTTATTTCATTTTTTTCTTACTTTATACAAGGTAAGAATGAGCCACAAATTTCTTTGTAGCATAGTTACATCCCTTAAGTTGGTTATATGAGTAACTGCGTTCTTTAAAATATAACTAAGGGGGCAAGGAATCCACAATAATTTGCTGAGTCCTTACTTTACCACAGACACTGACGTGACTGGAACAGAGAGAGGTTATCTAGGGAATGAAAGAAAAGGTAGACAGATAGATGTACAGAGGATCTGGCATCAGGAGGACTGGGCTTGCTCACAGAAAAGCCTTAGCACTCATCAACAACCTTCAGACTCAAGAGGAATGCTCAGCTTAGCTATATTTTGAACTTCACCTAGGGGAGGGGATCGTGGGGGAGAAGATCCTTTGTCAATTTTCCATGGATCTGAGACTAGGGTCCTTGTCATGCCTATGTCAACAATACACATTCATTTAGGACTTCTCTGTAGATGGAAGTTTCTGTCCCACCTTCTATTAGTGAAGCATTCTCATCTTCCTTCCTCTGCATCTGGCCTTTCCTCTTCCCAGAATTCTTTTAGTCTGATTGCTCTGCCTGTACTTCCTGCCTGGCTACTGGCCAATCAGCATTTTATTAAACCAATACAGGTGACAAATCTTTATAGTGTGCAAAAATATTATACCACAGCAGTTTAACTGCCCAAAGACACAAAGTTTAAAACTTACAATTCTAAAAGACCACTGTATTTCATTATCTAGTATGAGAATGGTGAGAATTCATTTAAAGGTTTTCCTAAAACTAAAACTAGTATTATGAAATGATATAGCTGTGCCACTTCCGGCAAACCCAAAGGAGCCCAAGCCAGCATAATGGTGAGATGCCTGCCACTCACACTTACTGTTGCGTTTTTCACAACAGCTAAGCAATGGGATCAACCAGGATGTACACCATCAGAGGAAAGAGTAAAGGAGGGTAGGAGAGATGCACAATAGAGATTTACTCAGATATGAAGAATAACAAAATCACGTCATTTGCAGGAAAATGAATGGGACTGTAGGTTCCTGGGAGAGCAAAACAAGGCAGGTTCAGAAGGTGACTGTTGCATATATTCCCACACATGTGAAGCCCAGACTGTACACGCAGCCATGTAAGCACACACATAAAGTACAGGAGTAGACTGGGGACTATTTGAAAAGAGGAAGTGGAATGGACCAGTAGGAGAGAAGAAAAGTGAGGGGAAGGTTAATCCGTATGATCAAAGCATCTACCTATGTGTGGATATGTCGAATGCCACCTACCATTTTCTGAAATGAAAATATGCTGATTTGTAAAAACCTCAAAAAGATAAAAATGCATGAAGCACTTTTTGCCCTAACTCATACTTTTTAGTGATTTCAGCTATTCACACTTTAGTTTTTTTATTCCATTTTCATTAAATGCAGAGGGAAGAACAGATATGGCTAATCTAATTTTTATATAAGCAGCAGGAAAATGACCAGTGGCTGATGGTCCACTTCAATGGTGAAAATCTATCAATATTGACCAAGCGGTTATGCAACTTCATTCCTTTCTTATTTTTTGAATGATAACAATCCTTATGACATTGTCTTCAAAATTATCTCACAGCAAGGAAATGAGGGGGAGAAGGGGGATGGAGTATTTTCCCCTCCCACCTGAATTGTGCCCAACTGGCAGAAAATACCAAGAGTGTCAGCATGTTGCCTTAATCTGACTGAAAAGGAGAATAATTTCCATTCCTATTTAGTCCCCAAACACCAAAATGAATTATGAGAATTGCACATTTTCTCCGAAAGCTCGCCTTTTACATCCCCCCCAACTCTCCCTCTGCCCTGCCCAATGTGTGTGTGTATGTGTGTGTGTGTTTGTGTGTGTGTGTGTGTGTGTGTTTGTGCAGGGTTGGAGAGTGTAGTATTTACAGATGGTCCTCGATCGTGCACAGAAACTTCTGGAAATGAGCTGTTTAAAATCCCTTCTCTAACAATCATCTCTCTACTCCCCTCTACTGAATTGTGAACAGTGAACCTCCACATTACCCCAAGCCTGCCCTAATTAGCCAAAGCCTGCAGAGCAGAGTGTACTGTTGCAAATGTCATCCTCAGGGCAGTGTTGCAAAGAGGTTTTCATGACAGCAGGGCAGATTAATACACTGGCTTTTCTCTCAGCTTTGGAAACTGAAAGGGTTGTTTTTCTTATTTTTTTTCTGTTACTGTTAAACTGTATTAAATGCATATACATATATATACATACACACACACACACATACAGAACTCTTTTGGATCTAATTATGATTTGGATTCCGAAAAATCATAATCCCCAAATGAAGAATATATTAACAGAGGCAATGCCTTCCAAAGCAGCATTAATCAGATGCCTGTGTATGACTAGTTTTTGGCTTTGCTAGGAAACTTACTCTGACCCCATCTTTTTAAACGTAAGCTGTACATTCCAAGAATCATTTTTTCAAATCAGCTATCATTATAAAATCATTATTTTTATCAGCAACAGACAGCTAGCACATTCAAACTGGATGGTTTGATTAGTGGTTAAAGAAAGAATATTTCCAAAGGTGTGGGCAGGATGTTGAAAAACAGAAAGGGACAGTGCCTAGGAATTCACTCCATCCTAAGCTGCAGAAGGAGGGGAAGGGCACTGTTCCTCTAACTGAGAGACTTGAATAAGGAACCACAGTCTTCAGTGAAGGCGTCTGACTGTCCTATAGGAAACAGCAATGAGAGAAGGGAAGGAGCAGGGAACTGAACTTATGTTCCTGCTGGGCCAGCCTCACCAGGTCTCAGCTCATGGAAACCAAGGAATGTTGACAGTAAGAGAGCCTCTTGCTATGATCGGGGCAGCTGGAAGGATCCAGCATGTTCGTATTGAATCAATGAATGTTTATTCCATCATTTCTGAAAGTTTACCATATGCATGAGCTGGACCCAGGGAGAATTTACCATAGACAGCAACTGTGGGTTAGAGAAAGTGTGAAGTGTGAATACGTGGGAAGCTGCTGTCATAAGATAGGTTTCAACATTAGCTTAGTCACATCTGAGTTGTAAGACTTTAAATTTGTCACTTCAAATCCTTGGCAAAGGTGTCTATCAGAATGGTGATGACAATCTTTTACTTTTGTCATTGATTGTCGCTACTATAAAAATTATTAAATTATTTAGAGCACATGAAAATATTCTGAAAACTATAATACACTTTGATTTTAAGTTGCTTTGAACAAATTCTCTGAAACTATGACATTTTCAGTGATTTTATGAATCAATTTTTTTAACTTAAAAGAGAAATATGATCTGGGAGGAGGTGGCTTACGCCTTTAAACCCAGCACTCGGGATACAGAGGCAGGCAGATTTCTGTGAGTTTGAGGCCAGCTCTACAAAAGCTAGTTCCAGGACAGGCTACAGAGAAACCCTAAAAGCTGAGAAAGGAGGGGGGGGGAGAATGAGAGAAAGAGAGAGAGAGAGAGAGAGAGAGAGAGAGAGAGAGAGAGAGAGAGAGAGGATTGTCAAAGTCATTTGTTCATTTAATTGTTTACAAAATTGTATCTTATAGAAGAAAACAAATGCCTAGAATATACTCAAAGACTTTCCCTAGGGAATTTATAATTTCTTCCATCAGATTAAGTGCATCTTAAAAATTGTGTTGCATATAAAGACACTGCTTTGCTTATTACAGGTACTTATTTCCAGAGAGTTTAGACAAATGTGATGATCTGACATTTTTAGGGAAGTAAAAACATAATGCAACAGATAAAGGATAGAATCTTTGGGTACGTGCAGCTCACACACTCTAGGTCTCTGAGCTAGTTATGAAACGTTATGGGAGGTACCCTAATGATACTTTGGGACAAGTACTCAGAGGATAGAACTATGGAACCAGATTATAGCTTAGGAGATTTTAATACAACACTCTCAGAAATGCAAGTGGTTAGAAAACTGGCAAGGACATGTGGATCTATAAAATACTTAAAAAATGTAGGCAAGAGTCTTCTAAAGAAAATTTCTCAAACATATGATTCACTCACAATAATAGACTGTTCAACTAAAAATAAACTCATAACAAATTCCACAAGTCAGAAACCATAATGTCATATCCTCCAGCTAAAACGCAGTCAGTTAAAATTTGAAAACCTCCTAATGAAAAGATAAAGAGAGCAAGATCAAGAAAATGAATCGGTTCACTTGAAAATGCAAAACCACAAATGATTAAATAAAGTAAAATATTAAATATAAATGAGCCTAACTAATATGTTAGCAAAAGAAGGGAAAAGCACATATGTAAGAAAAGAAAGAAAAGACTCAACAGTTAGGATTAGACATTAAGCACATTCCACAACTTTGGCCCAAGTCCACTGTTCTATGAGAGGCCATGCCCATCCCCACACCTTTAAGGGGAGATCCCTGCACAGATAGTCAATGCTTCCTCAGAGCCCACCAACTTCCCAACAGCACCCCTCCCCTCATTTCCATATCCTCTCCCACAACTTCAACACAAGTCCATTGCCCTAACTGGAGGCCACACTGGTACCTGGAACCCCAGAGGCCACAGAGGCTGCCATAACCCCAGAGGAGATACCCTATTGGACCTGAGAACTTATCCAAATTACAGGTCACTCAGGCCAGAAGAACAGAAAGGAAATGGAAACCAAAGAAAATAAACATCCATTGGACAAAGATAAACTCAGAAATTGTTGCCTAAACCTATATTTGCCCTAAACCCAGATGCCTAGGGGCCAGCATAAGAACACCATCATCAACAGCCTGGTCAATATGGCCACAACCAGAGCTCAGCTATCATACTACAGCCAATTCTGGGTATTGCAATACAGCTGAAGCACTAGAGAATGACCATAAACCAATTGTATGAAAATGATAGAGGCCCTTAAAGAGGAAATAAATAATTCCCTTAAAGAAATCCAGGAAAATACAAACAAGCAACTGGGGGAAATGAATAAGCCCTTAACAAAAGCTAATAAAACCAAGAAAAAATAAACAGATGAAGGAAATGCATAAAATTGTTCAAGACCTGAAAATGGAAATAGAAGCAATAAAGGAAACACAAACTGAGGAAATCCCGGAGATGGAAAATCTAGCTAAGCAAGCTAAAGATGCAAGGGACTAAAGATGCAAGTATTACTAACAGAATACAAGCGATGGAAGAAAGAATCTTAGGAGTAGAAGATACAATAGAAGAAACTGATATACTGGTCAAAGAAAATATTAAATCTAAAAAATTCCTGACAAAAAGTATCCAGGAAATCTGGTGCACTATGAAAAGAGCAAGCCAAGAATTATGGGAATAGAAGAAGGATATGAATCCCCCTCTACAAAGACCCAGAAAATATTTTTAATAAAATCATAGAAGACAATGTTTCTAACCTAGAGAAGCACATGCCTGTAAAGGTACAAGAAGCTAACAGAGCACTAAAAATATTAGACCAAGAAAGAAAGTCCCCAGCCACATAAGAATCAAAACACTAAACACAGAACAAAAGAAGAATATTATAAGCTGCAAGGGGAAAAGGCCAAGTATTGTATAAAGGCAGACCTACTATAATTATACCTGACTTCTCAATGGAGACTCTAAAAGTCAGAAGGGTCTAGACAGATGTCTTGCAAACTTTAAGAGACCACAGATGCCCGCACAGACTACTGTACCCAGCAAAATTTCCAAACACCATAGATGGATAAAACAAGATATTCCATGACATAGTCAAATTTAAATAATATCTATCAGCAAATCCAGCCCTACAGAAGGTACGAGAAGGAAAACTCCATCCCAAGAAGAATAATTACACCCATGAAAACACAGAAAATAAATAATCTTACAGCAACAAAACCAAAAGAAGGGAGAAGCATGCATGCAAACACACACACACACACACACACACACACACACACTCGCACACTGCTACCACCATCAACAAAGTAACAGAAATTGACATCATTGGTCATTAATATCTCTCACTTTCAATGGGGGCAGTTCCCCAATAAAAAGATGTGAAAATAGGACTGATCTTTCTGCTGCATACAAGAAACACATCTCAATATGAAAGATAGACATTACCTCAGAGTAAAGGGGTGGAAAAAGAATTTTTACAGAAACAGACCCATGAAGAAAGTTGGTGTAGCTATTCTAATATCTAACAAAATAAACTTACAAGCAAAATTCAAGAGATGCTGAAGAACATTTCAGATTCATCTGAGGAAAAATCCACCAAGATTTTCTCAGTTGTGAACATCTATGTTCCAAACATAGGGTTACTCACAATTGTAAAAAAAAATTACTAAAGTTTAAATCACACATAGAACCTCACATATTAATAGTAGGAGACTTCAATACCCCATTCTCACCTATGGAAAAGTCATTCAGACAAAAACTAAACAGAGTAATAAAGGAGCTAATAGACCTTATGACTCAAATGGACCAAAGAGATATCTACAGAGCATTTCACCCAAACACAAAAGAACATACCTCCTTCTCAACACCTCACAGAATTATCTCAAAAATTGACCATGCAATCAGTCACAAAGCAAGTCTCAATAGACATAAAAAAACTGAAATAACCCCCAGTATCTTATCAGATCACCATGGATTAAAGCTAAATTTCAACAACAGAAACAACAGAAAGCCTACAAACTCATAGAAATTGAACAATTCTTTATTGAATGATTACTGGGTTAAGGCAGAAGTAAAGAAAGAAATCAAAGACTTCCTAAAATTCAATGAAAATATATGTACAACATACCCAAACTTATGGGACACAATGAAAGCACTGAGAGGAAAGTTCACAGCACTAAGTACATTCATAAAGAAATTAGAAAAATCTCATATTAACAACTTAATATCACACTTGAAAGCTCTAGAACAAAAAGAAGCATACATACTCAAGAGGAGTAGATGGCATAAGATATCCAGGTGAGGGCTGAAATCTACAAAATGGAAAGAAAGAGAACAACACAAAGTATCAATGAAACAAAGAGTTAGTTCTTTGAGAAAATCAACAAGATAGACAAACCCTTATCTAAGCGAACTAAAAGGCAGAGAGAGATTAACCAAATTAACAAGATAAGAAACAAAAAAGTTGACAAAACAACAGAAACCTAGTACTCTACAAAATTGGAAAAATCTAAAAGAAATGGACAATTTTCTTGATAGATACCACTTACTGAAGTTAAATTAAGAACAGATAAGCAATTTAAATAGACATATAACCCATAAGAAAATAGAAGCAGTTATGAAGTCTCCCAACCAAAGAAGCCCTGGGCCCGAGAGCTTTAGTACAAAATTCTGTGAGACTTTCAAAGAACAGTTAATACCAATATTCTTCTAATTACTTCACAAGGTAGAAACAGAAGGAACATTGCCAAATTGATTTTATGATACCAAAATCACCCTGATATGCAACCACACAAAGACTAAGCAAAGAAAGAGAATTACATACCATTTCACTCATGAACATTGGTGCAAAAATACACAATAAAACACTCAAAAACTAAACCCAAGAAAACATGAACAAAATCATCCTCCATGATCAAGTAGGCTTCATCCCAGAGACGCATTAACATACAGTGAGTGTAATCTACTGTATAAATCAACTGAAGAAACAAACAAAACCTAAATCCTACATGATCATTTCATTAGATACAGAAAAAGCCTTTGAAAAAAGTCCTAAGTCTTAGAGAGATCAGGGATATAAGAGACATACATAAACATAATGAAAGCAATGCGTAGCAACCCTATAGCCAACACCAAATTAAATGGCAAGAAATTCAAAACAATTTCATTAAAACCAAGAACAAGACAAGGCTGTCCTCTCTCTCCATGTCTATTGAATATAGTACGTGAAGGTTCTAGCTAGAGCAATAAGACAACTAACGGAGATCAAGAGCCTACAAATTGGAAAGGAAGAAGTCAAAATATTGCTTTTTGCAGATAATATGATAATATACATAAATGACTGCAAAAATTCTCCTATAGAAAAAATTTCTCCAGGAAACACCTATAGCTGATGAACACCTTCAGCAAAGAGGCTAAGATAAAGGTTAATGCCCCCCACAAAAAAATCAGTAGTCCTCCTAACAAAAACAATACTCTTTACAATAGCTGCAAATAATATAAAATATCTTGATGTAACTCTAACCAAGCGAGTGAAAGACCTTTATGATAAGAACTTAGTCTTTGAAGAAGATACCAGAAGATGGAGAGAACTCCCATGCTCATGGATCAGTAGGATTAGCATAGGAAAAATGGCCGTCTTACTCTGAACAATCTACAGATTCAATGCAATCCCCATCAAAATTCTAACACAATTCTTTACAATCTTGGCAGAACAATTCCAACTTCATATGGAAAAACAAAAAAAACCCAGGCTAGGTAAAACAATCCTGTACAATAAATAAACTTCTGGAGGCATCACCACCCCTGCCCTCAAGCTCTACTACAGAGCCCTTGTAATCAAAACCTCATGGGAGTGGCATAAAAACAGACAGGTGGGTCAATGGAATTGAACCGAAGACTTAGTCTTAACTCTACACACTTGTGGACACCTGATTTTTGACCAAGAAGCCAGAATTATACAATGGAAAAAAAGAAAGCATCTTTGAGAAATGATGCTGGTCTAATTGGATGTCAGCATGTAGAAAAATGCCAAGAGATCCATATCTACCACCCTACACAAAACTCAAGTCCAAGTGGATCCTTCAAAGACCTTAGCATAAACCCAGATACACTGAACCTGAGAGAAAAGAATGTGGGGGAATACCCTTGACACATTGGCACAGGAGACAGCTTTCTGAATAGAACACCAATAACACAGGCACCATGATCAACAGTTAAGAGACGGGACCTCATGAAACTGAAGAATTTCGCTAAGGCAATAGGATGAAATAGGCAGCCTACAGAATTGGAAAAGATTTTCACCAGCTCCACCCATGACAGAGGGCTAATTTCCAGGATATATATCAAACTTGAGAAAGTACAAATCAACAAACTAAATAATCCAATTGAAAATGGAATACACAGACCCAGAAATACAAAAATGGTATGTTGTCACTTATGGTGGATATTAGCTATAAAGAATAACCTTGCTGCAATTCACAGACCCAGAGAGGTTACGTAACAAGGTGGGGACACACGGATCTCCCTAGGAAGGGGAAATAGAAGAGATTTTGTGGGTAGACAGTGGTGGGTGGGGACAGAGTATTAAAAGAGCAACTGGAAAAAGGGAGCATTTTAGGGTCAGGTAGAAACACAGTGCAAGGGAAACTCCCAGGAATCTACAAGGAAGATCCCAGCTAAGACTCCTAGCAAATGTGGATATGTAGCCCCAATCGTTCATTTCCTGTGACCAGGAAAGAATTTCAGTAGGGAGACTGGGACACTAGTCCAGCTACATCGACCTACAGTCTGTCCTGCCTATGGGACATGCTGGGGTAAGGGGTGGCACAGAGATTGTAGGAGTGGCCAGCCAATGACTGTTCCAGCCTGAGACCCATGCCACAAGAGTGAGCCTACTCCTGTTGCTGCCTGGAGAAATCGAGACCCAGAAGCTGAATGGCCCAGAGACCTAGGATAGAACCAAACATGACTGGAAGAAAAAAATGTCAATGTAATGATGGCTGATTATATTCTGCTATACTTAGAGATTGGTACTTAGCCCAATAATCATCAGAGAGGCTTCATCCAGCAACTGGTGGAAACAGATGCAGAGATCCACAATCAAACATTAGGCTGAGCTTGGGGAATCCTGCTGAAGAGAGGGAGGAAGGATTATAAGAGCCAGAGGGATCAAGCACATCACAAGAAAACCCACAGAATCAACTAACCTTGGCTCATAGGAGCTCACAGAGACTGAACTCATATCTAAGGAGCCTGAATGATCTGACCGAGGCCCCTTGCATATTGGTAAGAGTTGTGTAGCTTGGTCTTCTTGTGGAGAGGTCTTCCTTCTTAACAGAGGGAGCAGGACCTGTCTCTGACTCTTTTGTTTGCTTTTGGGACTCTTTTCTTACTGGGTTGCCCGGACCAGCCTTATTATGAGGGGAAGTGCCTAGTCTTATTGCAACTTGATATGCCATGTTTGGTTGCTATCCCTGGGAAGCCTTTCTCTGAAGGAAAAGGAAGAGGAGTGGATGGGGGTGGTGGGTGGAGGGAAGGATTGTAAGGAAAGGAGGGAGGGAAAATATGAGTGAAGAATAAAAAATAAAAATGAAAAAACAAAAAGAATTTTTAAAAATTAAGTAGATCATAAAAACCCAATAACACATATAATCAGACGTGGTCTCTTTGGAAATGCCTTCTAATGGAGGCTATATTGTAAACAAAATGTGAATCCTTTTCAGAAGGTGAGTAAAACCCATAATTAGGCATTTGTGTGCAGAGCCACAAACCCTGGCTCATCCAGATCCCAGTGTGGTCAAAGATCACAATCGACAAAATGTGAGTAAGAAATGGACAGGATGTCAGTACCCTGGAGGGGTTCTACTAAGAGGGGCTCACCCCAGGGAAAACAGCCCATGTTAAGAAAAAGAAACTAATCTTTCTGTAGCACTTTTTTTTCTGCTGCTCTTCTTTATTTCACGCCATGGGTCTTCTTTGAGATACATACAACAAGGGACACATCAATTTGGAGTCTGAACGGTGACATCACATTGAGACAACTGCTAGAGTCTCTCATTAGGTAAAAAGCTCTTAAGTGAGGAATCCACAGGGTGGCCTGATTTGGGGGACACCTTAGATGTACCTTGCTCCAATCAATATCACCATGCTACTCACGACATAAAAGCCCAGAGTCAGACTGGCAAAGATACTCGGGTCACGACTACCTTCGGAAGACTGAGTCATAACCCAACCCATTGACTTCATCACAGCTTTCTTCCATGTGGAATAACGGACTTCACTTTCCTCAGCTTTGATCCGAGGTTGAAACTTCTCCATTTGGACCACTGATAAGTCCTTGGGATCCAGACTCCACACACTAACTCCTTCTGCGGCCCCTGCTGCCATGGCGGCTCCCAGGGCGGTTGTCTCTGGCATGGAAGGTTTCATCACGGGAATGCACAGAATGTCAGCTTGCAGTTGCATGAGAATTTTGTTTTCGGTCATTCCTCCATCTACCTGTAAATGTTGCAGTGGGATTCCACAATCGCGATTCATGGCATCTAAAATCTCTCGGGCTTGGAAACAAACAGCTTCTAGGGCAGCAAAGGCAATGTGGCATTTATTGGTAAACTGAGTGAGTCCACAGATGATCCCTCTTGCACTGGGGTCCCAATAAGGTGCATATAACCCGGAAAAAGCTGGAACAAAGTAGCAGCCATAAGAACTGCCTACTTGTTCAGCAAGCATTTCAATATCTCTTGATGCCTTAATAATTTTCATATTGTCTCTGAGCCAGCTAACAACAGCACCAGCTATAGCTACAGAACCTTCCAGAGCGTAATAGACGGGTTCCTCTCTGCCAAGTTTGTATGCCACTGTGGTCAGAAGACCGTGTTCAGAAACTACACACTTTTGGCCTGTGTTACATAGTAGGAAACAACCTGTTCCATATGTGTTTTTGGCTTGTCCATCCTGGAAGCACATTTGCCCCACCAAAGCAGCAGACTGATCCCCCAGACACCCGGATATCGGCACACCTTCCAACGGCCCAGTTTTCATTAGCCCATAGATCTCAGAAGAGCTCCGGATTCTGGGAAGGATGCCCATGGGAATTCCAAAAAACTTGCAGAGCTCTTCATCCCACTGCAAAGAATGGATATTGAAAATCATGGTCCTGCTCGCGTTACTTACATCGGTACAGTGGACACCTCCATTGACTCCTCCAGTCAGGTTCCAGATAAGCCACGAGTCAATCGTTCCAAAGAGCGCTCTGCCATCTTCAATAGCCTTTTGCACTTTCCTCACGTTGCCAATGAGCCAGTGAAGTTTCACTGCGCTGAAGTAAGTGCTGATTGGGAGGCCTGTCTTGGTCTTGACAAAATTATTGCTTACTGAAATGCTTTTGCTGAGTTTCTCCACAGTGGACTGGGTCCTTAGGTCAAGCCACACCAACGCATTGTAGAGAGGTTCTCCAGTTACCTTGTCCCAGACTACAGTAGTTTCTCGCTGATTGGTGACACCAATAGCTTTTATGTTGGAAATCTCAATGCTCTGCTGCGTAAGTTTCTCACATGTTTTCTCTATACAGTCGTACACGGACTGTAGGATTTCCTTTGGGTCTTCCTCTACCCATCCTTCTTTTGGGAACTCCTGTTTTATTTCCACTTGATGGTAATTAAGTAGTTCAGCAGTTTTAGGATTGAAAACCAAAAAACGTGTTGAGCTGGTTCCTTGATCCACTGCCCCTACCAACGGCCCCAAAACCGCTTTCTTAGCGTCTGCCATGAATCCAGCTTTGGTGGCAGGTTATCGCGTCTGGTTTCCTTGGTGATGACAGTGGGCGTGGGAGGGTTCGGCACGAGACCAGAGGCGATTGGTTGAACCGCTGACTTCCTGGTAACTACCTCATCCCTGATCGTCCCTGATCTCCAGAGGAGTAGGACCAACCTTGGATAGAAAGCAGGCATCTTGAACTTAATTTGTTCAAAAGTTAACCTGGGATGCTCCCTCAGCTGTCCTGTGTTCCCAACTTAGTAAAAACACTTTCTTTTAATTCACCCAGTTTCTCTGCCAGTATCCTAGCCGATTATGCCCGTTCTCATAAGTCTCACAACCTACCAGGAAATCCAGCCTGTTCTCTCTCTAAATTACTACCGCTTGCCAAATTTACTGCCATCGCCTAGGTACAAGTCACCCGCACCTTTCTCTTTAATGGCCTATAGCAGTGTCCTCCTGGCTGGTCATTTCCCAGTCTCCTGTTCTAAAAAGTGTTCTATTCAAGCATCGCGATGGAAAGATTTCCTGAAAATAAAAATATGATCATGCCCTTCCTTGGTCAAATTCTTCTCATTGTTTCCTATATATTTACAAGAAAATTTAATGCTTTTCTGATCATCTGGAGAGTTCTAACTCATTAAGGTTCTTGGTTATGCCTTCTGCTTCATCTCCTAGACTTTTTGGAGATAGTGAAAGGAAAAGAAAGCAGAAATCTTAAACCTAGGTGCATTATAGTCAGCAGGAAATTTATATGGACCTATCATTGTTCAAAGTGAGCTATGGAGTGAGGGTCATCAAGCCAGAAGCAATAGCTGCAAGCAATATGGTTTCCTGGCTAACAAGGATCAGTTCTGTATTCTTGGCAGAAAGCCTTGACCTCATCCAGATGCACACGGAGTGATCAAGGAGAAGCAGATAAACATCTACCACTGCTGACTGACGAAGAGAACTGGTCTACCGCATCTTGGCTTCGTTGCCTTCGTCTCTAGTAACACAAACACTAGTTAGACTTTTCTTTCCCATGAAGTAAGTAATTACTAGGTAAGTTATTTTAAGTCCTAGCATTACTACAAAGAAAAATAAATTCCTTTCTGGCACCACCTTCAAAGAAAAATTTCAATAGGATTAGGTTCCTTTAATCTACGTGTGCATAATAATAGCTTCTAAAAAGGCTTCATCAAATCCTTCTCTATCTCATCTCAGCTGCACTGAAAAATAGCCCTTTATACTCAGCTTTTATGGTAAAGCCTTCCCAAAGTACAAATTTTATTAACTTATGGGCATAATGTAGAATAGTCCAAACACAAATAAATTAATTACAACAAGTCAAGGGGAAAGACATACTTTGCCCTAAGAACATTCAGAAAAGGGAAAGACAGATGGTATGTTTATATCAGAATATTCCCAGTAGTCCTGGAATACCAGATAACCCTGTTCATTGAGTTTTCTGCTCAAGTAGTATATATGCATTCACATAAAATTCAATTATGCAGGAAATTTGATAAGTTTCTGCTTTTCTGATTTTTTAAAAATTACTGTTATAATCAACTGTTGCTCTGTGTTTTCAAAATCATTCATGTTTATATGGGCATGTGTTTTAATTAATATGTTAAATGCTTGTCATTGCAGGCTTCAGTCACCTGAGTATTTCCAAACATTGTTGGAAAAGGTAAAGGAATCTTCCATATTTCAATCTACTTTGCTGCCTTGGGACATGAAGTGCCTCTTCATTTTCTCAGACTCTCCAGCTTCTATTTCCCTTGTAATAACCAACAAACTGTACGTTCTCCTCCAAGACTGTCAGTGGGACAATGTTTCTTTCTTTGGAGAAAACTTCATGAATTTTTTCCAAAAACCCACTTAACTCAAGGGAAGTGGTATTTTGGTTGGGTAAATTTGTGAAGGGCACATATTTTCGTACTTTTTTCTTTCTTATGCAATTTTTTTTTATTGAGTCAAGCTCCCATGTATCCTTAGGCAGGCCTCAAACTCCATATGTAGCCAAAGGATGGCCTTGATCTCCACATCCTCCTGATTCTAGCTCCCCAGTGCTAGAATTACAGGCATGTCTCACAGCTCTCAGCTTCAGTTTTCATTTCCTGTTTGGTTGCTGGGTACACACACATAGGTACACACACACAAACATGTATAATAAAAATGCTTTTAGTCATGTTAACACATAAAACTTTTGGTTTTGAGACAAAAAACCAAAATTACCTACCTTTTAATATCATGTTTCTGCAGTATTTTTGAGTATTTATTTTCTTCATAATTTGTATTTATGTATTTTATGTTATTTGTATTTTATGGTTTTTAATCTTTTACTTTCCATTGGTGGGCAACTTACCTAAAATCAAGAAACATGCCTATTTTATTCCTATCTGTGACAAATATTTTTAATGTTAGCACATGAGCTGATCTGCATAAATGAGTCAGGCTGGTCAGTCAATCTTTACAGTGGGAACAAACATACATTTCATGTTTTTGCTAAACCAAAATGGCTCTAGTCATTTATTGGACTTAATCCTTGGTGAATAATAACATTTAGAAAATGGTTTAAGGGTTGAACACTTTTTGTTGGCAGTTTTAAAGAGGGTTCCAGAATAATGATTCTGAAATCATTCCAGAATAATGATTCAAGGGGGCATCATTAAGTAAGCGCAGTTCTTTTTATGCACCAGTATCAAGATGGTTTCTGAAAATCTGAGCAAAAATGTGTGCCACCTTATTTTCTTTGCTAAAACACAATCTTAGTGTCTGTGTGAAGATTGCTTTCCCTGGCTTTTATACATCATCAGATACTTTGGGACCATTTTCAGTTGGAATTACACATTAAAAAAATTAAAATTTTAGCCTACATTTATGTCCATTGAATATCACAGTTCTTGACTACTGGAAAAAGACTTAGGTTCCTAATCAGAGATAGAGATCTTTTTGCACACATTAATAAGAAACATATCTCTGTGATGATGGCAGAGCCCCAGTCCTCCAGGTCGATGCAAGAAGAACCATGAGGCTCATGAAGCTATGGTGGGCTGGTACAGAACAGAGATTCTGAGGTCAGAGGACCTCAGCAATATTTTCACAATAGCAGTATTTCCCTGATCTCTGCTTAGGAGGAAGACAGCATATCTTCCAGGGCTACTCACCATACAAACATCCTTAAATGCACAACCTGGAACACAGAGCAATAGGTCTACTATTTGTAAGATGTACAGAAACAGGAGATAAATGGAGAATTGTCTCAACATCGTGTCTAGGGAAATCAAGGGTTTTATTATGCTAACTGATCATGTACATAAAAATAAAATCCAAAATGTCCCACATCATTCACAAATGCTACTGCCAGGAGGATGGGACATTACGAAAACCCAGAGCCAAAAGAGGAGATGAGAAAGAAGAGGAAAGAGGGCAAGTACCTCTTTTACCAACTGCCATTGGCATGTCTGATGGAAACTAAGGACTGAGAAGTAAATGGGTAGAGGTGTATGGGTCTTTCCTGTCACATTATAATGTCATTTGGAGCAAATTAAAATATTTCTCTTTATTTCCATTTATTCTTAACTAGATCATGAAAACCCAAACAACACTTTCAAAGGCTACTTTACCTCCGCTTAATACACAGCTCCTTTATTATATTTTCATAAGCCAGAGAAGGCCCCAAAACAGCAGGTCAGACATGCCATGAATTGTATGGGAAAGGGCAAAGAAAAGCCATTTTCAACATCCATGAAAGGCACTGCAAGTCTGACATGGGTAGCGTATGAATGGGGCTCATACTTGCTCTTGTGTTTTTATGCATAAAATCAAATGTAGGAATATTATGTATGACTTTTTTTAAAAAAAAAGAAATCTTTTTTGTTTAGACTGAGGACTCTTCCCACACAGCCACTGCTCCTGCACACACAGTAAGTGTAAAGGTCTATTTTCAAGGAATGCTATAAAGCTCTTGGGGAATTATAAACTGTTTCATCCGTCAGAAACTATTTGTCCAGGCCTGGCATGTCCAGCAAAGTCTTACTAAGCAAAAATTAAGATAATTGCTTCGGTTTCATTAGAAGGTAGCTGCAGTGTATCAGACCCCAAGACACTCTGTGAACTGCAAACCCCAGAGGAAAAGGGGCTGCGTGCTAATGTGGATGTCGGCTGTGAGATGAAGGAGTCCAGAGAGAATGGATCCCAGCTGCTTTTGTTGGGTGTGTTCCCATCTGCATCCTCTGGAGAACTAAGGGGTGTAGCTCGTGCAAAGAAGAGATTCCAGAGGCGGTGTTCCTGTACTAGCCCTCCTCATGCTGGCTCCTTCATCGTACACTATATATAAAAATAGGCTCAGTGATTTTTCTCGAATGCCATTTGCTGTGTACCACACTTCACGTGAATGATGTCATCAACTTCTAGCCACAGTTCCTTGAGTGGCCTTACTAAACTCATTGTGCCGTTGTAGAAACGGCTGGTGGCATTAAAGAAACGTGTGCAAAGTTCTTGAGTTGTAGAGATAGTTGCGGGATGTGCCTTCAGCAGTCTGCATCTAGGAGAGACTGATTCTTTGAGCACGCTGAAATGTCTCATGTGATCCAGTAATCCTAGAATTGTTCAGACTGACCTTGTCCTTTGCCAGGACCCATTAAAAGTATTCAGTAGATTTGAAAGTGATTTTTGTCAAGTTAGCGTCAATGTCATAGTGATTGGCTTGCAATAGGTGATATGCTGTTACTTCCAGTGCCAGGTTATTAGGAACACCTTTGTGATAACAGATAAGAAATCAAAAGAACACTGGGAAGAAGAAATGTCTCATGAGTTTAGAGAAAATTCATGTATGGTATGTAAGTTGTGTCTTGGAATCACATCAAACAATAATATCCACTGATTAATCTTCACTACAGTTATCACATCTATTTAGCCACACTTGGCTGTTTTGACTTCTGTTTCTCCTACTACTCCCCTTCCTCCTATTCTCCTAGTTCTTCCTCTACCCCTTCTCCCTGCCTATCTCCCCTGCCTCCCTCAACAGAAGGCGATTGTCGGCTTCTATTCTCTTCTGGGTCCAATACTGTCCTTGAACTCTAGGACCTTAATGGTAGGAATGAATTACCTGTGGTCAGCTTGTCCTGAATAAATGAGACTTTCTTCCCAATGCTCCTTTCTTCAGAGACTCAGTGCTATTTTGTAAAATACTGAGATTTTCTTCATGATTTCATGAGTTTACTCTTCACTTCCAACCCTATCAACTCTATCTCTAACCTAATGATCCCTCTTGTAGTAGAGCCAAGAAAGGAATTTCACCCGTTACTCATGGCGCTTGTAGTTCAGAGTCCTAAGCAGACTTTTAAAGAGTAAACACATTCCAGATAGAAATACTGGGGTATAGACTGTGGAATTGCTTTAGTGCACTCTAGAGATATGTAGATGTTTTTCTTTGTCTTACTATGTTCTGGTCACATTACATTCTGACTTAGGAAGCAGCGAAAAGACAGGAAGGAGAGCCCAGCTATGAAAACCTCAAGTCTGACCCCTGTGAACCACTTCCTCTAGTAAGACTCCATCTCTGTTAGGTTCCAGAACCTTCCACCATGGTGCTATTAGTTGAACTTGTAGGGGAGATTTCACATTCAAACTACAACACTACTTGTCTTGTGTGAATGAAAACTCCTGAAAAGAAGTCTTCACTGAAGAGACTGACTGGTTAGAACTCCAGAACTCCTGGAATATTGCAGGTCTAGAAGATTACTTCCTCTCGAACTAGCTTTAGATCCTGGAGCAGTCATTTCTTTCTCGTGTGTGTCAGAACTAACATTATGTGACTACTGATCAAAAACGAATTGACAGGAATCTATTTACTTAGGAGTCCCCTTGGCTTCCACTGACCCAAAAGATAAGATTGTCATTAGATAGAATGTTAAGCCTATAGAAAAACTTCCTCCATCTTCCTATAGCCACCTCTCTGATATCCTCACCTGTATTTTAAGCTCGCCTTGATTTGGGACTCTTTGTTCTAAAAAACTATGAAATTTCATGACATTGCTTCCACATTGGAACATGGGATTTTGGGTAATCTAAATCTGGGATCCAAAGCCACGGTCCCTCAAAATGGTTCCAGAATAAGCCTCTCTTATTCTCTTTAAGATGAGAGCTGTATTTTGTGTGTATATGTGTGTTGACACTCATGAAAATTCATATCCACACACTTAGTATTTTTTTTTAATTATAAGGTTAGCAAGATGGTTCAATCTGTAAACCACTTGCTATTCATTATGATGACCTGATACCTGGGACCCACATGGAAGAGTTAGAAATGAACCAGCTGATGCAAGGTCCTTTGACCTCTACATGACAGTCATAGCACACTTGTTCACACAGAAGAAAAAGATAGAGATAGAAAGACAGAAAGAGAGAGGAGAGAAAGAGAGAGAGAGGGAGAGAGGAAGAAAGAGAGGGAGGGAGAGAGAAAGAGAGAGAGAGAGACTAAGAATGAAGGAATATAGTAAAAAGCTAATTTAAAATCTAACCATTATAGTCATTTCACTAGCCTTTCCATTGAACTACTAGCTGGCCTGGGTCTCTCTTCTCTAATCTACCAAGCTCTCCTTTCTTCCCCTCCCAGATGTTTGCCGTCCTCATTTGGAGATGCATAAACTCGGTTTCATTAATTAGCAATTTAATATAACATTTCTTGGTTGCAGCATTAACACCGTTGATTGGCATGCCTCGCTGGTAGGAGCTGACGAAGTGCTTGTCTTTTTCCTTTGGCTTGAGGGCCAAGACCATGTTTTGACTTTCTAGCACACTCTGCAATATGTGCAGAATGCTGTGCATGTTGAAAATGCACAGGACCCTCACAAATGTTCTTAAGTGTGTGTTCTGTGCCAGCATGTTTCTTGGCGCTGAGGTTTCAATGGCAAGACGAAGTCGCTATGCTGAAAGCATTCTCGGCACAAGAACTAGAAGTTGTTCTGCTGTTCATTTAGATATTTTCTTGGTCATTATCTAGCAACAATAATAGTCAAAAGGAAGTCAAATAAATTTTCAAAGTCCACATCTTCCTTCATAGCTGTGCTTTTATGGTAAAGGGAGAACTCTACAATGTCAGTGACTTTACACAAATTTCTGTCACCCTCCTCACACCCTGGTGTGGGTTTGGTGGCTCCTCTCCACCTACCAGCTGAGCGGGTGCCCCCCAAGTCAAGGAGGGGCTTTAGTGCACACTGTTTCCGATCAGTCCTCCGTTATATTCAGTATATGCGAACAGCTATGTCAGGCACAGGGACCTGAGTGGACTTTTAAGGACCCGGGAAAGGTAAGATAGATACTAAATAAATAATATCTATTTAATATAGGGACACTAGTGGTCTTTTCACCAATACTCATTATTAGTTGAGTTCTTTCTTTGCAAAAACACTGTTCTGGGCACTTTATACTGATTACAACCTTGTGAGGCAAACGCTTTGGGGATCCAGAAACTGAGCCGCAGAAAGAATGAGTCATTTCTTAAAGACCCCACACATAATCATGGATGGGGCGGGCGGGCGAGTTTAATCTCAGGCTTTAAGCTCCAAAGTTTACTTTGTTTCCACCCACTGTGTTTTAAAAAGAAAAAGGAAACGAAAACTTAAAGCCCTGGAAGAAATGCCTGCCTGTTCTCGGGCCAAATCCAGGGAAACATCCTGCAGATAAACTCTTCTTTTACTTTGGGTGACCCGAAAATGACGCTCTATCCTATCATAGGAATGCCCTCCGCTAAATCTGTTTCCTGAGAAACCCCTCCTTGCTTGTTCCCTCTCTTTGAATGAAAACACGCATTTTTTAAACAATCATTAGTAGCTCAAACATTTGCGTGAGCTCCCTTTGAAGTAATAAGCTGAACCTAACAATTAAGCAGAAAGCTATTTCTTATTAAATTTTACTGTTCTCCCCCAACTAAAAAAAGTCTTTATGATGTCTAGCCTGTGTAGAGACCACTGAATTCCCCGGGGTTGCTTATGCAAAGGTGGGATCAGTGACTTGGGAAAGCACTCCTGGGCTTACATTTTACTTACTGCCTTCTTCCTAGCCAACCCCAGTTCCTTGCATCCTTATTGCCATGACAACCAAGAGACCACAGAAAATTTTGTGTGCCTTAATGATGGGTTAAGTAGCCGAATGATGGAAAAGCCTGGACAGGGAGGGAAGAAAAGAGCCTCTATTGCCACCTACTGGGCCCTATGCTTTCATCAGTGTATCTGCTGAGCCATCTCTCGTTCTAAATTTCTGCCTCTGGCTTCTTTTGTCAGCTAACTTTTGCTTGCTGACGTTCGTCAATGTTTCAATTTCAATTTGGATGGAAAAATACTGACGGAAAAGAAACAAAGGGTTTAGCCTTCAGCACTCACTCCTCTTTAAACTCATCCTACTTCATAAACAAGGATAATAGTTAACCACTTCTCCACAAGGCTTAGTGGTTGCCAAGTGTTTTTCATTAAAGCTAAGTGAAAACACTTCCCAGGATGCGATGTTAGGGCAGTGATGTATTACTAATCATGTGCTTTGATTAGCCTAGGACAGTAAATAAGTGAGCTGTCCAAAACCTTCTTAAAGGGCCTGTCTATAGTTTACAGATAGATATTGTTAAGGGTGCTAGTTTCCTTTTTTATTTTATTTTTTAAGAAATGGGGTGCATTTACAACTACATATCAATTTACAATGACATCGCCTATTAATTTCACATGCATTTATACCTTAGTTTATACGCAGGAAATAGGGATAAGACTACATTCATGGTCTAAAGTGAAGCTTCACAAGTATTTCCTAGAGCATTTGAAAAAATAAAAATTCAAGAACATGCAACACTCATTTGAAGAATGAACCTAGGCTCTTAGTACTTAGAAATTGTCTGAATATGAAGTTTGTATTGTCCTTGAACTTCTGCTCACGTTCTCAACAACAGCTATGGTTGAGTTTTTATCCTCAACAAATCAGCATTGTTGAGTAGAGAGAGTTAAGATTGAGAAATGTATGATTTTAATCACAATTCCCAAGCTGTGTCCCCAAAAGGAAGGGGCTCCTATTGCGCATAAGCTGGAAAGTCTTTGAATAGTTGATCAGTTGGAGTCAACAGAGGTCAATATCCTGGCAGAATTGTTTATATCATTTTACAAGTTTGACTTTAAATTTTAGCTATAAGAAGAAATGACTAAGAAAACTCAAGAAAGCATTTCGAATAGAACCTGCTCAGAGTATACTTTAAGGACATGGTCGTGTATGTAATATGATGCCACAGATATGGAGAAAGCAATTAGGGAAGAACAGAACATTCCAGATGGAGCCCTTTATGCAGAGGATAATTAAAATCATGATTGTAGACTTTACTGGGTATAAAAGTTATATCTCTATACTGTGTATGATAATTAGAAATCCCATGTGAATTAAGAATTAAATATAAAATTGCTAAAAGAAAACTAAGTGACTATAAAGTTTGGAAATGGATGTTGGTAAAACTCTTCAAGTTAGTCATCACACACCTGAGACAGAAAACAAGGGTCTAATACATTTATTGTGGTGAAATGTTGAACTGGCATGAGACCTCTAATTAGGCAATGCTTCTTCACACTCAGTATGCCTACAGAGAGATTTAAGAGAGGACCAGAAGCCTCTCTTTACTCCTCCACCACAATTCATCCTAGAATGTAGGAAGGAAGTGAATAATGATACCAAGTGGCCTGAACCTATGTGAGGACCTTCATGCTTTAGACTGAACCTCATCCATTTTTCCTTCTCCCTCACCCACAGAGCACCCTCTCTCCTCTCAGCACCTCTACCTTGCCATAGAAAAAAGTTTTAATCAGGAATTATGAACTATTGTTCTCTAATAGACCATCAGTAATATCTCCTTGGAAGTGTATCTAAGTATGACCAGAAATTCAGGATTCTCGGGACATCACGGTCACTTGTATCCACTCATAGATGTAAAACATCCCCTAGTTTCTACATATGTCAAACTCAACATATCCCCGCCTTGCTGTGTGCTGCCCCGCTAAACAGCCAGCACTTTTCTCAATAACAATGTGTTGGAAAAGCTAATAAATTGCTGTACTAAAGGAATAAAGAGGTGTGGGACATGCCCAACCGCCTAAAAGCAGGCACGCTTGAAGAAAAATATTTTTGCCTGAATTGCTATATTCTTTCTGATCAATATATCTATATAGTAAATTTTATGTTGTGTGCACATTTTGTTAGAAAACTGGCCGAAACATTGCCTGTCATGAAACCAACTTGAAATCTATACTCTAAATATTTATGGTTATTCTTTCAGAAAATTGGCAGGGAAGGGAGAGATGAAAAGGTTACATGATTTTACTTCAGGAGTAAATGCAAGTCCATTTTATAGTCTATTAGCACAAAATAAATAAATAAACAAATAAACAAAAAGAGAAAGAACCAAATCTTGGGCGGGAACTTCTATGGCTGGGCCACGATGATTTATGTTGATTGCTTGTAAATGCTGCCCAATGATTTGTGTTGATTGCTTCTAAATGCTGCCCTCTTCTGGACAGAATGTGCCAGAGACTTTATTAACAAATCTGTGTGAGCTCCTGCTTTTGAAAATAGAAAGGGGTGGGCATGAGATTGTGAGAGATTGGAAATTAAGAAAGACAGAAATAAAACCAGAAAGGCAGACTTATATCCTGTGGGCCTTTCAAGTCATTCTCCTACACTTCTTCTTCTGCAGTAATCTTGTCAAATACTCTCCAGAAAGGAAACTGGCAAGTCATACAATTTGTCCAAGTTGTGTTAAATACCTACAGAAAGCTAGGTCCTTGGGAGATGTGACGCTACGACTGATATTCCCATTGCGGATGCCCCTCCCCTTCCTGTACACATGTTCCTGGATACTACCATTCATCTTTGGCCCCAGCTGTTCCAATTTCCTGTCTTCTGCTGTTCTCACAGGTAACTGCCATACTTAGCATACCTGCTAGCAGACACCCTAGAACCCTTTCTGCTCTCCCAATACATATGGACTTTCTTTCCTTTTTGCTAGAAGGAGTGTGGATTTTCTTTGTCTCCTTCTGAATCCAAGTACTCCTATCGTCTGAAGTGGTCTGTATTTGTACCAGTAATTGGAAAGAACAGATGTTAAAACACGGCTTGAACAGGCATAGTAACTTAAACCAGAGCAGATAACTTTTTGATGTGGGAGTGTCATATATCAATCTGTTGATTTCATTGGCTAAGTAATAAACAAACTGCTTGGGCTCATAGCTTAGAACATAGGTGGGTGGAGTAAACAGAACAGAATGCTGGGAGGAAGAGGAAGTGAGCTCAGAGAGACACCATGCTCCCCGCTCCTGGGTAGACGCGCACGATGAAGCAAGCTGCCAGGTCAGACATGAATCTTTCCCAGTAAGACCGGAGTGACACAGTTTATTAGAGATGGGTTGATTGGGATATCAAAATTAGCCAGTAAGGGCTAGAGCTAATGGGCCAAGCAGAATGGGCCAAGCAGTGTTTAAATGAATACAGTTTGTGTATTGTTATTTCGGGCATAAGCTAGCCAGGCAGCTGGGGTGCTGGGGACGCAGCCCCGCTGCTCCTATTACTACAACTTGTATTCCTTATGATTCTTGTTTCTGTGACAGAAACCATTTAAAAGCAGGAAGAATACACTTTGGCTCACAGTTTCTGGGAACCGAAGTTTATTACCTCATGGTGGTTAGGACAGCTCAGTCTGTAATAGTGGCAGACTTAGGGCATGGATTGGAGAGCACCTTGGTGGGCCAAGAACTAGAAGCAGATGTCACACCTTCAGGGCCTGACCCTGAGGAATCACTTCAGGTAGTCCCAAAGGTTCCCCAATCTCCCAAAGCAGCGCTGCTCACTGGAGACAAAGGCCCAGACACGAGCATGTGAGAGCTAGTTCAGCTTTAAGACATGACTACAGCATTAACTCTGATAACTTGCTTTAAGATGGCCTGACAGTCTCTGACCAAACTAGATGGGAGAGGATTTCCCACTGTATTTCCCTCATAGCTGTTTACTGGTCCTGTACACTAGAATTAACTAAGGCGCCTTGAGCCAAGAAGCAAGTGCAACTGGAAGATGGTCTGGAGGACTGAAGGACTGGTGAGTTAGCTTACCAATAGCAGGCACTGTCTAACTGAACTGTGTTCTAGAAAACACAGCCACAAGTTAAATTGTCAAGTGATCAGGAATTTCAATGTAAACACCAAAGAGACTAACAAAACCAGAGTAATTAAAGTGAAAAGAAAAGACAGCCAAGTCTGCAACTCTTGGAGGAGCCCAGGTTCCTATAGGTTTCCTCTAGGGCTGTCTAGCTGCCTATCTTTAAGCCTGCAGGACTAGCCCCCAGCAGCGCAGGACTCAAAGGGAATCCAGAGTCTGCATATTAGACATTTTTATCTGACGGGGTTAGGGAAAAGACTCCCCCCTCTCTCTCTGGTTGACCTTTTTTTATTTTTCTTTTGCATTCTCTATTCTTTCATTTTTGAATGTTTTCTTTCTAACCCATTTTAACTCTGTCTTTATTCTTTCCCTTACAGCTTATTGGCCCCAGCAAACTCTTTCAGGCATTATGAAAAATACAATGTGGTTACATTGCTTTTCAAGTGAATGATTACAATGAATACAAGTAAAAAAAAAAAACCCAGCATTTTCTATATCCATTACATGATTAAACATTTTACATATTACACATGAAAAACAATTTATCCCAACAACCCACATACATTCATACTCACACAACTTTTTATAGGTTATCCACGTAGGCAAGCAAGCTTTTCTTCTCAGGTCATTTACTGGCAGGCTGTGTTTTGCAGTTACAAAGGACCAGTTACTTTATTACTTATCTTGACAGGTAATCTTACAAGGAATTTTAAAGGAATCCCAAGTTTAAACTTTTATATATGAAAAAGAATCAGTCTGTTTTACTTTGAATCTTTAGGGTGCAAACTCACTCCTCAATAGCCTTTTTTATTAGGAGATTGAGGACAGAAATGGGTATAAGGAATTAATAAATCATCACTTTTGGTCATCAACAAGTCCTAGCAAGGAAAGTGCATCAGCTAGTAATAATTGGGCGGCTTTGTTCCTGTTCCCTGACTTTAAAGAGTTCCTCACTCAACTACAAGCCATTCTAAAACTTTAGATTGTCTTGTCTTTTTCACCTCAAAGCTATTATCAAAACATCTGATTTAACCTGAAGTTATTATAAAGTTTTGATTCAGCAAATGATGCATACCAAAATCTGTGACTGCATCTTTCAGCATTAGGATTAAAGGAATTCAAACCAGTGATATTCTGTTTATGTTTTAACAAATAAAGCTTACCTGAAGATTAGAGTGTAGAGCTAAGCCACTAGAGGCCAGAGAGTGGAGGCACACACCTTTAATCCCATGACTCCAGAGACAGAGGCAGAAAGATCTCTGCTAGTGCAAGGCCACCCTGGGCTACACAAGATTACAGAGCTCACACAAAGCTGATCCCAGCACTTGGGGTCCCACACCTTTTTTTTTCATATATATACTCATTTTTTAATTATTTATTAAAGATTTCTGCCTCCTCCCCGCCACCGCCTCCCATTTCCCTCCCCATCCCTCGGTCAAGTTCCCCTCCCTCATCAGCCCAAAGAGCAATCAGGGTTCCCTGCCCTTTGGGAAGTCCAAGCACCACCTACCTCCATCCAGGTCTAGTAAGGTGAGCATCCAAACTGCCTAGGCTCCCCCAAAGCCAGTGCGTGCAGTAGGATCAAAAACCCATTGCCATTGTTCTTGAGTTCTCAGTAGTCCTCATTGTCTGCTATGTTCAGCACCTTTGACCCTAGCACTAGGGAGGTGGAGACAGGAGTGGCATGGCTTGGCAGAAAGAGAAATATTAGGCAGGAGGAGACAAGAACTCAGTGCAATCTGCAGTTTGGAGGAGACAGTTGCAGTCTGAGGATGAAGCCTGAGGAGACAATTTGAGGACAAAATTGCTCCTTTGGTCTGAGGATTGATAGAAGTAAAAGAATTCTTTTTGGGAGCCTGACTTCTCCTGATTCCATCTCTGGGACTGGAGAACTCACCTGGGAGTTGCTTTGCTCAAATAAACCTGTTCTTTTACCTTTTCAATTCAGCTTGATCTGGCTTACTTTAGGGGTGGAGAAAACTATTATCATGTTATAGAAAACATATTCGTACCCCTTCCCCATCTTCATTTGTGTGTTTGAGATAGGGTCTCACATTGCAGTCTAGGAACTCACTATACAGTCCAGGTTGGCTTTGAACTAGCAATGGTTCTACAAATGCTAGCTAGAACTGTAAGAGTGTACCACGATGCCCAGGTCTACACCATTATCTTAAAATAACTTTGCCATGTCAATGAAATAATTCAGCCAGCTGATTCTCTGAAAATAGCTTGGCAAAGATGAGCTTCTTAGATTTGCTTCAAATCAAACACCTTAATATTCAGATGATGGTGGTGCACACCTTTAATCATAGCACTTAAGAGGCAGAAGTAGACGGATCTCTATGAGTTTGAAGCCAGCCTGGTCTGTGGCATGGATTTCAGGACAGTCAGGACTGTTACACAGATAATATAGAGAAACCCCATCTCAATAAACCACCACCACCAACAAAACCAAAACCAAAACAAAACAACAAAAATCCTTTAAAAAGTGGAGAAATAGCAAAGTGTGAAGGATTGATTAGGAAAGGTGGGTGACTTTAAGTCTTTAATACAAAATATCCACCAGCCCCAGGTTCCTATGTTAAAGCTTAGGTCTCTAACTGGTGGCATTATTTTGGAAGAGTTTAGAAATTTGGGAGGTGGTACCTAGCTGGAGAAAGCATATTACTAGGGGTAAGTTCTTGGGGGTACCTCATCACTAGACACGTTTTGCCATTCTTGCTCATTTCTGGATGCCATGTTGTAGATGAGCTACTCTGTGCCACCATGCTTCTGCCTTCACTATGGACTGAAATCCCTGAAAATGAGAACTAAAATAAATTCTTCTTCCTTTGTTGTCTTGGGGACATTTGTCATAGCAACGAGAAAAGTAACTGATACATAAAGCTGGTAGCAGAGAAGTGAGTTTATTGCTGCGGCTTTCTAATAATGTAGCTCAAGGAAGCCTTTGGAACTCAATTTAGATACAATTTGGAAGCATTTGAAGACTCAAGACAGATAAGTCCTAGCGTTCCATAAACACGGCATCATGGGCAATCCTGATAGGAACTCGGAGGTTGATAGGAATATGGAGTAATGATTGTTCTCATGACATGTATGATGGTTGGTAATGAGCGTCAATGTAACAGGGTTTAAGGAACTCAGTCACTTAGGAGACATGCAGTTGAACATAAAAAGAGATTCTCTTCATTGGGTAAGGTATTCATTTAATTCTCTGTTGCACTGACAAACACCATGCCAAAAAGTAACTTGCATAGGAAAGGATGTATTTGACTCACACATCTCAAAGTTCATCATTGAGAGAAGCCAGGATGGGAACTCAAGCAGGAGCAGAGGCAGGAGCTGTGGCTGGAAACTGCCTACTGGGTTGCTCTCCCTTGCTTGCCCAATTTGGGTTTTATTATATAATCTAGGTCCACCTCCCATGAACAGCACACCCACAATGGGCTTAGCCCTCCTCTATCAACCACTAATCAAGAGAATGCCCCACAGATGAGTCTGATGGAGGCAGTTCTCAATTGAGTTTTCCTCTTGCTAGATGACACTAGTTTGTGCCTAGTTGACATAAACTAACCAACACAGGTTAATTTAGGTGAAAAAGACGAACCATAAAAAATAATCAGCACTATTTCTTAGACTTTCCTTCTGGACTGCACAAGGAGGTGGGAAAGTTAGCAGTCTACAGTGCTCTCTGCTTCCTGACTGTGGGTGTGGTTACCAGCTACCCCAAGTTCCCTCCATCATGACACCCTTGCCCTGGTGGACTGTCCCCTCAAACTGTTGGGCAAAATTAGCCCTTCCTCTTTTAAGTTTCTCCTATCAGGGTATTTTATCACAGGAAAAGTTATAGGTAATACAACTTGTATTTTCTTCATGTCCTGTGACCTTGAGTGACTCCATATTCAAAAGAGAAGGGCTAATTGGGCAGAAGGAATTCCAAGGCAAGGCAGCTGAGTATTTGCCAAAGGGTGGTTGTTGCTGGATGTTTTTTAGCTTGGTTTATAGTGAGAATTGGGAACAAATAGCAAAGTTAAAACATGGGAATAAAATGAAGTATGGCCAGGGGGAAAATGCATCTAAAGTTGTAGGGATGGGTGTGGCTATTTAGGAGATTAACACCATCAAAAGGAATGGTCCAGTAAAATGGCTGATCTGGGAAAGACATGCGTCACCGAACCTGATAACGTAGGTATAATTCCTGGGCCCCATGTGGTAGAAGGAGAAAATTAACTCCCTACTGATATTACCGGGCATGAGAATGTATCACAAGATATGCAACAACACCCACTTTAACAGTTTTATTAACAGAAGGAGAAAACGGGGTAGGGAACAGTCCTGTCTGGAAACAGCATGGTGAGAGAGAGATGGAGTGGGCATGTCCGCTTTTAAAGGCCGTCTAGCACATGTGCACAGGGGCTTATGTAGCTACCCCATACATAACCATACTTCATGTAAATTACATAGGGCTTAAAGCCCTGGGGTGGCCAGGCCGTTTGCCTGAACATTGATGGTGCTCGTGTGGCCTGGAAGTGCTAACGCCTTGAGTGGCTAAGATTTTGCCTGAATGCTGACAGCGGGTAGGAGCTCTGGATGTGATGGGAAATACCACCACCTACAAGTTGTCATGACCACCACACAGGTACCATGCCATGGTCAGGGGTGACTTTATTCCTGCAGTGACATGAACTAACATCTATCCACCCCAGACAGAAAACTAATGACAAACCAAACACTAAAGTTCAGTTTGGTGAACTACTGAGCTTTATTGGGTTACTTACAGGTATATGTGCGGGTTACTACTGGAAGCAGAAATGGCCTAGCTCTCACCCCCACATTGGTGGAACTCGTGAGAGCTGGAAACCTGGAGCACACTGTACACGGTATGCAGGCAGCTCAGCAGTATGGAGAGTGGCCTTTCTAGATAGCTCAGTTTCTCTGAGGCTCTTCCATGCAACTCATCTAAACTGTCTCTCCGCAGTCCTTACAACTTAAGTATGCTTAACTGCCTCTCTCGCTCGCTCCCTCGCTCTCCAGTGTGTGTGTCTCCTAGTAAATTTGGTCAGTTTCAGAGACTTCCTGAAACCATTGAATTGTTTACTTCATAAACTTAATAGGTTTCCCTGTAAAATGGAATGTCTCACCTTCCCCTTAGAACATCTTGTTGTTTTACCTCCCTGTGAACATTCTATATCTTAAGGAGCTCCCTCCAGGATGAAAGAGCTTAACGTAGGAGGAAACTGCTACACAATAGTCTCTCTCCTCTGTGCCCCCCCCCACCAGACACACACACAAAGGGGTGGTGAGGGAGGTAATTTTAAAAGGCACTGGCACAATAGAAAAGATGCCACTTTTTTTCTCAGGAATTGGCTAGAAAACATTCCTTACAGGCTGCATGAATAAAAGTATAAACTCATTTAAAACATGTTTCCCTGAGAAGAGAGCGCTACCACGTGTTCTCTCTACACAGAAGATACAGCAGCCATGACTGGGCAAGTGCACGTTTGTGAAATGACGCACAAGCTGAAGGCAGACTGTATGGTCCTGGTTCTTCATCTGTTCAGGATGCGAGAATTATAGGGTCATGGACACTCACACACCCAATTCAAAAAAGGCCTGAGGACCGCAGCACTATGCTAGGGGTGGGATTCCTGTGTGTAGCCCCAAACAAGACAGTAGATGAAGCTGTGACGTTGAAATCTTTTATTGGAGATCCCAGAGTATTAGAGAGGTTAGAACTATGGGTCATCGATGGCAATGAGTACAGCTGTCTTCGAAGAGAGGATATATGTGCTGAGAATGTCTAGTCAGGGACAAGGCTGCACAAGCTCCTTCAGGTTGAGTCCTGATAATACATGGTCCTCATGCCACACATTGGATTTGATAGTTGCTTTGCTGGTTTTCAGCCATGCCTTGGTATCATTTCTCCTTACTGTGCCCTCACTCCTCCTGTTTGAAATGGAAATGTGTTCTCTGTGCCATTGGTATTTTTACTGTAGATTTTTATAGAAGCTTCAGGTAATAGTTTGTCTTGAGACTCAGAAGTGACTTTGAATCTGAGCTTTTGAACAACAGAAGAATCGTTAAGACCATGCTCATTATGAGATGAGATCATGAGAGCCTTTGGGGGCCAGGGGAAGAATGTTATAATTTGAATATGAAGTTGCCCCTACAGCCTCGTTTGCTAAAACATAGTTTCCAGGTAGCTGGGCTATTTCAGGAAGTTTGGAAATGTTAGGACATTAGGACATGGGTCAAGGTGGGGGAAGCAGATTGTTAGGTGTGAGTTCTTATTCCTGTACACTTCTCACCTTCTTCTCTGCTTCCTACGTGTGGTGATATAAACTCTGTGCCTTCTTTGCCTTGATGTTCTAATGCCCCTGAAATTACACGTCCAAACAAATCCTCCTTCTCGCATTGTTCTGTTAGATAATTAGCTCATAGCTACACGGAGTAATTCATAAAGAAGAATACTTGGAACATGGAGTATTTACATTTTCCTCCAACAAAAGCAAAGTCTGGGCAGTTGTGGAGTATATGGTTCACAGAGGGAAGAGGCTTCAAAGTTGAGAGAAACACCAAAGGTAAATTTACTACTTGCTAATTTAACGGTCAACAAATCTGAGATCTTTGTCCACCCCTTTCCTGTCCTTCAAATTGCTTTGATGGTTCACCCACTTAGCATTTCTTGCATTTCTGCCCCGGGAGTGTTGTTTAGTCGTCTCTTAGTAGAGGATGCATGGGAAAATTGATATTCCCTTGTGGACTGGAGAGATCAACGTGGGCTTCTACCTTATCCTGCATAGGTGCTGCGTTACATCATCATGACCAGGACATCTTAAGAAAGAATTTATTTAGACTCCCTGTTCCTGAGGGATAAGTTCCTACTGTGGTGGAGAAGCATGGCAGCCAGAGCAGGAACCTGAGTGCTCACGTTTTCAAATACAAATGAGAAGCAGAGAAAGAGCCAATTGGAAGCCAGGGTTTGCTTTCACATCCCCAGCTGTTGTAATTTTAAAAACGCCAGGAGAGAGAAAGACACCATGCGACAGGACTCACATGGAGAGTTTTTTTTTTTTTAATTGGAAAAAGGGAATGGGAAAAAGGGGGAAGGGGAGGAGGGAGACTGGCCTCTGGTGACAGGAACAGTAGAAGAAGAGAAGAGGAGAGGCGAGGAGAGGGGAGGGAAGTATTTTGTCAACCTAATCAGAAAGGGACTGGAGGGGACAGAAGAGAAAGATGGGAGGTGGGCAAGACCCACTTTTTAAAAGGGAACATAGTGAATGTGCACAGGAGGTGCTCTTAGTGGCTGCCGCTGAGGAAGTATCCTGTCAGGACCCCAAGCAGGAGCTAATACAGATGCCCGAATACTAACACTAATGACATGCTTCCTTCAGCCAGTCTCCACCTCCTAACACTTCCCAATGAGTTTCACCAACTAAGGACCAAGTTCAAATATTGGGGGAGTCAAGATATCCAGCACCCCTGAAGCCTTGGGGCTGCTTCATGGAGCCTGAGAGACCCACAGAGGCTTTGTGGGGAGCCTGCAGAGTACACAATATCTCTGGAACTGGTGTTATGGAAAGATGTTTTTTTTTTTTAAGAGTGGTTTCATGGCACTTGAAAAGAAGATGGCGGAAAGGAGCAGCACACTGGAAAGAGAAGTGGAACCGGAAATGCAGCCTGGCAGTGACAAGTGTGGGAGGTCCGGGCCACCTCTGGGCCTGCCTCACCTCACTTCTAGGGCTTGGCCGCCTCTGCACCCACAGTGGAGCACTGTTGCCGCCTGGAGTTGCTTGCACTGCTGTGCTGCGGCGGGAGATCATAGTCGAGCCTGGAACTTGCACAGGTGCTCCCCGCCCACGCCCCCCCCCCCCCCCCCCCCCCCCGCGCGCCACTGCCTCTGAGCAACAACAAGACATCCAAGATGAAGGATGGTTCATTTTCTGGAGTAAGCCTCCTTGGAAAGGTTTTCATAGTACTTGTGCCTCCACGCAGATATATGTGGTTTGTGCTCCCTTTGGAGGTCACGCTGGTGTCCGAGATTCCCTGCTGCAGCCAGAAACCCTGTGGATGTCCATGATGCTGGACTGATGTCTGTGCCCGGAACTGCCTCTGGTTGCTGTGGGCAAGGAAGCGTCTTTTGAAATGTTATCGGAAGACATTTAAGACTTCTGTGACAGCTTCCTTGTCTCTCTCCTCCCCCACAAAAGAAACAATTCAGACAAGGGAGGACTGAAGAGAGTCTTTAAAAACTGTGGTAAAGATGCTAAAGAAGTTCTTCACAGCTGATGGCTTCTGGGGGCAGGGGAAGCACTCCATTTTCTTTAAAGGGGCCACTGGGCGTTTGACCATATTCTAGTAAGTACATGGGTAACACAAACTGGACTTATTTGTTTTTGGAGGGTGGCATAAGGGTTGGAGGGCGGATCTGGAAGATATGGGAAGAGAGTGTGATCAGGATGTATTGTCAGAAATTCTCAAATAATAAAAATATATTGTGCGGGAAAAGTTCAAATATCTGAACCTATGGGGCAAAGCCTTATGCTACATAAAAATTGTTTTAGAGATGACGGGATCAACATCCTCACGGGTTTGTGTAGGACAGGCTCTGCTAACGAAGAGGCATCTCAGCTACTTCCCTTTTCCACTGGAGTGTTCAGTGTCAATAGTGACAGAACCTGCCTCTCTGGTGCCAATGTCAGTTCCGATTGTGGCCTCATTGTAGCTCATTGTATCACCTGCACGCAGTGAAGCTTACCCTTGTGCTTTTAGAAACAGGATGAAAAGCATCTCCAGAGAGACACCGTGGAATCATAGGTCACAGGACCTCTGATGTCATCTTCCTTTTGGCCCCAGATGATAACAGTGGGATTTAAACCATTCAAATGCAGCCTTAGCGAAAAGACAGAACCAAGTCTACCTGGACATAGAGAACAAGAGATCTCATTCTACTTTGACCTTTGAGGATATCTACTTGAATATTTTTCTAATATGATATTTTAAAAAAGAATAAAAGTGTACCATCCTGCGATACTGGATCCGAGTTTTTCCAATATTCCTGCCAATTTGGCCTCTGCTGGAAGCCCAACTGCTTTTCATTTGGGATATTTCTTCCAAGTGCAGGGAAAACCTTACTTTTTATCTCTTGCTACAGAGAGAGGGCAGGGCCAACTGTTTGTACGAGCTAGATAGCAAATCTGTACGAAAGGCAAGTGATAAGGAAAGATGGCCTGCTGCCAGGCTAGGGGAAGGACCTCTCGGGGTAGGGGAAGGAAAGGGCTAAGCTTCCTGCCTCCACACAATATGAGATTCAAACCAAATAAGTTGGTCTTAGACACAAGCAAAAATAAGAAATAGCAGAAACAGGAAAGAAAAGAAAGTCCAAGGCCTGCTTTCAGGAAGCAGAAGACACTGGACTCTGATACCTTTTTATTATTCATAGCTCCAACTGTGGACAGCAGCTTCTTTTCTCTACAAAGGAACTGAGACCCCTGTTCCTCAAATCAAAGCAACATGGCAGGGAATCACCTTGAAACATCATCTGGAAATACTTGTTACAAAAATGTTATGATGTAGCTGCCTGAAGAGCCCCTATAATGGATATAAAGGGTCTAAGTGGTTACATATAGTAGCAATGCCCCTTACAGCAACACACTGGTCATTTACCTTTTGGTAGGACAGACCTGTAACTTTTATGTAAATTTGATACGTAAAGATTTTAAGAATTATCAAAAAAATCCTGAAATCCTCCCCATGATCTCACAGAAGATTATTCAAATGAAGTTTGTACAGCACTAGGTAACAGAGTGAAGAAGGCATTGCTTTATTGTTGGTGTGTTTAATGGCATTGTAGCTCATATCAAAAACTACCTGGCTTAATGGAGAACTAAGTACCTTTACCTACTAGTTCTTCTTCAGCATGTAGGGGATGACCATGAAAACCATATCAAGGTTTGCGTTCTTGTGTCGTGAAGGCGCCAACCATTGTTAAAGAAGCAATTTTCTTTTGAGAACTTCATAGCTCCTCCACAGATGTGAACTTACCCGAGTGAGGGGCTGTTTGGCAGAGATCTGGTGAGCTCATTCCTACTCATGGGGAGATTTGATAACTTGACTTCATAATGGAGCAGAACCTAAGGGTGATGTCATTACAACTGAGCTCGCTCCATGTTTAACGCCATGGAACATTTGAGGACCAGCTGAGGGGAAACCATATGTGGAATCCCTACAGTAAGTTCCTTGATGGCTTTTCAAGCCCATTCTCATGTCTCCTAGGATGCGATAATGCCTGGATGAGCCTTTTGTTTTCAAACAGTGCAGAGACTCGCAGACTTAATTCGTCTAAATGCAGAAACAGCTGCTGGTATTTGGCTGCGCCCGTGAATCTCTTTATGCTGCTTAGCTGCAGCTCCCCTCAGAGTCAAGGCCAGAATGCTCGCTCTACCTATCCTCCCCTCCCACTTTATTCCCGGAACATTAGCAAAACACCAAAATATCTTTCAGAAACCTCTGCATGACCTACTTGGAAGTTTCGTTTTCACCTCCATCTAAGAGAAATCCAGATTAGCAGGAGAATACCAAGTGCGCCAAGATTCTTGTTTGCTTTAGTACCTCGACACTGTGAGAGAAATGTCTCCTCTATTGGTTCATTTATATTTGCATGGATAATCATCATCTTATGGTGACGATGTTTGCCATAAACAGCAATAGGTTTGAAAGCTCAACAAATACCAAGTTTGTTTCTTTATTCGGTTGCTTAACTCAATCTCAGTGCGCTCCCAAATTAGCTGTTTAGTCTAAGTATTAGTTCTCTGATTTGTAAAATAAACACAACTCCATCTACTTGTGGGAGCTGATCTAAGATGTACATAGGCCACAGTATACAAAGCCCTCAACACAGTTCCTGGCCCCACCGTATGCTCAACTATGCTACATTCCCTCAGTTAGGTCAACAAGCTGAAATAAAGGAGCCGTCAACTATGAATCACTGAATGCCAACGCTTCCCCCAAGATTCTTCTTTCAGAGATCTCTGGGCCTTTCAAAAAGTTCATCTGCTTCCTTTGGCAGACAGAAAAGAAAACAGAAGGATTAGCACAATTACCCTACCCAACCCCAGATAGTAAGTAGATGTGGGACCAAAATATTAGGTTGAATAAATTTGCCCATGAATTTTTAACTGGCCATGCTTTTAAACTCAGGAAGGTAGGGATTGCAGGAAGCCGGTGGGTCCTCCTGGTTTTGGAATTCAGCCCAATCATGAACAAAGATCCCAAGTAGAATGCTGGGAGTCTAGGCAAAGCCACACTGCCTGGGAGAGCAGAGTTTCTTGGGCAGAACACCTGTCTGGCCACAAGCCTCCTTCTGGGAGAGCCCCGCCTGGATTAAAACACAGTCAAGGACTCTAAAATACAAAGTTCTTTCACAATCCACTTAACGGTGCGTGGGCCTGGGTGGGGAGGCAGAGAACTTCCTGGCAGACTTTTAGAATCAACAATGAAGAACCTATAAAACCCAAAGAAGGCATAAAGAACCCTTGCTGGACCTCCGCAGGAGGAAGGAGCTAGCCTCCACCCTCTTTGACGAATTGTGTAGCCAATGTCTCCTGACACGTGATGCTGGCGCTATTGGCTAAGCAGTACCTCAGCAGGCATTTTTGCTGTTAGAAACAGTGGAAGAGTTAAATACGGTTCCTTTTATAGCCTCGGCCCCTTTAAGCTTATGTATCCTGTCAAATGACTCTAGAGGGAAAAGAAACTTCTCAATCAGTAACTCAGTGTAAAAAGATCCCTGGATCAGAAAGCAAGGGACGAGGAAGGAAATGCATTTTGCCTACAACCCAGAGTCCCCTCGAATTGCCATTTTCAGCCTCCGTTTGCAGGGCACAGGCCTCACTCTGAGGAACAACCACCTTGTTGAGGAAACTAGAATGAGAGAAAACTGGTAACAATTTTGATGAAAAGCCAGTTGCTAGTAATTCCGCCTGACAAAAGTGTGACGTGATCCCCTAAAGGCAGGACTGAACCTGGCCGCCTCTTCCCAGAGCCAGGCCTTTAGCGCTGGGCCAGCACTGGGTCAACTCTACTTCTCCCTGCATCCTCTCCCCACCTCCCTCTTCTCCTCCCTAGGAAACCTTCCTCCCCTCTGGAGGCATTCACTCCTGTAAACTCAGTGCTGAGGAGAGGGCTTTACTTGGCGGCTTTAGGTTTACAAGACCTCTGGTGAACAATCAGTCTGTCTGGCAGGAAGGTCCGCCCACAAACGTTGCAGGGAACCAATTGGGTCTGGGCACTTGTCCAAGCAGCTTCGTTTAAGGCGTCAAGATCATAGAACCCTTTGGCTGCAAAAAAAGGAAGGGAAGAAGGGAAATATCTTTTATAAAGTAGAATGGGAAGATACAATGTGTTAGTTTCCTTTTTAGGGAACCAATTTCTACTATTTATGGAAACCAGTCGCAGGAAATACCTCTGGACTGGCATTTGCAAGCAAATCATGTGACTCTGGCAGAAATTAATAACAGTAAATAAAGTATTGAGCATTCTCGCAGGGGTTGAAAGGAGTTAGCTGCGAACTGGAGGCTCTTTACGCTCTGGAGATGAAAATGGAAAGGCAGCGTTTCTCGTTATGATATGCACTCTTCACTAACCATCAACATCTTTGCTTATCTGCTGTTATCTTGCAAATACAACGTTTGGCTTTCTTTCTGTTGGTTCTAAATAGAAGCTTACAGCGGGAAAAGAATGCATGTTTGCGTTTTCATCTTATGCAATCTTTGCTGGAAGGTTTGCAGAGCCCGAACTGATAAATTGAAAGTGAATTTAAAATGAATTATACCCTAAAAAACATCGTCTCTTCGTGGTCATAAACTCAGATGTTCTTTTTGACTAATTAAAATAAAGAATGCAAACAAGTTGAGGGAAAGAAGTGTCCTTAAGAAAACAAAAAGAGCTGAGAAATGTGTAATCATTTTTGGCGGGGTACGGAAGAGAAGAAGCATATGGCCTTGCTTTAGAGGAACAATGTGGGCTTTAACTTTAATAAGCCTTATTTAAAAAGAATGACTTTAGTACATTAAATTGACTATGTCCTAGAATCTCCCAAAATAAGCCCCGCGAATGTGGCCAGGCACTCAAAATGTACTACTTCATTAAAACACTAGGCTATGTTCATTTGATTTCTATCTTAATGGCTCACACAGCCATAACAAACCTTTCGATCCTTAGCGTGCCTCCTTTCTATGGAGATTTCAAGCCCGTGCATTTTACCTTTAGATAAAACAAGTCTCGCTATTATACAGATTATGGATGTATATTTAAAGATTTGCTTTTACTCTTAATTGTGTGTGTATGTATCTGTGTGTGGGTTTGTACACATGAATACAGGTTCCTTCACGGGTTAGAGACACCAGATGCCCCGTAGCTGGAGTTACAGGCAGCTGCGAGCTGCTAGACTTGGGTGCAGGGAAGTGAACTCAGGGCCCCTGCAAGAGCTGCATGTGCGCTTACTGGCTGAGTCATTGCTCCAGCACATCAATGTGTGTTGTGAGTGCCTTGCAAACCCTGTAAAGGATAGAGCTGACTCATCGCAATGCTTCTGCATAAGGCTTTGACTGCGGATCCAGTACTGCACTGAGTGTGTGAGGAGAGGGGCACCTTCAGAGATAAAAATGAAGCCAAGAAGAAAACTGTAGGCGAGTGAAATGATAGGATCTATCTACCCTTTCTCTCTGACAACAGTGGCAAGCAGTGAGACAGCCCCTTCCAGGGAATTTCAAGCTATTCTCACTTCTAGCTAGGTGATAAAAAGATCAGTAGAAGAAAATGATACAGTTGGGAACAGTTACTTTGGATACCTTATGAGAAGTTCTAGGAAAGCAGTGAATTACATAGTCTCTCTAGAAACAAATACTATTATTTCGGTGGGAAGAGACTTTCTTTTTCCTTTTTAAAAAATTTTATTTTAGGTACGGTGTTTTGCCTCCATGTATGTCTATGTATCACACATGTTCGTGATGCCTCAGGAAGTCAGAAGAGGGTGTCAGAACACATAGAACTGGAGTTATGGGTGGTTGTGAGCAGCCATGTGGGTGAAGGGAAGAAAGCCCAGGTCCTCTGTCAAGAGCAGCCGTGTTCCTTACCTCTGAGCCATCTCTCGAGCCCCAAGATGCTCATTTTGAATTCTTTTTCAACCTCTATACAAAGTCCCTTTTTGCTAAGGGTTGTGAATAGCTGGGTTTCAATAGCATCGAGAACTTATTATAACAATCTAGATTTCACTCTATGAAGGTCATACTCTTCTTGGATCACAAATTAAGGAGTTACCGTGACCTAGCCGATGCCAAGCAGCCTGAGCAGTAGCTTTGGCTACATAGGGAAAATACTTAAAATAAAAGATAACTGTTAAGGAATGAGAAAATCAAATGAGAAAAACATTAATGATAGAAATATAATTATTGAGACAGCTTGCATGGCAAGTGTGTAAATATATTTACACATACAACATAAAACATCACATATATGATATACTATATAACATACAATGTCTATTATATAACATAAATATACATATAATTATACATATTACCATAATAGATCATTATATGTATGTACTATGGTATAATTATTGTATATTAAACTTATAGAAATATATAATATGTAAATATGTAATTATATATAAATATAGCTATTATATGCATACATATATATAACATTTAATATCTATTATAATATATAATTGTGATGTAACTATATAAATTATACTTGCCTTGTATTTAAATTACATATAAAATAGTAAAATAGTATGTAATATATATTATTATATGTAATAATATATAATTTATATAATATAAATTTTTTCTTTCATACATTGTTCATACTCTGTTCATACTTTGGAAACACAGCACTCTGTGACCTTCCTATGAGACAAAACAGCTCCATGTTCACTTGGGTTACACAGCACTTTATAAATTTATAAATTATTGATTGAAAAAAAATCTGGACATTCCATCCAGATTTCTTGTTTCATTTGCATGTATTGGAAAACACAAATATCTTGGGCTGAATTTCTTAACGACAGCAGCAGCTGGGTGAGGGCGCCTTTCATTTTTGTTTATAGAGGAAACACTTTCTGCAGCTTTGTAACCTGACTAGTAGACCTTGTGAGTGGTTGAGTTGCGGACTCCTGGGCCATGAGGAAATCAAGACACATTTATAAATGAAAACAAGGCTGTGAAGAGTCCCAAGCATCTTTAAGCATCATGATTTTAAAAATATTATGTGTGATAATATGTAAAAATAACTCTAGGAAAACATACTAAATTCCCATGGGTCCCTCTCCCAAGGTGTTGCCAGGACATATTGTCTTTATGTCTCAGTCTCTGAAAACAGGACTGGAAGGGTATTCCAGAATGCCTCTTAAAAACCCAATCCACTTCGTTTAGGACAGTAAGTGCTGCTGATTTCAGATGATAGAACTAGTAAGAAAATATGGTTAATTTTCTGATTTTTTTTGGGGGGGGGGTAAGAACTTACCAGTAATGGCTCTAACTTCTGGTTTTTTCGGTTCTGGTCTCCTTAGTTCTTTAGACAACAAATTGTTCTCATTATGCCATTTTTTCAGACACTGTGGCTCATGGATGCTAATAGATTTGGTCCCATATTCACGACCACATATGTAACAAACAACTGTTGGTGGACGCCTTATCATTGTTGGCTGAAAATAATATAAAACCCATTAGATAAAGGATAGTTGTAGACATTTTATTTGAAAATTAATATTTTTAATTCCAGCTATCAGGGCTGGAGAGGTAGCTTAGTGGTTAAGAGTACTTCTTGTTCTTACAGAGGAACTAAATTCAGTTCCCAGCAAGTCGCAACTGCCTATAACTCCAGTGTATCCAACACATTCTGGATTCCACAGGCATCTACAGGCATGCGTGCTCACACACACACACACACACACACACAAATAAATAAATAAAAGGTAGGTAAGTAAGCGTAAATAATCTCTAGAAGATGGGACATAGAGCTGTAGTGATTGGGGTTTGCCCTGCTTATTTTAGTGTTTCTTTGGCCCAGTCTTCACTTGTTATTCCAGTTTCTCCCTTTTGGAACAGGGCTGCATAGTCTGTCGTTGTATATTAGAAATTTGTGGCTTTTTTATTTTCCAAGGACACACAGTTAAGAGATTATCGAGTCTCTGGTGGACTTGACTTTCGAACAGTGTTGAAGCTGCTGAGACTGTTCGTCATAGGAAAAGAAGGAGTGGGTGTGCCAGGGGTGGGCTGGCACAGCTTGAAAGTGACAACACGTTCAGTATTGGGTTGACAAATCTTCATGGTCAACTTCACTGGATTTAGAATCACCTAGGAGACACACCCCTGGGTGTGTCATTGAAGGAGGCACCTGCAAATCCTAGCCAAAATCAACCCTCCATTCAATTGCTTCTTGTCAGATATTTGATCACAACAGGATTAGCTAATACAGATGAGAGTGGGTGAATAAATAATTCACTAAGGTTCATTTCATATAGTTTTCCAGACGTTTTTAGTAAAATTGTGCCATATCTATTGCATACTATACAGGCTTCCTTCTTTTTCATTTATTTCCTCCCAAGGATTCTCTGCAGGAGGAAAAAAAAAAGCAAAAACAAACAAAAATCCCAGAGGTCACAAAATAATGACCCGACATTTTTTTTAAATGATAAGAGAAAACAAAACAAAACAAAATATCCTACTATAAGACAATGTCAGTTAGAAATTTCACTCCAGTAAAAATAGTCTTCAAAACTTGAAATAAAGGTGTCTTTGACCAGAGGAACAGTTAAGAATTTATTAGTTATAGACTTATTGAGTCAAAATTTTTGAGAGAAGTTGATATGGAATATTCTTCTGTATGCATATGTGTTGCTTTTATTGGATAATGAATAAAATTGTTTCTGCCAATGGCTTAGCAGAGTAAAACTAGGCAGGAAATCCAAACAGAGATAAAGAGAGAGAGAGAGTAGGTAGAGTCAAGGAGACAACATGTAGCTGCTAAAGGAGACAGACACCAGAACCTTACCTGTAGATCACAGCCCCATAGTAATACATAGATTAATAGGAATGGGTTAATTTCAGATGTAAGAGCTAGCTAGGAATATTTCTAAGTTATTGGCAAACAGTGCTGTGTGAGATTATTCGGGTCCGCGCAGCAGGGAAACAAAGCACAGTCTCCATCTACAAAGAGTTTTAAATGACAAAAGGAAATAACAGAAAATAGTCTAGTTCTGTAAGGAACAATGAGGATACTATAAAGCACAAATAGGTCAGCCAATAAAATAAGTTTTGGAATATTCATAGCTTTGCTGTTTAGAATATTAAGTCTCTCAGATAAGGGGCTGCTTGAGGCAAAATATCTAAAGCAGAATTATAGTAAATATGTACAAAATAAATTATAGTCACCAAGAGCACAGTGTGAGCCAGATCCTTCAATCCCAGCACTTGGGAGGCAGAAGCAGGCAGATCTCTGTGAGTTCAAGGCCAGCCTGGTTTTTAGAGTGAGATCTAGGATAGGCTCCAAAGCTACAGAGAAAGCCTGTGTTGAAAAAAAAAGAAAGGAAGGAAGGAAAGAAGGAAGAGAACATTGTAGAAAAATCAAAATTGTTATTAATTTGATTATATTTTTCTTGAAACAGTTTTTGAATATTTATGTTATGAATCAAATGTATTTATTTCAGTGTATATAATAGCCACTAGTTCTATACACAGGTACACATGAGAAGAAACTAAAATCAATAGGTAAATGGCCAGCCAACCCAAGATGTGATAAATTAAGCCATCTCCAAAGAAGGAAGAGTAATAAAAGAGAAACAAAAACACCAGCCCACCAAAATGTGGTGATTAATAGCATTAAGACAGGAAGACATGGAGAAATAAGGTCAAAGTCAAATACGATAACTGGCTAGGGGCAGTACTTTTATTACTGCTTACCCTGCTGCCTCTTGCAGTATATCGAAACAAGTCTTTTCTTTCCCCGAAAAAGAAATCAACAATTGCAGTAAATATAAATAGACTAAACAACACAATTAAAAGACACATTGCTGGGCAAGGTGGCTCACACCCAATCTTAGTAACTGTGAGACTGAAATAGGAAGGTTGCCGTGAGTTCAAGGCCAGCCCAGGCTCCATAATGCTGTTGAGTCCAGCCTAGGATAAAGAACTAGACTCTGTCTCAAAAGCCAGAAAAATAAAAATCAGAATGCAAGTAAAAGAGATATATTTTCCAGGCTGGATAAAAAGACAACATCCAACTTTGAGTTTGTATTATGAGAAACACATTTCTATGAACACAAACATGCGAGAATGGGGGAAAATAATCTGTGTAACCACTGAGAGAAAGAAAGCTGATATGTCTTATGTTCATTGTAGAAAGCTTGAGTCAGATAGGCAAAAGCTGCAGGGCCATGGAGAGCCAGAAAAAAAGCCATGCCGAGATCTGAATTTTACTGTGATCCAGGTCATTCAGCATTGACCAAGCTGTAGTTGTGCATCAGGAATATTAGCCTCGTGGTTTGTGGCTACCAGGCCAATATGACTGAGAGCCAATAAATGACTGTTCTGTAGCTAAGAAAATAATGGGACCAGAAATGGCAATATTTTATTCTGCAAAATGACAGCCAGGGATAGAAAGGGAGAAATGAGCAAAAACTAACTGAAGATAGAGGAAAACACTGTGTTCTGGACCTGAGGAGACTGACCTATCCATAGAATTTCACTTCAGTGGTCCCAGCCAAAACAGGAAATGTAGGCCTGCAATTCAATGTTAATAGATTTGGGAACTATTCACAGAGAAAAAGATATTTTGCATAGGAAAATTTCAGATAAAAGGATTAGAGTATGGAGAAAAAATACAAGTGGAATGTTCATAATAAGAATATTGAAGATATAAAACTCTAGGTAAAAATACAGAGAAAGGTTCAAATTTCAGTTTAGGAAATGAGGCACAGAGAGAAAAGACCTGTCAAGAATTTTGAAAATCCTCCTTCCTGGCTTCCAGCAAGGTGGAGTCACCACTCTGTTAAATGTAACAAAAAGAATTGGAAGGTGAGAGAAAGATGTCATCTTCATTACTAGGTATATGTCAGTGATTGGTGCACAGTCAGCCGAAGGGTGGAAAGACGGAACTGTTATGATTCCTCTACCAGGTAATCACATACACCTTAACTGTTAGACATTCAAAATTAGAGCTACGGGAAGGAAATGCTTTCAAAAGCTTGAAGAAAGAAAATGAGAGCGAGTAGAGTCAAGAAAGGCTCGTTTATATGACAGGATTACAAAACAGGGTCTTCCTCCACAGGCAGAGAAATGGGATCAAGCATGGACTGAAGACATTGAGCTCAGAGGAAAGGAAAGAAAAAAAAATAGACCACTTATATAAAGGTGGACGTAAAATCAGAGTTGATAAAACCCACAGAGATGAGCTTTGTCTCTAGGTAACATGATCAGGGGATGAAAAGATTCAGATTCTGGGAAATCAAGTATTAAAATGATAGGACTTGGTACTGTGGGAGTGTGATAATGATTCAATTATGAAAAGTATCAATTAAAGCAAAAATGACCTAATAAATAGAGTTGCAAGAGATTCCAGTAGCATTGAAGGCCCCTTTCCCATATGTTCTCTAGTAGGACTAGGAGGAATGAAGATAGAAATAAACCACGTGGATGGTATTTTATCCTTTGAGGAAATAAAACATGGTAAAATATATAGGTTTTAGAATCAACCTGACTTTAGCCACAGCTTTTGGTCAGTCTACTGAAATGGGAAAAACACAAAACAAGATCACAAAAAAAATGTCTACCATTATGATTTCTGACTACCAGAAGCAAAATAGATCCTAAAAAACTAAACAGCAAATTAAGAGGCCAATTAAAAGTGAAATCAGAGCACCTTCCCGAAATGTGGATTTTATTTGAGGTGTAATATTTTTATTCACTTGTAAACGATACCAACAGACTGTACTTATCGAAATAACCGGTGCATGTTTGTCATGTTTTCATGCCATGCAGAATCATACAGCCCATGCAAAGTAACTTAGAAGGCAGGGAATTCAAGACATACAAGAAAGTATAAAGCAGAAGCCATACTTTTCGAGACGCCTTGAAGTTCCCTATGCTTCCTTTCCATGTTAATTCATTTGGAAGGTTCACTAAAGGTGGGTTTTTCAGCTGAACAATAAGAAGTTGTTCATTTTACTTCGAGGAGGATGCATTTATTAAGATTTTGTATGGAACCTTATGGAAATCCAGCATTTAACCACATCTAACAGGCAAGCTAAGTGGCATAGTTCCTAAGTGAAGACATTCACATCAAATTGTCATAAAGATTCCTCTGTAAGGGAAAGTCAGGAGCAAACAGGCTGACCCAAAGTCCCAAAAACACCCTGCAGACAACTGCAAAAAACATGGGAGAAAATTACCACCATAAAAGGGGATATTACTCTTTTGAGAGCTTCGCCTATGCTCTGTAACTCAGGGTTGAACTTCAGCTGACCTGAAACGTATTTCATACTCTTAGGTTTAAGCACCTTCCTGCTAAGCCATACAATCAGGAGGTATAGGCAAGCCAACTATGGCTGAGGAGAAAATGCTCCCCGGTGGGTCTGAACGATGATATAAGATAACTTTATTTTTCATTAACTTCATGAATGTTAGTCGGAAATTTCATTGAGCAATCTGTGACTTGTGGTCAACATCATTACCCTGATTAGCAAGGATTTACTAGCTGAATTCTTTCTTCGGTGCTTGCAGGCAGAAATGGCTTGGTGGGGAGCTAAAGAGCATGGCCAGGAAGGGACGACCCTATCTTGACAGAGTCAGCAGCATGCCCTCCTTGCTGAATGCTTGACAGACAGTATTGGATGACGTGGCACAGCAGAGCGGACAGGAACAGTGGGAGGCCGCCCTAGAGGTTATAGGAGAGCAGCCACCCTATCCACATGAAGCCTGCCAGGGCCAACCAGCAGCTGGGAGTGAAATCAAAGGCAAAGAACCACCCACAAGTCTGAACTCTGTAGAGAGCAAAGGATTAGATCTAGTTTTCCTGTCAACATCTCAGATAGCTTTTGTAGAGCTGCCTTTTAAAAAGCAAATCTCTGGTTCTGCATGAGTGCTATCCAGAGTGAAGCGCTTCACAAGAATAAAACATATTTGCTACATAGGTGTGTCTATTGGCTCATTATGGCTCTCCTCTGGTTCTTTCAGGGGGAATATAGACAGACAATTCAGGCTGACTATAGACAGAGATGCTTTAGGGAAAGCTCTTCGGTGTGTTTCTAAAGTGAATTCACTAGCCCTTCATATGTTTTCAATCACTTTACTGGCCACTGGTGGAATTCTAATATCATTTTCCGTGCAGCTTCCTTTCTTTTTGTTCATCTGTTTTCTGTTTTTCTCCACTGAGAGCACCTGGTATTGGATGGGTTAGGGCGAATCTGGTGAACACAGAAAGCAAGTACACATTTAGGATTTTTTTTCTCAGTATAGACATAACTTGCCCCCATTGGTTCATTTTTACAATGAAAATTAACAGTTCTGACAACACCATGAAGATAAGAGGAAAAAGACAAGAGAAATGGTTTGGTAGGAAAGATTAAGAGAATCGTTGCTAGAAGGGGGAATAAGCAGTCATTTCAGAGAACCCGGAGAGGGGGCTAAGCATCTCTTGATGGTCTCGACATGGCTCAGTGCGAGGGAAACCATGGTGGAATGTATGTGTTTCCAAGAGCATCTACAAGATGAAGACATTGTTCCAAAGGAGGAAAAATAAGAGCAACGTTACATGAATCTCAATGAAGAAGCACTGAAAAAATCAAAATGGATGTCTGTAGTTGTGGTTTTAATAAAGAGCAAAATCATTCTACCTGTTAACTTCTTACACCAGCTTCACAGTGACCACAAGTGAACGTTTACAGGGCAAAAAGGCAGGGGGAAGTATTACAGGGTATTACAGAGAACCCTACTCATGTGTGTGTGTGTGTGAGAGAGAGAGAGAGAGAGAGAGGGAGAGAGAGAGAGAGAGAGAGAGCCTCCTGTGAGCTGTGAGTCCACACTGTGTGCATATGCCATGGCAAGGCACGTGGAGGTCAAATGAAAGCTTATGGGCGTTGATTTTCTTCTTCCATCGTGCAGGTCCCAGGGACGGAACTCAGGTGGTCAGGCCTGGTGGTCAGCACCTTTCGACTGCCAAGCTCCGTCACCAGGCCTAGATTTACTGCTTCTCACTGAAGCATTTTGTCTGTTCTTTATAAGGAGATCATTTTGGTGAGACTTGTGCCAAAGAAACCACATCATGGTGTAAATTTTATATTCTTATTACTAAATCTGTATTCAGATTAAATACCTGATTCCCCCCCCCAACGTGATTTATGTTATTTGGAAACATTCCTAAAAACAGAGAGCTTTTTCATCCCTGTGTATCATAACATCCCTGGATCAAAATAGCCCCATTCTATGTGTTCAGTTGAGATCATTCATTAATCAAAAAGTCAGGGAGAACCAAGGGAACCAGAAATGAAAAAGCATCCTAAAAGGAAAGTAGAACATTGGCCTAAGTCACAACTCCCAGCAAATTAGCAAAAGACACGCCTACTTTCAGGTGTTAGCCAATCATATGGTTGTAATTATCGATCTGCAATGATACAAGTATAAATGTTTAAATTCCAAACAGTGGTGACCATAAAAGAGATAGACATGACATGTCTCAAAACTGGATTGAGAGTGTGTTCCCCTCTATCTGTGTGTATTTTGTCTCTCAGATGGAGCCTGGCTAGTAACAGCCCCAGCTAGTCTACGACTATCTGGGTTTAATCAACTATTTCTCAATTTCACAAAAGCCAGTAAGACAATGGTATTCTAAATATTGACGGTGCCAATGTATTTTGAGCAGAAACAAAGCAGAGTCATCTGCCCGAAGCACAGCTGTGACTGATTCAGATGAGACATTGCACCAAGGGACATATAAGGAGGAAAAGCCTGGGCATCTCTCAGTGACACAGTGGCAGTGTAAATGCTGTCGCTCTGGAAGTTGCTGTTAGTGTGTCGGGCCCAGGACAGGGCACAGCACCAAGAACTGGCCCTAAGCAGTGGGAATAATCACACTTAACCCACTTTTCTTGGGAAATATTCTTTAGCTCTACCCATGAGCAAGTATCAGGTAGGTGGAAACCCAATTCTCCTGTGCCTAGCTAAAGACAGATGAAACTATTCAAGAAACAGGAGAAGGCAAGCAACAAGGGGCTTCTGCTGAGTGGGGGCAATGTTTTCTCTGCCCACTGAGCATATATGTGAGCTCAGACTGATTATTTTGGGAACTGGGTTCCAGGCCAGAAAGCTTTCTAGACTGCTAAGACTTTTTGTGTCCCTGAAAGCATTTGAAGTGTGACTCTACGCAGCCTGTTTCCTCCTTCCTTGATCCCTCTAGGAAGAGTAATTCCCTTTATGTTTAATTTCTAGGACATGAGCTTTAACATGTCAGTGGCCAAGAGAGCTTTGCTACTTGTCCAGTGACTTTGGTTTTTACCTAGAGTCACCGATTCAAAACACTGAATCTCTGGTGGTGAAATCAATAAAAACTAAAGCAACGATGAGTCCCCTAAAATTATCTATGAGTGCAACAATGGCATAAATGTTATAGGGGTGGCCAAACACTTTGTTATTGAACTTAATGCCTGCTCAGGAGGAAACTTGTGCCTGGTAGTGTAAATCTAGCCAATAATCCACGGCTGGGGCTGGGTGGGAGTCCTCATAGTTCCTAAGGGTGGACCCATTATTATTTTGTAAAGTAGACTTAGTATTAAACTGCCCCCTAAATACATTATCACAATATCCATAAATTAGTACAGCTTCCAGTCTTAATTCCTGGGTTGCCTACACTGAATGTAACCTCAAACATGACCTCAATTGTAGTGAAATATAATGGAAGGTTTGAAGCCATCCTTGGGCACAAGAAAGTGCTACATAAGGGGCAAATTCAGTAACAAACTTGAAAACCATGACTTGGTTGTGCATCTGGGATCCTAATTCAACTCTATCTGATTCAACCATCTGTAGTCAATAAACAGCCTGCTTGGCCACTAAGTCAGTCAGTCTTTGGCTTTGAGAGAAACCAGCAAATCCCCCATTTCTGCTCCTGTTCTGCTTTCACAGCAACCTTGAAATCTTACCGTGTGTACAACACCGCCAAGTTTTTATACGAGCTCAAGATGTAGCCTACAGTCCCATGTAGATACATCAGCCTCAGTGTCCTGGCCCCGGGGAGCACTTCCTCAAACAGGTTCTTTCTGAGGAGCAGAGATCGCCTTGATCTTTGTCTTTTCCTTTAAATGAATTTGTTTCTTTGCAAAATGCAGACTTCTCTGCGGCATGGGATTCCACCCTCAAGAGACTTTCTTGCTTTTCCCATTGCAGTGCAGAGAATTTCTCAACTTGATCGTTGTAGGTTGGCTGACCACAATGAATTCCAGGGATTCACCTCTTTGTGTCTCCCCCATGATGGGATTATAAATCTGAATCACCACATGTGGTTTTTTTTTTTAAGTGTGGGCTTTGGATATCAAATTAGGTCCTCATGCTGGCAAGTCAAGCACTTTGCTACCTGGACCATCTCCCCAGCCAAGGAATAGTTTCTTGGTTAAACATTTTTTTTCCTGTTTCATTTTTTTCTTTTCTTATTTGAGATTTTTTTTTTAAAAAAAGACCCTGCCACTGTCATTGATGCCTTAGAGGATATTAATTTTCTAAACATACCTTGCCAAAAAAAAGGCCTTTCATGGAATAAAATTAGTAGAGGATGTTTGGATGTTCAGTTTCTGCGCTCACGGTTTCTGCGCTCATCAGTTGGACAACAGGCCTCACTCTGATGGTCAGCTGACTTCTAGATCACAGAGTTAAATCAAGCAAGAAAGAAACATTGAGGGAAACCCACAGCCAAGACAGTCAATCAACTCATCCAGGGACCACCGTGGGAGCAATGAAAAGTGTGGATGGTGCCCCCTGAGTTTAGGGCAGGAAGTTGTTTCCCAAGATGAATTTACTATGTGTTAGATGCAAAAGTTCCCAGCTCAGGAATGTGCTTGGAAGTGGATTTTCATGTTTAAAAGGCTATCATGTCAGATAGGCCAGAAACAATTCCAATTTTAAGAGGCAAGCTGCTTTAAAATTTTCCAATCATGAGGGTGACTTGTCCTTGTTCTCCCTGGCGCCTCTATTTTCCTCAGTCCTGAAGTCGGAAGCAACACATTTCTGTTTTTGTACTCTCTGATTAAGATGTGTGTGGCCCGTGGAGACTCTAAAAATGGGATCATTGCACCAGAGGCAGGTAACTGGACACGACTATTAGAAATGTATTGAATTCCTGTACTGAGCCTTTGACAACTTGTACATCATACGGTAGAGAATATATACTGGTAAAGGCTATAAAAAGATACAGGAAGGGAGAAGTACTGGTTATACATCACAAATGGTAAACAAACAATGAAGGCTCAAGTAAATTTCTCTGGATGCTCCCTGCACAACCATAAAGCAGGATTGGTGCCTCATATAGAACAGTGATACACCTGTTCATGAAGGACTCATGCCAAGATATGATGAACTACATTTGATGTGTTTTTTTTTTAAAAAAAATGCAGGGAAGGAGTTAGAGTTGATGCTGGGATTTGGATTTGTAGGAATCATGTTCCAAATCATAAAGTCTTTATTGTATATTTCTAGGAAATACAGATGTGTGCATCGGGGGTTGGAGGTAAGAAAATGGGGTAATGGGAAGAAGCAGGCTTATGAAGACATAGATTGGCTAACACTTTTATTATATTTATTATTGGGTTTTATTGATTTATCATATATATCCATGCATATATCCATGCCAGAAGTCAACTTGTAGAAGCTGATTCTCTTTTAACCAGGTGGGTCTTAGAGACACAACTCCAGGCTTGGCAGCAGCATCTTTACCCCCTTAGTCTCCTCAACAGCCCAAAACAGACACAGTTTTAAGAAATATAGCCATTGTATAGTTTTACTGAGTTTTATGACTTATTTTAAATAGCCTTTGCCTTGTGAATATGTGATCCTATCCACAGAAGTGACAAATAATTGGCATTTGTCCTTCCAAAGAAGAAGCAACCAAAAATACAGGTGGCCCAGTGTGAGATCCTGGAAGGGTTATTAATTTCTCTCAGTATTACTAACTTCTGGTATGATCTGAGGCAGACTTCTTAGTTTTTAAGCTATATGTTTTTACCATTTGGGTAGGTAGGTGTTATCCTTAGCGTTTTATATGAAACATTTATATAGTAAGTTTGGTGTTAAAAGTGTGTAACTCTTCCCAGTACCCCAGGATTTCACTCACTCCATACCCATCCACAGGTCCACCTTGGTTAGCTTTCAGAGTCAAGAGTGAAGGAAAGAGCTAGGAGTGTTACCTTATTGTTGTTCATTGTACATCTGAGAGCCACGGGATCCTAGGATACTGCCCTGGTATTCGGGCATGGTTGACCCCAAGGAAAGATGATCGAATGTCACGTGGAGTTGGCTAATAAGTAGCCCAGCTGGCAGCATCATCAAAGGGCACTTTATGAGGTCGGGCTGGCTTTCATGACATCAGCCCTGCTGAGCAGGTGAGCTAGAGCCACCCAAGATGATTAAGTGTGAGAACCATAGGCCTCTACCATTTCCAAACCGTCCCATGTCACTCTTGGATTTAGGGAGGACAGAGGTGAACGGTTCTGTGAGCCTTGGTCTTGACTTCAGGAGCTCAGTTTAACAGAAGGCACTAGGAGTCAAGCACTAAGAAGACTCTCAGAGCTAGCCTTTCCTCTCTTGCTTGTGGACTGAATAACAAGCTAAGCCTGCCTGGCATTTGAGAAAACATACAAGCAGATTGTAGCCCCCCTCCACCTTCCTACCATCGGTGAATAAGTTTGCCAATTTTTTTGTTTTTTCTTTTAATTTTTGTTTGCTTGTTTGTTTTTCATCCAGCATCCTCCTGGAATGAGGAAGCACCCCCTCTTAAAAAGTCCTCTTTCTACACACTGGTGATCCTAGGTCCTGAAGCCTGTCTCCTCCACAGCACCTTTATCTTCTCCTATTACCTCGGTCCACTTCTTTTCTCCACTGAATTATTGTTTTGGTCATTCAAATTTAATCTCAAAGCTCCTACTGTTTAAAGAAACCTCGACCTCTATCCAATCCACTGTTTCTTTCTTAGGCTGGAGAGCTAAACTTCTTAAAACGTCCCTATAACTCTACAACTCCAACCAAATGGATATGTTCTTTCCAAGGCTCCTAGCTAAATTTGTATGCCCAAATTAAGTTATTTTTCAGTCTTGCTTCTGCTTGCTCTCTCCTCATGCCATCTGCTGTCCCTACTCTGTTGACAGTTTTTCCGTTATCACCTTCAAGAGCGAGCACACTCTCCAGGCCTTTCTAGTTGGTCATATCTTTGCATATTCATTATCTTTCTGGTTTTCTTTCTTTTTTATTTTTTTAGATTTATTTATTTTCATTTTATGTGTATGGGTGTTTTGCTTGTATATATGTCGGTGTGTACTTGGGTGTCAGAGGTCAAAAGAGGACATCAGATCTCCTGGAACTGTAGATATGGATGGTTGTGAGCAACTATGTGGCTCTTACAAATGGAACTCTGTTCTATTTGTGCAGGAGCAAAAATGCTCCACACTGCTGAGCCATCCCTCCAGGCCCTCAGGCTGCTTTTCTTTTTCTTTTTTTTTTTTTCTTTTTTTTTTTTTTGCTTTTCAAGATAGGGTTTCTCTGAAGCTTTGGAGCCTGTCCTGGAACTAGCTTTATGTAGACCAGGCTGGTCTCGAACTCACAAAGATCTGCCTGCCTCTGCCTCCTGAGTGCTGGGATTAAAGGCGTGCGCCACCACCGCCCAGCCCAGGATGCTTTACTTTATCCTGTACTCACTCAGATTTCTATATATGCTAATAACCAACAAATGGGCATCTCAGCCTTGTCCTCTCTTCTCAGTCCCAGTCTCACTCATATAGCCCAGGTCAAGATATTGAAATATCTCAGTAGCATCTTGACTTGGCCTTTCCAGAATGAAACTACTGATCCTGGCTCCCCAGAGCTTCCTTCCCTTCCTAGAACCTGGTGCAACTAAAGTCGGTGCTCCCGCTAAAGAGCTGGGTGTTCTCCTCGGCCTGCGTCCTCAGCCTTCCACATTTCAACCCTCACAAAGCTCTGCCATCGTCACCCACCCCCTTCGATGCCAGCCACATGGGGGTTCTTTAGTTCCACAGTTATATCAGTGTGGTCTCCCTTTGCAGCCCCATCCCACACCTGCTTGGCTAATGCTGGTATCAGCTGAAGTATCTCCTTAGAAGTTTTCTCTAGCCAAGGCCCTATATGTAGCCGCCTACCACAACACACTGTGCTATCAAAATATGATGCCATATGATCATTTCAAATTTTCCTATCATTTCCTCCCAGGACCAAGATCTGGGTTTATCGACTTTTGAATGAGTTTCTACTTAGTGCTTAGGCCAAGGTCTAATGGTGGATACTGGTAGGTGAGCAGACTTCCTTCCTCTTTGTCTTATCTGCTGCTCAGACTTTGCAGGGTAACTATGTTGCCTTCCCTCCTTTCCATACTTGGTATTGAAAACCCAGGTCCCCTACCACTGAGTTCCACCATGCCTCTGGACCCTTGCTTATATCACACCTCTGCTCTTCACAGAGACAGTAAAAGATGTGCTCCTTCCCATCTAGACCTGGCTCTAGCACCCACTTTTGAACCTGTTACCTAACTCTGGGCAATGGCTTAGCCTCACACTTCCCACCAGAAAATGTGAGAAAGTTTAAAGCAGATTATACATACAAAGATACAAAATGATAATCACAAAAAGCCACAGTTTGAGGGATTGTGTCCTTTCTAAAACGTCAGGTTGACGGACCCATCATCCTCAGTGGAACACATACTGAGACTCAGTCGGTGGTAGGAGATTGGGCCATGTAGACTCCATCTTTGAGGATAAGATTGACACCTTTACAAAATGGTTTGAAGTTTCAGCAAACATTTCCTCGCTCTTCCGTTGTTTTCCTGTTGTGAAGACAGCATTGCTGCCTCCAGAGGGGTGGCATACTGCGCCATCTTGGACACAAAGAATATTCCTTTTAAGACAGTGGTGCTGCTTGTATCTTGATCTTGGGCTGTCTTGTCTGCAGAATGTGAGAATGAATATTCTTCATAAATGACTCTGTCTCAGGCAGTTGTCATAGTAACATGGATGCATACATAAAATACTGAATAAAATTGGTTCATATTTTTTCATTCCTGTCCCTAAGCTCCTATATTCTTTCTGTTTAACAGATGCGCATTCACAGAAATGAGAATTCTGCTCTGCCTTCCTTGTGGTGATGGTCCCATCAGATATTTTGCTTCAAGGAATGAGATACTTCCCCCAGAAAATGGCACCTCTAACTTCACATCTAATATAACCATAGGACCAAATAACTGAAGTTTTTGGTTGTTTTACAATGGTACCTTCTCAAAATTTTGGAAGTTTAAAGGGGGGGGATGGGGGGCTGGAAAAGCTGGTGAGATGACTCTGTGGTTAAGGTCATTTGTTGCTCTTGCTTGTTGTTCGAACTGAGGTTCGATTTCCAGAATGTGCGTGATGGCTCATGACCATCTGTAGCTTCAGTTCCTGGGAGTTTGCTACTCTCTTTTGACCTCTGGGCAAACCAGGTAAATATGTGTAAAAGAAAAATGCTCACATACACACACACAAAAAAAAAATAAAAAAGAGGAGTAGCAGCTGGCAAAATGGCTCAGCAGTTAGTAGGACTTAACTGCTCTCACAGAGGGCCCAAATTCAGTTCCCTGTACCTGCAGGAGGTAGCTTACAACCACCTGTAACTTCAGCTGCAGGGAGGATCGAACCCTTTTGGCTTCGTTGGGGACCTTCACTTAAATACACATATGTACACATAGACACACACTCCTTCACATCCACTTAGTTAAAAATAATAAAAATAAATATTTTTTTAAAGAAGAAAAGCAGTCACATATTTGATAGTGCAGACGACATTAAAAGAAAACAGCAGATGGCAGCACCAGATGCTAGTGGCGCGGCTGAGAAGCTTTCAGTGGAAACCTGAGCCCTGGGGATGCCAAAAGTACCCGGAGCCACATTCAGAGAGACAGTCTTCTGCAGAAAAGACAGTAAGTAATAATAACCTCTCTTAATAAAAATAGCATCTGCTTTGCAACATAAGGCAGGGTTTTTAAGAACTGTTCATGTATTATCAGCAAAGTCTTAAAACAATAAACCTTCCCCACCCTAGCCTTACCTAGCGAAAGTCATTGGGCAAAGACTGTGCTTGGGTGTATAATTATGTGTTTAACTATCCTCCTGTGTTCCAATTAACTGAAAGGCTGTAACAATCAGCTTCTGAAAGGATCCCAACTGTTAACATGTATTCCTTCCGTTTTAACATAAGGAATAATCCTAGCTTCTATCATACTCTTCAGCAGATGTCTAGAAAATCACTTACAAAATCATCAGAGTACTCGATTAAGCAAGCACAATCGTAAAATCAAAACAACAATCTGTATCTTTCCACACTGTGCATCAGAACTCCAAATGAAGTTAATAACAATTTTAAATGAGGTGTAGTTCATCCCACAATGGTGATGGTTAAAACACAGAGTCAGTCAATGGACCCCGGACAATCACAGTGGTGCTTGTTACTATAGAGGCAGACAGCAGCCGCAGGATAATTGCATTTTTCCATCCTTCCACCCTAGAGTTTTACTCCTCTTAAACGTTGCTAGAGCACCTCACAATTTTTCTGTGCAATCACAAAGAACATAGATTTGGCTCTGTATTTCAGATCATACGTAGCAAGGGAATCTGAGTTCATATAAGGACAAAGCAAGATGCCCACTTAGATCTCCCAGGAGACCTCAGATCTCTCTCTCTCTTGCTGGCATTTATTTTGGTTCTCTTTGATAGAAGGCAAACAACAGCAGCTGCATCCGAAGGGAAGGCAGGACCAGTCTACAGCAGAGGAATGTTCTGAGCAACACTACACTTGGCCAGCAAAAGTCACTGCCACCCAGTTGGAGCAAATTGTGTTCCCAGTACCATGCCTGTTGTTGTGAACTTATTTTTCCTCTCTGGAATTCAGGTTGAGCCTCTTGAGACTATCAGGCCGAATAACTGATGCTACTCCAAAGTCAGATCAAGAATTCCAAAGGAAAACTGCTCCAATTGACAAGAGAAAAAGAGGAAGCAGGCATCCAAGCTGCACAAAGCAAGGCACATACGCTTCAGTTTGCCATCATGGGCGATACAACTCAGAATCTAAGGTCAGCGCTCTATGAAAAATAGTAACTCATTGTATGAAGTTGTAAGTGGTAGAAAGAAGCTAAACTTTCAAGCGACGGGACCAAGAAAGCAAGGTTCACTAGGCAGGAAAGGCTTTCTTCTGGATGCACTTTGAAGGCAGTGCCTGAGGGTTCAGATAACAGCCACCAATTCCAAAAGATCTTGTGCTTTAGTGAAGTTTAAAATGTGCTTCATTTTAATGAGCCCAAGCTTGATGTAAGTCCGAAAATGAACCTTTGGTTAGATGACCTTTCAGCGTCTTCACTGAGGCCCCAAATATGCCAGCTAATGGGTAACAGAGTGTCCGGGCCCACAGACGTGTGTTGGTTCCACCTTGACTAGAGGTCAGACAGTCCGGGCTTGTTTTGCTCTTTCAAAGTTATTGACAACACGTGGCTACCAAACAAGACGTCTTGACCTAGAGTGGTTAATTAGTATTTTGAGTATAGAGGTGGATCAGGTCCATCTTGGCCAAAGGTCAGATATGCCCTGTTTATCCATTTTATCATGTTAATGAAGTCTGTTGCATCCTTCTTCCCCTTTGGAGTGATGCATATAAGCAAGTGGAAAATACACGAGGCGGGTTCAGTAATCACTGAATGTGCATTTTCATGCTGTTCTGTGTTTCTTCTCTCATTTCTCTCTTATCTCCGTTCCTTTTTGCTTAATAATTCTAATCCCCACACTTCTACCCTGGAACGTGTGAATCCAGTCAAGGCTGGTCCTTGATAATAGTGACAGGTGCTACTTTTTTACTGACACGTGGCAAGGCCAGGCCTTTGAGGGTTTGGGTGTACACCGACAACATCTAGTCCTCCAGGGGCTTCCCTGGACTCTCACGTACACACAGGCAGCATGGAGAAGCCACCACTGACTTCTGTTGACATTTACTCCTCCAGAGAACTGGGTAGGTAAGGAAGGTGTCTTTTTGTGACACCATGGGGCCCCGTCAGTCTCTTTTAGCAGCAGTGACTGGGGAAGCATACTGTGCTCAGCCTGTTGACGCCAGTCTTGGAGCACAATGTGTGTGTTATGACCATATGCACACAATTCCTGCCTATAGGCCTCACTAGCTCTAGCTCTGTAATGAAAATTCTTGGGGTAAATGCCTGCAATCAGGCAGCAGGCTCTACGTTAGAATACTAGAAGGGTTGTGTTGACTGGTGGCACAGACTCTTTTGCTCTCTGACTCCAGACCCCACACATATTGGAAGAAAAGCAGCAGGCAGGAAATGGAAAAAGCAGATTGGGTTTATGAAACCCACTTGGAGCCCATGCCACACTTAAGCATTTGGGTTTTCATCAAGCAAAGAATCTAGCTGTTTTGATTTTTTTTCTCTTCAATGTTCACTGGAAAAGCTGCCTAGTCTGTTAAGCGGACTTCTCTGCTTTAGGATCAGTGCCATGGATTTTTCAAAACCAGTAAGTTCGTGATTTTTAGTCATGGGAACCAGGAGCAAGACTAGACAGTCCTCAAAGTAATGAATGTAATAAAAAGCAAAGGCAAGAGAAACTAGATCACAATAAAAAAGATGTGCCCCTATGACTCCAGTTTAACTTCAGTATGAATTTGTTTCCTTTAAACTAGTTAACTTAAAAACATTATCAAGCCAAAGGCTGCTCTCAAGAGGCTGTGATTAGGGGGTTGGAGCATTCTTGGAATCCAAATCGCCATGAGAAAGGACTACCCCCCATCTCTTACAGATTTGACACGTAAGATGTGACAGGCTAGTGTCACGATTTAATGGTGGGACAGAGATCATGCACCATGTTCTATTGTCCAGTTAATCACCTCCATAAGGACCCCCACGCAATCCCGCTGGTGGTGAGACCCCAAGTAAAATGCCAAGGACTTTCACTGTATCGGCTGATACCTGAGTTCATACTTGTTTAGAATGACTGAAGTTGTGGGACCCAACCCTATGAAGAGTTTCCACAAAGGGTACAGAACAACACAGAACTGAGCACTTCCCAGAACCAGGCAAGCATAGCAAGTTGTTTCAGAATCCATCCTGGGGCTAACACCCTCCCACCCCCACCACCGCTTATAACAAACAAAACCATACTGCATCTGCAGAGCACATAGACTTAGCAAGCGCCCCAGTGTTTAATTATTGCTAAAGTCATTTGGGGTTTTTGACACAGATTCTATTTTAGTAAGATAAACTCAAACAGCATAATCCAGCATTGCCAGAACTGAATTCCTAAGGTAGACGACTAAAATAAACCAGCAATAAACATTGGCTGTTGGAATGGGAATTATATCTCTGTAATGTAGACACAGCATTAATGACTCATTTTAAGTAACAGTCTCTTCCAGGGATTATTGGGGTGAGGGATCAGAGGGGGATAAAAAGGTCCATCTCTTTAAGGCGGTAGGACTGAAAAGGATTATGAACCAATCAGGCAAGTGTGTTGTTGTTAGGTCTACTTTGCCAAAAGAGACATAGCCCCTGGAGTCCAAATGAGATCCACTTGGAGAGACCACCTTAAAACACAAGTAAGAAAGACTTTGAGAGAAACCATCCTTGGGGCTGAGGTGGCGGGCTCTCGGAACAATTCTCTCATCCCTTTTGAAGATGCAACATGTCCCCGGTTCAACTACTTCATCTTATATGACGCCAGTTACCTTGTCCTCACTCGGGGCCGCCATGTTTCTTTGTTGCTTGGAATTGGTGGGTACATTTGAGGCGCCTTTCCTTTCTAAGTTCGAATCAGGAATTTTTGACCCTTCTTGGCTGGGCTGTCCAGTTGGAAGAGGTTGGGGCTTCTCGGGCAGTGGCCGACGCAGCTCTCTAGGGAGGCGGTCATTCTCAATTTTCCACTTTTCTAAGCATTTGGGCTCATGGATAGGAAGGGACAGTGTGCCAAATTCCCTACCACAAATGTAACAGATGAGAGTCCTTGGTCGGGCTGGAATGCCACTGGAAGCTTTCTTGAGACCAGTAGGAGCATCGGGACCATCAGTGCCCAGCCTTCTGGAATTCTCACCCTTTGGCTTGCAGCTTCTCTGGTGAACCAGTAGACGATCTGGCAGGAATGTGCGGCCGCAACAGTCACAGGGGAGCAGTTGAGCCTGCGCACTCCGAAATGCCTCCTCATTGGCTTCCTGGAGGCTATAGGAGCCACTGCCACCGATGGGCTGTGGTTTGAAGGGTTCTGGCCTCCTCAGATGCTTAGGCAGTTTGCTGTTCTCAATGCGCCACTTCTCCAAACACTGGGGCTCATGAATGGCAATCGACTGGGAACCAAATTCTCGGCCACAGATGTAGCAAATCCGGAATCCTGGCCTGCGGGATGGGATTACCGGAGGGCTAGGCTGGTTCCCTGACATAATTCTGTTTGGGTGCTTTGATAGTATCACTGTTCCCGGTCTCCTTTGCTGCGCGTTGGTCTTTATGATTTCAGTGAGATCTCTACACTGTGTTTCTGGCGGAAGGGTCAAGTGAGAGTCACTAGGCAGTGCACCCTGATGGATAAGGAAGGTGGGCTCTTTGTAGCTGTGGAAAGTTCTTTGCGATTGGCTGGGAATCCCTTCCTTTTCTCTTTCCATGAACGCTGGAGGCTTTCTCTAGCGTTTGCTGGAGTTTCAGGCCACGCTAGGTCTAGGCTGTTGCTTAGACTGACCGACCGTGCATGACGCTGACTGTCCTGGACTTCCACGTTGTTGCCAGTACTTGGGTCAGTGACTCAGAGCTTCATTGTAGGACAGCAGTCTGGAATGTTGGAAAGTCCCCATCAAGCCTCAGATGTCTCCAGGATCTGTAAGGAGTAAAAAACATAAATCAAGAAGTTATTATACGGGCTTCTCTCTCTCTCTCTCTCTCTCTCTCTCTCTCTCTCTCTCTCTCTCTCTCTCTCTCTCTCTCTCTCTGTCACACACACACACACACACACACACACACACACACACACACCTTAGATCATAAACTGATAAAAGGCAGTACGCAGTATTTTTAAACTGGCCATATAGTTTCTTTGGCTAGCTCAGTAACCAGCACATTATAAATATTCAAGAAACACTGACACAAATGTGAATAATTCATCTACAAACTGCAGGCAGGATACTGAAACTAGGAGAGCAAAATTATACACAAAGAAGGTTGAAAATGATCTCCCATAGACATGGATGACAGGTACCGACAGGCGGAGTACAGGATGGCATATCCACAGAAGAGAAAACGGTAAACTACAAAGATTAAAAGAATCAACAGAGCCTGTAGAAAACCTTCCTGACCCCACAGACCTCCTCCTTCAGAGTCTTAACCCTTTGGTGCCCTAGACCCCTTTGATAATTGTGAAAACATCAGGTTTCTCAGAATGTTTCTTAAAAATAATAATAAAAATAACTTGTGTTTAAGCCTATTTAAAAGTCAAACAAATTTTTTTGGAATGTGTCAAATATTTTAGGTGACATTCAGACTGTTCTACAAAGCAAAAAAACTGGTTTTTTTTCATTTTACTATTTAAAAAGTGAAATAAAGTTCATTTAAATATGTCGAGTATTGTTGGTGACACTCTGCATTGGCTTCTTGAATATTCGTGGAACCAGCATTTGATACTTGCGTAACTTCCTTGGGACTACTAAGATGTTTGGGCATTGATGTTCTTTTATTACATATCATATTTATTTTTATAAATAAATATTTTACATATTTTTGTAAAGAAAGAAACACATGATCTCTGGTTTTCTCTAAAATAAAAGAGTAAACCAGAAGGAAAGACTGATAACATAATGAGATCTTGCTATGGGCAGAAGCACAAGGAGTTTTTATCTTGAAGAAAATCATAAGTAAATTTCACTGGGGGTTAACAACCTAATTCTGAGGAAGGTTGTTTTCAGAAATCTCACGCCTTGTTCTCTTCCAGGATCACTGAGTCAGGGTTGGAGCCTAAGAGCATCTTTTTAGGTCCCAAGGAGGCACCTGATCAGAGGCTCTGGCATTGTCAGCAAATATACGACTTTAGGCTAGTAACATGAAAACCCCAGTTATAAGCGTTGTAAGGGATAAAAAGGGCCGTGATAGCTGAGCCAAGGTCCTGGGTTTGGGTGCCAAGAAAGGCTTGAATCTTTGTAGTTTAGAGGATCAACTCAGGTCTGGCATGGAGAAGGAGACGATTCTTCATTCTGACAGCTCCTGAGACAGCGATGCTAACACGTGGCAACGAAAGAATGTGCTGGCCCCAAACAGAGTGATCAGCACAGAAAATGAAACTCAGAAAAATGGTTCACTTGCCCAGTACCCTTAGAAAAGACAGTGGGCTAGGGGACAGGGAGAGGATGGGAAAAGTGGGCTGGAGGGACACGGGGAGCGTGGTGAAGAGATTTTAGTACCCTTTATTAGCATGAGGGTAAAATCCCCAGATCTACTGACTACTCTGACCTAGTTATCCATTTTCCCTGATACCAGAAAGTTACAGACAGTGAAAGTAGTGAAAGATTTTAGGAAACTCAAGGCAATAAAATGGGCTCTGTTCTCTCAAACTGCTTCTCCATCTGTCGGTGTTGGACTCTGACCCCTTCCTCTGTACACACATGTACACACACACACACACACACACACACACACACACACACACAGAGAGAGAGAGAGAGAGAGAGAGAGAGAGAGAGAGAGAGACAGACAGACAGACAGACAGACAGACAGACAGACAATTCTCAGTAGAACAAGGAAAAACTCTATTACCTACCCCTACAACTCCTCTACCCTGCTTCTCATGAGGGAAGGAACTATAGGATTTAGGGAACTGTGGGGCCAAACACTGCACTCATTTTCATGTTCCTAAGTTCATAATTCAGTTAATTCCGCTATGATGGCAAGGCAGAGATCATGATTCAATCTTATAAACAAACTGCAAGTCAGAGAAGAGAAGTAAGTTGCCCAAGACAGAACTGGGGTTCAATTCCAGTTCTAGCTGGCTCCAGTGTGCGCCTCTTTCCATTATCCCCTCAGCCTGAATTCCTCGGAGTGGCTTCCCATTAGTTTCCACCCTGTTTTAATGCACTATTCATATGCCTCCTGGGCAGGCGACGAAGCTCTCTCCAGCCTCTGTGTTCCCTTTCTGAGAGGCAAAGAGAAATGGGAGGGGAGAGCCCAGATGAGAAAAACAGAATAAGGAGACGGCGCTTCCGAAGACAAGGATGTTCCTTTTGGGAAGGCGTCCTTATATTTTCTCGTAGATACGGTTTGCTACAAGTTTCTTCTGGTTGAGGTGCAACACATCCTTTCTCTGAATTTACCAGCTTCCTCAGGCTCATTCAAGTAACTGGGCAGGGAAGGGGCTGGGTGTGGGGTAGAGGTGTGTAAGAAGTGTTTAGTGTGTCTTTACGACAGACACGGGGTGATTGTGAAGACCAATGAGGCCAAATGGCGTTCGGTCTGCAGCTGCTTCGCCACTGCCTTTACAGCAGGAGCACCTGAGTGGGCTGTGAACGGTCCCTGCAGGAGGTGGAAGCGCCCTAAGATTCCGGGTTTCGTCTTCTGCTGCGCCCCTCTCCTACAAACATTTCTCAGCACAAGTGGGGGCATGAAAGTAAAAGGGTTGAGGTGCCTAGAAGTGAGTAGACTTTGGGGGCCCTGGGGAGTAGCATCTAATATCCCTGCTGCAGGCTCTGCCAAGGCAGTGTGCCGGGGCAAGGATGGCTGGTTATTTTACCCCGGAAGTTGGTTTTATAAAACCAAAAGTGCTTTAAAAAGAGAAAAAAGAAAACGCTCACTGCATATCCTTAATTCACATGAAGAAACTGGCCTGTCACTCAGAATCATCATGAAACAGTGGTGCCAGTGCACAAAGAGAAGCACTTTGTAAAGTCAGCCCGCTTTACCCAAGCATCTGTGGAGACGGGCTTCAATTAGGCATTTTAGCCATATTTGCAAATTGAAACTTTAAGGGATACCTGGGAGGACTCACATTTAATCAGGATTATGCCTCTCTCTTCGTGGGAAGAGAGAAACAAGCACAAGTTTGAATGTAACTCTTGTGGGAATCCAGAGCCCATTTTGCTTTTAAACAGCATTTTTTTTTAAAAGAAGAAACACTGAATGCAATCTGAAGTGTAGCCAAGCCCTTCAAAACTGCTTTAGTCCTTTAAAATAAATACAGTTAGCACACAAGGCAGCCCCTTTTCTCTAAGTTTGGAGCCCAAATTCTTCAAATGGACAAAACTAGAAGAAAAATGGGGAAGCTCATTCTGAATGAGGACAGTTCAAAGGCAAAGAAGGTTTGTCTTTTGTGTTTTTCTTTTACCTCATTCCAGTAACCTCTATTTTTCCTAGCTTCTCATGTGAGTACGGTCTCCTAATACAATCTCTTACTTTCTTACATGTGAAGGCTTGCTTTTCAAAAGGAGCAAATATCCCCACTTACACCAAGGCTTGTGGCGAATGAGGTAATATCCCTCCCAGAGTCTGGCAGAGGTAGTTCATTGCTTACCAAAAGTCATGCTGCCCAACTCCCCTGGCTAAGGCAGCCCTAATTTTTAGCTGGGCATGTTTTTAGCTGAAAGTCTAAGAGTTCTTTTTAGAGCTAGTGGACATACTGGTGGGACTCAAGAAAGATTTTCTTTTTAGCACTAATTGCAGACTGGCTGTGCACTCATGATGTCTTGCCTCCACCTGCCAAGTGCTAGGATTATAAGCACTGATGTTTAGAATTTGCACATAATATCTGGAACCCTTGAGCCATCTTGGAAGAGTTTACATCCGTGTAACACTTGACATGACAGGCACAGACTAGAATGAATTTGGGTCTCTCTGTTAAGTGTAAAACACACTGCATGAGCAAGAGGTACCTTTCTTAGAATTTACTCCCATGAGTCAAATGTCTGTTTGTGTCTTTTAGAGGTCACTTGCTCATGAAAACCTAATAGTAACTGAGATATTTTATTTAACAATGGCCTTTGCTACAGCACAAAACGAATGCTCATTGTATAAAAGACTGGAAGTCCTTAACCATGGCTGTTAGATTTATATCAACCTGACCCCTCCCCAGTCAAGGCTCACAAAGCACTATGGAAGAGGGGAGCAGAAAGAATGTAAGAACTGGAGACTGGGGGGAGGGAGTGCTGTGAGATGCTATCCTTTGGACATGACCAAGACTGCTGAATGTGTAACTCCCAGCGGCTGTGGTTTCCTATATGAGATCAAGCCAGACACAAATTCCAGATGGAGGAGGGAAACAATACCGAGGTCCCGTCCTAGCTGTGAAGCTATTGGCAGTTGAGGGAGGGAGGGTCACGTTTCTGCAGAAGTATGACTCCTGGCAGGTGGCCCAAGCTCCTAGAGGATGGCCTCACATCTAGGCACAAGTGGGCAGTACTAACTGGACTCCGAGGGCTAAAATAACAATAATGATGATGATGATAATGAGGAGGAGGACATGAAGTCGGAAGGGAGACATGTTTGAGAGTGCATGAGGAATTGGAGAGGTAGATTTCAGGTGGGTATTATCAAAATACCGGTATACATGTATGGAATTTTCAAATAATAAAAGAGACTATTTAAAGTAAACTCTAGTCACAATCTTTCGAATCAAACTCTTATTTTAATAAGATATTTCAGGGGTGTATGTTCAGAGCAAAGCTGACTTGCTAAAATATGTAACTTTCCCCCCTGAAAATCAGATGTGAAATACTCAAAACTATAAAAAGCAAACCAATGTTTTTTTCTAAAAAGTTATTCATGCAACTTCATTCCTTAGAGATATTTTTAGAAAAAAATTTTGTGACCTATTTCTTCAAGAAAACAAAAGCTACTTTTCCCATGAGTTTCTTAAAGAAGTAGAGGAATGGTTATTTTATTTTTATTTATTTATTGTTTGTTTATGTATTTTGGTTTTTTGGGACAGGGTTTCTCTGTAGCTTTGGAGCCTTTCCTAGAACTACCTCCTGTAGACCAGGCTGGCCTGTTCACAGAGATCCACCTGCCTCTGCCTCCTGGGTGTTGGGATTAAAAGCATGTGCCACCATTGCCTGACTAGGGAACAGTTATTGAGCCCATTGTTGAATTAATATCAATCCTCCCAACCTCCTTCCCTACTGTGTTTCCTAAAACTCTCTGCTCTCAGGGGCTCCATGCTGTGTTCTGCAGTGGTGGAACTCCAGGAAGCAGGAAGAGCCCACATGCTCTTTATTGATGGCTTCTGGTCTGCTTGTGAAGGCTGTGAGCATCTCTCCAGCATCTCCTCTTTATGATGCATCTCACTTCTGACCTGTAGCTGCAGAGGAATCCCATTTTGTCTTATAACCCTTGGAAAGACCTACTATCCTCCATTGGACATTATCTGCGGTCAGTTGCCAGTTGACACCTGAAAGCTCTGGTTCCTGACTCTTTAGGTGCCTCCTCTGAGTGTCTAAGTGTTTATAATTGAGGCATCTTTCCTATCCTCTTCCAGTCTTGGAAATGGAGCTGTCAGTCTCTTCTGTTGTTTGTTTTTACTCTTGGTTACTTAGGAAACAGCTTCATTGCTAATCAACAGCACTTTGAACAAACTCCCTCTGCTCAAATAACTTATATGATTTTTGTTTACTGATACTTACAAACAGATTTAGAATAAGTAATAAAAAATTATGCTGTTCGGGTTACTCATTATTTTAGTATTGCAGTAAGTAGAAATGTAAAGGAACTCTTTCATAACTTGTTAGAAATTAGGGTGCTTACCTCAACCATAAAACTCACTCAGAACCCTGGAAATGTGGTTTTGTAACATTAACTAAATGATGTTATGAGCTAGAAAATGTCACTTCTCTTCTTGTCACTAATTGAACTACATGGTAAGGGAAAACCTGTCATTTTAGGCATAGCGAGAGTTCCTTTGGTTTTGTATGACTCTCTGTTCCTACTGATCATCCAGTCATGAGGTCATTCCTGCTATGTATAAAAATAAGGGTAAAGCCACCCCATTCAGAGACCAAGGATTATCAGAAGGGCTGATGGGAGCTGGGTGGCTAGTATTCTTCTGGGAAGAACCAGAAAGATTAATGTGTGGTCCTCAAGAAATCTGATATGAACTGACACCAGGTCACATGAGAACAGCTTGGACCTGGGAGCTGTATAGCTTGAAAGAACAGTATTTCATGCATAAGTATAGGAATGCTCTAAAGAAAGTCATGTAGTCAGAGGCGTGGCTTTGAGGGAATATGGGGTATTTCCGATTTGAATTTGAATGGGTAATTTTTTAAAAAAATCCCCTTCCTCGTTTTTCCCCCCACTATAAAGACATTTAACCTCAAAGCTCTTTTATATCCATTCACTCTAACTGCCAGGTCTGGGCACAATAGTCTGTGGTATTAGACAAGCTGCAGGGAAAGGAGAGAAGTGAACATTTTATCCCCCTAAGTAGAGCCTTCTGCATGGACTTTTTATGTTGTAAAGGCTCATAATATTACCCCTTGGAAGCTAGTATTAGATCCAACCCATACTTTTTACTCTATATTGAGTACCAAATCACAAGGTACAAAGCCATAAATGCTACACAGGTACGGCCACGTAACTGTCAGACTGATGTGTGGCGTAGTAGAGAAACGACTATGAAACCACCAATATAACCACACTAGAGGCCGGTTGTGTATAGAAATACGAAGACGAGGAAAGAGAAGTAACAGGGAAGAGGGTGGAGGGAGGATTCAGGCTAGTAAATAAGGAGTGGTCAAGGAATGTCACTGTCCTAATTTGCTTTCTATTGTTGGGATAAAACACTGGCCAAAGCACTTGCAAGGGAAAGAGTTTCCTTGGCTTACAGGTTATTGTCTACCATGTCAAGGGAAGTCAGGGCAGGAACTGAAGGCAAGGGCCTGGGAACAGGAACCTGAAGGCAGGAACTGAAACAGATCCCCCAGAGAAATGCTGCTTTGGGCTTGCTCCCCTTTGGTTCCTTGGCTTGTTTTCTTATACAACCCAGGATCTTCTGCCCAGGGTGGCACCTCCCATAGAGAGCTGAGCCCTTCCACATCAATCATCAGTCAAGAAATGTTCCACAGCGCCATCTGATGGAGGATAACTATAGATTTTGTCAAACTAACAGTAACAACAACAACAACCACAAACTAACCAGCGTATTCACATACTGTGTTTCTTCATATTTCATATGATTCTATTCCAGGGGTTGGCTCAGAGACCAATGTGGCCTACACGTATGCTTTCATTGTAGCATTCAAAGTGTTAAAAATGAATTACTTGCCACCACATTTAAATTTAGAGATATCACATAAATCCTTGTTTGCATTTACTTGATCTAGCCTAACTTGATACATTCCTATCACATGACCAATATAAGCCAAAGTGCAAGGAAAGCCATGGGTCAGATAGCCAGTGTGGACTCTTCTAAAGTTTCTCAGTCGGTTCACTTTGCTAATTTATAGCTCAGGCTTCACCCCAGTGCCACTTGAGTCTGTAAGATAGCTTGTGAACCTCTCTTGAAACTGACCCTTTCCCACAGTCTTCTGAAATGGATATTTGAAAACCATGTCAAGGATTTGCAAATCCTAACTCGTCAGAAACTTTAGAATCCAGTTGAAGATATCTTATCTTTTCTGAAAGATATGACGATTAAAGTCACAACATACTTATTGGTGAAAATTTAGGAGGGAATCTTGCCAACGAAAGTGGGCTGAAGATAAAATGCATGGTTTGAGGAATGAGAGCAAAGATCCAAGAAGAAAAGAATCAAGGACATAAGGAGAAATGTCTATAAGTTATGGAAGGGTCAGAATGATGGCGCATGTAATTTGAAAAAGAAAGGGGAAAGAACCTGGGATTTAGAAAACCCATAACAAGGACAATAGAATGAGGGAAGCAATAGCAAGGGGGAAAAAGTGTTTTATGGGGTCATCTTCACACTTTGAAGTTATTTGCACATTTTATTATCAATGCACGCCATTTGAACTGTCCTGTTTGAGTCAATGGACCTTGCTTTCCCACTCAACGCCTTTCCTATGTGGGACGTTGATGTCTTCTTTCTAAAGAACTAGTCATGAAAGAATCAAATAATCTACTAACAACACAAGCAATTGTAGAATCTTCAGGACTTGGGTTGAAAATCTCTCATTAGAGAGGACTGAAGAATTTGATCCACTTTTTCTGCTGCCAAGCTATTTTGCCAAGAAGTGAGTATAAATTAGATTAAAATAACAATGTGAAAGAACAGAACTGTAATTCCTTCTAGGCCTAGAATGAGATCTTAAATTGATTATCACAAGAAATTAGGGAGAATATTCAGGTTTCAGTATTCAAATTTTAAGAGTTTCACATCAGCGCATGCTTTCCTAGCCTCATCACGTGGATTCCTGGCAGAGTTCCGCTGTTGTAGCCCTCTTAGGTCATTGTCGCTTCGTGAAATACTTTTGGCGCATAGGCTGCCAAGTCAAGGGCGACAGTGTTTGAAGCGTAGTCACTGCACTAGTGTGTCCAGGTAGAGACGAACACAACGCCTATGGCTGTCCTTGGCTAGGGAAGATTGGCAAAAGACAGACGGCTGTCACTGCGTACCAGAGTGACCTTTCTAATCATATCCCCCCACTGACCTAATCACAGACACAGCATTGTGCCTTAGCTCTATCTGCTTCCAGGAGGTCAGAGTCTCCTGGAGCCTGGCTAACTCTCAAACTGATCATTAAGAACATTCATTATCGCCTCAACACTGTTAACAATGCTCTCTTTACCCAGAGTTGTATCTGGGGAGAGTCCTTGGACAGGAAGGAAAAAGCAGACCGGGGCCTGTGGATAGGCTGGATTTCTATTGTGCCAAGCCACCAATGAGGGAGGCTCTATCTTCTGATTTGTTAGCTGACACGGAGTGAGTCTGGAGACTTGGTACTTTACCTGGGCCTACAAGCTAAGCACTGGTTCTCACCGTGGGCTTTCATTGCTGTGGTCCTAAAATCTTGCTGTGCAGATATGCCACCCCAAGGCTTTTGTCATTCTGTTTGATATCACTGCATCTTGTGCAGACACTCTTTCACAGACCTTATGGTTAGAACTCACTGATGACCCAGAATTCTCTGCACAACATCTTTTTTCTTCTCGGGAAAATGCACATAAGATGTCTTTTGCTGGTGAAGATCACCAGAATTCATCTCCTTCTCTCTGGGAGGAACTTACTTCCTCTCTGTGTCCTGCCAGCCCAGCAAAGCATGAAATATGGTGACAGCTCTTTATTCAAAACCCCATAGCTATGGCTTAGATATCTTGTGGCTTCCAATGAACCGAAGGTTCTGGCCACTCAGTGTTGAATTCCTGTCAAACATCATGGATGCCAGAGTATCTGCTGTCTTGCCCTGCTCCCCTGTAGTAAAGAGAAGGAAGCTGTACGTGTATATTTTCAGTTACGCAGAAGATGGCAAAGGCTGACCTGTTTGCCTTATTTTGTTTGTGTTTCCAACTGGCTCTTTTCCTACATTTCACATTCTGTATCATTCTTTATCATTCTCAGCACTTCTTAATCCTTTCATCTAGAACAACCCAGTGCAATAAGGACGGAATTAGGAAATGAATAAAAAATGAGGCAGCCAGTGATTCTCTGGCTGCCATAATTTGGCTCAGATGATAAAAGCTATGTTAATAAGCTTCCAGGGGAAATGTATAACTTAAGTGTTAGCTCAGTTATAGTTTACAGAAAGCAGATTGTTGGATATTAGGAGCGATGGTCTCTTTCTAGTCACAAACGGGAAGAGCCTTGCCTGTCCCCAAGCTGCAGGGAGAGAAAGAATTTGAAGCATGAAAAGAGCTCAACAAACATTTGCTGACTTAAAAGACAGAGAAAAAAAAAAAACCAAACAAGCCAAGATGTGTGGGTCGCCTCTGGAATCTGGAAAGAGTAGGAAACAGATTCTCTCTAAGGGGTTTTGAAAAAGCAAGTGACCTATTACCCAGCTTGTGCCCAGTTAGGTCCCTGCTAGACCTCTGACTGTCACAGAACTGTCACATAATGAATTAGTGCTTTTTAAGCCATTGATTTTTATGCTAACCTGCAACATAAAAGAAATAAAATGATCTCAAAAAACTGAACTCAGTTTTGTGAATGCCACAGCCTTCTGCAAATAGATCATCACACTACTCTTGTCCATACTTTACCCTGGAAATTTAAGTCATGGTACATCAAGCAAGCCACATCCATAGGTAACAGCTAAGTGGGTGGGGCCTTGGTGAGATGCCCCAGCTGGTTGTCTGGAATGAGTTATAATAAAATTACTCCATAATAACAGATGAACAAATACACAAAATTGTTCAGTAGTCTTAGTGTCGCTCTCTAGGGTGGTGAGAATCTCATAGAGCCTGCCGACTTTGATTCTGTTTTACCCCAACCGAGGTCAGTATGTCTTTCTGGTTCCCACTCATTATTCTCTGTCTTTTTTGAATACGTTATTTGTTTTGCATTGCTTATGTTTATCAGAGAGAATCATCATTAAGTATACTTGAAGGGATTTCTTTTACCGTTTATTATAGTATAAAACTCGGGGACAAATATAAGAACTTGAGACAGTCAACCATGGACATGACAAACCCACCACCCTTCCTCTTCCGGCTCCAAAAAGGGCTATGCAGCCTTCAGTTGGCAACAGACCACGGCATAAACAAAATTACTGTAGTGTATACTCTGCAGAAACTTGACTTAAATGCACATTGCTTTTGGCCAGTTCCTGGCATCTCTTTTTTTTTTCTTTTTGGTTTTTCGAGACAGGGTTTCTCTGTGGTTTTGGAGCCTGTCCTGGAACTAGCTCTTGTAGACCAGGCTGGTCTCGAGCTCATAGAGATCCGCCTGCCTCTGCCTCCCGAGTGCTGGGATTAAAGGCATGCGCCACCATAGCCTGGCTTGGCATTTCTCATTAATGATGGTGTCCCATGCATAGCAGAATTCCTCTCTTCTTGCAAGAGTGTTGGCGACACTCCAAGCAGCCTTTTCTAGCAACTGGACGTAGATGTTTGGGCCTTGTGGCATCGGAAGAGTCACTTTCTGTTTTGATTCTGACCTGAAGATGCATCTCTGGTTTGTTGAGTCATTCATTCTCTGTTTGGAGTTCTGGAATAATGTAAATCTTTTAATTCGCGGTCCCCTGTATAGCCTTTCTGTGTAATCCCTGACATCAGGTGTTTGTGGGCATCACTGTCACCCAGCTCATACTCAATGAGGGAGCTGGATAAACCTCCATGGTTTCATGGAGGAAAGCTGTAGTATGCTGTACAATAAGAACACTGGAGAGGGGGGCTGGAGAGATGGCTCAGTGGTTAAGAGTACTGACTGCTCTTCCAGAGGACCCGGGTTCAATTCCCAGCACCCACATGGCAGCTCACAATTGTCTGAAGATACAGTTGCAGGAGATCTGACACCTTCAAACCAATGCACATAAAATAAAGTTAAATAAACCATAAAAAATAAAAAAGAACACTGGAGAGTATTGCGTGTGATACTCAGAAAAAAAAGCTTCTCATTTTAATACTTGAGAGATTATTTTTTTAAGTGGATCATATTTGAAACGTCTCCAAAGATAAACAAGGATTATACGAAGAAAAATGTTTGGTGTTAATATGATGGAGCCATCCCAAAAGTGGGAGTCCCTTGTTTTCCTGCTGTGTACCCCCTTGTGAAAAAGCATATGGACAGTTACTCTGCTCAGAGCTTGGTGTTTCAGGTCTGGGTGATCTCTGTTTCTCATCATGCCTGCAGATCCTGGTTTCGGCCATATGGCTTGCTGTGTGCCAAGTTTCCCCTCTGTGTGGGACAGAATTGACTGTTCTCATATACTTAGGGAATTTCCACTGGCAAGGGTTCATGTTATCCTTTTTCATACCATAGCCCTTTAAAATGTATCTTGCTGACCAAATATTCAAAACTGCATTAAATTTGTAGGTGTGATAACATTATAATTCTACTTTAATCGTAATTTTTATTGAGATAATGATAGATTCAATATAGTTGAAAGAAATAATATGAAGATCCCTTGCTCATTTGTTCCCTTTCCTCCAATTTGCTAAACTACAGTATTGTGTCTCACCCAGGAACTAGATAAATAAAATCCAGAATACCATTTAATTTGTTTGTGTGTATGAGTAAAGCTTTATGTAATTTTACTGCATATGTAAGCATCCACTACTACCACAGACAAGGTACCAAATGACTCCAATACTGTAAAGATCTCTATTTTTATTCTTAGTTACCTTCTTTTCTTTATCTCTCTCATATTTCCATCTCCTAGCAACCACTTACTCCAGTAAGCTTATTCTTAGTAATCTATCTTTCATTCTTAAAATTTTCTACATAAAAATATTGCATAAATAAACTTAGACAGTATATAGACTTTTTTCATTTAGCATGATTTCCTGAAGATTCCATCATGTTGTATGTTTCAATAATCTGCTGCTTTTAATTGTTGTATAATGTAGGATTTTACTTATATATCACTTTTTGCTCCACTGTTGAAGTGCAATTTGGATGATTTCAGTTTTGCAATTATGCTCATTCTTATGACAAAAAGTAGTGAAGTTATTTTTGAAGGATGAATAGAAATCAGATAGCGGGAGAAGAAGGAAAGATAATTTTAGTCACTAGAGCAGCTGAGTGTGCAAAGATACCAGTACCTAAAGCATGTCAAGCTTGCAAAATGGCAGGGCTTGACTTATAGGCAGAGGCAAGTTTCTGTATGCTATGTATGAGGTTTTGTCAGGGTGAAGTTTAAGTGTGTGCGTATGCACATGAGAAGATGGGGACATGAGTGGATGAATGTGAGTATGGAATTAAATGTGAGTGGGTGAGTGTGTAGGTGGATACAAGTCAGTGGGAATGAGTATATGGAGTTAGGGGAGTGAGCATGTATGTGCATAGATGAGTCTAAGTATGTGAATGGTTGTGTGTGTAGGTAGGCATGAACAAGGGAGCTACCAGTGGTATGGAGGTGTAGATAGATGTGAGTATTTAGGTGCTGTGAATTACTTGATAGGATATGTGCATGGCTGCGAGTGGAAACATGTCTGCACGCATGAATGAATGTTGAGTATGTAGATGGATGTGTGTAGATAAGTTCCAGTGGGTGGCTCTTCCTAATACTGAGACTATATGTAATATACATTTAAATCTTTCAATTCATTCTGTGTCCCATCCTGTGTCACTTATAGCAGACATATGCCCATTTTTGCTGAAATCTTGGCAAATGCCTCTGAACTCTTCTCCTCTATTGCTTTGACTTATTTACACAGAATTTAAATAATAGGAAAATTCATTATCAACAATATATTGTTAGGAAGTGTAGTGGTTTGAAAGAAAATGACCCCTAAAGGGAGTGACACTTTTAGGGTGTGTAGCCTTGTTAGAGGAAGTGTGTCTTTGTGGGGGGTGGGCTTTCAGGTCTCTTTTGCTCAAGTTTCCCTCAGTGTGATAGTCAGCTTCCTGTTGCCTGCAAGATGTAGCATTCTGTGCTCCAGCACCACATATGCCTGAATGCTGCCATACTCCCCATCGTGATGAAAATAGACTGAACCTCCAAAACTGTAAGTGAGGACCCTCCATTAAATGTTTTCCTTATAAGAGTTTCTGTGGTGGTAGTGTCTCTTCACAGCAATAAAAACCCTAACTAAGACAGAAAGTCAAGATAGTTCACCATTTACTTCTCTGCTGGTTATGTTCCTCCGCCAACTTCTGCCTTAATTTATGGGGCAGAGACCTTCCTTAAACCTGGTAGACTAGGGGCTGGAGAGATGGCTCAGTGGTTAAGAGCATTGCCTGCTCTTCCAAAGGTCCTGAGTTCAATTCCCAGCAACCACATGGTGGCTCACAACCATCTGTAAAGAGGTCTGGTGCCCTCTTCTGGCCTGCAGACATGCACACAGACAGAATATTGTATGCATAATAAATAAATAAATTAAAAAAAAAACCTGGTAGACTAACCTGCCAGCAAGCTCTGGGATCTGTCTGTCTCTCTGCTCACCCCAAACACTGGGGTTATAAGCAAGATCCCTCATATTTGAAGATAGATCCTGGAGTTTTTCAACCCAGGTCCTATGCTTGCACAGCAAACACTCTGCCCACTGAGTCATCTCTGCAGGCTCTCGGTTCTTAATTGTAATTGAATTCTCACCATTTGTAGGGAGGAAGAACAGAGCCAAGCAAATTGTTTAAATATATTGGTAAGGTCTAATTTTTCTAAGTAAAAGCAGGGCAAGTGGTTTGCCAAACCATCAAAACTTCTCTAGTGTCCAAAGTTTGTTTCTCCCCCCCCCCCCTCTCTCTCGTAAGGTCTGATTTTCTAAGTAAAAGCAGAAAAAGAGGTTTACCAGAATTAGTACTTCTTTTCTAGTGTGCATAGTTTTTATTGTTATTGTCTTTTTATTTGTTTTGTTTTTAATACCCTTACATAGACTTGGATTAAGCTAAGTTTGTAGCATGGATCCAAAATTCCTATTGGCTGTGGAATTTTAAGTGAAGTTCTTATCATCTCTAGACTTGTTTCTTCCTGTTTTGTGGGATGTAAAAGTCACCTGGAAGGGTTGTTATTAAGATTAAATGAAAGATAAAATGCTGTCAGAAGCCATATATATATATATATATATATGTACACACATATATATCACAATTATTATTACAACTCTTTCAAATGCCATCTTCATATTTGATCACATCTTTATACATAATTCAGCAGACCGGAAAATGTTATTAGTGACATTTCTGAAATTATTCTCCTTTTTTATTAAAATACCCCAAGAAGTTCCCAAGTTTTCATTCTCCAGCTAACTCAAACCACATTTTATTTAGATTCAATAAAAACACATCTCAGCCACAGTCCTGGAAATACTGAGGGTTCTGGAGAAACATGAGCATGTTTTCTAACCTCATCCAAACCGTATGATACATTGTAATCCTGCTTGCCATCCCCACCCCCTTCGCTAAGGACACTGTTCCATCTCCCTGTTAGCTGACTCTAGGTGGCCATGTTCCCCCGTATTGCAGCTGACTGGCACAACGCTGTGCACTGGACACAGGCTAACTCGCAGCTCCTGGCTGTGAACTGGCCTTTCTCAACCCTTCTTCCAATGGGGTTCAGGATGATCTCCAGTTCTGCTCAGAATTTTTAAATGGTTCAATCAAGAGACTTTAACAAATATAGAGTTGAAAAGCGATGTGGACAATGTGTGATTGACAGTCTGACCAGTAACAGTGATGCTTGCTTCTTATCCTTCTGTAAGTGATGACCAAGGTTGAAGAATTATTTTGGATTTTAGGCCTGAGAACCAAGTCTTCTAAACTCAGGCTAAGAAATCCCCTAACACAGGTTCTGTGTGCTTTTGAACTGAGCCTGGCAGTAGAGTCCCCAGTGACTTCCTCCTGTGTTTGTTCCCTGATGTTATGTGTCCCATCATCTGAGGACACTTGTGGCAGGTGAGAAGGGCCTGGAACTGGATTTAGGGATGAATTCGTTTCATCCAACATCCTTCCTCAGGTACTGGAGTCCCGAGCAGGCATTTGTGGTATAACTCTTGTGTTCTTGTCACTATTACTGCAAGTTATTTCATAATAACACACCCTTCCACTCATGAGTTCACAGGCTAATTGTTACAATATGGTTACTTTGATTTTGTATCTGTGAGGATTGTTTGTAACCATAAGTAAAAAGAAAAAAATCTCCATCAGTCACTTAGGGAAATAGAAGTGTATTCATCAAAGCAGAAAGTCTGGAGGGAATCAAAAGCTAAACAATACCAAGGCCACAGTCTTTTTCTCAGGGTTGCAGAGTCTGTTCGTGCTATGCTGGTTTGATGATCTTCTCTTCTCTCTTCTTGCGCAGATGGGTTGATCCTAGTATCCTCAGTCCTATGTCTAACCTAGCTCTTCATCTGAGTTCAGTTCGACAGGATGTGGCTACAGAGCTCTCAGGGGTAAATCCAGGAATCACATTGGCTTCTGAGAATTGGCATTGAAGGTGGGTTACAGCACCCTCATGGTGTTTTTGTTTTGCATGTGGTTTCTGGGGGATCTGAACTCAGGTCCTCATGCCAGCATGCCATTATGCAGCCTCAAGCTCCAGCAGCTTTAAGCGCCACATTACGTGGGAAGAGTGCATAGAGGTTGGGAAACATCTCAAGACCTTCTGGGGTCAGTGTTCGAGGCGGTACACGTGGAAGCTTATCCTGTTAACAATGTGTGAAGGATGATACAGTTTCAGGCTTTGAATCCCAATTAGTTTAGTTAACTGTGAAGTTTCAGCCACAAAATTAACAATACAATTAATTTGGGCATGTTAGAGGTAATCAAATTGGGAGTGGACCACAACATCACCTATTTTGTTCAGGCAAGGAATGGATAGTGTCCATTCAAGTGACTTTAATTTGAAACAGCACTTGCTGTTTGCCCTAAGTTTCTCCCAGAAATCTCTGCAGAAGACTTTATTTGGGAATGTCTTATCATCCATTCATGCCCCGATAGTTAGGATAATTAAATTCCATTTGATATGTGTTTTACATAGGAATGGCTGACTGATGGGGGAAATGTGGTTTTAATTGTGGTTTGTTGAATGTCATGTGTTTCATATATAAGATGGCTAACTTGGAAATAAACAGATAAAGCAATCCAAGATTTATCTGATTGTAACATTACACAATCACCTAGTATTTTTGAGGGGAAAATGCCATGAACTGAGTTAAATAGTATCTTAACTTTTTATTACATATTTATGAGTAGTCTAACTATATGTGTGTTTATTATATACCTTAATGAATATATATGACTAGCAATGAGCTAAAGGCTTATTGTTTATATCTATTATCACTTCATTGAATGTTCTGCTCTTAATTGCCCCTCTCTGAATAGAGAATTCCTAAGCTGCTAGCACATACCGTGCACACACATGTATACCTCCCTCTCCATATGCCTTCTAGGTGAAGCAATGTAGTCATAATAATTCTGGTCTTTGTTTAGCAATTATTTAATCCAGGATGCTTTCATAGCTAACAGATGGTATTCTGGGTTGTAACCGGGTCACGCGGTACTAACAAAGACAGCTGTTGGCTGAAACATGAAATCTGAGGTTTTTCCCAAATGTTTATTTTTTCTATCTCTAGATCACTGCCTCTCATTTTTTTTTTTTGTTCATATCACAGTAACTTCACTGAAGCGGTCTTTTGACATGCCTTTTAACTTTGGATAAGATGCTCTCCCTTGCCCTAACTCTCCAGTTAGAGTCTCGGTCTGACCATAGTTTGCGTGTGAGACACTGGGCCAATGAGAAGAGCACAGGAAGAAAGACAAAAGGCAACAACAACACACACACAAACCCAAAACCAAAACAAAACACAACAAAAACACAGCTTTTCTCCCCTATGGGATTCTCTACTAAATTTAGAGGAAAGAGAGTAATTTTTTGTATGGTCCATTTTTTTTCTACTTATGAAAAGGTGTGTCTCCTTTCTCAAAAGACATCACTTCTGTGTCTGTTCTACCTACCTGATGTAGAAAACATGATACTGCATTAACTCACAGGAAACATTTCTACATCTAACACAGGTCCAGATATTTCTTTGAATGTTTGCCTATGCTCAGAAGTCCACGGCCAGGAAAGCTGTCCAACCGTTCATACCCCATGTCAGCCATGGTGTTGAAGGACCACATTTTCCTTGACTCATTTATTTTCCTAGCAACTACATTTACCTCTGCAAATGACAGCCAGAAGCTAGTGTCCCGACCCACAGTAGATGCTTACAATTACCCACCTTTCTCAAAATAGAACTCAGAGTCTAGACCATGGAGACCCCTGTAACCTCCCCTCCCAGATCTCTTACCTCCGTTCCCTCTTTCCTTCCTCTCTACTCGCTTCATGTCCAGATCCTCAAACAAGCCAACATCTTTCTCACCCTAGACAGACTCCGGTTGTGGCTGGAGCATAGTTTTGCGTGTGACCATTTCTCTGCCTAAAACCTTCCTCTAGTTCCTTGCCTGGCTTTCCGATTTCTCTCCTCACTTCTCTCTGCAAATTTTATAATTTCTCTCTGCTTTTCCTCTGTGAGCTGCTGTCGCTTTCTTTCAGACATACGACCATGTGTACGCATACCAGCACACCAGTCACATGCACACACGTACAGATTCTGCAGCTGCCACCCCCAGTTCTGTTCAGTGATAATCACAGCGTGTTTTCTGAACTGCATGTACAACATGTGGTTTTGTTTGGGTTTGGGGTTTGCACGTGTGGTATCCATTTCCTTCACTTGGACATGAATTCCAAGGCACTGGGGACTTATTTGCTCTCTACAGTTGGACTGACAGCCCGTGGCTTACTGCCAGGCCTGACAAAACACGCCCTATGTGGAATGAGACTAGCTTTCTTTTACGTTACGTTTTCAACAGAACTCAAGGCATTTCTTTAAATAGAAAATAGAAATGAAGATTTTTGTGGCATTTTTTTTAAGTCTTGGGGATACTTGAACATTTAAATCTTGTTAATTCCTCCTCATAAAGGGATTACTATTCTATTTAGGCTGAGACATCTATCTATAATTAGTTCAAGGCAAGTAAGACCCCAGCCAGAGGCTATGTACCAGACCATGAACTGTACCTCAGGGTAGAGTTGTTCAGAAATTAATGACTGGCCAGAGTAGATTAGAGGAAGGTAGTGACAGAGACACCAAGAGTGGCCCTATGCCAGCTAGTCAGTGTGCCCGGGCACTGCATACTCAAGCAGAATCTCAAAAGGGATGTTCTCTTTCCTGCCTGGAAACTCTTTATCCATAGTCCCTTTTATACCTAAGCATTATGGGTACCTAGGCATTTCAAACTTAATTCTTTTTGAAAGTCATTTCTCTTCTGAAGAGAGCTCAGAGTACTTGATCCCCTGAGCAAGGACAGACTTTCACACTTCATGTATGATTTGAGGAAGATAACTCCCCAGAGTCACTCAGGCATTAGGTCATGGGTGCACAAACTATAGACCATAAGCCAGAGTTGGCCAGCTGCCTAACCTGGCCTCGTTTGATAAATATTTATTATAGAATAGTCATGTTTATTCTTTTACATATCTGTCATTGATGGTTTTCGCCTTCTGATGGCAGACTCTACGGCCTATAAAGCTAAATTGTTTACAACTCTTACATAATTGGGAAATCTGTGTGCTCCCTGCATGGGAACATACACATGGGATTTTATTTCAAAATGAAGTGTCCGGGGTGAGGAGATGGCTCAGTGGTTAGGAGCACTTGTTGCTCTTACGGAGGATCTAGATTCAGTTCCCAGTCCTCACCCACAAGGTGCCTACACCCATCTGTAATTCTAGTTCCAAAGGACCTGACGCCCTCTTCTGGCCTCTGCATTGCATGCACATAGTGGATGAATGTTCATGCAGGCGCATGCTTGGGAAAAACAAAACAAAACAAAACAAAAAATAAGTGAAGCATGCAGTCATTAATAAGTGTGAATTTTAAAATAATACTCAAAATACTCCAGATCGCTATCAAGTTTTGCTTGTGCACAGCTCTCTCCAGGATCCTCTTGGTCTTTTCTCAAATAAATGCTTGAACCCTGCACAGAAAATCTACAGTTTGTCACCATGTTTAACCCATTAGCAAATTACCTCTTTACACTCTGCCTGTGTTGCTGTACTACGGTCCATTGTTATTGCCATTTGGAGAACACCTCCCCATGTCTTTAATACCTCGAAGGAATCATCACCACTCCTTCAGGAGAGGTGTTCTGGAATTGTATATATTCTTTATTGTTTTCAAATTTCTATAGGAGACTATTATATGGCACTCAAGCTCTGAAATCAACAGAGAAGCACAACTAATTTAAAACAATCTAAGTCTGAAAGAGAACACAAAGTATAGTTTCCATTTTCAGGCTCAAAGTGGATATTTATGACAGACACTTCAAAGTTGGGAATGAATAAATAATCTTTTTGCTTTGCAAACGTTTGTTTATAGATAATTTTCTCTTGTTCACAGGAGAATGTTAAAACTTTTAATCTGATGCTACTTTAGTAGGTTTAAATTTTCTCTGTCATTGTGAAAAATACATTGTTAAGTAGGCAAGATGTTCCTGGTATAAATAATGTCTGTGTTTAAGTTATGAGCCAAGAAATACTCTCCTCTCTTTTCCCTGTCTAGAATATGTCATGTGATACCAACAGACGTTAGTGAACATTAATAAAATTAAATAATTTAAAATTAATTAATTTTTGTTATTACGTTTTGGGAATAAATTTATTACATATTTTGGATTTTGCTTAATGGGCAGTCATTTATTATTAGGTTACTGCCTAGAAAAATATGTACATGACAGTCAAGGAAGATGGCCCAATCTCATTCAGGTTGTATGTAAGACCATTGGCAAGCGATCACCGAAGGTCAAGCCCTGGCTTCAAATCCTTGCTTCCAGCCCCATAAGCCAATACAAGTTGCTTTATTGAAATTAGCAGTGCCAATGAGGATAGGCAATAGACGCATGTGATAGAGTCCAGAAATATATAATCAACGATGGCTTGTTCATTTGTTGTCAAAGCTGCCAGGATGACTTAGTGGAGGAAAAAAGCCCTTTCTAACACACGACAGTGGAAGATAGGGTGTGCTCACGGATAAAAACAGATACTAGCTCTCTACTCTTACCACTCAAAAATAGCTCCCAGAGCTACTCCCAAGAGCCAAAACTAGAAATTTCCTGGAAGGAAGCACAGGGAAATATTTTTGAGTTGTTGATATTTGCAAAAACTTCATATGCAAAAACAGAACTGAAGGGATGGAAATGTGACCGTATAATAAATGATACTCTACATTAGAGACTATTGCTCTTCGAAATTAAGATAATTAAAAGACAAGTGACAGAGTGGAAAGTTATTATTTGAGATTTATATCTAGGAAGAATCTGTTGTGTATATCTGTATGTGAACATTCTACAATCTAAGTTTTAAAAAGAACAAACCTTTGCGTAGATTGCTAAAGTATCCAGTCAATAGAACACAGGAAACACTACAGAATGTTCCTGGTGGTTTGGCCTTGGCAAGCTGCCAATTGATGGGGTTGGAGAAATGACTATTCTTGCAGAGTATCTGTGTTCAAAGCTGTATTCAATGGTTTACAACTATATGTAACCCCAGTCTCATGATCCAACAATCTCTTTTGGCTTCTTTGGACACATAGTATACAGGCATACTTGCAGGAAAAACACCTTTTCACATAAAAATAAATAAGAAATTTTTCTTGTACAATTTTCTTTCTTTGAGACAGGGATTCTCTTTGTAACAGCTCTGTTTGCTCTGGAACTTACTCTGTAGACCAGGTTTGCCTCGAACTCACATAAATCCCACTGCTTCTGCCTCCTGCAGGCTGGGATTAAAGGAATGCTCCATAGAGTTTCTCTACAAAGCCCTGGCTTCCCTGGAACCCACTCTGCAGACCAGGCTGACCTCAAATTCAGAGATTGCCTGCCTCTGCCTCCCAAGGGCTGGGATTAAAGGCGTACGCCATCACCGCCCAGTAATTTTTATAAAAGAATAATGAGAACAGAAACCACAGAGTTACTAGACATACATACTGTAATGCCTAAAGCTAAAATGATGTCAGTCTGAGTGTTAATAAGAATGTGGGGAACGTGGAATGTTACAGTCACTCCGAAGACTTGTAGGCACTTAGCAATATGCACAGGTTACGTATGGTATAAAAATGAAATTCCATATCCACAAAAAGCCACATGCAGATAGATATCTGTGGTAGCTTTACTCATAATAATGAAAATTGGAAACATATTCACACACCAGCAGGCGCAAATATGAAAAGTTACAGCATATTCTTACGTAGAGGGTTGACTCAATACAGACACACTCCCAAGACACGTGAGTTCTCTCAAAACACATGATGCTGAAAATGTCAGATACAAAAGAGTATGTGCTAAATTATTCCATACATGTGACACGCTAGGGTGGGCAGTGCTGATATCTGTAGTGACAGAGCTTGGTGTGAAGGTGAGTACATATAGAAGCGACCTAAAAGGTGAATAGTCATGCCCACCCCTTTGGTGACATCTGTCCAACTTATCAGTAAGGCTACCCAAGAAGTGTGTATCTAGTGTGCGATCTGTGGATCATTAAAGATAAAGATATTTAAATGGGCAAAGGTGTGAAGAGGCAATTAAAAAGAAACCGACCAAGAAGAGCTCCACCTGATTAGTCAATGGCAAATTCAAATTGTTTCTGTGCAAAGATACCATTTCATACTCGATGAAAGGTAACCATTCACCTTGAACCTACTAATTTCATTCCTAGATCTAAGCCAAAGATAAAAATAAAGACATAACCGCTGGAAAGCTTGTGCATATGTTTAGAGTCCACATGGGAGGGGGATCAGGCAGCATTTGTCTTTCTGTGCCTGGGTTCTTTCACTTAGCGTAGTGTCCTCCATGTTCTCCCTACTACCACAAGCAGGAATTTCTTTCATTTTAAAACTGCACAATGCTCTATATAGACCACATACAGCACTCTATGTACGTACTGTGGTTTCTTTGTCCGTTCATCACGGATGGACTTTGAGGTGTCCTATCTTGGCTCTAGAATGATACTTCAGTACACATAAAATACAACACACTGATTTCATTTCCTGCGGCCATATATCAGAAATGAGATTGCTGGATCATAGGGAAGTTTTATTTTTATTTTCACGGGCATATCCGTACACTTTCCCACAACCGTGGTTTGAATTTACATTCTCATAGCGTGTCCCTAAGCGATCCCTTTCCACCACATCTTCGCCAGCACTTCTTTTTTAAAAATCATTCTGACTTGACATTCTAATACATGGGAGGTGACTTTGACTTATATTTCCTTGATGATTAGGGAAGTTTAGCATTTTTTCCCCTTAAACCCATGAGTCATTTGAGTAGAGCGGTAGTTACCAGCAGCTGGAGCCTGGGAGTAAAGGAAAGATAACAATTAAAGGATTTGGATTGCTGAGTTTAATTGTTGGACACCTAATCTAAACCACACTGATGGAAGACGATGCTTCGGTCTATCTCCGAAATGCACCAAGATAGAGAATCGCAAGCATTCCTTCTACCAAAAAAGGACAAAGCAAACCAGACCACTGTCAGAAGTGATGAACACTGGTGATGGACACTTTAATTCTGTCGGATCTGGCAATCACTTCCCGCTGCATACTCCATGAAAACACCGCGTGATAGTCCCTAAAATGCATGGATATTTTGTCAGATGAATCTCAGTGACGCCGGAAGACTTAAAGAGTGAAACTGGAGCAAAGAGGAGACTTGTACAGGAGTGCTTACAGCTGCTTTGTTACAGCAGGTCCAAACTGGAGAGAAACCAAACACCAGCTGGTAGATTAGCTAAACAAACGTGCAACAAGCATAGCGTTCTGCTCGCCCATCAGAGAACTGACCAGCCGCACACAGAGCTGCACAGAACATCCCAGAAACATCCCCCACCTTCAGAGGAGGCAGAAGCTGGAGCACGCATTGCATGACTACAGACATAAGAGTTCATGGGGGTTTATCACTCTCTGGTGACAGAAGCCAGCACCATAGAGGGAAGGCAGGCTGGAAGGACATAAGGACAGTTTCTGTCACGATGAAAATGCCCCTGCCTTGGTGGAGAGGATTTCTGTGTGACTGTATTCTATTAAATTAGTTGATTTTAGGAATTTAAAATTTAGACCTCAGTTTGATTATAGTTTACTCAGTTGATTTTTTAAAAAATCTAATTTATCTGAGTAACTGAACCCTTTATCACTGTTTTTTTTTAAATTGTGGATAAGCTGGTTAATAAATTTGATACTGCATTAGTGTTACAAGCATACTTTACTTTGAATAAAATTATTAGACTGTGTTTTAAAATGAAATTTGGTTATCTTTTCATCATTTCAGCATTTAATAATAATAAGTAAATAATAAGTAAAATATTATTTTGAGAATTATCATTCTTATAAAAACTAATTTCTATTTTAATTTCTCTTCTCTCACAAACAATTATTTACTGTACACTGGAAAAGATGCTGTGGCAGAAATCAAGGTAAAGGTAAGACTTCAGACTGAGGCGCTCTGAGATAAGAGCAGTGTATTCTAACAGGCTTACCTTGTAGCACCTGTCCCCCTCTTGATGTCTGGCCCTTACTGTGGCATTCCAACTGCCTCTGCGGATCCAGGGAGGATGGTATTAGAGCTGGGAACGCCAAGACTCACATTTCCCTTGTGGGACTGAGAGTTAGAAGGCACCGTTGCTGCATAAAAGGCACCCGGCTTCCGTTGCCTGGATATATCCTGGCAACCTGTCAACAGAAGGGACAGGACAGGCTCTCTAGCAACTGCTCAGTGGACTCCAAAACAAGGGGTGAAGGAAGCAGGAGTAGACTGGGCCTTCGCTTTCTCTGGGAACTAGACCAGCTCAGTTTCAACATTTAAAAATATATATGAAGTAATGATCTAAAATGTGTTTTCACGTATAAAAGAACTTAGAGATATTAAGGTAACTGCAGTACCATTCTATACTGGAATGTTCTTCATGTATGAAACTTGAGAGTCAAAGAGCTTATAATTATGGGAAAGTACACCTCTATTCCTAGGGGGACAATCTGCTAACATCAGAAGAGAAACTCACTACACTCTGCACATGCATACTATGCATACTGTGTGTGTGTGTGTGTGTGCAAGCAGGTGTATGCACGTACATGTTTAAGACACACCAAGGTGTTTATCCTTATTACCCATTTTGGTAAGATAAAGGGATATATTATTAATGTTTCCTAGGGCTAGGGATGAGGAAATAAACATACTGTTATTTCGCCTTGAAGATAACTGGAGTATGTATGTGTCTTATTTTGCTTTTAGTTACTAGGATAACATTCTGACCCAAGCTAATTTGGGGGGAAAGGTGCTACAGCCCATTATCAAGGGAAACCGGGGCATAAATTCAAGGAAGGAACCTGGCAGTGGGAACTGAAATAGAGACAGTGGAGGAAAGCTGCTTGCCATCTGGAATAGTCTCATGTAACCCACGCCCACCAGTCCAAAGATGGCATTGCCCACAGTGGACTGGGCCCTCTACTGGGTCACCAGTTAGGAAAAGCCTCACAGGCATGGGCTCAGGTCAGTCTGGTGGAGGCAATGCTTCTGTTGAGGTTCCCTCTTCCCGGGTGTGTCAGACTGACAGGACTAACCAGAGGAGTTAGTAATCTGTGGGACTGTTTATTCTCTGGGGGTCACTGCTAACTCCACACATTAAGATCCCATTGGACCATGAAGTCCTTCATAATAATTTGTGATATTGCTGTGAAAATGAATAGCGACATCCTCCACAGACATTTAAGGATGTTATCAAAGAGGAAAGTTCATAGCACTAAGTGCCCACTTTAAAAAAAAAAAAACAGAGAAAGCTCACATTGGAGACTTAACAGCCCACCTGAAAGCTCTAGAAAAAAAAGAAGCAGACTCACCTAGGAGGAGTAGAAGACTGGAAATAATCAAACTGAGGGCTGAAATCAACAAAATAGAAACACAGAAAACAATCCAAAGAATCAATGAAACAAAAAGTTGATTCTTGGAGAAAATCATCAAGATTGACAAACCCCTATCCAAACTAATCAAACGGCAGAGAGAGAATTTGCAAATTAATAAGATCAGAAATGAAAAGGGGGACATAACCACAGACACAGAGGAAATTCAGAGAATCATTAGATCTTACTACAAAAGCCTATATGCCACAAAACTGGAAAATGTAAAGGAAATGGACACTCTTTTAGATAAATACCATATACCAAGGATGTTATCAGCTGGAGTGTTTCTAATTTGGATATATTTCTTGTAGTCACCTAGATGAGCAGGCCTAATGTGACGTAAGAGCGGCTAAGATGTCAGTGACTCATGGTGGAGACAAGGAGACACAGCCTTACATTTGCCTTTTAATTAGTTCGCAGGTCTCTAGTTACGTTTCTCACATTACACAACCTGCCTATGTCGGCCCTATTGGGAGCTAAATGCTGTCTCTCGGTGCCTTTACAAATACTGAGTTCCATGACTGTTGTCTGCTTGGCCCAGATGACAGAATGGCAGGAAATATGAGATTAGGGCACCAGGACACACCACAAGAGCTTGCATTTCCAAGCTAAAATAGCACCAATTCTGCATCTGGACTGGAGAGGCTACTGTCAGGGAACTGGGAATGACAGGCTGGAGTAGCTAGCTGTTAGGTGGGTGCTGAGGGTCCACCCTTTCCCTCTCTTTCTTCAGGGTGTGGTTACCAAGTTGCCAGCTGTGCATGTGCGTGTGCTTGTGCGTGTGTGTGCGCGTGTGTGTCTGTGTGTGTGTGTGTGGTGTATTCTTGAAGCTGATTTTGAACATGGCTAGAGGCGCCTTTGTTTTCACCAGCGTTCTGGACTCATTTGAAATTCTTGGGCTTGCCATTTCTGCCTAAATTGAACTTCGTGGTACTTAAGATTATTTCATCTTGGCAAAGCAAGCCTTTCTAGGTTATCCCCCTCCCTGCTCCTCTCTCTTTCGCTTGGACTTTCTTTTAAAGGGGCCAAGCTGCCTGTGTGTCTGGGAGGAGGGGAGGGGTAGCAAGCTTAGAGACAGCTTGGACAGCAAGCAGTTCTTACAATACACAACTTTTTGATTATTTAAGTGTAAGCAAGGCAGAAACATATGGATTCTATTTCACATAACTCAGAGACAGTTCTTAAGGAAAAAAAAAAGCAAGGGAGAATGTGCTCGCAGGATGTGTTCTGTTTGGGTGAACCCGAGACATCTGAAGAATACTTGGAGGTTGATGAACCTGAAATATTTATGCGTCCCTATTTATATCACTGGGGGGAAAGCCTGTGATTTACAGTGATGGCTAAACTGCTCACACGTGTTGAGTGGAAAACCAGAGAGCGACGGCTTCAACATAGACCTGCTGCTTCTGCCCCAGCCCCAAACATTCCACGCAAGCACCAGCGGAGAAAGCTGGGCTGCCTTGCTGTTGCTCCAGGCAGCCTCACACAAATGCCCAGCTAGTCACCACAGACTGTGATGCCTGAGCAACGTGGGGGTGATGCTGCGTCCACACACACCCAGATCTGACCCATGGCAAACACCCTGCTGCAAGACATTCTGGCTCATTTCCCTCTCATAAACCACAGCTGGGGTGCCTTCCCCAAACCTTTTTCATTAAAAGAATAAATCAAGATGATTTTTATAGTGCGGGAGAAATGCTTCCTTCTCTTCATTGGTATTTTTGACAATCGTCATGTATCCTTAATGATGAAAGCTTGGATTTTACCCCCCAAAGCTATTGATAATTCTCTTATGTGTTTTTTAAAATTGGAGTAGCTATCTTCTGCCTGCAAGGATTCACCCTGCTCCGTCTCCCCTCTGTGGTTGTAGTAAGATGTAAAGAGAATGTTTCTGAGGTCTGGCGAAATAGTTCTGCTGGGTGCTTCGCTCTAGGCCAAGAAGTTATGTTCTTCCTATCCCCCATCTCCCTCCCCCTCCTTCCTCTCTCCTCTTCTCCCTCCCCCTCTCCTCCTCCGTCACCCTTACTCTCTTTCTTCTCCTCCTTCTTTCTCCTCTTCTGAGATATGGTCTTGCTATGCAGCCAAGAATGGCCTTGAATTCAGTTTGTAGCCTAGGCTGGCCTCCAAGTCATAAACAGTGAGTGCCAGGCACCCCACACTCATTATCTCAAAAATTCTATAACAACTCACAAGGTCTGGCGGCAGTATACTTTGTTGATAGATAAAGACACAGGAGCTCCAGGGGCTTTGAGGAACTTGTCACTGACTGTGAGGTTAATTCAAAGGGAATCTCCGGTGACAAGCTTTTCTCCCACCGAATGGTTTATCGTCCACTCTGCCTTTTGGAAGGCCTTGCTGTCAGACTGCAAGTCTGAGTTATAAAGAAAAAATGTTTTTAAAAGAACCAACACACACACACACACACACACACACACACACACACACACACACATCTTTTGTCACAAATTAGCCTTTGCATAGAATTTGACAAACTACACTGAATTTGAAATATCTAAACTTAAAGCATTGCAAATAAACATCCTATGATAGGTTAAAAAAAAGGGAAAAGATCCACTTTAAATATAAACTTCTAGCAGAAAAAAAATGCATTTATCTGGTCTTATACGGCAGCCTGCGAGTCCTTGCCTTAGAGCAGAACTTTGCACTGCACTTTTGATATCAGTCCCACGTTTGCCGAGAATCCTCCTAATCCTATTCTAGTGTTACAGATTTACCTCTTCCCACTTATGTCCTGTGACCCTTTCATGGACCACAAGCTGATGAAATAGCATTGCCTCCCACAGAGACAGTTTTTGCTGCTCCTATGGGGAATGCATGCCAGATGACACACAAGCAAAGACCAGAGGGTGATGATCTTGTGCTTAAGGTGACGTACGGAAAAGTGATCAAGAGATCACAAAAACTCTGCTAGCCCTTTCACAATTCCCGGAGTGGTACAGAACATTTTCTTTTATCTGTGCTCAAGAGAAAAATAGACTTATTTGAAAAGGAGTAAATGTACTATGTTTTCTATACTTTTGTGCAGAGTCCTACAGAGATGAACTCAAGTCAAAAAGGACATCTGAATAATACCTAGTCTATGTATTCTGCTGTCTTTGGTTAAAAGAAATTATTGGTTTGGTTTTTTTTTAAATCAATGAGACATATAAACAGGTGCCCTTTAAGTTGCTTGTTTAGGTACCTGAGACCCAAGTCAAGTCTGAACAACAACAAAAACTATTGGAGAATTTTGAATGTTGAACTATCTTGCTTTATGTTTGATATAATAAAAACTGCTAAGACAGACAGAAAGATTGGTTTGTTTTTCCTTTCTTTTTAAAGATTCATCACTTTAATAAGAGTATTTGATTATTGTTTAAGAGTCTGTTTTTTGTTTTTTTCTGTTTTTGTTGTTGTTGTTGTTTTTTAGAGTGTGTGCTGCCGGAGGTCCACCTTCAACCAGGAGCTCTATTCTGAAGTCTGTGGTGTGGCTAGAAACTACGTGGATGCCCCTCGGACCCTAAAGAACAAATAAGAAACTTTGGCAGTGTTATTGATGACTGCAGATACACAGTTAAGAAAGGGGGACATGGAAGATTTCTGTAACAACCCCTACCTCCACCCAACCTTCTCCCAGAATAATAGCCTAAACAGAAAGCCATAGAAGAGAACTCTTAAAAACTGTGATGTGACACTGAAATGTGGCTCGCCACAATAGATGACTTCCAGCAAGGGTGTAGGAGGGAAAAGTGATGTGGGAGTGTCATATATCAATCTGTTGATTTCATTGGCTAAGTAATAAAGGAACTGCCTCGGCCCATTTCATTGGTTAGAAGATAGGTGGGAGGAGTAGACAGAACAGAATGCCAGGAGGAAGAGGAAGTGAGGTCAGACTCGACAGCTCTCCTCTCCAGAGCAGACGCCTTCAGAGAGACGCCATGCTACCTGCTCCAGGGAAGACGCACACCATGCGCCAGCTCCGACCCAGGATGGACTTAGGCTAGAATCTTCCCGGTAAGCGCACCTAGGGGCGCTACACAGATGATTAGAAATGGGCCAGAGCAGTGTTTAAAAGAATACAGTGTCCGTGTAATTATTTGGGGCATAAGCTAGCCGGGCAGGGCAGGCGGCTTGAGGTGTTGGGGGACACAGCCCTGCCGCCCCTATTACTACAGAAAAGGACTTAGTTTTATTGGGGAGGGGGGAAGGCAGACCACTGGGAGTTCAGCCATGATGCAATGAGTATATAGATATCACAAATTGAAATTTTTTCCTTGTTGTTGTTGCAAGGGAGGTTATGGGGGTGTGCAAAGATGGACTGAGAAGCAAATGTGAATAAAAATATTATGTTGAAAAAAATGTGCTTTTTATTTATTTAGTTATTTCACACTTTCTCATATATATGTTATTTATCATATATACACATATAACTTTGCTTATATTACTCCATTACCTTCTTTTAGCCCCTACCCATCACTGAACTCGTCACTTCTGTGTGTCTGTTTCTGAGTGTGTGACCAACTGTATTTAGTTATACTTGCTCACATGGACATGGTGGATTACTCACTCAAGCAAGGGAAATTGACCACTAACCCCTGGCTACACCCCTCGGGAATGATTTCTCCTCTCCCAGCAACTGTAAAGTGCCTATACTTCCCCAGGGAAGGATACAGTCTCATGAGGCCCTCCCATCTGTGACTGAATGGGCTCAGTCTTGGGCAGGTAACTGCTGTGGGTTCTCGGGTGTGACAGTCATGTCATATCTACAAGAAAGCATTTCATGGCACTCCACCCATCCCCCAGCCTTATGCTTCGTCCACCCTCTCTTCTGTGGCATTCCCTGATCATTGGAAAGGGTGATATAGTTGTTCTTTTTCAGGATGAACATTCAACAGTCACTTAATCTCAGCATTTTGACCAGTTATCCATTGTAAGATGTAGAAAACTCAAGCTGACCGTGAGTTGTAAGCGTCCTTCCCTCTGCCTAGCTTTCACAATGCCTAAGGGTGCTAAGCGGGCTATGGAACAAATTGCCAGCTGATGGAGGAAGGTCATTGGTTAATTTAAAAAAACTGCTTGGCTCTTATTGGTTAGGACATAGGTAGGTGGAGTAAACAGAACAGAATGCCGGGAGGAAGAGGAAGTGAGGTCAGACTCGACAGCTCCCTTCTCCGGAGCAGATGCCTCAGAGAGAAACGCCATGCCCCACTCCCGGGCAAACACACGAGATGAAGCTCTGAACTAGAATCTTCCCGGTAAGACCGGTGCTCACAGATTGTTAGAGATGGGTTGATTGGGATATCAGAATTAGCCAGTAAGGGCTAGAGCTAAGGGCCAAGCAGTGTTTAAAAGAATACAGTGTCCGTGTAATTATTTCAGGTAAAGCTAGCCAGGCAGGTGGCTGGGGTGTTGGGGACGCAGCCGCGCCGCCGCTCCTTATTACTACAGCCAGCCACTGCAGGCACAAACTTCTCAGGCTGTGTTGAGGACAGCAATAGTCTATGGGTATAGTCACAAAATTTAGAAATATTTTGATGCTATGTGCATTTAGCAAAACAACAGTGGTAACTTCCCCTCTAGCATCTATAAACTCTGTCTCCAAGGGCTTTTGATCAAGCTTCCCATACATACCATGAATTCCCTCCTATGGAAAGGACCTCAGATCTAGTAAGAGTGTGTGTGGTTGCATATCTTGCTGGTGGTTGGTGAAGTAGCTCAAAGATCAATGATGTTTCTCCTCTACAAGCCCAAATAGTACGTTTAGACACTGTGAAAACTAACCAGCAGGAAGGAAGCTTACGGCTCAATTCTAGCTTGATGTTTCTATGCCTTGTAATGGAAATACACATGGAAGACAGGAGATGTGATACACTGGGGAAGGGGTTTTGCTATTGTTTCAACAGGAAAAGGAAAGTTATGAATACCATTAAAATTAATAAAGATTTGGTTTGAAAGAGAGAAATCTCTTGAGAAAGAGAAATGATGGCTCATCAACAGAGATGACAACCATACAGGTGGTAAGAAAACCATATATGGTTGGGGCAGGGTTCTGCTCTTGTATTTACAGGAAAATACATATCTTCAAAAATTCAAGAGACCTGGATGTTTAGATGCTGACAGAAGGAAAAAATAATTATCCAATAGGAATCATCAATAAAAAAGAATATGGCTTAAAAGGACAGGTGATCAAAGCATATACATTAAATATATGTATATGTATCTCTGTTTATCTATCTATCTATGAATATATAGAGCTGGCTTTAGAGTTGGACAATGGCTCTGTCCTTCTCTAAATCAAAGCATGTTGTTAAAATAAAAATTCAGAGTTTCTCTCTCATGTCAGGAGCCATGGTATGGGAGAGAAAGAAAAAATAAATTTTTTAAAAAATTTGCTTTTCTTCATACATATATTTGTCTCTATCGTACCTTTCATTGAATATATGTCTGTATAAATAATGTTCAAGTTTTCCACTATGAACAATGAATTTTCCTGCAATCATCTTTGAAGTTTCCGGGAAGAAGATGGGGCCCCACAGCAACAACTCCACCTAGTTGATATGACATCATGATACTGATAGTGCTGATACTGATAAGACCTGTTTTGGGTACCCGCTGCTCAAGATGGTCTCAACTTGGTTAGCTAAAATGGTGCACTTTTTTTTTACAACATTCTGGTCAGAACTCCAAATAGGAACCTCAAAAAAACTTTACCAAATACTCAGAGACTATTTGCAATTATACCAGAAAGTAATCTTGGAACTTAACCATATTTTACTTTCACAGGATCCCATAGAAAGAATATTACCCCCATGACAGCTGGAAGTAATCCTGTAACAATGTCATTACATATCAAATGTAAACAATGTTATTACATAAATAGTATCAGAGGTAGAAATGTACATAGTGATATGGTAGATACAATATAAGCATACTCTTATGCAAAAATAGAGGTAGGAACACTCACATTCAATATTCAATATATCAATATACAAGAAATAGTACCAATACAATTTTCTAAAAACAGTAAATCACAAATACCAATCATCCATCAAACCAGTTAATCCCCCCCCCTTTTTTTTTGAAAAATATGCCTTAAATAACAACCAAGCACAAGACTGGTACAAAATGGGTGCTTATATTTGCTCCCTCAACCAAATGCATACTTTCTAGTACCATTTTTAAGGTGCTAATAACCAGTTGAAGATGACAAGAGATATAAAATGTTAACATTGGGTCGGTACTCAAATTTCCCATGTGTATAATATTGACTTTCTGAAATAAGTTATCTCTCTTCAGACATTTGGCATGTCCGAATCATTATGACTTATAAACAAGGAAGGTTCAATATATACTTATTCATGAGTTTATTTCCCAAAGATTTCACAGCTGGTTTAAATCGGTGCTCATAGCTGATGACAATGTAATATCTTGACTTTTCATTGGCATATTACGGACATTTAATATGGACATTTGTGTTTCTTCTGTTTTTCTTTTTTTGTGAAGGAAAGTGGCAAGAAGGGGACAGTGTAGAACAGGGGTTCAATCTGTAACTGACCATTGATTGAGAGAGCTCACTCCCTGTAGGCCAGCGAGACATTTCCGTGTCTTCATTGTGCAGTGGGTTAGTTATTAAAACATTCCATCTTGTCTTCATTTTCCCTTTATTCTCCGAGAAAGAATGTTTCACCTCTCTGGCATTTTATTTTCGACATTGATCCCCTTCTCTGTAGCACTTTCAGTTTCTCTTACTCTGCAGCTGCCTCTTTACCGGATTCAGGTGTCTTCTCTTGAGAAGAAATCTTCACCAGAGCAGGATCTCTGCCTTCAGTGACATTGCTAGTGTTTTTAAGCACTGACTTTTAAATGGTTTTGCGCATCCATCGTCAATCATTTAATATATTAAAGGTTTTCGGCTGCTTCTGGGATTATGGCTTTTTAATGCTCACATAACGTAATACTTTATTTTGAATTTCAGAGATATTTGCTGTGCTGTATTACTTATTAAACTTTTTATTATTAAACAAAGCCTCTGTAATGAATGCAGTCTCCCACTGCCTTCTTAAGAAAAATTGGTCTGAGCCCCTGTGTCTCAGTCTTCTTGTATTTTCCTTTTTAATTATCGTATAGTTTTTATTCCTTTCTTATACTGAAACGTTCTCTTAAAACCTCACCAGTGATCTCCAGTCACTCCACTTGTGAGTTTTTCTTACCCTGCCCCACAGCAAGTTTAAGACTCTTCATAGTATCACCATCCCTTTATCCATTAAAAAAAAAAAGTTCTTTCCACTCCAGTGTATGGGCCTGGGATGAGTCAAAATTCCTCAGGTTCAACTCAAGATTGAGAAGTAAGGAATCTAAACCCAGCTGGCAGTCGTAGTTCCTGGTATCATCATTTAAGGGTGGTGAGGAGAAAGTGTCAATACGTTCGTAGGTCTTGCACCAAGCAGTATGTGACTAGGATCTCCCTTGGTCTGTGGTTTTCTGTCTCTCTCCACTTCCTGGTTTCCTAAATGTCTGTGATAAGATGCCAAAAAGGTTTTGGTAACCACAGAGGAAAGTTTTACAAAAGGAATGGTGTATATTAGCAAGGGTAAGTATGTCTGCTATATATGTACCACACTGGACACTCACACCTCAAGTTGACTCTTATGATGGGCCTGTACTGTGTCCCCCTGACACTAGCCAGCTATCTAACGCAGCCAGATGGGGCAGCATGAGACTTAAAGGGATGAAGATGGCAGATAAAGCCGATGCTTTCCCAACACCCTCCCTAGCTCGATATGAGCCAAAGTGAAGTTTTATAGGAAAATCATCTTTAATCAGTTATGTTCAAGCGGTGATAATTCCTCTAACTCTGGGGCTGGCAATGTCGAGACCTAGAAATATCTTGTATTGTTACATATCACACAGGGGGTGTTGCTCATGGCTAGGGAGCAGAGATGCTGGCAAACATCTTTACAAATGCACTTCAAAATGAACAAAATTTTGATTTATCTGGTGTAAAACAGCCATAGTGCCAATGTTGAGCTGTGTGCTCTGTACTGTCTGTGAAGTGGGGTTAAAGCAAGAATAGTTTGTTTATAAAATACAGTGAGCCAACAGATTCTTTCTCAGCATAGAGCACGTTCCTAAGAAATTCCATTACATACGAAGCAGCAGGCACAGAGGGTCTGCACAGCTCACTCTTATTTCTATCTCCTTCACGAGGACGCCTTTGACATACGACTGCTGGTCCAGCCAGGCCCATTTCCTGGCCCATATTCTTTTTAGCATCATTTGCCTTGAGCGTATGAGCTACCGACATTCATCTGAGGTGAGAGAAGGTGTGATTGAGAGTAAAATCACTTTGCCACACACAGGTCAGTTAGAGAAAACCCAGGGCAAGAAATAGAAGCCAGTTGTTCCCATGGCAACAGTAATGGGATTGCTAGAGTGGAGAGCCAGTGAAGGTAAAAGTTGTCTAATGTGTAAGTAACTTAGACTCTGAGATGTGAGACAAAAGCTAGAACAGAGGGACGATAAGACCATCTGGGTCCTTTAAGAACAACCACACCCAAGTGGGCCAGCATCTCCTCGAAGCAAAGCATAGTAAGGACCCTCCACAGTGATGGTGTTAGCCCGGTGAGTTTAGTCTTCATCAGATTCTGTCCTAGCATGTGCTCTTTTTAATATTCCCTCCAGACCTTTAGTAACCCATCGCCCCTGTCTTCTACAGCCTCTAACCTACCAGACTTCTCCTCTTCCCCCAGTGCTCCATTTCCTAACATTCTCCCATCAAAAAATGGGGGATTTTTAATTTTTTGATTAGAGAGATATAACTGATATTTTCTGTTGTTATCAATAGTTATCAAAAGTTATCAATCTTTCTCTAACACTAGATTTCACTAAAAAGATGTATTTTTATAATTACAGAGTTACTATTTTGAGAAATATTAGCTGTTTTGCATTTTCTCCACCTTACTTTAGAGAAAAGATAACTAAAATCTAGAGAAAGAAAATTTTCCTCCCTGTTGAAAGCAGAACCCACAAAATGTGTCTTTTGTTCTCTCTTTTGATATTATTTATTTTCTGGAATGGATTATCTATCTATATCTGTATACTCAGCCACCATTTACAAATTTTAAAATAAAAACTATAAGCACTCAATTCCAGTAGCAACTTCTATTACAAGTTCCTATATAGCATTCTCAAAAAACCATGAAATTATGGGCAAATATTCATGTATAATGTTTGCCCCATATCCTGCAGACCAGTAGCCCGCCCAATCCCCCCTGTGGCCACCCCAGCTTCTATTGCCCAAGACCAGACATGACAAACCCATGACACACTTGTGCTGCAGAAGGAACATTTGGTGACTCAGAGAGACACAAATTGTTCCATGGACCTTTCATCCTCATTACCAGGTACCTGTGCCAGCATGCAGCGGTGACAGTTCTGATTTAGCACTGGACTGAGTGGATATAATGAGAATCTTAAATTCAAACACCGAGAAAAAAAGAAACCATATTGAATTAATGTTTATAGTTTCTTAATCAAACATGCTGCCTGCTTTTCAACTAAACTCTCCAGGTAGTGCCTAAGAGGAAAGGGTGGCCAAAGACTCACATTGTTTCTACTCTCTGCATTAGGCTGAACCCAGTCCCGGTTGTAGGTATGAAACGCAAATTGATTCATTGTGGCTTCACCATTTACAAGGACAGGTATTCAAACAAATCAGGGATACATTTCTCTTGGCTTTCAAAGAGGCCTTTAAATAGTGACTCTAGCCCTCCTAAGGTTTTGTCTGGGTTGCCTGTAAGTGGGCAATTTTCGCAAGTTTGCCTTGGCACCCATGGCATGTGCTTTTATTGAAAGTCACAGTTGTTTTATGGGCACCAGAGTTTGCCAAAGGATCTCAGCAGGGGCCTCCCAGCCAGTTCCCTGAGAGCTATGTGCACCCAAAACATGACTAGCGGGGTAAAGAGCATCCTGTCCCCTGGTGTGGGGTTCTCCTGCCACCCGCCACTCTATCACATGTTCAGCTTAGGAGCACACGTTGTGTTGGTGAGCAGAATTTCTGAGGTCAAACGTTTTTCAATTGAAGGGTCTTATGATTTTTTTCTCTGTAAACATGATGGTGTCTCTGGGTCTCCCATCTAGTCAGAAAGGCAACAGCTAGTGTCATGCCGCATTGGTAAGGCTACAATGAGGTAGGTTTATTTACAACACATATTTTCCAGAGACAAAACAAAATGGTACCCAAGAATGATTTTTCAAATGCCCTTGAGTAGCCCGTAGGACTGATTACTAGGTGTGCTCTAAGTAAACCTGTAGATGTGATTGAAGGTCATCAGGTCATCCAAATGGACTTAAGTTGGGATTTAGAAGCACATTGGCCAAAGATTAGGTTATGCTTTTTCCCCTTGCTTTATTATTTTCACCCCATTTGCCATTATGTTTTATTACTTTATATGATTGGAAAACTTGTCACAATTTTACTTTATGAAACCCTTAAGACATGGCTTATTAATGGCTGAACTGTGAAACACTGCAATTCTCATTTTAAAAGTTAGTCTAAGCTTCCCTGGGGCAGTTCTTCATATTTTAAAGCAAGCTTCTTAGTAAACATTTGCCATAAATCCTTAGAACTAATGCATGACAAAAGGAAAAAAATGTACATGAGATTAAATTTTATTAGCCATTCCGGTAGAGAAAAAAAAAAAGATCTCATACCAAACAAAAACTACAAAGAAACCTGTTATTTTGCAATCTTCACCTTCTGTTGAATTCTGCCAGTATCAACGTTTGTGCTTTGAATTCCCCCATGTCAGACGGCGCTCTTAAACCTCAAGATTATAAAAACGAGGAGCCTTCCCAAAACCACAAGGGTAAAGTCTCAACCTTCTCTTGAAAATATTGCTTCTGAAGCCAGGTTTCATTCCCTGGGCACCAAGAAAGCCACAGAGTCACAGCAGGCAAGAGTCAAGTGCAGGGAGCATGACGTGTGATACCACTCTGTCCATGGAAAAATACCACATCAGACTCTGGAAACAACTTGCCCAACAGCCGCTCCATCTTGTGTACTCCTTTCTGTTTCCACTAAAGAGGCCAAGAAAGATTACTTTGCCATCTTCTCTTTCACTCTAGGATAGGCCTGTGTCCGGTATTTAACTAAAGTCCACAGGAAAACATAAATATTGTGGAACATTCAAATTTTACTGGGTCGAGGGACCACCTGGGAATTTTATTAAGATGCAAAATAGGAATAGACAATTGGGGTCAGTTCTGGAACATAGCATTTTGGTAAAGTTACAGGTGGTAGTGGATTCTGAGATCTGGGAGATCACAGCTTGAGTAATAAAGTATTAAGGCTCCCGGCAAGTATCTTCCTTCTCAAGTTGTACAGAAGCATAGAGGATAAAACTGCTTCTCATCCTTCCCTCCAGCTTCTTGCTTTGCAATAGGATCAAAGAAGGATGTGAGCGCGGGACTGTGTCAGCGTGTTAGGCATGGTGGAAGTGGGAGCATTGAAAACATCAGAGAACAGAAGGTATCTAGGTCTTTGAAGATGCCATCATGTCACTGAAGTCAAAATCCTTGGACCTCTGATTTCTAGACTTCTTTTGTTTTTAATGAAATCACTTCATTCTAATTCTTGTTTGAATAAAAAATTATTATTATTATTAAAAATTTCCCTAAATAAAATATTTAATATTATTATTGTTTAATGGTCAATTGTCACATTACCAACAATTCTGTTCTATTCCAAGAACTAAGCAAAGCCAATCAAAACTAAGCTTATAAATGGTCAACCAGGTAGCAAATGTTATGGACATCTTCCAAGGGGCCGGAGGAATGGCAAGTCTGTACCTGTGGACTTCACAGGATCAGAAAACACTCGGTTGTGTTTCTAAAAAAAAATCTTAAGTGCATAACTATCTGTTATTTAATATTAGCACAAAAATGCAGAAAAGAAGAATGATTTTGTAGAGTTTTTTCTATTTTCTTATTCTCATTAAGCTATTCTGAGATATGAAAGAACAAGTCATTTTCCATGGAGGAATGTATAAAATTAGTCAGTGAAATTTATTGACACCCAAAGGTGTCTTTTGATATTTTCTATTGAAGACATGGGTTACAGAACTGCAAATTCTGTGACACAAGTAAGCTATTACGCATTTTAAGTATAACAAACACTTGTTTATTCTAATCCCGAACAAATACTAGGGAATACAACTTTATCAACAATATATTTAAAATCTTTTTTACATTATCCTGAATGCATTTTACTCACAAGGAATGAATATATACTTCTGTCTAAATTGTTGGTAGTTTTAGTTCCCCATCTCAATTTTCTCAGATTCATGAATTAGGTTACGGCTTCATTTTCTGAAAAATCAACTAACAGTAGCTCCAGTTAGAAACATAACTAAACTCAGTTAGTAGTCTGAGGGTACACGGTTCAGGAGCGAGATGTAGGTGTGTAGTACTAGATACCTGAGTTTTATATCTTGCACCTTATTGCTCCACAATCATGTGGTTTCCTCTCAGGGTTATAGATACTCAAGTTCCCACTATTCTCTTATGAGCATCCATAGAGAAAAACAAAAAATGACCATAGAAAATGAAGAATTTGAGGACACACAAGTCCATCAAATTCACTAGTCAGGCTGCCTCTAGGAGGTTACACAATCAGGATTTTAAATAAAATAATTATTTTTTAGCAACAACTGCAGGTGTGTAGTTACCCCGGGACATAATTCTTCCTCTATTGATGGTAATTCCCCAATAGAATGTCCCTTTATAAAGAAATTCTATACCACATTATAATTCCTTTCCCTTATTTTAACTCGTTCTTGCTCTGATTTATTTAGTTCAGTATCTTTTTACATTCTGGTTCACAGGATTCCGATTGGTCAAATGTTACTAATAATAAACCTAGTAATAATAATAAAGCCTCAGGAGCTTTTTCTAGTATTTTGTAGAGAAGTACCCAGCAAGTGCCTGACCAATGATCACTCTGAGAGATGCACCTAGCAAAATGTTATTCTGAGACCATCCGTTTTCTGTGTGCGAGAAGCTCAAAGAGACATTTTGTAGGAAAATGATCTGACGGGAAGAAGAAGCCTCTGGACATGTGGGTTTATTGTGCACTCTGAGGATCAAGACAAAGTACAGATTATTGATCATAGGCCCATTCCTGTCAGTCACTCTGATCTAGCCACCATGAGCTCATATTTGAACTCAGTGGAGAGCGGGAGTAGAATAAACATAAAATGAATTAAAACCAAACAAAGGGGTCTGTGAAATCACACAGCACCGCTATGTCTGTGCTAAATTCTTCCATGGTGATATAAACAGATATTTTTACTAAAGGTGACAGTATAACTTTTGGTCCTTGGTGTGTGAGATTGCAACTTTGCCTCAGGAATAGCAAGTATGATGGAGTGGACACCTCTGGGCTATCTTACTGAAAGAGCATCTGCTTTGTTTATTATCATGGCTGTAGTGACTTGTAGGGAAAAAAGAATAGATTTGTCTTCAAAAGAGAGTGAGAGTTTCCTGGGAACTCTCAGGACTACTTTGGCAGAAGTTGAAAGTTTCTGGCTTGACTACAAAGCAGAAGGAGCGCATCCAGATGAATGCGTATGTGCTAGCATCCATTTTCCTTTGGCTGTCGTTACCAGAAGACTTTACTTTTATTGAGTCAGTAGTCCAAATGGCCCTGCATTTCCCCGTGGTTGCTGAATGGGTATGGGTCAAAGTGAGTCCCTCTCATTGCATCCTCTGACGCCCCCCTCGTGCTTCACACTCCCTTCTCTTGTTCAAAACAAGCTGCAAGTTAAGGAAGGTGTAGAGTGAGGGTAAATGTGACTTCTCGGTGGAAGGCGAAGCAGATTATTTCTTCAGAGACCGCAGCGACTACAAAACTTCATTAGCCAGCTTTAAATGTCATATGATCAGCCTGCAAACACTGGTTAACATGATTTCTAGAATCAAATAGAAATTAAATATTCCACCTCATTTAGTGCTGGCAACTACATTGATTGCTGCCTTTTCTATCTAGGGCAGTTCTTCATGGCCTCCTCAGGTATTGAATGGGCCTTTTAACACATGGCTAATAGCCAAGAGCATAGGGAAAATCATGACCATGTTGGCTTACACAACAGAAAGGCAAAACATTCAATATTCTGCAAAAATATTTTTTCAAAGGTATTTTCCATTTTCCTCTAAAATGACTATTTATTGTCAGGAAATCACTTGACCATAATATTTTAAGCTACCTACCAGCTTTTTTGTGACTATAAATTCTATAAGAATATATATTTAATTTTTATCTGTTCTGCTTTCTTTTTTGTTCTTCCTTATATGCTTTTTATGGTAAGAAATTTTCAGATAATATTTTTAAGCATATTGTTTTCTCTGCTTCTCAAAAAAATGAAAATAAAATTCAAAACAAACAAATAAGACAAAAACACCACAAATGAACTTTCTCCAAATTTTGTAAGCAATCCACCTTTCTGCCTTATACTTCTGCTTCCCAGCTCTTTATACTTTTGGCAGCTATGCCTTAAGTCTTCGTTTTCCAAGTAGCAAACTTAGTAGGAACCATTTCCATTGCAGACTTTGTCATCCAAGCAACTCCAATGAAATCCATTCTTTAGAGACGCAGCTTATGAATGATTGTAAAAAGTAATATGTATAATGATTATGAATTCGGCATTTTGTCTATTACCCTTCTCTATGGTAAATTCACAGACTGCCAAAAGCTTTGTATAGCCTAAGCCAAAGGAGCAACCATCAGAATTTTAGAATTCTTAAAAGAATTCTGGGAAATCTCTTTGCACAAATCTCTTGAGTGTTTCCTAAAATAATTGCATATGCTGTAAAAAGTAATTAAAATATAAATACCCTCTTTTCAAATCCTTTACTATTAAAATAGCCTAAATTGTATCATCTAATATTGGAAATAAGTAGTTGAACCAGTCACTAATGTATTGCTGTGTATTGAAGTGAACTGACTTTTGTTGGAAGGAAGCTTAATATAATAACTAAATTATCTATCAGCCAACCAAAGACTACTAATAATTATGGTTACTTATAAATGTTAAGTTACACGATCTCCTTTCCAGCATAGTCTTCCTTTAACTCCTTGTATATAAATATGCTTCCGGGACATGTGTTATTTTTTTTCCAGAACCACCTTTCTCTGCCATGCCCTATGGTTTTTCTAATTCTTCCTTTGTTGGGCATTAATCAGATGTTAAAACCAGGGCTTTAAGAGTAGAAGGTTTCATCCCTCTGTGTTCTTTAATTTCCCCCAAATATTGGATGTTCTGCAAGATGTGGTTGTCAAGACAGAGGCAGTGTCTTTTTTGGTGCTGTAGTCTGAATGTATATCCTCACCCAATTCAGGAGTGGGGGCATTAAGGATGACCAAATCAAAGCTTGCCAAGTGTTACACAATAGAGTTAGCAAGATGGAGCTGTTGCAGACAGAAGCCAGTATAGACTGAGACTCCACTTAGTATGAAGGACTGAAATGAAGGGAACGGCCAGTCCAATAAGGAAGGTTTCTTTTGCAGACCTCTTTTTGCCCAATAGAATTCAGACAGCAGGAAGACACATATGCAAGCTGAAGAGCTGAGCCCAGCAAGGCATGCATGTGCATATCAACATGTGAATATGAGAGGTTCATTTTTGCGTACAATCCTGGAAGGACTGGAGCCAAACACAGAAGAAATGTAAACAGAAAACAAGCAAACAGTTATACAGAGGAGTGTTTGAGAGAGGAAATACTATGTCAGGCCTTGGCTCAAAGAAAACAGTCTTTTGGTCAAGGGAAGTGTTCATAGCATCTATTAAATGCATTCACCACGAGAAAACAAAGCCCTGCTGTTGAAGATTAACGTTTGTAATAAACGTTAGAAAGGAAGGAATGCAGAAGGAAAATATACATTGTGAAACAAAGCCCATGCTCTTAGGATAAGAACACTTCTTCTGAAAGAATGGGAGCATGGGGGAATTTGCTCTCTGTACCCCAGGGGACAGTGAGAAGCATGTGACCCTAATAACATAGGCACATACTGTTTGAGAGAAAAGCCTACCATTCCACAGACAAAGTGCCAACTTCTGCTGAATACCTACAGTGGAGTACCTTGACATTAGTCATAGAAGCCATTTTAAAAGCATGATTTAGACAAACTAAATTGTTTGATTACTTTACAAATGTGTCAGATGCCTCAACACAGAGCTGAGATTTGCTAATTTATAGTTAATACTGGCATTTAATGAATGTATAAACATATGTTTAAAGAAATATGGTTGAAAAATACAAGACTGGCAGGCTTAGTTTATGTGGCAAGACTCATGCATGTGAACACACAGTGTATTAGACATAAACAAGTAGGAATTCTTTTGGATGCCACAGAAAGAAATCCATATCTTTGATAAGCACATATTAATAGGTCTGTTCAACTGAAAATGTGTTACCTTCCAGTCAACACCATATCTGGAAAGCTATGCTATCCAGTATAATAAGTTATGGCAATATAAATGTAAAATAATTAAAATCAAATATGGTGCTTCATTTCAAATGCCTAATACTCACACATGATTAGTGGCTATGGTATTGTTCGGTGCTTTATAGGTCATGCAAACTCTATTGAACAGAATGGCCATGGGACAAATTTGGGAGATAGAAACACAATGGGTATTTTGTCAGGAGCAGCAAGACTTTCAAGAGCAAAGAGCTACAACAGGAAGAGAAGCTGGAGTGGGGTTGGTTTGATATGAGGATGTTGAGGATGTTTTCAAACACACACATCTCATAAGCAAGGGAACTGTTTCACTCTACCCAAGCTGTCTGCGACCTTGTCCACCACACACAGCCTTGGTCTCGGACATCTAGGGTGGCATAAGTCAGTGTCACACTCAGTCGGTAGAAGGGAGAGTGGAGACTGGAATTCCAACAGAAGGCAGCTGGAACAGAATCTGAGTTCCATTCTGCCAGCCCCATCAACCCACTGTGTCCACAAAGACAAATACCATCAAGGAGTTTGAGGCAATTTATATAAAGCAATCAAAGGGGCCTTCAATTAATCCTAACATACTTTCAGTCTTCTAAGTGACACAGATTTCATATATATAAAAAAAGCAAAACTAACCAAAAGCCAACCAAGTTGTATTGCATTATCCTGATTACCTAAGAGACAAATATTTTCTCAGTCAAGAAGAATAGAGGACCCAGCTAAACTCTCCTGCATTCATCCATCTCAGAAAAGGCTGCAATTTAAGAGACCAAGTGATAGTTTTTATTAGGTGGGAATTTCTTGATTGCCACAGAGAGATAGATTGTGAAATGTCCCTCAGTAACATTTGGTCACTGCCAATTCTTTGCTACCACTTCAGTCATGGAAGGACGGAAAGGGACCTTGAGACGTCTCAACATTTTGATTTAGACATTCTACTGAGGCCAGGATAAAGGAGTACGTGTCAAACTTGTTGATACCGGAAAGCTCCCTAAGCTGCTGGGTGGGGACAGGAATGACCTGCCTGATCTTTATTTTTTTTAAAGACCAATAACATTTGCTATATTAAACAGGAATGTGATGTTTATTTGTGGATTAAAAAAAATGGCTTTGGTCAACCTCGCAAATAATAAAAATTTCCGACGTTAATGGAATACCAAAATAAAGATGGCATTTCCTCAGGGGAGCGTAATGATTTCTTCAGAACAGATTCGCCATGAAAGCTGAGCACTTCCTTCCCCTGCAGTAACATCTGTGAACAAGTTTGCCACTTGGAAAAATGAGGAGCTCATAACTACAGCCAGGCATGGGTAGGCGCAGGTGCTTCACCAACTCCACAAACACGTCCTGCTTCCAACAAGTGTGGCATTGCTAACTGACCCCTTGAGACTTCCAGTCACACTGTGTATTTGGCCTGGGAGAAGAGATTCATTGGCGGAGGAGCCAGCAGCAGCATCCACGAGGACTGACTTTACTGGCAGGATGCATTCCCTGAACATATTGACTCTCTAAACACGGAACGTTGGCCCGCAGTTTATTAAAAGCAATTGTGTGTCTCTTCTGTCTAGCCAAACATTTGGTCTGTTACACAACCCTCCAGGACCAAGCTTCAGGCCTGCTCCTTTTAAAGCTGTTCCCTACTAGCCCAATTCATAACAAACCCCTGATAGCCCACAGTGATCCTTTTCTGGAATGTTCATTGGACACTTAATTATGCACCACCTTGTGAGAAGTACGCTTGCCATTCGCAATGAGAACTTATTTAAGCGTCTTCTATCATTTACCTATAACTTCTTTCTACTTTTTGAGGGAAAGAGCCGCGATTTACTAAATAGTTAATTTTCAAAGCAGATTTGGAGCTTACTGAAAGGTTTATCATTTTAAGCAGGAGCATGGGGGAAGGGTAGGAACAGGACAGCTGTACCTACTTAAGAAGGGCGTGTTAGGTTTCACAAGAAAGTGTCTTTTAAGTGTTTTAACAATAACTGTATGCACATGATTTAGGTGGCTTCACAGTCCCATTATTCAAAGGATTTAAAAGATTAAGTTTTTAAAATGCCTGTGTGGGATTATTTTAGCTAAGGAAATTTCTTTAGAAAGCAAGACTAGAGGACGGTTTTATGAAGTGCATTGTATAGATTTGCAGACTGATACGGCAAAACCATAGGTCGTAAAAAGGTCATCGCAAAGTCAAGGCATCCATTTTGACCATCTCTTTCTTCATCGGACTGTGAGGTTCTCCCAGAAAAACAACTATAGCGCTTTGCGAGATTTTTAGTCTCAGCCAGCCAGACTCGGGCAGGCAGGGAGTCAGGGTGGCATGAGGGGTGAAGGGTCGTTTTTTCCCTCTCCTTAAGTTTCCATGGTTTTTTTTTGTTGTTGTTGTTGCTGTTTTGTTGGGTTTGGGGGGTACTCATTTTGTCTCTCTGAGACTTCAATCCTTTAAGGGCTGATGATGACTGAAGTTTCCTTTTCTGAAAACCAGACTGAAAAGTGGCTGACATCCTGCCTGTCCAGGGATGTAAGTCGCAACTTGCTTGATCTCAGGGACAGAGGAGAAAGTCTGGGCTTGGAGATGGAAGAATCACTGTTTAATAGACATCCCTACTCCATGCATGACATCATTAAAATAAAAAGCATACTGTGGACTGTGATATATAGTCCTAAGATAAGAACCTTAGAACAGTGTGCCAGTTCTTTAAACATGAGATACCTGATAACCATTGGCTAGCAAATAATTAAAACTTAAGGAAGAATATGACATTGACCTAATCTGGATATGCAGATCTTAAGACATCTAGGGAGACATTGCCCAAATCCTCAAGTGCATATTCTCTGCATTTAATTTTAATGCTGGCTCAGTTTTCTCCTTGGGATGTTGTCAAACGTCAGTCATGATCCATCCGATCTTATACACTAACTGGAGGACCAATTTATTTCTTGCTTTCTTAAGAACAGTTTGTATGAAGCAGGCTTTATTATACTCTTTATTATTGTTAAACTTTTAAATACTGTGTATAAAGTACTGTGAAGACTGCTGAGGAAGAGAAGACATCAATGGTGCTGCCCAGCTGTGAACTCTGTGAAGTACAACAACCCACCAGGAGAAATGTGCCGACCGTTGCACTGTTATGGGGCCTCCGACTGCTTCTAATGGTGTGCTCCGAGGGAGGGATTTCCAGCCTGGTACTATGAACATGGTTAAAAATTCACAGTTAGGGAGGCCATAGGCCTTAGGGGGAACTTAGCACCGTTGTTTAGTTAAATTGACGTTGCATCAAATTGCCTTCTAAACACCTACGTTTACATCTACAGACAAATGCTATTCTCTTGGCCTTAATGAGAAAGTGTTTTTTTTTTTTTTTCCTATGAGTTGCGGGGAGGTGAATGCAGATGCTGTTGGCTGTTGAAGGTGCTGAGAAAAGGGGTCATTTGGGGCTGGAGAGATGGCTCAGTGGTTAAGAGTACTGCCTGCTCTTCCAAAGGTCCTGAGTTCAATTCCCAGCAACCACATGGTGGCTCAGCCATCTGTAAATGAGGTCTGGTGCCCTCTTCTGACATTCAGGCATCACACAGACAGAACATTGTATATATAATAAATAAATAAATATTAAAAAAAAAGAAAGAAAAAAGAAATATCTAAATGCATTTGATTAAAAAAAAAGGGGGTCATTTGAGTGCTCAGTTCTAAAGAACACAGTTCCACTACTTCCTTGAAGGCTCAGCGAGTATTGCAGTAGTGAGAAGGATTTTAAGATGGTAGGGGAGGGGATAAGGGCTGTACAATGTCATCTTTTCTGCTCACTGCAAACCTTGTAATCATGAATTCACAGCAGCTCTGACTGCGTGTTCTAGGGCTGCATGAGACTGAACATTAAAACAGCCAATCACAGATTGGGATCTGAACTTTCAGTGCTGAACTCTTATCTACAAAACGATTTTGAATAAGGCGAAGGAAGAGTCATTATCTTAAGTTAGGTACCCACTGACAAAACCACCAGGCTCCCCTAAAAAACCCATAACCACGGTACTCAGAGAACCCTGACTAAACTCGGTTACAAAACAAAACAAGACATCAACATGGGAAAGAAACTTGTAAGGAAGAGAGCAATAGCATAGAGGGTGGGGATGAGAGAAATCTAAATGCATTATATATGTACAGACACACACACAATGTATGTGAGAAATTACCAAAGGGTACACATTCAATAAAAATAAACAATTTCTAGCCTCTTAGAAGATACATTTGGTAGTTAAGTACCACTTGAGTATAATTTTAGTAGTATGAAGGAGAAGAGAATAAGTAAGACTTTTGTTTTTTTGTTTTTTTAATTTGAGGGACTAGTTGATGTGTGAGATGTTCAGGCAGAACTTATCCAGGCATTAGAAATTTTGGGGAAATGACACTCCATCGGAAGGAAGTCTTACTAGTTAAGAATCAATGAAGTTCTTTACTACATACTAGCCACCTTCTATGTCATCCCGCTGAAATTCAGATCCTTTCCCCATCACTGTTTGGAGGCTGGTATTTTATGATGGTGATGACATTCTGGTCATTAGACACTGTATCTGGCCTTCCCCAATAAATTGTATTTTATATGTTTCTATATTAGATACATCAGCTAAAATGTGTTCACTATTTCATACTTCAGTGACTGTTGAATTCTGTGTTTGCAAGCAAACTCTTTTTCAAATAACACCCATGCAGAGATGACCAGGAAGCCTGGGAGGGGTGAACATAACCGGTACATAAATACCTAAAAGCTAAGTCTGGAACTTTGGAATTATTTTGCCTGTCCCGTGGGCAGAAAGCTGTAAAAATTAATTGCTCTCAGGTGGAAATAGTGACTTCTCAAGCCTATAATCTCAGCCCTTGGGAGTGAGAGCAGAACGAGCAGGAGGTCAAGGTCATCTTTGAGCACAAAGTGAATTTGAAGGCAGACTAAGTGAGGCGGTTTCTCCAAAACACTACCTCCTCTCCCCGCAAACCAGCCCAGTGTAGAGAGTGCATGCCTGCACACCCAGCACTTGGGAGGCAGAGGCAGGAGGGCTGCTGCAAGTTTGAGGCCAGCCCAGTCTACACTAGTGCAAGTCATCCTGGTCTAAAGTGTGAGGCTGCCTCAAAAACAAGTAAATAATATTAATTAACTGTTCTCAATATTACTAAAAAGCCAATTAAGATGTCTTCAGTATCTATGCAGCAGGAGGGATTTTTTCTTTCTTTCCATCTTTGGAGGCAGGAAGTGTGGGTGGGTATCTTAGAAAGTAACTTGTCTGTGTGTGCATGAGACCACCACCACAATGGAGACTGTATAGATGCCCATCATCTCCATGGGCTTCCTTAGGCTTTGCTGTCCTTCCCCTTCAATCTGAACCCATCAACCTGGGCCAACCTTGATAACCCCTCACACTCTAGTTCATTTTGCTAGAATTTTGCCCAATTAAAGTCACACGGTATTTATTCTTTTTGTGGCTTTTTTTTTTCATTTGGAAAAATAATTCTGCTTCATTCACATTGTTGTGTTTCCAGATGGCCACTTTCCTGCCGAGTGGTGCGTTGCTACGGTGGTTACTATGCTCCCATATTGATGGGCACTTAGGTTGTTTACAGCTTCTGGTTGTTACTCATCAAGCTGCTCTGGGTATTTGCATCTTGGTCTTCAAGGAGATGTAGCTGTCATCTGTGACTGTCTAGAAAGGATGGTTGGACCATCTGGCTGGTGCCTGCTTATCTTTGTAAGAAATCACCAAAGTGCTTCTCAAAGCGGTCGTATTATTTTGTGGTGTCGACAGCAGTCCACGAGAGTTAGGAGTCCTCTCTGCCTTTGTCAGAGGCTGATATGAGCGAGTCTGGAACTCTGGTTAGTCTCGTAGATGTGTTGCGGTTTTTCCCTGTGATTTGACTAATGATGACTAATTTTAAACGTCAGCCAGTTGCACATCTGTTACTCTTAATAGATCCTCTGTGAGCAGACGGCAGACATCTTTCTCCCACTTTAGTGGATGGCATGCTGTTGAATTCTGAGTGTCTTTTTAAAGTTTCAGTAAAGCCACTGTGGTGTATATAACATTCAAGGGCTTTTAAAAGCCATTTTCGGTTTGTCTTCATTCTCTCCAAAAGGTTCATTAAAACTGGACATTTTAGTTAGGCAGTGATCGTGCATGCCTTCATCCCAGCACTCAGGAAGGAGAGGCAGGTGGATCTCTGTGAGTTCAAGGCCTGCCTGGTCTACAGAGCTAGTTCCAGGACAGCCAGTGCTACACAAAGAAACCCTGTCTTGAAAAAACAAGAAAAAACAACTAAACCAAACCAAAACAAAACACCTGGACAAACAACACAACAAAATAACACAACTAGTAGTTGTAGTTCTGCTTTTTTGTAGATTCCACCATATGTCTTACAAAGATGGCTATTTCATCTGTGAAAAAGATGACTTCCCCCCTTCTAAATGTCTTACTATTTTTATCTTGTTAAATGATAAGACTCTCAAGTCTAGCACCGAATAAATGTGAGTAAAGCAGACATTTGCCTCTTACTCTTACCTTTAGGGAAACAGTCAGTATTTGACCATGGGCTCCATGCCCGTTGTAGGTTGTGAATATGAATGGATTTTGGATTTTGTGAGTATCTTTCCCAACACTATTGAGTTGACATATGTCAACTATTACTTAAGTAGTCATTTCCCTTTTAAAGAATTGAATATTTTTATGATTCTATTTAAAGTTTCCACTTGTTTATTTTAGCTGCTTCAGAGGTTTGGGGAAGGTTTATGGAACAGTGATGTTAGATCATTTCTTTTTTTAAAAAAATAGATTCTTTTCTTGTACAATATATTCTGTTTACAGTTTCCCTCCTGTTACTCCTTTCTGTTCTTCCCCACCTCCCCTCCAGATTCACTCCCTTGCTGTCTGTCTCTGACTAGAAAAGAACAGGCTTCTAAGAGATAACAAACAAGCATGCCAAAATAAAATATAGTAAGATAAAAAAAAAACATAAAAATATTGGACCAGGCAACCCAAAAGGAGGAAGAAAGTTGCAAAAGATGTTACGAAAATCAGAGACCTGATCGCGCACACACTTATGAGTCCCATAAAAATAGCAAGCTGAGAGCTATAAAATGTATGGAGAGGACCTGGTGCAGACCTGTGTCCGCCCTGGGTTTGCTTCACTCTGCTGATTCAGAGCCTTGTTCCCCCATTGTCCTCCATCCCTCCTGGCTCTTAGACTCTTCCTACCTCCTTTTCTGCAGGGGTTTTCTGAGCTCTGAGGGGAGAGAATTAGAACTGTGTGTTCCAAACTCTCTCTCTCTCTCTCTCTCTCTCTCTCTCTCTCTCTCTCTCTCTCTTTCTCTCTCTCTCTCCTGCATCTGTTCCTGTCTGCTGCAGGAAGAAGTGTCTCTGATGAGTGAATAAAGCACTGATCTATGAGTATAGCAAAATATAATTAGGACTCATTTTATTGATACTGTGTTCCTTTCTACCTCCTTTGGAAACTTTCATTCCTATTATAGGTTTTGCAAATTTGGTTATATTAATCTGTATGTGGTGTTTCTTGTAGCTAGGATCATACTTATTGAGCCTATAAATTTTTAACTCTCAACAAGTTTGGAGAGTGTGAACCACTTTTTCAATTTCTTTCTGCCAATTTTTCTGTGAAAGGCTACATTTATGTATGTGAAGCCACTTGACATTTTCCCATAGCTCCTTCGTTCTCACCTTATATATTTAATTTTTTCTTCTCTTGCGGACTTGAGACAGAATTTCTGTGTATAGGCTGTCCTGGAACCCACTCTGAAGAGCAGGATGGCCTCAAACTTGGATTTTGCCTACCTCTACCTCCCGAGTGCTGGGATTAAAGGTGTTCCACTATGCCTGACTTGATTCTTCTGTGTTTCTAATATATAATATACATTCCTGTTTCCTTCCTGGAGGAACTCTCTCAAGAGGGAGCATCTAGTGCCTTTCGGTCCTCAGAGAGCCCATCTATACAATAAAATGCGTTTTTATTACATACTCTAGGATGGTGCAAAACAAGTCTATACCTAATGGTGACAGACAATATGCTTAGTTTTCTTAATATTGACTGTCTTATTTTTAAATTCTAATTATCAAGGAAAAATGTTCTAGATGTCATGAGCTTTTGTTGTGGAAATTTCAAAATTCTATTCTTCTAAATCAAGCAAAGAGCTCATCTTGAAATTGCATTAGATGGTATTCAATACCAACCTGGATGACGAACTCGGCAAGCTAGTGAAACAAGTATCAGTAAGTGTGCTTGAAACTACAACTGTCATACACTGTTGGAAGGGCGTAAATCTTAGAATTGCTCTGTAAGAGAATCGGATGCCTTTCTGTTACCAAGTCAAATTCTATGCCAGATCAACTAAAGTTGTCATGGTTGAATTTTCTAACTTAATAAAAAGACACTGGAAAAAAAAACCACCCATCAGGTACCAGGTAAAAAGAAAGCTTTGAGAAAATTCTATATATTCATGTTTTCTAGTAAGTTTTATTTACTTCTTACCCTGTTTCCTTCACACGCACACACACACACACATACACACACACACACACACACACTCACTCATTCTCATTTGTGTTTGAGTCACATACCCAAATACAAAGTTGGGAAAAACATTCTTGTCTTCTTTCAAATAGAAGCATTTTCTTTGCTTTATTTTTCTGCTTGTATGTACACATAAGCCATAGCACATGTATGAAGTCTAGGTGCCGACTTACCAAGTCTAGTTCCCTCTTTCCACCACAGGGATTGAACTCAGGTCACCCAGTTTGATGGTAAGACCTTCATGCCTTCAGGCGTCCTGCAGGCCCTCAAGTTGCTTAGTTAACAGTGAAGATAGGGTATCAGTGGCCATAGGATCCAGAGGGGAGTCAAACCCTGAGGCAACTAACAACAAAGCAGAAAGGGGCAATTATTTTTGAGTGCCATGACTGTTAATGTCGGGCACTATGTCCATGGCAGTCCCTCATCCTTCCGTGGTTTTCTGCATTTACAGGCGTTCTGGCCTGCCAGTGTTCTGTCAATACATTTGTAGTAAGGGCACAAATGAAAGGCTGCTCTATTATATGAGGAAAGACCTGTCTGTGGAGTTGTTTCTTCACGTTTGTAGTACAATAGACAAAAGAGGACAAAGGGGGTTATACAGGTGAGAGAGATGGATGGGGTGAGGATGAGCAGGTGGTGAGAGCCAAGGACCGTATTCTTCTGCCTTCTCAGTCTTAAGACAAGAGGGCTTATGTGAGTGTTGTTTCCTTTAGAACCTACCAGCTACCAGAGTATTGAATAGATCTCACTCTCATTTTTTCCCCAAACTGTCACTACTCACTTATTTTATTTAGGCACACCCTTTTATAGGTTGTTGTTACCCATTGGGCTGTAACAGGTTGTTTTATTTTGTTGTTACACATTGGTTCACAAAGGGCGCACCAACGGGCAGGTAAATAAAGTCAATAGGACGAACCGAGCTTAAAGCAATAGTGGGTTGTATTTCACCAAGTTGAATACAGATAATGGGATTCTTGGTATTTTAATTGTTACCACATGGTAGTCCTATTTCCTCCTTTTCACTCTTGTCCTGAAGAATTAAAGCTAGTGCTAGACTTTCACCTTCCCAGGGTAAAAGTAGCTGATAGTCTATTAAGTCTGTTAATAAATAATACAGTTGCTCAGATTTTAATCTAAAGGTCAGCTTTTAAAAATCCTTTATGAAATAATTTTGCTGAAATTCAGATCTCATTGAAGTAGAGCTTAAAACAATAAATTCCAAGCCTTGCTTTGTGTGTTAAGAATTGACAGGGTCCTGGGGTAGGTTGATCCGGAATTTCCTGAGAACCCGCCACACTGATTTCCAAAGTGGTTGCACAAGTTTGCATTCCCACCAGCAATGGATGAGTGTACCCCTTACTGCACAACTTCTCCAGCAAAGGCTATTATTGGTGTTTTTGATTTTAGCCATTCTGACAGGTGTAAGATGGTATCTCAAAGTTGTTTTGATTTGCATTTCCCTGATCGCTAAGGAGGTTGAGCATGACCTTAAGTGTCTTTTATCCATTTGAACTTCTTCTGTTGAGAATTCTATATTAAGTTCAGTGCCCCATGACCCAGCAATACCACTCTTGGGAATATACCCAAGAGATGCCCTATCATATTACAAAAGCATTTGTTCAACTATGTTCATAGCAGCATTATTTGTAATAGCCAGAACCTGGAAACAACCTAGATGCCCTTCAATGGAAGAATGGATGAAGAAAGTGTGGAATATATACACATTAGAGTACTACTCAGAGGTAAAAAACAATGACATCTTGAATTTTGCATGCAAATGGATGGAAATAGAAAACACTATCCTAAGTGAGGTAACCCAGACCCAAAAAGATGAACATGGGATGTACTCACTCATAATTGGTTTCTAGCCATAAGTAAAGGACATTGAGCCTATAATTTGTGTACCCACAGAAGCTAAATAAGAAGGTGAACCCAAAGAAAAACATATAGTTATCCTCCTGGATATTGGAAGTAGACAAGATTTCTGGGCAAAAATTGGGAACTTGGGGGGTGGGGTGGGATGGGGGTAAGGGGAAACAGGGAGAGAAAAGTGAGAAGGTTAAGATGGGGGGAGCTTGGGGGAATGGGATGGTTGGGATGGAGGAAGGGTAGATATGAGAGCAGGGAAGTATATATCTTAATTAAGGGAGCCATCTTAGGGTTGGCAAGAGACTTGACTCTAAAGGGGCTCCCAGGTGTCCAGGGAGATGTCTCCAGTTAGTTCCTTGGGCGGCTGAGGAGAGGGACCTGAAATGGCCCTATCCTATAGCCATACTGATGAATATCTTGCATATCACCATAGAACCTTCATCTGGCGATGGATGGAGTTAGAGACAGAGACCCATATTGGAGCACCGGGCTGAGCCCCCAAGGTCCAAATGAGGAGCAGAAGGAGGAGAACATGAGCAAGTAAGTCAGGACCACGAGGGGTGCACCCACCCACTGAGACAGTGGAGCTGATCTATTGGGAGCTCACCAAGGCCAGCTGGACTGGGACTGAAAAAGCATGGGATAAAACCGGACTCTCTGAACATGGCAGACAATGAGGGCTGATGAGAAGTCAAGGACAATGGCACTGGGTTTTGATCCTACTGCATGTACTGGCTTATGGGAGTCTAGCCTGTTTGGATGCTCACCTTCCTAGACTTGGATGGAGGGAAGAGGACCTTGGACTTCCCACAGGGCAGGGAACCCTGACTGCTCTTTGGACTGGAGAGGGAGGGGAAGGGGGATGGGGGAGCGGGAGGGAAATGGGAGGAGGGGAGGAGGTAGAAATTTTTAATTAAATAATAAAAATAAATAAAAAAAAGAATTGACAGGGTCTGAATGTAGGATAGAATGCTAGAAACTTCAGAAAAGAGGGATGAAGGGGCAGTGGGGATGGTTCAGTGCGTAGGAATGTTTTCTGTGCATACATGAGGGTCTGAATTCTAATTCCCAGTACATAAACAAAAGCCCAGGCTTGGCTGGATGTCTGCACTCCCCGTACTATGGGAGGAAGCAAAAGCCAGGAAGAAGCCTGTGGCTTACTGACTGTCAGACTACTACATATTCAGTAAGAGATCCTGTTGCAAGGAAATAAGGAGAAGCATATTGAACAAAATACCCAACATCCTCCTCTGACCTTCACATACGCACACACAGAGGGGAGTACACACACACACGTCTATAGCAACAATTAATGAAAACAGAGATCATGAACTTGGAAGAGTGATGGAGGAGGGTCAACTGTCTATGTGTTACTCTCGTTGGTTAATAAAGAAACTGCCTTGGCTTTTTGATGGGGCAGGATTTAGATAGGTGGAGTAGACAGAACAGAATGCTGGGAGAAAGAAAGCATAGTAGGTCAGATGCCATGGAGCCAGCCGCCAGGTCAGACATGCTAAATCTTTCCTGGTAAGCCACCACCTCTTGGTGCTACATAGATTATTAGAAATGAGTTAATCAAGATATGAGAGTTAGTCAAGAAGAGGCTAGATATAATGGGCCAGGCAGTGTTTAAAAGAATACAATTTGTGTGTTGTTATTTCCGGGGCAGGCCTGCTGGCCTCATCACTACAGAAGAGTACAAACAAGTATGTATATAAGGTTTGGAGGGTGGAAAGGGAAAAATGGAAATAATGCAATGATGTTATAATCTCAACAAATACAAATAATTATTGTCCTCCATGGTACTTTTCTTGGATTCTACTTTGCCACATGGTGGAAACATTCTACAGTTTAAATGCCTTAGTTTTTGTCACTTGCCTGGATCTAGTGAAATTATCAACACCTTCTAAATTTATTGATACGGATTCCAAATGGGTGCTTATTTTTTTTTCACTCAACTTTTGAGAGAGAACAAAAATTACCAGGACAGTAGGCACCCAATGAAATTAAAACCAATCTTATAATAATAATCTCTTCCTTCTTACCGATTTAGCCATCCCTTGTTACATATCCATAGTTACCCTCTTCATGAGGACTTGACAAGCAATGTTTGGCTCACCATCACAGAGTGAACACAATTTTTGTTGATTCACTTAAAAAAATCAATCAGTAGTGTTAACTGTTAGTATTGAAACTATAGTATGGCCTAGGGATGTCTGTGTTGAATGAATTCACTCCCCTCATCTTCGTGAGGGCAATGGCTAGGCATCAAGTCCCACAACATATTGCCTTGTGTGTTTACATATTCTGAGCATGTTAAGCGTTCTGATGTCTACAGACAGCCTATTAATCAGCGTTGGATAGAACATTAATCAGCTGCTGAAGCTGGTATAGAATCTCACACACAAAGAAGGTAAATAGATCCTTAGAGAAGGCAGGGAAAATTCTAGGCTCCTGGAAGGCTATTGTCAGGCTGAGGTTTCGCTTGTGTGCTATATAAAAACATGCAAGCCAGTCCAGTCCAGTTCCATTAACCAAAGACAGGGACTCTGATGTCATAGACACAGGGCGTTTTTGCCTGTGGCACAGGAAGCAGTCCACGGACCTGCACAGTTACACATTTGCTCTCAGTGTCATGACTCAACGCGTTGGTGGGTTTGACATGAAGATTTGTCTCATAGCTATAGGACATTGAACGCAGCAAAACTAACAAATTTATAATAAACAGTCAGCAAGCCTGGTGGTGGCGATGGCAGTTTGCTTGTTTGTTTGTTTGGTAGTTGGTTGTGTAGAATATACCTGCTGTAGCTCTCAGAACAGGTTGACAGTTCATGCATATCCTCTAATAGGACTGAACTAGAAGACATAGCCACGCCCACTCTGAGGGTCTATAGCTTTATACGCTAAAATCATTTTGCCCTTTCAAAGCCGGCTTTCCTGAGAACCCCTATTACGGTCATAGCTTCTCAGCGGTAGACTGCTGGCTCCGAGTTCTACCGCCTTCTTCCTGATTCCCAAAACGTATGGTAAAGTGAATAAGCCTGTAGCTTCAGGGACATTTCACATGGGACACCCAGTTTCCATGGATGCCCTCTTCCCTGGGCATGAGTAACCTGGGGTGCGTACAGCGGACTCTCATAAGGGTGAAGTTGGGGAGATGTTCAGTTCTGGGCCTGTTTATGTTAGAGGTTGTCTTTCTATCCCACAAGTCTGTCACTTTCTGTCGAATAATCAGACCGTAAGTATGATCGCCTGGGCTGAAAGTAAAGCCCAAAAGATGGATAAGGAAATTCTCCAGTTCACCAAAGGCCAGCCCTGCCACGTAGGGCTAGCCAGGCACAGCTTGTTGAACAAACGTGCTGGACTGAGGCGGGCGAGTGAATCCAACGCCAACAAATTAAATGTCCTCTATTTTTAGAAAGTGAAGCTCAGCTCAGACTCCATGCGCTATTGCACGTGTGCTTCATGGTAAGACGGGGTAAACTAGTAAACATTGCTCACAACGACCAGAAGAGGGCGCCTAGCACAAGTGAACCAGGTTCTCCCCAACACCAGCTTCCTAGACTCCTCGCGTACTTGCTACACTTTACTAATTAATTTATTTTCTGTGCGCTTTGCTAAACTCTTTTTGGTCTAAGAGTAACTTCATCACACGTTACACATGATGAGAATCCCCTGATGTTCCAGCTGCTTTCGATGTTCACTTCTCAGAAGAAATAATGGCAGAAGAAATTGGTTTTATAAACTTTGTCAAAATCAACACATTAGAGGGGTGGGGTACTCAATAATTGAAACATTTTTACTTTTTAAAGTGAAAAATTTTAATTTCTTTTGTTTATTCCATTTCTCTTCAGGTCTGGTTCGGTTTAATCTGTGATCCCATGATCAGAGAAGCCACCTGGAAGGACCACTAAATAAGGAGACTAATATTATGCCATTATAAAATGAAATGAGATGTTATATTTTATATTTTCCAGAAAATATAGGCTTAAATAGCAAACTCAAATCCTATGTATTTTCTTACTAGCCCAGGGAGACATAAACAATAAACTGGCCAACTCTGTTCTTCAGCCATATAATTTTCTTTCTTCCTAAAGTGGACACTCCCTGGGGAAATACAAATAACTTCTCATTTCAAAGCTCTTCCACACAAAAAAGAAAGTAGGCCACTTTGACCAGAGCAGAAAAATCATCTTTTCCGAGCAGTCTGACGGAGCACCGCATCTTCCAAGGGGAAAATACACACTGAGCTTTCACTACCCGATTTTGTTTCACTGTTAAATACTGTTTATAGACATGGAAAAAAACATATTGATAAATGATGTTCCAAAACAAAAGCATCACGTCTTTCATTTCAGCCCAAAGCGGCTCCCCACCCCCCAGCGTTCTAGAAATAATAAAACTGTGGCAGAGATTGGACAGAGGCACCGTCTAGAGGACACGAAACCCTTTCTCCTCCGGGGTCCTTGCTCCACTCCTGCGGCATTAGCTTTACCCTGCAGAGTCAGCTTCAGACTTCTGTCATTCCGTCCCGCTAAATAGGGAGAAATCCCTACAATGCGGGTCGATTGTGGTCTCGTTTGTATCTCAGTGGCTCTAGCCAGCTTCAGTCCAGGGCACATTTTGCTCTGGGCTGACAATTTCCATTCCATGTAATAATAACCAACACAGCTATTAAGTAACGGGATTGATGCCATTGTTCTCATCAATACCTGCCAGGATGGGTTTTATTGTCACCATCCTACAGGAGAAAAGACTGACGAGGGCTCAGAGAAGTCAAAGAAACTACCCACAAGTACACAGCAATATGTGACAAAGGCAGAATTCTCACTGGCCATGACTGGTCCTAAGCCCATGCTGTGTCCACCATTACTTTAACTGTATAAATTATTTTACCAGTGTGAAACACACAGGGGCTAACTATGCTAATTAGCCAACACAACTACTTTCCTGTTCTTCGTTTTTCAGTTTGGAACAAAAAGGTACCAAAAGAAAAGTAAGCTTTTAGTCCTCCCAAGAAGGATGTAAAACTAAGAAATCATAACTATAAATGGCAAGTTTTGTTTACTAGGCAGAATACACACTCTAGCAATGTTTTTAAGACCTTTTTTGATAAAATATTAGGACTTTTTTCCTTATTTGTGTATTTTGTTTTTAAGTGAAAAATCTCACTGCCAGCAATGATACTTGATCAAATAATTAGGTTCCTAAAACAATTATATACATGTATCTCTAATAAAATATACATTACAGAAAGTTGAAGTGTGTTTCTAAAAAAAAATCTATGTGCTACAGTCAGATTTTGTCCCACACATATTCCTAAACTTTAAGTTCAAGGTTACACAAAACACTTGAGAGCTTATTTTAATAGGATTAGGTATCTAAAATCTCAGAAATGCATACAACTCCTTTTGAACATTTGCCAGTTTCCTGAGGACCGAGCGTGGCCCAAGCACTGTGTTCCCTGGCTGCCTATGCCAGGTCTGGCAGGCTTCAAGACCAGAATAAGTTTGGGAAAAACACCTAGAAAACGAACACATACAAGACAGGGTTCTGGGGCTCCCCACCAGCTCAGACCAGTCCCCCTGGATCCTTCCTTCTCTCCAGTTTGTAGCAGACTGTCCCAGCCTTCTCTAGAGTCTTCTGTCTCTACAAGGGCAGCTGCGTGGTCAGTGCATGGGTGTGCCAGGCAGATGCATCCTATGGGTGCCTCCTTGTCTCCTTGTTGGCTCTGATCTTCTTGCCAGGACCTGGTCCAAAATGGCCCAGCTGGTGGGGATGGTGAGGTCTTGAATTCCCTTTCATCAGTCTTTCCACTTGCTCTGACGTGGCCACCCCCTGTGCCTTCAGAGAAAACGACTTCATTTTGTTCTATCATACCCAACGCAGAAGTGGCATCAAGGGAGCTAACTATGGAGAATTGTATCCTAGGAAGATACAACTCAGGTCACGTGAGGGGCAGTGTCCCCTGTGTCCCCTGTCTTATTACCTTCTTTTTTTTCCCAAGCAAGCTGACTCCCAGGTCCTGTGCCTTCAAACATTCTTTTGCTCTGTTTGGTAGAATCGTCCCAGTCTGACTATGTGATTGCCAATCACTTCGCCTCTCTAAGGCCAGTTGTCTTATTTACATAACATATCTTGCGTTACTCTGTGAAATATTACATGGGCAGTGCTGAACCTGGTGCTGAGATTTTGGCTGAACCATCTCCTATTATATCCTTTTTTAACTTTTAAGATGTCCACGTTTGTTCTTCCCGATGATCACCTATGCATGGCCATACCTGCCTTCACCTGAACATGAGTGCTAGCATCATCCATTTTGACCGAAGTCATCACATGAAAACCGCTATGATTTTAACCCTCAGAAGGTAATGTTAAAGAGTTGATAAATACAGATACACCTACTCATTCAGGTTGTTTCAAAAATGTAGAAAATACTTTCATAAAATAGCCTGTTTTTATTGACTTGATAGCATTTGACCATCTTTGTATTTGTGTGTGGAGGGGGGCACATGTGTATGTGTGTTTGTAAACAGGGGTAAACCTCAAGGGTCATTCTTCAGATGCTGTTTACCTTGATTTCCGAGACAGAATCTCTTCTAACCTGAAGCTCCCAGGTAGGCCAGGCTTCCCAGTGGATTCATTTTGGGGAATTTGCTTCCTGCTGATTGCTGCTATGGTTTCCATGGAAACATAAGCCAAAATAAATTCCTTAGTCTATAAGTTGGTTTTGGTCGTGTGTTTTATCAGCGCCATAGAAATGCAATGAACACATAGCGCGAGTTGATTCGTACTAATATCATAAAGGCCATCTTCAAATCTCAGTGGGCTCTGATTTGTACTAATATAAAGGCCATCTTCAAATCTCAGTGGGCTGCATGTGGTTCAGTGCTAGAGCACTTGTCTAGCTGATGTAGGGGGGCTGGGTCATAATTCCAGTACTACTGAAATAAGTGGACACACACACACACACACATAGCCATACCATTCTTCTAGGAATAAGATGCTTCCACACAATGAGGCATGTGATAACCTACAGATTCTCGCAGGAATTTTCTTTTTACTTTACAGCATACTTCTTTACTACTTTTAGAAAAACCAACCAGTGGGTTTTTTTTTTTCATCTTCTTTTCAGCTGTGGCTCTGGGAATTGTGATGCTCTGGCATCTGGGAAGAGATTTTGCTTATGAGTTTGGAAGAGCACTGTGCAGGATCAAACAGAGGGAAATCAGCACGAGATCAGCGAAGATCTCCAGTTAAAAGGTGTCTCTCATCACACGCAGTAGGAAAGGCTGCGTCTGCCGACGACCTACCTACTCTGTGACTCAGAAAGTCAGATGATCAGGCTGCATTTTTGTTAAATGGGCTCACCGTGTCCTCAAACTGTGACACGACACTTTTCACCCCATCTGTACTTTCCATGGACATCCCATTCCAGGTAAATGCCAGCAATGGTTTAAGTGTTTCACCACCAGCTGGCAAAGATTACTGTTACCCCATTGTTTAGTGGGAAGTAGATCTTCAACTTCTCTCAAAACTTTGCTGTCAATCTGGATTCGGTTACAGATAGCAGAAAATAAAACATTTTAGGCAGAAAATTATTTAAATCAAAGAATAAGATCCTTACAAGAGACACTAAAAGACATGCAGGCCTAGAGTCTAGCTTATACCCCAGAATAATTATAGAGAGATTCTATAATGTTGGCCCACAGTGGAAGTTGCTATTTTAACCACAGTTAGGCAAGTGTGGAATCTGAGAGCTGTCTTTAGGACGGTTGACCTTGCTCTGTGTGTTTAACTGTAGCCCAAGTCATGGCAGATGCATCCTAGAGCTCCAGAGTCAGTCTCAACAGACTTTGTTCTATGCTTTAGACGCACCACACTACCAAATATCTCCTGAGACCACTCCTACATTGGAAACCCCAGCTCCTCCAGTGTAGCAATAAAGTCAGCAGAAACTGGCGGGCAGCCTCTCTCTTACTTCATTTGCGAATTGTGTGTACTTGATATAATTACAGTGCCCAGTTCTTGATATGTTAGTGTCAGGCAAGCCCAAGAGGACTAGATCGTAGCATTCCCTGCTTGCCTGTGCTTCAAGAATGTTCGCATGGGTGCCACATCCGCCCTAAGGTTTCAAGACAAAATCCAAACAAGCTTGAAGCAAATGATCTCACTTATCCTTGGACTTGTACGAAATGTGGTTTTTGGAAACTGCCTGCTTACAAAATTTGGTCCTGATTTTAAATGATATAGATGTAACAAATATCTGTTTGACTAATGTTTTAAATTTTGATTCGTTCGCATAAGTATTTTTAATTTGTATTAGTTGAAAAAGAAAGCATTTTGGTTTGATACAATGATTCTCCAAAATAAGAAATACTAAAGTGTCTTAATATGTGCAAGAGGAAAATAGAGGAATGAGATTCTAGACATCTGTGACCTATTTACAAATGGGTCAACATCACTACAGATGTTGGATCAGATCTTTACAGTCTCCTGTGACAGCTGATCAATATTTAGATGCGGAAAGGCATAGTTTTAAACTACTTTTGCTGATGTTTTTGGTTGGAAAAGAAAACACAAGTATCCAATGGATTGTAATTAACAAGAGAGGAGAAACTAAATCTTTGGTGATTGGACTTAGAATCTAATGAATGTACAATATAAAGGTTTAGTTAAAAATTCTTTGCTGTAGGATAACCCCTCTCTATGTTGTGAGTATATGTTGCTCTCATTGGGTGTTAATAAAAGCTGCTTTGGCCTATAGCAAGGCAGAATATAGCTAGGTAGGAAAGCGAAATTCAAAACAAAGGAAAAGAAGGGCAGAGTCGACAGAGATGCAAGCCAGCAGCCTAAGAAACAAGATGTCAGCAGACCAGTAAAAACCACGGCCATGTGGCAATATATAGATTAATAGAAATGGGATAGTTTAAATGTAAGAGTTAGTTAGCAGTAAGCCTGAACTATAGGCCAAACAGTTCGTAATTAATATAAGCTTCTGGGTGATTATTTAGTAGCAGCTGCAGGATGGTGCAGAAGAGAAAAGCCTCCATTTGCAATTATTCTTCTTAATAATTTCTCCTCTTTGCATTTGGGCATGTGCACACTAACACTTTAGAGTTAAAACAAATCATCCAAAAACAACTATTTAATTTACTTATTTGGGTTTAAAAAAAATGGTTTAGTGATCAAGAGTGCCTACTACTTTACAGAGTACCAGCCCCCTCTGGCCTCTTCCAGAACCTGCACACAAACGGCACACACATACACAAACATATACACAGAGACACAGACACGCACACCTAGACACACACACAAATAAGAATAATATACCTACAATTAACTCTTGCACTTAGAACATCCCCATAACTGATTGGTTTATATCCATATTCTACATGTCGAAGTACAGTGATGTCTTAGAAAACACAGAGAGGAAAGTCAGTTGCAACTCAAATTTCATGAAAGAGGAGTTTTGAAGCCAACAACTTGGGACTGTGGGCTCAGAGCTGTGCCTGTCCATGCTGCTCAGTTGAGCTCTGGTCCTGTGACCCTCCCGTCTCTAACCTTAACCCCGTTCCTCAGAGCTTTGTGGTTGTTTTCAGAGAAGTGTATCTCTAGGGAGCACACTCCCTTTCACACTCCTTAGCATACTCTGAGTGTGATCCTGGCACATAACTCAGATCATAATTAAGTGTTGTCACTGAGATTAAAACAGGAAAAATGAAGCTAGAGAAAAATAGTTACAAGAAAGAGTACAAGCATCAAACGCGAAGGGAATTCAGCGTTCAATTTAAACCAAACACACCCTGTGTGTTTTGGATCTGCCAAGTGGATCTATCAATAAATCTCTTGCAGTATATGGAGCTGAACTATCACCAGTTTTCCAACAGACTGGTGTCTCCACCCAGATACTCATTCCAGAACTATAGTTATTGAGTCAAAGCCTTGGCCATTGTAAGGAAATTCCACAAGTAACAATTGCCGTTCTTGGAAAAAAAAAACTGTTCATACTAAGTTAAAGCCTAGGATTCTTTTTGTTGTTGACTTAAAAATACGTTTCTAATACACTTTTTAGGTCTATTGCTCCCTGGGACAGCATATTATTAAATATAAAGTGAAGAGGGAGCTAAAATAAGTAAGGCGAGTGAAAACACTATAGGTCAAGACACTATAGAACTATAATTTAAATGTGAGTGGGTGGCTGTCCCCATGTGAACTATTCTCAAATAGTGAAACCATTTGGAGCTTTGAAAGGTCTCCTGATAGTGGAAAATGCCTGAAGACACATAGTGTACCTTGAATACAAGCCACATGACTTAGTATTCTTTTTTGCATACTGTTCTTATTCTTCATCTCTTTATAATAGCTAACACAGTCCTTTCAAATGATCCCTCCACAATTTCTTCATGCCTCATCCTCTTGTGTCTAGACCTGCCTTCTAGCGGAAACCCACCCTTTGTGGGCTATGCTCGTGAAGCACATAACACTCTTGTAAAAGACCCAAGCTCAGTTCCCATCACCCACGTTTTTTGGTTCACGGAAGCCTGTAATTACAGGTCACTAGGGGTTGTCACACTCTTCTAAACTCTGCAGAAACCTCCACACATGGGCATACACGCACACAGACACTTGTAAAAAGAACCCCTTCCCAGCCACCGAGACTTTCCTTCTCGCATGCAGCGCTTTTCAAGTTCATTCTCATCCTCTGCTTTGATTTTTACAGAAATATTATCCCATCTGTCAAAGTCTATCTGGAAAATCCAACCAGAAAAATCTCTTTTTCTTGGAAGGAAACAGGTTAAAAAAAAAAGATTGTGGCCATTTGGAAAATTAATACTACTCTTTCTGTTACCCTTTGTTCTCCTAGATTGTTTTACATTTTTTCCTAGGAATATGCTGTATGTCTTTGTGCAACCTACAGGCACATCCACTACTCTTCCTCTCCCTCCTCCTCCCCTTTCTTCTCCTCCTCCTCCTCCTCCTCCTCCTCCTCCTCCTCCTCCTCCTCCTCCATCCATGCCAGGCAGGTTTCTCAGCAGCTACCTGGGCAGTACACTATGCTTATGTCTGTCTCATTTTCTCCTAGGACATCAGGAAGGTAAGACACCAGCATGAGAATCCCACTCACCCAGGATCCTTATTTCCATAGCAAGGAGGCAGAGAAAATTTGCAGAACTCTCTCTATTACATGGGGGAGGGAGTGACCACTAGACAACCTTTCTATAGCAACACAGACCAGGAAGTATGATATAATTCAAAGCACTAAAGTTTGAGAAACTTGGGAGCAGCTCACAAAATGTATCCACCCGTCCCAGGTATGGCAAATGAGGAGATTGAACTCTAGAAGATGGTAGTGGAGGTCAATACGGAATAGGGTTTAACATACGCTCCAGGAAAGGGAGAAGAAAATTCCACTATGAAGGGCTTCAATCGGCTTTGCCTCACACTTACTCCTCAAGGCCTATGCAGATATGAGGCTTGGAGTCTGTTCAACTGCCCCTGAAGAGCAGCTACTGGTCTTTTTGTCCATTTCAGTCTCGTTTACTACAGAACACTAGATATTCTTAAGGACAGGACTACAGTGGAAGCTTGCCTACTGTTTTCTTGGGTTTCAGACTTGCAGAATTCTTTTATTTTATTTTTTTTTGCTTTATAAATAATATCATTCAAAATTTCCACCCCCTCTCCTCCTCCCATTTCCTTCCCACTCCCCCACTCACGCCTCCCTCCCCCTCCAGTCCTAATAGAGGGCAGGGTACCCTGCCCTGTGGGAAATCCAAGATCCTCCCCTCTCCATCTAGGAAGGTGTGCATCCAAGCAGACTAGGATCCCAAAAAGCCAGTACATGCAATAGAATCAAATCCCAGAACCATTATCATTGGCTTCTCAGTCAGCCCCCATTGTCAGCCACATTCAGAGAGTCCGGTTTGATCACATGCTCGTTCAGTCCCAGTCCAGCTTGCTTTGGTGAGCTCCCCTTAGATCAGTCCCACCGTCTCAGTGGGTGGACGAACCCCTCGTGGTCCTGACTTCCTTGCTCATCTTCTCCCTTTCTGCTCTTCAACTGGACCAGAATTCTTTAGGGTCAATCCTTCCCTGACTCCCACGATTCTGAGCCTGAGTCACGGTCTGTTGCCCCCTAGAGGATGACTCATCTGGGTGGTTTTCTGTGGAAATCCTTAAGCAGGGCTTCACCTACTCACTGTTAAAAACTAGACAGCTGAACCCCAGGGAGCCCACGTCCAGCCACGTACTCACTCTGACGGACCAAGGAACGGCAACCATGGAAAGGAAAGTGTTTTGTGTCTTTCGTTCCACTAGACCTACAGAGAACATTTTTCTGTCTGCAAGTCATTGACTAACCACTCCCAGAACAGCGTTTCTTGGGCTCCCTCCTCATGAGGCACCTACCACAGATTGATCTCCCAGTGGCAAGGAGCCTGAACCAGAAAAATATCCAAAACTGGTTCGATTCCAAGTCTCTCAGTAAGAGCTATGCTCCGAAGGCATTAAACTTTTCAATGGGAAACAAAATACTGCCTTGCAGGAACACACAGTACACTGTCCTTTCTCTCGGGAGCTACACTCTAAGTTATGGTGGAAAAATTCAAAGAAATAGAAGCCTGGTGAATGGGTTAAAAATCAAGCCCATCACTCAGCATCATCAGTAAATGTTTTAGAGTTCTTGGACAGGCAGAACCTCACACCATACTGTGTAAATCAAGGCCTCCATGGAAGAAACTCTGTTCTCCAAATTGATGCTCTGCCTTAGTGTATTTCTATAATACTCAATATATATTGAGAATTGTCTCCTCAAAGTATTGCCTTTTGTGTTGGGTCATTTTCCCCTTGAAAACTATTATAGTAATAATCTTGAAGGTATGGTCTATTTAGTTCTAGACATTATTATACTTTTGACTCCCAAAATCTTAAAAACGCAGTCCCTGGCAGGGAACCCAACTATAACTTTCAGGCTCAGATGAGACAACTCAATAAACTCATATCAGAGATAATTTATTGACAGAAATGATGTGCTCTCCAGGAGTAATGTCAAAAACAGAGAGCACATACTTAGCACATAATTATTCTAACTATGGCTAGGACTGAACTTTGGTATCAGCCTCCAGCTAATATGAAATAAACTTGGAATGTTTAGAAGAGACTTCCATTTTCTTAAAGTAGGATGGCCTAGCTTCTCAGAAGCTATGCTAAAGTATCACATGGAAAACGTATTTTTTAATGAAGGACGACAGTGTAATATATACATGTTTATCAACAGTTTATTCTTTCTATTTTATGTGTATCGGTGTTTTGCCTGCATTTATGCCTGTGTACCATGTGCATGTACTACCTGTAAATGCCAAAAGAGGGTGCCAGTTCCAGGCGGAACTGGAGTTACAGACAGTTCTTAGCTACCATGTAGGTGCTGGGAACTTAACCTGGGTCTTCTGGACGAGCAACTAATATTCTTAACTACTAAGTGATGTCTCCAGCCCCTTAAAGTAGTATTTTATTTCATAATCCCTTAGTATCTCCAGGATATATTATTTATTTCTTGTAATAATCAACTTGGTAGTGTCAACTTTGATAATATCCACGACTAATCAAGAAATGAGTAAATTGTGCCAATATCTTTTTCACTTATTTACTTCTTTGATCATTGATATAGGGTAATAATAAAAACACATGAATTCCCCCCCCCCCTTTTTTTTGGATTTTCGAGACAGGGTTTCTCCGTAGCTTTTGGTTCCTGGAACTAGCTCTTGTAGACCAGGCTAGCCTCGAACTCACAGAGATCCGCCTGCCTCTGCCTCCCGAGTGCTAGGATTAGCCTGCCTCTGCCTCCCGAGTGCTAGGATTAAAGGCGGGCAACACCACCGCCTGGCTATGAATTCACTTTTTTTAAAAGTTGTTTTAGATTTATTTTGTGTGTATGAATGTTTTGCCTGCATGTATGTTTGTGCACTATATGCATGCCTGGGACTGGCAGATGTCAGAAGAGAGTGTTAGATCCCTTAGGACTAGAGTTTGGATGGTTGAGAGCCAGTATATGGGCCCTGGGAATTGACCCAGGTCTTCTGCAAGGGCAGAGCCATCTTTCCAGTCTCAGTAATTGACTTTCTGGGTTTTTATAGTTTCTACAGCTAGTGATTGGAGTTTCTTTAACTTTTTCTTTGGAATGCTTTAATGAGCACACATTGGAAAAATCCTTATTCGATCGAGGAAACAATTGTCAAAGTAAACAAAGTCTGAAGCAGTAACTTTCGGACTTCCTCTGTGGTTTGCTTGGAAAAACAATAAATGACCACTTAGCGTTTTACAAATGAAAATATCATCATGTAGACTACAGCTGGTGTTGTTCTTAACATGGCTCTGCTACTTTGCAGAATGGACCCCAGAACTTTTAAGAGCCATTTCTCAGTGCTCACGAATTCCTTCTGTTTGGAGGCCTTATATTTTAGTGTTAATTCACCTCCAATTATCTCCTTTCAGTTCACCAGTCAATGCTCGGTATCCCCAAACAATATTCTAATTCAGTCCATGCAGTAACCAGGGTCCTATAAATATGAAAAAATATACTTAGTTAAAGGGTTGTTTAATTCACAAATAAAATTGAAGTAGCATAGCTATGGATCTATTTACCATAAAAAAAAACCTGTCTATAATAAGTTGCATTTGCCTTCTTCTTTCAAATTAAGAAACATATAGATTGTGGTATATGTAAGTAAATGTCAGGGGACAACAAAAGCCAGATCATTGTGGCCAAACATTGGACAAGATTGCCCACTTACCTCTGCCAAGACCTTGTCATTTTAATGAGATTCATGTTCAAGTTGCTCCAGATCTCTCTGAAGTAGGCACTCACTCTGCCATTGTGGTTAAATCATGTGTATTTACTCCAGAGTGATTAATCCTTCTGTTTCCATGCTGAGACCGCTGAAGGGACTTTGCATTTGGCACACTAATGCCAAGGACATAATAAATGTTCATTAAAACTATGCTGGGCCAGAACAAATGCTTTATGATTACTCCTTATAAACACGTATTAAGAACAGATATTATACTTGGTGCACAGACTCTGTGCAAAGGCAGCCATAGTTCTCACAGATGGAAATAAATCGCTGGGTAAGTATATTATTGATAAAGTGTTAATTCTCATAGAGATCACACTTGTGTGGGGAAGATAAGACTTTAAACACATGATTGCAAATAGGAAGATGAGAGCAACAGTGAGTGAGCCTGACGATGTAGGTAAGAATAGAATCCATCAGATTAATGTGTGGATTTTACACCAACAGCAATAGAGTACCCCTAAGTTGTCTCTAAACAGAGAAAGACAGATTTTTACTCCATAGCTGGATTAGTCTCACCATGTAGCCCAGGCTAGAAACTGCAGAACTGAAGGGGTCATGGAGAGCAGCTGAAGCTTATTACTGTGAGAGGCCAATTTAGGCCACTGGTGAAGATACAGCATCCATTGGAGTGAAGACTCAGGATTTAAGGGATCAGAAAGAAGAAGCTGTAACAGGCAGATTCTATAAATAGAAGCCAGAAAAGGCTACTGGCAAAGGAACAGCCTTGCCTGCAGTAGAGATCCCAGCATACTGGAGACACTGGGGCCATGAGACATTCATCAAGGACAGAGTGGGTATGGAATAGAGCTGGCTGAGCCTCTAAGGCAAGCCGTATGTGCTGCTGATGGCAGAGCCAGAGAAATGCAACTGCTTAAGTTCTTTGGAACCCAGAAGATCATGAGTAAGTCCAAGATATTGAATACTGAGTTATTTACACTGTTAGAGTTTGGTTTTGCTTTGATCTGATTGTGAATGAGACCAAGTTGTTTGTTGGAGTAAGAAAGTACTTCAGTTGTTTTTGATTTTACAAGACCCTACAGTTAAAAGACATTGGACTTAAAATGAGACATTGGGCATTTTAAAGAGACTTAACTTTTAGAGTGTTTGAATTTTTAAAAGTATCGTCACATTTACAGTTATACTGTACTTCATGTTATGATATTAACAAGAAATCTTGGGAACAAACAGAAAAGGGAGGTCATGGTTTTAATATAGTAATATATTCGTGTGTCGAATTGACAAAAGGCCAATTATAATGCTTAGTTTTGTATCAACATGGTGCAAGGTAGAGTCATCTGGGAAGAGAGAATCCCAATTGAAAAAATGCCTCTATCAGACTGACCTGTAGGCTACTTTGTGGGTATTTTCTTAAGTAGTGATTGATGTGAGAGGGTCAGGCTACTGTGAGCAGTGCCACCTCTAGGAAGGAGAAGGAGTCATGGAGAGAAAGTCAGTAAACAGCATTCTTCCATGGCCTGCTTCAGTTTCGGCCTCTAGGTTCCTGCTTTAGTTCCTATATTTGCTACTCTCAGTGATGGACTATGATTGAAATATGAAAAGCAAATGAACTCCTTTCTCGTCAAGTTGATTTTGGTATATATATATATATATATATATATATATATATATATATATATATATTTAAGTCTATATGTTTTGTACATATAAAGTACTCAGGAATATCACTAGTAAGAAATATGTAAGCATTTTATATTGAGTACTCAAACATGACTGAGAGGAGTTTAAGAAGACCTTGAATAAATGGAATCTTTGCTCCTGAACTGACATATTTATATTGCTTAAATGCAAATTTTCAAAATTCTCCCATAGATTCAAGTCAGTCTCAGTCAGAATTCTAGTGGCTTTTTAAAATGAAAATTATCAGACTTGTGTGTGTGTGTGTGTGTGTTACTATATGATTTGAAAAATTACAACAAGCTGCAAAAAGTAGGACAGTGTGGCTTCGGTTTAAGAATAAGTGAACATATTTGGAAACAGAGTATAGGAACCAGAAATAAATCTTGTAAATGGAGTTTCTGTCCCACCCAGTTCTGCAGCCATTCAATTTCAAAGAAATACACAGAGGCTTATGTTAATTATAAACTATTTAAATGTTTGGACTATTAGCTCTGGCATATTATTAACTAGCTCTTACAACTTAAATTAACCTATAATTCTTGACGATGTTTAGTCACGTGGCTTGGTACCTTTTATTAGTGAGGCGCTCTCATCCTGCTTCCTCTGCATCTGGCTGGTGACTGCATCTCTCTGCCTTTTCTCTTCCCAGAATTCTCCTAGTCTGGCTGCCCTGCTTACACTTTCTGCTTGGTTACTGGCCATTCAGCATTTTATTAAACCAATATGAGTGACAAATTTTTACAGTGTACAAGAGCATTATCCCATAGCAAGATCTAAATAATAAGTCATTATCCTGTTGGTTTTATTGTCAGCTTGATATAACCCCAAATCATCTGGAGAATGGGGGACCTAAAATTAAGGAATTGTCTAGATCAGATTGGCTTATGGCATGTGGCAAAACTAGTTGTTTTTCTATTGTAATAAAATACCAGAACAAGGAAACTTGTGTAAGGAATACTTTATTTGGAGTTGAAGAGGACACAAGCCCATGATGGCAGCATGGATGAATGGAGACAGGATCAGGAAGCTGAGGGCTCACATCTTCAAACTACAGACATGGACTAGAGAAGGAGCTGGGAATGGTGAGAGGCTTTGAAACCTCAAAATGTGCCCCAAGTAGCATACTTCTTACAAGGCTATACCTCTTAAAACTACTTGTCTTAGCCATGATTCTAAGACAGAAGAAACACCATAACCAATGTAACTTACAAATGAAGCAGTCTTGCTCAGTTTCAGAGAATTAGTCCAAGACTACTATGGCAGAAAGCATGATAGCAGACAGGTATGTCTGGTACTGGAGCAGCAGCTGAGAGCTCTGATCTGCAGAAAAGATGAAGAAGTGATAGATAGATAGATAGATAGATAGATAGATAGATAGATAGATAGATAGATAGATAGATAGATATAGATAGATAGATAGATATACATAGAGACTGGTCTTAGTGTGGGCTTTTGAGTCCACCCCCAGTTATACATTTCCTCTGACAAGGCCACACCTCCTAATCCTTCCTAAACCATCCACACTAGAAACCAAGCATATGAGTTTATGGGGTTCATTCTCATTCAAAGCACAACACTACTCAAACAGAGCCAGCAAATTGTGACAAAGTAAACAGCAGAGCTTGTAGAGTGCATTCTCATTCAAACCACCCAAGTGGGAGATTGCCTTGATTGCTAATCCTAAGCTATGTGAGAAAGTTATCTAAGCATGAGCTGATGAGTAAGGGAGCCAGAGAGAGTGAGACAGCAAGCAGCATTCTTCCATAATTTCTGTACTAAGTTCCTGCTTTGGCTTCCTGCCCTGACTTCCCTCAAATATTGTGGACCTGCCATTATAAGCCAAATAAATCCCTTTTTTCTCCTTAAGTAGTTTTGGTCAGTGTTTTGTCACAGCAACAGAATGAAACTAGAGGAGATATACTGACTTTTGACAAAATGTGTCTAGAAAAAGAGCAATCTTCACAACAAATAACATTGGCCCAACTATGTTCATGTAGGGACGATAAGCTTTAACTCTTACCTCTTATTATACATAAAAATGTTTTATAAGGGTTATAAACCTAACTATGAAATTAAATTAGAAAACTCTCAGACAAAAACATGAACAACACTCTTTGTGACCTTGAACTGGAACAAAATTTCTTAGAATTTTATTTTTTAAAAAAATACTTGATGTGGGATTCCCCTATCTATGCTGTGAATACCATTGGTTGATAAAGAAACTGTCTTGGGTCTGTACTGGGAATAGAGGTAGGTGAGGAAAACTGAATGCTGGGAGGAAGAAGCCTGAGTCAGAGAGAAGCCATATAGCCCTGCGGGAGACAGATGGCCGGAACTTTATCAGGTAAGCCACAGCCATGTGGCAATATACAGATTAATAGAGATGGGTTAAGTTAAGATATAAGAGTTAGCCAATAAGAAGCTAGAACTAATGGGCCAAGCAGTGATTTGAATAATATAGTTTCTGTGTGTTTATTTCAGGTCTGACCTGCCAGGAACCAAGAAGAGGCTTCCTCCAACAAACACTAGTCACAAAAGAAAATAAAGTTGACAACTGAGCTTTATCAAAATTATAAGCATATATTTTTAAAAGATGTCATCTAAAAAAGGAAATGGTTAATCTCACATACACAATTAGTACTCACAATATATGTCTCACGAGACCTGTAGCCAGAACCCATTTTAAGAGCCTTTCCACAATCCAAGAAAATCCACATGCTATAATTTGCATAAAGGAAATTTTTATAGATAAATCACAAACATGTAGCATATGTAAAGCAGCACATCGAAAATACTCAAAATGATTAAGGAAATTGAGATTAAATGACAATAAGAGAGGCTGGAAAAAGGCCTCAGTGAGTAAAAGCACTTGCCTGATGAACTCACAAGGTCAGAGAGAACCAAACCCTGGAGGTCAGCTGTCTTCTGACCTCCACGTATACAGCATAACATATACATGTGCCCACAAATACACACTCACAAAATAAAAGCATCAATGTGGAAATGATACCAAGGAAGTACAAGGACTGCCACTGAACTCTTGGCATCAATGAAGAATAAAGAAGTACTTAAAACATTTGACACATCCTCACGAAGTTCAATATGTAAATGCTCTAAGGATGCAGAAATTCTGTTTCTTAATGTTCACCCTAAAAGATGCGCATGTCCATGCACAGAGTAATTTGTAGGTGAATCACCACAGCAGCGTCATCCGCAAGCCCAGCATAAAAAGACTGAAATGATGACACATTCGCCGCATGAACTGCTGTGTAGAAAACGGATGAGCTGCAGATGGAACAACAGTATGGATGACTCTTACAGACATCCTCCTGAGCAAAAGAGCAGCCGACACAAAAGGGATCTTTGTGTAATTTCCACTTAGGAAAACATCCAGAGTAGATAAAACTAATACTGGTTGAAAAAAATATCAGAGCTGTGGTTTAGTAGGTTGGACTGGAGTGAGTTCAGGGGGAGTTTATGGGAATATTCAATGTCTTGATTCCTGCACTGGATTTATTGACATACATATTGCTAAAATCCACCAAGTCATATACTTGAAGATTGTGCATCTTATTTTGTGTGAAGTACATATTAGCATAATGTTAACTAATAATTAACATTTCTTTATATCTTAATTTTCTTTCCAGGTAGCAAAACAGACTGCCTTCAACCGCCTTCAGAAGGGCTTCTTTTTGCCAAGAGATACAATTGGTCAAAGTGATGAGAAAAAGCGGCATAGGTGTACTTATCCCTATGGACATCTATTTATCCCCTAAGTTTCAGAGAGGGCACAGACAAGGAAGCAGAAAGATGTATGAGTCAGAGACTGGGGAAAAGGGCTGTGAAGCGATGTCTTCTGGATATGGCATGGCCATTACATTCCAGAACTCACTGCAGCTGTCATGAACTACACAAGATTGGGCCTGTTACTCTTTAATCACCCATGAGGAAGGGACTCACAAGGTCTCCTTACTGAGGGACCATGGTCAGATAATTGGTCCTAGGGGAGGGGGTGTTCTTTTCTTTAGTGGTGCAGCCAATGATAACTTGCCCATGTTCTAGGAGATAATCCCACTCATGCTCATAGAAGCAACCATAATTAAACTCAGTGGGACACATACTCATGAAAACACAGACACACACACGCCAAGTAGGAGGAACATTGAGCCTATTGGGAAAAAGAAGGGCTTCAGTGGGAGAAAGAGGAGGACTAAATGAGGGTATTGAGAAAGATTGAAAATTACCAAAAATCAAAATATACACATATAAAATTGTCAATAAAAACAAAATAAGGATAAAAATATTTGGATAAAACAAATAATTGCTTCTCTCTCCATGTTTATAGAAAACGTCTTTCATCATGATTGTTTGTGTACAAAGAATCTTTGTCTCCATTTAAATTCTACCATTCAAATACCAAGCGGTAATGCCAATTACCCTCTACTTGGCGCCTAATTGGAGCTAGATTCTCTGTCGTTCACTTACGAACATTTCGTGCTAGCAACAGCCCTTCAAGATTGGTTTTATTATCCTTATTTTTTTTTTGTGGAGAAATTTAAGACTAAGAATAGTTAAGTAATTTGTTCAAGGACTCGCTGTTACACATGCAGGGACTGCCTGTCTCCTTCACCCATGTTATTTCTTCTCTTAGTCACTTTTCAACTAATTTGCATATCAGGCTGATCCCAAAGCCATAGGCATGAGGGTGATAGTCATTGCCAGCCTTGTAATTTAACTGGCCTGGCCACAATCTCACTGCCACGTAGTCTTTAGTGAATCATTTAGCTTATTTCTTCCAACAATTAAACAAAAAGAAATAAAATGAAAGAAGTAATTGTTTCCCTTCTTTCTACATAGACTTGGATTCAAAAGTTAGTGGTGCCAATATTTGGTAAGCATGTTGCTTAATCTTACTAAAGCTTGGGGTTCTTTTTATTCATAAGACAAAAATTATAAATAACCATTGTCACAAGATTGCTATGAGAATAAAATGAGGCAATGCATTTAAAGCACATTGCATGGTGCCATTACTGTAATAAATAGCAACTAGAAATGATTATTATTAATGAAAGCACAGAAGTACAGTGGCATATGTAGAAAATTAAGTTGCTAAGTTCTCTTATTATTGCTTGTTTTATAATTGTTTTCTTCTTCTACTAAAAGACCACAGCTCAATTGTATGGGTCTGATGGTTTGAAAGAAAATGACCCCCAAAGGGAATGGACTATTGGGAGGAATGGCCTTGCTTAAATAGGTGTGGTCTTTTTGGAGGAAGTGTATCACTGTGGAGGCAAGCTCTGAGTTCTCATATATGTTCAAGTTATTGCCCAGTGCCCAGAGTACTTCCTGTTGCCTATGAATCAAGATATAAGGACTCTAACTTCCGGCACCATGTCTGCCTTCATGCTGCCTTGCTTTCTGCCATATGATAATGGACTAAACCTCTGAACTGTAAGCAAGTCCCCCTAATTAAATGTTTTCCTTTCGTAAGTGTTGCCATGGTCATGGTGTCTCTTCAAAGCAATAGAAACCCTAGCTAAGACAATGGGGATCAGAGATTTCTTAGACACAAATCATTTTGAGTCTGAATAGATTAAAACTTCATTCCATATTAATTTATAATGAATGTATTCAGTAGTTTCTAATATGCCATTATGTTATAGGCCCTTGTGATTCAATTAACTCCAAAATACACATAAAGCATTGAAAATGAAGATTAAATGATATGTCTTATTCCCATAACTGGCCTAGAATAGTGACTGAGGTCTACAATTTTGTTTTGATTCTTGTTTTCCCTGGACCTTCTAGAAGAGGTAACCACAATTCATGAAAACAACTGAAATGTAGAAGAAACACTAGGCAGAGGCCACAGAAACCAATGCTTACAACAATAGATACAGTGTTCATTGCTCTTCTTTGAAAGATCTTCATGGACTGACTGTTTGGCTCAGAATATGCAGGGTTCTGAGTTCAGCCTGAAACTAAGATCTTATGGCTTCTCTCGAGCACAATTAGGAAGCAGGTTTTCTCTTCCATAGCCACACCATATCTTCTTTCCACTCTGTCTCCACCCCAAACACACAGATCACTTTCAAATGTTCTTAGAGCATCATTGCATAGGACAAGATCCATGTATTATCCAATGCAGTGTGAGCAATTTGTTATCTCATGCTCCTCTTGGGCTTCCAAGGAGAGCTGTGCATAACAGATAAATTTAAAGCAGAGATATGCCTGTTGGGGGAAATCACAGATGACAGAGATGCCTGGAATAAACATAAATGTCTTCACAATGTCCCTTCTTGCATAGGAGAAGACCATGACTGGATAGTATGAGAATAAATAAATAAAACTTTTAGGGTGATGGGCAGTGGGTGTGGAGAACTGTAGGGAGAGTTGAGAGGCGAGTAAGCCAGGATTTGGACCTCACCGCACACCCTTTCCTATCACCAATAGAAACAACCCTGACACACCCCCATAGCACCTACAATTGCGCTTTTTATCACTGGACTGCCGACCAGCCCAATCAAACTACTTGGACTCCACTTATGAATGATTTTGCCAACTGGCTGACACTTTGTTTTTGTGGTCAATATAAACAAATTACTTTGACTGATTCATTGGTTTCAAAGGTCTATTATCCTCTCAGATCCTCTCTTCCCATTTTTCCGTGTTGCTAGACTAACATTCTCTATGTACGTAGGGAGATCCGTTAAAGACAGCAGAATAAAATACTTTTCTATTCCCCACACTTAAATTCCACTTTTCCCTTCCTTAGGTGGCCAAAGGGGCTAGGTAAGCAAGCCAGATATATTTAAAATTCATTATTTCTGGGCTATTTCTAGACAGTTTGTTTACTTATTTTCTTTTTTTAGTTTGGTCTTAACACACAGACAAATGTGTACCAACTGTCTACGTTTTATATTTGGGTGAATACCTGGAAGTGGCATGTGGCAGAAAGCAAGGCTGGAGAGCAAGGCCTGTAAAGTCGCCGTTAGCTTTCAAGTCCACTCGCTGGTCTCCTTCTGCTCCAGCTAGAAAAAGTTGGGGATCTGTATCTCCCTGTGCCACTTTTCCGATGATCTTTTCTGATAATCAATACCTTCACTACACACTCAGTTCACCCCTCTTCTGTAAGATGTCATAATTGCTTCTTTTCTTTAATGTGCTTTTGCACTTTGATTTTCCACTTCTTTTTGGTGATTTCCTTTGCTGTGTTAAAACTACAGGGTGTCAGCAAACTCGACACAAGCTGCGAACTTTACTGAAGAACAAGATTCACATGTGCTTTCTGTGCTACATACTTTTCCATTTTTATTTGTGTGTGGGGGGATGTGGGGTTGTGTGTGATTGTGTGCAGTTGTCCACAGAGGCCCGATGATACAGGCGCTTATGAGCAGCCTGATTGGTGCAGGAAAACCAGTCTGGGTTCTCTAGAAGAGTAGGAAGCACACTAAAGCTCCGAGCCATCTCTCTAGCCCCCAAACCAAAGAGTCAATGCTCACACACTGGTTCTCTGGTTATGGAGTTATTGTTCTGGTTCTGATAATTCAAAGGTCCCGCTTTGTATTTTTAACTTTCTCAATAATTCTATATCCTGTGAATATAAACTTCTCTAGCAAGTTCTGGAGACTTGGTGTTTTAATTTCTCGTTCTTTCTTTTTCGCAAACAGGACTTTTTATTTGTCACTATTGGAAGTCTGGAATTTAAAACAGTTTTTTGGTTCATATCCATCAGTTCGTTCAACTTTAGCCCCTGACACGTCATCAGTAGAGCTCCATGAGTATTCACAATTCAAACTTGGGTTTTTCCACATTTTAATTTTTCTAAGGAAAACATTGTGAAGAGGATAACTGGACTTGCAGGTCTTATCTACGTTTTCCCCAATGCTGTCTGCAATCAATATATTATCCAGTTCCTCCAAGACAATTGTCTGGCCTTCTCAGGTCATGATTTTCATCATCTTCCAGATCTGGAGAACCTGCTGGTGCTGTACACAGGACCTATCTGGTTGTTGTGTTTTTAGAGAAACTAACACAGGACAGAAGAAGCAAAGAACTATCAGTTATCTTGACAGCAACATAAACTTCAATCATGGTCTGGTCTGCCACTTTTTGACCATGGAACACATTTTGTCCTGGGTAAGATCCATGCCATGGAAGTTAATCAGATGTTTTTTTGTTTTGTTTTGTTTTGTTTTGTGTAGTAATATGGGCGGCGGGGCTGCGTCCCCAGCACCCCAGCCGCCCGCACAGCTAGCTTTACTCGAAATAATTACACGGACACTGTATTCTTTTAATGACTGCTTGATCCTTTACCTCTAGCCCTTACTGGCTAATTCTGATATCCCGATCAACCCATCTCTAATAATCTGTGAGCACCGGTCTTACCGGGAAGATTCTAGCCCACGTCTGACCTGGTGGCTTGCTTCATCGCGTGCCTCTTCCCAGGAGCAGGGAGCATGGCGTCTCTCTCTGAGGCGTCTGCTCCCGAGAGGAGAGCTGTCGAGTCTGAGCTCACTTCCTCTTCCTCCCGGCATTCTGTTCTGTTTACTCCACCTACCTATGTCCTAACCAATAAAATGGGCCAAGGCAGTTCCTTTATTAGCCAATGACCTTCCTCCATCATTTCCCCTTTTTCGGTTTAAACAAAAAAAAGAGGAAGGCTTTAACTTTAACATAGCAAAATTACATATAATGAAACAGTTATCAAGTAAAAGTTAAAATAATCTTTATCATAACTAAAGAAAACTATAACTATAACTAACTATTCTTAACTCCATCAAAGACTCCAGAAAGATACAATACTACCTAAACAAACAAGAAAAAAGCAACTTTTAAACTCTAAAAATGACAGAGACATCTCGCTGCCTGGACAGTCACCCAAAGTTCCTCTGTACCGTTGGGGCATCCATCTTCAGCCTTCAGGCCCATGGTATCCAGCAGACATTTCCATAAAGCAGGAAAATACAAAGTCAGTTCAGTCACTATCTGTTGTGTCCTGCAGAATGTCTCGCAGACTCTTTCATGAATCAGGAACCCCGAAAGATCATCTCACCTTAGGCAAGTTCAGTAGTCCTCTCTCTGTGGGTTCTCTGTGTCCAGTTTATGCAATAGTTCAGGCAAGAGCAGTTTCTTGCCCAAATGGCTATCAAACTCCATAACGAGCCTCTTCGATGCCCATCTTCCTCTTGAAGTAGATTGGTGCTGCCAGGAGCAGAGTGTCTCATTGTCATGAAAAGTCCTAAGTTATTAAAACATTTAAAATGCCATATTCTATAATCTTTGAAAAATATGAAGAATGCCTATCTAAAATATATCTATGCACATCTAGAAAATATTAACTAACATGACTACAAACTTGACTATTATTTATGATTATCCATCAACAACCTATATTTCCTAATTATACATTACATTTTAGTAATGAACTACACAATCACAATACCTTAATCAATATCAGAAATACATATACATATAACAAAATTGACCTTAAATCTCTATAAATAAAGCAAAATCTATACTAATGCAAATTATTCATACCTATATCATATCCCCCTTTAAATGTAAAAGAACATTTATAAACATCTTTTGGGAATATAGGCGCAGTTATTTCTCTCCAAACTGCTTCCTGCTGAATGGGGGCATCGTTAATTATGTCTTTCATGGTATAACCTGTGTGTTAGTTTCATCTCAGTTGGCAGTTGAGCAAAGAAGGAGAACCCAAAGAAAAATATATAGGCATCCTCCTGAATATTAACCTTCATCAGGCGATGAAAGGAGACAGAGACAGAGACCCACATTGGAGCACCGGACAGAGATCTCAAGGTCCAAATCAGGAGCAGAAGGAGAGAGAGCACGAGCAAGGAACTCAGGACCACGAGAGGTGCACCCACACACTGAGACAATGGGGATATTCTATTGGGAACTCACCAAGGCCAGCTGGCCTGGGTCTGAAAAAGCCTGGGATAAAACTGGACTCGCTGAACATTGTAGTAATAAGGGCGCGGCGGCGGGGCTGCGTCCCCAATACCCCAGCCGCCTGCCCGGCTAGCTTATGCCCTGAAATAATTACATGGACACTGTATTCTTTTAAACACTGCTTTGGCCCATTTCTACCTAGCCTCTTCTAGGCTAACTCTCGCACCTGGACTAGCCCATTTCTTATCATCTGTATAGCACCGGTCTTACCGGGAAGATTCTAGCCTAAGTCCATCCTGGGTCGGAGCTTCATCACATGCGTCTGCCTGGGAGCTGGGCATGGCGTCTCTCTGAGGTGTGTGTTCCCGAGAGGAGAGCTGTTGAGTCTGCCCTCACTTCCTCTTCCTCCCGGCATTCTGTTCTGTTTACTCCACCCACCTAAGGGTGGCCTATCCAATGGGCCTAGCAGTTTCTTTATTGCTTAGCCAATGAAATCAACAGATTGATATGTGACACTCCCACATCAGAACATAGCTGACAATGAGGACTACTGAGAACTCAAGAACAATGGCAATGGGTTTTTTGATCCTACTGCACGTACTGGCTTTGTGGGAGCCTAGGCAGTTTGGATGCTCACCTTACTAGACCTGGATGGAGGTGGGTGGTCCTTGGACTTCCCACAGGGCAGGGAACCCTGATTGCTCTTTGGGCTGACAAGGGAGAGTGACTTGATCAGGGGAGGGGGAGGGAAATGGGAGGCGGTGGCGGGGAAGAGACAGAAATCTTTAATAAATAAATAAAATAAAAAATAAAAGATGGGGGTGGAAGGGATGATTTCCTTGTTTTTTATATAAGCCACAGATCTGTCCACAAACATAAAAACAACAACAAAAAAACCTGGCTTCAAATTGGGATCAATTGTGCATCTTACCAAAGTTAAGGAGCTGGGGGCATCTTGACACAGCTAGTTACTATCATCATTATTATTTTTTTATTAACTTGGGCATTGAGTGCAAAGAAACTAGTTTGTCTAATTTTGAAAACAGTCATTTTGCCTCTAAGAAAGGAGCACACGCACGGGTGCACGGTATCACTCCAGGGTGGCAAACACTTTCCATTGTCCTCAATGTGGTGGCCACATGTTATCTTTTTCTCCCAGAGAGCTAAGTCTAAAGCAAGAGAGTTTGGAGGAAATGAAAGAGGAAGAAAATGAGCTTTTCTTTTTCTTTTATGGCATTTAGAGTCTGTGCCAATGAACCCATTGGCATATCCCACAACCCCTGAAATTGTGAGTATATGATCAAATGTGTGTGTTTAGTAAAGAGAATTAACAAGGCACATTGTGACTGTTCTGAGTAGTTATTTCTGTTTTCACAAAATGGTTGTAAATCTTTTGAAGCAAACTGGGAGAAAACGATGAGCCTCGTGCACTGTGAATGTTTAGTGATCCTGTGTACAAATCATCTATATATTACACTACTCTGCAAAGCACAAATGTGCTTATGAGATTCTGTAAAATAAATGTGCAATAGAGTTTGGCTAATGGAAAAGACTTAAAAGGTGAAAATTATCTCTATCCTATGTATACATAAAAGTACCCAATATTTTAAAGTCACTCAAGGAATTATTTTTGCAATATTAATGGCCATAATGTAACTAATGTAATTAATGGCCATAATTCATTTATAATGCAGTGAATGAATTGAAAATAGAATAAATGGATATTCAAGAAAATCAGAGATTTTGAAACTTGGAAAAATACTTTTAAGAGGATTTGGCTTGTTTAATCTGACAAAGAACTAAGAACCAGAAAAAAAAATAAAACACATATACAGAGAAGCATTTTCTTCTCCTCCCTTCTCCTCCTTTCCCTTTTCCCACTTCCTCCCTCCCAAAATACCAGAACTGGAAACAAAGGCAAGTTAACTGACATACTTTCTACTCTCCCAATAGGAGCTGCTTTGTTCTTGTGATCCAACTTGACCTCCACAGCAAAGGTCTTCCCTCAGAAACCTGTGGTCACGTAATAACCATCCCCAAGCTTTCTTCTGGAGATGAACTGTTCACTGGCAGAAGTAGAGACTTTTTCAGATGAAAGATAATTATAGTCAGTCTCTTCCACTTCTCCTTATAATTTCATCTGTCCATCCAAATTACAGATGCCTCTTTCTTTCTTCCTTCCTTTCTTCCTTTCTTTCTTTCTTTCTTTCTTTCTTTCTTTCTTTCTTTCTTTCTTTCTTTCTTTTTTAAACTCTATCTCCCTTACCAGGTCTAGAGAAATCCAGTAGTTATTAAATCTTTCAGCCAGCCAGCCAGAAAAATGACAACTAGCGCTATCTTAGAGATGGTTCAGAGAAGGATTCGCGGCTGACTGGCTGGAGTATTTTTGTTCCTAAAGTTTATTTTTATCATAATGCAATATATTTACCACATGTGGGCAAAATTCTGTGTCATATCCCTTGGTGACCAAGAAAGGTATGTGGTCATGTATGGGCTCCATCTAACTTGACTCAAAAAGTCAGACGCATTACCCTGGACTCTCTATCCTGTGGTTTAACTAGCTGAGAGAAGCAGCCCCACCTCCCCTGTCAGTCAGGATGCTCCAGTGGCAGATGACAGAAGCCGACTATGTCAATCCACAGTAGAACACACGAGAAAATCTGAAGAAAACGCTGGAGAGCCAGAAGTCACTTTTTCTAGCAGTGGGAGGAGGAACATTTTTGGCCATGTGACCAACTTGACATTCAGATTCTAGGAAGGCAGATTAATTAGGACAAACTCAGATCTCATGACCACTTCTTGAAGTGATGAAGTCTCCTGAATGCCTTCCCAGTCCAACCTCACTACAGGGGTGGGGAAATGGGGTGACTGTGGCGGGGGAGGTGGGGTCAGAGGTTCCTGCAGAGTTTCCCAAAGAACAGTAAGAAAGGGGAAATAGCTGTGGAGCAGACAAACTAGCAGATATCCACCAACCGCCTCGTGGGGTGATCAGTTATGGAAAGCCAGAGACTAAGAGGTGAGAGTGAAGTGTGTCTAGACAACAGCTCAATGATGGGACCAATAAAATGGATGCTAAACTCTGGTTTTGCCTAGCAGTTTAAACAGGGCCACTGAGTAGCAATTTTCCTTTGAATTGGGTCCAGAGCTTCCCGGACCCTGAGTGGGATGTGAATAGCTGGTCTATTAGGCATCTCTCCCCAGTCGCAGATTGTCCTCCCACTCCTTCTCCTGGCCACACCTACTGCCTTCTTTGTACCAAACTCTGAACTCCAAGGCTGTTGCTCTTGTAACACCTCTGTTTAGAGCGCAAAAGGAATCAAAAGCTGCTACTGGACACTTTATTGAATTTCAACATTTAATATTGGTAATTTGAGTTTAAAGTGTGACGTCAAACCTTATTAGACACAGAAGAGAACGAGCAAGAACAAGAAGTCAAATCAATGTCTGTCTACCTCAAGACGTCTTTGAGCACTCTCCGGTACACAGTAGGCATGAAAGAGCTTCATTGTCTCTTAAAGTGCTAATTGGTCTGGCTATCTGGAGAGAGAGAGAGAGAGAGAGAGAGAGAGAGAGAGAGAGAGAGAGAGAGATTTATTCACTGCTTCAACGTAGCAAACTTTGTTCTCTGTAAATTTTCACTTTGGTTATTAAAATACTCACTGTAGGAAACAGATTTGTAACCCATTTCTCATATTACCTACAGCCAGAAAAACAAAATTTGATATCCTGGGGTTTATTTGCTGAGGAGGGCGCTTCCCATAAAAGCGGGGTGAGTGTGCATTGGGAAATTCGTCTGGTTTAACTTCTTTATGGATAAACGTTAGTCACAACCTCCCCCATCCCAACATGCACACTTTGGCCCCAATGCTCTCCCCACCTCTTGACTTCCCGCCTCTCCAGGGCTGGTGACCTAATAGCATTTTTCTTCATGCATATTTTGGCTTGGACCCATGGCCTGGCTGCCTTCGCCTGTCTGAGTCTTTTGAAATTCCTGCATGTTCGGCCCAGATTAAGCCGAGTGTGTCTCAGAATGTGTGTTCCGTTTTGTTCTTTCCCCTTAACTCTCCCTGTGCAACGTGTCTGGGGAGGAGGGGAGTGGAGCGGGAAGGGGAGGAGGGGCAGAGTGGAGGAGCTGTCCGCCTTGCACGTTTCCAATCGCATTACGTGAACAAATAGCGGAGGGGCAGCGAGGCCAGAACGGCTTGTGTAACTGCAAACTTGTCAGAAAGTTTAAAATCTCTCCCCCTTCTTTTACTCCAGACACTGTGCGCTCTCCGGGACAATCGCGCGCCGCTCCCTGTCGCCTTCCAGGACTGGGAAAGGGGAGAGAGAGACGGTGCCACGTCCGACGGCCGCCTGGGCTGGGGGCAGGGTCTGCCGTCCGCCCTTGGCACGACTCACTGCGACCCATCCCCGCGCCTCTCCCTCCTCCCGGCCCGAAGAGGTCTCGTTCCTTCGCGGGATCTGAGCCCCGTCTGCATTCTCTCCCAGCCACGTCCTCCCCGAGAAGGGACTAGCCGGGAGAGCCATGCGTTTCGCCTGGACCGTGCTTCTGCTGGGGCCGCTGCAGCTCTGTCCCCTTCTACGATGCGCTCCGCAGGCCCCGCGCGAGCCACCCGCGGCCCCGGGCGCCTGGCGCCAGACAATCCAATGGGAGAACAACGGGCAGGTGTTTAGTCTGCTGAGCTTGGGGGCGCAGTATCAACCGCAGCGTCGCCGCGACCCCAGTGTCACTGCACCGGGACCCGACGGCAACGCCGCCCCGCAGCCACGCACGCCTATTCTGTTGCTGCGTGACAACCGCACGGCCTCTGCTCGCGCGCGGACACCAAGCCCATCTGGGGTCGCCGCCAGCCGTCCCCGGCCCGCCGCCCGCCACTGGTTCCAAGCTGGCTTCTCGCCGTCGGGGGTTCGCGATGGAGCCTCAAGGCGCACAGGGAACCGGACTGAGTCGCCACAGCCCCCGCAGCTCAGTAACCTGAGACCTCCCAGCCACGTAGACCGCATGGTGGGCGACGACCCCTACAATCCCTACAAGTACTCCGACGACAATCCCTATTATAACTACTATGACACATATGAGAGGCCCCGGCCTGGGAGCAGGTACCGACCCGGATATGGCACTGGTTACTTCCAGTATGGTAAGCACCCCCAGGTGAACCTAACACACCTGGGCACCCTGGCCGCAAGTCGGTGCTGTCTAGACGGCTGAGCATGGCGGGCTCTGGTCCCCGCAGACTCAACCCCCCCCCCCACTTCCCCCTCGCCTGACCTGCCAACTCTGGAATCTGATGGAAACAGCGTTCCTGGCTCCAGCAGCTTCCTCTTCCCTTTCCTTCCTAGCCTTGGCGCTCCCTGTTCTTCCACACACTCAGCCCCACCCGGCTGACTTGGTGGGCAAAGGGTGATAAAGAGGGGACCTGGACTCAGAGGTCATCTGCTTGTCTTATTTTTAGGTCTGCCGGATCTGGTGCCGGACCCCTACTACATCCAGGCATCCACATATGTCCAGAAGATGTCTATGTACAACCTGAGATGCGCTGCGGAAGAAAACTGCCTGGCCAGGTATGGATTTCCACAGCCCGGCTTTTTGATCCTGGGATCGCCAGGCACCTAGTTCTGCGGCTGTTCAGTGCAGACAAGGGCTGGGAAGTGGGACAAGGACTGGGAAGTGGGACGTGACCTCCTGGGCAGGCTGACTTGGAGAGAGAGTTAATTTGGAATGTTCTTATGGGTACCGCCTCATTGAGAGGCGCAAATCGGGTGTGCGTGTGGCGCGGGGGCGGGGAATCCTTATTCTGGAGACTGGGCCTCAGGTTCTTTACCAAGATTCCTATTAGGCATTGGGGCAAATTACTTCCAACAGCTTTCTACAATACAGGACTCAGCGATCAACAACATGGGGGAAGAGGGCTAGAAAGGAATCTCTGGTTATTATTCCCTAATGGTCTAGGGCTGTGTTTGCCACGGTGGCGCCCCCCATTGGTAAAGACCGCATTCCACATTTATTTCAGGCGGTGATTAACTGGGTTGTTTTGGTATAAGACTGTGAGCAAGAGTTTTGTTTTCCCGTCTGTCCCAAAATAAAATGGCTATTCTAGACTTGGAATTATCCGATTTTGCTGCTGGCAGCCAGCAGAGGGAGCAGAAGATGCTTGCATAGTTCTGGTGGTACTTTAGTAAAATGGGTCACTCATGGTATTCCGACCCAGACCATTAAAACGTAGTAGCGTCCCAGAAGTGCTATATGAACCTTTTTTTCCTCGTTGACGTTTTTATGATCGTAGGGATAAGGGAAGAACTTCCAGCTGAATTTCACTCCCGAGAACTCTGGAAGATAGTAGAGAACAGCCCCCTGTCTGATGATAGTGAAGTATAAAGCTGTCTGTCTCAAGCTAGCTGTCTTATTTTAGAGTGCTTCCCCACTTTATCTCTTAGAACTACCAATTTATGAATAGATATCTTGGATCTTTTTAGGCACGTGATCATTACTATAGCTATTTCATAGTTTTTAGAAGCAGAGTCCCTTGTCAATCATTTTTTTTAGTGTAAATACTAATTTTAAGCTCTGTAGGTTTTTCCTATCGTCCTTCATTTACTCATCCACCAGATAGGTTTTTATTCTTCCAGGACTGGACAGGAGCTCAGGACTCTCTTTGCCCTGAGAGGCTAGTTGGGGAAGGGGAGATGACACTCCCTTCTAACAGTGAGCTCTTCTTTGTAGTTTTGTTTTTCATAGCTATTCACTGGCTCTAATATTTCTTCTCTAAAATCGCAGTTCAGCATATAGGGCGGATGTCAGAGATTATGATCACAGGGTACTGCTACGATTTCCCCAAAGAGTGAAAAACCAAGGGACATCTGACTTCCTACCAAGCCGCCCTCGATACTCCTGGGAGTGGCACAGCTGTCACCAGTAAGTAGATGGCCTCTCAGACTCCGGGGCCCTTTACAGCTCTCAGATAACTATTCACCAGTAAGTAGATGGCCTCTCAGACTCCGGGGCCTTTTACAGCTCTCAGATAACTATTCACCAGTAAGTAGATGGCCTCTCAGACTCCGGGGCCTTTTACAGCTCTCAGATAACTATTCACCAGTAAGTAGAGAGCCTCTCAGACTCCGGGGCCCTTTACAGCTCTCAGATAACTATTCACCAGTAAGTAGATGGGCCTCTCAGACTCCGGGGCCCTTTCAGTAAGTAGATGGCCTCTCAGACTCCGGGCTTTTACAGCTCTCAGATAACTATTCACATGTCTTGCCTGAAGCCAGAGATTTGCTATTGTTTATACTTAGAACTTTTACTATACAGTTTGATTCACTGAACGATGTTACACCTTAAAAATAGGCCCTTCACCACTAAATCCCATTATCTTTTGAATTGGAAACTTAAGTCAGGTTCGTTAAAACTGTTGAAAGGACGCCATAATGGCTAACAGTAGAACTGACTCGTCTGTAAAAGTGTCTGCTATAGACAGGACCGTGTGCAGTTGGGTATCTTTAAGGGTTCAGAGGCCATTCTCAATGGAGCACACATGAGACAGACTCCAGGAATGATCCACTTCCATCTTTGGAAAAGCCCATATCAGCCCCAGATGGGTTTCCCTACTCTTTATAAATTAAAAGTTTTAATTTTAAATTACACATGGTTATGCCATCATTTGCCGAGGTAATGTGCCAACTAGTCAGGGCCAGGAAATCCTGATGTGTGGTCTCCTTCTCACAGAAATCCAAACTCTTTCTCATTGCTGCTCCTCTCCCATGTGAGATGAGGAAGAGCTCAGGAGCCTTCTACTTAATGAATAAGAGGAAAGCAGACTTAAGATGCACAGTTTCCATATTAAAATAGAAAGACTATTTAAATTTTATTTTGAAATGAAAGTTTGTACTATTTAAATAACAGTAGTAGAAAAACATGCTATTGTTTCCCCCCTTGCACTTCCGAAAAGACTTTAAAACTTTGGAACTCTAGTTTTTAGACAGTCCTAGCAAGTTCCCTTGAGTAAAGCTCTTGTTTAAAACCATCATATCACCACCATCAGAAGTGACACCTGGGGACATACATCTGAGACTCCACAGGTCACAAGAACAGATATTCAGTTGTCTCTATTTAAAGTTCAAAGATAAAGCCCTGTGTAAAGAAACACATATTCTGTCCTTACCGAGAAGCAAAGTTAAAAGCCTGCAGTTTTGATTCAGTTACGTCCTTCTTAGAAGAACAAAAGCATCTGTCATGAATATCCCTCCAAGAAGATGAACTTGGTAGCTAGGCATGGTGGCACATGCCGTTACTCCAAGCACTTAGGAGGCAGAGGCAGGTAGATCTCTGAATTCAAGCCAGCATGTTCTACAGAGTAAGTTCCAGGACAGCCATAGCTACACTGTGAAATCCCATCTAGAAAGAGGGAAGGAGGTTTGGACTGGAGAAATGACTTAGTGTTAAGAGCACTTGCTGCTCTTGCAGAGGACTCAGGTTCCATTCCCAGTACCCACATGGCGGTTCATAACTGCCCATATCTCATCTCCAGTTCCAAAGGATTCAATGTCCGCTTCTGACCTTGGGCACTAGGAATATGCATGGTGCACATATAACTTATAAGCAAAACATTCACATATGCAAAATAAATAAACCTTTAAGAAATTAAAAGACAAGAAGATAAACTTGCCCTGTTTGAATTTGTGAGCATAACACCATCGAATCTATGAGATAAGGAGGTCATTCACTGTCCTCATTATTTTCTCTACATGTCACTGACTGTTGTTTTATCATTGTGTGGGACATTAGACATTACCACAGCATGGATGAATTCAGCCACTACGACCTGCTTGATGCCAACACACAGAGGAGAGTGGCTGAAGGCCACAAAGCAAGCTTCTGTCTCGAGGACACATCCTGCGACTACGGCTACCACAGGCGCTTTGCGTGCACTGCACACACACAGGTAGGCTGGCGCTCAGACGTCAGGAATCCACAGATATCCAGGGATGATGAAGACAATGTCTTCAGCTATTTTCTTTCTCCCCCACCCTTCTCTTTTCAAGCCTTTGTTTCATTTTGAGGTTATCTTATCGACGTGGAAAGCAATTGGGAAAAGGCAAAGGACTGGGTGGTGCAAATTGCTTTTAAAGTGGTTCCAGCTGTGCGTGCAGCCCCTGCTGGTGATCACAGAAGGTCAATGTGGATCCTTGCTACACAATGGAAAGTAGTTTACTCTCTGAATACATATGAACGACTTAAAACATCTGCCTTCATTCCGCATTCTGTAATTGGCTATAAATAACTCTTGGCAATGTACAACTGTTCTCTTACCTGCAAAACCATTCTCTTTCCCACCTTCAGGCTTAACATGGAATAGTGCCTAAAGTTAGAACAAAAAGTCAAAGTCAGTTTCTTAAAAACACTCGAAACAGCATCACTTTCAATAATGCAAATGAGAACAGAAAGACACATTTCCTTCTCCACACATGTATATTTAAACCTCCAGTGTAATTAATGTCAGCTGTCCTCTGGATGAATTTGTTTTTAATAGTGCTGGGCTAAGCACTATTGTATGCTTGAGAATTGGAAAATGTTTGTCGGTTAAAAACTATGTCAGTACTTCCATCCAAAACCCTAATTTGTAAAAGGACATTATAATTTTACTCCAGCCCAGCTCTTGGCAAGTAACTCCTGAATGTACATTACTCAGGGCACAAAGACATCAGCAGTCGTCATCTTGGGGAGCGGATTCCAAGGTTGTGGCCGGAAGCTTTTTAGTGACCTACATGTGTGGACCATACTTCTTTCCTCTGAGCTTAGCTCATCAAAGTGGTTAGAAAGGGAAGCGGTTATATTTAACATAGGTTGGGAGGGGCAAGACATATGCTTTAAGTGAAAGTTGAAAGCCACCCATATATTAAGCATGTACCCGTCCAGAGATTGCCTTCTTATTCTGTGATCACCAGGAGAGGATCTGGGGCACTTATTTTCCCTATTCAGAAAATAACACATGTCGGTCATCGTATCCTAAGATGGAACACTTGGGGGGGGTGCATATTTCAGTACCATAAACTCCCCCATTCTCTGGCATAATCTCACTCTTTTTATGTGCATCCTTCTCTACACAAGTCTTAACAATTTTTTTATAGCAGGTTTTGCATTGTAAGTGATGTATTCAGTTTTTTTCCTCAATAGTCTCTTGAGCAGAATTCATTTAAAGAAAAAAAATACAACGTTCACAAAGTTCCCTAATATTGACTTTTATTAGTTTTGTTATACTAGTTTCATGTTCACTAAATGTTTATGTATATAACTAGGTATAACTTATGCCTATGTTATATATAAAAACCACATGTTCTAAAATTATAAATGTACATACTAAATTCATGCACAATTAAGATAGACACATCATACTCATTGACCAAAAGCAGCAAACAGTTATGTTTTGCTAGAACCAGATAATGAATTTAGATAGTCTAGAATGAAGTTATACTTTCAATTTAGTTTTATATTTGACTTTGAATACTGAAATGTCTACTTGCTCAGTGGCCGGGGTAACGTCAGGCATTTATTTGCAAGTTCAATTAAGTTCTGTGAGTTAGTGAATCATAGAGTAACATCGTCAGCAATTTATGCTTACACACACACACGTAGCTTTAAGATTGTGTGACCAAGACCAGTGTCAAATTCATGGACTTAAATTGTTTCCCTGCCTCAGCATTCTGAGAATGGGAATTAAAGGTGTATGCCAACAGTGATAGCTTCAGCATTTCTGAAACACTTGTATTCACTTGGAAATGGAGCATTACTTATTACTTACACCTGTCTTTGATGGGTATCTAATGCAGTGCATAATTTAGAGAGTCACGTGTGGAATAGTAGTAATGGTAGTGGCAGCAGTTCATAGTCACTTAGTGTGTAAGGTGCCAGAATCAGAGAAGGGTGTGGTGGAACCGAAAGTTCCTTCTCTTGTATTTCCTATCTTACACATAAAATGAGAACAGATCAAGGTGGGAACCCAGGCAATGATGGCTCTTACTCCTGTGGCTCGAGCAATCTCGAGTTGGCCTGTCTATGCTGTCCTGCACTACGATTAGCAAAATTGCTCACTCTTCCCAAATCCAGATGTAGCTAAGCCCACATCCCTAAAGCACGTTGAGAGGCTTTTGTTATCTTTGTTGGCCAAAATGACCTTAAGCACCAAAGCAAACTTGAGAGATGATTTTAAATGACACTGCTGAGCTCAAGTGACTGTAACATAGTTTTTAATCAACTCTAGATTAGCAGAATGAAAATACTGATAATCTTAAAGTTAAAAGTTCTCATAAGGAAATAGGAAAGTAAGAAGATATCTGTCTCCCCCAATAGGAGAAAATTTCTTCAGCTTCACAAGAGCAAGGACCATATGTTCTTGGGTTTTTCTCCTGGTAGCCTTATGACACAACAGATGTCTTGTTGGTGTGAATGTTTTAGCATGCGGGCTAGTGCAGTATGGACCAGTTTGGGAATATATCCATACTTCTGACTCAACAAAGATTTTACTGATTATTTGATAGTGGAAATGTAGTAACTGAGAAAAGGTACCCTAGACCCTGTTTATATAATCTTGAAACCAACTCAGTCAATCCCTAGCTGTTTGCCCTGGAATAAGCTATTTGATTTTAGTGTGCCTCGGTTTCCTTATCAATAAAATAAAATGGAGACAGTAATACACCTGTCTCATGCAGTTGTGAGAACTGGCTTCATGTAATATGTTTAAAACAGTTCTGGCACAAAATAATAATCAATGTTAGTTACTCAAGGATACAACTTGACTCTACCCTTGAGGTGTTTCTGTAATATGATTATAAGATACAGCAGAAATGGATGAATACTAACTATAAAACTAAATATGACAAAAGTCCATAGACAACTGCAACACACAAAGGTCATTGCAGGGGTGTTCTCTGATAGAACCTGGGGTGATAACTTGAACTGTGGTGGAGGCCTATATGGTTGCATAAGACTATTTTCCACTGATGACTGTGAAGTAAGACTCACTACTTCCTACTGCAGTCCCTATAAAGCCTCAGATATTATAAGACTGGGTAATATGTGGTTTTCAATGGAGATGAAAGAGAAGTTTGATTTTATGTCAAATTATTCTAATTTACCAATCATGCCATGTTTGTTTCAGCTTGGTCTAGCCATACACTAAAATATAATTTTTCCAATTTTGCTGATTTCAGGGATTGAGTCCAGGATGTTATGATACCTATGCAGCAGACATAGACTGCCAGTGGATTGATATCACAGACGTACAACCTGGAAACTATATTCTAAAGGTAGGGGCTTTGAACACATGTAATTGACCCTGACAATTCAATACATTCCCTTTTTCTGGTTTCAAATATTAAATAATCATGGTCTTGAAAGTAATCAAACACTCTTCAAAACAATTTTTAAGGAACCCAGGGTATGATGTTTTTAAAAAGAGCTCAGAGAAATTTACACAACTTCCTTTGTAATGTATACAGTGTTTAACTATATGCTTTATTTAAACTAACTACTTTTCTTGCTTGATTTAACTGAGTCCCTTGTTAGCAATTTCACTTTTGCATCTCTAGAAGTAGGAGGGAATAACAGTATACAGTGAATAAGAAGTCTTTCATCATGGTATTTTTTGTTTGTTTGTTTGTTTGTTTGAGACAGGGTTTCTCTGTGTAACAGTCCTTGCTGTCCTGGAACTTTCTCTGTAGACCAGGCTGACCTCGAACTCACTGAGATCCACCTGCCTCTGTCTCCTGAGTGCTGGAATTAAAGGCATGTGCCACCATCACCACCCAGCTCACAATTCTTTTTGTTATGCAGGTCAGTGTAAACCCCAGCTACCTGGTGCCCGAATCAGACTACAGTAACAATGTTGTACGCTGTGAAATTCGCTACACAGGACACCATGCCTATGCCTCAGGCTGCACAATTTCACCGTAAGTATTATTTGGCAAGCTAGGTAATTTCTTTTATAAGGAGCTTTGCTCTTTATATTAGCCAAAAGACTGGGAAAGGCTTACAAGTTTTGTCACCTGGATTTATACAGCATCGGTGTTTGCTTCTACTACTATAGCTTCCTTGTAAGTAAAGCAAAACAATAATTAATTGTTGGAACCATGTTATTACTTTTGACAATAGTAGAGAAAAGTGATGTTTTACTCAAACTATAACTTAAACAGTGTTCACGTGGAAAGATGCAGTATTTATCTGCCAAGTTCTGCTGTGGTCCAGACCAACAAATTGCTCATTAAACAGTGCGAGTGAGCTTGTAGGAGCCACACCTATGGGCTTTCCTCTCTTTCCTCAATGCTCCCTGATGGGGATGCAAAGAAATTCAAAGCATTTTCCAAGGTACACTTTCATGTACTGGTTGCAAAATGTGTGTGGGATGTGTGTGTGTGTTTGTGTGTGTGTGTATGTGTGTGTGTGTTCCCTCTATAAATCCCTTAGTCCCCAAAACAGTTTCAGAATCTTAGAAGGAATCTCAGCCCATAAATATTAAGCAGAAGTTCTTTAGTGAAGAAGAATGTAGAGTAAGTTTGCCCGGTTGCTACCTGTTTTGCCTAACTCCTTCAAAGCTTTGCTTGCTTCATGTTATGCTAGTTGTGCCTTCCAAACAGTGAGAAGACTATGGGAGTAACTGAACACACACCATCTTTGCACTGATATTGCAGAGATACTGGTAGCTTAAAGGCACCATGTTACCTCACGCAGGACCCTTTTCTTACTTACATAACGGAACAGAGTCACTCTGTACTTTGTAAGCATTATCATATTATTAGAAGTAAATGAGGTTCATGACAGTTAAGAGATAATACTGGAAAATTACACTCTTCTGAACATGTCCACAGCACAGAAAACTTACCTAGGTCATTGGTCCACCAAGCATGGACTTTTTCTCAGCATCAATGAAGGCTCCATAATCTAAAATAATTTATCATAAAAATTAATATGTAGTTGATTCATTTAAGTTTTATATTTCTTAATAACTCATTCTCCATTTGCTTACTTACTCTCACTGTGTACTGTTTATTTAAAGTTCTAACCTGGTATTAGGGAGCAATGGTTACTTTTTAGACTTATTATAGCATTTTCTGAGTAGTCCATGTAAATTTCTTTAATGTTGTATCCTTCCTTACCCCAAATGGCCAGGGTCTAATTGCTTGTTCACACTATATATCCATGGCCAGGTAGAGGCCTGGTGCCTACAGTGTCCCACTCAACCCTTCATTCATGAATTACTTCGTCTCGACAGAAATATAGAATTGGCTTCAGAACAACATTTGAATTTGGCCTTAAGGACTCAGAACTACCAAAGCAAAGCTGAGGAAGGGCGTGTCTGGAGGCGTCAGAGTCACAGACAACTTCCTCGTGGAAGAGATTGCAGGCAATATTTGCAAAGAGACCTTCCAGTTGGGTTTGTCAACTGTGATCCGTTCAAAAGGACAAGTGAAGAACGAGCTAGGAATTCTGAGCTTCTTTCTGGAGGCCATGAAAACTATCTGACATTTTTGAGCAGGAAGTAAATTGCACGTAAAGCCATGTGGGCAGTGTGATGGTGAAGTGTGTGACCTCATGCTGCCATTATTGCCGTCCTTCCCTAACTCTCGTGGCATGTCACTCTTAGCTCACTGGTTGCTTCTCATGCCAGTCAGACATTTGACACCATTCTGGTGGGATGTAAAATCCACCCAATAATCTGGTATGTTCCCTTCATGTAGCCCTTTCCCTCAGTCTTCCTACATGACTTGGGCCCTTTTTACTTTAGCCATGCTACGTGCCTGGGCTTTCTCCTCACAGAAATTGTGGTTTAGAAATCGACGGCTTATCATTTGAATGCAAGTGTGTTTTTCCTTTTACAAGGACCAGTGATCAGCATTTCAACATGACAATACCTGGCTCATGGTTTTGTTCCTCTCTCTACCCATTAATGCACTGTTCTGCACCCAGAAGCAGGCAGAGAAGGAAAAATGCAAGATGGTGCAGAAGCCATGACTATGCCTCCTGGCTCATGTATCACTCTTGCTCCCTGGAATGAGCTCACCTGCTTTGGTGCCGGTTCCACAATTCCCACTTGACTTTTCCTTCTTTCAGTTTTGCTGTTTGTTTTGCCTTTTAAACATCCAGACTGTGGACATCAGACATTTACTCCATACTATTGACAGATTGCATATTCCTTTCCTCCAGTCACTGTTAAATCATGTTCCAAACATAATTTTGCAAGATGATTATTGCCGAGGCCGAGGAAAATTGCTACGTCAAGTTCTGAAAAGGCCTACCAAAATCTTATGTGTTATGCTCATTCATGATGTTATCCTGCTAATGACTTGTTTTGTGTGCTCTCTTAATACAGGTATTAGAAAGCAAGCCCAACTCCCATTGGATAAAGCAGTGCCTGGTGTTTGGAAATATGAAAAACATAGGTTAGCTTTTGTAGGAAGGACTTACATATTTTAAAAGGCAAACAACAAGGAAATTTTGTTCGGATTCTCTCACAACAACTAGCATAACTGGATCTTGAACGTTCAAATCAGCATTATTTGGGGAATTTTAAATACTTATTCATGTTCTTTGTGAATTAACTGTGTTTCAATTTTTTTAGGTGCCTATGTGGCTCTTTCAAAGAACCCCAGATTTCATATTATAATGCAAAGGGAAAATGGCATTTTAATAAATGAGCCATAATTTGAAGTGATTATTTTCTAAAGTGCAGGAACCAGTGAAGCGAAAATGATGGGGTTATATTTGACTCAATGTAGATTGATTTAAAGATGATATTCCTACTGTGTAAGCAGGAATGGATACATTTGGTGCTGAAGAAAGGTCAAATACATAATGGTCGTCATGAGAAATTACTCTTTAGCAGAGAGATGGCAATATATGTGTATTCAGTTACATCCCTATATAAATTTATGTTTACATTTTCAGATTTACTAGATAATTTCCCTTCTGTTTAGTGCTTAATTTTACTCCAACTTGAGTCAGCTTCTGTTTTGGAATGAAGTAGATAATTCCAAATTCCTGGCTGGTATTTGCTAATATTCCCCTCTACACTTAATCTTTCTGTGGGCGGAAATGTCTAATGTGGCCATCTTCACATGACCATTGTGGGGATTAGCGACAGAGGGAAATCATTTCGATGACGTGGGATCAATATAGAGCTGATATACCCTGCAGCATATCTTACCGTTGGCAAAATTAAGTCACTGCTGACATAGAGATTACACAGTGAGTCTCTAACACCACAACCGCCTTTAAAATACTGTAAAAAAAATACTGGAAAACCTTTTTGGGATGTTTTTTAAACTCTAGTATTCTTCTAAAATGTTCAGTTATTAAGGGGAAGGCTAAAAAGTGAAATCGTTTCTAATAGATGACCTAGTGTGTGAAACACAGGACCATCATCCTAGGTTCTTTAGGCATTGGCCGTACATGTTTTTGTGTATTTACAAAAGACACTCCGAATTAGCGAAGCACATAGCATTGCATACTTGAGAGGCTGGCGGAAAGAAAGAAACAGGTACTCTCTGCGAAACACGGACTGTGTGTCACCATGAGACTGCTATGACCTTACTTCAAACTGTGAAACTGTGCAGCAGTTGAATTTGGAAACTCTTTCATTCAGAAGGTGCAGAAGAAAATCAAGTTAGACTTTTAAGTTCCTGGTGCTTAAGCTGAAGTTTTCCTTCATTAACCAGCATTAAAATTTCAAGTAAGGTAGCTCCTATGCCAGAATGTGTCAGGCAGACCTTTCTCAGCGAGCTGGAATCCTGTCTTATATGTCACAGAGTTGTAAGGGTAACCATTACTAATCACCATACTGTACTCACGGCTGCAGGAGCAGGTGAGAGGGGCCAGAGAGGGGCAGTTGCCAAGAGCAGATAACGCGGTACACATGATTCTTATCCGCCTGAGTACACACTTACCCATAAGTATATAAAGACAGAACTTGGATTGAGCTGGTATCTGATCAATGGGATTGCTTCTTTGATGTACCTCTTTGCCTTAGATTGCCTTTCAGTTTTAATACTGTAGAATGATCCTTTCAAATTATAATCATTCTGATAGAGATATTTTAATATGCGTGCTTTTAAAAACAAAACAAAAACTACTGTCAGTATCAATACTGAACCAGGCTGGCATGCAGAGATTTCAGATCTCGTCTCACCAAGGTTCTTAACTCTATAAGAAAGTAGGCTAATAATATGACTTTTAGATGTTTAGGACAATAATTTCAAGGAGAACTTTATCTCTTAGTCATCGTCAGGGGAGGGACAGGATAAGCCAAGCACTTACTTAATAGACATTGGAAAACAAAGACTGTCCCTAACCTTACTAAGTATGAAAATTAGGCTCAACTTATTTCATTTTTAACTGTTAAAAATATATCTATAGAATTTAAAATTTAAACACTGCTATTTGTCATGGCCATACTTTATTTTTCAAAACATAAGTTAAAAATTACTAATTGTATACATGTATGTATTTCTAGTAATTAAAATATGTTTAAACCCATGAAATGTCTGCCTTTTAAATGTAATTTGGAATTTTTGGTTGATTTTCTTTCAATTAAGAGGCTGTTTATTCCTACACAGTTCTGTCCTTTCCTCAATTTTAAAATGCATCAGAATGATTTGTAAAGACCAACACAACCCTTCATATATTTAACCCTTGGGTGTCTGTTCTCTAAATGACCACCAAGTTCATTGATAATTAGTTTGTTAAGAATAATGATAAAAACTACAAGCTAGTCTACTAAACTCTAAATTTACAAAGAGAAGAAATGAAAATGACAGAAGGAACACCAAGGACTGAAAAGAAACGTGTTTTTACATTAAAGAGAAATAAGAAACAACATAGTTAAGTCAACTCTTTGCCATCTAAGTAATATCATGATATTGAGATAACAGATCCCATCTCCAGTGGGACTGTGGCATATGTTGCCTAGTTCCAGAAAATCTTTATGTTCAGAATTTAGAGGATATGTAGTTCACTAAAAGTTTTCCACTTCTGATCATTAATCTTCACCAGATTGTATGAAAATACTAAAGTCTTAGTCAGGAAATATTTTAGAAATCATTTTACTTATAGTACATTAAGTATAATGACCCCCTTTATGCATGCTTCCTATTTGAATTTACATACACAATTTTAAAAAATCAACCATTTATATTTCATTCTCAGATTTCCAAAGGTGTAGGCCATTTTGAAAAGCTGAAATGGTGCTGAAGTATCTTAACTTGAATGTAAAATGCATTTAGTCTTAGACCATGGGATACAGACATTTAATGTATAACTGCTTGCGGCACAGTAGGTCACATGTCATTTGGTATTAGAATGTCGATAATGAAGGTTTAATTTCTCCCATTTTTTTTCCTGGAACTTTTGTTTGTAAAAACATTTGTAACTTGTCTGAGGAGCTTTTATTTTAAATGCCTAGATACAGGCTTTATACTGCATTATCACCCCCTTTTTATTATGTGCTGTAACTGCATGATTACATAAAAACGCCTAGAGAAATGATTTCAATTGTCTAAAGTGGTCATTTGCTGTTACCTACAAATAAATATCTGAATTTAATTTTTGGTTAAAACATTAAAGCCATGTATATGGTTGATATGTTTGTTTGAGTGCCTTTGCTATTTTTGAAACTACAATGTCATTACATCATTTTCCCTTTCCACCCTCCAATCCCTTACCTCGCCCTCTCTCAAATCCATGGCCTTTTTCTTTAATTATTTTTAGTGTTACACACACACACACACGCACGCACACACACACACACACACACACACACACACACACACACACACACACACACACGTGCACGCAGATTCCTAAATATATAAATACAATCCTCTCACTCCATATAATGTTACCTCTATGTATATAATCTCAGAGCTGACCACCTGATATAGATAACAAGTTGGGGCTTTTCCCAGTGGAAGGTCATTTCTCCTACTCTCAGCAGTCCCCAGCTGTGCATAGTTCTTTCTCTAGAATTTGGACCCTGCAAGCTTCCCTCTTTCCATGCTAGCATGTCCATTGGTGTCATCGTTGTTCTGGTCTTGTTTAGGTAGCCATGGTGATGAAACTTCACGGGTGTAGCATCTCTGAAATTTCTAGGAAATACAGTCTTACAGAAAACTCCCTGTTTCTCTGGCTCTTACAGTTTTACCATCCCCTCTTCCACAATGATCCCTGAGACTTAGCTGCAGGAGCTGTGTTGTGGTTTCATCAATTGCAAATGAACACCACAGGATCTCTTGTTCTCTGCATTTTGGTCAGTTGTGTTTTTTATTTTTATTTTTTGTAATGGTCTGCATCTAATGTAAAGAGAAGTTTCTTTGATGAGGGGTAAGACCTACACATAGTTGTGGATAAAGGGATAACTATTCAGAATGTAGCTAAGAATTGTGATGGTATCAGGGATGGTTTCTTTCTTGTGGTGGACTTAAGTTCAGTTAGGGAGCTAGTGGTTACTGCCAAGATATTCATGGCACTGTTGCATGATAGGGTTATTGTGCTATTCAGGTTGCTGAGGTTTATAGTAATCATATCTGGGCAACACTTACCTCCCTTGGAAGCTTGCATGGTGTCTTCTGGTTCCATAAAAGCTAGTTTGCAGAGGGGGGCCTTCAGGCCAAGTCCAAGTCTCAGAGAACTGAGGAAGCCACAGAAGGAAAGTTTGTAGCTTCTAAGAGGTTGGCTTATGAGGCTTAAGAGTAGACAATCTCTCTATATCACTAAGAACAAGTCCAAGCAGAAGGTAATCCTGCGTAAGCTTCAGTAGCTTGAGTATACCACAAAGCTAACTGATCTAAGTGGATACAGTAGCAACAGATTTTCCATACACACACACACACACACACAAATACAGAAAGATGCCATCAAGGACTTGAAGAGGCAGAGATGGGAGAAACGAAATGCTTGGCTTAGAAACTTCAGAACAGATAATACTTTTGTTATGGGGGTAATGGAGCTGCTGACTTAAGATTGAAACATTTTTCTGTGTTCATTTGCCATTCTGAAAATCCTAGAGCCCTATGGACCAACAGAATCTAGGTAACGCACATCTGTTTAAAATATGACTTCTTAATACTGTAAACACCCCATAGAGCAATTCCTGAGAAATAAAAAAACAATCACACAAAACATCACTCCTCACTGGCAACACACCTGGTCCCTCAAGAGCTGTGATGCTCATACACACTGAGATATACTGGAGTGTTCCGTGCTTGTGAGCACATTACCCGTTTTGCAGTTCATGGATAAAGGAGGAATTTTAACTTTTAAGTCTCATTGTTTCAGCAACATTTCTAAATCTGTCACTGCGATAAACATGGAGTCATGAGATGGCCCTGTAAAAAACAAAAATCTTCTGGAGAAATTCCACTATCCTATCCTGGATGTCAGTAAGGGTGTTTGTGAGGAGGATGTCAAAGTAACCCCAACTTAAGGATATGGGAGGTCAAAATAACCTCAGCGGGATTGTGGAAGGAGTTTATTGCACTCTTCACAGATGATTCCCAGAAGCTCCAGGCTTCAGTGAAAGGACAATTGCAGATGTAGAAATATTGAGAAGCAGAATTAGAAGAGGAGCTTGTAGATGTGGCTGTAATGCCGCAATTTTATTATGGGGCATTAACAGACGGGGAGGATGGATGATCAAGGATGGTAGGCTTGTTCTTGGGGTAATATTTACTGCTAGTTGAAGATGTCGTGAACATCGTTGAAATGGTCACAAAGAATAAACCAGCTGACAAAGTGCAGGAACTATATATAATTCCAGTTTTGTGAATGGTCCCAGAGCGGGTGAGATGCTATGAACCAGCATTGCCTGTTACAGAGAAATCACTCATGAACCAGAGTCAAGCAATATGGAAAATGTCACTGTTTTCTTATTTGAAGAAATTTCTACAATCACTTTCATCTTCAACAATCTCCACCATGATCAATTAGCAACTATCAGTAAGGACCTCCCAATAGGACAATTATTTCCAACCCACTAACGGTTAAAATAATTGTTAGAATTTTCTGCAATAAAGTATTTTAGAGTTATGTGTACTTTAGATATAATGCATATTTCATAGACTACGGTTTATATAAGATAGCTCTTACATGCATGGGGAAGCCAAGGGACGTGACTCACTTTATTGCGTGATGTTCTATTGTAGTGGTCTGGAACAAAGCACAATTCCGCTCAGGCATGCCCCCTAGCACATAATACAGTGCGAATGCTGTGTCAATAGCAGCTACCAGGCACTAGTTAGAGAATCACGACGAGAAAACTAAGTCATCCAGATTCAGTACAGACTCTTATTTTCCAAATATTTTCCACCTGAATTTGGTTGAGTGGGGGAATGTAGAACATGTAAGTAAGGGAATTCCAGTTTCACAAGATACCAAAATGAAAAAGAATTTCTTAACAAACCACGTCTGGCAAATGTTATCTCTCCAGTGGAGGTTTCAGCATGTATTTCTGTCTGGGAAATTCTGCAAAGCTCTGCAGTAAGACACCACCATCTCATTCCTTCCATCTTTTCTCACATTTGATTTTTTTTATGTTTTGTATTTTGTGGCATTTACCCCACCCGACTGTTTTTGTTTAGAAGATGGTGGGAAGTATTCATGTTAAATAATTGTAATTGCACATATAAAATCTTTTCTAAACGAATGTATGGTGGTGTCAGCATCTGAGCTGTGGGTATGGGTTTCTGAAGCTTATCAATTTGCAATTTGTTTTGTATCCTTAAATTGTATAGATAAAGTAGGGCCCCTTGAATGGGAAGGACTACAAAGCTTGCTTTCTTCTTAAGAAATATGAATTAGGCCAGGCGGTGGTGGCGCATGCCCTTAATCCCAGCACTCGGGAGGCAGAGGCAGGCAGATGTCTGGGAGTTCGAGGCCAGCCTGGTCTACAAGAGCTAGTTCCAGGACAGGCACCAAAACTACAGAGAAACCCTGTCTCGAAAAACCAAAAAAAAAGAAAAAGAAATATGAATTATACCTATTTATCAGATGATTTGACTACTTTGGTACCCCTTATTAAATGTTTTCCTCTTCAGATCTTAGCTGTGGATAGCATACATAGGGAACCAATCATTTTCTTCATGGTCCTTTCATTTTGTACATTCACTATTTTACACTGTGCCCAATTGTGCAATTTTTTTTCTTTCTTTAAAGAGGGCACCAGACCCCATTACAGATGGTTGTGAGCCACCATGTGGTTGCCGGGAATTGAACTCAGGACCTCTGGAAGAGCAGGCAATGCTCTTAACCTCTGAGCCATCTCTCCAGCCCCCAATTGTGCAATTTTAAGTGAACTTCAACTAAATGTTAGTAATCATTACAGGAGGCAGGGAAAAGGAAGGTTCGAGTGAATAATTGGGAAGGAAGGGTGTGTATTATATCCACAACTTTACTTTCTGTGGCTTCAGTTACTTGTGGTCATTCATGGTCCAAAAATATTAAATGGGAAATTCCATAGATAAACAATTCGTATGTTTTAAATTATGCACCATTCTAAGTAGCATGGTGAAATGTCATGCATTCCTGCTTCTTCCTGCCCAAGACACAAATCATGAGGTTTTTTTCCAGCACACTCACACTGTATGCTATTTGCTCCTTCATTGCTTGAAAAGAGTCTTGGTTGCAGTGTCTATGTTCAAGGAACACTTATTTTAATACTGGAAGGTGTTATGAAAGCTTCCCATGGAGAGAAGCCAACAAGTTCTACCCAACTGTAAGCCCATGAACCACAATGACTAGCATGGCAAGATATCCCTAAAGGTACAAGAGTGCCACTCATATCTTGGTGGTACCCAACAGCTATCCAATTGGACTTGAAGCTCACTCAATAGGAGGCATTTCATGCCTGGTACTAGAAACAGCCAACCACACAAGATGAGTGCGGTCATGGGTGGTAGAAGAGAATCTACAACTTTCAAGTTACTGAGCATACTCAGACATGAGAGTAGTTCTTATCTCTTATCAAAGAAATTTTTCTTTGCACAGGAGACCCTTATAGAAAACCACATCCAATCAAGATGGAGAGAATAAGTGATCGTGTGTTATCAAGCCCTTGCTGGAAGCTTCATTTATGATACTTCAATAATATGGCTGCTTACACATGATCTGGACAAATATAATATCATTAGACATGCTAACATGGAAAGGGGAGCAATCTCATGGAGTTCTGATCCTATTCAAAGAGCTATCTGCAACCAATGAATGCTGAGAATGGGAGAAATAGTCTTCCTCAGGAGTAAATTCCCTGATTGGTTATCCAATACCAATTAGTCAGCCATAAAATCATATTCATACAAGTAACACTAAATAAACTAAACACATTGCATTTGTGTATATATATAAACATATATATATATATATATATATATATATATATAACAATTTTTTAAAAAAGAAAAAATAGAGCCACATAATCTTGGTGCATGAAGGACTTGGTCTTCACCACCCAGTTTGTGAGCCAGAAAGAAAATCCAACCATTTGTGGCTTCAGCTCAAAAAGTCCAGGGAAGGCAGTTAGTAATTGGTCTGTTTCGTGGAAACTGCTGACACAATGTTTTTTGATTTTGTGACTGGCCTGTAAGGAGTCAAGTAATTGAGCTTTTGTAACCACCAAAGCAAATGAGGTGGGGTGCAGTAGCAGAGTGATGATTTTCCCCCCAAATTGCATCTCACATGACTGTAAGAGAAAGTTGGGGAGAAGGCAACGACCACCCAGAAGGGGGTAAATAAGAAGATTCTTGGATGACAGCAAACCACCTTTAGTGAAAAGATCAATATAACCCACAGTTTAGAACCCACCTCCAAATGTTCTCTAATCTGCTCAATTCGATGGGACTTTATTAAGAGAAAACTCATGTTCTCTGGTCTGTATCTATATACTTCTTCTCCTCTTCTCTCTTAAGTTCTCTTGCTGGCAGGTCTAGATAGTGGGATATTCCCATCTCATCCTTCATGATTCCCTGAAGCTTACTAGAGCATCTTGGGAAGGAAGCCCATCTCACACATTAGAGAGCATCTCAGTTCCTTCTCAGGCAACCACTCACACTAGAGCTCCAAAAATGAGGGTCAATCTAAAGAGAAAAGAAAGAATACAGAGGAAAAAGAGATTCTTTTACGTTTTTTTGTTCTTCTGATAGTTCACTATCCCCACTGACCCTCGCTATCACCTCTTTCTCATGGTTTCTCTAAAGGGATGTGTTCATCTATGCCTTACTGCTACTAATTACAATGGGCTCAACCTAGTCCTAGATCCTATGGAGGGGCTGTAGTCCAATTGTACCATAAGGAAGGAAAAGTATGCTTGGAGACAACCAAAGAAAGATGGCAAAGTTTTGATGAAACTACAGGGTAACAGTAAGCTTGAGAGAAGCAGGCAATCAGCTATATCTGCTGGACCCCCCCAACTCCCCCACTGACATTGCTCCCTGTGGTATTCTTACCACCTTTTAATTCTAGGTGCAGGGAAGCTTACTCATGGCTGATTTTGAGGTGAGGCAAGCAGTACACAAAGTTTGCCCATGCGCCCTGAGTGCTTCTGAAACTGAGGCTAAGAGCCTCTGCATTAAGCATGCCTTGCAGTCCACAGTTTGGTGGGGGGGAGGGATGGAGGCCATAAGGATAAAATGCATGGTACATATAGTGTGACTTCTTAGCCAGTTTATGAAGTTTGCTGTCCAAAGGAATACAAATGAGCTAAGGTGTATCAAGGGCCCAAGCTAGCCAGAGATGCCCTTTAGTCCACAGGGAGTTACTGTTACTCTTTTGGATTTTGAGAAGTCTTACCAGTAGCTGGACCCACACACCCTTATTCCCTCCAACTCCTTCATGATTTCCTCAGAGGAATACTTCTAAGGGAGGCATGGAAAAAGTACAAATTCTCTTTTTCTCTCTCCTCATACGGAGTTGCACAACACAGCTCCAGGAAATCCCGTGGGACCTTCTTTCTCAATGTTCTGGCAGCTACTGTCCAGTGAGAGTTCTTTAACCTCAAGCACTCCTGTCATTTGAACTCACTTTTAAAAAATATCCAAGGCTTAGATTTGTCCCATGAGAATATTCTGGATCTTCACTCAAAATCAATACTTTCACCTTTGCTCTACTGCAATCACTTTAGATGGCTATGGTCATCAGGTAACTCTGGCTGCACCAGGGTAGCCGTTCTGCTGAAGAGCCTCATGATCTTGTCACTGAATTTGGGATTGTGCTTTGGGATTGTGATGATATTTTGTTTGTGATCTAACAAATAAAACTTGCTTGAGGACCGGAGCACAGAGCTAGCCACAGAGGCTGGGCAGTGGTAGCACACACCTTTAATCTCAGCACTCGGGAGACCGAGGCAGAAGGATCTTTGCTCATTCAAGGCCACCCTACGCTAAATGAATTTGATCTGTTCTAAAAGAGAAACAGAGCTCACCCAAAGGTGATCCCAGTACTTGGGATTACATGCCTTTAATCCCAGCACTAGAGAGGTAAAGTCAGGAGTGATGTGGCTGGGCAGAGAGAGGAATGTAAGGTGGGAAGAGACAGGAGCTCAGTGTGACTGAAGCAGTCTGAGGCAGCAGTCAGTCTGAAGCAGTCTGAGAACATGATCGGCCTTCTAGTCTGAGCATTGGTAGAGGCAAGAACTCTAGTCGTTTGTTGGCTGCTCTTCTGCTCTTTTTCTCTCATCCTTCAGCTTTCACCCTCTTATAGCTGACTCTGAATTTTTATTATTAGTACCATTTAGACTCTACATGAGGTAATTCCAAAAATACCAAGTCATGTGCTCTTCTAATATAAGAAGCCTGCTTTTGTCAAATGAAATCATACATAAGATAACAAAGCCAGTATGTTGAATAGCTAGTTAAAGGGAAGTGTGGTACCACCATGGTGAATCAGATGTACACTAAATATTAACTATCTAACTGTCTTTACCATGGTCTATACAGAGATTTACTCACCATATTACTGTCTTCTTACAACTATGCAGAAGAAATTAATCAGGAAATTCCTAATTACTGAAAAGTTCCAAGAGGTTAAGTCATTACTCAGCTTCAAAGACAACACAGATAAATATGTTAACAGTTAATGTACATCTAATGGGTTAACTAGACACAAGATACAAAATACTTTAAACCTGTTGGGAACCATAACTAGTCTTTGCAGAAGATCATAAAAGATCATATATATATATGTACATGTATATATGTGTGTACATGTATATATATATAATATATCTATATAAATCTTGGAACAGGGCTCATTTGAAGAAATCTTAAATTATTTGCTGAATAAATAAGCATACTAGTTCATTTATATGAAGACTGAGCACGACACATAGCTATTTCAATAACATTACCTTTTAATGTAACCAAGGAAGTGAGAGTACCATGATAAAACATTTCAAGAAACTTAAATGCTCTTGTGCATTAATTAATTAAAGTTGAGTGACAGGGGTCTCTGTGACCACCAAAGCCAGCGAATATTGACCTGTGAGAGAAAGAATGCAATTCTGTTCAGCACAATTCAGCAGCCAGTGCTGGCTCAAACTCTAAGAGTCTGATATCGGGCTGTTTATTTTAGACATATTTAAACACAGAAAATTTTAGAAAAAATCTTTCTGGTGATAATTAGCTCAATCCACGTGCACATCAAAACTCTTAAGTACAATTGACATCTTCCATAAAGATAGGCTCTCTAAATTAACTCTGCAAACAGAGTCAAGATAACCAAGCTCATGATAAGGCTCTGGAGGAGGATGACTCTATAGATTGACTGAGACAAACAAGTTCAAGATAAGGATCTGGGAGAGCTGGGTGGCCTGGCTGCTTATGTAGTGCAAAGGTCACCAGGCTATTAGCCACATCCCTTCCCAGGCATCTGGGTGGAAAATAGAGTATACGTCTCTCCCTCTGAAGAGACAATCCAGTGTGCTTAACATTCCTGGTTCCCCTAATGCCAATCTGTGAGCACAAGAACCTGTGTGTCTTCTGCACTCGAGGAGTGCATATAATAATCAAATTTAAAAGCAAATATACATATGAAGTGTTGGCAGATAAATTTAACCATTAGAGTTGTGTATATAAGTGCTACTTTCTATTGTTACTATAACACAAATGATGAGGCTTCCTCTATAGATTCGACTTTAAATCTGATCTACTCAGAAAACGAGCCTTGATGATTTAAAGAGAGCCAAACCCTAAAGGTTCATACCTTGAGAATGCTGGATGATTCATTGAATGAGACTCTACTACAATGCAATAAATGTTCAGTAGTGCTTTACTCTGATTTATTGGAAAAATAGAAGTTGTGTTTTCCTCTTTAAAGCTTTCTTCCATATTCTAGGTTGACCCCAGCAATAGCTCGCACCACTTTCTGAGTATTTCAAACGTAAAAGAAACTAGAAGGAACAATGTGATAAGTCTCAATTAGCACCCGAGTCACCATTAGCAGTGATTGGGTCAGTCACGAAGTTCCTAAGATTCCTTACTTCTCAAATCTCTTGCTCACTCTATTATTTTAAAATAAATATAGGATACTGCACGATTTTATCAAATTCTTCAGTGCATTGTTTTTCATGGTTAGGAGGCTTTAAAAACACCACATTATCATCTCACCTAAAAAAAAATTAATACCTTGAGTTAGAGGCTAGCCTAGTCTACATAATGCGTTCTAGAACAACCAGGACTGTTGTACAGAGAAACCCTATCTCGAAAAAACAAAATAAAACAAAAACCCACTTAATACTATGACTTTCTTGTTACTTAATTAACACTTACCCAATACTATCAAATAGTATTATATATATTTATATACCTATACATACTAGGTATTTGATAGTATGTATATATATTTCCTTTCATTATCTTTTAAAACTATTACTTTAACATATAAAGTCATTTTGCTTGAATCAGAATTAAACAATGTTCATACATCAAAACTGTTTATTACATGTTTTATGTAGATTTTCCATTTATTATTTTCATGCTGATGGTACCTGGGGGAAATGGATAATTTTGTCCTATAGAATTCTCTGCCATGTATTTTGCTAATCACAACTTGTGGTGCTCTTGAACACAGCCTTTCATTCTTTATAGTTGCTATGAAAGAGCATATCTAGAGGTTTCACCAGTTGAAAAGTTTAAACTAAGAGCAGGAAGTCCTGGTTAGAGACACCCTTCTCTTCAGAACTGTACCATGCACAGATGCCCGATGTATCTGGGGTTAGGACTATTGGGCCCACTGAAGTAGTCTGATACTTCCATTATAAAATTCCACATCAGATTTTCACCTACTCATTTTGTTAGTTATTAATGACCACTGTTATATTCGTTGTCATAATTAGTGTTGTTTTAAAGTGCTAAAAGTGTTTCATAGCAGCATCTTTGCTTTTCTAATGTGAATGGAAGTATTCTTTGATTGGTGTAATTTATTAAGTTAACTAAATTTAAAATGTAACCCTGATGATAGACTATGTCCTCCTTTCAGTAACTTGAGAGCATTCTGGAAGCTCATGAAAGACCTTCAAGGTGCTGTGTTCCTTCCTAAGAAAAGCAAAAACATTGTTTTTGGAGCCGTTTTTGTCCTGTGTGAGTGTGTATTTTTCCCCCATGATAGTCAAGTGTAATTTTAACCTTCCACAAATGATCTGCTGATTTGAAATATCATGGGAAAAATTTGACCTAGAACATCTTAAGAAAGGTTGGTTACTGGAAAGACAGGCTAAGGACACTTGGCAAGAATGCAAGATGGCTCTTACATTCTTTCCTCTTCCTCAAGTCTTTTATTTTTAATTTGGTTCTGTTTCTTGTGAACTAATTTTCAGGCACCTTGAATACCATCCAAGGTCTTTCTTCTAGCTACACCGGCCCACTTCACAGGCTTTTACTCATGAGCTCCATCAGCCAAAGCACACAGGTGATTACTTCCCTTGGACCTGCTACCTCCCCGGGAGTAAATACCTGCCTCTTAGAGAAGCTCCCCACTGCTCTCCCCCTCTCTCTCTGCTTGTTTCTTTTATACACAACTCCATTACATAACTTTTCTTAAACTTACTTACTTATCTAATACCTTATCTATTTAGTTTTAAAAATAAATGTCCTTTGAGAAATATATAAATACATCCCCACATAGAATTTAAAATATTTATTTTACTAAATATTTTCAGCACTATATTTTGACCCTACTCTAACCTCTCAACTCTAAGAATACAGAGGCAGAGGCTGGAGAGATGGCTCAGGGTGTGCCTGCTCTTCCACAGAGTTCTACTCCTGGCACCCTTATCACAACTGCCAGTGACTTCAGTTCAAGGAGTTGTGATCTCTCTTATGGCTCCATAGGCACCCACACATGTGTCATATTGTCATATAGTACATATAATACATGTGACATATAGTACACATAAATCTAATCAAAATCAAAGTAAATTTAAAAAACACTAAATAAAAGAAGAAGATCAGAAAACAAGTCCTTATTCATATGTGGCCACACAAGTTCTTGAAATCATACATAAGGCCTTTTCTTTTTCCCTTATTACCTTCAAAAGGACAAATAGAATTAGTTCTTGGAGAAAGGCAAGAGAGAAACAATGGAGAACATGAGAAGAGAGAAAGAAGAAAAAACAAGAGAAAGAGGTAGGTAGGAAGAGGAAGGGAGGGAAAGAGGGAAGGAAAGGGAGAGAGAGAGAGAGAGAGAGAGAGCAGCAGAGCTGAAGTTTCTCCCATCTTCATCTGTGGGGAGCCTGTCAATCAACAGGCTGAGGTGAGTTAAAGGAACAAGGGCAGCTTCTATGATGACAAGGACATAAATCAAAACCTTAACTAAAGTAGAACAAAACCAGTACAAATCCCACAACCAGTAAGAAGTGGACTGTGGTAGATTATATATTAATTTGATTTCCTTCCGTTTAGCTTTCTATAACTACCGTATTTCTTCTATCTCTAACAGCACTGGCTTGAACTTTCTGAATGCTAAAGTAAAGTGAAAATGGTAACGATGGCTAGCCTAGGTTTATATAAATCTCCCCCCCCGTCAGCTTACTTTAAGTAATAGTGTTTCATCATAGCAATAGTAACCTTAACTAAGACACCAATGTACTGGTACTTGGATTGATCAATATCAAGACAAAAAGGAGAATAGTGCCAATTGACATTGGTTGGGATTGAAGAGGAAGAAAAACGATATTAATTTCATCATTATTAGCAAAGGCATTAAGGAAGCAAAGGCACTAGGGAAAACCTTGATAAACACGAGTTAAAGAAAAAACCAGGCCCTCCCCTGCTTCTGTCCAGGTTCTGGGAACTCAGCACACTCACACCTCTGCATTCTGTCTCCAGCCACACTGGTGCTGAGATGCAGTAACGAGGAGCTGCCGCAGAGGCCTTCTGTCGTGAAATGGCCAGAACGCTTACAGTCTCATCTCTCACTGAACGTCTGATGATCTTTCTTCTAAAGCAATTGAGTATTATTAGCATATGTAAAAATCACAATTATAAGTGGCAAAATTAATATTATGAGAGAATCACTTACAGATGCAAAAGCTCTTCACAGAAAGAAAGACAATGTGGTTGGTTCAATATTTCTCTACGGAAAGACAGAAAATCAGGAAAAAAGGAATTTTCCTAGTGATCGATAATAGTATTGTGGGCAAGCAGCACTAAAATAGAGGCGATTCTCTGAGAGGTCAAAATGAAAGGATTTAACACTGTTTGTCATTGCTTAAAGTCATAAAGCAATGATGCTGAAGCCTAATTTGCAACTAAAAAGTTTATAAATATGAACACATGCACGCAGAAGAAAATGTAGTGGAGAGATTCCTGAGGCAAATGCATTGATTGGTTGGCATGTAGAGTTATTCAGTTGAATTTGGATTTTAAAACAAAACATTTTAAAACTTAAAGACTGATATCCTAAAGCAATTATGATGTAGAGGCAAAGGAAGATAGAAAGACATTTAAAAAATAATTATAAAAAGGGCACAAAATGAAAGAACTACTAGCTTAGAAATCATGATGAACCACAACTTCCGAGGGGTTAAAAGGGTCTACAAAGACAAGAAGTAGTATCCCACTTAAGAAAACTGATGAATAATTAATCTAGGAAAAAATGTAAGGAATAAATATGAAAAACAATGTTTGAGTACACTGCTAAAGTGGCCAAGACCTTGAGACAAGATGGGCCATTGGCATAGAGGAAAATAGATTATTCATTTTACTAAATATTAATATTATTAATTATTAAGTTTGCTAAAGGGAAACAGCAAGAAAATGGTCCCTAATGACACACTGTTGTACCCATAGATCAGAGCATCGCTAAGCCCTCACCTGAGAAGTTATTTCTTACAGTAAATGAAAAATATCCAATGACTAATTACTGAAAAATGTCCAAAGATCAAGAGACCTTGGGTCACTTAGCCCTAAGTTGGATGTTTTCATCATATCCCTCTCTTCAAATCTCTTCTACTCGGACGAGAAGGCTGAGAAATGGTAAGAGCCAGAGATGATGGATAACTTACAGGAAACAGCATCTTCCAGACACAACATTGCAATGCACATATGAATACACTGAGATTGCTGACAGCATGCGCAAGACCTACACAGGCTCAAGTCAAATGGAATCCCAGCACTGAGAAGGGGAGGTGCACATGAAGCTGCGCCCCTAGCCAAGAAGCTATCTGAAATTCATATTTGCTGGGAAAGGGAAATCAGTTTTCTCCAATGAACTGTCACTGAGTATATCAATGGCACTGCAGAGCTGGCTGCAGGTCTAAGAGTAGTTGGCCTCTATAAAGTGAACTCTGTGTATTTTGTGTGTCTTTTATTTTATTTGGGTGTTTTTTTTTTGTTCTGTTGCTTATCTGTTGGTTTATTTTGATTTTTTTTTTGAGAGAGAAAGAACATGCAGTTGAGCAGGTAGGAAAATGGGGAGGGACTCAGGGAGTTGAGAAAGAGAAAAGATTATGATGAAAATATATTCTATGAAAAATATTTTTAAAGCCAACCAGTACAAAAAATTGTGTTTGAAAACAAATAAGTTAAAAATTGCATACATAACTTAAAATTTTCATTGCTTACATTTAGATAAGTAAATAAAATACACACAATTGATGAAGTGGCTATATCTTAAGAAAAAAATTGATTTTATATAAAAGTCTAAATTTTCATATTTAGATTTTTATATAAAATCTAATAGAGAAAAATATAAAAAGTGGTCTACATGTAAAGAAAATTAGATATTTCTTTCGTCTTTCTACAAAATCTTTTGTTTCGTGAGACAGGGTTTCTCTGCAGCTTTGGAGCCTGTCCTGGAACTAGCTCTTGTAGCCCAGGTTGGTCTTGAACTCACAAAGATCTGCCTGTCTCTGCCTCCCGAGTGCTGGGATTAAAGGCGTGTGCCACCACTGCCTGGCTTTCTACAAAATCTTAAAATTTATGTATTTATAATTATATATTTAACAAAACTTGGATCAGGCAATGGAAAGAAATTTTAACATTAGAAAGAATCTTGTAAGATCATTAATATTTTAGATGACATAATTCTTAATTTTAAAAAATAACAGTAATAGCTGAGTAAATAAAAAATCTGAGTGTTGTGTAAGGTGGGTGAGAAAACCATCCATCTACAGAAGTTCATAGCTTTTATGTACATCAACAACAACCAGTTCAAAACTAAAAAATAAATTCATTTACAACATAAAAAAAATCATTTTTTAAAAGAAATCCAAACAAACCAGGAGAATTAATACTGATTCATGGCAAGCAAAAGGTTAATTCTTTCATCATAAAAACTCCTATGGACTGACTAACAACAGAAAGGATCAAGAACACGAAGTAAATAACTAAAGCCACACAGCTTACAGAAACGCAAACAAATGGTCACCCTGACATTTTTCATCTTATCGATAGCAACCTACAAATGGGTTCTGAATGTGGGTCAGTCACCATGCTACCTTCGCTTCTTTTTGTTACTCTGCTGAGTGCTCCCTAGAGGACCAACTTTCCCCTGTAATCCTCCATGCCATCACTTCCTCTCTTACTTTTATTTCCCACTGTTATTATCTATAGATCTAGATCCAACCCACTTTCTCTCTCAGTAGATTATTTTAATAGCTTCTAATTCATAGTTACTGCTATTCGATCCCATCTGATAGGATGAAAACACACACGTGTGTGTCTAACTGAGTACCTATCACATACTGTACTGTGTTCAAAGGTGGGAGATAGCAAAAAGAAAACATGTTCCTGTTCTCACAAAGTTTCTGCTGTGGAGGAAGGTGTTGGAAATCTTATCAAATTACACAAGGGTGGTAACTGGCTCAGGAATAATCAATTAACCATTGAACAGAAGCCTGTAAGACTGAGGGAACCATAGCTGTCAAATGCAGAACGTAACTCCACCACTGAAGAAATTAAATTCTAGGCATACTGATCATGAGGTGTCAGTGCTTAGGATTTTAAAAGTTAACAGATTTGTGCTAGCTAGTTTTTTTGTCATTTTGACAGCAACTAGAGTCTTTTGGGAAAAGGAACCTCAAATGAGAAAATAACCCCACCAGACTGGCCTGAGGGCAAGCCTGTAGTGTGTTTTCCTGATTGGCGATTGATGTTGGGAGCCCAGTTCACCCCTGAACAGGTGGTCCAGGAAGCTATGAAAAAGTTAGGGGGTACAAGCCATCAAACAGCGTTCCTCAAAGGCCTCTGCTTCGTTTCCTGGTTCCAGGTTCTTGCTTTGAATTCCTTCCCTGACTTTTCTGGATGATGACCTGCAGGCTTTAAGATGAAAAACACCACACCCCAACTTATTTGTGGTCATGGTATTATATCAAAACAATAGAAACCCCAAGACCTTTCCTTTATTATAGATGGCACCTATGGCAAAATAAAGACACAAAAAAACCTCACTGTTACCTTCTTTACCTCACACTTTGGAGATGACCTAAGCTGGTTGCTTGCTAGCGTGTGTGAGGACTGTGAACTTCTGTCCATGACAGAGGGAGCTAAATTCACTCTGAAATATTCATACCATGTTTGGTTTAAAAATAAACACTAATAACCCGCATCCCTTCATTGACCCTCTAAGTTTTGGCTGTCTTCACTGAAAAACATCCTTTTAATTTTATTCTGAAAACAACATGGAGAACGACTTTCTTTCAAAACAAGTTTACTCATGAAGAGAAACACATGTTCCAAGGACAAAACAACATTCCAGTGTCCAGTTTAAGGCTACTTGATTTCTGCAGGATGACATCATACTTCAGCTACTGAACGTGTCTTCACATATATTATTTGTTCTTCAACTCCATAGTTTTTCAAAGGCTTAGTTTTTATGCAATTAATTAGAGAACATGCTTGAGGGCAGTTCCTCCCCCACGTTATTAATAATATGTAAGAATAACTAAGAGTTATATACTCGCATAATTTTTAAAATAAAACTTGAGAAGTAGATTTTAAAAATTTACTCATAAAAGGTATACAACTAGTAAGAAATGTGTAAAAATATTTATGGGTATGGTTGTTTAATTTCCATTGCAAACTTGAAAGGATTTAGAACCCCTATGAGAACACACATGGGTGTCCACGGGGTTATTTCTACAGTGGTGTAAATGAGGAGGGGAGACCCACCCTGGATATGGGCAACTCTGCCCATGGCTGCAACTGTTGATGAAATAAAGAGAAGAGCCAAGGGAGAGCTGTGGGCCACTCTCTTCCATCTGCAGACTGCCAAGCCATCAGCACCTCACACTCCTGTTTCCATGGTTCCCCCTCCATGACAGATTGTACATTCAGCCCATGTGCCACAATAAACACTTCACCCTTTAAAGTGCCCTTGGCAGACACCGCATAGCATTGATGAGTAATTAATAAGAGTTAAGTCCGGATACTGGCTTTCAGAGTAAAACATAAAACTGTGATGACCTCAGTGTAGTATTTCATGGGATAAAGAGATAAGGGTATGTGTGTGTGCATGCACACACACACACACACACACACACACACACACACACACACACACAGAGGGGCAGACAGACAGAGCGATTCAGACACAGAGACCAACTAGGATTATATTGCCACATATATGATGATACTTCAAATTAGTAATGAAAGAATGACCCAGTTACCCAACAATAACATTAAAATAACAATCACATTTGAAAAAACACAAAATGAACATGTGTTAGATCATAACTACAGTGACTTACCAGATATTCCCAATGACTTACCAAGCACTTCTTGCTTGCTTGCTTATGTGGCTGAAGTTCAACTGGCAGCTGGATATGGCTGGATACGGTCTTGAGTACCTTTTCCATTTCACCATTGAGAGACCTTGGCAAACAGAACTTCACTGCCTTTAAACACTGTCTCTCAAAGCTGCTCAAGACAGTAATATCTAATGGGTACAGGGAAGAGTTTCTCTAATGTTCTGTGAGACAGGCAAAAGTGACATAACCATTTTTACCCATATTCCATTGGAATTCCGCATTCTTTCCAGGAAGCTGGGAGGGAAATGCAATTCAAGCAGGTGCCAAAATGGGGCAAAAAGATTCAATGAACATTTAATCAATGGAATTTATTTTCTACCATATTATTACTTGTTATTAAATATTCTACCACACTTAGAATATAATGAATCCTTCCTTCCTCATGGGAGCCAATTCAAAATCCCACACTGTTACGGCATCGGCTCTGGGTGGGAGATCTGTGAGTCCTGAGTCTTCCTATCAGCTCTGGAGACGGTTCCTTGAGGTCCAGTGACCCTTGCACAAAGAACACACATATGAAAACCTCTCTACTGCCACTAGCCCCAACATACCACAGTGTCCGCAGAGAGATGTTTCAAAACACAAGAACTACTATTTAGCAAAGGTAATAAGGGAGAAGGAGGGCTGAGATCTGACGTAATCGTACCCCTTGAGTGGGCATTCTGAAGTCCTCTGCTCTGAAATGAGGATATTTCTTGGACTTTAATTTGCTTTTAGAAAGAACTACCTCTTTGCTGCTCTTTATAATCCTCTTGGGCTACTTTCCATCCTCTTGGAGGTTCTTCTATGTTTATTACCATAATAGAGCACACTCAAATCTATGATGAGGACTGTACCCTTCCTTGGGGACTATACAATCTTTGTCACATATGTCCTCTTAAAAAAAAACCTACAGTGGTACAGACACATTTTTTATAACAGGCAATTCAAAATCAGCTGAAGTTGACCCTTACAATGTTTCTGACATTACGAATAATTTAGTATAAAGATATGTGGTTGATTATCTATGCAAGTAGTACCCTCCCAAGGATCTTTCCTATGGTAGCTCTCAAGTCTTCTGTTTTCCTCTTTGCCTCCATATTTCAAGGCTGACATATTTAGGAGGTAATACTATACATTTCCTTATGCCTATGCTGGAGCCAGAAGTCTCAATTTAACTTATTGTTTGGAACTAAAACCATTGAATTTTCCTTCCTTTTTGTGCCTATTTTATCTGCAAACTGCAAACTGTTTATCTTTTGCCTTTTAAAATCCATTCCTTTGATAAAAACAAACAAAAATAACATTCACTAAACAGTATAAGTTCTTACCTTCACCCCGAGAAAAGGGGTCAGTAGGCATGAAGTCCAATTTCCAAATACTCACAAATGACCTCTTTAATAATTGTCATATAACACAAATTTCCCATTCTTCACACCTGAATAGTAAATCTCATCCTGGCTGTGCTATTTGTTTTGAAGTCTGCCCATCCTCCTTCCAGCACCAAATTCTGCACCAGAATAGGCTACCTGCACTATCTTTTAATCCAACTTCTCTTTAGCTTAACACAATAGTATCTGAACACTCAAGTCTGAATGACTTACAAAGAGAAAAGTCCCTCACAGTTCTTTCAGACGACAGGTGCTCCTTCATCTTAAAGATGGTGAGGAAGCACCCAACTATGGGATCAAACAAAATAAAGAATTCCTGTGGGCAACAACTAAAGGTGATTGACATGATTTTCTTCCTCATTCTGTTTATGATTTACATAATCCTAAAGTTACATGACTTAAACCTAATTCAAGAGAGGTTATTTCACAGTAAGGAGGCTGAGGCAGACAATTTGTTAGGCTTTTGAGGATAGCTTGGGCTAATGAGACCCAGTCTCAAAAAACCAAACCAAACCAAGCAAAACTGAACCTAGCCAAACTGACACAAACAAAAACCAATAAGACATGCGAAATCTCACTGTCTCTGTCTCTCTCTCACACACACAGAGAATGAACTAAGAAATGTAGATTAGTTGAGTACTATAATAATTAGTTTGATTAAGTAGTTTGCTAATCTGCCAGAATGCAGGGGATAAATTCCAGATGGATTAGGAATACACATTTCAACATGAGCTATTAAAGTTCTAGAAGACTAGCAGGGTTATTTGGGGATATCATAAACTTTACAGGGCATGAGAACTTTCATAGCTGAGTGGAGGAATGAGATGCTGGATCAGAACCAAGCAATTTTTATTACTCACAGTAAAAACAAGTCACAGCATGGATATGATGCCCATGCCAGCCCCAAGCCTTAATATTTCACCAGAAAGACTCAAAGGACTCAGAAAAAGCTGTTGTACCTGTTGAATGCTTTGTGCTTCTTCATCATCATCACCACCACCACCACCACCATCATCATTATGATAGGATACAGATTAAAATTAGCACAGGGAAAAGGGACATGACTTGTCTTTCAAGAGACAGCAGGTGTCTAGGCGTCCTCTCAGTGGAGTCATGAACACATTCCATGTAATGACATCACAAATATGAAATGTCAGTCTGAGAAGTTCACCTGAATCCTAGTAATGAGGGCTTTCTTTTTTCTTTCTTCTTTTAAAATGAGGAATCTGTCACAAAGGTGCAAACTGTCAACCTGACTAATTTTAGCACTTCATGCTTCAGTCTCCTAGAGCAAAGAAATGCTGAACATAAATCCCTTTTCTAGCAGTTACTCATTGATCACATCGTCAACCTCGTTAATCTCCTAGGAAGCAGACAAGAGTGAGGTCCTAATTAAAGGATTTTTCCAGATTGTGCTTACTTCTTGTAATGATATATTACCATCCTTTGGATGTGTTTCCAAGCAAGCATGCTCACCTGAACCTTGGTGTCTTAGGTTTATACTGGGTCAATTTACACACACGCGCGCACACACACACACACACTTTCATGATTGATCTTTGCTACTTAGCCTCTGTTTCCCCAGGGTACACAATACTCATAAATCACTTTGCTAAACACACTATCTGATCAAACAAGTATTTGATTGGCCCAAGTTCTTACACATACAAACAATTCTTTTCAGTCAGGAATGTTAGTTCAGAGCTTGTTTCCCCAAAGGACCAGTCTGGAAGACAGGCAAATCTTGGGAATGTGCAAAGTTTGAGTAACCCGAGCCATATGGTGACCTTTCCTACATGCCTATATTGTTCAAAGTCCTGCAGAGGAAACACAATGAACCATTGTAGACTCTTGCAGATGTAGTGGGTTGTACTGGGGGAGGGGAACATTTTGTGCTAGGAAGGTAGTACCCATCCTTCGTGATTGGTCAGCATAAATACAGCCTGAGAAGTGAACATGGTGAAAAGTCAACAGGTACTGGAATTCTTGGCATGTCGAACAAGATAGCAGGGATGCTAAAGGCTTTCTTAAACAAGACATAAAGCACAGACGGGAAGGTTGTAATGACTTATGAACTTGGTTATGTAGCAAGTTATGCCTATAGCATAAATGATGTGGCAGCAATGGAACTGGGACATAGAATACAGGAAGCTGAGATTGTTAGAAAAATATGAACTGGATAAATTAGAAAACGAACCTTTCTTGACTCCATCAGAGAATTGAGGCAGGTGGTGAAAAAAAGTCAGATCGAGTACAGCCATCTTCCAGAAGCCACAGGCTATGGTCTGGCTGACTTTTAATAGAGAACAGAAAATGCAGTTGCTCTAGAGCGGTAATTCTCAACCTATGGGTCACGATCCCCTAGCAAAGTAGGAAAATTACAGTTATGAGGAAGCAACGAAAATAACTTTATGGCGTGGGGTCACCACAACATGAGGAACTGTATTAAAGGGCCGCAGCATCAGGAAGGTTGGGAACCAGAGCTCGAGTATTCAGTTCAACTTCTGAATTGTTACAGCTGAATGTGGACTAACTCTAGAGCATTTAGACAATGTTCCATCAGAGTAAGGGAGCTCAAATACACCTCTGGACTTGTGGAGATGAGCCTACACTGGACATACACGAGAAGACACACATACATGACAAGAGACAATCTTCAGATTGAATTTCCATTGAACAAATTTCAATCTGTTCATGGGCTCTTATGCAACAAAGCATCGTATTGGTTGACAACACGGGAAATGAAATCAACCTGCTAACATTGTTTTCCAAATTACACAAAGCTTTGTCTAGATGAAGAGCCCTACATATGACAAACTCCTTTCATGTTCTTGCACTTGGTCTTATGACCTGGTGTTTTGACTAAGCAGGCCAAGAAGTGACACAAAATGGAAAACATATGATTTTGTGGCTAACCTGAGCCATGTTGAAAACCAAGGAGGCTGGAAGAATTGTGCTTTTCAAAACTGGTACCAAATGTTGGTTAGACTGGCTGCCCATAATTTCCAAAGAGCCAAGAGCTGTTTGGTGGGCATTGTCTACTACACCAAAGCAGACTGTGACAGAGGGACAGATAACCGACCCAAGGTTTCTTTCAATTAGTGTGTTCTCATGGCTCACCCATACTATAAAAACAATACCTCATTTTTCTTTATGGATGAATATATCACTGCATATGAGGATCACCTTTTGTTTAGGTATTTTGGTAGTGTAGCTATTATTTGTACTATGAATATTCATGTTGAAGTTTTGATGTGAATGATTTCCTGGTCTTTGAATAATACAGCCAACTATGAACTCTGGTTTCATAAAAAAATCCGATTGTTTGGTTTGCTTTTTAATGTATGATACATGAATGTATGTACACGACTGTGTGTGCCCATGCAGAGACCAGAAGCGTCAGACTCCTTGGAGCTAGAGTTACAGGTCTTTTGCAGGACACCATCCTTCCCTTGGGTACTGAGATTTTTGTCCCTCATAAAAACCACACAGCAAATGCTACCATCTTTGAGCTATCTTTCCAGCCCCTTAATCTTATTTCCTGTTCTTCAAAGCGCATAATCTCAATGAACACAGGAGCTCTTCTCAACTTTTCAGGTTGGAAACTGCACTTTCTAACTTGAAAATTTTCTTTCTTGAGTTAGCTTAATCTCATTTTCAATCTGCCCACTTCAGTCTTGAGTGCTACAATACAATGTGGACCATTTTTAGCTGCAACACATGCCCCTCCTCAAGTTCTGCTTATGGCTGCTTCCTTGTGCATATCTCATTTTGTTGAAAATATGATACATTAAATACTTGTAAAATCAGTCCGCTATGCCTGTTTAAGGCTGGTGATGGTTTCTGAGTTATTTTTGGGTTCTTTTGATGTGTAAGGCCACAGCAGTCTGTTGTTAGCAGTTAGTGTTGTGCTAACTCAACAGATTCCCTTAAATGCTGGAAGCAGTACTGTTGAGTGTCTGCACGGATATGTTTTCATCACTTATCCATTGGGGTGTGATCTCCCTGCCTGGGGAGAGTTGAAGGTGCTCCAGTTTGGTCCTGAGCAGGCACTCACAGCCTGTGCTTGTGCATGATAACTCCTAGAAAATGTCAGAAACTTCCAAAGCCCTATGAACAGACATTAACTTCTTCAGATTTCCCTCTAGGCTTTTTGGTTAAAGTACTGCTTACCTCAACAGATTTCTTCTTCCTATGGCAGCCATGTCAAACTATCTGTATTTTTGAAGCTAAGAAAGCTCTTACTCCCACTAACTACACACGTGGGTGACTTCCAATGAGTAACCATCCACTCCGGCAATTCTTAGGAATGTCCCTGTAGATGTAAATATGTGAGATTGTTTATTTTCTGCGGGTGCCAAGCTACTCTTCGCTGTGATAATGCACTGCTGGTTTTCAAGGCTACCATGGGTCTATAGTAGGGGATGGGCAAATTAAGTTGTGACAACCATCATTGTTTTATCAAGAAACTGGCAGTTTCTGACACAAACACTCCTTGAATTACTGCAAGACTGATTAACTCCTGAGTTCACAGAACTCAGTTGGTCCCAGGAGTTTTGAGACCACATGTCATCAGCTTAGAGAGAAACAAGAAAACAAGTACTAAGTGGCTGACTCTGCTGTCTGCAAAGGTGTCAGCTAACACAGACCACTCTTGGGCTGCAGTACTGCAGAATAGAGACATGCCTCCCCACTCAAAAGTGTGAGTGTGATGATCTTGGCAGAACTTGTGAGGCTAAATATCGAAGAGGAAGGACAGAGATCTGCAGATGGGGTCCCTCCTATGCAATGTGTAGGAGCTCACACAGGCCCAGGCAATTTGTGGTACTAGAACAATATTCAAGTATGACAATCAGAGCCATAAACCTGGGGGTTTCAACCTTTGAATCATAACATTTTAGGCTCAAAACCCAGACATGTTTACAGTAGAGAGCTCAGCAGTGCACCTACACTATCTGTTAGCCGTAGTACCTCTCATGTAACTCAAGCATCTCCAGACATTAGGGCAAAGTCACCAGACACTGAGCAGCCCTACCCTACACTAGCAGCTGTTCCACCTGGAGTCACTGCTGCAAAGCAGAAGCAAGCCAGGTGCTAAGAGAAGTCCACTGCCACTGTAAAGCCTCCATGGCACAACTGCAGCAGGAAATGAAATTGCTGGCTTCTAACTCTTAGGTGGGCATCTCTGACTCCCAGCTGGAGTTAATATTCTCAGGCAGACTTGCAATTTTTTAAGAGCACTCCCAACTTTAGTTTGGGTTTTCCTTACACTTTGTGTATGTGTGCGCATGTGTGCATACGTGCATGGAATGATGTACAGATTGAAGAAAAAAAACCTCACAGCTATACCACAATCTGAATTCCATTGTTCTAGCTACTGACATTCCTAAGTTCGTAAAACATAACCTGGACTTGGTAGCTCTTGCTTGCGGGCTGAGTGGAAGGCCTAACCTTCTTCTAAGAGCACTAAATTTGCAGGCAACATGGAATTCAGTCAGCATCCCTTAACTAACCAATGATCTTTCATGTCTTATTCACCAGTAAAATGAAGACCTTTAAAAAAATTCTTTGCCCCCAGTTATCCATAAAGTAGGTGGCTCTTTAGGGGTCCCATGTCCTCTACTAAGAACTTGTACTTAGGTTAACCCTTGAGGCCTCTTCTACAAACATTTCAATGCAAGGTGTGGTGGAACATACCTGCTTCCCAGCACTGGGAAAGTAAAAAACTAGGCTAACCTGAGCCACACAGCAAGCTCCTCAGTGATAACACATGAAGAAGACCTAGTATGTCTAAGGTCCTAGTTCAATTCCCAGTACTGTGCCCTCAAAACTAATATACAGCTAGAATAACTAGACACCATGTTCTTCTTTCCTGTATCACGAACATTTCCTATCCAGTACTTGCTCTACTGTTAACATATACAAGGTGGACAGAAGAAATTAAAATTTCTAGATATACGTTCTTCTTCATTAAGTGGAGATACTTATTGCAGGGGTATAAAGAACTCAGTTTTTGATTACTACACATAAGCAAGCTGCTTAAACACTACATTTTTATCATATCTTAACATTTTTATGATACCATTGTGTGTGAGTGTATTCACAAGCATGTGCCACACTGTGTACGTGCAGAGAACAACTTTTGCGAGTTGGCTCTGTCCTTACACTATGAGAACTTCAGGGGTCATGAGCTTTGCAGGAGCGAACCACCTCATCAGCCCCGTTTTGCCTTATTTTTTAAGACAATAGGTAAAGTTTAACTAGTGAAATATATTTCATAATCATGGATGATAGGACCTAAAATTTTGTAACTTCTAAATTATATAAGAAATAATTTGGGGCAAACACTCTTATAAATCAAATTTAGAGAGCTGTAAAAGATTATATAAACACTCCCCAAACTCACACATAAAAGGAAAGACAAGCAATATATTTTTTAACTTTCAAAAGGACTTATTTAAATAGGCTAGTTAAAAATAAAAACAAAAATTTTGGTAGAAAAGGCATCAATCAATCAATCAATCATCAAATGTGATTTTTTTCCCCTGAAACACGGCAATTCTGGACTGCTGCTCTTTCCGTCTCCTGCTCGCTTCCCAAGAAGGATGCAGAGGAGCCTGCACCTGCTGCCTCACACGCTCAAACCCTCTGCGTGCACTCTTTGCAAACTCATTCTTGACTGGAAGTTCATCTTCTGGAAAATCTGAGAAGAAAAAGAAAAATTGGAACTAAATATACCTGAAAAGGACAGACTTCATCTCTTCACACCAATTACTAAAGAAGAATCTTATTTTACTTAGACAAAATATCTCACAATTTAAAGCAGACACCCAGGCCGGGCGATGGTGGTGCACGCCTTTAATCCCAGCACTCGGGAGGCAGAGGCAGGCGGATCTCTGTGAGTTCGAGACCAGCCTGGTCTACAGAGCTAGTTCCAGGACAGGCTCCAAAGCCACAAAGAAACCTTGTCTCGAAAAACAAAAAAACAAAACAAAACAATAAAGCAGACACCCAGCAGAAATCCTTACTTAGTGAGTCTATTCTTACAGTAGCATCAAGAGAGCATGCAGTTTTGCTACAGCCAAAAGGAGCCAATACAAAATGATATTGCTAATGCTAAGACACCCCATCTCCACTTGTGTGGGTACACAATTCAGTAACTATTAGGAGACGACAACTTTCATCCTTTCCCTGTGGCACAGTACTGCTTATCGGCTTGAGCAGTCATGAATACACACCTGAAGCTTTACTCTTCGGGGCCTGTTCTCTGGGATCCCTAAAAAAAGAAAAAGAAAACAAAAACAAAACACAACATTAGGAGCTAAAAGACAAAACAAATTCTCTGATGACAGAATGAATGATAAAATTCACCCTTAGCATCCACTTGTGCACTCCACCATCAGCCAATAAAATAAAATACCTACACACACACACACACACACACACACACACACACACACACACACACACACACACACACACCCTTTCCTTTACACCCACACAGGAACTTCTGTTCAATGGAAAACAATCCATTTTGTCTATCTTGCTCTTGAATACTGTCTATATAAAGAACTTCAAAAATTTTTTAAAGAGGAGAATGATTGATAATGAAAATTAGCATCCACACTTTTAGTGCAGAACCAAGAAAAATCTAGAAATCTTTTGGGCACAACTGAGTTAGGTAGGTAAATATTTTATTTACTCTCAAGGCTTTTTAACATTGTTTGAAGTTCTTTTCTATGCTAGGTTTAGAAAAAGTATTTACATTGTATTATTTTATTAAAGAGTATCTCTGGCCAATAAATATACAGAAAAAGGGTCATTACTGATGATATCAGCTAGTCACAGCCTCTAGTTAAAAATGCGCCAGTATTCTCTATCAGTTAAGAGTGATAAATGAAACTCTCTAGGGGAACAGCTGTGAAAAGTGGCTATCAGCAGAGATGAAAGGCAATATCCCAATATAAATTGGGTGGAGAAAGGCAGTCGCATGTACTAAAACATGGGAAGGAGCCATGTTTGGAATGGCAGCAGGTTATCACACATTTATCAGAAAATTCTGTTTATCAAGACAGACATGAAGATTTTTAAAGCTTTACATTAAAAAAAAAATCCCAAATTTTGAAAGTCTGATACATAGAAAGAACAAAATCACAATTACCCAGGCATGTCTCTGGGGTTAATGGACCCTTTCTCATGATGCTGGGCAGTGTACCACTGCTCTATGTGTATCTCTACATGCTCCCAATTATGACGACGAAGAAAGAGTACCAGCCCAAAACCCAGCAAGGCTAACACAAAGCAGGTTCATGAGGAGTTTTTCTCCCAGGCTGTGAGGATACGCAGCCACTCCATATAGTAAACAAATGAATTACATCAATTCAGAATAAAAAATGCCCTTACCTTCTGGAGCTCTTAGGTCCAGATAAAGAGTGGAAAAACACGGATTCTAACTTCCGGGCTTCTGGGATAAGCTTATGTTTATCATTTCGTGTATCCCAATGGGTTTCAAGGGTATTAGCTTTGGGCGAGACCTTTGGGAGGGGTTTCTGTTCCTTAGCTGAGGACCGGACACTATTTTCCTTCTTTCGTGTCCTTCGGACTTTTCCAATGAAGAAGTCGTCACCACTGTCACTGTCCTCGGACGCAGAAGACTGTTTGTAGAACCTCTCTTCAGTGCTGTCGTCGAAGTACTCCTCCTCACTCTCACTTACCTCTTCCTCGCTGCCACTATTCTCACCAAGGGTGCCTTCACTCTCTGTCTTCGTGGTTTTGGTTGAGGCTTGCCGTTTTAAGTCAGTGGATGACACCTTCTGGTGTGCAGAAGTAGCCACGGCATCCTTTCCCGAAGGCATCCCTGGAGAACATGGAGTGGCCACTGCTTTGGGTCCATGTTCTATCATGGCCGTTTTTTCTTTTGAATCACTTTTTGCTTTCTTTGTTACTGTTTTAGCTTCTTTTGCTCTCTGTTCCCTGCCAACAGTTCTCTCATGATGCTGTGACTCGCCTGCATCATCCTTTGAACACCGAGTGTCCTTACACTGGCTTTCTTCTGAAGTATTCTTTGATGACTGAGCTTCAGGAGCATTCTGCCTTGCATCTTTGAAGGCTTGCACAGCAGCTGCAAGAATATAGTACATGACTCTGTTTCAGCATTGGCACAAAGTGTCACTGTCCCCACACAGTACTGCTTTAGCTATGTGGAAATATTTGAGAACTGGAATCTACAGTATGTATGGAACAGGAGTTTGAGGTCACAAAGAAATCTTTTCATTACTTAAATACCAAATTCATAAAAGGAACACTAGACAATATCCATCTTGAATTGAAAAATGAAAAAATTACTTTCTTCATGGCTTTGAATTATGAAGTAAAAATATCACTGAAAGCAATAAAATGACATTAATTTATGTTAATGCCACTGAATTAGTTTCAGGCCTAAAAATAAGTGGCATTTAATCTTTGACAAAGCACTTAATTTCATAAACATATTTTATAAAAGATGCATAAAAATTATGTGACATAATATGACTATCAATATTTAAAACTATTCAACATGCCTGTATATATATTTTCTATAATTTTTACATATAAACACATATTAAAATTTGGGAAAATACAGATTTAATCTTTTTTATATCAAAATCTTTTATACTTATAGACGCATATCCATAGCTTTATACATTAAAGATATTTATCATCTATCCAAAGTCATATATCGAAATGCATTAGGCACACTATTGTAATTTTACTCCTACCTTTTAGCACATCTACTTTTTTCTTTAGAAGAGGGTGAACTGCTAATCTGGCAATTGCTCTTTCAGTTGCAGTAGAATCTGGCTGAAAATTGAAAGCAATTAATATACAGCATCAAAATTAACCTGTCACTACTGGAAATGACTGAATTGTTATCCATCAATCTTTGTATGTCTTAGGTCACAGACTTTGCAAATATTCTCTCTAGATAAGTTACCCATGGAATCTACTCTAAAGACAAAGATCACATTGATAAAAACATAACTCATCTTTAATAATTAAAATGTTATAATTTAAGTCTATAAAAACTAAAAACTGTGCCAGACATCATGGGTTCTGAAAAAAAAAATCATAGCTTTTACTTTTAAAGAGTTTAAATGTCTAAGAAAATGAAGTTAATAAGAAAAGATTCAATTACTGTATTAGTGTTAAGTCATGAGGACAATAAGTAAGTCTCAAAATGTAACCTAGAATAATATGGTGTTCTCTCTTCCTGTTTTGAATGTCTTCTTTCTTTAATGTATGCCCAGAACACAACCTGGTACATCACTAACACTTCACAAATATTTGATTACTGGATAGGAACATAGAAGCATGTAGGATTTATTGTGTTCACAAATTAAGACATTCATGACACATGTCACTTTTTTACATGGCCACTGGGACCGACCTCATCCACATTCCCAGCTCTAGCTCCATCCCGGGATCAGGCTGATCTCCATTGGCATGATCTAAACAGAGATCTTTAAAGTTCCTCCTACAATGCTTTCCATTTCCCGAATATATTTTCCCTTCTAGGTGCTCAGATAAAGATTCTGCCATCAGTTTTCCCACCTTCACATAGCACAGGACACCTTAAAGTTTAATCTGGATTCCTAAGAAGGCAAAATTTAATATTTCAAGCATTTCTTTAATTTTATTCCCAAGAAAGCAAACTTAACATCTCAAACTTTTATTAAGATTTTTCTTTGACAATATTTATTTCAATTTTAGAATTCAAATATTAACAAAAGACTATAGGCCAAGGGCTTTTTTTTTTTTTCTCAACAAAACCAACCAACAATCTTGACTTCAAGATCATTTAATTTAGCTATGTAGAAACAAACTGGATCTCAAATTCAGGTTTGTGTATTTGGTCTAATATGCCCCATAAGTTTCCTCTAATTCACAAATTATTAGTGACAACTACAAATTATTGTTTAAAGTCCACTAAAGTCTTCTTAGAAAAAAAAAGGAATAAAAACATTAGTGAAAAAAACCAAACCCAGCCTAAAGGCTTGCAAGTAGTAGTGGGCACAGGCCCATCTCTCGGCTGCTCTGCCGTCTGCACTTGCATGTGTGCAGTGCAGAAACTAAGGGGCAAGGAACCCTGAAGACCCACCCTCCTTGCTCGAGTCCCTCTATCCATTTACAGACTAACTGTTGTGACTCTAGTTTAAAACGCTAAAACTTCTCCACAAATGACTAATCCAAACCAGAAGGTGATAAACTTCATCCGAGAGGCAATGCCACAGGGACACATAAAAGGAGCAGACCCTGTGCAGTAATTCAGGGCTGCATGAAGCCTTCACAGGGTTAGGCTGGATGAAGGAAACCACAGCTTTTCCTTATTTAAAACTGACACAATGTTTGCCATGGAAAATTCTCAGGAAACTGTGGTTTTTCACACACCTCCAGTTTCTTCCATTTCAAATAAATTAAACAAAAAAGTGGAAAACACCCTCATCTTTTAATGGAAAAATTTTATTTTGGCAATTGGGTATTTATTATCAACACAAAGGCATTTGTTATTCAATTTTGAAAAGAATTCTTCAAATAGCCTCTGGATGAAAACAAGTGTCTAAGAGAGAAAGTTCACTTATGCGCTGCACTAATTTCGGAAAGGTCACCTAAATAAGCTGGAAGAGTATGAATATTAATGCTTGTAATAATAAACTGGTACTAAGTTCCACTCCACTTTATCTAAAGAAATAAATCAACAAGTTATATTGTCAATGCACAGCTCTCACCGTAGAGAGCATAAGAGGCAGTTTACTCTGGAGCCATGGCCCAAGTACACAGACTTAGGGAACCCCAGCATGAAAGCAGTTTCATGCCATTCTATAGTTTCAAAGAACAAAGACATTAGTGAATCAGGGTGCGTAAAAACACACTGGGGCACATCAAAAAGGCAGTCACAGTTAGGAGCTGTTTTAGGGGGTTAAGGACCCTTTGAGAAGCAAGGTCTACTGACTGGCACCACTAGTGAGCCTGGATGTACAATGCTGCCTGTATCCATACTGTTTGTTTCTGGACCCATCAAAATGTAACCATGCCTCACAGGAAGCCACTGCCATGGATGGATAAACCTTAGCTACCATGCCTTCTACATCATGATGGACAGATGTAATGTTAGAGTTATCCTTTTAGACATATAAGTGCTACTGAGGCACTGACTGTGAGACCCTGGCTAACAGACTGCTCTCTGACAGATGCTGTACCAGACAAATACCTATCAAAGGAGGTGTTAGAGACCAGATATCCAGCTCCTCACACCTACCCTGACTCTGGGAAACACTTGAGCACCTGGCTCTCAGATGCCAATCACTCTCATCCTCAGAAAGTGTAAGAGACTCCTACTCCTGCCCTCAGGGGCTCTCAATCCTTCTAAGAGAGCCTGCAAGCTGTCCTCTCTGATGCTAGGTTCTGCATTCTCCCCGAGACTCCACCACGCTGTTGCTGTACATCTGCCTGTCTATGCTACTGATACTCTAGTAATAAACTCTATACCTCCAACAATCCATCTCAGTGAACAATAGCTCCTTAACTGTTTGAGCCAAAATATATTCTCTGTTTCTGTAGTACTTTATAGAGATGAGAAAAGAAATGGATACATTCCAAACACAGAATGTTTTTATGTCTTTGTTAAACATACAATATAGCATATGAAAAACAATGATAAAAAAATGGAGGGACTGGAGAAATGGCTCAGCAGTTAAGAGCACTGGCTATGCTTGCAGAGGATCCCAGTTCAATTCCTAGAACCCACATGGCAACTCACAACTGTCTGTGGTTCCAATTCCAGGGACATGCAGGCAGAAACAACAATGCACATAAAATAAGAGTAAGTACAATAATAAGTCTCTTAAAAATAAATAAATGGGTTGGGTGTTGGTGGTGCATGCCTTTAATCCCAGTACTTGGGAAGCAGAGGCAGGTGAATCTCTGTGAGTTCAAGGCTAGCCTGATCTATAAGAGCTAATTCCAGGACAGGCTCCAAGGCTACAGAGAAACCCTGTCTCAAAAAACAAAAATAAACAAAAACAAAATAAAACAATAAAAAATGGAAAAATAAGAGGTAGAAATTGATGTTTAACATCGCATAGTTGACATATAGTTTAAGTAGGCAGAGGGCAAGATGAATCTTTCAACAAAACAACAACACACTCCTTTAACACTGCCAAGCCACTGGACATTAATGACAGAAAAAGATGAATTCTGGGGGAAAGACCTGAGTATCAAGAACTAGAAGAAAAGATACTTTAACTTTTGGTAGTGGTTTAAGTTAGTTTCTTATAATACTTTCCACTACTTCATTTAGCTATGAAAATTTGGCAATGGAGATGAGAAAGAGGTGAATCCGGAAGACAATGAGAGAACACTAAGCAGCAGATGAGGCGCTCCACACTGGTACTGTGTCTCTACCACACACATACCTTTTTGCAAGTTTTTTCAAAGTTGATATCATCACCAAGAGCAGATTTAGTTATGACATCAGGTTTCAATTCCTGTGAAAGAAACCAATTTTAGTTAATCTATGATCATTGTGATTAAAATTCCTTTTGTATCTTGATTTAAGAAACCTGGTATTTAAAATGTTAACTTCTAGAAAAGGAGTATAATATCTATCACAGTTAAGAAATTACCACACACTAGAAAAGCTATGACAAATGCCTTTAAATGTTGTGTCGATTCTGATCACATCAAGACACAAGTTCAGTACATTTTCAAGGACTATAGTAACCCAAAGATTCATATGCAGTCAGAAAGTCTTTAAATGTCAAGCCTACAAAAACAATAAATAAACAATTTTGAACTTGTAGAAATGCAAGGAATACTATATACATAATCCTCTGTAGAAGGGTACTCTAAAAGATGAACATCAGCCTGGGAGAAGTAACTTTATTAGCAATACTTGTAGTGAGTATGGATTTGCAGGTTAGGAGTAACTGTACTGATACAGAAGAAAAGCACAACAGATGAACCCATTACTTTGACTACAAAGAAAAATTGCAACTGGAAAAACAGCAGAGGAACAGAAGGAGGTTTGTAGAGGTCATTACTTTATACATATGGAAAAGTGGAGGAGCCAAAGGAGGCCATTAAAATGGACAGACTATAAAGAGAGATTACCCAGAGTACCTGGGTTCAAGTCCCAGCATCCGCACTGCCTCCCACAACTGTTCCAGCAATATAGAACCCTCTTCCATCCTCTACGGGTACCAGGACAGAATGTATCCATAACACTCATACTCATCAGAGAATGCTTAGAGGTTAAGAGCACATTCTCCTCTCCCTGAAGAGCAGAATTTGATTCTTAACAACCCGTAACAAGGCTCACAACTGTCTGTACCTCCAGCTGCAGGGGATCTGATTGATACTTCTGGCCAGTTTAGGAAACTACACTCATATGCACATGCCACCATGATTAGAACTAATAAACCATGAAGCAGGGCCAGAGTTCCCGAAAAGAGACCAGGAGAAGCTACTGGTCAAAGTGCAGCCCACTTGCAGCAGAAGAAAGACCCCAGCAGTTTAGAGACGCCCGTACCATGGGGTAGCCACACAGCAGCAGCAGCAGTAGCTGTGGAGTGGAGCCAGTCTGAGCCTAGGAGACAAGTTGTGTGTGCGGCAGAGAAAGGAGCTGGGGAAGTAACCCAAGACCTTTGAAGTAGTCAAAACGATCCCAGACATTGGACTGCAGGTTATTTTCACTGTTGGGAGTTTGATTTTACTTTGTTAAGAGAAAAATGTGTACCCTAGCTTCCTTCCTCTTGAAATAAGAAAGCATTTTTGATTTTACAGAAGCCCAGAGACTGAAATTTTAAAGAAACTTGGGTGTTTTACAGAGACTTTTGAAGGCTACGGGGCTTTTAAAGTTATTTGAGTTGCCTATTAATTTGACATTTTAGAGATAAATGAAAAAGAAAGGTTTCTATTTAAATAGTGATGTATTTGCATGTGAAATTGGCAAGGCTAGTTTCACATCAAGTCAACACAAGCTAGCACTATTTTGAAGGAAATCTCAATAGAGAAAATGCTCCCACTAGACTGGTCTGTGGGCAGTACCATACTTGGGCTGATAGTCCTAGGTGCTATAAGAAGGTGGGCTGAGCAATCCATAGGGACCATGCCAGTAAGCAATGGCCCTCCCTCTATGCCCTTTTCATTAGCTCCTGTCTCCAGGTTCCTGCCCTGACTTCCTTTGATGACAGACTGGGATGTGGAAGAGGAAGTGAAATAAACCTTTCTTCCAAAGTTGCTTTTGGTCATGGTGTTTTTATGATAGCAACAGAAACCGTAACTAAGTTAGTAGATAACTGAAGCGGTCATGAAACATACGTGCAAAAACAAAGGCTTAAAAGATATCGGTTTTGCACAGGTACGATAATCTATAAACCACTGTCTCTTATACACAATTACTAATCCAACTTACTCTCTTTTAGCCAGTTACTCCTCTATTCTCCTTTCAGTTTCATCATTTGAGAAAACACAATTGCTCAAAAAACTTTCAAAAGTCTTTAAAATGGAATGACTCCTGCAATTTAAGCACCTGTTAGACCTTTACATCTCTACTCATTCCGTAACCAGTAATGCTGGTTACTTTACTAAAGACATACACTAACCATCTGTGTGATGCTGCAACCAGGGAACTGAGATGGAAACTAAACAATGAGACATAATAACATCCATTCTGAAAAACACCAAGATAAGTAAAAAATAAAAATGATGCTCAAACAGTGCAAGCACAGTTCAGTGTACCAGAGCTAGAGAGAGCTGAGAAGACTTATCTGCGTGCCGTCTGCAGTGCATTCTCCTTACCAGAGCACCGAGGTCTAGGTACCTCATATTTATGCTTTTAGTTCTAAGTGTCTCTAGTGTCTTCACTCTGTGGCATCTCCCTAAAATCATGTTAGACACTAAACTAATCAATCATTCCCCTAGATGTAAGCACCTTTTAACTTATGTCTGTTCCCAACAGAACAGCACACCTGCAGAGACGTCAGAAATCTACAGAACACACAGTTTCAAACTAAGATGTATAAAACCTGCATATACAACATGAAATTCTAACAACTTTTTTAGAAACATCCTTTACATTTTAAAGTTTCTTTAAAGTTTATGACAGTTTTATGACTAATCAGATATATGATCCTTAAAAACTAAGATGCTTTCTTAGACCATGATGAATATAAGAACCGATGCTCCCCAAACCTGCAACTTCTATTATAATATACTTCAACAATTATGAGGGTTTAAAAAAGCAAATTTCACTCCCTAATTCATCCCACATGAAAATGATAGATTAAAGACTTGGCTGCTTTAGAGAGGAGAAGGGAGAGCATGGAAAGGAGATGTCTATGACTTTACTAGAAATCGCCAGAATTAAAAATTGGAGCAATTTTCCTTGCTTGAAATAATTTTTATTTTATTCTTAAAGATTAATTTAATTTTATATATGTATGAGTGTTTTGGCTGGATGCAAAATTTTTACATTAACAATTGACAGTGCTTTGGATGCTTTCATGGTTATTAGGATACAGGGAAAAGTTCAGATTTCCAGAATTACAAAACTTGAAATCATGTGCATGCAGTGCCCACTGAGACCAGTAGAGGGTGCTGGAGCCCGTAGAACTGGAGTTAGATTCAAAGCTGCCACATTGGTGCTGGGATTTGAACCAATGTCTTGTGAAGAGCGGCCAGTGTTCTTAAATGTGAAGCCATCTCCCCAAACTCTATAAATTTTTATATTCAAGAAAAACACACATCAATGAGCTTCTCTTGTTATCACAACATATTAACTTCATGTGCATAGTACTGGTGTGCTATAACATACAGAAAAACCCGAAGTACATGATTTTCATCATAAAAATTATTGTTATATGTTCAAGTTGATATGTATAAATATTTGAAACTAATTTGTCTCAGTGTTGCATGCTTTTTCTTACTTGTGAATCCTAAAATTTATAGATACATAAAATCACATATGTACTGATGTGGGATTTCCTTCTGTATGCTGTGATTACCGTTAATGAATATAGAAACTACTTTGGACCTAGGGCAGAACTTAGCTAGGCGGGGAAAACTAAACTGGATCCTGGGAGAAAGAAGGGCAGAGCAAGGAGAAGCCATGTAGCCCTGCCAGAGATAGTGTACGGATGACTTTAGGGCAGAAGCAGAATTGTCCTGGAACCACAGGGAAAGCTGACAAGAGGGATTTTAAGCGACTCACAGGGAATGAGTACATTGTGTACTTGCATGAAAAAAGTCTTATGTTACAATATATAATTTTAAAAGATCAATTTAGGGGAATGGAGAGAGGGTTCAGTGGTCAGCAACAGTTATTGCTCTTGAGAAGGACATGAGGTTGGTTCCCACCATACATCTGATCGCTCACAACTCAGCTTCTGGGCTCTGCTGCCATCTCCTAGCGTTGAGTACCAGGCACACAGACATGCAGGCAAAACACCCACAGACAGGAAAAACATGAGTAAACAAATCTTTAAAAAAACAAAACAAAAAAACCCTAAGCTTAAAGTGTTAAACCTTAAGCAGAAACAATTAAAAATCTGTTTCCAATTCACCCCCAAACTGAGTTCATACCCATTTATAGGAACTGAATTTACTGCTGCTTTTTTTTTATTGCTATTTCCTACAAAATATGCTGGTAATAGTTTCTTCTTTTTCTAGTACCCATTATATCTTACTGGAGTTACAATAGTATTTCTTGTTCAAATTTTTTTACATTAATGGTGGAAAGTGCTTTGGATACTTTCATGGTTATTAGGAAACATCCTGACAAGGTGAAAAGTTCATGTTTCCAGAATTACAAAACTTGAAAAATCAAAATCAAATAAAAACAACACCCTTCCCCCCCATTCCGCACCGAGCACTTTCTACTTCTAAATCTTTTATACCTACTCAGATGAGAAGGTTTATTTGGATGTATCAATTCCAGAATCAGTTCTTTACTCAAAATCTTGGTGTGTACTGTAACCTCATCTGAGCATTTCATGTTTACTAACTCATCCTGCAGCCTGGCCTGCTTCCCCCAGGGACAGGGAAGTTTCAGAGGACAGACACCACTTACATTTGAAACATCTGCTTGTATTTAGAAGAGTAAGGTGAGGCCACCATATGCTTGACATAATGTCCTCATTACAGGACCTACAATGAAACAATATTAAGGGGTCAGGAATATGGCCTATTCAAAGCTCAGACTTCTAGTTGAAGAAACTGCATTCCAGGAAGCAAAGTGGGATTTCCATTTAAAAACTACTTTTTAAATGGTGTTTCCGGAGTATGAGTGGGGCAGTATATATTGATCTCTGTAACATCGCCAACATTTCCTGTTGATCATTTCAAAAGTCACAAGACTTTAGGGTCTTGTCCACTTTAAGAAGAAAAGTTCTATGTTTTAACAAATGAAATAGGGGATGGTGAGATGAGTCAGTGGGTAAAGACACCAAGTGCAGAGACTCTAGTTTGATCCCCTTGACCTACATCACAGAGAAACATGAGATCCAACAACTTTAAGTTGTCTCTGACCTCTATGCATCTGCTGCGTACTCACACATGCAAAAACAAATAACACTGCAAAAACACAAAGTTATATGGCCTTAGGACACTGACTAAGGTGACTTTTATATAATGAAAACTAGCTTTTTTTAATCTTTATATTTCTGACACTTAACTTTATTACTTACTAATAAGTAATAAAAACTCTCAATTTCATATCCTTTTAGTAATAATAGTTTAGCATCAAAAAATGCTGTATTAAAAGCCACTTAACCATCCATATGCCAAGCACATCACTACCTGTTAGGAGAATTAACTGAGGAAGCCGACTCACTAGTTTAAGACACCTTCCCTGAATAGGAATGCTGTGAAAACAGACCACAGCAGAAATGTAATGAGCTATACTTAAGGGGGTCAATAGTTCTGGAATCAACGGTAGTGCTGGGAAAGGTTTCTTAGGACTGGTAACATGAAGAGTAAGGTGTTAGGGACCAGGGAGGTGGTTTAGTAGACAATGTTGCTGCCATGTAAGTAGGAAGATTTGAGTTAATCCCCAGCATTCACACAAAAAGCCAACTAAGTTTGTTGTACTATCTTGCTTGGTCTCCAGATTAGTAACTTGGGGATCTTTAAGTTGATAAGCTGTCTCTCAATGAGAAAAAACTTGTTTTAGAAGCCAGTATGTACATTAACACCTTAAGAGTATGAATACTATCAGAAACAACATCAGAGAAGCATCCTTAACACTATATAAAATTAGAACCTATCATTTTACAGAATCATAAAGATCTGGTCCCTGTATCCTACACTGTGGCCAAAAAGAAACTACTCCCACTTCTAAAAATATATGGGGTTTTCTCCATGAGGATGACATCTTGCAACAAAATACCCTATTATCATACCAAGCAAGTATAAAAGAGTATGTCATGAGCACAACTATTAAAGTCTAGGGGTATATGAGCTAAAGAAACAACTCCTCTAGAAAAAATAGTAAGTAGAGGTTCTCCTCCAAATTTAATTGTGTGACCATGAATCTACTGTTTTGTGGTTATTTCTCTGATAACCACATATGTATGAAAAACACTTCCTTACAAAATTATGAAAGACCTTTTAACTGAAAAAATGATAAGTATATTTACCCCTTTCAGAAAAGACAGGTTCTTAAAAGTACCACAAATCAGAAATGAAATTAAACACTTTAGCTAAGTAAACAAATAGTTGATCTAGCATTCCTAGTCTGGATTTTTATATTTAATTCAATTACTGCCATATTTAAATCAATATAAAAAGAGATTAAAAACAAAAGAAACAAGATAAAAGTCAGACTGGCCAACCCAGAATAGCTTAATCCCCACCAGGAATTCAAATACGTATACTATAAAGTATATGAATTCAATCCACAGCCAGTAAACTGTGGCTCTATGTGGTAACGGCAAGTGTTCTCACATAGCGGGAAAGACATATGTAGTAACGTTGCAAACATCTCTAGGGCCTGACTTCCCTGTTGATGAAACTAAAGAAGAGAAAACAAGCTTCATGTACAGATCAGATACGACAACTCGCTAACTAACAAAAGCATATTATCGAGAGTTACAAAATGCAGGTGTTCTAAAGATTCTAAAGACCTAAAGGAGTCACTTGTCACCAAACTCCTTACAGACTGCAAGTCTGTTAAGTGTACTGAATTCTTCTTTCAGAGAAATCAGCAATTATCTAGTGGTTCAAAATCTGTGAACAACTAAAATTACAAAGACGAATACTTAGAAGAAATCACAGGAAAGGATCTACCAAAAGGATTTTATATCTGACAATCCTATAGGAGTGACAACTCCTAATAAATATGGGGCTCTTCATCCCCAAGAGTCATTGCCCACCCCTGTAGTAACAGGGATAACTGCATCCTACTCAACACTTTCTCATTCCTTAAAAAGGGCAGTGAATAGCACTGATAATTCAACTCAATTAAAATATTGTTAAAGAATTCTTTTGCTCTTTTATCTAAACCAAACTTGAAAGTTACACTAAATTATAAAAGTTAAAACTTACACAGAAAATTACCCTGCAATTAAGATAATTGCTGGTACCAAATGTTGTTTTTAAGTTCAGCAATAAAAAAAAGTCTTCCAGACATTTAATGGTATGTCATTTTGTAAATGAAAGTTTCCACAAAAAAAGGGCAGCAAGAAGACCTAAAAATTATGCTAGTGAAGAGTCTCGCCGAAAAGACGACAATATGAACCATGTTGGTTCAACACTACATTTATTTTAAGTTCTACAGAACCTCATAAAACGCTGACACCACTACACAGAAATTTATTGAGTTGGCAACAGGAGAAGCATGATGTCAGCAACCAGCATCACTATCCCTGCTTCCAAATAGCACAAACCCTTTAACTATTGACCTTAGTTTAGAATACACGCCTCAGTAACCGTAAAAATAAAAGCCTTAGACATGAGGCATCATAAAACACAAATGAGTTTAGTTTGGCAGTTTCAACTCAAGTTAGTCTAGTACTTAAAAAACAGGGAACGATGCAAGCTTACACATATCACAGTTTTGCAAACGTGCTACTCATCACCAAGTTCAGCCACACAAATAAGCCTTGAGCAACCCAGGAGTCCTTAAAGAGGCAACATGCACACAAGACATGGGCTGCCAGGAGAAACAGCACACAACACCCACTCGCACGCCCTTACCTTCATGGCGTGAATTTCTTCAAGCAACCTTTGGGCTCGTCTCTGATTTTTCAACAGTGCATCTTCAGTGCCCCTGCAAAGAGACAATTATTACCAAGGAAAACATGAGCTTTAGAGACACGTCATAAACAGTGTTTTAAGTTTTGAGAAAGCTATGTGACAAGCATGCACCCTGTACTGCTGTTCTCAACCCCCTGCCACACACACCTGCTGTCACTGTGTTGGGAATGGGAGGAGACACACGCTATACTGGAATCATTTCACTGGCTGCTCGATTTCTCTAGTCTTTTAATGACAATGTCAGTTACAAAAACTCTGTGTAAAGTAATAAAAGCCTCCTAAGACACAACTAAAGGCAGGACAAACAGAAAACCACAAACCACACGTTTAATGGCTATCTAAATTCTTGTGCTTAAATCCTAAGAACTGCAAACAGCTTTTCATTGACACTACTGATGCTGGAAATAAAAAAATATTCTTTTATTCGAAAACATCACAGCATATAATAAACTGATAAATATTTCCACAAGATACCAAAAAATTTCAAAATACTATGACAAAGAAAGGTGAATGAAATAAAGTCATAACTGATACATAACTGATATATCTTAGACTTACTAATACTCAGAAATAACTTCTAGTTACATAAAGCACATAAGGAACCCTTCAAGCAATTTCAATTTGGAAGGAGGAAAGGGAGAACTTTCTTAAAAATGGAAGATATTATTCTGTATCTTAAGCAAGAAAGGTTCAAAACATACATATAAGGGCATGCTGAACAGCTCACTCCACCCTAGATCATATCATAGAAAACTTCAGAGCTGAGTGTATACTCATTTTCCTCTAAAATACTTTTGACATTTTATTAGTTACAGGATTATTACTTCACACAACTAACTTTTTGGACTTCAGTCTGCCAACACTCCTGACAAGTTTTCGGATAACCAAAACTCGAACTCGCTTCACTTCCTTTCTCAGCTTCACAACCTTGGAGGAAAAAAACACAAAATTAATGGGAAAAAAGACATTTTGAATATTATTACACAGAATCCTACAAGCTCTTCTTCCATAAACAGTCTAGGACACAAAGGTAAAATCTGTACGTGCCAGGGATCGAAGGAGAACCACTAGGATTCTATTTTTAAAGACACAACATTTCCAGCAATTAGCATTTTACTGTTATACTCAGTTAGGATTGGAACATACTAAATTACGATTTTTCTATGAGAAATACCTTTCACCTCTGAGATCAAAGACTCATCTTTATCATTTTTGATATCACACCTTCACCTGTCTTCAACAGTTTCATGGAACTGGCCTCAGTGTGCTCTTACTGACCATCACAGCTGTTACCCCAGTCTTCTTGAGATAGGAAAGTCTTCCCATGAGCCTGTTACCATCTATTCTTCCTGACTGGCTCAACATCATTTATGAAGGTCACAAATTTCCTCTTATTGCAATTAAGGGCACCTCTACAACTTACTACAAGAATATTAATGTCTTACTTTTAATCTAATTATGTTTAATGTGTCTCCCCCCAGATACTTCCATGAAAGTTAAAAATCTTATTTTACTCAACATTATTTCTAAACATTTAAATTAGTACACGGCATACAGACCATGTTCAACAAAACTTGCTGAAAACCAGAATAGAGCACACCTTTTGTTCATTTTCTGCTTCAGATGTCTGCTATATTAAAAGAACATAATCACAATCTTTCCCACTAGAATACAGCAACATCTTTGAAATTTTCTTTTTGTTTTCACTATAGATTTTCTTCAAGGAATAAAAGAACCCCACAAAAACCACTAACCATGAACACCAAGTCTTTTACTGCCCTTTCTCACGAGCAGAAGCTAGGCATTGGGGCTACATCTGCAATCCCATTGCTTGGGATGAAGTGAATGAAAATACCACAAACCTGAGGACAGCCTGTACTGCATGCCTGGTCTGAAATAAGCCAGGACTACAGAATGAGATTATTTCAAAAAACAAAACAACAAACTAAAAATTGAGAAACAGAATCATAATAGGTTATGATACATTGCAAAATTAAGTCATTTATGAAAAAAAGTACTACCACATGTCAATTTAAAACATTAAAAGATATTCTTCAGTGCTTAACCTTGCAGGCTTATGAAATGATAATATAACACTTACTATTAATAGCAAACTTAACTAATATATCTCAGCAGAGCTGGTCCCTGGTTACATTCCAATCACAGGAAAGCTAGTCTCCAACTTCAAAACTCTGATTTCAAAAGGGGTATGCTCGATATTACTTGGTAAGAAATTCTGGAACAAAGAGAATGCTTTTTTCCATAGTCACATTTCACACCAAACCAAACATGTTTTTCTTGTTTAACTTTCTCAGTATCCATGTATAGGCAACAGACAAATTTAAGTATAGCACATAATAAGCATTCACTATATATAAAAAAAGAAATTTTTGATTTTCTCCCTACTTATTACTCTAAAAACTTAGCTTTACTTTTGTAAAACATTACCAGTGCCATTTTTGTGAGGCCATTAAAGGCTATCAATTCATTTGTCATCCAGGAATTATAGGGCTAAGCTGGCATGTGTGTGGCAGAAGGCCGTCACAGTTCAGCAAATTCTCTAACCAAAAGCAAGCAGGTATCTATAGTGGGACATACCTATGACTCTGGCACTCAGAGGCCAGGGCTGCAGAATTTGGACTTTGAGGGCTAGACCGGACTACCTAGCAAGGACTTTCTCAAAAACTAAAGAATGAACACGTATGTGCACACACGCGCGCGCGCGCGCGCACACACACACACACACACACACACACACACACACACACGGAAGGAGGGAGGGAGGGAGGGAGGGAGGGAGGGAGGAGGTTGTCATGCGTGTGAACCATGAGAAGTATGACAGTTCACTTAAGATTGCCAGCAATGCTTCTTGCACCACCAACAGCTTAACCCCCTTGGCCAAGGTTATTCATGACCACAGTCCACGCCATCACTGCGACCCAGAAGTTGTGGATGGTCTCTCTAGGAGGCTATGGCATGATGGCTATGGGCTGCCCAGAACATCATCCCTGTATCCAATGGTGTACCAAGATTGTAGGGAAAGTCATCCTAGAGCTGAATGGGAAGCTCATTGGTATGGCCTTCTGTGTTCCTACCCACAACGTGTCCGCCTTGGATCTGACATACCACTTGGAGAAAGCTACCAAGTATGATGACATGGAGAAGGCAGGCATACTAGGGCCCACTAAAGGGCATCCTGGGCGACAGTGAGGACCAGGTTGTCTCCTGTGACCTCAATAGTGACGCCCACTCTTCCATCTTTGATGCTGGGACTGGCATTTTTCTCAATGACAGCTTTGCAAAGCTCATTTCCTGGTATGATAATAAGTACATATAGCAAAAGACCTCATGGCCTCCAAGGAGTAAGGAACATTAGCCCACCCACCCCAGCAAGAACATAACAGCAACATAGTTGCTGCAAAGTCCCTGTCCCAACTCAGGCCCTGAAGCATCTTCCTCACTCACAGTTTCCATCTCAGAGCCCCAGAAGAAGGGGAGAAGCTTAGAGAGCCCCACTTTCTTGAATACCATCAATAAAGTTTACTGCACCCACAAGAGAGAGACAGAAAGACAAAGAGAGTAAGAATGAACAAACTACTCCAACCAACCCCCACCTGAGATAGTTAGACTATAATGCTGTTTAGGTGTGAGAAAGAAGAAATTAGGTAAAATAGGTAAGGAGATAATAGTGGAAACAAGATGAATAACAAGTATGCAGAGTTCGAAGAGAGAAACTGAAGTAAAACTCTATTAACTCATCTTTACTCAGGCTGATGTTCCAAGCAGCAAAAGAAAGCATTTAAAATAACCCATTAAAAGATTGAAAATTCACAGTGAGAGTGTTTCTGTGCTGGCAGTGAGATATGACTAGAATTGAAGTAATCTATAATCTACATCACTTCTTGGATAAATAACAAAATAATATAATAAAGTTAAAACCAAATGGAAAGTCAACTCAAAGAAGAGAAGGAACCACAAACAAACAAAAGCTATCATGAAAGGAAGGACGTTCTGTCCAAAGAGTTCTCTAGCTATGCACTAAATTCTTTCTGCAGTCCAACATTCCACCGCTGGTAATGATCACAGACAAGGAGCAGTGTTTTGCAATGTGAACACCCTCTCTACATTCCAAACATTCCTTAATGAACCACTTTACCCATGTTTACTTATATAAGCTATGCATCTCTTATAAGCTAATGATTACTGATAATCCACTTGTGAGAAAAAGAGCTATATTCCAGGATTCATGGTGACAAATTTTTAATACTACGGACCATAGACAAAATTCAGCAGTTTGAACTGACTCTTGCTGACTATCTGCTATCTAGTAAATTCGCTAATTCCTAAGTAATGCATTACTTTGTCATGTTCTTGAATTCGAGCAATCTTTAACAAAACTGATAGTTATTAGGAAAAGCTGAGCACATCTGTGGTACTTTAGAATACATTGTAACGTCTGCTTATTCACTCTTGGATATACAGAAATCATAAACCTTAGATCACAGGGCTAGGGGAAAACAGGCATGCTCAGAAACTGCTGGTAGAAAAGGCAACTTCTATAGTCTTTATGGAGGAAATTTTTGCCATCTTTAATAAAAATTCTACATCTGAGAGTCTATTAGAAGCCATGTTTCAACAGTAAAGAATCGCACAATGTTTTCCATGCTCCACTTATTAGAAAATGTTTCTGAGGATTATATAAAGAGCACACAAAAAGGACATACATATTTCTACAGTATAGCATCACACATGCAAAGTTTAAAAATATTTATCAATACTATACACTAGCTATAGAAATAGTACAAAAGAATGAGACATATAGGTGAGAAACTACACCAGAAGAGTAATAATTACCTCCAACATAGAAAAGAGAAGCTGGTGTTTTAAGTACGATGCAGAAAAATCTGAGAAATCTTAAATAAAAGTAGGTTACAAAGACATATGTTCTTTCACTTTCACAGTTATGAACCTTATTATGCCTTTATAAGGAAACTTTAAGTTAGTCATCTAGATTATAACTTACTGTTGAATTATTTTTTGATCAACAAGAATTAAAAAAAATCTAAAATGATGCATGATTGCCTGTAATTTAGCCACTACTGAGCTTATGCTGCCATCTAGCAAAACTCATGGAACAGTTAACAAGCAAATAAGATGGTGTGTTTTTAAGATGAGCATGTTTACCACTTTAATATTTTCAAATACTAAGCACCTATGATACAAACATTTTGTAATGTCATATATACATGCAAAGGATAAAAGCTAGCAACAGGTTTCCTGAGAAAGTTGTAAGTGGGACTGGTGAGAGGAAATTCTAGATCCTGGAGTACCATGTGTCAAGGACCTAGAGCAGGGCTAGAAGGAGCCAATGCAGCTGAGAACATGGGTTAATAGGGACAGGAGAAAACAAGGCGGACAGGTGTCCCTATGTTGTTCAATTTTATCCATAAGCAAGCCAGTGGGTTTAAAACACAGAAATGACCTTTTAAATCCGAGCTGAATTAAAAACTGAGCAGCAGGTAAGATGATCAACAGTGTCAACCCCAGTAGCTAGGAGGAGAGCAGAACAGCTCTGTCGGGGAATATTCTGGATGGCCACAGCAGCAGAGTGTGACACACTGAGTCTCAACTTTTCACATCTGCTTCCTTTTGAGGGTAAGCCCTTGCCAAATTTCTATGAAAAAAATGTTAGGTCTGACGAGCTTTTTCTAGGCAGTCATCTTTGTTCTTTCTTTCGTCATGCTTCTCAACCTGTAGGTAGGTCAAGCCATAGTCATGCGCACAAAAATTCTGAAGCTGTGACATACACAGGACAGTGGTCCCATAATAATTTATCACCAAGTGATAGTGATGTCACAATCATTAAGGGTTTTGTGGCTCAACGACATAATTACCTAGTGCCATGTATTTTTGAACCTGTTTCCACTAAGTGACTCACGACTCCATTTGTATTCTTATTTTGATCTGAATGATGACATCAACATTTCCACTATTTTCTGTCATTCTTTATTCGGTATCTGTGAGGACATATTCAATTTAAATTTGGGATATGTATGATTTCTCATTTGGTAACTTCATCCAATCACCCAGGAAACATTTTTAGAGCATGTATGTGTCAGGGGAACATCCTTACATGCACACATGACAGAAACAGGTGGTCACATCACTGAAAGCAATCTAGTTAAAATCAATTAGTGAATTCTTTCTAATGATCTTACTTAGTTATTCTGAAAAAGCCTACAAGTTGCAGAAGTGGAAAGGAACCTTGCCGGACTGATTACCTGACATCGTGACCCTTGAAATCAAAACCCGACCTAAATGTTACTATCCCTTTCCCTGAACTTCCAAGGACAATTAAGATCTTTCACAGTTCATACATAACTTAATGAGAAACACCCACCAACAATTTTCTTGCACAAAATACAAGTTTAAATGGGTGAAAAACATCAGGAAATTCTAAACACCTTGTTTCTCCCTCTTTGATACCTTGTAACTCATTACCTAGTGAAATGAAGACTCAATATGGCCGGGGGGTGGTGGCGCACATCTTTAATCTCAGCACTCAGGAGGCAGAGACAGGCGGATCTCTGTGAGTTCGAGGCCAGCCTGGTCTAAAGAGCTAGTTCCAGGACAGGCTCCAAAAAGCTACAGAGAAAACCTGTCTCGAAAAACAAAAAACAATAACCAAAAAAAAAAAAAGACTCAATCGGGCATAAGACGGTGACATATTTGTTAATTCTCACCAGTGAAAGCTTTCTAGCCGTTTATTATTCAGAGTTTCCTACCACCAACCTTTTTCTGCTTAGAAGAGTCCCTATGCCTGCAATGTCTTCCAATACATCACTCAATTATTGTCTGCAATTCCTGTAGAGGGCTCCCCTAGAAGATTAAGGACTCTATCACACACCTGACTTTGCTTCTGCAAAAACTTCTGCACAATTATTGGGGGGGGGGGTGTGTGGTAGAATCCTCCTTTATTCTCTATCACAGGTTACTGGAAAGCGAAAAGCAACAACAAAGAAGTCCTACACAGCTTTGTAATTGGGGCAGTGAACCGCATAGAAACGACAAGCAGGGTAAGGCACTCTTTCACGATACGCAGCTGTGAGGTGTCCGTTCGATTCTCGTTCCTCCAAGCTTACGTTGTTTGGGATGCCATGTGAACGTTGGTAAAAGCATGTACTGAAAACTCTTGGTGGGCCTGGAAAGACTAGCACTCCAGTGGAGGAGGGTGTGAGACGAGAGAGAATTAAGCACGAAACCAGGAAGAGATATACAGGGGATAAGCAAGTGCAAATGGCTCTTAGAGTTCAGCTGGAAAGGAAACATCAATGGGACCGACACTATCAGGGAAAAAAAAAAAAGAGGTGTCCGGAGTGCGTACAGGGTCATTCAAGATCTGTAACTTGTAACACAAACCGTGCTGCAGTTTGAATTTTCTTCCCTTCAATTCTGACAATCAAGAAAACGCAGGTTTACTGAGAGCTTACTCAGGGCCAGGCACTGAGCTCAGCAAATTTAAACCTTACCCGGTTATGAGGAAGGGACAATCGTGGAGCTACATTCTACAGAGAACAATTAAAAGTGACCGTACACCGAGTGACCTCCCCTTCGTCGCAGGGACGGAAGTGTGCGGAGCCTGAGACCAGGGAGACGACCCGCGGCGCGTGGCTCCCGTCTCCCGACCCGACGGGTCCTCGGCGGCCGCGCTCCCCACCCACGTGGTGGGAGACCTCGAAGGCGGAGAGGGCACCCTACACCCCACAGTCCCGGCCCGCGACGCTCACCTCGTTATTGAGGTTCAGAGTTCCCGGCTGAGGCTTTGCAGCCGGAGGAAGAGGATCGACCGCCATCTCCGCACGGGAACGCCGGAGGTTACACCGCGGCTGCGCAGGCACGCCCACCGACGGCGGCCTCTTCCGCCCAAAACTCACCGTCCTGCGCGCAAACGCCTAAAAAAAAAAGAGTCGGGACTTTTCGGCGGTACCGGAAATGGGAAGGGCCGGAATGGAGCGTTTCCGTGGAAACCAGGCAAGCGAGCGCTCCAGTGGGCGTGGTATTAGCTGATGTTTGCAGAGAAGGGAAATTTTCCCGGAGATTGTTCCACTGTGTTCCGTTATAGCTGGACGGTCGGTACTGAGGAGGAGCGGAGAACGTTTTCCTGAACAGTTCAAGTTGCTTGAGTTGCCGATTTTGCTCAGTTCTAAAGTCTAGCGCTTGTGAAGATTTTTGCTCTTTCAAGGACATCTTTTTAAGAGCCTTCCTTGGTGTCTTTTGCTTCTTACCGGCCGAAGCGCGAATATGTGGAAAGGCTGAGTTTTGGTAAAACGGATATCTGAAATAGAAGAGGAACACTTGTTACTCCCTGTGAGAACTGTGTTTGAAGAGCTGGATCTGTGGGCATAAGAAATATAAAACGAGACTCTGAACTAGATCAGCTACTAGTTACACATTCTAGTAGGGACCATTATAAAGGAGGATGTCCTGGGCCAAACTCTTTACACGAATTAAGTCCAGAATCTTATCTTCATAAAAAAAATAAACAAAAAACAAAACCTGACATCGAAATTAATTGCCTTGTTCAAAGTTGCTAGCGGGGGCTGGCCACACACACGACTTCAGGTACCACTGCATAGAATATGGGGTCCACTGCAAAACGGAAATGCAAGACCCCCCCTCATTTAAAAAGCAGTAAAATGTTTATTGCATTGTGTCTCCACATAATAATAATAATAATAATAATAATAATAATAATAATAATAATAACAACAATACCCCATGAAACTGCTGTGGTGCCTTGTCAGTTTTCTCAACTACAATACAAAGTTACAGAAATACCAGTATGGATTCCTAAAGGTGGCGATTTCTGCTTAAGACTCAAGAATATGCGTTTGAACAAGATGGTAACAGTTGCTGAGTGGGAGTGTTGGTGGAGGAAGCTAGAGAACTCATCGGGTCAGATTGGATTGGGCAGGACAGCATATCATTAAAGACTAGTGCAACTGAGGGTCCACAAACACGATCACCAGGGAATCAGTTTTCCCTGTCTTAGGTTCTTTTTGGGGGAGGGGGGTTCGAGACAGGGTTTCTCTGTCGCTCTGGAGCCTGTCCTTGAACTAGCTCTTGTAGACCAGGCTGGCTCGAACTCAAAGAGATCTGCCTGCCTCTGCCTCCCGAGTGCTGGGATTAAAGTCGTGACCACCACTGCCCAGCCCTGTTTTAGGTTCTTTAAAGGCCCCGAACCCCCGCCGTGTTGCTGTGCTTGGGCTGATCTAACAAAATTCCACAGGCTGGGAAGATTACACGGCAGAGGTCTGTGTTCCTAAACATTGCCATTAGGGTTCATTTCCAGGCTCTTCAGTTGCAGACATCTAATTTTGGCCATATTCTCATATGACTTTTATTCTCTGCACATGTGGAGAACTCTCTAGTGTTTCTTTCAACGGCCACAACCCTCTTGGATTAAGATCTCACAGTAATGATCTTAAAAAGCCTTAGTTACTCCCACAAATGTTTTATCCCTAAATTACATCACACCAGGGATTAGGAATTGAATATCTGGATGAAGAGTCGGCAAAATCAATATCTAGTTCAGGGGGCACACTCTTAGATTGTTTCAAAGCGATCTTGACTTTAGGCCTCAGTATTGCCAATTCTATCTTTTTTCTCAATTTGTAACTAGGAGCCGTGTTTGCAAACCCATCTAAACCTAGATGTTTAGCATCAGGAAAGAATAAAAAACTACATTTACATGTATGTGGACAGTTTTTTAAACGAAATTATGAAGGTAAATAAGTAGGCAGAATGACAGCCTTTTAAGCAACACGCGAGTGAATAATTATTTATCTGTATGAGGCACTGTATCACACCACTCCAAAACTAAAGAAGTTGCATATACCAAATCGAGAAACCTCAGACTTGCAGAAAATAACTTAGGTTATAAACCCTATGACTCTGTATTATGCAATGATTTCTTAAATGCAAAACAACCCCCCCCCCAAAAAAAAAACCCACTTGGAAATATATTGATGAATTACACTGAATCAATGACACACCTTCTGCTTTCCAGGGCTCACATTAGAAGAAAGAAAGCACATGGAGGGAGAAGAATTTTGTAAATTACACAATGACTTCATGAGTCATTATCTTTCTTCTGCTGTAAGCACAGGCCTTGTGGTGTGAACTCTTAGCCCCCAGGACTCTGGGGAGACATGATTTAGTCACTTTTTTTTAGATGGGGTTAGCACTGGTTGCTAGATGTTCTCATTGTTCTCTTCAATGCTGACCGATTTAGCCAAATTTTTCTATCTAGAATATTTTTCATATACTTTGGAACCCCAATGTAGCTGTTGGGAAGTTAATAGATTTTGCCAAGAAGAGAGTTATATCCGCACAACCGTGTTTTACTTTCATCGAGGGTGAAAGCATAAGTTACCAAGAATTGCAGCATTTTTCTCACACATGCCAATTACAGCCTTTAGTAGTTGGACTGTTTCAGTAATTCCTCAAGAAACAGGTCACAACACAACTGTTTCTGCAATCCGGAACCAAGTCACACGCTCCTTCTTTTGACTGTGCATTTCCACCTCTTATCCTCTTGGTGGCAGTATTGCTTTCTAAATTGGGCACCAAAGCTAAATTGGAAAGCTGAGGAAAGTTACATGAATGGTGTGTGAGAACCTTTTCCAAATTAAAAAGAAACTTGATGGGTCTTCTGAATCTATTTATATTTAGCAAAAGATGAAGTCTTGGATTTTTATTTTAAATGACTCACAAACTACAGTAAACCATCAGATTTATTGAAGAGTCAATTAATAAGTATACTACAGAAAACACTACTAGTAGGAGACAGGAAATATTCAAGTTACAATAACATCTTTACAAATTTAACATCTGTTTGGTTGGAAGTGAGACCCCAGCCCCCTGACACCCCTATATCTAAGGAGTCTGGGAATGTTTGTTTGGAATTATTTGTGTCAGCGGAGAGGCTTTCTTAAGAAATATTCCTAACAACATTTTCCAAAAGTTTTTTTTTTGCTTAGGTTTCATTTGAATTTTAATGGAATAATTTGATTAAATTTATGATTTTATACTTACTAATAATCTAAAAGTCTTATTGCTGAAATTATAGAACACACTATTCTGAAAAGGCTAATTAACATTTTACAAAACTTCATTTTACCAAATATAAAGTGAGGGTGCCAACGCCTACTTAGCAACTCATAATTGTAGCTAAGGACTTGAGCTCTGGAGTCAGATTGCAAAAGGCTAGTCTTCAGTTCTACATATTAACAGCTGTGGTGTCTGCCCTCCTGAAATCGTGTATGCCAAGATTTTTACTTGCAAAAAATGGGAGTAATAACCTGGCAGGTTGTGAAGTTTAAGTGGAAACCCAACATACAGTTGAAGAATATTTGTTTCTCTATAGTTTAAATGGTTGTTATTTTCATCATTGCATATGAATTATTTATGTCTCTTGAATGGCAAATAACACAAATGGCATAGTGCTAACAGAGGCAGTTCAAGACTCATCATTGTGGAAAGAAGTTGGGCGCCAATTTGTTGTATGGAGGCTGCTTGTTTGTTTTCTGGCTGCCCGGCTAGCTTAGACCCAAAATAACTACACAGAAACTGTATTAATTAAACCACTGTTGGTCCATTAGCTCTAACTTTTTATTGGCTATCTCTTACATATTAATTTAACCCATCTCCATTAATCTGTGTATCACCACAAGGTCATGGCCTACATAGCAAATTTTAGCACGCCTAGATCCTGCAGCAGATCCTTGGCATCTCTCCAACTCTTTCTTCCTCCCAGCATTCCTTTTAGTTTTCTCCACCTAGCTTTGTTCCCCTATAACTCTGCTATAGACCCAAAACAGTTCCTTTATTCATTAACCAATAAAAGCAACACATAGACAGAAGGACCTCCCACACCCTCTCTTATGCAGTCATTGATATCTTAATAATTTCTGAGCCCCATGCTGTTCTTTCTCATCCAGCTATCTACCGATTACTCAACAATTAATGCTTTAATGCATTTAATAACTCTAAGTCCCTTCATACATGTGACATGCAGGTTTTATTATTTACACATTCCCTCACTATAAAACTCAAGATTATTGAACCAAAACCTATAGTAATTGAAATTTATGCTTAGAAAACACTTAAGCCCAGTTACAATTCATTTTCAATACAGTAGTGGGCTTTGATTCAATTTAACAATCATTTTAATCATCTATTTGCAAAACGAGTTGCTATGTTCAGTAGACTAAACATTAGTCAATATATTGTTTAAAAATTGTGGTAGAAAGAAAGATTTTTATCACATGAAAGAGTAGTATAAATGTCCAATAGAGTCCTAATAGCGTGAAGCTGCTTGTTTTGTGCCGAAACAAAGCCTTTGTGGCCGCCCAAAGGAGACATTGTAGAAACCAATCCTGTTAACATTCTCTCATCTGGAGGAAGGAGGCTCATGTGACTCAGAAGGCTCCTGATAGCTTCACAAGGCCCTTCTCCTTCCTGATATGATGTTATGTAAACAATTGATTGGAGTGATGCTCTTCACTGGTGTCATTGCCTTTGGTTCCTACATGCTTGGAGTGGGTCTTTTTTAGTGATGTAGCTGCCTTCAAGTTTCTCATGCTTCAGTATGTAAACCAAACAAGCTAAGCTGGACCTGGATGGAAGGCTTTCTTTGGTTGTCTGTGCTGGTTCTGTTTGGAGTGAAGAGATATTTCTTTACATTGTCCCAGGAAGAGTCATGCAACAGACACTGTAGGAAAGCAAAGGTAACATGAACAGAAGGTTTCTGGAGTAGGTTGTCTTTGAGTTCAGATTTGAAAAAAAGAATTAATATTTCTATAAAAAGCCCAAATAAAAAATTCAGAGAAAATTAGTTAAATAAAGCAAATAATAAAAGACCCTGTCTAATCATTAGAACAGATTTTATAATTTTAATGAATTCTTAAAGGTTGCCTCAAACATTGTTAGATGGAGAAATTTAAAAAGTTAAAATTTCTTAAATATATTTCTTACATTCCTACTAAAATTAAGACTACTGTTGTTTTTAAAATTTTTAAATTCAAAGCAAAGCATTTTTTTTTCAGAAAAAAACACCAATTTGTGAATCTTACTAGACTGGTAGAAGCATGTTTCGAGTTATCTGTGAATATGGATGTGTAACATAATAGCCAGTTTTTAGAACTTTTGCTGGATTCTATTCAATCATAAAGATGGAAATTTGGGAGAGACCAAACTGAATTATGTTAAATGCTATTCAGAGAAAACATTTTAAATTTAAATTTGTTATCATTTAAAAGAAAAGGATTTTGTTGCAGATATGTTGGACCACTTGTCTATCCAAACCAGGATAGACCCCCTAGCAGAATTTCTGTCATCTAGTAAGTAACAATAAATGCGGTGAGGCTGTTTTTGTAGAATATTATTTTAAGATGTGTTATGTTTGTTTATGCTATGGAATATTTTTTAAATGATGCAGTGGTGTGTTGTATTTGTTAAACGTTGTGAAACTGTGTTACTTTGCCTGTCTAAAACACCTGATTGATCTAATAAAGAACTGAATAGCCAACAGCTGACCAGGAGAAAGGATAGGAGGGGCTGACATGCAGAGAGAATAAATGGGAGGAGAAATCTGAGAAGAGAGATGGAGGAGCAAGGGAAGAAAGAGAAGGACACTGGGGGCCAGCCACACAGCAAGCCATGGAGTAAGAAGGAAAGAAAAGGTATACAGAAACAGAAAAAAGGAAAAGCCCAGAGGTAAAAGATAGATGGGATAATTTAAGTTAAGAAAAGCTGGCTATGGGGATAGAGAGATGGCTCAGTTGTCAAGAGCACTGGCTGCTCTTCCAGAGGTCCTGAATTGAATTCCCAGCAACCATATGGTAACACACAGCCATCTATAGTGGGATTTATGCCCTCTTCTGGCACACAGACATACATGCAGATAGAACCTCATATATATAAAATAAATATTTTTTTTAAAAAAATAAAAGAAAAGCTGCCAAGAAATAAGCCAAGCTAAGGCCGGGCATTAATAAGTAATAATAAGTCTTCATGTATTTATTTATTTGGGAGTTGGATGATAGAGCCCCCAAAGTCTAAGAGAAAATGAAAACAAACTACAGATGTTGAATTTAGGAAAAGGAACACTTGAACAATTTTGATAGTGTCATATATTAATCTGGACACTATGGAATTAAGCATAGAGGTTTAAAAATCCCCAAATCCAAACCTTAAAAATATGGTTAATATATAATTCCACTATTGTACTTCCTGTATATATATGTATGAAAATGTAAAAGCTTACTATATTCTACATAGGCTTACTATGTTGACAATCTTACATGATATAAGCTTACAATTAATATGCATTCATTAAAGTAATTTTATTAAGAAATATAAAGCAACCTAAAAGCAAATTTTGGATAAAATGGATAGAATCATGATGACTAGCATAAGGAGCTAGTGCGCATGTCCTTTGCTTTTCTCTGAGGGATGCTGTTTACCCACCAAGGGGTAGACATGAAGAGAATTGATAGCTGTTGATCCATTTTGTGACGTCAAGTACTATTTCAATTTCATCTCGTTGAAAATAATCGCTGCATCAATTGCTTCCTACTTTAATGCCATAACACCCTCTAGTCACAATTACCAGTTATCTGGACACCAAACTGTGCCACAGTGGTCTACATAAAGACTGTCAGTCCAGTTATTTGCTGATTAGGTCATTTGAAAGTGTGGGATGAGCTAATGGCTTCCTTTCTTGTCTCCCACATGTATCATTGTCTAATTTAGAATCATTGCTGAATAGTAGGATTTTTCATAGCTGAATTTTCACATTCTTCCTTAACCACATGGTCACTATTAATTCCACAAAGAATTACATAGCCCAATTGTCAATAATGCCGGTGTTGAAACCTACTCCTTGATCATGTCTGAAATAACAAACTGCATAGGGTAACCAAGGACTGGGTTATGCAGAGGCTAGCTCTGTGTGTGGGAACAAGGAAGGGGAAGACTTCTGTGGAGAGTACAAAATCAATAAATATACTAAATTAAACTTGATTTTATTATTAATATGTGTTATAAGCTTGTGACAAAGGCCATTGATGAAATTCTGCTTTCTTAAAAGTTATATTGATTGATAGATGTAATAGTTTGTAAAGCCAACAGGTACTTGGCTTTGTTCTAAACAGTTACTTCAGTTTTCCTGCTAAATTTTAGTAATATACTTGTACACTTTAAAAATGTCAGCGCTTGTCTTTGAAAAACGTACTTTGCATGAAAATCCATTTAGAAAAATGCTCCCAATCAGTTGGCTGCTTTCTCTCATGAATTTAGCTGCACCTGTTCGGTGGTAAGGTTGTCATGGCTGTGAATGAGCTCAGTTCGTTCCCAATGCCTGCGATGGGACAATCTGTCTTATGTTGACTGCCTTCAAAAGGCAGCGAAATGTCTTTAAAATCCATTCATTCTCTCTGTGTTATTATCTATACTCATCATATCTTGCCTGGGTTGGAAAAATTGCTAGAAAACTGATGATTCTTCCTAAGTCTAGTTTTATATGCTGCCAGGCCATTCCCTCAAGAGGAGATTATGTTGCTTATCCAATTTACAACCTTTAATCTCTCCATTTCTATTTTGTGTTGTATAAGGTCTGACGTGGTTTAGCCTGCCTTTCAAGCCCCCTGACCATTCAGTGTGTTTTAGTACTACCACATCATGGCTTTCCAATCCTATCAGTCCCCATGTGTGACCTATGCTCAGTTTTATGGAATGCTATCTATGTACTGAGAGACGTAGTTTGACAAATGCCAGTTTGGGTTATGAATTTAATAAGATTTTAATATTAAATGATTTTGTGTACTTTCAGTATATATTTCTGTATCTAAACAGAAATAAGAAAATGAACTCATAAAATTAGCTGAGTAATGAATTATTCATATAGCTCTACTTTAAACAATGAAAGCCAAAGCTACTTGGCTTTATAAATATAAAATTTTATATGTTAATATTACTTCATAGTTAAGATCATTGATGTCTTCTTCAACAGTGTGAAATTAAAGGTCTATCCATAGAAATGAACGTGACATTATTTTCTAATTTCCAGGCAGTATACCTTTTATTTTATTTATTTATTTTTATTGAGAAAAGGGAAAAAAAGTTTCCCCCTCCTCCCAGCCTCCCATTTCCCTCCCCTCCTTCCACCCTTTTCCCCCTCCCCCACACTCCTCTCCCCCTCCCTCTCCAGTCCAGAGAGCAGTTAGGGTTCCCTGCCCTGTGGAAAGTCCAAGGTCCTCCCCCCTCCGTCCATGTCTAGGAAGGTGAACATCCAAACTGGCTAGGCTCCCACAAAGCCAGAACATGAAGTAGGATCAAAACCCCGTGCCATTGTCCTTGGCTTCTCATCAGCCCTCATTGTTCGCCATATTCAGAGTCCGGTTTTATCCCATGCTTTTTCAGTCCTAGTCCAGCTGGCCTTGGTGAGCTCCCAATAGATCAGCCCCACTGTCTCAGTGGGTGGGTGTACCCCTCGTGGTCCTGACTTCCTTGCTCATCTTCTCCCTCCTTCTGCTCCTCATTGGGACCTTGGGAGCTCAGTCCAGTGCTCCAGTGTGGGTCTCTGTCTCTATCTCCATCCATCACCAGATGAAGGTTTTATGGTGATATGCATGATATTCGTCAGTATTGCTATAGGATAGGGTCGTTTCAGGTTCCCGATCCTTATCTGCCCAAGGAACTAACTGGGGACATCGCCTTTGCTGGAGAGGCTGTGGAGGAAGGGGTACACTCATCCATTGCTGGTGGGAATGCAATCTTGTGTAACCACTTTGGAAATCATTGTTTCGGTTTCTCAGGAAATTCGGGATCAACCTACCCCTGGACCCAGCAATACCACTCTTGGGAATATACCCAAGAGATGCCCGATCATATGACAAAAGCATTTGTTCAACTATGTTCATAGCAGTATTATTTGTAATAGCCAGATCCTGGAAACAACCTAGATGTCCTTCAATGGAAGAACGGATGAAGAAAGTGTGGAATATATACACATTAGAGTACTACGCTGCGGTAAAAAACAATGACTTCTCGAATTTTGCATGCAAATGGATGGAAATAGAAAACACAATCCTGAGTGAGGTATCCCAGACCCAAAAAGATGAACATGGGATGTACTCACTCATAATTGGTTTCTAGCCATAAATAAGGGTCACAGAGTCTACAATTGGTGAACCTAAAGAAGCTAAATAAAAAGGTGAACCCAAGGAAAAACATATAGTTATCCTCTTGCCTATGGGAAGTAGACAAAATTGCCGGGGAGAAAAGTGGGATCTTGGGGGTGGGGTGGGGTGGGGGTAAGGGGAGATGGGGAGAGAAAAGTGAGAAGGGGAGGATGGGGGGAACTTGTGGAAACAGGATGATTGGGATAAAGGAAGGCTGGATAGGGGAGCACGGAACCACAATTCTTAGTTAAGGGAGCCACCTTAGGGCTGGCAAGAGGCAGTATAGCTTTTAATTTCCTTACTGCATTTAACATGAGAGAGCTTCATAAGGTTAATACCTTGAGATGCAGTGGTTGATGGCGGTGGTGTATCACTGCACAACCTCAGCCTCTGTACAGAAACATATAATGACATAAGAGTATTTGAATATTATACCAAATATAAAAGTCCACCATGAAACAATAAAAGAGCTCCCCGCTGTTACCATGTGTGCAAGAGAACAAACAGCTATGGCAGGCCAGACAGCAGCGGAACAAAGGGATAATTCCATCAAGTCTTGCTTTGTGAAACACTGCGTGTATTGGGATTACTCGCAGGAGAGTGACCCAGGCAGCTGCAGTACTACACAGCATGTTGACAACTAAGGAAAGCTGTACCACTGAAGTTCCCGCAACTTGCAGGCAGTTTCACAAAAAAACCTCCTTCTCCCCCCCCCCCCCCCCGCCGCAGAGATTGTTCACTGCTTTTATAATCTTGGAGATAGGGATCCTTGTCAGTTTCATGGGCTTCTTGAGTGTCTTAATTCTCTCTGCTTCAGTGCTTCATTTAAAGAAAAAAGCTATGTAATGCACCACTATTTAACATATCTCCCAGGGTCTGAGTACCTGACTTTATCACTGACTTCATATTGTGGTTTTCAGGATGACATAGCTAACTGTTATCAAATAAAAAAAAATAATATCAATGCCGAGCAGGAAAGAGGAGCGATGTGGGTCCTTGTTTCATGTGTTTTAAGGTATTGGGACAATTCAGAGTGATTTAACTCAACTTGTTGGCTATTTTAAGAATGTGAAGGCTGCTTGCAGTTTGCCAATCATGTTTAAATGCACTTTTTATCCAAGCAAGAATATATACTCTTGTCAGAATCTTGTAAACTTCTTTTGATGTCCATTTTTTCTCCTGCTAATTTTTATTATTAGATTCGAGTATTTAGTCTATCTATGACTGATGGGAAACTGAACATTGAAACCTCAGTATTGAAAACTGTTAAGAGGTATTTCACAATTTTCATTCTTGTCTCGTTTCTCTAACCCGAATGATTTTTGATTGGTTCACACTGGTGTTCCTCCTATGTCATAAAAATGTTCACATTACTTTCCCTATACAAACCCTTCCATTACTTATATCGTGACTAGCTTTAGTCCACAAGCCCAATATCATGAATTTTTCCCCTTTCAACCTTTTGCATCAATTGCTGGCGTGGTCCTTTCCCCTGTCTTCTTCTCTTCAGGCCTTTCCTCCCTCCTGTTACATCTCTGTCTGGGGCACCAGTCATCTTTCACTTGCCCTTTACTGCCACACATCAGTATGGGGCATTAATCATCTCTCACTTGACCTTAGAATAGTACTCCTGGCTGGTCCTTCTTCCTCTTGATTGACAGTGTTTGCTGTAAATTCTATGTTGTGCCTAGAGGAGTAATCAGGAATAGAATGTGCAACCACACCACTTCTCTCCAAACATTGGACAGTATTTCCTCACTGATCACAAGATAAAATCCAAATATTTTTACCATAAAATGAGCACACTCTCTGCAGCTCCATATATTCCCAATTTGGCATTTTTAATGTGTTTTAAACCGATGCATAAAACATAGCAATTAACATTAATAGAACACCACATGATGTTTGTGTCCTAGTTAGGGTTGCTTTTGTTGTGATGAAACACCATGACCAAAAGCAATTTGGGGAGGAAAGGGTTTGTTTCCCTCACACTTCCATATAAGAGTTCATCATCAAAAGCAGTGAGGACAGGAACTCAAACAGGGTGGGTACCTGGAGGCAGGAATTGATGCAGAAGCTGTGTACTGGTTTGCTTTCCACAGCATGTTCAGCCTACTTTATTGTAGAGTCCAGAAACACCATCAGCCCTGAAATGGCTTCACCCACAGTGAGCTGAGCCCTTCCATATAAATCACTGGTTAAGAAATTGCCCTACAGGCTTGCCTATAGCCCTATCTTGTGGGATTATTTCTCTGTCGAGACTCCTTCATTTCTGATGACTCTAGCTCACTGGTTCTCAACTTTCCTAATTCTGCAACCCTTTAATACAGTTCCTCATGTTTGGTGACCCCAACCATAAAATTGTTTTCATTGCTACTTCATAGTTGTAATTTTGTTATTGTTATGAATCACAATGCATCTGTGTTTTCTATAGTCTTAGGTGGCACCTGTGAAAGGGTCATTTGACTCCCAAAAGGGTTATGACCCTCAGGCTGAGAACCACTGCCTTGTATCAACCTGACATAAAGCTAGCCAGGACAGTTTGATATAGATGCATATGCATAGTGTTTAAATTGATTTGAATGAATTTACAGCCTCCCTCATCATTGCTATAAGCTAAGAATTTTCAATATCCCTTTTTGTTGTTGATGTTGTGTTATAGAGGGCCTACATAGGACTGAGAAAACCCCTGTTGCTGATTCTCTCCATTTTGACCCACTAAGTATGTCTATAATAGCTTCTGTCCACTGCAAAAAGAGGAGCTTCTTTGGTGAGGTGTGAGAGTTACACTTACTTTTGGGTATCAGGATCTGCACTTAGAAGATAGTTGGAGGGGGCTGGAGAGATGGCTCAGTGGTTAAGAGCATTGCCTGCTCTTCCAGTTCAATTCCCAGCAACCACATGGTGGCTCACAACCATCTGTGATAAGGTCTGGTGCCCTCTTCAGGCATGCATGCAGACAGAATATTGTATACATAATAAATATTAAAAAATACTAAAATTAAAAAAAAGAAGATAGTTGGAAACTAGCAACTTAGCAAGATGGTAGTAGCTAATTCTCTACATGAATGTGGAAGAATCCCATAGGGCACCAGCCCTTGATGTGGGATGTCCTTCTGTATATGTGTTGCTTTTACTGGTTGATGAATAAAGCTGTTCCCCAGTCAGTGGCTGGATAGAATACACCTAGGCAGGAAATCTGAACACAGACAGACAGACAAGACAGATAGAGAATGAGGAAGAAGTGACACCACATAGCCACCAAAGAACAGAGTTGTAGGTTAGAGTTAACACCACGGCCATGTGGTGATACACAGGTCAATAAAAATGCATTAATTTATAGTTAGAGCTAGCCAGTACGAGACCTGAGCCATTGGCCAAACAATTATATTTAACATTTAGACTCTGAGTGATTATTTCATAAGTGACTACAGGTACCAGCGGGCAGAGAGAAACTGGTCCACTGGGACCGGGCAAGACAGAGAAAAGTCTTCTTTTACAAGCCCTAAGTGAAAAAACTATAGGCAGTCAATGACTGGATGTAGTAATAAGAGCAGCGGGGCTGCGTTCCCAGCACCCTGGCCGCCTGCTCGGCTAGCTTATGCCCCGAAATAATTACACGGACACTGTATTCTTTTAATTATTGCTTGGCCCATTTCTATCTAGCCTCTTCTAGGCTAGCTCTCGCACCTGGACTAGCCCATTTCTAATATTCTATGTAGCACAGCTAGGTGCGCTTACCGGGAAGATTCTATCCTAAGTCCATCCTGGGTCGGAGCTTCATGCGTGCATCTTCCCTGGAGCGGGGAGCATGGTGTCTCTCTGACGCGTCTGCTCCCGAGAGGAGAGCTGTGGAGTCTGAGCTCACTTCCTCTTCCTCCCAGCACTCCGTTCTGTTTACTCCACCTACCTATGTTCTAACCAATAAAATGGGCCAAGGCAGTTCCTTTATTAGCCAATGATCTTCCTCCATCAACTGGAAAGGGAGGATGAATGCTTCTCCACAGACAAGTTCTAAATACATGTAGATAGGGGTAGGTAGTGGAGACATACGGGGAGTTGGAGGTGGGAGGGGAAGGATGTCTAAAATACATGTATTTTAGTGGGAAGGAAAAAATAGAGAAACACAAGAAAGTGGTCATCTGGAGAGTTGCTAAAAGGTAATATTTATCTAGTAAAGCTAAGTGTACAGAGAGAAATTGCCCATTTCTGGTATGGGTTAGTAAAAAGTGAGTTATATTGTAGTAGTGAAATCTCCAAGCCACAGATGCTACGTTATCTGTAGAAAACTTGTAACCAACTTTGCTATTTTTGTGATAATATATAATTGCAGTTCTGCAGTGTGATGGGGATGGAGGGGTATGGGGCCTGAAGTCTGCATTGTTGACTGGACTTTATGACTCGGCTCAACTTTTGCACTGTCAAAAGGAAACATGATTGAAAAGGAAAAGATACTCTTGTCTACAAGCTATCAAATATTCTCCATTGGCTCCCAACAAACAAAAAAACTCCCCAAAACCTCTTTCTTCTGGCATATAAAAAATGTGCCTCATTATCAGGTGTAGTCATACACTGTAACAGCCTTAGAGCACCCCCCTCCTGTCTAACTGTAGCTAAGTAACGGACACATAAGGGTCTTTTCTGACCCCTCCCTCTGTCTTCAACTGAGTATTCCAGTTCTCAGGAATGACCTGTAATCCCTATAAAGCCAAAGCTCTGAAACCTTGCGGAGGCTAGTCCCACTGCTTGGTTTTCCTACCTGATGAATGTGTAGTTTTAGGGCATGCTTCTGGAAGATACTTAATTCCTTCCATCACTCAAAGTGTTATATCACTCCAGCTGGTATTGGGAGAAACCCATAGGGCTGTTTCCTGTGAACTGTTAGTTTAATCTGGTGCACTGCTATAATTTGTATATCTTACCTGACCTGATTTCATTTTCTATCCTTAAATGGTTGAATTTTCTAAACTCCTCCGGTATGCTTTCTGCAACTTACAATTTGTCTTCCATCACCTATACCTTCAGGCCCTTCATTTTTCAAAAAATGTTTTATTGATTTTTTTTGTGGATTTCATTTCATGCACCCTAATCCCATTCCTCTTCCCATCCCTTCATATCTGCCCTCTGCCCTTGCAACCTCCGCCCGCAAATAAAATAAAATTTAAAAGAAAAAAAAACTTCGTTGTGGAAGCGGTAGCATGACACAGCGAGTCACACAGTTTACCCTTTATTCTATACATCTTTACTTGCTAGTGTTTGTCACAATGAGTCTTTGGTCTGGTTTGAGGCCTCTGGCTTCGGCTACACTACCGAGGATGGGCCCTCCCTGGGACTCTCCTTGAGTATTCTGTTGTTGCTCTGTTTTGTGAAGATACTGTAGCTTTGGGTCTGGAGGATCAACCCCTTCACATGCTCCCGCAAGGTGATGTGGTGGCCGGGTGGAGGTTGTCCTGATGGGCCAACTCAAAGGTCTGGTTCTGGGCCCGGTTAGTAGCTGGGTTGGTCAGCCTGCCAGCTCTACCTCATCCTCACCACCAGGGGGAGCGCCCCAGCACTTCCGCAGCTAGCTCACCTAATGCCACAGGTAGCAAGGGTTGCTGGTGCCAGTTCTGTTCTCATGCCCTCAGGGTTGGCTGACCCACAAGCATACCACCAAGGCCACTTCTACTGTGCTGCCCAGGTGAGGTGAAGGGCCCACTCTCTGCAATGCTGCAGCTGGGGAGGGCCGGAGCCAGCTCTCCTGCCCTTAGGTCCCTGAGGCCAACTATCCCACCTGCCACAGGCAGTGAGGGGATGGTTTAGGCATCGCCCCCTTGCTCACTCCGCTGAATGGCAAATGAGGGCGGGGACTAGCTCTCCCACGCTCCCACTCTGGTGGCCATTCAGGCCCTTCATTAAATTACATTTTAATATTTGTTTATAATAATGCAAATTCTCTCAATACATATAATCATGTGTGTAATTTTGTTTTATAGTATAGCATTACAACTTTGTAGCTATACATAATATTTATATACAAATATTATATATAATACACATAATATGTAATTCTCTCCAAGACTTACAATATAGATCTATATACACATACAATTATTTTCAGTTTTATGCAACAATGAATGATTTTATTTGCTACTTAATAAAAATTTTCCACTTATTCTAAAAACTAAAATTGATCTCAAGGCAACCACTGAAACACAAAGTGTCAAAAGTTGCTATTGTTAATGAGTTTTAGGAAATATTAATAAACTTTACTTTGTAATATATCTCATTAAAATTTATAATATATAATTAAAACATACGTTAAAAATTTCAACCTGATTTATCATCAGGCATGTTTCTCCTTTTCTTCTTTTTTTTGGGGGGGGGCTTATCCTTATTTAATTATGTATGTTTTTAATAAAAAATTTAAAGCAGTTTTTGAAAATTTCATATATGAATACTATATTTACTTCATTTCCACCCTTCCCTCCACCCCTCCATTTCTCCTGTCACCCCACCCTCTCTCAAGTTTATGACTTCATATAGCCTGCTGAGTTCACTTGCTGCTGCTCATATTTATTTATATTTAGGGATGATCACTTGAGATTGGGTAACCTATCAGAGATCACCCCTGGAGAAGACTGATTCTCTCTCTCAGCAGCCATTAATTGCTTGCAGCTCTTCATTCAGAGGTAGGACCTTGTGGGATTTTTTCCCATCCACATTGGCCTATCAACTGGTGTTGTCGCTGTATGGGTCTTGTTTAGGTGACCACAGTTTTGATATTCTAAGGGTGGAGCTTCCCTTTCATACTTAGAAGTCACTACCTCACAATAAGCATCATGGTCCTATGGTTTCTCCTGTCTTCCAGTCCTCTGAGCCATAGGTGTGAGTTGTGTTGTGGGTATGTCAGTTTGGGCTGTACACCCCACAGTCTGTTCTTCCTGGATATTGATAACTGCAACTTTCTGTGATGGTTTCCATCTACTACAAAAGGAAGCTTCTTTGACGAAGGGAAAGAACCACACTTATCTGTTCATCTAGGGACAAATATTTAGGTTGCTTTAGGAATTTTACTGGTTTTGGAAAGCGGCAGTAAAGCTGGGCGGTGGTGGAGCATGTCTTTAATCCTAGCACTCGGAAGGCAGAGGCAGGCGGATCCCTCAGTTTGAGGCCAGCTCTGGTCTACAAGAGCTAGTTCCAGGACAGGCTCCAAAATTACAGAGAAACCTTATATCAAAAAAACCCGCCCCTCCAAAAAAAAAAAAAGAAGAAGAAAGAAAAAGAAAAGTGGCAGTAATAGGTTGTCCTTATTTATGACCTCATCAGCTGTGGGTACTTGTTTAGATTTTCAGTTCCAGACATAAATTACCCCCTGCTGAGTGACTCTTAAGTCCCATTAGATGGTTATTGGTTACTCCCAAGGTAATAGTGCCACTATTAACCCCACTGGGAATATTTTACTGAGCTGGACTAAGATTTGCTTGAAGGCAAGTACAAAGATCCACTTATATTTTTCTTCCCAGTGGCAATCCTAGGCACATTTGTAGGTAGTTAAGAGATGCTAATTGAATGAATACGGTCTTCTCCCAGCAGCACTAATCCAGCAAATTCAGATTGCAGTGTTACTCCCACTAGAGCACTCAAATCTGAAATTCATTTACTTCCACAGATTAGTCAGGGAAAAGTGCCAGGTTTTGAAGACACATAAGCTTGAGTTTATAGAAAAGGCAAGCTTATGCTAGCAGTTTTACTGCATCTAAAAATAGTAAAAAATTAAAATTTACTGTACAAACAACAGGTACAGCTACCCAATTGGTTTATTCAGAAAGGTATGACCATTTCAACAGAAACACTTCTTTTCTATTATGGTTAAGTAATGGCAAATATTATTTAGTATTTAGAAGTTTCAGATAAATACTCTAAATTATAGTTCTTAATCTAGATTTACTTCTAAATTGTACTGTACCTTGACTTTAAACAAGCTTGTGGTGATTTTTTTTTTTTTTGCAAAAGAACAAAATGGCTATCTCCAATCTTACTAGGTTACAAGGATTATAGATTTTGTGAAATGGATACATTCCAGCCTTGTTTTCAAACATCCGTGTTAATTTTGCATCCTTCCCCATACTGTGAATTGTGCTGATGTCATCATGTCAGTATGGAAATTAGAGCTGTGTATACAACATCCTTTAAACAACGTAATTGGGAAATTTATCCGTCCTCCTAAGAGAATCAGTCTGCACACTCACTGAACAGATGTGTAGAAAGAGGTGTCTTAGATAATCTGACAGGAGGACTATGCTAAACGAGGAGCACGTGTCATAAATGTGAATCTTACATAATAGAATGGCACCTTTTACGACACAAATGTGATCGTAAAACCATCTGCTTCATAATCAGTTTAGAAAGTGCATCTGGTCTTGCTCTATCAGCTCTCTAAATTGTTCCTAGATGCACTTTAAAAACATAACATGAACACAGGCATTATGGGTGGAGATCCTGAACGTCCAGATGGCTTCCGTTAGTATCTTTACTAATTTCATCATTGTATTTCTTAATTAAGCTTTCTCAGTAAGCATGTAACTGTTACCACTAAAATCATATTAATTAAACAAATGTTTGAAGGAACAGGTAAGTGGTGCTTTACAATTTTGTTTTGTAAGTTAGTTATGATTTTATACCTTCTCAAGTACTTCTTTTTTTTATTGAGAAAAGGAAAAAAGTATCCACTTCCTCCCAGCCTCCCCTTTCCCTCCCCCTCCTCCCACCCCTCTCCCCCTCCCCCAAACTCCTTTCCCCCTCCCTCTCCAGTCCATAGAGCAGTCAGGTTTCCCTGCCCTGTGGAAAGACCAAGGTCCGCACGACTCCGTCCATGTCTAGGAAGGTGAACAACCAGACTGGCTAGGCTCCCACAAAGCCAGAACATGAAGTAGGGTCAAAGCCCCGTGCCAATGTCCTTGGCTTCTCATCAGCCCTCATTGTTCGCCATGTTCAGAGAGTCCGGTTTTATCCCATGCTTTTTCAGTCCCAGTCCAGCTGGCCTTGGTGAGCTCCCAGTAGATCAGCTCCACTGTCTCAGTGGGTGGGTGCGCCCCTCGTGGTCCTGACTTCCTTGCTCATCTTCTCCCTCCTTCCGCTCCTCATTGGGACCTTGGGAGCTCAGACCAGTGCTCCAGTGTGGGTCCCTGTCTCCATCTCCATCCATCACCAGATGAAGGTTCTATGGTGGTATGCAAGATATTTGTCAGTATTACTATAGGATAGGGTCATTTCAGGTTGCCTATCCTCAGCTGCCCAAGGGACTAACAGGGGACATCACCATGGGTTCCTGGGAGCCCCTCTAGGGTCAAGTCTCTTGCCAACCCTCAAGTGGCTCCCTTAACTAAGAATTGTGGTTCCTTGCTCCCCTGTCCAACCTTCCTTTATCCCAATCCTCCTGTTTCCCCAAGTCCCCCCCTCCTTCCCTTGTAACTTTTCTCTCCCCATCTTCCCTTACCCCCATCCCAGGCCAATCTCACTCAAGTACTTCTATCTGTTAAAGAAACTGCAGCGGCACTAGAATCTTTACTTCAACTGTGGTGTGTGCTATGTCACTAGTTTAAGAGTAAAGATGGCTTAGAATGGTAAGTTAATGCAGCATCGGTGAGCACTGGAGATAGAAAATAGCCTATGTTGAGAAGACACTTTTAGTGTTTGATATCACTGATATCAGATTGTAGTACCAACAATATTGATACTGGAATTGGAAAGGACTCCTTTCTGGTTGGTCACTATACTGGCTGATTTTGTGTGTCAACTTGACACAAGAGTCATCAGAGGAAGGAGCCTCAGTTGAGGAAATGCTTCCATAATATCCAGCTTAAGGCATTTTCTCAATTAGTGATCAATTGAGGAGGGCTCAATCCATGGTGGGCAGAGTCATCCCTGGGCTGGTCTTGGGTTGTATAAGAAAGCAGGCTGAACAAGCCATGAAAGCAAGCCAGTAAGCAGCTCCCCTCCATGGCTTCTGCATCAGCTCCTGTCTCCAGGTTCCTGCCCTGCTTGAGTTTTTGTCCTGATTTCCTCCAATGGTGGACTATGTGTAAACCAAATAAACCCTTTCCTCCTTAACTTGCTTTTTGGTCATGGTGCGTCATCGCAGCAATAGAAACCCTAAAGGAGACAGTCAAAGTTTTTCATCACAGTGAAGAAAATGGTCTTCTTTAGGTTATGAAAACAAATGTACATTGAGTTTATGCATTTCAGGTTGTTTTAACTGCTACATGGATTTCACTTCCCATTTGAACTAGAATCCATTGTGCCTTGTAGGCAGAAGGCTGTTTGTTCATTCCTGGCAGCTCAGCCCCGAAATAATCACAAAGAAACTATATTATTTTAAACACAAGTTTGTCTGTACTCAACATCCTCCCGTCCCTTCTTCCCAAATGCTGGATTGATAGGTGACACTACACACTCTGACCTTTGGTTGACTTTAGATACTGTGAGTTGGACTTATACTGAGTACAAATTGGGTCTTATATTGCCAGCACATCTGACCTCACATTCAAACTCATCATCCAGTTTGATAGTATTTATTTTAAAAATTGAACTCTCATTGTATTCTTGTTCTTATAAATTTTTATAGGAAATAATGTTACTATCCTTAAAGAACTAACTAACTAATGAACTAACTAACTAACTGACTAAATTTTTTAATAATAACCTCAGGAGGATTAGTTAAGCAGGTGATATATGAGTTGGCTCCAAAGAATACATGAAGATTTTTGACTGTTGGAGAAGATCCAAATATAGGTCACAGAAGACAAAAAAAAGTGGAAAATTTTAAGAGAGGAAACAGTAACAAATTAATATTAAATTCATTCAATATTGAATTACTGGTTGGGATTAAACAAGGTAGTAAATGAATCTGTAATAAAGAGTTATTAGACTTCAAAACAAAAGAGTGGAGAAAAATCAAACATCTTCTATCATTTGCGAAGGTACTTAAATTCTAGTCTAAAGATTCAGTATCCATAAGTACTGTCATCCGCTGTTACCAAAGCTCCCAGCAGTTCATAGTAGAAGAACAACAGAAGAGGAAACACAGGAATAAAGGGTCCAATTAAGCAGTCCAATTAGGAGTAGTATTTTTGGCATTTTCCTATGTATCTCTGGAAATGAATCAAATGTGTCATGCCATGCTACCAGGATCAAGGACACCACTCCACTCCTCTCAGAAAATAAAGGACAGTGATGAATTACACGAGAGATAATTTGACAGTCTCCTTTGTGTTAAAGGATAGTTGTGAAAGATTAATCATCTGCTTTATTTATTCATTGTGTGTCTCTTTCTTACATTGGAAATGGGTGATTTTAATTTAATGTCACCTCCAAGAGCAGAGAATGAGAAAAAATGAACAATTTCAGAGTCAGCATGTTATATGGTTAAACTCCAGCAACAAAAACCATATTGTTAAGTTTTTTTTTTATCTTTCAGAGCATTAGCTTAGCTGAGAATTTACATTCTAAGGCAACAACCATAAGACAGAGAGAGAAAGAGCTAACCATGAATGGTGGTCTACCTGAAAGTTCAATCCCCATACCTTCTCCAGCAAGGCCACATTTCCTCATCCGTCCTAAATAGCCCACTAACTGTGAACCATGCACTAAATCACAAGAGCTATGAGGCCATTCTCATTAAGCCACCACAGACCATAATGGCAGGGGATAGAGTAAGGAAAGAAAAGGGGGCATTATGAACATTATGTAATTATACTTTAATTAAAATGTACTTTGAAAATTACCATATAAAGGAGATACCTCATACGGAAGAAGAGATTCACAATAGTTTTAGAAACAGGAGCCCAGGAAGCACTTTGACAATTCATTAAAAATCTCCATCTTTCTATCTATCTATCTATCTATCTATCTATCTATCTATCTATCTATCTATCTATCTATCGAACAAAAACAACAAAATAAACCAAAACCATATAGTTTCCTACCAAATTTTGTCTGAGTAATAGAAGACAATTAAAAACACAATTGGCAATCTTTTGTACTAATAAGATCATGCCTTATTTGTGATATAGAAGTTAAAATAAAAAAGCATAGAAGTAATACATGGCAAAAATTGAGTTAAATCACTAAAAATCCACTAGAACTCACTCATTTTTCTAATAAGACACAATAAATATTTATTATGAAAATAGAAAGCTTTGTTATGAGTTGTATGTAGCACACCCCCAAAGACTTATGGAGGTGTTATATTGTCTATACATACTGTATGTAAAACTTATAAATAGCTAAAATAGAGAAAAAAGAAGTCTGCAAATCTAAAATTCTTATCACTATTTATAGTTCTTTATAAGATCATTAATATCATTTAGAATTTGTATATATATATATATATTCACACACAAAACACATTTGGTTAACCTTGATAGACCTGACATTTCATTACCCATATTATTTGGAAAGAAATTGTATATTCATAAGTCAGTGTAGCTCTCACTTATCCTGAAAAAAAATTTTTGCAGCAGATGGATGCTATCATAGAGATACACAGCGTGAAAATGCGGAGAGTAATTGAACATGGGGTGCCCAAACACAACTTGTATATCTGTAATACAATCTCTAAATCTAAGGTTCAGGGAAAATGACAGAAATATTGGAAAAAACAGAGGCCCAGGATGCCTATTATCTCATTTTAAAAACTTGTTATTAATAATCCACTAAATCACTTCTGCCCTTATACACATGGATATATAACAATGAGCAACCTATTCACAGCCATGTTCCAAATGAAGAAAGACACTTTCTCCTCAATAACTATCAACTTCTGATAGCTCCTTAGTAGGGCTGGGACATATCTACAGCCATGCAACCCTGAACATCTCCAATCTCATTTACCATAATTATTAATAACATTATAACTAAATACTTGATTATATATACCAAGGATTATAAGTTATCATTGATATGGTCAAGAAATTTGATTTAAAAATGGGCAAAGGATAGACATATACTATTGATGAAAGAAAAATGAGCACATCACCAACAGTAACAGGAAAATTCAAATTAAAATGTGGTACTTCATTGTTGAACTCTTATCAGATCAATGAGAATTAGTCAAACAAAATCAAAGACTGTAGAAGGCACAAGGTCCAGTGTTTTGGAGATGCCAGTACCATGGGAAGACCACCACGAACAGTAGCAGCTGTGGAGAGACAGTTGGAGCCTAGAAGACAAACTGTGTGTGCTGCAGAGGGCAGAGCTGGTGACGTGACCCAAGCCCTTTGGAGGAGTCCAGAGCATTGAGTGAATCCCAGATAATTGGACATTAATTATTTATACTGTTGGAGTTTGATTTTGCTTGGTTCAGATTGTGATGGTGCCCTGGTTCTTCCTTCTTGAAGAAGGTATTTAATTTTGAATTTTAAAGGAGCCCACAGATTGGACATTTTAGAGACTGAAAATTTAATGTTTGACTTTGTAAAGACTGTGGGACTTTCAAAATTATGATTTTGATATGAGATCTTGAGGATAAATAAGAAAGGAAGGGTTTTGGATTGATGGTAATGTATTTGTGTGTCAAGTGGACAAGGGATCAGTTGTACTGAGAGGTTTTATGTGTCAAATTGGCATAAGCTAGAGTCATTGGAGATGAGGTAGCCTCAGTTGAGGAAATGACTCCATGAAATCCCCATGTAAGGCATTTTCCCAAATAGTGATCCGTGGTGAGTTTAGGGTTTCTATGGCTGTGCCAAAAAGCCATGTTCCAAAGGTAAGTTGAAGAGAAAAATCAAGTTTATTTGGCTTACACTTTCACATTTTAGTTCATCACTAAAGGAACTCAGGGCAGGAACACAAGCAAGGCCGTGAAGATGGACGCTTAAAAGAAATTCCACGCTAGCTCAGAATTGAGACTAATAGATGGTTATTTTTCTAGGGGTAGACTCACAAATCAATATCCTCTCCTGGAGCTGAGAAGAGTAACTGAATCCTGTAGCCAGAAAAGAGGCCAGATGCACATGTTACACCGGCATAAATAGTATACGCGCCTCTCCCTCCCCCAGTGGACGGATAACTTAAAGGCTACTGCCTATAGGATTTCCTACAGCAAAGCAGGAACTTGGAGGCAGGCCATGGAGGGGTGCTGTATACTGGCTTGCTCCTCACAGCTTGCTCAACGTGTTTTCTTATAGAACCTGGGGCCACCCGTCCAGGGTTGTCATGATTCACAATAAACTGGGTCGTCTCTCAGCTATCACTAATTTAAAAAATGTCCTACAGCCAGATCTTAAGGAGGCATTTTCTTAGTTGAGGATCTCTCCTTTCAGATAACTTTAGCTTGTGCCAAGTTGACTTTCTGAGCATATCACTTTTTCATCATGTGAGTTGAAATTTGCGAAGTCACGTGAGGTGGCACAGCATTAGGCAGAGAGAATCAACATGCGTGTGGCAGAGCACTGCGACTTCTCTGTTGGATGTAGGTCCCTGAGGTACTCGTCACAGAATGTGACAAGGCTGATATAAAGATGTGTATTTCTGCTAGGGGTAGATAAGAAAGACATTATGTACTTACTGCTCTAGTTTGGTTTCCGTTGCTTTGATAAACACCATGACGTAAAGCATCCTGGGAAAAAAGGGTTTGATGCAGATTACAGGTTACAGTCTGCCTTTGAGGGCACCCAGGGCAGGTGCTGGGAGGAGAAACTGAAGCAGAGAACAGGGAGAATTGCTGCTTCCTGGTTTGCTCTTAGATTAATAATACAGCCCAGGACCACCTGCCCAGAGATGGCACTGTTTCCAGGGCATTGGCTCTCCTGCATCAGTTACCAATCAAGACATGCTTCTTCTGGATTTAGTTTCATTATTTAATGTATTTGTGTATCTCTAATCATTTTAAAAACATTTTCTTTTTTTCTCGCACATCAACAAACCTGGTTCAGTAATTAGAGTATATCATCCAAATTTGCAGACTTAAGAAGAACTGAGAAAAAAAAATACACACATAGAAAGTTTATTGCAGTTTATTTAAAGTGTTAGTTGACGAGTTCTCACCTTGCTTTTTTTCTGAAATCGGTATTTTGAAATGTGTGCATTGTCAATTCAGCTTCCCTCCAGCACAGCTGTGTTTCAACATGATTGCTTTTCTTTGCAATCTCATTTTATTTTGTGTGTTTAAAAATATATTCGGTGAAGTAACAGGATAAAGAAGAAATTGCCGTAAAGACATTCCTAGTCTCATGGAGGCGATTACTCAACTGAGGTTCCCACCGCCCGTTTTTGTGAAATTGACAACCCAGAGCATCACACTCGATGCAGGGTGCTGCGTAGAGAGCAGAAGAGCAAACTGCGGTAATGTGGGTGGGAAGAATAAGAAGCAAATTTACTGAGCTCCTAAATCACGACACAGGCGACTATTGTGTCTCATAGATAGTTCTGTATGCAACTAAGCACCTGAGAGCTGGTTGACAGGAATAAGTGTGTGAGGCTTTGGCAAGTTACTGAAGGTAAAATAGAACAAATATGAAACTGAAGAGAACATGGAGGAGTACTATCTCGATCGTCATGGAAAGAAGCCATTTGAACTTCCTGAGGAGAAAAAAAACAAGAATAATAGGGAGGAAAAGGCAATCTAAGAGAACAATGTGAGAAAGAACAAACCCTTGTAAATAGAATATAGAAATGGTAAGAGTGAGTACTAATTCAAATTCTACTTCTACAAGGCTGCTAAGGCTTTTGTACCTAGTTCTCTTTCCGTCCTCAAGGTGGCAGTCGTGAGGCGCTCAACTACAATTTTTCACTGCGATGTGTGTGGTCCCCATCTCTAACAAGAACTGTTTTCTGAATGCATTTTAGTTTCACTGGACCCAGCTTGATTTCTCATCAGACAGCTGGAAGGCTTATGGCTCAGTTCTTTAACTTGCCTGGTAGCTATTATGTGTCACAAGTTTTATGGCAAAACTTTCTAAAGTATAATTTTGTATCTTTAGATTTCTTTCGTGTAATAACTTAAGAAAACAGCAACAAAAAACAACCAAGTTAAGAAAACAACAAACAACTCAGTTAAACATTTAAAAAAAACCAAAAAAATTAGAATATTTATCGACACATATTTGCATCTATAATGATTGACTGGGAGTCTTAGTAAATTTATACTGAAGCAAGAGATAACAGCGATGACAGCCCATTTTTACAGATTTAATTTGTTAAAATTAATTTGTAACCTATAAAGTAGCAGGTTTTATTATGGAAATTTCATACTTATTTATCAATTTTTCTGCTTTTGGGCAGTTCACTGTCTTCCCTGTCCGGGTTTCCACACCTTTCTTGTCCCCCACCTCCAGCAGCTTCCTTTCTGCTTGCCCTGTTGCGTATATTACCTCTCTTGTCCCTCTTCCTGCCTCCTGCCTCACAGTCCCCTCTTGTTAGGGTTTGAATGTGCCAGGTCTCTCACAGGCCCACGTGTTTGACTATTTGTTCCCTGGTGACACTGTTTTGGGAGGTTGCTGATACTCTGGGAAGTGGAGCTGTGACTAAGGTGTTGAGACTCTGGAATTAGGTCCTGAGCTTTGTAGGCTAGTCCTGCTTCCTATCCCATCTGGTCTGGCAAGATGTGAAAAGTTTATGCCGGACCACTCCAGACACCATCATCTCTGCTGATGTTTCCCTGCCGGGATGAACTGTTCTACTTAAATCCTCAGGGGGGCGCACTATTGACAAAGTCACAGATACACTTAAGGAGAAATGATGGAAAAACCAAGAGAAGTGATAGAATATAAAACACGGGAACAGGACTCTAAAGCCAAAGGCAATGGCACTGATTTGAAACAGACATTAAGTTAGAAAGTATAATATGAGACCAATAAGGTCAATTCAATCACCAGTTGATTAAATAAATATTTAATATAAATAGATGTATAAAGTAAGTATTTATATACACCTTACTGTAACACTGAAATACATTAATCAAACATTTCTATATTCAAGATAAGGCAGAGATTCTAATATGCTGTCAAGCAATTAACATTCCACTATTTATTAGTGGACAGTTCACACAGAAAAAAATCAACAAAGAACCTGGAATTAGGTCATAAACCTAACAAATATTTACAAACTATCTGATGGTTACAGAACACAGTGTCTTCTCATTTGCACAAGGAATATATTGGCATGTTTGTCTGCAAAACAAATCTCAACACATTAAACGTTAATCAGAGCCATCGCATGCATCATCTATAAAAGAAAATTGGAACTCACTAATAAAAGATATGTTACATGTCATATTAATACATGGAAATTAACACTCATGGACAGCTAATGTGTTGAACAAAAATCAAAAGGGATAAAATTGTAATGTCTTGAAGTAAATAAAAATAAAAACATAGAGTTCCAGCATCTATGAGATTCAGCAAATGTTTCAATAGGAGGGTTTGTGGTTGTTTCTCTACTAACTTCTTCTGTATGAAGTTATTTCAAGTGAACTACTCAGCGCTGCAGTCCAACCAGGAAAAGCAAAATATACCAAGGCCAGCTGAACTGGGTCTGAAAAAGCATGGGATAAAACCGGACTAGCTGAACATAGCGGACAATGAGGACTGCTGAGAAGTCAAGAACAATGGCACTGGGTTTTAATCCTACTGCACATACTGGCTTTGTGGTAGCCTAGGCTGTTTGGATGCTCACCTTACTAAACCTGGAAGAAAGTGGGAGGTCCTTGGACTTCCCACAGGGCAGGGAACCATGACTGCTCTTGGGGCTGATGAGGGAGGGGGAGTTGACTAGGGGAGAGGGAGGGAAATGGGAGGCGGTGGCGGGGAGGAGGCAGACATTTTTAATAAATAAATAAATAAATAGGATATAATTTCTACAACTTGCTCCTTTGGTTGTTTTTCAGAAGTGAAATGAACCTTTTATTTTCATGTTGACATCATGAATTTCTTTAGGTGACAGTCTGTGTTATTTTCAGTGGTACCTGTCTGTGCCACACAGTGGTGACTTACTAGGTCTTACTTATTACTTCTTGAATTACTCTTTTTGCATAGCTCATTCAGTGTGGAATATTCCTTTTTACTGTGTGAATATATGTTGCTGTGATTAGTTTACTAAAGAGCAGATACAGAGAGAAGCAAGGTAGACATGTGTACTGAGAAAAGGCACAGTAACAAGCCTGAGCTATTGGCTGAGCCTTTATAATCAATATTAAGTCTTTGTGTGATTATTTGGGGGTAGCTCGTGGTACAGAAACTTCTGCCTACAATTCAGTCTGATTTCCTCAAATTTTATTTGTTCTAAGATTACTCTACGTATTAGAGAAAATGATGCTTAGTTTTTAGCATACACCTACTTAATTCATAAACTTAACGTGCCATAAAATGGTAAAATTAAATGACAGTATATACAGTATAAGAAGCAAAAGTCTTACACTTTTCTTTCTACACTCGCTGTTTGTATTTCTTTCTCTGTAAGCTCTGCCTTTTGGGAGTAGGAGTTTATAAACTTTACTGTTCAAGAGGGATCTGTGAAATTAACTGCTTTGATAAAGAAAAATGTGTGCATTCAATTTCCAAGCTTTTCTTTTCCTTATATTTTAAAACTACTGTCAAAACCCAATCACATTTTTAGCTCTGAGTTTTTGGATATATGCTTTGTGGTGAGACAGCAGCCAGTGCCCTTCAGGATTACATCATGAAACATTGCCTTCAAGTTATAAAATAATATCCAGGCACCCAGGGATAAACATCAGTGTGAATGGTATTCCTATAGTGATGTCTGTTTACTGTGTTTGCTACAGCACAACACAGCATATACTTAAAACATTCCTGGTAAATTGTTTTCTTGAGGTTTTTAGTTTAGTTTAATTTGTTTTAAATCTTTGGTACATGTATATATCTATTTTGAGCATATTTCTTTCTCATATCCTGCTGCCCTCTTTTTTTCTTTCCCTTCCCTTCTTATAATCCTCTTTGTCTCCCTAGACCAGTGGTCCTCAACCTTCCTAATACTGTGATGCTTTAATACAGTTCCTTATGCTGTGGTGACCTTCAACTATAAAATTATTTTCATTGCCGCTTCATAACTTTGTAATTTTGTTACTCTTATGGATTGCAATGTAAATATCTGTGTTTTCTGATGGTCTTAAGTGACCCCTGTGAAAGGGTTGTTTGACTCCCAAAGGGGTTATGACACATAGGTCGTAACCTTCCCTAGACAATTTGACTCTACAACCTATATAACGCCAGGATCTATAGATGAGATAACAATATATTATTCTTTAGTTCATTTTTCTACTTTTTTATTTAGCTATATTTTTTCCCTGTTTTCCTCCTTTCCTCCCCTTCCTCTTATACACTCTACCATGATCCCGGTGCTCCCGATTGACTCGGGAGATCTTGCCTTTTTCTACTTCCCATGGAGATTATATTAATGTATGTCTCTCTTAGTTTACTCTTTGTTGTCAAGTTTCTCTGGGGTTGTGAATTGCAGGCTGGTTTTCTGTGCTTTATGTCTAAAAGCCATTTATGAGTGAGTATATATAATATTTGTCTTTCTGCATCTGGGTTACCTCACTCAATATGTTTTCTAGGTCCATCCATTTGCCTGCAAATTTCAAGTTGTCATTGTTTTTTTCCCATTGTGTAGTACTCTATTGCGTAAATGTACCATATTTTCTTCATCTATTCTTCAGTCGAGGGGCATTTAGGTTGTTTCCAGGTTCTGGCTATTACATATAATCCTGTTATGAGCATAGTTGACCACATGTCTTTGAGGTATGATAGGATATCCTTTGGGTATTTACCCAACAGCAGTATTGGTGGGTCTTGAGGTAGGTTGTTTCCTAATTTTCTGAGAAATCGCCATACTGATTTCCAAAGTGCTGTACAAGTTTTCACTCCCACAAACATTTGAAGAGTGTTCCCCATCATCAGTATTTTTGATCTTAGCCATTCTGACAGGTGTAAGATGGAATCTCAGAGTTGTTTTGATTTTCATTTCTATGATGGCTAAGGATGCTGAGCATTTCCATTTTAGATTCATCTGTTGAGAGTTCTCTGTTTAGGTCTGTACTCCATTTTTATTGGGTTATTTGTTATTTTGATTAACAATTTTTTGAGTTCTTTGTATATTTTAGAGATTAGTCCTCTGTCCGATGTGGGGTCAGTGAAGATCTTTTCTCACTCTGTAGGTTGTTGTTTTGTCTTGTTGACTGTGTCCTTTGCTTTGAGCTTCTCAGTTTTAGGAGATCTCATTTATTATTGTTTCGCTCAGTGTCTGTGCTGCTGGGGTTATATTTAGGAAGTGATCTTCTGTGCCAATGTGTTCAAGTGTACTTCCCACTTTCTCTTCTATGGGGTTCAGTGAGGTCTTTGATCCATTTGGACTTGAGTGTTGTGCATGGTGATAGATATGACTCTTTTAATTCTTCTACATGTTGATATCCAGTGATGTCAGCACCATTTGTTGAATATTCTTTTTTTCTATTTTATATTTTTTGCTTCTTTGTCAAAAATTAGGTGTTTGTAGTTGAGTGGATTGATACCATGTTTTCAATTAGATTTAATAGGTTCTCTTGCCTGTTTTTATGCCAATACCAGGCTGTTTTCAGTATTGTAGCTTTGTAGTAGAGTTTGAAGTCAGGGATTGCGATGCCTCCAGAAGTTCTTTTATTGTACAGGATTGTTTTGGCTATCCTGTTTTTTTTTTTTTTTTTTTGCTTTTTCATATGAAGTTGAACAGTCTTCTTTCAAGGTCTGTGAAGAATTTTGCTGGGATTTTGATGGGCATTGCATTGAATCTGTAGATTACTTTTGGTAAGATTGCATTTTCACTATGTTAATTCTATCTACCCAAGAACATGAGAGATCATTCCATTTTCTGGTATCTTCTTCAATTTCTTTCTTCCTTCAAAGATTTAAAGTTCTTATCATGCAAGTCTTCCACTTGTTTGGTTAGAGTTATTCCAAAATATTTTATGTTATTTGTGGCTTTGTAAAGATTGATGTTTCTCGGATTTCTTTTATGTTTGGATGGAATGTTCTATAGATGTCTGTTGAGTCCAACTGAGTTTTGACATCTGTTAGTTCCCTTATTTCGCTATAAAATTTCAGTCTGGCAGACTTGTCCAGGAGTGAGAGTGGGGTGTTGAAGTTTTCCACTGTTAGTGTGTGGGATTTAATGTGTGATTTAAGCTTTAGTGGTGTTTCTTTTACATATATCATTTTTCCTTTTATTTTCTAGCAACAGGCGCATAAAGAAAGTCAGCTGCTAGTGTGGGAACCTTGAGTCGACTTCTGAGGAGAGGGTGAGAAGGGAGGAAAGAGGGGATGGAGTGGTGGAGGACAGGGGAAACAGTAGGGGACCAGAGGCTATGGCTATCCCTTGAGCAGGGTAGCTCTCAGGTTGTATCCTTATTATCATTCTTTTTCTTAATAACTTAAATGCTAATCGGGCTAGAGTGAAATCTCAATTTAATTTTGATTTGCATTTATATGTTGACTAGTGAAGTTAAGCTTGTTTTCTTTGTGTTTACTGGCAGTTTGTACTAATTATTTGAAAGCTATCTCTTCATTTCATTAGTCCATTTATTGGATAAATTTTTGATCTTCCCCTCTCTTTCTCTCCGTGTCCTATCTATGTGGTGTATGTCTACCTGGATGTGGATGTATATGACCCTTCATGTACATGAAAACAACAGGACATAGGGTATCCTGATAAATCACTATCTGCCTTATTTTCTTGATACTTGATATTTCAATAAGTTTTGTAGCCAGAAAACCACAGTGACAGTGTCCCTACTCTCCTCATGTACTGTATAGGACTGGGGTTACATGTGACATTTTTATATTATTGCTGCATTTTGAATTCAGATCCTTTTACTCACACAGTAAACACTCTTACTTTCTGCTTAATTGCGTATTGTTTAGTTTCTTATATTCTAGACATTAATCTGTCAGATACAATTTGCAAGATTTTTCTCTCATTCTGTCATCTGTTTCTTCACTTGATTGATTCATTTGCAATACAGAAGCTTAATTGCATGCGGCCCCTTTTGTCAAATGTTGGCCATATTTCCTGAACATCTGGGATCTTTAAAAACATGTTAGCTTTATTTTTGATCTTGTGTATATGTGTGTGCATGTTTGCGGGATTGAGCACAGCAATTCAGTGTCCTTGGAAGCTGGAGGAGGTCATTGTATCCCCTGTAACTGGAGTTACAGGCAGCTGTGAGGCATCCAGCATTATTACTGAGAAGTGAGCTGTGGCTCTTTGAAGAGCAGCATGTGCTTTTAATAGCTGAAAAAGCATATTCTTGATTTCAGTGAAATGTAGTTCAGAATAGTGAATATAGGCAATAAAATTTCATTAAAATTTATTTATGTACAGGAGCATATGCATACATGTGTACACGTTGTGCATGCGTGTCTCTCTGTGTTGCATAGCAAAATCCTTCCATATAACTATTTCTGTCTGGGAAGGTGGGCTCATTAAGATTCAAAAAGTGAAAAATTCACTAATGTCAGGAAGTCCCTAAAACTAACAAGACTCACAAGACCCCTCCATTCTAAAAGTTGTAGAAGAGGTAACTTTCCAGGGGAGGAGACAGAAATCTGTCAATCTGTCTGCAAGTTGTTAAGGCAGCTTCAAGTTTACAGTTTTTGTGAATAATGATTCCCCAGGCTGTGATGGTCCTTTTCATTGATGCCTTTGTTCATGCTTCTGGAAGTAACCCGTACTTGATGTGGGAAATTTTTCTGTACATGTGTTGCTTTCATTGGTTAGTGAATAAAGAAACTGCCTTGTACTGTGACAGGACAAAAGAGTAGAGCTAGGCAGGGAAAACTAAACTGGATGCTGGGAAAAAGAAAGTGGAGTGCATTGTCTTCTACAGCAAAGCAGCTTCTAATCATTAATGAGGAGTGTCTTTGGCTGGCATACACCAGCCTAAATCTTAATAGAAAAATGTGCTCTTTCAACTGGACAAAAACACTCTTTCTATGAGCTAACACAGACGTTGCTCATAGCCCTCAAGGTTACTGGAAAAAGCAGAGCAGGCAAGCTTGAACTCGAATGACTTCTTTAAGTCAGAAATGACTCCAGATAGAAACTGAGTCACATGTGGGCTCCCACAGATATCTATCCAATACCTCCAGTTAAAATATGTCCTAAATCTCAAGTGACATGCTAGCACTGAAAATTTTCTGTTAAGTAATATTTGACATCATATTTAGTCACAATTTGACATCAATATTTTAGTCACAAAATAAAGAAAATTTATATGTATCAAGGGAAATAAAATGTCTAATGGAGTTCCTTTAAAATGTACTCGTAAAAATCATCTATTATTTAAATAGCTGCTGTGATTATAATGATGTTCCTCTTTTCCTTCAACTTCTGCAATTATTGGAAGAGAACATTAGTAATAAATCCTCAACAAATAGCACAAACATGCTTATAAATATACCTGAATTGTAATTAAACTAATCTAAGTACCACAGTAAAAAAAAAGTTCCTATATAAAGTACTACCTTATTTGGAGAGATTCAATTGTATCTTCCCCGTTATTTACATTTTTCTTGTATATGAGGGGGCACTATATGCATTTGTGTGTTTGTAGTTCAGGTATATGTGGAGACCAGAGGTTGAGGTTGCGATGTTTTTCTCAGTTGCTTCTCCTATTTAGTTTTTCAACATAGTATCTCTTTCTGAAACTAGAGCTCATCATTGGTCAAGTAGTTTGCCAATGGGTTCCTGGGAGATATCTTTCTGACTTCCCTCGTTGGAGTTTCAAGCAGACACAGCACTGAAATTTTACGTGGGTGATAGAGATTTGAACACGGATCCTCGTGCTTGTGCAGATAGCTGTTGAGCAATTTCCCCAGCCCACATTTTTCAATGATAACAAACTTAGCAATAAATAATGATAAGCACCAATATTATAATAGAATTGATTGCTCATTCATTCATTCATTTATAGAGGTTTTGGTATTCATAGGTTCCATGAAAAGTGATCAGAGAAGCTTTATAAAAAAGACATACTCCATATTCTCACTATGTCTTTGAGTAACTTTTGATATTTAGATGTTTGTGAGTCTGGGCTATTTTGTGTGTGGCAGTGCACTGGAAATTCTTTGTAGTAATAAACAGAAACTGAATTTGGTTAACGGAAGTGGGAAGATAATGACACTAGTGTATTACTTAAAATATAAAAGGATGAACTAAACAAGGATTCAATCAAAATAGAAACCCACTTTTGCTCCAGGGACTCTGGTAGTGATAATATAAGAGTCATTTTTGGGGCAATATTTTGGTTCCATTTTTCTGTACTCTTTGGTCTCTCCAGTAAATGTTCACTTTTCTGCAAGAGTCTGATTTCTTTGATCAGGGTCACAAGGCTCCACTTTGCATAAGCAAGCAGCAGTAGACTGCTTTATTTGGACCACGTGGGGTACAGAAGTGGTTTTCCGTGGGAAGAATGAAATGCAATTAGTAAATACAGGAAGAAATGCTATCAAAATAAGGACAATATTCAGAAATATGAAACTTCTAGTAATTAAAAAACAAGTAACACTTCTCTTTAATCAGTATTATAAAATGGTTAAGAGCTTTGCGCTTGTTGGTAAACTACCCATTTTATAAAGTCTCTGAATGTGGAAGAGTTATAAAAAACGACTCATTTTTTCGTTTCTTGGTTTAAAATAGCAGTGTATATAGTAGTATATTGATATTGTGTTTCTATCCAATGGTAGCTGGAGATAGGGTGAAGTTCCCTCTAATTCCCATCACTTCTATGAGCTCGGAAATAATCTCATAAATAAAATGAAAGCCAAACTAAAAGAGAATATAAATTTTTATTTAAAAATTGCCTCGTTGTGACAGATGATGTTTGCTGAATCTGGATCATTGCTCAAAATGAAAAGACGAACCCAACTGTTTCAACCCAGGCCCTTAGAAGTTTGGCATGCATACTCTACCATATGCTCAGGAACAATGCACACTGCCCTCCACGTTCTTCACGGAACCAGCATCATAACCATTGCTTTGAGAGTTCTCAGAGATACTTGTCTAACCTTCATTTGCCTCAAAAACGTTATTTGTGTAATTAGGTCCACATCTGTGCTTTTGTCATTAGCCTCCACAATTAATGTGAACTATTGAGTCTCAACATGATAGAAAAGACAAATGCAGCAGATGCTAGTGAGCCACGCTCGGGCATGAGGCAGACAGACAGACTCTGCCTGTGTGTAAAATTTTAGATGACTATAAAAATGGACACATCAAAATTTAAAATATCTTGGTTACAGCTCATATATATTCATTAGAAAATACTTATTTGGGTGATCTGATAGTAGAGAGAGAGAGGATGAAGGATGGAAGGTGCAGAAAGACAGCTGCTATAAGCAAACACGAGGCATTGTTCTGCTCATCCTCTCTCTGTCGTACACAGATCTGTTTTAGTACTGACTACTCAATGCAAACAAAATGGATCAAGTTTCCTTATCCCTCACAAAGCCTTTTATTAAGTGGAGAGGATTGAGAAAATCCCTCACTTTGTAAGGTGGTTTGCTCTTTACTATGTGTCGATCTAGATCAGAGCGTTGTTTTTTTTTTTCATATGAACTAATAGAATTTTTCTACATTTCTAATTGAAGATAGTTATGAAGTTTTACCTGCTATAGTTTCTATTCCACAAAAGTGGATAACAGTCAAATAAATGTTATAAATAAAATTATCTATAAGCTTGAACTTCTTATAAATTAGTTTTTGACTCAAGGTAACAAAATATCCAGTTACCATATTAGGAAATATGCCACCTTCTTTATAAGGTTGTTGACTAAAGAATTTAAAAAAAAAAAATGTGACTGCCTACATTTTGGTTCTTGAGCAAAAGGAAAGCTGATCTGTGATGGTCCAATTACACTAGATTTTCTAAACCTGGTCAACAAGGACATCCCCTGAATCAAGAGTGTGTGATCTCCTAAAAATTTACTCAACCTCTGGCCAATACGGACATAGAGATTAAGTAAAAATAGTGCATTCATTATAAAGACGTAGGCAAATCTTTGAATTACATCCAAGTGCACTGCTGTATTTTCATGTAGAAACTCTGAAATAACTGTGGAAATTCAGAAGCAGCTGGCACATTGTCAACCCGCAGGAAAAGCTTGTTGGATAAATTTGACATAGGAGGAGACTCACAACCTAGCAAATATTTCATGTTGCCAAAAAAACCCCTAACCCTTGAGCATAGTGACAGATTTTCTTTTGAAGTAATGTAACATATGTATATACAAATAAGTTAATAGATGTTGAGAGCAATTTGAGATATAAAATGAGAAACTATAATATGAACACAGTAAACAAAGTGTCTTTGTGTAGAATCAATAGAAAAGTTTAATTTTTGAGACCATTCTGATGAAAGGGTAGAAAGTGAGCATAATTTGTTATTTCTCTTAGCCTCTTTGAGGTCAGGGCAAAAAAATCTATCAGCCAAAGATCCATTTTTAGATGTCAGTTTTCACCATTCTCAATGATTTTTTTATTCAACTGAAAAACAAACAAAAGACATTCCTTGTATATATTTTTGCAAGCTTGTGTCAGCGAGAAAATGCATGATGGCAGAAAGGATAACTACCCATCTGTGACATATCACAACCACGTCCATAGGTTGAAAAGAATTCACACAGGGGGCAAGAAGAGAAATGATTATTATGTTTCTGAGTGCTAAGCATATGGGGAAAGCAAACAAATGGTGACAGAAATAAAATTTTACTTTTTGCCCTCTTGATGCTCTCTTCCTTGTGTCAGGAAAGGAGACAGGCAATGATGCTACTAGCAATTAGTCACCAATGGTAAAGGCAAAACATGGATTCTAGAAGAGTATGAAACTTAGTATTCTGAACGTTCAATGAAAACATTCCAAGGGAGCTGGAATCTGAGCTAAGAAAGAGGAAAAGTAGAATCAGTAAGTAATTCATTAGTTTACTACACAATGAGGACCCTTGTTGCAAAGAAGCACATCAAGCAGTAGCTACATCAAGCGTGGGCTTACAGGACTTTTAAGGGAATAATCTAATCTTTTTTTTTGGTTTTGTTTTTCGATACAGGGTTTCTCTGTAGCTTTTGTGCCTGTCCTGGAACTAGCTCTTGTAGACCAGGCTGGCCTCAAACTCACAGAGATCCACCCGCCTCTGCCTCTCGAGTGCTGGGATTAAAGGCGTGCGCCACCACCGCCCGGCATCTAATCTTTTTTTTTTTTTCAACATTAGATCTGAATTGAAATGCTGGTAAAGAGGATGGAAGAAGCTGATTATGAACAGAGAGCAGGCATGGATGTCTTCTTTGATTACTTTGAAAAGTTTTTGAACTGCCCCTTGTGGCCTTGTGAATCATTGCAACTGCTTCAACAGAAGATACAACAAAGACTCTCAACAGATGAATCTCAAGTGGCTGAAAGACACTTAAGGAAATGCTCACCGTCTTTATCCATCAGAGAAATGCAATTCAAAACAACTCTGAGATTCCATCTTATGCCTTTCAGAATGACTCAGATCAAAAACACTGATGATAGCTTATGCTGGAGAGGATGTGGGGTAAAGGAAACACTCCTGAATTACTGGTGGGACTGCAAACAGGTACAGCCACTTTGGATATCAATATGACAATTTCTCAGAAAATTAGGAAATCATCTACCTCGAGACCTAGCAATACCACTGTTGGGTATATAACAAAAGGATGCTCAATCATAGCACAAGGACATGCGCTCAACTATGTTTATAGCAGCATTATTTGTAATAGCCAGAACCTGGAAACAACCTAGATGCCCCTCAACTGAAGAACTGAGAAACAAAATGTGGTACATTTACACAATGGAGTACTACACAGCAGTAAAAAATACATCTTTAAATTTGCATGCAAATGGATGGATATACCAAAAGCCATATTGACTGAAGTAACCCAGACCCAGAAAAATAAATATATAAATCTTTATATATATATCATAAATTTATATATATCATAAATGGCTCCTAGACACGAAACAAAGAAAAAAAAACTAACCTATAGTCCATGACCCCAGAGAACCTAGATAACAAAGAGGACCCTAAGAGAGATATACGTGGATCTATATAGGAAGAAGAAAAAGACAAGATCTCATGAGTATATTGAAAACATGAGGGTCACAGGAGAAGGTAGATGGGGAAGGAGATGAATAAAAGAAAAAAAACAAGAAAAAAAGGAATCAGGGCATGTACAGATGACTTTGTCATGAATGTGAATTATGTGTTTGCAGAGGAAAGGATTGGAGTCAGGGATGTCTCAGCAGAAGGAGCTGCTGTATCTTAGAGGAATCTCAGTGAGAAGTACTTCTGTGGGAATGGAAGGAGGGCCTTGGACCTTCCCCAAAGCAATGTGCCTTACCCTCTCTGAGGAGTGGATGGGGGTAGGGTAGTGTGTAGGGTGAAGGGAATGGGAGAAGGGAAGGGAGTGGGAATTTGAATTGGTATGTAAAATGAAAAACAAGATGGCTTGTTTATTTTTAAAGTAAAATAAAATACATTATAAAAAAGAAATGCAGGTAAAATAAGTTTTTCCCTAGTAAGTAGGATTATTTAAATATCCTGTTAGCTGCGTCTAGAAATTACATTAAAATAATATTTTTCTTTTTATTTATTTTCCTTGTTTCACAGTATTGTTAACATTCTAGGGTTGTTAAGGAGACAGAAGAGAAATTTTCAGAAAAATAACTGCAAATGTTGTAATCACTGCTACCTGGCCAACAGTCTACTGGCTACCTTAAGGAGAGAGACCCTGGAACTTGGTTTGCCTTGTGAGGCAGAGACTAGGCTAGAGCCAAGTACCTTATGAATCCCTTTAGCAAGGCATCCTTACCCATATTTACAGTTATTTGTTTCTTCTGTGTCCAAAGCTTGATTGGTTCCTAAATATTCAGCTAATTCATTTAAAAAGTTCCAGTACTGCACAGATGAGGCAGCTGGTTGTACCAACTCCAGGCCATTTAGAAATCACGTTGTATTTGTACAGCTCAGAAAGAATGCACCCATAAAAGCTCTAATAAAACAGCTTTTAAAAATTGTTTATTCTTGCAAGTCTCACTGTGTTTACTCATTGATATGTATGGAACCAGTCAGTTCGCTCTACCATCATCCGTTCATATCTCCAGGTGTAGAAGTTTCTCCACCAATTCATTCTCAATTATGGGATGGGAACAATCATAGAAGAAGACTCTCGGTCAATCCTAAAACAGCCTACAAAATACACTTGGCACCGACCTTCCACAAATGGTAAGAGTAAGTAGTTGGAAATGGAAAGAAGTTTTATGTTCTCATTTCAGGGATATTTTTCTGTATCCTCTACAAGGATAAAGTTACTCTGGATTTCACCTAAATAGCTTTTACACCTCATTTGGACAGGGCATGTTGGAGGCTCATATTGTTAGAGCTGCATTCTCTGGCACTTACAGTACATCTTCTGAAGCGTAGAAAAAGACAATATAACCACTACAGTGCCCTGAAGTTTTGGGGTCAGGTTGGTATTTGGAATAAGCCTGCTTTGCAAGGGAGAGTTTTGCAATCATGGACCGACAGCAGTCAAAAGACTTAGCCAGCTAAATAAGGCCTATGTTTTGTCTGTGTTGTTTTGCCATTTTGAAGGTGATGCAGATGAATCATGTATAACTGAGGATTGGCCGTGTTACTATGCACAACCATATTCCTGTGTCTACATTCTCTTCCGTAGGCATCCATTTACTTTTTGTGCGAGTGTAATGACCACGCTTCACCAGACTGAGAACATTCCTTTGTAAAAATTTACTTTACAGCAAACATTTGGCAGATATAGAATTTCATTTCCATAAAAATGTCTCAGACTCTTAAGATGATAAATTTAAAAGCGGAGCAACTCTAACTCTGAAGCCCCCTGCACTGAAAACCTCTGGAACGACAATGTGGAAAGAGGTGTTCAACATTGAGCAGTCTTCAGAGACCCAGGTGAACAGGGACTTGGAAAAATATAAAACTATATGCTTTCTCAATTGGAGACACAAATAATGTAAGAAACAACCAAACATCTTTAAGTGATGGGTTTTAGCTTATTTTGATATCTTTATTGAGGTGTGTAAATAATTTCATTTTAACATTAACTATTCCATAAGAAAATATGTCCTTCTAAAAACACAGGCAAATCTTGGAAAAATATGTGCCTAGTTTGGTTTTTGTATCCATGTAAACCTCTTCGCCATTGTCAATATCACAGTTACTTGTGTTAGTGAAGTAATATACGTTCTGGTGGTCTAGAAATCTTAATCGTCTAAAATACATAACCCAGGATAAAAATGTGAAACACTGGCTAGATTTTAATTTTCATCTGCATCATTAATATTCCGGGATAAATTACACTAAGAGATACATTTCTGTATTGCATATGGTAATGATCTGTGCAGTGGCTCTCCTCACAGCTCATTACAAGCATCTCCTTGTCTAATTGGCAAGATCAAAATAGAAAAGACTCCAGTTTACTATAACTCAATCGCAAAGATGAATAAATAAAAGAGAAACGGTCTAATTATTATGCATTTCATTCCTTCCACTGGTTCATCTCAGTCTTCAGACATTTTTTCTACTTTATAATTCAAAAAGTAGCATGTTGAGGACTCTCCATGAAGACAAATTGCTTCTAAATCTCGTCACGCAACACACAAAGAATGATTTTATTTTCTGAAGGTTCAAATAGGGGTTCTGATACAAGTGAATCAGAACTAAGGGTCGAAAAAATAAAATATCTGACGGTGTATAATCTCTAACAAGTGTAAAAAATTGTTCACTACTTTGATAGCATACTGACTTTCATATTTTTTCTCTCACAACGAAGCCATAGTCGGGAGAGCTATGCTGTTCCTGCTGTGTGTGTAATTAGCAGTAATGGGAATTAGACAAGTGAGCACAGAGCAAACTCATTCTTGCTTTAAGTTGTGTTTGTCAAGTGGAGCCGTAAAATGAGCTGTTCTGTGAATGCCTGAGAGCATCATGAGCGTATGGCAGGTTCTCAGCAGAGGGGCGCCCTGAGAAAATATTTGCTTATCCTTCACAGGGAACTGTGGGATTCACAGTCCTCTCTCTCTCCTGATGCCTAACAGAGGGTTCGGAGACAAGGCGGCTGATTTATGACCCCACGATCTCCTCATTCATCATAAGTCAAGTCTAATATGAATCTTCTTAACTGAAAGTTGCTTAATGCATTATGAGTCTGAAGTACTTTTCTATTTTGTGCTAAAATTTGCTATATAGGATTATAAACTCAAAACCAGATAGATAAACCAAAGACAACAACTAATGCCAGTGAAGGAGTATGTGATGAAGAAAGGATGTGGTTGATTTTTGGTTTTGAGAATCTGGTGTGAGTTTAACAATAATTTACTGTTATTTTGTTTGATATTTACCAGGCAGTTTTAGAAGTGAAATTACTGCCAGTTCTTAAGCAAAGTCATAATATAGCCATGCATCTTGCCAATAATGACAAACTTGCAAATTAAAAAAGTTATCATATAACTCCAAATCTGTGAGACCATTCTTTGTACTGTTAACATGGTTGAGAGCCTTTTATTTACCCTCGCCATTTACATCTTATGACCCGAAGGCCAGAGGTGTATTCTCTGTATTCTCTCTCTCTCTCTCTCTCTCTCTCTCTCTCTCTCTCTCTCTCTCTCTCTGTGTGTGTGTGTGTGTGTGTAGGGCAGAGGACAATCTTGTACACTCTTCCTAAACAACCATTACTTTGTTTTTTTTTTTTTTGAGACAGGGTCCTCTCATTTGTATGGAGTTCTTACAGTAGGCTAGGCTGACTGATTGGTAAGTCTCTCGTGGTGGCACTGTGGTGGCTTTGGATCTTGGACTGCATTAGAAGGAGAGATATGAGCATGTGCATTCATTGCTTTCTGCTTCTTGAATACAGTTGAAATCTTCCCGGTAGTCAATAATGACTTTTTAAAGGCCTTAGAATCTATTGATTACTCTTGCCATATTTTTCCCCTTTTAAGTTCTCTGGGCCATTCCTGGTGTCATAATGGAATAAGACTCATCTACTCAAACAATTGCTCTTACCGTTCACAGGCTCACATCAAGGGTGTGCAAGTTGATGTTTATGATTTGCTTTAATGCTAAAGGAGGCAAGAATGTGATTATGTGTGTGCGCAGGTAGACAGGAGAGACTAAAGGAAAGAGCACTAGGATGCTGAGACACAAATCTGTGAGAATCCACTTTGGCTCAGTTATCACGTTGTCCACACACATTCCTCCTCAATCTACCAACCTTTAGTAACGTTCAATCTAAGCAATTATGCTACCAACATAAATAAATTTATTTTGCAGAAACCACTGAGATTTTGGTATCCTACTTCTTACATAAATTACTTTTCAAAATAGTCCCCAAACGCCACCAGCAATGAGAGCAGGACTGTTATTGTTTCCCAGTATGTAGAAGTAATTATTTCGTGTAAAGCTAGCTGGGTGGCAGGAAGCAGCCCGTCGCCCCTATTACAACAGAGTGGCGCCCCACGTTGGGCCCGGCTAGCTCAGTCAGTAGAGCATGAGACTCTTAATCTCAGGGTCATGGGCGCCACTCTGTTGTAATAAGGGCGGCCGGTTGGATGCCACTCTATTGTAGGGTGAGCAGCGGGCCGCTTCCCGCCACCCGGCTCCTGCACGGCTAGCTTTACCCAAAATAATTATACGGAAACTGTATTCTTTTAAACATTGCTTGGCCCATTAGTTTTAACCTCTTATTGGCTAGCTCTTACATATTGATCTAACCCATTTTTAATAATCTGTATAGCCCACGAGGTGGCTTACCAGGAAAGATCTTAACCTGCTTCTGTCTGGAGTGGGAGAATCATGGCGACTGACTGACTCAGCTTCTTTCTCCCAGCATTCTGTTCTGTTTACTCCACCCACCTAAGGGTTGGCCTATCAAATGGGCCTAGGCAGTTTCTTTATTAATAAGAAATCACTCCCACATCAAGGTTGCATTAACGTTAACCATATACATTCACACATACACACACACACACACACACACACACACACACACACACACACACACACACTCCTAAGTATCATCTGCTAGGTTCATATAAAGTTACATGTATGTAGGTTTTCAGAGTTGACCAGTGGATATTAGATAACTGCTTGGTGTTGTTTTCCCAGGGGCAGACTGCATCTACTCCCAGAGTTTCTCAGTTTCCTATATCTTGTGTAGTGTTGAGGCCTCATGGGCTTTTTCACTTCCAGTTCGGCATATCCATTATTTTTCCCATTATTTGGCTCACATTAGGGCAGTCTTGCAATAACAGTTAATGCAAAAAGAGAACATAAATTTGAAAGAGAACAGGGGGAGTATGTGGGAGGATTTAAAGAGAGGAAAGGCAAGGGAAATATATTGTAATTGAAATCTCAAAAAATGAGAAAGAAAAAGGAAATCCCCCAAGCCCATTAACCTCATACAGTCAAGATGAGCCCCTTATGTGACCGTCTGCCATTGGTAGAGAGAAAGAAATATTTAAGTTCTGGTACAGTTAACGATACAACCCACAAGTGAGACCATTAGGCACTTTACTGACCAAATTTAGCACTAAAATTGGAGTCAGGCTGGAGAGATGACTCAGCAGGCAAAGGCACTTGATATCAACATGGGGATCTGAGTTCAATTCCTGGAACCCACATGATGGAAAGAGGGAGCTTGATTCTCACAATTTGTCCTTTGATCTCTACACATGTGCTGTAGTACATCATGTGCACACATACATACGTAAATACATACATACATACATATATACATATATATGCATATATATTTACCAACCTACCCCCAAGAATGCATGTGAGAAAAGCCTTAGAATTGTTTAGTTGCAAAATAGTGCTTAGGTTCAAGAAAACAAGTTTTGTATCTATTTTAGATAAAGAATAAAATAAATGAACCAGTAGTACAATAAGGAATCAGAGATGAATGTCCAGATGTCTGACCATTAGCATCTGTTTCCACTAAAACAGCATGAGTGTGAAGTGGAGAAACATGCTTACATATATACACCTGACTCATCCCTTCCCCATAGCTCACCCGAGTTCACCCTAAGAGCTTGGCAGCTGAGTTATTTACAAATGTTGTCATCTTTTCACACCTAAGTAGCATAATGCATTATACTATGAGGTCATAACTGTTCTTTCTGTTTTGCCTGTTAAACTGAACGAGAGCTACTCTAAATAGACATTAAAACTAGTTTCTCATGGTGAGGAACCAATAGCTATCATTGTGGGTGCTGCGCCACGTTAAAACGCTTTTTTTGTGTGAATGACTGTTGCTGGGGTCCCTCTCTTCCCTCTCAGGTCTCATGTACTTAGTTTTCCAGGTTAAGAGAATGCAATGTGTTTATTTCATCTGCACTAACCATTATCCCTGTAATCACAGATAGTTGTGAGCAGCCTCACGTGGACATTGTAAGCTATTAAATCTCCTGTTGAGAGCACTGTGTGCTCTTAATTGTGGTATCATTTCTCTAGCCCCTTATTCTTATTATTTTATATGTATTGCTTTTATGTTTAGATATATTTGAAACCATAAGTAATAGTATTATGTTACTTTCTCTCTTTTCTTTTCTTTTTGGTTTTTCAAGACAGGATTTCTCTGTAGCATTTGGAGCCTGTCCTGGAACTAGCTCTTATACACCAGGCTGACCTTGAACTCACCGAGATCCCACCTGCGTCTGTCTCCAGAATGCTGAGATTAAAGGCACCGCCCTGCTTTATGTTACTTTTTATATGTGAACTGTTTTACATATAAATCATTGAAATTTCCAATGATAAACAGTTATGCTTTCAGCTTCTTGGCTATATTAAAACACCTAAGTGGACATTGTAGAACTCTCATTACATAAGTCTTAAAATTATCTAACATATAGTTAAAGCTTCTAAAATAGTGCTCAAAGGAAACAATCTAATAGCTTATCCAGTTATAGGAAGGATTATTGATTTATTTTAGCCTTCAAAACAATATATTTATTGCTTCTGAGTGTACTCAATATGGAATGATAAAGTGAGCATGCTGTATATTTAACAACTCAGTGAAATCAAGCTAAATAAAATATAATAAAATAAAAATAAATAAAAAAATAAAATCATCTACCTTTGACTGCTCATAAATTTGTTAGGAACTTAGAGTCCTTTTAAAAGTGTGTGAAATAAAATAATATCTCTGCAATATAATCAGATCTCTTGCAGGAACATTTGGTGAGAATTTTTCTATGCTGTAATCACTTCCTTTAATCCTGCTCCTTGAGCCGTGTGTGTGAGGTAACATTATTAATGCTCTTAGTCTTTTGGGAGGGACCTGAAAGTATTCCGCGCCTCACTGGTCTATGACATTTTGCTCAACACTTTAATGAGAATTGCCCTTGTCTTGTCTATGCAAAGCGCTAACATAGTCAGACCTCCTTTCTGAACTTCAGGGACTCATTCTCTGCCATGTATTATTCATTTTAAGTGAGTTAATGTCACTGGGAGACAGAGGTTCTGGTTTGTATGATAACGATTTTAAGTGAGGCACCATTAATTACCTATTGCCCATGCGCTGCCGTGTTTTTCCATATGGCTCTTTTTTTAGTACTTGAGTGACAAGAATTCATCAGGGCAAAGTCGTAAGCAGAACTTTTAATATTAAAACTTTAATGTCTCTGTGCCCCGGGCACTAGCTAATTCAAGTTCTCTAGTACTTCTTGACGTGTGTATTTTAGTTCAACTTCTGTCTCTTAAATCAAATACAGAATTATCTCCCGAGCGCTTCAATTGCCTGTGTCTGTGACCTTGAAAAGACAGCCGGATGAACAGAAGTGTGTTCTCATGGGAAACATAGTGAGACTTTGAACTGAAACTGCGGGGCTTCTCTTGAAATGATGAGAGTAAAAATTGTGCATAATAGAAAGAATATCATAACATTCTTTTGGCCGTCTTAGATTCCAGAAAAGGAATGACTCTGTACCTTTTCTAGGGAGGAAGTTGTGCTTAAAATGCTCCTGGATTTATAAATACTTTTATTTTTTGGTACAGGCTTTGTCACAATCAAATAATCACTGGACTAAAGAAAAAAGACAAAAAAAATCTTCATATTAGAGAAGTATGAGGACAGCCAACTTGCTGGTTGAACCAAGTAGTTGAATCCAGCTGCGTTCCCAGTAGCTACTAATGTCACCTTAACATTATGATGGTCTGCTTGCAGTCCTGTATGGATCCTGAGAATTTGGTTAAATTTTCTCTCATAGCACACTTTTATACTCCTGTTCGGCTCCAGATCCTTTATCTGTCACTTTAAGATAATTACGTACTCTGGCTCTGGAGAATCAAGGCCATGCCCCACCCTTAGTGACCATGCTATAGAGCAATGGTTCTTAACAGATGGGTTTCAACCCCCACAGGGATCATGTAAGACTATTGGAAAACAGATATTTACATTATGATTCATAACAGAAAAATTACAGTTATGAAATAGCAGGAAAATAAAGTTATAGCTGTGGATCTATTAAAGGAACTATTAAAGGGTCACTGAATGAGGAAGGTTTAGAACCCACTGATCTAGACTGTTGATGAGTAACATCTGCTATTCATGGCCTTTCGGCTCCTCCCTCCCCCTTTGCAGCTGCAAGCTAGTCCCCTGATGCCCAGCTCCGAGGACAACTTTTATCTAGTACTTTCCTGTCTTTATGTCTTCTGGTACCCAATCTAGGTCACTTGTCTTGGACTCATGCCTCAACCTATACTCAGACCCGAAGGCTCTCCTCTTGTGTTAGGGGTCCATTACGGCTGTCTGTGGCCTAGCGATAATGGCTCTCCAAAGTAAAGCTCTCTTAAAAATAATTTTAAGTATAATTCTCTTTATATCATTCCTTTTCACTGAACCTAAAACATACTTGTAATATTTCTACAAAATCCCCACTTCATATTAAAATGTTTGAAGTAGAAAAGACTTCAAAGTAATTTTGAGAAATTGTTCATTTTATTCTTGATAAGACTGAAATCTGAGAGTTCAAATGATTTTGTTGGTGTCATAGTTAAGCTTTGAGCATTAAACTATTCTTTAAGTTCTTTGTTCACATGCGTGTGTCATTCGTTCATTATTCTCGAAAAGGGATCAATAGGCACAAACAAACCACAGCCTCTACTGTTCTTTATTAGAAGTTAGAAATGCTTTTTCTAAACTGCCTGTGAGAAAATGATTGCCAAGAAAGCTATAATAATGTAATGCTAAGTTTATGAAGCAGAAATTTGATGCAATTTCAATACAAGTGTGAGATGTATTTATTTAATAATTTTTGGGTTATGCATTAGTTAAGCTGATTTTCTATTCAAACAGAATTTGTGCTTAGAAAAGATTTCCACCCAGGATAATGCTTTCTCAGTCAGATGTTTAATGATAGCATTATCTCCCTTAAATGGAAGGAAGATCAATTACACTTTGATTTGCTTTACACAGTGGCCACGATCATGTAAAATGGTGTTTGAAATATTGTCATTAGAGGATGATGTGTTTGGATGAAAATGGAGGAAAAGGAAGAATCTCAATACATTATTAATGAAATAAAAACTTGCCAAGAAACCAAGGCCAACTCTAATTTAGTAGTGATTAAACAGTAATTATAATTTTTGTGCTATTAAGACAACAGTGTAAACATTTTGGCTGCATTTTAGTCCCAAGGAAGGACAGATGTGTATTGTATCAACAGATGTAGTCACTGTACTGAATAGAATTTGGGAGTGTGACCCACAAGAGCTGAGTGTGCTCCAACTTTACCAATCTTTTCAGAGATTTAATTCCATCTCAAGAATTCTTCATGCTTTTCTCCTTTTTCCTATAGAGGGGAAATAACTTGATAAATTTAGAAGCTAATGCTGTGCATGCTTTAGATGTAGCTGAATGCTCAAGGTAAAATGAAGGAAACAGTGGTTTCTTGGCATCGCACATCATAGGATAGTTGTACATATGAAGGGGCAGAGATTGTGACAGCAGGTATGAAATTTGTAGAAGCTTGAGCCCAACAGAATCCCAGCATGGGGCTAGGTTAGGTACAAAATCCTATTACTAGCTGAGAAACTATTGGAATTTGATACTGATGGGAAAGAGTGAGTCAGCTTTCTTTAATGACTTGACCCCTGGTAAACTGACCACACTGCAGACCAGGCCCCTCTACCAAGAGTAGCTGGGCAATGCAAACTGAACTCTGTCTCTTTTTGTGTGTGTGCAGGCACGCATGTGTGCATGTGTGTGTGTATTTCTATGTATATTGAAAATTGGGTGGGCAGAGAGGTGAGGGTGGAGAGGGTAGAGTTGAGGAGAGAGGGATGAATATGATAAAAATAATATGTATAAAATTTTTAATAAAATATTATTTAAAAAGAACTGAAAGATATCTGCCATTAACATAACATGGCCATTCAGTAGCTTATCACACTGGAGTAACTATTAAAACAATCAGTTGCTGGTTTTTACATATTGAAAATATATTTTGTTATCTTTCAGCAAAAACTTCTTCTTTCCCTTTCTCTTATGTTAAAAAAGAACATTTATTTGTTTGTGTGTAATACTCTTTCTTTACTCTCAGCTAACAGTCAAAGCTCAGTTTTACATAAATCATGTTGTAAACTAATGTCTCCACTAAATTCTAAGCTCCAAATCTACTTGACAACTAGATTTTCCCCAACAAATGTCCCAAGGACTTAACAAGTAAAATCATTAAGCCAGCTCCATTATCTTTCACAGCTCTGGATTTGCTTCCTCATATTGCTGGATGACAGAGCTGTTTTTCTTCTTAGTCGTCCTGTTTGCTCGTCTTTTGACTCCTGAACAGTCTTTCAAGACTAACTGTTCAATCTGTTCTAAGCTTTCTGCTACTTTTTTTTGATTATTGATTTTTATTGAGCTCTACATTTTTCTCTGATCCTCTCCCTGCCTCTCCCCTCCCCTTCAACCCTCTCCCAAGGTCCGCGTGCTCCCAATTTACTCAGGAGATCTTGTCTTTTTCTACTACCCATGTAGATTAGAACCATGTATGTCTCTGTTAGGGCCCTCATTGTTGTCTAGGTTCTCTGGGTTTGTGATTTGTGGGCTGATTTTCTTTGCTTTATGTTTTTTTTTTTTTTTTTTTTTGGTTTTTTCGAGACAGGGTTTCTCTGTGGTTTTGGAGCCTGTCCTGGAACTAGCTCTTGTAGACCAGGCTGGTCTCGAACTCACGGAGATCCGCCTGCCTCTGCCTCCCAAGTGCTGGGATTAAAGGTGTGTGCCTTTGCTTTATGTTTAAAAACCACTTATGAGTGAGTGCATGTGATAATTGTCTTTCTGTGTCTGGGTTACCTTACTCATTTGCCTCCAAAATTCAAGATGTCGTCTTGAATTTTGCTACTTTTGCTTCTTATCATGTAGGAAAGCCATTGGTCCTTGCTCCGGCAGGTTCTTATTTTCAGAGCCAATTGTTACATAATTTCTGGTGACTTTAATCATATTCTTGACTTTCTTACAGATGTTCATGGGGGATTTATATACACTGCATAGGAAGATAACTCTCCTCTTTCTTTACAGACAAAAAATTCTGGCACCTAGGGAAAGTGAGTTTGTCTGAGGGTGAAGCTATTGGATCATGGAGACAGGCCTTGAGCCAGTCATATTACTTTCTGTGCCTGTGCAATCAATTCCTTTGTCTTTTGCCTCTGAATAGTAGCTAATGCTGCCGTGAGCCACTGTATCCATGCTACATCTTGGAAATTCAGAGAAGACCAGCCCCATGTTTTACATACAGTAGCTTGCGAGGTAACAAGTGCAGTTTGCTCTTTAGGCAACGAGAGTTATAGTTGGTTGTAAGGGAATTTCATTGTTAAATGCTTCTAATAGAATAATTATCCACAACGTTGCACAATTGACTTATATTTCAAAGAAAGTATTTCTTCATTTTTGTGATTTTTTTTTTTTTACAATTCTTGGGATTTCCTTCATGTCCACTTTTTACTAACCATTTGCTCTTACTCTGAGCAAAGAAGAAAAAGATGATGAATGTAAGTTTTGAGTTTTCCTCATTATTGATTACTAGGATAGAGAAAGATAAAATTAATGGATAATATAATATTTGGATTTTTAAGGTGAACATTTATATGCAACTCCTTATTTCCCATCAGTAAGCAAAATTTAAAAGTCATGTATTGAATGCTTATTATAGGTTATGCCACATTATCTGCATTGATGAAAATTTACAAGAAGGGAAGATCTTATTTTTTGAACTTTTAATACTGATTTTTATTGTTTTAACTTCAACACAGTGACTGCACCTTAATCTACCGCTATATCGGCCAGCAATTGTGAGTCTGCAGTTACCAGTTTGCTTCTTTGGCAGAGGCCTGGCTGCTCAGCTATAGCCTAATGGGGATTCTGTTCCCATAGGCACCAGTTCTGTCGCTGCTGCTAAAGGTAGCTTTAACTAAATCTCTATTGGTCTATTTAAAAATAAGCCTCGAGATTCAAAGGCTGGGGTGAAAACATGATAGCTCTGAGAGGTTGAGCAGCTTTTAGTTAACCTTCTCTCCTGCTGACATCTCTGAGAGAGCATGTCCTTTGGAACTCTGCCAAACCAAAATTGCCACACTATGCCAAATCCCTCCCTACTACTTATGGTGTATCTCTCTATCTCTTCCAGATGCTCTCTGATATTCTCATTATTTTCTGTCAATTAGTTGGTAACTTGGCCTCCTGACCCAAGGTTATTTTGTTTAATTACCGCAAATGCAAACTTGGGATTCACAGTATGACCAAGTAGCCCCCAACAGATTCTACTTTAGAAATTTCACAAAGTAAATTTTGACTGTGTATAATAATTTAATGACACACAAAGACACACACACACACACACAGAGAGACACAAGCCCTATGCTTTATAAAAATTCAGAGTTTAAGAATTTCTTTATTTCTCATTGCTAACTATATTTCAAATCCCCCCCCCCTTTTTTGCTATGAATAACATCCTCTGTTTTATGTCATGTATAAATTTAAAGTGCAAACCCCCCTTTTGAACACACTGATGTGCATACCAATCATATCATATGACGTGGGCTAGAACTTCAGTCTCCTTCCTGCCTAGTGGATTTCCTTTATTCCATCATGTTCTGAGTTTTCTTCTACCCTTGAGTCCAGGTCAAGCAACAGCCTTCCAGAGAAGGTATGTAGGAGAACTGCCTTGCTTCCACTTACCTCTCTGGAATGAACCCCAACAGTGTCTCCTACTTCTGCTGCCGGTGCTTAACTCTGATTATTTGTACCTTATCTCCTATTTTGCCTGTCATATCACATTGACTGTTTCATAAAACAGTGGCAATATGAACTGCTATTTATTGGGCACATTTCCAAAGTCAGAAAAGGTGAGGCTTTCATTGGTAATTTACAAGCTCACAAAGTAGGCATTGTAAAGGCAGTAACAGAGTCAGAGAAGTTAAGACATTGCCTGCAAGTATCCCATTTTGTGATTGTTAAAGCCACCACTTCTCATCATGATGCCCAAGATATCAGAAGCCCAAACTCATGATTTCCATCTATATCTGAAGGCTATAATGAAATGCCAGCAAGATCAAGCTCTGAAGGTCCAAATACACAGGGAGACTTTGCTTGTTGGGGCAATCATATAATTTCTCAGTGTACAAACAAAAAGTGCATAAGTAAAGGGAAATTACAAGTACCCAGTCAATACTACTTTATTTCCATAATTTAAAATATCCAATTTCATAACAACAAAAGTAGCCACTTTTTTGACAGATAAGTAATTCAACCAGTATAATATTATGATTTTATGAATTACAATCATACAACAGTAAACAGGAAGAGCATACTTTATCACATCAGGCAATCACCTGGATTGTGATTATCTTTCAAAAACAAATTTTGATTAATTTTGGCTGACGTAATAATTGTTTGTGCATTATTACAATTCAGTACATCTACACAATTTGCTGTGATGAAGTTTAAGTATTAGCATCCCCATCACCTCAAGCATTTATCATTTCTTCATGATGGGAGCAATTAAAAGCCCATTTTCTGTTTTAAAAATGTACATTATTGGAGCCTTCATCACTTTAAAGCACGATAGAATACTAGAGTGTATTTGTATATCCTGTTCAGCCTCTGGCATCTTTATCCATTGCCCAACCTCTCCCAATTTTTAATCATGAACTTGATTTTATTTTTCACCCTGTAATTTGTATCATCTACAAGCTACTCTGTGAGGAAATTGTTCTTTCGTATTTTTACAGTTTTCAACTGGAAGCTGATGTTATCGTTGATCCTTTATCAGTGTTCATTAACATCTTCAACAAAATGCTATATCTCAGCTTCTGGGGAGCAACCTCCAAAACATTACCCAAAGCTTAAATACTGTTTTTGAACCTTAGCAAGCACAGCTAAATTTGAATTCTTTTAGATAATATAGTTATTGCTACTGCTGATTGCTTGGTGGTGGTTGCTGTTTTAAAATGTATTTATTGCCACTGTGTATGGATGTTTGCACACTATGTGAGAGTTGGAGTGTGTGTGCAATGTCTGGTGTACATGTAGAAGGCACAGATGAACTTTTCACAGTTAGTTCTTTCTTTCTACCTTTACGTGAGTTCTAGAGATGAATTCAGAGTGCAGGCTTGTGCTTCGAGCACCTTTACCTGCTGAGCCCTTCTGCCCACCTGATGCATACAGGTTTAGAGATTAGCAGTTGCAACAACAAAAAAAAATATCGTAGGCGATATGTAAGTTTAATGCTGATTTGAAAGCCAGTTTTGAGATGTCTACTGAAATCACATTTTTCTTTCTGGTAATGTAATGATTTATGACAGCTTTCTTTAGTCTGACATATAGCATAGACTGTGTTCCGTTTATCTAATACATCTCTAAGAGTCTACTTATGTCTCTACGGTGTCACAGTCACAGCAGGAAGTGGTGCTGAGCATCGACAGCAAAGCAACTCATAGACCCTGGAGGAAAACTTGCTTCAGGAATGTCTCTGGGATCTATTTGCTTCTTTTCAAACAATTAAACCATTTTATTGACATACTTTGAACTTATCATAGGGTATAAACAATGTTCTCATTCAATGGCATTGTATATAATGAGTAAATTTAAACACTCAAACTTGTGTATTCTAGAAAACTTTTCTTTGAAATGTTTCTGTGCTTAAAATAGATCTTTAATCTTTTTAGTCAATTGTAAAAATACAAAGTGACTTCATAGATATCCCTTAAGCTACATTCCATGTGAAGGACTTAAATTAGACATTCTTCAACTTGGTTTTGGTTGTTAAGGGAGCTGAAGTCCGTGTCATAAAAACCAGCACCCTTTTCACCTTTAGGAGGCTGCTCCTCAGGCAGGAAAGGCTTTGCTGCAAAGAGAAGCGCTTTCCCCCTTTCTCTGGCTGCGCCTCAGTGATCTGATCTTAAGGACCTTTACAAATACTGAGTCCTTAGGAGGTATTGCATTGTGGGGTGGCGGAGGGGTGGGGAAATATGTCATTATGAAGGGATCAATATAGAATCCATGACAGTTGGGTGGGTATCGACAGCAGCTTGTTACAAAGTGTCTGGGACTCTTAGTTCTCTCTGTTCTTCTGTAGGTACCTGCTCTGCTTTTCTGTGAGACCCTCACACTAGAAGCCAAGGGCATTCTGTTATCATGTTTTGGGGCTTCCAAAACCAGGAGCCCATATAAACTGATTTTCTTTTTAAGTTATCCAGTTCAAAGTATCCTGTGAAAACAACAGAAAATGTAACAGAATAGATATATACCAATCTTTACTTGGAAAAAAGTAGTAGTTTGGAGACTCTGTTTGCTTTCTATCAGAAAAAGAATCCATCTTATCAAAGAAACCATGATTTTTTGGATAGTGTCCAATAAGACAGACCATTAGAAATGCCTTCAAGACAACAGTCACATAAGAGCATTGCATTCCAGCTGCTCATCTGGCCACTGTGCAAACACACGATTTCAACCATCCTCACACCTGTCTGAATGGCTTTTGAGTTTCCTCCTTGTGAAAGTTATCTTCCACACAGAACTTACTATCTAATTTTTAATAGAGCTTTAAAAATACCATCCACCTCTCTGCTTAGATTCTTTCACAGATTCTCATCTTTCATTCAATTAGTTTAAACTCCTTAGCATGGGGCTGTAGACACATGTATGATCTAGAGCTAACTAGCCTTCCCAGTTACATTTTTATTCATTTCCCACAGACTGAACCCCTTATCCATTCCTGAAGAAAAAAAAACATAATGTATTTACAAGTCACAGTTCGTTCTCCAATACTCTAGCCTCCACTGGGAAATTAAGAGAGCCATGCTAAAGATGATTTATCCAGTAATTTGACATTGTGCTGTAAAACAATACTAGAAGGCACAAATGAGGTAAGCAGATACATGGAGGTCTTCAGGATAAGGGACTGATGGAGCTGAAGTATCTAAAGGGGCTGAAATAATATGGTGTGGTGATTCGCACACCCTGGGGTGAGTGGGGGGGGCAGATAAAACATTGTGCTTCCAGGGAAACATGACAACAGTCAGGCAGTGAAGACGCTGATGGGGAAAGACAAGAACAGGTGCCATAGCAGAAACTATGTTTTAAAAGACTGGTATCAGAAACACCAAAGACCTTTAAAGTTAAGCAGATCTAGCTGACAGCATGCCCTTGGCTTCTAGTGTGAGGGTCTCACAGCAAAGCAGAGCAGGTACCTACAGAAGAACAGAGAGAACTAAGAGTCCCAGACACTTTGTAACAAGCTGCTGTCGATACCCACCCAACTGTCATGGATTCTATATTGTTCCCTTCATAATGACATATTTCCCCACCCCTCCGCCACCCCACAATGTGATACCTCCTAAGGACTCAGTGATTGCAATTAGTATCATATTGGAAAAAGTATTGGAGAAAAAACTGTGACTTGGAAATATATCATATTTTTGGATATTGGCAGGGACAATGATTTCCAAACTACTGCAACATCTTTCCATAGCACAGATGGAATTCGTCTTCATTCGTCGTAGAAGGAGGTGTGACATGTAATGCTTACCAAATTGCCTTGAGAAATTCTCTGTCTCTCTCTCTGTCTCTCTCTCTGTCTCTCTCTCTGTCTCTCTCTGTCTCTCTCTGTCTCTCTCTGTCTCTCTGTCTCTCTCTCTCTCTCTCTCTCTCTCTCTCTCTCTCTCTCTCTCTCTCTCTCTCTCAATTGTGTCTACTTGCTGCTCAGTCTCTACCAGGGAATTATGATAGTCTTATTCCCTTAGCTCTCTGAGTAAAGCCATTGAATCTTGTCTAAATTTTTTTAATGGAGTTGTAATCAAGATCTGAATCTCTAACAAGGGGGGGGGGTAATACAACTGAGTGTAAACATTTCTGTAAAGCAGCCACTAAATTTAACCACCTTTGGACTCCCAATTGTTAGCAGACTTTTCTGTTTCATCCTTTGCGATCCTGGGTGTTTCATGCATGGAGACTTCTTGATAACTCATGTACGATTGCTGCATGGCATTGTGATAGGAAACAAAATTATAGTGTGCATTTTTCAAATTTCTTCCTGTCCTTTTATCACCGTAAATTTCTATTTTGTTGTTTTCTGACATTTTAATTTACATTCTATTTTGCTTATAAATTTATATTTTTGTTAATTAAATTTGTTCTTTGACAATTTCATACATGTTTATAATGCATTCTGATTACACTTAACCTGCATCCTCTCTTATCACACTCCCACTGCTGCCAAAACCCTCTTCTCCATTGAAGTTTATTTTCTACATTCTTCAGTCTGATTTCAGCTTGGGTCATCTTTGTGAGCATGGGTTAGGATCCAGACATTGATGCTTGATGTGCTTACCAATGAGTAAGAAACTGATGAAAATGAATGCTTCTATCCCAGAATTCATGAATAGCCAATGATTTAGAAGGAAAGAATAAGGTCCAATGAACCACTCCTGATCCGTGATTGACTGTTAACAGATTAAGTCTAGTACAAACACAGTGTGAACAACTGCAGTCACGGAAGGATCATGATCACAATGCCTGTGTCAAGCCATGAAGATAGCATTTTGTTGTGCTTCTCTCTATAGACCAGCTTTTACATTCATTTTACATTGCATCCTTTTCTGTGAGGTCCCCTGAGCCTTCTTTAAGACTTGTCTTGCTTCAGGTTGAGAACTGTGTTGATTCTTTTTGCCAGCACCTTGAGTATCCAGGAGTCTCAGCATTCATGGAACTCCAGTGCAAAGAGAATCTTCTGTGACTAAGGGTCAGAGTAACATGTATCTATGACCCCATAAATATGAACCATACATACTTAGAACACAGTTTGAGTCCCTGCATATTTTCTATGATTTAACATTTGCTTACTATATATAATTTACAAATATTTACCCCTTTTCATTCATGATTTATTTCATTCACTCAGATAATATTTTGTTTTGTTACATGGAAGCTTTCAGTCTGCTACAGTCTTTTTAATGCTTCATTCTTTTGTACCCTATGCTTTTTTTTTTTTTTCGAGACAGGGTGTTTCTGTAGCTTTGGTGCCTGTCCTGGAACTAGCTCTTGTAGACCAGGCTGGCCTCGAACTCCCAGAGATCAGTCTGCCTCTGCCTCCCGATTGCTGGGATTAAAGGCGTGCGCCACCACCGCCTAGCTTGTACCCTATGCTTTTGCTGTCATATATGGTAAACCAATGCCAAGGCCAATACCAGGAGGACTGTTCTCTATGATCTTTTAGTAGGGTCATGGGTTTCAAGTCTAAAGTAGATGCCTTTAGGACATTTTGTATAACTTTCCAGTCCAATTTATTTGTATGTGGATGGTTCAGTTTTCATTTTTTAAGGAAGAGATTGTATACTTTACCATTAATTGTTTATTCTTAATATTTTGACCTAGATTAGTTGGCTATATTGTATGCATGCATGCTTATTTAGAATCCTCTGTTTTGTTCATTTTTAATATCTCTGTTTGGCTGAAAGTGTGTTTTTACAGAACCAAAGTCTTTTGATTGATTTTGTAATATAATTTGAAAATAGAAAACATAGTGTTTCTTTTTGTTTTTCCAGTACCAATTGTTTTGGTAGGCTAGTTTGTAGGTTTGTTAGTAGTTCCACATAATGATTATGAGATTGGAAGTTTAGAACAGGTTTAATATAGAAACAGACCACACCTAAACATAGATCTTGGAGCTGAAGAAATGACTCAGCAGTTAAAGGCACCTTCTCTAGCAGAAGGTTTGCTTCCCACCAACTTGATAACAGCTGGTAACTATGGTAACTCAAGTACATTGGCATATGATGTCCTCCTCAGGCCACCACAGGCACCAGGTAGGCAAGCTGTGCACATACATACATGCAAGGAAAATACTCAACTACAGAATAAAATAAAATTTTAAAATTATAAAATAAGGATTTTCATTAATCATGCTATATGATGTACATCATTTATATTCCCCTATTGACAATTATACAACTTTATCTGCATCATACTACTTTTACAAATATGACATAAAGGCAGTGACTTGCATACTGCAAGCAGAAATGTACTCTGGGGGGGGGTACTATAATATGACAATTTCCTCTTGTTTTGTTGTTCATCTGGTTTCTTTTCCTAATTCTTTGGGAGTTTTGGGTTTTGCATGTTTTGACCATATTCACTTCTCCTCCCCCAGCTCTTTCTCAACACATTCCTTCCCCACCAACCCAATTTAGTGTTATATAAACTTTTATTAGTTCTATGAGAGTTTTGTAGAATGTGTTTTTGATCATTTCAGCACCCCAGTTCTTTTTAGATTCATCCCCTCTTTGTACACACTAGAATTTGTGTCCTTTAAGAAAGACCATCAAGTACAATTTGTGCTTGGAAGTGCGGCTTTCTGCTCTAGTCTGGTCAACTCACCAGGGGCTATATTCTTATCGAAAACTGACCTTCATTCTTTGATAAGTTTCCAGTATCTCCTTTTCTTAGAGTAGAGCTTTCTTCCCAATTTCCCTTTTTCAGATAGAAAGCATTCTGGCTTGAATTTCCACAGGTCTTTTTTATCAGACACAGCTGCTGTTAGTTCCTAAGTGCCACTGCTTGGCTCTGTCTGAAAAACACCATATCCTTGTAGTCATATACTACTCCTGGCTCCTGTTTTCTTTCTATTCTTTTGTGTTGATTCCTGAGCTGTGTGTGTGTGTGTGTGTGTGTGTTTGTGTGTGTGTGTGTGTGTGCATTTAGGGTGCTTCCTCAGTGGTAACTTTCTGAAAATATCTTTATTTTTATTTATTATTCCCTTTTTTATCCTGTCCTTCCCCTTCCCCAGTTTGCCCCTTCTTGTTCCATTATTTAGTTAACTTTTGGGGGGGGGTCACCTGCTTCTAATGCCAAGTTTCCACACCTTGCACTGCTTAACCACCTTCATCTCTCCCAGTGCTGTTTGCTTTTAAGTCCTTAGCAGACAAAGCCTAGGCAGAAGCCTGATGTGCTATGAGTATTTTTAGTGTATGCCTCATGCCTGTGAAAAAAATCAGGCAAATTGCAAGAGTGCTCTAAATACAACTCATACAATGTCAGTTCTCTCTCCTCCCTGTCCTGTTCTTTTATTGTCTACTTCATTGGAGGTCATATAAAAGTAAAATGTACTCAAATATTTTATCGAATACCATATGAGGTCTAAACAAAAACACTCTGTTTTAAATATGTATTAGTGTGTGTGTTTACTGCAAACCCACACCAGAGATGCTTGGGATTATCCTCTCAAATCTGTAATTCCCATCTCACTTCAAAAAGAAATTCATTTATTCACAAACACCTAGGATATAGGAACCACTACCTCTGCCTTTTTTCTTTACTCTCATTGGCTAAGGACTGCTCTCTCTCTCACACACACTTTTTTTTTTTCCGAGACAAGTTTTCTCTGTGTAGCTTTGGTGCATGTCATTGAATTAGCTCTTGTAGATCAGGCTGGCCTCCAACTCACAGAGATCTGTCTTCCTCTGCCTCCCGAGTGCTGGGATTAAAGGCATGTGTGACTACCGTTGGGCTACACATGTTATTTAAGAAGCCTGTGAATCAGGTGGTGAGCTAATTTTTGCACTATTTTTTTTTTTATATCTAGATTGTCCGTTTCCTGAAGGCACAGTCAGGCCCTTTAGAATCCCCATATGAGACTATGTTTTCCATGGAACATAAAAGTGGCTTCACACACTTATAGCAGATCAGAGAGCTGGCCCTGGATCATAAGAATGGGAGAACTAACCGTCACCCTCATAGGCTGCAGTACATGCCTAAGTAGTGACCATGAGGGAAAGTTGGCATGTTGATCAACCCAGCTACCACTCAGGCTCAGAACTAGGGCTAGGAGTTGGCACACCCCAACATCTACCCCATCTATGGACTGTTGGAGCCTGTGAAGATGACAAACCTACGGATCCAAAACAACAGCATCTCTGTGACACAGGACAACAACAGGATATCCAAGAGGAGCCTCAGCGAGTGCCCATTATTGGTGGTGCAGCAGAAGTCAGAGGTCTAGGGCCAGACCAATGACTGTGACAATGAACACAGTCATTGCAAGTAATGATAAATGGGCCAAAGGGTAAACTATGTGACTCATTGAGTCACACTCCAGTTCCCACGACAATTCCATGACAGAGTTCTCTCTCTCTCTCTCTCTGTATGTGTGTGTGTGTATATATATATATATATATATACATATATATATATATATATATGGTTTTGGTTTTTTATTTTTCTTTTAAATTTACTTTTTTTTTGGAGGGGGGAGAGATTGCAAGGGCAGAGGGAGAATGCTAGGGGACAGGGAAATGAGTGAGGTCAGGATGTATGATGTGAAATCCACAGAGGATTAATAAAAGTTAAAATTTAAAAAGGAGGCTCCATAAACATTTATTTGCTTGAATTAAAAAAAAATCAGTTGAATTACAACCGCACTGTTTCCAGAACTGATGTTTATAGAAAGATTGAGAAAATGGCCTACTCTTGGCATGATAATTTTGCATATTTCAAATATCCAGCTGCATCTTAAGAATAGGCTTTTATAATCCTTTGCTGTTTCGGTAATCTCTTAATTATTCCTCACATCGGCCCCCAGTAAAGAAATAATGATAGCAAACCCTGAGAGCTTAGTAAATGCCAAACGTATCCTCCCTCTATGACTTCATTTGGCTGCCTCTAGAGCTGTCGCATCTGCTTTGCAAATGAGCATTAGGGCAGGTGGTTGGAGAGAAACTTCCTTAAGGTCCTATAATGAGTTATCAAGGTAATCAGGAGTCAAGTAAAAACTTCTCAATTTTAGACCACTCTCTTGTGCAAGTGCAGAAATGAAAGATGATCCATCATTTGCAGCAGCTGGCCAGACAATCTTGAAAATAAATTGAGGTGATAATTATTTTGACACTTGAATTTTTACTGTAGCAAAAAAAAAAAGTTTCAGCTCTAAAAGTATTTTTAGTTGCTTATTATTGGTACATGCTTCCTTCCCGGGCACTATGACTGCAACACATTTAGCAAGCTTACTTTCAGGGAGGGAAATACATGCTGTGATACCAGAGACTGAACTTCATAAAGATTATACCACTTAACACGTGTATGCATCATGTTTTTTCTTTTAAGTGGTTACCAGCCACGTAATTATACCTGTATATGAGTTTATGTGCTCTTTAAATATATACATCACGCAATGATCAGTTCACAGGGACGGTAACATCTATCACCTCAAACTGTTAACATTTCATTTCATTGAAATTTCCTAACTCCTCTCTCCTAGCCATATTAAAATGTGCAATTTATTGTGAATCATTTTTGACTTACTGTGCTCTAGAACATTAAAAATTATTGCTCCCCTCCAACCATAACCTCATTGTCAGCTACCATCTTCTGCCCATCTCTCCCCACACCATTTACGGCCTCTTGTAAGCACTAATAAGTGGAGTTTTCAGGATAGACTGAAGATAGTACTAGGATGCCTAATCATTCTAGCATTATCGATTAATCTGCAATTGTAGGTTGCAAACTTTCTCATGCCATCATCCCTTATGGGAATGCATATCTTGAACTTAAACTCAAGCATGGATTCTGTAGTGTATTTTGTTTCTTATTCAGTTAAATAACTAGCAAAGATTTTTATGATGTGGATTCCACATAGAGTACACCTGTATATCTGCTTTAAAAAAGTAAATGTCAAAAATCAGCAATCCAGTGAATTGAAAGTGTATAGCTCAATAAAATCAATAAAAAAGAATAATGTTACAGAAGGAAATGAACATCTTCTAAATGTTAGCTTTTACTAGAGTTCTTGGAACTTAAATTTTTATGTCTTATGAAATTCATGTAATTTCTCTAAAAGGCATGCTCTTAAAATTATGTTTTTAAATGTTCAACTAAAATACTTTAAAAAAGAATTATCAAGAGTCCCACTTATAACCAGGTAATAAATAATGCATGACATTTAGCAGTTGGTATTTCCCTTAGCTTGATTTCTCAATTTACTCACCACCAAGTGATTCATTATCGCTGAGATTTATCCCATGCATTTTAGAATGTAGTTGCCTTTTTTCTTAAAAGACAGGATATACATCTCTTTACTCCAGATATGGCAGTAACAATGGAACAAGGGGATTATCCCACTGAATGCTTGTTTCAGAAAGCAGTAAGTTGATTGGGGCTACTTGGGAGTATGGAGCTGGAGTTGCTTATGATTGCATGGGTGACTCCGATAGCTGTATCACCAAAGAGCAGCTCCCACCATGAGTGATGGCTCCTGAAAGTTACATCCCAAGTTGTAGATTGCTCCACAGAGGCACCTCCTCTTCAGAATTTGTTTACTGCTTAATCAGCCTAGATGAGGAGGCTCATGAATCTTATAATTATTTTTTGTTAGTACCTGGAGTCAAGGAACCCCTATCTTTCCTCCAGGAGAGATGGTTTCAATATGGAGGAAATTGCTGTATAATAGATATCTGTTGCTTCTACCTACTAGATGGTAGTTCCTCCTCCTCCCAGATCTAACCATCAAAAATGTCCCCCAGAGCTGTCATGCATCCTATGCAAAGCAAAGTTGTCCTAATGGAGAATAGGTGTGAATCGGTGTCTAATAAGGTTTTAACACTAAGCAGCATTTTAAATGTGGAACATAAGAGTAACATCGGAAACACAATAAATGACACATTTTTATATCAAGAAGTTGCCAAGTTACATAATAGGGTGCTGAACAACCGAAGAGGTTCTAATAGTTTTAATACAGAAGAATCTAGAAACACAGACCATTGGAAGCATCTAGCATTCACATGACCAACCTTTACTGAAGCAATTATTTCATGTCGAAAGTTCGTTGCCATCTCTCACCACACTACACTGATGTATAAATTTAAATATGTTTATAATTTTATTTGTAGACATTGTAAAACTTGTTTTGATTTTTGAGTAAAATTTCTAAGCATAAACTCTAAGCATAAGGAATTTATATTTAGTTTTCTGCTCATACATATTTAACAAACATAATAATAAAAATAGTTTGTTGATATCAGAAATCTTCAAAGAATACTTCTTTTCTTGAAAGGATTCAACATTTTTCTGTAAAACATGGGATTTGGAGTATCCTAGGGTGGACAGAGCAAGGACCAAAGATTAATGGGAAGTTGACACACCAAAGAAATTTGGGCAGAACTCCAAACTTTGAGATTAAATTTCTGCTGCATTTTAATTTTAGTCAACCATGTAAGGAATAAAGTAAGTCTTGATTTGATTAGTTAGCTTACAAAATGAGACTCTAAATTGCATTTTCCACCCACACCAGCCGGCTCCTCACGGCTTTCACATCTTCAGATATGCCTCTGTCCACAGGGCGTGAGCCACTGTGCGTGTGTGTGTGTGTGTGTGTGTGTGTGTGTCTCCCATATAACACCATACATTTATTCACCATAATAGTGCTATTTGCCTGGTGCCGCATATGGATCTCATTGTTTTATTTAATCCATCATGGTTCTGGGCTGGACTCTGCTTCCAAGAATCATAATAGTGTTCAACTGCCCTGCACCAGAGGTATGGGCTTGTGGGTAAAATTCTTCCCACTAAGTCTAGAGACCTGGGACAGATTCCTGTTACACTTTTCTGTCTCCATTATTCTGTTCCTTTTTTTTCTTTTTATCTCCTTGGAGGTCCCAAGAAGTTTTTTAAATGTGCATTGTCTAAATTAGCATATATTAATTGTACAAATAATAAGCTTCACTATATTTTTATACATGTATGCGCACTTTGACTTTTCTGTGCCCTATCAACTCTCCCCGCCCCACCCCGATCCTTTCTTGTCCCTTCTGCTCACCTTTGATCCCCTTCCCCGTCTCCCATACTTCCCCTTAACTTTCATGTCTTATTTATTTTTGAAAAACCTTACTTCTTTGGAGAGAGTTTTATAGAACATTTTAGGTAATTGTAAATCTTCTTTTCTCTCCCTCAAGTAAAAGTGACACTTCGGTGTTTTTCTGTGTCTCCGTGGACTTTTGGGTTGTCTGGAATTTTAAGATCATTTTGCATTTCTGAAAAGACACAAGAAGAATCCAGGCTATGAGTCAGGCCCAATGTCACCGCATCATAAGGATGGTCCTCTGCTAATTAGTACCATTTCTTTCTTCAAAAATGTAAGGGTTATAGTTTAGATATAATCTTTGTAAAAGAAACACTCCCTGGTGCCTCATGTAGTATAATTAATGCAAAAATGTTCAGAAAGAGAATTCATGCAGGAAACCCCACCTGACACTACACAGGCTGCAATGCACAATTTATGATTTGAGGACTATTATGTGAAAAAAAAACTTCTTCAAAATGTCATGATTTTTAATACGCCTCTTCATCCCTAGAAATGAACCAGCAACATTATGTGATAGAAAATTAGGTTCATACTCAAGAAGACAAGTAGATGTCTAGGTCTAGCTTCTACCTTGTGTAGTGTTATGAGCTGCCAACATGTCTGGTGGGTGCAACGTTATGATGGGCTTGTTAAAGTTACACAAGAGTCCCAGGGAAAATTGAATTAGAGACCTTCCTACAAAAGTTCAACAGTTCATTGAAAATGATGCTTGGCCATTTGCCTGATTTTCCCTGTATCGTGGTCTTCCTGACTTTTTTTTTTTCTAGCAGCAGCTGGTCCAGGAAATACTCCATGCAGGTCTTTCAAACAGATCATGGAAGCAAAATCATCTGCAATGCGATGAAGCACATCCTCTTCTGGATGCTTTACTTATTCCTTTACTATTTATTTTTGCCTAGAATTTGATATAGAGTGAAAATTTGATCATGTTCATTTTAAAATAGGGCTATTTACTGTATATACTTTGTGGCCAAATATGGTTCTATATTGAGAAAAAAGTAAAATTTAAATAATGAGGTCACTACTTTTAAAAGTACTTTATATGTTAAAGAAAGGTAGTTTCTAAGTACATTATTCTTTAGGTTTGAATATAACTACTTACCTGTTTTTTTTTTGTCATTGAGGAAAAATCTTTTCCTAGTAAGATAAAGCTCATGAGTGGTAATTTAAATCTGGAATTTCAGGTATCATGACAGTAAGAAGAAAGTTTTGACCAGGCATTGCCTTTTTTAAAGTAATACTCTTATTCTTTGAAAATTCCATATATTTATACAATATATTGATCATATCTATCCATTACTACCTCATACCAACTCCCCTTGTGCTCTCTATCCCAACACTTTCCCAGCTTCGTGTCCTATTTTATTTTTAATTTTTGTTATAAGTAGCTCCCTGAGTCCAAGGGGCACTGTCCACATGTACGTGGATGTGTGTGGCCTTTCAGTGGACCATGAACAGCCTACCAGTAGCCACACCCCCAGAGGAGAGTGCCTTCCCTCTCTCAGCTGTCAGTGTCTCTTCCAATCAGAGTGGAGCCTTTGGGAACCCGTTCCTAGCCATTCTGGAATTTTGGCTAGCTTAATCTCGTGCAGTAACCACAGCTGCTATGGATTAATGCGTGTAACAGCCACGTCCTATCCGGAAGCCAGCATTTCACAGCACTCTTCCCCGTTGTCGGATCTCACATTCTGCCTATTCCCTCTTCGACAAAGTTCTCTGTGTCCTGGATGGTAAGATGTTGATAAGGATTTCACAGCTAAGCATTAAGATGTTCATACTTTGCCCTGTGACTGGTTAGGACATTTTGCATTAGCCACTGCTTACTGGAAAAATAAGTTATTTCTAACCAAAATCGAGAGCAGCACAAATAGACAATCAGAAGGCAGTTTGACAGCACAGTCATTTAACAAAACAACCACAGCAAGTATATACAACCCCCTTTCCTCCAGGCCCATGACCTCCTATCATGAATTTTGAAGTGGGTTTAGAGTACCAAGGAAAATTTCTTTCATGGAGCAGGCATTACAGCCAATCAAAAAGCAGTTGGTTAACCCCACAGCCTTTACACCACCATTGTTCTAGTGACCAGCTGGTCAGTGTTAGTATGCTTCGCTAGACAACACCACTGATTTCTTTTCTTTTTTTCTCACACAAGCCTGTGTAGCACCTTCTGGCATACTATATAATTTTGATGCCAGGTTTATAATTGGGTTGATTAGCCTTTTACGGTCTAGTTTCTTGAGTTCTTTATATATTTTGGAGATCAGACCTTTGTCAGTTGCGGGGTTGGTGAAGATCTTCTCCCAGTTGGTGGGTTGCCTTGAGCTGAACAGAGAATTCTCAACAGAAGAACTTCAAATGGCCAAAAGACACTTAAGGTCATGCTCAACTTCCTTAGCGATCAGGGAAATGCAAATCAAGACAACTTTAAGATACCATCTTACACCTGTCAGAATGGCTAAATTCAAAAATACCAATGATAGCCTTTGTTGGAGAGGTTGTGGAGAAAGGGGTACACTCATCCATTGCTGGTGGGAATGCAAACTTGTGCAACCACTTTGGAAGGCAGTATGGCGGTTTCTCAGGAAATTCGGGATCAACTTACCCTTGGACCCAGCAATACCACTCTTGGGAATATACCCAAGAAAGGCCTTATCATACAACAAAAGTATATGCTCTACAATGTTCATAGCAGCATTGTTTGTGATAGCCAGAACCTGGAAACAACCTAGATGCCCTTCAATGGAAGAATGGATGAAGAAAGTATGGAATTTATACATATTAGAGTACTACTCAGCAATAAAAAACAAGGACTTCTTGAATTTTGCATACAAATGGATGGAAATAGAAAACACTATCCTGAGTGAGGTAAGCCAGACCCAAAAAGAGGAACATGGGATGTACTCACTCATATTTGGTTTCTAGCCATAAACCAAGGACATTGAGCTTATAATTAGTGATCCTAGAGAAGCTAAATAAGGAGAAACCAAAGAAAAACATATAGGCATCCTCCTGAATATTAACCTTCAGCAAGCGATGAAAGGAGACAGAGACAGTGACCCAAATTGGAGCACAGGACTGAAATCTCAAGGTCCAAATCAGGAGCAGAAGGAGAGAGAGCACGAGCATGGAACTCAGGACCGCGAGGGGTGCACCCACACACTGAAACAATGGGGATGTTCTATTGGGAACTCACCAAGGCCAGCTGGCCTGGGTCTGGAAAAGCCTGGGATAAAACCGGACTCTCTGAACATAGCGGACAATGAGGACTACTGAGAACTCAAGAATAATGGCAATGGGTTTCTGATCCTACTGCACGCACTGGCTTTGTTGGAGCCTAGGCAGGTTGGATGCTCAACTTACTAGACCTGGATGGAGGTGGGGGTTCCCTGGACTTCCCACAGGACAGGGAACCCTGATTGCTTTTCGGGCTGGGGGGGGACTTAATTGGGGGAGAGGGAGGGAAATGGGAGGCGGTGGCAGGGAAGAGACAGAAATCTTTAATAAATAAATAAATTAAAAAAAAAATTTTGATGCCAGGGAGAGAGTTTTCCAGTCAGGTTAAAGTTGATTTCTCTGTCCTGCATGCAAAGTGAATGGTCCTTCCCTCAGCAGAGTCTTAACCTTGGATTTACATATAGTAATCAACCAAGATCAATGGGAATAGCATGTGTTATTTTGGGTGTCTCTAGGATCTTCTTGACAAATAACTCATAGGGAGCTGACCTGTGCTTGCACTAAAAATTTTATTTTATAACCTATCTCTTCTTGGGGTATCATTGTCCACCTATGCAGTATACTTCTCTTCAAAGACTCTCGACTCATGCTCTGTAACTGGTTTTAGGTTATGTAGGAACTTCTTTTTCTTTCATTGCAACTGGTGTTCTTATGCATGTTTTGCAGTTACAAACTAAAGTGTTGTGCTCCGTTTACACAGCAGAGAGGAAGACCTAAGAAATTCGAAGCATATTTCCATAGCTGAGTCTAAGACATACCTTTCATTCTTCCTTACTCCTCTGTTTTTTGTTGTGATTCTTTTTATATGGAGAAGATTGATTTCTCCTCTGTTATTAAAAAAAGTTGATTTTGTGCATGAAGACACATGGTTTCACAAATGATAACAAACACTAATTTGCCGTTGAGCCGTTTTCCATTGATGTGTAAAAGAATAAAGATGCTATAAGTCAGCTAGAAATGTTCGTCCATGTGACATGAATTTGGCATCTATTCATTGTATAACTATTTTATATATGGCTAAGAGGTACAGGGCACATTCATATGTTTTCTAGAAATTACCTAAGTTTTTCTATAGGACTGGTAAGTTAGAAATTTGTAGAATATGATCAAAATTATTTTCACAGTAAATATAATTTTCCCTGGAAGATTGATGGTGTTTAAATCTATCACAGGGGTTCTCAATCTATGGGTCAAGACCATTCTAGATGTCAAACAGGGGTTGTCTAAGATCATCTGAAAGCATAGATATTCACATTATAATTCATAACAGGGACAAAATTGCAGTTCTGAAGTAGCAATGAAAATAATTTCTGAAGTAGCAATGCAAATAATGGTGTGTGTGTGTGGGTCACTGCATGAGGATTAAAGGCTTGCAGCATTAGGAGAGATGAGAACCACTGCTCTATCAGAAATAAAATCACAATCCTGCCACCGAAAAAAAATAAGAGTAAGCACATCTCAAGGAAGGAGAGGAAAGTGTTCTAATGGAGATAAATGGGAGCTTCAGGAATATTGAAATGTGGTAGATTAGATGGTTGGACTTCCTTTCCTTCAGGTTTAAATATGAGATACCACTGGCTGCCTTCACTATTAACAAGATTTCTTATTGCTCTAGGATGTGTTCCTTATAAGGCTTTCTAGCTGGAAAACCATCTGGAAAGTTTTGCCCAGCCTTTGGGCCATTTCTAACTAGAACAATGACTTTATGAATGACCTTGGTATAAGCTTGCTCCAGGAAGTATCCCCAAATCTTCTTACTCTGCAGCCAGGGACAGTCTCAACACTGAGTTTCATAGCCCATGGGCTGTCTAATAGTCTTGAATTTTTTCCATTGGTGGGGAGAATGGTTTCTACATCCTTGTTTCTAAGTGACCTATTGTTCTGAAGGAACTCATAGATATGACTCATATAAAAGTAAGTCTTCTACTATTTGTTCTCCTTCCCATGCATGTTTCCCCCAGAATGAACCTTATTGGACAAAAAGCCAAGGCACAACCACAGCTGATAAGTAATAGAGTCCTCATGCTATGTGGTGCCACATAGAGAGAAACATTGGATTGGATATAGGCAAGAAAGACTGGTGCTTGCTGCTCATAGCCACAATCTCCTATTGATGTATGGTATAAATTATCATATATTCCTAATTGACTGATATGTTTGGATTTAGTCTGCATTGAGGCTATCTGCTCCCAATTTATGATCACGTTGGCATCTCTATTTCTTTATGCCTTATATAGACTCTCCTTGGAGGATCTTTAGTTTGTGTTTGGACTGACTTGGGTTGTTTGCCTAACATAATTAAAATCCAAACCATCTTGCCAGCTACATTTACTTTACTTCTATTAGACACGACAGGAAGAACAAAATTAAACATTATAATGTCATTTCTATCTCAGTGAAAGCATCTAAATTCTTTAAACACTGTTGGCATCCTTTCTGCCTTTTCATCCCTGAACTTATCGACAGTTCTCACTTGAGAAAAGCACAAGAGGCCAAGATAATACTTAAAGACTCCTTAGAATCAAAATAGACAATGTTTCCACGAAGACACAAGCCCAGTTATTTTTAGTGTGTTTTGTTGTTCTGAAAATATTCCTAAACATGTGAAAATATCCTAATTTTATAAGTTATAGACAATTATTTCTCTTAACTTAGTTTAGCTTTGAAGTCACTTAGAATAAAATGCTCTTTTTACCCTCCTATATACACTCCTCACTCTTCTCAAACTGTTTCTTTTTTCCTTTATTATTGTTGCATGCATATATGTATTTGTATATATTGGGAATATACAGATATATGTATATAATATATGGTAATGCACACACATATAAAATGCAGCCTATTTAGTCCATAAGTTACCTATGTGTATGTTTTCAGGACTGACCAGTTGGCCCTAGACAACCAATTGACATTCTTTTCTCTGGGGAGGGCCTCCTTTCCTGTTCCTAGATTGGTTCAATTGCCTATAGTTCTTTGTGTAGAGTTGAGGCCTCATGGCCTTTCCTCCATGTAATTTGGCACGTTGGTTGTTTTCCTCCTTGTTCGACTCACATTTTGGCAGTCTTATGGATGAGCCTTTAAGGGTGCAGCCTCTGATGCAAGTCCTACCCAGTTATGATGTCTATGAAACACACCAATGACTAGCAGGGCACAGTAGTCCTATGGGTGCAGTAGTGGCTGATATACCTTGGCAGTAACCAACAGCTCCCCAGTTGGACACCAGACCCACTCAGCCAAAGGGAAACTATGCTTGGTATTGTAAACTTAGCTAACCCACCAGCGTTAGTTATTGCATAATTATTAGAGGAGAATCTACAACTACTAATTTATAAAGTGATTTTTAATGTTTTGGAAACCACAAATTTATTTTTCTCCTTTTATTATTCTGAAAATACATATAATGTCTTCATCCCTTTGTAGATTTTATTGCATGTGTCTTGTAGTAAGGAATAGAAGGCAGGTAGGGTGCCTTCAGTATAATCTGCAATCAGAGCTACAAGAATAACAGTAATTTCTCTCTTTTTCTTTCCAGTCACAGGCCTGTAATATTGTTTTAGCTACTGGACCATTATGCCAAATGATATGTAGAATTGTCAGGTTGTAGTAGTTTAGACTTTTTTTTTATGAAGAATCTTTTTTTTAATTAAAAATTTACGCCTCCTCCCTGCCTCCCTTTTCCCTCCCCCTCCCTCCACTTTCCACACCCCTCCTCCCCTCCCCCTCCCTCTCCAGTCTGAAGAGCAGTCAGGGTTCCCTGCCCTGTGTGAAGTCCAAGGTCCTCCCCACTCCATCCAGGTCTAGGAAGGTGAGCATCCAAACAGGCTAGGCTCCCACAAAGCTAGTAGACTTTTTAAAAAGTAACAGCCCATCAAAAACAATCAGAAAGCCATTCTAAATTCAGTTCTTTCATTTTATCAACTAACACTAGTGATCTGGTGTTCTTGTCCAGGATTCATCTTCCTGTATGTTTTAGAAATGAGCCATTAGATAAATAATAATATTGTCCTGGGTTAAGAGACAGTGTACATTTTGTTATTGGTTGATGGGAGGTGAGAAAAGCCACTGACTGAAATTAAATATAGCAAACTTTCTACTCAGACTTCCTCAAAAACAACGGAGCATTTTTAAGTGAAGCTTAGCTCCAGTACTCTCAATGAAGAATACATTAGTATAAATGCCTGGATCAATTTGTAATCCATTGAAATAGTGGAGTGCATAGAACGTTTCTCTTAAATCTCTGCAGTCAATGAAATCGTTCACAAATGAATGCAAATTGAATACAGATTTCAATAAAAAGGTTACAATAGACCGTATAATATGTAAAATTAAATCTTTGAGTGAAAATGCTAAAATTTACAATTATGGGCAATAGATGTATTAGGAAACACCTCAGTATGGCTTACTAAAACTCCTGACTCCTTTAAAATATTTTTCCTGCTATTGAAAACAAAGTTTTTTCATATAATATTTTCTAATTACAGTTTCCCCTTCCACTACTCCTCTCAGTTTCTCCTCATTTTGCCTCCCATCCAGATAGTCTCCCTTTTTGTTTTCATTAGAAAATAAACAGGTTTCTAACTCATGGCTCTTTTATAGAGTTGTTATTGCAGGAAAAAGGAAATACAGGTTTGATATCAAAGCATGGAATGTCCTTGAGAAACAAAGAGACCCACTTTAAATTTTTAGTGTGTCTCAGCACAGTGCTGACACAATATTGGCAGCAGCTTTTAAAGAGGTGGGATAAGGGCATAGTAGAAAATATCATGACTTTGTAAAATAATTGCTTCTAGAGATGGCAATGATACCCAGGGATGGTTGGTAGCAATATGACCTCTAAACAATCACTCCCATGCTCTGCCTACTTGTTTCTTAATTTGGAAAAGATTTAGAGACTAGATGGCCATATAGCCAAAGCATAGGCAAAATGTGATTTCTCATACTGACTATGAATTTGACCCATTTTAATTAATCTGTATATCACCACGTGGCTGTGGCTTACCAGGTAAAATTTCCAGTGTCTGTCTCTGGAGGCTCCATGGCTTCTTTCTGACTCTGCCCTTCTTTCTCCCAGCATTAAGCCTAACTTTCCCTACCTACCTAAGTTCTGCCTTGGTATAGGTCCAAAGCAGTTTCTTTATTTATTAATGGTAATCATAGCACACAAAATGGACAACCACATCACCAGCCTTCATTATTACCCTCTGAAGAAGTGTTATACTAAGAGGGACAGCCAATTCAGACTATACCACTGACCCTAAGTCAGCTCCTCAAATCAGGATGCCTGGTAGCTGAATTTGTCAACCTGGTGAACAGAGAAGTTCAGCTTGTTGGAAAAGAAAACCTTTTCTTTCTTTCTTTTGAAGAAAGTTTAGACTTTTTATATACTGCCCAAGAAATTGTTTATTTAACATATATTGTGTTAAGAGAACTTTAGCAAGAATGAAAATGGGAGGGCGGTTGGTATTGCCTTTCTGACACAAAAATAGAAAAATAGCCCTATACCTATTCTGAAAGGGAATTTAAAAACACATCCTTGTTTGTTATATTCAGTATGTTCAATTAGTGATACTAAGCTTTAAAGCCAGGGTCCCTCTTTGCTAACCATGAGTATATTCTATCATTCATTTCTATCCTTAGCCCTTTCTTTTTTTGAGCTGGACAGTGTGAATGTGTTATGAGTGGTGGGAAATGAGGAATGAAAGTAGTCCAAATGAATTAACATATTGTGCTGCAAAACACATCAGCTTGAATGGAACAAAGGCAATTTATATTTTTGCAGACAGAAGAAAAGTTATACCTCTGCTAAGATAAATGGTGAATTCATATTTAAGAGCTAGAGACTTGGTGAAACGCTAGGCTGTGACCTGCTTATGGTGTCCTGCCTCCGCATGATTTATAGCTGTAGATTATAACCAAGTACAAGTTGGCAGGTGCTTTAGTGAGTAACTATGACAGGTAAGCAGGGACAGGGCTGTGCTGAGAATGAAGATGGTCCTTAAACTAGCGATGCAACCGATCAAGGAAAAAATGAACGTGATGAAGAGAATATTGATTGCCACTTTTTGAGATTTTACGTGTTTGGGAAATGCTATTGCTTTAATTAACTGGATTTTAAGTGCAGTAAATCAAAATAAGGCCCCTGTGTGACTGAGTGCAGTAACTCACAGTTTCCAAGTAACTCTTGCTGTTGTTAACTGCCAGAAGATTGTAGAGTAAGGAGAGAGACTGGTGGGTAACTCTTTATCTCTCTAGGTCCTTCACTTGGGACATCTGGCCACTGTCGTGCTAGCAGAACAGTATACTTACTCTTGACTAACCACGTTAACTGAAGAAGTCTCAGATCCGTACAAGGAAGATGAGTCACCTTTGCAAGTCATAGAGGCACCTGTTATTTTTCTTACGTCTAATGATCTGTGAAGATTCAAATAGGTTGGAGAATTGGACGATTTACTGTCTGTGCACTATTGGAGCTGGGAAACTGAAAGTTGCTTTAAATCTTTGGTCACTTAGAGGAAAACAGTTCAGCCCCTATCAAGGTATCATTTACACTTTTATTGTCTGACTACATGTTTTATTGATGTCAAAGCAGAAGAGGATGGTTTCTTTTACAAATACTAAATGAAAAATATTTCCTGATCCAATTTGACGTTGGGGAAGGTGTTAAATTTAAAAATATCCGCTGTAATAACTGTAATAACCCAAGGTTTCATTCTGCTATCCCCTTTCTGCCATTAGTCAGCCACTATGATGCGTTCCTGACACTCTTTAATGTTTTCACTCTTTAGCATCTCTCAGGAAAAATAAGAGAATCAAGACAAAGAAATCAGTGAGTCACCCAAAACAGCTTGGCTAATAAATAATGAAATTAGAATTTAAACTTAGACCTCTTTGATAAGAACAAAATTATTTAAACTTCTTTAATTAACGGAACGTAATTACCCTCTCCAGTCACATGTCTGCGATGGTAGCCAAGGTGGGTTACTGCAAGTGAGAGCTGACTCAGGGCAATGTGTCAGAAGAGTATAGAGGGCTCACAGAGTGGACTGAGTCTAAGAAACAGGACAGTGTTGGAGGGCAAATGCTATTAGAATTGTTGTAAACCATAGAGATTCTCATTTTAATAAACATATGTGCTAACAGGGAATGTAACACGTTAAAAATCAACTCAATACTTGAGCATTTTTGCATTTCTAATTTTATTCTGAATCCAAGCAACAATACACTGGGCAGCTTATATCTTGTTTAAAGCATTGGACATCGTGCTATAGAGGTAAATGGAATTAACCTTATTAGCAGATATTTTATTACTTCTTTGAAAACAAGGATTTAGCTGAGTCCTTCTCTAGTAGATAGATACTTTGAATACTAAATTTAGTCTGTAGCAAATACACAATAAAAAATCTTTGATAAAATTTGTTAATGATAACTTTAAGTGGATTTGCCAATAAAAATAAACGTGTCATTATTAATTTCTGTCATACTGTAGAGATTTATTTGTATATTTTTCATTATGTATGCAGAGAAATCGGAGGTTTCCAAATAAGTTGCATTGTCCACTAGGTGGCGACCTGACATTAACAACCGGGTGTCTGCACTCGTCTGAGGGATCTGGCACGGAATGATTTCTGGTTGAAAATGCCAAGTGACCATGCGTAAAAATAATTACTCTTCGACCTATGTTTTTGTGCACGATGTTCTTGGGAAGATATATCATTCAACCCGGTTTGATTTACTCTCTCGCTCACTTACTGCTTTGTACTTATTTACATTATTGCCACGGTGGGATATCCAGTCCATTAACTTTTAATTTAGCTAAAACAAAGAGAAACTATTTTCTTTGCAAATTGCAACAGATTTTAAGATAGCGCAGTGGCTGACCCTTACGTGACATAAACTCTTTGACATCAGCAGAAACAGACTGGAGACTATAACATTTTCATCTTGTGTAAACAACGTTTTCCTAATGGTCTCCTGTTGCTAACTGCAGGGTGGCGGTAGTCCAGTTACTCTTGAGCCTGACTGCATTGAAAGCTGGGTTATGTCAAGCTAAATGTCATTCCCTGAATTGAACCTCGTAGTTTCCGCTATTGAAACTCAATATTTAATACCGGCACCCTGAGAAATCTCTGCCTCTTAGTGTCTGTTGCTGAGTTTTTGACACAGGTGAAGACTGTGTGAATGTCTAACTGTAGGGGAAGAAGATGGACGCATCCCATTGCTTTTAAAAGAAGAAAATAGGGAATCATCTTTGGTTAGTTACACAGAGCATTTCCAACCACTCTCTCCGTTTGACACGAACTTAAAAGGAAGATATTTCACCTCTCAACGGAGCGCCACACCTTTGATTTTAAAGAGCCGTTTTCCATTTTTACGTTGCTCTCACTTTAGTCAGCCCAGAAGTTGCTTAAAAGCTAGTTTGGGTTTCTGGAGTGGGTCATATCTTGGAAAGGAGAAACTATCAATTTTTTTTATTCTCAATTAATAAATACTATATATGTTTGTGATATACAACATGATATTTTGGTATGTGTACATATTGTGAAATGGCTAAAATGAACCTAAACAACAAATCTCAAATAAGAACTGTTGTAACTGAGTTATGAATACTTAAAATTTCCTCTTATCATACCTAAGAACGCAATAACTTTGCAATTAATTGTGATCACCATGCCGTTGATAGATCTCTTGAATTTTTTGCTCCTAACTTCATATCTCTGGGCCATTATGACCTCAACACCCTCCATGTACTCTCTGTTCCTTTGAGTTTGACTTTTTTTTTTTTTTTTTTACATTCTGTAGGCGAGAGCACACAGTAGTTGGCCTTTCTCTGTCTAACTTCTTTCACTCATGGTAAAATTCCCTAGCTCTAGTCACGTTGTCACATCTGATAGAATTCCCTCTGCAAATGATGAACACTATTCCATTGGCTACCAGTGGATGCATACCCACAGAACAATATGCAGATTACACATGCCCGTATCTATTATATGTACCTTCATGTGTGTTTTAGAAGATACTCGTCCATTGCAGGATCCTTGAAATGGCTAGGAAAGAGGAAAAGGAAGTTGTACAAGAAAAGAAAGAAATCTGTTTAATAAAAGCTCCTGTACCTGCCGCAGATGTGCAGAGACTCGGCAAGCTCAGCTAGGAGTGGAGGTGCAGGTCTCAGATCCACACTGGAGGTGAGCAGCCAGCAGGGAATTCCCAGCTTGAGGTCAGCCTGGCTACATGGCAAGACTCCATCTGAGAAAATTCTGCAAAGGCTTTGAGAGTAGGAATACTATGAAAAATTCATTTTTTTTTAAACCAGACTGCCTTCTGAACCTTTCTATGATCCACTTTTCTGGATTATCCTTCTATTCAACATAGCATATTTCCCTTTGTGAATATTATGAAGATAAAATGCTCAGAAAGGAAGAACTTATGGTCTCAATGTTAAAGATTCCTGAGCATTAAAGATTTCAAATTTAGAAGTATAGGCAGTGGCGGTGACATCTTTTCAGCCTTCTGGATGTGGTTGCTATACTCACACTAAGATGCTACATTGAACATAAACTTGTTTTCTGTACCTTGATAAGCATGCCTGGATGCATGGTCGAATGACTGAACTATTGTAGCTAGGCTCTAATATAGCTTGGTAGTTAGAGTCATTTATTTAACAGTTCTTACATGGCAATTTATTCGTCCCTAGAGACCAGAAACTGATGACAGTAACACAGCATCTTCTAGGGTAGATGGCTATACAACATATGGGCTACACTAAAGAAAAGAAGGAAACTGGAAGAATAAACGCTGCATGGGACTATGGAATAGTGGAGCCCTGCGGTGTCTTCTGGTGTCTACCATTCTGGGGACAGATGGCGGAAGGTGGAGAGAGTGTGACTGGGTAGCCAGCTGGAGCACAGAGGATGTGGGCAGACAACTGAAGATCACGGTGGCCATGCAAGAGTGCTGGTGCAGGGGATGTAGCACAGACAGAATCCATGCTATGTTAAACCCAGCAGGCCTTTGTAAGAGTGGGTCATGCGGGTTGTGGCAGAGGGTGCTTGAAAGCACGATTATCATGTTGTTGGCTAGACTAGATCTTCTTTGGAGAAGTATTTCTTTTCTTCTCATGTTCATTGTAACTTTTCTTGTGTTTGCAGTGACTGTTACAGCTTTCCTTGAGTCCTCACATACTGCAGTGATAGTTTAATCGGTGCTTGGACAGCCTCTCTGTATTGTATAAAGAAATTCTCATCTGTTTTTACTTATGAAGTCACTACATTTTAACAGGTTTCCACTTACATGTTTCCCCTCACACAGCACCTTATGTCTCCCTAAATCCCCTCTCCTTGGGTACAGTATGGCTTAACCCCGGTCAGAAGTAGTGTCTTATTAATCAGGAGTTTGGTGATATTAACATTCCTCTGTGTTGGTGAAATTCCAGTTTCACGTTGGAGTTTAGTTTACATCTCTCTTTGCCTCTTGCTCATATGACTTCTCAGTTTTTTTCTTTGTGTGGTTGTGTGTGTGGGTGTGCATGTATGGTGTGTGCACATGAATGTGCAGGTGTAACATGACCATTGCACTTATGTGGAGGGCAGATGAAGCTGCTGGAAGTCTCTGACTCTCTGGATGTTGCCTGAGACAAGGTCTCTCAGTGAACCAGATTTGTTTAGCTGATTTGTTCAGGCTGGCTGGCCAATCAAGCCCTAGGATCTACTGGCTGGTCTCCTCCTAATGCCAGGGTTACAAGTACATACAGCCATTCCTGGTTGTTTATGTGCTTTTTGGAGAATTAAATTCAGATCATTACGTGTGCACATTAAACAGTCTTGCTCATGGAGCCGTCTCCCCAGTCCATTCATCTTCTTTTTAAGCACTATGTATGCTTTCTTTCCTTAAATTTGCTATGTAGCCTAGGTTGCCCTCAAACTCGTGACCCCTCTGTCTCTCCATCTGCCAAATTCTGGGATTACAATGTAGACCACTTGTCTGGTGATTGTCTAATCTTCTTCAGATACACCTCTTGATTAGCAAAGAAATTTATGTCCTGTGTCCTTTCAAGACCACAAGAATGTAGCATGTAAGTATTTAAAAATTCAGAGAATGAAGTAGGAAGCTTATCTGAAACTGTTGCTTCTCAGACACATAGTATAATTATCTGTCAAGAAGATTTGAAAAGGATCGACCAAATATTTTCAGTTTTATTGATTGAAAAGCTCTCGAAACTTCATGCCAATAGGAGATTAACTGAAAGCCTGTTCATTATCCTGCGTGGATACTGCTCAATTGAAGGATAATTATTTTTATTTACCTGTTTGAATCTATTATTATGTGTACTTCAGGAGTGACAATAAAATGTTAAACCATCAAGACATTCAACTCTGATAATGCTGACACATCTACCATCTTCAGCCCCAATTAGTGTGGTTGAAATCTAACAATTAAGACTTTGGTATCATTATATTCTACTAATGGATATAATTAAGCTGATAAATCATGTTCTTGAAGATGAAACATGTACTGAGAAATCTCTTGTGGGAAAGCATTTTATTTAGTTCTTTAGATGAAGAACTTAACATGGATTTGATCTCAAATCCTTCCGTAGAAAGCAGAGATACATAGTAGAAATCTCTAGAGCCTGAAAGTGAAATCCCAGGGTATTAGTTTGGCTTAAAATCTTACTAACAATGTGAATTCTGGGTCTAAGTTTATTAGAAAGATGAAATAACACCTAGATGATAGAGTCGTGAGAGATAGATGTTAACGTGTATAAGAGAATTTCATAAATTTCCTAGTACAAAGCTATCATAAATTATTGCTACTCATTAAATTTTAAACACGAACATTGCCCCTATTTCTAATTTTAATTCACAATGAATTATTTTCCCTGGTACTTTCATGTTAACTCAAAGATGACTACCTAAACTTGGGAAGGCCTGGTGAAGATCAGAAATCAGTCATTAGAGTGAGACCAGGGTATCCAAACTGCTGGGCCACGTTAGATGAAGAATTGCTGTGCATCATACATTAAATACACCAAGAGTGGCAAACAGTGATGAGCAGTTATTAGGTCAATGCATAATTTTCATACCTACTGCCAAAGATTAACAAAAGTCTTCCCATTAAAAAAATCCTAGTTTTGTGGTGCTCCACTCAGAGTTTCCTTGAAAATTGTTCAGCATATCTCATCTTCCAATCACCAATAAATAACACTTTTAACTAATAAACCTTCATGAGATTTTTAATGTAAAAGAAAAGAAGAAAAGATAAAAGTAGTGGGATATTTGATAATGTATTTGAAGAGCTAATGGAATAATATCTGCTTTGATAGATATAGTTAAATTCTCAGTGAGTTCTCAAGGTTCTCATCAGTTCTTTTGGTTCTAAATTTATTTTTTCTGTGATGAAATGTAGGTGTTGCCTAGAAGAAATGCCACGAAGAAGGTTTGTTTATGAAGTAAGGGAGAGTTGTCTCTGTGAAGACAGGCCTGCAAAATGCAGTGAAGAGATACAATCAAATTTTTCTTTAAACTGAATGTCAGATTTCAATTCTATTCAGTCTTTTGGGGAAATTGGCAGGTAACATGCTGGTGTTGACTAAAGATGGAGTCACAGATACAGGAAAATATGATTTTCCCAGAAATGTTGAAATCTATTTTCAAATCACTCTATCAGATCAGAAAGCAAAGTTACATATTTTTGTGGGGTTTACAGGCCTATGTTTAGTACATGTGGTGAAATGCATAAATTTGTGTTGAGCTGGTCATGGTTTCAGTTTCATTTAGGAAGCTGTTATGATTTGAAACACTTTATTGATAGGCTCCTTTTTGACCTGAAGACCCATGTTTAGCTTATTTAAACGAGCAGTTAGAAAACAAAACAAGGAAAGAAATAAAAAGCGAGCTGTTAGGTCCACTAAATAATGCTGTTTCTGCAAACAAGGTTGCATTGTCAAGTACTGGCACAAATACTGCTTTTGATACCGTAAATGACTTTATGCCACATCACAAACTCCTCTTAAAATTTGGCCTTGATTCAGGTAGCCTACTACCAAGGAATAAATGATATCACTACAGCCAGCACCAACACTTTCAAGGCATTCTTGGAGTTGGTGAGGATCAGAACCTTGGCCCATATGAAATTCATATTCTGATGGCCATTTGAATGAATTCATCGGCTTTAATGCTTTTGTGCATATTTTTAATGAAATACTCTGTTAAACATGAACAAGAGTTTTGGAGTATAATCACATCATTTTCTATTGTTTTTCCAAGTCCCTCTTTTGAACTACCATAACAGGGCATCATGGGTAACTACAGCAGTAAGCTGACAGTGAGTGAAGGACCCACTTTAACACTTTTTAAAAATGCTTTGTATGAATTTCTTGGTTTAGATGTGTCTTGTAATGGCACAGAAGAAGCCATTTCTTCAGCGACACCATATTTATCATCAACACCTCTGATGAAAATGGCAAGCTGAGTACTTATCACACCGGTGCTCTCTGTCATCACCACCCGAGCATAGACGCCAACAGCTCTCCTCTCCAGATCTCTTGGGATAAACTTTTCCAGTGTCTTCAGTTTGCCTGAAAACTCTGTGTAGAGATAAACTCTTTTAAAAATATTCCCACCCCCTTTTAAGAGCAGATCTTATCTGCCACGTTCTTCACACATTACTTAATATATTCATCACTGATGAATGATTTTGAAATCTTTGCTATTCGAAAGTAACCGCATAACGAGCTCGTATAGCGGAGTCTGTGTAAGTTGTAACTCATTGGAAAGTATTTTGTGGTGAAGACGGAGTTTTTCACAGTTCTGCTGTTTTGTCCTTACAACACAGCCCTTGCCAACATAATCCTTGATATCCACTGAGTTTAGCAGCTTTTTTTTTGTTTGCACATATAATGCCTCTTCAGCCATACTATTTGAAACCTTAAACACTCTATAAATTAAGCAGATTGTCTTATTATTTGCCTTGAGAAAAAAGTAGCTATCTGTCCACTTTTCTTAAACCATCTTCCTTTGTCTATAATTTTGGGACCATGGTGCCTTCCTTTAGCAGGCAGCTCGTTCTATTTCGTGATCTGTCTTCTATTTCATTATGTCTTCCCAATTTATCTGAAGATCTTAATAAGCAGCCTACCTTTGAGGGCTAGTTTCTAGTACCATTAAGAAAGTATAAAAAATTGCTACAATAGCAACAGCACTGAACGGAATAAAATATAGAAATGCATTTACATTTGATTAATGGCCACTAGTAGATCATCAATGAATGCAGAATGGAAATGACAAAAATAGAATGTATTGTGAAGTTAAAAAAATATGTAGGAGAAATTGTAAATGAATGCAGTTTTAAAAAAAGCAGAAAAAACCTTCTCCAAACAAATGTAAGAAGGACATTTTAAAACACAACACAAAAGCCCTTTAAAGAAGAATCAAGATAGCTGGGCATTGGTGACACATGCCTTTAATCCCAGCACTCGGGAGGCAGAGACAGGCAGATCTCTGTGGGTTTGAGACCAGCCTGGTCTACAGAGCTAGTTCCAGGACAGGCTCCAAAACTACAGAGAAATTCTGTCTCAAAAAAAAAAAGAGAGAGAAGAATAAAGTTACCCATATGTCATAAAAGGGAAAGGGAGTGCATAGAGTACAAAACAGAGTGTTGTATTAGCTTCTTCCTAGATCTTTCAAAATTGTAGTCAACCACATAGTTGTAGTAGGTTGGGCTGAGGGTTAAGGGAACTGGAGGACTTGTCTTTCTAGGTTCTCAACCTTCCTAATGCTGCAGCCCTGTGATAGAGCTCATGTTGTGGTGACTCTGAACCATAAAATTATTTTATTGCTACTTCATAACTGTAATTTTGCTACTGTTATGAATCATAATGTAAATATTTGACAGGCAGGATATTTGATATCGTGATTCCCCATGGGGGTCGCGATCTTCAGGTTGAGAACCTTTGCATCTAAGGCTTTAGCTTGCTGCTGAGTTCTCCACTGTCAAATATCCAGCAGAGCTGTCTTTATTCTCTTCTTTTCACTACTGTGCCTCTCCACACTCTGAGATGCATAGGTTTCCCTGCCCCGAGGAGACTCCTTAGTTCACATAGCTAGACAGGTTTATCTTGTAGTACTATCTTGTCTCTCAAAAACATTGTGAGTGGGTGAAGTGAACATAGCTGTTGTAGACTATTACTTTAAGTTGTGTCACCTTTGTTTATGCTCTGGAACATTTTTTTAATGATGTAAATATGTGTTGCCTTTGTTTACGCTGCATTTGTTTAACTCTGTGAAGCTGTGGTTATTTGCCAGTTTAAATCACCTGATGGTCTAATAAAGAGCTGAACAGCCAATAGTGAGGCAGAAGAAAGGACAGGCAGGACTGCTAGGCAGAATAAGTAGGAGGAGAAATCTGAGGGAAGGAGCAGCAGGAGGAGGAGCAAGAGAACAAGGAGAGGAAGATCTCAGGGGCCAGCCACTCAGCCACCCAGCCAGCTATGGAGTAAAAATAAAAGTAAGACTTACAAAAGGGAAAGGAAAAAGCCCAGAGGCAAAAGTTGGTTGGGATAATTTAGGAAAAGCTGGCAAGAAACAAGCTAAGATCAGACATTCATAGTAAGAAAGAGTCTCCGTGAGTGATTTATTTGGGAGCTGGGTGATGGGCCCCCAGAAAGAGTAAAGAGCCCGAAGAATAAAGAGTAAGAAAACAACCAACTCCACACAGCAGTGAACCCTCTACTGGAAACTATGATGTAAAGTTTTCACAATACAGTAAGTATCAAAACCCCTATCAGAGGGACTGGGCTGCGAATGTCCTGTAGCATACTGGAACTTCAGAGCTCTCAGACTCCACGGTAGTGAGCAGTGAGTCTTCTGAGTACGAAGGCTGATGGACTATAGCCCAGGCTCCGGGCTTTGCAGTTATCGTCCGTCAATGGGGCCAGTTACTAGCCACTGAGGGCCGAGCTTCTGCCTACTTTATTCTTCACTGCCTGAGCCAAGCTTTTGTTCCAGAACACTGTGAGTCATCAATGTTTGGTCCTTTCTCTACCAGCGCCTTTGCAGCTGTCTTTAAGAGCCTGCTTTTGTGGCCAGGTGACTCCAGGACCTCTGACTTATGATTGTTTTTGTTCTCAGGCTGTCACAGAAATTCAGCCTTGAATAAAAAGTTCCCTTTCAAGGTCGTGTCTAGTCACCGTTATTCAACTCACAAAGGGTGACAAGATGGAACTCTTCTCTACCCCAGGTCCACAGTGCCAGAGGAGTCACTCTTCCAACCAAGACCACAAACTGAATCCAAGGCTGTCAAAGACTGACTTTGTCCTACTGGTAGGACTTCCAGTCTCTTCTCCCTTACCTGGCTTGCCTTTTGGATAAGGTTTTCCTTACCACTTCTTGTGCAAGCAGCCAGGCCACTACAATCATGGGCTACTTACTTTTCAAAGCGTAGCCTTTCTGTTTGTCCATACCTTCAGCCATCCCACCATTCTCTCTGTGTTCCTGATACTCCTCTCATTTCTCTCTTGGGAAAAAATATAATCTCTTTTCTGTTTGTTTTATTTTGTTTTTTGTTAGCCTGAGTTTTCCATTCATTACATCACATAGAGGAAGTTTGTAACCCACCATTTTATTCTGACGCTGGTGCAGTATTTTACATTTTGCAAGACCCAGGTTTTGTTTTAAATATTAGAGAAAGGGTAAAGACTTGATATTGTGAAATAATTTCTATTTGCTTACAATTTGCATTAATATTAATGAATAGGGTTACTTGAGGTATTTCTACATAGATCGTCAGGTCTCCATAAGTGATCTCATTTGCTACTTTAGTTAGAAAATTAAGCATTGGTAAGATAATCACTCTCAGTTTGCCTTCTCATAGGGAACTGTATGCCCTGCTCTCCCTCCTCAGTGTTTGCTAGTTTGTGAGGATAGATGCTTCCAGGTCATGCCTGAGCTCTGATCTTGGATACTGCTCTCCCTGGAACCCACTCTATTCCCTTTCTTCTCAAGCCTATCCTTACTGCTGGCTTATTTTCTAAGAACATTTGCAGTCATCTTCTTCTTGTGCTTTTGATTAGAGAGAGAGAAAAAAAAACCAACCTTTGAAAAAGAGTTCTATATTTTCCACCTCGTTTCCCTTAATCTGATTTGACATTCTGCCTCTGCCACTCTGAAAGGCATTACTCTGAAATAGCTATTGGCTTTCCGATCGCCAGCTCTGATGGCCTCTCAGTCCACAGGCACAGTAAACTCTGACACAACTGGAGGAACTCTTTTCATGGTTCCAAGATCAGTACAACATTTTAAGATTATTGTTTGCTTTCATATTTTTATGTTCTGTTTCCTAATATTTTCAAGGATTTTAAAAGTTGAATCTACCCTAATACCTACCCAGTTCTGTGTCTGGGCCTGTCTCCTGTTTTTCTCTTTCTTTTGGGTAATAATAGTAATATTACTAATTAATGATAACTCCCTGAGAAGCTTCCAGATCCCCTTCTCCAATAATATTATTTTCCACTAATTTTCTTTCTTTTAAAATGTTATGGGAATTTCATGCTTGAGTTCTAATCCTGATTAATCTGATCCTAATTCCTAGAAGTTTAGATTAGCACTTTTAACTAGTTTCTTTTAACTAGTTTTAGGGCAGTTCACTCACTCATTGACATTATTGACCTACTTGCAGGCAGGTAGGTCTCTAGAGTGATGCTAACAAAACAAAGGGTCTGCCCAGTAGAAGTTAACTCCTAGTAAGAGAAGAAATCCTAAGCAACCCAAAAGTGTGTAAGGTGGTGATAAACGCCATTTAGAAAAGAAAATCAAAGGAGCGGGGCTGAGTAATGAAAGAGATAGTGGCTAAATTAGAATAGATGACCATATATATACCGGCAGTCAGAGATACAAAGGGAGTGAGAGTAACTTACATTTGCTTTCAGGGGTGAAGTGCTCATCCAGAGGGAACAGCTTGGATGTACAGGGGTCAGTGGGGACAACTATATCTGGGGTACTGACAAAAAGGCATTATCTCTCCCCTAATCTCCTCCCCTCCCTTCTCCTTCTCTCCCTATTTCCTTTCCATTTTGCTCATTTTAATTAAAGAGAGACAAAATTGATGATCTTAGCATTCAGGGATAGTGATAGCTCTTGAAAGTTAGCACGCACACACACACACACACACACACACACACATCTCTCAAATCTAAACATTTTTAGAAACATTTATAAATCACACAAAGTGCTTCTGGTCCAAGAACTTTCTGTGCTCAGATCACACAGGGCTATGTGAGGCATGGTATACAACATGACCTTGACTTTTTCCTAAGGTGTGGGAACCATTAATAAAGAGGTTCAAGATGTAAAAGGAGAAGTGTTAAGGATGGCCTTAATAAAAAGAAACCCACATTGACTGCTTTGTGGAGAAATAAGTCCATCCACACAAGTGTGGATATAGTCAGACCTGTTAAGAGTGTGATGTAAAATATAATGAAAGAGGAAATTTGAGAACTGACAGAAAAATGAAAGCTTTAAAAATTGCATTGAAAAAAATTGTTGACATTCTGAGTTATAATATGAAAAGAAAGAGCAAAGTCATGTATGGATAGATTGTAGAAAGCAGTAAACTGGAATTGTACTTATAGGAAGAAAATGATGGGAATTGTTGTAAGAGCTGCGGGTTGTATTCCGCCACCCAGCTCCCGCCACTGGCTAGCATTACCCGAAATAACAAAACACAAATTGTATTCATTTAAACACTGCTTGGCCTCTTAATGGCTAATTCTCACAATCTTGCCTAACCCATATTTAGTAATCTGTGTAGTACCAGTCTTACTGGGAAAGATTCAGCATGTCTGACCTGGTGGCTGGCTGCATCGTGTCTGCCCGGGAGAGGGGAGCATGGCGTCTGAGCTCACGTCCTCTTCCTCCCAGCATTCTGTTCTGTTTACTCCACCCACCTATGATCTAACCCATCAAGCCAAGCAGTTTCTTTATTACTTAACCAATGAAATCAACAGATTGATATATGATACTCCCACAACAGGGAATATAAAAATTTTGGAGGGCAAATGAATCAAGAATATGGCTTTAAGGGCTGGAGATATGGCTCAGAGGTGAAGAGCATTGCCTGCTCTTCCAAAGGTCCTAAGTTCGATTCCCAGTAACCACATGGTGGCTCACAACCATCTGTAATGGGGTCTGGTGTACTCTTCTGGCCGGCAGGCATACACACAGACAGAATATTGTATACATAATAAATAAATATTTAAAAAAAGAATATGGCTTTTAAATGATCAATTATGGGATGTCTGATATATATATCTGAAGAAAAGTGTCCAGTATTTGGTTTGCGAATCCAGAGTGCAAAGGGAAGAATTATTGCATTATATAAATATGTGATTTATAGTCAAAATGCATTTGGTTTGGTGAGATCTCATGCAGATACACATGAGAAATCTAGATGCAAGACTAGTGCTGCAACAACATGGTCCAAGGTTTAAAAGTCAAGAGTGTAAGAGGGAGTTAGAGAGGGTGGCTGAGAATTGTAACAGTGAGTGATCTCAGGCACTGCTGGTGTTGAAAAAGAGGCTGGAAAATGAATTAATAAACACAGAACCCACATGACTTTGCCAAGAGAAATAACACTTGTGTGAAGCTGAATTTGGGAATGATCAGGTGAGAGCAGAATAAGAAGTGGAAATAGAGAGAAGAAGTAAATCTTGTAAGAAATGTCATCAAGGGGTAGAGATAGGATGGCAATTTTCTATTTTCTAGAAGTATTACAAGTCTAAGGGTAGTGTTATTTGTTAAAGACAAATGAAGACGTTGTACATTCTCATGGGAATCAACTAACGCAGATGGGGAACCTCTGAGATAGAGGGTTACTCTAGGTATCCTGTATCTTTGGGTTCCGTGGAAAGGCTGGTGTTGCTTGCTTCGGCCATTGTAGCATAGCTGAAAGTGTAACACATGCATGCAAATGCAATGGCATGATTAATTTACTGCAGGAGTGGCGTGAAAATTTCCTGCAATTACTTCTAATTTCTCAGTGAGTAAAAGGATTATCATTGGCAGTAGGGAAAGGGCACTGGGAGATTTGAGGAGCTGAAAGACTGTAAAACAATCATCCAGATAGCTGTTGAATCCTCACAACAGCAATAGAATAAGAAATGTCACCCTCTAAGATGTCGGTACATGAGAATACTCACGCACACACCTGAAGCAAGTATCTTTGGACGACCCCCTTACTTCACTGACGTTCACTTCAATTTTGTTCACAGAAGGCAGGTAGTGACTCAGCAGCCAATCTCATGACACGCTAATGGGTTACGGTGTGCTGTTTGAAAAACACTCATCCAGAAAAACTGAAGAGGAAATTGGCTAAAGACATACAATAGGACGTCTGTGCAGCAAAACAGACTACTTCAGAATAAAATGGAAAATGAGAGCAACCATCAGGAGCCAACCCGGAACTGTCACACACGCCCCTCCTCAGCTTTGCTCTCCTGCTGAGAGCACCATTTATTTTTAAGGCCCACAGCTGCCAGTAATGGACTTGCGATGCTTCATTTTTCTTTCCATACCCTGTTTTTGTCACCTTTTTCATTGAATGGATCATGATCACAAAATTTAAGTGATTTCACCTCTGAATTCTTACTAGCATCTATTTGTTTCTATTCTGTTCCTATAATTTTAACCATAGTTCAAGGCCCCTTTTGCCTTTTTCCTAATCTTATAGCTTGTTTTATTTTATTATGACAATAATGGATAACCACAAGAAAGTTGTCTTAAAATGCAAATTATTTTTTAAATATGTGAACCAAAATGTCACTTTTAGAGAGATTTCTAACTTAACTTGTTGATATAAATATATATATTTCCAGTCCTTATGTTATTCAATATTCTCTGTAATTCTTCCTATATATTTGGACTCATGTAATATAACCCTGCTGTGTGATACAACTTACTTTTGAAATAATGCACTACACGTTTTGACCACATCAGAATGTGTTTAGCCAAGTTGGTGTTAATGGCAGCTGCCATGATATCCCACCTATGGTGTTTCCCTGGAAACATTGTGTAGACTCTGTATAGTCACAGACATGTATTCTTCTGTACTCTTCAGATTAGAGACTACAGGGAGCCTAATTTTCCAAAGCCTCCATGCTGCTGTTTTAAAAATCCTCATTTCTTATACGTCGATCACTGAGTATATGGAAATTCCATCAATCACTGAATATACTAGAAAGGAACTTAGTCAGGCCAATGTTTGTAATACCGAGTTTCTTCTAATGGCCTTTGGTTAAAGGTCTCTTGGAAGAACTGTAAAAATTTCCATGGATTTATGAATTTCCATGAAACAACTCACAAACACTTTTCTTTCTCTCCCTGAAAACCAGACTTGACAGAACGCTAATGTAAGACTATCTTACAGGTTTTAAGACTTCTCTCTAAGAGTCAATGCACAACTCTTTCTCCCATGTTTTTTTTGAAGGCCTTCCAGCTTTCCTAAGCTTCTTGTACACGAATTTCTTTTATCCGTGTCTCAGATGACGCAAATTAACCATAGAACTTCATGTGGTTTTCAGGTCAGTCTGCTGATTGTTCAATGTTTTGAGCATTTCTCTACTGGAACCCTGGGAGACATTTCCTTTTCCCATGCCCATAGTTACTTAAACTGTCCATCCCCTGTCCCTTATATTGACACACTGCTATTTCCTGTTTTTTCTTAGCCATCAAATAGTTCTCTAGTTGATTTCAATATCTGTTCACCAAACCTCTCCCCTTCCCTCCAACATTAAAAACCAACCAACCAGCTAATCAACCTGCCAACAACAAAGAATAAAAAAAACCCAACCGAAAACAAACCAAAACCAAAACCAACAACAAAACCCTTTGCTCAGTAGGCAGTGTCCATTGTTCCGGATCCTTTCTTGCCTGTTTCTGTTCCACTGTTCTTTCTTTCCGAATTCTAAACATCATAAAAATGCTTTTGATGAGAGGTTTTCCTTCTTGGTTATGTTGACAGGAAGGTTATTCAACCCTGTGGTTACAGTCTGGTATAGAGTTTAAAGCCAAACCAACCTGCTTTGTTATATTGTAGTTAATCTTTTAAAGGCATAATAATAATAATAACAACAAGACAAACCCAAATCACCCAACTTTAGATAGTATATGACTGGGAAACACTGAAACAGAAAAAAAACAACTGTATTTAAATTTTTTGTGTGTTTTAATTAAAAGACTTCTCAGAACCCTAAAAATGTGAATCCACTGAGCTGCCCAACATGACCATTGATACTTGATGTAGCTAATACTGAATTTGACAAGAAAGCTTTAAAAAAAATAGGTCATTGCCATACAATGTCATTTTTGGAGCACACTGGGAAAACAGAATAGCCAAAAAATTTGCATGTGTGATTTGCATAGTATTCTACATCTTCTCTCTCTTGTGGCTATTTATATATTACATATTTTCCTGACTGAACATTACGTGTAAGATCTTGAAGACAGTACAGATTATTGAAAATTATAGAATTTCAGTTGAAGTTCATGGTTAGGAACAACATTTGATAATATTTTAAACGCATGGTCTTGTATCTAATTTCAGGGTTTTGTTTTCCATCCTTTTCATTCCATAGTATTCTGTGCTTTCTTTTAGGTTGGGAAAATATTAGTATTTTGGTGTTGGCAGAAAGCTGTGGTTAACACCGGGCTAACATATTATCTCTACAAAACACTGGCAGAACAGTCCAAAAGGGAGAATGTAAAGACGGAGTTGAATTTTAAGGGCAGGAAAACCGGCGACTGCTAACTCCAGGTTTTGGGACCCGCTAGGGTACTGGAAAGGCAGTCTGCCTTAGTGCTTGCTCTCACTTCCAAGGGTGTGCTTGTCAAAAAGATACTCTGCTAGGCCAGCAGCTGGAGCCCCCATGGTGATCAAGTTGTGCACATGGTCACCTAATTCTTTAATAGACTTCACCTGCTCATTCAGGTAGTGTGTTTCCAGAAAGTCGCACAAATGAGGATCTCCTTTTTCAGATGCAAGAGTATGCAAGTCCAGCAGTGACTGGTTCACACTCTTCTCCAGGAGCAGAGCACATTCCATGGCCCGCAGTCCACTTTCCCAGTCATCTCGGTCTGGCTTCTTGATATCCTGGAGGGAGATTCGGCCTCCACGCTGGTTCTGAAGCCTCAAAAGCTTCTCCGCGTGTTCCCTCTCCTCCAGGGACTGGTGAAGGAAATACTTGGAGAAGTTGTACAAGGCCACATCATCTCTGGAGAAATAGTAGGCCATGGACAGGTACACGTAGGACGCATAAAGCTCCATGTTGATTTGGCGGTTGATGGCGGCCTCGCAGTCTGGGTGGAAGTTTTGGCGCACCCTGGCAGGTCCAGAGGAGTCCTTGGAGGAGGCCGCCGAGGCCAGCAGACGTCGAGGGGAAGAGACTGGTAGGGGACCTAAAGGATACCCGGAGGCCAAACACTGTGGGACGGTACATCTGTGTAGCACATGGGGCAGGGACCTCAGTGAAGGGCCGGTGTGCTTGGAGAAAAACCAGAAGCAGGACAGCATAACTCCTCTTGTTTGAAAGAAGGGGAATCCGAGGCGAGAAAACTGAGGTCAGGAAAGCTCGGCACAGGGTCGTCTGCTGCTCTGCTACGTGTCAGGTCTAAATAAGAATGCAGCCTTAGCGATGACCTATGCGTCACACGGCCCTTCTCTTCCACGGAGTTCTAAGAGATCTTGGTCACCAGTGCCGTGTAACTGTCATTTGTCGGGTAAGCATGAGTGCAGCACTGCTCTCGAAACGGGGAACACAGACAGAGGCATTTATAGAAACGTGCCGAGTGACTAAGACAAGATGGTCCGGAAAGCATGTAGTTGATTAGTTTGTCTAAATCAAAATTCTGTTATTAAACGCAGGCTCAGTGACTCACCAAAGAAAGGACTGAGCTGTCCTTGTCTCCTTTCACTAATCTTTTCCTGTCTAAGAACCCAAGGGCATGGGAAGGAAGGCTCAATAAATTTTTATATGCAAAGCATTGCAAATCACTCCTGGTTATTTTAACAACACAGAGTAGGGGAATAGTTACCGGAGTCCAGACAAAACTTAATTGTAATAGACTGCCTTTAAAACTCATTGTACTTAGCTTTCTTGTAAAGAAGTCATATTTTAAAAAATAAAATATACCTACTGGCTGTCAGCTTGCTTTTATTTTCCTATTTTTTTTTTGTTAATGTAGAGATAGGTGCATTTTTAAAAGAACCTGAAATTCTGAAGATTTATTGGTTTGTTGTTTCCTGTAGCCAGAGCTGGCTTTGAATTCTGCATCTTTCTGCCTGCCACCTCCTAAGAGCTGAGATTATAGGCATGTGTCACCACACTCCTTGAGGAAGAACATTTAATCTTAAGTAAATGTTTAAAAATTGTTTGGGGATGTTAAGAAAATAAACTAATAGGAAAAAAATTAAAAAGAAACACACACAAAAAACCCCCAAACTCCAGTTCTTTCCCTAAGAGGGATAGCTGTTGCTAAAATGTGGATGATGGTTCTTACTGATTAAGATGATAGCAAAAAACAAAAAGAAAAACAAACAAGCAAAAACCCCAAACTACCTCATAGAGGCATATATATTTGAAAAGATTTATTTCAGAATAATTGTCACATACTAACTTTCAGATATTGGTCAGAGTTTCAGTTTGACATCTGTGGAACCACCCGCTAATCCCAGATAATGACAACACGTGTCACCTACTTCTGTATCTTTTTGCCTTTCCTAATTCTTGCTCTTGACACCCACTGATCTGCTTTGCCTCACTCCACAGGTTAGTTTGTGTTTTCTAGGCTCCTCTACACTGTAACTAACACCAGGCACACAGTTTAGTTTCTTTCACTCAGAATAATAAAGTCAGTCTACGCTGGAGTATACAAATACGATAGTCTATTTCTATTGCTGTGGAATGTTATAAAGATAAATTCCAATTTGTCTTACTCCATGATGAACAATTTGGTTGGTTATAGTTTAGGCTATTACAAAATCAAGCTGTGATTGACATGCCTGTAGAAGTCTTTGTGAGTTCACATGTCTTCTCTTGGGGAAACAGATTATACTAGAGTGGCCAGATAATATGCCATGTGTTTAGCTGTTCACAAATCGCACAACTTTCCCCAAGGTTCTTATCTGGGGACACTCTCTTTTACATGTTGAGTCCAAGTTCCTACTGATGCTTGCTAACATCTGGCATCATCATTCACTTAAAGTTGAAAAAAAATTGACAGTCATTGTGATAGGTGTACACTAGCATTGTGTTTTTAATTTGTGTCCTCGAAATAAATGGCAATGTGTTACCCTGTGGTTCTTTGCCATTATCTTAGATGAGATATGTTTAAGTATTTATCCCATTTACATATTAAGGCATTTTGTTTGTTTGCTCTGGGACTCTTGAATTTCTATTCTCTGCATCTTTTGCTCCTAGCACTATTTCTATTCACGACTTTTTAATGTTACACTCACATTACCTCTTTATATCTCCTTTCTTTTTTTCACAAAACAAGTCACATGATGTTTCTAGATAAGTTTCTTAAATTGCTGATTTTTGATATTTCCAGTGTCCCCTAGGTAATTAGAAAGTTAAATAATTGTATGTAAGCACTTATAAAACAGAACACTCAAGTGTTCTCTAACACATCTTATGGAATACTCTTGTTTAGCTTTCCAAAATCCATCATTTTATATTATCCAGTAAGCAAATATTACTGTGATTAAAAGGAGAACTGAAGAGCTTCCTGTTTAGGTTACTAGAAACACTTCCCTGCATTATCGAACATTGCTATCAAGGATGAATAGTGGGAAATTAATTTTTCTGTGAGAATACCAAGTTTGTAGTTTCATAATGACCTCACTCCTCTCAACTGAGAGTCTTAATATGTATCATGAATAAAAGTGGGTGCTTAAAGTCAGGAAGCTACTAGAACATGGGTGATATTTACCCAACAATCCCTCATGGGCTTCACATTTCTGGTCTCATTTTACTCTTCTTTCCTCCAAACTTTTGCCATTTGTGAAATGTAATTTCCTAATGAGAGATTATGAAAATGACTGTTTAGAGTGATATTAATACCAGCTTGCTGCTGCTAGTTAGTGCTTCAGGAAAATTTATGCCATTCATTTAAGTGTTTAGCCCCAATATAGTAAAATACACCGTGAAAACAAGTGCTGTGAAAGATCTGTGAGCACAGCAATGCTCCAAATAGCGTGCACTCAGGCACAGCACACTAACGGGTCAAAATGTCTGTTTTCCATGGTGAAGTTTGTCATCCAATTAGTCAGAACTGGAAAATGTAAGAATGTACATGACAGATGTTACATTTATTATTATATTACAGATGTTACAAAATATTATTATTTTGACTTCTAGGATTGTTAGTAAAATCAAGTTATTTTTTTTAAACAATATACAGACTGAGACCCTCCTACATTGCTGCTCTCCAGACTTTCTTTCTTAGATTTTATGACTTCTTCTCTCCCTGGAGCACGTTTTAAACTTCTGTGCTTTTCTGGGGTTCTCTCCACAGCTTCACGTTCCTCTTCTCTTATTCCAAGTTCCTTCTCAACATTCTGTTATTATATAATAAAATCTTTCTATAAAAAAAAATAAAAAAAAAACATCAAGGTCCTGATATAATGTTAGATACAAAATGCCATAACAGATTGTTATTGGAAGTTGGCCTATGTTTTAGCTTTTTCTTTATAAACATACATAAATTTATTTTTAATTTTAAATAAAATATAATCACAAAAAATCTTTCTCATCCTTTGAAATTCCATCAAATCCAAGTATTTTTTAATAAACATTTTGTATAACAGCATTCAGAATTGAATATCACTTTGTTGATGTCAGTTCTTTATATTGAGAACTCATCGTGTTATAACTCCAGTGTACATGAATGTGTGTGTGTGTGTATGTGTGTGTATGTTTTATAAGCAGAGTTTGCTTTATCTTTTTTAAATTTCCCAGGCTCACCACAGTGTTTGATACACAATAAGAACACATAAAAATAAATGTTTTTCAGTTGCCGAAATGAAATGGAACAAATTCACATATATCATTTCGGAATAGTTGAATATACTCACATAAACTGTTTTGGGAAATGTCTTTAACGTAATTTAAATTCTCTGAATTTTCATGGAAAGTCTCTGTAATTTGGTTAGGTTATATTCTAAAGGAACTCAATATTTGCCTTTTCCTCCTCTATACATATATTAACAATAAACTCTTATTATCTGTATACGCATCCTTGCCCAATGGGAAATTAAAAACTTGAATGGATGTAAATTGTTTTAGTTAACTCCCGCTTTGATTTGTGCTTAAGATTCAGTTTTCTGTTCGTTTCTGTAAAGCATTTTATTTTCTATAGTAAAAGCTTTGAGAATTTACTTAGCTTGAAGAAAGTCCTTTACATTTGTAGAGAGGGGGTAGATTCAGAAACAATGAGGAAAAGAAAAGAACAGCACCCCTACCCATTTGTAGTTGCATCTTCAATAACAATAGTTTCCTGTTTTTCTCATTTCCTTTAATCAAGACTTTTACCCAATAGATCAGTCACAGAAGCAGTTTAATTAATTATGCTGGGTTTTTTGAAATTACATATCAAAAGGCTTCCAAGACAAATTGAAGATGGAGATAAATCCATTGATGATTATTGTGGACCCCAAAACACAACCCTCATGTCAAAGGGATGAAAGATAGTTTATTCTGGAACCAAACATGAGCGGGCATGGCAAAGGAACACAGATGTAGGTTACCTCAGATTTTATGTCCCAACGTAGAAGCAGTTCTGTGAAGTGTTCAGAGTAAAAGAACAATGTCAGTCATAAATCAAGGTACTTTTCAAACACATTAGTGGAAGCATTAAGAAGGTGGTTACAGCAGTGTGAAAAAAACCCTCAGTTATTGGCCTTGGATCTGATGATTCAGTCTATCCATTGTTGCAGGCAAATGGATGGATCTAGAAAACATCATAGTCAGTGAGGGAACCCAGGCCCAGAAAGACAAATATCGTATGTACTCAATCATAAGTGACTTGTAGATATAAAGCAAAGAAAAACCAGCCTACAATTCACATTCTCAGAGAACCTATACAACAAAGAGTATCCTAAGAGAGACATACATGGATCTAATCTACATGGGAAGTAGAAAAAGACAAGATCTCCTGAGTAAATTAGGAGCATGGGGACCATGGGAGAGGGTAGAAGGGGAGGGGAGAGGAAGGAAGAAGAGTGGAGAAAAATATATAGCTCAATAAAAACAATTAAAAAAATAAAATTATGTGAGCTACTTAAAAAAGAAAACTAAAACTATGATTTTGTTAATACAGTCTGAAAGGTTTTGTCTGTTATTTCAGGATATTAAGTCTAATACAGAGTTGGGCGAATAATGACTATTTAGATGGATAAAAATAGTTCAAGACAAATTGTAATTAGATTCCAGACCTGCAGTATTCAAACTCTTTACAACTGTTGAAGCTCTAATTAGTTTTAATCAGTCTTGCAGAAAGTTTCAGTTTGAAGTTGGACTACTTTCCAGGAACTTTCTGTTCACTATACCATATGCCTTTGCTGCAATTGATGTCTTCGAGGGTTTTGAATAGAAAATGATAGAGAGCTTTGTTTGGGTAAAATTGTATACATTGTATGCATCACTAGTCTGTTGGTCTGAGTTTGATTATTAGACAATTTCTAAGAATGATTGTATGCAGGTGTGGAAATTTCATTTGTTTGCTTTCTGCTGGAATCCACTCCAAATGTGAAGGTTTTTTTTTCCTGTGTGTGTTTGTTTGTGTATGTGTGTGCATATGTGTTTGATGACTTTAAAAATTGAGCCAGAACCAAGCTCTAAACCACAAGGTATGAACACTAGAGGGGCCCTAGTACATTTGATTTTACTGATTCGTGTTATTCACCTAGAATTTGGGATACAAAGGGAGTACGCTCTTCATTATCTTTGAATAAATTATTGCAGTCACTAAGCTACCAGATTCCTAAAATAGCTCCTTCACTCTACTGGTTATCTCTAAAGCTCTCAGTTACATCCTAAATAGCATTCTAACATGGTGTTCTGTGAGAGGTTCAAAAAGTCAGTGTCTTATGATACTTGTGACAGGGAGCATGGCACCCAGCATATCTTTGAAGTCAAATCATGAATATGAACTACTGCATGACCTCGAGGATTGTGAACTGCCTTGGATTCTCCTTTACAATGGCTATTGAAAATAATATGTAAACCAAGATCAAATCCAAGTCCATGAACAAGGAACTTGGTTGAGTTTGTTTGCAGTAAAGATACTGTGATGGCAAACTTTGGTCGTCCACTTGACACACCTGAGAAAAGAGAACCTCAATGAAAAAAAATTACCTAGATCATTTCATCCAGTGAACATATCTATAGGTACCATCTTGACCATTGATTGAGGTGGGAGAGTCATGCCTACTACTGCGGAAAGTGCTTTCCTTGGGGTTAAGTGTTGGTATACAAGAAAGCCAGCAGAGCAGGGCGGTGGTGGCGCACGCCTTTAATCCCAGCACTCCCGAGGCAGAGGCAGGCGGATCTCTGTGAGTTCAAGACCAGCCTGGTCTACAGAGCTAGTTCCAGGACAGGCTTCAAAGCCACAGAGAAACCCTGTATCAAAACAACAACAACAACAACAAAAAAGAAAGCCAGTGGAGGAATAACATAGGGAGTGAGGCAGTAGGTAGAATTCCTCCAAGATTCTTGCTTCTTTGTATTCTTGTCTTTACGTTCCTGCTTGAGTTTCTGATCTGACTTTCCTCAGTGATAGACTAAGACAGACAAATATAAACCAAAGTAAGTCCTTTCCTCCTCCATGTTGGTTTGGTCAGTATTTTATCATAGCAACATAAATTTAATTAGGATATTATTTACTATGTCTAGAGCAATGGGTGTAATTAGACTATGCTTTAATCAGGGGTTTGTAGGAAATCAGTTGCTAAAGAAAATTGTGACTGAGTGAAGGAGTGAGGACAGTTGCCCCCTGCTTCTTTTGAGTCTGTGAAAATGACATAGTTCATTTTCTTTCAGGGCTTCCTTACTTAGCAATGCCATTGGCAAAGTGTTGGTGGCATATGGACTTACTGAAAAGTGGAGTAAAACATTTCAGTATTTTTGTGCAGTGTTTTCACTGTTCTGTTTATGATGAAATATTTGTCATGTGTAAGTTACATAGCAAGAATTATATGCAATTTCAGTCTTTTTGAATTGTGCAATCAAGAGATGAATTGTTGTTTATAATTTAAGAAAATTGTTGTTTATAATTTAAGATTTTAGCTCCCTTATACTAACAGTGACATTAAATAACAAATAAAACCATAATAAGTTAAGCAAGACCCAAGGAATAAAAGCAATTATTTTACCTTTAATGCTTTTGATAGTCATACTTCCTGACTTCTAAAGCAGCCACAGATTTTCCTTTATTATTGTTTTTTTCTCAGGGTAACTTGAATTGATTTCACAGAGATGCCTTATAAGGAATCCTGAACTAAAGTAAAAATTCTGAACTTTCATATCCGTGCAAATCAGAAAGTGACCTCAGGTACCATAGAGAGACATTGACTGCCCTTCCCTGTGCTTGAGTTCCAGGGTCTCCTCTTAGATGCAGCAGGGAAGAGGGAGTAGGTATCCTTACTAGAACAGTGGAAGATTTCCGTGGAGACATTTTGAGAAATACTAACATCTATTTCCTCTTCTCATGAAATACTGTCATTATTGTAGATATTAATAGAAAAGAGGTGACCCAAAGAAGAATTAGAAGAATTCTAAAAAGGTTTAAAAAGATGATTTACAAACGTGTGTAACTGTTGCCAGAAGAGGCAGTTCAGCACCTTGGAACTGGTTTTAATAGAAAAATCAGTTGAAGTTTCAGGGAAGCAGATAGCACATAGACTCAATCTCAGGAAACATTGAAAACACTCTGATGTTCTTCTGATCTACTGTCCACAGGGCAACCAGTGATTATAGTGATGGAAAAAAGTACAGTGAGTAAACAGTACAGTGAAAGGGTGAAAGAAAGCTGGCTATAGTCATTGAACGTTCACGAGACAAGGACAGAACCACGGTGCTCACAGAAAGGCAGCTCTATTCTTAAGCAACTAAGCAAGAGGATCATAGTCAACACTACAGGATGCTGCGTATTCGTGTTTACTCTTTATGAGCTGCAGAGAATGTATCCAAGACTATCTACAGTTTTGAATCTGAATGGAACTAGAAAAATGTTAAATAACATGGCAGTCCTATCTTGGTTCGTGAGAATTGTAGTAAAGTAATCCAGAGCCGCAGAGGACCCTTGTTTCACTAATGGAGAAGGCTGTTAGACAGTGATGGCGGGGCTCTGTGTTTTGTTGATAGTCTAGCTGCCTCCGGATCCTATTATTTTAGTGTACTGCTCAGGATAGGATGCATTTTTCTGTACATTTGAATACAGAAAACCAATAACAGGTTTATTGCATAGCTTTTCCTGGAGAGATATGAACAAATATTTATTCACCCCAGATAGGGCACCCATAAAAGACAAGAGCTCCACGCAAACCCAACTTGGTGATCGAATGGACTTACAGAAACATTACTGAGGGATTACTAACAGGAGTGGAGGAAGGTCATAACAGTTGCGTCCTTGGAAGGGCTCACCCCATTACTTGAAAAAGTTCATGACGATTTCATCATGGAATTCCCATTTAGTTAACCTCTCACCTCTTGCATTACTCTAGCATCTCTCAAAGTCATAGTAACCTAGGGGGCAGAAGAGAGAAATGGCTGGAATCTCAAGAGAGAGTGAGTTCTGTGACCTTTCCCTCTCCCTCTAGGACTGAGTGGTAATAACTGTACTGCTATTACCATAGACCTTAGCCATCACTATATTCTTTGTATTCCATTGCCATCACTATTCACAAAGTTCATCTCTGCTCCATAATGGCAATGTTATGTTATGCCTGGAGGAAAAAGCTTTATTAAAACAAAAAATCTCTTGGTGACACAGACAGGGTATTATTTTTTGTATCAGTGTCAAATATACACACACACATACACACACACTATCAATACAAAGTCATATATCTCCAAAGATACCCTGACCTAGCCCTTAGATGACCAAGTAGAACCTATTGTTATAGAAAAAAGTACTCAGTCTATTTTATTTGTTAATAGTGTAACCTGAAGTTCAAGAAAAAAAAAAACTATAGCTGTGCCCACGCTAAAGTTTCTGCAAGGCTGATTGATCAATGAGAGCTTTGATGTTGGGGACTGTGGAAGTTGTTTATCTGGAGCCAAGTTATCTGGGGTTACATTAGGCCCCTTCGCAGTCATTTATTGCCCACCACTGTACATGTGCTGACATACATATCTGTCCTTGTGGCCATGAGGTACATCTCCTTCTCATGTGCTAACAGACCACTGGTTTCCACCAGTCCAGAGACTAAACATGTCACCAGATAGCATTCGAGATCTATTTAGAATCGTCAACCACTCAGTTAACTGGAGTGAATAACACATTTTAATGTCCATCATGTCTTAGACTGTTATATGAATCTTGTAGGAATCTACAATGGAAGGAGGAAGTGCAAATTCTAGGCAAGAAGAATGTGGGCCAACGATAGATTATAAACCACATAGAGCCCGAGGCCAGGAAAGGGAAGGGAAACATTCACACCCTACAAAACAAGTAAAATGAGTTGGGACAGAAAATAGAAAAAGGTGACCATGATGAGTGCTAACTCCTCTGACTGTAAAAGTAATACACCATCACCTGTCTAATTGTAAACAGAAAGTATTCACAGGATGTATAGGAATCAATGGGTCCAATCACAAGGTATTAAAGAAATGATCAATCTCGGTAAAGCTTCCCTCATTGCCTATCCAGGTGCCACCAGCAGAATCGTAAAAGGCCACTGGACAGGAAGGTGAGATGGCATTCTCTCTTAGAATCACTCCTGGGCCTGCATATTCTGTCTCACCTTTCCTTAATATAGCTTAAGATCTCTGCTCACTCTTTGTTCACGTTCCTCTTTTCTTCTGAAGGGATGGAAGCAAACTCAGGAAAACACTGGCTCAAAATGGCACCTAGTTCCATGGATTAAGCTCATCCATATCGCTGTTTGCAGCAATCCTATCCAAAAGTTGTTACTGGGATCTCACCTGGCCTTCCCACTGCTCCTTGGTCTTGTGATCACTGTCAAAGAACAAAGAGTGGATGATTATAGAACCTAGTGTTGAGATCTGACTATGCCCTGGCATACAGTATTCCACATTGTGCCAGTGATGTATACCTTCAAACTGTGGCTTGCCCAGAAAGAAGCCATTGGTAAGCAGCTTTTGATTGAATTTTAACTATGGAGCATTGACTCTGCACCTGAGTATACACAGATTGATAAATTACTTATTTCTGAGGTCAGAAAGGGTGGGTGACACTTTATAAATTATCAAGGTGAGTTGGGACTGCCCAGGTACATAGGGACTTTAAAATTGCATCAGAAAACACCAGACCTGAGAATTTACTAATGACATACAAGACTAAGGAAAGACTATACCTTCCCCATCTGGACCTCATGAAGAGCAGAAAAAGTTCCTACCTGATTGGATCCAAGGACTGACAGGAAAATAATTCTAAACTCTCTAGGGAACTGTGTCTCAGCTCAGTCCTTGCTGCTGATATAGTCTACTTGGATTGCAGTTTGCTCCTGCTCCTGTTCACCTATCTGGACCGAGTATCCATCTGCCCATCTTTCATTTGTATAGACCAAGTTTTGTCTTTTCACTTCTGTAGCTATACTCAACTCTGATCTTGTAGCCTTAACAGCAGCTATTTCTCCCAAGAAGGGCTCTGGTTGGCTGGTTATCTTTGAATTTCTATTAGTTTCCTTTCATTTCTGACTTTTGTAACCTCTTGAACTTCTGCAACCTCTTAATCCTCTGTAGCCAGTCTATTTAGGCACTCTATATAGATACACATAAAGATGTGAATTTACTGTGTGGTGTGCACTTTGAAAGTAGATATTGGTAGATAGCCAGAGCTAACAAGGAAAGTGAAGTATCAGTTAAGTTGTTGCCAGTGAAACCACTGGACTATGTCGGTTTATTGTTAATTACTTTTCTGACATTGTAGAGACACAACTTAGTTCATCTGTTTCTACTCTCACATGATGTAGAAGGCAGGCAGGTAGAGTTTATTACGAGGAAGTGTGGAACATCCTCAAGGTGAGAGTTGGTGCTGGCCAGAGGGACCATTTTAGGGAAAGCCACTGATGAGGAGTCAGAGTAGAACACAGCTGGAGAGACCACTGTGGTCAGGTCCATTTTAAATCAGGTTTTAGCTTTTGCTAAAGTCTCTGGAACAAATCGTTTTCCTGAGAGGCGTTTTCCTGCCGAGGCCCATTTGCGTTGGCTTTTACAGGAGAATGATTTTAAGCCTCCTCCTAGATAGTAATCTTGTGACCTCATGGGCACTTCAGAAGTTCAGAATGTCATGTTTCTACTCAGGGTCAGAGATACAACTCAGGTCCCATTCTTTTGACCATTATTCATGTAACAGAGCGCTTTTAGAAGAAGAAAGATGATAGGATAAAAATGAATTCACAAGAATAGCCAGGCTTTACCAGGAAGGAGTAGTTTTTCTTTGAAGGAAATCAACAAAAAGCCCAGTACCTCCATCTTCTTCCCTTTTGTCTAGTCTGTAGCCATTCTCAAACGTAATTTCTCTACTTTAAAGGAGAAGTAATTGTGATGTTTTCTTCCTCTTTTTACATGGCTTTCCAAGTCTAAAGAAAGGTAGTTGTCATGTGTCTCTTCCTCTTTACTAATCTCTATTTCTCACCGTCCCTTTTTTTTTTTTTTTTGGTCTGTTAATAGGAGCAAATGTGCTGGGGCTTCTGCTGATTTGAATAGGAATGGCATCCGTAATCTCATATATTTAAATGAGTGATGCTATTTAGCTCCTTGAGAGGGATTAGGAGGTGTGGCCCTGTTGGAGGAGGACTAGCACTAGGGATGGGCTTTGGGATTTCAGAAACCCATGCCAGGCCCAGTGTCTGTCTCTTCCTGCTGCCTGGAGATCTGGATGTAGAAGTCTCAGCCTCTGCAGCACCATGTCTGTATGCATGTTACCATGCTCCCTGCCATGACAATAATGGACTAAACCTCTGCAACTGAAAGCAAACCCTGATAAAATGCTTTCTTTTGTAAGAGTTCTGTGGTCATGGGGTCTCTTCACAGCAATAGAACAATGACTAAGACAAAGCTGAAACTGACTTTCTTTTTTAAAGCATTATTTTATTTTTATGTATGTGTCTCTATGACGATAGGCATTTGAATGTGGATAGCCACACAGGCCAAAGGCATCAGATTCCCTGGAGCCAGAGCTACAAATGGCTGTAAACTGCCAGATGTGCGTTCTGGGAATCAAGTTCCAAGTCCTCTGGAAGAACAGCAATTGCTCTTAACCGCTGAACCACGTCTCCAGTCCTGAAACTAGCTTTCAAGACAAGATAAAACAAGCTTCTCCCTGAAGTCTGTCGGTGGAAGAACATGGCCGGGAACAATGAGCTATGTTAAGCATCAGAGTACTTGATCCACAGTCCCATAATATATCTGAGATCTTTCCATTTTGGAAAATGCGCAACTGCCCTCACTTCCTCTCTCCTTCTCTCACTGCTTCTTTTCCTCTTTCTCTGTATCTCCCATTCCTTAGCCCTCCCTTCCTTATTCCTTCCTTTCTTTGAATTAATTAATTTGTTTCTGAGACATCTTTAACCTATTGTTCCAAGCTTGGTATTGAATAAAACTATCTTCTCCAATTTCAGCCTTCAGTTCATTTGGTAGAGATCCTGAGAAACAGAACCTCTAGAATCATATAATAATTCAAATCATACAGTTTCATTTCCTGGTTTTACAGACTGCTGATTACGAGGGAGGAACCCATTCTCACTGACCATCTAATCATTTACTATTTAATGAGCTACCTAGCAAAACCCATTGTATCTGTCTCACCTTGAGGAATTAGTCATGTAGAAAAAAGGCACCAGAGAAAGATTTCAGAAAGATGTACATTGTCCTTACTTCTGTGCTGTAGGTAAAAATTAAAAATGAAGCAAAGTGGGACTCTGATGGCGTACAGGAGCATCATACAATCGACATGCAGCCTCTTAAAGGAATAAAGTACTTTTTGTCTCTAGTAGAGACAAGGGCCCTCTAACGGAAAATACAAAAACAATAAATAACATCTCTTACTCTCTAACAACCAGACCCTGACTGCTTGGAGCCTGGCCCAATAACTCACAATGCTTCCTACAAGCAATGGGGATCTAATTCCTAATGGCTTCCAAAGGCCAGTCTCAGGATGGAAAAATTGTATTGTGCAATGCATTGTCTGATGGGGTAATAAGATTCCCACCTCCATCTACTCAGATATGGACACAGGAAATGTTAGATATCATTGAATTTGTCAGGAACCTCATCTTCTACTTCCTGTGATCTAAGCTCTCAGGTTAGAATCCTGCAAATTTCTTCAGCTCTCAAAGCTCTAGTCTTGTGAATTTTAAGTTTCAGGGAGAAGATATTATAACTCCATGAGTGGGAGCTTTAGTTAGAGAAAGAGAAGATAGAGCTGCTGCCATAGAGTGTGGCTGGATCACCAGGAACCAGATATCATAGAGATGCTAGTCTGGGGGTTTTAACAAGAACTTATGTCAAAAAATGTATGCAGCATTAGGGGAGAGATGAGCAGGTTCATCCACTTGGCCCTATCAGGAGGAGCCCAGGTGCCTCTTCTTAGTTTCCGTCACATCTTCACATATAGATTAACGGTAATAATAAGTATAATAATAATATAGATTAAAGAGGTAATAAAACAAAGAGAACTCTCCTGTTGTTCCTGGCACCAGCAAGGACATTCTCTGAACTGCTACTTTGGGTTCCTTTTCCTACCTCTTTGGTTTCAATTCCCTGTTCTCATCAATACGACCTTACACAAATGATCCAGGTGACAAGGCCAGGCAATTTCTTTGATCTGATGCAAAAGTACTCAGACCTTTCCACATCAGAAAGGGTCTTCTGTCTCTGAGAATTTTCTCACTGTTTTTCTGTCTCTTTTAAAGAATACATTCTTTAAAAAACATCTTTATTTCATGTGTGTGTGTTTGCCTGTATCTTTGTGTATGTATATGCACCATAATTGATCCACCAGGGTCAGAATAAGATCAGATCCACTGACAGTAGAATTACAGAGGTTGTGAACTGCCATGTGTGAGTGCTGGGAATTGAACCCAGGTCACCTGCAAGAGTAGAAACTGCTGATCCATCTGTCCAGCTCCTCTTTAATGGAGTATATTCTTTATTAGAACTTTCAATTCAATGCTTATCTGGTAAATATTTTGACTCCTGCATTTTGGGCTAATTAGCAGCACAACACAACAGGTCTTTTTGTGTTAATAAGTGGAAATAGCCATAAATGCCCTCAATGGGGAAAAAAAGTAGAATGTGTTCCCATTTCTGGAGAGAACAAAGGGGTCGATATCTAAAAGTGTAAAAGACGTAGGGGAAATAGCTGAATAAGGGTAGCAAAATATTCCAAGAGACTGGCACAGGTCATGGTAGTTTCTGATTCTCACATCAGGGTGGATTGTGAGAGGAGCATACGTATTTACTTTGTATATTCTAACTTAGAACATAGCGTGATCAAGAACGATCTTACTAACCTCCTTTATCAGTATCTTTTAAGATTACAAAAAGTCACTCTAAGAGGATTTTCTCCGAGGTGGAAGGGAGGTAGCCTTCAAGCAGAAGCTAGATCCTTTAGTCCTCTGGAGAGGAAGCAGAAGAGGTGGAAGTGGTGGCAAACGAGGAGAAGTCCTAAAGCTTGAGGGATGAACTGAAATGGTGATATGCACTAGGAAATATTCACAAGTAATTAGGGAGAACAAATGAACCAACTCAAAGAGGCGGGCCTACTGCAAATGATGAGAGTTGTAATAATTAGAATCTAAGGCTAGTGTATGCTCACAGGTATTGTAATCATTTTGATGGAAAACTACATCTAAAAATGTTATTCATATTTCATCACCACACACTAGCAAAAATCTTTTCCATTAACTTTATTATTAACTTGCTCCCCTTAGACATGACTTGTAATACAGTGAAGGAAATATAGATTTTACTTACACCTACTGTTTTTCTGGGGTAAAAATAATACAAATTTTAGTTCAGGAATGTTTATAATAGCTCCTTGCTGCCTTTGAGCATGAATAAATTTTCTGTCGAAAACCATGCAATGAATTTTAATAAATGAGAGTTGGGTGGTTCATTTAATTATAAGCCCAAAGCAAAACTGTGGATGTATCTTGGTGATATAGAAATTGGTTTTATCAAACTTTTCACTCACCGAATTGATGACATTCGCTCAAGCATGCCTATTGGAAAGAGCACTAAAATAAATGAGATATACAGACATTTTGAGATGTGCAGGGTGTTTTGAAACTGTTCCCGTTTGTTACCCATTAAATATCTTTATAACTACAAAGTTATAACTTCCTCTTTTACCCAGTTGATTTTAAAATATCCTACCTTCCCCCTTTTCCTTCTCCACAGTGGAATTTTACTGATTTGCCTTTGATAAGCGCCAATAAAGCACATGTTACTCACAGTCCGAGGCTTCTATCCATAGACCCTTTCTTGTGTTTGTAACATAACACAGAAAACAGTGTCACCAGAATGAGTGTGTTATAAAGTATGTTATAGACATGTTATGTTTCTACTGTTTTCAGTAACAGAAAAAAAATATTTACTCAAGATAAAACCAAACACAAGGATTGCTGTAAGTTCATTCATTAGTATATAATTCATAATTAGTCAAGCTCATGGCTCTGACATTTTTCTAGAATATTAACCCTGATTTCTGGATATCGCCTTAAAATGTCCGTGACTTCCACTTTCTAATGTGGCTATTTCAGTAAATGCTGTTTGTCTGGGTCCTTTTGTGCTACTATGAAGATTATCACAGGATGAATGACAATGAGAAACATGTCCATGCTGTAGTCTGTGGGTTCAGTACCAAGTGACAGCATCTGGCCCCAGCCTTCTTCCTGTGTCAGAAGGACAGAGGTAGAACAAGGGCTCTTTGATGGTGGACCTCAGTTGTCAACTGGATGAGGTCTGGAATCACGTGGGAGATACACTTTAGTAATTGCTGTCAGGGATTATGCAGGACTGCACCCAAAGGAGACAGTGGGCTGAATATGAGCTTTTTTTCATCACATGCTGCTTCCTGACTATAGACTCTGGGTGATCAACTAACATTGAGCTGAATGTGAGCATTTCTTCACCACCTCCTGCTTCCTGACTGTAGACTCAGGGTAATCAGCTGCCTCAAGCAACTCTCACTTTGATTTCCCTGTCTTCCTGTGAGAAAAATCACCTTTCTTTTTTTTGAGACTTTTTAGTCAGAGCATTGTATTCAGCAACAAGAAAAGTAGCTAATACAGCCAGCAACAGGAGGAGAATTTGTCTAATCATAGTGATATTAACTCATTCATTAGAATCGGAACTCCCCTTGAGACGGTCTCGCGCTCAATGTGAAGCTAGGCTGATAGCTGGAAAGCACCAACAATCCAAGTGACTAAAACGTTCTAAAAAGGCCCGTTGGCTAATGTGACCAAAATGTCAATGACATTTCAGCAATAATTTAGGAGGAAGCAAATGTTAAAATCAATTTTACTACACCCCTAGATTTTGGCTTCTTGTCCCATTCATTCTGTCTTAATAGATCACAGTCTCTTAATTCATCTTAGCATAAACTTAAAAGCCCAGAATCTCATCTAAAGTATGGGGGAGACTCAATACAGGTTCATCCTGAGACAAACTACCCTCTGGCTATAAGCCTGTAAAATTCAAACAACTCATCCTCCACAAAACAGTGTGGTAGTGGTTGTAGTTTTATTTTTTGTTGCTTTGATAAAAAAAAAAGCTCTCATAAAAGCAGTATAGGGAAGACAGGGCACAATTCCAGGTTACAGTACATTCTGGAACTTGAAATAGCTATTTACATTCACAAGCAAGAGCAGAGAAAGAATGAATGCATGCATGCTGGCCTTGGTTCATAGTTTCTACTTTTATACAGTCTAGGACCCAACCTTAAGGAATAATGCTGCCTACAATGGGCTGGCTTTTCCCATGTCAATTAATATAACCAAGACAATTTCTCAGAGACATGCCTACAGGCCTACCCCAATAGTGATAATTCCTTATTGAGACTCTCTTCCCAGGTTTAGAGTGTACCAAAATGACAAAATTAACTACCACTAAAAGGATAAGGCAGAGTATATACATGTCTGCGTATGGGAACCTTCAGTTAAGCACATGGAAAGAATTGAATTAGCCAGATGTCACATTGACACAGACAATTTGAACTGAATATCAAGTAGAAAAACATCAATAGTGAAGCAAAATGGTCTCATAAAGTTGTATTTTCTAAGAGTCTTAATACACGGGTGTGAAAGCATGTTGCTCTGGTCACCTGACTTTTACACCCTTGTGCTATCTCTTGCCTAAAGGGTGAGCTGGACTGGACTCAAAGACAGAAGTTGGGAAACATTATGGAAAGTCATGAAGAAGAATAGAGTTAAAGGATCTCCTGCTTCCATTTTGAGTTTAGCGCCTTCTTGGATCATCTACTGTGAAGAGAAAACCAGTTGCTGTGAGTGAGCTTGGGTTCATGTTGTCAAAGGCTTGCCACCTGTGACATAACCCCCTTGACAGGAGTTCCTCTCTCAACCAGTCTAATGAGAAGACAGCCCAGATGGCGGTTTGGCCTCACTTCCAACACTGCCTGAACCAGAACCACCAAGTCAGGCAATATTTTCAGTCTTCATCCACAGGAGCCTGGATAAAATGTTATTTTCCCTGCCAATTTAATTACATAGTGATATATTTCTAATATATTTATATCAACGTATTTTTGTGATTAAAAATTTCAAATGCTTTCTTACTAAAGACAACATGAACTAGAGCAACTGCTATGTAGCATTTGAATTTATATTGTGTACTGTTATCATCTTGGAAAGAAATGATGTAATACGTTTGAAGAGGGTAGAAGAGTCATTTCGTAACAACCAAATTCTAAATTTTAGGAGTATTTACATTCAAAATAAGAAACTGAACAATTTTGATGTAAAATACTAAAAGATAAAGTAAATCTGTTTATTTTAGAAGAATGTTCTATATTTTTGATCTCTATTGTCATCTCCCTAATTAAAACTGATTTTGTGTAGCTATTTAGAGAATAAATCTAAATAGCCTTAGTGTATCAATGTGCCTTTGGTATATAAATAGTAAATAAGAATTGTTTGGTCCTTATAACTTGTTTCAATAGATCCGTACCTATTATTTCTAAAGAAATAAATCAGATAAGGATATATTTCTTTCTAAGTATATTCTACTTAGGTTTCATTTACAAATAAATGAGCATTTTATACTGGTTCCCTCTGTTCCCAAACAAAGCAGAGGAGATAAAGCACTCCTAATGCTTATGTTTGTCAGTATGCACAGTTATGACAAGTGATTATGATCTCCATGGGGGGCCTTCCAGCACATTTCGCAGTAAAATTCCTATTGTATTCTTGTTCATATCAGGGCACTACCTATTCTCTTTCTGAAAAAATAGACCCCATGTTTAAACTTCTATCAGTAATACAAAGAAATTTTACTTAAAATGAGACAAATAGTGACATGCGTATGCTTTCTGTAGTCCACCAATTTCCAGAAATCGATTAATCTAAGACTTGGATCATAAGGAATGATGATTTTGATGGCTTATCAGGGTAAAGTAGCCCACCCTCATTGTAGCCCTTTTCTTTTCCAGTGTCTGTCAGTTTTGTTTTGTACACCGTTGTGTCTGTTATTAAAGCTAATATCTATTTTAATTCTAGAAATGGAGAAATTTAAGTTTCTATAAAGGATGGGGCAATGAAGTAAAGGGTAGAGCAAACCAGTGTGCTTGGTTTTCTGGTTAAAGGCCATCAATTGTAGGTCATGCGAGTTTAGTAGCTAGTACTCGAACAACTGCCTGAGAGTCTCGAGAAACCGTCTGAAGCATTACTGCTGCCTGTGACTCTCGTATATAGTGGCATTTGTTACCAGTAATACATCAACAGCTGTATCATTGCCTTTTCTTTCTTTTCTTTTTTTTTCACAGCATGTTTCTGTGCATTTAGAATATTTTCTTACTATCCGTTCAGGGCTATTATGATTTTTAGTTTGCAGTAAAGCATTGAAATGTCAGGCTTAATGAGCAAAGGGAAGCATTGTGTAGAGTGAGCCTTTCACTCCTTTGGCTTCCTAGCCAGGCTAATCAGGCTTGCAGTGACACCAGAGGCTGCTTCTCTTCCCTTGTTCTTGCGGATAATGAAAGTCTCTGGAACACATTTTTAATCTTCCTCTTTCCTAGCACATTGAATGACCTGGGAAAAGTTGCAGGGAATGACCTTGATAAAAACAACTAAATAAATGACTATATATCTTTATGTAACACGAAATTATATATAATAGTTACAATGACCCAACTTCATTTTTCAGAGCCACTCCAGTGGGCGGTATACATTTGTACTGAAACAGAACGGTAAGAACAGTGAGGTGCCAAAGACATGGAATGAGAGACATGGGTAGGCAGAACTTTGGTACTGTTTCAAAATAGTACATAGAATCTGTCATATTTTGTCATTTTACTAAGACGTAATTGGCTTGTGTGTATGCAGTCCTAGAGGTGAAAGATGAGTCACCTGACTTCTAAAAGGGTTTCTAATGCTTTAGTACCTTCAGTTAAAGGTTCATATAAGGTTTGCTGACCTTATATGGCAGTGTGTTGCTTCTGAACTCCTGTAGTATTAGGAGGGAAGCACAGAGTTCTTCCGATTAATTCTTCCAAGATAGGGAAGGCTACATCCAAGAGTCCAAGTTGCCAGAAATCCCCTCAGACCAACAGAACCGTCTTCTGTGATTGGGTACCTCACATCTATAAAATTTAAGCGAGAGATTAGGTATTTGTTGTTACCTGAGTACTCTCTTCAGAGAGCTGCACAGAAACTTGGGCAAGATAAGCCGATTTTCTTGACTAAACCTGTCTAAAGACATAGCTCTCTAGATTTTTTCTTTTTGAGTGTTTCTAATCAGTAAGAAGAAAATAGTAAGAGGAATTAACAATTAAATCTTTAAGTAGAAAGAAACTGAAACAATTTACGGACTTATTTTTACATCAGGATCTACCTAGATGATAGTTTTATTTTTATCATTAATATAATCATTGAAAATCATGGTGAGCAGCTCAGATGCCTGTGTCTTGGTACTCCCAGGGCATTGGGCCCTCTTTTGATAAAAAAAAGTATATATGCTTACTTATAATCAATAATACAAAACAAGTAAATGTCATTTGACATCTGCTTATACTGCACTTCACAGGGCATAGTAAAATCTAATTCATGTTTAATTGACCCTGCAAATGGAGGACCATTGGATGTAGAAGTCTGATTGCATATTGTTTTTGTGGATAGTGGAAGTAGTTTTTTAAAAAATTTTGTACATATATCCTTTAGGGTAACTCTTGGTTACCAGTAACTTTTTACAGAAAGCTCACAATAACTTTTAGAGGGGTAATGTTTTCTGCATATATTTCAGAAAGAAAGCAGAAGACCAGCATGATGACCTAGTCATTGCGCTGTATCGTGATGATCCAGGAAAACATCAACATCCTCTATGGTCTGCTCTGTTCCTCACTTTTCATTTGAGAGTTATGGGAACCAAAAGCATTAAAGAACTAACAAGAGAAAAATTTAAGGTTAACATTCAGCGATGATAAAACTTTTAAAAATATGCATGAAAATGGATCATCGTAATTGGGGAAAATGGTGCTCTATCTCGGACGATGGTAATGATAAAGTCATGAATTTGCTCTTTAAAGGGAAGACTGCTTAAAATTATCTAAAAAGGGTGGTAAAGCTTGGAAATAAAGTTTTCAATATTTTTGTTTGTTGACTAATAACTTTTTTCTGTGAATATTGTTCATATTATTTAGTACTTGCTTCCTCTGTTTCTTGTCTTCTAAACCTTGATAACAGGTTTTACTTTTCTTAGATTTATTTTTAGGTTTAATTGAGTGTATGTATTTGCATATGTGTATGTTACTGTGGTAGGCAGAAGCAGGGATCCCCTTGAAGCTGGAGTTACAGGCAGTTGTGAACTTCCTGATATGGGTGGTGGGAACCAAGTTCAGGTCCTTTGCAAGAGCAACAAACACTCTTACTCGCTTAGTCATTGCTCCAGCCTTAACAATATCTTCCTGAGACAAGAGAAATCTCTCTGTATAAATGGAAAAATTAACACTGCCACGAGGGTCTTGTGAAAGAGAAGCTAGTGACAATTGGGCTTTCTCTTGATGATGATTTTTATGTGGTTTCCTTATGCAGCCAGTCTTTAATTTTTAAAAATTCCTGGAAACCAGAGTTACAAATGATTGTGAGCCACCAGCCATGTGGCAGTTGGGAACTGAACCCAGGTCCTTTTCAGGAGCAACAGTCCTCTTAACTGCTGAGCCATCTCTCTAGCTCCATTAGCTACTCCATAAATGTCTATGCCAAGGAATCTTAGACAACTTCCCAGAAAACACAGGATGTACTTAACATTTTGCAAGAGACTCAACCTTCTAGTCTCTGTCTGGTACTCTGGCATACATGTTTCATGGAGCTTGTGAATCTCAGAGAGCAGAGAACAGTTTCTAAATTTTCCTGTTATTTTATGTTAATGGTCCATTGAGAAGTATACCATGCCTGTCTTTTCTTAATTGCAACTTGGTTAAGTTAAATAAGGATACCACAGGCCATGAGAGGAACATAAATCAAATTGTCATAAGTGATTCATAATCATAAATCAGTTTGACAAAAGTTGAATTTTTAAAACATCTCAGTGTCTGAGACTGTGATCTTTGAAATGGTTTAAGTAGAAATATTTGGATACTGGGCATCATTTGGAGAAAATTTTTCAGCTTGAGTGGCATGTCAAAAATTCACCTGTATCTCTAGGAACACTAAGTACTGTTCACCACTCTTAGTTGATGAGTGGACTTGGGAGAGCAGGGGCTACAAATGAGGTGGACTAAAGTCATGCAATAGCCAACTTTATTCAGAGCATCAGACAACTTATAGTCTGAGAGCTAAGAAGACTCACTTGAATCAAAATATGTCTTTCCTTGCTCTCGCTCTCATCTCTGTTCTTCCTCCACCTCGACAATCCCGTTCTCTCAGGTTCTCCTTCCCCTCCCCTTCTTCCCTTCCTTCCCCTTCTATTTTCTCTTCTCCCCAAACCTCCATGCTCCCAATTTTGTCAGGTGATTTTCGTCTATTTCCCCTTTCCATGTGGATCTCTGTATGTTTTTCATAGGATTGTCCTTGTTACTTTATTAATCTAGGATCATGAACTATAGGTTCAGTATCTTTTGTTTTAAAGCTAGTGTTCACTTATGAGTGAGTTCATACCATGTTCATCTTTCTGGGTCTAGATTACCTCACTCGGGATGTTTTTTTCTAGTTCCATCCATTTGCATGCAAATTTCAAGATGTCATTTTTTTTTCTGCTGAGTAGTACTCCATAGTGTAAATGTGCCACGTTTTCTTTATCCATTCTTTGGTTGAGGGGCATCTATGTTGTCATTATGGGGCTAGCAAGAAACCTGGCACTAGATAAATTCCCAGGAATTTACAAGGATGATCCCAGCTAAGATCCTAAGCAATAGAGGAGAGGGTGGTCTTGCTCTGTAGTCAGATTGATGACTATCTTAAATGTCACCATAGAACCTTTATCCAGTAACCTCTGGAAACAAAGGCAGAGACCCACAGTGGAGCATTAAAATGAGTTCCCAAAGTGTAGTTGTAGACTGGTTGGAGTGAGAATATGAGCAAAGAGGTCAAGATCATGATGGGGACACCCACTGACAGCTTACCTGAGCTAATGGGAGCTCCCCAACTCCACCCAGACAGGGAAGGAACATTGTAGGACCAAGTTAGTGGGCGACAGTTGCATGGCTGGGGCAGACTGTGGGGCCACTGACAGTGGCACCAGATTTATTCCTACTGCTTGTACTGGCTTTTTGGGAACCCATTCTTTTTGGATGGATATCTTGCTCAGCCTAGATATAGTAGGGAGGGCCTTGGACCTTCCTCAAAGCAATGTGCCTTACTTTATCTGAGGAGTGGATAGTGGTTGGGTGGGGGGTGTAGTTGGAGAGGATGGGAGGAAGAGAGGGAGTGGGAAATGGGACTGGTATGTAAAGTGAAAAAAGTTTCTTTTCTTGTCCCTTTAAAAAAAGAAAAATAAAGAAGAGCCAACTGAGTGAAGTTCTCATGAGTTCAAGCTGTACATAATCAGAAGGACAAGTCAAACTTGTTTTTCCATAGAGGCACATGCATAGCAACAGCTGAAGCAAATTCACTCCTCTCTACTACACCTGGGAGGAGCACAAAAACACATTCCAAGAACAAGTCCATGTTTTTGAAGAAATTGAGGTCACAAGACTCTTGTTTTCTTAGAGTTTTTCATACCCACTCAGAATTTTCATAGGACTCAATTTTTGGACTGTGATCTGACGAAATACCATGGAAATAAACACCCCGTACATTTTTCCTTTTTAAAAATTGCTCCTGACAACTGTTAAAATAAGCTACCTTCACATTTCTCTCATAATGCATTTAGTATACTAGACAGATACCATTAATGAAAAATTCTATTCAATTAATTTTAAATGTTTGTAGTGATCTTATGGGTTCTTATTTGCCAGTGTCCTCATGCTTTTTCTTAATATCACATTTTACCCAGACATATATTATTTTTCTAGGCTTCTTGATTTTCAACTTGACTACATTTGGAATTAGCTAAAACCAAGTGGCTGGGTACACCTGTAAGGGATCTTTTTTTTTCTTAATTATAGCATTTGAAGTCAGAAAAACCATTTTAAATCTAGATCTTTGGAACTGGGAAGATACACTTTTAACTTGGACCTTCTGAAGGGCATGGATGAAGGGAGATCTCTTTCTTTGCCTGTTTGCCCTCACTCTTGCTGGCAAGTTCATTTCTTCACTGAGTCTACTACTTCAGGATTCTGGTGTATATTAAAGACCATCTGACACCTCTAGCCTCATGGATGGAACAACTACTGGATTCTGGATATTTCCCTTGATATATAGCCATTGTTGGACAAGTTGGACCGCAGTCTGTAAGTCACACTAATAAGTAATAAATTATATTCTCTCTTGGCGTGTACACACACACACACACACACACACACACACACTCATACTATCAGTTCTGTTCTTCAAGAGTATCCTGATTAAGACACTTCTCATATGTAAGATTTTAATGTCTCAAATCTTCCTACACATTCGGAATAAGTCACTTTAGCAATAGAGTTTTCTGGCAGCTAAAAGCATGTTTCTATATTAGGAGATATCATTTCACACTGTCAGGGAAATACACTTCCGAGAATGCTGTCCTTCGATAAATGATTAAATGCTGTTTTAATACTGATGGGTTTAAAAAAGGCTTTATGCCATTTTCTAGAAGCACATGTTAGGTCTAGGCTCAGCCGACTTTGTTCCCCTGCTACGTGATAACGTCCTTGTGCTATACTAATATATGCATGCATTCAGTAATTTAGCATCATTCTTATTAGTAAGCTTGAGAAATCTCCTCTTACTTGCTTGCTATATGGTACATAATTTGATGAACTCAGAGAACGCAGTAGTAGCAATCTTTGCAAAATGATCTTCATTTCTTCAAAAGAGCCGTTACTATGAAGGTGCAGGTAATGAGTGTTCTTGGGGAAAACATATTTTTTATACATTTCTCAAAGCCCTCTTACTCTGAAGGTGTTTTGACTTCCAGGGCAAATACACTTTCAAGACTTGCCTATGCCCTAGCAGGATTCGTCCCTTGCTCTGAATTGTATTGTGACCTGACCACTGTTACACGTCATTCTCATCACCATTCTTCTTTTTTCAGAAGGCTTTGCTATCTTGGGATGTCTCACTTATGCTTCCTGTCTGTTTGGATTATGCCCAGAATTAAGGTCAGCTCAGACTTTTGGAGATACATTCCTATAGTTGTATAGCAAATTGAGCTGCCAAAGGTAACCACACACTGAACTGACAAAGACCATCTCACAGAAGACTTGACTGCCAGTTTGCACAGTCTCTGCTCTGATAGCCCTTACCTTCCAAGTCCTCCTAACTTTGTACCACCTACTCTTCTGCCTTTGTTGCTGGGATTGTAAGTAAAGCATCATGTCATAGAGAGAGTAGGTTCAGAAAGTCAAGTGAATTTGATTTTCACGTTGTGAGTGCTGCTTACCAGCTGTATAATATTGGGAAAAATTAGTTAACTTCTTTGGCTTCATCAATTAGGCAAATGAGTATCTATGTTTCAGGATAGTTGAGAAGGCTTAAGAAAATATATTGATATTACAGTGTCTTGATGTTTAGAGTATGTAGAGTTGCTTATTATCCCATTCTTTATGGTAGAAATATTTTAAAGCAAAATATTATCCATTAAGGATACAGGAGGTTATTTTAGTGAGGTTTTCTACCATTAAGAACAAAAAGAATAAAATCGGAGAGAAAGTGTCAGATGTTTCATATCCGGTTTATATATGAAGTAAAGGAAAGCCTGGGTGAATCTATGAGGAATAGATGAAATCCTGAGTGAATGTGTATTATTGACAAGAACCTCAGTGCCTCAGAGTCATGGGATTGGTAAAACCTTCCCTTTGTCAGGGTGAGAGACTTGGAAAAGTCTTCATCTTGTCTGGGAGCAAATGTTGGAAGGATACAGAGGAAGTACAGACCCCAGCTTCTGACCCCTCGGTGTCTACATCTTGAAACCGCTCCATCAGTGTGCATGGCCCACTGGCTCCCAGCTTTTCTGCATGTGGGTCTGTCCTCCGTCCTTTCATACCCTTGTTACCCAGTCATGTTTCCAAGACTAATGTACACTGGGTGCAAAAAATGCTTGCTTTAAGTTATTTTTTTAAAAATATTTTCTTTAAAGCTTTATGCATGTTGTTTGGGTGTACGAATTAGTGTGTCTACATGTGTTGTGTAAGCATGTGTATGGGCGAACATGCATGTGTGGAGACCTGAGGTTGATCGGAGATGTGATTCTTGATTGCTCTCACCCTTGGGGCTCACTAATTTGATAAGCCTGGCCGGCCATTGCATGCCAGAGACCCTCAGTCTCCGCCTTCCCAGCCTTAGGATTATAGGCATCCACCACCGTGGCTTCCTTTCCACAGTGCTGGACACTTGTTACCAGTGCCTCATCCTTGAAAGAAACATATTCTGTATTTAAGACAATTCCAACCCGTGGCACACTAAAGGTGGTTGGAAATGATCTGTACACCAGGCTTTTCAGCCCAAGGAGCTGGAATGAGCTTTTCTGGAGATGTATGGGATTATGTTCTCTTGTATTTTCATTTCCACTTCCTTGTCTTTGTTCTTCCTTGTGAGCTATTAAACAAAATCTATGCCTTGAAAACATAGGCTAATTGACTGTATAGTATCTTACACGCAATTGTCACTATGAAAGCTCAGGGCAAGATGCATACTGGGTTCTTGAAACTCCTCATTGTTACCATGAACCTCCAGGCTCCCTGTTGAAAATTCGTGTTTTGTACTCCAAGTATTGTTTTATGAACTGAGCTCCTTATTTATAGTGGGGATCAAACTGAGATTCTTTATGTAACAAGTTCCTTATAGACTGAGCTGTTTCCCTTTATCTGTGGTTAAATACTTTACATCTTCTTTGAACTCATGACAACAGAAAGCCCAGTTTCTATCCTGCAAAGTGAAAACCTCACTAGCTAGCGGTCATGGGATTTTGTGGGATGCTTAAAAAGAAGAGAAACCAAACCCTTGGTTTCCTTTGCCAGAAGGTAATGAGCCCATAAACAGAAGTCAGAGGGGAGTAAATATGACCAAAGTATACTGTGTGCATATATGGAGTTGTCAAAATTAAACTCCATTCTTTGTGCAATTAATATACTATAGTTAAAGAATAACTTAAGAACCATCTGCCTTTGAGTTTTAATGCAGTTGTGCCTGGTGATTGCTAGGAATGAGGAATTTAGGAGGTAGGGACTGAGAGAATTTCAGCTAGATTCCTGGGAGAAAAGAGAAATGTGATGGAATGAACACAATTCAGAACCACTTTTACCTGTCAGGAGAGGTGACAATATATCCAATTTACAATATGAACTGCGGAGGCTTAAGGCCTTTATTGTCATCTCTGCAGTCTGCAAGAGAAAAAGCCTATGAATAGAGGAACTTCCTTCCTTTTACTGTGAGACTCCAGGTAGTAAAAATATATCATAATCAATAGAGGCGCCAGCAGGTCTACCATATGGATCTAATTTAGGAAAATTGTTCACCAGGTAGGTAAAGACCTTCCTTATTGGCCAGACAGTGGAGGAGTGACTTCCACTTGGCCACCATAAACCCATCAGTGTTCTAGAAACGGGGGTTTAGGAGGAGACAGAAAAAAAGGAAGCAAGAAAGTTAATGGTTTTATCCATAAAATCCAGTAAAATAATAAATTCCAAGCAAACTTAAATATTAGCAGCACCTTATAACACAATCTCATTTATCAAACTCTATAGCCCTAATTGTCTATCTTAAAAGCAACAATGATATGATTATATTTACACACATCTTTTTATATGTGCTTTCTCCTCCCAAGCTCAGATGCAATTCTAGTCAGGTGTTCACTTTTTCCCATACATAGTTATTTTAAAAAATCCCAGAGCTTTAAATGCTGATGAGATTTAAAATTCTCAGGATGGATTGATTAATATTAAGTATTATTGTATGTTAGTGTTGTGTGTCAATGATTTGGGGAACACACGAACAAGCATTTTCTTATCCCAGATTCTAAACCAATAGCAGTAACAATACCACCAGGAGTAGGTTTTTTTTTTTTTTTTACTTTCAAAGAGAAAAGTTTATTTATTCAGTTTTAGAGAAGGTAGATCATAGTACCAACTCCTGCTTGGCACGTGCCTCATGGTGGATGACATCACAGTAGCTGCAGCATGTGCAGGAGAGAGGTCACATGATGAGACAGGAAGTCAAACAGAGATTTCTGAGAACAGACTTCCTCTTTGCTAACAACTTATGTTCTTGGTAACTAATCAAGAATCCAGAACTGACATAATTCTATCTTCTGGAAGTGCCACCAATGATCAAACTGCCTCAGAGGCGATGTCACTCTTTAAAGATGCCACAATTTCAGTAATGGTAATGGCCAAGCCACAGACACAGGGGTCATTGGCAGTACATGTCAGTCACTGAGAGGCATGAGAACATGTATCGGAAGACACCGGGGTTTTTTTTTTTTAGTTTTCATTTGTTAGTTTGTTTATTATTTGATATCTGTGGGAAGTATGGAATCTTGAAGATCATAGCTCTCATGTATCATTTCTAGTATTTTCCTGGTTCTTACGCTTTTTTTTTATTGATAAAAGAAGAATAAAGAACATGGATGAGTGGCTATGTAGAGGAGCACAGGCAACTCAAAATCAGCCACAGGATGAGTGGCTATGTAGAGGAGCACAGGCAACTCAAAATCAGCCACATCACTGAAAGCCACACCAGAGTGGGTAAAGACGCCTGAAAACTGGGACTCTGGAGCTTTCTGTATCATTTGTTGACCGTTGCGTTCCAGGAAGCAAGGCAAACTGGCCAGATCCAGGGGCAGGTGAAGCCTTCAAAGACCATCCTCTAGTGACTGACTAATGCTTTTAACAGGACCCTTCCTGTTAAAAGCCCCACAGCATTCAAGAAAATACTGTGAACTGGGAACTAACTATTCCAACAGGAGCCTGGGGTGGGGAGCAGTTCACAAACCATGATGGTACAGAGTGAACTTAACAGTATCTACAGCTGTAACTTTTAAATATTCTTTTCTTCTCCACAATCCCCATCCCTACAGTAATTTTAAACATTCTCTGGATAGAAGATAAATTGGAAAGTTCTTTACATACAGGCTGCATTCATAGGGTTTCCATATAAATTTTCCCTTAAATCATAATTTATTCCGTGTAAAACTTGAGGTGGAGATACAATTTTTTAAATTCTTATGTAATTAAAACAAGAAGCAGTTAAATTCCACCATTTTTTGTTTGTTTTTACTTTGATGACCACACTGCACTGTATGGTATGTATCATGATTGATTTCCTTGACAAATAGATAATATATTTATCATGTAAAATATTTTGAATATATGTATACATTGCAGACTGACTAAATTTTAGAAATTGACATAGGTTCATAAATGTCTCTGTTCTTATTTTCAGAAAGTCAACTAGTTCCTAAACTAAGAAAAATATATTTATTATAAGGTTCATGATAAAAGATATTTAAATAATCCTGTCATCTGATCAGAAACAATTTCCCCAGTAAATCTGCTCTTTTCTGTTGCTTTCAGAAAACAAGAGTGAGCATATGCTTTTGTACTGACAGTTGTAATGAATTTCTCAAGTAACTCAAGAACAGCCGATTTCTTTTGGGGCAAAAGAAGTTTCGTTCTGAGAGAAATCTGTAAGCAATTCACCAAAGACCACACAAGTTTTGCTAGTCAGAGCTTTCTGCCTTTGGCATTCAGGGCCACTGACCCATCTGCAGTACTGATGAAAACACAGATTTTGCTATCTCCTCCCATCTGAAAATTAGCATCTCTAATAAACGCCCAAGTAACACTCAGGCTCCCTTCAGAAGACCACATTTTAAGTCCTATTGTTATCAGCATCTGCTTGATTACAATTCATAAGTGACTTTAACGTGTCATAAGACAACATGTGGAACTTGAATTTTATTAAATGATTGTGATCTCTGGATATGGTTTGATATAAACTGCTCTCACTTTCCCCATAACAATTTCCTTGTATTGAGAAGAATTAAAAGATAAAAATGAAAACTGTTGGCTGAAGAATCATTAGTTTGTATTTTCAGAATTATAGTTGTTAGCACATGTCTCCTAAAATATTATTTAACATATTCGTTTATTCCAGGAATAGGCTAAATGCCCACGGCATGTCGATTTTCAGAGCTAGAAGACAGCATCAGTGCAGCATTTCCACTGCAGCATTTGCACATGCATTTCCATGATACTGCATCTGATACAGCACATGCATTTCCATGATACTGCATCTGATACAGCACATGCATTTCCATGATACTGCATCTGATACAGCTCCTTGCTTTAACAGCCATTTCAAGGAGATCATGAGGGTCATGATTCGAACATTCCCTTTGCATTTATTTTTGTTAGAATTTATCCATAGTGTGAAATACTATGACATTATTGTATTTATTGCTTTTCTGTGGCTGTGATAAAACACCAGGACCACAACAGTTTAAGGACAGAAGGATATTCTGAATTGTGCTTCCAGGAAGACAAAGTCACTCGTAGTGTGGAAGGCTATGGCATGGTGGCTGGAGGAGGAAGCTGGATGATACCATTTCTCATCCACACATATGAAGCAGAAGGGTGATGAAGAAATTATGTGAGACTAAAATCCCTTAAAGCCTTCTCCTAGTGACAGACTTCCTAAGCAAGGTTCTTCCTCCTAAAGTTTCCACAGCTTTCCCACTCAGTGCCACCAACACAAGATTAAATGCCATTCCAGCTACTACTGTGAGCAATTAAATATTCAAGGACATAGTAACTTCAGTAAATTTTATTCTGATTCTAAAAACTCACGAACAGATGGACAGCCTTTGCAAGAGTTGTTAATTTTTATTTGTAGAGGTGGCTGGGTTCTGTCTTTTCCATGAGTAGTTTATGTAGAGGAGCTTATGTTTCCTAGCCACTTATGATCTATATATAGACACACTGCATTCATATAACAAGCTCTAAGTGCTTATCAATTCGAATATGTTAACATGGAAACACGTTCCATCTTAAGTTCCTTTACAAACGTATGAGGTAGGTGCTGTTCACATATTTGTTTAATAAATTAGGAAACAGGACCAGAGGGATTCTGTTTTTTTCCAAATTGTACAGTAGGTAAAGCGTAGTGGCAGGATTGGTATCAGCTGTGGACCCTAGGCCACCCTCTGTTCTACTATGACGTTCTGACCTCTGTATGCTGTCTCTACTAATGTTATGCATTATAATATTATAATATTATACTATCCAGGGGCTGGAGAGATGTCTTCTTGATTAAGAACATATGCGCCTCTTGCAGAAGATCTAATTTCAGATTCCAGCATCCACATCTTCAAGCTCAAAGACATCTGATGACCTCTTTGGTCCTTCATGGGCACCTACATGACACACACACTCACTTACACACACACACACACACACACACACACACACACACACACACACACACACACACTTAAAACAGGGTTTCTGATCCTACTGCACGCACTGGCTTTGTGGGAGCCTAGGCAGTTTGGATGCTCAACTTACTAGACCTGGATGGAGGTGGGGGTTCCTTGGACTTCCCACAGGAAAGGGAACCCTGATTGCTTTTCGGGCTGGGGGGAGACTTAATTGGGGGAGGGGGAGGGAAATGGGAGGCGGTGGCGGGGAAGAGACAGAAATCTTTAATAAATAAATAAATAAATTAAAAAAAAACACAAAAAACAAAAAAAAATAAACAAAAAAAACAGTACTGCTTAGATTAGAAAAGAAATTATATTTTAAAGTTAGTTTGAGTTGTCTTGAAGGTGGACCTTTGAACAAAGAAAATATTTCAAATGTAAATTTCCAGGTGTATAATAGCATACATAGAATACTTTCATATCCTTCTTTGAGTATTATTTCTTGGTGTTTATTTGGAAGTATATTGGTTCTGTGTGTTGGTTTCTTTTGATGCCCACAAAGCTAGCATAAAACATTATGGTATCTTAAAACCTTTTTGGAGGGTCCTCCCCTGCTTCTACTGGGCAGAGAATTTTGGAGCCCCCATCTGATTTTAGATGACTTTATTTACATGTAGGATATTTAATTAACTCTCGGGTGAGTGTGAATATGACAGGGCGGTATGCCTCTCAGTAAGCAACATTGGAGTTATACTTTTGGAATAAGTGGCTGATGTCCTAGGAGCACAAATTATGTCAGCACCAATGTGAAAGAGCTTTTAACCTTCCTGTTAGTGTCATGCTTTCTGATATCCATTTATACCTTGTGTTTATGGCCATCCAGACAGAAGACCAAAGAAAATGGACTCTGCTCCTTACAGGAGCAGTGACAATTATGAGCACTTTAGTACTATAATTTACTCTGTCCTCTGATCATAATTACTTCATTTTCAGACTGTTTCAAAATTATAAACATCTTCTCTTAAGATCCCTCCCCTTTTAAGCCTCATTTAATTCTGGCCTTAGGCCAGATCTCCAGAATGTCATGATTTAAATGAGGCCTGAGTACTGGTTCCTCTTGCTCTCATGTACTAAACAATCATATAAATGTAAGTATAAAATACAAATAAATATTAAATACAAAAGAAATATAAGTATAAAATAAAAATATAAGTATAAAATATAAACACAATTCTTCTGGCCTCCACATACAATGAGGCAGAATAAGACAATAATCAGATTTTTCTTTAGGGAAAGTCTATGCTGTAGACACTGATCCATAACAATTCAGAGATAAGGAAGTATGAGTGTGATCAGGAGCTTTGTTCGGGCATGTAAGATTTCTTAATCATTGTGCTGTACTGATCCATGTGAATGTTACCTTAACATTAAGTAGCTCCTTACTCTATGGGTTTTTGCTGTGGGATAATGCTGCTGTACACTGTAAAGATTTGTCAACTCTTTTTTCATATTGGTTTTATAGAAAGCTGATTGGGTAGTAGCCAGGCAGGAAGCATAGGTGGGGCAACCAGACTAGGAGAATTCTAGGAAGAGGAAAGACAGAGATGCAGTTGTAATCCAGAAGCAAAGGAAGCAAGATGAGATTGCCTCACTGATAAAAAGTACCAAGTCACGTGGCTAAACATAGGCAAGAATTATGGCTAATTTAAGTTGTAAGAGCTAGTTAATAATAAACCTGAGCTAAATAGGCCAAACAGTTTATAATTAATGTAAGCCTCTTTTTGTTTCTTTACGATTGAATGGTTGTAGGACTGGGTGTGACAGAAACTCCCATCTACAAATGGAGCCCAAATGTTTGGTAAGAATTTTTACATAATATCTCAGAAAACTTTAAAAAAGAATTCTAGGTGGACAAGAACAGAGTTTATTCCAGCCTCTTGGTAACTGTCTTTTCTCCAGTAGGCTCTCTTTATTGGTGGAAAGCAGAGGAACAGGTCTTTTAGGAGAGACTTCCTGACTCAGTGTTAGTAGCCAAAGCCTCATAGATCTTTTAAGAGGTTCTGCCACCAAACACTTAAATGGTGTTATGAGCAGTCAGCACCAGGCTTCTTGGTGGTAGCTTGGATTGAGAAACTCCACAGAATTGTGGCAATAAATGTGGCTACCTCTAGTACCACCACAATGAAGTTAGACTCTCAGAAAGCTAAGAATTGGGGTGGAGCCAATCGCCAAAGCTATGGTTTTAATCCTTGCCACATTGCTGAGCAGATTAAAGATTTAAGTGGTCAGAAAAAGAGATAGACTGTAAAGACAGATTCAGTCAGAAAAACCTCTCAAGTGTTTTACAGTATGTTTAAAAATATATGTAGGCTTGGGAGAGAAAAGAAAAAGGATAATGAAAGTCCTTTAAAAAAAGAAATACAGTAGTCAGGTGTGGTGCCACATGCCTTTAATCCCAGCACTTGGGAGGCAGAAGCAGGTGGATCTCTGTGAGTTCAAGGCCAGCCTGGTCTACAGAGTGAGTTCCAGGACAGCCAAAAATACACAGAGAAACTCTTTCTCAAGAAACCAAACATAAATAAATAAATAAAAGAAATAGAATAAAAATAAGCCACACACAGATAGAAAATACACAGAGAAACTGACTACAATATGTTATTGTGTTGTTTTTGTATTGTTTGACTGCTGAGGAAGGAATGACATCTGCTAAAAGACATTTGTTTATAAATGCTGCTAGATAAATCCAACCTATATATTTTGAAAATGCCTTGACTTCAAAATTTAAGTCAAAAGATATATTACTTGGAGAAGATATTTTTCTTTTTTTTTCCACAAGAAATGAGAGGCTGTGGATTAATTCTGGATTAAAAAAATAAGGTTTGATTAAGGAAGACCCCATGAAAAATCTCCAATGGGGGCAGATGGCCCAGATGATCTAACATTTCAGAGCACCTCTGTTGCAGCTTCATCTGAGTTCTGCATCCAGAACAGCTTCGAAGATGTTGAGATAATACAGACTCAAAGAACACTCTAGTCAGGACTTGATCATCATCCTAAATTTTCTTTGGGTTCCCATAAGATTATCAGTGCCCCCCCATCAGCAGGAAGTAGCCTAGAAAACTATGTGCACATTCCCCACCAAAAATGGATTATGTTTGCCTCTATTTAGTATGTTGGTTACAAGTTATTATAGATGTCAGGAAAAAAACTAAACAAAGGAGATTAGATTTAGAGTTTTGTTTTGAAAAGAAGAAAAGGGGAAATGTAGGATAAAGCTCTTGTACACTCTAAAGATTTGTCACTCATACTGATTGGCCAAGAGCCAGGCAGAAAGTATAGGCTGGGTGACCAGATTCCAGATTTGAGAATTCTAGAAAGGGGAAAGTCAGAAACACAGCTTGTTCTTGCCACTAGAGAACATTGATTCAGAGGAGTTTTTTTGTTTTGATTGTTGAATTTTAACAATCCCCTCTCAGATAATCAAAAGTTGCACCTTTCCCGATAGAAATTTTCTCACAACTCTAAGGGCTTACTGTTAATCAAACTTCAGTTTTCTGAGTCCAATAAACTGCAAACTCCTAATTTCTTTGGAGTCTTCTCTTCTCCCTGGACTTGATAAGCGCCTTTTGGAGGGATTAGGTTGCTGTTTGAATGCACTTTTAAGATTTTTGTAAGCTTTGTACAAATTTTAGAGCTATAATTCATTCACCACTTGAATTGCTGAGATTTTAAACTTAAGGTTTTAGAGACGTATCTTTTATTTGATCTTTGTTCTCACTGATCTTTTTTTTCAGTCTTCATTTTGCTTTGAAACAACTGAGTAGTTGAGGATCCTGGTAATGTGACACTGTTTGTTTCCCAGTTTAATTAATCCTAACCTTTAAGTTTCCCTTTAAACACTGACTGCTGACAGAGCAGCTCCTTGTTTCAGTTTATCTCTCTTCATGTATTTTCATCAGAGAAGATAAAAGAAGCCAACTGCTGTAACACAAATAATAAAAACCCAAAAATAGATATTGGCGTTCAAGCCGTAGATCAGAAAAGCAAAGCGGCCAGCTCTTACCTCTACCTCTGAGTAAAATGGGAAATCCTGGCTCCACGAGTCCTCAGACTAAGGCTGAGCATGAGAACTGTCTCTCTATTTCTGGGATTAAAGACATACACCACCACTGCCTGGCCTCTATGGCTAACTAGTATGGCTACTAGTATTAAAGGTGTATGTCCCCACTGCCTGGCCCGTATGGCTAACTATTGTGACTACTTTGCACTCTGATCTTTAGGCAAGCATTATTTCTTAAAACGCAAATAAAATATCACTATAAACTTCACTATAGCCCTTTCTTGAAAGTCATTTTGTCAATGTTTCTAAGTTTATCAGATGCATTTTAATCTTTCACGTTGCTCACAGGTGACAGTTTTGCCTACAGGTCCTAACACAGCATACCTGGTCGACAAGTTTCTCCACTACATTTTTCGCTTATATTTACAGACTAGTTCATATCTAATGCCAGGCATATGTGGATCCATATCAACACATTGCTTTTAGGTACCCATGTATCTTCCAATTAACTTATTAATGTTTAACATACTTCAGAACTATTTAATTAACTCAGTATTCCAAAGGTCTTCTCTTTAGGTTTGGAATCTAAGCTCAGGGATGATTCTTTTGACCTGAGGTGACTTGTCTCATTTCAGACAAATTGGCAGGTATTTGTGCTGTTTGTTGGGGGAGGTGTGTGGTTCAACTTAGAAGCTTGCCTTGTGATTGAATAACTGTTATGTAGAGAGATGAAATTACAACAATGTGTTTCTTCTAATCTGTCAGGTTATCTCAGGTTTTTTTATATTGTGAAGGTCACCAGGGACCTTAAGAACCAAGTATGTGGAAATCCCAATTCAAAGATGTTTTTAAATTTTCTACTTGGACCATCATTTCCTAATATCTTATATAGGTCAAACATACTCCCATAGCTCATCTATATTTAATTAGGGACATAATTTTAATTGGGGAAGTAAATTCTATCTCTGAATGGGAGAGATAAGAGATTGTCTTAAATAGGTTTCTTGAGCTGTGATAAAACGCCATGGTCAAACACTGGTTGGGGAGATGAGGGTTCCTTTCACCTTATAGCATGGAGACCATATCCACAGAAGTCAGGGAAGGAACTCAAGGCGGGAACTTATGCAGAGGCTACATAGGAGTGCTGCTTACTGGCTTACCCCTCATGTCTTTCTCAGCCTTCTTATAAACTACCTGCTCAGGGGTGGCTCCACCCACAGTGAGCTGGGAACTCCCACATCAATCTTTAATCAAGAAAATAACCTAAAATCTTACCTCAAAACCAATTTAGTGGGTATAAATTCTCAGGTGAGGGTCCCTCTGTCGAAAAAGATTCTAGCTTGAGTCAAGTGACAAAGCACTGACCAGGCCAGACCAGAGATTATTGCCAGCAGTAATTTCTCAATTTTCCAGATCTAGGAATTACACTTACTTCTTACATTTCAGTGTCCAGCGTCAAACAATAGAATTCTGAAGAAAACCGGAACCTATTTTTCCCATATATCTTTTTAATGATTAGCTGCTAGGGGAAATTTTGATTCTGTTTATTGCAAATGTGAGACATATATCTTTTGCCTAAAAAAAGCAGCTATTCAATTAAAGTTTGGAGACTTGAGACATTATTAAAACAAAATTACAGTCAAACATTCAAGTGTGCTGTGGTAATCAACATGTAACCTCCCATGAGCTCTCTTTGATTACTATTCCAAATTTCTGCAAAACAACAACCAAAACAACCTCACTTTTCAAGCATATACAGGTTAATGTTGTAGAAAATAAGTTTATTTTCCAGTAGGTCACCTTTTCCTCAGAATGTACTTGCAATTTAAACAGGGAATCAGGGTGTGACTTTGGTAGTGTTTGTTCTTATCTCCTTTCAGACCACTTTCTTGAGTTATTGAGGCTGAAGGTCTAAATTCTGCACACTTCTTAAGATTTATGTTCTGCATTCTATCTGAAGTCAACCAGAAAGACTCACTATTGAGATCAGAAGTAAGTTATGGTATATGTAGCTGAGAGCAAATTCAGAGGTAGGCTTTTGGTTTCTCTAGGATGGCTGTAATATGGTTCTGATTCATCTAAGTCTCAACTATTTTTTTAAATTTAGGATTCATTTTAAACATCTGGCTATATTCAGGAGGTGTCATTGACAGAAGGAACCTTAGCCTTTGACCAACAGAGATGTCCATTAACTCTATCCCAAATGAGTGAGAGACAGTCAAATTGTCTGTCTTGAGGGAGAGAGGAAGGATAGGGGAGAGGAGAGAGAGAGAGAGAGAGAGAGAGAGAGAGAGAGAGAGAGAGAGAGAGAGAGAGAGAGAGAGAGAGCAGTGCAAGAGAAATTGTCCTGGGAAGATACAGCTATCCCAAGCAACGTAGAGAGACCTAAGTAGATAAGTTCCACAGTCTCTCTCCTTTCCAATCTTCTACGAAAATACACACTGGCTCAACCAATGAAAAGCTGTTTGCAGCAGTGATGTATGAATGGAACTGGGATGATAATTATTATGAGCTAGAGACTTGAGAGGAAATGATCAAATGCATCTGGAAGAGCAAATGGGAGACATATAGTTCTGGTCACGAGTAGCGGCCAAATGTTTGATCCTCTGTGTCATGGCTGGCAAGTAAAAGTACATTAGAGTCTGCAGCCCTTCCGTCCTGTTCAAACTGAAACTTTTTGAATTTTTAAGCTTCTAAATTTGAACATTTTGCTGAGATAGAAATTCCTTAGTGGCCTAGGGTTAGTCTATTCTCTTCAGCTAGAGAATGTTAGAAACAAAGATTTCTGTAGTAGATGTGTAGAATTTTCAAATGTGTGCAAATAAACCCTGAAAGAAATGTACATGGAACAAAGGATAATATCACCACAAGATGTTTGATAAAACCATTTAGTGGTTAACTTAAAAAAACATTAGGATTATTTTCCAATAGGTGGCTACCATAAATAGCAGAAGTCTATGCCTCTGTGTTGGATTTAGACTTCTGCGTTTGACAGTCAACTAATTTTCTGTCTCTGACTTGTTTTGAATCTGTCAACAGTGCTGTTCTTTGCAGAAAAAACTCCTTGAATCAAATTTCAGCTTATGATCTTCTAGAAGGATATGTGTGAGCCTGAAGTTTACAAGTCTTGTTTTAGAAACCCCAAAGGCAAGTGAGACTATTAAAGACATTAGAAGGTTTGTGATTATCAAATATTCTTGCTAATTTCCATTGCTATGGTGATTTTTGGTTGTTTATTTCTTGTTTTGATTTTTCTTGTATTTTGAGGGAGCATGCATTACTCTCTACCCCAAGCTAACCCAAACTAGGCAATCCCTCTGCGATGAGGTGACAGGTAAGAGTCACCATACCTGAGTTGCTATAGGTGGCACCAGGGCACCCTCCGGAAGGTACCTAGGTCACCAAATAGTTGGGTACTTGGTAGAATTTGTCTGAGGAGAATACCTTAACCTAGAGACAGAATTCCTTATCAACATAGATAAAGAGCTTGCTATCAAAATCCGAGGTACTTATATGCTTGCTAAATTTCAGACTGGAGTGTTTTTTTCTGAGTTTATAACAACTTGAGAAGTGTGTGACTTGAATCAGAAAGCATAATTTACTTTTATTTGCGTTCTTGAGCTACAAGTCATACATTTCCTGGAGTCTATCTGAGGCACATCAGCGAAAGCTGGCACAATTCACATTACATTGGGAAGCTATGTTGAATCCGAGCCGCTGAATTTATATTAAATCATCTTTTGCATTTTAAAATTGTGAGCAGTAGAAAGCAAATAGATGCAGTAAGGAGATGCATGCAGTCTGAACATTCTTTTTGTCATTTATAAATCTTGTGATTTAGTGACATGTCTCGACAACAAAGATAAAGAATGTCGATTTTAAGTAACCCAGAGGCAAGTGATAGGGTATATGATACTTACGACTGTTTTCCCTCTTGCTTTACATATGCACCAGCTGGATTCAAGTAGTTTTCAGTGACAAGACAGAATTTTATTCAGCTACTTTTTTGTGTGTTTTTAGTCTTTTGTTGATGATGAAAATAAAGGCAAAAACAAAAACAAAAAAGCAAAGAAATGGGAAGCAAAAGTACCATTTTTTTTAAGATTAGGAATAAAAATAAGAGCTTTGAGATATAATTTTGACAGCTAGATGGAATTAGAGACTCTTGTTTACTAACTGAAGACATTTAATTCTTTTTAATTGTAAAGATAAAGCTTTATTTCAGCAATTTGCCTGCTGCATAAAAAATAACTGCTATGTTTATTTTCCTCTTTATCTGGATGTTTTTGTCATAAGTGCCTGAATTATCTATCTTGTTATAATATGCTATCTGCAATAGCACAAATCTTACCTCAACCCAGTCCCGTTGGAAATCAAAGCATCTCTCACTAGCAAATGACTGTTGTTTTGTGAAGTTTTTAACGTATTTCTTTAATTGATTCATTGTGAATTTTAAACCACGCACCCCAATCCCAATCATTTCCCAGCCCTTCCACCCTCTACCCTTCCAACCTCCCTCAGAGAAAGAAAATTATAAAATAAAATTCAGATGAAAACAAACAAACAATCAAAACCCACATCTCGCCGATATTTCTGGGCAGCGATCTGGTCGTCTGTGAGTCCCAGTCTCCTCTCACACACGTCACAGCTGTGGCCGTATGTACACCACTCTGCTTCTCCATCGTCTCCACCTCTCCATCACAGAGTCATTTAGAGTAGTGGCATCAGTGTCAGGAGTGATTATCACGACTAAGCTATTGTAGGCCATGATGTAATTATAGCAACTGATAACTCAGATGTCAACCCACCAGAGGAAGTATTGCCTGATGAGGTATTCCATTAGCAAGGCTTGCGGATTCCTGACTCTGAAAACGATTGCTTTCATCTGTAGTTTCATTGTGTAATAATAGCTATGATAACTTCCCCTTCTTGTGCATATTCAGGTGATATGTACATGTAATCTTCTAACTGCATCTCAATCTTATGGGCACAGATATCTGTGGATGGTCAGAAAGATGACTTCTCATTTGTCTGTATAAATTTGAAATATAGAAAAGAAATACTAGGATATGCTTCATAACTAGATCTATTGTCCCATGAAGACTGTAGACCTGCTTTGTTCCTTTTACTCAGACGAACTGCACACGATTAGCTCATTTTTACCTCAGAGCAAATTCAAACTATACTAAAGGGTTTTTCTTCTTTTGGTGAACAGATCATAATGTAATGGCATTCCATTTGTATTTTAATAAATAGAACTTACCTTAGGATCAGAATAGTGAAACAGTCACACTGGCCAGCCTTACAGACCAGGCAGCCATGAACATACCTTTAATACTTGTAGCCACAATGACATACACCTTTAATTGCAATAGCAATGATAACACACACTTTAAATCCCAGTAGCCACAGTAGTTTGCCATAGAAACCTGGTGGAAGTGGACACACCCTTAATTCCAGAACTCGAGAGGAATGTAAGACAGGAGGAGACAGCCCTAGGTTCAGTTTCATTCTGAGGTTTCCCGGAAGCAGGATTGCCATCAGACTGATGTAGAGGTAAAAGCCAGTGAGTGGCTGGCTGTTTTGTTTCTCTGTTGGGTCCCATCATCACCATGGCCTCAGATGGTTGTTGTGTCTCCTCATATCCACCCCTCATGCTGTCTCCAGTTCCACCTCTCTCCAGAGTGCACCAACCTCTCCACTTAGTTTTCTCTCTATCTCTTCACCGCATACTCAATCTTTCCCATCTTTCCATCACATATTCCTTTATCTTAGTGGTACCTGCCATGTGTACCTAGGATAGGCTCTTAGAGGTCTTCTGACCTTGTGCCGGGTTGGACACTTTGTGAAGTTGGTGTTTAGAAATTAAATCAGGTTTACTTTTACAAAAGGAAGACAAGTGTAAAGAGAAAGTAAACATGAAGTCAGAACTTACTTTTTAATGAAACTCTTAACCATGATCCACACATATTTGAGAAATTGCAAATACAAATGAACAGTGGCCAGATCGTACATGAAAAGTGATCCTAGCCAATTATTTAAGGTTAACAATTTAAGAAATCCAAGCCACCCCTGAGGCATTCAGTCCAAGTATCCATTACTTAACTAATTACCAACTGTTGTCTTCGTGCTTAAATTCCACTTCCAACTGAGGATCACTTGGAAAGGGGCAAGCAGTCACAGGGGATGCTTTACTTTAGTTGACTGCTCACAGTTTTGCCATGTCAACAACCCCCAGCCAGGACATACCTGTTTCCTCCCATCTAGCCTTGCCATTGCTATTCCCATCCTTAAGGTCCTGCTCTAAGTACAGACTATAATGAAAGCTTATTTTCTGCAGGAATCTGCTCAATAGAGGTCTTGCTACCACTTGTGTGGGCTTCATTTATTCCCATGTATTTATCAACATCTTCTTTTCTTGGCACTCTGAGATAAGTCTACATTTATTCTCATCATTAGAGATAGGCTTTATAACTTTCATTTCTCAAGTGGTTGAGGATCTCCAAAGGAAAAGATACCTCATGTACGTCTGGCAATCTAAGGTACACAGTAGCTGCTCAGAAACTGTACTCCATTTAGTAGTTAAATAGATGGGCTCTAGCCTTACCACTCTGTTATCAGTAGAACAAAATATCAAAATATATGAAATCTTATCTGAAAATATAATTTATTATTACTTCTTCAGGTCAAATTTCGCTAGTATATCTTTCCATTATGCCCAAAGATAATTGAATAGCTTCTGGAAAAAAAAAAAGGACAGCACCCTATCAGATTCAGAGACAAGTATTTACTAATAGCATTTTCTTCATTTTATAAAATTTAATAATTATTTGGGTCATTTTTTTTCTTTCTTAATACTTGATTTTTCACTACCCTTACTGGAAGTTTATTCTTGCTAGGCAATTAAAGTTCTGAAATTATAAACTTATTTAAGATGGCCATTGAACTGTTTTCTGCTTTCTCCAACTGTGAAAGATGGTCTTCTGTTCAGACTTTGTGATGGATTCACTCAAATATAATTCTAATCTGGATTTCTTTATTTACTTGTTCTGTCAACTATGGAATTTGTGCTTCATTTGCCATCTATACACAGGAATTGTAATAATACCAACACTTAGAGTCAGTAGAGCACTGATGACAATAAGTAGCAGAATGGGAGCTGGGCACGGTAGTGCACACCTTTAATTTCAGGACTCAGGAGTTTGGAGGCAGTGGATCTTTCAAATCTACCCTGGTACACATAGGGGATTTGAGATTGGCCTTGCCTACATGGAGAGTTCCATGACAGCCAAGATCTACATAGTTAGACCTTGTCTCAAAAAAATTAGTAGAATATATCGAGAATGTGAGGGTGTAGTAGATATTTTTACTAATGTGGTAATGATAGGCACTCTTATTTGAATGTTTGCAGTGTGTCCCTGTAACTGCTTTATCTTTATTATTTCATTTAATTTTATAGTAATTTTATTTGGGATATATTGTTAGTTTCTTAAAGAAAAAAATTTAGGCACACAGGTGAATTTTTAGCTACACATATCACTGAGGAAAAGTTAATTAAAATATTAATTTTATAGATGCAATTCTTAATTAAAAGTATTATAACCAATAATGGTGTCTGTACTACTATTTTTAAGTCTTAAAATTGGACAATGTAGTATTTATCCTGATTTCTTTATTTACTTGTTCTGTAAGCTCCCGAATTTGAGCTTCAGTTGCCATCTATAGATGGGAATTGGGTATAGTTATAGACATTAAATGGAGGTTCACAAATGAGTGCTCTCTCCTCTCTCACCTCACTATATCATCTATTCATTGCTTTACTCCATGGTTAGTAATAGGAAATTTTATTTCTTTGTGGGCTTTCATCATCTTTAAACCATTTGTCAATGATATTTTGCTGATCAGAAGCCTAGTTGGAATACAGTGAAATTTTAGAATTTTATTTTTAACATCTGTGCCTTTGTTACTGGAGTTTTTGGGCCAAGACTTGGATCCTGGTAGCTCCAACAAGGTAGGCTCAGTCATTCATCCTTTACAGGTCAACTAAAGAGACCAGGAGTAGTGAAAACACAGAGAAATGGTTGTTCCATGTGTCCACACTTGAACAAGAAACAAATAAAAGTTTCTCTGATGTTCCAAACCCAATTCCAGGATATTGTCATGACCTTTAGGTTTGAGGAAAAGACAAGAGATGTGCTCATGTACGGTGGCAGGTCAAGGTGTGATCCTGCACAGTAAGGACTCATCATTGCCTCAGTCTTGTTTTTCCAGAATGGTTGTCTGAAGAGTTGTCAGAACACTGTGAAATCTCTTTCTGGGAGACAAGCTCCTTTTTTGGCCATGACCAAAACTCCCAGCCTGAGAGTTTTGATGTGTGTGTGTTATGTGAGGGGGGAAGGTTCCAGTTCTAAGGAGATCATCTGATGGTCAAATGAAGAGTCACGGATGTATTTTTAGAGTATCTTCATTTCTCTTAGGATGGCTACAAATAGAATAGAACTGCTTTTAGTACTTACCTTTTTGTGGCATATGAGTTGAACCCAGGGTTAATTGCATACTATAGAGAAAAACATATTTTCAATATACACATTTTAGAGACAAGTATATTTTTAATATAAAAATCGCTAATATCACCTAGTATTTTCTTGAGAAAGTTACTCTGAAATCATGTTTTTTTTTTTAAGAGAGAAAAAGCAGATGAGATCAGGGAGAATAAATAGGTACAATATTCTGTCTGGACTGGGTCATGCACTTTTCAAATGAAATGCTTACATCGATTTTTTCTGAATTGAATAGTCAGTGCCCTCTGCCCTGATGGGCTGGGCTGATGTTCTGGGGATTTCTAATCACTACTCCTGTCTTCACAGAGAGTGGGAATTCATGTCTTAGGAATCACTCTTTCAACTGTCCCTGTTTTCCCCACCTCCATTGCTATTATTACTAAGAATATGGAAGAGAAACATTGCCACTTTTTTTGCAATAAAATTGAGAATACATAATTTAATTTTATTCTGTTCTGAACCTGTAGCAAGTTAAAGATATCTCCAACATCAGATATTGATGTGGGAGTGTCATATATCAATCTGTTGATTTCATTGGTTAAGTAATAAAGAAACTGCTTGGCCCTCATAGGTTAAAACATAGGTGGGTGGAGTAAACAGAACAGAATGCTGGGAGGAAGCGGAAATGAGCTCAGAGGCCATGCTCCCCTCTCCTGGACAGACGCGGATGAAGCTCTGACCCAGGATAGACATAGGCTAGAATCTTCCCGGTAGGCGCACCTAGGGGTGCTACACACATTATTAGAAATGGGCTAGTCCAGGTGCAAGAGTTAGCCGAGAAGAGGCTAGATATAATGGGCCAAGCAGTGTTTAAATGAATACAATTTGTGTGTTGTTATTTTGGGTAAAGCTAGCCAGTGGCGGAAACTGGGTGGCGGAATACAACCCGTAGCTCCCACTAAAAGATATCTTTTAAGTTTAAATAAGAATGAAAGAAATTATGAATAGATTTTTAAAAAATGTTCTTTCAAATGGAGAGGCAAGTACATGAAAGAAAATCTTTAGAGGAAACATTGACACACAGTGTTTGAATTGGGAAGTTTATTTATTTATTTTTTTGGTAGGAACAGAAAAGTATTCACTGTTATAGAATTAACATCATTTATTATTTCTTGCTGTATATGATTTTGTTTCCTTTGTATAGTCTGTAAATGATCTATTTCTGTATGCAATTTTAATTTCTAAAGGGAAAAACAGTACTTGCTCTTCACCCAGTCCTTACTTTTTACTGTTGGATTTTATTAGATGTGCTTTGTGTACTTTTCTTTTTAACATTCAACTTCTCTGAGGATGATTTCGACTATGTTTCATGAGAATCTGTTTCTTGTGCTAATGATTAGTTACATATTCAGTTTTTCTAATCTTAGTTTCATCACTGAATTTTAAAGGATTTTGTTTGGGAGCTTCAGGCAAGCAACTACACTATATGTGTAGGGGTGATGTTTGTAAGTGGACAACTGAATTCAGCAAGGGGACAAGGGAAAAAGAAAAGAGCTGGAGAAGGGAACAAAGGCATAAAGAAAACCATACTGCACAATCAGTTTGAGTGAAGGAGATTTCTTGAACACATTTCTTGGTGGCGAACTCTTGTCTTTACATTAATCTTTTATCTGTTGTGAGTAATGGGGGCTTTTTAACTGTTAGTGTCCTCTACTCTCCTTAATAAATGTCACATTAATGCCACAAATCTTTGGCATGTCCTTACCATGCGGAAAGGATTCTTTTATCCTGGTATTAGAAACTGTGATTAAGATTTTCATTTAAATAAAATAAATATGGTAAGCATTTCTATCAACAGCTTTCATATGAGCAGGTCTTTGTATCATATTATTTAGAGTTCAGCATTTCAAATGAATATGGAAGAATTTTTGGTCCATTGACAGAAGTGATGGGGCACTGAGGCAGAAGGGTAAAACATTCAAACCCAGGGCTTTCTGGTAAAAAAGGAGGTCAAGTCTAAATGGGAGGTCTTCATCAAATCCCTCCTCTCAGACCTCAAAGACTCCTTTAGATTATGCTCCAAAAAGAGAAAGAGTAAAAGCTTTGGAAAATGTGTGTATCATAACAGCAGGAAAGTTCAGAGAAAAAGAAAATGCATCAAAAAGGAGTAAGTGAAACTCGATACAGGTCGAGCTGTGCAGTTCTCTACTAGTAGAAGCATAAACCTCATCCCAAAGTTAAGTCAGGGAGCCCTCATAACTGGGCACTGACAGTTATACATTCATGACAAGCCCAGAACTCTCATAAGCGTCAAAACTGGAATATGAGTTTAGGTGAGAAGAGATGCCAGGAGGATGAACAAGTATATCAAAATATATTATATGATAATTGTTTTTTTCAATAAAAATAATCAACAAAGTGTTGCAGAATATGGCGAGACAGTGCTTCTTCCAGCTGATGGTCAGCAGTGGAGAGGGATTCATTGCGTTATCTACATGACTCAAAGTGGCAAGGAGGTTCTACCTTGAATGGGACATATTGTGTAATACTTATTGTAGGTCTTGAGAACAGGATAACATCGAGTTATGGAGGCTGAATTTAAACATTAGTAGCCTCAGGGCGAGGAATAGCTCTAGGAGGTGTCTGTGGAGATTGTGAGAACTGGACAGTGAGAAGTCCCAAACCACAGGCACAGGGAAAGGAATCTTAGGTAGTGAAGTTTAGCACCATCCTTGGTGTCCTGGAGCAGACTTCACCAACTGAAAACAATCCTGGAATCTGGTGTATTTAACCCAAGATTAGCAGATAGATGGGGAGCTGGCTATTGCTTGCAGTTCACTGCTGCAAAGTCTAAGAATCCCAAAGCAAACCAGATATTTGACCTCCAGGGCTTCTTCTCCACATGCAGGGTGATTGATATATCAGGTGGTGATGGGGGTTGGGAAGTTGGAAGTCAGGATTTCCACCTGTATGCTTCTCAGTGCTAGGGTACTTCCCTTTCTCCAAACATGCTTTGGAGACACCTTTGAGACAGAAGCCTTGTGAAGGGGAAAGAATTTGTCTAAAATATAGACTCCAATATAAGGGAGGTTATCAGAAGACCCTGGTGCACAAAGGCAAAGAACAGGACAATATAGTTTCTTCAAAAGAGCCTAACTGAATTGAAATTGCTGAACTTAAAGGTAATTAAATGGGTAAAACGACAACAAAAGATTCAGAAGTTTTCTAGTAAAAACAATCATGCTCTGAAAGAGAAAACAATGCTGATGAATCAATTTACAAACAAGGATAGAATGTCAGTAGCTTGTAGGGAAAAAGTCGTCAAAATGGATAAGGAAATTAATAATAAAAATGGAAAAGCCAGCAGCCCATGAGCAACTGAGCTTGAAACAAACAAATAACACAGCACAAAAGAAATATTGAGAATGCATAGTAAATCACATTAAAAATGAAATAATAGCAAAAATTATCTGGGATGGATTCAACTATACAGAGGAAAGAATGACAGGAATGGAAGACAAGATCAAGGAAATAATGCTTGCAAATACTAACAAAGGGAAAAATAAATAAGAATGACCACAATGTCTCAGAACTCTTAAGTATAACCTACAAACTACTTCTGAATAGATTTAACACCAACTCTATGAGATGAAATCTATACCTGGTATGATTATTTGGTCAAGAATCCATGGATAGACAGGTCATAGGCTCTAGGGGGAGAACCCACAATTATTATGTTGCTAAATAGACATGATATAAAACTGACTCCTGGCGAGTTATTATACCAATAGCGCAATGTATTTCTCAACTCCTCATCTGAAAATCTTCTATTTGCCATAGGTGCTGATTAACAAAGAGACCCACAGAGAGACAAGGTGCAGTTAAGATACTGAATAAACCTCAGTGCTGATGGGAATTGACATCATCTATCTCTACCCCTGCAAGGCTCAGGGATCTTTGCAGACAAGGAGCTGAAGAGTGTAAGGAAACATGATCTTCCCAGCAAAGAAGAGCTGTTTCTTTGAGCTCACAGTGGTTGTGATGCAAGCACAAAACCTGTGTAAGCCTAAGCCAGATGGAACCCCAGCATGGAGCGGGGAGTTAGACCACAGTCCTGGCCCTAGCCACTGTTGGTGGTGGTTGGCTGCTGTAAGGAGAGAAAGCTTCCTCTTTAAGAGCGTTGAACATTTCCTTCAGTGTCTTTCAGTCACTTTAGATTCCTCTGCTGAGAGTTTTCTGTTTAGGTCTATACTCCATTTTTTTATTGGATTATTTGTTCTTTTGATGACAAATTTCTTGAGTTCTTTGTATATTTTGGAGATCAGACCTCTGTCTGATGTGAGGTTAGTGAAGATCTTTTCCCATTCTGTAGGCTGTCATTTTGTCTTCTTGACTGTGTCCTTTGCTTTTCAGTTTCAGGAGGTCCCATTTATTAATTATTCAACATCCTTAATCATCAGAGAAATGCAAATCAGAACAATTATGAGATTCCATCTCACACCTGTAAGAATGGCCAAGATCAAAAACACTGATGACAACTTGTGCTGAAGAAGTTGTGGGATAAAGCGAACACTTCTACATTGCTGGTGGGAATGCAAGCTGGTACAGCCCCCTTTGATGTTAGTGTAGCAATTTCTCAGAAAATTAGGAAACAACCTTCCTCAAGATTCAGTAATACCACTTTTGGGTATATATCCAAAGGATGCTCAATCGCGCCACAAGGACATGTGCTCAACTATGTTCATAGCAACTTTGTTTGTCATAGCCAGAACTTGTAAACAACCTAAATGCCCTTGACCGAAGAATGGATAAGGAAACTGTGGTATATTTACACAATGGTGTACTACACAGCAGAAAAAAAGTGTCTTGTTAACACCATGCCCCTCCTTTTCCTTTATATCCCCTTTCCCTGTAAAGCCTGCTCTTTCTGTGTCACGGACAGCTCCTTTCTACAGAATACACCACATTATTCGGTGTTTTATTTTTCATTTCTGACATTTGACTCATAGTGATACAGACAAGAAAATGAAAATCTGCCAAGGCTATGACAGTTGACATGAAGAGAATAAAATTCAGATAATATGTAGAGTGCCAGATGTTAGTAAGACCATAGCAGAACCAAATATAATTCCAAAGGTTCCTAAGAAAGAAAGCAGAAAGAAGAGGAGAAGAAGGCAGGGAGGGAGAGAGGAAGGAAGTAAGGGAGGAAGGAATAGAGGGAAAGAAGAAAAAGTGATTTGTGTTGACTGAATAAATTAAATTAACCAAGTTGTATATTCTTAGAAAGCTAAGTGTTTCTGATATAACTAGATAGAGATGTTGAAAAAATGGACTATAGTGTGAATATTAGGGGTTGGGAGGTGGTCATTAGGTCACAGAATCAGGGCATGGAGCTTACCTCCAAAAAAAAAAACACTTGAATACTGGAGACAGGGGTTTGAACTGGGGACATTTAATAGAGTTATATGAAATCTTTGCCACTAAAATTCAATTTTTAATAATATATAATGAAGAATAATAATAAACGATAATCACGCTATCTCTGGAAAAGTGAAGAATTAAGCAAAACTTGTTTGGGATGCTAATCTTTGTTATATTTTGTCTCCCAGAGTATTTCTGTGTGATCATGTACGTTTGGATGGGGAGTACCCTTTTTAAAAAGCCACTACTAGAATAAAAGACCAACGCAAAGTTGTACCTCAGCCATGTCTTTATTGTATTATGGTCTGCCTATTCTAAGTAACTATTTTTATTTTTCTGTGTTCATTCCTGATAATTTCTAAATCCACTGACCCTAGTCCTGAATAAAGTATCTTTAAAATGCAGATTTTCAATTTAGGATTAAAACTCTCTTGAATTAGTGATTTGTTACAATATACTTTTATACTTTCAGGGTTTTTTTTCTAACATTATAGTATATTTTAATCTTGAAGTAATTGAAGAGGTGAGTTCTTAAATATAACAAAAGTGATATATTTAAGTGACTGTCAGAGATTAATCAGAAAGAGAGCTAACACCAAAGGAATGGAACTCTAAAAATAAAGTACTGAAATGCTTTTAGATCACTATTAGCTCATAATTATAGAACAAAGTTAATAACATTCCTACTAGTGCTATATTATAGGTGTCATAAAAATCTCCAAATAGTTCATAGGTGTTATGATTTTTTACTTAAATTGCTCTAGAGAAATAAATAAGCATGTAAATCAATTTCTTTACTATGAAGTACCCGAGGCACCCACCCAAACATGCACTTATTTGCTTAGGGAACAAATAGTTTCTAAACTATAAATATAGCCCAACCCTCAACCATACTGTCTGTAACAGGACAATCTGTAATAGGGACCCATGGGTATAGTCATAGGAAAATTTCTATGAATTTTAACAGCTCACAGAAATCTTTATGGTATAAAATTATATGCTTGTTTCTAGTTATTAGTTATTTGGTATTTATATTCAGGTAAATATGTCTAACATTGTGCATATGGAAAGTATGTACCAGCTTACACTGATAAAATTTCTCCTTCTAGTTAATTAGTTAAGTAATTTCATTCTAGGGTTTTGAGGATTTTCCTGGGATTTGTAGTTCAGCAATCTTGGAGTTGTCTGTTAGTAATATATTCATAGCAAAACCTGTGAAGTTAGAATCAGAAGGGTGAAAATTCACAAAAGACAGGGAAAGGATAACCCAATCTTGGGCAGAAGGAAAGACTGTCAAAACTTCATTTCAGAGTATGTGTCTCAGAAAACACTGGACAGTTAGTAGGGAAGGTGCTTCCCGAAACAAAGGCTAAAATCCTAATTGTGTGACAGATAGATGTTCTATCTATGGCTGAGCATCTCAGAGACACTTATTCTCCATCCTTTCATCAGTGTGAGTTTCTGGGTTGTCTACTTTACAAAGGAAGTTCATTGGGTTGGCCTGAGAGCTGCACTGATCTATAAATGTAGAGATACGAATGTAGAGAACAGGTTGATACTATTTGCATTTAACAAAATACTTATTAATTTAGCAAAAGAGCAGTAGGTTTACCGTAGGACTGATGAGATTCCCAATCGTGTGTGTTAGGCCAGATTTACAGTACCAGACATGTATTTTCTCCTGTAGAATGGCCCTTAAAGCCAATCAGAAAGTGGTTGATTACCCCCAAAATATTCATGCTCGTATTTCACCCATCAGCATATCTTCACATTTGGATCACCACAAGTATACAGGCGAGTAAGTCTGTTCATGGCCTTTCTCCCCTGCAACGCTTATGGCACTTTCATTACTATGAAATACACCCAGCATGAAAGAAGCTTCCTGTTCAGTATCATTTTGGTTTCTTCATGCCCTATTGACCAAAGTATGTGGTGTCTTCATCAACAGTTCTACTGTCTAGTTTAGATGGGGGAAAGAGAGGACAAATTATAACTTTATACTGTAATCTCAAGGAAGAAATAATTTAAAAATTACCAGGGCTGGCTGTGACCAGACACTCACCAGTACAGACTTCTCACTAAAAGACATTAGAGTGATCACTACAAACATGCATTTACAAAACCAATTATTAATTAATTAAATTATTATTAAATTATTCTCTAAGTAGAAGACAATGTAAAAGTAAATTTGAATTTAATATAAACTTAATATCGCATGCAGTTTCATTAAAAAGTTTCATTAAAATTAAACTGGGATAAAGGCAATACAGACCATCTATCTGTTACTGCCATCTAACATAGCACAACAGTCCTGGTCTAAGAAATAACCGAAATGTAAAAATCTCTCCTCAGCAGCAAGCTGAGATCATGTGCAAATAAAGTACATTGGTTGTATATTATGTCAGGCATCTGGGAAATCAGGGGAAAACAGAGCTGTAAGAAGAACACAATTAAGTACGTATTACTATAGAAAATAATAAAACAGCAAGCAATTCTGAGAGCCCTTGGCCACTCACTGACAGTTATGTTTGAGTGCCTGGTAGCTTAAAAAATGTCTCATTGTTCAGATAAGAAGGCTCAAAGGGTCAAATTGCTCACTGTGCAAGCCTGATGACATGATCCCACTTCCTGAAATCCATGGTGGGCGGAGAAAATTAACTCCTGGAAAATTTTCATCTGACCTCCACATTCATGCAATGGCACACCCATGCCTACACTCATGTATGCACACAAGGTACATGTATGATCATAATAAATAAAATAAAAAATTAACAGTGTCTCTAATCCACTGCATAGGGAGAAAAAGTCAAAGTCTTGACCCACTACAAAAATAAATAAACAGATCAAAGTCAAAACTTCAACCAAGGCCTCTATTCTCTTTGTGAACCAGTAGGATCTCAGATGTATTCTAAAACTCAGAACAAGGGGGGGGGGCAACTGTACCCTAACTAGCAATTCATCTGCTTGGATAAATGAATTCCTACTGTGCTGGAAGAGGTCTTGATGGCGAGAAAATTTGCTGCATGCAACAGGTTGAAAGCTCCAATGGGAGAACCATAAATCAAAGGGAATGATAAAGGTCTGGGGCAATGTTGTGAAACCTGTGGTTGAAAGGGGCGGCACGGAAACCTAGTGACCTGGGCACTTCCCAAAATCAAGGAAAGTAATCTTAAGGAAGTTTCCGAATAATGAGGGAGATGGAGTCCCAATAGGCCATCTCTTGCCACAAAATCAAGCTTCTGGTAGTGGAACTGAGTACCATACAATCAAGTTGTTGGTCAAAGGGGTACTATAGAAATCCCCACACAATCCAGGGTGTTGCCAAGAATATAGGTTGCTCTACACAAGCAAATGGCTGAAGACCACCCCCACAAAACTCATTGAACATAAGAGGTTGAGGTGATGCCTACATAGAACATTCCCCTCTACAATTCTAGTATCTTTGATACAGGAAGGTACTCTTCAGGCTACCAAAAGAAAAACATAAAGACAAACACAGGCACAAAAGCTTTGATACACACTCTGTGCCACCTGCAAAATATACTAGGGCAATGGTGGTATAAACCTTGTGGGAATAAACAACCAATATCTGATTTGACTTAAGACCCACTACACAAAATGAAGCTCATACATGTCACTACTTAGGTTACCAAGAACCAGAGACTAGATAATTAAGAGATGATAGTACCAAATACTACTGGTAAGAAAATTCATAATAAGATTAACTTCTAATGATATTCTTGCACTGCTCATAGATCTTTGCCTTATTCAGCCATCAGATAATCTTCCTCCCACAGCAGATGGTAATAAATACAGAGAGCCACAAACAGACACTACACATAAAGAGAGACCTTGGAACACACTTCTCCAAATGGACTCTCAAAGTCCACCCCTCAGAGCTTAGAAAACCCAGTGGAACAGGAGGCAGAAAGAGTTAGAGGGTACCAGGTGATCAGGTTCCTTTAAATCAACTGAGCAAAGATCATACAAGCTCACAGAGACTGATGCAGCAATCACAGGACAGACTCAGATCTGCACTAGATCCTCTGTGTATATATTATAGGTGTTATTTTAGTGTTTATATATGACTCCCAAGTGTGAATGAGTGGGTCTCTGTTATGAAACAGTCCAAGAATGGAGTTGTATGAGAATTCTGAATGCTAGTGAGAAAACTCAAAGAAAAACAATACATGAGTATTGTTACCTCAGTTTCTTCAAAACATGGAACTTTTCTTGAAAAATGTTTTCTGGCTCTTCTTGGGAGCCTTTCATGTGAAGCGGATAGGAGTGAGTTTACTTCAGCTGTTGTTATTCTTATGCCTCTATGGAAAAACACGTGTTTGCCACAGATGGCTTGTCTTTGTAATTATACACTTACTCGGGTGAGTCTTCTTAACTCTCAAAATATAAATTCTCTAATGCTCTGAGTAAAGTAGCCTATTGCATGAGACTTGAGTCTGCCTCAATTTAGGTCCTGGTCCCCAAGCTTCATGCCACCAATTAGAGTAGCAAACAGGCCTCTGATTTTGGACTGTCTCTTGGGTCTCTTTTCTTTTTGTTGACTTGCCTTGTCCCATTTCAATATGATGGTTTTTGTTTTAAGTTACATTTTTTTGTTATATTTTGTTGTTACTTCTAAGAAGCCTGTTCTTTTTAGATGAGAAAAAGAAAGGGAATGGATCCAGATGGGAGGGGAGGTTGGGAGAAATTGGAAGAAGTAGAGGGAAGGGACATAGCAATCAGGATATAATGTATGAGAAAAGTCTATTTTTAATAAAAGGGTAATTATTTTTTGACGTTTTTATTTTAAAACAATCTTTTCTCAATTTATATACCAATCCCAGTTCCTACTCCCTCCTCTCCTCCCACCTTTTCTCCCACCCCACCCTCTATCCATTCCTCATAGAAGGCAAGGCTTCCCATGGGGAGTCAACAAAGTCTGGCATATCACTTTGAGGCAGGACATATATCTAGGCTGGGCAAGGTGTCCCTACAAAAAGAATGGGTGTCAAAAAGCCAGTTCAATCACTAGGGATAAATCCTGGTCCCACTTCCAGTAGCCCCACAGACTTCTCCGGCCACACAACTATCACCCACATTCAGAGAGCCTAGTTTGATCCTATACAGGTTTCCTACTGTCAGTATGGAGTCAGTGGGCTTCCACTAGCACAGGTCAGGTGTTTCTGTTGGTATCCCCATCATGATTTTGACCCCATTGCTCATAGTATCACTCCTTTCTCTCTTACACTGGATTCTGGAAGCTTGATCCAGTGCTTAGCTTTGGATCTTTGTATCTGCTTCCATCAGTTGCTGGATGAAGATGAAGGTTCTATTATGATGATTAAGGTAGTCATCTATCTGACTAAAAGGAAATTTCAATTTAGGTACCCTCCCCACTATTGCTTAGCATCTTAGCTAGGGTCATCCTTGTGGATTCCTGGGAATTTCCATAGTGCCAAGTTTCTCAATAGCCCCATATCTTAATCAAGATATCTCTTTCCATGCTCTCCCTCTCTGTTCTTGCTCCATCTTTTCCATTCTGTTTCCTTATGTTCTCTTTTCTTCTCCCCTTCTCCCCTCTCACTCCCCTTTCACCCTCCCTTTTTTTCCCTCCCTCAACTTCCAATTTTCTCAGGAGATCTTGTCTATTTCCCCTTCCCAGGGGATCCATGTGTGTCTCTCTTAGGGTTCTTTTTACCTAGATTCTCTGGGGTTGTGGACTATAACTTGTTATCCTTTGCTTTACATCAAATGTCCACTTATGAGTAAGTTCATAACATATTTATCTTTGTGGGTCTGTCCTACCTCACTCAGGATGGATTTTTTCCTAGTTCCACCCATTTTCCTGCAAATTTCAAGATGTCATTTTTTTTCCTTACCATTGAGTAGTATTCCATTGTGTAAATGTACTAAATTTTCTTTATCCATTCTTTGTTTGAGGAGCATCTAAGTTGTTTCCAGGTGCTGGCTAATATAAATATGAATGGTATGAACACAGTTGAGTAAATGTCCTTGTTGTTATGAGTGTGCATCCTTTGGGTATATGCCCAAGAGAGTAGTATTGCTGGGTATTGAGGTAGATTGATTCCCATTTTATTTATTTATTTATTTATTTTGGGTTTATAAGACAGAGTTTCTCTGTAGCTTTGGAGCCTGTCCTGGAACTAGCTCTTGTAGACCAGGTTGGCCTTAAACTCACAGAGATCCACCTACCTCTACCTCCTGAGTGCTGGGATTAAAAGTGCGCACCACCACTACCTGGCTTAATTCCCAATTTACTGAGAAACTGTCAAACTGATTTCCAAAGTGGCTGCATGAGCTTGCACTCCCACTAGCAATGGAGAAGTGTGAAAAAAAAGATTTTTTTTAAGAAAAAGAAAGAACTATAAAACTATAACTGATTTAGTGATAAGATAAAAAGGTTGCTCATGGATACTAAGTGATCATAAAGTCATATCCACCATGGGTTGGTTATTGTCAAGTCAATACGTTGGACACTCAAAGAGACAACAAGTTTCTCCTGAGGGGATAAGGCCAGATGTGGGCTCTATCACAAAGAAGCATACACTATAAACCATGTAAACATGCAGCCCAGAACATCATGTTATTATGGGTGTACCAGAACTCTTCTTTAACCAATTCCTGTGTCCAATGACAATTTCTTATAATAAGCTGATTAAGGGGGAAATGCCTAAGCTTGGTTAGTAAACAAGTTAGCTTAACATTTTAGATGCAAATTCAAAACTGGGGAGATGTGCTGGCTTCACAGGGGAGGTAGTTTACAGCACAGTAGTGACTGAGAAATTCTCCTTTATGCAAATTTTGCAATGAATTTATTCATCCCTGTGTGAAAACAAAAGCTGCCTGAGAAAACATGTCTATCAGGTTTCCCCTCCCAGGAACAATAAGATTATACTATGAAAATCAATGCTTTGGTTGTAACTAGTTTTTTCCATTGAATTTTCCATTAAATGGGCATTTATAAATTTTAATTCCCTATGTAGAGTCTGTATTAAACAGGGTACCTTGCCTTACCTCTCAGGGGTGCTGGTTTAAAATAAACTAGATGATCACTAGATAACAGATTGATTCGAGCTATTTCTATGTGGTTTTAAACATTCTAAGCATGGTCCTTACCCTGGGAAACAGCTCCTTGGCATTCTAGATTCAACACAGTGCCTTCCTTCTGCCCACCTGCCTGCCTTTGATTTGCATTTCCACCTATCTCTAGGCCTTTAGCCATAAAATTATGGGTTTGGCTGTTGCTCAGCTAAGATGCTGGTCAATAATGCCTCAAGGAACTGGCTTTTCCAGGATCATTTATATTTTAGTAGAAGTCTATTCACGTCAAATAGGTTTAGGACCAAAAGGAATAATTTCAGCTGACTGGATTTAACACATACAGAAGGAGAGCTAATTACCTGATTGTCCTTTGTGTTGTTTTCTCTATTTGGATCAGAAGAATTATACTATCAATTAATATCCCAGAATTTCTAGGTTGTAGATAGCATTACTGATAAGTTTTGAATTATTAAGCCTGAGAAGACAGAGCAAGTGGACACAGGTTTCTTAACCGCATGATCACATTTTCCTCTGAATTTTTATATACTGTTAAACAATATTTTGAAAAAAAAAGTAACTCTCTAAGCCACAATGTAACAACAACGTCTTTTACTTATTGAAAATTGCGTTTATGCCTTTTTCATAATACAAAATATATTGCAAGGCTGCTGTCTCCATTGCAAACAAGTCTATAATGTTCCTTAATGTAACTTTTAGAACATATCTCTGTGGGTTTCTATATGCGTTTCACAGCTACTCACTTTAATACATGAATATTTCCCCCTTAATTTGATGTAGTATAATTTACACTATCATTCTTTCTTTCATTGTAATGAAGGCTTTTCTTTGGCTTTTTTTTCCCCTGCTGTTATTTTATATTCTGCAGTGAGCATTTGGCATGACTTTATTCTGTTGTGGAATTATTTCTGCAGAGTTAAACGTTGGTAATAGAATGTTTAAGTCAAATATATGAACATTTCTGTTTCTTTATTATAGTTATTATCTCTCCATATTTGCTCTCTGAAATTCTTGTAAACTGCGCCACTTAACATGACATCGGATCATTAAGAAGTCACTTTCCTCAGACACAGGGCTTAGTGGGTCGCAGAGCAGATGCATTGCTGACAGTAATTCACTGAACACAGAACTAACATCCAGGTGACAGAAAATCAGGCGCTCGGTTTTGCATAGGGGAACCACTCTCAGTCCCAAGGATGACACACACTTCCTCCCTTCATGCTTTCCTCTATACATAAAATCTTTTTTTACTAAAGTTGTTCCTTAGAAATTTTTTATTCTTCAAAACACTCAAATTTTATTTATCAAGAAACACCCAGGGGCTGGAGAGATGGCTCAGAGGTTAAGAGCACTGACTGCTCTTCCAGAGGTCCTGAGTTCAGTTCCCAGCAACCACGTGGTGGCTCACAGCCATCTATAATGAGATCTGGTGCCCTCTTCTGGCCTGCAAGCATACTTGGAAGGAATGCTGCATACATAATAAATAAATACAAGTTTTTTTTTAAAAAAAAGAAATACCCCTCACACATACACAAAGCACCTTGGTTCTGTGAGATACTGTCATTATTCCACATTTACGTCTTCCAGATTCTGTTACAACTATGGTCAAAGGATTAATATTGCATGACTTTCCTGGAGGGACCAAGACATTCTTGTCTCTCCTGTACTTACGTTTGTGCTGACTTTATGGTGTTAGTCTCAAAGTTGAGATCTTCTGCCCCAGACTGGACTGCTGGGAACACAAATGTGTGCTAGCACTCTATTTCTCCAAATTATTTATCTACTCCAAATTTAATACCTCATGTGTATAATGGGGAGAAGAAACACTCGATGTTTGCTGAAAGAATTACCAATGGATGGGTACTAGGTGGCCAAATTGATAAGCAGTACAAATTACATAAGCAGTACAAAGTTATCTCTTTAACTAAAAACAAATAAGGATTTAAAGTTTTAGGTGGCGATTTAAAGAATTTTTTTGTTATATCCAAAATTTATGAAATAACAAAAGTGGTAAAATTCAAATTTAAAATGTAGCAATTTGGAAAGTTTGTTTTCATTTTTGGGCATATTTAGAGATACATTCTAGTATTTATAACTTTACTAGTTTGTGATATAAAAATAAGTGTTTTGTTTTTTAATAGCATTGTTTTTGGTCCAAATGGTGGATACTTTCTAGCATAGTTCTCTATAAAGTACTATCATGGGCTAGCTGGGGGGACATTCAGGTATTCCATCAATAGCCCTGGTTTGTACAGTATACGCATGACGGTTTCCCAAAAGCCCATTCATATGTTCTATTTCTGACAGTTCTAAGCTCGACACCTTTCAGGTCATTGCAGGCTAAATAACTGCCGCTCTGCCTCATCTGTTCCCAGGTGCTTTCTGTTGTAAGTTTTCTCCAAGTCTGCCTTTGCCCTCTCACATCCAGGCTGCCCTCGAGCTGTGTTAACGTTGAAAATAGAACAGTTCTAAAATGAAATTAAGCAAGAAATTTTACTCTGAAATACCTAACCATTTCCTTGTCTTTCTTACTAAAATAAATTCATTTCATTTACAATTTCCCAGACATAAAAATATAAACAATTTGTATGAGTCGGCTGTACTGTGGTAATCACTTATGCATTTCAATAGCTTACCACACCAAGTGTTTGTTTCCCACGATATTTCATGGTGGCACCACCTGTTCTCTACCCTGTGTGTCCTTTCATTCAAGGACTCAGGACCCAGAAGAAGCACTCACCAGGAATATGGAATATTCACAACAGTGTGTAAAAATAACAAACTAAATTTCATTGAAATAGCCACAATGGCTATTAAAGATTTCTGTTTGACTTTTGTACCTAACTTTGATTACATGTACATGGATAAAGCCCAGAGCTGATGGAACAGATATATCTACCCTAAACAGTAACTACAGCAAGTTCCAAATTAAATGAAGATGATTATGAGTCGCTTTCAGAAGGAGATAAATTTAGAATGACTCCATACAATCTTTTTATAATTCCTTCCTTTTTGTCTTATATCAAACACCCTCGAACATACCTTGTGAAATAGTCTAAGGTCATATACAAATTGATAAAGTATTCCACAGAGAAACAAGACTATCCCTGCCAAATACATGAGTCGATGCATTAAATAATGAAATATTCTGTTTGTTAAACATATGCCACTTAAAATTACCAGCTTGAGTTTAATGACATGATAGAAGCCTTATGATTATTACTTCTATATAGAACATCTATATAACTTTAAAAATAAATGTTTGAGGCGTACTAAGCTCTTTTTTAAAAATTGATTTTTAAGTGAGCTCTACATTTTTCTCTGCTCTCCTCCCTGCCCCTCTCCTTCCTTTCAACGCCCCCCAAGAACTCCATTCTCCCAACTTACTTAGGAGATCTTGTCTTTTTCTACTTTCCATGTAGATTAGATCTATGTATGTCTCTTTTAGTGTCCTCATTGTTGTCTAAATTCTCTGGGATTGTGATTTGTAGGCTGGTTTTCTTTGCTTTATGATTAAAAACCACTTATGAGTGAGTACATGTGATAATTGTCTTTCTGTGTCTGGGTTATCTCACTCAAGATGATGTTTTCTAGCTCTATCCATTTGCCTGCAAAATTCAAATTTACTTGGTATCCCTCAGTAGCGTACAGATACAAGGTCTTATATGGGGGTAGAGAATGTGCTACATCAATATTCTTAAGACAAGCTACATAATGTGTTGGGTTTGAATAATTAAAATTTTCAGTCTACTGTATTTGTTTTCAGTAGGTGAAGGAGGAAATTTCAAGAGAATGTGCAGAAGTAGGAAATAATACATAAGATGATTTTTTGTTTTTTTTTTTTGTATAAACAAGAACAAGAAATGTCTGTGCCACATACATAAGACAATACTTTTATTCTCCATTCAGAATTTAATTTCAGGTAGTGGTAGGTGTTAAGGAAAAAGGATGTTATGTAATGCGGGAGAAGGGACAGTCTATCTTGGCAATTGAAGAAAAGACTCACTGAAAATTGGGACATTTGAACAGAGGTTTGAACAGCAGATCAACTGAGATACGTAGGTGAAGTATGTTCAATGACACAGAATCATTAGCAAATTCAAAGGAGACCCTTCATGTTTTCAGATCCCTGTCTGATAGAGGGGCAAATCCAGTCGCTGTGAGATACTCAACAGTACTCTCTTGTTTTGGGAGGAGAATGGATGGGGGAGACTAACTACCGCTTTGCATGACTGCGTCAGAGGTCAGACACACCCTCATCTTATCATCTAATGATTCAAACTCCATTAGCTAATGAGGCATCTCTGGGACACCTTCCTAATTCTGTGTACCATGCGCTCAGCATTCAGTGAGCATCCCTTTTCGACAGATGTTCTCCCACCACAGTGCAGACTTAGATGCCTGGGCTATCCCCTCAGCCGTCATAGTACGAATTTTCTCACCCCACTGCTGGGAAAGATTTCCCTTTGGGCTTCTGAGCAATCATATTGCAGTCATGTTGCATTTCTTTCAGTTACTGTAATTCTCAGTTCTTTCTGTTTTATACTCTTTCATAATTTTTCTTTTTTCCTTTGTTTAACTTGCTTTCTTTCCTGGGGGGCCCTTGCCGACCACTTAAGTTTTTTTTTCTTATAACTACTTGGGTTGACTGACAGGAGGGTGTAGGAGGAGTCTTGAGGAAGAGTTTGTTTCCTCCCTGACATCCTCCTGTGTAGTCATTTCTGGCTGACTCAGTACATTGGTTGATGAAAAACCTTGCAAGGTGATCTCAGGCAACACGTCTCTTCTGAGCTCTGGAAATCACTGTCCAGTGTTATCCTTTGGGCTGACAGATGGTAATAACTTAATTATCACCATACTTATAGTGTTCTCTGCTCATACTTGTGCAAATGGTTCCTTTATTAATCCCTGGAAATGGCCCTGATGATAGCATTCACTTACTTTTGCTGAAATCACTGCTCTCTTTGCTTTCTCCTCTTCCGAGGCACTTGCACACCCTAATCTTTATCTGGAATGGGCTTTCCTACGTTCCTCATGCAGTGAGCCTCCATTTCATTCTTTAATTTGTTCTAAGATGTCTTTCACTCTCCACAAACCTAAATACAGTAAAACATTTATTCTCAATGATTGAGTACTCTACAACACAGTATTTATGCTAGCATTTGCTTTTCTGTTTTATTTATGTCTCTCCTATCACAACAACTGCTTCCTGTGGCCAGGAAGTTTGTCTTGCCTTGTGCACCATTGGAATAGTACACAGCACATGCGAAAGATAAGGATAGTCTCTGAAACACATTGAATGGCTACTTCGTGCCCTGAGTTGCATTAAATGCTTGATGCAGATAATTCTCACAGTAAATTAATGCATTTGTGTGGGGTTATAATTATTTTTTCAGTTTGACTTAATGTAGACTCAAAAGCAGAAAAAGCTTTGTGGCTTAGGTAGAGGCCCAATAAAAATGCACTCTGCTACCTGAACAATAGACTGTTTTGTTGGGCTATCTAAGGAAATACAAATCTAAACCTCAAATGTAGAAAGCCTAGAGAAAGCCCTCGGTGTTAAATAAATTTTTATTTAACAAATGTGGTATTTAACTTAGCTAGTACCTGAGTCTCATTTTGTATATTTTGAGTTATAATAATCAAGCTTTATTGGTTTATAATTCTCCAAAACATAAGCTATACTGAGCAAAACACAATCTCATGACCTAACGTACTTCTCTACTAGTCCTAGGTTTTTCCCACCCCCAATGTAGGTCAATGGGCACAAGACAACTTTCCATATTGGCCTTGAGAAACTTTTTAGAAAATTGAATAAAATATGACTCAGAGAAAACCATTTCCTACCTGTTGGCTTAAATAGCATATTACATTTGTATAAGTAGAGAGATCCCTTTATTTGCTGTTGTGTTTTAGAGAAACTAACTCCCCTGTTTTCTGAACTTAAACATACCTACCCTAAAAAGAAAAGTTATATAGATTGACTGTATATTTTCCTGTTATGTACTTATAGTAACATTTGCCAAAGCATGTTCTATACAGCACCAATTTCACAGGATGCATTCTCAGTACAGTGGTTACCTGACCAAATAAAAATGGAAACCCTGTACAGGCAAATGCTATCGAATTCACTAAATGCTTGAGAACATTGCCTATTGTGAAAAATCCTGTGTTGTAGGAGGCCTCTTGTTTTGTTCCTAACTGCTAAGCCCCAAAATAACCAAATAGGAACTGTATTAATTAAATCACTGCTTGGCTCATTAGCTCCAGCTTCTTATTGGCTAACTCTTATATTAATTTAACCCATTTCGATTAATCTGTATATAGCCACGTGGCTGTGGCTTACCCCGTAATGTTCCCAGCATCTGTCTCTGGCAGGCTCCATGGCTTCTTTCTGACGCCAGCCTTCTCCCAGCATAAAGCCTAACTTTTCCTGCCTATTTCTGTTCTGCCCTTGCTATAGGCTCAAAGCAGTTCTTTATTCCTTAACCAATAAAAGCAACACATAGACAGAAGAACATCCCACACAAAGCCTGAACTGAAGAAAACCTCTTAATCTTTTTTTCAGACAAGATTTATAGCTTCTCTGAGATCCTTAAAAAAAATCACAAAAATTCATTGAACATTCCTAGGGACATACAGCTATAAGATTTAAGTCTTTATTTATTGGAATGTTGTTGTTTTAAATGTGAGAGAACAGGGCTTGAACTCAAAGTAACACATGATAAATCGCAAGCAATATCCTTTGTCACTGAAGAAATAAATTATTGTGTACATTTTTGTCACTCCTACTGTTTCTCTTCACCCTGCAGTATTTGTGAATTCTGTTTCTATCACAGCTGCCCTTAATACGTTTTCCACATATAATAGAGGTATTCTTCTGTATAAAATGTGGAAGTAGATTGATTACTTGTGGTAACGATGACAGTTACCCTTGTATTATAAGCTAAGAATTGCCATTTTCAATTGCTAAACAAAGTTATCTCTGCTGATAGAGCACTCTGGATTTCTTCATTTATCATATGAAGAAAATCTGAGCAAAATAAAAGCGAAGAACAGCGAACCATCATTGTCAGCTATAAAACATTTAAATACAATGCCAATTGCTGAATTCAGAAGTAAAAGGATTTATTAAATGAGAGACTTAAGTTTAGTCTAGAAAATTTTAACGTGGTGATTCTAACTATGAAAGTTTACTCTAAACTTTCTAGTGCATAGATCATTTAAACTGCCCTTTCAGTATATCATACTGGTTTCCTTTTTTCCTTTCCCCAACCAAGTGCTGCATGCAGCTGTTTCCTATGTGGGATGTGGAAAGGACATTCTTATTACAGATAGGCAAACAGATGTAGGTCCTTTGAGTGTCCCTCATTCCTATTGCTTTGTAAGCTCTCAGTAGCTGCACCTGTGCCAAGTGACCGTGCTTTCAGGATGTAGAAACAGACACTATTATGCTTGTCATGTGTTTGCTATACAGAAGCCTGTTTGGCTTTATGTAACTTTTCTACACATGAGAAGACTGTGTATACTAAATTGTCTTTAGGTTATTAATTGAATCGCGTACCTTCTTAATTTGAATAGAGGTGATTTGAAAGAATAGCCAAAGCTTTTTTAGGTATAGAACATTATTTTTCCCTTTTGCCACAGATGAAATATCTTCAGTTCTTGAGTTGATGAGCACATTCCCTGCTGAGTCACAAGACCATCCTGGCAGGATTCTGCTTTGGCACAATTTTATTAGAGAGATAAAATCTTGATCAAAGTGTAGAAGTGAATTCTATGCAAGTTTACGTTTCTAGGGGCTTGGGGAATGGAATTTCTGTTATTGCTGTAAGAGTGGAAATTGACTGAGAACTCAGTATAGGAAGGAAAATATCATCATCTATAAAATACTTTGAAATAAAGATATTTCATGTATTGTATAGATTATAAAATTATCACTTGGGAACAATTCCCCAAGAAGAAAAGTATGTTGTTAATGTTCAGTTTTATAAATATTTTTTAAAGTAGTAGATTCTAGATGTTTTAAGTTGCTTTGGTGTGGGGCTGTATCCTTTTATGAAAGTAGTCAGCATGATCTGGATTCTGGAAGTGGAGGGATTCACAGAGAGTCTAGTCTATCATTTTCTTCATTTAAACCCTTGTCAATGAATTATCTGTTAATCCCCATGTTCACATGGAAATTGCTCTGTCCTTGTTTGTTTCCCAAAAAGCAAAGACACAGGTGTCACAGGTAGTGAAAATATACCTGGTAATGAGAATTCCATGTGGGAGCTATGGTTAGTAAAGGATGTGTTACACCCCACAGAATGCTACTGAAAAGTATTCACCTAGAGTTAAAATTTTAAGTGTGTGTGTGTGTGTGCGCGCGCGCATGTGTACCATCAAAGTCAAAAGATGATTATTGGCCACGAGGAAGCAGTTTTAAAGGACAAAGAGAGGGTAAGGTGATTATGTGGTGAGCAAACAGAAAGGTTGTTGAAAGAGAATCATCCAGAGGGGACAGCGGATACAGAGGAGCACTGTGGGTAACATGAACAAATAAAAATAAAGTAGTTGTATAAAAATGCCATAGCAAAACAGATTACTTAGAATGTTAATTAATTTTAAATGTGAAGGGAAGCTGCTGAAAGTTTTTAGATGCAGTAACAGTCTGGTCTCACTGAAGTTTTAAATAATTCTGACTCTGATATATAGGTTCGAAGAAAGTAGCATCTGTACAGATGTTGATGTAAGAATTGTCAGGAGTCAGACAATGTTAGCAGAGGAGATGTGATTCCCTTAGATCCCAGGTGACAGGGATGACCAGATTTGTCATTAGATTGTCGTTAAGAACAAAAAGTCAAAAGTGAACCATGGTGTTTGATTTGAACACCTGGGTGAATACTTGTGTCCATTGCTGATATGACAAAAATGTGAGGAATCCTAGATTCGAAAGTAAGTCGAGAATTAGATTTTGTGTGTTAAGCTTGCTATGCCCATGAGACTTCAAAGACCGCAGAACAAATTAGTTTTTTAAATCAAGATAGAAGTTGGGGCCAGACATTTCAAAAATACAAAATTAAGAGTGTATTGATTATAAACAAGATAAACGGAACCACAAAGGGAAGAAGTGTGTGTAAGAGAGAAGAGAAGCAATGAAGACTAGGAGATACATCGTTGGAGGGGTGACTTTGCCACAAAAGAATAAAGAACTCTGACAAAGGAAGGAAGGTAGGTCAGTGGGGTGTTCTGTCTGAAGACATCGTTTCCAGGGAACGATGATTGTATACACAATATAGAAGAAGATAATGGGCACATATAAAACGATCAGTTGCACAACATGAGAATCAGTGATTTTAGGGAAGTGGCAATGATAAAGACCTGTTTTTGACAAAAAAGGTGGAAAGTAAAAAATATTAATTCCCAAGATAATTCCACTGCAGGGGAAGGAAGAGGAAAAAATGAGCTGCTGAAGAATGAAGATTAAAGAATTTATGTAATTTATGAACTAGTCTAATATTCATATATTATTAATAATCATATGAAGGGGTGAGGCCAGAGGAAAACTGAAGTAACTGAAGAGGTGAGGGTTGTTACCCTCCCAAACATGGAGGCCTTGGCTCACAGCCACTGTGAGCGTGAGGTCCAAGCAATAAGTGCCATTTCTGTTGGACTGCAACTTGTTGAGCTGGAGTGATGGAAGAGTTCTTTTCAAATTGATTCTATTTTCTCCCAATGAAATATTGAGGACATTTGGTTAGAGAAGGGATTTGATAACTGTAGAGACAGAAAAAGATAACAGATTATTAGTTCAGAGAGAGACTCTTGGAATTGAGGAAGTGCAAGCTGATGCCAGGGCCGTGTTAAGAACTTATTGTTGATTTCTCATTCTTGAGTTAAAGCCAGCGAGACTGGATGCTTTTGTGCTGACCGTATTTATCTTTACAGGAACGTATCCAGACAAATCAGTCTTGTCAAACTGAAGCTTGTCCCGACAATGTTGAAATCTCAAGGTATGAAGTCGAGAGCGAGTGAGCGAAAAAGAACATAAGAACCCACTTGATGGAAATGCACAGCCGGAAGCTGACAGGACCAGCGGCACCTTTAGACACTTTCTATTTTCGACTTCATCTCTCTGAATTCCCTCTCTGCACTGTTTTCTCTTTACGCTGGTTGATGAACAGCGAGGCACACCTGTCAAACGTGAGATCCCAGCCCCTCCTGATTGCCCGGTGTCCTCATGGAGTCTTCCTTTTCAAATTGTCAAGACGTACTTATGCCTCAAGGAACTCTAAATTCCCCTCTTAACCTTTCTACCTTGTGTGCTCTCTCCCCCCTTCTCCTCCTAGTTCCGCTCCCTGTCTTAACATGACAATCAGGTTCCAAAATACAGTGGCTCAAATAAGTAAGAAGGCTATTTTTCTCCAGAGCAAAAAGTTCAGGGTTTTTGACTACACATGTTTATTAATAATAAGTTAAAAACCATATATTTATCAGGAAGACACAAAGAAACGCCATCCCTGCATCTGCCTAGCCCAAGAACAGAACAAAACAAAACACCATCCAAAGTATAAGCAAAAGAAGGGTCATACCTAAATATAATAAAAGCTATTTACAGCAAACCGACAGCTAACATCAAAGTAAAAGGAGAGAAACTTAAAGCCATCCCACTAAAATCAGGAACACGACAAGGCTGTCCACTCTCTCCATACCTCTTCAATATAGTGCTTAAGTTTTAGCAATAGCAATAAGACAACATAAGGGGATCAAGGGGATTAGAATTGGAAAGGAAGAGGTTAAACTTTCATTATTTGCAGATGCTATGATAGTGTACATAAGAGATCCCTCCCAAAAAAAGATTTACTTTGTACTGATTGTGGGAACAACTTCCTTTTTATGTCGAAAGCACCATTTTAATTGTAAAAAACCTTCCACAATTAATGAAAAACATCAGTCTACAGATTCAGAAAATTTTCTGAATTAAGCAGTGTTAATAATCACCCATGAGCATTTCAGGTTTTATTTTCATCCTCCCCCCCCCCCCGACACTGGTGAAGAGCACTCGTTGCTCTTTCACTTTTGTTGAATGATTTAATTGAGCTATATATTTTTTCTCTGCTCCCCTCCCTTCCTCTCCCCTCCCCTTCTACCCTCTACTATTTTCCCCATGCTCCCAATTTACTCAGATCTTGTCTTTTTCTATTTCCCATGTAGATTAGATCTATGTTTGTCTCTATCAGGGTAATTTTTTTTGTCTAGTTTCTCTGGTTTTGTGAATTATAGGCTAAATTTTCTTTACTTTATGTCTAAAAGCAACTTATAAGTGAGTACATATATTTGTCTTTCTGGGTCTGGATTACCACACTCAATATGTTTCCTAGATCCACCTGTTTGCCTGCAAATTTCATGATGTAATTATTCTTTTCTACTGTGTATTACTACATTGTGTAAATATACCACATTTTTCATATCCATTCTTTGGTCAAGGTGCATTTAGATTGTTTCCAGGTTCTGTCTATGACAAATAATGTTGCTATGAACATGCCTGAGCAAATGCCCTTGTGGTATGATTGAACATCCTTTGGGGTATATACCCAAAAGTGGTATTGTTGGGTGTCGAGGAAGGTTGCTTCCTAATTTTCTGAGAAATTTCCATACTGATTTCTAAAGCAGCTGCACCAGTATGCACTCCCACCAGCAATGGAGGAATGTTCTTCTTACTCCATATCTTCTCCAACATAACTTGTCATCAGTGTTTTTGATCTTGGCCATTCTTACAAGTGTAAGATGGAATCTCAGTTGTTTCGACTTGCATTTCTCTGATGACTAAGAATGTTAAAGATTTCCTCAAATGTCTTTCAGCCATTTTAGATTTGTTTGTTGAGAATTCTGTTTAGGTCTGCACCCCATTTATTTATTGGATTATTTGTTCTTTTGATGACAAGTCTCTTGAGTTCTTTGTATATTTTGGAGATCAGATCTCTGTCTGATGTGGGGTTGGTGAAGATATTTTCCCATTCTGTAGGCTGTCATTTTGTCTTATTGACCATTTCCTTCACTTTACAGAAGCTTCTCAGTTTCGGGAGGTCACATATATTAATTGTTTTTCTCAGTGTCTGTGCTACTGGGGTTATATTTAGGATGTGGTCTCCTGTGCCAAATGCCTTCAAGTGTATTTCTCACTTTCTCTTCTTTGAAGTTCAGTGTGGTTGGTTTTATGTTGAAGTCTTTGATCCATTTGAATTTGAGTTTTGTGCATATGTATATATGTGTAAATATGTATAGCTAGGAAATAATTTCTTCTGATGACTGTTTAGGTATACATTAGAAACATTTTGAGAGAGAATTCCTACTGTGTGTAGTACTTAATAACTAGCAAATGATAGTTCACTACACACTGGCAGGTAAAGGATTTTAAATCTTACTGTTAAAAGAAGGAAGTATCAGTACACTAAGAAAGAAGTGGAGATTTGGACAGATGGAGAGAGAATACCCAAAGATATGCCTCTTGAAGAGACCAGTAGGGAACCTGAGGTACCTCTCTGCAACCTTGGCAGGTGCACATGTTTTATGATGTTATAAAGACAGACTTGTTCTAATTGTAAAACTTTATTTGTAATGACTAATTGTATATATTAATGCTACATTGATAAACATGAAATAGCAACCAAATCGTGTTAATAGTGGAACTGATTAGACTACTTTGTAAGCCTCATGCTATAAAATTACATGTATGCAAACATGACCCAGAATTTCACTTGTATGCATATGTCCAATGGAAGTAACCTTTCTCTTTCATGAGAAGATATAAAGAATTGTTCATCAAAGCATGATTTTTAGTGCTACAAAGTTTGAAGCTACCGAATTAGTCACTGAAAGAATAAGTTAATAAACTGGTGTACTTGTACAGTATTATATTCTTGTATACCTTGATATTAAGTAATGTATAACAGCATGGACAATCTAAATAGAATGTTCAATGAAAATATTTCAGGCATAAAAGTGCATTTATTTTTTCTATTCAAATAAATCTCAAATATATTGGGTTAATAATCTCTTGATGGCAGAGGATATGGTAAGCTTAGAGATCGTGGTTAGGAAGGGGTACAAAAGGCACAAGCGCACCTGGCATATTGGTGATGATCTGCTTCTTGATTGGAATATGGCAGGCTGAACAGATGCAATTTGTGAAAATGCACAGACCTCTGTATGTTACTTCAATAAAGACTAGTGAATATCATCAAAGTATGAGGCTCTGTAATCAGAAAAAGCAACATAAATCTGGAAATGCACTATTTTGAATTTTTCTAAATAACGTAGATGCTTTGCTGATTTTTTGACTTTTTGTCAACATAGGACCACAGCACAGGGCAAAGCATGAATGTACATTGTATTGCCCTCCACTCCCTAGCACTGTGGAATAAGGCGACAATGAATCAGAAGGGACAGTTCCCCAGAAAGATTACTGTAATGATGTGCACTTCTGTCCCAGTGCCTGGCGAAATAACTCTTCAACTGCGCTGAAGATTTTGAGAAACTGTTCATTAAACTGCAAGGAGAACGACACAAAGATCCACCGAAAAGAAAATAAATAGTTCTTCCATGTATCATTCCTTCCTCAGAGAGAAGACGTGGAGATTAATGAGATTATAGTGGAGGAAATTGTTCTGTTCTTCTCACTCCAAACCATCCATAAACCAACTAATTGAAAAACGTATTTGATGTGTTCCAAAGGCTTTTTTCTTTCTTCCTAGGAAGAAAGTGAATTTGTAGTCCTTTCAAGATGTATGTGACTTTGGACATACTTAGAAAACCTACTTCATGACAACGCAAGTAAGTGTTACTTTGCAATCAGGAATTGCTGAATTTAATAGTGAAAAATCTTGAATTCAATAGTTTCTAGAAAATGAGCAATCTGCATGGTTTTTGGGTTCTTTCTCAGAAACAGGTTTTTTTTTCCTGGTCTTTTTCAATTGGGATGCTTTCATTTGTCTGGTTCTTGCCACTTGGCAAGGGGTTCATGTTTCTGCCCAACTTAACTTATTTGGCTCCTTCTTGGAAAAATCTAACAAAATCTTGCTTTCTTTATTCATGTGTGTTATTCATGTGATTTATATCCCTATTAAAGAGAAAGCATATGTCAGCATTCAAACAGCTAAAAGAACTAACTATCGAGCAACCCAATTGTGATGTGTGTATGCATGCATGTATGTATGTATGTATGTATGTGTCTATCCATCTATCTATCTATCTATCTATCTATCTATCTATCTATCTATCTATCTATCATCTATCTATCTATCTATCTATCTATCTATCTATCTATCTATCATCAATCAATTTATCATTATGTGTATACACATATTTTTATTATAATTAAGAATTAAATAAGAGTTATTTAGTAAAAAGCTTATTTGCGAATACTAAAAGCAGATATGAGTGTATTCACATCAGTTAGCTGAAGGCCCACAGAGATAACATTTGTAAATTACCTTTTAGAAGAATCTTGGGGAATACTCTATTTACTGCCTCAAGGTTCATGCAATATGTATTGTTACATATTAAAAAAACACTAAACTTGATTTTCTGAAAAATTTCTATATTCATTCAGGGATGTTTCTGGTTTTTTTTTCAAATACCAGATGATGAAATGAGATTATTCTATTTGGGACAAAAACAAAGACTGTTCATCAAAATGAGCAGAAGCAAAAAGGAAACATTAACAAACAAACAAACAAAATGATAGAAAGTAGAAGACTCTGCCACAGCAGCTGCTTGAACTCTAACCCTGGCTCCACAAGTTGATCCTGTTCCAGGGGAATAAGAGCTGAGGCAGAGAATTCTTTATTGGCACCTGCTCTGCCAGTACACACATCTCAGGCAAGCAGTACTCTTTTTCCGATGCTACTGTACAAGATTTCTAGAAACTGGGTAGTAACTTAGTCTTTTAAAAATTTGAAGGCCAGTGTTTGAACCAAGGTATGAGCTGGGATAGCCTTACTCTGCAGAGCCTTGGGAGGAAGTGTTTTTTGCTCCTGACAGATTTTTGATAGCCCAGTAGTTCAGTTCGGCAATCAGAACTTCTGGGTGAACTCCCTGTCTCTGCCTGAGTGAGTGTATTGACTTCTCTGTGTATTAAAATGCCTCTGGGACTTCTCTGTGATGGCATTTAGGACCACTGAATAATTCAGGGCAAACTCCTCCTCAAGATCCACAACAAAGTCATGTGTATATGTGTCAAAGCCCTCTTTCTAAATGAGATAAACCCATAATTCTGGCTATAAGGGCATGCATCAGGACATTAACACTTCTTCCCCACTCCTTTCCTCCATTCTCCTTCCTTCCTTCCTCCCTCCCTCCCTCCCTCCCTCCCTCCCTCCCTCCCTCCCTCCCTTTCTTCTTTCCTTCCTTCCTTCTTTCCTTCTGTTTTTAGAAAATGGCTTTAAATTTAAAAGCACAATGAAGAAAACCATTGTTTTGTTGAACTTGCTTTCTAATTTGGCCTTTAGAGTATTTGATATGTAATCAGCAACAGGACTGATGACACAGAAAGATGCAGGATGTCATATCAATTTGTCTATTTGATGAGAGGAAGCCACTATCCAATAATAATCGATTAACAACTCAGGATTGTGGCCTGTTGCCATTATTTATTCACAAAATTAGACAGACAGACAGTCAGACAGAGAACTCTGTATGTGTGTCTGTGTGTGTGTGTGTAAGTTAGAGGTTGACAATGGGTGTCTTACTCAATCACTCTCTATTTTATTGGTGACATAGTTTTCTCATTCACTCTGGAGAGCACTGATTCATCTAGCCTGACAGGCCAGATAGCCTGGGGACGTTTTTGTCTCTCCCTCCCTAGAACCGGGATTACAGAGGTATGATGTCATGCTTGGAGTTTACTGGGATCCAAAGTCAAGACTTCATGCTTGCACAGCAAGTACTTTACTGACTGAATCACAGAATCCTTAATATTTTAAAAAATTATTACCAATATTAAATTAAATATGATGTTTTATGGTCAATAAATTTTTATAATACTGGAATGTAAAAATAAAAATTATGGATATGCAATAGTAAATGAAGTTACAACACAGCACCCTCTCTAAAACAGGGAATAAACTAAAGAAAGTTCTTAAAGATACTTTGTCAGTTCTCATCTTCAGTCTTTTTTAAATCAATTCATGCATTTACAGTATGACCTCAGATGATGTTATTGCTCTAAAGAAATGAAGACATGCTTGGGTTTTGCTTCTGCTCCCAGTAAATTCTATCACTAGCCTACAAAGACTACCAACATGAAAAACTTCTCAGAATGTCATTACTCTAAGAATCAATAACTATCTGAACCCAACATACATTTTTCATAGTATTAAACATGTTATTTGTTTTCAGATAATACACAAATACATGGTTTTAAATAAAATGAAATGTGGGTTGTTTTTCCCTAATGAATAACTTCTTTTGGAAACGAAGATAATAAAAAAAAAAGTCAGAGCAAGCTCTAGCTACTCATGGAAGAATTCTTCAATTTACAAAATAAAAAGGCGAAGTTCAATGAGAAGAATAATGAGAAAAATATATGTGTCAGTGACAAAGGGATGAATAACAACTTCTACCCTATCTCATAATACATACACACACACACACACACACACACACACACACACACACACACGACAGAAACAGAGAGAGTGAGTGAGCATTGTTAAATCACCGTAATTATCCCCTATTCAATGTCGTGTATACATTACTAATTACTGCTAAAACTGTACTTTGATAACTCTATATGCAGATATAACTTGACTGTATGAACATTTACCTCATGTGGGGCCTTTGCTGTTGCTTTTTGCTCTTCTACCCTTTCATCAACAGGCAGTGAAGAACTTTGAGACAAAAGAAGTGGATTGGTTTAATTGAAAGGTTAACAGCATAGGTCTTAGGAGCATATCGAAAAGAGAGAAAGAAGCACATATCCTAGACACTTTGCTAACTGTTCCTACAAAAAAGCATCAACAAATGGGTTCAGCACTCATATTAACACTGTCCAAAAAATGATTTGCACTGCAAGCTTAAATAGTTTAAATTTATTGTCTAAGAGTTACATAAATTTATTTATACTGAGAGGGGCAGAGAAAGATAGCCTTTAAAAATGCTATTGGATTTTGCTCATGAAACAGTATCACTGATGAAAACATATATAGAGATGGCAACAAGATTTGACTCAAGCTGGTGTTTCCCCTCATCTGGCTGAGTCACTTTTGCTCCTCTGGTATAGAGGCTTGAGTAGTCAGGGAGAAATGTGCCCAGTGACAGCATGCAACTACAGATATCCTCCATTCCACTGGTCTTCTGGACAGGCTTCTTTCCACCTACCTGAAATAAGCACTCTGAGGCTTAATATTAATTGCATACTCTTTGGCCTATTAGCTCACGCTTCTTATTAACTAACTCTTACATTGTAAACTAATCCATTTCTTTTAATTTGTGTATCACCATGAAGCTGTGGCATATTGGTAAGCTTCTGGTGTCTTTCTCCTTTGGCAGCTACATGACATCTCCCTGACTCCACCTACTTACTCTACCTATCTCTGTTCAGATTTCCTGCCTTCCTTTACTCTGTTAAGCCATTGGCCAATAAAAACAACACATATGCAGAAGGACATCCCACATTATCAACACCTGGCCACTTTAGTAGCCTTCTGCTCCTGACAGCAGACCCAGGTTTCTAAGCATGTGAGTTGCCGTAGATGGTGCCTGTGTGAGGTGAGGTATGATTCTCACAGAGGCGTAGTCTTTGGACCTAGCTCTTATCCCCAGAGTGAGAGCAACAAGTGCTAGAGTCGTCCAGATGGAGAAAACTGGGATTCCCCAGCCCACAACAGCAACAAGAACCACAGCTGCTAGATCTAGGGCGCTGCTGCTTCTGCCGTGTCATTAATGAGGTCCCAGCCAGCCTGTCTCTGATGTTTTTGGTTTCTGTCATGACACTTCTCCAGTGTTCTGTGGCCATTGTCCCACCTCTAACTCTTGTCACCTGTGGTTCCTGAGTCTGCATGTCTTCTGTAACTGTCATAGCCACCCTACTGGTACCATTCCTGCCACTTTCTTGATGTTATTAGATGAGCTTACTCTGTAAAATACAGGCATAGAATGAAGGAAGACAAATCTCCACTTGTCTTTGGGTGTACCACTGCATCCTAGTGGGGATGGTGGCAGAGGGGGAGCACCTATCAGCTGGCTCACAATGTGAGCTAAATGCTCAGCTTCATAGTCAGGAAACTTGCTTCTACACCAATTCTATTAGGCCATTATACAAATTAAGGTTTACTGCTTATTCTGACCATTGAACCGTCTCTTTTGCCTTAATTCACAACAGGCCCTCTGCCAGATCACTCGGAACAGGACAGTACCCCTGTTCTGTCTCTAATAGAAATGGTTCCAGGGAAAGTCTAGTGCAGGCTGTTTGTAAAAGCCATGGCTGAGATTGCACCTTCAGAAGCGTGAGCAAGCAGCTGAGATTTCCATGCTGCTTTGTCAAGACATCTGTGGAGTGTTCACAGTAGCCACTGCTGGTTCTGAGGCTTTGAAGCTGGCTGCTTGGCTGCAACCCATTCATTCAGGAAGATACGGTGAGTCTAACTGCTGCCAGGGAGTCAATGCCCCCCATTTCCCTCCCTGCTTACTTACAGGAAGAAAAAAGCATCACCAAGTGGGCATACAGTTAAAACTCATCGCTATCAGTGAGAGTACTTCTTAAACAGAATTTAATGCTGAGTCAACAATGTTCAACACCTACCCAAAATGCAGGCATGAGGTTCTTCCTTCTGTCTCACTGGTCATTCAGTGTAATGAACCTTGGAAGTTGAACACATGGGAGTGTGTATGACGTGAGAGGAACAGGATGGTGTCAGATTTGTGTGGCATCTTCTGGAGCCTTTCTGATCTCTTCTGGATGTGGCTACATTGTGTTCCATCAGCCTGATAATGGCTTCTTCATATGTAGTGGAAAGGTACTTTCCAAATGCCTTTGCTTCCTAGTGCGACAATCAAGTCTTTAGTCTGTTAGTCTCCTGGATTTGCCCCTGGGTTTTCTTCTTTTCCCTCAGAAGCATACAGGGCAGTTTCATAGGCTTTCTTCCATGTACTCATGAGATGCAGGCAACCTATGGGAATCTGTACCTTAAGACACACAGAAAACAAAGGAGGCTTTGTCTTTATCTCAATTTATTTTATTCAAATTAAGGTTTCTAAATTTTTGTTGAGTTATTAATTAAATTTTAAATATATATACTGTATTTACATGTACTTGATGATGTCTCCCCCGCTATCTCTCAAGTACATGGCCTTTTTTCCTTAAATGTGCATGCGTGCACAGACAGACGCACGCACACACACACACACACACACACACACACACGCACACCACTGACTCATTCATTATAACGCATAAGTACATGTTTAGGGATGTCTACTTGGTCTTGTTATCTAATAATGAGTGCATTTGTTTTTTGAGACAAGGTCTCACTATAAAACCCATATGAGTTTTGAACTTAAAATCCTCCTGCCTGTTTCCCAAGTTTTGGGATCAGAGTTATGCTTCAGACGCCTGGCATCACTCGGGTTATTCTGGTGTAGCTTCTCCTGGGCTTGCTTGCGGATACTGTGTAACTGATTTCTAGAGTATTCAATTTCCTTCAAACATAGCACAACTCCCCTTCCTAGAATTTGGGCAATGAGAAATGATTATGAAGGTGTGTGTTTATTTACTTTTGTCTGAACCGAAACCTTACCACTTCAAGCTTCTTAATTGATGAGTATCTCCCTAAAATAAAATTCTTGTATAGAAGCCATTAAGGGGTTATCCTAATTTCAAAATGGCAGCTCAGAATAAATACTGCTTTCTTCTCACAAAGCTCCACTTTCAAACCCATGGTCTGCTGCAGAAAGCATTAGACTGTCTCTTCTTTTCCTTCCGTGCTATGACACCCGAATCCTCTCTCTGACTCTCATTTAGTCAGCCTTAGATTGACTAGAAGGAACGTCACATGAACAGTATAAAAGAAAAAAGATACACTTAAATAATTCAAATTGTACTGTTTTCCTTTCAACATTGAAGACACCCACCACTAAGACAATCTGCTGGCTATCAGAGGTTTTGGAGTGATTGTTGGTGTTAATCATGAGCTTTTGACACCAGGAAAGCAGAGAAGGTTTAGCTATGTGAGTTATGGATACTTTCAGCCTGAATTGGGTTTCTTCTGGTAATCTTAAGGAGTTTGCTAAGTTGCCCCTGAGAAATACTTTAAAACTGAAAATAGATATACTGTTGGGCTGGGTTTGTACAATAAGTGTGATCCTGTGGTTGAAGGGATAGGAAGGTTTCCACCTCCCACCGTCTCTCACAATAGTAGATATTGACCCCAGGGCCCTGTGCATGCTCAATGGGTATTTCTAGCATTCAGCTACACCATCAGTCCTTTTCCAAAACCTGAGACATATTCCTACTAAGCTACTACCACTAAACCTGGCTTTTTCTTTTTTTAACATCATGTGTTTCTTTTTTATCCTTTTTTCTAAGCATTAAGCTCTTTATTATATTTGAGATCATAAACACAATATTGGAAACATGACTTTCAGTAGGAATTACCCAATTTAGTGTTTATATGACTGTTCCCGTATTTTCCTGAGTCAATTTTTATTCTAACCTTCTTCCATATGGCGCTCTTATTTTCTGTTTCCTTGGAAGGTAATCAAGTTGCAATGGACAACAGACTATCAGGGAAAGAAAATCTGTTATATTCCCAATGTGTTTTTATTAATACTTCTTTTTGAAAATAAGTGTGGGCCATCAATTTTCAGTTAAATTTTGTCTCATTTCTGACTTTGACAGCACCTCATTTTTGTCTTTGTAGATTCCAAAGAAGGGAGTAGCAGTATGATCCATCAGCACTGACTGATAGGCTTTAAATACATTTTAGTAGCTCAAGTATCATTTTTGCTGATTTTATTTTTTTTAATTATTTTATTGGTGTTTTAGCCTGTATGTAAATTTGTGTGAGGGTGCTGGATCCTGGAGTTACAGATAGTTGTGAGCTGCCATATGGGTGCTGGGAATAGAACCCAGGTCCTCCAGAAGAGCAGTAAGTGCTCTTAACCACTGAGCCATCTCTCCGGTTCTGATTTTAATTTTTTAAAAATGGCTCAGGCTGCATTTAGAAACTTCCCACAAGAGACTGGTATGATCAGTGGTCAGGAAGAACATTCGAGTTTAGTGGCCAGAAAGTCTATTGTTCTCATGCTTAGATTAAAAAGAAAAACTAACAGAGAAAGAATACACACTGAAACCAGCAACAGTCGAGTCCTGAACACACCAAACCCAACCTTCTACATGCCCTCTCCCAGAGGTGTGACAATGGATAGAACTTCTTTCTCATAGCAGTGTTTAACAACATGAACAAGGTACCAAGAAACAGTGATGCTCACCTAAGCCTTGGTGTTCAGATATGTTATTGTAAGCCATATTCCAGGCCCTCTGCAGGTCATACAAACTCTAAGACCAAAGTGCTGTGGAATGTTCTTCTGTGTAAGAAGTGGCTGCTCATTTGTTTCTTGGCTGCCCAGAAGTAATCACAGAGAAACTATATTAATTTCAACACTGTCCAGCCAATGACTCTAGTGTATTCCCAGATAGTTCTTACATCTTAAATTAACCCATTTCTATTAATCTGTCACAATGAGGCTGTGGCCTATCATTGGCATCTTCTTGACTCTGATTGCTCTCTATCTTTGTTCTGATTTCCCACCTGACTTTGCTCTGCCAAATCATTGGCTGAAACAGCTTCTTTATTAACCAATGGTAATAAAACATTTGATTGTATACAGAGGGGAATTCCACAGCACTTTTGTGGATGTGTTGCTTTTCTTGGTTGAGGAATAAAGCTGTTTGGGTCAAGGGCTTAGCAGAGTAAAGCCAGGTGGGAATTTCAAGCAGAGATAGAGGAGGAAAGAAGGTAGTCAGGTAGACACCATGTAGATGCTGAAGGAGGAAGATGCCAGAACATTACCAGTAGGCCACAGCCTAGTGTTGATATATAGATGAATAGAAATTGATTAATTTAAGATCTACAAGTTACTTGAAAAGAAGCCTGAGCTAATAGGCCAAAAAGTGTTGTAATTAAGATAGTTTCTGTGTGATTATTCGGCTCTGAGCAGCAGGGAAAACCAACGCACAGTCTTCACCTACACCAAAGGGCTTTCCCATAAATCACACTCTTAGCAAAAAGACCTGGGAGGATTTATTGGCCTAGATTTACCAGTAAGGTCTAGGCACTGGTCTCAGGAGAGGGTCAGAGGCCAGAACTGTCTTTGGAACACACAGGATCTGAACCTATATACCTACCAAGTTAACCTGTGTCTAGCCAGGAACCAGGAAGAAAACAGTTTTGGCTTTGCAGGCTATATGAGTTCAATTGTTACTCAGTCATACCATTTTATTTCCAAAACAGTCACAGCCAACACATAAATGGAAATCTAGGACAGTGTTCAAAGACTATTTTATTTACCAAAACAGATGGGATATCAGACTGACCAGTAGGCAAAATTTGCCATCTCTAAGCCTACAATATGTAATATAAAAATTGAATGTTAGAAATTTGGGAATTCTGTTTTACTGTTTTGATAGCCTTGTTTTATGTTTGTTTCTTTGTGTAAAAACAAAAGATAAAACATCACCAGGATTTTTCTCCTTACATAGGAAAGAGCTTGTAAATAAAAAAAGAAATCAAAAATGATATATAGTTACATATCTATTGTACTCTTCTCTGTCACATTTTTCTGTTACTTATACAAATGAATTTGTTTTCCTCTTTATATACATGAAGTAATTAAAAATGAGGGTTAAAAGGAATAAAATAGCTTGCATGGATAAAAATTCAGATTGTTGGTAGTGAAAGAGACAAGATTCCAGTCAATACTGCAATACTGATAATTATGTCAAATGATCATTTACTTCCGTGAGAGATCCTTATTCTCATTTCAATTTTCCTCCAAGAGATAATCATGTTTTCAGGTTCAATAGAACATGCAAAATTTTGAAACTATTAAATACTTTCATTATTGTTTAGTTGTGTTTTCAGACCATAAACCACCAGAGAAAAATATATTACTTTGCTTTATTTTCTAGGTAGAATTGAGAAATCACAGCCTGAGACTTGTCAATCTTTGTCTTGTACAACAGATGCAATTCTGTAGACAAGAATCTGTATCTGAGAGAAATAGCTTGATATAAAGGGTTTCAAACTCCAGCCTTGGGAAATATGGGCAGGGGTCGAATTCCAAGCTTCTAGCTCTTCTTCTAATAGCCCTGGACCAAGAGAACATTTTAACTCTACTGACATTCAACTTTCTCCTCTGTAACACAGATTATGTTTTCCTTATAAGTCTGTGAAAGGATTTATTTAAATCAGCTCATACTTGAAAGTGGGTATCCATACAATAAAATCAGTTAATTACTGGGCATTTAGTAAGTACTTGGCATAATGTTAATGTATCTTGCATGGATTTTCTTATTTAATCTTCTCCATCCAACTTAGCAGACTCTATTGCTTGCTTCGTTATCATTTTCCTTTAGGAAAAATGTTCAGCTCACCGAGGAATTGAACCTGTCTGTCAGCTTGTAATCCAGCTCTTAGCAGGACATTCAGTAAGTCACTTTTCCAGAGCAAATCAGTAGACTAGAATTTTCCTATGATCACTTTGTTCTATTTTTTTCTTTCCTAATGCCTTAAAGCTAAGAGCATGTCCACATAAATTTTAAATTTCTAAATCCTTTTGTATATAGCTGGCATTCTTCTGTGGAAGTCACACAGCTACACCTTAGGTGAAGTGAGTTTTTTTAAGCTAACATGCCATGAAAGAAGAATTTTTTACAGGGTGAGAGAAAAACCTGCTACTATGGCCTAGAACCCATTAGTGATGAATGCCCAGTGATGAACTATTAGTGTTATTTTGTTAAATGTACATATACCAAATGACTCTCAAAATTTATTTCTCTTTACCCATTGATTAGTGAAACTCTCATATCTCATCAGAGAAATTTCAGTATTCAGTGGATGTTGGTGAACCCAGAAACTTTCAACAGATCACATGGCAGAGAATAAGTGTTTGTAGCAGGCTCCGCCACTAATGAGTCATCCATGTGATTCCACTTCCGCTGTGGTCTAAGGACCATAACAGAAGAGATCGTGGAAAAGATTTAAGAGCCAGAGTTTGGGAGAGAAAACAGTATCTTCTGGACATGACAGATCCGTTATATTCATGGACCCCAGCTGATGTGGTGACCTGCACAAGGCCTATATAAGATCAAGCCACTCTTCATAACAGCATGGGTCAGGAAGGGGCTCCAGAGTCCCCACCTCTAGCTGAAGATATAATAATAGGTGCTGGCTTCTGGGTTGGTGAAGCATGATTAATAAAAACCCAGAGACAAATATTGGGGTTCAACCTGAAGACCAGAAAAGCAAAGCAGCCATCCACTGGCTCTTACTTCTACCTCAGTCTGAAAATGGTGATCCTGCCTGCAGGAATCTCAGAATGAGACCTAGTCTGAGAGCTGTCTCCTCCGGCTTTATAATCCTCTTTAGTTCTGGGATTAATGGCGTGCACCACTACTGCCCGGTTTCTATGCCAAACTAGTGTGCCTGCTGGGATTAAAGGTATGTATTATTACTGCCTGATCTGTAAAATGGACAGTATGGCTCTTTTCCAATCCTCAGGCAAGTTTTATTTATTAAAATACAAATGAAATGCCACTACAGGGTGGTAAAAGTAAGGTTTTTAAGGCAGGGGGCCTGTTAAGTGGACCACACTTTGTGGGTGGCCCCATACTCATGAGTATATGGGTAGCATAAATTGAACACAGTGAGTTTCCTTAATTTTTTGTTTTGTTTTGTTATTTTTTTGAAAAGATACAAAGTCTGGAGAGGTTGTAGAAAGGGGTAAATTTGGGAAGAGTTAGAGAGAGTAGTGGAGAGGGAGCGTTAGAGAGAGGGCTGAACATAAAACATACTGTAAGCATGTTAGAAAATTTTGAATGAGTGATAAAAAATTTAAAAAATAGGTAGAGTGATATTCCCTAATATTTCTTACATAAATGTATCGTTTATATCCTATACCTATCAAATGTTTCACAGAGTTCCACATGCATTTGTTTTTCTTATTGCCTAGTTCATTGATATGTTATCTATAGATATTATTCTTTTTTCTACACACCATTCACTACAAATCTCTACAGATCATCCACTCAATTTCTATTAACTTCTTCTTATTATAGAATTAGTAACATCGTTGATTAAAGGTGTCTGTTCTACATGATGTTGAAAAGTCCTGCACAGAGAGAATTTTATTGTAATTATATGTGGATTTTATTGTATATTAGATGTTCTAAATTCAAATAGCACTGTTCTCATTTTAATGTTAGTAGATGCCCCAAATAATATTTTTAAATATAAAATTGACTTTAAAGTATCAAATCTTACCTCGGTGATCTGTTCAAATGTTTTTTTCAAAACCATGAATTTTGTCTCTACCTTTTTTTGTTTGTTTAATGATTTAATTTCTAATTGGATTTGGTTCCTTACCTGCTTAAACTGCTCTTCGCCATGCTGGTAAAGCATAACACATTCCTAACTTTTCAGTTCCTGTATTTTCATAATGTCAATAGAAGCAGTTTGCAGACAGGGGTGACCATGTGACTATATCTGGCCAAATGAATTTAATGGGACAATTATTTTTTCTCTTTTCTCTTTTTAGGAGGTTTGTACTGTATGTGATGTGCATTGTGTGTATGCATGCTTCTGTTTATATGACGCCATGCATATATGGAGGGATGTGAACATGTGTGTGTGTTTGTGTAGAACAGAGGTCGACACTGAGTGCCTTCATTGGTCATTTCCTGCTTTATATATTAATAAGGATTCCTCACTTGAACCCATAACTCATTGTTTCATCTAGTCTAAATGGTCACCTTGTTCCAATCATTCTCTAGTTGATCTATGCACTGGGATTACACACAGACAGGAGCTGCCATGGTCCCTGTTTTATTATCTGGGTGCTGTGGACTGAGTTCTAATTCTCACACTTGTTCAACATAGTCTTTACTAGCTAAGACATATCCCCAGCCCCATGTCTGGGAATCTCAGTTCCTAACAGCTGACCCTTGCTCCCTTTTTATATCTTCCACTCCTGGAATACAGATCTGTTTCCTGGACCTCTAACTCATTTGAACCATAAAGACAAATACACCTTACAAATAGACAAGAGGGAGACTACAGCCTACATACAGAGAAGCTGACAACTGGAAAGGCTGTTTGCTGCTTAACAGTCAGAGCTGTTATCTACCCATGGACTGCTAAGAAACAAAATTACAGTTTGCTCTAACTAGTGTTATTTTAGATCTCTTTCTTTTAGGTGATTATAATTCCTCCTAATAGATACAGATTTCTCTATATTAACATTAAAATGTTCAATTCTTATTCATGGACTTTAAAGTTTCCATGATGCCTCATGCACTCAATAAAATAATATTTTTCATGGAATAAACCATGCCCATATTATCAGTTTTCTCAAAATCTTCGGTCTAAAGATCTTGATCAGGAATTTCCAGTGAGTGGCAGGCGTGGAAAGAGTTGTGGCTTCCTAGTATCTTTATTCTACTGCCATCCTTTGCAATCAGCCTCAATGATTTTATGTCTTCTGGGTCTCTCTTCATATCTAAAATTTTAAAATAATTATTCAGTCTTTTTACTTGACTTGTATGATTTTAAAGCTGCATGGGGGAAAGCAGTCATTTCATAGGAATGACTTGGCAGTTTTATAAACTGGTAATTGGAAATCAATGTGCTCTAGGCTTCAGGCAGAAAACATAATGAGCAGGCCAGTCCACATGAACAAGAGATTATATGTTAATACTATAAAAGGTCAGAACTGTACTAATTAAATTAAACCTGCGAGGCATTACTGGCATCTCCTCTGAGTTTCTATGCTCCTTCACAGAATGTAGATTGACAAGTGACAGCCATATGACACCAATAAATTACCACTCATATTTAGTATACATTTTGTATATATTTATGTCCAAAATGTATACTAAATATGAGTGCTAAGTGGATTGTAGTGTGGACTCAATGATTACTTTAAAAAGGCAAGCTTGTAATGAAGTCATATATTAAGTCAAATATTGGCTTTTAAAAATTGTACTCATGCTCATTAGGGATTTTTGTGAAGTGTGTTAAGACAGCACCTATTTATGGTTTAGGTCAAAGTTCATATTCTTAAGAGTATCTGTTGTTTGTTCTTCAGAGTTCTGTCCTTGTAGCTCCATTATTTCTCTTTCTAAGAATTTATATTCTTTGAAGTCACCATTTGTATAATTTATATTCTTTGAACAAATACCAGTGGTATCAGGCACATAATGGATGATTAAATATTTTAAGATGGATTAATATGTGAATGGACGAGTAAATTACCGAATGAAGATGGAGACTATTCTCTGTTCACCTTAAGGCTTGTCAAAGGTGATATTGTTGGATGAGCTTTTGTCTGTTTTGCTCATTGAATAATGCCATGTTGTAGGAAAACATCTGGCTACAGTTATGGGAACCTAACTTGGGAGTTTCTTTGGGCTCATGTATTGTTTTCTTTCTTTAATTATGTGAGGTACATATTACTGTTTCTTCCATGTATTGATAAATTTACTGACTACAAATACTTTTCTGATGTGTTACATTAGTGCTCCTGGATCTAGATTGCGGGATGACAATAGAATTCACCTGTGTAGCCTGCTCCTGTTGACTCTTGGTGGTGGTTGCTCAGAAAGAGGAAGGAAGCTCTTGAAGCCTCTTCCAGGAATGCTGTGTCTCTGCAGGTCTCCTTGTCTCTCATGGCTGAATGGGGACTGAGAAGCAGTATGTGTTTCACAGAAGCATGTTTGGTGAATACATTGCTTTGTCTGTTTCTGTATAATGGAAAGGTCTTATTTTTATCTTCTGTGAGCAAAGCTGGTATTTAGTTCTTGCCTTTCCATTATTGATTCCTCAGTCCAACAGAATTAAACACTAATCTTGTCTTTAAGTCCTTACATTAACACAAGATGTGACTCTGAATTAGCTATTTATAAACTTGAAAGCTCTTTTTTCTCTTCTCTCGAATGAATTAACAATAGTATCCACCTCATAAGAATACGACAGTTATTAAACTAAAATACAAATAGTGCACTTCCACTGTGGGTAGTTTATGATAAACTTGAGCAAGTTTAGGTATAATAATTTTATTCTCATGACAGTGTGTAAAGACTCTGAAGCCATGTGACTTTACTGTCAAATAAAGGCTGGCTTTTTATTTCTGCTCCAAGGTGACGATATACCTCCAGGCAATCCCAAGTAGAGAACTGAAAAGATAAGGAAGCTTGACATTAAAAATAAACTGGAAAATTTTTTACAACTAAACCCTCATTAGAATGATTCTTTCAAAAAGTGCAATAGAAGTTGAGAAACTACAAAGTTCATAATTGAGAAATTCAAAGACTCAAAGAGATTTACAACAATTTTTAATCAAAACCACTGCCAACCCATGGCCTCTCTCTCTCTCTCTCTCTCTCTCTCTCTCTCTCTCTCTCTCTCTCTCTCTCTCTCTCTCTCTCTCTCTCTTTCTCTCTCTCTGTGTGTGTGTGTGTGTGTGTGTGTGAGTGTGTGTGTGTGTGTATGCTTAGGTCAGGCAGCAGCTGGAGAGTGGACAGAATAATATACCATTTCCACATCATCAGTTTGAAGAAGGCAGGGAGAAATGTTCCTGGACTTCCACATGAGAAAAAGATTTTCCAAAACAAAACAGATGAACAAGCCTTGTTGAATGTGCACAGGACTATATGACCCAGTACCCACTTGCCTTAACTTCTAGATCCTTTCTATTCTCTAGTAGATGTCTTTTACTCTGTTGCAGAAAAGAATTTAGAACTGCATATATTTTAAAAACTGATATTAATCTGAAGACAAATACAGATTTCTTTTAAGAGACAATGCCATTAATTACATTTGATGTTTTCCTAATGAAATGTTAAGCCACGAAAATGACAATTTTCAGAAGAATATATTGCAATGTTAAACTTAACTTAAAACAGAGCAAAACATTTCATATGAAAATTGAGCATCACTCTATAAAATATTTACATAGGAAAACACTAGAAGTCAGTCTAAAGTGTTTTTTTTTTTCATGATGCTGGGAAGACCTCACACATGCTAGACAGGTGCTCACCATTCAACTATATGAATGGACCCTTAAAAAATCTCCATGTAGGCACAGCATTAAAGTACAAGAATATGGAATTCAGTTTCCCAAAATGCTTTTACGTATTTGAAGGGAGACAAATCCCCAAACCAACAAAAACTTTGATTTTTTTGTTTTGTTTATGTACTATGTAACTAATAAAAATGTGTTACCTAAAAATCTTTCTTTTATAAATATTTTCTGTATAATGAATATGGCTAAAATCTTTCTCTAGTATAAAGATTATTACATGGATTTTTATTCTGAAAGTGTATTCCTTCTTTATTTAGGGCCTACTCTGAGAATATACAGTGATGAAATAAGAATTAAAGTTATATCTACTTTACTTTGAAAGGAGTAGCAGCCTCTTTCCTTCAAAGGAGTGCTCCCCAGCAGCAAATGTGGAGCTATTTGTCCTCCTGCTTTGGCAGTGATGTTTCCAACTAAGCTAACAGGCACACTTTCTGTACACTTCCAGCTTTGCACATCCTTGTAGAACTCCAGGAACGTGGGCTGACTAGGGTGGCCTTGGAATGAAGAAAAGACAGACAAGCAGACTCTCTCTCTCTCTCTCTCTCTCTCTCTCTCTCTCTCTCTCTCTCTCGGAGAAAGCCACTTGTTGATTCCTGTCTGCTCAGCCCTGAAATAAACATACAGAAGCTATATTATTCAAATCTCTGCTTGGCCCATTAGCTCTAGTTTCTTATTGGCTAACTTTTATATCTTAATTTAACCCATTTTTATTAATTTGTGTATTGCCACATGGCTTTGGCTTACTGGCTAAAGTTCAGGCATCTGTCTCCAGCAGAGCTATATGGCTTCTCTCTTGACTCTGCCTTTTCTTTCTCCCAGCATTCAGTTTAGTTTCCCCTGCCTAGCTCTGTTCCCCTATAGCTCTGCTATAGGCCCAAAGCCGTTCCTTTATTTATCAATGGTGATCATAGCACATAGAGGGAAATCCCACATCACCCCCCCCCCCACACACACACATCTGGGAATTGGGTGGTCTGGATTGTTGGTAAGAATGGCAGCAACCTGAAGCACAATGTGCTTATTATAAACTGTTGAAAACAGAGAGGCTAGTTATTGCATTCTCCTGGACAAGGAGCAGGATTTCTGATGTATAGCTTGATTGAGGGGACATAGTTAATCTCTAGTAACATTCTTTGTAGAGGAGATGTTTTCAGGCCATAACATTAAGCTATAGTAGACATTTTCTGCACACACTGTTACCACTTGTAGTTGATTCCCTGAGGAAGGTTTTGCCTCCTTAGTCTAACCCTAGGGGGAAGACTTTGCTTTGCTTCCTTGGGTCTGAGGCTCTTCCCACTTTGATGTGGCTATGGTCAGGTCAACAGCACAGTTCATTCAGGACTTTACTCACTAAATGAATATTCCAGCACACTCAGATAGTCAGATTTTCACTAACACAAATGGCAGTGTGGCTAGATAGAGGATTTGATGTAAGGACTAATGTGATCCAACAGATATATTTTACAAGACAAGTTTACAAGTTCAGTGGGAACTGAGCATAACTGAACACTGTGACCCAGCATATACTTTGGGCACTAAAAGCAAGAAACTGAAAAATGCTTATGGGGAAATCAGAATTTATAGACTAATAAAAATCTTATTTCCTTTTCTTGGATGTATTAGTCAGGACTCTCTAGTGAAATAGGACTTTTAGGATATATATCCTAAATAAATGTTATGTATACCCTAAATCTATATTGGAAATAATATCTGTATGAGAGTTTTATGAAGAAGGTTCGCTTGCGTCATTAGAGCCAGTGGAAGCTGGTGGGATGAAGTGATTCTGTCTGTCTGCACTGAGGTCTATGACCTTCAAAGTTCAGGGACGGAAGATGAATGCCTTAGCTTGAGGATGCAGGTGATGAGAATAAGTGAATTGGCCCTTCCTCTGACCCTTCATCTTTCCCAGTCCCTCAGTGGTTTGGTGGTAACACTTTAACTCTCTGGGCATTCCATAAGCCTGCTCACATTTATATACAAAAATAACAATTATTTTTCAACATAACTGCATATTACTTTCACTCGGAAATGTTAATCCTTTGTCAGTTTAATCAAATATTTGCATATTTAAAAAAAACAGGTTACTATGATTAAATACTTTCTTTCTTTCTTTCTTTATTTCTTTCTTTCTTTCTTTCTTTCTTTCTTTCTTTATTTATTTATTTATTCATTACTCTAAGTGTGGTTTAAGTCCATTGCAGATCATGTTTTTTCTTTTATATTTTGCTGGAGAAGAATATCTTTTTTTCTTGTTTCCATTTTGCCTCTTTTTGCTTGATTTATCTTCCTTTATCTCTCTCCTTCCTTTCTTTCCCCCATTTTCCCTCACTCTATACCTACTGATTGTTTTTTTTTCTTGTTTTGGAGACCAAATCCAGGAATGTTTTTCTCTTTTAACTTCATGTGTTTGGGCATTTTGCCTTGCAAGTATCCCTGTGCTCTTCATGCATGCAGCACCCACATCAGCCAAAAGAGGTCATTGTGTCCCCCCAAAACTGGCATTCAGACAGATGTTACTATCAGGGCTGGACTAAAGGCCAATAAACTTTTTAATATATCTGTTCTTTGATAGTTTCACTTAGGTATTTAGTGTATTCTGATTATAGCCACTTTTCTCAGAACACCAACCACTCCTTTTTTATCCCTTTCTGATTTTCTCTTTCTTGTATCTTTTTGTTTTATTTCATGACTTACTGAGTTTAACCATAACCATTTGTGTGACCATGAATTTGGAAGTATCCTTTGGAATTTGGCAGGCTCAAGAGTTGGCCTGTAAATCAAGATAATGTCTGCCCTTCCCCCAGAATCTATTAGTTGGATAGGGTCCTGTATTTCCTTTCCTCAGTGGTAATAAATCTTCACATGCCCAGGATCACAGTGTGGGGGGGTGGTTTTGAGATCATGATTACAGTAGTTCTATTATGCCCTGAAGATAGAATTTCATGGCTTTTCTCCCCATTTTCTGGCTCTTATATTGTTTTCACACTCTCTTCCTTGATGCCCTCTGACCCTTACAGCATGCTGTATAAAGTCTAGTTTAGGGCTAAGCATTCAGTTGTCACTTATTTTCAGTAACTCGAGCTGCCATGAATCTCTGGATTCACTGGTAGATATTGCAAAGTTAAGCTTCTTTAACTAAGGCTGAGAGTAGCATTCATCTATGGATGGAAGCTTTAACATTTAAGGGACAGTTTTATGCCATCAAAAATTCTTTGTAGTAACTTTAGATGAGAAGTTTTTTGGAACTTTGACATCAAATAAGTGGCTTATGTAGAGGGAGATGCTTGTTGGTTCCCAGCCACCTGGATAGCTTAGACCCGAAATAATTACAGAGAAACTATATTATTTAAATCACTGCTTGGCCCATTAGCTCTACCTTCATATTGACTAACTCTTACATATTAATTTAATCCATATCCATTAATCTGTGTATTGCCACATGGTAGTGGCTTACCGGCAAAGTTTTGGCATGTCTGACTTTGGCAGTGGCTCCATGGCATCTCTCTACTCTGCCCTTCTTTCTCCCAGCATACAGTCTAGCTTTTCCTGCCTAGTTCTGTTCTTCTTCTGCTATAGACTCAAAGCAGTTCTTTATTCATTAACCAATAAAAGCAACACACAGACAGAAGGATCTCCCACACCAGGATTATACTATTATAACTTGACATTTTCTTTTAGGGAACAGTGATGACAGCAAACAAAACAAAGTTCTCTCAGGATCAATATTGGACTGTGAACTTTGTGAGAATGTTGGTGAATGTGTTTGAGGAAACCAGTTCTGAATTTATGTAAAAATGCTTCTTATAGCTCCCTAGAAGACCTTTTGGACACTGAAATATGTGAATTATTTGGCTTAGTTGTCTTTTGGGTCTGTAGAGGTGCTACCTCATAACTCCAACCCACCCTAACATGAGGCTCTGGGTGGGCAGTATGCCTTTAGTTTGTCTTCATCTTGGCACTGTCTTCTTGGGGTGGATCCTTTTTTGAAATGAGTGCTTCTGGTCAGTTTTGAGGTGTTGCATGGGTAGACAGCTGCAGCTCCTATCCTTTTTGCAGTGAGTCTCTTAAGGCTGTCCACTAGTGGGTAAATAAATTCCTCTCCATTCATATGTAGCACTCAAGATGCCTATAGAGCTTCCATGTCAATACCTCTGACCCACAATGGGAAAAATGTCTCACTGCTTCGTAGTCTTTTTCACTCTATGAATTCTGATATCCTGAAGAGCCCAGAGATGCTGGCCATTGCTCTGATCTCTCATGAGTGTAGGGGTGTGTGAGGATAGTATGTCTCCTGTTTTCATTATAAATGTTTATTTTCTGCTGAATTTAAAATTTGTATTTTGTTATTCTCAACTTTCATCTGTGGGTATCTAGAGACAGAAGAACCAACTTGGCTGATCTCCATATTCCTATGACCTCTTTTTCCTCTCATTTTGAATGAGAATTAAATGGTACCCTATGGAATAAATATCCATAGATCACAAGTTTTTCTTCCTTGTTCTGTTCTAACCACAGTATTCTGAGGTTGACTCAGAGTTAGTCCATCCAATTCTCTGTTGTATAGTGTATAGTTATCAATTGTCCTATTGAAGGTTGTACTACTATAGCTCTTATATTATCTAATCTTGTGAACAAAACCAAGAGTTTCTCTGAAGCATATGTAAAACCAAGGGCATGCATATACTTGAATTTGTTATCTTGTTTTCCACACAGGTTTCACCACCTTAAATGACCTCAGTAGGAACTGTCTCCTAATTCCCCCCACCGACTGGTATGTCCAAATTTGGCTACACTTATGCTTTCCTAGTCGTTTGTTTCATCCACACAGCATTCTGTTATTTCAATTTTCACTTTTCTACACAGTGAGACTGAAGATTTTATATGTGTTTGTGTTCTCTTCTTTGTGCATTGCATGTTTGTGAATTTGGCCAAACTTTTTGTGAAGTTATTCAGTTTATAGTAAGCAAATTCTGTGAGTTCTTGATGATTTCTCCAGTCGTTCTATGTCCTGAACATTAAGCCTTTATTATACATTTCCATGTAAATTTCAAGCACCAAAGCACTTGACTTTGTCACATCCATCATACAGATCAAGAACTCCATCTAGATGTTAATTTGCTCTTTCTTATTTTAGTCAAACTCATATCCAGGGAAAGCACACACTTATGGAGTACAGACCTCTGTGAACATAAGGCAATTGTCATCAGCAAAGAAAAGTCCCCACATGCTCCTCCACACTCACAGAGATAACACATCGATGTGTTAAGTTAGAAACATTGTCACACATATCCTCAGTGTTGCTGTGTGCCCTTCATCAACAGGGGGAAGAAGTTCCAGTTTCTGAACTGCTCTCCCTGTATTCAGTGTTGTTAGATTTCCACTTTCCACTAGTGTTACAATACCGTGTAGCCTGATGCTGATCAAGCCTGCATGTGCGCATCAGTTACTCATGGCTCTTTTCAGTTCTTCAAGTATTTTACCCTTTATTTATTAACTTCTTGGTCCTTTTATTAATGAGTAGAAGGAATTGCTTGATCTGCATGCTTGATTTTGACAGATATATTTTAGGCTCATTTACTCTCGGCCTATGATTATCTATTTATTTTCTCAATGATCTCTTCTGAATTAGTAATAGGAGCTTTCATTTTTGGTAAAAATTAGTTTAATCTACTTTGTTCTTTACAGCCTTTCATGATTAAGAGTTCTAAACATCGTTTATGATTTGTGTGGATGTTTTTTCACATTGTGTTCTAAGAACTTTATGACTGTAATGTTTACATTAAAATTTATAACATACTTTTAGTAAATTTAGGGCTATGGGATGATGCTGGGCTCAAGATTAATCTTTTCCATGTGAATATTTTATTATTACCATTTTTTAATTAAAAACATTTACTTCCTTGTAAGATTGGTTTGACTTTATGTAAAATTATTTAGAAATTTGTATTTTATGTTCTCTGTGCTGTTCATTAACCAGTTTGTATCTTCATGGAAGTATTATAGTGTATTGGTCTATTGTAAAACTTGACATAATTAATAGAAGTCCTTCAACTATTCTGTTTTTAAGGAAAAGAGCATAATGTCTCTGATTGACTTTATTTCTGTATATTTTCTGCTTTGTGATATATTTATATGCAACTTTAAATTTTAATTTTTATTATTTTTAAGGTGTGTGTGTGTGGTGTTCATGCATTATGTTCACTTGAGTGTAAGTACCCTCAGGAGGAGGGAATGTGATACCCTGGAGCTTCAGTTACAGATAGCTGTGAGCTGCCTCATATTAATTCTGAGAAGAACTTCCATCCTCTGTAAGAGCAGTGTGAGCTCTTCAGCACTGAGACATCTTTGCTTGCATTGGTGTGTGTATGTGTGTGTGTGTGTGTGTGTATTATTTAGTTGTTTGTGAACCAAAGACAATAGAGCTTAGTTTTATAAATAAAACTTGACTTACTTCTGGAACTCTCCTGAATATACTTTTGAATATTATTTTGTAAATTATTTAGCATTGTTACATAGACACGCCATCTGCAAATAAGAGTTAGTTTACTTTTTTCTACCTAATTTTTGTGTCATTGATTCTTTTTTTTTCCTTGCCATAATTTACTGTACAAGACTTCTACTTAAATAAAAATAGTGAGAGTAGGAGCCTGGGAAGATAAATCATCAGGAACATGATTTCTGCATGATTCTGACGATCTGAGCTCAACCCCTAAAACCCACACAAGAAAGCCGAGCATGATGCACTTGTAAGCCCATGGCTGTGGGTGCAGAGGCAGGAAAACCTTCATGCTTTATTTGACAGCCAGGTTTGACAAATCAGTGTCCTCTCGGCACATGGGAGAACCTATTTCAAAAAGTAAGCTAAATGGTTCCTAGCTGGGATATCCAAGGTTGACTCTAGGTTTCACTTGCATGCACACAGACGAACGCTGCCTAGCACAAACACACAGAAAACAATACTAGGAATATATACTCTGTGCTTCACTATCAAGTATTATATTAACTATAAATGCTTTCCTTTTTAAGTCAGGGTAGGAAAGTATCTTCTGTTCCTAGTTTACAGGAGTTTTTGTTTCTTTTTCTTGAGAAGATATTAAATTTTGCCAATGCTTTATCTATGGAAATGACTTTTCCCTCAATTTACACAATATTTCAGTTTTGGCCATTAAATCTATAATCTTGGAATGTATTCTAAATGACCACAATGTGCTTCTTACACCTTGCTAAATTAGTCATTTAATATTTTCTCTCTATGTGAAGGAAGAATAGCAATTTGTACTTCTCCTTTCCCCCCTTCCTCCTTCCCTAGATCCTTCAATCTCCCTTCCTCCTCTTCTCCTGCCTTTTCCTCCCTCTTTCCTTCCTTCCCACCTCTTTCCTTCCCACTCTTACTGCTCTTTTACTTCCTTATTCCTTCTCACCTTCTCTCTTTCCTTCCTTCTCTTTCTTCTCTCCCTCCCTTCAACCCCCACTCCCCTGGTTATTTTCCTTCCTATTCTCTTTGTCCACGCTGGGAAAGCACTCTATGGCTCAGCTATACTCCCAGCCCCTCCACTGTTTCTTTGTTAGTGCCCAGTGGTACCATGCCACTTGTTGAAAAGCCTACCTTTTTCCTGATTTGCAAGCTAGTAAAAAATAAGCTGGCAGCACATGAAGGCTTCTGTGTCTGGAGTTTGTATTTGTCTCGTGCACTCGCATTTCTCTTCATTTTCCACATGCCACAGTGTACTGGTGACTGTGGATTTCTCATGAGTTTTTAAAGCATTTGAGGAAAACCAACCTCTTTGTCATCTCCGTATTTTGTCTCTTTTACTTCTTTTGCCTTTCCACATAATTTTCAAACCTAACAATTTACATAAAAATGCTGCTGAGTCTTTCACTAGAGTTATTAATTCCATTGAAGAGTTTCAAAGTACTACTATTTAAACAATATTAGCTCTCTCAATCATGAACATAAGAGAGAGAGAGAGACTTATATCACTTTAATAAACTAATTTTGAAGTCACATATTATCTCTTCTTTCAGACTGAGGGTCACAATATTCAGAAACCATTGTTTTTCAGTTCTTTTTGCTGTCCATCATCCTAAGTGGCCTATGTCAATGCAATGCATGAAATTGTGCTAAATAAATATTTGTGAAATTAATAGATTATTCACTAGCTGTGCATCTCTGATACTGATTTAAGCTGAGTGTATTATTCTGCCTAAAAGGGACCATGGTTTGAAGATGCTCAGTTGCCCAGATCAGTGGCTGCTGAGACGTACTATTCTCCTGCTACTCTCAGTGTGCAATAAAATGAATGTTTTTTTTTTTTTTAAATCACAGATACTTCTAATTCTATTCCTGAGAGGTCTTCTTTCATATAGTCATCTACCCTCTAAAGATTCAAGTTGTTTATCTTCAGTTACAAGTGGCTCTGGCCTTTGGCTGGCCATTGTGTACAGTGGGGCTGATCAGGAGCATGTGGAAAGACCTAGCACAGCCTAGTCATCAATCTGCCCAATAGATGAGCCATACACTGCTGTTGGCATTTGGTCATCCCAGAAAGAAATGAAAAAACTGACACAATAGGATTCCTGTTTGGAACTGACTGCTGCAAATTTTCTTCTACACCTCACGCTTTAACCTCAGTCTTTCTCTCTCTAACTACAAAACACAAGTTGGGATTTTCATAGGAGGTACTTCATATGTTTTCTCCAAAGGGTGAATTTCTTAATTCTGAAAATATTTGCATATTCTCTGGCATAGAGAATTACTAAAATTTGGCATATATTCTTATAGCTCTCAATATCGATGTTTGGTACTAACATCTATTTTCTTGTTTACATCAAAAACCTGCTATATTATGAAATTATCCTTTTATTTCTCTATGATCACTAACTGTCCATCACCAGTTATTAAAGTGTGTCATGCTGTCCATGAGTTTTCTTTATTCTAGTATTGCTCTGAAGTGTGGTAGCCCCAGACCAAGGAGAGTGATTTTGATAATACCCATTATGGCAAGGTGGAGTTTGTCTCTCACAGGTTCCTATAGTGAAAGCTTTGTTCCTAGTGTGACAGTGTATTGGGGGTGACAGGATCTTTAAGAAGTACAATTTGGTTCCTGGGGTCACTATTCTCAGGAAGACTTGATGTAGTTCCTTTGGTCACTGACTAATTCTCCTGAGAAGGTTTTCATAAAAACTGAATCCTTCCCTTCCCTCGGTCTCTTTCTCACTTCCTGGGTCGTGGTTTCCATGTGGACCTTCTTAGCTTGTATTCATTGTTGCTGGGCTGCCATCCTCTATAATTGTAGGCCACCTACAACAACCAGCACCGTGCTATCAGAATTCTCAGCCTCCAAACTATGAGGTAAGTAAATCCTCCTTAGCTAGTGCTCAGTGTCAGGTGTTTTGATCGATCAACAGAATATAAACAAATGCCAGGTACAGTGTATTAAGTCACTTTTAAGTCAGAAACCCAACAGCTGTTCATCCAGTGAGTCTACCAGAACTTTCATAATCTGCTTCTGCTTAATCCTACAGCTTTGTTTCTTTTCTTGGTTTGCTTCTCTATCAACTCTCCCAAACTCTGTACGTAGGACTGTTTTGGAAGTTGAATGCTTTCATGTACCATTGCTAGTTTACCCAGCTCCCTTACTCTTGCTCTGAAATTTCTAGTTTCCCTTTCAGGGTCAGCTTTGTATCTTTAAAGCCGACCATACAACTCAATGATGCTTAGCTGTGTTAGGGGTTTTCTTGGTGCACTTCCAAACGATCTATAGCTACTTCTTTAAGAACCCTGGTGGGTTCTGAATACATACTGTGCACAATTTGAGCTCTTCTGATAGAGTACAAACTTTTTCTATGGTTTTAATTTTTCTCTTTCATGTATACTGTATGAGTGTTTTGGAATATTATTTGAAGATGTGCTACATTTGTTTAAGCTGTGGAACATTTGTTTAATGATACAAAGATGTGTTGCATTCTTTTATGCTGCATTTGTTTAACTCTGTGAAGCTGTGTTACTTTGCCTGTCTAAAACACCTGAATTGTCTAATAAGAGTTTTACGGCCAATAGCAATGCAAAAGAAAGGGTAGGTGGGGCTGTCAAGCAGAGAGAGTAAATAGGAGAAAAAGAGAAAAGGAGGATAAAGGAGAAAGAAAACAAAGAGAGGAAGATGCTTGGGGGCAGCGACTCAGCAACACAGCCAGTCACTGAGTAAGAGTAAAAGTAAGATTACAGACGTAAGAAAAAAATAAAAGCCCAGAGGCAAAAGACAGAGGGCATAATTTAAGAAAAGCTGGCTAGACAGAGATGCTCTGTCCAGTAACTGATGGAAACATAGGCAGATCCACAGACAAGTACTGCTCTGAGGGTCAAGAGTCTTGCAGAAGAAAGGGAGGAGGGATTGCACCAGCCAGGAGGGTCATGATGAGGGAACCCACAGAGACAGCTTACCCAAACTCCTGGGAGCTAATGGATGCCTGGCCAACAGTCAGGCTGCCTGCATGGGACAGACCTAAGCTCTCTGCATGTGTATGGCGATCGTGTTGCTTGGTCTCTTAGTAAGGCTTCTAACAGTGAGAGCAGGATCTCTCCCTGGAGTTTAGCTGGGTTTTGTTAACCTGTTCCCCATGCTGGATTACCTGTCCCAGCCTCCCCAGTAAGAGGAAGAGCTGAGTCCTGCCTCAACTGGTGTGCCATGCTTTGTACAAGCCCATCCATCTTTCTGAATGGAGATGGAGAAAGAGTAGGGGAGGGGAGGTGGTAAATGGGAAAGGGGAGAAGACAGGAGGAGAGAAGGGAGGGGAAACTGATTGGTATGTAAAATAAATGAAAAAAATGTTATTTCAATAAATAAAAAAGAAAAGCTGGCCAGAAAGAAGCCAAGCTAAAGTTAGGCATTCATAAAGAATAAGCTTCCATGTGGGTTTGGGTGCTGGGAGGCGGGTCCCACAAAATAGCAAAACAGTAAAAACAATCAACTACATATGACGCGTATTTCCTCTTCAATGCCAGATGAATGGTGCATAAATATATACTTAATTGGTGGTGGTTCATAAATCATATGACATTGTTGATATACTTTTGGTTTTTAAAAATAAATGTTAAAACATTTTTTTCCTTGTAGATTTAAAGCCCTTTCTAAAATGACCTTTAAAAACTGAGTTCTCAACTTAGAAAACTCTTGTGATGAGATCAATTCTCATTAAATTTGGAGTTGTTTAGAGATAAAGGAAGGAGGGAGAGCATAAAAAGTTAATTAAGGAAACAAGAATTTGTGGAAATGTTTTGTCATCCCTGAAATTGCAAACGGAATTGAAAATGCACTTTTTCTAATGGCTTGTTGTATGTTCTTCTCATTGCATATACACGGTTCCATTAAACTGTCATCTCTCACTGCAGCGATGTATTTCCACAGTGAAGGCTGGCACAATTTTATGTGAAACATGTAGCCAGATGGGTGCCTTGAATGAGACCCTCTCAAATTTTTATCTAGCATCAATAATAATGCAAAATTATAGGTCGTGTTTGCATATTGAAACTAGCTAACCTAGACTAAATGAGTCGCTATTTTAATATGAATTTAACAATTTAAATTATTTGAGGATTTAATGAGAATGAGCTTTGGGTCTTTGTGTGTGTGTTTGTATGGGTGCCTGTGGGTATACATGCCTGTGAAGAGCATAGGTGAGCATCAGGTGTCGGCTTTGGTTTCCCTCCATATCTCTATCTATCTGTCTATCTATCTATCTATCTATCTATCTATCTATCTATCTATCTATCTATCTATCATTTATTGAGTCATGGTCTTTCACTAAACCTAGAATTCATTTGTTTTGCTAAGGTAGCTGCCATGTAAGCTAAGGGGATCTTCTTGTATCTTTCTGCCCCCACCCTCAGAGCTGAGGATACAGATGTGTACTCACAATCCAGCTTTTACATGGGCACTGGGGTTTTGAATGCAAGCCCTCTTGGGCTATAAGCATTTCACCACTTGAGGCTATCCCTTAGATTGGGTCTTATTTTCTTTTAAAAATACATTGTTGATCAGTTAGACGGGTTAAGAGGTAAAAGCCCTCATAAGTCTAAGGACCTAAATTCAATTGCTATAGCCCACAGTAGAAAGAGACAAATGACTCTTTGAATGTTCTGCTGACCTCTACTTGTATGCTACAGCACACATGTGCCTGCACCCACACCTGATGCATCACCCTGACATGCAAACCCAATAACTGTAGTACTGAATGCCTTAAATTAAGATAAGGGGTGCGGAAGAGATGTCTCAAGGGTTAAGAACATATTCTCATTATACAAATAATTCTTCTCATTGGAATGTAATGAAATCATGCTTTAAGGATATGTTGTCACTAAACTAACTCATCGATGTGTCTACTAAGTTTGTGGCACGTGTGACTTGGTCTCCTGAGAAGTATGGTAACTGAGCACACATAGAAAACTTGAGACTTAGTCCCAAAAGTTATGTTATCTACAAATTATTTATCAATATAATATTTTGATATTTTGAGTCAAATAAAATATATTACTAAGTAATTATGAATTAAATGAACATACTAGAAAATTTTAAGCTATCTATGTGGCTTGCAGTATATTTCTATTTTAGAACTTTGCTCAGAGTCATTTTTGTGTGTCTAAAATCTTGAAATAAACATGTAGTGAAAGAACTTTATAGCAAACACCATGACTAAAGCCAGCACAATCTAACCATGTCAGTGTATAATAATCGGTGTGTGGAGCAGGCATGATACTTTTTTTCTTATGAGCATACTCAAATGCATGAGTGTTGTGTGACTTAATTTTCTGAATTATTATGATGGTCTATATATTTTGGGTCAGAGATTGTATGCTCTTTTAAACCGTTGGTTATAAAAATCATGTTTTTGAATCCTAGACTCAATTCTTAGTTATTTCTATGATTTTTTTCTCTAAAATACCTGAGAATTGGGAAACTGTTGCTTCTACAGACAGGGAATCTTTGAGGTTACTGTTGGCTTTCTTCACCCTCTGAGCCAAAGAGTGGGTCTTAGGAATGGAAAGGAGGAACTCTGGGGGAGAGAGAGACTGATCAGAGAGGAGAGAGTGTGATTCAAGATGGTCCTGGAGGCGTGCCAACAGCTGACATCAATGCTTAGCATACAAATCAACTGGGCTGTTAGTGAAGAGTGACTGATTGTGCATAGAATGCAACAGTTGGGATTTACAGAGACTAGATAAGAGTGAGGGAATAGAAGGTGGCAACAGGGTTAGAAAATCCCTTGACTGTTGGACCAGAGGCGGATGTTTGTTTGGGGGCATCAGTGGCACTGGTCTAAGTGCCATGTATGGTGGGTATTTAAGATACTGGTCTATTTCAGATAACTTGTCACAATTTATTCCAGTCTGAGCATAAATCGTAATTTGTACTTGATGTAAAAATACTAATTTTAAGTTGTAAAGTAGGCCAAGTAGTTACACTGTATTATAATATTGATCACTTTTACAAAATATGAAGCTAATTCATGTTCTATATAAGCAAGTTACTAAATATGACTGTCTCAAAATTTTTATTTTCATATATATATGTGTGTGTGTGTGTGTGTGTGTGTGTGTGTGTTTTGCTTATACATTTTTATATGCACTACATGTGTGCCTGTATACCTGGTGTCATGAAAGACAGAAGAAGGTGCCAGATCCTCTGGGACTGGAGTTGTAGATGATTGTGATCTGATATGTGGGTGCTGAGACCTGAACCCAGGTCCTCTATAAGAACAGCCAGTGCCCTTAACTACTGTGACTCAAACATTTTAATTAAACTCTCTTGTATTTGCTATTCACTTGAACATCATTGGCAAATTACACACATCTGAATCCACTTATAACTGATAGATGGTTTTCTAAAATAAGCAATAAACAATTTGGTTGCTTTTAGTGAATCTTGAGCATGCTCACTCAGAGACAGTAAAACAACCACAGGTGCTTTGTTAACACAGTGTAAATTTAATTTTACTTATAGATATTCTTTTTAATTTGCTATTTTATTACAATTATAATCTCCTTGTACATACTAATATGTTCTTATACTAGATATCTGAATGATTATTTTAAAAATAATACCACTGCATTATTTGGATTATTTTTAGTGACAAGATACAACAAAGTAGGTAAGTCACTGCTTGGGAAATGCTGGATTAGGAAGAGGAAGTCAGAAATTCTTGAACTTTGTGGAGATTTTAGAGACCTCACTTCATTTTTCCCTTTTACCCTCCCCTCCCTCCATCTCATCCCCTGGTCCCTCATTTTCTCCTTGAGTTCCTGTTTTCTCATCTAAACATTTCTAACATTCAGGATGAGTATGCAGACATGTCCAACATTGTAGTCCAATTCAAGGCTGACCAAAGATTGCTTTATTTCACTTCCTAGAGCTGTAGGTTAGGAGCAAGAACAGGAGCTGTAGCTAGATTAATATAGCATAGATCAAAATAAGATAACAATTTGAATATGAGCCTTAATACTCAACAGCTGTTAACTTCTGTATAGTGTTTTCCTATAAAAATAGAGTTTTAATAGCTGATGCCTTATGGGGACACTGGAAATTGAATGATGTTTTAAATAAGAGGTGTTTGGCGAGTTTATTCCATATTGTAAATACCCAGTCTATTGGTTATTTTTATTATTGAGAAAAAGACTTTCTCAGTCACCTCCATGACACTGTTAGCTTTTCTTTTCAGTAACTTCTTAGATAGACAAGGCTGTGGATAAGGCTGAGTTTTGTAGATAGTGGGTGGGAGGCTGTGGGTGCACAAAGATAATCCAAGACTGTCTTTGGGGCCTTACTTATAGACTCTACAAAGCTCTTTTTATTGAATCTGACATGCAGAAATACAGTGGAAGTTTGCTAATTTTAGTGAAGTTCCCACTTTCTCAAAAACTTAAATAATTTACAAGCTTTAAAAGCTTAAGGTTGCCCTAAGGAATTTGAGAATGTTATTCTCCACTTACCTATATTGATCTGTTTATCATTCTTATTCTCTTTTAATTAAAGGCATTGGGTGGTCATTCATGGTTTGATCCATTCATGTACTCTGTCTTTCTGCCCAAGAATTTCATGTGACAAAGCAACACTTTTTGTTAGAGACCAGCTTCAACAAAACTACCACTTACCAGGATAGGGGCATGAGGTTCAGAAAAGTACTCAAGAAGACAAAGACATGAATGAAAATAATAAAACAGAAAACATTGGATAGAGGCAGGAGGGAATTCTAGTGAATTCTGAAATCCCTGTATTTAATTTTCCATATACTTTAATACCCCAACAGGGAGAAGATGACAAAAGACTGCTTTAACAAGTACAAATGGTGACTAGAACAGTTACTTGATGCAATACTTTGAGATATCAAGTCATCAGCATTTTGTTGTTTAAGCAGTGAACCCACTCTAGACCAAGTATCCTGAAGGCAGCCATTCCCAATGCCAAATCTCCTATTTCAAAAGAAGGAGCAGAAGTGTGCTTGACTTTTCTGACCATTGGTCAGGGTGGAGTAGATCTACCTGTGTGGGCCATTTTAATGTCAAAAGAACCAAGTAATGATATCCTGGGTTTGGACATGTAGCCCTGGTTGTTGTCAACAATTTTGAGGAACTTTAAACTCTCTGACTTTCAGATAAGGTGGAAATAGGCTCACATTTTTGGGGCTCCACAACTTTGCTGGTTGGATATTTTTTTCATGGTGTTGACAATGTTCTCTATTATTAAAAAATATTATAAATGTAGGCAGATTGAATGGTTTTATTAAAATCAGATGCATCCTTGCATAGTGGAAAATGCAGTGTGAGAGTTTGTGAACCAGGAACCAGGAACCCACTCCCTCCCATGTCTGCCTAGGCAAGCTGATCTTCCACTTCCAGCCTGATTCCTTTGTTTTCCATCTATCTCCCAAAGAGGTAGCTGCTGCTGCTGTGGTCCCCCCACCACCTCTCTCTCTCTCTCTGCCTCTTTCTTTGCTCTTTAAATACTGTATATTATTTAGTTCTGTGTGTTTTCATTAAGAAATCTTTAGTGTAATGAATTTTGCTTCCCAGCAAGGAAAGCAATGTGAACTGAGGCTGGAGAGCAGGGTACATATGGCTCATGTGGGACTAGCATGTGGGCTAGTGTAGAAGGAACAGAGAGTGTTTGGTAGGGTGAAAGAGGGTTTCAAAGGAGATGAAGAATATATTGTAATGCATCTTAAGTACTCAGTAAAAATACATAATATAAATCTAGTTAGATGTTTTTAGCTGCACTGGGATTAGAAGAGATCCTGCCTACATTATCTGAGTTCTTAAAGTCCAAGTGTGAATCCTAGTCATCTTTATATCCCATGCACACACATACAATAGAGGCATAGTTAATATAAAATGCAATTATTAAGATTTGAGTGTTTTATTTTTGTAGGTCAGAAGAGGATGATGTATCCCAGAGAACTGGAGGTACCAATTATTGTCAGTCATTCAATATAGGTCCTGGGAACCGGACCAGGGTCTTCTTCAAGAACAACAAGTTCTTGAAGCTGCTAAGTCATCTCTTCAGTCCTGATATAAAAATTTGACTATCAATTAAGTGTTAAGATTTCAAGGAAGAGGTAAATCAAACATGACCCCAACATCTCAAGACTGGCAGATTAAAAACTAACAAAGACATAAATATATCTAGCTGTAGGATAAACCGATCAGGGGAATTTTGGTTTTACACCTGTTGAGGATTAACTGAAGAAAGGGTAGATGATTTATAGTGATGATGATGGTAATGATGATGGTTGTCATATTCTGAATCAAATAGAAATACATCAGCCTATGCCCTTATGGAATGGAGGACATTTTTGTTTTGTTTTGAGACAGGTCCTTTTGTATCTCAGGACAGTTTCTAAATTTCTCTCTATCTAAAGATGACTTTAAACCAGGTCTGCCTCATGAGTCCCTGTTTATTCAGTGTTAGAGATCAAATTCAGGACTTCATGCATAGTATGAAATCACTCTACCAATTGAGCTAAAACCCCAGCCATGGAGAAAGATTTTTGAAAAACCTCTCATCCTAGATTCTCTTCTTTAAAACTGAAATAAAATAATTCAGACAAGTTTAAAAAGAAAAAAAAGAAACCCAAATCTCTCCGTTCTTACATGGCAGTCATGGCTGACCCTGCATCTTTGGTTGGCAGTTGCTCTGCTTTGGCAAGAAATTTATTTACACTTAGTTTCTTTTCATAGTGAGAGTATCAACGATGCCAATGTTAACAATGGATGAGACTTGGCGATTGGAAGGTACACAGTAGATTAAAGCATCATAACAACTGTAATAACGTAATGGCACAGCTGGCTTATAGGAAAGCAGGAGTCCTGTCAGGAAGACAAGAGACTGGTGTTCAACAGTGAATATATGGCCTGCCATACACATTTCTAAATAAATGAGTGTAATAAAAACACACAGCTTGGACAAACACTGGTTGAGGATGCATCTTAACTATTATCTGTCACCCAACACAACCCTGAATCCCATTCATCTCCTCTAGTGAGGCAGAGAGAATGAATAGAGCCATTGCTTAATAAGAAAGGCATCCTGGTGGAAGAGCTGCCTGGGAACCTGTTATTTAGCTACCTTCCATTAAGTACTTTATAATTCCGAGAAGTGATTTCTGCCCCTGCTGAAAACAATTATTGCAAACACCACTATCAATGTAGTTCTCAGTTAAAATGTTTAAAATAAAATAAAATCCACTCTCCAGTTTAAGAGTCCTGAAGGTTCAAACATTGGTTCCTTGATTAATACAGGAAATGTCTTCTGAGGATATTGTATCATGTTCTCTTCTTTCTAAAGAGCACATCCTTTCTTTTCATTTTTCCTAAAGGAGAGTGTATTATAATCCGCAGAGAGACAAAACTTTATTTCAGGAGGTATAAAAACTTCTCTCATGTACTGAACTGTGCTCTGTAAAGAGGAGTCTACTAGCCAGGCAGTGATGGCACACGCCTTTAATCCCAGCACTTGGGAGGCAGAGGCAGGCAGAACTTTGTGAGTTAGAGACCAGCCTGGTCTACAAGAGCTAGTTCCAGGACAGGCTCCAAAGCTGCAGAAAAACCCTATCTCGAAAAACAGAAAAAAAAGAGGAGTCTACTATATCCACAGTGAAAGGGGCTTCAAATGTCATTGACTCCCTAAAAACACAATAACTTTAGTAGTTCTGGCTTTAATCTGGCTTTGAGATCTACATTTGCATATTTAAGTTCCTATGCTGCATCTCTTCTTGAGGACTCAATGAAGAAAAGAATGAACCTTATGTTTAAAAGGGAACCAGATTCCCCCACACCCTGTTCTTGTCTCTTCTTATGTAAACTTCTCCCATATATGGTTTTCAAATGTACCTCTGTGGAGGTTACCTTACTCTGTATATTCCTTTCAAATACCCAATGAGCAAATTCCATGACTACTCTCTCTCACCAGGACTTGATTCTAAACAGATTTCTCCATTCAATAATTAGTATAACCACTTCCAATTTCAGCTACAATACAGCAGATGTCTCTGGTTTCCATCATTGCTTCAACATTCCATTTTATCATAGCATTGTATATAACTTTCCTAAAATACTCAGTAAGACATAACAGCGCCTGCTTAAAAAAATCTGACTTTCTATACCAGGGATAACCCTTACTTGTGAACAGTGCAACCTGGTTCTTACCAGTTCCAGTGGCCAGTCTTTACTTCCATCTGTACATCTGCCCCTTGCTGTGGTCATGCTTTTACACAGTGCACTTTCACGCTGGATAGAGCAGGCTGCTGTCTTTAATAGAGCATTGTTGAGCCGATGGAATACGACATTCAGAGTCATAGCACAGCACACACATTGCTATTTTAGAGTCACTTTCTCTGGAGGGTGCCAACAGCTGTGTCAACTACAGAGATCTGACTTTGATACACTGTACTGATGTAAGGCTATCACTGAGTGCTCTGTAAGTATGCACAGATAAACTTAAAATAAAAAACAAATGTTTGACCAAGTGGATGAGTGACTCAATGGGGCTTATTACACATCTTCTTTCCATGATCTTAAATATATGCAAAGATAATGACTAATCCAACTTAATTATATTATCTCCTCCATTAAAACTCAGTCCCTCTGGGGAAAACAGTCCTTTTAAAATTACATGGCCTCTCTAGCCACTGTCATGTTTACCTCACAGAAATTTTTACTCTGAAATTGCATTACTATTCGCCATTCTTTAATCTCCTTCGTGTTTTTCTTTTCTCTACAGACTTGAGGTTTCTTTCCCAACCCTGAAGAGGTTAGGATAGACTGCAGGTGAACATCAAATCAAGGGATCACCTTGGTTAGATTGCATAAAGTAATGGGAAACTAGTAAGGAACCATCTTGCTTCTTCCAGAAGCAATCTGCGGTTTTCTGTGGTATTTACAGGACAATTATACCTTCCTGCCCCATATTATGGATTTAAAATTGAGTAGAGAATTTGGATTGCAGCTATGAGTAACAGAAGGCTGAATCAGCTTAGGGAAAATCACATTGTAACACTGAGTGGAATGTCCTTACAAAGTTGGCCACTTTTTAACATTACTAAATAATTGAAGCTTTAAGTTATTGGTATGGAGGTACCAAATCCTTTGCTTTCTATCACTTTCAGTTGGTATAAGCTAAGTAGGGACTAAAATTCACCCTGATTCTAATGCTTTGTGAGGATTCACTTTGAGAACTCTTTGTATTTCAACCAACTGAGCTGGGATTTCCTATTTATCTGTTGCCAATTAACTTTTTCTCCTCATGGATTATATATAAATTGGGGAATAATGTAAAATTGAGGGAGGGATTTTTCTAGCTGGAATATGGTATGAGATAGCTTTTTGCTTGATTTTGTGGTGGGTAAATATAGTATCACATGTGTGACAAACCATGCAGGACCAGGGGACAGACTATTGGTTGAGTTCGGGAATGATAATGTGCACTTTCCAAACAATCAAATTCAACTTGACCTTTTAGTGTGGAGACAGGAGTCATTCCCTTCAGCTTTCCAAGATGTAGTGCTAAGTTGATTTTTCCTCTTGTACAATGCAGAAATATATTCAGTGACTATTGTTACCAAATATAGAAACTGTGAATAAATATTATAAATATAGACATACATTTATGCTTGTTCTAAACTATAGTCTTATATACTGTCTTAGTTAGGGTTACTATTTTCGTGATGACACATCATGACTAAAAGCAACTTGGGGAGGAAAGGGTTTATAATATATGGCTTACATATCCTGAATCACACAGTCCCCGGAGGGAATCCAATCCAGGAACCCAAAGAGTCCAGGATCCTGGAGACAGGAGCTGCTCCAGAAGCTATGGAGAGAGTGCTGCTTACTGGGTTGCTCTTGACAAAAAGACCAGGGATTTGGTAGCTGTTCATTCCACAAGACCAGATACCACAGCAATTCCAATCTGGCGACAAAGTCCCAGGGAGGTCCTAGAGACCTGCCAGTTTTCAGGCCACACTGAAAGCTGAAGAACTAAATTCTAATACCAGCAAAGAACGCCTCAGCAACAGGATGGAATAACTTGTCACTGAGAGTGAGGAAAAGCAGAAGGGAACAGTTTGTTCTTCCTTGTCTTTTTACGTGGGTTGTTAACAGAATATTTAACCCAGATTTACGGTAGGTCTGCCATCTCAAGGCCAACCAAGGAAAAGCCTTCATAGGTATGCCCAGGGAAATTTTCACTGTAGTAGAAATATTTAAAAAGTATCTCTATTTTAGTAGAAAACTAAATTACTAATACCCTTTAAATTTGTTTATTTTAGACTTTGTATTTTTTGTCTTTTAAAAATAATTTTTGTACTCTTAAATATTTAGAAAGCTATTCAATGGAAAAATGTCATTCCTATTCTGATGATGAACTTCTTTGTCTCTTTTGCTTTCTTCCATAATGTTCTGTATATTTCTCCATATCTTTCTTCAAATGAGTAAGTGTAATTGTTAAATTTCATGTTTGAACTTTTAGGTCAAGGGGTCTTTAAGTAAGGGAAAATAAGTTTCTGTTGCAGTTACCAACACTCAAAGATGTGAGAGACTAAAGTCACCTAAAGTTTGCTATTGACTATACTGCTTGTTCAACCATGTTCAGCTGAGGTCTCTGCACTGCCAGGGCTAATAAAACAGTAACTGCAACATTGCTGGTCAAGATTAATGCTCTATGTATCCTCATTCATCTCAGAATCTCTGTATATGTGGATTGACTTGCATACTGAAGATTTCCTAAGTGCCAACTCAATACTCAAAATTTCTTTCATGATCATTTATAGACATGTGCAGATGATGAAACTATAGTTCAAGTCAAATGAGGTAAAGCCCCACTTTCTTTTTTCATCTCTCAAATGTGAACACGTGTTCCCTTTCCAACCTCATTTAATGTCAGTTTTCTGCACTTGTGCATGAGTTTTGCGGGGTACTTGCTGTTTAAAATGCCCCATAGCATAGTGCTGTGAAGTGTTGCTAGACACAAGGAGGCTGCCCTGCCCCTAGAGGGAAATTTCATGTGTTAGGTCAATTTGTTCAGGCATGAATTGCAGCTGAAGTCCATGAGGTCATAGTTAATGAGTCAGTAACAGATCCAGTAAAAAAAATAAAAAGATGAGGGTATTTGGTATTTGGTAATGTTATTGGGCTGGAGAGATGATTCAATGATGAAGAGTACCACCTGCTCTTCCAAAGGTCCCCAGTCCAATTTCCAGCAACCACATGGTGGCTCACAGCCTTCTGTAATGGGATCTGGTGCCCTCTTGAGGAAGAGACCTGGTCAGTCATCCTCATCAGCTTAGACCATGAAACCCAATAAGGACAAGTTCAACAGAACCACCATATACGGGCTGCCCATGCATACTTCAGCATTGCTGGGGCATACATTTCATTTTCACTTATTCAAATATATATAAAGTATGGAAAAACTATGAAATTTGCACATTAACTAGATGGTAGCCAATATGGAAAAAGTAGATTCTAGCACTCTTGTTAGGATAAAGATCAAAGACATTTAGAGACAAATTACTCTCCTTCAAAGACATGTCAAATCAATGTTGGCTTTTTTTTGTCTTATAAAGAAATATTGTAATGCCACATATAAATATTTCTTTGTAATGTATATCTATGTGAGGACACCAATTAATTATCTTTAAACACACCAGTTAATTATCTTTAAACACATATAAAACAAGTGTCATTAGTGATAATTGTTAATTGATGAAAATATGTGGCTAGAGGCTCCTGGGAACCCAAGACTATATTTTTCCCAGCATTAGTGATTTAGCATGTGCTCCTTCATTGTTCATTGAGACTTCAGAGAACACAACCACTGCATGGGAACTGATGATAAGTGGTATTCTATCTTAACTCCCAAAGATAACACAATAATTTATTTTCAAGTCTCATTGTTTAAATAAGTCACGAGTACATTACTGGCTTCAAAGGCTAAGCAACCATATATTTCCTACTGGAGAGATAATGGATAAATTGGTGAATTTTAATGCATGTACCCAAAGTGGTCTGGAATAGCCACAGTTTCTCCAGGAAGGCTTCATTTTTAACACTTTTTGGGTATATCTGTTGCCCCACACACTCACTTGACGATTCTAATAATGTGTCTAAAGTAAATCAGACATAGCTCCTCTTCTATAATACATAACCTCCTGTAAATACTCACCCAACTTATGAGAACTGTTCCTTTCACAGTTCTCTCTGGGACCCTGTTTTATCTACTGTGATTGTTTCTTTTGCCTTTAGATACCATTTCTGTCCCCCATGCATAAGAGATTATTGGAGAAACATTGTTTCTTTTAAGTAAAATAATATTATGTCCATTGATGTTGATAGTAAATAATAAACTTATACTATAAACATTTTATATTTATTTTTAAATAGTGATATGGTTAGGGTTTTAGATTTATTTTGAAATATGATAATGTAAAGGTAGCTTTGCAAACTCAATAAGAAAAAAGATCTTGGTTCTGCTGTTTGTTTAATATATTACAATATTTTCACTGTCCTGAATACCTTTCTAGTGGTGACCCAGTGGCCTAATGGATAAGGCATCAGCCTCCTGAATACCTTTCTGCTGCTGTGATAAAACACCATAATCATAGTTTGGAGTTATATTCCAGAGGAACGAGTTCACCATTATGAGGTGGTATAGCAGCAAGCAGCAGGCATGGCAGCAGGAGCAGGAAACTGAGAACTCACACGTCAATCCTAAGTACAAAAGCAAGCTTCCGTCGAGATACTTCCTCTAAAAAGGCGGTCCTTCCTGAACCTCCCCAAACAGTGCCACCAACTGCAAACTAAGCATCAAATGCTTGAGCCTATGGAGGACATCTCTCATTAAAAATAGAAAACAAAACAAACAAACACAGCACCACTACCACCACCAAAAAATCTCACACTTGACTAGCAGGACAGAGAGTCCAGTATCAGCCTTTGTTCTCGGACCGAGAACTTAAGCCTGCTCTGTCTGTTTGTCCAATCAACTGGTATTACTGTCAGTTGTACCACTCTCCCTTTAACTTAAACTTCTACTCACCCCTTTCTTAGTTTCTATTCAATAGTTTTATTATATACTTTGAAGCTATATTCAACAAGTAGATCTTAAAAATTATAAGTCACTTTAGCATATTATGCCAGTTTACATGAAATAAACTCTAATCCCTTAAGTTATATTTTCTAAGCAATAATTTACATGGTATAATTGATGCCATAATTTTAGTTTTGATTTTTTTCTGGAACTTTGTCTTTTAATGTACCAGAAGAATTCTGTGTCTACAGTGTTTTGTCTTTTGTTGAAATATTCACCGCATTGGCATTTTCATGAAATTACCAACATCTTTGAAATTAAATTTCCCTCATACCACATGTTTCCATGATCTTCTCTCCAAAGCTGGTACCATGCAGTCCATAGGACAGGCCCTTAGTCTTAAAATGCTCAGGTGATTTTTCAAATACCAGTCTTCTGTGTCAACTAGGATGCTTAATGAGCCCTTTAGAAGAAGTCCCTGCTGTTTGGATTAATATAGAAAAATTCATTTTTTCTGCCTCTGGAGCCTGGTAATAACTCACTGCCAAACTTTGCCAAGGAAACCCTTTGAGACTACTCAGTCTTCACCCTTTTAATATTTGGGTGTTGGGGGTTGACCTTATAGGACCCAGAAACTGTTTTTCATGCTCTTTCTCAGATAAACTAACATCTCATTACAAAATGCTTGAAAACATGGGACCTGTTACATAGTTCACAGTCTTTGGAGACACAGTCAAAGCCAGAAGAGAGAGGTCATCATTTTAAGCTCCTGTCACTCTAGTTTATAGAAAATATTCTGGCATCTTTAGATAGTTTTTTTAAGAATTGCATTTTTAAATATAAGAATTGTGTGTTTCCTATGAGGGCATTTGTTAAGCATTTCCTATGAGGGCATTTATTATAGTATTATTTGTCTGTTGCAATTTTAAAATATATTTATAAGGTTTATCAGAACAGATGAAGTCTAATTTTATTAAAATTAAAATGAGACCTCATTAAAATTGAAAACTGAAGAATGAGAGAAATGGCTCAGTGGTTAAGAGTATGTACTGCTCTTCCAGATAACCCAAGTTAGGTTCCTAGTGACCATACCCAGTGGCTCAGAACCACTGAACATGCCAGTCTCAGGGGAACTAAGCATTGTCTTATGGTCTCCAGAAGTACTGCACCCTCATACCCCTCCCTCTGGACACACATTATTTAAAATAAAATAAAACAAAAAGAGAAATTACAAAGTGAGTCCCAGGACAGATCAATGGGCAGAGGTGCTTGCCACACAAGCATGGCAAACCAAGTTTCATCCTCAGAACCCAAGTAAAGCAGAAAGGAGAGAGCTGATTCTAAAGTGCTGTACTTTGACTTCCACAAAGTACTCTGGAAAACTCAGTGTGCCCTCCCATCAGGCATGCCCTCATTACCTACACACTGTCTCATTGTTCTGTAGGAATTTCCTCCTCTATAAACCATCTATCTTGAAGGGAAGAAGGCTCATTATTAAGATGCAGGATACTCTATTCTTATTTCTTAATAAGAAAGCCCATTAAGACACAGGATGTTATAAGGAGGGGGTTGAGACATTCAATCCAACATGGTGCTAGTTAAGCTTAGAAAGCAAACAACTCATTAGCTTCAAGAAGTCCCTGAAACTGAACTGATCCACTGGGTCCCTGCATCACAAGCATTGCATAAACTGTAGGACCTGCTGAGAGAGAGAGTACTCTCAGACAAGCTGAACTATTTAGAAGAGGCTCAGGCCAACTGAGCTACCCAGAAAGGACTCCCTTGAATAAGTTGAGCTATCTGATGACTGTGCAGTATGCTCTAGGTCTCCAACTTTCGTGAGCTCTCATCTCTGTTACGATGTCTTTGGTTATGCAACTTTGAGCCATTTCTGCTTCTTTAGGTAACATCACACTAGCAATCCTATATCTTACTCCAGTATAAATTATTAGTTCAGCAAGCTGGACTTTATTAGTATTCTTACTTTGGCCTGCTGTCAGTTCTCTGTCTGAGATGAATAGATGTTTGTTCAGATCTCCTGAGGATTAGCGCCACAAAAGATTCCTCTCTGCACCAGAACAGAAATACCATTCTGTGAAACATTTAGGTGACTTTGCTGCTGACTGTATTTTCAGTGGCCTCTGTCTGCCTCTTTCTCTTGCACATAGACACATATATTTGAAACAGACAAACTGTGTTGTGATGTTAAGAGAGCTCTTCTCATTCCTTTGGAGTTCCCTTTGCCTGGTTTATTAAACTTATCAGTCCATTACCAAACAGTTAATAATTAAGTTTCTAAGTGGAGGAAAATTTTTGTTATTTTTCTGATAAGAGGAAACACCCCACTAGATTTTATTATGTGACAAAGTAATTGCAACATATATTAGGGATTAGTCTGGACGATAATTAGTAAATTTGAATTTGTTTGTTTTACTCTGTTATTATAATCTACAGAAGCCCACAAACCCTGCTGGTATTGTGTATTGTTTATTTGAAACCAGAGAACAGAAGTTGCTCTGACGTTCCTGTTGAAATTCTGAAGTACAGTTGCCTACCATGCTGGCTGATTTTCTCTCACCTTCTACTCTCTGTAGATGATGAGCTTTGCAAACAGATTTCTTGATATTTGCAAGCTCAAGTGGTTTCACCCTCCCAGCCAAACTTGCCTTGATCCTATACACACCCTCCATTTCTAGCATTGCCACTTTTAATGGTTTCTCAGAGCCCCGGGGAGTACAGGCACAAAGTTCGCTTCAATGTGAAAACTGTTGACCAGGCAGATGAATGGTAGATTGCAAACCGTATATTGGGATTTATAGATTTTTCATCTAATATCCATCAATTTGACTTGAGAAGGTATTTCTTAAAAATTTATGCCTAGTCACTCAGAATGTGTGGCCAGGAGAAGAGTGAGGAAAGCTTTGTAGTGAAAAATCTGCAGTAAGATTTGCATTTTTATGTCTACAACATGAACAAGTGGAGAAAGTCCAAGCCTCTGAAGCTCTTTTGGTCAGACCACATGCAAAACTATAGTATTCTTTTCAGACATCCTCTTGTTTCATTTCATAAGTCCCTTTTTCATATATATATATATATATATATATATATATATATATATATATATACAATAATGGGTAATATATCTTCAAGAATTGCCTTAAAAATGCCAGCAAATATTTTTCCTAGTTCACATTTCAAGAAGCACCATAAAGTTCAGTTCAGTTATTGTTCAGGAAGAACTATACTTTTTAATCTGTATATGATCTGTTAGGTGCCAAGCAGGTAGTGCACATCTTTAATCTCAGCACTTAGGATACTGAGAAAGAACCTGTTTCAAAAGGGCCCTTAATACCATGGAATTATTGACCATATTTCTCTACTTAACTGATAAGGGGATTGCTAGCCTACCTAAGATGACATTCTCTGGATCGAGATTAAAGCATATTTCTTTATTAGAGATGATGGAAAGGACGTCTGGTGTAGCTCTACTCCTGCTACAGAGATACTAGATCAGCTCTGTGCAAATTGTGTTACTTTGTATGTGTGCGGGCTGTATGTGCTCATGTGCAAAGAACGGCACATACTGAGTGTGGTGGTTTGAAAGAAAATGACCCCCATAGGGAATGGCACAATTATGAGGTATGGCCTTGTTGGTGCAGGTATGGTCTTGTTGGAGGAAATGTGTCACTGGAACAGGCTTTGAAGTCTCCTTTGCTTGTTATGCTCAGTATGGTACACAGTTCCTTCCTGCTGCCTGTGGATCAATACGTTGACCCTCAGCTCCTTCTTCAACACCATGTCTACCTGCATGCCGCCATGATTCCCATCATGATGGTAATGAACTAAACCTTTGACGCTTTTCTAATTCAATATTTTCTTTTATAAGAGTCACTTGGTCATGGTATCTCTTCCCAGCAAGGGAAGCTCTAACTAAGACACCAAGCAATAGAAACAGTATTTTACTTCTGCTTTTACTGGAGTAATTTGTTCTAATATTATTAAACTTGATCTTTGTTTGCATATAGACATGCACATAGATATAGATGAGGGTTATGTATATATGTATACATATATATTTAGTCATATATATAAAACACACACACACACACATATATATACTAAATTTTGTTGTCTCATTGAATTAAACTCCACTGATTAAAAAAAAAAAGAACAGCAGCAGAAATTTTAATAACGTCTGTAGGCTAATTAAAAAGGACAGAAATGACTGTTTGGTCAATGTGCAGAGGGCTATGTTTGTTAATTGCTTCTATGGAAATCAGGCACCTGACATATTACAAAGGTCAGGAGGTAGAGGCAGAATTCTATCTGATTAAATTGCTGATTAAATTTCAAATGATTTTTTTTTATTTCCTTGGGAACTATATTATGGACTGAAAAACGTATTCAGACTCTGGCTGAAGATTTGCATTTTAAACTGACAGGAAAAGAATCCGTAACACAAATTTTATAAATTAAATGTCTAAAAAAAAGGAGGCCAGATGTGTAGAGTCAGGAAAACTGACATTTAATAGACTGTGTACCATCTTCATAAACGACTGAAGTATATTTGTGAGCTTTGTGTATGTTTCAAGTAGATTGATGAACCTAAAACATGACCAGAATGCAGTGAATATTTTATTTTTCACAATGAGCTGAGAATATTTAAATGCATTTCCATTACATCATTTAAAAACAACCCTGGATAACATAGCCATTACAGTCTTAATCCCATAGCAGCTGAGGTTGTCTCCACATGACCTGCATAAGACTTGACCTGTTATTAATCAATCATGGATCAGGAAGGGTTTCACAGAGTCATACCCCTCTCTAATGGACTATTTGTGGATTCTAGGGGAGTGATGACCTCATAATGAAAAATTCATTCACTCCAATTTCAATAGTTCCTATAGTTTAAAAGAATTAACACTTTTCAAAAGCCCAAGGTCTCTTCCTAAACACAAGGCAAACATAACTGTGAGCCTCAATAAAACTAAAACAGCAAAACACAACATACATATGACATGTAGTGACATAAATTTTCCAATTTAAAAGTTCATGGTAAATAAAGACTGGGCCAAAGCAAGATCAGTCATGAACAGTGTAAACACACAGCCCTGTAGCTCCATGTCCAGCATCTGGGCTTATGGTGGGAGCATTTGTGCTCCAATGGGTTCGAATGACCCTAATTCTATGGCCTTGTTGCTTCCATAAACCCATGCAGTCTCTCTCTTCGGCCAGACATACTAGTGTGTACAGATTTCCTCGGTGTACATTTCACATTCCAAACTGCATCCCCAGTACTTTGTGGTCTTCATGTTAACAAAGGCTTCACCTTAAGAGTTTCACACTCATTCTGTTAGTGGACTTCCTACATGGGCTCCAACACTGTTACACTTAGCTAAGATGCAGCGACTTTCTGAAACACTAGAATAAACTTCCAGGATCCTGTAACTCTTGTTTAATGCATTCCTGAAAACTGGGACTGAATGAATAATAAATGCTGTCCCTCATTGGAAAATTCATTCTTGCTGCCTGTGTTCCTTTACAGGCAAACATGGAAGTAGTCCCTAGGTCACAATTTTCTAGCATTGAACTCAGGAGTTTTAATATTTTCAGGTACCTTCTTTTTTTTTTAAATTTATTTATTTATTAAGGATTTCTGCCTCCTCCCCGCCATTGCCTCCCATTTTCCTCCTCCTCCCCCGATTAAGTCCCCCTCCCTCATCAGCTCGAAGAGCAATCAGGGTTCCCTGACCTGTGGGAAGTCCAAGGACCGCCCACCTCCATCCAGGTCTAGTAAGGTGAGCATCCAAACTGCCTAGGCTCCCCCAAAGCCAGTGCGTGCAGTAGGATCAAAAACCCATTGCCATTGTTCTTGAGCTCTCAGTAGTCCTCATTGTCTGCTATGTCCAGCAAGTCTGGTTTTATCCCATGCTTTTTCAGACCCAGGCCAGCTGGCCTTGGTGAGTTCCCAATAGAACATCCCCATTGTCTCAGTGTGTGGGTGTACCCCTCGCGGTCCTGAGTTCCTTGCTCATGCTCCCTCTCTCTGCTCCTGATTTGGACTTTGAGATTTCTGTCCGGTGCTCCAATGTGGGTCTCTGTCTCTGTCTCCTTTCATTGCCTGATGAAGTTTAATATTCAGGAGGATGCCTATATGTTTGTCTTTGGATTCATCCTTTTATTTAGCTTCTCTAGGATCACGAATTATAAGCTCAATGTCCTTTATTTATGGCTAGAAACCAAATATGAGTGAGTACATCCCATGTTCCTCTTTTTGGGTCTGGCTTACCTCACTCAGGATAGTGTTTTCTATTTCCATCCATTTGTATGCAAAATTCAAGAAGTCCTTGTTTTTTACTGCTGAGTAATACTCTAATATGTATATATTCCATACTTTCTTTATCCATTCTTCCATTGAAGGACATCTAAAAATGGACATTTCTAAAGTGGGTTAGCATCATTATTATAATCTTCAGACTTTCTACTATAGTGGTCCATTCAGGCTTGCTTCCCGAATGCACTCTGGGCTTCTTTGTCTCCAAATGCTTTTACATTCTTTCTTCAAACCTGTTAGAAATACCTCCAAATTGGGGCTCAAGACATGGCTCAGCAGCAAAGACTGTTTATTCTCTTATACCCACAGTGTGACTCACAGCTTCTTGTAACTCCAGTGCTAAAGTATCTGATGCCTTCTAACTTCTATGGGCTCCTGAATTCACATGGTGCACATAAACTCACACAGGCAAGCATTCTTGCACATAACTGAATCAACAACCACAACAACAGCAACAATACATCCCCAGACTGTAAGATCAGATCTATGACAGCAGCGACTCCACTCTCCTGTGCCAGCTTTCTGTATTAGTTGTTTTCTTGTTACTCCAATAAAATTTCTGATAAGAAATAAGAAGGGATGAAGGATTTAGTAGCTCACAGTTTGAGATGTAGATGCTTATAGTGGGGAAAGTTTAGTAATGAGCTGCTCCAGGGTAGGAAGAACATTTGGAAGGGGCTTCCTTTATGGAAATGATCATAAAGCAGAAAGACTGAGACCACAACCAAGGCCTGGCTGGGACTCATAAATTCCTTGCCTATGGTCTCCAGTCCTCACATCTGCCAGCTGGGTCCCAGGTCCAAAAGATTCCACAACCTACTCAAATAATGCCATCATTTGGGAACCAAGTGTTCAGGCATATAAAACTGATGGAGACATTTCACATTCTAACAGGAAGGAAGGAAAAAAGAAAGAAAGGAAGGAATGAAATAAGAAAGCAAATTTGAAAGAAATAAGTCAATCTTACTATCATAGCAGTAGTAAGGATATAATTCAGTTTTGTGTATAGTTAAATTTATATTCATGTATGAAATGACAAAAATGAGTACAAAATCTGGACCAAACTTTATAAAAAATATATTTTATAAAGTAGAAAATAAATAAAACTTGTCTCCTTAAGGGACAAAAATAATACTTAGTGATCATACTTATTTGATATGGGATGCCCTTTTGTATATATGTTGCTTTATTGATTGATAAATAAAGCTGTTTTGGACAATGACCTAGCAGAGCAAAGCCAGGCAGGAAATCTGGACAGATATGTATAGAGACAGGGCAAAGTCAGGAGATGCCATGTAGCTGCTGAAGAAGATAGATGCCATTTAGGTGCCTAAGAAGCAAGAGGTAACAAACCACAAACTTTGTGGTAAAATATAAAATAATAAAAATAGGTTAATTTAAGATATAAGAATTAGCTAGAAAGACACCTAAGCAGTAGGTCAAGCAGTGTTATAGTTAATATAGTTACTGTGTGATTTTTTGGGTCTGAGCAGATGGGAGACAAACAGGCAGTCTCTGTTTACAAATGGCACCAGCATGAGGCAACTACATACACATAAAAACTGAGAGAACTTGGGAAAGAATTATAGACACAAAAGAACAGTTAAGCATAGCTTCTTGGTAGCTGCATTTTTTTTTTCCAGATAGAATCTCTTTGCTGGTAGCGAGCAGAGGCGCAGCTCCTTTAAGAGGAAGGATTTCTGGTTTGTGCTGGCAGAACAAACTCTGGATCTTTTGGGAGGTCCTGCACTTAAATGGGGTCTGTGAGAAGCTTGTTACAAATTGCTTGATGATGACATAGACCCACTGCATCCCTGGAGCTGGGATGGTGAAGGCGTAAGTCACAAACAATGCCACACCAGTTTGGAATTATGATTAATAGGGTGGTATTTATTTAAAGGGGAAAAAACTTACAGATCACCATCAGCCCTCTGCGCAACCAGGAAGGGAGTCTAGTCGCTGGCGGAGCAGGAAGTGAAGAGAGAGACCATGCCCCAATGGGCTGGTATCTCAGCGGCTATTGGCTGGAGGAGTGGGAGGACCTCCTGCAACAGGATGGTAAGCATGGCTTGTAGAGGTGGTGAATATACCTTCACCATGTTGACCTGGGCAGAACAAGTAGGCAGGGCCATGGAGTTGGTCCTATCCACACACACTTAGCAATTTTTACAAAAAGCATTTCTGGTCAGAAAAGTATTTCAAATACATAAGAAGACAGATTCAGACATAAAAGACCTCTAAATGAAATATAGTGTGTTTAAAAATGTATGTAGGCTAGGGAGAATGAGGAAAAAGTATAGAGACAGTTATAGAAAAACGCATAGTCTTTAAAGAGACAATAAAAGTAATACAAAAGAGTACAGACAGACGGCCATCAATTAAAGGAATAAAGTAACACAAACCATGTAAAGATAGAAAATACACACAGAGTCTGGTTTATGCATATTACTGTTTTTTTCTTTGAACTTTTTGACTGCAGAGAGACATTCGTTTCTGGGCACTGCTAAGCTAAACCAACATATATATTTTAAAGGTATCTTGACTTCAAAATTTGGGTCTAAGAATATGTTACTTTGGAACAAAGGCTCTGCTTTTATTTCCATAGAAGAAGAGGATTTATGATTTTCTTTTAGGCTAATCTGGTTTGGTGGAACAAGACCCCATTGAAAGGTCTTCATGAACCCTAAAAATATTTCACCCAACAAACATCAGCTTAGACTATAAAGCCCAATATGGACAAGTTCAATGGAATTGCCATATACAAGCTGCCTATGCATGCTTCAGCATTGCCAGGACATACATTCCTTTCATTTCATTTTCATCCTGGTGCACAGCAAACATTCTTCCCTACATGGCAATCATGAATAAAGGGACATGTAAATGCCTGGCATCATCTCAGATTTCACTGTAAATATGATTATTAGTCTTCAGTTGATTTTAAGAACCTTACCCCAAAGTTCTCTCAGACATTCCACTGCTCTAAAAGATAAAATTCTACAATACAAGTGATTTAGCAAAAATTTCTCCTTTGTGTTAGTCTATGTGAACATTAAAACCCAAGGAATTGTTTCCTGAAATATCTTTATTATGACTTACAGAAGAAACCTCGTTTGCATTAAAACACAAAAGCTCACAGCAGTCTTTTTTCAGAGAGTCTATTTTGATGAGACAGTAGCTTACGGGAAATGGATTGTATTTCAAATGCTGTCTATTCTTTAGGAGACTCATTTCAATTCATCAATTCATTTTTTGCCATTAAAATTTACATTTACCATTAATAGGATTATTTTTGTTGCAAACAAAATATTATTTATGAAATATAAGTCTTCCATTTTTGAAACCCAATTTTCTTTGCTGTGAAGAGTCAGAAATTCTGTGCTATTATCTGCCATAACCACCTGGCCCCTGAAATTTCTTAGTTTAGTTGACTGCCAATGTCATTCATCAAGGTAGCTCTATGATAGGTACTTTCAATTCAACGTTTCACTAGTCTTAAACCAGGCCAGTGTTTGAAGTAATATAATTCCCCAAGCCCAAGTCCAAATAAGTTTCTGATTCAGTCATTCCTTGTTACAATTCCTTTCCTTGCCCTATTTAGTCCGCTGAGGAAAGCGTATCCTCCTCAGAGTCTGTTCATTTAGACTTTCCACATTTGCACAAGTCAGTCAGATTAGGTTCAGCCAATGCTCATTAACTCCAGGGTGTTTGCATTCCTGTGTTTAAGGGAGCTCTGATCATAATTCCAACAAAAGTTTTAGAAGGCTGTTTTTATACAGTTGCAGAAAATGCCCAGGTTTAATGAACAGACAATAAGAATTTGTATCTATTGACTGAATTGGAAAAAAATGGAGTTTCATGTCAATTTATGCTTCTTTAAATTATGACTATGTAAGAGAGTAGAATATTCTGTGCTACCACACTCTAAGGACCATTAAAATAAGTAGATGAAGGAAAGCACTCTGAAGCCCCTATTCTTTGGCAATAGTCAGTAAATTCATCCACAAAGATAAAAATATCATGAAAAATGTATTCAAACCTTGGATGCCAGGATAAGCAAGGCTAGATGCTTCTCTGGCAAGGGATTATACAGATGTTTACATTACATAAACTATGTTTAGCACGTACATGTATGCATGTGCTTGCAGGCACACAAATACACAAACACACCTCTTCTCAGATGATTATGTCTCTAGAAAGATGTGAATCTTTCTTACTTTCATTATCTAAAATATACTTTTCTTGAATTTGCTCTATTAGCTGGGTTCAAAGATCTCTGGGAGATATACATGGTGTCTTCCATGTATACGTGAAATACATGAATTAAAAATCTGATAATTTTTCCATGTTTATCTGTCTTTTGGGATAGGCACTTCTCCCAATTAAGAACTTCCTATTATGGAAGTTGACAAACAAACAAAAGAGAACAGCATGCAAACATTCTACAACTATTGTTTACCTTAGGGGGAAAAGTATCATATCTGTGAAATGCTAATTTTTTAAAAGAAATTTGTTTCAGGAAATAAAAAAAAGCCTCTTGTCTCATAGATAAGAATGCCCCTCCCTCTAAGTACTCTTCCTTTTCTCAGTTGAATGATAGAGGATGAGTTTCTGAAAGCACCTACTGACTGAGACAAATTGGTTTCTCTTTGCACTTGTACTTTACATATTAATTCTTGTAGAGAGCAGTAACAGCAAACAAATGAACCAAATCGCATATTTATAGGCCGTGGGAATTAGAATCTTCAAAGGTGTTTAGAAAGTTGTAGATCAAATATAAAATAAATAGTACATAAAGCTGTTTTGTCATGATAATTATACTCCTTCATGGATTCACTAGGTAATCATTTTTATCTTGGAAAAAAAATGACAACAGCCAAAATCAACTAATGAAATAGAAATGGATTTCTTAGTGTATACAAATTCTGAATTTCTGGAAAAATTAAGCTGGCACTTACCTGCAATCATCATCACACTGGATAGTAATATAGTAATAATAGTGATAGTCCTGGAAGGGTCTCATCACGCTGCCAGGGGATAGAGTAAACATGTTTCCCCGTTTGTGAGCTGTGAGTCCTACAATAACAACTGATTTGGCATACAGTATATAGGCGAGCTGTTGGAATAATAGTGGCTTGGATGTGGTGAGAGTAATTGACATTTCGTGATTTGATCTGAGCCATGCTCCACAAACGGGTACTCGTGCCTGGCACTGTTAACTGGGCTAAAATCCCAGTGTCGGGTAGGTCAGTCTGTAGGGACAAAATCAAATATTATTTTTCTTCTAAATGGACACAATAATAAACTGCTTTCTAATGTCCTATCATTATACCCATAGACTAGTGAATCTCTGAGTTTGTATCTTATTTTTGGAGGCCTTAGCCTCTTTTTGCAGTTGATGATAGACTGCTGCAGATGCATAAATAAGAGAGAATATATGAGACAGAGGTAGCAGGGGACTGCGGCCTTTACCTGATATGATAGTGCTCTTGCATCCACGGATTCACAGCAGCGGGGGCAGCATCCACAAGACCTGCACAAGATCAAACCAAGCAAAATACCAACATGAGGGGGGGAAGGGCTCATGAAGTCCTATGACTGTCCGAAAAGCTATTGGTGACTGATGATGGCTGCTGGGGGAGGGACAGTCAGTTTCTTTCAGGGATGCAACTGCTTCCCATGCTCAAACAGATTGTCTTACACCCGTGAACACACAGTTATCACCAAGTGAACCCAGTGAGTTTAAAAAAAATATCATGTGAAGTTAGGAAGTAAAAGTGATGGTAAGAATAGGGGAGATAATGGGGGATAGATATGATCAAACCTTATATTCATGCATAAAATGATCATACAATAAATATTTTATATACAATATTCTTTTCCTATTTGAGCACCAATTAATTTAGAACACAACTAAATTTCTTCACCTATTCTATGCTGTCATTACCAGGGCATCCCCTACCAAGACAGCAATGCCCATGGGTCTGTAAAAGGCGTGGAGATAGACAACTCCGAGATGGTTTCAGGGAGCAGTGTCTGCTTTATTGTGCATGAGCAACCACTTATACAGTAGCAGCCTATGGAGTGTGATTGGTTAGCACATTACCTCGGACTGAATAGTGAGCACTCATACTACCAAGGTCTCTACGTGGAAGAAGCACTTAGAGGAGACAGGCCAGCTGCTGGCTACTCAAGCTGCTTCAGAATTCAGTGTTCTGATTTCAGGGGCATGGGTTGTCATGCTTCATACTTAGAAACACAGTGTGCCAAGTAGGCTGGCTGCCAGGTCATGCCTGTATTTTTTCCCTACACATACTCATAGGTCCATGCTTAAAAGATGTCTATGTATTTAAAGTAATTTGCTGAGTCACTACACCTAACCTTTGATTTTCTTCATATTATCTCTGTAGGTGCTCTACTCTTCTCATTCTGTAAAAATTTTCCTAAATCTACTTGAAGTAATTCATATACAAATTCTTCCCTTCGAAAGCAGTTTTGCTTTAATGATTTTTATTTTTCTTCCTCTGTAGTCACTTGTTCTAATTTGGTTAGGTCTTTATTTGTGATATTTTGATTTAATTTCCCTAATTCTACAATGCCTATTCTGCGAAATCTTTGTCGAGATTGGTTAATTGTTTTGACATCAACTTGCAATTTATTTCATATTCCCTTTCTGATATTTCAAATACTCAAGTGTCAAGGGAGTCTCCATCTTGACAAAAGACTTTGTGAGATCTGATAAGTTACCCATTATAGACAAGCCACAGATGGGTGTTTGAGTAGAGCTTACTTATAAATAGGAGTTAATTGGCAACCTCAGAGACTTTAATGAACACTCCATTCAACTGACAATCTGAGAAATTTAAAAAATGCATAGGGACATTAAACATGCTTCCTATAGTGATCATAATTAAATAACCACAGTAAAATTTAAATCATACCAGCAGCTGCCAGACAAGATTCATTTAGCCTGCTTTTCATGTATAATTATGAGTTTAATTAGTTTGTAAAAGATGATAGCTCTCATTACTACCGCTATGGGCTCCTTAAAACATTTTCCTTAACTTTAAATTGTAATTGTTTAGAAAATTAAATATTGATTTCAACATGTAAATGAGCTAATGATGACTAATTATCTGAGATTTTGCAACAAGATGTGGACAACTGAGTCATTATCTTTCATTTACAAATGTGAACTTGTGAAGTAGTTTCTGGTGCACATGAATTATCAGGAAAGAATGATTTCAAAAAGATACATAAATATGAACAACCATAGGAAACCAACTAGCAATAAAGGTAAGATACTCTTCTTTAATAGGGAAGGAGCTAGGGTAGACAATGCCTCAACTATATTTCTTAGTCTAACAGCTAAAACATCCACTGCCAGAAATGGGTTACATCTTGTTGAGTAATTGCTTTAATGATTTTTATTTTTCAAAGGGACCCATAGACTGACCTCTTTCAAACGTCACAAACTATTGCTACATCTCTTTGTTGCTTACCATAGGCCCCATTTCTAAAGATAACACTTGTGTCAGTGAATGTGAAGAAGTTGAGTTGGTACCTAACTAGGAGCCTCTACTTCTACAGCCCTACTGACTAGTGTTTCAGGTACCGGAAAGTACACACTACTGGATGAGAAAGGTAATCAATATCACCCTGCTACAAACCGTGTAACCTACAGTGGTGACCTGACTACATGATATACTAGTGTAATAGTGATACAAATAAGACAATAACCAACCTTTTCAAAAACAGATTTAAGGCCAACTCTCCGAGAATGGATCCACATCACATCTGATATTTCTAAAGTGGTACAGAATCTGAGATTAGATAGGTCATTGACCTAGGGGAAACCCCACTACTATTATCTACTAAAGGAACATAGCAATAAAATGACTTCTAATGATATTGCTATATCCATAGATCAGTGCTTCACAAAACCCCATCAGAAAAGCTTCTTCTTGCTGCAGATGGGAATTAGTTCAGAGACCCACAACTGAAAAATGTTCAGAATGAGAGACTTCAGGGAACTCACTCCTAAATAGTATGTCTTCATCAAACCCCTTTCTTCAAGGTGCAGGGATCTGTGAAGAAAAGGAGGTAAGAGTATTATAAGATCTAGATGTTGTGAATGACTACAACGAAACGGCATCTTCCCAATAGGACTATGTGCATATGATTTCACGGACACTATGAACACATACACAAACCTTCATGGGTTTGAGCCAGATGTGGTTCCAGCATTGAGAAGGGAAGTGGACATGGGGTCCTGCCTTCAACCAGGAAGCTATGTGCAACTGGTACCTGCTGGCAAAGAGAAAATCAGTTTTCTCCAATAGAATCTCTATGGACATGCCAATCACACTCCATAGGCCCTGCACCCAGGAGTGTTTGGCCTACACAAAATGAATTTGACATTTTTGTATTTTTTTCTTTTTGAGAAAGAAAAACAGATCATGAAGTTGAGTGGATAGCGAGGTGGGGAAATCTGAGAGATAATTGTGGGAAGCAAAAACATGATAAAGGCATATTATATATGTATTTAAATAAGGAAAAACTTAAAATATTTGCTATGCTTAGAGAGAACAAAAAAGAAAACCAATAACGCTATAAAATGAATGATTCTTATATAGATTTATATATTTTAGAAAACTAATAATGTATTCCTCTTCAAACATTCTCCCTACACTAAGATAAAAACAAAATACAGGTTTAGTATATCTAGGTTAAAAGTTATGCCAAACATGGGATGAGAGAGCTTCCAGGCAATGCTGCACTGAAAACAAAGTTAAATTCCACAAACTAACCATAAAGGCTAGTCCTGGCCAGGACACAGCAGGGCTATCTGGAGGTGTCTGCCCCTGATTTCTTCCACTTAAATGTTGCTGGTCAATACTGCCTAAAACATGCAATTTTAATTCTATATTGATATATTAAGAAATACCGAGTTAAGATTTGGATTCTAGTAATAATAGTTGACAGGATATGCAATTAGATGCTGATGTTGATGGTTCACACCCAGCAGCCAAGTAAAAACAATGTTCAGTAAGGACATGGTCGCCTGTGCTGTTTTTTCAGGTTCAGGAGGCCGCAGCAGGAGGATGATAAGGTCAGAATTAGCCCAATTTTCATGAGGAGACCGAGAAACACAGACACAGACACACACACACACACACACACACACACGTGGGGGGAGCTCTAATGGCCCTTGGATTTCTTTATTATTATTTAAATGCTAAAATTTTTACTTTTTCTCTTTTAACTAGTCAGGTCTGTCTAATATAGACATATAATATATATGTAAAATATAATAAATAAGAGTGATTTGAGTGTGTGTGTGTGTGTGTGTGTGTGTGGTGGTGGATATTAGAGGGTTTATCCCATGACAGCATTATTTGCAAGGATGGTGACATTATGACCTGAAGATTATATTGGCACATGAAATTTACCTTAATATTTCCTAAAATATGTCCTTGAGAAAAATCAGAACAGCAGCTCCCCATTCCCAGTCTCCCCTCCTTACCTTGCTGCATCCTCTTAACTTTATTTGTGACATTTTTTTCATCCCCATCAACCTAAAGGATAATAGAAGTAGATTCCATCTACTAGTCTCTGTCCACTATCTGTTATCCATTTCTTACCTATTTTATCTTTAGGATAGTCCTCATGTATCTTTCCTTTAAAGACTAGGTCATAGAAATTAAGTGAAAATACCTCAACAAAATTTAGCTTTCTCTCTTTGATTCCCTTTCTTCCCCTTTTTATGTAGTAGCCCTGTAAATTTAATCAAAGTGATTTCATTTCCCTTTCTTCTAAATTAGATGGCAGTATCTTATCATCAGGCATGCCAAACACATGCATAAGTAATGAATAATAGCTCATATTGCTGCCTAGGAGAAATGTGATTTCCAAGTAATTTTTAATTATAACTCCAAGTGATTGAGGTTGGCAGATGTTAAGAACCTTTTGTGATGTTTGATATCTTGTCTGAGATAGCCTGGACTTTTTCTGGCCATGGCCAAAATCAATAAGGACAACCAGAAAATTATTTGTATTGGGCTACGTTTCTTCCAGTATTTGTCTGGGACTCGAAGTGGCTTTTACAATGTATACAGAAAGACGTATAAACATGACTGTAGTCTCAGGTGCCACACAGTGGTTTGATGATACCATTAAGTGGCAGTATGAAAGCGATGTCACTTACAGCATCATCCCTAGGTAAAATATATTTTAAACTTTGTGTTCTCAAAAACAACTCTTTAGTACACAATTTACTCTTCTTTAGTTAGCTCCTATAATTCCCTTGGAGTTTCATTTTTTTGTGTGTGAAATTTTGCATACTTGAAAAGTACAAGGACTGTTTCTGAGTACCAGATTTTCATGTGGTTTCTCTCTACCATAGCTTTTATGTCTTCACAGTTAAAGATATAGGTTATTAGGCTATTTTGCTCCATAGTGTAAATATGGTAGATATAATTGTAATATGAAATACAACTAGGTTAATATAAAATAAAACTATAGTAGTTTAAGGTTTTTAATTGACAACACTCAACATCATTTTATTGTTAATAGAATACAGACAAATTTTAATTATTCATAGAAAATTGAGTTTAATGGTTTCTTTAAACAATCTCACCAGGACCTAAGTTTTATTTATTTATAGGTGTTTATATGATGAATACTTACAAATTTTCGTTTTGTTGCATGTGTTGACCGTGTGATGAGGAATTAGAATCCTCTAATAGGGCTTGATAATAAATAAAAATAACCTTAACAGACTCCCTTTCCTACCTAATGCCCCTTCATGCAAACATGAAAGCCCGCCCTGCTCTCATTGTATTTGGAATCTTGTATTCCACTCTGTGGACACATTGGAATGTTGATGCAGAAAAGGTAGACGTGACCAGAAAGCTGAATACCCTGGCTTAGAAAAGACTGGTGATTCCTAATCAAATTCCAAACCTCCAGTCCTTTCCAGATCTATTCTGTCAGAAAATTTTCTGCTGTACCTGATTTCAGTATCTCAGTAGATATTGAGAACATAAAATATGAATTACTAGATATAACTTAATATTGACTCTGGAACACCTAGAGACCATCTGTAATGGCTGCTTCAAAGGAAGTGTGGTCCTCTCTCCATTCTATATTCCCTATCTCCACATTGACTTCATGATTATTTCTCTTCATCTTTTCAACTTCAAATTCTCTCCTAACAGGGTCCTCCCATTCTTTAAAAAAATCTCAAAGGAGGGCCAATGATATGGCTTAGTGGGTCAAGGCCCTTGCTGCCTCACCTGACCACCTAACTTCTGTCCCTCATATGGCAGAGGCAAGAAAGGACTCCTATAAATTGTCCTCTAACATCTATACATGGACAATGACATGTATGCACATGCACGTGCACACACAAACACAAATAAAGAAATAAAATGTGATGAATAATTGCAAATGATGTGCTCAAGATTCTGAGATTAATTTCAGTATGAGTAATACTAGAAATACAAGTAGTGTGTGTTTGTGATTTTTATTGAGATTGATATCAGGTCCTTGCATACATCCTTTGAAAGTTTTTACACACACACACACACACACACACACACACACACACACACAGAGTCATGCATAAGAAAAGCAAAGTTAAAGTCATATTAATCACCACCAAATCAGTTGATTGGTTAAGGCTTTGTTAGTAACATAGAATAGGTACACTGTTTGGAAGCATCCTAACTTCTTTGCTTTCTTGGTTCAATGCTTCAAGAACCAAGAACCTGATACATAAAAATCTCTTATTGAATTATGGTAACACATGCGATACTATATTTACCCACCACAAAATCAGTTGAAAATAGTAGATGCTATTATCCATGCACAGGTTGCTAGGCTGTCCAGAGAGTAAACCAGGAAGAGCTGGTGATACACTACGCAGTGACTTGGTTGGCTGAAGATCAATCAATATTTTACCAATAACGAAAGGAGAATTTAGAAAGTGGAATGGGAGAATCAAGAGTCCATTTTGGTAGACTCAGCCTCAAGCAGGAGTGCCCAGCTTTGACAGTAGTGAGTGCAGTTGCAGAGAGTGGGTACTGTGACTTAGAAGAGCCTCAGAGAGGAAAATTATGAATGGGGCACCATTAGAATACAAAGATTACAAATCATGGACAAAGAAAAATGAGAACAATGAACTAAAGGTGTAGAAATTTATTAAATGAAAAGCACAACAAAATTTCTCCCAATTTATCAAAAGATAAAAGGAGGAATTTAAGACCCCAAAAGATAAGTCTAGAAAAGACCCGAACTGACAACTCTTTATAAACCTTCAAAATACAGAATATAGAAAAAGAAAAGTAACAAGAGAGAAGCCTAAGTCACATAGAAAGATAAACCAGTTAGATGACAGCAGATCTATCAACAATAGTTGTAGAAGTTGGGAGGACAAGGAATAATGTGTTTCAAACCCTGAAAGACAGTAACTGTCAACCCAGATTACTATATTGAGCAAAATAGTTCTTCAAAATTGAATGAGAAAGAATTATTCTCTATTACAAATACAAACTGTAGAAATTCATGGATACCATGTCAGCCCTGTAGAAGACAATTGAAGGAATTCAAAATACTGTAGAGAAAGAAAGACAACCATGATGTCACAGGAAAGAACAAACTACAGGACAATAGCTAAACAAAGGAAGATGAAGAAAGCACTAATACTCACAACCCAACAAACTGATAGGGACAAGTGCATACATTCCAATACTAACTCAATATTAATGGTTTTGGCTCTCCTCTGGAAAGACAAAGATCAGTAGGTTATATTAAAATGCTGTACCCATGTGACTGAAATGTTCTTATGAATCCACTTTGTGCAATGAATAAATATCATTATTTTCCCATCTAAATTCTCCAGTACCATAGTACCATTATAAAACTTTTTTTTTAGATTCTATGACTGTAACTCATATACACCTATAATGGTTGGCACATATTTTCTAATCAAATTCTCTTCAACATTCATTATTTTGGGGGTTTAATTTTAGTAGAATTTGGCACTACTGTACTTTCTAATCTTTGAATGCCTTTCTCCCTCTTTTTGATATTTACTATTTCTCTATTTTGTTACTTTACAAATTATGCTACAACTTTTTTCTGTTGTTTTCTCCACACACTGAATATAAATGTAAACATTACTAAAGACTCCAACTTTGACTCTGGTCATCTTATCAGACTGCTACCACTATTCCTGTGTCTCCTCGGTGCATACTCAGTTATTACCTTTCCCAACTACAATCTGGACATTTTTATCATTTGTCATGCATTCTTGCACATGAGGACTTGTTAACACTAATAACTCAATGGCTCCAGGTCTTTCTTGTGAATTGCTCAGGATACCAAATTCCTTCTCACTGTTCCAAAGTTTCCCTGGAAACCATCTTTGAATAAGTAAGAATTATATTTCTGTGCTTTCTTCCTGTATGTTCAAGGTCTTCCAAGTATTTGAGAAAAGCTGTTACTTACAGCTGCAGATGTTAATGGTGATACTAATTTTCTTATTCCTCCCTCCTCATTTGCTAGCAAATTGTTCCACAGTCTACTTTCTTCTTTTAATTTTGTCATGCTTATTGTTATAAAGCATTATGTATTTTATTTAAATCTTCTTGTACTATAAGTCTTATTATCTTGATCAGTAGGCATTGTTAGTGTTTATAAAAGAGCCAGATGTAACAGGAAGAGTCAATAAATACTTGCTGAGTGAAGACATGTACTAATTAATAAATGTGGGATTCCAGACAATAATGTCATGTGTCTTAGCTACTGTTTAATTGCTGTGAAGAAACCCCATAACCAAAACAACTTATAAAAGAAAGCATTTAATCAGGGGTTTGCTTGTAGTTTCACTGGATTGGAGTTTATAACCATCATGGTTGGAAACACGGTAACAGAAAGGCATGGTGGTTTAGCTGTAGTTGAGAGCTTCTCAAGAATTGAGAGAGAGAGAGAGAGAGAGAGAGAGAGAGAGAGAGAGAGAGAGAGAGAGAGAGAGAGAGAGAGAGAGAGAGAGAGAGAGAGAGACTCTGATACTGAAAGATTCTGACTGTAACTCATGAATACTTATTTTGCTTGGTACATACCATCTAATCTAATTATTTTTCAACATTCATCATTTTGCAGGGTTCTTTTAGTAGAATTTGAAATTATTAAACATTAGTGTTTTAATGCCTTCTGCCTCTTTTTGTATTTGCTCTTTCTCTATTTTGCTCCTTGTATTACTCTATGACTTTCTTTTGTTATTGTTCTAATACACAGAATTAAAATACCAACCCCAGTGAGATCCTTTCTCCTGTAAGTCCACACCTCCTAATCCCTCACTCACACTTGTGTCAGCTAGTAGCCTGCTGTGGGACAATGATCTTGTCCCCTGTAAAGATTTATCAGTTGTGTTGCTTTAATAAAATGCTGATTGGCCAGCAGCCAGACAGGAAGGTGGGGCAACCAGGCGGGATTGGGCAGGACAGAAACCTCTGTCAACAGTAACCAAACAGTAAAATATAAGTACCTACAGAGGTCATTTTTATTCAGGTCACCATATCAAGGTGGTGCCATTTTTACTGCCATTGTTACTGGTCTGAGAATCTAAGCTAATGTAGATAATTTAGAATAGTGTCTTTTTCCATGTATTAACTACAGCATCAACATGTTTTCTTGTGTTCTGCAATCTCATGGTTCCACACAACAGGAAAGGCTAACCTTGCAAGGAAACTTAAGTGCAACTTACACTGAACACATATCCAAACCAAAGTGACAATAAGTTATCACAGTGCTCTCTTGCAAACTGCTTCAAAATTACAGTCTAATACAAGAATGTCTTACTTTAAAATAGATAATACACCCCAAAATATCCTTATTCTTACTCTGTCAGTATACATTTTTCTGTTAAAAATATGTTGAAAGTCTCCAGATACACACACACTTACAGAGGTAGGGGAAGAGAATTATATTCTAATATGACTTTTAGAATGTTACAGGTTGTTCAACTTTTTTACAAAAAGTAAAACTTGAAATCATACATTTGTAATACCTCTGAAGTCTTCAGGGAAGTATGCTTCCCACTGACCATTTTCAAACCAAGAAAATGAGGCACAAGTATGGTTAAGTCACAACGTTTGCTTCTAAATCTTTTATTAAGCATCTTTTGGGTATATACCCAAAAGTGGTATTGCTGGGTCTTGAGAAAGGTTGTTTCCTAATTTTCTGAGATATCACCACACTGATATCCAAAAGGGCTGTACCAGCTTGCATTCCCACCAGCAATGCAAGAGTCTTCCCTTTACTCTTCAACCTCTCCAGCATAAGTTGTCATCAGTGTTTTTGATCTTGGCCATTCTTACATGTGTAAGATGGATTCTTAGTATTGCTTTGATTTGCATTTCTCTGATAGCTTAGGATGTTGAGCATTTCCTTAAGAGTCTTTCAGCCATTTTAGATTCATCTGTTGAGAATTCTCTGTTTAGGTGTGTAATCCTTTTTTATTGGATTATTTGTTCTTTTGATGACAAGTCTCTTGAGTTCTTTGTATGTTTTGGAGATCAGTCCTCTGTCTGATGTGGGGTTGATGACGATCTTTTCCCATCCTGTAGGCTACCTATAATTTTAAATTAAAACATTGAGTCCTAAAATTGGGATACTTAAGTTCCATTTCTAATCTTATAGAACTTTGTCAATACAGAAGATAAAGCTGTAAAATGAACTCAGTTTTTGAGATTTGTTCTGGCAAGTTCAGGTGCCTGCTGGTCAGGGAATCTTTTACAATTTTGTCATTTTTTTTTACATGGCCAGCTCAAAAGTTTAGTGCACTGATTATTTACAATAATTAGCAATTATATAATTTCTAATAATGCTCCTGAAGAAAATTTGGTACTCAATGATCATGTAATCAGCTCATTAATTTTGATGGAGAGTTTTTGACACAACAGGGAAGAGAAGCTGATGACTATTGTTATATAAAGGATGTCATTGAATATAATCAAATTCAAAATAAAATCTTTTAAGAAGTCTTCCAGCTGTTTGCCATTCTATAAGCTTTAGTTATGAGCCGCAGCTGTAAGACAAATGACAATAGTCACTTAACATAAAAAATAATGAAAGGAGGATAATTCCAGAAAGAGACCACAGAGTCTTCTTATATCCAGTTTTTAGCCAGTTGCTACAAGTTTTGTTTGCAAAGGCCAGATATAATCTAGGAAGCGTGGGCCTCCTTGACTTGGATTCATGGAGAGTCAGTTCATTATTATTAAAAGTTCCTGGAAACTGAAATAGGATTTCGAAAACATTGGCTTACTGACCCTCAGAAGAAATTTGCTGTTTGATGCAAACAGAAGCATTTAAGTGAGCCTTTCAAGGAGTACATCACAATGCTGAAGTTGCAATCTGAAAGTGCAAGTATTTATTTTCTCCTGAAGTATCTGGTGGTGCGGGGGGAGTGGTAATATGTAAAAAATAGAAATTGCTGCTGAATATCTTTTTCAAGGCTGCAAAAGGCCATCCTCTGTGAATGCCATGGAAGATCATCTAGCCACACTCGTGTGTGAGAAGCTGTTATTTTCTTTTCTTATTATCTACCAACTGGAAAAATGCTCTCCTTGTCTGTAATGAATGGAGGGACGACACCAAGGAATGAAGAAGAAAACCTTAGCCACTAATGGTCTTCAGTAGGATGTAGTTGCTTTTCTGATGCATTTTCAAAACTTTATAAATGAAATGGCTGAAGAGAGTGAAGCTCTTTCTAGTAGCACTCCTTCCACAGTAGCACCTATGTATGTGAACCAACAAACGACAGGGAAAAATTATGTCTATTTTAAATTTGATTTGCTGCAGGCCTTGTCCCTGGACTAACTCACAAGTTAAAGATTTTTTTCACTGTAGTATAATTCCTCTTTACTCACTAATGACGCTATTATTAGTGATGAAATTGCCCTATGTGTGAACCCTTCAAACCTTAGGTTCTCAGTTATATATGGGATCTTGCCTCTACTTCTCTTACACTGTCCCACCGACAAACATCTCTCCACTTCATCAAGCTTATCAGTGCTATCCATCACCTTTCTGACCCACACCTCTTGTCATCTTGACTCACATCTCCCCCTCCACACACACCAGCTCTTTCAAATCAATAAAGCTATTACTCTTCCTAATGTTCATTATACCTCCATGTTCTCTTCCCACAAACAGTACTTAAATGCCAAGGACTTCCATCCCTCGTTTGCATCTACCTCAACTCCACCAAACCTTAGTCCTTCCATTATATCACTTAGCAAATCCATAACTCCAGTTCAGTCAAATTCTGTGACAACCTAGAGGCTTGAGAAAGAAGCAAGAATGTGTAGCTGGACTATTTCATCTCAGGGTCTCATGTTCAAAATACTGTCATTCATCAATCTCTTCTGCCTTTAAAGCATCCAAAATGGCCGCCATATTCCCCCCAGCTTTACTAAACTCTATAAAAGATTCTTCCTGAATGTAAGCCCCCGATTTATTTTTGGCATATTTATTGACTTTGAAAACTTTTTGTTGTAAATTATTTCTCTGAGTCCTTGAGATGAAAGTCTTTCCTATACTTTTGCCAATTTCAAGCCTTAAGAATGCTCCAAGCACTTGAGAGTTATCCCTTTGAAATGTAACCATCAAAAAAAAGTAGCATCCTTGAATTCTAGTCTCTCTGACACAGCAAGAGCCTAACTTTGACAAGGAGCCAATTGATAAACACAGATGGCAAAATCATCCTGTTCACCACCACACATAGCTCTTATTTTTAGCTGTCCCTGTATTGCCTCCCTCATCCCTCTCTTTCCTCCCTCTTTCCACTTGATTTCCCCATTATAGTCTCACATACATCTATTACAACTATCTATTCTATTTTCCTTTCCTAGGATGTTCTAGTAGGCCCCTTTATGCTACCCCTTACTCTCTATGTAATCTCTGTGGTTTTATGGATTATAACTTGGTAACCATTGACTTAGCAGGTAATAACCAGATATAAGCAAATACATATAATATTTATATTTCTGAGTCTGGGATACCTCACTAAGAATAGTCTTTTTCCAGTTTCATCAGTTAATGCACAAATACCATGGTTTCATTTTGTAATGGCTGAATGATATTCCATTGTATAAATATACTATATTTTCTTTAGATATTCTTTTGTTGAGAGTCATCTAGGTTGTTTCCAGTTTCTGGCTATTATGAATAGAGCAGCAAATAACATGGTTGAGCAATTATTTCTGTAGCAGTTTGAAGCATCTTTGAATATATGCACAAGTGTGGTATAGTTGAATCTTGAGGCAGATTGATTCCCATATTCCTGAGAAATCACTACAATGAATTCCTGTACAAGTTTTCACTTCCAGCAGCAAAGGATGAGCGTTCCCTCTGGCCCACATTTTTGTCATCTTGAGTTGATTTGATTGATCTTAGCTGTTGTGACAGGTATAAGAGAAAAATCTTAAAGTAGTTTGGTTTGCATTTTTAGGATGACTAATATTTTTTAAAGTGTTTCTTAGCCATTTGAGTTTCCTCTTCTGATAATTACTTGTTATTTTCTTAGTACCTTATTTTTGTGTGTGCTTTATATATTTTGAATGCTAGCCCACTATTGGAAGTGTAGTTGTTAAAAGTCTTTTCCTACTCTGTAAGCTGCCACTTTGTCTAAATGATAGTGTTCTTTGCTAGACAGAAACTTCCCAGTTTTAAAGGGTCCCATTTATTTATTGCTGACCTTAGTGCCTATGCTAACAGTATTCTTTCTGTTCAGAAATTCTTTTCCTGTGCCAGTTAATTCAAGGCTACTCCCCACTTCCTCTTCTATCAGGTTCAGTATATCTGTTTCTATGGGTATCCAAAAACCTGAATCTAGATAGTCCAGTGACCCAGGGTAAAACTAAACACTATTTTATAAAAATAACAATAAAGTGACTTCTAATTATGTTTTGCTATACTCACAGATCTGTGCCTTGCTCGGTCATCTTCAAAGAAGCTTCCTTCTGCTGTGGGATGTCCTTCTGTACATATGTTGCTTTGTTGGTTGATTAATAAAGCTGCTTTGGCCTATGGCAGGGCAGAATTTAACAAGACAGGAAATCCAAGCAGAGATAGAGGAGGAAAGAAGGCCGAGTTAGGCAGATGCCATGAATCCACCCAAGAAGCAAGTGGTATCAAACAATAATCCTTATGGTAAAATATAAAATAATAGGAATAGCTTAATTTAAGATGTAAGAAGCCTGAGATAATAGGCCAAAAAGTGTTGTAATCAATATAGTTTCTGTGTGATTATTTGGGTCTGGGCGGCCAGGAACAAAAGGACAGTCTTTACTTATATCCTCCTAAAGCATATGGGAATAAATATAGAGACCCACAGACAACCTCATGCAGGGAGTGGGAAACCTTGGACCACCCACAACTAAATGGGATATTTTTATGGAATATTATTTAACTAGGTAAAATGTATTGTTTATGCTTTAGAATATTACTTTAACTGTGTAATGCTGTGTTAAATTTGTTTATGCTGCATTTGTTTAATTAAGTAAAGATATGTTACATTTGTTTCTCCTTGCCTGCCTAACACACCTGATTAGTCTAATAAAGATCTGAATGACCAATAAGTAGGCAAAGAAAGGTTATTCGGGGCTGGGATGAAGAGAGAATAAATAGGAGGATAAATCAAGGCTTAGAAGAAGAAAGACAAAAGAAGGAAGAGATAATGGGGGAGATGTCATTGATAAGAAGTCAGATAGCCACCAGCCAGGAGACACAAGAAGCAATGAGTGTAAGATATGCATAAAGAAAGGTAAAAAGCCCCAAAGACAAAAGGTAGATAAGGAAAACAGATTAATTTAAGTTAAAAGAGCTAGCCAAAAATGAATCTAAGTTGGGCCAAACATTCAAAACTAATAATAAGTCTCCATGTCATGATTTGGGAGCTGGTTAGTGGCCCCAAAGAAAAAGCCTGATATAGGATGTCTCCATCAAATACCTCCCCTTAGGGTTCAGGGAACCTCTGGAAAAGGATGCAGAAAGAGTGTAAGAGCCAGAGGTCATGGTCATGTAAACAAAAGAAGGTTCTCTAAATCAACATGACCAAAGCTGATGTGGACTTGCAAGACTGAGGCTGCATGAACAAGGGCTGCACAAGGCTGTGCCAGATGGGGTCCTAGAACTGAAAGAAGTGGACATACATCCCATCTTTAGTTCAGAAGCTACCACTACTGTGGGACAATGGTCCTGTATTCAATTGTATTGGTTAATAAACTGCTGATTGGCCAGTAGCTAGGCAGGAAGTATAGGCAGGGTGATCAGAATAGGAGAATTCTGGGAAAAGGATAGGGTCAGTCTGCAGTCGTAACACAGACACAAAGGAAGCAATGCCTCGCTGATAAAATACCGAGCTATGTGGCTGACACAGACAAGAATTATGGGTTAATGTAGGATGTAAGAGTTAATAAGAAGCCTGAGCTAATAGTCCAACCAGGTTCTGATTAAAGTAGACCTCTGTGGGTTTCTTTGGGACTGAATGGCTGCGGGACCAGGTGGGACAGAAATCTCAGTCAACATACCACTAGTTGATAGCCACTGGCAAATGAGAATTTAATTTCCTAAAGGGGTTCTCACAAGTGAAACAAACTTCTCTTAATAGTGGGCTTCATGACTAGCAAGTTGATGGTCAGTGGAAAACAAACTCAATGTTTTTTTTTTGAAGTTCCTTGTTTTATAATGGTGTGTCATGGCTTTTATTTTATTTGTTTATTATTTGGTTTTATTTCATTAGTTTTTTAGTTTATATATGTATATCTATCTGTCTATCTATAGATATATCTATCTGTGCTCTGTACAGTGTATCTATAAATAGATAGATAGAAAGATAGATATACACTTTTTTTGCTCTTCTTTTACCCTACAGTTCCTGTGGGCATTTGTTATGGCTCTTTTTGTGTGTGTGTGTGTGTGCTTGTATGGTATCCCCAAGTCTGTGAGAAAGTGTATCTCTGGTCTCTTTCTGTTTTCTGTCCTTTTTCTTGGGCTCTTTTACTTCTGTTTATTTATTTTGTCCTATTATGTTTTGTTATTTTTTGTTATTATCTATTTTATTATTATTCCTTAAAAGCCTGTTTGTTTTCTAATGAGAGTCAGAAAGATGATGGCTCAGCATGGGAGGGGAGGGGAGGAGAGGGGAGGGGAGGAAAAATTGGGACGAGTAAAGGAAGAGGAAACCCAAATCAACATACATTATGTGAGTAAATATTCTATTTTAAATAAAAGGAAAGAAAGGTCCTTATAGACACTTCTGATACAGAATAATAAGGACAAGAAATAGAATATACATCTCATGTACTCTAAGAAGGATGAATTAGAACTAGGAGTTGGAATTCAGAACCTGAGAATCTCCCAGTGGAAATAAATATCTGACCTAGAGCTACAGGAGCCCAACAACACTTAACAATGATAAAGTCTAACATGTGGCCTTCTACTGTATTCAGAATTATAAATATCTTACATATACCATAGAAACTTCATCCAGCAACTGATGGAAACAGAGGCAGAGACCTGCATCAGAACACTAGACTAAGCTCCCATAGTCCAGTTGAAGAGTGGGAAGAATGAGAATATGAACAAAAAGATCAAGACCATGATGGGTACACCCAGTGAAACCATCTATCTGAGCTACTGGGAGCTCACCAACACTAGCCGGACTGGGAAGAAACAAGAATAGGACCTAACTAGTCCCTCTGAATGTGGTTGACAGTTCCATGCATAGGGCAGACTGAGAAGCTACTGGCAGTGGCACAAAGATTCACCCCTATGGCTTGCAATGGCTTTTTGGGAACCCATTTTCTATGGAGGGATACCTTGCTCAGCCTAGATATAGTAGGGAGGACCTTGAGCCTTCTCAAAAGCAATGTGCCTTACCATCTCTAAAGAGTGGATATGGGGTATAATTGGGAGGGGACATGGAGGAATGGGAGGGAATGGGAGGAGGGGAGGAAGTAGGAACTTGAATTGGTTTATATAATGAAAAAAGATAGTTTGTTTTCTCTTTTAAAAAATAAAATAGATAAATAAAAAGATAAAAAGAATTAACATAGTAAAAATGGCAATCTTACCAAAAGCAATCTAGAGATTCACTATAATACCCAGCAAAATTCTTCACAGACTTTGAAAGAAAAATACTTAAGCTCATATGAAAAAAAAAAACCTCAGAATAGCCAAAACAATCCTGTACAATAAAAAGCTTCCAGAGGCATCACAATCCCTGACTTCAAACTCTACTACAGAGCTACAGAACTGGAAACAGCCTAGCATTGGCCTAAGAACAAACAGGAGGACAAATGGATCTGAATCGAAGACCCAGATATTAATCCACAAACCTTCGAACACCTGATTTTTGACAAAAAAAACAAAAAATCTGAAATAGAAAAAAGAAAGTATATTTAACAAATGGTGCTGGCATAACTGGATATCAGCATGTAGAAGAATGAAAATAGATTCATATCTATCACCATGCGCAAAGCTCAAGTTCAAATAGATCAAAGACCTCAACATAAAGCCAACCACACTGAACCTCACAGAAGAGAAAGTTGGAAGTACATTTGAACGCATTGGCACAGGAGACCACTTCCTAAATATAACCCCAGCAGCACAGACACTAAGAGAAACAATTAATAAATGGGACCACCTGAAACTGAAAAGCTTCTGTAAAGCAAAGGACAAGGTCAATAAGATAAAACAAACAGTCTACACAATGGGAAAAGCTCTTCACTAACCCCACATCAAACAGAGGTCTGATCTCCAAAAAAAAAAAAAAAACAAAACTCAAGAACTCAAGAAACTTGTCATCAAAAGAACAAATAATCCAATAATAAAATGGAGTATACGCCTAAACAGAGAATTCTCAACAGAGGAATCTAAAATGGCTGAAAGACACTAAAGGAAATGATCAACATCCTTAGTCATCAGAGAAATGTAAATCAAAACAACTCTGAGATTCCACCTTACACTTGTAAGATTGGCCAAGATCAAGAATACTAATGACAATTTATGCTGGAGAGATTGAGGGGGAAAAAAATCACTCCTGCATTGCTGGTGGGAATGCAAGCTGGTACAGTCCCTGTGGCTGTTACTGTGGTGATTTCTCAGAAAATTAGGAAACAATCTTCCTCAAAACCCAGTAATAATACTTTTGGGTATATATCCAAAGGATGCTCAATTGTGCCACAAGGACATGTGTTCAACTATGTTCATAGTAGCATTTTTTTTTTGTCGTAGCCAGAACCTGGAAACAACCTAAATGCTCCTCAACTAAAGAATGCATTAGGAAAATGTGGTACATTTACAGAATGGAGTACTACACAGCAGAGATAAATAATGACATCTTGAATTTTGCTGGCAAACATAGCTAGAAAACATCATTTTGATTGAGGTAACCCACACCTAGAAACACAACTATCACATGTACTCACCCACAAGTGGCTTTGAAACATAAATCAGTGAAAACCAGCTCACAAATCACAACCCCAGAGAATTTAGACAGCAATGATGATCCTAAGATAGACAAACGTAGATCTAATCTACATGGGAAGTAGAAAAAGACAAAATCTCCTAAGTAAATTGGGAGAGGGTTGAAGAGAAGGAGAGAGGCAGGGGGGAGCAGATAAAAATATAGGGATCAATAAAAGTCAGTAAAAATAAATAAAAAATAAACAATGTCTGAGACTGAAGCCTGTTTTCCAAACTATCTTCTATATCTGTAGAGGCATCTCCAGTAATGTACAACTGATGCAAGATTTAGATCATCTGGACACGGTAACTAGCAATCACAAGTGAAATGTTGCATTGGGTAACTGATCTGAATGAGGCAGAAGCTCAAAATACTCACTCTTGGGAAGTTTGTATAAGGACAAACAAACCATTTGATCATGAAAAATAAATATGCAGCAATAACAGAGGAAAGAAAGCTGTACAATCACAAAATATTCTTTACATCGTTAGCATAGTGGTTTTAAATTGAAAAAAGGAGGGGTTTAAAAGCTATCTAATCTCAGGTGAGTGAAAGATGATCCAAATTTAGTTTGGGGTTTGAAGGGCAAGATGTACTGAAAAGAGACTGTGAAATATGAGGACCAGAGTAGAAAGTTTTGCCTAATCTCAATCTTTACAATATGGAAGAACAGGAGAGAAAGATTAAAAAAGAGGACAACCTTATTTTGAATTCTCTTCATTTTATCTTCTTCCTACAGTTTCCATGTTTAAGTGAAAAACATTTAACATAAGCCTAAGCTATTTTGGAATCAATCCTAGTGACATTTTTAATGCTATTTTTAAAGAAGGTATAGGCTCCCGTGTGCGGTTTCACATAACAAAATACTACAGCAATCGTTATGATGACAGGTTTATTTCTGGGAGATGTTATTATTTCATGAGAATGAGGGTTTCCTTCTCTGTGGTCATAGAGCCCTGGAGTGAGGGTGAAGTAGCTTTGTACAGTGGTATAAATGATAAGAATACATTCTGGGTTTGAGTACATAGCTCTGAGTAACTACCCTGGCTCTCCACATAACAGCCATTTTTTTTTCCACACTGAATAAACTTTAAGGTTCTAATGTTTCCTAGAAAAAGATTTAAGAAAGGGGGGACAGGAACTGTGAATAACACTTTCTGTTTTTCTGGTGTGACCAATACATCTCCGAGTTTATAATGTTGTACTCTAAATTTTGTGTATATAAATAAACTAGCAGAAAAAAATTATCATTAGCTGTGTGTGTGATGCTATTCACTTCATTTTAAATGGAAGTTTGGTGATGGTTAGAGCACCCAGACTTACAGCCTTAGAGGCTTTTGAAATTCAGGACTTTTAAAGATTTTCTTGTTCTCATAGAAAAATTTAAAGGTGGAAAACAGGCTTTGTTTTGAGTTTAACTATAGTTATTGCTTTAAAGGATAAAGTTTGTCTGTGTGAGTGTGCATATCCCTGTGTGTGTGTGTGTGCACACTGTGCATTTGCACATGGAGGGCAGAAGTTGGTATCAGGTATCCTCTCCAGGCATTTTCCATCAATTGTTTTGAGCAGGATGTTTCACTGAGTCTGGAGCGAATCAGTTAAGCTAGACTGAGTGTGAGCCTGTCTGTCTTTGCCTCAGCACCACCATGATCATGTGCATTTCATACACTGGACTTTTATGTTGATCCTAAGGATAAAACTCAGGCCCTCTTGCCTATGATGCACCACGTTATCCCCCATGCCATCTCTCCTAATGCCCTGACAAGATTTTGGTGTCTTGCTTGTTTCATTGATTTAAAAATTCTGTGTGTGTATAACTTTAGTCTTAACATGGTAGATAAAATTGAAATCAAGATGATATTTCTTCTTCCTTTGATTTAGTGCAGGTAATAATTCATTATTATAGGTTAATATTTCTTTTTAGAAAAATAGGTCTCTTCCCAATGCCCATGGGTAATCTTCTAAAGTGCATTATTTTAAGGATAACAAAGATTTTAAACTGGTTGGTCAAAGTGAGAAAAATGGAGGGCTTTTATTTGAGGAAGGGGAAAGACGGCAATGCAAAGAAGGGATGAGGGATAAATAACACTAAGGGTGATTGAAATAATTACAGTTAAACACTTATTTTATGATTAATTATAAATACATATTATATATAATATAGCTGGGTGGTGATGGCACACGCCTTTAAACCCAGCACTTGGCAGGCAGAGGCAGCCTGTGAGTTCGAGGCAAGCCTGGTCTACAAGAGCTAGTTTCAGGACAGATAGGACTGTAAAACAGGGAAACCCTTTTTTGAAAAACCAAAAAAAAAAATACATATTATATATAATATCCATGTGTGTAATATACATATATAAATAATTTAAATGAAGTTAAACTCAAATGCTCTAGACTAAAAGCCCAGTGCCAGGAATGGGAACCCTCTCTTCAAGTTGTTGGTTAAGTGAGTTCAAGAGACTTCCAAAACAGTATAGGCTATTCCTATTGATCTTGATTGCCTTCTAGAACTTGAATGTTTAGACCCTATTGCTGAAGAGTCAGCACACATTTAGGATATAGGACTTGGAGAAATCAATCTGAAAGTGACCTGAAAGCCTCAAATATGAGGACTGTCACTTGTTACCTATTGTCCATCTGCCAAAGGAGAAAAGCTACCAATTATCCTCTCTGTGAAGCCTAGGAACCGCACCAGTGAATAATATGGCAGAGGCGAAATAACGAAATTTATATCTTGGATTAACTGGTAACTGCCTAGCTGGACTTGAGGCCCACTCAATAGGCAAGAATTCACTTGGGGCACTGTAAACCTAGTCAACTAGTCATGGCTGGGTATGATATGAGCCTATCATTTATTTATTTACTTTAGTCAACAAATCATCACCTAGAGTTTACTGTTAACTTCCTAGAAAGGTGGAAACATACCTTTAATTTTTAAAGACAAAATGAGTTAAGACCCAAATGTCTAGGTAGGTAAAGGTTGCTGGAATAGGATACTAATTATGTCTCTAGACTTAAGAAAGGTTGTCAACTACACCAAAATTACAGGATGAACAGCCAATTTTAGAAAAAATAGGCATAATTATGGTGGCCAAGGCAGGTCTTGGCGTTTCAACAAAATCTCTTCTGTCTCACAGAGGAACTTTGTTTCCATGAGAAGTCCACTAACAAACGCCACTTCAGCCAGCTTAACATCCACGATGGCACTGTGCACACCGATTATTACTTCTCTGTTGATAGATTGTCTTCTGGCCCCTCTCTTTTAGGAACTTTCTCTATCAGTCTCTATTTCTGCCCTTGTGTAAGTTGTATTCCATTTCTGTGTGTGTGAGTGCATGCCCATGTTGATGTGCACATCTATAAATGCATATAAACATAATATAAATGCATAATAATATAAACATAATATACATATACATATAAAATAAACATAATATAAATGTGCATATCTATAAATGCGTATATCTGTAAAGAGGTACAATGCTGTTGGGAACAGTGAGACCCCCAGAACCTGAATTTCTTGTAAACAACTTGTTTTCCCCTGATCTGAGTGCCTACAGCTGCTCTGAGCAGGAGAGCTTCAGGAGTTCCTGATGGCAGGAGAGTGGTTTCTGGTGGGTTTGGCTGGGGCGAGGCTATCTCTATATAATCTGCCCCTGAACACAATAAAGGGGGCATTCTTGGGAAATTCGAGGATGACCCGTGTCGCTGTCTCTCTGTCTGTGTGTGTCTGTGTATTTTAACCTCCAGCCCCCTTGCCTGAAGCTCGGTAACTGGCACACAGAGTGCAGACACAGGGGTGCGGTGCGCGGCAGAAAGCTAGGTGCCTTCCTGGACCTTGTCACTTCATATTTTGAGATAGGATCAGTGACTAAACCCCAAACTCACAAATTGTGCTAGGAGGACAAACACCAAGCACCAGGCATCTACCCGTTTCCATCTTCCAGTGCTAGCATTACAGGTAGTTGCTACTATACCTGAAATTTAATGTTAATGTTGGTAACCCAAACTCAGGTTCTCATGCTGGCATTTCAAGCAGATTATTGAATAGGACATCTCACCTGCATTGTAGTTTCTATTCTAAATTATGAACAATAGGTTCAGGTCAGACCATTATGATGGTTTGAGGCTCTCATGTCCACTGCTTTCCTTCTTCCTTTTTTTTAATAGGCATCATTTATAAATGAATTCACTTGTGTGTTGGCATCTGCTTCCTCAAGGACCCACAATTACATGCCTGTCATTTCAAAACTTAGGCACTCAATAATTTATTAATAAGGTAAAGAGAGGAGCTGACTTTTTTTTTTTTGGTTTTTCGAGACAGGGTTTCTCTGTGGCTTTGGAGCCTGTCCTGGAACTAGCTCTTGTAGACCAGGCTGGTCTCGAACTCACAGAGATCCGCCCGACTCTGCCTCCCAAGTGCTGGGATTAAAGGCATGCCCCACCACCGCCTGGCTTGAGGAGCTGACTTTTATAATAAAGTCTTTGTAGAGATGTTTAAAAGTAAGAACAACGCAGCTTTCCTGGTCCTCATTTACTGCTGGACCCTGAGGTGATACTATGTAAGAGAACAAATAGTAGAATTGAGCCTTCTGCTATGACGACACATCCACAGGAAAGAATTATGATCAAGTCTATCATAGTTTAAAATTTTAATTGTGGTGAGAGAGTCAAAGCCATATCCTGAGTGTGTCTATTTGATTTGATTTTGGTTCATTTCCTCCTAATCTCATTGAATTTTGCCTGAGTGTGTAGCGGTGTTGCGGAGCGGTTGGACCCTTGAGGGATGATTAGGTTATTGGGAGTTATTAATGCCATTAGTAAGGGTCTAGATTAGTTACCACAAGGTAAGTTTGTCCTAAAGTGAGACTGTGCGTGTGTTCTTCCTTGCCCCGTGATTCCCCCGGTCTTCTGGGCTTTCCACTGAACTATGATACAGCACAAGATCCTCAGTCAATGAAGCAGCCAACTCTTGAGTCCGTAGTCCCTCAATTCATGAGCTCACTTGACTTTCCTTTATAAGTTATACAACTGTCTACCATGCCTGCAAAAAACTTACGAAGACAGGCTCTTTGGACTGTTTTTTACCTGATTGCCTTTTCAGGCTTTCCTAAATCGTCAAAGTTACCCATCATCCTGGAAATACTAACTCCTCTCAATAAGGGCATTACTTTTTAACACATTCTTTAAGACTGATATCTAAACTTGGAACTATTTGGTATGCAGTCCAGCTTAAGGTCATCTCATTTAAAATTTCAATTTTGTATCTTCCAATGATTCAGCAAGATTTCTATTTCCTTCAGGCAAAGAAAGGAGCTTGGACTTTTCTAAAGCTTATTAAAATGCCTGACACAGGATCTGTCCTTGGCATTCCTAAGTAAACTGAAGTGTTTCTTTACTCAGTTCCTCAGCATATGAACTCTCTCTCTCTCTCTCTCTCTCTCTCTCTCTCTCTCTCTCTCTCTCTCTCTCTCTGCTGAGTTCAGTTTCCTTTGGTAATGATTATTCTGTTATGGATATTTATTAGAAGATTTGTGTTAAGAAGAAACAAAAGAACAAAACTAAATATGTGATTGTAATATGAGATTTAAGGTATTGATGATTAATTTCTCTGGTTACATTTGTCATTGCTAATAAAGTCTAAGAAAAATAATGTGAATAATTTGAGTTTTGAACACTATTTATCATCTACAATTCCTGAATTATTGAAAGTTATCATACCTATGTGCGCTTATAATTTGAGAGATACTTTACCCAACTATAGAGACCTTATTTCTTAATATTTGGAATGACATTTATCATTGCTATTTTTAAAATACAAATTTAAAAGAAAAAATTGAGGCTTCAGTTATAGGAATTTTTTTCTCAGAAGACAAATATTCTGAAAATATGATTATCAGGTATTTTTATGTTTGGACTCTCTACAGTTAGTTATCTATTAACTGCATCCTTTGCATTTTTACAGAAGTCAATGCCTAATTCATAACTCTTGAAATGTAAATTGCTAATAGAAAGCTAAATTAAAGTTTGATATAAGGATGGGGAAGGTTAAATTATTTCTTCAGTTTGTTTAGCACTGTCAAAACTTAAGCTCGTGACCTGTAAGTAGTGGCATCCCATAGAAAAAGGCAAATAAAGAGTCAGAAAAGAAGCTGAGATTGTGTATGCATCTCAGGGTGCAGAAAAGAGTAGTTCCAATCCTTGCTAAACACAGTTTAAACTGATAAAACCAGGCACAGAGACCTCAAAGTTTAAGAAAATCTTTTTTTTTCATTCTATATATTAGCATAAGAATGGTATTGTGTGCTCTTTGTGGCCTTAATTCCTTGCTATAAATATATTACTACTCTTTAAGCATTGATAATTATTTCCTGTTTTGACAATAAATTATGAACAATTCCTGTTGCCATAGACCATCAAGGTCCATATCATTTATTTTATGATCATACAGAAATCTGGAGCTGAGTGTGATGAGAGAGTCTGGCACATGTAGAGGCATACACAGAGAGTGTGAGTACTAAATATATAAGAAAAGATCAGAATGCCCACAGTTTTCACTCTCTTAGTATATCCTTTATTTTTCCAAGGGCGTTAGATGTGTGCAGGAAATACTGTTTGGGAACAAAAAGCCTTATTTATATCAGGAAGAAATGGGCACAGAGTTCCCTCCCTGTTTGAAGTACTGAGCAGTGGGTCACAGGTGCAAGAGTAATGAGGTCTTGATTATGGTTACAGGTCATTACATCAGGGAAGGAGTCTAAGGTTTTAGGAACTATTGCCTCTGCAAGTAGGGTGGCAATCTTAACAGAGACCTGCCTTAGGTCATGTTTTACAACTTCTTGCCTTATATATTACTCAGACTTTTATTTATTTAACTGCAGCAAGCATGGTTATTTTTATTCTGTATGGAGAGTCTACAATTTTGTCTCTGTGAGTTTAGGATGCTATCTGTCTTCTCCATTAAGCCTAAGTACTTTATGATTTAGTAAAAACTGACAGTCACTTTTTCTTGCAGGTTTACTAGTGGCAACTCCCTGATGCACGTTGAAAATTGGAAAGCACAGTTATTTAGCACAGATTTACATAGCTTCTGGTAGGTATCAGTGCAAATTTGCACTAATTACAAACTTGATTCTGTTCAGATCTCTTGGGTGATGTGGACTCAGTCATAAATTTGCCTGAGAACCAACTTTATGTCTCAGATACTTAAAAAGGGTCTTTTCCTCCTCTCTTGAGTTAGTGGTGGTTTTCAGAGTAGACATTCTTTTCTGGCAACACACCTGGTATGGATCTGTCTTGAATATTTCCTTACCCCAGGGTTGTCATCATTTATTAAGAATTCTCCTAATAGACTCTACAGTCCAGATGTAGTCTGGACCTTTCTCCTTGCCATTGGACCTTGCAAGGATATTGAGTTTGGTAACTTTCCTTTAGGACATCCCCAAATTTAGGACTCCCCTTCTATCTGGACTCGAGGAGGTGTGGCTTGGCACTCTTTTCTGTCAGGAGAAGAAAGTGTGTGTGCATTTTCTGATATCCAGACCACATGCTTCCTGTTCCATGCTCACCTTATTTTATTTGTCTTGTAATTAATTATTTTAACAATGGCAACAACAAAAACTAATGCTACTTCTGGAAACTACTTAATAATCTATGTTTTTCTTTTACTCACATTTGGTCTCAATGTTCCTTCACAGCACACTGGTATATTTAAAGTCTATGAAATATGTTTTTTTTCCCTGTCTGTTTCGATAGTTTTCAGTTTTAAATATCAGTTAGAATATTCATTCTATCTGAAAATAGAAGTTTTATTTTTGTTTTATGCAATCTACATGTGTTTTGACCAATGGTGATATTTGCTAGTTTCTATTCTTATGATTTTCTAGTCTGACATCTTTCCGGCATAAGTCTCTCCCTCATTAATGTGTGCTTTAGCTGTTGTCACTTGTCAAATTCATGAATGTTTATTTATTTTGAATGGGTTCACTATGTATGTAATTCCATGTTTGCTTTTTAAAAGAAGATTGGAAGATTCTGTGATTTTATTTTATTTACCCTGAATGAAATTTATTGTGCTATTTGGAGATTTATGGTTATTCAATCTAGAGACATTTTTGCCACAGTCAGCTTATCTGGGTACATTATTGCCACTGTCTGCTTGGGCTTCCTTTGTCTCTTACCCTCTTTTCAGTTAGATGACTTAAACCTCTCAGTATCTTTTGTCCTTTGGTCTCTCTCACTGCCCTGACTTCTGCTTTTCCTCTAAGCTGTTTTCCAGCTAACTCTGTTGCCACTGATTACCACCTTATTGTTAGAGTCATCTCTTAATTGGAGTTTTTGTCTATAAATCTTTCTGTTGTTTATATAGAAAACATTAAGTAAAATTTAAAAACATATTTTGACTTATTTTACCAACTTTTTGGTTGCTTATTTTGTTGGTTTTCTCATTTGTAATTTTAAAAACATTAATCATGCTGGACTTTATAGCCTCTGTTTGATACTTAGAGTTCAAAGTTTATATTATTGGCTATTTTACTCTAACTGTCCACCCCTTCCATTTTTTTCTTTAGAAAGTAATTTATTTACTTAAATTAGAGTGTGTGTGTTTATGTGTGTATATATGTGTATATGTTATGTGTGTGTGACCTCGTGTGCATATACGTGTGTTTATGTGCATATATGTTTGTGTATGTGCATTTGCGCACGTGCACATGTGTGTGTTTGTGTGTGTGTGGCCTATAGTACATACTAAGCATCCAGAGAGGGCATCAGGGCCCTCAGAGCTGGAGTCACTGGAGTCACAGGAGTCACGGGCATTTGTAAGATTCATGTCTTGTTACAAGGCTAATGAAATCTGAACTCTGGCTCTCATTGTTGTACAAAAAGCACTCTTAACTTCTATCCAGTTTCTGGTTCCTCCTTTTAGATTCAGTTCTAAGCCAGTTGTTCTAGGACTGGGTCAAGGACATTTGGTATCTGTATGTGAATTCCAGGCTCCATATTTAGTTTAAATAGCTATTTATTTTAGGTTTTTTAAATTAGGTAGGCTTTAAGGATTTGAATGGCAGTCTTGCACACAGTCTTATGTTGGATACTAACTCTTGGGGCAGATTTTCTCTAACACTCTACTCATATCTAGTAAAGAAACCATCAATTCTATTTCTGCTTCCCTTGCTTGATTCATTTTCTATTTTATTTTTCTATAGAGCATAAAGCTTTTCAGAGATGCAAACTAGATGAACATCTATTCAGATTTCCCATTAGCATTTAGTAATAAAGGCTCTTTGTTACCACAGACCATCAGATGCCCAATACTCCCCTGTCCATGGTTTCTGTGCTGGCTTTGTTTCTGGTCCACCCAGTTTTCTCTTTTTCTCTTTTGCCTCCCTTTAATATTTCCTCCACTGTATCTGAACCTTTGGGAGAATAAACATGTTTAGCATTTGAAAAATCTTGTAATAGACCATTTTACATCAATATTTTTTCCTTCAGGTTTTAATTTTTTACTGGAGTCAATTGCTATTATCATAAACCTTGCTTTCTACATGCACTTTCTCAACTACATTATAAGGCTATAAGCCAAATTATTGTGGCTTGGAGTGTGTGAAGAAGTAGGTATTTTTTATCACCACAAAACACTCTCTAATCATTCGGTATGATGATTATCTTCAAAATCACCATCATTTCCCCTTTATCAAAAATTGTAACTATTACTGATTTGTATTTATAAATTTTGCATGTTTATCAAGAAGAAAAAGAGCTTTAAATAAAACAGGTGAATGAAAAATAAGTAGTACTTTTTAAAGCAACATAACCAGAATTGAACAAAAATGCATGAAAATCAAAATGAAAGCATCCTTGTGCTTGTTACTTAGCAAAATAAGTTTAAACAAAGCAAAAGGAAATAAAACCAACAGTTCTTGGATAATGCTACTGTTAACTGATAATTATTCAGCTAAGGAAAGCAAAAACAATCCCTTGGTCTTTTCAGCATAAAATTGGTTACCAGCTAGATTTCTCAATTGCTAAAGGCACCGGCTGACAAATACAAGGACTTGAGTTTTATCTATGGGACTCTCATAGTAGTAGGAGAACACTGACTCCAACAAAGTGTCCTCTGATTGCCACATTCACACCCTGATGTATGTGAATACACACATATACATACATACATACATACACACATACATACATACATACATACATACATACATACATACACACAGTCACACACACATACACATGTGCACACACACACCAACCAAATAAATAAACAGCTAATAAATGGGTTAAAACACAAACGCAGACTTTCTTGACATAAAATTCTGTTTTCTAAGCCAGTTAGAACTTAGTCCTCCTAAATAGCCTGATGAGAAACATGCTGAATTATAATCTACAAGCTGAAGACTGAGCAGTGATATTTAGTTACACACTTGTGAGAGTCTTCCTAATACCTTCAACCACAGAGTGCATGGTTTTTCTTCTTTCCTGTGTGTTTCTTTCCCATGCAGTTGTTTCTCAGCTCTTCATTATCTGTTAGCTAAAGGCCCAAGCAAAAGCCATACCTGCATCAAGCATTCTGTAAAGAGTATTGGCTGGTTAGAACATCAGTGATACTGCTCAGAGTGGAATGCTTTAGGTCTAGAAGCAAACTATCTTGTGTTATCTTTGCCTTTAGCTAATTGCCCACTCATACATGTTGTAGGAAGGCCACTTATTTGTTCCTGGCTGCCCAGCCCTGAAATAATCAAACAGAAACCATATTATTTGCAATACTGTTTGGCCAATAGCTTAAGCGTTTTTCTGGATAACTCATATCCTAAATTAACCCATATCCATTAATCTGTGTATCACCATGAGGCTGTGGCTTACTCAGTAAAGTTCCAGCGTCTATCTCCACTAGGGCTACATGGCTTCTCACTGACTTTGCCTTCTTTCTCCCAGCATTCAGATTACTTTTCCCCTGCCTAGATAAGTTCTGCCTTGCTATAGGCCAAAGCAGTTTCTTTATTCATTAACCAATAAAAGCAACACACAGGCAGAAGGACCTCCCATACCACATGCATATACCCTAACATCCTTTTTGCTCTTAGGTAAACCCTTTTAGAATGTACAGACTCCTACCTTCTATCAATAGAAACACCTCTGATAACATCTGAAACCTAGAGTAGTGATTCCCCATCTTGCTGTGCTATTTCCACCACTGTATACAGAAGTTTCTAGGTTTATAGTTCCCTTTGCTGTGCTCCTGATGAGACCAGGAAAAATAAACTAGACAGATAGTTTAGGGTATGGATCTCCAAAACAATCCTGCTGCTTGACCTGGACCACCAGATCTACCTTGGCCAGAAGCCAGAAGTATCCTTGTTTTTGGTTTACAGTTCTGTCCTGACTAGAGGCAAGAAGTGCCTGAAGTGTTTAGAGACAGTGATTTTGTCTAAATTTCTTGTTATACTTCTTATTTTACATAATAATTAAGGAGCTGGCTATAAACTGTGTGTGATTTGATATTTCATTTGCCTGTGAATGTGCACAAGAAACCCCAGTTCAGATATACCTAGGATGGAGAGACACATGAACAATTGGGACAACTGAACTAACTCATCCCACTCTCATGTCTCAATGAAGAAAAGTCTTATTAAGCACTAGACAGGTCATTGGTTAGCAACACCTTTCATGAGACTTATACTGTCACACTGGAGCTCAGCTTGCTTCATGTGTCTTAAGCTTTCTTCTATCATAGAAGAGTCTAAAACTGAGCCCTCTGCTCTCTGTGAAATTCCTTCTTCAAGTTCACAAGACAAATGAAATGGATGCCACTGTTGGTAGGGAGCAGGATAGGCATGGATGGTCCAAGACTCTAGATCTCCCTTACACTCAGTGAGGCCCACTTGAGGCAGGAAAGCCTGTATCACACTCAAGGACTCCATGCTTCTCTTTGTTTTATTACTATAAAATCTCCATGAATCTGTTACCTCACTGGAACATAATGTTTGGGGCAATGTGAATCTGTATTACTAGGCCATGGTCATTTATATCCGACTCCAGGATAAGTTAGGCTTCCTTTTGAGATGAGATCTCTCTCTCTCTCTCTCTCTCTCTCTCTCTCTCTCTCTCTCTCTCTCTCTCTCTCTCTCTCTCTCTCCTTCCCCCCCCCATGTGTTCACATCACAGTTCCAAATCAAAGTCTTGTAAAATGAATTGACCAAGGCAAATACTACATTGTCCTCAGCTACAGTAAGTTTTAGAAGAGCTTCTTGAATGTAATCCTCTAGTCTTCGTGTCCAAAGAACATTTACCTGCCATACACTGCGCCCCCGTGTCTGCACTCTGTGCGTTAGAACCCAGTTCGCGAGCTTCAGGCAAGGGGCTGGAGGTTGAGAATACAGACAGACGCAGACCTTTAAACACTGATACCAACGCCCCAAGAATTCCCCCTTTATTGTGTTCAGGGGCAGATTATATAGAGATAGCCACGCCCCAGCCAAACCCACCAGAAACCATTCTCCTGCCATCAGGAACTCCTGAAGGTCTCATGCTCAGAGCAGCTGTAGTCACTCAGATCAGGGGATTGCCTAAGAAGACTTTTAATTGTAAATTCCTTTTCTGCCTTCTTAAGATGTAGATCTTTTTCTAGCCTCTTGCCAGAATTTACGACCCTAGAATACAATTCTCTAGAAATCTGGGTCTTCCTTTGTAAATGGAATAATCAAGAATGATAGAAAGTGCCTGTCTTTTAGTCTCTGTGGGAAGCTAGGAGCCAATTAGCACACAGGCTTCATCACACTGATGAGCTTCCCACCTCCAGGTCTTTCAGGATTTTTCTGCCAGAACAGAAATCCTCCTGCCTTTTATTTTAAAAGAGCTGAGTTAAAATTATATTGCCATAGTCCTGAGTCCTATTACAGCAGTCTCAAGTAGTCTCTCTAGTCACTTTTTAACATATTTTCAGTATATTTTTTAAAAAAAGTTGTCCCTTCATTCCAACTGGAGAGGTGTCTCAGTGGTTACAAGTGTATACTGCTCTTGCAGAGAACCTGAGTTCAATTTCCAGCAACCACATCATGCAGCTGTCAACAGCCAGTTAACTCCAGCTGTAGGGGATCTGATGTCTTTAGCCTCAGGTTACCTGCACATAAGTGTACCTACCCAAACACAGACACACAGGCACATAATTAAGATTTATATATATATATATATATATATATATATATATATATACACACACACACACACACACACATATACATATATACACACATATGACATATAATTGACACATGTATACATACATATGTGTGTATGTGTGGAAGAAAGTGTATCTTCAAATGTTTTCTTTTAAAAGAAAGAATATATATGTGAAATAAAGGGCCCTGAAAAGAAGTTGTACCCTACATTGAACCGTCTACAAAGCTGACTGTATTTCAATGATTCTGAAGAGGTTAGAATGTTGCAAATTTGAAGTCTAATTGCAATTTAATTTGGGTTATCATTGGCTCAATTTTAATTCAATAGCTGTTCTTTGTAAATTTTCTTGTCTGACCTATCATCATTGTGACCTTTTAGGATACACCATTTTAACAGGCTTCTAGCTTCCACAAACCCCAAACTTAAGAATGTTGTCAGACAGAGTTTAAGACCTATCACATATATTTTATTTTGTTCTAACCTGTTTGCCTATTATATCTACACTCCAAGGGTTGGAGCCTATTCAGATATTAATGAATAACAAAAGATATGGGGTTTCTACTTTATCTTAGGAATAAATGACATCATTGCTTGAAAAGATAAACATTTTATCCTAGAGTATTTGAGATGTTATTGATAAGTATATAAAAGTGGGAGAAGATTAACTATTTTGAACAAACAGAGCTTTTTATTCATTCTGCTTTATCCTTTCTCTTTATGTTGGACTCTCTTGTTTCTTCAGACAGCAGATACACACTTTCTCACCCCTGAAACTTAGTTCTTTGTGCTGTGGTTTACTCTGCATATTGTAAAGGCTGCCAAGTGAGCACGATGATGAGTTATTCAGAGTGGAGGATGTAGCTGGACCAGTCTTTGCCTACCCAGTAAAGCAAAAGGCCATGATTCAACCATTTTTGCTGAAATAGAAAGAAAAGCTCATATTGGTGAGCAAAGCAATGCTGCATTTGTGTGAGATATTTGAAGACACATTTAAGCTCATGATCTTAGTTAAGAAGGGAGAAAAATATTTCTTATGAAGCAACATAGCTAAGAAGTGTTGGGTTGTACAAAATGGAAACATCTTACAATCTACTGTATTTATTTTATAATAACTTAACCAGCAAATAAAATGTTCTTAAAGATTTGTGGGCTTGCTATATTTAGGTCAACATTTATTTTTTTGGCTTACTATGGTATACTTAACTCATATAAATGTTATCATAGTTTTTTATCAGTTATAATCATTTTGTCCAGTTAATAATTATATTCATTTGCATTTCCACCTTAAAATTAATATATATTCACTTCTGAACTTACTGTGAAGATATTTTAATTGTTTTATTTGTTACCACAAATTTCCTAGGCAACATTCCAGAAAACTCATTTCTGAGGCAATACAGTGTATGGAAAATCTACTGCAATTAGATGAAGTACAATTATATTAGTTTACAAGTATTAAATAATGAGACAGAACAGTGTGAAATAAATATTTCAGGAGCATTCTAGTTCTGAGAGAAATCCTATGCAAAGCAACTTGGCTATTCTGTAGTTTTAAATTAAATCTTGCTACCACCAACAAAGTTATAGCCTATTGATTTTCTTAACCATTAATTCACTCAAGACATTACCTCAGTCTCTATAGCACTTAGCTGTTTTAATTTACTAATCTAAGCAAAGGATAATCAGCTTCCTTTGTCCTTTCACTGGAAAAATCAACCAAGTAATTTTCTCTAATCAGATACTATTATATTACAAAGAAGCCCAGCTCATAACTCTCTGACTTAAATAAACATCAAATAACAAATCACACAATAAAAATCATTTGTTTTGTTTATATGAGGTCATTGAAAATGAAACCATTGCTTTTTGTACTTTTACACTATTGGGCATTTAATGTTTTGTTTCTTTGATTATCTGCCTGTGTCATTCTGGATATGATAGCCATAACAACTTTTTAAAAAGTATATCGGTTGCCCATCATATCCAAATATTGAATTTGATTGTCATTTATAGAACCAAGCAAACCTAATCTTTGCTTAGTATATAAATTGAAATCCTTTGTTGACATTTGCTCTTTCTTAAACTTTGGACATTGTCTCTGGGTTTTCTTTATTTAGCCATGATATCTAGTGAACTCACACATGTTTTTATTTAATATTAACCTCAAGAAGATAGCCATCAGTTCACCTGGACTCGAATCTCTTTAAGTATGAACTTGGTTTCATTGTTAAGTCCACTAGTCATAATTATAATATAATGATATAAACAATATTCTATAACAGAAAATATTGATGAGAACAGGAGTTAGAACTTAGTCAACCTGACAAAGACAAGGACTTTAATAACAAAGCTGTCTGATTCCTGTCTTTGGCCAGTAATGACAGATGATCTGGCCAGCAGAACGTGTGTGTCAGAATCCTCAATACAAGCACTTTTTGAAAGATATATCTACTTTGGGTAGGCTCGCTGAACTGGTGATCCACTCCCAAATCTCTGTCGAGTTTCTGCCATAAGTCTATAAAATACTCTTAGACTAGCAGCAGAGGGGTACCCATTTCTGGGGCCTGCTCCTACTATGCAGAAAAATATGCCTCCTTACTTTCTCATAACTTACTGCCCATGAACAGATAACAGATTCTGTTCATCCCCCTCCATAAAGTTGATTTTTCACATATACAAAATAAGGCCCTGGGATGTTGATTCAGCAGAGGGTTTTTGTGACCTGAATCATTGGAATCCTAACTCCTATTCCTAGTCTTCCTGAAAGTCTCCATCATTCTCAAGAAATCCCTGCTTTCCTTCCAGTTCAGAGCATTCATATGCATATTGTTTTGCTTAGGCATCACAACACATTGAAGGTAGCAGGGAATATAATATTTATTCCCTCATAGAATATCTAATTAGATGATTAAATATTACCTCCATGACAAATGAAGCTCACTCCTTTCCCCACCTATTCTTTCCTGTCATAGGTTACCAAACTTCTGCTGCCTTCTCAGCTCTTTGTTTACTGTTGGCATATCCTATTGCTTGCTTGAAGTAGCTTGATTCTGTATATCATCTCCATTCACATCTCTCACTTTTGTATGCTTTCTCTTACCTCGGTTTGGTCTCTTTCTTAACTTCATTCAGATTGAACGTTTTAGTTTTGTTCTCCTGCACATGCAGTAGACATGCACCATAGATGAGATCCAGGGGTAGACATGGCATGTGCAGATGAAAGCACAGGGATCAAGTCTAGGGCCTCATACAAGCTAGGCAATTATGGACCTTTAAGATACAGTCTAGTTCTTTCATTAGCAAATACTTATCTTAAAATGAAAAGAAATTAAATCTACAAAAGATCGTCATTGAAAATCACGAGTTAATTGAAGTAATATTTAAATTCCTTCACATTGTTCCCCCATCCCTTTTTCCCTGAGTCCAGTAAACTGCTGAGTGGTTTGTTGTGGACAATTTGTGAAGATAAACTCCAAGTTTATTAACAGCATCCTCATTTTTACCCATTTATTTTTATGCTTCTGTCTGTCCATTGATGGCCTTAAGTATCCCTGTAGAAGACTTTTTATCTTTTGTGCAATCCACAACAAATCACGCACATTGATGATAATTGGCAGGTTCGTAATGGAAGCCGTAGTCTTCCAGATTATGTAACTCACATTTTATGAACTAGCATGGGGGGGGGGGGTTAGAGAACCCCAATGCATTAGTTACTTTTCTGTCACTGTAGTAAAACAACATGATGAAAGCATTTTATAGAAGAATCAACTTATTGGTGCTTATGGTTCCTGTGGCTTAAAGAGTCCAGAAGGGCAGGGAAGCAAAGCATCTAGCAGACGTCACAGTGGCAGAAGCAGGAAGTTGAATGATCGTATCTTGAATAACAAGCATGAAACAAAGAGAACTGAAAGTAGATTAAAGCTATACACTCCCAGAGACGAACTCCAATACATACTTCCTCTAGCAAGACTGTACTTTCTAAATCGCTTGCATAGAGTGCCACTAACTGAGGACCTGGCGTTAAAAGAGATGAGCCTATGGGAGACATTTCTCATTCAAAATCCCACAGTCACATTTGGGAATGTGGATACTGAAACAAACACTACTTCTCCTGTGTCTATGTCCTCCAGCATGTTATAGAGATGAGAGAGGAGAAGCTCAACTCTGATTTGTCTGCCTCTTCTCATCTTTCCTTACACCCAGACTTTTATATTGTTTCTTCAAAGGGCTTATCATTTTCTTAAGAAAGGCAAAAGGTGGAAGGCGATGACTATTACTAATGCTACAAAGAACTACTCTAGAAAAACTTTCCTTGCTCTTATGACAGACGACAGTGCCAAAAGAGTTAAGTCACCATAAATCATATTGGGTGCTTACTGAATGTAACATGCTAGCGCAGTTCAAAAGAGGAAGCGGATTTTGTTTGCGATACCTGAGTTTCTAGCTGTACTATACAATCCAGTAGATAATAACTCCAGTTAATTAACTATGGATGCTAGCCACTTCACTGCCATAGAAGATAAGAGACAAAATGAATACAAAAGGGTGTTGGCACTATAATCATTCAAGGTTATTGAAGAGAAAGCTTTCCTATATTGAACATTTAAGATGACACTGCTTCAACAAAGGCAAATTAATGCTTTGATAGCTTTGATATCAAACTACAACTTTAGTTCCCTCACCCAAACTTATTAAAAAGTTTTGAGGCCATCTTAATAATGTTAGATAAACCTGAAAGTAGAAGACAACATTCTCTGATATTCTCAAAGAATGAAAAAAAATACTATATTAATTAGGTTTATTTCCAGATAGTATAGTTCATTAATCTAGAGAAATAGGATTTACAAGAATACACATAGAAGTGTGGTGGTTTGAATAAGAATGCATCTCATAGGCTCATTTATTTGAATGTTTAGTCATCAAGGAAAGAAACTCTTTGAAATGATTAGGAAGTGTTGGAGAAAGTCTGTCACTGGGGGTGGGCTCTGACATTTTCAAAAGCCTATGACAGGCCCAGTTTTTCTCTCTCTCTCTCCCCCCTTTTTTCTCCTTCTCCTAGCCTTTCAAATTGGAATGTATCTGTCAACTACTTCTTCAACACCATGCCTGCTACCATGCTCCCTGCTAAGAATGATGATATTGGCTAAGCCTCTGAAACTCTAAGAAAGCACCAAAATTAAATGTTTTTCTTTGTAAGTGTTGCTATGGTCATGGTGTCTCTTCACAGTAATAGAACAGTGACAAAATCGAGAAGCAAAATAAAATTTTTGAGATAGAGTTTTACTACGTGACTCTAGCTGCCCTGGACTACCTACATGGATCAGGAGAGCCTCAAGTCCACAAAGATCCACCTGTCTCTGCCTCCAGAGTGCTAAGATCAAATGTGTGTGCCACCTTAACAGAACCCAAAGATTTGTAGAATTTTGGACCCAGTGCTCAGGATCTGGGAATTCTTTACCTGTTTCTGCCAGGGAACTGGGCAGAGTGGGGGCTGTGGTTGGATGGAGGGTGGAGACAGACACTGGGCTGATTGGTTGGGGTCTGGATACATTGTACCTGGTGGTGCTGGGAGTTGGGCAGACTTTTACAATTTGAAGATAATTAATTACTTTTAGGGAACACGTTAGTAAATGCATCAAGAATTTTCCACTCTTCCAGGTTCAAACATTCTATATTTGATTGGTTATAGGAACACTCATTAAGGAAGAAATATAGATGGTGATTAAGTCTGATAGCCCTATATTCAAGTTGATATTTATTATTACTAAGTTTAGAAAGTTGCTTCTAGAATTATTTTCTAAACCAAGGCTGACAATTTATAGGAAACTCAAAAGTACAGCTGAGCTCACTGGGGAAATGAAAGAACGGTATTATTCTGGGTGCATGACACCCTAGAGATGATCTTTAAACAAAATATATTGTGACACTTTTTTAGAAAGGCATTAAAACAGAGCCAATTATTGTAGTCCACAGAGTTTTGTTTTGTAATTGTGTCACTGGGGTAGTTCCCCAGGGATGCTTCAGGAAGTGGGAGGATTGAAGAGCTCTTCCTCAATTACAGACTAGGAAATATAGGAACAGTGGTGGGCTCAGGCCTTTGCTTGGGTTTATAAAACATGTCACCTATACTGAGTAGGGTTTGTGCAGTTTTACGTCTTTGTACTTTTTAGTGAACTGTACAGTGCTACATAAAATGATACTTTTCAAAAGAAGAAACAAGGGAAGACTGTGTGGGTGATGCACTTGAAGCTGTAAACTATGATGGGCTTTATCCAAGAATACCATTGTAACCTAATGTTGTGAGAAATTGGGAAATCATCATCTTATTTCAAGAAGATCACAGTTTTGTGAAAAGAAAGAGCCCAAATATATATATTTCAGTTACTTACTATGTGCAGGTAATAAAATTATTTTTTTTTGTCACGGCCTGCTAAGACTTCATAGGAAAATAAATAGAGAAAATATATTCACTAGTGCAGCATCTATCTATAGACTGTCTGGAGTTTCCCTTGAACCAAGTTTGTACCTGACCCTGAAGTGTCCCTCCATTAAAACATCTCTTTTATTACTCTCCCCTTACATCTACCCCGCAACCAGATCACTCAGGTTCCCACCCCTACCCGCCTCCAGTCTACCCACGAGATCTCTTCTATTTTCCCTTCCCAGGGAAATCCAAGTGTCCCTAAGTTGTGTAATATTACTTTAAGTATGTAAAGAGATGTGTTACATTTGTTTATGTTGTGGAATATTACTTTAACTAGGTAAATAATTGTTACATTTGTTTATACTGCGTTTCTTAAAAATATAAAGCAGTGTTAATTTGCCTGCCTAAGGCACCTGCTTGGTCTAATTAAAAGCCGAATGGTCAATAGCTAGGCAGTAGAGGGACAGGTGGGACTATTGGGAAGAAAGAATGAATGGGAGGATGAATATAGGTTACAGAGAATAAGGGGAAAAGAATGAGAGAGAAAGAGAAAGAGAAGGAGACACCTGGGGCCAGCTAGACAGGCAGCTGCCCCCCAGCCAGACATGGAACAGGACATACAGAATGAAAGAAAGATAAAAAGCCCTAAGGCAAAATATATATGAAGAGAAACAGGTAAAATTAAGTTATAAGAGCTAGTGAAACAAGTGTAAGAGAAGGTTGTGGCTTCATAACTAATAAAAAGCTTCCATGGTATAATTTGGTAGCTGATTGGTGACCCAAAATGAAAAAGCCTGCTGTATCCCCCCTCTGACCCTCTTTGTTGGCTAGCCTCTCTTGAGTTGTGGATTGCAGTGTGATCATCCTTTTGCATACGGATAATATATACTTATGAACTAATACATACTATGTTTGTCTTTCTGGGTCTGGGTTACCTCATTCAGGATGACTTTTTTCTATTACCATTCATTTGTTTTCAAATTTCCTTATGTCCTTGGTTTTTACAGCTAAGTAATACTCCATTTTGTAAAGGTTCCACATTTTGTTTATTCATTCTTCGATTGAGACACATCTAGGTTATTTCCGGGTTCTGGTTATTACAAATAATGATGCTGTGAACACAGTTGAACAAGTGTCCTTGTGAAAAGATTGAGCATCTTTTGGGTATATGCCCAAGGGTAAGCCAAGGGATCCGTATACATTGTCCTATCTACTGATTTACAAGCTTCTTACTGCCAGTCTCCTGAATACTGTGAGTGTAGATACACCACAAATAGATTACATTTACTCCACTAACAGATAACCTACAACCTTTTGTGTTTAAACCATGGTTATCATGCTGGTCGTTTCAGTAGGTCTAAGTGAGCTCTCCAGTTTGGGCATGGCCCTTGGGGGTGTGCTGTAGCATCTTCTGGGATTGATTGTGTTGATGACCTCACATGAAGGCATAAGAAAAATTTTTTGATATTTTTGATAAAATCCATAAGAATGGAACACATGGAATTAAATAAAGGCACAGATTGCAAATGAGAAGTTGAGTATGGTTAAAGTAGAGGCAGATAATAAAACAGAACCCTTTCTGGAGAACAGAAGAAGAGGCAATTAATTTTTTGGGCTAAAAATTAACTCTGCCTAGAAAAATGGTGCAATGGAAGTCATTATATATAAGCCTCTTCCTAAACTGTGCAGATAGCCAATAGCTAACATTAAATATATTTGATCGGTTGTAGGGAATCTAATATGATTAGATATAACTGTAAACTATCTCATCTATTTTAAATATTTTGTTTTGGTCTAAAATATAATATAATATAATAAAAACCAATAATGTCTTGAATAATAAAAATTTACTCTCTTTTGACCACTATCATACCACTTTCTTTCTCTTACAACCCTGGAAAACAGCACTCTTTTGTCTAAAAATTTTAGTTTGACTGTTTTAGGTTCCATATATGAGATTATGAAATTATTTGTCTGTCTGTAATGGGCTTATTTCACTTAGCATAGGGCTCACTCAACTTTTAGAAGATTGCAGCCATTCATTCTGAATCCTGATGAGTATTCTAATACATACACATAAACCCATATGTACCATGCACACTCATGTATTATGTACATGTGTGCACGTATACAAACATATACACTCACGTATCCTATAATTTATTTACCTACTAGATATTTGGGTTGTTTGCATATCCTGACTATTATCAACAGTAATGTGGTGAATGAAAATAGGGTAAAATTATCTATTTTAAATCTACATTTTATTTTCTTCAAATGCATACCTTAAAGACATATTGTGGGATTACATAACATTTCAAATTTTATTCCATTGACAAGAATATTTATGCTATTTTCTATGACAGTGATTCCATTTACATTCCCGCCAACAATTTCCTAACATTCCTTTTTTGCCCACATCCACACCTGCACTTATCTCTTTTTGATAGTAAGTAACAGTCTAGGCTCTCTCTCTCTCTTCCTCTCATCTATACATAAAATATGTTCTGGAGTTACAGTATATGGCCTTGTGACGAAGCTAACAGTGTTGCATTACATGTTTAGACTTGCCAAAACGATTAACGTTATATTTTCAGATCCTATGTATAAAATGAAGACAAGAAAACTGTAGCTGTCACGGGTTATGAATTTGTTACTTAGTTTCAGTTTAGTGATCATCTCACAGTATTTACATCATATGCTGACACATCACATCAAGTTATAAACTTCTGGTTTTGGGGTTTCTTTTTTGTTTTTTTGAGACAGGGTTTCTCTGTAGCGTTGGAGCCTCACCTGAAACTAGCTCTTGTAGACCAGGCTAGCCTTGAACTCACAGAGATCCGCCTGCCTCTGCCTCCTGAGAGCTGAGATTAAAGGCCTGTGCCACCAGCACCAGGCAAGTTATCAACTTCTAATGCAAACAATTCTCATTAAATAATCTGGCCAGTAGATGTCATATGGAAAGTTCCCTAGTCCTTTAAGCTTTTTGATGTGCTTGCTGAAGACATTCAAAGTACAGTGTAAGTTGTGTTAAATTATTAATGAATGTGAATTTTTGATTAGAAGATTTTGTACAGGTAAGGCACATTTTTTAGAAATTATATCACTGACATGTTAATGCTCCTCAGAATTGCCTGTGGGCTTAATAAAGAGTAGAATTCAACACAGGGCATTAAGCACAGAAGTATAACTGGATAATTAAGATGTCCCAAGGTAATTGTTATTAAGTTACACCCATGCTTATTAATTTTGTCCTTATAAAAATCATAATAGCTGTCATTTGGAGACCTAGAGCCAATAACTTACAGATAAATTTATACAAGTTTTTAAAAATTATACTAATTACCATCCTCTGAAACATTTTAACATTTTCATTTTATGGCTGGGGAATCTTAGACACTATATTAGTGACCTGGGTTATGGCCATGACAGAATGCCTGCTGGGGAAAGATATGCCCCCAGGAACAGGAAGCAGCTGGTCACGTGGTATCCACAGGCAGAAAGCAGAGCTTAATGAATGTTGTTGCTCAGCTAACTCTTTCCTTCTTATGTAGTCCTAGATCCCAGTCACTGTATGGTACTGTCCACATTGAAAGTAGTTCCTCCCATCCCAGTTAATCCAGTCTAGACAACTTAATCTAGATAATTCTTCACAGTACTGCTTTGAGATTTGACTCAGAGGTGATTCTACATCCTATCAAATGCAAAGTCAATATTGAGCATCACACTTAGAGATTAAATAGCTTCCTCTACTTTGTATATATCTAAACTGAGAGTCAGAAGTACTTCCACCTGTTGTTAGAGCCTGTGCGATGAATGTTTGTGTTGAACATTGCCTTACAAATACCAAATGCGATGTGAATGGAGACATTTACCATGTTGACACATTATTTGGGAACTTCAGTTCTCTCCCATATGAGGCAAGTTCTGGAAAAGCTAAGCATTGGGCAATAGTATGGGGATATGAGAGAAAAAAATATGCGATTGTGAAATCTCAGATTTAGGGAGAGAGAATTAAGTGGAGATATTTCCCCACTCTCTAGACTCTGGAGAAACAATTGTCAGACCTTAGAATTCACCATTTTATTTGAGGATAACTGGCTGCACCCAGGTAACTCAAAATGTCAGACCAAAAAGGTGGTTGAGAAATTAAGTATATAGAAGTTGTAACGTTTATTTTTAAGAGTTAGATGAAGCAACTTGATAGTTAATGGGATAAATGAGATCAATTTTTTTGTGCTTCAAAGAGAAGACTTGTTTTTTCCTGAAATACTATATAGATCCTATCTCACAAAGAGTATGTGAATAATACCCTAGGCAGTATTTGTCAACACTGCCTCTTAACTTTAAATTTGCGTGTTAGAAACCCTTCCAGCAAGCATGGTCACGTAACGTGTTTTAAATAACTGTCCACTGCTGTCACAGTTGTTTCTTTAATAGGAAATGTCTCTGCATTACACTTACTTCTTTTAGCTTAGACAAAACACTTGAACAAAGTGCACGAAGGAGGAGCTTCTATTTGTTCACCTATTTTTACTTCAAACATTTCCTCTATTCATATGCCACCTATCAGGTAGAACACTGCCAGAGACTGAAATGCGCGGTAAGAAATATGGGGAAGAAGCATGCCTACTTAAACACTTTAAGTTGAACTGTGTCTTTTGCGATATTGTAAGAGAATGGTCCCTACACACAGTATCAAATGAGCTGTAAAGCTAAATATGTAAAAGTACTCCTTATAAACTAAAATGTGCCTACATTTTACAGATGAATAAAACACCCACATACCTGTAGAAAAGAAAATGAGTGTGCAAAATTATTTGGCTTTTAAAGGTGAAATAACACTAGGTGATAAAACAGTAGACTTGGGATTGAAAAATGGCTAAAGAATGAACAATTGATTGTAATATAAACTCAAAACTTAAGTGACTAAAGACAAGGTAATTTATCATATTTGTTTCTACCTTGAAATTTTTTCTATTAAGCTAACAAATAGAGATTATCAAACTACCATCTTGTTAGGTGTTTTTTTAAGTCTCTCGTTGCATTCTACTTCTGTGTGTGTATGTTGTGTGTTTATGTGTTTGTGTAGGTGCACTTATTTGTTACATGAGAATTTCAGAGGTTGGTATTAGGCATCTTTGTAATTTGTTCTCCACCTTTCATTTTTGGTCAGAATCTCTCACTGAACCCCAAGCTCATCCATTTGACTTTACTTAAACTTACTGGACAGTGAACTCCAAGGGTCTTCCTGTCTTTGTCTAATATTTTTATTTAATTCACTGCAAAGACAATTAAGCATTTGTATTAACATATACTATCAATTTCTCTCTCCCCCTTTTTTTGTCTCCTTTTTAGATTGTTCACACATTTGCAACCATAATCAATATATGACATACTGAGGATTGAACTTAGGATCTCTTGAAGGCTGGGCAGACCTTTTACTCTCTGAGACATAGCCCCATTCAATAAATGCTTGCTATCTTTTCTACCACAGTGGCAAATTTACTTGAAGTTCAACTTTTATTACTTTTTCCCATTTGTATTTTTACTACATTTAGAGGAATGTAAGCATTATAGTGTAGTCTTAAATAATTAGATAAATATTTCACAGAAGTAATTGTAATTTTCCGTTCAATTACTAAAATTCCTAGATGTTACAGAAATTAAGTTTAAACTCCATTTAAAAAATAATTCTTTTAAATTAAGCTGGACCTAATAATGAAACAAGCCTCATAGATTGTAAGTAAATGTTTTATATCATAATTGTTATTTAATTCCTTTTTGGAAAGGTGAAAATTTCATTATTTGAGATCGAGAATCTTCCTGTATTGGTCCCAACCAAAAGATTAAATGGCAAAATAACAGAATACAGAAAGTTCAATTTAGACCAATGAATGCTTAATTGTGCGTCTGAGAGAGAGAAGGAGGGAGGGAAGGAGAAAGAGAGAGGGGGAGAGGAACAGATAGAGAGAGAGATAGAAAGACAGGGACAGAGGAACAGAGGGGAGAACCCTCTTTTCTTGAATGTTAACAGTATCATTGCTAAGCATGATGCTTACTTTATTAGAAAAAACCCCCTGCATTTTGATAAAATAGTTTTTATTTAGATGTTTCAGCTTTTCAGTTTGCCTTTTAGGTGAACTGTGCCTTGGTAAATGCACAGGATTCACATGGACACAGATAAGCTGTGGTTTTGCTAAATCATCCTGGTTATCACATCAAAGACATCAGTGAAGGTCCTCTGATCTAAGAAGAAAAAAACAAGGAAGAAAAAACCAGAGAAGAGCAGAGGTGAGGCAAGGGGAAAACTGTTAACACTTTTGGATAACTTAGCTGTGATAATCTCAGGAATTTCTATAGGGTTGTTACCAAACATGTGGTGTGCAAGACAAGCAGCTTACACAAAGAAGGAAAACAAAGAGATCCACAGTAAATAAATTCCAATCCCTCTGTGCTTACAGCAGCATTTCCTTAGGTATTTAACCCTTAGATTCAACTCTGTGCTTTCCTGCTCTTGAGAATCTTTGGCATTTTTGTTGCCTTCATGCATAGCATCTTTATGTGGGAGTCTTTCCTACATAAAATTGAAACCAATTATAGTTAATACCCCTGGAGAGAAAAAGGGTATTGAAAAAAGCAAATAATCATAATTCCTAAAAGTTTTATGTGTTCATCAGTTATAGAATCCTGGCTACCAAATCAAATATTTTTTGTGTCTATGAAAGAAGTCTATGTTTTTCTTTTCATGATATTTGAAGATGTTAGAGTTCTGTCAAAATATATTTCCATTAAAGATACGAGAGTTTTGGAAGTTGCTAAATGCACTTCTTGTTTACCTAGGTAATATTATATCCTTCTGGAATCTTTGATGGAGTTGAGGATTAGAAAGTATTAGTTATAGTTTTCTTTAGTTATGATTAAAATATAAGATAGACATAAATATTGTAACTATTATCCTTGCTTGATAGCTGTTTTGTTATATGTAATTTTACTATGTTAAAGTTAAAACCTTCCCTTTTATTCAGATAGAAAATGGGAGATGATGTGGAAAGTCTTCTGTCTGTGTGATGCTTTTATTAGTTAATGAATAAATCTAATTTGGCCAGGGGCCTTAGCAGAATAGGGCAAGACAGGAATTCCAGATAGAGGATGAGCGAGTAGGCAGAGTCAATGAAAAGTCATGGAGCCACTGCAGGAGACAGACACAGGAGGCAGACACCAGATGGAACCTTACTGGTAGGCCACAACTACATGACAATACACAGATTAATAAAAATGGGTTAACTTAAATATAAGAGCTAGCCAACAAAACAAGCTATCGACCAAACAGTATTTGAAATAATGTAATTTCTGTCTCATTATTTTGAGGCAGGACATCTAGGAAACAAAGTAGGACCTCCAACTACAAAAGTACACATAAATTATTCAAAATACCATATCTACATAAATTATATCAAAGTGAACACTACATGGATCAAGATAGTAAAATACTACTAAATACTTGGAGCCCTTTTAATTCACATTCTCAAAGTTAGTTTGCAGTTTTTGTTTTCATTTTGAATGTGATAAAGCATGTTTTTGAAAACATGTGCAAGCTATATCATTCAGTATATATACACTCTTGTATACAACTTTTTCAGCTGTTATTTTTGTGAGATTCTCTGATTTATATTGGTAGTTTATTAACTGGCCTGATTTTTGTATGTTTTCAGACTGTTAGTATATGACACATATCAATTTAGTTTTAAACTTTTCAACACTAGGTTGAACATTTATTTTCTATAGCTGCTACAAATAATGTTGCTAAGAAAATAATTTTAAGTCTAACTCACAGGCCAGCAGGAAACAGGATGGGTGATTGGTACAAAATCCAAAACTATAACTATGTCATTTTTGACCAGAGTATGAAAATATTCATTAGAGAAAAGACAATTCTTCCACAAATGGTACTGGGAAAATTGGATCTCCATGTAAAATAATATAACAAGATCTGTATCTTTCACCAGCACAAAATCAATTAAACTCTAGACATAGGCACATCAGAGCAAGGCTAAACAGACTCAGTAAGTTATATGTACATTGTATGTTCACTATGGAAATTAATATGGATATTATTCACAAAAACACAAATAAGGCTGGGCAGATGATTCTGTGAATAAAGTCTTCACTATACCAAGCATGAGGATCAAAGTTCAGATTTTTTGAACTCAGCACAATGCTGAGTAGTTAGGTAGTTACATAGCTCATTTGGAACTCTAGCCATGAGAAACTGAGCAGGGCATCTCCAGAGTACTCTACCTTACCTAACTCTCTGTTTGATGGGCTTTGGGTTTGATTAAGAGAACCTGCCTCAAAAGAGTAAGGTGGAAGAACAATCAAGGTAGATTACTAACATCAACCTTTGCACGCATACACCTCCTGTGAGCACATATACAATGCCACACATACAAACACCTGAGAAGGAGCTGGAAAAATATCTCAGTGGTTAAGTGCACATGCTGCCCTTGTAAAAGATCTAAGGTCTGTTCCCAGCACTCACATAACAGTTCACAACTGTCTGTAACTCTACTTCCACTTGATCTGCTGTCCTCTTCTGGTCTGTGTTGGCACTGCATATACAAGGTATGCAGACATACAATGAAGGTTAGACACCCATATATATAAAATCAAAATCAAGAAATATTCTAAAAAGACATTAAAAGAAGATTAAAGACAATAAAAAATTTAAAAGTATCATATAAACTAGTTATATTAGTCCTGAACTGTATATCAGCACACCACACAGATATTGTGTATTCTGTTTTTGCTACACTACTCAAAATCCTGGATAGTGCAAGCATCCTAGATGCCTTTCAGCTGATGAATGAATGAAGAACATGTGGTTCATACACAGAATTAAATTTGATGTATCCATAATGCAAAAGGAAATAATGACATTGTCATGAAAATGGATACAACTGGGGATCGTTATGCTACACATAATGATCCAGATTCAGAAAAGCAAATACCATGTGTTTTTTTTCATATGCAGAATCTAAAATTAAAATTATATGCAAATGTATATAAAAAGGATCTGCTTTTCAGTGAAAATTGATTTTCTTTGGAAAAGCATGTGTATTTTCATTCTTTCGAATGGAATATTCAGTTGATGTTTTAATTCATTTAAATCCATAGTATAATGTAACTTCCACGTTTCTTTGTTGAAACATGTTTTTGTCAACATGATCTATTTGTGATGGATGAGAATTGAATTTACCCACTGTGGTGTTCTTGGGGTCTGTCTCTCCCAATCTTTGTATTGTTTGATGCAGTTGGATGATCTGATTTTTGGCCTATCTATATTCAGATTTGTGTCCTCTTGATAGAATTTTTCCCCTTTTTGATGAAAAATGAATCTCTATAATTTCCTTTCATTTGGGATTGACATTTCTATTTTTCTTTTTGACATGAGTGTAGCTACTACTGCTAGCTTTTGAATTATATTTCCTAGAAATTAATTTCCTTCCTTTTACTTTTGATATGTCACCACAGAGCTTGGTCCTGGAATCCTGACTTGGGCAGCAAGAGGATGAAGAAAGGACAGACACTGAGAGCAAAACTGGGGTCAGGTGTGATGAGCACATTGATGGGGTAGCAGCCCATTATGAAACACCTTGTAACTTCCGAGACTGGGGCTGGGTGTCCTGGCTCCTGCTTTTCCCTGCTTAAACTTCCCACTCCTTTTCTTTCATTCTGATGTATTAATCAAACTTATTAGATGGCTAGCTTCATTCATCATTTTATGAATTCATTTTTTATTTTATTTTTTATGTTTGGGAGTGCTTTCCTGCATGTTTGTCTGTGCACTGCATGTGTGCCTGGTGCCCTCAGAGGCCAGAAGAGGGTTGCAGATGGTTTTGAGCTGCCATGTGGGTGCTGGGAATCCAACAGTCCTCTCGAATAGCACTCACTCTTTACTATGGAGCTACCTCTCTAGTCCATAACATTGTATTAGTTTTTTGGAGGAGATTTTATATAAACCAATGACTGCATTTTTATTATTTTATATGTGTGTATTTATGCATAAACATGTATGAAGGATGGAATTCTTGTGATTGTTTTCCCTTTGAGGTAGTTTTGTAATTTTCTCTTTCACCTATAATTGAAATTTTTTGACAGTGAACGTGTTTATAATATATTCTTACACTCCTACTATCCTTTTAGTGTCTGTAGATTCCGTGTTCATGTCGCCTTATAGTACTGATATTGTCCACTGTCCTCCTCCTGCGCCTACTGCTCCCCCTCCTGCTGTTTCTCCTCCTTCTTCTCTTCTTCCTCTTCCAACTCCTTCTCATTTGTGCTCATTGTCAAAACCTAGACTTTGTACATGGAGTTTTTTGGTGTGCGGTGTGCAGTGGGAATCAGATTCTTTCTAAGATTCTCAGTCAGCCTTGAACTTGTAATTCTCCTGGCTCTGCCTCCTAAACACCAAAAGATACAGGAGTGTAGCAACAAACCCATGCTATCCTAGGCTGCGCATAGTTTCTTAATTAACTGAATTTTAGTTTACTGTGAAAAACTTTAAAGAAAAACTGTTTTTTCCTTTCTGACTGAACATCTGTGTTCTCTACCTTACTCTTTTCCCCTCACTGTGTAATAACTTGGATATTTTTTTCTTTTGTAAATGATTGGGTCAAATGCTGACTTCAGCAAAGTTAGGATCTATGTGATGTAGTTTATGTGTGATATCTATGTTCACTACTTTCTAAAGAATAGTATCATCCATAATACAGGCTCACAGTTCTGCTTGGCAGCACAATACGTCCTTGCAGTCACTCTAGGCAGCATGCATAGGTCCTTGCAGTCAGTCTAGGCAGCATGCATACGTCCTTGCAGTCAGTCTAGGCAGCATGCATAGATTCTTGCAGTCACTCTAGGCAGCATGCATACGTCCTTGCAGTCACTCTAGGCAGCATGCATACGTCCTTGCAGTCACTCTAGGCAGCATGCATACGTCCTTGCAGTCAGTCTAGGCAGCATGCATAGGTCCTTGCAGCCAGTCTAGGCAGCATGCATACGTCCTTGCAGTCAGTCTAGGCAGCATGCATAGGTCCTTGTAGTCAGTCTAGGCAGCATGCATAGTTCCTTGCAGTCAGTCTAGGCAGCATGCATAGTTCCTTGCAGTCACTCTAGGCAGCATGCATACGTCCTTGCAGTCACTCTAGGCAGCATGCATACGTCCTTGCAGTCAGTCTAGGCAGCATGCATAGGTCCTTGCAGCCAGTCTAGGCAGCATGCATACGTCCTTGCAGTCAGTCTAGGCAGCATGCATAGGTCCTTGTAGTCAGTCTAGGCAGCATGCATAGTTCCTTGCAGTCAGTCTAGGCAGCATGCATAGTTCCTTGCAGTCACTCTAGGCAGCATGCATACGTCCTTGCAGTCAGTCTAGGCAGCATGCATAGGTCCTTGCAGTCAGTCTAGGCAGCATGCATAGGTCCTTGCAGCCAGTCTAGGCAGCATGCATAGATTCTTGCAGTCACTCTAGGCAGCATGCATATGTCCTTGTAGTCAGTCTAGGCAGCATGCATAGTTCCTTGCAGTCAGTCTAGGCAGCATGCATAGGTCCTTGCAGCCAGTCTAGACAGCATGCATAGATTCTTGCAGTCCCGTCTAGGCAGCATGCGTAGTTCCTTGCAGTCAGTCTAGGCAGCATGCATAGGTCCTTGCAGCCAGTCTAGGCAGCATGCATAGATTCTTGCAGTCACTCTAGGCAGCATGCATATGTCCTTGTAGTCAGTCTAGGCAGCATGCATAGTTCCTTGCAGTCAGTCTAGGCAGCATGCATAGGTCCTTGCAGCCAGTCTAGACAGCATGCATAGATTCTTGCAGTCCCGTCTAGGCAGCATGCGTAGTTCCTTGCAGTCAGTCTAGGCAGCATGCATAGGTCCTTGCAGTCAGTCTAGGTGGCCTGCATTGGTCCTTGCAGTCCAATATGGGCAGCATGCATAGGTCCTTGCAGTCCAATATGGGCAGCATGCATAGGTCCTTACAGTCCAGTATGGACAACATGCATAGGTCCTTGCAGTCCAGTCTAGGTGGCATGCATATGTCCTTGAAGTTCAGCATACATGGGTCCTCACTAAATTTGACAGATTAAAAAGATATTAGTTTCACTTTTCTTTTTGGCAGAAGAAAGAACTAGACACTGAATTTTGGGACAAAACAGAACCCAAATGATTTTCTTTCATTTCATTAAACTTTCATCTTATACCAGACCATTGTTTATGATTCACCCACTCTCAGTAAAAAAAAGCAAGACAAGAGAAGGGCAGTTAGTTTCACTAAAGCAGGGGTTTGGTAAAGGTACCATTTTGGTTGTTGTTGTTTTCGTGGCTAATATGGCTTTGAGTTTCTGTGTAGTACAGAAGTACTTATGGGTCTTCTTAACATCATGTATATCCTATTAATAACATTTGGTTTAATGAAATGACAGTTACTGTTAATATAAAGTAGACCTCTCAGGGACAAGCATGTAAAGTGAAAGATGGACTTAAATTCTTACATTGTGATCTAGTCTCAGAATAAAACAAAATATAAGTTAACATGGCAATTGGTTGGCATAAAAAAATCCTAGAGTTTCAGAATACAGCATGTGTGAGATACAAGCTGATGGGAAGGGAAACATCTAGACAGCATTTGTTCTTTTAGGAAATGTAGACATTATTAAGCAATTTAATCTTTACAACAGATATAAATGTGGATGTTAAAATTATTATCTTTATTTCCATGTTACTGTGAGTTTACATTTACTTCCTTAAGACCTCAGTGCATAAGCAACAGTCTAGTGTCTGGAAGCCTCCGTATCTGTCCGATGATCACCTATTCTCCACAGCATCATGTGGCTGGTCAGGAAACCAAAGCAGAAAGATTTTTGCTACCCTCATATAAAGACTGACAAGATGAAACCAAAGATGTACATAAGTTTGCCTCATCTGTAACCTTTCACGCAAACTGGTTCACCTGTTTTGAGAAATTGCACAGGTGTCTCCTCACTCTTGGGGGCTTGTACTTCAAATTAATGTATTGAAAGTTTTGCCAAGTTTCTTAAGGTTAACTCTTTAGCTTTATTTAACTTAGATTTCTGAGTGTGTCCCATGATTACTTGACACACTATTTAGAGGGTTTTGAAAAAAAAAAAAAGCTTGCTTTCCACTTATTTTGTACCTTCTGAAGCACAGTAAGAAAGGGTGCCTCACACTTAAAGGTACTCTGATTGGCCAAAAGAAGCCTAGTGAAAGTAGAGATGTATCGTGATATAGTTCAGATTATAAGGTAAATTATCAATGATGAAGTTCTTCTATTGATTATGGTGTAATAGGCACCTCGAATTGTTCCACAAAGAATCAGAATGTTTCTGAGATATTTTTGAATTTGCTTCATTGAAGGCAGAAAGATTAGATGGCAAATATAATAAATATGTATAACTCTATAATTTAAAAATTGTTTAAAAAAAGACTAAAGATAACCCTTTTGAAACTAGTTTGCATGTGAAATTCACCCACATGCTGCCTGAAACAGCTAAGGGTGGGGAGGTTGAAATTAGCATTTAGGCTTTGAGCCTGTGTGAGGTTTGGGAAGAATCATGGAGCGTTGTGCCTAATCTTTAACAGAAAATAGCAATTTGGTAGAAATTTCACACAGGGGATGGAAAGGATTTGACTTTAAAAACAAACGACCAGGGGAGTATGACTTCTTGCTGATGGAATATGTTGTTAATCCAAGCACCTCCACAAAAATACATTCCCTGAATTACCTAAGCACACTTTAAATGCAATCAGATAAAGTGATGAAGTGTTTGCTGAACTGTGGCTAACTACTGCTTATACCGAACTGAGCTTTGAGTGTGATCTGGGTGAAGATCAGCTTGCTTCCTGAAAAGCCTGCCACAAAGAGAAGCAAAATGTTTCTGCAGATTTTTATACTTAGCATCATTTAGTTTTATCTTATGACTTTCTGTCCTGTGATCGGCTATTTTCAAAACTCCTATTCTGCACTCTAAAAGAGAAAACAAAACACCCTAAACAAAGTCTGAATGATGGACTTACTTTCACGAGGTAGAGGGAAAAAAAGGAGGAACAAGAACGTACAAGAAAGAAGATAATAAAATTATGATTTAGAAAGGACAGGCAGGAGTGAGAGCCGAGCAGTTACTGCCTTAGCAGCAGATCTGGGTTCAATTAAGAGCACCCACATGGAAACTCATAACTGCTTGTGTCTCAAGTTCCAATGGGTCTTGTGCCCTTTTCTGACTTCTGTATACTCTTGGTATATATACACTCATGTAGGTCTGCACACATACAGATATAAAAAAATAAATCTCCTCTCTCTCTCTCTCTCTCTCTCTCTCTCTCTCTCTCTCTCTCTCTCTAGACCAAATATTTAGACCAAACATTTAGACCAAATTTAAGATTTATAGGTAAAAGGAGCCAGTAGAGTTTATAGCTCTGGTTTAAGTAGCACCATTTTACATAAAGGTGTGTAACCCCCAAATGAGCATCAACAATATAACCTTTAACTAGACATGATGAGATTGATGGGAAATATTTAACTTTTTTATTCTTAGACATATTTTTCATCTTTCTGCCACACAAATGTTAAAATTCACTATATAAATCAGTTTTGAGGGAATCAAAATTTTTAGTATTTTTTATTCAATTAATTTATTTTTATGACTGAATTTTTTTAGTATGCTTTTGAAAGTAAAGGAAACATTATATAGCTATTCATTAAAAAAAGAAATCCCTAAAATAATGGGCTGTAGTAGAACTAAAAAAGGAAAGTTGGTTTGTATCATGGATTTACACACACACACAAACACACAATGCATATACAGTAATCAATGTTGAATGTCACGTTATCAATACTGGTGTTCAACACCAAGCATAGAACAAGGACCTAAAACATTCAAGCAGAAGAGACGAGTCTTTACTTGTCTTGTTAACACAGCGCAAATTGTGGTTATTCTGTTGTGATCTTCGAAGTTCAGCTTTGCAGGGCATTGTGATTCATGTGTTCATATGTCGAGTTACAGCATTTGCTTTCATTAAAGCAACGGAACAATAGATCTTAAGCATGATTTTGCAACTATATGGCTCATTAGAGTGTCGAAATGGAAGCAGAGCACTATATTATACGCATGGTAATATAATAAAAATAATAGAATAGAAGCTTGGGAAAACTATTGACAATTTATTGATTTATAAATGCTGAGGACAAATTGTTCTCGATGCATGAATCAGTAAAATCATAGTTGAAAGTTATTCACAAATTACAAAGTCATCTTATTTTTTTTGTCTTTTATTTCAAAATTTTTGGCCATGAATGACTCTTAAATCCATTTCTTTATGTTTGCCCTCTTTTGGAAAAAAATAATTTACCTTGGCTTCTTTATAACTAGTTAAGTTATTGCAAAATATAATAAAAATATAGTGCTAGCTTTAGGCTATGTGCTGCATTGCATCTCTTGATGGTATGTCAGGACCTAAGAAATTTACCCTCACATTCTTGTACAAACCTATAAAAACTCTTTCAAGAAAAAATTTACTTCTGTTTTTACAAATAAGAAACCCAATAGAAAATTTGAGATTTTATTATGCCTTTTCCTATCCATCTCCCTCTTCCTTTTTTAAAAAGAATTCTAACCCTGGCTTGAAACTCACTATGAAGCAAGGCTGCCCTTAGATCCATGAATACATGATCCTTCTGCTTAATACCCTTGTATGAATTGATTATACACATACACAAAGAATCTAGCTTGCCTCCTGCCTACTCTTATTGACTTGCTTATTTTTGCTTTCGGTTAAATCTTGAATTCCCTAAGAACTTTTGAAATATCTACTTGCATGGGTTTCAGATTTTTTATTTTTTGATGCTAATAGACAAGCAAACCATCCAATGTCACCTTGAAATAAATTCTCTAGGGAGGAACACAGAAATTAAATAAATCAGTGGTATGTATGTATGTATAGGAGTCTATATATGCACATGTTCTTATGTATTTATAATTATGACTACATTCACATATATTTACATGGGCACATCTTCAATGGTATGAAAGAAAACCAAGTGTCTACAGCATCGGGAATGAGCCAGATAATTGTATGAGATAATAATAGAAAAGGTAATTTGGCTAGACCTTATGATTACCTCAGCTTTATTAAACTTTCTGGACTCTTGTCAACACAAAAAAAAAATCACAGCTCTTATCTTAAAAGGAATAAGCTATGTTTTATCCAGGAGCCATTTTGAGTCACCATGGCCCAAGTGTACAGATTTAGGTTACCCCAAAATTCCATTTTCCATGTGAAAGTAGTTTCATGAAGTTGATATAGTTTTACAGATCAAACAAAATCATAAATCAAAGCAAGTTTAAATTATGTTGGTGGGTACACCAGAGAGGCAGGTGTAACAAAACCAGGGGAGCTTTTCTAAAGGCTCAAGGTACTATCTGGTAACAATTTTAGATTTTGGGTTGGGAGAAACTAGGCGTCTGTTAAGTTAATAGAGTCTAAGAAGCAGACAAAGAATGGCTATTTTGGCGAACCAGAACTTACTCCCAAGAGAAGCTAATCATCATCTGGATCCACAACATTCCAATCTCTCTACAGTCCTGAAATTATAATGAGTCTCTGCAGATATGGTTTATGTCAGTAGTTTTTGCTCACACATCTAAGTATACAATAATGACATTGAACAGAGGAGTTTAGTATATGATACAAGAGGCAAGAGGCCATGAATTGAAGAAAGAGGTCAGACACATGTAAGAGGTTGGAAAGAGAAAAGGAAAAGGAAAAGGGAAAATTACACAATATACTTTAATTTCATACAATAAAATTAAGAAAAAATCCATTCTGACTGCTGTATAGGTGAATTACTCCAAAGCTGACAGTGGAAATACAAGTTAGGGACTATCATATTTAGTAGATAAAAGTGCTGCTCCTGTTCTCAATCAATGGGACAGAAGGAGACAACAAAGAATCCTCGGTTTCTGAATTCACCAGCTCCACATTGCAAGCACCGCTTATGTGTGCTTGTGATTATTTTAGAGAAAAAGTAATTTAATAGCAAGCACTAGTAATTCGGTTTTGGACCTGGGGAACATCACAGTAGATATCTCAATGAGCTATCCAAAAACAAGTACCTGGAATTCAGGAACCAAGTCCACATTGGTAATTTAGTATGGTTGGATGTAAATGGCTTATTTGTATATGGTATGAAAAAGAAAGACCTCCGAGAATGCCTGCCTATTCACAGGAGTTGTCTGAAACCTAAACTGGGCTTTGATAAATTATGGTTTCTGGGAAAAGCATATCCCAAACTGTGTAGGATAACTGGGATAACTTAAAGTATTACATGTACACACACTCCAAGAGAGGGAGAGAGAGGGAGAGAGAGAGAGAGAGAGAGAGAGAGAGAGAGAGAGAGAGAGAGAGAGAGAGAGAAACTTACTTTTTTAAGTTTATAAAATAAGCTTCTACACGGTTTTCTCAAATATAGTTGATGCTGGTTATCCTTTCTTACACATCTCCTCTCCTCTCTTAACCACCCATCTCCCTCTCGCCATGATGGTGCATAACGAGGTCCTGAAAACCTGGCTCGCAATGGTGAATGAACAAAGAAGTAACAGACACACAGATACAGGTAAGGAATGATGGTCATTCTGATGGGGTGATAGCAACTGTCAACTACTCAACCATTTGCAAGGTTAGTAGACAGCACAGGGAGGATGAGTTAGGTGGTCTTTATAGGAAGCTTTAGTAACCAAGAGTTTTAAGCTGCAAATGTCTGTGAAATGAAACCTAAGGTTTTTAATTTTTCTACATGCTGGTCAATATTTCTTAAACGTTCATACTTGGACTCACTGTCAGCCTTCATACGTGGACTACAGGAAGGCTTTTCCATCCATCTAAACCTTACCTAGGTGTGGGCGGGAGGCTATGCCATTTCCCATGAGTCTGAAGCACTGGTCCATAACATGGTAATTCCCACATTAAACAATACATATTCGCTCATGGCTTCCTTGTCTACACACACCATTATCCCTATTTCTCCTGACTTCTATAGGTTCTTCAAGTTTAAGGCTCAAATTTAAAGATTCATAGTTAGGATTCCATATCTGAGAATATATGATTTTTTCCTGTGGGCATGTGCCAAAGTGTAGTATAATGGCATCAAATGGTTGTTGGGGGAGGCTGCTCATCTGCCCAGACTCAAATAATCACCCAGAAATTATATTAATTGTAATACTGTTTGGCCAATAGCTTAAGAGTATTTCTGGCTAACCCTTATATCCTAAACTAACCTATCTCCATTAATCTGTGTATCACCATGTGGATACGGGCAAAGTTCTGTCAGATGCCTGTCTCTGGCCAGGCTACATGGCATATGCTTGACTCTGCCTATTCTCTCTCTCTCTCTCTCTCTCTCTCTCTCTCTCTCTCTCTCTCAATTCTATTTCAATTTTTTGAGGTTACTAAAAGGAAAAGAAGACAAGGAGTTAGGTGGGGTTCAGGAGAACAGGTTCTGGTTGGAGAAAGTGTAGGGCAAATGTGATGTAAATACATTGTATACAAGCATAAAATTAAAAATAACTATTTTAATTTATTATTTAAAAGAATTTTAAATATATTTTGATCATATTCTCTTCATTTAAGTCAATTCAAAATCCCCTCCTCCTTCATATCCACCCACTTTAAATTTTTTCTCAAAAATCAAACAAAAACCCAATACAATGGCAAAATCCCCCAAAATCAAGAAAAAAAAAAGTTACCCACCGAAATACATCAAACTGTAACCAACTAAAACACATACAAAGAAAAACCTGTAGGATCAGTATATGTTGGTAAACTACTCCTGAACAGTCCTGTCCTGGAATGGTTGATATGCAAAAAATTGATTTTTTTCTCCTAGCAGGTATAAGTGATAGTTCAACTGTTGGCCTCTATTCTAGATGCTAAATTTTTCTTCCTTTCTTCATTCCTTCTTTCTTTGCTCCCTCCTTCCTTCTCTTGCTCCCATTCCCTCTCTCCCTCCTTTCTTCTTTCTCTCTCTTCTCTCTCTCCCTCTTTCTTCCTTCCTCCTCCTCTTCCTCCTCCTCCTTCTCCTTCTTCTTCTTCCAGCCCCCTCTCTTTCTTTGTTTCTGTTAAATAAAGCAAATTAAATATAGTAATATAAAAACAAAAACTACCACATAGGAGTTGAACAAGACAAATCAAGGGAAAACAAAGAATCCAAGGGAAGAAGCAAGAATAAGAGACCCACTCATTCACACATGCAGGAATTCCATATAAACAGGAAGCCATAGCATATAGTCAGAAGATCTGGTGCAGACCCTACATACCCTGTGTCTGTTGCTTCAGTCTCTGTAAGTTCATGTAAACTTTGAACTGATTTAAAGAGCCTTGGTCTCCTGATGTAATCCATCATCTCTGAATATTTCTGCCTCCTCTTTTGTGGGTTTTCTTAAGCTCTGAGATGAAGGATTTGATGGAGACATCACATTTAGGTCTGATTATTCCACAATTTTTGACTCTCTGCATAAGGCCTGGTTGTGGGTCTCTCTATATATTCCGATCTGCTGTAGGTAGAAGCTTCTCTACCTACAAATTGATCTATGGGTATTGCAGAATATCATCAGGAATCATTTCATCTGAATATTTTTCTTTTTTTTAGACCTTATTTTGTTTTACCCTAAGTTTCTGGGTCTCAAGTTATTTGTTACCCAAACAATGTCAGATTGGGCTCCATCTTGGGAGTGGACCTTAAGTTAAATAAATTACTGATTGGCTACACCCATAAGCCTTGTACCACCATTGCTCTAACGTAACTTTTCAGGCGGTACAACATTACAAAATTGTGGTTTTGTTTGCTCTTTGTGTTTTTTTTCTTTTTTCTTTTTTGAGACCAGATTTCTCTGTGCAGCCCTGGTTGTCCCGGAACTGCTCTGTGGACCAGGATTGCCTAGAACTCATTGAGATCCACCTGCTTCTGTGCCCCCAAGTGCTGAGATTAGAGGCAAATAAATGATTTTTTTTCACAAAATTAACTGGGAAAAATAAGATAAAATATTAGGTATGTATAGGATTAATTAAAAAATCATTCAAATCTAAGACTTGTAGAAACTCCACACATAGTGACCCCATGTAGAAAATTTAGAAATGTATTTAATTTAGAGTTTTTATTTTTTATTTTTTTAAAAATATTTATTTTATTTATTTATTATGTATACAATATTCTGTCTGTGTGTATGCCTGCAGGCCGGAAGAGGGCACCAGACCTCTTTACAGATGGTTGTGAGCCACCATGTGGTTGCCGGGAATTGAACTCAGGACCTTTGGAAGAGCAGGCAATGCTCTTAACCACTGAGCCATCTCTCCAGCCCCTAATTTAGAGTTTTTAAAAAGTAGACCAGTTTCACAGAAAGCCAGTGCTATCAAAAGAGAAAACAGTCCAAGCTCCCCTTACCCCCATCCCGCCCCACCCCGAAGATCCCACTATTTGCCAGGCAACCTTGTCTACTTCCCATATCCAGGAGGATAACTATATGTTTTTCTTTGGGTTCACCTTCTTATTTAGCTTCTTTAGGATCACAAATTATAGACTCAACGACCTTTATTTATGGCTAGAAACCAATTATGAGTGAGTACATCCCATGTTCATCTTTTTGGGTCACTGACTGCTCTTCGGACTGGAGAGGGAGGGGGAGAGGAGTGGGGGTAGAGGGAGAGGAGTGGGAGAATGGGGAGGGAAATGGGAGGCTGGGAGGAGGAGGAAATTTATTTTCAATAGAAAATTTTAAAAAAGCCGGGCGGTGGTGGCGCACATCTTTAATCCCAGCACTTGGGAGGCAGAGGCAGGCAGATCTTTGTGAGTTTGAGACCAGCCTGGTCTACAAGAGCTAGTTCCAGGACAGGCTCCAAAACCACAGAGAAACCCTGTTTTGAAAAACCAAAAAAAGAAAAAAAATTAAAAAAAAGAGAAAACAGATAATGTTTCAAAGCTTATATGTCTTATCAAGACTAGATAGAGGTTAAAGGTACCAGGGATGTGATAGCATGGTAGTTTGAAAGAAAACACCCTGCATAAGCTCATATATTTGAATATTGGGTGCCCAGTTGATAGAACTGTTTGGCAAGGATTGAGAGGTGTGGCCTTGTTGAATGAGGTATGTCACTGGGGGCGGGATTAGAGGTTCCAAAGGAGCACACCATTGCTAGTTAGCTCTTCTGTTTTTTGTGCATGGATCAAGGTGTAAGCTTTCATCTGTTGCTCTAGTTTTATGCCTTCCTACCTGCTGTCAAGTTATTACAACAATGGCCATAATCCTCTGAAAGTGAAAGCCCCCCGCAAAAGCTCCAAAGCTACAGAAAAACCCTGTCTTGAATCTCCCCACACCCCACAAAAAGAAAAACAACTAAGAAACCAGCATGTGATCCACTACTGCCAAATTACTGGTGACATTGTAGGACTGAGTATTGTATCCTGAGCATCTTGAGTAATCTTAGTGACAGAATTGAATTGTTGAACATCCATTAAATATATGAGACTTGCTGACTGTTTTTTGAAAATTCTAGAATTGATCCCATAGCTGGAGCGTGCCTACATGATCATGTGAAAAATATTCCAATCTCTGTAAAGAGAAGATGCTGCTTTCCTGAGGGCAAGGTGCAGTATTGGTTAGGCTTCTTCAATGGAGGCCACGTGTGCTCTGCAAATCTTAGCTGTGGGTGGCAGAAACACCGGCACCTGGGATCTGGGACACCTTGTGCTGCATATTCCTTTCTTCTTACTGTAGTTTAATGAAACTCTTCCCCAAGTATAAACTATTTTTATTCTGTAACACTCCTCAACAGTTGAACGGTTAGGGTGGTTAATGCATAATTAATACAAATCTTTAAAGCATTCTTTATCCCTCTTCTTAAACATTTTGGTAGCTAGTAGTTGAAGGCTGAAGCATATTTAAACATCCATCCTAGGAAGACTGTATTCTCAGTGGATGCTATGTTTCAATTAGCTTTTAACCCATGTTTCCAAAAAGTGAAAAAAATGTTCCTATGAGAATTTTGCTAAAATGTTGAGTTCTTTTATTAAATGTGAAGCTTACACAAAAACTGAGAGATAAAATATTTAGTGTAGAATTTGACAGCTCAGCACACTCAGCACATTGAAGTCTTTTCTGTCAGTCTTGCTTTTGTTAATTTTTCTAATGGAAGGTTCTAATGGAACCCATTTTATCCTAAGACACAGAAGATACAAAAACTTTCTACTTTTCGTTCTAAGTTCGTTTTAATTACAAAGAAAATTTCGGTGGTCTATAAATTCATTAGCCAGATAATAACATGTTCCACATTCATTCCTTTCTGTGTACAGGTGTGAAACTTTCATTTTTTTAGTCACTTTAGGATCTTTGTGGCTACATATAATTTTATTTCAACATGAATAAAGGAAAATTTATGGGTCTATAAAAAGAGTTTAAATAACATCAGCTTGCATAAATTATGAGTAAAATGAATGTTCACATAATAGAATTTAAACATATCACAATAAACATATCACAGCACATTAACAAGTAAAACCAGCAACAGTGAATAAATGCTTCATTAGTTCATCATAAAAGCAAGACTGAGTATTAATCAGTGATGACTACGTGGGTACTGGAAGGAAAAAGAAACTCCCATTAATATAGTTAATTGACAAAGAGTTGCTGTCAATTATGTCTTTCAAGAGAGCTGTCTCATTCAAGTTTTAGAGGCTCCTGACCAGGCAGTCTGTGCATGGCAGATAAATCCAAGCAACCACTTAGCAATATGAAATTTAGTATTTTCAGACATTCCGTGGGCATCTTCTACTTTTGACAGACATCTATCCTCCCTCCCAAACACCCACACACACTGAGGAATGAAGTGACAGTGCTAGACTACTGTGTTGGCAGGTGGATTTAGACTAAAAATTCCCACAAATTTGAAAGAGTGTAAAAAAACACAGTATCTTTTGCCTACATTAGTTTTCCCCCAATCATAGCTATTATTTATCTAATGTCTGCCTTTCATGATTCTACTTTGAGTATGATTTTACAAGTCATAGACTAAATAAGATTACAATTATTTCTATAGCTGCTTTCTTTTCTGATGTCAATAGTATATACTAGGCTCTTTGATTATGGAAACTACCAATAGCTAATGTTATGTTTTTCACATTAGAAAATCTGTTGGATGTATTTTATCTCCTTCAACAATTAGGACTAATAAATTTTACATGCATACTTTTAAGATAATTAACATCAACAATATATTAGAAGGCTATCACCTCTCTCTTATAAACACATGCACACATATTGCTGAGCTTGTAATATTGAGCTCAGAAAACAGAGCTTGAATATTATCTCCATTTTCAAGTATATACGACAAAAGGCAAGGTTGTAGATTAGCTTCACTAAAAATGGTCCATATGAAACAGATGTCCTTGAAAACATACAGACATGTTACCTTGTGAAGACTAAACAGGTTATATTAAGGGGAAAAAAAGGCCAGGAATTTAAATAAGAGTTAGGAGAGGTATACAGGAGGGTTTGGATGAGGGAATGGGAAGGAAAAAATATGCAATTATATCATAATCTCAAAGATAAATGAAATAGTTCCATCCATTTGCATGCAAATTTCAAGATGTCATTGTTATTTTACTGCTAAGTAGTACTCCAATGTGTTAATGTTCCACACCATTCCTCAGTTGAGGGGTATCTAAATTGTTTCCAGGTTCTGGCTATTACAAATAATGCTGCTATGAACATAGCTGAGCAAATGTCCTTGTAGCATGATTGAGCATCTTTTGGGTATATGCCCAACAGTGGTATTGCTGGGTCTTGAGGTAGGTTGATTTCCAATTTTCTGAGAAACTGACAAACTGACTTCTAAAGAGGTTGTACAAGTTTGCATTCCCACCAGCAATAGAGGGGCATTCCCCTTATTCCACATCCTTTCCAGCATAAGCTATAATTGGTGTTATTGATCTTAGCATTTCTGACTAATGTAAGTTGGTATCTCAGAATTGTTTTGTTTTACATTTCCCTGTGGCTAAGGATGTTGAACATTTCCTTAAGTGTCTAGAGAAAACCATCCTGAGTGAGATAACCCAGACCCAGAAAGACGAACAGGGTATGTACTCACTCATAAGTGGATACTAGCTGTAAAGCAAAGAATATTGAGTATATGATTCTCGAGAAGCTGGGTAACAAGGTGAACCTCAAGAAAAACATACATAGATCCACCTCGAAAGGGGAAATAGAGAAGATCTCTTGACAAAATTGGGAGCACAGAGGTGGGGGGAGTAGGGAGGATGGAAGGGGAAGACAAAAGGAGGAGAGGGATGGGACAGTCGAGATTGAGGAAGGACAGAGATGAGAGCAAGGAAAGAGATATTTTGATTGAGGGAGCCATTATGCAGCTAGCAAGAAACCTGGCAATAGAGAAATTCCTAGGAATCCACAAGGATGACCCCGCTAAGACCCTAAGCAATAGAGGAGAGGATGCCCGAACTGGCCTTGCTCTGGATTCAGACTGATAACTATCTTAAATATCACCATAGAGCCTTCATCCGGGAACTGATGGAAACAGAGGCACAGACCTACATTGGAGCACTAGACTGAGCTCCTAAAGTCCAGCTGAAGAGGGGAGGAGTGAGAATATGAGCAAAGAGGTCAAAACCATGATGGGTATGCACACTGAAACAGTTTACCTGAGCTAATGGGAACTGCCCAACTCCAGTTGGACTAGGAAGGAACAAGCATAGACCTAAACTAGTCCCTCTGAATGTGGTTGGCAGTTGTATGGCTGGGGCAGACTGAGGGGCCACTGGCTGTGGCACCAGGATTTACCCCTACTACTTATACTGGCTTTCTGGAAACCTATTCTATTTGGATGGCTACCAAATAGAATTGCTCAGTCTAGATATAGTAGTGAGGGCCTCAGACCTTAGCCAAAGCAATGTGCCTTACCTTCTCTGAGGAGTGAATGGGTGGTGTGGTAGTGGACAGGTAGGTGGAGGAGGGAGGGAGTGGGAACTGGGATTGGTATGTAAAATGAAAAAAGATAGTTTGTTTTATTTTAAAAAATAAAATAAAAAATTACAAAAAAAGATAAATGAAGTAATGTTTAGTGTTGTGTTGAGTTACTATGCCCTTTCACTGTTAACTATCTGTATTGGTAACTTTTTTTTGATGTCTGTTTTTATTGATTTTTATTGAGCTCCACATTTTTCTCCACTCCCCTTCCTGCCTCTTCCCTCCCCTTCAGCCTTCTCCCAGGTTCCCTTGGACCAAACCCTAGCAAAATGGAACTTAAAGCAGGAAAGGTTTATCTAGACCCATGGCTTAAGGGACAAAGGGGCATGATGGCTTGGTGAAGATGCTGCTTGCTCACATCTGGTAGAAGCAGGAAAGGGGAATTTAGTCACTAGTGGACTTTGTCCTCTTTATTTTTGTTCAGCCTGGAACTGAAGTCTATGTAATGACACCATGAACACTCAGGGTGGGTTTTCTCTCCTAATCTCATTGAAACCTCCCTCAGACAAGGCCGACGTTCTCTCTCTCTCTCTCTCTCTCTCTCTCTCTCTCTCTCTCTCTCTCTCTCTTCTCTCTCTCTCTCTCTCTCTCTCTCTCTCTCTCTCTCTCTCTCTCTCTCTCTCTCTACCTCTTCAGTTTTTTAGAAAAGCCATAAAATACTTTAGGAAAAGGTCTTTGAAACACTTGAAAAGAAAAATAGAGAAAATAAGTATAATAGTTCTGAAAAGGAAGCACTTTAAATCATTCAAAATAACCATCATGTTCTCCATATTATGCCCTGGAACCTATTCTTTCTTTTTTTTTTTTTTTTTTGCTTTTTTTTCATTTTTTTATTGATAAAAGGAGAATAAAGAAAAGAAAAAAAAACAGATTTCCACCTCCTCCCAGCCTCCCATTTCCCTCCCCCTCCTCCCACTCTTCTCCCACTCTTTCTTATACTGTACTTCTACCTAGAAACCCTGTGTGTGTGCCTACCTCACACTTTTGCAATCACTTGAAGCTAACTGAAATGCAAATTTACTAAAATATTGCTACAAAAGGATGGAAGCGTTTGGTGATTCAAATCTTCAGAGATTTGTATTTTTCAGGCAAAGGAAGCAAATCTGACAATATCATGTTGACCCTGACTGAGGTAGCGTAAGCTTTCTTATTTCTAGTAGATTCCTAGTTCTTTACAATATCAGCATTTTAGATACTGGCTAAAAGGTAACTGAAGGTTAATACTGGAAAGCAGTTTTATGGATAAAATCATACATGTTGGTAAATTATACTGTCAGATTTCTGCTGTCTGTGGTTATATAAATCTTTGAGTTGAAAACCCATTTTTTTAACTGTATTAGTAGATTCATCTGAGGCTGTACATTAGTATGATCAGTTATACTGTCAGCACTCATGTTTGGAGCTCTGCTGGCGACATTCTTACAGGAATACAGTCAAACATTCCTTGCTTCTGGTGCTGTGCATATGTTAATCCTGGTTAGGCAGTTAAAGAAATTCCTTTCTCTGCCTGTCTTTCCTCATTCATTATTCTATTTTGGATGTTTAAATCAATTCTTTTCAAGATAATGGTTCTATTTTCATGTGTGTGTGTGTGTGTGTGTGTGTGTGTGTGTGTGTGTGTAGATGAACTCAAACACACATTCATGCATACTTGTAGGTACACATGTGCCATAATAAGTTTGAGTCCTCGGAAGTGAATTTCCAGGAGTCAGGTCTCTCCTCCCACTATGTTGGTCGCAGGAATTGCACTTAGGTCTTCATACTTAGCAGCAAGTCTTCTTACCCACTGAGGCATATTGCCAGCCCAGATTTCAGTTCTTTTTAGAGGAGAGACAGAAGACTAACACATTTACAAACATCCCTCCCATCTTGTCCTTTAGTAATCACCATCTTCATTGCCTTCACTTCATTTAATCTGCAGGATCGTTTGTTCTTGTTGCTACTACTACTCTAATTTTGCCTGAATAAACATTCATAGTGTTTGTGATTATATACTTTTTATATTTATGACTTGAAAGTGCACTCCCAGTAATTGCTTTTGTGACAAATGTATGTGATAACCATAGTATTTCCCAGAAACAAGATGCCACTTCAAAGAAGTACGTATTAAATTAAAAAAAATTATTTTATGCATGTACTGAAAACCGAGGATGTGCTTGCAATAAAACAAGCAGTTTTATTAAACTTTGAAGAATATGTGGCTTTTATCTACACTAAATTTACCTAATTCCTTCCAATCGTTCCCTAATTCTACTAAGTTTAAAGATTTTTTTTTCAGTGAAATAACTGCAGTTCTAGAGTTAACATTGCTACGTTATGTTTTGTTTCTAAATTGAGTTATAGTAAGTCCAATTCTATTTCATATGTTTATATTTCACAAAAAGCTTAAAAAAATCCTACATCCATTTCCTTGGGTCTCCCAGAGATGATAACCTTTTGTTTTACCTTTGAAAGCAAATTTCCTTAAGCAAGACAATATCTACAATCACATTCATTCACCAACTCTTGAGGAAATAGAGACCATTTAATAATAAATTATTGATTTTACAGATTCCCCCTTAAAAGGTTTTTAGTTTGCAAAGCTATAGTATTATGCATCAATCAGAACAATATAACCTCCAATGGCTGCACATATCTATGATCCTAACTATGTGGAGGCAGAAACAGGATGAAAATTAGTTTGACTGTGCCAAAAAAGAAGCCACCTGGACATGAGGCTCAGTAGTAGAGCCCTTGTCTCCCCTGTGTAAGGCCCTGGGAGAGAATTCATGCTCTTCCTAACAATCAGTCATCAATCACAGCAGACAAAAAATATTTTTAATTATGCAAATTTACATGGTCTTTAGAAAATTATATTTAGGATACCAAACTTAGAAACACAGACCACAGTCTGCCTCTGTGTACCCTTTTGGAGTAAAGACTAAAAAAAAAAAAAAAACAACTTTTTTTCCCAAAGAGAACTGCATTGTTTGAATCCATTTAAAATAGCCTCAGAGGTACTAAAATGCCTCATAGTTGCATAAAGGAAAGAAATGTAAATATTTTGTCTTGAAATAGTTTGACCAAAATTGAGCCCAAGTTTGATTTTTCCACTTCTCTCTTTGTGCTTTTTGTCTGTCTGTAGCTTTTGAACCTGGCCTACTTGTAATCTGTTTGTTGTATTATTCCCAAGTTATTTCTGTGTGAATGCTCTCTTTCTTGTGAGTCTGCACTTAACAAAAGGCTTTTTTCTCTCTTTTATTGAACAGTACAGGAGGAAGGAATGAGGGACATATTATAGAAACCTTTAATAGAGTTTTATAAGGGACTAAACTCAAACTAACCTCAAAGCACTAAGAGCAAACATTCACTTATCAAATAATATGTGTCACTAATGATGGATATTTATTATATACGTTTTGATTTCATTCTATTTTCCTTCATAATATCCATATATACACATGAATTACCCACAAATTAGAGCAGCAAACAATATAAGATTTAAGTTTAAAACTACTCCTTAGGTTAGGCTTCAAAAGTTGATTACTTGGGGAATCTAAGGCCAGCAAGTTTCCTGTTATGTTGTTCTCTTAAAGACATCCTGAACAAGTAGGCTGAGTAGGTTATCAGTCTTAGATCTTCAGACACTCCAAAGTGTGTTATTGTGAGGTCCAGCAAATGCTCCAGTCTCTTTGAGTTCAAGATGTATTTCATAATAATTTAATGCTACAGAGAGAAATAGGAGAAACGCTTCAAAAATCCACTACAGAAGAAAAAGGATCAGAGAAAAAAATGCAGAAAAGGAAAGAAACAGTGCGGAGGAGCAAGCTCAGCACATCCTAAACGATGCTGTTCTCTGCTCAGAAACTACAAGCACTGACTGCTCTTCCAATGGTCCTGAGTTCAACTCCCAGAAGCCAGAAATATTGGCTCACAATCATCTATAATGAGATCTGGTGACCTCTTCTGGAAGGTAGGAAGACACACAGACAGAACACTGTGTAAACAATAAATAAATATTCAAAAAACAAAGTTACTTCTAAATGGTAAGCCAGAAGAGTCTCAGGCAGCACCACATTCAGGACAAGATCATAGCTTTCAGAAGCATTCGAAACAGATTTGTGTTGTTGGTGTAGTGATTCCTGGACTGGAAGGTTCAGCAGAGGGGAGGAGTTTGATGTTGTCATGTGTAATAACCCGATGCCATCTTGAAAAATGTCTATTAGTAAAAGTTGAGCTACACTGAGGGCCTTAAAATCATGGGAACAAAAGAAAGAGAAAAACAAAAAATAAGAGAATAAGAGGGGGAAAGATGAGGTTTCTACAGATTACAGTGAAATATAATCATTAGAAAATATTCTAAAAAATTTGAAAATTTATAAATCTGAAATATCTAGAAGTCAGGTATTCATAAGAAAGAATAGCCACCATGTGATTTATTTGGGAGCTAGGTGGCAGGCCCAAGAAGAGCCAAAAAATTAAAAAAAATAAACAAACAATGGGCTATTAATGCTTTAAACTAGTAATGAAGATGACTGGATGATTTTTTTCTCTTAGGGTATTGGTAGAATTTTTAAACAAAGAATTCAGATAATTGAGAAACTTGGAGAACATATATGGGTAGGTAAACCTAGAATCTCAGTTGCTTATAATAAAATATGGGAAGAATGATTAAGAAAAGATAGTTGAAGGGATGTGGAAGAAGTATCTTACAGCATCTCTGGATACCCTGTACTGTGGATAGATCCAGCAGTGTGGAGGAACTGTGGTTGATAAAAATTACCATGTGTCTTGATGCCACAGGGAATGGTCTTCAGAGTAGTCAGGAAGGGGTAAGATCATCCAGGAAAGCTGGAGAGGTGTGGATCCCGTGACTACCTAAAGAAGAATGAAGCTTTATTTCTTCTCAAAATACCTGATGTTCTACAACAAAAGACAGTTTTCATGAACCAAAAGGAAAAAGGCAGAAGAAATAAACGTGGGTTCTGACCACAACACCAGTGGTACAGAGGACTGAGCTGAAATGAACTCCTTGGGTAGAAAGTAAGGTAGTGATCTAACCTGGTGAACTCCTCTTGTCTGGGGGCTAGAACAGAATTGCATGTCACGGAAATCTAACTGCGTTTATTTTGCTGAGTATCAACTTCAGCTGAGAATTTTCTTTCCACTATCTTTTAACCTGTTGAAATTGGTGGCACCTATCCTATGCTATTTCTCAATTTCATTATGGGAGCAGATGCATCATTTCCTGGTTTAACATGTTCAAAAGAAAAGGAAATCTCCCCCTAAATGTACTAAAGTCTCACATGTAAATGTCTTAGATTATTTACACAATACTGGCACTTTAAAAAGTAGACCATTGAAGTGTGGGACTAAATATTGATGGTCCAATGAATTAGGATTTGGAAGAATACTGGAATGATGTATGTGGTCCGCATATGGAAAGGGCATGTATTTCGGGTAATCAAAGAATCCTTTATAGGCTAGATTTTGTCCTCCAAAAAGGTTGCCCACATGTTTGTTTTAACTGACACAGAATGTGGTCATACTAGGAGACAAATTCTTTATAGATATAATGGCTTAAAGTTAGCCAGTGCTGGAGGATGGAGAGTTGGCTCAGTGTTATACAGCACCTGTTGTTCTTCCAGAAGATCCAAATTCTATTCTATTAAAGCAAATACTTTCTATGCAGCCGATATCCTTATTACTCAAGCAGCTATTGAAAAGCAATGTGATATCTTCATATGTCAGAGGAATTTGAACCCCAATAAAAGAAAATGTCTCCCCTCAGAAGAAGGTCAATTCAAAATACAAATCACATGATAAAATGTACAATTGTGATGGTAATTAAATATTTACAGAGAAAGAATTAAGTGCCTTTCAGTCCTTGGGTAGAACACGAGAGACTAAAATAGGATGATTTTCAATGATTAAAGATGACAAGTGTGAAATTGCTCAAATGAAGGAAAGTAATCAAATTAAAGAGATCACAAACTAGTATGTAGCAGAAGGAAGCTGTTAACTTCTTGACTTAAAATACAGTTAATACATATTAAACACATATGAGGTTCAATAGGGTATTAGGACAGACAAAGAAAAAATATTAAATTACATGATAGAGTTAAAAACATTCTGAAAGAGATGAAGAAGAGAAATATTCCACACTGTAGCAGACATACATACACATTACACAATAGTACAAAGTGGGTGGGGGAGAAGAGTAGATGCTGACCAAATGGTACAAACTTTAAATATTACATGAATTTATTTTAAATATTATATATAGAGTGGCAATGAATTTTAATTGCATTGTGGTAATCAATGTGCATAAATACAGTTTGAGTACCTTGAATACATACAATTTTTATTAATATGTATATTCTGTATATATCAATTAAATATTTTTTAAATGAAGAATTTCTCCCACTGGAGATATGACTCAAAGGTTGAGAGATTTTCTGCTCTTCCAGAAGACCCAAGTTTGGTTTCCAACACCCAGGTCAGGCAGTTTATAACTTCCTGCAACTCCAGCTTCATTGGATCCAAGCCCATCTTCTGGCTTATGTCGTCAGACACTCACAGGGCACACATGCATACACATAAATAAAAATAAAACAAACTTTAAGGTAATCAAATCCGCTGGGCATGATGACACATACTTAATATAAGCACTTGGGAGGCAGATGCAATAGGATTTCTGCGAACTTAGACCTATCCTGGTCTACATAGTAAGCTTCAGATCAGCTCACCTATGTAGTGAGATCCTAACTTGAAAAAGCAATCAAAAAAACAAAAAAAAGATAAAATTTTTAAAAAATAAACATGAATGAATTTTAAAAGCAAAATGGAAAAAATACACTAAGAAGAGATAATTATCAGACTGACAATTTTCAAGTGAAAGACAAATGTTGAAGAATTGGAATGTCCCATATTTAATTTCTTAACCTGTCTGTGGTGCTGAAACTGTGGTTTTAGTTTTCCTTTTTGAGACTGAGTTTGCCAGACTAAAGTGAGCTTCTTGTAGTTGATGATCCACTATTTTGCTATTTATGCTATTTTGATGTTCTGGTGGTTTTGTTGCTTTGTTTACAGGTTCAGTTCCAGCTCAGCCACGGGAAGCCTCTGATGGCTTTTCCAAACTGGATGACACCAGAGTACAAACTCCTGGGAAATTCTCTGCTCAGTGGGAATCTTTTCACACATGAGACATCATTCTGCTGCACATGGAGGCCAGGCATATGTTAATAGTTCAGAGACTTGGATTATGGTTTAAAAATGTCTTGCTTGTACAAAAACAAATGATAATATTCCTTTGGAAATAATTATATTTAACAGCACATTTCTTAAATTTTGCTTCGTGTAGATCACTACTGAAGATTTAGTTCTGAACATTTGAAAAGGAATTTGGTCCATACTTTAATTCAACCTGCAGCTGACGACAAACCAGAAGAAGGCCATGAGGTGGCACTCATAGGTCTAATGTTTAGTGAGGTTCCCTGCCTCAAAGCCTTTAAGGAACAAACACTGAAGCCACCCCATCTATAGCCTGCTACAGCAGCTGAAGCCAAGCACAGAGTGGTCCTGCCGTCTTCATACTGAATCGTTGACTTGGGAGTACTAAGAAATGAAATGCTTTGGCATTGATCCTTTCTCAATCAGACACTGATTTTGATAATGTAACCATCATTCTTAAAATATTTTCTTCTCTCTCTTATTTGTGTGACTGAAGATGGAGCCGTTTTTATAATTATTATAATAATATATAGTACATTAGAAAAATTATAAATTAAAAGCATGTTACTCATGATTGACTTTAATAAGAGTACAAGAAATTTGTCTACTAAAGACAGAATCTGGCTTTAAAGACTATTCAGACATTTATTTTGCTTACATTTTATTAAAGTCATTTGACTTTGGCACAGAATTCATACAAATTCTCCAAATAATAAGAAATATTCCTGTACATTACCAACACAGTGACTAAACACTAAACCAGGACAAAGCTCTCACTCCAGGAGAGTGGGCTGTAGAAGCGGCTGTCTAGGGAAAGAGTAGACAGTAAATTCAATAAAGATTTTCTCTAGTCTCAAAATTTATTTTCTCAGGGCTTGGCTTAAAGTGGATACTCTTATGACAACACTATGGGGTCAAGTAAATATAGTTTCTGGAATCCAGGAAGCGTTAGGCCTTTAGCCTTTACTAAAATAAAAAAAGGAGTCACTAAAGCATGCCACTTGCTGATGGGTCACACCTGTATTAGCAGAAGGTACACAGATGGCCCTAACCTGCCTGGAAGGCAATGTCAGCACAGGCTTGTTCTAGATAATCACAGTTTCTAGCAAGTAGTGGCAATGTTCATGCATTTGTGAGATATACAACATGAGTATATTCTAACTATATAAAATAGATTTATGTAGTTTATTTGCATATGGTATTAAGACTTGGATAGGAAGTGTCTCTCAAGAGGATCATGCTGAAAGCTTGGCCTCCAGCTGTTGATCCCATCACTAGAGATGACTGACTAGATCATGCAGACTGTGATTTTATTAATGGATTACTTTTCTGGTGGATTTATAGCTTGAGCACTTTTGGAAGGTTGTGGGCAACATGTCATGGTTGGAAGCAGTAGGTCTCTGGAGGCGTGCCCCTGAATTAATAGTCCTGTCTCTGGATCTTTCCGATCCCCTCACTGCTTCTCAGTAGCCACAGGTGAGTCTATCTGTTCTACTATACTCTTCTCCATGATCTTTGGTTTCATCACAGACTCACAAATAATTAAGGAGTCATGGATTGAGAGGTCCAAAATAGTGAGTCCCTAATAAATCATATCCTTTAGAATAATGTCTAAGAAAAATTATATTAGCGAAAGTCATAAAATAATTACCATATTCAATACTCTTATTTTAATAAAAACATATTAGTACCTCATTACAGCTTTGACAGTTCCTTAATGATGTACTGTTAAAAATATTTTCCTGATTGTGCTTGGAGTCTACTCTTTGGTGAATGCATGCTTAAATATTTTGCCCATTAAAGTTTTTATATTTTTATTGGCTTCTGAGAGTTGTTCTTATGTGTTCTAAATAGATATTTGGTTTACAAAATGTTTTCCTCATCTGCGTCTTGTTTTTCATTCCTGCAGCAGTGTTTTTGATGATCCAGATGTTGTGAGTTTTGATGAAGTTCAGTTTTAAATTGGGCTGATTTTTCTGGCTTGATATTTTTCATTTCATGATGGATAATAGTGTGCTCCTTTGCATGACTAATAAGCATATTGATTTCTAGGGATTATATGCCTTACTTATGCTCACATGTGAAATATGTTTCCATTATAAGTCTATCTGGGCTTATTGAATCATTTAAGAAACTCTGGGGATAATTTGGGTTCTTGGCTTTTAAACTTTGTCATTAAAGCTAAGGAACTTTTTCAACTAGAGATAACTAGATTTAGTTCTGAGGTAGACACTTCTATGTTCTCTCCTGGCTACTCTATAAATTACCTTTCACACTGAATAGGGGGACTTTTCCCTTAATAGTTCCATGTAGCTCCTTCTTGCTTGATGGGTAGCTTCCTTGCCTGTTTTTTCAGTTGCCTAGAGTACCTTATATCTTTAGCTCTATTTTGTTCGGTATTGTGTTCAATGAATTATAACAACCTTACCTCTCTAGAATTCCAATCCCATTCTGCTCAACCAAGGGAGATTCTGGGCTCTTCCTGTTCTCCTTTGTAATGAAGACCTATAATTTCCCTGTGATTGTTAATGTGCTATATCTTTAAAACAAATTTTATATAACACATACATAAACATATTTCCTTCCTTTTGTTTCTAAGGCCAAATGTATCTGGTCTGCATTATTCTCTTTGTTCCAAACCAGAATGGTTATCAAAATTAAGGTATTAAAAATAGGAAGAATCATTGTGATAAATATCTATATTATAGCTGATTTAATGATGTTATTTGTATGCTATTTTGTCTAACTGATTTATAATAATTTTAAGTGATATATTTCTATAGAAAGTTTTTTTTTATAAAACATATAGGTTAATGTTGCCATGGTATACATTATTTTACCTGAGGTCTTTTCTATGGCTTCTAAAATATTAAAGATTTTGGTAAGTACATATGATAGGAAATGTTATTTTAAGTATATATATTGGAAAATTGTTCCACATATTTCTAGGAATATATTTATTATAAACATGAGGTATATTGAAAGAAATACCACCATATAGATCCTAAATATTGAAAAACACTTAAGGAAACAAATCTACCAGTTCTAAATGTTGGATGTGATAAACTCTGTGTTCTAATACAATCATTTTTCCTTGTTACATGAACATAATAATCTTTTAGCAAAGAGTTTTCCAGTGTCTGAGCCCCCAGTTTGTGTAACATAAATGAGAAGGGGATTCATCTAAGAGTTCCATCCTTGTAACTTCTAAAATTGTTTGCTAGGTCTGAGGAGTCTGGTATCTATAGGATTCCCACTTTTTGTACTCTCTCTTAACCTGAGTGAACCTTACAAACACTGTATTTCTTTACAAGTGCTAGGATGTGAGAAAGGTTGGGGACACTGCTTTAGTTACACAACCTCTTGCTGTTTATCTCCTGTTTTGCCATGCTCGGTTTATGAAATTATCTTGCTCTTCTTAATTGAAAGGATGGCTAGGTTGCTTATAATAGAAATTTAGCCATTGAGAAAGAGAAAAAAAATAAGACTTTCTGCAGCAACTTGCATTCTATCACCTCAGGGAGATGTTATTGTTAAATAAAAATTACATAGTCATAGCTTGATTAACAGGTAAGTTAATATAGTTGTAGGGTTAAAAGATACACACAACGAGTGTCAATACCTAACACATATATTTTCAAACTGAACTACATGTTTTAAAACAAATCTTAAAACTTACTTTAGGATAGATTTTTCAAATATGCAAATAGATGCCTACAATATACTACAGCTTGCACATTAGGGTGGTAGTTTTCCCTCAGCCTCACCCTCTGTAATCCACAACCAAATGTGTGAACACAGTCATGATCAGACACATATTAGTTCTGCTCTGTGTCTGTCTTTCCCATACGTAAGACATACATGTTACCATTGCCTTTACACAGGCCCAACTAGGATTATAGATTGAAATGTTGCCTGCATGTGAAAGTTGTTGGAATGGATGTCTGAGCACACTTCATCTTTTGGCAGTGGATCATGATGAGAGGACATTCTGAATGGAGTATGAGTAGTACGGTTCAAATTTTTCTATTTCAGAAATTAGTTCAATGGGTTTTTAATTTGGTAATCTGACTGCTTGGACAATGAAAAATGTCCTTGCACTCCAGATGGCTATAATGTCAAGAAGAAGATATTCTTTAAAACCTCAGCACATTGTGTCAAATTCCTCTTGTCAAATAAAGTTTTCCTACAAATCTTTTAAAACTATGCTTTTTGCTTGGAATTTAGTCTTATTTCTCTTTTTCATTGAAGAAATTTCTTCTTTGACAATTTAATACATGTGTATAATGTATTCTGTTTCTTCCAGCCCCTTGTCTCCCACCCACCCTGGCCGTCCCAATTTTTTCCTGCAGAACTCTTTTCCACATCGTTATTCTGTTTTATTCTGTGACTCAATTTAACAAGGGCTGGCTAGATGTGTGACCACGGGTTTGATGTATCCATTGGAGTCTGGAGGGCTTATCTATGGATGCACAATTGAGACAGTAACTCCCCTCTTGCAGAATCTATCAGTTTGCCAATAGTTCAGTATTAAGTGTTGCAGCCCCAGGAGGCCTTCCATCACCCATGACTGACTGTTGACAGGGCCAGCCTTTTGCAGGCCCGCTGCAGATAACCAGAGCTGTCATGGTTTGTGCTTGCAGGGGCTGGTATTGTGACTCAATGTCATCTCACAGTCCTACTCATTATCTTCTGGTTCCCACATTCTTCCTGCCTTCTCTTCCTCAGTGTTCCCACCGACACATAGGGAAATATAAAAGCATTCTGTAATCTGAGCTCTCAAATATTTATATTTCTGCTTAATACATATTTGCTAATGACTCATTAGTTTCTCCACCCCTATGATGTTTGTAGAGAAATCCCAAGAATTAGACCATGTCCTCTGTATTATGTAAGCACTGGTAGATACTGGCTTCTGTTTCACAGAAAAATTAAAATGTTAATAAAATTATCTTCTGAACTTTTTTTGTTTTTTTTTCCTCTGTAGCTTTAGAGCCTGTCCTGAAACTAGTTCTTGTATATCAGGCTGGCCTCGAACTCACAGGGATCCGCCTGCCTCTGCCTCCCTAGTGCTGGGATTAAAGGTGTGTGCCACCACTGCCCAGCTTGAACATAGTTATTTGGCTCATAGAAGTAATCATTTTAACTTTTTGAAATTTTTGAAGTAGTTTGAGTGTGTTGACTTACATCTTATTTCATCCCATTTCATTCATGCAATTAGACTTACAATTCACTTTGAGTAGTATGTATTTACTGGTCTCAGTTCTTCTAACACTTATTTAATTTTTAGACAAAAGAGTGGGTATTTTAACTCCATACATGGCTCCATTGACCATGTCATTCACGAACCCGTTGAATGAACCCATTCACGAACAAGTTGAAGTACATGGATGGCCAGATAAAGACACTCACTACTCTTAACTTAGCAATTAAAGTCTTCTTCTACTGAGGTAGCCAATTTCAGGGGACACAAATGTCTCCACATTCTTTGACTATTTGGATAGGTATATATACTTTTCTCCTCCAAATTTTTAATTATTTTCCATCTAAGCCTCCAACCAGGCAGCTAAACCATTGGTTATAGCCCATGAATCAGTGTGTGATTGTGCATATGCCAACTTTTACTTCTAGAGAAAATGTACAACCACATAAGCTTTATGAAATTCTGCTCCATGTAAATATTTATTTTTCATCGTTTCCTTTCTGGGTTGTCCCAGGAAGTGGCTGTGATGCTGTATTTGTCTACTTCTGAGTGATGGTTGTGTAGCATGCAGGAAACTCCATAAACAATGGCTTCATTTTCTCTTCCACACAAAATGTTAATAGGTAATATGTGGCTCCATGAGGAAACACATGCATGCTGGTTGGTAGAACCATGGCTGTTTGGCAACTTCTTCACTTAACTTACTGCTATCTTTAGAATATGTTCAGCATGTATGTATATGCTACCTCCATTAGATTGTGGATTTCTGCTAGACATGTCCAATTTATCACTTAATATTGCTAATTAACATCAAGCTCATGATTACATGGTAACTCAGTGGTCCATTTTTAAATTTTCGGTTTACACTAAGTCAAACTAACAGGCCAAAAGTTGTCTCTCAGAAGGAGAGTGGTTATCTGCAGATGACATAACCTTTCTCCAAAATTCCCATGGCATCATAATAATTTAATTATGGGCCTTCTCAAGTTCCACACAACATTCTTATCTGCCTCTGATACATCAAGTACCATTCAGTTTGCTATGTCACATTACCCAAGGACCAAAACATCCTGAACATTAGATTGGACCTTTTATACAACTTTTACCTGTTTGGGCCCCTACTTAAAATTAGAACTTGTTTTTATTTAGTTCATATATGGGCTAGAAAAAACATAAAGTTGATAAAAATATTGCCTCTAAAATCTAAGAAGGGGCCTTAAACTTAGAAGAAATCTCTCCATGACCCAAATAATTGGAATTATAGAAATTTTACTGAGAAAGAAAGCCTTGAAGGGTAGGATGTCATCATTCTCATCATCAGTAGCAGCATCAACAACAGTGGATGTCCTTAGTAAGAAGCAGACAGCATTGCTTTTTCCTTAGACTTCTTTTCTGTATGGACCACTCATTGTTCTTCCCCAACTCAGTTAATCCTTTTTGAAAACTCAGGTCCCAGATGCCAAGAGGTGTGTCTTATAATTGATTTTTGATCCTGTAATTTGAACATTAAGAATAACCATCACAAGTAATTTCATTTTACCAGAATTGATTTATGAATACTTACATTTTACATTAAGTTAGAATCCAGTAGTATTTTTGCTTTGCTTAGACATTTTCAGGATGGCATTTTAGAAGCTCTTAATTTTCTCCTGTGCCCCTTGATATCACCCATGGTGGTATACATACACACATATATGTTTATAAGTGAATATTCCAGTGACTATTAATTAATTAAAAAATACTAATAAAAATTAAGTTTTTTACATCCTGAAAAATAGTTTTATAGTTTTCTTGCTATATTTTGTGGCAAATCTTAGTGTGATTTTTTTCAGAAGTTTTATTTTTGAAATTGTAGAATTGCATTTAATCTAGGTAATTGTGCTCATTATTTGTGGGCATCATTGGCTTACAGTGATGTAATAAGCTTTATCTGACAGAGGTAGAAACATTATTCATGTATACAGGCATAGCAATGAATACTATTTTATTTAATCATCACATAGTAATCTATAAAAAAGTAAACATGAGTTCACATTGATATCCCCATTACCACATAGATAAATCTTCTTTGACTTATCAGTAGGTCACCACTGCAGTATTGTGAAACCTGGCTTTCCTAATATCCACCCATTTATTTAATTAATCATTTCTATTTCCCATGGGTAGTAATATTAGAATTGTTAATGTCTACTCCCCCTCACAAGAGAGAATTTTATCAACTAATGTACAAGGGTTACATGGCGTCCACTCATTCTTCCTACTTTAAACTTACTTATCATTCTCCTATGACTCCATTAAAGAATTTGTGTGATATGTTTATAAAATAATCTGATTCATTTGGTCACAACAGGAATTATTTCCCAGGACACTTTCACCTTCGAAATAAGTCTTTTTATTTGCTTATATTCTGCACTACATACTGTTGGTTGCTGTATGGTTAAATCGCCCATGGGTTCACCTAAGAAAATGTTTACACGCCATGTTTGTTTCATGTTGCTATCTTCTGTGGAGAGACCTAGAATGAGTTTTATTTAGCTTAGAAGTGATGAGGCATGGATGCAGTTTTAGACAACAGTAGTGGGGGCAAAAAGTTCAAAGAAGGGATTTCTTGCATTTGATGAAGGGTCATTGAGGTACTCTTACAAGGTTTTTACTCTGAAGCAAAGCTTCACTTTGGAATGTTCACCTGTGTCCCAGCAACTTTTATCAATTGTCTAGCACTGTGAGGGAATACAGGCTAAGGAGATATGATGATAATGTCTGAACACTGAACAATTAGAAAGCACTTGGTTTTCGATGAAACTATAAGACTAATTTTATTTAGAATATTTTACATAAATTTTCATCCACTCCTGTCCTGGTTAGTGTTTACTGTCAACATGATAAAACCAAGACTCAGTCACCCGGGGAGAGGAAACTCCAGTTGAAGAATTGCCTTAATCAGATAAGCCTGTGGAGACGTTTTTGGGACAGGATCTTGATTGCTTGTTGATGTGAGAAGACCCAGCTCACTGTGAGCAGAGCCAGCATTACACAGGTGGCTTGGAGCTGAATAAGAACATTAGCTGAACTTGAGCCAGTAAGCAGATTGCTCTGTGGTTTCTGCTTCAGTTACTGTATGAGCTCCTGCCCTGCCTCCCCTCGATGATGGACTGTCACTTTCCCAGGTTTCTTTAGTCAGAGTGTGTTATCACAATAGAAAAGCAAACTAGAAGCGTTCTAAAATATGTAGATTATCTATCACAGAAGTGAATGAGTTCCAGCATCTGCTAGTTATTATACTAAAATGTTTACTACATCCTAGTCATACATCAGTCTTAAAATATTGAGACATTTTATGACCGTATAATAGCCAAAAAGGAACATGGTTACCAGGATTGGAAAAAAGTAACTAAGTTCAGGGAGTCCTTGTTGAGAAAATACATAATAAAAATAAGATTTACTTAGGTAAGCAGAATAAGTTCAAGAAATCTATTGAACAACTGAGTGAATATATTAAATGCCTGTCTATCTGTCCCCAGTTAGCTCCTTGGGCAGCTGAGGATAGGGAACCTGAAATGACCCGATCCTATAGCCATACTGATGAATATCTTGCATATCACCATAGAACCTTCATCTGGTGATGGATGGAGATAGAGACAGAGACCCACACTGGAGCATCAGACTGAGCTCCCAAGGTCCCAATGAAGAGCAGAAGGAGGGAGAACATGAGCAAGGAAGTCAGGACCACGAGGGGTGTACCCACCCACGGAGACAGTGGGGCTGATCTATTGGGAGCTCACCAAGGCCAGCTGGACTGGGACTGAAAAAGCATGGGATAAAACCGGACTCTTTGAACATGGCGGACAATGAGGGCTGATGAGAAGCCAAAGACAATGGCACTGGGTTTTGATCCTAATTCATGTTCTGGCTTTGTGGGAGCCTAGCCAGTATGGATGTTCACCTTACTAGATACTTACTGGATAGAGGGGGGAGGACCTTGGACTTTCCACAGGGCAGGGAACCCTGACTGCTCTTTGGACTGGAGAGGGAGGGGGAGAGGAGTGGGGGGAGGAGGAAAAGAGTGGAGGGACAAGGAGGGAAATGGGAGGCTGGGAGGAGGCGGGAATTTCTTTTTTTTTCTTTCAATAAAGAAAAAAACTACTCACATATATCCCTATCAACCCAATACACATACACACACACACACACACACACACCTACACATATATGAATCTGTATGTCTATGTGTGGTATAATTGGCATATGGCTCAATTAATACATTATAGCTTCCACTGCTATTTCTTTATATGTATACACACACACACACATATATACACCATTATGCATATTTACACGATATACTACTATTTCAGTACATATATACAATATGTCTTGGTCAACTCAGAATGAATAACATATCTATCTTCACATTATTGCTTTGTACTTACATGCTTTGAGCTCCTCTCTTCTAGTTATTTGTTTATTTATCTAATATATTTCTTTTTGTGAATGGCATTCCCCTCAAACACACACACACACACACACACACTGTGGAATATTAGCTTCTGTGTGATTGCTATTATTCTTATAAGGAAGATTCCTTCACCAACCCTATATCAGATAGAGGTCTGATCTCCAACATATACAAAGAACTTATGAAATTTGTCATCAAAAGAACAAATAATCCAATAAAAAATGGAGTACAAACCTAAACAGAGAACTCTCAACAGAAGATTCTAAAATGGTTTAAAGACACTTAAGGAAATGCCCAACATCCTTAGTTATCAGAGAAATGCAAATCAATACAACTCTGAGATTCCATCTTAAACCTGTAAGAATGGCCAAGATTAAAAACACTGATGACAGAAAAAGCATGGGATAAAACTGGACTCTCGGAACATGGCGAACAATGAGGGCTGAAGAGACGCCAAGGACAATGGCACGCGGTTTTGATCCTACGCAATGTGCTGGCTTGGTGGGAGCCTAGCCAGTCTGGATGTTCACCTTCCTAGATATGGATGGAGGGGGGGGGGACCTAGGACGTACCACAGGGCAGGGAACCCTGACAGCTCTTTGGACTGGAAAGGGAGGGGGAGAGGAGTGGGGGGAAGGGGAGAGGGGTGGGAGGAGGGGGAGAAGAGTGGGAGGAGGGGGAGAAGAGTGGGAGGAGGGGGAGGGAAATGGGCGGCTGGTGGGAGGAGGTGGAAATTTGTTTTTTTTTTTCTTTTCTTTATCCTCCTTTTATCAATAAAAAAATTTAAAAAAAAAAAAACAAAAAAAAAACACACACACAAAAAAAAAAACACTGATGACAACTTATGCTGGAGAGGTGGTAGGTTAAAGGGAACACTCCTTCATTACTAGTGGGAGTGCAAGCTGGTATAGCCCCTTTGGATATCAGTATGGTGATTTCTCAGAAAATTAGAAAATAACCTTCCTGAAGACCCAGTAACACCAGTTTTGGGTATATATCCAAAGGATTCTCAATTGTACCACAAGGACATGTACTCAACTAAGTTTATAGCATCATTGTCTATATGCCCCTCAACCAAAAAAAAAATGGATAAGGAAAATGTGGTACATTTACACAATGGAGTACTACACAGCAGAAAAAAAATAATGACATCTTGAAATTTGCATGCAAATGGATGGAGCTAGAAGACATATTGAGTGAGGTATGACCCAGAAACAATTATCATATGTACTCATTCATAAGTGGTTTTTAAAAATAAAGCAAAGAAAACCAGCCTACAAATGACAATCCCAGAGAGCTTACACAACAATGAAGACCCTAAAAGAGACACACATGAATCTAATCTACATGGGAAATAGAAAAAGACAAGATCTCCTGAATAAATTGGGAGCATTAGGATCACAGGAGAGGGCTGAAGGGGAAGGGAGGAGAAGAGATGGGAACAGAGAAAATGTATAGCTCAATAAAAAAAGAAAAAATAAGGAAGATTCCTTATAAGTCACTTTTTCTTTTTCTAATAATCACTTCTATATATTTCAACCGACTTGTTTTAAACTCTCGTATGTGAGAGGGAACATATAGACTCTGTTTGTGTGTATGTGTTTAACTTATTGCACCAAACACAGGGTCCTCTAATTTAGAATCAACCGTTCTCCTTTTTTTTTTTATTTGGGGAGGATTACTCAAGTGTATTTGAGAGTGAAGAGTGAAATGAGTGTAAAATGTCAGTAGCACAGCATTTTTTTGTTTAATATTTAACAGACCTATATAAGTATAATAAAAAATTGTTTTAGGATTTGTTCCCATGCCATCTCTACTCCATATATGTTGTGCTGTAAGATCTCTCTGCCTCTGTGATACTTAATGATTTATGAGCCCTGAGGTCTGCCAAAGGACCCAAACAAGTAACAATTCCTGGAAATATATTTAAAGAAATTCTCTACCTGATGATATTAAGTAAACCCTAAGTATACTTTTTGCCTAAGCAATATTAGCATAATTTCTTAACTTTCAAGATCCGAGAGAGAGAATTGTATTGATAGCTTACTATGTATCTCATGATTGGCTAAAATGCATCTGAAACTGACTGTAACTCATTTAAGTACAGAACAATTTATAGCCAATAGGAATTGATGGTTTAATGATTCTAGAGGCATAGAAGGGACATCTTATAGTACAGGCTTTTTTACTATTTTATATAACAATAAACCAACATGTGGGTAAGATGGGGGAAGGATCTGAGAAAGAGATAATTACTTATGATCCATCAAATTCCCATGATAGCAGCACTAATCAACTTTTGGGTTCCAAGTTTTTGTGACCCCAGCACCCTCAGTTAGATTCCTTCTTCACCGTTAGGTATTGAGGAGTTGAGTTTTTAACAGTGGACCTGGGCAAGCAATTCAGGCCACAGTATGTGTGCTCCACCTTAGGTCCTTTATTCCACCTCTGTTCTTGCTGTGTGGGACTTCCTAAGGCATGATGCCATCGTGCCGGCAGCAAGTCTGAGGAGCACATCAAGACAGCGTTCTCTTTAAATTCTCTCTCCATGTACATAAGTATGAACATGTGTTCCCTGCTATTTTTCTGTTCCAAAAACTGCTGTTATTCTGCTTTTTTTCCCTCTTTCACCTTCATCATTTTCCCTTCCCTTGATTTTTTTGAGGCCATCCATTTATCACTGTGACTGAATGGCAGGCACTTCTCTTTGTACAAGTGTCTATTTTGTAACGAGGGTGGACTCGGTTCCCTGATGTTGCGTAACTATATTTTCATTAAAATCTGCTTCATTTTGGGTAATTTACTTCAATTATTCTACAAAATTACTTTTTAAACCTCTCAAGTAAAGCAATGCTCCTTGACCCTGTTATGGTTTTCCAGAGGAAGATGGACGACCTCTTAGGACCCATGATTGTGCTTGAAATGTTAGTTTTGATACCAGCTTCCTCAGTACTTATTTGAGAAAATAACATCCTGTTAGTGAATGCTGTCCTGTTTTTTTAAATCACCATGACAACAGTGTTTTCACATTTGCCATAAAAAAATAGAGACAAAAACAAGAACAAAGATTTATATTTACTATTTTGAAAGGGTCATTTTCCTAAAGGAAGAAATCAGTAGAGCAGGTTGAGATTAGATCTTCAAATTTTGAGGTAACTTCCTGCTATGAAATATTATTTTAACTAGGCAAAGATGTGTTACATTTGTTTATGCTGTGGAATATTACTTTAACTGGGTAAAGGTATGTTACTTTTGTTTATGCTGCACTTGATTAAGGATTTGTGACTAATTATGTAAAAATGTGTTACATTTGTTTAAGTTCTGCCTGGCCAAGAGACCTGATTGGTCTGATAAAAAACTGAATGGCCAATAGCTAGAAAGAGAAAGGATAGGTGGGGTTGGCAGGCAGAGAGAATAAATAGGAGAAATTTAGGCTGGGAAGAAGATGAATGAAGGGGAGAAGAAACAGGAGGAGAGAATGAGGTAGACACCAGGGGTAAGAAGCGAGTAGAAACCAGGGGTAAGAAGTGAGTAGACACCAGGGGTAAGAAGTGAGTAGACACCAGGGATAAGAAGTGAGCAGACATCAGGGGTAAGAAGCGAGTAGACATCAGGGGTAAGAAGCGAGTAGACACCAGGGGTAAGAAGTGAGTAGACACCAGGGGTAAGAAGTGAGTAGACACCAGGGATAAGAAGTGAGCAGACATCAGGGGTAAGAAGCGAGTAGACATCAGGGGTAAGAAGCGAGTAGACACCAGGGGTAAGAAGTGAGTAGACACCAGGGATAAGAAGTGAGCAGACATCAGGGGTAAGAAGTGAGTAGACACCAGGGATAAGAAGTGAGCAGACATCAGGGGTAAGAAGCGAGTAGACATCAGGGGTAAGAAGCGAGTAGACACCAGGGGTAAGAAGCGAGTAGACACCAGGGGTAAGAAGCGAGTAGACACCAGGGGTAAGAAGTGAGTAGACACCAGGGGTAAGAAGCGAGTAGACACCAGGGGTAAGAAGCGAGTAGACACCAGGGATAAGAAGCGAGTAGACACCAGGGGTAAGAAGCGAGTAGACACCAGGGGTAAGAAGCGAGTAGACATCAGGGGTAAGAAGCGAGTAGAAACCAGGGGTAAGAAGCGAGTAGACACCAGGGGTAAGAAGCGAGTAGACCCAGAGAAGAAGTGAAAGTAAGATACACAGAAGTAAGAAAGGTAATAAACCCTGAGGCAAAAGGTAAACAAAGAAATATAGGTAAATTAAGTTAAAAGAGCTAGCCAGAAATAAGGCTACACTAGGCTGAACATTTATGTCTAAATCTTTGTGTCATGATTTGGGTGCTGGTTGGTGAATTAAAAGAAAAAACATGGTACAAATTTTTAATCTTTAAACTCAAGTAATTTAAGGCTATCTGCTAAGTGTCTCAACTGGAAGTAAGGTAGCAAGCAATATATATGATTTTAGAACAAGCAAAATGTTTTGTTTTGTGGCTTAGCCTAATCCTTGCATAATTGAATTCCTTCTGAAACATGCCAGAATACTGCCAAAAATATGCCCAAGATAGTAAACTCAAACTATGGAGGTAGCCCTCTAATAAATATGAGTGTCATTAAATTTTAAAATACTATGAAGTGTAACTTTTAAAATGCTGAATTTTATTGATCATCCATTTTTCTTGCACACTTATCAAAGCCTCCAGATGCTAGTTTGTAAACCAAATCTTGTTTTCCTTCTTGCTGATTTTGCTCGAAGAGTAGATAGAGCTCAAATGGGGCCAAGGTGCTCTGCTTGAGTATAAACTTCTACGTCTTAGACTTCAAACTGTTCATTTTTCAGAATAGGAAAAGATAAACCAAAGAGGTGGGCTGATTTGTTGATATGCTCCCCAAACAAAGGCAGACTCGCTTTGATACAGACCAAACATGCTGCAAGTGCAGATAGGTTGTGAGCACCTGAGGCCAAATCTGTCGGATCCAGGCATGGCTTGATAAATGCGAATGCCAGAGAACTCAAGGCTTTAGATTCAGGCATATTGGGCTACTTGCAAGAAACCTGTGGAGAAAAACCTTTTTTTTTTCTTTCTTTTTTGAATTTGTTGTATGCTTCTGTGGCATCAGAGAAGTTTTAGGCAAAAACAACAAAGTTTTTAGACAGAAATGACAGGTATCTGTAGAGTTGTGGTTTTAGGATATAAACAAGGTGTTCTGTATCCTCCATCTTATTATATACAACTTTATGATTCTTAGAGTTAAATGTCTAAAACTCACACAGTATGATTAAATTACTTTTAAATGTCTCCTAAATTTGGAATTTTTGACATCTGAATGATATTAAGACTCATTTCATCCACCATCTGAAGGGAATAAAAATAGTTCGGGCAGTGTATCTTTTGAGGACGGCATGAAACAATCTGTATGAAATGTCAAAGGCCATACTTTATATTTGGTTGCTGTAAGAATTACTACCTTGTCATTTTTACCATTGTCACATTACTGCCGTCCCCGTGATTAGGGCTTTACAAGTCTCAATATCTTTGAGAGTGCTTAGTCTTTCTCTGAGACAGGAGAGGGAAAGAAATTTGTCAGTGGTGCAAGCACCTGCAGCTCAATGTCATTAATTGCAGTCACTTGGAAAAAATGCTTTCCTGTAATGGTTGTAGCTTCTGCTAGTCTGGCAATTGCTTGAGAAGAACAAATGAAGCTATACTGATACAGTGTGTGTGTGTGTGTGTGTGTGTGTGTGTGTGTGTGTGTGTGTATGTATGTGTGCATGACTGTGTTTTAGTGTATACATGTGTGTGTATAGGTGTCTGTGTTTACTATGTTAATGTTAGTGGGAGAGACATAAGTCTGCAGATTTTTTCTGTGTGTGTGTGTATGTGCGTGCGTGTGTGTGTATGTGTGCATGACTGTGTTTTAGTATATACATGTGTGTGTATAGGTGTCTGTGTTTACTATGTTGATGTTAGTGGGAGAGACATAAGTCTGTAGAACATTGCAAACTCACTTCATTGAAGCCTCAGCCTCGTTTTCTATTTTCTTTTCTTTTTTTTTAAACTTGTAACCTCTGGCTAAGACACTGCCATCCTATCTATCATCCATGGTCAAAACTCTTCCATCCATTATATATCATTCTTTCTTTAATTAGTATTACCAATTATGTGTGACTGATTTCTTCAGTGTGTTATTATCTAAGAAGGATATCTGCTTCAAGGGTAATCAGCACTGGGCCTCTCCTCTTTGTTCTCATAGGACCTCTTCTGTTGCCCTTGACTGAAGGCAGCTTTGATCCTAACTTGTTTTACTTCTGTTCATAAACATATAAACTGACTGTAGTCACCTTTCTCTATGCAGGTGAATACAGGACAGACACATGATGTAACACTGAAATTAACATTGCAAATACATGCGGCTGAAGAAAGATATAACAAGATAACCTGCAACCCTGCTTGTCCAGGGTGAGTGTGAATAGTTCATCAACAAGAGTTCAGATTCTGTTTTCTGACATTTTAAGAAAAAGAGCAGAAACACCACATGCTACAATACAGAGATGACCAAGAGGTGAGTGAGCAGCCACCCTGTGAGACACCCTACTCTCCTTCAACTCACCCACCCTCCTTCAACCTCAGTAGGACTCTAAACACAGCTTACTAAACTACAGAGAGGACCAAGAGGTGAGTGAGGAGCCACCTAGAAGGACACCCCACTCTCTAGGCATTCCACAATGGGGCAAATCCCTGGGCCCCTCCACCACCTGCATCAGCTTATCTAGCCCACCAGCAGGAGAGTTTCCTGCTAAGAGGACCAAGAGAGAGGACCAATAAAGGAAGTCTAAAGCACAAGCTGTGACTACACAGAGTGGACCAAGAGAGTGAACCAGGAGAGAAGACCAAGAGAGCAGCCTAAAAGAGACCTCGATGGCTCCCTGAGACACAGATGTTGACAGTACAGAGAAGACCAAGAACAGTTCCCAAAGACTCAGACAGTCACTGCTAAGATTGGAACAAGATGCAAAGACACTGCTGGCCGGTATCAATGGAAGGAAGCGACAGCAGTTGTCAATGTAAGAATTCATGAAACAACTTAAAAATCAACATGGAAACACCAGAACCCAGAGGTCAAACCACAGGAAGACTTATCATTTTAACCCAGAAGAAGCAGAAGATCCTGGGCAGATGTGCTGCAGAAACTAAGAAGTTATAGTTGGGTCTGGTGGTGCATGCCTTTAGTCCCAGAACTCAGAAGACAGAGGCAGAAGCAGGTGGATCTCTAAAAGTGAGTTTTAAGACATCCAGGGCTACACAGGGAAACCTTGTCTTGAAGAACCAAATAAATAAATAAACAAATAGTAAAAAAAAGTGTAGAATTCTTAATAAACTGATAAATACTCTCTCAACTGTTCATATAGTAAGACTTACTAATAGATGTGTTCATTCCTTTTCTTTTCTACAAAATTTATCATAGAAAAATTTCTGTTTACCCAACTGTGAAGCTATTGCTTGCAGGGAACTTAAAAGTGCTCCCTGCTGACACAATGTTTCTTCCAGAAAATGACATAATTTTCTCCCTACACTGCTGATCAATACGATATCTAAGAGGAGATCAGAGGCTGAAGCTACTTAATTTCAGTGACTTTTCTTTTTGTTGGCAGAGATTTTGCTAGGTTAAAAGATTAACTGAACTCTGTTGGGAATTTGGGGTGACAGTGATAATTGTGTTGGAAAGAATGGGTGCATGGGGAGATGTCAGCCTGACTGACCCAATTCAGTCACCTTGGAATTACATGAGCTGTACTGACCAGACTTTCTTCTTCAGTTGCGACAGCCACTGCTCCCATATGAACAGTTACACATACGGATTCCTTCATCAGTTGGGACATCCACTGGTCCCATATGGTGACTAACACATAAGGATTCCTTCATCAGTTGGGATATACACTGCTCCCATATGGTCAGTAACACACACGGATTTCTTCATCAGTTGTACATCACTGCTCCCATATTGATGGAGGAAGGTCATTGGCTAATAAAGAAACTACCTTGGCCCATTTTATTGGTTAGAACATAGGTGGGTGGAGTAAAGAGAATAGAATGCTGGGAGGAAGAGGAAGTGAGCAAATAGGCCATGCTCCACTCTCCCGGGTAGACGCACGTGATGAAGCAAGCCGCCAGGTCAGACATGCTGAATCTTTCCCGGTAAGACTGATGCTACACAGATTATTAGAGATGGGTTTATCGGGATATGAGAATTAGCCTGTAAGGGCTAGAGTTAATGGGCCAAGCAGTGTTTAAAAGAATACAGTTTGTGTGTTGTTATTTCGGGGCATAAGCTAGCCAGGCAGCCAGGGTGCTGGGGACACAGCCGCGCCGTGCCAATTACAACACCATATGGTCACTAACACACATGGATTCCTTCATCAGTTGGGACATCCACTTCTCCCATATGGTCAGTAACACATACAAATTCCTTCAACACTTGGGACATCCACTGCTCCAATATGATCAGTAATACATATGGATTCAATTATGTGACAGATAGAAAATTAAAACAAGACAGCAACCAAAAGCAAAACCAGGTAGAACTGAATTCAGTAGGGTAAAACACATATTAAAAATTTTTCATTTATTTTGACAGCTCTGATAAGCTTTTATGATCATTTTCACTAGTTTGGTCTAATATATTTGTATTAGAGTTTTTCTCTGTGTGAGGTATTTTAGTTAAGGATTAATTATTTCTAAATTATTATCTTAGTTCTTTGGATTTTTCCATTTACTCTCTTTTGTTATTGGTAGTCTTATTTTTGAATATTCACTTTTGGTGAGCATTAACATAATGATAATAACAATATCTTCTTATGGTCTTTTAGTCCTAAAAACAGTAACTAATCTTATCTCAGGTATAATAACTATTTTTGTTTATTGCATTAATCAGTGTTCTCTAGAGCATTAGAATGTATAAAATGAATCTTTCTAAGGGATTTATTAGAATGACTTACAATCTGCCATCCAACTAATCCAACAATGGCTGGCTGTGAATGAAAGGTCTTCGAATCCAGTAGTTTCTCAGTCTCTGAAGCTAGATGTCTCAACTGGTCTTCAGTATACACTGGAATTCGGAAGAAGTAGATACCACTGCCAGTGAAGGAGTGGACTTGCTATCTAGTCGTGGGTAGGCTGGCTAAGAGCAAGAGCTTGCTTCTTCCACATCCTTATATAGGTTCCCAGCAAAAGGTATGGCCCAAATTAAAGTGTTTTTCCTCCTTAAGGTACGGATATTCCTATTTCAAATGGGAACTTGACAACAGGTTCCTTGTTTCACTTATAATTCCACTTAAAATCATATTGAAACATGGATAACTTGGGGTGGATAGATTGCTCAGTTGCTAAGAACCCTTGATGTTCTTGAAGAGGACTTCAGTTCAGTACCCTGCATCCACATGGTGGCTCACAAGCAAGCATTTATAACTCCAGTTCCAGGGCATCCAATGTCCTCTGGCTTCTCTAAGAAGTAGATACAGAAAGAGTGAACTTACATATGTGTAGGCAAAAGATTAAGCACATAAATAAAAAAAAACTGAATCTTTAAAAATCACACAAAACATTTATGCTGAGAGATTTTAAGTTTTATACAATTCACAGTTTTTACATTTTTAAAACTCTTCATGCTTACAAATATAATGGACATTGTAGTATCTCTCATTAGACAAAAATGTGTTCAACTGAATATTTTGCACAGTTTTAGGGACAAAAAAGAAAAAATATTTCACCCTTATTTCGGACAAATTAATGTTATACCTTGGCAGGAAAGAAACATAGTGTGTACAATATTGTTTTCAGCAATGTTTCACTTTCTAATCACAGAAGACTAGTTCCATTTTGTCTGCAAAAATTCTTTTAATCTATTGACTATTATCTTTTACTTTTTCATAACTGTTTCTATTATCAATTGCTAATTAATTTCCTGTTCCTGCATGCATTTCTACTTTCAGGATCATAGACTTGTATGCTAACTTGAATGTTAAATGTCTCCCAGAGTTTCTGGTATTTGACCATTTGTACCCAATTGGTGTTATTTAGGGAGGGTTAGGAGGCATGGCTTTACGGAGGGAAGTGTGTCATTGGGGCAGACTTTGATTGTTCAAAGATGGTGCCCCTCCCATGTTTGTGGTTTTAAATGTGTGCACTCATCTTGCTGCTCCAATTGCCATGTGGACCTGCTGCCTCAATGTCCCCACCGTGATGGGAATGACTTCCTATCCTTCTGGAATCATAAAGCAAATAGCGCTTCGTTCTGTAAGTTGCTCTGGTCATTGATTTTTATCACTGCAACAGAAAAATATCCAGTACAATTTATATTACCTTAATTGAAATACATAGTTTTTATTACAAAAAAACAATAAAAGAGTAATTTACTCCTTATGAAGGCTTTTCTTTTTCTAGTGGCCTACAAACCATTTAGTAATAATTTTTATAGTGGATTTGGTAAACTCCAAGATAGAAGTCTATTATGTAACTGTTAGGATAAAATGACCCTGGCATGTAATGGATGTTAGAAAGTCCCACATTCTGAAAATCTAAACACGACAGGCAGGTGGCAAATTGTTAGAGCAACCACATAAATCCACAACTCAACAGTAACAGGCCTTCAGTGATTGCCTGCATTTTTTTTACACTGTAGCTCTCATAGTGGCAATTCCTTTCCTCAACTTTCTTTTTTTATATTTTACCAAACCATAAAAATAATCCACAAAATAATTCTAAGTAAAGATGTACAGAACAGCAAAAGAATCCATAATTCACTTCTATGTTTTTGTTTGTACTTTATGCTACTCCCAAATGCTTCTTCTACTAGGGAAAATAAATAGAGCGACTATAAACCTGTTGTGCCAGAAGGCAGCATTTACAACAATAGTAATGCCTTATAGTCATACAGGTTCATTACTAGAAATATTGGATGAGAAGTCACAGTAAAATTGCCACAGGAATCTTAATACCTTTCTGACAGGTTTTAGTAGAGAAAGGCTTTGGAATTATTGCAAAGCAAGGATATTTTTAAAATAAAATAATGAACATAAAGAGTCCTGAATTCACATAAAGCTACTTGCAGCCAAGATTGACATAATGGCTTGTTTTAGGTCCCCAGAACCTATACCATACAAGAATAGAATCTACCCTATGAATTCTACACACACACACCAAATGCATGGCATACTATTCTTCAAACCTACACAAAATACATAAATAACAGTCAAAATATTAAAACTGTAGCCAGATTGAGTTATCTTTTAACTTAGGCATTGATTAATCCAACAATAACCAAATTTGATGTACACTGTGGATTATTCATTTCTTATCAGAATAAGAGGTGATTTTTGTCATGACCTTTGATAGCTTATCAGTTTTATCGTAACAGGGCTTTTTTTTTAGAGAATAGTAAGATAATGATGTGTGGTGTTGGGGCACATTGCCAACATTACAGACTCTGGAATCACATTGCAAAGGAATCTCAATGGAGAATTATGAAGATTATTCTGGTTTGCCCGCATGCTCATGAGGGATTGTTTAATTGGGTGAATTGAGGTTCAAAGTTTTCATGATCTGGGTCTTGGCTTGAATGAGTGGGACAGAGAAGAGAGGGGGAGGCTTGAGCAACCATGAGTTAATTCATTGTTCTCGCTGCTATTGAAAGTAGAAGCAATGTGTCAGCAATCAATGTAAAGGCAATTCAATTATAAAATGTGTGAATGATTTTAATTGCCATTTTTCCTACACGACACATAAAAATGGCCAAAGAAATGACATATTGTTCAACACTGTTAGTTATCAGAAAAGCACAAAATCAAAATTCTCATAACACCATGTTGTCTTTTGTGACTGTCTTCTTCACTTTGTGTAATGTTTTCAAAGTTTCTCTGTGTGACAGCATGTACCAAAACTTAGTATTGCATTATTTTTCAAATAATGTTCTACTATGTGTGTGTTCTGCTGCCAGAGGGTGGATGCTTAGACCATTTACAAATGTTGCCTTTACAGATATTGCTGGTATGAAAATGCTCCTGTAGATATTTGTGTGTACATATGTTCTTTTGTCTTTGGTACATACCTAGGAATAGAGTTGGTAAGTCTGCCTGACATTTGGAGGAACTGTGCAACTGTCTACAAAAATCTACATCATTTTATGTTCTCATCAGCAACATTCGAGAGGATACAAATTATCAGCATCTTTGCCAACTTGTGCTTGTCTTTGATTTTTTAAGGTCCTAGTAAGTATATGCCCTATGTTTTAGTAACAATTTATGTCAAAATACATTTCTGATCCCGGTATAAGAAATCCAATATTCCTTTGTGTATTCCTTTTATGAAACAGCATATGCTATTCTTAGGCCTCAACCTACCTTACTCCTTTTCTTCTCCTCTTCTTTTCTTCTTCTTCCTCTTTTCTCCCCCTCCACGCCATTCTCTTATAGACACCATCTGTGCTTGTCAATTATGACTTATTTTTTTGAGACAGGGTTTCTCTGAAGCTTTGGAGCCTGTTCTGGAACTAGCTCTTGTAGACCAGGCTGGCCTCAAGCTCACAGAGATCCGCCTGCCTCTGCCTCCCAAGTGCTGGGATTAAAGGCATGTGCCACCACTGCCCAGCTATGACAACTTTTATATTTAATGCTTGTATTCACGTTTATCCATTGATGCTCGGGATCCATCCCAAGTCCTTTGGCATGCTAGGCAAGCAATCTAATAGTAAATTATATTCTTAGTCCTTAACTTTTATTTTCCTTTGAATTAAGATCCCTCTATATGACTGATCTTTCATTTTAATGACATTTATTGAACTCTTAATATATGACTTAATGTTATGTAAGTGGAGAATTTTTCATCATCATTCTTTCAAATATATTTTTGCCCCATTTTCCTCAATTTTCCTTTGATACATGCATTTTGCAATTTGCTTGCTGATTCTGTGCACAGATTTAAAGCTTTTTTATCCTTTTTCCTCTCTTCTCCTGAGATTATATAGTTTTATATAATTTGCCATCAAATTCATTATTTCTTTGTACAGTCTACTCTATTGTTGACTGTCTCTAGTGAATAGCTACCATATTTCCCAAGTCCATAAATAAATATAGAACTGATATTTAATAAGGCATCTTTGTCATACTGCCTTTTATATATTAAAATAGTTCCCTTTTCTCATTAAAATATTTATAATAACTTATTTAAAATATTTGTCAGATAAGCATGAGGAACACAATATGTCATCACAGTTAGTATGCTAAGGTAGGCAGATTGTGAGATAAAGACCAACCTGGGAAACAAAGAGACACGGTCTTAAAAGCAAACAAGTAAATAAAAAAAGTCTTCCGTTAAACTCAAACTTAATAGCATCTCTTAGATTTTCCCTATTATTTAGAGAAAATTTGTTGCCAGGCGGTGGTGGCGCACGCCTTTAATCCCAGTACTCGGGAGGCAGAGGCAGGCGGATCTCTGTGAGGTCGAGTCCAGCCTGGTCTACAAGAGCTAGTGCCAGGACAGGCTCCAAAGCCACAGAGAAACCCTGTCTCGAAAAACAAAAAAAAAAAAATTTTCTCAAATCATGCCCATGTAATAAAGGCCTTACCAGTTTAATAGTTTGTATCAATAAGAATGATTTTTTCTAGATTCTATGATCATCTGAACAAACACTTAGAGCAGCCACGAGAGAGAGAGAGAGAGAGAGAGAGAGAGAGAGAGAGAGAGAGAGAGAGAGACAACTTGTATTTTTAACTGAATCCTTGATAATGTATAGCCATCACTATACTTCATAAAGCAGGTATAAGATGCCTCACATTCACGAAGGCCAGTACTATACTACATCTTTAATGCCAGAGGGTCTAATCCTAACGGCATTACTTGAGTGTTGTTTCTGGTTTTCCAACAGGGTACTAGAAGAATTACATGACCCAGGCCTGTAAAGAAGTTCAGTGCCATAGGATTTCCTTTCCCCTCACTAGCTGTTTTGTTCATTTTCATTTTCAGTAACCATCCTCTTCACGATCATCAGTTGAAAGCAATAGACAAGCAAACCCTACAACCACTAGATTTATACAGAGATAATAAGGTGGAGACAATCAGGACTCTGTCTAACCAGTACTTGAGCAAATTTGTTATATTTGAAGAGTGAGTTATCCAAGGAAAAAGCAAGTGCCCAGTAGTATATCAAAGCTTTGGATCACACTCTCAGGAATCAGCATCATTTAAACAGAGACAGTTGCCAGGTGTGGCTTATCTGGGTATGTTAAAAAATACTGACATCAATATTGAATCATCTTCTCAGGGAAATCATGACAGCATTTTGACTGTTCAGCCCAATCACCATGAAACAGAATGTTGCCATAAACAAAATAAAGGTACTCTGTTCAGAACCAGCCATCTTCAGCTCATGTCCAGGTAGAAAATTGCCTATCTCCACAGCCATTTAAAAAATTACTTTTCTCTTTCCTCTTAAACTATATTTCATTTTTCATATTTTTATTGCTGTTGAAAATGACTTGTGTAATATGTCATCGTTTATATCTCAAATCTCTCCCAATATCTCATGCGTTGGAGTTTTGGTCCCCAATCTCACAATATTGAGAAGGTAAGACCTGCAGGAGGTGGTTGGGTAGTGAGCATTCTTATTTCATGAAAGAAATAATCAGTTTATGGACTCACAGGTAAATGGGCTGTTGGAAGGCAATGGAAACTTTAGGAAATGTGATAATATGGCTTGCTTGAAAGATAGCTAGATCAGGCCATGCCTTCAAATGTAATGCATTATTTTCTTCATTGATACATGTCTTTTGCCAGTTTTCTCAAGAATGAGCTATCTTATCAAGGTACGGAATTTGTTTCTTCATTATTTGGGTCTACATTTACCTTGTGAGTTTCTTTAACCTATAAAATGTCAGAGAAGTGATGATGTGCCATTTTGAACCTAGCTAGACCTGACAAGAGCTAGCCTGATCTGATCATTGTCATTTTTCCTTTAACAAAGGCTATGTTAGTGAATCAAGATGAAAACAACTTGCTTCAAATTGCTGACTTCTAGAATCAGGTGCAATTATTGCGCTTTGAATCTAGAAAATATGTTATAAAGTAATAGAAAAATAAAAATAATGTACACATACATGGGAGATTTAGAAAACTAACTTTCCATTAGACTTTTCCTTCTAAAAACTAAGTGACATTGTTAGATGAGTTGGGTGTCTGTGGTTAGTATAAATTAGACTACGTATTTCTTTCACCTGTTAGCCCAAATAAAATAAAAAAAGTGTGTTCACAGCCCCACTGTTTCTCTACCTCCATGTGCTGCATTGCTAGATTTTATATTTGAAGAAAGAAGATACATGCTGTGCTTCCTAATTGAAATTTAATAGGAAATCAAATATAACTAAGCAAAACTGACCATCATCGTTCTCTTTAAAGCTGATAATTTGATTATTGCTATATCAGTTTTCTGCTAAGTAAACTGTAGTCTGTTAAAAGGACAGTTTGAGCAGATGGACTGTGAGACGGCAAAAATGGCTAAAAGTTTACAGTGTTAAAAGCTGGAGTCAAGCAACACCGAGAGAACTGAGAACTAACCTTAAAGAAAGTATACTGAGATCCTTATTTATTGCATTAGTTTTTTTTCTTCTTTATTAAAAATAAATTCTTCTCTAATACAATACGTCCCAAACACAGTTTCTTCTCCTCCCAGTCCTCCTTGTTTCCCTCACACCTCCCCTCTCCCCAGATCCACTCCCCCTCCATTAGAACTCAAAGTTCAACCTCTGAGGGAATTCTGTTGGTTTGGGGAATTTTGGTCTCAAAAGAATAGACTTTTTTATGAAACACATGTTGCAGTAATAAAATTTGTCTTCATTTTCTAGATTTCTGAGCACATTTGTTATATGTTTATATCGAGCGTGGCATTTGACCTGATTCTAGTTTGTAAAACCCAATTGGCGTTTACATCCACCATTACTAACGCTTATCTAATTGTACTAAATGAAGTGTAACCTTGTGTTAGGAATGACACTCAGGGAAAACTGTATTGTGTTGTGGCCTCTGTTATACTTAAACACATAAAACAGGACCAGTTTTTGGTGACTTTCTGTCGCACATAATATAACATTTGATGTTACTACTTTATAATGATATCAGAAAAGTGTCTAATTGTACATATTCACTGCTTGGAAAATAAGATCTTTAGTAAATCTTGTGTATTTGTCATATGGTCATTATATGTTGATGAATAAAATTGTGTTTAATTTTCAGTATTTGGACTATATCAGTACTCAAATCATTTTGACAAATTTCTTCTGGAACATTAATTTGTGTCTAAGTAAACTATTTGATATTTAAAGAAGTTTTTTAAGCTGAGTGATTTCATAGTCTGGTTGCTATTTCTGTCAGGAACGCTTTCTACAACATACCAGATGTGAATTAAATTCTCCAAGGGAAATCAGTGCTGTTTCTTGGATTGTCACAGAATAAAATGCCAAAGAAAAAACGATAAGAAAACAAATTGTCCAAGATGATATATTTGACATGATGGAAGTTTGAGGCTTTATCTACACAAACAGATTAGATCAATTTAGAACTTAAAATTCTGATTTAATTTGCCCTGCCTTCTATGTCTGGGGTAGACTGATGTGGATTTTAATCCTCAATGGCCTATAAAATGGATGACACAGGGCTTCTCTTTTGTACTTTGTCTCCAAGGTATGATCAATAATTTTCCTGTACTTTCTTCTTGGCTTTCTTCTGTATTTTATGCCTCATTTTGAATAAAAAAGAAAGAAAAAATCTTTAGCCAAATGAAACGTTAAAACTGTTTTTTCCAACAATGCTTGTCTATTAGAATTAGCTTTTATTTTTCATTAAATGGACATAGCATCAGATAGTCTGAGGCACAGTGAAAACTTTGTTATTTAAATGACAATTGGATGGATACTATGTGCAGATAAGCAGAGTATTTGAGGACTGGGGTTGCATTAACATTTGAAAGAGAAAATAATATTTAATGTAACAGGGTTTGTTCATTAAAATTTGGTTGATAAATAAATATAATAAATAAATTTATACATGTTGTTTATAGATTAAAGACTATTTGATATATCAAGAATTATTTCAAGACGTTCATCAGAATATGAAGATAAAATCAAGTATTTTAGATTTTATTGACGTATATGAAGACCTTACTCAGATAAAAAGTAATTCCTTTTATGATAAGTGGCATACTTCATTCAAATTCTCTCAGTTTATATCTTAAAGTAATAGGCCAAAGTTGAATATAGTATAATTAAATTGCTTATGATAACTATGCTTAGTAGCAATCAATTTTGTTTAAATTCTTAAATATATTTTGAATGAAGAACTGTTTGTTTCAGGTGCCACTTCAAATACACTGATATCTGATAACACAAATAATATCCTTAGGGATTGTCTGAAGAATCCACATAGATACGAAAATTCTCATATACTCAAGTATTTATGAGGAATGGCAGGATGTGTGATGGTCTCCCCGACACAGTACCTGTCCTGTGTACTTCATATAATTGCAAGATCAGGTATCATATGTTGTGCAGCCTAAATAGCTTAAATGTTATATTTTTACAGTAATGATAACTAGAATATTTATATGTTTATATAGATAAATACATTTTTCGGGTATCCTTTATGCATATGGGTACACTTACCATAGGCAGAGCAGAGGTGTAGGAGCTCCTTCTGTTCATGTGTTGCTTTTATTGGTTAATGAATAAAGAAACTGACATGGCCTTTTGATAGGGCAGAACTTAGGAAGGCAGGGAAAACAGAACTGAATGCTGGGAGGAAGAAGGGCAGAGGGAGAGAAGCCATGGATCCTCTGCGTGAGATGGATGCCAGTTAGAATCTCTGGTAAGCCACAGCCATGTGGCAATACAGAAACTAATGGAGATGTATTAAGCTAATATCTAAGAGGTAGCCAATAAGTGTTTTAATTAATGGCCAAGCAGTGTTTTAATTAATTCAGTTACTGTGTGGTTATTTTGGGGGTAAGCTAGCCAGGTGACTAAAACAAACAAGGGCCCCCCTTCTCCTTGCAACAATTGGCACCAACATGATGAACTAAATCCTCTTAAAAACCTGAGAGAGCTTAATTCTACACACACACACACACACACACACACACACACACACACACACACACACAGAGAGAGAGAGAGAGAGAGAGAGAGAGAGAGAGAGAGAGAGAGAGAGAGATTTAAAAAAAAAAAGACTTTAACGTAGCTTTTTGCTGTTTGCTGGTGGCATGCCGCAGAGAGATTTCCCTGACTCAGCAACAGCAGTATAAAAAAAGCCGTGCCAGCTTAAAACAAGGCTTCCTCAGCCCTGCTTCCAGTGCAAACTCCAGCTATGGAGCATTTGTGGACTCGGGTGTTTGTTTCCCCACTTGGGGTCAGGAGGAAAGTAGCTGAGACCATGCCTGTGGCTTGGCTCTTCCTTCCTGGGAAGGTAGTGGGATCAGGTCTACTAGGCTTGGGCAGGCAGGAGAGCATGGCAGATTTCCACCACCATACACAGAGATGTTTCCAGGCTGTACAGTGCTCTGTGTGACAGATTTGGCTGTAACTCAGATAAAAAAGGTTTATGTGCTGCGTGCTCATTGGACTGCTGAGTATAGCTCCTGCCTGGAGGCACCAGAGCTAGCACTGGTAGTGCTTCCACCATTTTAAAATTGGAGAGAGGTGGAGAGTAGCTGCAACCAGAGCAGCTGCAACCAAGCTGCTTAGCATTTTAAAAGCTCTTCTAGACAGTAGAGAATTACAGACAATGCAATAAGGACAGATTCAAACATAAAAGACCTAAAAATGTGTCACAGTGTTGGAATAATGTATGTAGGCTTGAGGGAGAGAAAAAAAAGAAGAGTATAGAGAGTCATAAAATAAAGTTAATGCTTTAAAACAGGGTAAAGTCTTTAAAGAGACAGAGTACAGATAGTCATAGATTAAAAGAAAAATTTAAGGTCAATCTTGTTATATGTATATTTCTGCTCTTGATTGATGTGTAGTGATCCTGTAGTTCATTTTTAAAAGTAATGTATAATTAAGAAATAAAGGTTAATAGATAATTGTCTATAATAGTCAAGTTTGTAGTCTTGTTAGTTAGATTTTCTAGATGTACAGAGAAGTATTTCAGATGAATAGGGATTCTTCAAGTCTTTCAGAGACCTTCAGAATATGACATTTAAATGTTTTAAAAATTTAGGACTTTTCATGTCAATGAGACACATCTGCTCCTGGCAGCACAAAGGTACTTCAAGAGGAAGCAGAGCATTGAAGAGGCTCCTCATAGAGTTGGTTAGCCATTTGGGCAAGAAACTGCTCTTCCCCAAACTGCTGAACAAGACATACAGTATCCACAGAAAAATGACTTCTAAACTTGAGTAAAGAATTGACAGAGACATCTTGCTGCCTGGACATTTACCCAAAGTTCTTCTTTACTGTTGGAGCATCCATCTTTAGCCTACAGCCCCAAAGTATCCAGCAGACTTTTTGTACAAATCAGGAAACTATAAAGAGAGTTCAGTCACTTTCTTTTGTATCCTGCAGAATGTCTCCCAGAGTCTTTCATGAAGCAGGAACCCTGAGGAATCACCTCACCTTTACTCAAAAGTTACATCTATGTATGTATGCGTGCATATATGTATGTATGAATTATAGAGTTCTTATAAAGGAAGTCTAATGATACGCCTGTGACTGGGGTTTTCATTGGTTCATCCAACTCTGCTCTGCTGTAATCATATGAACTACTGGGAGCTTCTGTAGACCTGTGTTAAATTGCTTTTCCTACTGTTTTAAACTAATGACCTTTAAATCCCCCTTGACCTTCTCAGCACAATTTACCCCTTTTTTTGAAATTTTCCTTGAGTCCGTCTGTGTTAGTAAAGTCATTCTATGTGAACCCCTTTTTCTATATCATTCTGGAAATTGAATTGTAATCGTATTTTTAATGTCAGTTCCTTCCCAAATGAATAGGTTCTTCTTGAGGGCGAGTACAAAACATTAATCATGGTATTCCTGGAAACTAACAATGTGATTGGTGAATTATAAAACTTAAATTCAGGATTTTAGAGATATAAAATAAATTCACAGAAATTCCATGTGTCTCTAGTGAGGCTTATTGTTTTTCTCCTCAAAATCTCAATATTGCTTCACTCTAAAGTTATGTGGATCATTTGATCTTCATAAGTATAATATCAGTTTTGTATCTGATATTTTAGGTATAGTGAAAGATTTAATATTGACTATCATGAGCTAATGGGAAGATTGCTGACATTCTTCTCAAAGTAAATACTTATTCCATTTAGATAACCCATGATCTTGTACATTATTTCAAATTTATTTACCCAGTAGACATTATCCTTCAGAGTATAATGTAAAGACAATACTATGTCATCAAACTGATACTTAATAAACAATTTACAAAAATTAGCTTCCCAGAACATCCCTTTTACACTGGAAGATTGATTGCATTATTTAATGTAAATATAAAGTAATCAACTAATAAAATATGAGAACTTAGAAGAATGTGTTGGCCAGGTGATCATTTTTATATGTGTGAGCTTTGTGTCAGATTTAATTGCTTAGTTAACAATTAATTAATTAATTCAAAGGTAAAGTCTCATTATCTAGCCCAGCTGGTGTGGAGTTCGCTTTGCGGTCCAGGCTTACTTAAATCTCTAGCCTTCATGTCCCAGGCAAATGCATACTGGGCTGGCAGTTGTGTGCCACGGTGAGTGGCTCCACGCATGCTTACTTGGTGACAGTGCTGTCACGTGGTTATATCTTGGAAACAGAGCAGATGTTCTTTCCTTCGTCATACCTTTGTTATTGGAACGCAGAGCAGAACCTCTAAGGACTGACTAATACCTTGCACATGGTGTAAAACTCTCCATTCCATATGCTGTCCTTCCATATCCACGCAAGAACAATCTTCAAGAAGCAGGATAAGGAATGGTCTTTTAAAATGCACAGCTTTCTTTACCTTTCTGCCAAGATAAACATTAGGCAAATGGATTTCTTGTTACATATGCACAACTTATAAAATGAACTGAGCGTTTCTTCTTTCTTTCTACATTTTGCACAAAATAATCACCTTAGTATTATTTATGTGCAGTGGGTAGAGATAAGCAGTTGCTTTCAGAAAAATACTTTAGAAAGAAAAAAAAGTAGATTACTGTATTAGTTTTTGGAAGCCTAGAACTTTGGCTCGATTAGTTTTGAAAATTTGAGAACTACAAACCCTTTTCTGGCAAAAAGACAGGAGAAGTGGGGGAATTAGAAATCTTAGAATAAATTATATTTTAATAGTCAAAATCTGCTTCAAAATCTTGCAAATAGACTTCATTGATTAAAAAAGTGCAATATAATTCTCTTTGATACCATGCTGACACTCAAATATAAAATTCTAAATAAAATTGCAAATGAAGGGACAAATTGTTCATAAAAATAATATTTACCATCTTATTTATATATTTGTATCTAGGAGACAATATTGCATAACAATGTCCACTGGGATTTTGGTGTAGATATCTCTTTTAATATTTTTCAATAGATGTAAAGTCACAATATTCAACAGCATTTAAAAAGTGGGCTTGAATATCTAGTAGGTATTTCAAAATCTTCGATGTTTAAAAATTTAATATTTTTGATTTAATAACCTTGATGATTAACATATGTCAGATATTTTTCCAGATATAATTCAAATCAATAAGTTTTTATTTCTGAACATCTTATGTAATGTGCACAAATTAGGTTTAAACCTTTCATCACAAAGTTATAAAAATGACCATTGGCAACTTCCTTAACTGGTGTAATGCCGAATCCTGCTGAGATTTACACTAGGTATGAGATACTTTCTCTTAAGGGCTATATCATTCCAACTGAGAAAGCATATAATCCACACATCAGGACCATATGCTGAAAGCCAAGTGCAACTTTCAAAAACAGGTATTTTTTTCATCTTTAGTTTGGTTTAACAGGGGCTTCTCAAAGATCTATTGTTTTTCCTGTTTTCATATTTAGGCATAAGCCTTCTGATGTGTAAAGCTGTTCTACCTCAGATTCAAGGTGATTTGAAGGTATATCAGTTTTCGTAGATTTCAGTTGAAGGAATTTTTAGGTACTTGGTACCCAGAAGTCCTGACCAGTTGAGATTCCCAGCCATATCATGTCTTTATCTGGAGACACAAGACTGAGGAGAAGAAGTAGTGACTGCTTCTTTAAAGTAAAGTCTACAAGAATTCCAAAGATCCAGGCAAACGTGACAAGAAAGGAAACTAATAAGAATTCAGTATCTAACTAATGTACAGGGATCACAAACTTTTGAATCAGAACGTAATATAATAATTGCAGACCATGGCAGAGTGCAGACATATAAACAAAATCAGGAGTAATAAATGATGAAAGCAAGAGTCTCAAAGAGAAACAGCTGACATGAAGAAACAAACAGAAAATTTGGAGCCAAAGAATATAATCTCTGTACTTGAAATTCAGCAAAGAATTTTAATAGTAGAATTGATCATGAAAAGAATAAACAAACTTTAAGAAAAGTCAAATCCACTGAAAGCCAGGCTGAAACTGAATTTTGTCTTTTGGAGAGGCTGTAAGAAGTGTTCTGTGAAATATATCACTTTCTTACTGGAAACAAATGCCAAAGGAGGTTAGTTCCAATGCAGTGATTGAAAGGGCATTCTTCCCAGAGCCACAAAATGTCAGGTAACCACTTTACTCATAATTTTTCTTGAACAGTTTAGAAAAGTTAGGTTTCAGGACAAATAAACAATCTGAAATTGAAAGAAAATATGCACTTTCAAAAGGAAATGGATTTAAGTCTTTGCTTATATGTGTTAGAACAAGGAAACCATAGGCAGCAATGCAAATGGATTCATAATGATTAGATATCCTTTTTATCAAATTAGTAAATCCTGAATTTTAGGCAAATGTGTAAATACAGAGCATGTAGGCAGAACAGATAAATGGGGAATTGGCGTCAACCTGATGACTGTGGACCTTCCTGCATGAGAGGAGAAAGACTGGGGCATAGGTAGATGCTAAAGCAAGTGTTCTGTTCTTGTAGCCCTTGAGGAGAGCAGGGTCAGTGCAGGGAATGCTGAAACCTACCTAACTTTTTCTTCTAAAGCCAGAGAGACCTGAGATCACCTTAGCTTTCACATGCCACAGGTGATGGCTCATTAGTGGCAGGGAAAAGAAGGAGAAATATTTTCTCTAGATCTTCCCTGACATTTCAACACGGGCTGGTTTTCTTTTTCTTTATTTCTTTTAAATGTCTTAAAAAAATCCCTTTATTCTTTCTTATGTATTACTTCCCCATTAGTTAGTTTCCCCTCCTTTTACTCTTCCCAGTTCCTCAGTTCATTTTTCTACCTCCCCTGTCCCTCAGATATGCTTCTCTGTTTGAGAGAGAGAGAGAGAGAGAGAGAGAGAGAGAGAGAGAGAGAACAGGTCTTCAGGGATAACCACTTAGCATGGACTAACAAGGTACAATAAGACTAGGCACAAACCCTCATATCATAGCTGAGCATGGCAGCCCAGTACTAGAATAAGGATCCCAAGTGAAGAAAAAGGAGTCAGAGATAGCCTCTATTCCCATAGTTGTGAGTTCCACAAGAATACCATGCTACACAATTGCAATATATATGTAAATATATATGATAAATAAAATGTGGTGCACTTGTGAATTACACTCAGCCGTTATAACAATGACATCATGAAATGTGGAGGCTAATGGGTGGAACTAGAGAAGATCATTCTGAGTGAGGTAACCTAGTCCCAGAAAGACACATATGGTATGTAGTCTTATAATCCACTTGGAAGTGCACATTATCTGTCAAGTAAAGATCAATCATACTACAATCCACAGACCCAGAGAAACTAAGCCACAAGGGGAGCTCATGGGGGCCACATGGATCTCCCAGGAAAGAGGAAGTGGAATAGATTTGGAGGGTATACTGGGGGCAGGTGGGAATGGGAGCAGAAAGGATCTGGGTGGAGAAAGGGAGAGCCAGAAGGAGAGTGTACTGAGAAAAAGGACTGGAGCTGGGGAACATTTGAGGGGTGATGTAGAGAACCAGTACAGTGGAAACTCCCTGGAATCTACAAGAGATACCCGAGGGAATTCCCTTAGTATGGGAAAATCGATCCCAAGCTAGCCACCTTCTATAACTACGCAAGGCTCCTAGCAGCAGAACTGGTACATCAACCCAGCCACAAAACCTTTGACCTCCAATCTCTCCTGCCTGAACAGATTGGTTTTCTGGAGAGGTGTTCTCAGCATTTCTGCTCCATCTCTGATTCCTGTACATCTGCACATCAGAGTCTCCCTGTGCATTTGCTCTCTGTGTGGTGGTCTTTATTATTAGTTCAGTGCTTGCTAGCTTAGTGGGAGAGGATCATGAGATGTGAAATAGCCACAGGCATCTAGATTGGTCTCAGAGGTGAGTCTTTATCAACCATCTGACCACCTCCAAGGATACTGGCAGATACTATACCATTTTGCATGAGATATTCACGATTACATAGATTTTGTTACTGCGGAGGTCCAGGAACCCCTACCCCACAAACACCAATGCATGGTGATAAACATATTTAGTTTTGTATTAATGAAAGTTAATTTTTTCTTGCAGTTTCATTAGCAATAAGGTAAGTCACTCTTTGAAGTTTATGTACCTTCATATATATATAATGTTGCATTAAAATTTTTCTAAATATCTTTATCAATCTTTTGAGCGTTAAATACAAAGTAGTGTTCTTGTGTGATATCCAGATGTTTTATAATTTTTAGAACCATTACAGAGAAAGGTCATGGAAATTAGAATTGTTTATTATTCAATTCTAAATTGTTTAATTCTAATTGTTCAATTCTAAATTGTTTAATTCTAATTGTTCAATTCTAAATTCCACTTTTCATTTTTGCTTTTATTTGTTTTCTGTTTTGTTTTTATTTTGTTTTATTTGTTTTATTTATAAGTAGGCCCTCTATCTCTCTATATATGTATGTATATATGTATGTATGTATGTATCTATCTATCTTCTATGTATCTATCTATCTTTAGCTCAGGCTGACTTGTGATTCACTCTTTATCCTAGTCTGCACTTGAACTCACATCAATCTTCCTCTTAATTTCCCAAATTCTTGAATAACAATGACACCTGGCTTTTAAATTCTACTATGTGTTGGAAAATTACTTGCATTCTCTAAGTTCCAAGTTTTCACTAAAATGGTAGGCAGTATATGTGGACTAGATAATAAAACATTTAGAAAATAAATACCTTGCATATAACAGTGATAGTAGCAGATAGTAATTTAGTGTTGGTAATATTAACAGTGCTGCTCAGAGATAATGATGACTCCAGAAAACTAGTTTTCAGTCATGGCAATTTTATACATGAACTCACAGCAGCTCAGACTGTGTAGAAGACCTGCAGAAGATCAAGCCAATCAAATCCCTGTATGGACAAGGGAGGAGTTAGGACCTCCCGCCTCTAGCTGAGGGGCAATATGCAAGTTGTGGTTACTGGAAGAGAGGGATCCTTTTGCTATCAGGATTGCAACCCTTGAGAAACTACCATGATCCAGGAGTTGGTCCCACACCCATGTATATACAGGAAGGAGTAAGAGGATGGGTTTCAGTGGTTTTAAAGAAGAAAGACAGCATATGATGTTGGGAGGGAAACATGTGGAAAGGAGAGGTAGTAGAGACAGTGGAGCATCGGGGATGGCACAGAATTACTCAAACACATCATACGTTGTTTCAAACTTCTCAGACAATTAAAAGAAGAGCATATGATGGAAGTTCAGAAAAAAAATGTAGTGAGGGGGATAGAAGAGGAAATAAAAGGGTGGTATTGGGGCATAAATTTGATCAAAACACCACACCTTTGCATGAAATTCTCAAACAATAATAACAAAAATCTAGGCTAATTATTTGTATTAGTTTTTATTGTTAGGATAAATAACATGGCCAAAAGCTACTTTGGGATGGAAGAGCTTATTTCACCTACAGTTCCAGGTAACAATTCCTCATCGCTGAAGGAAGTCAGAGAAGGACCCCAAGGTAGGAACTTCAGAAGAGAAATGCTGCCTGCACGCTCATGATCAGCTTCTGTTCTTATACAGCCCAGGCTCACTTTCCTATGCGTGGCACTGCTCACAGTTGGCTAGGTCCTTCTTCATCAATTATCAATCGAAAAATGCCCCACAGGTATGCCCATGGGCCAGTCTGGTGGAGGCAGCTCCTCAGTTGGAGTGCTTTCTTTCCAGGTGTCTGTAATTTGAGTCATGCTGGCAAAAGCCAACTAACACAGTAACATGGCTTCTTCTTAAGATGCGTAAAAAGCAGTTGCACACACAATGCTATAAATGCATTTGTATACAATGTAGCAAAAGAGCGAAGGGTGGGGCAGGCTCAGCATGGCCCTCTGATTTCACCATACATGGTTCCTATGACTCCCTGAGTTGACATAGGCCACAGACATGAACAAAGACCCCAGCTGCAGCAGGATTACTGACCCAGGCTTGGCCATCAGCACCCTATTGGGCTCAGACAACATCCTGGGTCCAGGTGGACAAATATGCTACTCAGATCTGTATAGCCCGGTTTCCGTATGGATCCCCAGACTCCAACAGGATCGCAGGTTGTGGCCCCACCCCAGGCTTAACTGTAACCTTTAATGGCAACACCAGCCTCAGACTTCAACATAGATCCCAGCTGCAGTAGGACAATGAACCAAGACTTGGACCAAGACTTGGCATTAGCCTGGGTTTGAACATCACAATGGCACTAGGTGGCAGCAGAGGCCACCCAGAATGGCATGGTCCCAGTGACAGCACATCAACAGGGCCCCAGGTGGTGGCCCAGACTCTGGGACTCTGCATGAACCTCATGGTAACAAGAGCCATTATCATCAACACAGACCCTGGTTGTAGTAGGGTCAAGGATCCAAACATGGCCCTCAGCTACAACCCTGACCCAGACCAGATAGTAGTATGTGCCACTGAGATCTATATGGCCTTAGGCACTAACATGGTCCCTGGTGGCCATGGGAAACCACATGGCCCTCTGTTGCAACAGAACCCAGAGATGTCAACTCAAACCCTGGCTGCTATGGGTCTCTTAGCAGCAGCCTGGATCTGGATGACAGTGTGGCTAGAATGGCAATACAGGTCACCCCAATCAGTGTGGCTGTGGCAGTGGCATAGCGCTGGGACACCTACATGGACTCGGGTGGCAGCCCAAACACTGGGTATCCCTGTGGCCATGGATATCCCCACAGACCCTGGCTGCAGTAGGGCCACAAACTCAGGCATGGCCCTTGGCCGCAACGTGGACTTGGACTTCACCATGGCCCTGGGTTGCAAGAGAACCTTCCACATCAGCCTTTTCCTCACGTCCTCTTTGTTTCTTCAGTTTCATCTCTTCACACAGCGTGTGGATGATTCTACTTCGCTTTCTCTCCCATTTCTCTGCCACATACTTGCTCTCCAGCCCCAGTCTTGAGGACCCAGGCTGGCCTATGGGTGGCTTGTGCCCACCTGCGCTGAATCCCTCCTGATTTGTTTAAGGTGGATCTCAGTAGAGCAAGAGGACAAACTGAAGTTTGCGAAAGGTTAAAGTCCCCTCTGTTATTTTCTCATCCCTTCATATTTAAGTGGCTAGCCTAAGTCAGTAGACTTGACTCACTACCGCGGATTTAGCACAAAGTTCCTGTGCCCAGAGTTAAAGAGCTCAAGTTAACATGGTTAGGACCAGCACTCATGAACACGGAAGAAATATGGGAAGACTTAGGAAAAACAGCCCAGCTTGAAAGTCTCAGTATAAAAATGTTTAAAACTGTCTATATAATATACATACTAGAAAAAATTGTATATATTTTTTCCAAGTTATAAAATGAAAAACCGAGTGCACTTGAGATTTGGCTTGTGAGAGTCAAGTATGACCTCTGCATTGTTCAGTTTTTCTCATCATGAAATCCGAAGTGATGGTATTGCCCTCCTGGGTTTGTTGTTGCTTTGCATGTCTGGTTTTAGCTACTTCCTATGCCCCAGCCAATTTACATTACTTTTGTTCCGTTCATATGCTTTAAAATATTTGCCTTGGAGAAGAAACAAAACCTAAAAATGATTTTGATTTCAGTTTCTAGATCTAAACATCCCATGTGTATCTCTCAAGGATGTGGTATTTAGACAGTGTGTTTTGTTTAAAATGTTCTCTGCTGGAAATGTCACTGGTCACACATTTGTTCCAGGAATGAAGGATGGCCACCAATGTAATTTGATAAAGTCGGGTGTTGTCAGCCACAGAATTACCTTCATTTCCCATGGATATTTACTGGAAAAATCTTACATTTATTTTTATTTTTACGTTAGCATTTTCAAATAATCAAGAACAGGAAGTATTTATTAGATGGAACAGCCTACTGGATTATTAATTATTGTCATTTCATCAAGTATGATTTTATTGAATAGACTCTTGTTGATAACTCAAGGGAAAAGGAGAATGGGCTTGAGACAGGATATGTGAAAAATTCAGAAGGAACTGCATAAATGGAGGACATACAGGGCTTGAGAGGAACATGGCATTTTAAGATTTTTTTTAAACCTCCGAAGATAGTAATAGTCTGACAGAGAGTATTTCACTGAAAACAGGAGAGAATAGTAACTTACCAGTTTACACATTGTTTACTCCTGAAGTTAAATCGCGCTAAACATTTAAATCATCTATGGCTTTGCCTGGCTTTCTTCCAGCCTCAGCGCTGGGCATTTTCTTTTCTTTCCGTGGTGTGACAGATCTGCAGTCCGTCTGCTCCTCTGAGGTTCAGAGAGTCTTACGTACCTGTGTCTGTGGACAACAGGATCCCTGCCCTTCATCAGTCCTTAGACGTCAATGTCTTCTCAAGGCCAGCCCTAAAAATTTGTTTTTCCCATATTTTTTGAGACTGTACAGTTTGAAACACTTTAACAGTCCAAACACACACAGAGATTCTCTCTCTCTCAAAACTCAAATATATTCTAATACTTAAATATGCCAAATATTTACGTCATCTATTAAACCATATTACATTTAATTAATCTAGACTTTGCAAAAAGATTTGTTCATTTTTATTTTATCTGAATGAATGGTTTGCCGACATGTATTTAAGAGCACAAGGAGAAGAGAAGAAGGTAAGGGAGTTGTGGGTGATTGCGAGCTGCCACCAGTGTGCCTGGAACTGAATCCAGGTTCTCTGCAAGAGCAACAATCGTTCTTAACTGTTGTTGAGCCATGTCTCTAGCTCCTACTGAACTAACTTTTATATGATCAGGGGTGAGTTGACTGAATAAGTGATCAGTACATTTTAAAGGAGTGAGTAACCATAGGTTAAGTAAAACTTAGGTTAAAGAACACCTTAGACAAAGATAAACAAGAGAAATGAGAAACATGAAGCTCAGCATTTCCCTTACAGCCTGGTACACAGGTGAGAGTGCTTTCTCTTCAGAAAGCAGAAATCTTTCACTTTTTACAAATTATAATTGTCTGGATTTGTGTGATGGCTTCATTAATGCCCATCTTATTGAAACCTGAAAAACTTACAAGCTTTTTCTTTTCTTTTTTTTAATTTTATGCTTAAAATTGAAATGACTGAAGAGTTGCCACTGTGCTAATGAAGCTGAAAAGAAAGCAATTAAATATTCAAATGTCTGAAAAATGACATCCATTATACTGCTATTAACTGAGGGATCTTTTATGCCATACAATAGATGTTTGTGATTATCATTTCAGAAAAGATAAAATGGCATTACTCACACATATTTATTTTTGTCATATTTACAGTAAGTATGTTTCTTTATTTTTTACAGAGCACATTGGTCACAAGTAGTACTCAGTGTTTTGTGAAGTACTAAATATAGTTAATATGCAGAATGTGGGTATACATGTTAAAAATTAGTAGTATCTAAATAATAGTAATTTATATCATTATATATTACTTTTGTATTGTTTCCTTTATTTACTATATCTTTAATGTGAGGAAGATGGTTTGGGGGACGCATATCAACTGATGCTGATATGATGAGAGATAGTTTTCTTTGTATCATGTGAAATCTAACTAAGGGAATCAAGTCATTGGACTTCATATCTTCAAGGAATGGAAGGGAAGACTGCTAGAGGAAGGGAAGAGGTTAGGGTATTAAAGAATGTTCTTTCCTGGGTATGCCATGGGCACTGACTTCTTGAAATAACAGCTGCTGTAGTTTGTTGTGGGATATTTTGAACACATTCTGATACTCCTGATACTGACATTAAAGTCAAACCTTGAGTCAGGGGGCTGAGCTAGAAAAAGGATGACAGCAATTGACCATAGAGAAGCCAGCAATTTGGATAAAAAAAATGATGCAAAGGAAGAAAGGGCAGGGTCTTGAGTTTGGCATTTCATTTTGGTTCTGGGATGAGGGAAGACTTGTCTTGCAGTATCTCCAGCCAAAAAGAAAAGCCAGCTAGTTGCTGTTCAATCTCTGTGAGATATCAGGTTATCAACCCAGCCTTTGACTCCTGAGTCTTATTGACAAACAGAACAATAGAGACTTAATTCAAACCTAAAATTGCAGCTGTACTGGGGCCATGGACTTGAAGTCCTACCAAGCTGAGGTCTGAGTGGCTAACAGAGCACTGAATGTGGGGCCATGAGGCCACACAACAATAATTGAAGCATCAGGCAAAGGTGTTCAGTGATAATAGGAAGGGAAAAAGAGAAGGTAATGGTGTGTGTGAATATGCTCAAAATATATTAGAGCCATATCTGGAAATGTCACTGTGGAACTCATTATTACGTGCAATCAATATATGCTACTTAAAAGGTGAATGAAGTAAAATCATATAAGATCCATCAAACTTGAATGTCTATGGAAAAAATGGAAATAAACAAAACTAACCCACAAGAAGCATGGATTTTTAAGTAATTTTTTCACCCTGATATTTATTATCTTTTGTTTTATTTATCTAATGATTATTGCAACAAATGTTAGAATCAGATAAAATGATGTTTAAAAGTATAAAAAATATGCTTATACATTTGCACACATGCACACATAGAAATGGACAGACCTTCAGTCATTAATGTAACAATTGCCAATTATAGAGTTGATGAGGAATGAAAAACTCAAAATTAAAATGAGAATAGGAGGAAATAAATATTATTTCAAGAAACACTAGCTGAACATCTTCCATGTTTAATAGAAATTATAAACTTAGAGATCAAAGATTCTCAATAAAAGCCAAATGAAATGAGAACAATGAAAGTGTATTATCCTATATGCTGTGAATATTAATTTTCAATTATAAATAATAAAAAATACATAGGTAGGACAGAACTTAGAAACAAAATGAAGAAATATTAGTTCCTCAACTAAAATTATGAGAGCTTGAAGAAAATATAATGCCATGCTTTAGGTTCAGAAAAAGCAAAACAAACATTATCATTAGAAAAAGGTATCATTCAATGTCAATGGGATATGCATTTTTCAGACCACACTGTCAAGCCAAGGGAATCTTTTGCCAATAGAGCTGCAGTTTACAAGATCTTAAAATTATTCAGGCAGAAACAAAATGATCTTATAGAATACTTATATCTATATAGAAAGTCTGAGTTATTCAAGGGCTGTGTGATATTTTGTTTGTGTTCTAACAAATTAGACTTGCTTGGAGTCAGAGGGCTGAGCTAGCCACTAGTTAACCACAGAGGTCTGGAGGACTGTATAGAGAGACAGGCGTCATAAGGCCAGATGGAGAAAGGATCTGGGCCTTTTTGGACTGAGGAACTGGAGAGGTAGAAGCAACTGGCGGTTGCTTTGGTTCCCTGATGTTTTAATTTCTTACCTTAAGATTTGACTCCTGGTTCTTATTGAAAAAGATAATTTAGATTTATGATTCATTCTAGAAAACTATTTACTCCATAGCTGATTATTCTGAAAAAAATATAAATGTTTATAAAAAGTACACTTACTCATAAATAATAAGCAAACACTACAGAAAGATAATTGGTCCAACGACTCCGAGCAAACGTGCTCACCTAGGCACAACACTGCTGCTCCACATAGGAACTCACATAGCCGGTGGGCCCATGCCCTAGACCTTCACAGGCTCAAGTCAGATGGAGTTCCAGCAATGATATGGGAAACGGAAACTCTCTGAAATTAGTAGCCTCTAGCAAAGGGAAAAATCAGTTTTCTTCAATGGAATCTGACTAGATGTATCAACTACACTCCAGAGAAGACCCCATGCCCGGGAGCTGTTAACAAAACAAACTCACTGATAATTTGGGGCACTTTTTGTTTCATTTTGCCTTGTCTGAACATTTGTTATTTTCTTTTTTGTTTGATTTTCACCTTTGTGTTTTTGTGGACTATTTTTACCTTTTTGAATTTGTTTCTTGTTTCTGTTTGTTTATTTGAAACACACACACAGAGTCAATATTAAACCTGGTGGTATAATCAGGAGAATAAGTAGGCAAAAATTATCTGCAATCATTCAGATTTTTTGCATAGAATTGTATCTTTTCAAACAATTTGATTTAAAGTGGAAGAATTGAAAATAATAACACATTCACAATCATAATTGGATATTTGCCATTCATCAGTAGAATATATTTTAAAAATTCTATAAGCATAATAATGACTTGAAAATATTAAATTGAATTGATTTAATAGATACTTACGGAATAGCATGTTAATACATGGGAACTATACAGTATTCACACATACAGATAATCAACAAATCAGTTCTCCAACATACTTAAACTGCTGAACAAGTGGTAACATTCAGGCAGTTAAATAATTTCATTACTTATTTATTTATTTAGTCTTAGCCTTTAGCAATGAGTAAGATGAATGACATTTTAAAAATTATACACACATTATAGATTGAGAAAGTCACAATTTTATAGCTGATGCTAAAATATCTCTAAATTTAGCCTAAATAACTACTAATATAACTGAGGCAGTCAACAATTACACACTTCTTGATGATAAACAAGGCTACCTATAAAGTAGTGTTTTTTTTAAATACATTTTTTTATTATGTGTAGGTATGCATGCTGTATGTGGGTATGTGACCAAGAGTAACAATGTCTACAGGGACCAGAAGAGAGTATCTGATTCCCTGAAACTGGAATTACAGGTAGTCGTGGGTCTCCTGACACGGGTGTACAGTACTTTACTTAGATTCTTGAACTGTTAGAATCTTACAACCCATAGATACACTGCTTAGAGGCATGTGACTTTAACAGCACTCCTTTCTCCTTATAACAAATAGTATAACCTAGTAGAGAACATATAGTTTTCTATGTTTAGTACAGGAGAGAACAGTGTTTTTATTTCCTGTTATTGTGAATTCCTGAAAAAGAAATGTGGGAAAGAAAAACACCGATGACAACTTATGCTGGAGAGGTTGTGGGGTAAAGGGAACACTTCTGCACTGCTGGTGGGAATGCAAGCTGGTACAACCCCTTTGGATATCAGTGTGGCGATTTCTCACAAAATTAGGAAACAACCTTCCTCAGGACCTAGTAATACAACTTTTGGGTATATATCCAAAGGATGCTCTGTCATGCCACAAGGACCTGTGCTAAACTATGTTTATAGCAGCATTGTTTGTCATAGTCAGAAAATGGAAAAAACCTAAATGCCCCTCAACCAAAGAATGAATAAGGAAAATGTGGTACATCTACACAATGGAATACTACACAGCAGAACAAAAAAGACATCTTGAATTTTGCAGGAAAATGGATGGAGCTAGAAAACATTATTTTGAGTGAGGTAACCCAGACCCAGAAAGACAATTATCACTCATAGGTGGTTTTTAAACATAAAATAAAGAAAACCAGCCTACAAACTACAATCTCAGAGAACTTAGACAACAATGAGGACACAAAGAGAGGCTTACATAGCTACATGGGAAGTGGAAGAAGACAAGATCTCCTGAGTAAATTCGGGACATTGGGGGAGGGTTGAAGGTGGAAGGGTTGGAGAGGGGAGGGGAGCAGAAAGAAATGTGGAGCTCAATGAAAATCAATAAAAAAATCCTCTTTTGTATAGTGGTGAAATAAAAATAAATAAATAAAAATCAATAAAAAATTAAATTAAAAGATTTACTTGGGTTCATGGTTCCGTTAAGAGGTCTTATTGTGTATTCATTTTTCTTTATTGCTTTGAGGATGGAAGTTAGGTAGAATATCAAGGTGGAAACTTTGTGTCCATACAAAGCATTTCTCCCTTATGGTAAACAGGAGTCAGAGAGAAAGCCAGAGAGATACGAGATACGACCTACCAAGAACATGGCCTCATTGACCTACTTCTTCCAGACAGGTCCTTTATATTGTAGTTTCCAGAATTTACAAAAATAGATTATTATTTAATGAGCAGAGCTTCAGTAATAAACCTGTGAGGGACATTTTATCTTCAAACTATAACAACATTATTAACTCTTTTTTTCTTGTGATGACCCTGATTTGGAAAGTAATCAGAATGGGACTACCAAATTGAAAGTATAGGAACTGAACTAATTTTTGTCTTTTGTAATTTATATTTTATATGAACAGACCTCTGAATGATGTATATTTTAACTGATGCATCTAGTCTAAACATTTTTTTACAAATTACAAGTTAATGCAGTAAATACCATGCTAATAATAAATCCTAGAATCTTGACTCTCTTAGTCATTTCTCTGTTAAGAGTAGTAGTTTTGGTCATTTTGAAGATAATAATTTATATTCCATGGAAAATAAATAATTATATTTATACTTTAGCAAAGAAAGTTTTATGCAAAAAGGACATATGCAATAATAATAACAGCAATTATAAAAGCTATGCAATGCTAAGTTTCAATTGGAAATAAATTATGTATTTTCTACTTAGACTACGGATAGAGTCTGGGAATAATGATGGCCACTGACGAGGAATATTGTAGGCTAGATTTAGCATGAAACCCCAATACTAACAGGAACCAAGACTTGCAGACTTCAATCTGGACAGAAACAGCCTAAAAAAACCATTGGCTAGCTTCTTGTGAGAAAGACAGAAGACAAGAGAAGTAATACAAAGCCAGCTTAAACCATTATTATTATTGTTGTTGTTGTTATTTTATTTGTTGTTGTTGCTATTATTAATTACACATATATTATATCCTGACTGCAGTTTTTCCTTCATCCAATCTTTTTCCACACCCTTTCCTCTCCCCCAGATCCACAAACCCTCAGTATCCCCTCAGAGAAAAGCAGGCATTCCAGGGACATCAACCAAACATGCCATAATATGCTACAATCATACTGTGCACATACTATCATATCAAGGCTGGATGATGTGACCCAGTCGGAGGAAAGGGGTTCCACAAACAGGTAAAGGAGTCAGAGACAGTCCCTGCTCTCACTGTTGGGGGTTCCATAAGAACACCAAGCTACTGTCCCTGTATGTAGAAGATCTAGATCAGATTCCTACAGGCTCGCTGATTTCTGTGAGCTCCCATGAATCCATACTGTGGGCTGTGTTCTCGTGATTTCCCCCATACCTCCTCCTGCTCTTCTGCAGGAGGTGGGATTCTGCATCTGCACCCATCAGTTGCTGGATGAAAGCTCTCTGGTCTCTTTGATGACGATTCAGCTAGGTTTGGGTGCCAGAACACTTTGTAGGCAGGACAAACTGTAAACTGAAGGTTTTGTGGCTGGATAGGTGTTCTAAACCCTCCACTCGAGGCCTTGCTTGATTACAAATGATGGTTTGTTCAGGTTCTTGAGTTTAAAATTACCTAAATGTCAAGTGGAGAAGTAGTGTAATACTGTGGATTGCCTTCAAAATATGAAAACTCATATGTATACAACAGTGAAAGAGAAAGTGAAAATTCGTGCAAAAATACTTATTTATCACTGCTGTAATGACCCTTCTTCTCTGATAACTGGTAAAGGAAGAATTGCACATAAATATTGATTCTAACCCAGAAGATGTTTTAAATTTCAGCAGGGTTGAAAATGTGTAGTTGGTAAATAAAAAAAATCTATTTATTCTCTGCTTAAAGAGTAACAATTAATCAATTTATTTTGACCAAGTTTTTTTCTAATGTTCTATTTTCAGCTGTTAAAATATACAGTATTTTTTTATGAAGGATCTTCACTGCATTATGAAACTCCTGAGTGATAGATACCTTTCTAAAATCATTTGCTGTTGAAAGCGGAAAGGAACATTTGTATTGAGAACTGGGACTTGCTAAAGTCAGAAATAAGACCTATCATACCACAATGATGGCAAAGCAGAACCCATTGATCTTCCTAATGTAATACGATCCAAGGTCCAAGACACACAGAATCGAAATTTAAGAAAACTTGCCAAATTAATTGAAAAATGAATCTAATAGCTCATACAGATGAAAAATCTATCCTTGCAGGGAACACAAAGTGACTGGAGAGCCAGTGTCACTATGAGGAATCAATTGTGTTGATGCAGAAGACAGGGAGATAAAGCAATGGGAAAAAGACGGCATTCATGTTCAGCCTTGTGAAATGGAAAACTGCGAGATGAATAGACTCTCAGGAACCATGACAACAAAAAGCAAGCCATGATTCCTTGAATGGCTAATTACCCATTTAGCCAACCCTGGACGATGCTAGGAAAACGAGAGGTGTGAGTGCAAAGTTTGTCTTTGAGGAAAAAAAATGAAGAATTCTGGTCCTTTTGTTAAGTGTGATAACTATATTATCCTCACAAATGGACTTCAGTTTGAGACATTCATGGTGAAGATGCTACTGTGGAAATGTAATGAGGCCTGTAATTTATTTTAAATTGTCTTTTCAAACAGTATAGTTAAAACAAATAATTTTAACGATTCTCAAATCAAGGTAACATGCATATAGTTTTCATTTTGCTCGTCTCTCTATTCTGCTTTAAAATTTCTCATCATCAAATTGAAAAGAATAAAATCATTGTGTGTGTGATCATAACTTCATTCACCTACTTTCTCCCTTCTACATAATCTCTAGATATACAAAATTAAATGTCATGAAAGAGAAAAGTCAATCATTTTTATATTTATTTATCTCTATTATTGGATGGAATATCATTAAAAATTAACAACTCAAATTTTGAATGATAAGTACTAACACAACAAAAAATCTTGTTAAAGAAGGGAGGGGGAGGAGTGGGGGGAGGGGGAGAGGAATGGGAGGAGGGGGGAGGGAAATGGGAGGCTGGGAGGAGGCAGAAATTTTTTTTTTCAATAAAAAAAGAAAGAAACAGTAGATGGACTATAGAATGGAGATTGTGGGAGGGAACAGGAAGAGAGGAGAAAGGGGAAACTGTAGTTGGTATGTAAAATCAAACAAAGAAAAAGAAGAAAGTAGAAATTGTATAATACACAGCATTTCATCAATGTCATTAACTATAGCAAATAGAAAATTGACAAACTCAGAAACATCTTTTGGACAAGAAAAATGTAACCTTGTATCTCTACCAAACAGTATATATTTTCATAGATTTAAATGATATTAATAATTTAAAAAATTAGTATGCAGCTAAGAATATTAGGCTAACAGACCATGTAAAAGCAGGATGCATTAAGATCTATACTTCCTGTTTTATGTGTCTAACACCAGCCATCACTACAGAAGTTCATTTGATAAATCAAAAACTGGCAAATGGTGTTATATTAAAGCAAGCAGCTTCCATACTGTGAAGAGATTCCAGTGAAGACAGGACATGAAAAATGAGAGAAAACGTTTATCAAGTCCTACTGTTAAAAGAGATTCAAATCCAGAAAGCATAAAGAACTCAAATAATTCAACTTTAAAAATGGGGTAATCATCTGAATTCACACTTAGAATACATGCGTAAGCAAAAAGACATTATATTAAATGATACATTTAATACTAAGCAAGATATAGAGTCAACCTAGGTATCCACTGATAATAAAAATGAATAAGGACAATCTGGTTTACACACACAGTTGAGTAGATTCAACCTTTATAACCATGAAATTTTGCAAGTTGGTACAATATGAATGGAGCTTAGATACATAAGTGAATTAACTCAAAGGGAGAAATGCAAGCACCTCATGTTCTACACAAGGAAACATAAATTTTTCTGCCATAGAGGAATAGAATAGAATACCTGCCAGATTTTGGAAAGAATGGAGAGAGGTATAACGAAAATATAAGTAATTTTTGCAACCCTCAATGAAAAGAATATTTGCTAAAGTCCTGTCTTGTAAAGTAGGGTTATTGTGGTTGAGTATCGTTTTTTCAAATAGCTAGTAGAAAGATTCTTAAATGTTCAAACACACAAATATGACAACTGTGTAAGGTAATAGATATACCAGTTCTCTTGATCTGATTATTAGAAATCTTACTTATGTATTTAAAGGTTGCCCTGAACCCTTTAAATATGGTTAATTTTATCATTTAAAAATTAAAATGTCCTGAGAACAACCAAAAACAAAATCAATTTACAGATGAAGCCAACACTTAAATTATTATGTTGGAGTAGTAACTTCTTTACAATTACATAATGTAGCCTACAAGAGATAAAAGAATGGGACCAGAGAGATGGCCCAACAGTTAAGAGCTTTCTGATTTCAGTTCACAACATCCATGTTGGGTGGCTTACAACTGATTATAAACTTCAGTTGCAGAAGACCCAACATCCTCTGATCTCCCTTAGGCACTCTCATGCATGTGGTGCATACAGGCACATGCACATAAATAAAAAGTAAAAATTCTTGAAAAAGAAAAAAAAGCAGAAAAGTAAGGGGTTTGGGTGTATGCTGGTTTGAATGAAAATGGTCCCCATGGTCCCACAGGGAGCAGCAGTATTAGGACATGTGGTCTTGTTGGAGTAGGAGTAGTCTTCTTTTTTTGTTTTGTTTTTGTTTTTCAAGGCAGGGTTTCTCTGAGGCTTTGGAGCCTGTCCTAGAACTAGCTCTTGTAGACAAGGCTGGTCTCGAACTTGCAGAGATCTGCCTGCCTCTGCTTCCCGACTGCTGGGAGAAAGGTGTGCACCACTACCACCAAGTAGGAGTACTCTTATTGGAGAAAGTTTGTCTCTTGTGGTGGGCTTAGAGGTTTCAGATGCTAAAGCTGGGCCGAGTGTCTCTCTTCTTGCTATCTGCACAGCAAGATGGAGAACTCTCAGTTACCTCTTCAGGACCAAGTCTGCCTGCACACAGCAATGCCTCCCACCATGACAATAATTGATTAAACCTCTGAACTCTAAGCCAACTTCCATGAAAATGTTTCCTTTTATAAAAGAGTTGCCAAGGTCATGGTGTTTCATCACAGCACTGTAAATCCTAAGAGAGAAGTGATTAGCATCTGACTCAGAAACTAGTCTGTCTTTATCAGAGGTTTAACACAGGTGCAAAAAAGCAAAGTAACCAAAGAAATCCTAAAATCATGTTTATGGCTGGCCTGTTGACGTGTATTAGTTGTGTCTATGATACAGTCCCAAACTATACTCAAAAACACTTATGGTAATCAAACCTGAAATTTTATGTCTTACAGTTCATGAAGAACGCCAAGGGACTTATACTAACTCTGAGGATAAAAGATGTGCTGAGACAGCTTCTTTCTGTGTGAATTAGTGATTGCATATATGCACCGGAGGTCAATAACTAATTGATCCAGCCCAATGAGCATATTAATGGCACAAAGAAAGCCCCAGATGTGACAAGAGAGGTGAGATCTTCTGCATTTCTTGCTTGGCCTGAGATTTCTGTCTTCTAATGTTATTAACATTTTTGGTAAAACTTAATTGTATAAAACAGCATGTTTATGTTTATCTACCCAGACAGGCTAACCCTCCTTGGTTGCTAGGGACTCCAACTGTTTTGTTCAAAGTGTTGCTGCCTCATGATCACCAGCAAATCCTACTGTGCATCTCTATTGTCCATCACTTTAATTCATCTCTGGGAATATTCTCCTTCACCAAAATCTGTCCATAACTTTGTTAGTTCATGATTCATTTATGACTTACTTCTTATGCAATCTGTTTTTAGGTCTCTTTATAAACTGTCAGTTTTCCCATGAATCATTCCTCCAATACAGCATCCCCTGCCCTCCTCTAAATGTGATGACCCTTACCAAAGACAAATTGCCATGGCTTTGTCGAGTGTGTATGGCTGACGTCAGAATGAACACAGTACATTTTGTTCACACCCTAATTATACCTTACTACAGAAAAAAGCGCACATTGACACAGCACTTCAGGGAGTACTTACTAATCTGCAAAGGTCAAAACTGAAAGTGAGATTCATTTGTCATCTCTAATTCTATGCCGCCATCAGCCAGGAGCAGGATGAATGTCTCTAGAAATGGAGCATTCAGAATCCATCCAACGGGGAAAAAACCTGCAGATGAAAAATCTTCAGAAATGTTTTAGGATGGAGAGAAGCACCAAGCTAGTGGTAGGGTCACCAGGGCAATCTTACTAACATCAGAAACAATAGAAACACTATAGTTGGAGATGCTTTAGAACAGTTTTACTTTATGTCATGATGGGTCTTTAAGCTACCTCAGCTTCCTATCATTGATTAAATTAGGAAAATTACATATACTGTATACAAAGGATATAAATGCCTACCTTATTGAATCTGTGAGGTTAAAACATGCTGTGTCCTCCAGCTCTAATATATGAGCTTTGCATGTGTGCAGTATGTGCTAGAGATGACTGAAAATCAGCTTACTCTTGGTTAGCATGTGCCTTATAGCATATGTGTTTATAACCACTGCCTAAAGGTTAGCCATCAAATTTGCTAACTTGCCTTCCTATAGTGATTTTTCATTTTGTTGTTTGTCTGTTGTGGTCTAAAGCATGTGAACATTTTGAAAATAAGACATATGCATTAATTTATTTTAAAACCTAAATCTAAGTGTCTGACTGGAGTGGAGAGTTCTGGCTATGTCATCAGAACCTGGTCAGAATGCATTGCTAAAGGTTTGCTGATGAAGATGTTTGAGCCAGTATCATTATGCACACAAAAATGCTTTCTTCTAGTTTGAAAATACAGTGAAATAAAAATTTAAGCCCATTTAAACAATAGGTTGTGATAAAATCCCATGACATCTACAGACATTATAAAATAGTTTATTTTTAAAATACCCCATTAGCATATATTGATTATGAAAATAAGTTTTATTATGATATATATGTAATGTAATCTGTTCACCCCTTACTTCACCCTCCATTTTTTAACCTCCTATTCTCAAGTAGGCTCCCTTTTAAAAAATAGAGATTTTTGGAGAGGTGGAAGTTGTAGCCCCTTTGGAGGACTTTATCATCTATGTATCTTCAGGCCATTTCCATATCCCAATGTAATATTGTGGACCCCTCTCATACTACAAGACAGATGAAATGCTTTTATTTTGGCATCTGAGTTACTGACATGTAATCAGAGTGAAATATTGTTTTGGGGCATGTTTGTATTGTCTGGAGTAAAGGATCATTAAGGAAGACCAAATAGCCATTAACGTAGGCCGTTAGATATAATCTGAAGAGAGATTCATGTTTGAAGTCACCAAACACATTTACTTCTTTATGTCACTTTTCTTATGATTAAGCAACTCTATGTTCCTATGATTTCTTGATTATGGAGGAAAGAATGTGTAGTTGAAATGGAAAAACATTCTAAAATGGGCACTCAATAGTTTGAATCATAATTTAGCATATTCAAGAAAAGCAGGCAATATGGGAAAAGTGATCCTTATTTTATAGATGAGGAATTGGGTGACAGAGAAATTGTTTTTCTCATGTGACAATGGTTTTGAAGACACAAAGTCAAGGTTGGACATGCTGGTGTTTCAACTCAGTCCATCATATTCTCTCCAATCTATTTGAGTGAAATTCATAGTACATGAAAGCAAGTTGCTTTAAGATTATACTGAGAAAATTCCTGTCAAATAAGGCGTCTCTATATTAGGATACATGCTGATTCTTTCCAGCATGTTCTGGTATAATGTAACTGGAGAAATGAAGACGGACATTAAAAAGAAATCCCATACTATCTCAGAAATGTGTAATATAACGGCATGGTGACAGTTTAGAAGTGAGATTGGTGAGTTCACATGAGATTGATTCTTTAAGAGTGAGGTCTGGTTATTTTGTTAAAGTTGTTAATATCAAGGAGGCAAAACAGGATATTTTAGGGCTATATAAAGAACCTGTCAAAATCAGTATTCTACTGAGACAAACTTTGTACACCCTTCAAAATACATCATTTTAGTTTTAATAACTTTGCTAGACATGGACATAGTCAACCAAATTGTTATGAGACACATTAGAAATATTTCTTGACTTTGATGGAATCACTAAAACCCTTATGCACAACACAATGAGAATTTCATTGAGGTTTTTATTTTTCAGATTTACTGATGACTTAAAGTCATAAAGTGTTTCCTCTTTTAGGGTGTCAGTGAATAATACATCTTATAGGCAGTGAGTAGTTATTCAGTTTCTTTGTTGTTTCTGTGTTTTTTAGGACAATTTAAGAATTGGGTTTGTGAAAAGGAAATTCAACTGATTGTTGTGTAAAGAGTAGTAATATGAAGTCCCTGCCAAGTAAAACATTCAGTACATTGGTACAGAAATATGCCATGCACTGTGCATGCAAATGAGAATAGCAGTTAATAGGCAAACACAAAAAGTGTAAGAACTCAAGTCTGTGATAATATTCTGGACAGTGAAAGGTGAGCATGGAAAAAAAAATCCAAACATAATTTGTCTTTGAAAAGAAAAACAGAAAAAAAGCCATTTTTCTATATCATTTCAAATGCTTTATTGCAATAATTACCATACAGGATATTATTTAATAATCATATTATTATTAGAAAATGGTCTATTTGAATGGAATAGGGAGATGGTACAAAGGTAAATATGTGTGGAAAACAGATGTAGAGCGGTAAAACTGAGCATATCTACATTACGGTCATTAATAAGAAACCTGGCTAACTCTGAAGAAGTGGGATATCGTCTGTGGACACTGTAAGTGATGCCCACATCTCTTTAGGACTAGATTTTTATCTCCCAACAGAGAGAAATCTCATCAATATTTCTCAGTCTTCAACCTTCCAAAGAGTTTTGCTCTTTTGAAGTCAGCCACCTGGTTGAAGGTGAAGCCCAGCTTCTGATATAGCCTGCAGTCAAGTATCTTACAGTTTGTTTTTGCGGTCTGGATTTCATTGAAAAGATGATGCAACTATTTTTCTATCCAGATACACGAAATGTTCAACATGACCACGGAACTCCCAAAACATGAGAAGATCCATTATGAAAGCATTACTGCACTGTTCTAGAGAAATCACATTTACGATCCATTTTTTCTCTCTTCCAAATGAATCTTACTGTGTAAGATTAATTACTATAAATTTCATGGTACCAATTTTGAGAAAATATTTTACCCTTTAATCATTCTTTTCTTTACATATCAAGATAAAACTCTTTGTCAAAGACAAAAAAAATTGAAGACACACATCTAGAAGGGGAAAAAATACAGTAGCTAACATTTATCAAAATTTGTTTAAAATTAAAAGATTAAAGTCATAAATTCATTCAATTCTTTTCTTGAAGATAGATCATGTTTATCATTTGATTTCTTTTCCTTTTGAATAGAATATCTAAGAGGATTTGGAAGTGGTTGATCAGCGAAGAGCACGTAGTCCTCTTGCGGAGAACCAAGGTTTTGTTCCCAGAACCCCAATTAGATGTATCAAAAACCACCTGTATCTCCAGCACCAGAGGAGCTGAAATATTCTTATAGACTCTATGGGAACCTACACTATCAAGTGCAAAAAACCAACAACCTAGACCCATCATCACTTCATCAACATAATAATAAAATAATAGTAATACATGATAATAAAAAGAAAAGTATATAAGCTGAACAAGTGGTAAAGATCATCTCTGTTTAAAAATAAAGCTTCTGTGATTAAACACATACACATATGTATGTTTGTGTACATACACACACACACACACACACACACACACACACTCACTCACATATTCTTACAGTCTTTCAAGTTCCTCTTATGCATAGATCCATGAGCCTTAAAGAAATGGTTTTCCAGACTTTCCATTTAAGGCAGGGAACTCTAAAGTCTCTTACTATCTGTAAATTTTTCAGCTGTGAATCTAATAATCATCTACTGCAAGAAGAAGCTTCTGTGATGATGGTTTAGAAATGTTCTGTTCTCTGTGTATAGCAATGTCATTAGGAGTCATTTTATTTCTATATTCTATAAACAGAAAAATAATAGTAGCTCTCCCTTGGGCTCATGACATCTCTATTCTCAGTTTCGTGTCCATTTTAACAGTGTTATATGTTAGTTTCATGCCATAGAACAGTCATTAAATCCAATCAAAAATGTTTGCTTACTTCCATAGCATTTCTGGTGCTATAGTATTAGTATGTCTTCCAAGAAGGTTTCTGTCATAGGACCCATAGTTTTATATTTATGATTATTTTTCTTCTCTGGTAGAGTGAAATGCCCCTTCTAGTACCACAAATGTTATTCAATATGAGTAAAGTTTATATCTGGGTATGATCCTTGTATCCCTAAACTCTTCAAAACCTTTATCATAAAGGTGTGTTGAATTTTGTCAAATGCTTTTTCCACATCTAATGAAATGACCATATGTTTTTTTTTCTTTCAGTTTATTTATATGATGAAATACATTGATAGATTTTCATATGTTGAACCAGCCCTGCATCTCTGGGATAAAGCCTACTTGATCGTAATGTAAAATTTTTTAGAATGTGTTCTTGGATTCTGTTTGCCAGAATTTTATGGAGAATTTTTGCATCGATGTTCATGAGTGAGATTGGTCTGTAATTTTCTTTCTTGGTTGGGTCTTTGTGAGGTTTAGGAATCAGGGTGACTGTAGCTTCATACAAAGAGTTTGACAATGACTCTTCTGATTCTATTATGTGAAACACATTAAGGAGTATAGGTATCAGCTCTTTTTGGAAGTTCTGGTAAAATTATGCATTAAAAACATCAGGTCCTCAGCTTTTATTGGTTGGGAGGTTTTTTATGACAGCTTCTATTTCCTCACGACTTATAGGTCTATTTAAATTGTTCACCTGGTCTTGATTTAATTTTAGTAAATGGTACTTATCTAAAAACAAGTCCATTTCTTTTACATTTTCCAACTTTGTGGCATATAAGCTTTTGTAGTAAGACCTAATGATTCTCTGAATTTCCTCAGTGTCTGTTGTTATGTCCCCCTTTTCATTTCTAATCTTGTTAATTTCCGTGTTCTCTCTCTGCCGTTTGATTAGTTTGGATAAAGGTTTGTCATTCTTGTGACTTTCTCAAAGAACCAGCTCTTCGTTTCATTGATTCTTTGGATTGTTTTCCGTGTTTCTATTTTGTTGGTTTCAGCCCTCAGTTTGATTATTTCCAGTCTTCTACTCCTCTTTGGTGAGTCTGCTTCTTTTTTTTTTCCTAAAGCTTTCAGCTGTGTTGTTAAGTTTCTAATGTGAGGTTTGTTTTTTTTTTCAATGTGGGCACTTAGAGCTATGAACTTTCCTCTTAGCACTGCTTTCATAGTGTCCCATAGGTTTGGGTATGTTGTGTCTTTATTTTCATTGAATTCAAGGAAGACTTTAATTTCTTTCTTTATTTCTTCCCTGACCCAGGGGTGGTTCAGTAGTTGACTGTTCAGCTTCCATAAGTTCGTAGGCTTTCTGGGGGTAGAATTATTGTTAAATTCTAACTATTTACTAAAATTAAATCAATATCAGATAAACAAGATAAATAAACCTGTAGCCCCTAAGGACATAGAAGTAATCATTAAATCTTTAAAACAAAACAAAACAAACAAACAAGAACAATGAAAAACCCAAGGACAGATGGTTCAAACACAGAATACTATCAAAATTTCACATAAAAGTTAATGCCACTACTCCTCAAATTATTCAAGAAAATAGAAACAAAAGGAACATTGATAATTTTATTTCATGAGCCCACAATTAACCAGATACCCAAACCACACAAAGATTAAAAAAATCCCTTATGAACATAGATGCAAAAATACTCAATAAAATGATTGCAAACTGAATTCAAGAATGCATCAGAAAGAACATCTACCATGACCAAGTAGGCTTCATTCTAGATGAAGAAATGATTCAATATACAAAAATCAGCAAAATGCATCCCACCATATAAATAAACAGAAAAATAAAACACATGATCATCTCGTTAGATGCTGAGAAAAATTTTTGATAAAGTCTATACCCTTTCATGATAAAAGTCTTGGAGAGATCAAAGATACAAGGGACATACCTAAACATAATAAAGGTAATTTATAACAAGCCCATAGCCAATATCAAATTAAATGGAGAGAAAATCAAAGCAATTCCACTAAATCAGGAACAAGACAAAGCTGTCCACTCTCATCACATATATTCAATATAATACTTGAAATTCTAACTGGAACAATCAGATAACTAAAGGAGATCATGAGAATACAAATAGTAATGGAAGAATTTAAAGTATCACTACTTTCAGATGATACTATAGTATGCATAGTTACCTCAAAAACTGTACCAGGAATCTCCTACGGCTAATAAACACTTTCACTGAAGTGGCTTGTTACAAGATTAACTCAAAAATATTAGTATTCCTTTTATATACAAATGATAAATCACCTAGAAAATTAGGGAAACAACTCTCTTCATAATAGTCACAAATAATATAAAATAACTTGGGGACTCTAACAAAGAAAATGAAAGTGTTGTATGATAAATTCTTCAAATATTTGAAGAAAAAAATTGAAGAAGATATCAGAGAATGGAAAGATCTCACATGTTCATGGATTAGTAGGATAACATAGACAAGTGGTTATCCTACCAAAGAAAATTTACAGATTTAATGTACTTCCCATCAAAATTCCAACATAATTCTTTAAAGATCTTGAAAGTACAGTTCTCAACTTTATATGAAAAACAAAGAAACAAAAAACAAGATAGTTAAAACAATCCTGACACCATTCTTAATTTCAAGTTGTACTACCCCACCCCTCCAATCCTAAGACAGGGCAAGTCACCTTGCCTGATGGAAGGTCCAAGGCACTCACACAACATCTAGGCTGAGCAAGGTACACATCCAAAGAGAATAGGATCCCCAAAAGCCAGTACAGAGATAAATCCCAGAGCCACTGTCAGTGGTCCCTCAGTCTGCCCCAGCCATACAAGTGTCAACCTCATTAAGAGGAACTAGCTTGGTCCTATGATTGTTCCTTTCCAGTCTAGCTGGTGTTAATGAGCTCCCATTAGCTCAGGTAGATGGTTCCAGTAGGTGTAACCATCATGGTCTTGATCCCTTTGCTCATATTCTCATTCCTCCCACTATTCAACTGGACTTTGAGATCTCAGTCCAGTACTCCAATATGGATATCTGCTTCTGTTTCCATCAGTTGCTGGATGAAGGTTCTATGGTGATATTTAAGATAGTCATCTGTCTGACTACAGGGTTAATCAAGATTGGGGCCCCTGTCCTCTATTGCTTAGGGTATCAGCTGGGGCCATTCTTGTGGATTCCTGGGAATTTCTGTAGAGCCAGGCTTCTTCCCAACCCCATACTGGCTCCCCCAATCAAGATATCTCTCCTTGCACTCATAACTGTCTCCTCTCTATCTCGACCATGTCATTCCCTCAAGTTCTTCTCAACCCTCCACCTTCTCCCCTCATCTTCCCTCTCTCCCCTTTCCTCTGCCCCCCCCCCCTCATGCTCCTAATCCTGTCAGGCAACCCTTTCTATCTCCAAGCCCTAGGTGGGTCCATATATGTTTTTCTTTGGGCTCACCTTATTACTTAGCTTCTCTAGGATCATGAACTAAGATTGACAAACCCTTATCCATACTAATCAAAAGGTAGAGAGAGAACATTGAAACTAACAAACTCAGAAATGAAAAGGGGGACATTACTTACTACTTTTCTTATTTGATTTTGCAAAAGAGGTAGAAACAAACTGACATTGAGAAAGAAAATATGAAATTGGATGGATTGAAAGGTGGGAAAGACCTTGGAGATTTTGTGTCATAGGAAATAATTTGACAAAAATACATTGTATAAAATTTTTAAAATAAATAAAATAAAAATGTACTAAATATATAATATGGAATTGTATGTGTCCGTAAAACACATTGAATGGCCATTTCAGGGGAATGGATGTAATTGTAAATCATTATATTATGTGAAGTAAATAGGACAAAATAAGACCATACTGTGTATTTTCTTTCATATGAGGAAGCTTGATTACTCTAGGCAGTGCCACTCTTGGGCAAGTCCTTTGAAGTATGATAAGGCACTATGCACCACTTACTTCTCCATGGCTTCTGCATCAATTACTGCTTTCAGGTTCTTACAATGCTTGTTTTCTTGCTTCTGTTTCCTTCAGTGATGGAGTGTGAGTCGTTATTTTTAAGATGAAATAAACCCCTTCCTTCCCATGTTGCTTATGATCATGGTGTTCTATCCCAGCAATAGAAATCCTAACTAAAACTCCATGTAAAAATCAGTGTGTGCAAATTAGTTAAGAGACTGATAGACCCTTCAAGGAACCATGCATCTCTTCTAATTCATATTTCTATTGCTTAAAATTATTTATCTAACATTGTAAACGTGCTATTATATAAAATAGTTTTTAAAAACTGCATAGATTCAGCATTTTGGCTCTTGCTTCTATAATTTGTAAAGTCCTTGAATTACATGTATCATTCATCAATAATTTATAATTGTCACTTTTACATTGTCTATTTAATAGCAGACCAGGTTCCCACGATTTCTATTTTTTCATCTATTGACCCAGAACCACAATTATGTAGCTTAGTTTTTAATTCTTAACAATGGGCTCACCCTAGATATTCTTCTTATTAACAGCTTACAGATCAAAACACTGGGATCATTCTAATCAAATCCCTTTCATGACTCCAACTCTAATGATGCCTATTGAGCTGCCAGATGACTCTCATATCAATATTGCTGCTATGTTGATTGTTTGAAAAGAATTAATTACCCTGCCTCAAAGACAAGAAATAAGAGCCATGGAAAATGAATAATATCAATAATGAGGAAATGGATTGGTAGGAACAAAGGAAGAAAGGTCAGCTAATTACAGTTTTTTAAACATGAAAATATTCAATTTGATTGAATATTATACAAATTATTCATAGCCTCTACATAATGGAAAATATTATGTTGTAATATTTCTTAAGTTTTTCAACCTAGTGAAGACAAAAAAATTTTTGAAACATTATTCAAGCAGTAAATAATTTTCCCTCAATGTTTATTTTCCTTTGAATTTAGAAAATGTGTTCTTATGTCTCCTAAAATTGTAGAATTTATATTGTATTTTTCTCCTTATATACAAAATTTTCCCACATGTTTACCTATTTATTTAACATGTATGTGAACTTCATCGGAAAGTATTTCTGATCACTTGCATGCATGTCTGGTGCATGTGGAGGCCAGAGGAGAGCATCATATCCCTTATGACTGGAAATACAGAAGATTGTGAGCTGTCATGTCAGTATTGGGAATTGAACCAGGATCCTCTGGAACAGCAACTATTGCTTTTAACCATTGAGCTATCTCCCAAACCCTAAAATATAGCTTTTATTTTAAAAATTCAGATCCATGTACTTGTGATGGTCTGACATTTTTTTTTGTCATGTCTTTTTCATTCCCAGGTGCAGGAGAATTTTCTTTCAATGCTATCAAAATATAAAAATATTCTTGCTTTTATTCTATAGTAGAACACAGAAGAGCCTTATTAGCTATGAGCTAATTTGTTTTTGAACAATTTTATTTTGAAATTATAATTCAAAAGTAAAGAAATTATTCATATTAAATCATTACCCTTTACCTTGTAAACATTGACAAATTTACCTGATGACATCTCAGTAGCTCTTGCTGGCTTGTTTTATATCAAATTGACACAAGTTAGAGTCATCTGAAAGGAAAGAATCTCAATCAAGAGAATGAAATTATAATATCAGTCTGTAGGCAGCCTATATGTCATTTTCTTATTAGTGATTGATAGAAGGTGTCCTAGCCCATTGTGAGTGGTGCCACCCAAACTGGTGGCCTTTGACTCAAAAGAAACCAGGTTGAACAAGCTATAATGAGCAAGCAAGTACGCAGCATTCTTCCATGGCCTGCGTATCAGTTTCTGCCTCCATATTTTTGGCTGTGTCATTTTCTGCCCTCACTTCCATTGATGACTGACTAGAATGTGGAAGTATAAGCCAAATAAACCCTTTCCTTCCCTACTTGCTTCTGGTCAGGGTGTTTTATTACTGCAGTAATCCTAACTAGGACACTCTTGGTACCAAGGAAGGGATGTTTTGTACCACCTTTTGGCTTTCATTCTTGCTGTTAACTCGAATATCTTAGCAGACACCTTTTCTTTTCTTGAATTTCATCTACAACACTATACTTGTAGTAGTGCACTTCCTACAATACAGGCCAGAAGACAATGTAAAGGAGTTAGTTCTCCCCTTCCACCAAGTGGGTTCCAGGCAGCAAAGTATTTGTAGCCATTGCTCTTTCCTGAAGAATAATCTTGATTAACTCTTGGGATTTTAAATTATTTTTTGTTTGTTTCCAGAGTGGGTAGATTGAAGACTTTTATCCCCTTGGAACAATACTTGGAGAAAGTTATCATTGATATGGATTTTCTACAAACTTGAGATGATTCTGGGAAAACAACAATGAAGTTAGTTCTTCCTTGTCTCTTTCTGAAGTGGTGCTTGTCAGTCTGTCTTACTACAGAGATGCCTGCTCATCCACATTGGTTGCTGCTGTATTCATAAAAGCTAGAAATTGGAAACAGCTTAGATGTCCATCAACTGATGAACAGAGAACAAAAAATTGTATATTTACAGAATGGAATATTATTCAGACCTTAAAGCAAAAGAAATTATAAAATTTGAAGGTTGGATGGATAATAATTCTAAGGAGGGAACTGAAACTCTAGTAGAAAAACATTGATGGAGGAAGGCCATTGGTTAAGTAATAAAGAAACTGCTTGGCCTCATAGGTTAAAACATAGGTGGGAGGAGTAAACAGAACAGAATGCTGGGAGAAAGAGGAAGTAAGCTCAGAGATGCCATGCTCCCCTCTCCCTGGCAGATGCAATAGCTCTGCTCCCCGGGGAAATGCACACAATGAAGCAAGCTGCCAGGTCAGACATGCTGAATGTTTTTCGGTAAGACCTGTGCTACACAGTTTATTAGAGATGGGTTGAAAGGAATATCAGAATTAGCCAGTAAGGGCTAGAGCTAATGGGCCAAGCAGTGTTTAAAAGAATACAGTGTCCATGTAATTATTTCGGGGCATAAGCTAGCAGGCAGCTGGGGTGCTGGGGACGCAGCCCCGCCACTCCTATTTCAACAAAACATTTTATGTTTTCTCTTATATATGGATGTTAGCTTTTACGCATTAGATATGGGTTTTATGTAGAAAATCCAAAATGGTTAGGTAGTTACTAACAAAACAGAGATGGGGGGATATCTTCCAAAGAAGAAGGAATAGAAAGTAGTTTTATAAATGGCATATTAGAATAGAATGGGAATATTAACTGAAGATGGGGAGGTGAGAACAGGGTAGAACAGGGAATATGGGAAGAGACTAACACCATGGTCTTTTGAAAGCTTTAATGATGCCTACCTACTAAAATATATAAATATACAAATGGAAGTTAAATGGAGTTACCATATTTTATGGCCCAACTAGACATTGTATATTACCAAATTAACTCCAAGTACTAGGAACGGTTTGCATATTTTTGAGTCATTGCCAAAGGATTTCCATAAACCAGCCACAAATATTTGCAGATTATTGCCAATACTGTTGTTTACCAACCACGTCTTGACTGTGGGATTCTATTGCCGTAAAACATGGCAAAACTCAAACTGTAGCTTGACTACAAACTTCTCCTTATTGATTAGCATTCATAGTGATAGAAGATAGTGTAGAGGCTACCACAAGAGAAAATAATCACTAATTTCATCTCTCTATGAACTCTACCAGCTACAAAAGCAAGATAGACATACTGATAACAGTAGGGGCACAAATGTTATGAAAGTTATCAGCAACTTTTTGATCAGATTTAAGACCAAATATAAGAGATGGAACCTGGATCTGACATTGTTAATGAAGCCAGTGGTCTGAAACTAAACATGTCATGGGTACTATGCAAAATGAATGCAGCAATTAAATGATTTCTAATGACATATTGCTTTAGTCCTGAATCCCGAAGAGAGAAGTTTCTCCTAATTAACACAGAGGCCCGCAATTGCACAATGTGAAGACAGTGTGAGACTCTGGAACACTCACCAGCAAGTGGATTGTCTATATCACACCACTCCCTTCAAGATGAAAGAATCTCTGCAAAAAGCAAAAAGAAAAATTACAAGAGTAAGAGATAATTGTGGAATCCAAGGAAACAGCATTTTCCAAACACAGGAGGGCTGGTGTACATACGAACTCAGAGAGAACATGACAGCATGCACAAAACCTATCCTAATTCAAGCCAGGCAAAATTCCAACATGAATAAGAAAACGTTGGACCAAAGATCCACCTATAACCAAGAAGATGATTGCAACTGATAACTAATGAGAGACAGAAACTCAGTTTTCTTTAGTGCAATGACACTGGGTACATCAATCACACCCTAGGGCAGGTTAATGCCCAGGAATAGTTGGCCAATAAAAAATGGAATTTATGTCTTTATTTTTTTATTTTTAATACTATTTTTGTCTTAGTGTTGCTTTATTTTATTGAGAGAGAAATAGAATATGAAATTATATGTGTAGAGAAGGGTTATCTGGAAAGAGTTGGAAGAGAGGAAAGAATATGATAAAAAGAGTGTATGAAAAATGTTTAAATGTTTAAAAGTTTAAAAAATGTTTAAAAGTTTAAAAAAATTCCTGACGATCTTTTTGAGTTATCTTTTCAAATCTAGAAACGTTTAAAATCTTAATTACTAGTTTTTTTTAATCTTGGCTATTGGCTTGGAAATAGTAAAACTAAAATAAACACCAGGTTAAAACCTAATCTGTGCCGTTAGATGATTAAAAATAGATGGGTTAGTAAAATATTGATATAACCTTTGACTCAAAAATAGAATTTTTCTCCACATATATTCTTCCTCTCTATTATGGAATTTATTATTTTTTTAGCAATTTTAGAATTCTTCAAAGTGAAAGCTTTGAGAAAGAAAACATTTAGAGATACCTTTAGCCCAGATTTATTTTTGAGTAGTGGAGTCAACCAGTCCTCAAACTCTGGGTAAGTTATTTTATTTTACTTTGTATCAAAGTGCTTCCATTGCCGTGCACATCAAAACTTTGCCCATCCATTGCAGACTTAATTTTTTAAATGTGGACATGAAATTAATGAACATTTTTTTTCTCTAAACATCTCTTAATTTTCCCAAGCTTTTCTGGTATGTCTTATTAGAATGACTTTGGGCACTTTTAAAAATAAAGTTAGGCTTGCTAACACATCTTCACATTTAATCCATAAACAAACCACAAGAATTCTATTTGAAATGAAGTTTTAATTGTGAATTTCAATGATGCATCATCAAGTTTTGATGGAGACTATTAAAAGCCCACTTCTACATTGCTTCTACCCTATGCCTGTTTGAAGTTTTCAAGTGAATCCTAAAACCGTCAGTGTCAGATGTGACCCAGACTTCTTCCTCCCACTGAGGTTTGTGCTTTCAGAAGCTGTGAGCTTAGTTGATCCACTTTCATCTAATATGATACTTGGCTTCCATGTTGTCTTATAGTAACTGTTTCTAAAACAGACGTATCTGATGTGGGAGTGTCATATCAATCTGTTGATTTCTTTGGCTAAGCAATAAAGAAACTGCTAGGCCCATTTGATAGGCCCACCCTTAGGTGGGTGGAGTAAACAGAACAGAACGCTGGGAGGAAGAGGAAGTGAGGTCAGACTCTACAGCTCTCCTCTCCGGAGCAGACACCTCAGCAGAGACGCCATGCCCCAGCTCCGACCCAGGATGGACTTAGGCTAGAATCTTCCCGGTAAGACCGGTGCTCACAGATTATTAGAGATGGGTTGATTGGAATATCAGAATTAGCCAGTAAGGGCTAGAGCTAAGGGCCAAGCAGTGTTTAAAAGAATACAGTTTCCGTGTAATTATTTCGGGGCATAAGCTAGCCGAGCTGGGCAGGTGGCTGGGGTGTTTGGGGACGCAACCCTGCCGCCGCCCATATTACTACACGTATCAGTTGCCTATTGTCATCTGTCACATTAAACTACATTTATTAATGCAATAACTCAGTTTCTCTCCAGTCTTATTACTTCACAGATTTTAAAAAACATACTGAATGATGATTGGTGTTTATATTTCAAAAGTGGTGTGATTGACTCTCTTACTCACTTAACTGGATTTTTGTTTGTTTGTTTGTTTAAGGCCACTCAGGCTTTTCTTCACATTTGCATATCCAGAAATTAATAGCGAAGAATCAATGTAAGACAAGATGAGGAGAAGTTCTGTATTAAATGATTAAAAATTTTCCTACTATATGGCTTCATAAATAAAAAATTAGCAAAAATAATATATGTTAATTATTAGTCTGGCTTAATTTATGCTAATATCTAGTACAGACTGATTAGAATTCATATTTAATCTTAACTTAGTTTTAAACATAAATTAATCCCATAGGGGTAATGTCTTAATTAGTTAAGAGCACTGCTGCTCTTCTAGAAGACCCGAATTTGATTTCCAGCACCCATATTGGGCAGCTCACAGCTTTTTGTAACTCCAGTATTTGATGCCTTTCGACAGCCCCTGAAGACACATACACATACAATCACAAAGACATATATGTGCGCACACATGATAAAGTTTCAAGAAATACTTAAAGGAATTAGATTCCAAGTTACAAAGTCCTTTTTCTTATTTTTTTCTTCCAGTTTTTCTTTTTACATTCATTAAACTATCATTTTTGAAGAGTCTTTTGTCTCCATAGGTTAGAGATTACCCAACATACAGTAAAACACCAAACTGTACTAGAAGTTAATTTTGTTTGAATGTAAAACAGAAATTGACCACTGGTTATGCATAGATTTGTTAAATAAAAATGAAATAAAACAAAACTTTTGGGCTTTCTAAGACATTGCTGATGTTGTTCGTCTTCTGGAAGATAAGAACACTACTAGGAATTCCAGAAATATTCCTATCATCCTTCTTCTCAGATCTATTTTCTATTGATTGCTTACTATTATTGGAAAAGAATTTAGTTAATATGTTTAGGCAACGAAGCACACACAATATAGTTGTCTTTAATAACAATGACCCCCATAGGCTCACATATTTAATGCTTCATCACCAGGGAGTGACTGGTTATCACTATTTAAAAGGTTTAGCAGTGTGGTCTTGTTGGAGGAAGTAGGTTACTGGGTTTGGGCTTTGAGATTTCTGAAGCCCAAGCTAGGCCCTGAGGCTAAAGATTTTTCCAATGACTGTGGATCTGGTTATAGAATGCTCAGCTATTCTATAATAATGTCATGGGGATAATGGACTAAAACTCTGAAACTATAAGCAAATACTAATTAAACACTTTCTTTTATAAGAGTTGCTGTAGTTATGGTATCTTTTCACAGCAATAGGACATTGACTAAGACAGATGCTCAGTACTTGTTTTTATCTTACAAATGGTGTCCGTTATCTATTGTCATTATGTTTATTTGTTTGTTTGTTTATTTTTGCTCTTTATAAAGATCAAATTTATGTCACCAGGAATGTGCACCAAGGTAATTTACCTGCTGAGCTATCTTGCCAGACCGACCCCTGAAAAAATGGGAGGAAAGATGATTACACCACTTCTTTGATGAGGGTGAATGACACTTCATTGTACTAAGAAAATACTCTTTTTTTAAATCTGAGTATCAATGGATGTTTGTTTCCAAATCATGGCTACCATCCATAAATAGTGTTGTTTCCTACTGTGAATATTGCTGTACTTAACATGTAAATATCAACATGTATTTAAGATTTGATTTTATTAATTAAATATAAACACACCGAGGTGAGATTCCTGGATTATGTGGTGATTTCATCTTTGATCTTTTAAAAGAAACTCCTTACTGTTTTCCAAACAGTTTCCTTGTTTTACATTCCTACAAACAGGACACAAAGATTATGGTCTCCACATCTTTGCTAACAGTTGCTTAAAAAATCATTACCTTGACAGAGATAAGGTGGAATGTTACCACGATTTTGATTTATCCCCCCTAACAGTGAACATACTTTCTTATGAGAGTTGCTTGTTTATATAACACGTTATGTCAATCAAGTCACAGAAAGACAGATATTGACAGATTTCAATTACATGAAACATATATAGTAAAAACTCATAAAGGTAAAACATATCTTAGGAGGATCATGGGAAGGGGAAAATGATCATTTGCTGTTACATGCCTGGAAAGTTATGGCCAAGAAGATGAGTATGTTTTAGAGACTTGCTACAATATTGTGCCCAGTAGCACTGTGGTATTCCATTAAAATTTGGTTGATATTAAACATTTGCCTTTACATCCTTTTATTTCTGTTGCTTTCAATTTCTCTTTGATATTCTGTTGTATATATTTTTAAAGGACTTATATTCTGTGATTCATCAGGGACACAATGTTCAACGTGAAAACTGTTCTTGGTCCTTTCATTATAAAACTTTGCCAAAAGCTGCTGGGACTTTATAATATTCATAATTAAAATGTAACATCCATCTCATATGAAAATTGGTTCTTATAAGTGCAACTATTAGAGGCAGCATTTTTCAAATTATTTTACTAATTCTGATTTTCCCAATGTTCAGAACAATCTTATTATGGCCGGAAGCCAGTTTTTTTCATTTTAACAAAGGAAGACAATTTAAAAAATAAAAAAAATAAGATAAAAAGACCCTCAAATTGCATTTTTACTTCCTGAAGGACCTATAGTTTTTTTTAAAAAACTGTTTTCCTTCCTTTTTTCTTGATTCTTTTAACTCTTGGTTTTATGAGGAAAATCACCTCTGAGCTTACTGCTCATCTTTCTATGTTCTCATAGTCTCTAGTTTGTCTTGCTTTTAGAACATGGCTTTTAGTGTGATAAGACCATGGGACTATTCATGTTTGTTCTGATTAATCCCTCACAGGCAATATTGAATTTCCACAATGAACTTCTTTTGTGGAGACTTTTGTGATGTATTTCTCCATAGTCAACCTTAAATGAACTATGTTGTTTGTAGATCTAGGATGTTTGTGTTCAATTCATTTTGCATTCCAGTCCCAAAGTATGACCTCAATGTTCACTTCTTTATGTGAATAATCATTTTACTTTTATATACTTGAGTGTTGTGAACTCATTCACTAGAATCAAGTAAAATTTTCTCTAAGGTAGGGATGTAAAGGCCCAATTGGTCTGGTAGTTAATTCTGGTCCTGTGGGTAGTAGTTGGAATTACGATTTCAGTACTTAGATGGATAAGTTGACTGTCTTTCCCTTCTTCAAATTCAATTGTCTTTTGGTGGCACACAACCAGTTGTCTGCCTAGGCATTAGTCTGGACTGGGTCCTCCAGTTCACAAGTTCTGTAGTAACCAGGTCCTTCAATTCATCACATAAGCCTCAGTCTTTGCTTAATTCTGGTACAGGTCAATTAGCATGACCTGCCCATTAGACAAACAACTATGCTTGATTAACAAATCCAGCTAGGAAAGAGATCACTTTTGATAATCCAACCCATCTCCACAATATGGATGTCTTTAGCCTAACTAGTGAATGCTTTGTTCTTCAGAGGCAGGTTGCAAGTTGCACAGGCTAAATTTCTCTCAGAAGTGAAATATGAATCAGTAAACTTTTCAAGTTTCTCAAATGTATATTCGGTTCTTTAAATCATTTCCTCATTATAAGAAATGTATTCCATTTTGAGGAGGCAGAAATCTTTAATAAATAAATAAATAAATAAAAGAAAAAACAAAGTATAGTGTTACCCTTGAAAAAAAAAAAAGAAAGAAATATCCTTTAATGCAGAAAGAAAAGAAGAAATTTATTCCAGCAACCTGAGCCTCGTCCAACAGTTCTGAAGGAACTACCTAACCAAAGTTCTTACTTAGGTTTTATCTTCGAATGTGGTTACAAAGATCGAGCAAAGAAGTTAAAGTATATTATCTGGACACCACAGAAGATTAATGATTGACTGAGAAATTTTCTTTTCATTAGGATATACTGGAAAACAGTGAAATACAGTTGTTCAAAACATCATGTATTCCTAAAGTGTACACCTGTCTCATCTAGTAACTGTGAGCCTTTGAGAATGTACTCCCTAATTTCAGCTTCCTTGACAAGAAAGAGCACAATAATAGCAGACACCTCACTGAATGATCAAAGAGAAAGATAATTTATGACCATAGTAGTTGATGTCTTACAATGCTCAATAAGATTTTCCTTTGCATCCTTGTGTTATTAAAATATTAAAATATAATACTGGACCTCAAAACTCATGAATAAAAACCCGATAACATATTACTATTAAGTATTATTTTATTGTTTGTGTAATTGCTTTTCCCTGGTAAAAATTATTGAAAAAAGTTGATATTGAAAATCACATATATCACTGAAAGAATTTTATCTCCATACTTTCTATCATAGCATTCCCACTAAAATATAATAAGGTACTGCTTTAATTCATGCCAGGAGCACAGAAAAGCATATTAAGATGTCAAAACATTGGTTTTGAATATGTTCATTATTTTCATCATCACAGCTGAGATCCTAGCTCACTGTTAACTTCTTGGCTTCTCAGGTGCCACAGATCTAGTAACCCCTTTGATCACTCCATGTTCCTGGAGATTGCCCCATGATCTCAGGCTTTGCTCCACTCCCTTGGAGTTTGCTGCCTCAGGCCTGCTCTAGCCTAGGTTACCAGCTTTGACCTGGTTCTGTAAATCCTGGTTTGGACCCGCTCCTGCAGAGGCTTGGAGTTGGTCCTGCAAAGGTCTCTGGCTCTGGTCTACTCCCTAGGAGTTCCCAGGCTCAGATGGGCCCATACCAACAGGGGACCTACCTGGCTTAGGCCTAATTCCTTAGAAATACTATTTTCAAGCCCAGACCCACAGGGGTCCTGGCTTAGGTCTACTCCCTTGAAGGTCCAAGATTCATGTCCAGACCCTCAGTGGTCTCTGGCTCTGGCTTACTCGCTCAGTGGTTGGTTGCTCCCCTGTTCCTGTTCCTGTAGAGTTCCCTCTCTCAGGTCCACTCTTTCCCAGGTCACTGGCTCAGTCCTGATCCGCCAATGTTTCTGTGGAGCTTGCTTCTCAGGCCCACTCTGGCTTAGGTAGCTGGTTCAATCCTACTCCTGTGGAATTTGTTACCTCAGGTCCGATCCAGCCCAAGGTGCAATTCCACAATTAAGTTTTCATTTCAGCTCTCTGGTAGATAATCTTGTTAATCACTAATTATAACCACTAGAACCTGTGTCTCTCCATTATTTACCCATTGCTATCAGTCTTATAGTTTTACTTCACAAAACTGGCCTTTTTGCTGACATCCAGACAATCATAAAAGCTCTTATTTTTAAGATTTTTCTACTTTACTTTCTTTGCAACTAATATTTTCATCCTTCAAAGGGTACCAACCTTAATATAGGTCATTCCCACCAATTATCCTTCAGAGAAAAATCCCTTCTCTAATATAAAAATGCACAATTCTATTCTTTATTCTTACATCCTTTTAAAATTTTTCATTACAAACTATTAGATTTCCATACTAAATTATGTTTATGTATTTGGAATTTCTTCATTTCTCCCTTAAATTTATGTTTAAAAAATTGAGGCTAAGTCCATTCTTTGTTTTATTGCTATCTCCATCACTTTTGGGAAAGAAAAACAGGCTTCATAGTAAGTACTTAATAAGCATATACTAAACAGGTAAATATTAAGGTTTCGAGATATATTTGGTTAAAAAAAATCCAAAATGGATGCTTCTAATTTTCAGATGCAAAACATAGTTTTACCAGATTATCAGGCTAGAAAATCTAGATAAAATTAAATATACATTTAATTAAAAATAAATATACACAGTATAACTCAAATGTTTATGAGATACACCTAACTGAAAAATAAATAAACAATAACAAGAGAAGATATGGGCAGCTAGTATTTAAGAAAGAATTAAGGTACAGAATTCTTTGGGGGGTAACATTTACTTGGAGGAGAAACACTTTCTAAGCTATAGGATTCCAGCCAAGAAGACAGGTAGCTGAAAATCAAACACTAAACTAGCCTAGAAGAAAGAAGCAGCAAAACAGAGACGTCAAGTGGAGCCTGCTGACTAACACACTGAAAAGTTGGATAGACTTGTGGACAGGTTCCTGGAGCCCTGATAAAGGGCATCCAGGGGAAAATGTAGAAACAAACATTCCAGCCTGTGAAGGGAGACCGATGATGGATGATCACCAGTGTGGGCGAGGCAACAGCCAGAAACAGACCTGAGCAGCAAGTGTTGAGTCTTCCTTCAAATAAGCTCAGTACTGGCCTGGAGCAGAGGATTTGTGATGATTCTAAGTGTCTACAGTTCCCAGTAGAAAATATTATGTGCATATGCCAACATAGCATATAAATAACGTCATGGAGAACTTTAAAATATCTCTAATTTGAATAACCAGAAACTGATTGTCAGAAATATTTAAAACTTCAAAGGAAATAACAAAGAAGAAAAGGGAAAAAATACAATTGGATTTGAGCTACACAAGACCCAATCATTCCAAGTTTAGAAGCATCTGTCAATATGTTTGTAGACAATAAAAAAAAAACAGTCATTCTGAAGAAGATATTAACCTGTACAACTGATTAAATGAAGGTTGAAAATAAGAGCCTTCTAAATGAAAATCAAGAATACAAAGGTAGGTTTTGTAACAGGTTAAATCCTTTGGAACACAAGCAATTACAGAAAGTCCACCTGGTAGACTATTTTGGGGCCCCGTCGATGGGATAAATGGTCTTAAGTCAGAATAAAGTAACAAATGAGAACACTCCAGGCGTTAACATGTCTGTAAATGGATCACAAATAAGGCCTGGCACAGATGATGATGGGACAGAATAAAACCAATGTAATTATCCAGAATCAAACAATTGTACTACAACTACTAACTATATAAAAATAAAAACACATAATGCACCTCAGCATAAATAATGTGTTTCAATTCAGAATTCAAAACAAAGCATCAAAAACGAAAAGAGAAAATGTTAGGTTGCACACCTTCCAGACACTTTTGTGTTAAGGGGGCAAGACGATGCAGCTTTGAGAAGACTTAGCCATGCCATCCCTGCAGCGTTTCTTTCTCCAGACAGAGGATTAATACTTGTTTTGTCTCTGTATGTCCTCTTGCCTCATGCAGGTTCAGACAAGCATAGTTCTCTTGCTGTCCAGGCTAAGGCAACCTCTATCTATACATTCAACTTTCTTATCTAGTATCTTCCTGATGCTCCCTCACCCCTACCCAGAGCCTCACTATTAGCAAAAGGATAAGCCTTGTGGTGTGGAACATTCCTGCTTTCCCAGAAACCTTAAGAACAAGGAACTTATTTTGTCCTGTGGATCTGAAGTCTCTCCATTTAGAGCCCTGTCCTGCTGTCTGTGGCATGATGCTAAAATCTCTGAACAAAGCTCCTGCCTTCAGGATAATTAATCACAGCACCTATCTTTCAGGCCTGCTGAAATCATTCCAAGTTTTATATAATAGAAATATGAATAATTTTCAAAACATTTTAAAAGGATTCACCCAGACCATCCATATGTCAAAGGTCTAAATGCATGAGACGGTCTTTAATCAGAAGGAAAATGATCTCATAAAGACTGTTATCAGGATACAGGGGGGGAAAGAGTAAAGAAAATCAAAAGAGATTCAGCCAACATAAAATCCATACCAACTTTTACTTCATTTATAATACATAATATTTAACACAGAGAGCTGGGTATAGGCTGCAAAATTATAATTTTAGAATTTAGGACACTGAAACAAGAGGCTTGACATGAATTCAAGGATATTCTTGGTTATACAGTGAGTTTGAGGCCAGAGTAGTCTATAGTGTGAATCTCTGATGTGGGAGTGTCATATATCAATCTGTTGATTTCATTGGCTCTAAGCAATAAAGAAACTGCTAGGCCCATTGGATAGGCCCACCCTTAGGTGGGTGGAGTAAACAGAACAGAATGCCGGGAGGAAGAGGAAGTGAGGTCAGACTCCACAGCTCTCCTCTCCGGAGCAGACGCAAGAGAGACGCCATGCTACCTGCTCCAGGGAAGACGCACGCTATGAAGCTCCGACCCACGATGGACTTAGGCTTAGAATCTTCCCGGTAAGCGCACCTAGGGGCGCTACACAGATGATTAGAAATGGGCCAGAGCAGTGTTTGAAAGAATACAGTGTCCGTGTAATTATTTGGGGCATAAGCTAGCCGAGCCAGGCGGCTGGGGTGTTTGGGGATGCAACCCCGCCGCCGCTCCATATTACTACAAATGACGCCCAGACGTGTGGCTAACTGAGTCCACAGAAAGCCTGAGAAAGCTTGGGAAAGAGTAAAGCATGTTTTCTTGATTGTGACAATTTCTCTGGTCTACTCTGCTTGCTAGAGGCAAGCAAGCGCCTCATCTAAGAGAGGCTTCCTGACTCAGCTTTAGCTGCAAAGCCTGCAGCTCATTAAGAGGTCCTGCCACAAAACACTTAAACAGTGTTGATGAAAAGCTGAACACATTCTTTTCGGTTTTCAGCCGTAGCAGGAAAAAAAGCTGTGCCATTTAAAAATGCCGGCTTTCTGGGCCATCCTGCCAGGGCAAACTCTGACTGTTTGAGGCAGGAGGGCCGGCTACTGAGAGAGGACTTGAGTGTTGTCTGTTGTAGCTCTCTGGCTGGCAGGGACTTGAAACGCCGGTTGTGGCTATAAACAGGGCTGCAGCCTGTATATCCGTCACGAGGCTGGAAAGCTAAGGAATGGACTGGATCTAGCTGGCAAAGCCACGCCTTTAGTCCTACTGATATTGCTCAGCAATTTAAAGGCTCATGTGGTCAGAAAAAGAGAGATATACAGTTAAAGAGAGATTCAAAGACAGAGAAAATTTCTGAATGGTTTAAAGTGTGTTAAAAATATATGCAGACTAAAAGTTAAAATTCTTAAAGCAAACTTCTGTGACTTCAAGGTGTGGTAGCACACGCCTTTAATCCCAGTGCTTAGAAGGCAGAGATAAACAGATCTCTGTGAGTTCAAGGTGTAGTAGCACACGCCTTTAATCCCAATGCCTGGGAGGCAGAGACAGGCGGATCTCTGAGAGTTCAAAGACAGCCTGGCCTACAGAGTTATTCCAGGTCAAAGATATACGCTAAAAAGCAAAAAGTTAACCTAGAAATGTCACAGCTTAGATTCTTAAGCGCCTAGTGATTTAAAGGCGCAAATCAAAAGTGCTCCTGGATAGTAAAAAATTGCAGATTCACAATAGGACAGATTCAGACCACTAAATGAGTCACACTGTTGGATGAATGTACGTAGGCTTGGGAGAGAGAAGAAAAAGAATATAGAGAATAAAGTTAATGGTTTAAAAAAAAAAAGGTAAAGTCTTTAAAGAGACAGAGTACAGATAGTTATAGATATAAATAAAAATAAGCCGCGTAAAGATGGAAAATTCACAGAGAGTCTGGATTATGTACATTGTGTTTTCTTTAAAATTTTTGACTGTAAAGGAGCTAAGTACAGACAGACATTTCATTATATGGACTGCCAAGTGGAACCAGAATGGATATAAGGGTATTACGATTTCAGAATTTGGGTCTAAGGATATGATGCTTTGGAGAGAGTCTTCTTTTGTTTTCACAGAGGATGAGACTCTATGGATTTCTTCTATTCCGATTTGGTATGATGGACCACGTCCTCCTGAAGGGTTGCTGTGAACATCTTCAGAAAATTGCCTTGCTCAACTGCCAACTGAGATAAACCTGGCACACAGGTTACACCCTAAAATCATTAACGACGCCCCCATTCAGCAGGAAGCAGTTTGGAGAGAAAAACTGCGCCCATGTTCCCAAATATGGTTTATAAACGTTCTTTTACATTTAAAGGGGGATATGATATAGATATGAATAATTTGCATTAGTATAGATTTTGCTTTATTTATAGAGATTTAAGGTCAATTTTGTTATATGTATAAATGTTTCTGATGTAACTTTTACTTGATAACTGTTTCGTTATATGTAATTTTGCTATGTTAAAGGTAAAGCCTTCCTTTTTTTGTTTAAACAGAAAAAGGGGAAGTGATGTGGGAGTGTCATATATCAATCTGTTGATTTCATTGGCTCTAAGCAATAAAGAAACTGCTAGGCCCATTGGATAGGCCCACCCTTAGGTGGGTGGAGTAAACAGAACAGAATGCCGGGAGGAAGAGGAAGTGAGGTCAGACTCCACAGCTCTCCTCTCCGGAGCAGACGCAAGAGAGACGCCATGCTACCTGCTCCAGGGAAGACGCACGCTATGAAGCTCCGACCCACGATGGACTTAGGCTTAGAATCTTCCCGGTAAGCGCACCTAGGGGCGCTACACAGATGATTAGAAATGGGCCAGAGCAGTGTTTGAAAGAATACAGTGTCCGTGTAATTATTTGGGGCATAAGCTAGCCGAGCCAGGCGGCTGGGGTGTTTGGGGATGCAACCCCGCCGCCGCTCCATATTACTACAAATCTCTGTCTAAAAACAAACAAACAAGAAGACTAAAAAACAGATCAATAAAATAATAAGTAGTAGGAATTTAACTGGAGTTAGTGTATATATTATGAAATATTTTAATTGTTTCAGATCCATAAATTATACATACTCATTGTAACTTCCAGGCTAAGCCACATTAACTAACTAGAAACGCATATCATTAAAAATCTTCTAAGACAAATTTAGAAGTGAAAAGTCACACGATATTATCTAATTGTCTCTACAAACAAGGATCCTTTACATTGCTCTACTTGTATCTTGTCAGTTTGTGTGTTGCCAAAAATATGTGGTACACAATGAAGTACTACATAGTAGGAAAAAATAATGAAATCTTGAATTTTGCACGCAAATGGATGGAGCTAGAAAACATCATATTGAGTGAAGTAATTCAGACCTAGAAAGACAATTATCACATGTACTCACTTATAAGTGATTTTTAAACATAAATCAAAGAAAACCAGCCCACAAATCAAAATCCCAGAAAACCTAGACAACAATGAGGACCCTATGAGAGACATACATAGATCTAATCTACATGGGAAGTAGAAAAAGACAAGCTCTGTTGAGTAAATTGGGAGCATGGGGACCATGGGAGAGGGTTGGAGAGAAGGGGAGAGGCAGGGAGGGGAACAGAGAAAATTGTAGAGCTCAATACAAATCAATAGAGGAGAGGACGGTGATTCTGCTTGCTGTTTATTCTAATGAAACATTTGGGTTTGTACTATGTCAAATTGTCAAAACTATAGGAGAAGAAAACAATATTAAAACCCATGAAAAGCAGGTGTCAAGACACATATAAGGCAAACCCACTACTTGGGCAAAATGTTTAGTAGAAACCCCAAAGGCCCTTAAAGGCATGGGGTCATGCATTTTGAGCTCTGAAGATAAATAATTGTCACAAAGATTTTTATACCAAATAAGTTTATTATTCAGAAATGAAGTAGAAATTAGGACATTAAGAATGGCTATATATCATGAGAAACATCAAAAAGGATGGTTAATATGACTCTACACTAAGAAGATGAAGACAATCCCTCTCATGAATAATGTTTCAAAAGAAAACCTAGGTATAAATGAGAAACAGGAATGAAACCAGCATTAAAAATACAGTAAACTGTCAAATATAAGGAAGGACAAATAATATTTGCAACAACCAGAAGAACATGCACACAAAAATGCCGGAAGTAGATTGTTTTCAACAATGGCTTGGGATGTGATTTTTCTTCAATCTTCAGTTATAAGACATAGACTTGCTTAATGAATTAAACATAAGACCTGGCAATACTGTGCCTGCAAGAAACTCACTTTACCTACAAAGACACACAAATACTGGCCTGAAAAGATGGAATACAGCATTGCCAAAGACGAAATCTCAATGCAAACAGAAATAGGTATCCTTATATTAGACAAAACAAACTTCAAGACACAAATAGTAAGAAAAAAGAAGTGGGTCACTTGAGAAAAGGGGGTTACTAAAAACAGATACAGAGACAACTCCATTCCTGCCAGAATAGCTCCTGCCTCCAGGATCTACACTATAGCATGAGTAGTTTCCCTGTGACTTGATTACAGTTTGAACGCTACACCCTGAGGTGACTCACAGAAATTTATAAACCTAGACACTTTTAAAATACATTCCTGGAAACATCAGGAAGGCAAGCTATTACAGAAGAAAAGTAATTGCTACAGGCTATCTGGTGTCTTTCTTAGCTTCGGATGGTGGAAGCCAGAGACTTTCTTTAAGAGACAAGCAAACACAAACACTTAAGATTTTTAGATAGTCAAAAGGCTATGAGGTCAGAAATGGAGGTGGGTTTACAAAGGGACTAAAATCAGCTAATAATAATTAGAATTTTTGCAACCTTTTAATTCTTCATAAGCAGGTCAGTCATTGGCCTGGTAGTCTTTAACACAGTTCTCTTGATGCTTCAGTTCACAATGCACTGGGTAAGGAGTTATATTTGGAAGACGGGCATCAAGTTATACAACTGATACAAGGAGCCCCATGGTGCTATGGGCTTTACCATTGAATGAAAGGAGGATGAAATGTCTTATAGCATTGAAATAAAAACCGCTACCCCCCCCCTCCACATTTAATGACAATTTGACAATTCACTGATTAGTGAAGAAGTACCAAAGGCAAAATAGGTGATCTGAACAATAGCAAAATAAAACCTTGAGAGAATGAAATTGTTAGACTTTCAACTGGTTTAACTCCAAGCAACAGATGGCCACTTCAACTGAACAGAATCTAAATGAGTCTTACCATTTCTTAAGTATATGCTCAACTATGTTCATAGCAGCATTGTTTGTAATAGCCGGAACCTGGAAACAACCTAGATGCCCTTCAATGGAAGACTGGATGAAGAAAGTGTGGAATATATACATATTAGAGTACTACGCAGCAGTAAAAAACAATGACACCCTAACAACCAGTTCAAAACTTAAGATCTCAGATCTTAGAAAAAATGCAGGTATACCTGCCTAAACAAGGGAACTAGTTTGTTTCCTTTAGTAATTTCTTGGCAATATCCTTCTTCTAGTAAAAACATGATTCTGGAACAAAATCTGGAAAATACGGTCTACGGGCCAGTTTGGTCTGAGCTGGTTTGGGATGCATTTGCAATAAGGTAAAACTGTGCCTTCAAGTGATCTTCTAGGGTAATGCCTCTTTATTGTCCTTGCTTATGCATAATTGGGCAAGTATATGATTAAAATGAGAGTCATTACGAGAAGAAATATATACAGGGAACAAGGTGTTGTATAATCCAAGGCTTACAGTAAAAACAGAGAACCACAAAAATTATAACCATAGTAACTAAACTTCTCCTTCTCTTAGATCCCATAAAAGAAAACCCAAACAACAAGAATCAGACATTCAGGGCTCTTGAGGACCTTTCGCTCATGTTGCCCATTGCCAGCCTTTTTGTGTTTATGAAATTTACCTATCCTATTTTAGTTTACACACACACACACACACACACACACACACACACACACACACACACACACATGCACACACACACACACCTTATGACTCCCAGGAATCATAAGAGGGCATCACATAGTCAAGCATTGGAAGTACAGACAGTTGTAAGCAACCATGTGTGTATCAGGTCACCTGCAAGAGCAAAAGTTGTTTTTAATTGCTGAGTCATCTCCCCAACCATCTCATTGCCAGTCTTGACACTGTATTTCTGATTTGCTCTATCTCATTGTTTTGTATGAAATTCTGTGTGAGTTTTGATTTCATTCTTTACATGATTTTATTCTTCAGGAAGAACTTGGAAACACCCGGCCCATAGTTTAATCTCTGGTAACAATGTCATATAAGGACTCAGTGCAATTTTACAAAATAGATATAGGAATACTTAATTTTGATTGTATTTTCCCCTCCCTTAACTCATTCCAGATCATCCTCAACTTTTACCACCATCCAGATTCAAGTTATTTCTTGAAGAAACAACAAGGCTAAAATTCAAAACAAGAAACAAGGAAATACCTGCAAAAGAAAAAAAAATTGCCAACACAAAACAAAAGCCCATACAGAAGACGTGGAATCTATTTTGTGTTGAGTAACTACTCCGGAGCATGCAGCCTGCCATACAGTCCTGGTGATATACCCAATCTCTCTCTAAAAAAAAAAAATGATTTTCACCATCCCAGCCACTTTCAATTGAAAAAAGCTTCTTGATTAGAGAAAATGTTTTATATAGGATATTATCCTACACCATAATGCTAGCGAAAACAAGGTAACTGCCAGCAGACATATGTTGGTGAGGCAGATAGACAGTTGCTATCACCGTGGATGTGATATGTGCTATCATGGTGGATGGATATGATGTAGAGTACCTGACTCTATCCTGCATATTTTGAATATTTTCTATATAACCTATTTCCCATGCCTATTTAGTGTGACAGCTTTCCTGTGTGTGCAGAATGAGTTGGAAACGGGACTTATTTCAAACTTCCTGAAGGAGCTGTAAGAGCTTGGCTTATTTTCTTCCCTCAAGGCTTGCAACTAAACTCAGGCCATGATCTTGCTAATAGTCGTGATGCTTTTCTTTATGGAAATAATATAACACGATTTTACTAGAATTTAGGAGAGTATTAGGGCATTTCTTGACTAAGATTTTGAAGGTCTTTGTATTTTAATGAGTTTGTGCAGACCTTTGAAACTGTCATTTTTATAATGCTGATTACATTATTCTCTTTAATTTATAAAAAAGTTTGTAAAAATTTTCTTTTGTTTTCTTTCTTAGTATCAGTACTTTCTCTGTTTCCTAATAAAACTGCTTACATATATCAGTACGCAGTATCAACTTTTTATTAGTTTTTAAATAATTTGTTGCAGTTTTCGTTCCTTTGTTATGTCTTTCCCTCATTTTTGTATTTTAAATTTTCCGATCACTATATAATGCAGATATCTGTTTCTATCCTTTTATTTATGCTGTGTATTTTAATGGCTATATTTTAAATGTCAGGGTCAAAGAACCTTAGGAATTTAGGGATCTCATACTCTTTCATCATGACTCTTCCTTTTTGCTTTTGAAAATTTCTCTTGCAACATTACTACTTCATTCTTGTCCTACGAGACTGTTCTGCTGGAACATAGAGGTGATTTCTGAAATAAAGAATCTTTTTAATTGCCTTCATCATATAAAAGCTTTACATCACCCGTGCTTCTCCGGGTTTGTTGTGTTAGAAGCTGTAAAGTTGTCAGCTAATGTTGCTGGCACTGGGGTGGTTCTTGCTTATCATATTGAAATTTATCTTCTGCAGAGAGAATATGCTACACAGAGGATCTTTTTGGATAGTTGCTATACCAGACAACTTGGGGATATTCTACATTCCTGAGTTCTCTCTGTGTCCTGTACATCTTCAGGAATGTCTGCTGTTTTAGCTCTTCTTAGAATCATGTTCTTTGAGATTTTGCTGGTTTCCCTTTTCTTGTTTTATTGATTTATATTAAACTCTACATTTTTTTCTCTGCTCCCCTTTCTGCTTTTCCTGCCTTCAACCCTCCCCCAAGGACCCCATGCTCCCAATTTGCTCAGGAGATCTTGTCTTTTTCTACTTCCCATGTAGATTAGATCCATGTATGTCTCTCTTAGTGTCCTCACTGTTGTCTAAATTCTCTGGGATTGTGATTTCTAGGCTGGTTTTCTTTGCTTTATGTTTAAAAAACATTTAGGAGTGAGTAATATGATACTTGTCTTTCGAGGTCTGGGTTACCTCACTCAAAATAATGTTTCTAGCTCCATCCATTTGCCTACAAAATTCAAGATGTCGTTATTTTTTTCTGCTGTGTAGTACTCCATTGATTTTCTTACATTTTCTTATCCATTCTTTGGTCGAGGGGCATTTAGGTTGTTTCCAAGTTCTGGCTATGACAATCAATGCTGATGATATGATAGTTTACAGAATTGATCCCCAAAATTCTGCCAAGTAACTTCTACAACTCAGAAACACTTTCAGTAATGTAGCAGCATACAAGATTAACTCAAAAAAATCAGTAGCCCTCCTGTACACAGATGACAAAAGGACTGGGAAAGAAATCAGAGAAACAACACCTTTCACAATAGCCACAAATAGCTCAGTGTAACTCTAATCAAACAAATGAAATACTTGTGGTTTATTTTTTCATTTATTAAATGTAGATTTGCTTTCTGATACTTTATTTAAATTTATTATTTTTAAAAAAAAACATAAAATGCCCTGTACAATCCTTTATTCTATTTCTTCTTCTCATCCATTGTCAACTAAAAATGCTTATTGCTTAAGTTTAATTTATTGGTTCAGATTAATTTGATACTGTGAGTATGAACTCTTCTTCTGTAATGTAATGACTCATAAGTGGAAAGGTTGTTGCTAGATGAATTGAGTCTATTAATTTATGACTATAACATAATAATTCATCCATCTAACTTTTCATGCTTGACAGATGGATTATGAATCATTCTCACTTTGATGTTTAATGTGTTATCATTTTTCATTGAATAATAAATGATGTATAATCACACTTCTTATTAATTGCCTACAATTGTCTAATTTACTTCTTCTGAGCACTTGAGAAACTCTGAAAAATGAAAAATCATTATTCAGAATAATAATGCATATATACATAATTCATTATTAATTTGCAATTTTTCCATTTCTCCTTTTTTCTTAATAGATGCTATTTTGAGTGAACAAACCTGAGAGCTTTCTGGCTCCTTGTGGTTTTATATAGATTTCAGTTCTCACATGCTCTCTATCACATCCACATGGACTCTTGTCCCCTCTCTCTACATACAACAGTAGAACCTTTGCTCCTTACTAAGAGAGTTTGATGTGCTCACAAAGTTATAAAACCTCTTGCATGTCTTTATATTTGTATCCACAAACACGGGCAGATTTTACCAAAATTTCACCCAAGCATAACTTCTCTGATGAACATTGGTTGTAAAATGGCAATGTCTGCATACAAAGACTGTAGTATACAGCAGTCATGCTTATAATTGCAGCTATAGTAGTCACAGTTACTTCCTTTCTGCAAAAAAGTGAAGAGTATCTAGGTCTCAAAGAACTGAGATGCAACAAAAAATCAGATGAGGGTGGGGGGTATTAGAGATAAAGAGTAACAAACTTGGATGAGCAAGGCATCTTCCAGTTCATAATTCTGGCAACAGAAAGGCAACAGCTGGGAGCCATTGGTGAATGACAAGTTTGTTAAAGATGAAATTAAACAATGGTTTTACATAATTCCATTCCAGAGTATTTGCTTACATTACTTCTTCTACTTTAAAAATATCAATTTATCTATTACCATAACATTAGCCATTGCAAGATCTTTGGTGTATCAAATCCTTTAGAAATCATTTCTAGAATTTACCATTCCATTCTGTTCCTTAATAAACCTTCACTGTGTTGATTTTTTTTATGTGCAGTTTTCTGGATTACACTTGTATTGGCAGAACCATAAATTTCCTTTCTTTGTGTTTTTCTCGGGGCCCTTCATAAACATTTTAGTATGAATCATTATAACTAGCATTCCTTAAAATTTTATTACATACCAGGAAATAAGGGAAATTTAGCTGAACATAATAAAAAGATAAGGTGAAAGAACTTTTATTTTGTAAAATGGATAATAAAAATTAAATACTTGAATAGCTGCCAGAAGTTCCTAGTTAGGCTGACATGGATACATCAATGATGTTTATGTAAACTAACAGACAAGCTGTATTTGATGGAAGGCATTCTGATCCCTGTTCTGCTATACTGACTGAATCAGTTCACATGCATATGTCACCAGCATCTAGATATTTATGTTTATCAGCTGTCTGCCACCCAATCCAAACCTTTCATTAAGAACGTTACATCACAAAAAGGATCAGTAATTTAATTAAAATGACCTTGTCATCCTGTACCAAAGAGAGTGAGAAAGATGAACCGAAGAGGTGAATAAATATGTGTGATTGAATGGGGCTTAGTTTGTAGAAGTAAACTTACATAAATCAGCAGAATCAAATAGGGATAGTAGTCTAAACACTTTTGTTCATTAATTAATTAATCCAAGCACTATTTTATGTCCATAAATTCTGCATTTCTGTAGTATCTAGTGTGTTTTCTGTATGTGTAACAAAGTTGCTCTTTTCCCTCAAAACTGAATAGTATTGATTTTCCACATTCTTAGTCTTGGAGTGGACTGGGCTAGTGTGGTGTACATGCAGGTAATTTCCATGTGATTTGACCAGTTCCATAAATGTATGTCCACAAACAAGGAAAAATAAAGAAAATATTTCATAAAATTATCGTTGTTTTGCTTTTGACATGTTGTCAATATAGATAGGCGTTTTATGGTATAACATCATGTCCATTCACAAGTCAGAATTCCACATTATCTATGTGATGGCCTTGATTTATAGAAATAATGGTTTTGTACAACAGATTGCATTGCAAACAAATTAGTACCTTATTAGGAATCTATTTTTATGTCAAATATATCTATGCTTACAATAGATAAAAAGATTAATAAAGTATATCATTGTGTAAAAGAAAGATCCTGTTTGAGTAACAGGTATAATCAATTATACAGCATATAACACATTTTTTATTGTAAATCAAAAAATCAAATAGGGAATATTCCAATATTTATGTTTAGATGTTCTCCTTTCATTTTGACGAGAAAGACAATTATTTCTCCAGACACATGTTGTTGGTTAGGTTTGCAGTATAATTCATAAATTTCAAATTGCTTCATACTGTGCAAGGCTTACAACCAGCTCAATGTTTGTTGGTAACCCTAATGTTATGAATGACATTATTGCACTCTTGGGGTTGTCTTACTGGTCACCTCTATGATTCCTGTGTTTTCTGTGTTTTATAGATGGGTAGGCCTATTGATTATTTTCCTCTTTTGGCAGCTGCATAGCAACATTAGGTATACTGTTCTCCACAGAGGACACTACCAGATCAGTACCAGATCAGTTCTTTAAAGAACAGTGTCAAAAGTGTGTGCATTGTCAACAACAGAATTTTTCCTCCAAGGCAAGGCAAATAACCTGAATTATTTTCAATGTCTCTTGGTCTGATCAACAATTCAAAGAGATATTTCTCATAACTAACTGTGGAAGTTTTGCTAGATAACCTATTGTTCTTTGAGGGAAAATTACTACCCCATGTGCCGTAGAGCCTGCACACATATGCACACATCCACACACACTTACACACACATATACATATTCATACTTAAGTATTTTAAGTAAATATAAATTTTTCAAGTATCTTTTTTTTTTTTTTTGGTTTTTCGAGACAGGGTTTCTCTGTGGCTTTGGAGCCTGTCCTGGAACTAGCTCTGTAGACCAGGCTGGTCTCGAACTCACAGAGATCCGCCTGCCTCTGCCTCCCGAGTGCTGGGATTAAAGGCGTGTGCCACCATCGCCCGGCCTTCAAGTATCTTTAGTGTTATTTATCCCTCTTCTTTCTCCGTTCCTTGGTCCTACTCACCTTTGCTCCTTCCAGTTGTCCATCTCCAGTTTTGCCATCTCCCTCTTCATAGAATATGTATCTAAAAGTATTGCTTCCCACTATCTAATGGTTCTTATTTACTTACCTGGTTTCTTGGCTTTCCTCAGGTTATATATTCACATCTAAGAATTTGGAGCTATCATTCACAAATTAGAAAGGACATTTGGCATTTGTCTTTTGGGGGCTGGGGTACCTACTCAATATAATATTTTCTATTTCCATTCATTTACCTTCAAAATTTATTTTATTTTTAAAGCTGCATATAATTTCATTGTGTATTTGCACCATATTTCGTTACCCATCCATCAACCTGAAGACGTTTAAGCTGTTTTCATTTCCTAGCTCTTGTGAATAGAGTGTCAATGAATAAAGCTGGGCAAATATTTATAGACAAGGATTTCAAGTCCTTCGAGCCTATGCCCCAGGAGGGGTACAACTTGGCCTTATGGCAGACATAATTTTAATTTTTAACTTATCCACATTGATTTCCACAGTGACTATATTGATCAGAGTGGCAATCATCAAGCAAACAAGTAACTGTTAATTTTAGTGAGTATTTGAGGAACTGGGAACCCTCACTCACTTGTGGTTGGATCGCAACATGGATTAAAAACTGGTATATTGACATTTTAAAATGTTTTATTATCCTCTGTACAGTATCGTTTTATTTTGAGGTAAGGACCAATGCATAGTTGTCTTCACTGAAACTAGTCAGGTATAGAGGGAAGAACAGACACGCCTTTCTCCCTCTTCTCAATTTAGAACTACAGTCTATTGTATGAATCACCCTGTCTCCACAGATCTTCAACAGTTTTACTTTTGTTGTAACAAATGAGAGTGACCAGACAAACCATCTAAAACACATTTTTATAATTATTTAATAAGCAAAAATTTTACAGCAATAATATATCTGAAAGACTCTCAGATATTATCTATGATTCATGTTTGTAATCCAAGCAGTTTGGGAGATTGAGGCAAGAGAAATGTAGGTTGTATAGGCCTGACAGAAAACAAAAACATAAACAGATGTCTAGGTAAACAAATTCTAAAAAAACAATACAACACTGCCTGTCAAGGACCTGGGAATGCAAATTCAGACCAAACCCACACTAGAATAGATGAAACAACACACACCAAGACAGAAATAAACAACTGGAGTTTGTATTGAACAAGTGTATTGCAGGCCTTATTTATTTTCTCTTTCTTTTTGTAAAGGAGGTATTTGAGAAGACGATATTCAAATAAACAACATAGTGTAACATTGATTAGTCAGAGGGGAGAAAGGATCTGAATCGCCTTAGGTGGAACTAGACTGGAACATTTTTCAGAGCAGAATGAATATTCAGCCCTCAGTTATAAATGCAACAGTTATAAAGAGATGGAAAACATTTAAGTAGATGCCCAAGGCATAAAACACACTGCATATTAGCCAGTGAGGGAAAACAAATACAATGCTATTAATTATCTATTCCTTTTAACATTAGTTATTCCCACATTAAAAGGAGATGAAGAATTCAGCAGAACACTCCCATTAACACAAAAGAAAATTCTGGCGATGCATCGAGAATGTGATGAAAATTAAAGAAAAAGAAAACATGTACAATCTGTCCTCATTATTGTTATGCATTAATTCTTTGTTCAATTACATTGGCAAAGGAGACTTTCAAGAGCCAAGCAGATTAATGCTTCTAAAAGTTTAAGCTCCTTTATCTTCAAAACACAGAATCATCTGCTCTGCCTCCATCTGGTCCCCTGTTCTGTGTCTTATTTATTTGAAGTTGCCTTATGAATTCAGCCCTCAGCTAATTCAATGTGAAGCAGTTCTTTGGGAAAACATTTGCTAGTGCCAGCTCACTCAAGAGGCTAACACACTCAGTTCTCTTGAACCCTCATGCTTTCTGTCCCTTGTATACAAGGATTTGCGAGGGCAGCCTCAGCTCCCCTTCAAGTGGTTTGATTTGTACATCCCTTGACGTTTCTCTCACGAAACCAACCATTTGCCTTTCTCTCCAAGCTTCCATTTCCCGCTGTACTTATTTATTTTTTTTTTGAATGTCCATGAATGTCCAACATCAAGTCCTAAATTTTAAAATCAGCTCATTGTAAGTCATTGATTATCCAGATGTAAAACTTTACAATGACACATTAATATTGTAGTGAATTGGCAAGTTGATGCCATGAAAAGTCTGCTTCATAAACTTGGAATAGAGTATCACTTTGTACATTCATAAGGATCCCCTCAAAGTATTTTTTAAACACAATATCAACATAAAATTGCTTTTAGCCAAATATATGAATGAAACCTAAAAGAATAGATAAGTCATTCAGATGTTAATACACTAAACAGATATATTTTAACTTGTCTTAAATATGTCTGAATAAATATTTCAGGAAACAAATATCTGATGTTTTATGATGACACTTTTAGAAGCCTTTCCAGTAAAGCTAATGGTTACTTTACACGGATAAAGCAAATACGAGAATCTTTTAGATATATAATAAGTTATACTTAAATCTTTCTTACATTAAGTCAATATAAATTCATATTTATGCCTTTTTGTAGGTATACTTGTCATCTTATACAAAGCACACTCTAAATTCTCTTTTTTATTTTAAAAGTTATTTAAAAATAGATTTTTATTTTACTTTTATTTATTACTTATGAAAATACTTTAAGTTTAGAATATTTTTTAGAGGCAGAAACTTTTTGAAACACTGCCTCAAATAAATTTTGTTGCATTGCTAGAAAATCATCAAATATATACAGTTCTCAGTAAAATGATACAAAGTCACAGGGCAATTCAAAGCTAGATCAAAATACCACTTATCCCCACTGGAATAGCCATCCTTAAAAAACAATAAAAGAGAAGCAAAATAAACTTTAGTAAGAGTGGAGAAAGATTGTCTTTAGGGGACAAGGTCCCAAAAGGTCGAGACAATTTTCAAAGGTAATCTTTCTTCCATGAGATTCAAAATTTATATACTACCCTCTCTTTGCATCACTCTTAAAATTTTCTATTATGGGAAACTTCTACATTTTGTATTTTTGTTTACTTCAGAAAATATAAAGGCTTATGTGATAATATACCATTTTATTTTAAAACTAAATCTGTTTCCATCTATTCAGATCATCTAGAAAACATGTTTTAACCCACAGGAGTGTTGCTCAGAGTCTGTTTCAAGTATGACAAACTTATTGCTGTGGCAAATACATTTCTTTATGAATCTTATTTCTTTGTTTTAATTCTTGTGCTTAAGAAGTTGTTTCTATTGCTCACATAGAAAAATATTAACTTAGAATATAATCCATTTGGTATTAGACAATCATTTTAGAGGTTCTCCTGAAACCATATGGGCTGATCACAATGCGTTTATAAATTTAGGAACACACACATTTATGCACATATTTACGCATGGATATATACATGGATATTCATATATATAATATTATTTTAATTCTGGGTTATTTTAGTTAATTTGAGTTTTTTACATAAACAAAATTATTTAAAATATCTGTTCTTATGCTACTTAAATTTTACTATGTTTTTTGCCATTTTATTGTTGGTAGACAGGGTATTATCAGTTTTAAAAAGTGATATTTGATGTCAATAAAATATAGAATTTAATTAGTGAATACCATATTTAATCCCAGAGGATATGTTTACCAGGTTTTATCATTTGCTTTACATTTGCAACCCATCAATGAGAAAATAGCATGATGTAGATATTTTGTTTTAATGAGTATCTAACTTATTATGAAATGAAAATTCAGGAGAGCAGGAATAATAATATTTCAGGAGATATAATTCAAACATATATTAAATAGATATTTGACCCATTGGAATATATAATTTGCTAATTGACTTCAGATAATACATTTAACATTTCTCTAGTACTAAAGAAAGGAAAATCAAGCCACAACAAGACCCAACCATACTCTTGTTGAAACAGACATAATAGAAAATACTAAGAATATCAAAAGCTTTTTGGGTTGAAAGAAATAGAATTAAAACATACTTCTTTTGATGAACTGACACTTGGGAAGTCATGATCAGATACTATACTGGTAAATGGCAGACCAAAGTAACAATTTGACTGAAGTCTCTCTTGGTGAAACAATGAGTTGATTTGTTTTACTTACAGTAGCAAAAATAAGGGGTTACTCAGAGTACTGAGGGTAACCCCAAAATAGCCACATCAAAAAATACCCCATTCCAGGAAAGATGTCAATATCTCCATAGCTTCATAGATGGGCACACTATTTAGTTAAATGAATACCCTGTATTTATTTTAGTATCTTTGGAGACTAACACAAACTTGCATCATAATTTTAGGCTATTTGGAAAAGGGTGCTAGAAGATCTGGCTGAAATTTTAGGGAGGGTTCTAATGATCATAATTATTTCTTGTTTCTCTGAGAGAAGGCTAACAGGCCTAATTTTCAAGGTCTCTTGTGGGTACCCACAGCTTCCTCAGTACTCTTATCTTGTTCCATAGGTTTGACAGGCTCCAAGCAAATGTTATTGATTATCCTTCATTATGGGTCACATCTGAAGGGGTATCAAGCTTAGTAACCAACTTCTACCCCCTAGGAAGAAAAGTACACACTCTGGAAGTGTAATTACCTACCCTTAGGACACGTTCAGTTATTTTTCCTTGCATGGCACTCTATTCATATGTATCTGCTAATGTGCCTTGGTGCCACCAGGAGCCAAAGTATAATTATCCCCAGAATTCCCCCAAGCTCAATTTTTTTCTATGTAAGTGAGAGACCAAAAAGACTTTCAATTCAATAAGAAATATCTGGTCAACCATACATAGCTCTCTTACAAACAACATTAGCCCCTCTCCTCTGTTAGGGGAGCAGCTATTAAGGTTTCCACCATGTAAGATGTAATTCCTGCATAGAAGTTGATACAGTGGGGCTCATTAGTAGCTCCTTGTAGTCCACCTCATTGATGACTTGTCCTTTGTCTTTCAAAGCAATCCATTTATTACTTTCTGTCAATGTTTACTTTGGAACCCATAGCTCAAAATATATCTTGCCATGTTTTTATTTTTTTGTCACTGTATCACAAACCTGTATCTGCACTGTGTCTTCTCATTCACTCCTTAATTCAACTTATCTAACAGATAAGATCCTGACAAGGAGGATGCTTGTCATTGTTTGATCATTCCTGTCTTATGTGAGCAAATCTTTCTGAGCTAACATCTGAGCCTCAGTTGCATGTCTTATCATTCATGGCAGGGTAATGCAACTGCTACTGAATCTTACTTAAAAAACTCTTATTCCAAATATGTAATTTTCAAAGACCACAACAGCATGTTTCTTGGTACATTAGTCATTTGTAAATTGTCTCTGTGCTTCCTTAACTTACCATATCTGCCAAGGATATGTGTCACTCCACGCACAGAAGAAAGATTCCACACACCCCAAATGCCACAAGGAAAGAAAAATTCTATAGGGATTATGCCCATGGACACCCAGCCTCAGCAGCTCATCTATGGTTATGTATGTCTGCTGTGGGACAATTATCTTCTACTCTGTAAAAATTTGTCACTTGTATTGCTTTCATAAAACACTGATTGGCCAGTACCAGGCAGGAAGTTTAGGCAGCGTGACCAGGCAGGAATATAGGTGGGGCAACCAGAACAGGAGAATTCTGAGAAGAGGAAAAGCTGAATCTGAAGACATCACCCAGATGCAGAGGAAGCCAGATGAAAATGCCTCACTGATAAAGAAATCAAGCCACATGACTAACAAAGACAAGAAATGTGGGTTAATATAAGATGTAAGAATTTGTTAATAAGAATGCCTGAGCTACTAAGCCAACCAGTTTATAATTAATGTAGACTTCTGTGTGTTTCTTTGGGACTGAACAACTGTGGGACTGGGCAGGCCAGAAACCTTTGTCAACAAATGGCACCAATGTGGACAACTAAATCCACTTAAAACCTGAGTTTGGTAAGTAATTCTAAACACAAAAGAAAAGAGTTAAGCATGGCTTCTTGGCATCAGCATTTTCTCCGGTGGGCTCTGTTTACAAGCTAATCTCATTTAAGAGAGCCTTTCAGACTCAGATTTAGATGCAAAAACCTTGCAACTCTTTTAAGAGGCTCTGCCACAAAACACTTAAATGGTGTTTATGAATAGCCAACAACATGCTTCTTGGTGGTAGCATGACTTTGAAACTCCACAGAGATGTGGCATAACCCGCTGATACCTCCACCATGAGTCTAGACTCTCAGAAAGCTAAGGAATGGGGTGGATCCAGCTGTCAAAGCCAGGGCTCTAATCCTAGCCATATTGCTTAGCAAATTGAAGACTCATGTGATCAGAAAAAGAGATACACAGTAAAGATAGAATCAGACTAAATAAAACCTCTAAACATCTTACACTGTGTTAAAAAAATGTATGTAGGCTTGGGAGAGAAAACAAAAAGGATAAAGTTCATCAGAGGGAGAGGGACAGGGAGAGAGAGAGAGAGAGAGAGAGAGAGAGAGAGAGAGAGAGAGAGAGAGAGAGAAGTTGAGTGTGTTGGCACACACCTTTTATCCCAGCACTTGGAAGGGAGAGGCAGGGAGATCTCTGTGAGTTCAAGAACAGCCTGCTCTAAAGAATGAGCTACAGGGCAGCAAAGATATACAGAGCAACCCTGTCTCATAAAAATCAAAAATCAAAAGAAAAGAAAGAGTTCAAATAGATGGAAAATACACAGAGAATATTTTTGTGTTGTCTTTGAATTGTATGACTGCTGAGGAAGGAGCAACAGCTGCTAAAAGATACTTGCTTATAAATGCTGCCAGATTAATCCAACACATGTATTTTGAAAATGTCTTGGCTTCAAAATTTAAGTCAAAAGAAATATTACTTTGGAGAAGAGGCTTTGCTTTTATTTCTGCAGGAAATGAGAATGTGTGGATTCATTATGGGTTAAAAAAATCAGGTTTCATCAAGGAAGATTCCCTGAAAAATCTCCAGTAGGAGCAGATGGCCCAGATGATGTAACATTTTAGAAGACCTGTTGGAGTTTCTGATAAGTTCTAAATCCAGAACAGTTTCAAGACTGCTGGCTAAGATGATCAAGCCTCACAGAATACTCCAGTCAGGACCTGAGCATAATTCTAAATTTATTTAGGTACCCATAAGATTATCAGCACTCCTACTCAGCAGAAAATAGCATGGAAAATTATGCCCACTTTTCCCAAAAATAAATTATGGATATTTATCTTTGTTTAGAGTGTTAAATGGTCAGGAAAAAAGCTTTAAAAAAGGAGATAGATTCAGGGTTTTTGTTTTGAAAAAAAAAAAAAGGATGGAGAGAAGTGCTGTGGGACAATTGTCTTATACCCTGTAAAGATTTGTTGCTTGTATTGCTTTAATAAAATGCTGATTGTCCAGTAGCCAGGCAGGAAGTATAGGCGGAGTGACCAGGTAGGAATTAGAGGCAGGGCAATAAGAACAGGAGAATTCTTGGAAGAGGAGAAGTTGAGTCTGCAGTTGTAATACAGATGCAGAGGAAGCAAGATGAAAATGGTTAGCTGATAAAAAGTACCAAACCAAGTGGCTGACACAGAGAAGAATTGAGGGTTAATGTAGGATGTAAGAGTTAATAAGAAGCCTGAGATAACTGGCCAACCAGTTTATGATTAATGTAGATCTCTGTGTGTTTCTTTGTGATTGAACGGCTGTGGGACCTAGCTCGACAGAAATCTCAGTCAACAATATAATCATGGCAGGTACTATGCCATTGCTTGTCTTTAACTCATATTTGATTTTGTATATTCTTGTTCAAAAGACATGATCATGTGTTTTTTGAACATGACCAAATGTCTACTCATTCCAGATAAGGCATCAGGGAATGATAAGTATAACTTACCAAGTATATTTGGGTGAATTAAACAGTTAATTTAGCTTACTTATGGGAAAATAGACCACACTTAACAATCACATCACTGAAAAGACTCACTCATTCATGGATAATTAATGACTTCCACATAACCATGTAGATGACATCTCTCCTTCAGTTAATTTTCTGTTCTTTGGGTCTATTTACTGTATCATCTTTAGATAACACACACAGTGGGGACAAATTTATGTATAGTTGTAAGGAAGTACAGGGGAGTAGCTATTTTAGGTGAGGGTCTAATGATTAACTAACCATTCTATTACAGAAAATCGATAGGACCAATCTAAAGGTTTTGGCGGGTAACCACAGCTGTTGAATAAGCTAATAACGGCTGTTATGCTCAAAACATAGAACTTCACAACTTCTGATTGAAATGTAATATGCTAAAGTTCTCTGGAAAATCCTTGGCCATTTCATGTAAAGTAAGCCAAATGTATGATTCGGCAATATAGTTACTTGGCATTAACTCTAGAGGAAGGAGAATTTATCCTTACCCCAAAATGTATCCATGAATATTCATGGTAGATCTGTTTACCATACCTACAAATAGAAAAGACATGCCAAGTTCTTTAAGAGCAAAAAGGTGAATGATGACACAGCACAGTGGAATTCTCTATAGTGATAAGCAGTGAACTACTGGAATATCCATTAATTGGCTTAATCTTGAAGGTATTAAACTAAAAGAGGTGAGAACATAATGAAAATATCATTTTTTAAATTATATACATGACGCTTTTGAAATCACAAATCTATTGGATAGAGAAACGAGATTGATAAAAATTGGTGGAAGGAATAACGTGACGAGGAGAAATGATAGGAGAAAGTATATATTTACAACAATGGAATGTTTCCCCATTTTAATCATGTCATCAATTATATACATTTATACATGAGCCAATATTCATAGAAACATCCTGTCTAATACAAAACTTATTTTCTATAATTTCAAAAGCATAAGAAGCGTGAGAAGTAAATCATCTTATTTTATTCAGTTTGCTTTATATTCATGCATTTTTCTTTTATATGTTTGTTTTCTCCTGTATGTTTAAGATCAGTATACAAACTACTGAGTTTCATCATGACATCCTTCTCATTCATACCCTTTGCCCGCTTCCCTCTCCAGGTAGTTTTCTTTATTGCTCACCCAGTTAATTACACTTGCTGCTGTGTTACTGCATGTATTCCTTTACCATCTCCATTTCTGTTTCCTTAACGTTTCCCCTCATCACTGCCTTCTAGTTCTGTGACCCACACGTTCTCAGATACAAATACAAACAATATACATAAACACAGATTTCACAGATGAGAGAAAAAAAATCTTTGTGTTTCTACTTCTGACATATTTATTTCACTTAACAAAATGAATGCCAGTTTGATTCCCTTTCCCAAGAATGTTATGATTTCATTTTTCTTTACATCTCATAAGACTCCATTGCATATGTACACAATGTTTTTATTCTTCACAATAGATATATAAGTCTGTTCCCACATTTACTTGAGTGAATATTTTTACATGCATTCACTTTCAGTCTTTGTATGTTGTTGCTGGAAAGATGAATTGCCTTACAGGCATTGAGTAGTTGGATGTTGCATTCTACTTTTCTATGCCAAGTCACATCTTTTCAATAGAGAACTAGTACCATGAAATTTATTTCTGGCTATTTTGAATAATCTATGTTCAGGTTTTGTTATAGGTGTGTGTGTGTGTGTGTGTGTGTGTGTGTGTGTGTGTGTGTGTGTGTGTGTGTAATGTGTACAGTTGAGTGAATATTGGTGCTGGCAGATATGAAGACCAGAGGTCCATGTGTGGTATCTTCTTCAGTCTCTACCTCATTTCCTAAAGCATTCTCTCACTAAATCCAGAGCTCAGAGATTCAGCCTGTCAGGCTGGCTGTAGAACTTCATTGATCCATTTTATTTGCCTTTCCAGTGTTGGGATTCAAGTTTATTGCCATAATACTTGACCCTTACATGGAAGCTGGGATTCATACTCAGGTCTTCATGCTTGCATAGCAAGCATTTTACTGATGGGCCCATCTTCTATGAACCTTTTTATGTTGAAGTGGTTTCAAATCTTATAACTTTGATTATTTGTTTAATACTTTTTAATTTACCCTTTTAGTGAAGTTCTTTTGTATTCTTTATATTTTCAAGCTCATGTTTGATAAACTTCATATTATGCATCTAGAATTAATTAATATTTTCTTTAATATAGTGGTTTTGTGCTCTTCTAAATCCTCAGTTTAGTCTCATATTGAAGGACATTGTTTCCATTTCATTTTTGAAGGAATTTTTTAAAAAGATCCTAAAATTGTGTGTGTGTGTGTGTGTGTGTGTGTGTGTGTGTGTGTGTGTGTGTGATTAATTCTAACTGGACTTTATAGTGCAACCTATACATGGCTTATTTGGTTGTGACTCATAGATTTCAGCACCATGTGAAAATGCTGTCTTAGAATCTATAGGGTAATGTGGGACCTAATTTCTCTGTAATTCCTGCAAAAATGTTGTCTGTCTGGTAGATATAGTTACTTTTGTAGACTTGTGATGTCAAAACCTATGGTGTCTTTGAAGGTGTAGTATCAAAAATCTTTGCTTTCTTTCTCTTTGATAATATATGAACATAAATATTGAGTACCTGAAATTCACCTTTTCCCAAAAGTTTCTTACTGGGGCCAGATTAGGGGACATGCTCAAAGCCTCAGAATATGAAGTTGTAATGACAACTGGGCTTCTTTCTCTTTTACCTGCATTCTTAGGAGTTGGGAGGCCACATCCCCTGACCCTGTGGAAGAACATTATGATCTATGGTGCAGTGTTTTCTTCCTAGTATTGTAACACCCAATATTCTAGATTTTGTCTCCTCTCAGTCTCCTCTTCAGCACTCTAGAATCTTTCTAGAAACTCAATCCTCAGCATATAACTACAAATATGTTTTCTTTTTCCTTCCATCTTTTAGAAAACAGGTAAGTGCTATGTGCCTCTAATCTGCTAGCATGGATTAATCTAAAGTATTTATCTTAATGGATCAGAGTTCCCAATCAATATTTATGTATAGGATTCTGGCAATGGCAAGTTTTCTGCCTCCTGATTTTTGTGACACTGTTATATATTTTATTTCTATAATATTACATGTATGATACATTCAGAGTACCCATATAATGCTTTAATTTTAATTTTTAATATTTAGTCAAAATATATTTTTATTTTTGCAATTCATTATCATTTCAAGAGAATTATTTTGTCCCTATGTAGATAGCATTGACTACTGCCTGTTTTTTCAACATTTCTTTCTGGTGCTCAGTGATTGATTCTATCTGATAATATTCTGACAATTCTAATTTTTTGCCTTGTCAACTGTGTTTTTGTTAGGTTCACAGTGCTTGGTTGACAGTTTTTCCTTTCCTCTCTTCAAAGAAAGAAATCCATTATTTGTATACTTTCTGAATAAAAGTCTGATTTCATGCTCTACACAAATTTTGTTTTACTTATTTTCAAGTTTTTTGATCCTCACCTGATAAATTTTGTGCTTCATTCTGTGATAATGATTCAGTGGTCATATAGGTTGGGCACATACCTTAGGAGCAGCATTTTGTGTTTGTGCTCATTCAAATTGTCTTTTCTTCAAAAAGTGAAGGTGATCATGACAAGAAATAACTCTATCTTGTCTCTTCTTGACAAAAGCTGAGAGTATCCATAGTGTTCCTGTCTGACATTCTAACCTTGCTCCATGACCTTCAGCTAAGCATGCCTAAGAATACATTTTCTGTTTTTTCTTGCTGAGCTACTTTTAAAATGCACATGATAACCAATGGGAATCTCCACCCAAGAGGGTCAGAGATAGGCCTAACTCCACATGCTTTCTTGTTTGAGGGTACTACTTCCAAATGAATCATAGCATTTTCTTCATGTTCTGCAGGTAATAACTCTTTCTTCATTCTGTTTTCTCATTGTGTAGATTTAATGTATGCACCCAGAGGAAAGACCATTGTGTCCATAACTTACCATGTCACAGCGTTACATGAACAGGCTTATGAACATATATTTTGTTTTAGATTCTTAGGAAATTTTTGTGCCATTTTCTAGGGAAATTCTTTTACCGCTCCCTCCTTATGATCTCATTCAGGATAACATAGTATGCAGACTTTAAACTGCCGACTGGTTCTTCAATACACTTGGAAATTGGTCTTCCTTCCTTTTTCCTTCCTCCCTTCCTTTTTTTCTTTGACATTCCTTTCTCCTAGTGATTAATTTTAATTTTTTATTCCAATGTTATTTCATCCCATATTTTCTTATGTGCTCTAACCTGGTGTTAATCTTACCCAATATATTAGTTCTCTTTCTTTTATTTTCTACATTTTTATTTACATTCTTAAAATAAATTCCTCATATTTCTTTTTTTTTTAATTGTTATTTTTTTATTGAAAAAAAATTTCCGCCTCCTCCCAGCCTCCCATTTTCCTCCCTCTCATCCCACTCCTCTCTCCCTCCCCCCACTCCTCTCCCCCTCCCTCTCCAGTCTGAAGAGCAGTCAGGGTTCCCTGCCCTGTGGAAAGTCCAAAGTCCTCCCCCCTCCATCCTGGTCTTGGAAGGTGAACATCCAAACTGGCTAGGCTCCCACAAAGCCAGAACATGAAGTAGGATCAAAACCCAGTGCCATTGTCCTTGGCTTCTCAGCAGCCCTCATTGTCTGCCGTATTCAGAGAGTTCCGGTTTTATCCCATGCTTTTTCAGTCACAGTCCAGCTGGCCTTGGTGAGCTCCCAGTAGATCAGCTCCACTGTCTCAGTGGGTGGGTGCACCCGTCGTGGTCCTGACTTCTTTGCTCATGTTCTCCCTCCTTCTGCTCCTCATTGGGACCTTGGAAGCTCAGTCCGGTGCTCCAGTGTGGGTTTCTGTCTCTATCTCCATCCATCGCCAGATGAAGGTTCCGTCCAGATGAAACTCCTCGGCACCTAAACAGGGCTGCCTGGTAGCCCCCCTCATATTTCTTAAACAGATATATTTCTTTATGTTCTTAAAAGCATTTGTAAAGTCTGCTAGGATGTTTCATTACTTTTTAGCTAAGCTTTTGTCTTATTCATGGTAATTTTTATTCCACTGATTTTTTTTCTCTCTTGCTCATACCTTATGTGTTCTGCTACTTTCAGGATTATTAAATCAGTCTCGGGAGTGTGCTAGGGATGCTAGTTTTTATTTTTTTAATAAAATTAGATATTGTTCTAATATGAAGTCAATGAATTGTGATGCATTTGCCCTATAAAATCTTGCTTTTATGAATTTGTACTGGCAGGTCTAGAACAACCTCTATGTTAGAACTATTTCATCCTTGCTGCAAAGATGAGCCCCTTCTGAGGAATTGATCCAATACCTAATGTACCATAAGATATTTCTCCCACACTTAAGAGAATAACCTGTGTCTACCGTTTGTGAGCCATCACATTTTTTCAATCAGTTGATTTCTGGTGATTACACACACCCAGTATGCCAGCATAGCTTCCCCTGGCTAAAGCACAGATCAATACTCTGTCACAGCCAGTCCAAATCTCCAGGGCTTATCCTCTTTATAATTCTCTAACATTCGTCCTTACAAAATTCTTCATTTCTTGAACCTCTGTCTTTCAAGTTTATCTCCTAAACTCACTGAAACCATTCAGTTTCATCCATGATATGTATGGCCCTGTTACTGTTTCCTAGCAACAAACTGCTGAAATCCCTTACCCAGGGAATCACAATTTTTTGGAGCCTGTTACCAAATGCCTAAAGCATTGTTTTCTGTATTTTCTGCTTTGTTGTTAGCCATTGGGTTTTTATAATTTTCAATCATTCAGTGCTAGAGTCTTATAGAAAGGAACAAGAAGCTCTTCAGGAAATTAAAATATATTTTAATTACAGTATTAGCAACTCTTTGTTACAGGAACATGTACACATGTTGTAATATGTATGTATGCACGAGTTGATATGTATGGACAGAGAGAAACAGAAATAAATAACACAAACCAGTTAGAATCCCAGGAGGGTGAATGATTTCTCACTATTTCTGTTAGTGTGATCATTTTCATAGGAGTGATATGTTTGTATTGCTATTACAATTTGATTTCGTTATATTTTACTGTGGCATGGAGTAATTATTGCATAGAATGCTTATTTCAAAGCCATATGACAAAATAAGTATTTATTTTGTGTCTGCTAAACAGAAAGTCTACTGAAAGGAATGGTGACTGAAGCCATGTGAACACCAAGATCTGTTGTAGGGAGGTCGTTTGTTTGTTTCCCAGCTGCATGGTAGCTCAGACCCAAAAAAATTACACTGAAACTATATTATTTAAAACACTGCTCAACACAATAGCTCTAGCTTTTTATTGGTTAACTCTTATATATTAATTTAACCCATCTCCATTAGCCTGTGTATCACCACATGGCAGTACCTTACAGCGTAAAGTTCTCTCTGGCTCTGCCTCCTTTCTCTCAGCGTTCACTTTAATCTTCCCTGCCTACCTAAGTTCTGCTTTATCAACAGGCCAAGGCAGTTTCTTTTCTCACCAATGATATTCAAAGCATACAGAGGGGAATCCCACATCACCTCCCCTTTTCTGTTTAAATAAAAAAGAAGGTTTTAACTTTCACATAGTAAAATTACATTAACCAGTTATCAAGCAAGATTTATAGTTACAATATTTATATCTATTTTATCTTTTATTATAACTAAGGAAAGCTATATTATTACTATCTATTCTTCAAATCCATCAAAGATTCCAAAAGGATATAATATTACCTAAGTAAACAGAAAGTGCATTATAAGCAACTACAAAAACAACTCTAGAATTGACAGAGATATCTCGCCGCTTGGAGTCACCCAAGATTCTTATGTATCATTCGGGAATCCATCTTCAGCCAACAGGCCCATAGTGTTTGGCAGACTTTTCCATAAAGCAGGAAATTTCAAAGACATTTCCACCTATAATGGTAGTTTGTCAGTCACTTTCTTCTGTGTTCTGCAGAATGTCTAGCAGACATTCATGTATCAGGAACCCCAGAGGATTGTCTCAACTTTAAGCAAGTTTAGCAGTGATTTCTCTGTGCATCCTGCATGTCCAGTTAGCATCAAGCAGTCCAGTCAAGAGCAGTTTCTTGTACAAATGGCCAACCAACTCCGTAAGAAGTCTCTTTGATGTTCATCTTCCTCTTGAAGTAGATTGGTGCTTCCAGGAACAGATGTGTCTCACTGTCATAAAAAAGTCCTAAGATCTTAAACATTTTAAATGCCATATTTTGTAGTTTCTGAAAAGTTTGAAGAATGCCTATCCATCTTACATACAACTCTGCACATCAAGAAAATCTAACTAATGTGACTACAAGCTTGACTATTATTGATGATTATCTATTAACATATATTTATTAATTATACATTATATTTTTAAATGAGCTGCGAAAATACAATACCTTAATAAAGATCAGTACACATATAATAAAATTGACCTTAAATTTGTATCAATAAACCAAATCTCTATAGCATATCCCCCTTTTAATGTAAAGAAACATTTACAAACAATTTTTGGAATTTGAGCATAGTTCTCTCTCTCCAAACTTATTCCTGCTGTTTATTGTGTGAAGTAAATTTTTGATGGTTGTTCAAGGTGACCTTTTAGGTGGTCTTGGTCCATCAAACCACATTAGCCTGGAATGAATCTACAGGTTCTCATCCTCTGTGGAAACAAAAGAAGAATCTCTTTTCCAAAGCAACATATCTTTAGACAAATTCTGAAATCAAGATACCTTTAAAATATATATGTGGGTTTAGTTTAACAGCCCATACAATAAAATGTCTTTCTGTACATGGCTCATTCACAATCAAAGAGTTCAAAGAAAATACAATAATATACATAATCCAGACTGCCTGTATATTCTCCATCATTATATGGCTTATTTTTCTTTACTGCCTTTATCTATGACTGTCTGTTCTCTGTCTCTTTAAACACTTTGTTTTATATATTATAAACAATTAGCTTCTCTTTAACTTTCTATATGTTTTTTATTATCTCTCCGAAGCCTACATATATTTATCTAACACTGTAACCCATTTAGAGGTCTTTTCCATCTGAATTTGTCTTTATTGCATATCTGTAATCCTGACCAGAAGGGCTTCTTCAAATGCTAAGCCCTTCTTATGAACTTAAGCAGCATTTTGCTGGGGGAAATACACCACTGCCTGCTTGCTTCACCCAGTCCATCATGGCAGAGCTGTTTGTTGCCTCTGAGAGCCATGCTCACAGCCCCATTTTTAGGCACACAGCAAATTTATGTTGCCATTAAGCAAGTTGTAGCAGTCTGCTCACAAACCCCACTTACATGCTTCATGGCCAGACCTCCAGAGTTTGTGCTGCCAGCACAGCCCAGAAAGCCAGCATTTAAAAACTGTAAGACATATAAAAGCAAACCAATACAAGAAAATCATATGACTATATTATAGTCTATCAGAAAATAAGTGAAGTGACTTATTAAGGAGATAAAGTGTTTGAATTGGTTTCCTACAAAAAGTAGTAAATAAAACTCAGAGGAAACATCAAAACAGCAATAAATGTTACAAGCACTCATATAGATGGTGATCTAGCCTCCATTTGGATCCCATAAAATGTAAAATAGGTAACTGTGAGGTTAATCACCAAAAGCAACAATAAGAAACAACATGAACAAAATAAACAGTTTGTAGCATAATTTTTAGTGTTACAGCAGAGATCTTTGCATTTTAAAATTTAGCACTATAGGAGTACTCTGTTTAAAATAATCATACAAATTTTAAGCTACTTTTGAATATTGAGGCATTAAATTTTAAATACCGATAATTTGCACGCATTTACATGTCAATAAATATTTTAGTGGACTCAGTTATATGTTATGCTATCAGAGACTCTTCAATTATGTAATGAACTCCTAAAATGCATTCAATATTATATTTTATTATGGTTCAAAGTTGGCAAATTTGTTTCAAAAGTAGTTATGATTCAGCATACCTGAGCATGTGCAAAGACACAAGTGTTGAAGACTGATCGAAAAGACTGGTGAACTTAGGGAAAGAAAAACATGAACCGAAATCTGAAAAATAAAAAGTATTCACAATGAATAGAAACAAATTAATATTTAAAAGATGAATTTCTTTTTTGAATTAAATGGCTTAAATATTACCTGCTTAGTCTTTCCCCATAATTCTCTAGTAAGGCATGAAGCTGCCTGTGTTACTATGGTTTTAGTCATGTATTTGATGAACTTCATGAAGTTTTCACAAACTTTGTGTTCCGCCATTATAAAGGAACTACTTTTTCCTCAGTTGGCATCAGAGAAGAAAAATATTTATTGCCAGTTAGCCTATAAATTATCTTATTTCACTGGAGTAGAGAACCTGCAAAGAAGTTGGAATATTCTTTCTCAGTCATGTATCTTACTCTATTTTAAGGTACATTTTCATGTCTTCTATCAAGACTAGCATCTAATTTCTTAACTCTAAATTTGGACTGGCTTTGTGATATGGGAGGACACATTAAATATAGCAAAGAAAAAATCTTGTGACTTTTAAGTCTAGGTCTTAATAGGACCTTCACTCTTCAATCAACCCCAGGAGATATTTTTATATACTCAGATGCTTCACAAACAGAATGAAAATCGAGCCTGAAGAAACAGGTGCTAGGTCCCAGTGAAGGATTACATTGGAACAAAACAGATGCATTTGACATGAATAGGTCTAAACAGCTGACTCATTAGCTCAGTAATAAATAAAATGATTGTTTTAAGACACAACTAGGTTTTAAGACAGTCTGCTATGCAACAGTTGTTAAATGACACCGAAACTGATATAACAAGAACCTAAAAATTATATGGCACTGAATTTGAGATCAGAAAATGGTGCAGTGGTGGCATAGAGAAGTCTGAACAAATTGGGAGCAAGCTGAAAAGACACGGGGTTGTTGGCATCTTCAAAAGGGGGAACTGAACTAGTCAGTGCAAGGAAGAGCCACACAAAATACAACTTGATAAATGGTGGACGTTTGAAAATACACTTAACATGATGTTTCCATCTAGAGAAGAAAAAGCATGGAATGTTAAAAGTGTCTATTTCCTTCTAGCTCTGAATGGAAAGATGTTGCAGGAAAGAATTAGAAGCCACTTAGAGCTATCCATGGTGACTGTTTTAGTCAACATCAGAAAGGCTTCCTCTACCAGTAGGTGAGAGAAGATGCTGTGCCACACAGCCAAATACTATGCAGACAGAGTCTAAATTAGAGGACTCCATCGGTAAAGATTTGAGAACCTTGTGGAAGAGGGAGAGAAAAGATTGTAGGAGTCAAAGAAAATGGAGGGTACCAGGAGAGCATGGCCCACCAAATCATCTAAGTAGGGCTTATGTACTCTCACAGAGACTGAAGCAGAAATCATGGAGCCTGCACGGGTCTGCATCAGGTGCTCTGCATGTGTTCTGGCTCTTAGCATTGTGTTTCTGTGGCACCTTTAACAGTGGAGCCTGTATATGTCTCTGACTCTTTGCCACTTCAGGGACTCTTTTCCTCCTGTTCTATAGCTCTGTCCAGCCTTGATATGAAGCCTTTTGCCTTGTGTTTTTGTATTTTGTTTTGTTTTGTTTGGATGTCATCTCTTAGAGGCCTGAACCTTTATGAAGAGGAAATGAAGGGGGAGTGGATCTGGGAGAGAGGGGAAGTGGGTCAGAACCAGGAGGAGAGGAGAAAGAAGAAACTGTCTTTGGGATGTAGTGTATGGGAGAGCAATCTAATTTCAAATAAAACAAAACAAAGAAACAACATAAGTAGTAACTCAGAAAACAAACAGAATGAAGGTTCTTAGGATGACAGACTTAAAAGTGGTTTTGTACAAAAAATAATACTGTATTTATAGAGCTTTTCATTAAATCTACTTTTTAGTATTTTACTGAAAATATTAAAAGCTTTTGAGTCAGATTTTTTAGTAACAGTCTTGTTGATGTCAACCTACATCCAGTAGTTCAATATGGGCCTTTGCCACACTTCCTACATATACCAGAGTCCTCCTATTCTTGTCATTGTTAGAGGAGACATTACTCCTAGGAATTCCTTGTCTACAGTCCCTTCTTAGATGTCCTATTCTACCACAATTAAAACATTTGGCATTTTAGTGTCTCCTCATAGCATTGGAAATCGCTTCTCCTACTCAAGGTTCAGTACTATGGTCAAATGTTTCAACATTCATTGTATGCAAGATCCATCCATCTATTGGTGCTCTTGTTACATTCTAAGTTGGCATTTTCAAAAGTCAAGGAATCAATTAATATAGCTCTAGTTTCAGGGTCTGTCACTCCTAATTGTACAGCCTTAGTTAATCTTTGAAAGAAGTTAGTAAAGGGTTCTCTCTGGCCCTGTTTAACCATGTATATATATATACATATGATTCAGTCCTCTTTCATGGTTCCTGAATCCTGCCCCAAGCATTTAAAGCTGCTGTGCTACATAAGGATAGGGTGCATTTCTTGGAGCAAGCCTATTCCTCAGAATCAGAGTAATGACCCTCACCAAGAATTTGATCTTGGGAAGTCTCAAATCTTTTTGCTTTCCCCTCTTTCCCTAAAATTTTTGCCTCTTCTATCCAATAACACTTCCAAAGCAGCTAAAGTCCATTTTCTAGTACCACTGAGGTTAATTGAAGCCAATTAACCTTGAGGCCCAGGTTTTCACCATTTTCGTGACAAATGGTGCATGTAGCCCATAAGAAACTGTTGCTTGTATTATTTCTTTTAGATCACTCACATGTCTTGGTTCCCATGCCTATTCGTTGAATACCTTAGGGTACTTTGTGCCAGATGGTCTTTCTGTGGAAATTACTAGATATGCAATTGAAACTTTGTGTAAGTCATCCAGGGGTCTGGCATGTACTGATGAGTCTAAAACCTGTTCTTGTACCTTCTGTCCCTGCTCAGCAATTTCAATAAATTCCTCAATCTTTTCAAATCTTTTTACGACTGCCCTTTTAAAAGTCTGAATCTCCTGTCCAGTGTTCTGTTCTAATGACCTCACTGAGGAATCCAACTGGTTTAGTATAGATACTGTCTTATCATTGGACATATCATAACTTTTCAACAGACTCTGACGGTTATATTCAAGAGTACAAATTCTTTCAAATAATTTTGTCAAATTGATGCTATCCTTCCCCATAGTATTGAACTATTTTTAATGAGATAATATTGAAAACAAAACTAATTCTTAGAATATAATAAAAGGAAGGAAAATAGTGTAAGCCTTCCATATGATAAGCAAAATAATTATTGAACTCTTGGATATTATCAGTCATTTTTTTGTAGTTTTTCAGATCTTACCTATCATAAAGCAATTGCAATGAATTGAGTAGGTGTATTAATAGCTATCAGCCAGGAGGTGTTGCAGTTGCAGGCAATTGGCTGAGACACTAGCAGCAGCAAACATCATGTGTTGCTTACTTAAGTACTGAAAAATATGCTTTTTTAACAATTTAAGAACAGTTATTAAGGCAATCATTGATTCCATGAGTTGGGGCCCAGGATAAAGAGAAAATCCAAAGTTTTCTGTCGGTGCGAGTTGTGGACTGTCTGCCCAGACAATGAAATAATCACTTAGAAACTATATTATTGTGATACTGTTTGGCCAATAGCTTAAGCATATTTTTGGCTTTCTCTTATATCTTAAATTAACCCATTTCTGTTAATTTGTGTATTGCCACATGGCAGTGGCTTTACTGGCAAGTTTTCTGTGCCTCTGTCTCCTACAGGTGGCTACATGGATTCTCTCTGACTCCACCTACTCTCTCCTCCTCTATCTGCTTGGAACTCCAGACATGCCCTATTCTGCTAAGCCACTGCTCTAAAAAGATTTATTCATATACCAATAAAAGCAACACATAGACAGAAGGACTTCCCACAGCATTTCCCATTTTCTGTTTAAACCAAAAGGAAGGTTTTAACTTTAACATATAAAAAGAAAAGTATCAAGCAAGAATTACAGTTATAACATTTATATCTAATTTATCTTTTATCATAACTAAGGAAAACTGTAATTATAACTATTTATTCTTCAATTCCATCAAAGACCACTGAAGGATATGATATTACCTAAGTTAACAGGAAGTGTATTGTAGGCAACTTCCAAAACTCTAGAATTGACAGAGACATCTCACTGCCTGGACAGTTACCCAAAGTTCTTCTGTAACATGGGGATATGTATTCTTCAGCCTACTGGCACATAGTATCTGGCAGACTTTCCCATGAATCAGGAAATTTCAAAGACATATCCCCCTTTAAATGTAAACATATAGACAGAAGAATTTCCCACACCATGTCTGTAGAGTTTAAATTTTGTCATGATTTTTTCAAGTCGTGATAGATTCTCTTGAGTAGGGAGCCATACTAAACTAGTATGGCTAGTGAAAAATGAGTTCTGTTTCAACAGGGAAAAATGAGAACCTAAAAAACAGGTATGAATCTGCAAAGTATATTGTGATTTTAAAGATTTAATTTTTAAAAATTGGATGAGCATGTATATATGAGTTTTTAAGTACAGGGACAGAAGAGGCATCATATTTTTTTGGATGTGAAATTTCCTGTGATTGTGAGCCATCAAGTATGGTGCTAGGAAGCAGGTTCTACTCCTCTGCAAGAGAAGCAAATGCTCTACATGGCTGAGCTAGCTTTCCTGGCCATGTTTTGCAATTGCAAATTACTACATTGCAAGTCTGTAAGTTGAAGCTGATAAGCATTGGGAAATCAAACCTAAGAAAGATACAGGCCCAGTTATAAGAAAGAGAAAAAAATGCTAACAGTGTAGTACAAGAGACTGGGTTGAAAGAACAGACTGTGCTGAAGTAATTTAAAAAAACAAACAAGATTCTACTTGATATAATGTTGAGTATGCAAAGGCATAATTTACTATAATACAAATATGTATAAAAATCATTTGATTTATAAAAATTTTTTCAGCCAAGTGCATGACAAGCTGAAGTCAGGGAAAAGTTCTATGGATAAGATTGTGTGCACATGATATGTCACAAAATCATTTTACTATAGCAATCAGTTATATTCAGAGTTCAATTAAGTATGCCGAATTTGTGATAGATTAATAATCAGAGTAAATATCAATCCCCAGTGTTCAGAGAACATTTGTATAAAAGATTTAACAAGTATGATGTTTTTACACAGTCTTAACCATGCATGATCTTGGAAAAGAAAACAATGGATTTTGTTCTGCGCTAGAAAATGGAGCTTCTCCCAAATGATCACAACCTCTCTGTCAAGGACATTTTCATGAAAACTACAGTTGTATAAACAGAGTCTTCGGAAGAAATGAGTTCCTATTATAAATGTGAAAACTGCATAAAGTCAGGGGTGTGGAGGAGCTTAAAGTCACAAAGGCTTGGACTGAGAGCATTAGAGATACTTGGAATATGATGTTCTATAAATCATATATGACTTTGTAATAACTGTGTTTCTTACGCAGCAGGATGTATCACATACATATTTATAGTCACTTATGCTTTCTTGGAGAAATGCTTTGTTCTAGGATGGGCCAAACCTCTTGAGAAATCTCAAAGACTCATGTTTAATCTAGAAACTGTTCGCCACAGCACTTTAAAGTCAAAACATCTTAAAGAACGTGATCTGTGTTTTGCTCCCTTCCATTGACTTATTTCATGCCCTGGTCTACAACCCATCTGTATGTAAATTTTAGCTCTATTATTATTCACAATTTATTAAGCACCCTCCATATCATGCCTTAGAACACATTTGAAATGACCTTAAAATAGAGTGTTGGTAATTTTAACTGACTCACTTTGACAAGATTCCCACCCACTCACTTGATGCCTTATGAAGACACTGATGATAATCAAGGTGCAATTATCCAAAGCAGCAAGGGAAGTCAGCAATGTTTGATGATTAATCATAAAACTGCTATCAATTATAGAGACAGTCATCTTGTCTTCCCTGGAAGAGGTCTGAAGTAGAACATTTCATTCTCACAGACATTATAGAGACACGTGTCGTAACTGTCAAGCTTGGCAAATCACTGTGTGGAACAAAATAGCAACTTTAACAATATATAGTCATTTAACAAACCTTGACAGAGAAGTTCCATCCTTATAGACGCTTCTTTATCATTTACATAGCTGTTTTGTCATGTCCAGTCTAAAATTTCTGTTTACTTATAAATGTGCCTGGATATTACCATGACTTTTAGCTTTAACAGACTTTGGAACTAACAGGGAATCAAAGCATGGAATGAAATTTAAAAAAACCATGTAAGTTAAAATATTAACCTGTAGAATCTGCATTTGTAAAATACGATATAAACTCAATTAACACTCAACACCAAACATAAAAGAAAAATGGAATAAGAGTCCAAGCAAGATTTTGTGAAGAGTAGGGGTCCTGGGACTACCAATTATTAGTCCTAAAAAAGTACTAAGATGGTAAAAGATTGCAGAAAGTATGTAAAGATGAACAAAATTGCTCTTTTCCATATATATTGCATATATTTCCAAATATTTGAGAAAAGACCACCCATTATTTTGCTTCAATTTTCAGCAATTTGTGTCATGCAATAGGCTAATATATAATAGACTAACCATCATCCCCACATAGGAATCAACATACCAAATATATATTCCAAAATATTTCTAAAGCAGAAACTTGAATGGATATAAAAAGTATTTACCTGCATGGCACTGAATTCAGGTAAGTTTCCATAAATATATTTTTAGGGCAAGCATACATACATACATACAGGTATGTTTCCTTTTCCTTTTCTAAAAAAATATTTAAAATTTCAATTAAGTATCTCTTTCTCCTTTCCTTTTTGTCACCCCAGCCCCTCCCATGTCCTTTCCCTTGATACCTCTCTTGTTTCTTGGGCGCTCCTTCTAAAATTGGTGACCTCATTTTCTTTGATTATTTTTATATCTAAATTCATAAATATGTGAGTACAGCCTGCCAAGACTGCTCAGTGTTGCTTGTGTATATGTGATTTCAGGGCTGATCACCTTTTATTGAATACCAAATATAAACTCATCTCTGGACAAGACGGATTCTCCCTCTCAGTTATTAATTGCCTATAATTCTTTGTTGTGTCTTTATTGACTCCATCAAGCTGAAGTCACAAGACAACCCTGGAAATTTAATAACAAAGAATGACATATTTGATAAATACACAACTTATTAGTGTACATCAATTGAAGTCTCTAAGAAAGTGCACATATTTAGACAAGTGCACCCTGAGTCTAAGCTACAGGGGTTCCACTCATGAATATCGACGCAAAAATCCTCAACAAAATACTGGCAAACCGAATCCAAGAACACATCCGAAAAATTATACATTATGATCAAGTAGGCTTCATTCCTGAGATGCAGGGCTGGTTCAACATACGAAAATCTATCAATGTAATCCAGCATATAAATAAACTGAAAGAAAAAAACCATATGATCATTTCATTAGATGCTGAAAAAGCATTTGACAAAATTCAACATCCATTTATGTTAAAAGTCTTGGAGAGATTAGGGATACAAGGGTCATACCTAAATATAATAAAAGCTATATACAGCAAACCGACAGCTAACATCAAATTAAACGGAGTGAAACTCAAAGCCATCCCGCTTAACTCAGGAACACAACAAGGCTGTCCACTCTCTCCATACCTCTTCAATATAGTGCTGGAAGTTCTAGCAATAGCAATAAGACCACATAATGGGATCAAGGGGATTCGAATTGGAAAGGAAGAAGTTAAACTTTCGTTATTCGCAGATGATATGATAGTGTACATAAGCGACCCCCAAAACTCCACCAAAGAACTTTTACAGCTGATAAACAGCTTTAGTAATGTGGCAGGATACAAGATCAACTCCAAAAAATCAGTCGCCCTCTTATACACAAAGGATATGGAAGCAGAGAGGGAAATCAGAGAAGCTTCTCCATTCACGATAGCCACAAACAGCATAAAATATCTTGGGGTAAATCTAACCAAGGAAGTGAAAGATCTATTTGACAAGAACTTTAAGGCATTGAAGAAAGAAATTGAGGAGGATACCAAAAAAATGGATGGACATCCCTTGCTCTTGGATTGGGAGGATCAACATAGTAAAAATGGCAATTCTACCAAAGGCAATTTATAGATTCAATGCAATCCTCATCAAGATCCCATCAAAATTCTTCACAGATCTGGAGAGGACAATAATCAACTTTATATGGAAAAACAAAAAACCCAGGATAGCCAAAACAATCCTATACAATAAAGGATTGTCTGGAGGCATTACCATCCCTGACTTCAAACTCTATTACAGAGCTACAGTAATGAAAACAGGGTGGTACTGGCATAAAAACAGAGAAGTCGACCAATGGAATCGTATAGAAGACCCGGATTTAATCCCACAAACCTATGAACACCTCATTTTCGATTGTAGTAATAAGGGCGCTGCAGGGCTGTGTCCCCAAAACCCCAAGCCGCCTGCCCGGCTAGCTTTACCCGAAATAATTACACAGACACTGTATTCTTTTAAACACTGCTTGGCCCTTAGCTCTAGCCCTTACTGGCTAATTGTCACATATTAATTTAGCCCATTTCTAATCATCTGTGTAGCGCCCCTAGGTGCGCTTACCGGGAAGATTCTAGCCTAAGTCCATCCTGGGTAGGAGCTTCATAGCGTGCGTCTTTCCTGGAGCAGGTAGCATGGCGTCTCTCCTGCGTCTGCTCCGGAGAGCAGAGCTGTGGAGTCTGACCTCACTTCCTCTTCCTCCCGGCATTCTGTTCTGTTTACTCCACCCACCTAAGGGTGGGCCTATCCAATGGGCCTAGCAGTTTCTTTATTGCTTAACCAAGGAAATCAACAGATTGATATATGACACTCCCCCATCACTTCCCCTTTTTCTGTTTAAACAAAAAAGAAAGGCTTTAACTTTAACATAGTAAAATTACATATAGCAAAACAGTTATCAAGCAAGAATTACAGTTACAATATTTATGTCTATTTTATCTTTTATCATAACTAAGGAAAACTATAACTATCTATTCATTCTTCAACTCCAGCAAAGACTCCAGAAGGATATAATACTACCTAAGTAAACAAGAAATAAGAAAACTCTAGAAATGACAGAGACATCTCGCTGCCTGGACAGTCACCCAAAGTTCCTCTGTACCGTTGGGGCATCCATCTTCAGCCTACAGGCCCATGGTATCCAGCAGACATTTCCATAAAGCAGGAAAATTCAAAGTCAGTTCAGTCACTATCTGTTGTGTCCTGCAGAATGTCTTGCAGACTCTTTCATGAATCAGGAACCCCGAAAGATCATCTCACCTTAGGCAAGTTCAGTAGTCCTCTCTCTGTGGGTTCTCTGTGTCCAGTTTATGCAATAGTCCAGGCAAGAGCAGTTTCTTGCCCAAATGGCTATCAAACTCCATAAGGTACCTCTTCGGTGCCCATCTTCCTCTTGAAGGAGATTGGTGCTGCCAGGGGCCTAGTGTCTCATTGTCAGGAAAAGTCCTCAGTTATTAAAACATTAAATGTCCTATTCTGTAATCTTTGAAAGACATGAAGAATATCTATCTAAAATATATCTCTATATATATCTAGAAAATCTAACTAACATGACTGCAAGCTTTACTATTATCGATGATTATCCATTAACAACCTATATTTCTTAATTATGCAGTACATATTTAAATGAACTACACAATCACAATACCTTAATAAATATCGGAAATACATATACATATAATAAAATTGACCTTAAAATCCATACCAATGCAAATTATTCATACCTATATCATTTCCCCCTTTAAATGTAAAAGAATGTTTATAAACCATATTTGGGAACATGGGCGCAGTTTTTTCTCTCCAAACTGCTTCCTGCTGAATGGGGGCGTCGTTAATTAGGTCTTTCATGGTATAACCTGTGTGCTAGGGTCATCTCAGTTGGCAGTTGAGCGAAGCAATTTTCTGAAGATGTTCACAGCAACCCTTCAGGAGGACGTGGTCCATCATACCAAATCGGGATTGAAGAAATGAACAGGGTCTCATCCTCTGTGAAAACAAAAGAAGACTCTCTCCAAAGCATCATATCCTTAGATCCAAATTCTGATATCATACCCTCATGATATCCGTTCTGGTTCCACTGGGCAGCCCATATAATGAAATGTCTCTCTGTACTTAGCTCCTTCACAGTCAAAAATTTTAAAGAAAACACAATAATACAAAGAATCCAGACTCTCTGTGAATTTTTCATCTTTACGTGGCTTATTTTTACTCTATCACTTTACTTTATTCTGTCTCTTTAAAGACTTTACCTTTTTTTTTTAAAACCATTAACTTTATTCTCTATATTCTTTTTCTTCTCTCTCCCAAGCCTACGTACATTCATCCAACAGTGTGACTCGTTTAGTGGTCTGAATCTGTCCTATTGTGAATCTGCAATTTTTTACTATCCAGGAGCACTTTTGATTTGCGCCTTTAAATCACTAGGCGCTTAAGAATCTAAGCTGTGACATTCCTAGGTTAACTTTTTGCTTTTTGAGCATATATCTTTGACCTGGAATAACCCTGTAGACCAGGCTGTCTTTGAACTCTCAGAGATCCGCCTGTCTCTGCCTCCCAGGCATTGGGATTAAAGGCGTGTGCTACCACACCTTGAACTCACAGAGATCTGTTCGTCTCTGCCTTCTAGGCACTGGGATTAAAGGCGTATGCTACCACACCTTGAAGTCACAGAGGTTTACTTTAAGAATTTTAACTTTTAGTCTGTATATATTTTTAACACTGTAAATCATTTAAAATTTTTCTTTGTCTTTGAATCTCTTTACTGTATCTCTCTCTGTTTTTCTGACCACAAGAGCCTTTAATTTACCAAGCAATATCAGTAGGACTGAAGGCGTGGCTTTGCCAGCTAGATCCAGTCCATTCCTTAACTTTCCAGCCTCATGGCCTTTCAAGGTCCCTGCCAGCCAGCGAGCTACAACAGACAACACTCAAGTCCTCTCTTGGTAGCCGGCCCTCCTGTCTCAAACAGTCAGAGTTTGCCCTGGCAGGATGGCCCAGAAAGCCAGCATTTTTAAAACAACACAGGTTTGTTCCTGCTGCTGAGTCAGGAAAATTTCAAAATGGAGGACATACCATTTTGTGCTAGCTCTGGGGCCACCAGGTAGGAGCGGCACTCAGCACTTTAATTCTGAGACTGAGTGTGCAGCACAGAAATTCTTTTCATCCAAGTTACATCCAAATCTGACACACAGAGCACTGCGCAGTCTGAAAACACGACCCTATGGCGGCAGGAATCTGCCATGCTCTTCCGCCTGCCTAAGCCTGATTCTGCCTTCTGCCCAGGAGCAGGCGGGGAGCTCTGAGTCATTGTCAAGGTCTCAGAGCACTCTCCTTCCGATCCCAAGCGGGAACACAAACATAAAGCCAGAGTTTGCACTGGCGGCACAGCCCCAGGAAGCCACGCTTTGAAATGACACAGCGTTTTTTCTGCCGCTGTTGCCGAATCAGGAAATCTCTCTACAGCACGCCACCAACATACAGCAAAAATCTGTGTTAAACTCTCTCTCCATTATTTTTAAGCCTTCTCAGGTTTTTTAAGTGGGTTTAGCCCATCACGTGGGGCGCCATTTGTAGTAATAGGGGAGTGGCGACAGGGCTGCGTCCCCAAACACCCAGCCGCCTGGCTCGGCTAGCTTAGTTGGTAGAGCATGAGACTCTTAATCTCAGGGTCGTGGGTTCGAGCCCCACGTTGGGCGCCATTAGTGATGGGGGAGTGTCATATATCATTCGATAAAGGAGCTAAAAGTATACAATGGAAGAAAGAAAGCATCTTCAACAAATGGTGCTGGCACAACTGGATGTCAACCTGTAGAAGAATGAAAATAGACCCATATCTATCACCGTGCACAAAACTCAAGTCCAAATGGATTAAAGACCTCAATATCAGCCCGAAAACACTGAACCTGATAGAAGAGAAAGTGGGAAATACCCTACAACAGATGGGCACAGGTGATCGCTTCTTAGGTATAACCCCAGAAGCACAGACATTAAGGGCAACATTGAATAAATGGGACCTACTAAAACTGAGAAGCTTCTGTAAAGCAAAGGACACTGTCACTAAGACACAAAGGCAACCTACTGACTGGGAGAAGATCTTCACCAACCCCACAACAGACAAAGGTCTGATCTCCAAAATATATAGAGAACTCAAGAAACTAGACTTTAAAAGGCTAATTAACCCAATTAAAAAATGGGGCACTGAACTGAACAGAGAATTCTCAACAGAAGAAGTTCAAATGGCCAAAAGACACTTAAGGTCGTGCTCAATCTCCTTAGCAATCAGGGAAATGCAAATCAAAACAACTTTGAGATATCATCTTACACCTGTCAGAATGGCTAAAGTCAAAAACACCAAGGATAGCCTTTGCTGGAGAGGCTGTGGAGGAAGGGGTACACTCATCCATTGCTGGTGGGAATGCAATCTTGTGCAACCACTGTGGAAGTCAGTGTTTCGGTTTCTCAGGAAATTCGGGATCAACCTACCCCTCGACCCAGCAATACCACTCTTGGGAATTTACCCAAGAGATGCTCTATCATATGTCAAAAGCATTTGTTCAACTATGTTCATAGCAGTATTATTTGTAATAGCCAGAACCTGGAAACAACCTACATGCCCTTCAATGGAAGAATGGATGAAGAAAGTATGGAATATATACACATTAGAGTACTACGCTGTGGTAAAAAACAATGACTTCTCGAATTTTGCATGCAAATGGATGGAAATAGATAACACTATCCTGAGTGAGGTATCCCAGACCCAAAAAGATGAACATGGGATGTACTCACTCATAATTGGTTTCTAGCCATAAATAGGGCTCACGGAGTCTACAATAGGCGAATCTAAAGAAGCTAAGTAAGAAGGTGAACCCAAGGAAAAACATATAGTTATCCTCTTGGATAAGGGAAGTAGACAAAATTGCCGGGGAGAAAAGTGGGATGTTGGGGGTGTGGTGGGATGGGGGTAAGGGGAGATGGGGAGAGAAAAGGTAGAAGGAAAGTAGGGGGGACTTGGGGAAACAGGAGGATCGGGATAAAGGAAGGTTGGATAGGGGAGCACGGAACCCCATTTCTTAGTTAAAGGACCCACTTTAGGATGGGCAGGAGACTTGACCCTAGAGGGGCTCCCAGGTGCCCAAGCCGAGGCCCCCAGTTAGTTCCTTGGGCAACTGAGGATAGGGAACCTGAAATGACCCTATCCTAGAGCAATACTGACGAATATCATGCATATCATCCTAGAACTTTCATCTGGCGATGGATGGAGATAGAGACAGAGACCCACACTGGAACACTGGATAGAGCTCCCAAGGTCCCAAGGAGGAGCAGAAGGAGGGAGAACATGAGCAAAGAAGTCGGGACCACGAGGGGTGCACCCACCCACTGAGACAGTGGAGCTGATCTACTGGGAGCTCACCAAGGCCAGCTGGACTGTTACCAAAAAAAGCATGGGATAAAACTGTACTCTCTGAACATGACGAACAATAAGGGCTGATGAGACGCCAAGGACAATGGCACGCGGTTTTGATCCAACGCAATGTGCTGGCTTGGTGGGAGCCTAGCCAGTTTGGATGTTCACCTTCCTAGATATGGACGGAGGGGGGAGGACCTAGGACTTACCACAGGGCAGGGAACCCTGACTGCTCTTTGGACTGGAGAGGGAGGGGGAGAAAAGTGGGGGGAAGGGGAGAGGGGTGGGAGGAGGGGGAGAAGAATGGGAGGAGGGGGAGGGAAATGGGAGGCTGGGAGGAGGTGGAAATTTGTTTTTTTTTCTTTCTTTTCTTTATTCTCCTTTTATCAATTAAAAAAAAAGTTTGCTTTTAAAAAAAAAAGAGTTTATTGCTAACCCTCCCAGTTCAAAAAAAAAAAAAAAAAGATAACAGAGAAGGAAAGCAATAGTGGATTACTTCATTAAGATAAACCATAATATTTTCACCCAGGAGGTGGTGGCACTTTAATCCCACACTCGGGAAGCCGAGGCTGGCAGATCTCTGTGAATTTGAGGCCACCCTGGTCTACAGAAGCTAGTTTTAGGACAGGCTTCAAAGCTACAGAAAAATACTGTCTCGAAAAACCACAAAAAAGAAACAAACCATAATCTTTTAATAAGGATGGAAAGTACATGTCAACAATAAGGAGAAAGGAAAACACGACTTTATTAAAATTAAGAACAGTGGAAGCAAAAATTATGAGTGTAAGATATTAATTTAAGTTTACAAAAGATTTTCACTCCTATCTGTTAGAACAGAGGCCTGCATCTTTAGGCTAGACATCAGACTGACAGAATCAGGCCATGCTACTCTGTTGCTTTCTTTAGGCCAAAGTGTTAAGAAGCTGTCAACACTTTGGCCTAACAGAAGCTCCTGTTTTGTAGTCCTAATGAGGACATGGACCCTCCATGATCTCTGTCACATATGCTATACTGACACATATCAGTGATGGGAGACTTCCTACCACCCCTGAAAAGTGTTTTTAAAAAATACTTTTATCCAGGGGATTCGTCTGAGAGACCTCAGTGGGATTGCTGAGGATATTGCCTTGTAGGCTATTCTTTAGAGGCTTCTATTACCTCCTTTGTAACCTTTCTCATGGTGACTCTTTCTCAATCTCTCCCTGTATTTCTCTGTCATTCTTTTTAAAAGAAATATATATACATATAAAACTAACATTATAGGGCAGGGTCCACATCCAAAACCAACGGGGCAACATGTAATAAATCCATGGGTTATAAACAAAACAAACAAAAAAAAATGTAAAGCTGAGTTGGTTGGTAGGTAGAGATGGGTTTTGGAGAAGATGGGGAATGGGTAAATGTATTCAAAACACATTATATGAAATTCTCAAAAATAGTTAAAATTTAAATATATATACATATATATGTACATTTCACAGAGGACAGCTAAGCCCACTAGAAAACACAGATATGTCCATTACAATTTATAATAGTAGCAAAATTACAGTTATGAAGTAGCAAACGAAAATAATTTTGTGCTTGGGGATTGCCGCAACACTAGGAACAGTATTAATGGGTTTCAGCCTTAGGAGGGCTGAGAACCACTGCTCCAAATGGAAAGGGAGAGGAGCAAGGGAGCAATGAAGTCCACGTGATATGAACAAAAATGAGGAACAACTGGAGGGGGAGAAGAGCTGGGGAAGGCACTGTAGAAGGAAGATAAGGAAGAGGAAAGTGCAATGCACATTTGTAGTCATATGAAAGAGCTCCACAATATCCTGGAATGGATTATAACAAAGGTTTATTTATCTGGGGATGAACTCACAGAATGAGTACTGATCCAAAGTCCTCTGTGTGCACTGGGAACTAAAACTGAATATAACAGAAAAGCGGGGCTGCACACATTTTTTGTCTCCTCTTGTAGTATATGAGACCATGCCCAAAATGGGCTGGTATCTTAAAGGCTATTGGCTGAAGAAGTTCCCACAACAGCATAAATTGCTGAAAATGCCATGATAAAATCCATTACATTATTTGCTAATTTAAAAAGCTAACTAGAAAATAATTATATGATAGAGGCTTCAATTTATTATTCTCTCAGACAATACATCTCAACCACAGTTTTCCCTCCCTCTAAATTTGTAGTTTAGAATAAGGCAGCTAAAAATATAATGTTTTTGTAACTTTGTCTCATATGCGATAATACTGTAGCCACATGACCTATATGTATTTCCTGATCAGTTATTATTTCATTAACTCAACTAATAAAAAGAAAATATTTAGAACAAGTTTCTGTCTTGTTCTAAGTCTTATCTGTTTTTCTTTTCAGCATCACGAATATCAGTGTCTTCAGTGTCACTGTGCAATTGCAATTTGATCGTTAAGGCAGACAGACGATTACATAATGTTGGCCAAAAAAAAAAAAGTTGTATAATTCCCTGCCTGTGTTCTGGCACAGCCCATTTTTTTTTCTCTGACTGCATTACCAACAGATTGTAGACAGCTGAAACCAGTCTTAATTTTCTCTTGTAATTAAGGCGTCCCATTTCCTGGTTTGGTTATGCTTGCCAGGAAGCACAAGAATTCCTGGAAATGTTTTTGGGAAAATGCCTCAGTGGAATTCAGGCGGCACACCATAGAAACCTTTTACACCATCCCATGAACAAGCAAAGTATTGCATATCCAAAGTAATATATCATTCTATAACCTGGCTGGGTAGTTCACATTACCCTAACAGTTCTTTAAGGCTGACACAGAAAGATGGTTTGAACATTAGCAGGAAAGAGCAAAAGCACCGCTGACCATCTTCATCATTTGTTTGCTCAATGAACTTGGAAGGGTTATTTAACCTCAGTGTGGCTTGGTTTCCCATCTATAAAATGGGCAGGGCTATTATGGGCTGTTAAGGACATTTAAAGCATATATTATTTTAGGATGCTTAGATTAGTGTTGGTCCTTATAGTACACCAGGAAAGCTGTATTTTCCTGCTTCCCATTGTTTATTTTTTTGTTTAACAGTTCTAAGACAAGCAAGCAGAAGGACTTAAAACAATGTGCATCTATAACTTCTCGTATTTTTTGGAGTAGAATTCTTTACAAAGCCTAGTGGACTTGTCACTAAGGCCACAAACACAGTATTTGTCTAGGTTGCACTTTCATCTGTCAGAGTGACTAGGAAATGGCCTTCTCCTGAGCTCACATGGCTGTTGGCAGAACTCAACTTCTTGTCAGTAAGCATGAAAGATTGTACCTGCCCACAGTTACCCTTTGGTTCTTGCTATATGGGACTCTGTGATGTGACAGATTGCATCAATATACCATTAGGGAAAAGTCTAACAGAAAGAATATACAAAAATGTAACATAATCTATGAAACCATCTGGTCACTTTTGTTATATTCTCTTGATTTAAAGCAAACCACAGGCTCTGGCCACACTCCACAAGAAAATATTAATCAAAGTTATTTTAGTTTCACACCCCAACCAAAGTACCTTAGGGAAGGAATGGTTGTATTTGGCTTACAATTCTAGGTTACAGCCCATCATTGAGGGGAAGTCAGGGCAATAACTCAGGCAGCTAGCCACATTATTTCACATGCAAAAGCACAGAGAAACACATGGATCCCTATTGGCTACTTTAATCTAATTTTCTCCTGTCTTCTGCTGCTCAGGACCCACTTCCTCGGGAATGGTTCTGCCCTCAGTGGTCCTTCAACATCAATGATCAATGAAGATAGCCTCTACAGATGGACCAATCTACACACAGACCAATCTGGTATGGAGAACTACTCAGTTGATGATCTTACTCAGATGATTGTCATCTATGGAAAGCTGTCAGTTCAAACTCTACATCATTGTAAATCTAAGGAGACAAGGGTTATAAGTTTCTTTTTAGAGGACATCATCCATGCGTGTTTGGTTTTATGAAGTTGCATCTCACAGAATGAGCTGCTTGCTTTTCCTTAACATCTAGAAAGTTTATTTCACATGGCAGTAGTGTGAGAGCAAGTTGAGTATCAAGGGAAAGTACACATTCAGTGACTTACTATCACTAAGCATTACTAAGTCATACTAGTCACGCCTGTGCCACACACAAGGGAAAAGAGTCAGGCTTTCATCAGAAGGTCGAATAATTGCCTTCACACACTTTTCATCCTTTGTAAATATGCCTTAAGTTCCTTTATCGGAATACTTCAACCATGTGATTTTAAACATACTTATTCAGAAATAGCTTATACATTTTAATTCAGAAGCAATTAGGTGTTATTTTTTTACAGGAAAACCAAATATAGTTCACTTATAGGTTATAGAAATGTAAATACTAATGACTTCTATATGAGATCTCTTAATTTACTATGTAACTTTAGGATTCCAGGATACCTTTAATGTAATAACCATTGTAACGTTATGTTCCTGAAAAGTAACAGTTATCAAATAAGGTCAAGAGATTTTACCCCTTTTGTATATATTTTATTTTTTTCTTATTATGTGTGTGCATGATTAATGTGGGCTCTCTCTCTCTCTCTCTCTCTCACACACACACATATGATGGTCAGAGGACAACTATGTGGAGTCACATTTCTTTCTTCCTCCTGTAAACATGTATTCTTCATGTTAAACTCAGGTTACAGACTTGCATAAAAAGAGCTTTTGTGAATTGAACCATCTTTCCATCATATTTATTCTTGTATATAATTTTTCAACAAGAAAACTGTAAAGCCCTCATCTATTTCATGGTTTAATACCACAAAGCAAAAATATATGGTGAAAATACGAATATTTTCTAGCATAATCTCAATAAAATATGCAATTGTTCATTTTGTTAGCTTAATGTTTACTGCAACTTAATAGGTTATTATCAAATGAATCTAGGGATAATTGTATTATAATAGTAGAAACTTTATATTAATGAGTAGATAGCACTAACTTTAGATTTATTTTCAGTTATTATTTGAATTTTCACATATATATCTGAATTATCACTTGAGCCAAATTCTTTTTGATAGTTTGTGTGTAAATGAGAAGAAAAACATTATATAGTACATTCTTTAATGGACAAAATTAGATGGATTTGTGTTAGACACAACCTACGGCTGTTATTTGCTGTTATCTATGCTTTATAAACTTTTAAATAAAAAAAACCCCAAAACTATGCTTTTACACCTTTTTCCCTAAGGAAACAAATATTAACCTTGACCATATATACAGATATTCTCATGACCTGCCTCCACATGGAAGTTTAATGATCCCATCTGGGCATGAATTTAGGAACAGATTTGTCAAAACAAATTGAGAAGCTTTCCTCCCTTACATCTGGCGCCTAGAACTAAAGAATGATTTTTAATAAACAATTCAGAGCACAATAAATGTCTGAGAGAAGGAACTTGGCTATGAGTTTCCTGTGATGTAGCAATTATGAATGTTTCCTTGAAACTTTTGATACACAGTGAACAAAAAAGAGGTGGGAAGGAGAAGAAAGACAAAAGAATGTTTCTAAATAAGGCACAGAATTAATGAGAAATCATCATATAATTATGAATAGACTAGATACATAGTATCAAAATCTCCAGAAGAGGCAAATTCATTTTAGGTCTTTCACAGAAAACTTAGAAAGATATAGATTTGAAAACAACTTACTTATGGAAACATATCTGTTCTTCCGTGTAATCATCTCCATTCTGTTTGGAGTTTTGTTTTAGTTTATTATATTTACTTTTGTTTGTTGTACATGTTGGTTGTGTTTTTAATTACTCAATCACGAGCTTTAAAATATTTTATCACATATGATGAAAACATCTCTTCTAATCATCTATATTAAGGTTCAACACATGAGCCAAAAGGAAATACTTCTAAATTAGGGGTTCATATGTGGAAGATTGGCAGAGATTGGAATATGGCAACATTTTATACATTCGTGCCATATTTGTTAGAATTATTTTACTAAGACAATTGAAAATAATTAGTCACTACTTTGTCCACTTCTTGATTGTCTTGGAATTTACAAAATACATATAGTCAGTAGAAACTCTTTACTCTGAGTAGCGACTTTCATCTTGCTGGAACACACAACAGGATCTCAGCCCTCTCTTACTGTGGAGTGAGTCTAGGGGTCTCACTTTCTTATCCTTAACCAGTACTCAGCAGGTAGGACATGTTCTCATATCTTCAAAAGTTCTATATTCATATGATTCATATTATTTCCCAAATAACTCAAGCACATATAATCTACTATTTATTTAAACAATTATTTCCTCATGTTTTTTGTTTACTTTACATTAGCATTGGCCATGTATCTAATTATTCCAGTGGGTGACATTGATATACTGCTTGATTCTCCCTGAAGAGTTAATCTTAAGGGCAGCTTGTCCACAATGATTCAAGGCATTCAATAAGCCTGCACATTGTATTTATACCCAGGAAGTTCAGCATGTAGGACGAAGGATTAAAGACATATAGTAAAGGAGTTTAAAAGTGATCATGGGTGTGTTCAAGAGATTCCAGGGAACAAACAAAAATGAGATAAAACTTTTGCTTTCTTTCTACTATTCTCAAAAGTGCATCACGACCTTGTGCTTGAAACTGTAGAAATAAACATTATAACAGTTTAATTTTCCGTGCTTATTAAAGATAAGAGTCTGGTTCTTAATTACTTCTTTGGCCTTTTAATTATAGATTCAAGAGGGTTTGACTTAGCATGGAGAGAGCCTAGAGTACTGGAGAACCCATTAACAAACTACTGTTGAATTAATTAGTTCCCCAACAGATCAAACATCATAATAAATTTTCCTTTGTATGAGTAGAGATATCTATCCACTGGAGAGTAGTACAAGTAGTACACAAAGGAGCATTGCTTGCCTTTTGAGAACAGTTCCTAGTGTGCACCTCACTGTTTTCTAGTCAATGTTTTCCTTATTTACCTTCTATTTGCTTTAAAAGTTTCTGGCCAACAATGTTGTCCTTAAAAAAAAATCACTGGCTCTTTTTTGTTGGGAGAGTACTAGATTTCTCTGAAGGCAGTAATATTGTGATCTGTCAAAGAAGTTGGGACTTCTGGTTAGATAAACTATCCTTTATTTGGATAAGACATTCAATAGCGAGATAGACGAATACTGTGAAAAAATAAGCAGTCCTAAGGTTATGAGATTTATGTATTCAATTTGTTGAAATAAAGCATGATGCATTGCCACACAAGATCAGATGTGCCTTCAGATTTATAAAGCAGAGAAGAATAGAGAAACTAATCTAGTCCTGAGTATGCACAGAACAACAGATATTTTCTCCGTGATCTTGTTTGACAGGTCAAGTTTCTTTCTATCTTTATGTTTTCCATTTTAACGTTTTGGGGATTGGGGGCTAGTATTTTTTGAGATTGTGATATAATTACATCATTTCCTCATTCCACTTTTCCCCTTCAAACCTCTTGGATATACTTGCCCTCTTTCAAAATTATGGACTTTTTTTGATTGTTGTTACATGCATATATATATATATATGTGTGTGTGTGTGTGTGTGTGTGTGTGTGTGTCTTGTGTATTTACATATTAAGTACACACAGGTATGCATTCCTAAGCACATAAATATAACCTGCTTAGTCTGCAAAAAGTTACTTTTAAGCATGTTTTCTGAGATGAAATTTGGTATTGAATAATCAGTGGATATGTTCATTCCTGGGCAAGATTCTTCTTTGGCTCAATGTTTTTTTAAATTCATCATTTTCAAAGCTATAGGATTAAAATCTTACAGGATCAACTCTATCAGCTCAAGAAGAATTCACTCTGTAACTTGTTCAGGCTATGACTCGACAATAGTCTATATAAATCCATCTTTTTTGTTATCCTTGAAGGAAGGAAATGCAGAAGAAAGCAATATCTTTTCTGCTTTATATAGTTCCATGTCCAAATTCACTGTTAATGTCTTACAAAGTAAGATGATAATTTTATAAGTAAATAAGTAAAATACATTGAAAAACCTTATCCAGGAAAGATGTTGTGTAGTCCTGTTTTTAAAGAGAAAGATAGAATAACAAATTTCATGGAGAAACTTGAAGAAATTGTTGTTCTTTCTGAAAATGTGGGTGGTGAAGAGTTTTCAAATGGATGGCTGTAAGAGGCCCCAGAAGCTAGAAAGGTAAAAGAAAAGTGAGCTGTTAGCCAGTGTCAAATCTATTACAAAATATTATATATAGTGCTGAAAGTTTTGAGGTATGCTAATTAAATTTAAGTTTTAGTTTCTTGTATTTTTGTGACCCAGCATCTCCAATTACCTAAGAATTTTTATCAATTCTAGCAATGAAGTATGGGATTTAATCTCAGTTACTACTTACACATTGGATTAATTTCCTTCTTTGCTTTTCTGACGATCTATGACTATTGACTAACCTTCTGAATAAGCATTTATAGGACAACAATTTCATTTTTCCTTAGAATGTTCCAACTCAAATTACAAAGTTTGAGTCACAAGTCAAAGCAACCTCATGATTCCATTTTATGACCAGAAAATAATTGTACAAAACTAAAAACCTACAGTGTGATACAAATAAGACATTATGTTCTTGTTTCCCATTTGAAGAATATTAAAGGTCAGCATGTTTATAAACATTTCTATATCCTCTTGAGCAAGATTATATCTCACTGCATTTTAATTAGACAGTTTGTGTTTGGGAACACCAAATTTACAAAAACTAAATTTGATAGAAACATAAATAATTTATTTAAATCTAGAAACAGAAGGTTATCTTATTAATTAGTGAAGATACCTATGATTATAATAACCAGGCAAGAACTACAACACAAACAGAACCATTAGAAACAAATTCAACATACAAGAGCATATTTTGCATTAATAAGGAAAGCAATATGTCAATTCCCCAAAGATTTACCTTGGTAATTTTAGTGACCTTAGTTGTTACTTTTGGTCAAGAGTTAGGCAGAGAAATCTAAACTGAATGCTGGGAGAAAGAAGGCAGAGTCAGGAAGAAGCAATGGAGCTGATACCAGAGATAGACATGCAGAAACTTCGCTGGTAAGCCATAACTACGTGGCAATACACAGATTAATGGAGATGGGTTAATTTAGGATATAAGAGTTAGCCAGAAATATGCTTAAGCTATTGGCCAAACAGTATTGTAAATAATATAGTTTCTCTGTGGTTATTTCAGGAACCTTGGCAGTTGGGAACACAAAAGCAGACAAACAGAATAAAGGAAAGGTAAAAATGCCACATGGTAGAACATAGATTAATAGAAGCAGCTTGATTTAAGTTAAAAGATCTAGTTAGGAGACAAGACTAAGCTAAAGGCAAAACTTTCAAAATTAAAAAGAATTCTTCATGTCATTATTTGTGAGAAAGATGGATATAAATATTCATACTAATTAATTAATTAATTAATTAATTGTTTAAAATAATAAAGGTAAGTCTTTACATAAAGAGTAATGTACTGTAAGGAAAATAAGCCATGTAAAGATGGGAAATACCCAGGGCATCTGGATTCTCAATTGCCTTTTGTTGTCTTTGAATTTTTGAAATGCTACTGAACGAAAATGAAAACCAAGACCAAAACCAAAACAACAGCTGCTACATGATATTCGATTGTGAAAACAACTACCCAATTAAACCAGGCTATATATTTTAAGGATGTCTTACCTTTAGAATGGAAACATGGTTAGAGGGGCTATATTTTTCTTTCCATAAGAAATAAAAAAAACATTGACATTCTCCAAATTTAATAAAGACTATATTTGACTGAAGGAGACTTCCTGAAAATCTTGACTATAGACATAAAGGAAGAAAACAAACAAACAAAAGAAAAAACTCCAAGAAGGTGACATGTAGGCTGATCCCTTGACATGAGAAAAGCTCTGAGACAAAATAAATTTTATTGAGTACCGAGTCCTTATGACAGTTGAGTTATACAGTTCACAAGGACTTATAAAGTTGACATATGCCCTTGACCTGCTCAAACTTAGAAAAGAGAATTATCTTTCTCTGAGTTGTACACATGGCACATTCCATACTTGTGTTAATTAAGATATATATATTACCCTTAAAAGCTTGTGTGTTTTCAGAAAAAAAAAACAGATATCAATAATGGTAAGTAATCCATGTTACCCAGTCTCTCAGAATGCCTCTGTTATAGCTTTTCAACATTCATTATTGAATTGGTGTACTTATCTTGCCAAAGAAAATTTTGTAGGTTATGTGTTCCATATCTTTTCAGAAACATTCATGATTTTTTTCTACCCCAGACAGTGCATTCATAGTGCATTCTGGCACCATGAAGGCCAACTGACAGGGAAGAAATTTCAAGGATCATATACAGTTTAAATTCTCAGTGTTTTGCCACCCAAGTTTATGGACTCTTTGGCAAGAAAATCATATAGTCTTGATTGAAAATCATATAGTTGGGAAAGGAAAAGCATGTGTAATAATAACATAAGGCTTTGGGGTCCTCTGGGTCTCCTTATCAACAGCTGATAACTCATTTCATGCTTGGACTTAGATTTTTTTTAGTTTAGTAAACTTTGGCTTCTGGAATGAGCATTTTATCTATCCATGCACAGATTTCTTCATTTTCTTCATTTATTTTCTAATTATGTGTTTAAAATAATAGGTTTCCTTAAGAATTTCATAAGTTCTTAGTCTTTTTAGACTTTTCCCCAACCTCTTCTCTCATTTTCCCCCAACTCTCATCCACCTTTTTACTTTTCCACTTCTGTTGTTTGCCCCTCTAATTTCATATCACATATGTTAGGCTATCTTCTGTTCCATAATTCAACACCTATGTGATCTTAGATAACTACTTTGGATTGGCAAATAGGTATAAAGAGAAATAGTGAATTAAAATATAGCTAAAAAGGTACATAAGCATTGTGTAAATATTCATATCTTCTATTCATCACTAATTTAATTATTTGAATTATTGAAGTTCTAATTATTTACCATTAAGCTAATTATTTCTCATTGAAGGCCGAAAAGCTGTTAATATTGTAATTGGTGCTTATTTTAAATATATACTTGTCCGTGATCCTAGAGAAGCTAAATAAGAAGATGAACCCAAAGACAAACATATAGGCATCCTCCTGAATATTAACCTCCATCAGGCGATGAAAGGAGACAGAGACAGAGACTCAGATTGGAGCACCAGACTGAAATCTCAAGGTCCAAATCAGGAGCAGAAGGAGAGAGAGCACGAGCAAGGAACTCAGAACCGCGAGGGGTGCACCCACACACTGAGAAAATGGGGATGTTCTATCGGGAACTCACCAAGGCCAGCTGGCCTGGGTCTGAAAAAGCATGGGATAAAACCGGACTCGCTAAACATAGCGGACAATGAGGACTACTGAGATCTCAAGAACAATGGCAATGGGTTTTGGATCTTACTGCAAGTATTGGTGTTGGGGGAGCCTAGGCAGTTTGGATGCTCACCTTACTAGACCTGGATGGAGGTGGGTGGTCCTTGGACTTCCCACAGGGCAGGGAACCCTGATTGCTCTTCAGGCTGATGAGGGTTGGGAGACTTGACTGGGGGAGGGGGAGGGAAATGGGAGGCGGTGGCGGGGAGGAGGCAGAAATCTTTAATAAATAAATTAATTAATTAAAAAAACATATACTTGGCCTATTGCTTTATATCTGCTACAAATAATAATTAAATTGCAATATTAACAATCATTTTAATGATTTCCTCTCATGTTGTTACATTCATAGAAAACATGTGTGAAAAGAATATTCCCAAATACAAGCCTGAAATTCTGAAAATATCATTGTGAAATAATAGAGCAACTTTCATAAGATACACTAAAGCAATGATTTAAGATCAAAATGTAAATACATAGTTTTTATGTTATTTTATAAATAGTACAAAATACAACCACTTTGTACATAGTAACATTAATGATTAATTTACATGCATTGTTTGCTCTAAAATTACTAAGTTTGCTTTCTGTCAGTTTGGCCAATGTTTAAAAGAGATTGCTATTTATAATAACACACTAAGTAATCATGCTGTCAAAGTTTGTGATACGGTATCATGAGCAGAAATTCTTGCACCAGATTTTTAGCTGTTTGATACAGACTTTCTTTGACCTTCCTCTTGTTCCTATTCCATTAGCAATCACACAATAAAATGAATTATTATAATATAGTGCAATGATTGTTAACATGTATAGATATTTTAATACCTGCAAACATATACTGTAAATTCAAGCTATTTAGAGGTAATAGTGACGGTCAATTCATATATAATAACAGAAGAATCCATCAGAAGGTCATTATAATTGTAAATATATACATAACAAACACAGACCTACCTAGTTACTTAAAACAATGTGATGATATCAAAAGCCGCAGATTAACACTAGCACAGTAATATTGAATAATTTGTATACCCCATTCTCAGGAATAGCTAAATCATTTGGAAAAATCAACTTATGAAGAAACATTATATCATAATAAAATACACAAATACAGAGTATATTTGTCATAAAAAGAAATGACTTAACAGAATTCTATAGAACATTTCACCCAAATACTAAATATGCAATCTTTTCAGCAGTCCATAGAATTTTCTCCAAAGCTAACCAGATATTAATATACAAAGTAAGTTTCAACAAAGAGAAAAATTGAAATAATATCTTACATTTTATCTGACCCCAATAGATATAAAAAAGAGGCCATATTAGTAAGTACAGAAACACTTGTTGACTAAATAACACATTGTTGAATGATATATGGGTTACTGAGAGAAAAAAATATATTCCACAAAATGGAGTCTAGGATGGTGTCTGTGCTGAACCAGAATTATAACCATACTAAGAAATAAACCTGGAAACTTTCCCAACTATGTAGATTTGGTAACCAACAAAAGAGCTATGTATACCACAGTCATCTGAAACTACTTAAAGTATAAAACAGGAAAAGAGAAAAATATCTATTAATTTATACAATTACTTTGATTATTTTTCCCTGTCTACAGTTTTATGTGGTTTTGTTGTTGTTTATTTGTTTGTTTGCTTGATTGTTCTTTCAAAGGATATGTTGCATCATTAAATTATTAACTTGAGATCCCCCCAAATTTTGCTATAGGCACTTACTGCTCCAAACTTTCTCCTTAGGACTATCTGCATCGAGTCCCATGGATAAGGATATGGTCTATATTCATTTTCATTAAATTTTGGGATGTGTTTAGATGCTAAAGCATATTGTTTAACTAGTAACACACAAATATTACTATATTTTCCTGGGGTTGATTTTATATTTAAAATTAAAAATGCATAATATTCATTTTGTTAACTGAACTGAAAAAATTGAAAAGTTGTATAATTCTCCAATTTTGAAAATTATTTTTATAAAACACACATACTTATATGAATAATTCTCTTTTTGTCTGATGACTGTAGTTTGTGGCTCAATTTCAGAATTAAAATGCTTTCTATAAATTTAAATTTAATTATTAGATTTAATTCTATATTTCATTAGAAGGTGCGCTAATAAAATACATTGTTTTTCAACAATGTGTCATTTTAGGTTTCAGCCTTCTTGCAAACATGCTTGGACCTTTTCCTCCCAGGCTTGTCATTTCACCAATGCTAGCATCCACAGATGAGTTTTACAGGCGCTGTAGTCGGCTTTCTTTAACTTTTAAGATATCCTGTACATGCTACTCAGGAAAGAATTCTACATGTCTCTTGGACAGCTCTAGTTCATAGAGACAAACACAAAGGCATAGTTAGATTTAGAACGATGAAAGGGCACTTGCAGAATAGTCATAAAGAGAATGATCTAATTGATTCAGAAATTACAAAAAAATGCGTAAGCTAACAATCTCTAACAGTAAAAAAGCGCTTCTGAGACAAAGTGCTCACAGCTTCTCATTTGCTTCACTTATAAAATAGTGGAGATTTTTGCCTCATTTTTCTTCCATTTTCATTAACTGAACACTTTCAAAAAAACTTCCAAACCAGTATTCAGACTTACTGAGAATGTCAATTCTCTCACCTAGACGCATACTTTCATATCATATGTGCAAAATTGAGTTTGAGACAAGCACTTATCATACAATGTACCTGTCCCTGAGAGCAACAACACCGGGAAGTTCTACCCCTGCCTTCATCTCCTGCTTTCTGCACAGTCACAGTGCTTAGCTTTGTTTAAAAGACAAGACAGTAAATTTTCTTGAGAAGCATTTTATTATAATTGGTGTCTTTGGGTTGTAGTTTAATGAAGTATTACAAATAGCTTCTGGAATATTTTATTAGTTTAGGGGGAAACCTAATTACTTATTGTTTTGAAAGTTAAAATGTCTCTTCAACTGGCATATTATTTACAAGATGAATCAATAAATATTACAAGATGTCTTTAAAGGAATTTGTTTTTAAAATTTTAGTTATTGAGGAACTTTTTTCAATTTTTCAGACATTGGCATTGCCCCTCAAAACATTTTGATTACTCCCATTCCTAAGCATAAATAAAATGACCATGTATTTGGAGTTAACTGAAATGCATTCTCCAGACAGTCAACAAAAACTTTAGAAGTTGTTTTATGTGATTAGGTCACATTTTACAAATATTTTCCACCAAATTTATGGCTTATATCAGGAGTAGCATATATAGAAAGCAAAATAAATTTAATAAGATATATGTACTTTGAGTGGCCACAGAAGTAGCACAGAAAGAGGATTTGAGATGACTATAAGGGGTATTCCTAGAAAAGCCTGCTATTTTCAGAATTAGAATATCCATTGATGAGCAGTAGGAAGCTCACCACAACCATCCTCATTGGCATATTTTCCAAAAAATATTTATTCTGATATTGCAGATGTAATTGAACAAGGAGAAGTCGTATAAAAATAACAAACAATAGAAAGAACATGTTTTATTTCACTGTATCCAAACAAACAAGCCAAAGAGAGGCAAATTTTAAATATGTCAATTTTGTTTGTATATCTTATTCATACACAGTGATGGCCACACAATGACACTTTCATCAATATCTTCTGAACTTTTTTGCCACAACTTCTCTTTTCTCTTTCTTTCTTATTGACCTTCTCTTATCCCCAAATTTGAATATTAAATGAGATTCCATAATCAGAAAATAATAAAGCTCTTATTTAGAATCTATAGGAGAAATATCTTTAAATAATTTATCTTAGACTAACAATTAATAAAGAGATACTCAATGCATAAAATTAAAACAAATTAGAATTGAGGGTTGAAAAGAAGAGAAATACAACAGTTTATTTAAAAAATAAAGAGATGGTCACTCATTCTGAAGAAGATAAGAAGGAAAAAAATCTTACATGGGGCAATCTCAGTGTTTCTGTTCCTTACTTGGCCAAGGTGGCCCAACTGCTGTTTCAGATGAATAGAAAAAGAAAATAATGCACTTCATTTCTTATGAGAAAAAGAAACTGGGAACTTCCAATTCACACACTTTCTAATCCCCCAAAGGTATTTTATTTCCTTCTTTGAATTGGGTATCTTTATAATTTTGATCTGAAGGCAAATATTTTCATAGCTTTAAAATAACGAGGGCCCTTTGAAGACACTATCCAATTTCTTATGCAGTCAACACTACCATCTCAATATTCTAATGACTTATACTTTTTACTTTGATGTAAAATTGGATTCCCTCTTAATGAAGCCAAATGTTCTGACTGTGTTTTTATTTGTTGATTTTAAAAAGTTAGACTTTATTTTTACTACATCCTTCATGTTTTTGCTCTTTTAGCTCAAATTCATTGATTTCTCTTTACTGCCCATTTTCAACTCTAATGAAATTCTTTAGTTCTTGTTTTTTCAGCTTGATGTTGTTTCTTGGTCACTCGCAATTTCCCCATTATGGATTCATCCAGGCTGCTTTTAAAAGCATTCAGCATATTTTCTTGGGCAGAACCTCAATACCAGAATCATGGGGATGCAGAAATAATGTACAAATGAAACTCAAAATCTGTTCAAGTTTCATAGAAATTTCACTTAAAAGAATATCATTTTTGGCAATGGTCTGATCTGCTTATATGTTTAAGAGAATCTAGGATATTTTACCTTTATAATATCTCCAACTGTTTGTCTTAGATTTGTAACATGAGAGCCTGCTTGTTGGGGTTTCTGTCCTGCCAGGTCCCCACAGTCATTAGGTCCCAAAGAATCACACAGAAGGTCTACATAAGTTATAAAACTGATTGGTCCATTATCTCAGGCTTCTTATTAACTCTTATAACTTATATTAGCCCATTATTTTAGCATATGTTAGCCACCTGGTTCTGCACCCTTTTTAATGGGGCAGCTCACATCTTCCTCCTTCTTTGGTGTCTGGGCAGAATTGCGGAGTAATGGGCTTCTTCCTTCCTAGAATTCTTCTGTACTTCCTGATATATCGGGAGGGCTAGAACCCAGTATACGAGCTTCGAGCAAGGGGCCGGAGGTTGAGAGTACAGACGCAAAGACAGACTGACACGCACTGATACCAAAGCCCCAAGAACTCCTTTATTGTGTTCAGAGGCAGATTATATAGAGATAGCCATGGCCCAGACAAACCCACCAGAAACCACTCTCCTGCCCTCAGGAACTCCTGAAGGTCTCTTGCTCAGAGCAGCTGCAGGCACTCAGATCAGGGGAAAACAAGATGTTTACAAGAAATTCAGGATCTGGGTTCTCACTGCTCCCAACATGTACTCATTGATACACCTCTACTTCCTGTCTGGTTATCCTGCTTATACTTTCTGCCTGGCTACTGGCCAATCAGTGTTTATTTAAAACGTAATTGACAGAATACAGACCTGTCCTGCACCGCTACTGTGATAAAACACTGTGACCAAAAGCAAAGAGAAAAGGACGTATTTCAGCTTACACTTCTAGGTCAGACTCCATCAATGTTAGAAGTCATGTCAGGAACAGAAGACAGAAACATGGAAAGAAGAATAAAAACAGTACACAACTAAGTTCTAAAAAAGGATGGATTTTTAATTATGCCTGAGGTCAAAAGAAGCTTGAAACTATTCTATCAAGTGCACATCAAGATATGATCATCGGTGATAGTCTTAAACGTCATGCAAAAATCATAAATAAGAGCACATCAAGTAAAGAACTATATCAGTCTGAGTTGTGTTTATTTCCAGATTACAAGTTTAATGTTCAACATTTATTTAATATATATGCAATTTACAAAATTAACAAAAAGAAACCATAGTCTCATGTTTACTTAACCAGATGCCATGAGATTTAGATATATCAACACCTACTCAAGATTTTGTCCTTATATCACAGGTAAATGTAGCTCTCACCCTCACCACAAAAGCTTCTTTATCCAGAAGACAGAGGTTACTACAGATATACAAGTGGTCATGGTCACAGGGTGCTCAGACATAGTCTATACACCTATAAAGTAACTCCTCCTCCTAAAGCTCACGGAACATTGTCACAAAGGGGACAGATAGATTCTAAGATCCAGAGGACCTGCAAGTCTGTTGTGAGGCAATGTATATACATGACAGGGTGGTAGAGATATCCATGAAATATCTCAACAATATTACTGTTTTAACAAGACCTGCATATTGAAAAATCCATGCCAATATGGATGTGGAAATTTCCTCAGGGCTCCAACTCTGGCTGAAGGCAACCAATGGTCCAGGAACAAACCCTGTGATAGCTTATACAACTCAAAGTGGTCACTCTGAAACAAGCGTAGATACACAACACTAAAAACTCAGAAGGTTTCATATATATATATATATATATATATATATATATATATATATATACATACACACACACACACACACACACACATACATATTTTCTCTGTGTGTGTAGCAACAATGATTATAGAAAAAGAGAACATGAATTTGAGATCAAGTTGGCCACTTAGGAGGAGTTGGAGTTGAAAGAAGAAAGAGTAGAAATGATGTAAAAACAGGTTTCATTAATATAGTTCTCAAAAGATTTTTAAATAGAAGTGAAAGAGACAAAAAAATTTCCATATTATGGGCTGATTCAATGTCTCAGTAAATAAAGGTACTTGCTGCCAAGTTGGAGAACCTGAGTTTGATTTCTAGGACCCGGATGATGCAAAGAGAAAACTGACTCTCACAAGTTGTCCTTGAATATCCACAAGTACACCATGACACACACACACACACACACACACACACACACACACACACACACACACACACACACACATTGATAATGATGATGATTAATACAGTAAAATTTAGAACATAAAATTAAAAGTAAAATATTTTTTCTTTTAAATATCCAATATAATATAATATAATATTGTTAATATAGGCAGTATGCTCTGACTTTCATTCATCTTATATAATTGAAATATTAAACCCTTAAATTATAGTTTCTAATTTCTGCCACCTCCCAGAATTTCAAAACCTTATCAAATTTTTTCCTTCTATAGTTCCTCATTAAAATATGATTATATGATATTATATTTAATTTATCACAAAGTCTTTGATAATTTTTTCATTTTGATGTAGGGAACTAATCTTGTTACTGATACAAAATGAAAGCATAGACTATTTCAGCTACCTTTGAAAATGAATTAAAAGGAGACTTCTGTGTAAGTTGTTGAGAGAGATAATAAATTTCATCAAGTACAATCTATAAATATTCTGAATAAATAGGGAAGATAATGCAATTAAGAGAGTGTTAGATGTATGAGTTCTGGCTTGTGTCTAAAATTGCAATATTCAGGATGCTGATGCGGGAGGACTGTGAATTAAAGGTCAGCCAGGACTGAATATTACTAGCTTGATCTCCACAGCGAGGGACTAGAGAGAGGAGGAAAAGGGATACATGGAAACAGAAGAAAGGAAAGGTAGATTATTAGACAGATTCTTAGTAAAATATGTTCTCATTATTGGGCCACATAGACTTTATAGATGTCAGTTGTAGGTGCCCGCATTTACTTACGGGCCCAAGGTGACCTGATAGGTCTGCAAGGAATTAAATCAGGCCAGTTGGAGGGGTCACAGCACAGCCGAGGCTGTGACAATTTTACTGATAGCAATCAGACCTTTTATAGCTTTATCATAAACAGAGTATAATAGCAGTTGCCAGGATCAATACAGTTGTAGTTGCCAGGATACAGTGAAGTTTCCAAGTCATACAGGGTACACAAGATTAATGGCTAAAACCAATTTTCCTGTCAAGTTTCCTCGCATCCTTGACGACTAAGGGAACATACAGAGAAGCACAAAATGGCCTGAATGCTTCACTGCCTGAGGGAGTGCATCCGTCTCTAGGGGAACTGGAAGGCACATTGTGTCCCAGGAGCTGGAGACCTGAAAATCTATGACACATGCCTCTCAAAGCAGCTCAGCCAGGCCAACCCCATGCAGTTAGCATTTCAAAACCGACTTTCTACAAGGAGAAAAAACATATGCCAGTAATTTGTAGTTGCTTTAACTAATTCCTGGGTAGTTTATCAATGATAATCTTCATTCTGTCTTAGAATCTAGAAATACATCCATGGGCTAAACACATTCTGTCACTATTAAATTCACAATCTAGTAGGAGAGACCGTAAGGAGACACACACATTTGCTTGCTCGATGCTACATTCATAACTGAGAAAATCTGAATTACTGTGGGGCAGAGGAGTCATACTGATGCAAAGGACTGCAGTGCTTGTGGTTTTAGCTTGGGGTTAGCTGACGGCAGTGATGGTGACAATGATGTCTGTGACCCTGGAGATACTCCTGGTGTGGCTAGTTTAGTTTATATTTGCTCTTCTGCAGGAAAGATAATGTTTGTGCAGAGAATCCAAAGTATGGGAGGTGGCAAGACTGAAAAAAGGGTGCAAATCCATGGCTGAGTTGCATCTAGCTAGCTTTGGAAATAGAGTGCTTATGGGCTTACCTTGAAGTCATGTGCACACATCCACACATGCTCAAAGGAAACTCATCTTTTGTAAGTCTGTTCCTTTGTTCAATATTGGATAATAATACCATAGTTTTTCATGTTTACTACCATTACAGTTTGTACATTATCTTTGGCACACTGTAACTGCTTAACCTCTTCTATGCATGGTTTTAGACCAGAAATAAAGCTGTAGAACAGACATTTGTACAAATGTGTTCTTTTCAGATCTTAGCCCCATGGCTAAAACACCTTAGACAACACCTTTGATAAATTAAAATCCATTAAATCCTATCAACTCTTAGTAATCCTCTAGGTAAAATGATACATTTCCAAATTCTTTCATTCAATATTCATTTCATCTTTAATAAAACCAGAGAAATCCAACAAAAGTTCACAGGTCAATAACTGGCTTAAGTCACATGTCTTACTTATGTGGAATAAGCTGGATTTGCATAAATAACGTCAAAGTTTGAGCTTAGCATTATATTCTATTAAATGGAATATTGCATTTTGAAAGGATCAATTTTAAAACCAGATTTTTAGCAAATATACCAAGAATGACATTTTTTATTATAACTGTCCCTGGTATTTAATTCTTCCTGAATTTATCCCATTAAGACAATCTCAATGTTTTCTGCTTAGAAATCACATTAATAAGAATGTCGAGGATCACACTATTCTTTATCCCTTTACCTGATGTTAGGTGTTTGTAAAATAAGATTTAAAAACATGGTTCTATATTCTGGCAAATAAGCTTTGGGTATCTTTTTCTTTCCTGAAACACGGCATGGGGATGTCCTCAGCTACAGAATATTGAAGAACCTTTGAATCTGCAAATACTATTCATATATTCACATTATAGATTTTTGAGCCTTAGGGGAGGGGTTGGTGAAGACATCTCAGTTAGGACCGATAACTACAAAGTCTCTTACTCTGCGGACATTGTCCATTTGGGGATCTCAATGTTAATTACCACCTAGTGCAAGAAGCTTCTCTGTTGAGGGTTCAGTGTGGCACACACCGATGGGTTTAGCAATGTATCAATAGGAGTCATTTTACTACTAGGTCTCTCTCTCTCTCTCTCTCTCTCTCTCTCTCTCTCTCTCTCTCTCTCTCTCTCTCTCTCTTTCCGAGACAGGGTTTCTCCGTAGCTTTTGGTTCCTGTCCTGGAACTAGCTCTTGTAGACCAGGCTGGCCCTGAACTCACAGAGATCCGCCTGCCTCTGCCTCCCGAGTGCTGGGATTAAAGGCGTGCACCACCGCCGCCCGGCTACTGCTAGGTCTCTTTAACAGAATGAAATTAGCAGGTTTTCTCCTAGGCCCATTACCTTTCTAGTTTGAGGATTTTGGGCTATTTGGCGGTATCATGGAGAAGACATTAAAATAAACCAAAAAGTGGTTGGTTACTCCTATAACATTTATTTCACCATTGTATCAGTATGTCTTGAAGCAGGTCACTGTTGTAGATCAGAGGGTTTGAGGATGGGTGTTATTGATGATTGCCTATCTCTTCCATTAGTATGCAGAGTACTTTTCTGCACCATGGAAGCTGGTCAGTGGGGGTGAAGCTTTAGATAGTCACCGGCTCAGCTTCTAATTGTTTAACAACATAAGTCTGCAGACATACCGTCACAAGCATGCCCTATTTTATTTACATTTTAATAATCAATGAGCCTACATTAACACATTATCTAATCAAAATTTATAGTTGGTGTTAAGATTCACTCATAATGCTGTGGGTTTGGACAAAAGTGTGATGCCATGTGTCCAGCAATACAGTATCATAAAAAGTCTTTTTGCCTTAAAAATTCTAAGTAACCAGATGTGGTAGTGTTTGTTTTTAACTCAAGCACTCAGAAAGCTGGGACTAGAGAATCTGTGAGCTTGGGGTCAGCCTGGTCTGCATAGCGAGTTCCAGATTTTTTAGAGCTGTGTTAGCAACATTTGTTAGAGCATCATCTTAAAAAAAAAATACCAGTCCTCTCTGCAATGGATGTTCTTCTCTCCTAGCCTATAATCACTGGTAACTGTTGATTTTTTCCTTCTTCAGATATATTTTTCCTTTTCCACATTCTTATGTGCTCGTTATCTTCCAACATGAAGCTTTTTAAGATTTACCATATTTTCAAAGCTCTTTCCTATTTGTATTTTTTAAAGTATCTGCAGACTCTGTTTTTTTCTACACTCTACCTTTCATGCTCATTTTTAAAAGAAACCATCTTTTATTTGCAGTTATTTTTACATGCTCTGACTTATGTTTTTTTGTTATTTGTGGAAAATGCTTATAAAGCATCTCATTAAATATTTTTCTCTGTGTGGCTTCTCTCCCTTTTTAGTCATGAAGCCTCTACTTCTTTATATAGGGGATTCATGTTTTCTCTAACCTTCATTGAACTTTTGTTTAATGCTTTTCCCCCTAAATCATCTTTTGTCTTTTGATTCCAGATATGATTATGGTTTTTTGGCTTTATATTTTCTATTTTATGCATTGAGATTCATAGAAATTTAAAATTTTGTATATGTATATATACCTCATATAAATTCTGTAGGATTATTTTTTAAGTTACCCCTTTTATTGAAAATAGATTCTTTTCTCATGCAATATATCTTGATTACAGTCCCCCCTCCCTGTACTCCTCCCAGTTCCTTTCCACCTTCACTTCCATTCAAATCTGCTCCCTTTTGATCATTAGAAAAGAACATGCTTACAACATATAATAACAAAGCGTAACAAAAAATATAGGAGAAAACTAAAATCAAAACATCAACGTTGGACAAAGCAAAGCAACAGAAGGAAAAGAGCTCTAAGTAAAAACACAAGAATCAGAAAACCACTGGTTCACACACTCAGGAGTTCTTTAGAAATACTAAACTGTGTACCATAATACATATACAGAGGATATGGTGCAGACCTGTGTAGGCCCTATGCTTGCTGTTTTAGTCTCCGTGAGTTCATATGAACTTTGCTCATGTTTATTTTGTGGGTCTTGTTTGCTTATTGTCCTCCAATTACTCTGGTCCTTATACATCTTCTTCTCATTTACATGGTTCCCTGATCTCTAAGGGGAGGGATTTGTTGGAGACATCTCATTTAGAAATGTATGTTCCAAGGTCTCTCTCTCTCTCTCTCTCTCTCTCTCTCTCTCTCTCTCTCTCTCTCTCTCAGATTAACATGGGACTTGGGTCTTTGTATTTGTTGCTGTCTGATTTATAAGGAAGCTTCTCTGATGATGAATAAATGAAGCACTTATTTCTGAGTATAGCATAATAACATTAGGTATAATTTTTTCACTACTTTCTGTTTCAGGAGCAGTAGTATTTGGTTTTACCCTCATTCTCTGGGATTCCAGTTCTTGGTCATCCATCAGTATCAGGTACAGCCTCTATCTCATGACGTGGGTCCAAGTAAACATTGGTTCGTTACTCCTATAACCTTTGTGCCAGCATTGCTCTAGTAGATATGATTATGTTGAATTCATCAATCCTTTCTTGGAGTTTTCAAATCTATTCATTATACATAGTTTTTTCTCTTCAGTATTGCTATCTTCATATCTTAGAATGATGTGTTAGAACAGTACCTTGTTTTTAATCCATGTGGTTGATTTTACCCAGCGTTATTTCCTCTTACCTTCTTCTTCTCTTCTCTTTGAGAGTTAGTTACACCTGTTAGTAATTCTTGCTAATACTTAAGCCTATCACAGCTGTTCTAGGAGACACATTGTTTTATTGGCATAGGGTTTGAAACAGAGATAATTACTGGCTATTGTGGTGTACATTCAGTTGTTGTGAAAAAAAAAATCTCTAACCGAAAGGAGTTCATGTGTAAAGGAATTTATTTGGCTTACACTTCGAGTTCACAATCAAACATTGATGTAAGTTTAGGTAGTAGCTTAAGCATGAACTCAAAAAAAAAAAAAACCCCATAAAGTAACACTGCTTGCTGGCTTATTCCCTGGCTTATGTTCAGCTAGCGTTCCTATACGGTCAAAATCCACCTATGAAGGAATGGGGCTAACTACAATGAATAGAACTTCCCTCATCATTAATCAGAACATTCTCTCACTTACATGACCACAAGGTCAATTGAGAGTTCCTTAGATAGCTCTGAGATGTGTCCAATTGATAGCTGAAGCTAACCAGGACACCTGACCTAAGTCATAAGCTGATTGTTTATCTTTTTGTTTTCTGCAGTTTATGCTATCCTTCCTATAACAACTTAATATTCTATTTCTTTGTAGAAAAAAAACAATTTAGAAAAGGAGGTAGAACTATGTACTTCTTCCATTGAGCCTTATTCACCATATACATACCTCCATCTCATTGAACATGGATTCCCAGCCATCTAGACCCTATTCTCCACAAGTGAATATCTTCATTTAAGAAACTAGCTTTCCTCTTGTTGGTCACTGCATACAACTAACAGGGGCTCCAATATTTGTCTGTTGTAGGTTCTTCTAACTGATTTTTCCTTGTCCATTTGTGTTGTAGCAAGTACGAAGCTTTGTTCCTATTCTACAGCACAGACAAGATAGTTTGTATAATCTCTCTTTAGAGTATCTCATCTCCTTCTGGGATGAAAGGTACCTTAGAGATTCCCAGTCCATTTCCTGATGGGTTCAAGAATTACAAGTTGGTAATTCTCATGTATCTTTCTTCTATGTATTATAGTAAGTGACTCCCAGTACCCAACATTCTACCCTACAAGCAAAAGTAAAAGCTGTTTTAGATTTTAATGGATAAAAAAAATAATATGTAAGGCACAATTTTGGCATATAATCAGCAAAAATATAATAATGTATAATGAATCTAAAATTCAAATAATGCCTTTCTTAACATAGGAAAGAGATATGAAGACTAAAATTATCATAATGATAATAATACCACATCTCTTAAGCAGATAATGAAGTCCAAGTTTGTTACTTGTAATTGTCTCTGCCTTATTCAGCTCATTGAAACAGTAATTAAAAAATGTACCTCGATATGAACGAGAAGGAAGAGAGTGCCTATTTCCTAATTAAGAGATTCTACATTTAATCTAATTATGTCTTAGTGATAGTATGTCTCTAGTTTCAACAGTTTGGAGTGTGAGACACAGGAAGATAAATGTTGTATATTGCAGCTCACCATACCTACATGGCTGTGCCTGCATAATATACTTTCAGGAATTAGTAAGATAATATTCAATCATATGTAATATGTTCTTATCTTTTCTAGATAAAGACATTTTTATTTGAAAAGCCAAGCTTTCCTTTTCTAGAATAACAAAAATGGTAAGGACATATTTCAGCTATTCCCTCATTAAAGTATATTATGAATTTTAATATCAGTGATTAACCAGTATATTCTCTTCCCATAAAATGTCAGACTGATACAATTATATCACTAATCATCATTTGCTAATACCCCAGTGACTCTCAGGAGATTCTTCTTCCAGAGTACTCCATACATGAAAACTGAGATATAAATATGGGCTACTGGAAATGGTAAGTGGCTAAATGCTATCTTAGATTTCCCTCAAAATTGTTTCTTTTATTATGTATAAAAGCGATTTTCAATCAGTAATTTATTAGACCAGAAAAACTCTCATCAATTGCTCTTTTTCACACTTTTAAATTACAAAAAGAAAACAAACACACTAAAGTAGAATAAGTTAAATTATTAGTTGTAAGATAAAAAATTAAACATATATTAAGCTGTAAGTGTAGAAAAGCCCAAAGTAAAGGATAATGGAAGTTATAACAAGAACTAATGACTACAAAGATATTTACAGTTTCGCTACTAGCATGGAAAATATATTCTAGATAGTGATGTGCAAACATTAGACGTGAACTAATAAACTCAGCTCTTTGGCCTTTGGTACTTGGCTTTAAATTCGATAGTTATTGATAATATAAAATGGTTTGCCCACTGTCATAGAACGGTATCAATATCCACATGAGTAATACTCAACCTAGTTTAAGAAACTAGAATAAATATGAGGAGAATAAATTTGTAAAGATGAAAAAGATTCTGGAAAATTAAAATACAGAATGGGTTTCAATATTCAGTGACTAAACTTTTCTAAGCTCTTAGGGAAAGTCAATGACACTAAGCACAAATAGTCCCATTCATCATGATGAACAGAATTGGGCCTTAAGTTAAACCAAGTTTCAGAGTTTCACATTTGAGGCCAGTTAACTCAATGCCCCTGAAGCAAAATCAAAACCTTCTTCATTTACAGCAATCTACTTTTCTTGAAATATTCATAGAATTATCTTTTCACCTCAGAATTCTATTTAGTTTAGTTTACGAATCAGCATATGGTCAATGATAGTTTATTTGTACATTAACTACAAGGTAATAAAATAATTTTATTATTTAAATAGGGATATTTGGTAGACAAAATTAGGAGAAACTCATTTAGTGATTACTTGTGGTTTTGTTACCCATTTGAAGCCACAACACAGAGCAGAAGAGAGTTTTCATTGGCCATAGATAGCTTTGATCGACTTTATTTCTTCCAAAGATTAGTATACATATTTTTCATGAATGTATAAAATTTCAGTGAAGTAGACTGAATAATATTCTTTACAGTTTGATGTACTTAGATTATTTTCCTGTATCTTTCATCTATTATTTTAAGAACAATCAACTTGAATGATGGTGGCAGACACCTTTAATCCCAGCACTCAGGAGGCTGACATTGACAGATCTCTGAGTTTGAGGTTAGCCAGGGCTACAAAGTGAGTTCCCAGGCAGGCAGGGATACATAGAGAAATCCTATCTTGAAAAATGAAAACAAAAATAAAAACGAACAATTCCAATGGCGAAAAGGCAATAAATGGAGACCACCTGTAACAAACAGGGTGAGAAGTGCTGTTCTTCAGCTCTGTACGACACAGTCGCTCTTAATCGCCATCATTGAAAATACCAAGTCCATTGAAACAAAAAAAAAAATTCTCTTAGAACTATTTTTTTTTTTGTTAGATTGTCCTGAAAAAATATTTTGGATGCTAAATTGCAACACATTGAATGACAATTAAAAGTAACATTTAAATATAGATGGTTAATGTTTGTTATAATTAGTGACAACTCTGTAAATAAAACTTAAAAGAAAGAATGACGACCCTTGGAGGTACTTTGTAGATGGAGCAAAACTATGGATAAACAGTAAATGAGACAAGTATGAATAAATTTTAGGTAAATATTAAAAAACTCAGATGGGAAAATAAAATTATGATAGCCATTGAAGTCAGTACAGATGAAATGTGTAAAATGTTTGATTATTTAGACTATGAGGGTACCAACAGAGAAATGGTCACTGTTTAAGATGATCAAGCTAATCCTTCCCTTAATGTGTGACAACAGATTTATCTCGGCTACACTGCTTTTTCAATATAATAACATTCGAAGTGCTTTTTAAAATTTAATGAATCACAAGCTCTCTATAATCACAGTTAGCCAGGCATGACCACACACATGTGCAATTCAACCATCAGGAGGCTGCAGCAGGATGGTTGTTGTAAGACCAAGGACAACTTGACACACACAGTGACTTCTACATCACATAGAGCTGCAGTGCAAAATCCCCTTTCCGTAACTTCATACTCATAAAGGAGCAGAGTTCATAATGCAGGATTTATTTTTTTCAACTGTACAGAAGTAAGAAATGAATTTTAAATACTTTCAAACAGTACAGTAGCAGCTTGAAATATGCTACTACGCCGTGTTTCTATAAATGCTTCACTTCTTTGTACACAAATAAGAAAGAGGCCAGAAGTTTTAGTGAATGAAAACTAAATGGATTTTGATGGAGTCTGGTAATACAAAATTGCTTTGGACTGAGATTGTTTAAAGGAAGCCAAATAGGAGTTAGTGTTGAAGATAACCCGTGATTTCAGGAACTTAAGTCTGCTATTAATAGCAGAAGACTGCTGTGTGTGCATTTTCCTGGGAGACATGAACGAAACACTTTTTATACCAGAGAGGTTAGCAATGTCACCTCACAATACTGATTATACCAATATTCAGCGTGGTGAACCATTGGATTTATTGTGGCTACATTCAGGGCATTAGGTTTTGCTAATAAAACCATTAATGACTCGGAGTCAGAGGTATCACAAAAACGCCCACCCCTGCATGAGTAATAACTCAAGGAAACTGTATTCTAAATACTTTCTACACAACTTTCCAGCAGTCTTTCACTTAGAATGTCTCCTCTTCACCAATTGTTGCTGCTAATATAACCTAAGAGAGGAACATTTTAAATCTTGTAAATTTCAGGAATATGCCTAGGCATTAGGAGCCTTCTTCCAATATATAATGCTTCCATTCATAGAAGATCGCTACACACACACACACACACACACACACACACACACACACACGTAATTTACAAGGGAAGGCAAAGGAGAAGAATGGTTGCTCAGTGTTTGTGGTATCACTACCAGTGACACACTATAATGAAAAACAACATGCTCGAACAATAAAAGGAATATAACATTGATGGTGCAATTTATACATTAGAAAACATTTCAAAATATTCTAAAAATAAAATTTAGACTAGTAAGATACACTGACTTTCTTATAAAATCTAATTTATATGATTCCTTTTCTTGGTTTTAAATATATATTCTTCTCTTCCAATAGAAACTTTGCGTTAGTAATGATATTTTACATTTCCTAACAAATTTTATATATGTCTGGAATAGGCAGTTTAATAAAAATATTTAAAATAATTTTGCACACTTGTGTCTGTTAAAGACAAAGAAAGATTTCTTTATCTCCATAAGAATATGCGCTATTTTCCAAAATATATCCAAAAGCTAATGTATCTATAGTGAAGTAATAAAAAGTGGAGGAAAATTTTTCTTGGCATATTATAGTATGGGTTAGGTGTTTACTGACTGTGTGCTCTCCTTACAGAGAGTAAAATTTAAATCCAATATGATCTATAAAGACCAAGATATGATCCTAGAGGTGTAAGTGTTTATGTGTCCTACTTAGAGATTCATATGAGCAGTTATTGCAGATTGAAGCATGACTCTTTATGACTCATGAATCTGTATAGCTCTGCTCCTTTTAATTTTACAAATTAGAATTTTTCTGATTTATGTTAGTGAGCAAGTATTATACTACATAAAAAAATTATGAGAAACTGACTTGCTAATACTAATCAGCAAGGTGTTGAGACCGGCGTTTCTGATTAGAGTTGCAACAGATTCCCTGAGGTACACGTTTTGAAGAAGAACTCTTGCTCTTTTTTTTGTCAGGTGATCTTGAGAGCATGAGGGTAAAGAGAGAAGGGAGGGGAAGGGGTAGAAGAGGGGAGAAAGGGAGGATTGAGGAGAAATTGAGGGAATGGGATAGTTGAGATGGAGGAAGGACAGAGATGAGAGCAAGGAAAGAGATATCTTGATTGAGGGAGCCATTAGCAGAAACCTGGCTCTAGAGAAATTCGCAGGAATCCACAAGGCTGACTCCAGCTAAGACCCTAAGCAAAAGGAGAGGGGCACCGATCTTGATTTGCCCTATAGTCAGACTGATGAATATCATAAATAACACCATAGAACCTTCATCCAGCAACTGATGGAAACAGAGGCAGACACCCGCAGCGGAGCACTGGACTGAGCTTCCAAAGTCCAGTTGAAGAGTAGAGGAATGAGATTACGAGCAAAGAGGTCAAGACCATAATGGGTTCGCCCACAGAAACAGTCTACCTCAGCCAATGGGAGCTCACAAACTCCAGCCAGACTGGAAAGGAATGAGCATAGGACCAAACTAGTCCCTCTTAATGTGGTTGCCAGTCACAGGGCTGAGGCAGATTGAGGGGCCACTGGCAATGACACCAGGATTTGTCCCTACTGCATGTACTGGTTTTTTTGGGAACCTATTCTCTTTGGATGTATACTTTACTCAGTGTAGATCTAGTGTGGAACACTTTGGACCCTCAACTAAGCAATGTGCCTTACCCTCTCTGAAGATTGGATGGGGGTGGGATGTGTGGGTGTGAGGAGGGAATGGGAGAAGGGAAAGGAGTGAGAACTTGGATTGGTATTTTAAACATCCAATAAATTAAAAGTAAAAATAAAGACAATGAATTCTTGCTCTTTCTAAATTGTAGTTTGAACTACATATCCTATTCTGTGTATCATACTGCTGTCAGACATATATTTTGACATATTTTAAATCGAATTACTGCTATCGGTATTAAAGGTTATCTGTGTTTTCTACTGTCCGCACTATCATGTGAACGTACAGTTTCCTGTGTGATAATGACAATTATTGTAGTAAAACGTATGTCTACTTCTAGATGAAAACACTAGTGAGGGAGGACTGGAAAAAAGACCTTTTTAACATATAGAAGATTACTATGTCAAAACATGAACATGGAAAGGGCAATATATTAAAATTTGAAATATGGTGAATGTATGATTAAATGCAGCAGTCTATTGCCAGATTAACCTCTATCTGGCCAGAATGCTGTTGCCCACCCACAACCCCTGCCTAGGGAGACTGAGGAGCAAGACTACAGGTTTGAGGCAAGCCTGGAATTTAAGCCACCTTTGAGGACACTCAGGATGGCCAGTGAAACAAGAAATAACAAGAGAACAACCAGACTGCACGAAATTTAACAGGCAAATGGAGAGCATCACTGCTATTTAGAGATAGTAGGAAGTATCTGGCTGTATCTCTGAAATACGAAACTTCAAGGAAAGTAGAGACCAGACTAGCATTAAGAAAGTAATTTCAGTTATAAAGTTATATTTACATATATATTTAAAAGTCTAATAGAATGAAAAAAAGATAGTCTGAACCAGAGATCCTTCTTTCAATGTATCATAGTCTTTCTTGTTTCTCTAACAAAAATATCAGAGAAAAGCAGCATAAATAACTAAAATTGAAATTTGTTGTTAGAAAGTCCAAGATGGAAGGGATGGCTAGATTGGGTGTTTAAGAGGAAGGTACTTCTCCTTTTGCACTCAGCTTCCTACTGTCTGTATCCTCCCATTAACTTTTTTTTTTTTTTTTTTTTTTGGTTTTTCGAGACAGGGTTTCTCTGTGGCTTTGGAGCCTGTCCTGGAACTAGCTCTCTAGACCAGGCTGGTCTCGAACTCACAGAGATCCGCCTACCTCTGCCTCCCGAGTGCTGGGATTAAAGGTTGCGCCACCATCGCCCGGCTAAAATGTGTAGCCCAGGCTGGCCTCGAACTTGTGATCCTCCTGCCTCTGCCTCCTTCAGCAAATCCTACTGGCGTGCGCCACCACAACCGGCCCATTAATTCTTAAGAGTCCTCCCTGGAAACTTATCCCAGGGTAACAGCACAGTTAGGATGACTCCATGCCTATGCAACAAGTCCCATATCCAAAGACCCTGCCTGGTAAGAGGGATTTAGGATTTGGTATACGAATGAGGAAGAGACCTGGTCAGTCAGAGGAAGAGAGCAGGCCGGTCACCCTCATCAACTTAGCCCATGAAACCCAATGTGGAGAAATTCAACACAACTGCCGTATGTGGACTGCCCGTGCATGCTTCAGCAAGGGCAGGGCAGAAGTTTCATTCCGTTTTTTCATTTGAATGTTAAGAGGATGCACAGTTAAGGTAGTCATCAATATGATAGGAATACCTACTGAAACAGCTTACCTGAGTTAATGGGAGTTTACTTACTCTGGACTGACAGCAGATGAACCAGCACAAGACCAAACTAGGGTTCTGAATGTGGGTGACAGTTGTATGGTTGGGGTAGTCTGTGTGACCACTGTTAATGAGGCCAGGATTTATCAGTAAAGCTTGAATTGACTTTTTGGAGCCCTTTCTCTTTGGATGGATACCTTGCTAAGCCTATATATAGTGGGGAGGGCCTTGGTCCTGCCTCAAAGCAATATCCTAGACTTTGTTGACTCCCCGGGTGAAACCTTACTTTTTCTGAGGAGTGCATAGGGTGTGGGGTGGGGGAAAGGTGGAAAGAGTGAGAGGATGAGAGGGAGTGGGAACTGGGACTGATATGTTTTTAAAAAAAGGAAAAAAAGAGGACACATACATCAGCCTATGTGGGCTGCTGTAAGAATAGAATTAGGATGAGCTAAATGATTATAGGAAGTTCTTTAACCAAACAGAATACTAATTTGCTAATATGAAAACTTGATGAAAACAAAGATGCCAAAGTAAACATTAGAAACTTAGTGCCTGGAATAAATGCTAGAAAAGTAGGTGGAGAGAAGCTCATGGTGTGGGAAATAGATGATTTTTATGAACCATTTGAGACCTCGAGGAAATCTACTTCACCCCAGGAACGACTTTGTTGTGCCATTTTTATTAAATTCCACCTTCGTAGTTGAGTGATATTTGCCAAAGTATATCGGACTAGTAACAAGTCCTCCTCTGTTTTATGCAGGATAGGGAATTGCTATTGTTACTTTTTCTCAGTAAAACCTGACCATAGCCCCGGTTTGCTAGATATTTCATCATGTTGAGACTGAAAAAATCAGCAATTGTTTTAAGCGGAAAGTTTAGCCTCATTTTAAGGTAAGATTCAATAGCTGTCACAACTTCATGAACATCATCAATAGCTATTATTAGATCATACATTTCACGCTGCAGTTTTATCCACTAGCATTGTCATCTTCATCATATATATCTCCAGCATCATTTATTACTAGCTTTGTTTTATGCCTGATTCAGAGTGAAGTGCTATATGTCACTTGTCAATCAAAATTTCATAAGAAAAGTGTTAATTAAATATATATTTCTAATTAAAGTTGCTAAAGTTGCAATCCTTAATAGTCTTTAACTAACTATGTAGGTTTGTATCTGTCCTCCACCTATCACATAGTTATATCTCTAAACTGAGTTTAGGAAGTCTGTCTCTAAAGCTATTGCATGAAAATGGAAAACAAACATAAGTGACAAACATCCAAGCTATCTATCTTAATGGTGCTGGTTTTGGTTCATGACAAGATTTTATTTTAATTACATTTGTTTATGTTTGTGCTCATTTGTGTGCCTGCATGTGCATGTGTACTTGTGTAGATGTACATGTTTGGGCATTCAAACATGAGGGTGTAGGGGGTGTACCTTGCTGCTCATCGGGACAGAAGTCAGCTTGTAGGAGGAAATTCTATCCTTCTGCCATGGAGTACTGACATCAGGTTGTCATATGAGGCAGCACATGCATTTTAACATCCTTTACTTGCTAAACCACTTTGAAAGCCCTTAAAAACAGCTGTCTACAAAGAAAACTACCAATATTGATATTTTCTTAATCTAACTTAGTAAATGTAACTATCATTACCTAGTGTAAGCTATAACATTGATAAACTAATCATATTTTAATCAAGGATTACAAGTCAACACATAACATAGAATTTAACAGCAGGTTGTAGAATATTCCAATAACATTAAATTAATCAATTGGAGTTTATTAAGGCCAAAGTAAATATTATGTGTACTGCCTGGACCTAAGGGTAGGTGATGAGAGGAAGGATTAATAACATTAACATTTTTGGCAAATTTTCATACCTGTTAGATGGTTGTAAATTCATGAATCTAGAAAATAAAACATTTGTACATTCCTTGGCTTTTCCACTCACTTAATTTTAGGAAAACAAAATCATAAAAACAATTTAAAAGACTCTAAGAAAAGTTCAGGGTTTTCCCTAAGAAACCCTAAAAGTTTATTTGGAAATAGGGGACAGATTTGACTACTTAACAAACACAGATAGAGGGCAGATTTTGTGCATAAGTGACGCAGACTGGAAGGATTTGCTGAATGAGGCAGAGGCAGGTATATCTGGACTTTGAGGCCACACACACACACACACACATACACACACACACACATGCACACACAAAGAGAGAGAGAGAGAGACAGAGAGACAGAGAGAGAGAGAGAGAAAGCATTCTCTACTAGAACATTGTAACAAAAAAGATGCCAGATATACACATCTAAATATGAAAAATCAGAATGCACAAAAGAATGGGAATAGAGGAACTCTGGAAATAAATGTACTGTAAAAAATGTGAACAAGGAATTCCACTAGAGTTGTCAAGAATGGAGCTATTAAAAGTTTTGTGAGTGTTACTGTGCTAGTCTCCTTTCCCGGGAGACTAAACTCTTTGTCCAGTAAAGAAACAGACACAGTGTAAGTATTTTAGGGGTCTTCTAAATGACCTTTATTTATCTCTCCCTGAGATTAATCCGATTAATCCTATGTAATCCTCCTTTTGAATTTGGAGTGCATTTGTTGACTGTCTTTTGACCATACAAGAGCAGCAATAAAGCATGGCATCCATCCCTGAATGTTTCTTCTAAGCCCAGATTACAGCCAGACTACAGTCTTGATCTTGCAAACTTCTCTTATTCTCTCTTTGGATCATTTGAACTTGAGAAACAGCCTAGTGGGACACTAGTCATACCCTACCTAAGTCTGTGAGCGTGGCTATCTATCAGATGATGGAAACGCAACTATCACTCCCACTATCTTTCCCAAAACAAAAAGTAATCACAACCCACATCAATGAACAGATTGCACTTTTACAACATACACTACCCCCAACATTGATGATCAATATTGTTTCCAGAATTCTAATTCACAGAGGAAAGGTGTCAAAATTTTTCTTTATATTTTAAAATATAAAACATTCAAGTAAAGTGTTACCCAGCATAGGAGAATCAATTCAATAGTGTCACAGGAGGTATTTAAACCCAGATTCCTGAGCCTACCACTATTCTAATTTTACCCAACTGATATTGAAAAAAAAACCTTCAATATAATGGTATTAGATTTAAGCTTTTTGATATAAAAAGAATTGGCCTTTCCAATCAGTTTTAGACTCACAGGAGAACTGAAAAGTAACAGTGTGCCCATATACTCTCTGTCTCTACACATGCAAGGTCTTTCTCATTATCAACACATCCTCACATTGTATATACCAGGAGCAATGAACTGATAATGAAAAATATTTATCCCACAGTCCTCTGCTTATTTATACCAGGTTCAACACCTGATGTGCTTTTATGACTCTAGATTTATAGAGCAGGTGCTTATGCATCATTACACTGTGATACAGAAAGTTTTTAACCTTAAATGGTCCTCCGTCCTCTAAAAATCCTAGGAAATCCTAGCAAACATTAATCTTTTTATTACAGGAATCGTTTTGCCTTTTCAAAAATAATGTATTTTTGAAATCATACAATATGTGACCTTTAAATTGTCTGCTTCACTTAGTAATTCATTTAATGTTATTCCATGTCTTTTCATAGATTGCTAGCTATTCCACGTCTGGTTACCACTGAGGGATAGTCCATTTCCTTGTTGTGCTTATGTACCTGATAAACATCAACTTGGCAGGCACCAAGTTATGAATAAACCCACTTTAAATATTAGTTTGAAGACTTTTTCCTGAACATACATTTTCAACACTTTTGGTAAATGCCAAGGAGTATTAATTCTGGAGCAAATATTAAAGGTATTTTTTTAAGGATCTGCTAAACTGTTGTCCACATAGGCTATATAATTGTGTCTTCCTACTGTCACAAATGAAAAATACTTGACCATTGTCTGATATTTACAGTGTTTTAAATTTAACTATTATAAACATTATTTCATATTTCCCTCTTGGCATTTGATTCAGAACATCTTTCAGAGAATTTAAAAAAATGTCTGTCACATGGGGTTTGTGCTCTTATTTTTTTAATTTATTTATTTTACATCCTAGCCACAGTTTCCCCTCTTTTCTCTCATCCCATTTTCTCCCTTCTACCTCCCTTTTGCCTCCCCCACCATGTACTCTTCCTCTGTTTTTATTTGGAAATAGGTAGGCCTCCAATGGACACGAAAAAACATAGCATATCAAGTTGTAATAAGAACAAGAACCACCACTTTTATTGAGGCTGGGCAAAGAGATACAATACAAGGAATATGGTCCCAAAAATGAATAAAAGAGTCAGAGACAGCCCCTGTTCTCACTGTTAGGTGTCCCACAAGAGGACCAAGCTACATAACTATCACATAAAAGCAGAATGCCTAAGTTATTCCCATGTAGGCACCCTGGTTGTTTGTTCAGTCTCTGTTGATGGCTATGAGCCCAGGTTAGTTGATTTGTGAGTTTTTTCTTTTGTGTGTCTGTGTGTGTGTGTGTGTGTGCTTGTGTGTGGTGTCCTTGACTCTTCTGATTCCTACAATCCTTTCTTCCCCTTTTATACAAGATTACCCAAACTTGACCTAATATTTGTCTGTATCTGTTTCCATCAGTTGGTGGAGGAAACTTCTATGATGATAATTTAGCTAGACACCAATCTAGTCACAGGAGATGACCAGTTCAGACTACGTATATACTATTGTCAGGAGTCTGAGCTGGCTGGGGTCAACCTGGTAGATTCCCAGAAGATTCTATTGCACCAGATTGTTACCTGACCCTGAAATGATTCCCTTTCCAGTAGTCTCTTTCAGTAATCTTCCCCCAACTGATCACTCACGTTCCAATCCCTGTCCAATCAGTCCACTCAAGAAATCTCTTCTAGGGGGCTGGTTAAGAGCATTGCCTGCTCTTCCAAAGGTCCTGAGTTCAATTCCTGGCAACCACATGGTGGCTCACAACCATCTGTAATGAGGTCTGGTGCCCTCCTCTGGCCTGCAGACATACATGCAGACAGAATATTGTATACATAATAAATAAATAAATATTTTTAAAAAGAAATCTCTTCTAATTCCCCTTCCCAGAGATATCTTGGCATCCTGCTACAAACTCTCCTTCTTGACCCATGGGATTAGTGCACTTGTAAGTAAGGAAGTTATCTAACCAGCGTTAACTATCACATGAGAATTCAGTGCGAGGACTATCTGCAATTGAGGAAGAAAGTCCTTAGGGCTTTCTTTATTCAAGGCTTTGTTTCTGAATTTGCACTTGACAAAATTAGGAAGAATTAATCTATTATTTAAACTCCCCACTCTTGGCATTTTTGGTAGGCTCCAGAGTAGATCAAGTAAATCAAGTATCTACTTTTATGTCAACTTGAAACAAGCTAGAGTCATTAATGAGGAATTCTGACTGGGAAAATGCCCCCACCATATTGACCTGTGGGCAAGCATGTGGTTTGCTTTCTTGATTGATGATGTTGGAGGCTCAGAACACTGAGGGCCCTACAATCCTTGGGGTCATGGTCCTGGACTCTATAAGAAAATAGACTGATCAAGTTATGGGTAGCAAGCCAGTAAGCAGGCCTCATTAATGGTTTCTACGTTAGATTCTCTCTCCAGTTTTCTGCTTTGCTTGAGTTCCTGCCCTGACTTCCTTTGGTTGTGAACCATGATGTGGAGTTGTAAGATAAAATAATCCCCTCCTCGAGTTGCTTTTGGTCATGGTGTTTTATTGTAACAATAGAAACCCTAAGTAAAACAATTAGATTTTGGTATTAATAACTAAGACATAGAGTGTAAATATAACAAAGATCCAAAAATGTGGTGCTCTAGATCTGGGTAATGAGTTAAAATATGAAGAATCTTGAGGGCCTATGATATAGCATAGATAAAAAAGGAACAATTCTTAAACTTTGTGAAATTCTTAGAGAATTAATAAAAATATTTTATTCAAAAAGAAAGGTGGTTCTGGAAAAGTGTCAGAAATATGGAGCAATGAGAACTAGAGAATAGGTGATTATTATTATAAAATGACAGAATCTAGATGAACAATTTTCTCATCCTTGAGAAAGTAGAACCACTGAGTGATATAATTGGATATATAGCTGAAAAGATTTCTCAGTAGAATGTTAAAGAGGCAGTTTGGTTCCATCTGAATGCTTATAGTAAAACAGGGTGAGAGAAGCTGAATTCAAGAAAGCACAGTTAAGCAAAAAGAAAAATGGCAGTTAAAACTGGGGAATATACTTAGCTACACATAGTCAAAAGACAATGACTTTATTTATAGGAGAACATTGAGATGTGGCTGAAAACTATTTATACAAAGAGATAGATGGGAAATATAGACTTGATTAGCCCTTTTGAACAAAGCTAGGCAACAAGCTGAAATTGTAGCATCAACAACTGCCAATAATGGCTAGAGGCAAAAAGCAAAAGGAGATGATGAAATGAAATGAAGCTTAGAAATTAAAAGATTTTATCAGAGCTATTTAATTTCACATTATTATCATTATTTTCACTACTGAGGGCCAATCCCAGGCCTTACTGAGAAACACTGTGCCCCTGAACTACATCTCAAACCCCAATGAGCATTATTCTTTCAAAATTCCAATTTTGTTGGTTATTATTCAAGAAAACATAATAGAATCCAAAGATGATTAGAGATAAAGAGCCTCGTTTAGTTTTCTGAAGTCTATGTTGCTTTCTAACTAAGGCCTCGCCAGTGAGGCCATGCAAAGATTTGGAGTGATATTTCTTCACATGAGAGCCACAGAGGTGCCGATTTTGCTCTAATTAGTCAACAAAGTGAAGAACTAATTCAGAGGAGTGCTCTGCAATGCTACAATTTATAATCTATTCACATTCATTTGAGACTGGCTTCCCTTTCATCTTTCTGATTTCCTCTTTTAGAAACGAAGATGTCTTCCCTATGGCTGTGTCACCATTGAATTTTTGAGGCACACTGATCTTATATATTCAACAATAAAGGAAATATTTGGTCTCAGGACAAATCATACTTCAAATTTCAGTCATACCTATTTTACATCTTCGTTAGATGGGACTTTTAGGCTTATGGGATGATGTCAAAATGAGTCAAAATCTGCTGCATAATGAATCCATCCTGCATGTGAGGATGCCGGAGAGATCCTCCTAAAAATTCAAATGCTGAAACTTTATATTGTGAAGTTATTTGGCCAGGTAGCATTTAAGAAAACATTAGATTTTGATGAAGACCTGAAGCTAGAGCCCACATAGTGACCTCTCTAAAAAGAGGTAGATCCCAGGAGTCTAAAAGCTATGTGAAAGAACCAGAGTGTATGGCACCCTGTCTGCGGTATTTGGTTCTAAATGCCGAAGGTGAGAGGGACACTGCAGCATAAGTTACCCCAGAAAGTGGATAGAGCATCACTCCAAAGTAAGTACCTATGCTCACTTACTACATGAGTCCTGGATACAATACTTTATTATTATAAGCACTCAAATATTGAAATAATTAAAGATATACTCATTACAACAATGTACTCCATATTCATTTTGACTTATATTTGCTCTTTCAATATAGTCTATTGAAACAAATAGCACAAATGCTTATATAGGAGTGTATATTTGCATGTGAATGTTCTTATTTATTTATTTATTTATTTATTTATTATTAAAGATTTCTGCCTCCTCCTCGCCACTGTCTCCCATTTCCCTCCCACTCCCCCAACCAAGTCTCCCTCCCTCCTCAGCCCAAAGAGCAATCAGGGTTCCCTGCCCTGTGGGAAGTCCAAGGACCACCCACCTCCATCCAGGTCTAGTAAGGTGAGCATCCAAACTGCCTAGGCTCCCCCAAAGCCAGTACGTGCAGTAGGATCAAAAACCCATTGCCATTGTTCTTGAGTTCTCAGTAGTCCTCATTGTCCACTATGTTCAGCAGGTCTGGTTTTATCCCATACTTTTTCAGACTCAGGCCAGCTGGCCTTGGTGAGTTCCCAATAGAACATCTCCATTGTCTCAGTGTGTGGGTGCACCCCTCACGGTCCTGAGTTCCTTGCTCATGCTCTCTCTCCTTCTGCTCCTGATTTGGACCTTGAGATTTCAGTCCGGTGCTCCAATGTGGGTCTCTGTCTCTGTCTCCTTTCATCGCCTAATGAAGGTTAATATTCAGGAGGATGCCTATATGTTTGTCTTTGGGTTCACCTTCTTACTTAGCTTCTCTAGGATCACAAATGATAGGCTCAATGTCCTTTATTTATGTCTAGAAACCAAATATGAGTGAGTACATCCCATGTTCCTCTTTTTGGATACCTCACTCAGTATAGTGTTTTCTATTTCCATCCATTTGTATGCAAAATTCAAGAAGTCCTTGTTTTTTACTGCTGAGTAGTACTCTAGTGTGTATATATTCCATACTTTCTTCATCCATTCTTCCATTGAAGGGCATCTAGGTTGTTTCCCGGTTCTGGCTATTACAAACAATGCTGCTATGAACATAGTTGAGTATTTAGTCCCATATATTATATTTCCAAACTAATTTTACTCAAGTATTTCTCTAATAGTTTATAGTTAGTCTAAAACTGAATATTAATGTTGATTGTATAATGATGGTAATTTAACACTTCAAATTCAAATGCAAGTAAAAACTATTTTCTTTCAAAAATTGTTTTTAATTTCTTTTACTTTTTTGGTTATAATATAATTATATCATTTATGTTTTCCCTTTCCTTCCTTCAAATGCTTCGGTGTTCTACATTTGCCTCCTTGATTTATTTTACTGAAAATTATTTATTATACTTCTTTTTATTAAGTGTGTGTGTGTGTGTGTGTGTGTGTGTGTGTGTGTGTGTGTGTGTGGACTTGTATGTCCTGGCGTGGATGACAACTTGTGGGTCTGGCACTTGTCTTCTGCCATTTGAGTTCCAGGATTCAACCAGTGCATAGGCTTATTGGCAAATGACATTATATACTATACTAAGCAACCTTGCTTCTTTATAATATTACTTTTATAGTATCTATCAATAATTTGCCTCACTTTAATTTCTCTTACACTGAATACTTTTCTATACTTTCAGTCTTAGTTTTAAAAATAACCCTTTCACATCCTCAATTTTAAGACAATTATTTTTTTTAGCATCTACATTGTTTGTTTCCATTACTCTGTAAGTATTGATTTGCCATGTGCAATAAGCATAACCACAAAGGTATTTTTATTTCTCTTCTATGCTCCTGTGAATAAAATGAATCATAATAGTGATCACTTGATCCTACTAATAATGAAAGAAATATATTAAAAGACTTTAGATATTAATTGTAAACTATAGAGATCAGATCTAATGAGAATACTGGAAACTACCAATATTATAAATTGCTTTTTTCTGAGGTTTATTTTTCTTTATATAACCCTTTTATTTTTTTCTTTAACCTCTCTGAGGTACAGTCTCCATGAATCTTAGTATATTATTCTAAACATCTATCTGTTGCCATTAATCCATTTACAGTGTTGTCTATGGAAATGATAGCTCCAGAAAGAAGGTTTATAGATGGTATTAGCCAGAATGTTTACTAAGTCCAGGCAGGGACTTTCTAATGAAAGTCCACAAAAGATCTAGGGTATATTATCTGGAATTTTATTTTCCATTGCTATCCTGACAACATTTAACAGTTATTTCAAAATTGAGCCATTAATGCTGCATGCAAATTAATGTAATCACATACAAGGCTTCACAAGATTTTTGAAAGGCTCAATGCACTTAACTACATATTTGTACCACATGGAAATCAAAAGAAATAAATTCCCATCCAAAATGTTCTCTTTTGATTTATATTATAGATGTAAAATATTAACATTACTTTAAAATGTGCAGTGTGCATATTTAGCAAAATGGAAAACTAAAATAAAATGGTTTAAAATGTTAGTTATTATAATTTTACCTAACTGACCTATAACTTATTTTCAAATTTTTGAGAATTTTTACCTACTTTTCTAGTACAAATTGGACCTTCCTTGTCCTGATTAAGCTTTGGCATCAGCATCAAATTCAGTAGAAAATAATTATAAAAGAATAAGATGGAAATTAAATTTATGCTCAAGCTTTCTGACTGAAGGGTTGACGTTGTGGCTGGCTAAAACCCAAACTCATTCAAAATTAACATTATACACATTCACAAGGCTTTTATAACCTTAAAAATGAATCAGTTTTCATTATTCTACAGCATGTACACAACTGAATTAAAGTAGATTCTCAGGCATGACTTAAAATATAACAAATTTATTGAGGACAGAGAGAAGGAGCCATGAGGATAAGCCTACAGATATTTATACACATCCAACAATTTCAGAAAAAGAGAACGAAGGACAGAGTTTGGAAATAAAGAAATCCTTAGAGTGCTACTGCTATTGCTACAGGTTTTTGACTGACTCCACCGTTTTCTAGAAGTTTGGATTTTGTCATAATGGAGCTTCTGCATACACCTCTGGCCAGTAAACTGTTGGGACTTCCCAAGGGAAGAGTTTCTAATATGTGAAATGGTGCTAAATCTAGACATTCCACCTTGAGTCTGTTGAATCTTATTCCTTCTTAGGTGAGCTAAGTACACTGATGCAAAACACAGCTCTCATCTCAAATCAGATTAAGAGAGTTTATTGTGCAGCCAAATGTGAGTGAGAACACAGATTCGTGCTATGTCATATTCCAAACTCCCATGAAATAACACTTTTATGAAATGTTTATAGTAATGTTACAAAGAAAATCACAAATCTAGTTTCAAAATACAGGTAGAAGCCACAGGTGAGTTGCATCTAAGCAAGCACCTCATATGCAAAGAGCTCTCATACTTATCTGACGGCGTCATTAGTTTCCTGGTTGTTGAAAGCTAGGGGTCTTTTTGTACATCCCAAAGAATTTCACATTCATAAAAATGTTATGCTCTAGCCAAGGTGTGTAATACATAGCTAAAAGGTGGAAAAACAGCCCAAGATAATTTGTAATGACGTCCTCTGCCTGCATTACAACAATAATCATTCGAATTCTGAACAGTCTATGATTGGACAGGTGATTGACTCTTCCTCCCAAGAATTTTCATCATAGAGGCTTATTTTTTCTGGTAAACACAATATCAAAAATTTTAGCAATCAATGTGTGTCCTTAGGTGTTCACTGTAATATCACATGCGTCTTCCCATGCATGTAAATGATTTACTTCTCCATTACGTGCAACCTGGATTTGCTCCTTTAAGACATTGCTTGTTCTAGGCTGTCAGATCTCTTGTCTTGTAAGAATCAGGCCTTGCTCTGTTACAGCCACCCAGTTTTGAAGCAATGCTGTGCTGAAGTTTACAGCCCTAAATTTACGGTCCTGCCAAAACCCTGATTCTTCTGAGCTCCTTGTCACATAATATGAAATTAAATCAGGGTGTGTGGGATTTCCTGCAATGCCTTAAAAATATTAAAGTCAGATATTTCTCCCCAAAGAGTTCCAAAGGCTCCCTTTGGATCTCTCTTATATTTCACTTTCCAAAGGTGATCCATGTATCCCTTTTGGGGCTCTCCTTATTACCTAGCCTCTCTGGCATTTGTAGCATAATTTTCCTTTACATAGCAACTACAGCCAATAATATAGTACTAGTAAAATCTGTGGTAACGGTAATTGGGATATGGACACACTCTAGGTTAACTTAATAGTCCCTCACCTGAAATTCCTGCTATTATTCTCTTCCCAGTTGCAGGTGATTTTAGGAGATTAAATACTGTATAGTAAATACTCCCTTTTAATTGGGAGAGGGAGTCCATAAAGCAACTTCCATGAGGTATCCATCCATGATGAAGTGGGGCTTCTATAGTATAATAGTTTCTTCACTATTAAAACTTGCCACCTTGAAGGGAAATTTTTTTCATTAAATTAATTAATTTATTTTTTAAAAGGTTTTTTCTCATTTTACATACCTATCCCACTCATACTCACTCCCCTCCTCCCACTCCCCTACCTTTCCTCCACCCACCCCCAATCCACTCCTCAGAAAAAGTAGGGCTTCCCAGGGAAATTTTTAAAGGAATAGGACTTGAAAAGAAAGGTGAAACAATAGTGTATTATAAAGCAAGGTATTTACAGGGATCCAAAATATAAGAATGTATAAAGGGGAGGTAAAATACTCCATCTTGAAAGGAAAAGCGAATGCAGGAAGTAAACAACTCAAAATAGCTTAAGAAAGACTCCGAAACTGACCAGATTCACTAAATGTGTTCTTCCACAAGAGTATGTGAACACTTAACATTCCTGAGAGTCACTTGTTGACTAGCTCAAATGCCTGGGAGAAATAGAGAGCAGCCAAACAGACAGAAAGAAAGTAGCAGAGACTGACAATGCTGCCTAGAAGATGCTAGAACCAGCTAAGCTATTGGGGAAAGGACAACATCCCACCATTGAGCAGCCTACAAGCTGTAGAGTGAGCTGTCACCCATATGCTAGAGTGGGCTCTCATGATGAAGCTGTCTTGGTTTCAGTATGCTATCTTATGCATATGCCTACAAAGAATCCTCAAAAATCTCATTGCTTCACCAATATGGACTTCAGTGGTATCCATACTTTTGTCTGTTATTAACTCTCAATTTGGTGTAAATACAAATTTATCACATGTCCTCAGTCATAGAATTTCACAACTTTGCAGTGACATAAGAGTTAGGGAGTCATTCATTTTTCTCATCAAGAAAGCTCAATAAATTCATTGGTCTTATCTAGTTGGACTTTGGTAAAATTCTACTTTAGTGTGTTTCTGGAAATCACTGGGAGTGAACAGGCATGCTTTCATCTCCTCAGGGTAAGTTAATCTGAAAAGTTCTTATTGTGACATGTGATATAATGAGCCAGAAATACATTGTAAAATAAAATAAGATACATAAATGAGTTGCAAATATTTTTTGAACTTATGTTAGAATAACAAAACTCTTTTCCTACGAAATAAAATCACATCAAAATTAATAAGTTATTTGGAACAATATTTCCTTCTCTATGAGAACATTATCCACCTCTTACCTTCCACGTCATAATTATAAAATCATGCACATCTCTCCTAGTTGACATCAGGCTTAGTGCTATTATCAGCTTAACTAGAGCATATGTGCAGTAGTAACATATGTTATGTTTGAGTAAAAGTCAGATAAACACATGGAGACTTTACTTTCAGTCTAGATCTCAAAATAGGAAATCCCACCCTGCCTTTCTTCCCACACATACCCACACCAGAACTTCTGATCAGTCATTCAGTTTGTACAATGATATGAAAAATACATCTTCATGATTATAAGCCACTTATCTTGGATTTGCTTATCTGCTAACACTAAATAGCAAATTATTCTGGAACATATCGATAAAGCAAAATGTGGAGTATCTTTGAATTTCAGAGACTTTCTCTTGTACCGCTTCAGACAGGCCTTAAATTCAAAAGTAGGGGAGCAAATGCTCAGGGTAGCATTCAAGTTCTGCTTTAGCAGCCTGCGGTTCTCATCTTACATATTCAAAGAACGGAATTAATGGGACACGAATTGCTTAACAGAAGGAGAGAAGGCAGAGCTCCTGTATCAAAAACAGGTGTCAGGAGTTAGGGAACTGTTGAACTGCTGGTCTGGAGGATTTTAAAGAGGCCTATGATAGAACTGAAGTGAGGTGTAGAGAGATGAAGGAGGTGTCCAGTTCAATTGGCGCAACCCAGAGGTACCTATTACATTTTCGTGGTTTGGATCATGTCCTCACCTGGATCTTCCAGACATAGGTCAGAGAAAGCAAGGAAAGAGGATCCAGAACTGTCCTCTGGAGGTTGTGTCATCCATCAAGGACTCTCCTGGAACTTCTTCTTTGGGGATCTTGACCTACCTGACTAGTTGCTATCTTCTGATATGGTTAGGACTAAAACTGGCTTATGATGGTTGGATTCACCCCATTCCTTAGCTTTCTGAGAGTCTAGATTCATGGCAGAGGTACTGGCAGGAGCCATGTTTATTGCTACAACTCTATGGAGTTTAAATGTCTCTGCCACCACCAAGAAGCTTGCCGTCGGCTATTCATAAATACCATTTATGTGTTTGGTGGCAGGGCATCTTAAAAGAGCTGCAAGGATTTTGCAGCTAAAGCAGTTTCTCTTAAATAAGATGCACTGATGTGGAATTCCCCTCTATATGAGGTGAATACCATTGGTTAATAAAGAAACTGCTTTGAGCCTATAGCAGGGCAGAACAGAACTAGGTAGGAAAAACCAAACTGAATGCTAGGAGAAAGAAGGCAGAATCAGAAGTCATTTAGTCACGCCAGAGACAGACATTGGACAGAAACTTGCCGGTAACCACAGCCATGTGGCAATATAAAGATTAATAGAAATGGGTTAAGTTAAGATGTAAGAGCTAGCCAATAAGAAGTTAGATCTATGATTTAAATAATATAGTTCCTGTATGGTTATTTTGAGTCTGGGCAGCTACAAACAAACAAGCAGCCTCCTAGTACAATGCACTTGCCCCCTAGCAAACAGAGCTCACCTGAGAAAATGCTACCAAGAAACCATGCTGAAGTCTGTTCTTTTGTATCTAGAATTACTTCCCAAACTCTCTGAGGTTTTATGTGGATTTAGTTGTCCACGTTGCCTGAGCTGATAGGCCAACCAGTTTATAATTAGTGTAGACCTGTGTGTTTCTTTTGGAGTGAATTGTTGCTGGACTAGGCGGGACATAAACTCTGTCATAATATCCCTAAGCCAGAAAGAGAAATTTGGTAAGCATTTGCTTATATGTAGGTATTAGTCCTTAATAAACAAGTTGCAATCCATAGAACCACATAGGTTAGGCATAAAGTAAGGGACAAGGAAGGACTGTTCCTGGATATTTGAGCAAACTGTGTAAAAATATATCTCTGTTTTACCTTACCTGCCTAAGGCATGTGATTTAATTGGTTTAATACATAGATAAATAGCCAATAGGTAGGCAGGATAGAATAAGAAGGACTTCTAAGGAGAGGGAGGAACTTTAGGAAGCAACGAGATGAGAGATGCCAATGAGACACAGAAGAAGGCAGACATATAATATGGAGGAAAGTAACAAATCACAGGGCAGAATGTAGATGAATATAAATAGGTTAATTGAAGCTAGAAAAGCCCATGTTAAAGGACAAGCTACATAATTAAAAATAAGTCTCCATGCCATTACTGGGGAGCTGGTGATCCGAAGAAAGTTTGAAAAGAAAGACCTGCTACAAAGGACAGAGAGATCTTTTTAGGAAAGGGAAAGAGATTGGATAGTTATGGCTAGATAAGGGACCTGGAATGGGAGGATCAAGTGGGGAGAGGCAAATGAGGGAGGGAGTAAAGGAAGAGACATTTAAAACTAATGACCATGTGAGAGGTAATCTTGAAACCTAGTAAAGTAGAAGTTTCATACATATATATATATATATATATATATATATATATATACACATCAGATATATACATATATCTATATCTATCTATATCTATCTATCTATATATATATATATATATATATATATATATATATATATATATCTTGTTACCAAATGAAGCTTCATGACTGGTTTACATCTAATAGAGTTGTGACCAATTGGGGCTCACAGGAATCTCCAAATGACCCAGGATCTTGCCAAGACTTTGGTTTTAATCCTCAAGGCACAGGCCATATTGCTAAGACAGCTCCTACAGAACTCATTTAACATGAAGAAATCGAGTTTGTGCCAACCTGGAGTATTTATCCCTATGTCTTTTAACACTCTGCACACTACCAAAAAGAAAAGAAAAGAAACATAAATACCTGTGTAGTCAAAAAGCCTTTTATGTCCAAGTTGTCCTGCCTGCAAGATATGCTAGGCAGTGGTAGCACAAAACTTGTGGAAGTAACCACACAATATCTGACTTAAAGCCCGCTCGACATGATGGAGCTCATATTTACCATTGCCACTGCTTGGGTGACCAAGAATCTGATAGTCCAGGCACTTAAGATAAAACCAAATACTGTTCTACTGAAAGAACATTCCATTGGCATTCTGCTAAACTCGTAGATAAATGTGTCACTCAGTCGTCATCAGAGAAGCTTCCTCCTGCAGCAGATGGGAACAAAAAAAGAGACCCATAGACAGACATTATGCAGAGAGTGAAAGACCTCTGTAACATTCCACCCAAACTGGATGTCTCTATCAAATCACTTCCCTCAGACCTCAGTGAACCCTGTGAAAGTGGAGCATAAGAGACAAAAGTTATGGAGGACAGTATAGAATCAATGCCCTCTAAATCAACATGAAAAGTGCTCAAAGAAACTCTCACAGACTAAAGCAACATGCACAGGGCTTGCACAGGTCTGCACCAGGTCCTTTGTGAATATGCTATGGATTCCAGTTTAGTGTTTTCATGGGATTCCTGAATGGGTCTCTGTTTCTTATGCCTTTGGGGAGCTTTTTATCTTCTGTGTGTTTGTTTGATTCAATTCCATTGTGTTAGTTTTTGTTTTGTCTTTTATTATGTTTTATTTTATTCTTCAAAAGAAAGAAAAAAATAAGGCTGTCATTTATCACCAGTACAGAGCTCATACTTTTGCTAATGTATTTTCAAGCACCAACTTTCTCACTGGCTAAAAGTTCATATTCCTTAGTCCTTTAGAGAAATGTTTCTTAATCTGTGAGCCGCAACCCCCATGGGTGTTGAATGATCTTTTCAGAGAAGCCCCCTAAGATCATAGGAAAACATTAGATATTTACATTACAATAACACTAACAAAATTACAGTAACAGTAGCAAAATTACAGTTATAATGTAACAACAAAAATAATTTCATGTTTGGGCATCATCACAATGCCAGGAACTGGATTAAAGGGTAGAGGATTGGAAAGGTTTAGAATCACTGAACTAAAAGCTGGTCTCTGACAGCTAAGCTGGTCTTCTTATCTGACTTTTGCATTGGTGGCTTTTTCTGAAGAAAATTGAAACATGCTTTCTTTCTTTTCCATTGTTTTTCTATTCAGTTAATGGAAGGTATCAGATTCTCACAACTTTATAAAGTACATTGTCATTACACTACTCACTAAAATGAATTTCTCCATTCCAATGTCTTCAGGAAGGTCAAGGGTATATATAATCCAGGACTCTTGGTGTCTACACATTCACCATCTGAGACCCTGCTTTCAAGGAGCTAGCTTGACTGAACTGAACTATAATGGGCCTTCAGAGAGTTGGTGTTTATGAGTGCTCCTTAACTGTTCTAATATACATCTGGCATATTTGAAAACATTTTAGAGTTTTCTCTGTAAGAGTGCTACTACTTACTGAACTGAAAATCTTGCCAACATAATCTCCTTGGTGCTTTCTTTACCCGTGAGATGAGTGGTTGATGATCCTATGTGCGGAAAAGCTTGTTTTCTACTTAGAGAACAGAAAATTAGGATGGTTGGGATAAATAGCTTGTCCTGAATATGTAAATCCCCTTCGTCTTTGTGTAGAATCCATAAAAGACAAGTTAGAAATCAGGTGAATTGGTCCCAATGGCACTCTATAGTTCTGGCATGCATAATAATAAGATACCATTTATCTTGTTGTCCCTTAAAACAGAACAGTATATTCAAGAAGACACCTGAGGCTACTGAAAGGAAATAGATTTATGCGTGTATGGATTTGAAAATATTGACAATTCAAGCCAAAATAAGGCAGACGAAATATTTTCAACATTGCATATAAAAATTACCTTGCATAAAACAGTTTGCTAAACATAGGCACATCGCTGTTATCTTAAAATATATAATTGGAAGAAAACTATGAAAATTTAGAAATTACATTTACAAATAAAAGCTAAAAGTACTTAATTGAGTATTTATTCGGGCTGTATTAATGAAATAGAGGTAACACTGACACATGCATGACAGTTGATAATGTCATCATACAGGGGACAGAAGCAAAAAGATGATACTCTAATGGGATGACAGAATACAATGAGTATAACATTCAGAATTTGAGTAGAAGTGCTCAATGTGCAAGATGAATAAAAAGTTTGTAAAATCATTTTAATATAAATTTTATGTGTTAGCTTAAGTTTACTTGGTATGAGTCTAACTTGAAGACAGCCTGCTACTATGTAAGAGAACAATAAAATCCACTTTCTAAATTGTCACAGTGTCTGGCACAAACAATCAACTCCATATTTAAGGACTATGTGATTTTATTCTTATAACAACCCTTCAAGTAAATTATTAATCACTGCATTTTGTACATGAGGAAACAGGCTCTTGACAAACTAGGAGATGACCCACTGTCACTAAGAAAGATGATTCCAAACAGAAAATGGAGTTTGGGATTTGAATCTTCCCTCTCTTTTTACGTTTGTACAAAAAACAAACAAATGAATGAATGAATGAACAAGACAACTCTACTTAGGAAAAATCAAATGAGTTTAGGCTTTTGTAGAGATTTCGAAGCATGTGAAGTGAAGAAAGAGTCCTTTCAATGAAATATAGTGTGCAACTTCAGTTTTAAACTGAAAATGGCATGCAAAATTTTATTCATGTAAACCAGAACTTACACTGTTATAGAGATTGGGAATAATTTAGGGGACATTATTTGCCATACCCAAATGAATGGAAGCTAAGAGAAAGACAAAACTAAACAGGTGAAAAAAAGCTCTGTTTCTAAAAGTTGACTCTTGAAGATTCTACCTTAAACCTAAATGGGTAAGCAGTATATCTAAGACCGGTCAAGAAAATGAATGGGATGTTCAATCAGATGGCTTATGTCCAGAGAATCTAATGTAATTAAAAGATTTTATCCCAAAAGACTACGAGGGTAGATGTGTCAAGCCCAAAACATTTACAGATCCTCAAGAATGCAGAAAGGAGAACAATGCCAAATGGTGTTGTCAGACTTCCATCGACTCTCTCATGGACTTCTAACTGGGACCTAATGAGAAGTCCTAGTAAATATGAAAATACTGTTTTGCTACCACTCAGCACATGAAAGAACACATGCAATGAAAGCTTCTTAGTTTTCTAAAATAACTTGACATGAAAATACAGACTCTCAATTTTTATTTTGTCAAAAATATAACTTCAGAAACAATAGTACTTTATTACAAAAAAACAAAAAACCCTGCTCTAGGCTAGACTCTCGGGGGACAATATCAACAGCATGTAGCTGAGCTGGGCAGCTATGTGTGTGCAGTGAAATCCAGCCAAACTGACAGAGTGCAGTAGCAAACCATGAGTAAAATACACCATGAGATGTCCGTGCAACCTCTCTCACGGCTGCTACCCTGAAGTCCCAAAATAATCCTATAAAACCAAAACAAAACAACAACTAACAGCAACAAAAAAATAACGAACTCTAAAATACATAGAGTATCGAATATGTAAAATGTAAAGCATACAGAGTATGTAAACTGTACAGAGTACCGAGTATATAAATGTTTAGAGAAGAGGAGCATGTTAATATACGCTTCCTGATTCCTTTTGCAATCAGAAGATGACACTGAAAAGAAAGAGACAATAGACTCTTGTAGTTCAGTTTATAAGAAGGTATGTTCTCCTGATCATGGATATTTTTCAAACACAATATTGTGAAAATATCCAGAAAATACATGCCCAGTCTCTTTGATTACATATGGTTTCCAAAATGGCTTTCTCTCCAACTGACTAAACTTGACAGTTTTATTCCTTGCCTTAGCTACCTGACCTGCCTTTGGTTAGTGCTTGCTTTAGAAACCTTTGATTACAAAACCTTTTTTATTTTTCTACTGGGTAGTAGTGGTCCTTACCTTTAGGTCCATCACTCAGGAAGCAGAGGCAGGCATGTCTGTGAAGTGTAATTGCCATGGTGCTCTGGTCCAGTGTCTTTGGATGGGTGGTAGCCCTAACACCTATTTATTCATCTTCTCTCTTCTCCATCTCTCCCTCTTCATCAATTTCCCCTTGTGACTATTCAGTCACATTTACTGTATATATTAATGAGTTTTAAAGTGAGAGCTCCATGTGGGCTTACACCTTTTAGAACCTCCTCTCTCTGCCTCCCACGGAGTCCCCTTCTCTTTGTAGTTCCCCTGCTTTATTTTGTTCATATTAGTTTTTTTGTTTAGACGTATGTAAGTTAAATGTAAGTGTATTTATCTTTCTATGCTTGTGCCTGGTAATTTCATTTAACAGATAGTCATCAATTCTATCCATTTCCCTGTGAGTAACATGGTTTTATTCTTCTTTTTGACTGAGCAAAATATTATGCTTATATATCAACCTATTTTCAATTCATTTATATGTAGACTAATGTGTAAGTGTATTCTGCATTTGTTTATTTTGTTTCAATAATCACTGTTGGAAATATCTCTATTCTGTGTTCATTTTATTTATTTCCATATACTGAGTAGTGGTGGAGATCAATCATGTGGTGTTCCATGTTCATGTTTTAGAGATACCTGCTTCTGTATTATTTTATATATGTCTTGGATCAATTTAAGTCCATACCAATGTAGCACATGAGTTCCTGTTTTTTCGTGTCCTTACCAGTAAATTCAAGACCACCATTCTGAGAAGATTGAGTTGGAGCCTCGATGTTTACTTTGCATTTTTGAATTTTTAGGATGGGTTAAGAGGGTGAGCACTTTTTCATATATGTACTGGTCACTGATTTCAGAAATGTCTGTTTAGGTTGTGAGCCAATATATCTTTCATTGTTAGTTGTTTCAACTCTCTCATTCTGTAGCCTATCTCTATATTGTATTTATTTCCTTTGCTGAACAGAACTTAATTTGGCATAAATCCATTAGTTAATTTCTTTCTCAGATTTGAGTGCCTTCTCTAAGCTGAAAACACCCTCTAGTTATGAAAAATGAAAAACAAGCTTTTTTTCCTTTGGTTAATACCAATTACCAAAATAAATTGACTTGGACCTAGTGTAGGTCAGTGTTTGAATATGTCTATGTGCCAAAGTCCTCATTTCATCTAGAAGGGAGAATGAATAATTGAGAAGGGGATAGAACCTGTGGCCTCACAAACTGCTCTTTCAAAAGTCCCTGGGGATTTCTTTCTACTAAAAGTTAATTATGATTGGGGGTAACCTCTCTAATCTATTATAAGCCTTAAATAGAAATGTTCTTTCATTATAAAATTGAAACCTGTCTACTGAAGTTTCTCCCATGGACCTTGATTAAAATATTGACTCTACATCTTTCTGAATATTTGTTTAAAGCAGTAATCATAATGTTTTTCAATTTCAGGATAACATTCTGTCTTAGCGTTTACAAAACATTAGTGTCATTTTTCCAGATTTTAAGCCTCCAGCCATTTATATTTAGAGAACACAGCTCTTTAATCCTCACCACCAACTCCAAGCAGATAATCATACAAAGGAAGAGTATATATGGCCAGTTTTACAAGTTGTTGCAAGTACTTAGAAGGGTTTCTTTATTTTGGTATGGGAAAATGTTAAGTAAATGGATAAAAAATGTTTCAAAAATAATCTATAAATTGAATTGTTCAGGCTATCTCTCCCGTCCAGCTGCCAAGTTGAATTAAGCTCAATCTAGTTTCACAACAGCTAAAGAAAAGTCCATTAAAAATGAATGCAAATAATTAAAGATAAACTAAATGATGACTTAACTCACACTGCTACGCACTTTATTTCATAAAGTTTCTGAAATCACTTAGTAATTCAATGACTTAGATCGGCAATCCACAAATCTACTCTAGAAAATTACAGTACCATCGGTCCTCCAGGAAAACACCCTTCTCCTGCCCAATAATTTTTAAAATGTTGTATGTTATATTATCAACATGAAGATTCAAATTGCTCATATGTTTATGAAGTCTAAACATTCTAAGCATTTTTTGAGCCCATGAAGAAAGTCCTTGATAATGTAATTCTGAGCTCATTCTTCTTGGGGGCTTGTAAATTTTCTTTCTATTTTACACAATCCAGACAGTAAGAAACTTACCCACATACTGTCAAGTAGGTCAAGGCACTAGATGACTTGGAAAATGTCTATGTGCGTGATGATAAACTTCTTGATGCCTTGCTCAGGCACAACATATCCTTAGGCCATATCTTCCTATTGTGCTCTCTTCCTTGTTACATCTTTGCCTCTTTCATTGGGCCCTTTACTCTTCTCCAACAAATATTCATCTTCTATTCTCACATTTTCTTCCCAGATTCAGCAGAGGAGTAAAAAGGCATGACATATTTGTCTTTCTCCATCTGACTCACTTTAGTAATTATGAGCTTACAGGTCAGGCATAATAATATACTGTTCAGTTATTCTGTTCTAGAGTTCTGATTTCATGCTTGGAGCGTAGAGTATGGGTGACTACATCTAGATCCAATAGGACACATATTAATCTTTATTAATGTTTGTTTGATTTTTAATTTAGTATTTAAAGATGAATTCTTCATTTGTCTATTATTATAAGACTTTCATTGTTTCCCCGTTTCTCTTAAAGCAAAGTCAGTTACTTTAAAACGGTACTCAGAAGTGTTCCTCATGCATCCATCACTGCCATCTACCCAAACTACGAATGTTTTAAAAAAACAGAAACCCTCAAATTATTATTTGTTCTTTTTTTAGTGTTTTAAGTATTGTTTCTTCTCTCTATGATACCCTTCGCACCTCAAATCTCCCACAAATATATTCACCAGTTCTTTGGCTAAGAAAATCTCCGCTAAAGAGACTCAAAAGCTAAAATATAATTTTCTGGGCTGTTTGTAGCCTGGGCTTCTATTAGGATACATCAGAAATAGTCTAAATTTCGATGCCAGAATATACGAATTTTGCTTCCGTGGCTTCTTCATGATAAAAATCAGAAAAACATTACTTTCCAATGGAAAATCTTAGGAAATGCTATCATGAAGTTTTTGGCTTTCAGGATTGCAGAGGAATAGAAGTTTAGCTCATATCTGGAAGGTAGGGCTATTTCCTGGTTCTAGTGTAGCCTGCAAAGGGTGCACTTTCTGTCTGTTCCCTGATTATAGAGACAGTTGCTCCCTCTCTGGCACAGCTGTTACTGAAAATCCCCAAACTATCCAGGAAGATTTCTTTCTTTTGGAATGTGTGTGTGTTGGGAAGGTATACAAGAATGCATGTTTATGTTTTCTCTTGGAGGCCAAGAATGTTATTCACAGGTGCCATTGTTCTTATTAGTTTTGAGACAGACTTTCCTATTCCACTGGTCTGGGGCTCAATTATTAGGCTAAGATGGATGGCTAGGGACCTCCAGGGGTGTGCCTGTCTCTGCCTGCCCAGATTGCAATTACAGAGATTGAGACCATAGAAGCTTTTTCCGTGGATCCCAGGGATCAAACGCAGATCCTCACACATGGCTACATCACCAAGTCAGAAATACTTCTTGTCAATATTACTTAGTCGCCCAGATGTGTACTGTGGGCTTGATGGACATTCCTAAAACCACCATATGTTTCTTCAAGCCATCTAAATATTTAGCAGGTGATTTAAACAAATAGCAATCAAAGCCTCTTCTTCTTTAAACACATCAAAAAGAATTCCGTGCTCTGCAGCTGAATCTTGACCTTTAAAAATGCCATAGCCTCTGAATGCTCTCCAATATCCTGGGCATTCAGCTGTTTCCTTGTGATAGCTGTCACGTTAGTAACATTAATTAGTTACTATTTCCCTGCCTATTTCTTTCTTTCTTTCTTTCTTTCTTTCTTTTTTTCTTTTTTTTTTTTTTTTTTGATTTTCTAGTCAGGGTTTCTCCATAGCTTTTTGGTTCCTGTCCCGGAACTAGATCTTGTAGGCCAGGCTGGCCTCGAACTTACAGAGATCCTCCTGCCTCTACCTCCCGAGTGCTGGGATTAAAGGCGTGTGCCACCACCACCCGGCTCTCCCTGCCTATTTCTTATAGGGAAATCTTTATGTTTGCCATATCTTGCTTTTGTACAATTCAGAGAAAAAAAATCATGTGTTTTATGTTCTTTCTGTCAGAGTTCTTCCTTCTTATGAACTCAGCTGACCACCTTATGACTCAGTCTTCTAAGCAGCTTTTAAAAGTCATGCAACTAAACATCTTTTAATTATTATTAGAACTGGAAAATTCTTGCCAATTCAGTTTCTACATCCTCAGGAAAATCATTAACTTTTTATTTTTATACTCAGATTAATTTTCCAAAAATAGGTGATTCTTTTCAACATACTATTTATACTTATTTTAAATACTTTTAGAGTTATATGTATACATTTACTGGAATTTAATATAAAATGTCAGGGATAAGAGAAACTTGATAAATAAAATTTTCACATTGAATTGAGAGTCTGTACTAGTCATGGATCTGAGAAACAGAACTGATAGAATGAATATACACACATGTGCACACACCAATATACACATACACGTGCACATATACCCACAATTTTTTCATATATATGGGGATTATTAGATGGAATTACAAAATATGGTCTGAGTGGTCCAGCAATGGCTATCTCATGTTGGGAAAACTGGAAGTTTGGTAGTTGTTCAGTCCACGAGGCTGTATGTTTAAGCAGTCCCAGTCTGGTGCTGAAATTTTGAAGGCTAGTTGCTGTTCATTCTACATTGGAATGCTGAAGAGGATAGATTTAATGCTAGCTGCAGTACAGGATAAATAAATTTATGAGTTAGAATGAGGACAAGAAAGCAAAAACGAAGCATCCTTCTTACATGACCATTTATGTGGGCTGCCACTGGGATATGTGATCTATATTTAATGTGGATCTTCCAATAATCAGATTAAGAAAAATACTCCCACAGTAGTGTCCAGTGACTTAAGTTTTAGTGGATTCCAAATTAGTCAATTTTACAGTCAAGATTATCCATCACTGCTGAAAACTTCTCACACAAAGAGAGGTGCATCCTGCCTAGACATTCTCTTCTGTCCCAACGATCATTTGCTCTCCCCATAGTACCATAATACTCTTAAAACTATAAAATGATTATGCATTTAATGTGTAAGAGTTTATATCCTACTGTTTATATTGGCTTTTTGGTACCTATTATCTTTGTAGGGATACCTCGCTCAGCCTAGATATAGTGGGGACGGCTTTGATCCTGCCTCAAAACAATGTGCTAGACTTTGTTGACTTCCCATGGGAAACTTTACCCTCTCTGAGGAGTGAATGGGAGGTGGAGTGATGAGATAAGGTGGAGGGAGCAGGAGGAGGGGAGGAAGTGGGAACTGGGATTGGTATGTAAAATAAGAAAAATACAGCTTTTAAAAAAAAGTTAATTAAAAAATAGTTTTTATGTTGACATATAGAAGCATGAAATTATAATTGAAATTATTAAGTATAAAAATGAAGTAATTTTAAATATGGAGGCCATGTTTGTCATAATTTAATATACCTTCATTCATATTAATATTTCACATCAAATTAGTTACATATAATTCAAGTGTTTACCACCTAATTTTAGCATTATGTTAATCTTTCTTTGTCAGTGCTGCAAGGAGAGGTAGTTTATATAATTTACTTGTATGCGTGCGTTGAGATTCTCAACTAATAACAGAAGTTAATGTATATCCCCTAAGGATGTGCTAAATAAAAACCATTTTGTAATTTAGGTAACTTTCTCTGAAAAGTAATGTTAGCATTCCATGTAAATATAATTTAATGCGAGAATATGTAGAAGAATTTAGGTAAACTCTGACCAATTTTCCTTAGCTTAAATAAATATTTTAATAGAATCAGTGTTTAGCTAGCATTGCTATTCGTAATAGACAGAACCTGGAAACAACCTAGATGCCCCTCAACTGTAGAATGGATAAAGAAAATGTGGTACATTTACACAATGGAGTACTACCCAGCAATAAAAAACAATGACATCTTGAAATTTGCATTCAAATGCATGGAACTAAAAAAAACCATCCTCCGGTAAATCAGACACAGAAAGAAGAGTATGGTATGTACTCACTCATAAGTGGATATTAGACATAAAGCAAAGGATAACCAGTCTATAGTCCATGATCCCAGAGAAGCTAGGTAACAAGGAGAACCTTAAGAGAGACATACAAGGATCCCACTGAGAAAGGGAAACAGACAAGACATCCTGAGAAAATTAAGAGGGGGGTAGACAGAAGGGAGGGTGGAAGGGGAGGGGAGAAGAGAAAGGGAGGGAGGAGGAGAACATTAGGAAACAGGATGCTCAAGAAGGGAGAGGGACAGTGAGGGAGAGGAAGGAAAGAGATATCCTGAATGAGAGTCATTAGAGGGCTAGCGAGATACATAGCACTGGGGAAATTCCCAGAAATCCGGTAGAATCAGTGTTAAAAACAAACCAACAAACAAAACCAAGACTACTTGTTTTTTAAGATCAACTTGCATTGTACCAAGGTGTGATATGAGAGTCCAGGGAACACAGTGATCAGTCGTTTAACTTGACTATAGTGCCTATGAACCACAATAATGACCAGCAAGGCAATATATCCCTATATTGTAGTCATGGTACTTATATCCTGGAGGTAACCATCAGCTGTCTAACTGATCTTAAAACCTGCTCAATGGGAAGAAAATCATGTCTGATGTTGAAATGTAGAAAGTCACCTGTGACTAGTGATGTCACATGTTTTAGAGAAGGATGGATTACTGCCACTTTCCTACAATAGCGTAACTCTTAAATGCATTTGAAATTATACTCAAAGATAAGTGAAGCTCCCCTCCCTCATCAAAGAAGCTATTTTTTTGCAGATGGAGACAATTACAGAAAACCACCTTAGCCAAAATTCTAACAAACAAACAATAGTGAGATGCCCAGACACAATAGAAACATCTACAACAATAACCCCTGCATATAAGTATCAGGGGACATTGTAGGAAAATGCAAAATATATGTCTTCTTCCTCTAATTTTAATAGAAGTTTGTCAGTGATGCAAAACTGGCTTAACAATTTCTTTTTATCTAAGTAACAAGGGTAATTCTAATTTTCTTTCTTTGCCCTTTACTCATTTTGTTGTTTTTATTTGATTGTTTTTGTCCCTACTGACTCTTCGCTTTGATATAGGATTTTCACTTCTGAGATTTAATTAAAAAGAACACACAAAACAACCCATTACAAATGGTGAAATAGTCTGGTCCATGTACTTGTTAAAATGATGCTGGTTAGGCTATAAAGAGACATATCTGAGAGACAGAAAACAAATGAACAGATCTCTACAAGGGCCTGAGATTACCGTTGGTAGTACGGCAGACAGAGGAAAACTCAGATCTGATGACTCAGAGTTTAGAAGTGAAGAACTGTCATTGGTAGTCAAGGATGTGCTCCTCAGTGGGCTCTCTTACAGACTTGATGAGCTTCACTTTAGCTTTTGCATGTTAAATCCAGACCTATAGCATGCTAGAGAAACTCTACTGAAGAGGTGTGTCACAGATTTATTTGTTCCCCTTTAGATGTAAACCTAAATTTATTCTTGCTGTAATTTATCATGGTTCAGATAATCGAGATAGAGAGTGATTCAGTGTTTGTGGCAAGGAGGAAAATATAATGCTTTGTGGGAATAATCTTAGAAGTCATGGACCATCACTTCTGGTTCTATTCATTTAGAACAAGTCATACGTACAGCCCATACTCAAGGGCAGGTGATTTAAGCAAATGAATTTTTCTCAGGATCTTGAACCCATGCACTCTTAACATTAACATCTCAGTCTTCTTTCTTATTGTACTTTGGCTGTTTTATGCTGCAGTGTCTTGAAGAATTTTAAATCCTCTAAGTATCTCATATGCCGCTAAACTCAGCCACTGTTTTATTCTCCCTAGTAAATATTTCCATGTCTAGAATTTCAAGTTAAATTGTTCTCATATTTTCCACATCTCTTTAATATGCATAGTATTTCATCTATCCTTTAGAAAATGCAGTATAAAACATTATAATAATGGCTATTATAATTCTAATTCCTCATTCTAAAACTATTAACTACCTCTTTTATAATTATAATGTTTGTGTTATTTCTAGTACTTAGTATTTCTATTGCCGTGATAAGACACTACGACCAAAGATACCTGGAGAAGAAAAGGTTTATTTCACCTTAAAGCTTTTAAGTCCATCACCCAGGGAGTCAGGGCAGGAACTTGAGGCAGAAATAGATGAAGAGGCCATGGACGAGTGTTACTTTTATGCCTCACTCCCCGTGTCTTCCTCATACAGCTTTTCTGTAGTGTTGAGGGCCATGAGTTAAGGGGTATCACAATCCACAGTGAGCTTGGCCCTTCCACATCAATTACCAATCAAGAAAATGTACCACAGGCTAATATGGTGGAGAGATTTCTCAATTGAGATGCTCCTCTTTCAAAATGACTCTAGCTTATATAAAGTTGACATAGTAATTAGCAAGCACATTCAATATCTATTAATCACATTTCTCCTCACTATTGTTCTGTCTTTCTGATTTTTATGCATGATTATTTTGGGAATATGATAAGTTCTATTAAACTGTCATAATTTTTTCAGGCTACACTAAAACTATAATACAACAAACTATATGATCTAAATAACAAACCTTTATTTCAGGGTTGTTAGTCTAAAACATCCAAGCCAAATGTTTTCTTTTCTTTCTTTTAACTTCAAATTTTCTGTATCTTTGTTTAGTATTTGAGACAGGTTCTCATGTAACACAGTCAGCCCTGATTTACTGATCCTCCCGCCTCCATCTTCTAAGTGCTGGGATTACTATGTGTGACCATATTCAGAACCAAGTTCAAAACGTCAATAGATATAGTGTCTGCTCAGGATCTCATTTCTGATTCAAGGGGTCTTTTGTGTCTCTACATAAACAGAAGGTGAGAGGGAACTCTGACTTTTTTATAGAGTACTCATCCCATTCACCTCTCAACCATCTGTATCTTGTCCCCATTTGACCCTATCTATGAACATGCGGGATTTATGGGTAGATTCCATTGCATTTACCGTTTTGAAAGTGGACATTTTTCTATAATTTTATTAAATATATTTTCTGGACCATTGAGCTGCACTTCTTCTCCTTCTTCTACTCCTATTATTCTTAGGTTTGGTCTTTTTATTGTGTCCCATATTTCCTGAATGTTTTGTGATGAGAGTTTGTTGGACTTGCTGTTTTCTTTGATCATAGTGTTTATTTTCTCTATGGTATCTTCAGAATCTGAGAGTCTTTCTTCTATCTCTTGTATTCTGCTGGTTATGCTTGTTTCTGTAGTCTCTATTCGTTTACCTAGATTTTCCATGTCCAGCCGGCCCTCTGTTTGTGTTTTCTTCTTTGCCTCCATTTCAGTTTTCAAGTCTTGAACTGTTTCCATTATCTGTTTGATTGTTTTTCCTTGGTTTTCTAGGGTATCATTCACTGATTTATTCAATTCTTCAAACTTTCTGCTATATTTCTCATCCATTTCTATAAGGGTGTTTTTTACATGCTGTTTAAGGGTGTCAATCACTTTCATGAAGTCAGTTTTTTCTACTTCTTCTCGATTAAGGTGTTCATGTCCTCCTGTTGTAAGGTCGCTGGCTTCTGGTGGTTTCGTGTTGTTTTTCAGATTGTTGGGTGAATTCTTGCATTGGCCTCTCCCCATCTCTTCCTCCCAATATTCTCCTATGGATCTTCTTTTACAGGATCAGGTCTTCTTGCCGACTGATGTACCTTCCCAGTGATGTCACTCCCCAGTGATGTTTCTCCTGGAGTCCAGTTCGGATCTCCTTGCTGCTTGGTTAGCTCGCAAACAACAGGCCCACCCTGCTTGCTGCAGGCAGGCTATGGAGACAAAGGAGCTACCACCTTCCCCTTTGCACTCACCTTCGGGATCAGTCCCAGCGCCCAAGCAGGCTGAGCAGGGTGGCGCTCTGCCACCCAAGAAGGGAGGGATGGAGGGAGACAGGGGGTGGGGGGGATCTGGATGTAAGCTGGATGGGATAGGAAGAGAGAGGAGGTACCGGGCAGTACAGCCCCCATAGGTTGATCAGGAAGTGTAGGCAGGCTGTTCCCCGGTGCTGCAGCACTCACTCACCACAATGATGTCTCACTAGGTGCCCTGATCGAAACTCCTTGCTGCTTGGTTCGCTCTCAGACAATGGGCCCACCCTGCTTGCTGCAGGCAGGCTATTGGGACAAAAGAGCTGCCGAGCTCCCCTTTACCCTCTGCTTTGGGTTAGGACCCAACGCCCAGGCAGGCAGAGCAGGGAGGCCTCTGCCCCCAAGGAAGGGAGGGGGAGAGGGAGACAGGGGGTGGGGGGATCTGGATGTAAGCTGGATGGGATAGGAAGAGAGAGGAGGTACCGGGCAGTACAGCCCCCGTAGGTTGATCAGGAAGTATAGGCAGGCTGTTCCCAGGTGCTGCAGCACTCACTCACCACAATGATGTTTCACTAGGTGCCCTGATCGAAACTCCTTGCTGCTTGGTTTGCTCGCAGACAAAGGGCCCACCCTACTTGCTGCAGGCAGGCTATGGGGACAAAAGAGCTGCCGAGCTCCCCTTTACCCTCCGCTTTGGGTTAGGACCGAAAGTGGACATTTTTATTCCTTGAAATATCCTTGGACTTCAATCTAGAATGAAATTGTTGTTTGAAAATATATGCATTCTTTCATTATCCTACTGTCAAATTGGTTAAAGCAGAATTTCCCCAAGAGCGATTTCTCTGAATTTCTGAGGCAATACCCTTCTGAACATGTTACTTTGGATATTAGGAAGATTTTTCTATATCACTGCAAATAATAGCAAATATAAACAATAATTAACTTGTATGATTTCTATTGATTATTCTAACATCTCTTTCTTCTTAAAAATTATTGTGTGTGTATATGTGTGTGAGTGTGCCTGTGTGTGTGTGTGTGTGTGTGTGTGTGTATTGTGTTTATGTACATTCCATGGCAGGTGGGTGGAGGTCAGAGGGCAGCTTGAAGGAGTTCATCATTTTTTTTCACTACATGGATCCCAGGAATCAAACTATGGTTTCTGTATTTTGTAGCAAGCCCCTTTACATCTTGAGCTATCTTGCCAGACCTAATTCTGAGGCATTTTTTTTTTTTGCCTTAGGTAATTAATTTATACAAATGTGCTCATCATCACTACACAGAATACATTAAAGAAATCTTTTGTATGTCTTTAGACTGTCTCCTCCCTCCCTCCCTCCTGCTTCCTTCCCTCTCTTCCTCCCCCCTTCTCTCCTCTGTCTGCTGTTTTAGTGTTTCAAAGTGTCGGTGCCTTGAACATCTTGATTTTCACTTTGATGGAAACTTGAGGAAACAGCTAGGGTATGGGAAATAGCTCAGTGGTAGAAAGATTGCCTATCATGTACAAGATTATACTTCAATCAAAAGCATCTCTCACTTCCAAGAAAAGAATATTATTAAACAGTAGTTGAGTAGCTAGCAACTTTTCTTGGGATATCATCTTTGAAAATTGGAGCCTTCATGTTTTCTCTCTGTCTCTCTCTGTCTCTTTCTGTCTTTCCGTTTCTGCATCTCTCTCTCTCTTTCTCTCTCTTTCTCTCTCTCTCTCTCTCTCTCTCTCTCTCTCTCTCTCTCTCTCTCCCTCTCTTTCATCTCCATTGTACAGTGTTTTATTTTGTCTGTCTATTTTATGTGATTTGTTACCTTTGTATGATAGGAATACAGGCTGGATCTCCTATGGTCATAATTTATCTTGAGCTCACTCTCAATTTTAAATAGTTAAAAAAGTGTCATCAGGAAAAATGTAGTTCCAGCTATACTAATTTTTAAGTTGAAATAGATTATATCAATAATGTAGTAGACAAATACTGGAATCAGCTTGAGCCTTTGTTCAATCAGCTGTAAAATAAGTTTTTTTTTGTTGTTTTTTAAATAGCCTAGTAGTGAGACTTTCCCCCTTGGAGCAGTTTTATGGATATTAATAAATAAAAGATCTGAGTAATAGCTTGCTCAATGTTTTTCTAGGGGAAGTTGGGCATCTTTTTATTTTGTGAAATAAATTATTATGTCAGAATAAGACATGAGACGCAGAAATTAGAATAGAGCAAAAATAACATAAGAAAAGTCAAACAAGCTTGGAAACACTGAGACAGGAGTATCTCCATTCATGTCAGAGAGGATCAAGAGAAACAGAAAATTACAGCTGCTAAGAGTAGAATGTGATGAAGCAAACTTGATTTCATGGTGTGTGCATTGCAGATAAAGATAAGGGGTTGAGTTTTTATTGGAGAAGCAATGGGGAGCAAAGTGGCACTCACACGGGGAGTAGCGAAATTAAAGCTGAAGACACCGTTTTATTTATAAGTCCAATTAACTCTTGATTATCTCATGCCTTGTTAGCAAAATTAAGCTTCTCAGCTTGGATTTCTGAGCATTTCCAGAGAAAATCACTCAGTTGTAAAAATTAGAATCACAAAAACGTATGTTCCCTAACTTCGGCAGACTCATGGAGAGTGCCATCTGCACTTCCCGGCAATTCTTTACACATTGCTCAATCCAAGCAACAACTTTCTTTCCCCCAGCATCTTCAGCACTAAGATGATAGGCTTCACAAAGCAGTTGGTTCAGGGGAAAGTGAAATAGCTTTTAAAATGTTATATGCACAATGTCAATAGAGCAAATTACCAATCATGACCAATTTAAACGATCATCTTCAATACATATTTTGTGCAAAAACTGATAAGCTAATGTGTAACCATGAGCAGAGATAGTATTTGCTTTTTAAAATGAAAAACCTGCTTTTATTATGCCTAATAAAAATAACTTTAATAAGACAAAATGACAAAGTCAATTTTGTCACGTAGTCTGACTATCAAAAGTGTAGACCTTGAACTGACACAGCTTGAAATCAGATTTGCAAGCTTAACATCAAATGTTGATTATCTCTTACACACTGGAGAGTGAGTGACAGAGTTTATCTATGGCTATAATTAACTAAACTTCATAAAAACCACAATTTATAATCCAAAACATAAAATATTGAAACTATTTTAATATATTTTAAACCATCTTTATAGGTATATATGTCATTATATGTCATATATATTTCATTGTAGAAAGCTTTCAAATCTGGGGTTACATTTACTTGTTGTGTTGTGACCTTCACAACTCAGGGATTGACCAAACTGTGGTAATGAAGAATGAGAAAATGGTGGAGACACATATAGAAAAGCTGAGCTGTGTTCTTGGATGGATACACAAAGAACAGCCTCCAAACTCAGCATCTTCCTCATATAAAACACTAATGAAGAAGAGTCTGCTGGATAGCTATCTTTTTTATTTTTTTTGTCAGTAGTCTTGGGTTGAAGTCATCCAGGAAGAGGAAGCTATGGCTGATAGTTTCTAAGCACAGTGGTTTTAGCTAATAGTCACCATTTGTAAACATCTATTCTTGGATCAGGAATGTTTTGATACACCAGGGACACTGTGAGAGCCATGGCATATGCACATGTGGATAATATGACTCCATTGGGTCCCTACTATGACTTTAAAGTACTAGTTATTTGTTTGGGTGGTTAACTCAGGCTTTTCTTATTAACTCTTATAACTTATTATTCTTGTCTATGTTAGCCATGTGGCTTGGTATTATATTTGGTGAGGCAGTCACATCTTGCTTCCTCTGTGTCTGGATCATGACTGCAGACTGTGTCCTCTTCCCAGAATTTTCCTGTTCTCATTGCTCTGCCTCTAATTCTTGCCTGGTTGCCCTGTCTATACTTCCTGCCTTGCTATTGGCTTATCAGTTTTTATTTAAAATTTAATTGACAGGGTACAGACCATTGTCTCATAGCATATAAGGTCTAATGTTTCTCAAAAAGGTAGATGTATAACTACCCTATAATCTGTCTAAACTATGTCTGGGTATAGGTGTATCCAGGGACAGCATCACACTACAGAGATATTTGTATATACATATTCATTGCTGCTTTAGTCCAAACAGTTAAGAAATAAAAGCAGCCTAGAAGTCCCACAACTGAAGAATGTATAATAACAATGTGGTACATATATACAATGACATTTTATTTCACAATGAAGAAAAATGAGATTATAAAATTCTACAGTAAATGGGTAAAACTAGAAATACATTTATTGATGTTCCAGAAAGGCAAATGCTTCACATCCCTTTTTATATGCAGATTCTAATTGGCTGATTTAGTTCTGTTTATTTAATGAGGAGTATACACGGAAGCCAGAAAGCTGTGAAGAGAATGTGACAGGGTTGCCTTAAGAGAAAGGAGTAGTAGAATAGAGATAAAAGGAATGCAAGGTGAGAATACTGGGAGCAGAAAGGTTAAAAGGGGAGGTAAAAGAGGGAGACGAATTAGGGAGAAAATGTGTGAAATTGGTGGGGGAATGGAAGGATTCAACAAAATGAAGGGTATATTTAAATGGTTACAGAAACCTACTATCTTATAACCTAAATGAATAAAAATGCAAAAGAGAAATTAAAAAAGTGAACCCTTTCAAATAGGTAATGCTTCTTCTGGATAGATCCAGATAAATAGATCTGGATAGAAGAAAGGCAACTTTGTCCTTAGGTATATACCCAGAGATGTACTCATTGGGTATTTCGAACTCTATGACCACACAGGTGACCCTGATAAAACTCAGGGAGTCAGAAAACAAAATTAATAAACACGAAAGTGAACAAGAGATTTGTAGGGAAGAAGGTTAGTAGACAAGGATGGTAGAAAGGAAGGAGATTGCATTTAGTAAGAGTGGTCAGTATGTATGTAAATGGTCAACAAATCCAATTCAAAAATATTTTCAAACAGTAAAAGGTCATGATTTAGCTAGCTACTGTAATTCCAGCATTCAGGAGGTGGAAGCTGACAAATTCGGTGATCCTCCTTAAACAAACTGCGTAGCAAGTTTGAAGCAAGTCTAGGTTACATAAGACACTTTCTCAGAAAGAAGTAGTTCACACTTATTTTTTCAAAGTTGAAAAGTAAATATATAGCCTTGTAAATGAAGATTTAGTCTATTACTAGACATTATGTGTTGGAAGTCTTTGCAATGCAAGATTTTAACAAAATTTAATAAACTTTTTTTCATACAATACACAGTTTTCCCTCCCTCCACACCTCACACCTTCTCCCCACACCTCTCTTTCCCCCCAGATCCATACCCCATCCATTTCTCTTCTATAAAGAATAGTCCTCCAAAGAACAATAACCCAACGTGACAAAATAAGATACAATAGGACAAGAATGAAGCTCTCATATTGAGGCTGGACCAGGCAACAGAGTAAGAGGAAATGAATCTCAAGGGTAGACAAGAATCGGAGATACAGCAGCTCCCACATGGGTTGGGAGTCCTACAAAACACCAGGCTAGCATTTTCATAAGGAACAACACATTTATGTTTCCTCTGACAGTGGGTATGGCTTTCCTTTTCCTTTCTCAACATTTTTGTTGGTAACTATATCTTGTCGTTTTGATAACATTATCCTTACTGGTATGAGATGATGTACAGAGATATTTATATTGTCTAATGATTAATGATCTTGACCATTTTTTAATGTATTAACTGTTTATATCTCCTCTTTTGAAAAATAGGATAACTACCTTATCTTAAAATAAAATTTAATTGTATTTTCCTTAGTTAGACTCCTCGAAATGTTCTCACTAATAAAAGGCATGATTGCCACCTGAAGGCATTCCTGGATATGTCCCAACTACCTGGCTGCAGCCTGCGTTCCCTTGTTCCCAGAAGCAGTTCTAGAAATCTGAGAACCCTGCAGAATCCAGTGAATCTGTCAGAGATCTGCTGAGAGCCAGAACTGCTGCTTATTGAGTATACGCCTGAAAACCTCAGAACAAGTGACTCTTGGGAACACTGCAGCCTACATCAACTATCTGCTTCTGTCACAGATACAGCTAATTGAGGGAAAACTCTCGGAGGGAAAATTCATTTAAAAATATCCCTTGAATATCTAAAATATAAATGTGATATTTGGGTTTGAAATACTGACATTACCATAATCCTTCATCTGAAACTGAAATCATATCTGAAAAATCTTATCAAAATTCTAATATAATCTTTCAAATGATGGATACTGAGTATCATACAACATGACAGTTTCCTTGGGTAACAGGCGTTGGGCTCAAAGTTTGTGTATCAATTGTGTTGTTTTTCTTTCCCGCCATATTCTTGGGAGATTGACATTATGATTTTAGCATTCAAACAGAGCTGGTGTATTTTCAAGTTCTGATAGCTAAAATTCATTTAATTTGATCATATACTGACTTTGGGCTTATTGAAGAAACTCTTTGTATTCTTCGTCTTAGCTACTATGAGTCTCTTTTCTGGTGAGAATTCCACCTAGCACACATAATAGCTTGGCACACTTCACAGTGATGGCTAGTAAGTATCTGTACACAAATTTAATGAAAGTGTGCTGAACTCATCTGTAACACCCGAAAAAACTTTTATTCGGCCACACAGAAAGTACATCCAGGTGTCAAGATACTTGAAAAACTTTAAAAATAAACTATAATTCTAAACTTAAGTGTCTTTTATAATCTGGGTGGTTAGAGGACATTTAAGTTAAATGGCCCCTTACAAAATTTAAAGAGACATAACACCCTCTGTAGATCAAATATTTTTAGCTTTATGAATACATATATTGATTATTTACAAAGCTCTTTTTCTGCAGTAGCAACTTGTCATCAAGTTGATTTCAAAGTAGTCTGCAATAAGCAATGGGCCTGATCATCATATTAAAAAATGTATCTTCCATTTTAAGCCAGGTCTGGTAGTGCCAGCCTACAAATATGGCTCCCTTGGAGATGGGTGACTGGGCTACAAAGTAAGTTGGAGGCCTGCTTCAGCAACTTATTGAGATTGTGCTCCCACTAAAATGTGGAAAAAGAGCTCTGGTGTAGCTCTGTGACAGAGTGCCCTTGTAGCGAGTTCAGTCAACAGTGATAAAAGCTAAAAAGCAAACTGAAGAATCTATGCACTTTACATGTGCCTTAAGGATTTCAATAACATAAATATTTATTAGCCTAATTGCGCTAAATTTCTCTACAAGTTATAACGTATGGGTTAATTTTATAGTTAAAAATAAACAAACACAGGAACAACACTAACAATTCAGAAATGCTGATATTAATCATCCTGAGCGCCTTTATACATTTGTATACCAGAAATTATACATTTAGTATGTGCTAAGTTCATCAGTTTTCTCCAGAGAAGTGTGTCAAATGAAGGGGGAGGTAAAGACACAGAGAAAGATACGTATTTGTACATATAGCTGTAATCCCAGTCTCACACCAGAGAGTCATGGGAGACAATGCTATAAACCCCAGTCCAAGGGTAGATAACACATGACATCTTGGATCAAGCTGTGGGGAAAGAAAAAAGCATGACTTTTTCCATCTGACATATTTTTTGCAGCCCTATAGGGATTGGACAATGCCCAACAACTTTGTAGAAATAACTCACTCATTCAAATTCTAATCTTATAAGAAGAAAAGAAGTTCTTCCACTTCATACAGAAGCTATAGTAACCTTTATACCTGTTTTTACTCACTTACTCTAATTGGCCCAGAGTTAACCAGCCAATGCTAAATTATTAACATTATTCTATTACGTTTTCCGCAATGATGTTCAGGTGAACGAAATGTCTGACAACCTTGGGCCAGACTATTTCCATTTTTAGTCATCTCATTATAAACAAAAGCGTATTTTTTTTTGTGTGTGAAATACTTCAACATGGTTGGTTATGGCTGGAGGTTTTGTATGCATCCATACAAAAGGAGAAATCAATGACACAGGGTTTAAAGATGATGAATTCATATGCCCTTCTTTGTCCTGCTTCCCATCCACCCTCCCAACATCCTTCCCTTCCTCTCTCTCTCCTCCCTCCACTAGACACAGGATTTAAACCCAATGCGATAATATACCAACCCATCCAGTCTCTTCCTCTGCCCTCTCCCACCTATAAGTAACTAATTGATACTCAGGCAAACAAAGCCATGGTTACAGTCTGTCTTGTTACTGTGATTACTGTGATTAGGATTTTAGCAAACAGGAACGCCACTGTTTCTCTTATACTACTTTCTTCTCCACAGGATCAAAATAATTTCAAGTTACCTTTTTATTTTTTAGGATATATTATTAAAAAGCAAAGTTCAGGGACCACTTTTGAATTTTGCTCTATTTATTTCACTTTCCTTGTGTATAAAATGGACGATGTCTGTTCGCACATCTATAAAGGGGCTAAAAACATTCAGGTGTCTATAGTCCTGCATTTCATTTTCTCTTTTTGTAGCCCAAACTCTTTTAAATCTATTTTCCTACCTGGTCCCCTATACCTTTTGTGTATCACAGAATTTTACAAAAAATTTGTGCATATGCTTTATGTTAGATTAAAACTCGCAATGTTTCTTTCCATTATGCAAGCTTTCTCTTCACCAACTACTTGTTTCTCTGGCTACATAGAAACCTTTTAGCTTTATAAAGTCCTACTTGTCAGTTGTTGTCTTTAGTTCTTGGATGAATGGAGTGCTATATTAAAACTTCTTTCCTATACCTATACCTGTATCATGAAGGACCCTGCCTCTGTTTTCTTCTAGCAGGTTTTCTTCGTGTGTGTGTATATCAGGTTTTGTTTTAGGTCTTTGCCACATCTAGAGTTACTTTTGTGCAAGGTGATGGATATGAGCTTCCTAGGGTCATTCTGGGCAAGATTTCATATGGCTTATTAAAGCTCCAAATCTCACTATATAGCTGAGGCTAGCCTTGAACTCCTGATCTTTCTGCTGCTAAAAGTCTCTTTTTGTGCTAATTATTTGCAAGACAATGGGATTCTGAATAGGGAAATGTTTGGGTACTTATATGAGAAGAAAAACAAAACAGATTGTCTCATGATAACAGATTTAGAAGATGTATATGCTACACAAATGGGAGAGTATAAATTTCAACAAAATTTTCTTAATTTCAGCAACATTGAGCAGAGAAAGTAAAATAATGATAGATTAGGTTTCATTAAAATTAAATATAATACATTATGTATAAATATGTTCATACAACACAAAATCTAAATAGGTTGTGGTGAATGCATTTATACTTTTATATAAAAGACACGTATGTTTGACAAAACTTTTATATCCAGAAATTAGTAATTATAAAACCCCTCAGGAACAAGAAAGTAAATGATCCATTTAAAAATTACAGATATAGGCCGGGCGATGGTGGTGCACGCCTTTAATCCCAGCACTCCGGAGGCAGAGGCAGGCGGATCTCTGTGAGTTCGATACCAGCCTGGTCTACAGAGCTAGTTTCAGGAAAGGCTCCAAAGCCACAGAGAAACCCTGTTTCGAAAAACCAAATAAAACCAAAAAAAACAAAAAACAAAAAAATTACAGATATATTTAATCAGACACTTCAAAATAGGATACAGGAAAAATTATTAAACCTATTAAAGCATGGCGAAAAGCATTTTATTAAAAGATACCGAAATAGGATACTGCTGCACAGTCACTGAATGTTTAAATATCAAAAGTGGGGCAATACTAAGAGTTGACAAAGACTTGGAACAATTCAACTCTCGTGACTTATTGTTAAAGATATTTTAAAAATATAAGTCAACTCAAGAAATATTCTGCCATTTGTTAAAGTTTAATATGTACTTATCAAATAAATCAAGAAATTTAATTTCTAAATGTATACCCAACACTAATAAAAATACATGGTTATACAATGGTTGCTACAGTACATTTAAAACAGTCTTACTCTTACACCTCAGCTGGATACAAGTCTTAAATATGTGATAATGCATAAATGAATGATATTCTAGACAATATACTTAGACTAAGTAGCCAAGCCCAAACACCCCAAAGATGACTTTACTGTGCCATTCATATAAATTCCTCTTAGAGAATATATATATCTGGGTCTTAACTCACATATCTTGTGAAAGTGATCACGTAAAGGTAAGGAACTCTCTGGAAACATCTCCTCAGACTGGTGAGTGTGGTGCTGGCTTGAGAACTTTTCAACAGAAGTAGTGAGAATATTTCAGAAGTGCTCTACTTTTTCTATGAGAAGGTGATTAAACTGAAGAATGCCTTCATCAGAATCCCATCAGGAATTCACTTGAAGTGATTGCAGTTGTTTTATGTAGTTTATTCCTGATTTAAGTTGATGCTTAGCAGTTAGTGCAGGAACTCAGTCATTAAGAACACTTATTTGCTCCTCATGCAAAGAACCTGAGTGCATTCCCAGCACCTGTATGGTGGACAACCATCCTCAACTCCAGTTCTTGGGCATCAGTGCCCTCTAACGACATCTGCAAGCATTGCACACAAATGATGCTTAGTCATACACTCAGGCAAGACACTCATTAACAAAACAAAACAGAAGTTAAACAAAAATGATATTTTTTAAAAAATTTGAATGCACATGTACTACTTTATTTTTACAAAACACGAAGAATTTCTGTGTGCTGTCATTCGGCAACAGTTGAATATCTCTTTGAAAGAAGAGACACAATAAGATAGAGATATTGAAAAAGATAGAGAATTGAGTTATAAATGGAAAATAATCTTTCTCCTTGTCAAAATATTTCATGGTAATTGTTTAATTTAGAATGATAATAACTATTTAATTAAGACTGGTTTAATATTTGTTTTAAAAATTCATTTAAAACCAACTTTTTAACAAATTAAAATAAAACACTCTTAAGAATAAATTTAATTAAATGAAAATGTTTTGCAGTTAAAGGGAATATGCTTATATTACATCTGTTTAATTTTGAAGTGGTTTGAGATCTTCAGATGAACTTTAAAACTATCTCTTAGAATGTATTTCATAACATATACCAACATTGATTTGTCAAAACCAACAAAACAACACTAGCTTAACTTTATTAACTAAATCAGGTAATTGTATTTGTTCATTGCATTTCAAACCATTTTTTTATTCATTTTTTATTCATATTTTATGAAGACATTAATACTTACTGTTTTCTTTACACACCATTCTTTAATCCAGAAAGCATTGTTCTGGGTATGATTTTACTACCCAGACTTGTTTCTGTTTAGTTTTCTCTTTGAACATACACTTGTTCTTTAGCCACGACTGGCCTAAAACGCACCAGATAGACTGTAATGGCCATGAACATGTGGCTGTCCTCCTGTGTCAGTCTTGAAATGCTGTTATTGTGGACGTGAACTACCGCACCCAGCTTGTGTTTAAAATATCCATTCATCTTTGGTTTGGTCCAATTTCACCTGAGCGGATTGAGATACGACTGCTGTTGTCTTTCCTTCATGTCATGGGTGTGTAATAAAATATCTTTAATCTCTGCTGATGTAACTCTGATTGCTTGTACAACTGATCCTCCACGAAGATACTCTATTTTCTCCTCTGATCTCCATATTGGAGATAGATTAACAAAGACTCTCGACATTCAAGGAAGAGGAGGTAAAATCCACTCCTGAACAAGTAGGAATGCCTAGGAAAGCCTGGGCATTCACTAACCCCAGGTATTTACAGTACCACTTGGGAGTCACTTTGAAAGTACAAATACTCTCTTTGTTCTAAAGTGTCTCCTACCATCACACCGATCACAGAATTATCACTTGACCTTCTAACTATCAACTGTGTTACTTGTTTATATTTAATGGAGTAGTTATTGCTCCCTTCTATTTACTTGTTTGCTTATTTTTATCAGTTAAGTTTCACATACATTCATATCACTTTTTGTTACTTTCCAGCCAGGAATATTTGTTTTTTTTATTTTTCTTGTTGATACATTGGCATTGCTTTGCTGGTTTTCTGTGTAGACTGGAAATGTTCCTAGACTGTCTCTGGTGTATTTTCAAACATTCCATGCTGTTTTATTGTCTTTTTTACTTCATGACATTACAAGATGTTCTGGCATTTTTTCACAGTCTTTGTCGATGTATTCAACTCAGTCATTTCCCAGTGTCCTGGACGGCCTTCTGAGAAGCATGAGATTTAGAAACCCTGTGCTTGTTGACCTCATTATTTAGAGAGCATCATTGCCTCTATTTCCTCTCAAAGACAATATATGTCTGTATCTTCACTTGTGCACCCAGATGGGGCAGCATCTATTTCTGTATCCATTTGTAAATGTATTTAATAATATCTCTGGCTCTTTTCCAACACCGCATAGTGCCCAGTGCCTCTCCTTGGTGACTTGTAACTTCCTTCTCTGATACTAGAAACCTGGTTCCTTTATCTTCAGCACATGTACTTACTAGCTAAGCCCTAGCATGCAAATTCTCAAATTTACTCAAATCCTTTCTTCCTCATTTCTTTGTTGAAATACTCTCATTTTTGTGCTTTTATGCTACAAATACGTTGTTTCTTTATAGTATTACTTAATCTTGGATTTTATCCAAATTCTTATTGCTACATTTTGAAGTTAATGTACATTGAAAGTGTGTCTTTATGCTAAACATTTACCTAGTTCTGATGCCATCATTGTACAATTTATAATATCCTCATTCACTAAAAATCCTTTTTTGAAGTCAGCATCTCATCCTGACAAATTCTTGGCAATCATTTGTCTGGGTGCATAGTTATATTATTGAATTTCTCCACAATCTCACAGAAGTAAAACATTTGTGCTGTATATCTTTATAATGGGTTTGGTTCACTCAGTAAAATGCATTAAAGTTTCATCAAGGTTTTTGACAAATCAATAATTCATTACTTTTGATTGGATATTTCTGGCTTAAAAGCAGAAAGGAGCCTATGTGCATGTGGAATAGTACACAGATTTCAGGGGGAGATTTCTGAAGAAGATGGGAGAGAAGAATCAGCACAGTATTTTTTCTTTAAACAAATACCAGAGTGAAACTCAATATTATGTGCACATTTATTTTTAATTAAAAATTATCCACTAAATCCATGTTCCACAGTGTTTATTAATAGAATACATATATGGTTACTTGTTTGGATGCACAAGAATGAAATTGAAACCAGTTTTCTGTAAACAGATTCCCATGTGTAATTCACTTAGACAAATACTTGGGATGCTCAGTCTTGCCTTAAGAGACCCTATTCGTTTCTAAAAACCTGACAAACATGTCCAATTATGTCTGAAATATTTGGAATTCTTATCAAATGACAAAATAGGAGACTTTCTAGAATTCTAATACTTTTGTGAACTGGGTTTAATGTGCTTCTAATTGTTACCTTGTTTAAGACATTCTAGCAGGTGTATGGTGCTTTGTCTTTGTAGATACAATGATGAATGATATTAAAGAAAGTTTTCATGTACTTATTTATTGTCTTTGTGTTTTCTTTACAGAGGTATCTGTTCAGAAATTTGCATACTTTTTAAATTTTTAGTTCAATTTTATCATTAATACTAAGACATAGATAGACTTTGAATATATTCTGGATCAAACCCCTCTTCAGATTTAAGACTAGAAAGTATTGAAAATATTTTTTCTCCCTAAGAGTATCTGTCAAAAATCAAAACTTGACAATGTAAAAATGACCAAATTATTTTTAATGTGCTATATCTTTTTTTAAAAAAAGTCTTCATAAAATTAAAGGTCACCAAAGTACTTTTCCCTGGATATATATTTTTTTTTACTCTTTGAATGTCAGTTCACAGTAAACTTTGAGTTGATGTTTGTCTAAAGCATGAGCTATGCCACAGGTACCATATGAAAGACCAAGCATTTAAGTGTCCTAGGTTCCAGTATTATTTGTTTCCCATTGGGAATGACTTCACATCTCTGACACCAAAGGCTTTGCTGGTTTTCCAGGGTGTACGCGTGCTCATTGACTAGTATGTTTGTGAGGAGAGCTGCTGTGGGAGCAGGTGACAGGAAGTTATTTCACAAGTCAATCCACTAGACATCTAACTCCCTGTTGGGGAGCCCCAGTTGGCAAAGCCATGGGATTACTAACTGTAAATAACCAATTGCTCCTGTCTGTAATTTCTCTCATGTGCCACTTCATTTCTTCACTAAGAACTATATTTCTTCCTTAAGAACAGCTATTGGGACTTTTCCCCCTGCTTGTGGGGTTATCTCTTATAAATATTCCATCTAATGGTCATACATATTCTGTGAATGAACAGGAAGATGATTTCTGCTTAATTTGTATAACTCTGATGAGTAGAATTAATACCAAGATATCTGTCATTACTCAGACTGACATAGGATTCTCAGTCTCAAAGAGAGCCTTCTACACAATTAATTTTAGACTCCAGAATAAATTAAAAGCGAGACTGCTCTGGAGACAAATATCTGGCTGCTCCTAGAAACAAATTCATGGGGTAATTTTTCCAGGTGTTTTTCCAAATCAAGGTCAGAGATTGAAGCAACTTTAGTAGACCTAATTCACTGCAGCATGCAGTATGTACTTTCCGTACATACTCTAGCACTCAAGGTCCTGTTCATTCCTTGTTATTGTTAAGTCTTTAATTCCGATGTTATTTTCTGTCTGGGAACCCTAATCATTTAGGCTATGTGGATGGATAAGCATTACTCATTGGTCATCATGACATCCCTAGCCTAAAAGAAACTATATGATTTATCTTGTGTTATGAGAATGGGTCCAGCCCTGAAAATGTAACTTATAATCATGCAGAGTTTGGCTGTGTAGAGAGCAGAGGAAGGGTAGAGAAAGCGATGTGACAGGTGTGTTGTTGTAGAGAGAGCAAGCTGCGTAAGTAGAAGGCTGATGTGTGAGAGAGAAGTGTGAGAGAGAGATGAAGAAGAAAGAGTGAATGATGGAGAGAGAGAGAGAGAGAGAGAGAGAGAGAGAGAGAGAGAGAGAGGTGTGAAAGAGCTGCTGATACATAGAGGAGCTGTGTCTAGGAACTGTGTAAAGTGCTGAATGGTGAGAGAGCTATTTAAATAAGATGCATGACTGTGGCTCTGTGGAGATAACTGTGTGGAGACAAGGAAAAAAACTTAAAGAATAGAGATATAGAAGAGAAAAGTATGTAAAAGCAAGACGGGTAGCCAAGTAAAAATAGATGTAACTGTGAATAGAGATGTATGGCCGTGTCAGAGAGAGATGTATATATGTAAACAGAGATATGTAGTCGTATATAAAAAGATGTACATGTGTAGAGATATTGTCATGGAAGAGGGATTACTTAAGATGTAGTAAAAGTGGACGTTACCATTAGGAAAGCATATATTTGTTCCTTTTTTCTTAGGTTAATGTCAGAAATGGTGTGCATTTCCTTATTTTTTTTTCCCCTCAGATAGCTAGAAAGTTATTTCTAAAGACTCTCAGATAAAAATGGTTTCCTAAATTCCCACTACTCTAAGTCTTCTATTTACTACCCTGGAGCAGATCTGGGAGCTGGCTTCAGTGGACTGTGTTATACTTGATAGTGTTGGACCAGTCACCTGTATCTCTACCTACTAGCCACTTAATTGAGCAATTCCTAAAATGGGTGTGTTATAAGACACAGAAGAGTTTTGCAGTTCTCTATTTCTTCTACAATGCATGTTGTGGTTTGAATGTGCGATGCTCCCCAGGTCTATTTATTTCAATACTTGTTCCCCAGGCATTTGAAAAAGCTATGGAAACCTTAGGGGGGAGCGCCTTGCAGGAGGAAATGAAGCAGGTCACCAGGAGGTGGGTCTTGAATCACTCTATGCTTCTCGGCTACAGATACAATGTGACCAATCAGCCTCCCACCCTGGTTGACATCTGTTCTCTGGCTGTACCAATGTCTTCTCTGCGATGATAGAATGTATCCTGTTGCTCAAGTCAGAATACACTCTCCTTCCTCCTGAAACTGCTCCTTGTCAGTACTGGACCACAGCATAGAAAGATAAGGATACAATGTCAGTTTTGCTTCTGCTGTCAAGTACACATACATCAGAGAAGTGATTTTAAGAATCCCTTGGCATGTCATGTTCTGCTTACCTCTCAAATCCCTTTTCTCTGACCTGTTGGTCCATGAAATTAATATAGTTATTTCAGATTAGTTTTATAACTGATAAATTGATAATAACTGATTTATAAGAACATAAAAATTGCATCAGTTAATGAGGTGTCGTGAGATGTTTTATATGTATGCATTTTATTATTTTTTTATAAGATTTAAATCAGGTTGGACATGACTGTATCTACAAATACTGATAATTTCTCTCTTTTTTGTGATGAAAACATTTAAAATCCTAGCTTAGAGCATTCTGCAATTTAGCAACTATTGATCATGCCTCCCCCATTTCTCTTCCTGTCATGCTCATTATTTTACCTTAGTAACCAACCACACAGAGAAAAATTTGAAGGACTTCATGAGAAGGAAAAAGGCTAGATCAAATATCAAAGTGCAAGAGAACATATGAAGGAAATCTTTCCGTGGAGTTCAGCAACTGAAAAGAAGTTAATGTTTATGTGAGAGCAGCACTGAAGCCCATTAAGGAGAAAACCTATTTCATTCTGGTCAGAGGTCAGCCTGTGTAATCTCTGGCCTTAGTGGAAACCTAACGTTTCAGTGAAGGAGGTCAGTACCTGGCCTGAATGCCCCTCAGGACACCAGGTTTACGGCAAGCCGCTGAGTACACAAAAGAACGCTTAGCTCTGTCATGATGTCCATTCGGGCGTTTTCGTCCCTCAGAGAATGCACCTTCCCAAGACTGACAGTGCACTAAGTTACTTAAATGTACGTGAGTGAATTTTCAGAAAAGCCTGACTTTCCTTGTCTTCTTTCTATCTCATTTCAAACCATGCTTTTCCTAAGACTGGACTTTTTCACTTTTTCTCTAAAGTATCCCATCACTGACTCTGTCTGCAGAATGGTTGACCTCCTTCCTGTGTCATTCTAGCAACGTGGCTTTGGACCCTCCTCTTCTTCATTCTTCTCTTCTGGGCAGCTTTCCAGGTTTACAGCTTGCATGCCCTGGCAGTTTTTCTTTTAAACTCTAGCTAAATTGTCTTCTAGTTTACCTTTGAGTCCATTTTTAAGTTATTAATGGGGCAAAGGACCTGGGGTGTGTGCGTGGGGGTGGGGGGAGCTTCCTTGATTTCCCTGGTAACATGGCAGCTCTGTCAGAACTTTTCTAAACTTCCAGCAACATTAATATCTCAGCAAAATTATAAATCTAGGCCCAGAGGACTCCACTCTGTAACAATGGCAAACTGAAGTCTTACAGGTTTACTAAACAAGGTAACAGTTTGTAGAGTAAATTTTGTCTAAGAAACCTTAAGTAAAATCCAATATAGAGTATTCCACAAAAAACTTAATAGAACATTGATATGTAAAATGAATTGATGAGGTGGGTCTTGTATCTATCTGTTGCTTTCATTGGTTAACTAATAAAGAAACTGCTTGGCCTTTGATAGGACAGAAAATTAAGTAGGCGGAGTAGACAGAACAGAATGCTGGGAGAAAGAAGCCGAGTCAGGCATTCGCCGTGATTCTCCCACTCCAGACAGACGCAGGTTAAGATCTTTCCTGGAAAGCCAGCTCGTGGTGCTACACAGAATATTAGAAATGGGTTAGATCAATATGTTAGGGCTAGCCAATAAGAGGTTAAAACTAATGGGCCAAGCAGTGTTTAAAAGAATACAGTTTCCGTGTAATTATTTCAGGCATAAGCTAGCCAGGCGGCCGTGAGCCGGCGTGGCAGGAATGCAGCCCCGCCGCTCCGCTCCTCTCAACAATGAATAAAAAAATTAAAATAAAAATTCATGATAAATCAATAAGATCTCACTGACACTTTAGTCTCTGCAGTTCTGTCTCATTGGTAGTTGTCGTTCTTATGCCTCACATGATCAGAGTAGGCCCCTTCAACGGTGCCCTCTGCCTCAAAACCACCATGCAGCTTCCTAGCTCCAAAGTTCCTGCTCTGTCAGCCAAGTCCATGTTGACTTCGTTTCTTTTTCCTTCTCCATTTCCCCTCCCTGTACCCCTGCCATCAATTGTATTGGTCATTGCCAAGCATGGTCAGCTGCTTCTCAGTGAAGCAAGACAGCCGTCTGCAAATCCTAGAGGAGCTAAAGCAAAAGTAAAAATTAATTTTCGTGCCTGAAATTTTGATAAGACAAGCGTAAGAACATGAACTCAATGTGACAGGCCATTAGGGGATTTTGCAGGCTTATGACAATGATTAGTGCAGTGAAAATAGTATTCTAGAAGGATTTCTGGGATTGAAGCCTGTATTAGCAGAGGTGAACTGTGTTCATAGGGATCTGCTAGGCAGTTGTCAGAAACCCCGTGGAAGGAAATGAGGTCAGGGACAGAACTGATATGAGGAAGAATGCTTCTAGCTAGCGACAAGGAAAAATGAAAATACCACTTTAAGAAATAAGGTTTGGAGTATGGGAGCATAAAAGCCCACAAATGATATGCTTTTCACATGTCTTTCTGCTAGTGGAAGAGGAATTATTAATTGACTTCGTGGTTTTATATTATTGTTAATGCGGTAAATAATTGAAATAAAGTTTTACAGTGTTGCTTTTAGTAATTTAAATCTTCTCTAACTACAGCAATTTTTAGCCAGTTTAATGGTAGCTTTGAAGACTAAACATTTTGGCACAAGTTGTACAAAGTGAGGACATGGCTGCTCTAAGATGTGATTGAGGAGAAGGTTTTAATTATTTGTGTGTGCTAGACTACAGCCAGAAGAATCTGACGGAGATCAGAGTAGGGAGAGAAAACAGTGGACTGAACATGGCCATGAAGAGGGGAGAGAGAGAGAGAGAGAGAGAGAGAGAGAGAGAGAGAGAGAGAGAGAGAGAAGAAAGAAGAGAAAGGATGAGCAGGAGGAACAGGAGGAAGGGTGGGGCAGATGAGAAGGGCTGAGAGAAGTGACAGGTTTCAGTAAACCTGGAGACTAGCATGTGCTATCCATTTGTCCTTAGTTTCAATATACTATTTCATTCTATTCCTGTGACTCATTAAGTTCAATAAGAATTGTGAGTCTGAAGGATGATGGAAAGCTTGAACAAAATAAATACAAAGACACGACAAACCCTATCAGTAGTACACATACACTATGTGTAATCAAAAAGACTATTGGTAAATTTGATGGTAGCTAGATATAAATATAATTGTTTGAATTATCTATTGTTACATTTAAGAGGAAATGCAAATATATTTGTTTCTCTTCACACCAAAGTAACTAGAACTAAAAAATAAATATTTCAATAGTAGGCATTATCATAACAACAAATGCATTAAAAAGAAACATTTTAGCTGTAAGACCTCAAGAAATTGGGATTTCCACAAAAATCTCATGCTGGGGGAGAAAAGCATAAGATAGCAGAACCTGAAAATTTTCATTGCTCTTTTCTTTTCTTTTTTAAATTTATTTCTGTCTCTTCCCCGCCACCACCTCCCATTTCCCTCCCCCTCCCCCAATCAAGTCCCTCTCCCTCCTCAGCCCAAAGAGCAATCAGGGTTCCCTGCCCTGTGGGAAGTCCAAGGACCACCCACCTCCATCCAGGTCTAGTAAGGTGAGCATCCAAACAGCCTAGGCTCCCACAAAGCCAGTATTTGCAGTAGGATCAAAAACCCATTGCCATTGTTCTTGAGTTCTCAGTAGTCTTCATTTTCCGCTATGTTCAGCGAGTCTGGTTTTATCCCAGGCTTTTTCAGGTCCAGGCCAGCTGGCCTTGATGAGTTCCCGATAGAACATCCCCATTGTCTCAGTGTGTGGGTGCACCCCTCGCAGTCCTGAGTTCCTTGCTTGTGCTTTCTCTACTTCTGCTCCTGATTTGGACCTTGAGATTTCAGTCCGGTGCTCCAATGTGGGTCTCTGTCTCTGTCTCCTTTCATCGCCTGATGAAGGTTAATATTCAGGAGGATGCCTATATGTTTTTCTTTGGGTTATCCTTCTTATTTAGCTTCTCTAGGATCACTAATTATAGGCGACCCCTGGACCCAGCAATACCACTCTTGGGAATATACCCAAGAGATGCCCTATCATACAACAAAAGTATATGCTCAACTATGTTCCTAGGAGCATTGTTTGTATTAGCCAGAACCTGGAAACAACCTAGATGCCCTTCAATGGAAGAATGGATGAAGAAAGTATGGAATATATACATATTAGAGTACTACACAGCAGTAAACAACAAGGACTTCTTGAATTTTGCATGTAAATGGATGGAAATAGAAAACACTATCCTGAGTGAGGTATCCCAGACCCCAAAAGAAGAACATGGGATGTACTCACTCATATTTGGATTCTAGCCATAAATAAAGGACATTGAGCATTGCTCTTTTCTCTAGGACAGTGATTTTAACTTATAGTTTGATTGAAAGGTCAGTGTGGGTAAGACCACACCTAGACCAGAACTGCTTAGATGTGCATATATTCCTGCCTATTTATTTAAACTTAGATCTCACTTTAAGACCCCTGAAGGTAAACTTAAGGATCACTGGATTTTTTTCCCTTTTCAGTGTGCCCACATTAAATAATTTTTCCCACTTTCATCTTGTAATTTGACTGCTTTAACTTGATGCTTGAAGATGGATGGACAAATCTGGGTCCTTGGGTAAAATCTATGACCCCCAAATGTGGGGATATTATCCAAATTAAGCAACTGGGTAGCATAATTTAAAGAAAAGTTCTCATAGGGATGGGATCTAAGCGGGTCCAATCTACTACTTTTCACCACCTATTCACAGTGCCAACATTTTATGGATTCATTAAATTATTAACAATTAGACCAGAGCTCTCATCATCCAGTTAGTTCCCCAAAGCCCACAAATAGTCCAATAATTCCCCAGTGTTAGTTTATAGGGGTCTTATCTTATATAAACAACAACACAGTATATTTGATTGGCATATATATGTATATATAGATACATGTGTATTTGTATCTATATCTATGTAGGTATATAGTGTTTATGTGTTCATTTGTGTGTGCATGGATTTCAGTACATGTAGAAGTCAAAGGTCAACATCAGGTATCTTATCAGACATTCTGAACTTTATGTTTTGATAGGGCATCTCTGTGCTTAACTGATTCTTCTAGAATAACTGGTCAACACACTCCAGTGCTGAGGTTACCGACGTGTGCTACCATTTCATACTTTCTATGTGGGTCTGGGAGATTGAACTGATATTTCCTTGGCAAGCTTTTTGTTAACAACTCCACAACCCCTGATTATTTTTAAACCTACCTGTTCTGTTCATCTTTCTTTTTGGTTGAATTTTACTTGGATACATTCTTTAATTCTGGAAATTGAAACTACTTACTGAAAATGAGTGAGGTTTTCCCTGTGTCAATGATCATCAGATAACAGGTCTCTGACAATATTGGTACTTGATATTGTCAAATATTCACTCTTACTTTTCAAAATCTGTTCATATTTATACTCTTTCTCAAAATTGTTTTAAAAAATTAATGACTGTAAATAATTATAAACATTGTCCTTATGCGTCCATCTGCCGTGAAATTTTAAATTTTGTTTACTTTGGCCAGTAATCAATCTCAGGCTAGTGTGATACTATGAGTGTTTCTAGTTTACCTAACCATTTCTCTCTCCTCCATGAAGTCAGCTTAGAAGCAAAAAATTATTATTTCAATTATGGTCTTTCACCTCACCGAAATGTTTTTCATATTCAAGGTCACTTTTTTGTCAAATAAATCTTAATTACATTAAATTCGTAACAAATTATGTATATGATAGTTTTATTAGCATCTTTCTATATTAAAATCATAGCTTTTCATTCTCAAAATTTAGAAGGAATTATTTGTTTCTTTGATATTATTTACTATAGTGCATTGATATTATTCAAGTGGATATATTTTACTATATACAATGTAGCATAATTGATATGTCTGAGATTAGATAAACATGTGATCATCTGCAAAATCAAATTCCTGTCAATAAAAGCTTCAAAAATACTAAAACTGTTTGCTGTGTTCTCACTTCTTTTTCTTTTTTTGTGGTTTTTCGAGACAGGGTTTCTCTGTGGTTTTGGAGCCTGTCCTGGAACTAGCTCTTGTAGACCAGGCTGGTCTCGAACTCACAGAGATCCGCCTGCCTCTGCCTCCCAAGTGCTGGGATTAAAGGCGTGAGCCACCACCGCCCGGCTGTATTCTCACTTCTTAATTTCAGGATGAATGTACCCTTTCTGTAGCTTTTACAAAACCAGCCTCTGAAGCTTTACTGCACAGGTACACCTTTCCCACCACATCATTAAAAATAGGAGGTCAGAAACTGTTGAGAACTGGTCAGACACACTGCCCTACCTTTTATAGATTAGGACTAAAAAAAATCAGACAAAATTTTGTGAATTGACCATCCAAACTATGAACAGCCTTAACCACACTATGTTTATTTCCCAAGCTGTTACCCAGCAAAGAGTACCAACATTGCTACACAAGAGTGATGACAAACTACGTAAGGAAGCATTCCACTTAATACGAGAAGATCCTGTAGCAGTAGACCCCAGGTGTGATGACATCCAAGGTCCAAGCTTCATGAGGAGTTAGAAATGCTCTCTTTCCAAATAATGGTTTATGAATGATACATAATTGATTTCTAATGCAGCTTGGGGAAGAAAGTGTTTCTATCAACTTATAGGTTATAGTATCCCATCATTAGGTAAAAACCAAAGCAGGAGCTCAAGCAGAAACTAAAGTAGAAACCATGAAGGAACAGTGCTTACTAGTTTGCTCCCATGGTCAAGTTATTCTGTGTTATACAGCCAAGGGGGAACATAGGGATGAGACTGCTTACAGTGAGCTGCGACCTTCTACTTCAATTGTCACTGAGGAAACAGTACACAGAAACACTCATGAGTGAATGTGATAGAGGTAGTTCTTTAATTACAATTCCTTAGAAATAATCATATTAGAGAAATACATTTATCCAACATAAAATCTAAAATAATAGTTTCTTAGTTATCCTTAAATTGAGTATAATTGTGTTAAATAAAACAGAACATTAAATGTGAAGCCTTTAATCACTTGGGAAGTGGAAGATGTAAGATCTCTGTGTTTGAGGCCAGCCTGGTCTACTTACTGAAGTCCATGACATACGTAGTGATATCTTATCTAAAAAAAAAAGTTCAAACATAATCAACAATCATAAGTAATAGTTGGAGACACTATGTATTCTGTGGAACTTGTTTTATGTCTGGGCTTAAATTTTATGATCTTCTTTCCTATGCACACATTGGAGAATTTTTATTAATGTCACATGTGTTTATCAGATACAAATGAATTTATTTTGATTTTTTAGATTATTTATTGATTGGATGCAATTTTATAAAAATTAAATACATTGCTTGTGTTAAATAATCATTTCCAAGTATGACCATTTATTAAATTTTATTAAAACATATTACAACATATTTTGTTCAGAATCAAATGTATTAGAATATTTTGTTTCAGTAAAACAAAAGGACAAAAAATTAGTTTATCAATAATGCTATCATATTATATTCTTTGTATAGTCCTTATTTTATTTCAATAATATTTCAATAATAGCTTTTTAAAAAATATATCTCATAGCCCCTTGTGGTTTATTATACTATGTAAGTTTCCAACAATGCAACGTACTACATGAAAATCTTTTAGTATTCTTTATCATTAATATAATTATTTTATATTGAACTTATAAAAATATAAATGAATTTATTCTATATCTGAATTACAATGAATAAGAAGTGCATATACTCAAATGATATTGCCTGGGTTATTCCACATTTCTACATACATAGATATGGCAGCACATATCTGGAGACTATACAATTGATTATCTCTGATGCAATTTTCATGCTCATCATTAGTTGTTTCTTTTCAAATAAATTATAATCCCATCATTTTTTCAAAATCTTGAGCACATTTAATTTTGGTGATGAATCATTTACCTTCTAATACTGTTTTTCAGAACAATTTGTGTGAAAATTGTTAAAAGAAAGTCATGATGTGATTAATTTGTTATCCTTAAGAACAATACTGTAATTTATCTATTGTAATAACTACATTATTTGATATAGCATTATCAATACTGTCACCTGTATTATTTTTTATGAGAATATTGACTATTTTATCAATATAGAGACACTGCAACTAGTTGCCTAGACATATCTGCCTGGCACCCTGCCCCGGCCATCTTATCAACTTCCTGCTTCATCCAGAAAACTCTGCTGGATACTAAGGGCCTGTAGGCTGAAGATGGATGCCCCAATAGTACAGAGGAACATTAGATGACTGTCCAGAAAGCGAGCTGTCTCTGTCATTTCTAGAGTTCTGGAAGTTTCTTACAATGCACTTCCTGTTTACTTAGGTAATATTATATCCTTCTGGAGTCTTTGATGGAGTTGAAGAATTTATAGTTACAGTTATAGTTTTCCTTAGCTTTGATAAAAGATAAAGTATATGTAAATATTTAACTGTAATTCTTGCTTGATTCCTTTTTTGTTATATGCAATTTTACTATGTTAAAGTTAAAAACTTCCTTTTTTATTTAAATAGAAAAGGGGAGGTGATGTAGGATTCCCCTCTGTATGCTGTTAATACCATTGGTTAAGAAAGAAACTGGCTTGGCCTGATAGGGTAGAGCAGAGCTAGGTTGGGAAAACAAAACTGAATGCTGGGAGAAAGGAGGCAGAGTAAGAAGAAGCCATGGACCCAGTGCTGGAGACAGACACACTGGAACCTTGCTGGTAGGCAATGAGCCTTGTGGTGAAATATAAAAATGGAAATGGGTTAAATTAAGATGTAAAAGCTAGCCAATAAGATGTTAGAGCTAATAGGACAAACAGTGATTTAATTAATATCATTTCTGTGTGGTTATTTGAGGTCTGAGCTGCTGGGCAGCCGGTAAACAAACAGCCTCCTACAACAGGTCCATGTTTCTAAAGTACAATATATGCTCAAGTGGTTGTCTATCTTTCACAATATGCAAGCAGAAAGACAACTGCTAACAAAGGAGAAAAGAATAACACTAAAAATTTAAGCTAAAAACCATATATATGATCAGTTATATACTAAGAGAATGATTGCATAAAGTTTCCAGAAGTACACTAAAACTCATACTTTTAAGGTGGGTGATGGTGGTGGTACATGCTTTTAACCCCAGTACTTGGGAGGCAGAGGCAGGTGGATCTCTGTGAGTTCATAGCCAGCCTGGTCTACAAGAGCTAGCTCCAGGACAGGCCCCAAAGCTACAGAGAAACTCTGTCTCAAAACCAAACAAACAAAAAAAATTCAAATAAATTTGAATTCAGAATTGCCATATTATTTAAATGTTCAATTTTTAAGAAAAGTTTATAAAGAAAATAGTGTAACCGTAAAAACCATTTTAATGTAGCAATGATATCAATTTCAAGTTCTTAAATGCCTGGTTGTTTAATATGTGTTAGAAAGCCGAGGTTGCAGAGAGACAAAGGAAATGTTAGCAGGCAGCATCCCTTATGGCTGCAAAGGAAACAGCTGTTTTCCTCTTTGGTGGAGCAGTGACAGGAGAAGGCCACTACAGGGCAGAAAATGTGACAAGAGATGATGTTTCCAACTACTGGAAACAACTGGATGTGAACTCCCTTGGGTGTTAAAATGCTCCTGACTGTCACAAAACAAACAAACAAACAAAAAAAAAACAAAGGAAATCTGAACCCACCTGGAAACTCATTTTCATGGGCTTCACTGAAGCTTCAAAGGTTGGGAAAGGAAAACATCAGAGAAAAGGTCCCTGTGGGATACAGAGTAAAAGACATGATGTGGTTGGAGGATGCAACACAAAAGGAATAAAGGGGTTAAATCAGCTCCCTTTAGAGGGCGGGGTTTGCCTCAGGCGAATCCATGCCAATAAAAGGGTGCACGGAGAGGCGGCTAGTCCCTTTTGTTCCTCGCTACCTGTGCTACGCTGGAACTTTGGTTCAGTAAGTTTAACAATAAACTGGTAAATATTCTTTGATATCTGCATTGCCTTTATTTTGTGCCGGTACATCTGGCGCCTCCCCCGTGGGGCTTTGCCGAGAACCGGCCCCGAATTGGAGTCTCTTGCACCCCGAGCCACTGCAGCGGTCTCTCTGGGCGCGCGCTGAAACAGCTGAGATTCTCAGCGACTCGATTTTCCCTGCTGCTTGTTAGAGTATCAAGCAGTGAGTTTGATATCCACAGAGCCTTTTTAACAGCGCCTAAGCCTCTGTTCCGAGCCGCCCTGGCCAGATTTCCCGTGCGCAACCGCCCGCCGGCGCGCGCGCTGCCTGTGTCTGCTCCCCCTCCCACCACCCCCACCGCCGCCAGCGCTCAGGTCACGTGACAGCGGCCTGAGAGCCCCGGCAAAAAATACTTATCAGCTTGGTGTCTGTTTCAATTTTGTTTTTGAGTCCTTTTATTTCAGATTTAGGACACGTGGATTCAACTGGGCTCTTTCGCCACCACTGGCAGGAACCAGTTATTACAGGTAAGAGAACTTTTTCTTTTCTAAATAATGTCTGACAACGTGACCGCAGCCTATTTCAATAGTTCTTTTGAATGCACCATTTGGGAGATCTTACAAGAGGTGTCTACCACACCACATATATGGATATTCCTGGGATTCTTAATTTTCCTTAGCACTATTTGGTTTGATAATAGGAAAATGATCAAATCTCTTAAGGCAGAGGTTGAACGTTTAAAAACTATTGAGAGTGACAACAATCTTCTCAAGAATCAGTTTGAAGTTCTCCAGGAAGAAAACAAATCTTTGTTTAACATGACTCGGTTAACTGAGCAAAATCTAAAAAAAGTACAGGTTGATGTTAAGGAGAAATTCATTACTATGGAAGAAGGAACAGCTGAATTGGATCGTAAGTTTCAGCAGTCCCTTTCTGATGTTAAGGAGAAATTCATTACTATGGAAGAAGGAACAGCTGAATTAGATCGTAAGTTTCAGCAGTCCCTTTCTGTAGGAACTGAAACGTTAACTGAGAGAATCAAAACTGCTGAATGTGACAATCGAATTTTGTCTAAAGCGTATGACAGATTGGCGGAAAGATTGTCAATACAAGAAGGCACGGTTTATGCCATAAAAATTATGTCCAAAGATGACAAGTTATCTCTACTGGACAAATTTCATACTCTAGAATCCTCAATGAAGGCTTTAGAACATAATTCTGGGCAGGAGATTCAGACATTACAAAAAGCAATGGTGAATAGAATTGAAAAGATTGAGGAATTTCTAAATTCTGAAGAAGAAGAGCAAAGGGTAGAAAGGCAAATTTTAACTACATCTGTGGATAAATCCCTCCGGGACAATTTTCACAAAGCTCTACCTACAGCTCTACATGCCTTTCCTGTAATAACAACAGAAAAGGTGGTTGGTTCCAGAAACCCTAGGGTCATCAAGGAAGATACATGGGAGCCTGTCCGTATGAATGATCTCAAAGAAATTAAACAGGCCATCATGTCTTTTGGGATGCACTCCCCTTTTGTTAAAGAGATGCTAAAATCTTGGGCCACAACAAGCAAAGCAACCCCCTTGGACTGGCTCCAGCTGAGCTCCGCGGTCCTTGAGAGTGGACCGCACTTAAAATGGAAATGCTTATTCAGGCAAGAGGCTAGACTTTTAGAACAGCAGGAAAAGGCGAAGGGAATTGACGTTTCCCTAGATAAAATTCTAGGTGAAGGGCTCTTTTCAGACCCTCAGGAACAAGCTAATTTGGATGAAACCATACTCTCCATGTGTACTACAGCAGCCTTAAGGGCTTGGGACAGAGTACAAGACCCAGGACAGAGAATGGAATCATTTGTCACAGTTAAACAGGGTCAGAGAGAACCCTTCAGTGACTTTTTACAAAGATTAACTAAGGCTGTACAAATGGGGATACCTGACCCAGAAGCAAGACGTATAATAATTGAGTCTTTGGCCTATGAAAATGCTAATGTGGAATGCAAAAGGATCTTGAGGCCTTTAATGTTCAGATCAGCGTCCTTGGAAGAATGGGTCTTGCATACACTAGATGTTGACACATTTGACTATGGCACTGAAGCATGGGTAGAAGAAGCAATTTCCAATGGTAAAAGGAGACACCAGAATACCAAATGTTTTAATTGTGGCAAAATGGGTCATATGAAAAGGAATTGTAAACAACGGGTTTTCAGAAATAATAATAATGCGTCTTCTAGAAATAACAGGAATAGAAGGAATCAGCCTTCAGGTTTATGTAGAAGATGTGGGAAGGGCAGACATTGGACGAATGAATGCAGGTCTACAAGAGATAGACAAGGCAACCTGATACAGACGGGAAACGTGAGAGGGGGGGCCTCTCAGGCCCCCATGGCAAACATGGTTCAGACATTCCCAGTTTCTGCAGAGAACATGCCTCGTCAGGACAATTAGAAAGCCACATGCCTACTGTTACAAGCAATAGTAATCAGAAAGATGAGTTACGTGTGTTTTGGCAAACTTCTATAAATGATCAAAGACCTAAGCTGAGAGTGTGTGTAAATGGCATTTTTATTACTGGCCTACTGGACACAGGTGCTGATGTAAGTATCATTACCCCAGAATCTTGGCATCCATATTGGCCTCTTCAGAATGTAAATGTTCAGCTCCTGGGAATTGGAACCCTATCTCGAGTAAGGCAGAGCATGAGATGGGTTGAATGTATAGGGCCTGAGGGACAAATAGGAAAATTAAGGCCTTATGTAGCCAATATTGCAATGAATTTATGGGGTCGTGACCTATTACAACAATGGAATACTCAAATTAACATTCCTGCTACTTCTAGAGCCCATATTTCTGAAAGGAATATTAAAAGTTATTACAAAAGGACAAAACCGGCCATTAGGGCTGTGCAGGAACAAGCAATTGATGTCCCTTCAGAAATACCAACAGCCTTGCCTCTAAAATGGTTGACTGAGAAACCAATATGGACAAAGCAATGGCCTTTAGCTGAGGAAAAGCTACAGGCTTTAGAACAGCTGGTACAAGAGCAACTAGAAGCTGGACATATAGAAGAATCTACCAGCCCTTGGAATTCTCCTGTATTTGTGGTTAAGAAAAAATCAGGTAAATGGAGAATGGTGACAGATCTCAGGGCCATCAACAAGGTTATTCAACCTATGGGCCCTCTGCAATCTGGAATTCCGTTGCCCTCTTTATTACCAAAAGGATGGCCTCTCATAGTTATTGATTTGAAGGATTGTTTTTGCACTATACCTTTGCAAAAAGAAGATAGAGAAAAATTTGCCTTCACAGTGCCTACTTATAACAATTCTCAACCTTCGAGGAGGTACCACTGGACCGTCCTCCCCCAGGGTATGTTAAATAGCCCCTCCCTGTGCCAATATTTTGTGAACCAACCATTGCAAATAATACGCAAGATATTTCCCAAATCTATTGTATACCATTACATGGACGACATATTGTTATCTGATTCAAACATAGATACCTTGAACAGGCTGTTTGAAGAAATACAGATACTGTTACCTAAATGGGGATTGCAAATTGCTCCTGAAAAGATTCAGAAGGGAGATTCTGTTAATTATTTAGGTTATAGAATAGGTTTGCAAAAAATTAAGACACAGAAGGCACAAATTCGGAGAGATCGCTTACGGACTCTTAATGACTTTCAAAGACTGTTAGGAGACATTTCCAGTTTACGACCAACTATTGGGATAACACCTGATCTAATAATTCATTTGAACAAGACCTTGGATGGTGATAAAGATTTAAACAGTCCCAGAGAATTAACAGCTGAAGCAGAAAAGGAACTGACAATGATTGAGGAGAAATTACAACAGGCACATGTGGACAGAGTGAATCCAGAGCTCGATTGTATTCTCGTCATATTACCATCGAAAATTTCTCCTACAGGAATTTTAATGCAGAGAGATGATATTATCTTGGAATGGATCTTTTTACCACATAAACCAAGTAAGAAACTGAAAACTTATGTGGAAAAAGTCTCTGAGTTAATTATAAAAGGCAAGCTGAGACTTCGTCAACTAGCAGGCATAGACCCAGCAGAAATTATAGTGCCTTTCACTGCTGATGAACTAAAGAAATTATGGGAAGATAATGAACCATGGCAAAGAGCTTGTGCTAATTTTTTGGGAGACATTAATAACAACTATCCAAAAAGCAAGCGGCTCAACTTCATAAAGAGAACTTCTTGGATCCTTCCTCGAATAGTCCGTGATGCTCCAATAACTGGAGCCCGTACATTCTATACTGATGCCAATAAATCAGGGAAGGCAGGTTACAAATCAGAAGACTTGGGTAAGGTGGAACAAAGTCCTTATGATTCTGTCCAGAAGGCAGAATTATATGCCATTCTTATGGTACTAAGAGATTTTAAAGAACCTATTAATATAGTTACTGATTCACAATATGCAGAAAGAGTTATTTTACATATTGAAACTGCTGAATTTATACCTGATGATACAGAACTAACCTCATTGTTTATCCAGGTTCAAGATTTGATCAGGAACAGGCTTTGCCCTATGTACATAACACACATCCGATCCCATACGGGTCTGCCAGGTCCTCTAGCACAAGGTAATGCAGAAATTGATCAATTATTGATTGGTAGTGTGCTTCAAGCCTCTGAATTTCATAAAAAACATCATGTTAATAGCAAAGGTTTGAAGAAAGAGTTTTCTATTACATGGCAACAAGCTAAGGAGATTGTGAAGAAATGCCCTACCTGCTCTTTCTATAACCAAACGCCACTGCCAGCAGGAGTTAATCCAAAGGGCACTCATAGAAATGAAATCTGGCAGATGGATGTGTTCCACTTTCCAGAATTTGGCAAATTGAAGTATGTTCATCACACCATCGACACTTATTCAGGCTTTCAGTGGGCAACTGCTTTAAGTTCAGAAAAAGCTGATTCAGTAATCACTCATTTATTAGAAGTCATGGCTATCATGGGTATACCTACACAAATAAAGACAGATAATGGTCCTGCTTATGTCTCTAGGAAGATGAAACGGTTTTTTGATCATTACAATATCAAGCATGTTACAGGTATACCATACAATCCTACAGGTCAAGCAGTCATAGAAAGATCAAATCGAACTATAAAGGATATGTTGAACAAACAGAAAGGGGTGGAAAACACCCCTAGAAATAGGTTACATAATGCTTTGTTAACCTTGAATTTTCTCAATGCTAACGAGAAGGGAACGACGGCTGCAGAAAGACATTGGATAATGGAAAAGTCTGCTGAACTAAATCAACCAGTTTATTTCAAGGATGTACTGACCTCGCAATGGAAGCCAGGAGATGTGCTGCGTTGGGGAAGGGGTTTTGCTCTTATCTCCACAGGTGAGGAAAAATTATGGATACCGTCAAAATTAATAAAGGTTCGGTTTGAGGAAGAGAAGTCACTTGGAAAAGATAAATAACAATTCATTCACAAGGATGACCGACATACAGATGGTAAGGATTACTAATAGGATGGGGGCAGGGTTCTTTTCTTATCTCCACAGGAAAATATTCATCTCCAAAGAATTTGAGGGACCCTGAATATTTAATTACTGATGGATGGAAAATAGATACGACCCATTAAACATCAACAATAAAATTCTATACGTATCGTAAGTATTGGTTTTATATATATTTATGTATATTTATATGTTTTATTGAACACTTCTTTATAAATGTGTAGAGCTGGTTTTGGAGTTGGACTATGGCTCAGTCCTTCTTCAATTCCAAGCCTGTTGATAAGAGATATTTCAAAGTTTCTGTCTCAGGTCAGGAGCCATGAAATGGGACAGAATAAGAATAATTTTATACTTGATAAACTTTCTTTGCCTTCCCTCACATCTGTGTCTTTCTTTATATGTCAGTATAAGTCCTTGTTGTTAATGTTTAAATTTCCCATAACAAGCAACATATTTTCCTACAGTAATTTTTGAAGTTTCCAGGATGAAGATGGGGCCCCACAACATCAACTCAATCTGGTTTTTATGACGTCATGAATTTTTTTTTTTAAGCACTAATTTTGGATCTGTTTTTTGGTACCAATTGCAAGAGACAATTTCATATGATGCACATTTTTGACAACGCTCTGGCCGGACCTTCTCGAAACACACAGAGACTAGTTATAGTCTTCTTAAGTCAAAGGTTAATTTGGGAATTTTACCATCGTTTGCTTTCACAGGGGCCCCTAAGAAGAACGTCGCCCCCATGTCAGCTAGAAGCAATCTAAGAGGACGATGTCCCCTCTCCCAACAGAGTTTGCCCACAGGGTTAGGGACATCTTTTAGTGGTTGGTTTAGGGGTGAGGGGATGGGGAGATATTGTATGGAATTAGGGATATATATATATAAAAAAAAAGAGGGGGATTAACTGGGTTGATGGGATGATTGGTATTTGTGATTTACTGTTTTTAGAAAATTATGTTGGTACTGTTTCTTGTATATTGATATATTGAATATTGAATGTGAGTGTTCCTACCTCTATTTTGGTATAAGAGTATGCTTATATTGTATGGATACATCTATCATATCACAATGTACATTTCTACCTCTGGTACTATTTATGTAATAACATTGTTTACATTTGATAAGTAATGACATTGTTTACAGGTGAAGATCATTGTCTTCATACATTGCACAATTGTTTATTCCCTTAGTTTTCAAATTAGATAGGTATTGAGAATTACATGTTTGTCATATTATTTTTAGGTTAATCAGGTTTTTTAGATACATAGAGATTATTTTCAGTATAGATAGTATAATCTTCAGCCTCTTTGAAGAGCTGTAGAAAATGGCCTTTAATCTAACCTAGAATTCTGTGCCATCGAGACACAATTTACTCCTGGCAACACCACTCTACTCCCGAGAGAACGTTGAGCACCAAAGACACTCCACTGGGAGCTTGTCTTCCTGGCAGAACTGGCCTTTGGGTTAAGAAAAACCCATACCTCAACTACTGACTAAGATATAAACAGGATTGTCTTATCTTGCCAAGACAGGGTAGGATAATCCTAAGAAAGTTCCTTGCATTTGAGAATGGTATGTCAGTTATGTTAGGCCTTAGCCAAAGTTGGTTGACTCAACATTGCAAACGAGATTTTGGGTGATTGCCCAGGCAGTCAGTTGTCTCTGTCATTTGTTGCACATTTTGGATATCTCTTTTTTGTTAAGTAATATTTACTCCCTTCTCAGATCTTTGATGGAGTTGAAGATTATTTAATTGTAGTTACTCTTTAGCAAAACTTTTGCTCTCAATATTGTTTGTTATATTTATCATTTGTTATTATTGTTATAGTTATATTTGGTTTAGTTGTGTCTTATTTAGACAAAAGGGGGAGATAAAGGGGTTAAATCAGCTCCCTTTAGAGGGCGGGGTTTGCCTCAGGCGAATCCATGCCAATAAAAGGGTGCACGGAGAGGCGGCTTGTCCCTTTTGTTCCTCGCTACCTGTGCTACGCTGGAACTTTGGTTCAGTAAGTTTAACAATAAACTGGTAAATATTCTTTGATATCTGCATTGCCTTTATTTTGTGCCGGTACAAAGGAAGAAGAATTTTTTTCTAGTTTCAGAGTTCCCTAAAGAAACAAAACTGATAGAATAAAAATATACATGTAAACATACATGTGTGTATGTGTGCACGTGCGCATGTTGGTACATGGGTGCATGTGCTAAAAAGAGGATTTAGTAGACTGATTTACAGAATGTAGACTAGAGAGTCCAATGATGGCTTTATTCCAAAGGAAAGAATAGAATACAGAAGTTTTTCAGTCCTCATGAATGGATGTTTCAGAGGTCCCAGTCTACTGCAGATCCCAGGAGGATTCCTGGAGAACTGATTGATTTCAGTCTACACTGGAACCCTAAGATGGAGTTAGCACTGGTCAAAGCAACAGGACAGACAAATTTGCCCATGAGTGAGGGTATGCTGGTGAAATGAAAAAAAAAAAAAACTTCCTTCTTCCATGTGCTGTTAGGCTGCCTGTCACCAGAAAGTTTGGACCCGATTTAGGTTGAGTCTTTCTAACTCAAATCATTCAATCAAGAAAATACCTCACAGGTGTGCCCAGCTTCGCATTTTTTTAGTTGATTCCAGATGTAGCCAAGTTGACAATCAAAATCACTCATTATACAAAATTAGAGGAACAAGTCATAAGAGGCTCCTCTGAGCCTCAGGCAAGTGGTATCTCGTGCCCATCATTTCATTTAAGAGTAGAGTAAAAACATGTAAGACATCATATTCCAGGTTTTACACTGAGCATATAGCCCTTGTAATCTGCCAAATGAAAAGGACGTACCGGTTTGTGATATTCAGATAACAACTGTTTGCCTAAGTCCCCTAGGACCCAAAAATGTTTCATTAAAGCCTTCCCTCCCTCTCCTCTTTCTGTCTCCCCAGCTTATATTGACATCTTACACATCTGCTGTATGTGCTATTGATTTACATCTCTTAAAGCACATTATGAAAAATTAGAAAACCTATAGCCTTTAATGCAACACCCAAAAGATGAGTTCATGTTCAAATCCAAGAAATTGTTTGTCATCTTGAGAAAATGTAATTTCACCTAATGAATTGGTGATGTGGGTGGTCCTTCTGTCTGTGTGTTGCTTTTATTGGTTAATGAATAAAGAAACTGGCTTGGCCTGATAAAGCAGAGTAGAGCTAGGTGGGGGAAACTAAATACTGGGAGAAAGAAGGTGGAGTCAGTGAGAAGCCATGGAGACCCCCTAGAGCCAGACCCCAGAACTTTACCCAGTGAGCCACAGCCGGATTAATGGAGATGGGTTAATTTAAGAACTGAGTTATTCAGAAATACGCTTAAGCTATTGGTCTAACAGTATTGCAAATAATATGTTTCTGTGTGATTATTTCAGGTCTAAGCAGCCAGAGTATGCAAGTGATCTCCTACAACAGATATGTAATTTAGATTTTTTTCTTATTCATTTTTCAAGACAGGGTTTCTCTGTAGTCCCGGCTGTTCTGGAACTCATTCTGTATACCAGGCTGGCTTTGTACTCACAGATATGTGCCTGCCTCTGCCTCTCTGAGTGTTAGGATTAAAGTTGTACACTATCACCACCCAGTGTAATTTCAATACTTAGCATTGATATGTAATTTCTCCCTAATACTTAGACTTCTGTGATGTTTTCCTAGCACACCCAAACTCTGGCTGGTGCGGTGATATTACTTCACTCCTGGGAGTTCTCCCTAGTACAGATGCTAACATATTTTTATTTCTTTTTCTTCCTTCCTTCCTTCCTTCCTTCCTTCCTTCCTTCCTTCCTTTCCTTCCTTCCTTTCCTTCCTTCCTTTCCTTCCTTCCTTTCCTTCCTTCCTTCCTTCCTTCCTTCCTTCCTTCCTTCCTTCCTTCCTTCCTTCTTTCTTTCTTTATTTCTTTCTTTCTTTTTTTATTTCTTTCTTTCTTTTTTTCATTCTCCTTTCTTTCTTTCCTTCTTTTTTTTTTGTTATATGCTGGGTCCTAAGTTCAACCATGTGATAAGTTCACAGGGGTGAAGGGCTTGTGGAAGCCTCAGTAAAGTTCATTCGAATGCCCTATGACTCCATCAGAGGAAGGACGATAACATGTGGAATGCCCTTAAGATTGATGTGCACAGGGCATGTTAGCAGAAAAACAGGCCAGAGATGAAGCTAATTTTCTAACTCTTAGTCAGACCATGATCAGAGGAATTTATAAATGTATCATCAAAAGTAACTTGAAATCTATGTAAATTGAAAATAATGAAAGGAACAATACAGACTAAATTGACTCATATAGTATAAAGATCTAATAATGCCTTCTAATTCTGAGGTGTTCATAATTAATGTTCAAGCTCTACTGTTTTTAAACATACAATATCTTCTCCTGGTCTAGTGGTAGAGCACTTGCCTAACATGTATAAAGCATTGTACACAATCTAAGGCAGCAAAAAATGTCAAGGTGAGCTGTTTTGGGGAGATAGTAAAATCCTTTATTATAAGATAATCGACACAAGGATAGCACAGATTTTCAAAACCACTATTGGATCAAGGATGTTTACCAACAACACATACAGTCACACACGTGTGTGTGTGCGCGCACACACACACACACACACACACACGCACACGCGTACTACTGTGCAAATGTGAACATCTACACCTGACATACACATAGCCTTTTTTGATAACTGAAATATATAAAGTCAACTCATACATATCCCTACTTCTGCTCATTAAACATTCTCCTCCTCATTGGGAGGGGTATATTTTGTTGCTTCGCTCACCAGAAGCACTAGTCAACACAATTCTCTTTGCGGTTCAGCAGCTTTTAAATAAAAGTGCCATTCCAAAGTGGAAATATTTTCATATAAGATATCTAGAAATGGACTAATTATGGTAATTGCTGCATGTTTGTCTACATGCAACTTGGTATTCACATATGCATGATACACCTTCTTGTGAGAGAACAGCATCCATCATAGAAACCTATTTCTAATTTAATTTACTACGAGCACCTAATGTACTAGGAGCACTTGGGTCAAAGTTTTTAAACACAATACAGAGACAAAAGATAAAACTGGGCTTTTTCAACAGTAGTATGTCTTAGGTAGGATTTCTACTGCTATGAAGAAGCAACAGGGCCACAGCAACTCTTACAACTGGGGCTGACTTACACTTCAGAGATATAGTTAATTATCATCATGGCAGGAAACAAGCTGGCATGCAGGCAGACATGGTGCTAGAGAGGAAGCCGAGAGTACTACATCCTGATTGAAAAGCAGCAAAAAGTGACAGTATGTCACTAGTCTTGACTTAAGATTCTGAAACCTCAAAGCCCACACCCCAGTGACATACTTCCTTAACATACCTCCAAAAAAGGTCTATGAGGATAATTTCCATTCAATTACACAGTGCTTCTCAGATTTTTAAAATTATATGGAAGGAAAGATTCAAATCATCGTGGAACATCAGTTTAGATAATAGAAAATCCTTTAGTCATCTTTTTTACTTATGAAGAAGTCTTATTCACAAAATGAATCAAAATGAATCCCAATAAAAACAATGTTAGAATTAAGATGATTCTTGGCAGCATTGGGTCTACATCCTATTGATTGTAATATTCCCTTGTCAGATTGAAGTTTTGGGCTATATTAGCATTCACCAGTATTCTTCTTATGTAGCAAGAAAATACATTTTATTTTTCTTTAAATTTGGGTTGATATGAGCTGTGATTTCATCACATAAATGTGAATGGGATATTTTAGAAGAGGGGTAAAACAATGTAATGGTATCTCCCTGCTCTCTTTCAAATTCATACTCTCTTTTTATCTTTCCCAATAGAAATATCTGCAACACAACTTCTACATCTAAGGCTCAGGAATAAAGGCAGAAGAGGGACCAGAAAGATTGTAATAATCAGTGGAACAGGGAACTTGTTGTGAGATTTTTGTCTCTTCTTAATTTTTATTAAATGGTTTGAAAAATTAATTTCTGCATGGTATTATTTTTTCCAACTTTGAGTTATTCTTGAGAGCCACATTTCAATATAACAATGCCTAGAAAACACACAGACAGCCTAAGTATAGAGATGTTCAATAGACATGTGTTGGAATAGCTTGGCGAGTTAGCTAAGATCTTCTGCCGAGTATTTTAAGATGGTACGTAAAGATAGTGCTTTCATAAACGTGTTTTCTTTTCAAAACTATTTGAAATTCTGAATAAAAGCAGCACGGTTTGATGAAAACAATGTGTGTGCATTTTTTTTCTGTTCTGTTTTAAGGCTTTGCCACCAGAAGACACTCAACAAAACTCATGTTCAAAAGCAGGTTGATTTATAGGACAAGATTAAAGTAAACAAGAGGACTCAAGTCTGGCTTTCCATTTCTTTTGAAGTGAAGCATATATTTTATGTTTTAGTGAAATACCTCACACTTGGCAAGTGAACATTTCAGAACACAATCATGTGTGCTTGCCATATTTTTAATATTCATAGACCAAGTGTTCTACTCACTTCATTCCAGCTCTAAGTGGTATAAGAGCAGACACTTAGATTACAGAGGAATTATTTATCTCTCTTCTTTACTTAGTGGAAAAGGCTCATTTCACAATTTCTTTTATCTTAGTTAGGAATATTGATCCACTGCCAACATCCAAAGTTCAATTGATAGTATGTTTGGATCATATGTTTTGATTTAATAACAAAGGCAAGTTGACATTTAAACATGCAATGTGTGACTGAGAAGCACAACAAAATATTAACAGGGACAACAATAGTAAAATATATCAATTTTTAGCTATTTCTCTATATTTTAGTTTCAGTATTTATCAGAATTTTGTTATATCTTGTAATATGATCAAATATGTATGCAGTATTTATCAGAAAGCTTATAAAGTTTATAAACATTAAATATATTCCCAGTTTAAAGTAATGAAATAGTTTACATAAAAAAATAAAAAATCTGGACAATGGTGGTACAAACTTTTAATTCCAGTATTCAATTAAGGCAGAGGCAGACAGATTTCTGAATTCAAGACACCTAGTCAACAGAGCAAGTTCCAGGACGGTCAGCACTACATAGAGAAACTCTGCTTCAAGTCTGGAAAAGCCTGGGATAAAACCGGACTCTCTGAACATAGCGGACAATGAGGAATACTGAGAACTCAAGAACAATGGCAGTGGGTTTCTGATCCTACTGCATGCACTGGCTTTGTGGGAGCCTAGGCAGTTTGGATGCTCAACTTACTAGACCTGGATGGAGGTGGGGGTTCCTTGGACTTCCCACAGGACAGGGAACCCTGATTGCTTTTCGGGCTGGGGGGGACTTAATTGGGGGAGGGGGAGGGAAATGGGAGGCCGTGGCGGGGAAGAGACAGAAATCTTTAATAAATAAATAAATTTATTAAAAAAAGGAAAAAAAAAGAAAAAAAAGAAAACAGAAAGAAAGAAAGAAAGAAAGAAAGAAAACTTACATGTCTCAATATTTCCCAGTATTAATATTCCAAGCCCATTAGTCACATGGACTTAGAAGAAACAATTAAATATATATCATAAATAGCAATAGGCTGGAAGTCCTCATCATTTTCTAGACCATATGCACATTATCTATTGGTTCTTTGCCAGTTCTTTTGAAAATGATTATGAGTTCTATCTACTTTGTCTATTTTAAAGTTAGGAATTTAAATTTAACTGTAGTAGAATTGGTACATTTACTTGACATGAGAAAGGAGAACTTTAACCTTAAAGATTGTAAACAGAAGGCTCTATGCAGTGAGTATCATTGCAATGAGAAGGCATTTTCTAAACTCTACCAAAGAAAATTAGGCCACATTGTTTTGTGTAAGAAGCAGCCACTGTGAAAAGGAAAAAACTATACGGTATGGATGCATGCACACACAAACACATAGGCAGAGACACAGACACATAGGCGTAAATGGAGATTATTTTTAAAAGTCTATTTTTTTGTATTTAAAATAGAATCATTTTCACATAATATATCCTGATTATTGGTTTTCCCCTGCCCAACTCCTCCTAGTTTCTCCCAATTACCCTCTCCTATGGATCCATTCCAATTTCTGTCTTTCATTATAAAAGAACAGGATTCGAAGGGACTATAAGAAAATATAACAAACTATAATATAAGATGAAACAAATACTATCACTTCAGTGTTGGACAAACAAACAACAGAAAAAAAAGAGCCCAAGAGAAGGCACAAGAAGCAGAGACCCACTTGATTTGGCACTCAGGAATATCATAAAAACACTGAAGTGGAAGCCATAGTTAGCCACAGTGGACCTGGTTCAGACCCATGCAAGTCCTGTGCATGTCCCTTCAGTCTCTGTGACTTCAAATAAGCTTTTATTATCTTGACTTAGAGGGTCTTGTTTTCTTGGTGTCCTCCATCCCCTCTGACTCTGATGATATTTCTTCCTACTCTTTTACCTGGTTCCCTGAGCCCTGAGAGGAGGGCTCAGATGGAGACATCCCATTTAGGCTGAGTATTTCAAGGTCTCGCTTATTTGGATAATGTCTGGCTGTGGATATCTTTGTTTATTCTCATTTGATGGAGGAGAAGCTTCACTGATGATGGCTGAGCAAGAACTTATCTATGAGTACAGCAGAATGTCATTAGGAGTCATTTTATCACTACATGTTTTTCTTTTATATTCTTTTATTTTTTAAATTCCAGGTGTATTTGGTTTTACTTTAGGTGCTTGAGATATCTAGTCTCTGGTTCTTGTTCAACCAAGCAATGTTGGATATGGGATCCATCATGTAGAATGTATATTTAAGTCATATAAGATATTGATTGGTTACTACCACATGATTTGTGTTATCTTTGCCCTAGCTTCTCTCACAGGTAGGACCTCATTGTAGATCAAAGCGTATGTGACTGGTTTGGTATTTGCATTTCTCATTTGATAGCATGCAGAGTACCTTCCTGCATCAAAGACATTGTCATTTAGGGGTGAAAGTTCTGTGTAGACACCAACTTGACTTCCCGGGGTTCAGAGTTGTGTAGCTGATATTTTCAGCAATCGGGCCTTTCTGTCAATGTGTGGGAAGAAACGTTTTGTCTTAGCAACAGCCTAGGTTTTGTTTTTTAAGGATTATTAGGAAAAATATTTTTTTTTGCATTTGTTCTAGCTTTGCTCAAACCTCACATTTCGTTCGGGAAAAGAAGAGATTAATGAAAAGTCTAATGGAGCAGGGACTGAGTACTTTAAATAACACATGTAAAAAGTGTTTTTTTTATGCAGTTGATATATAACAATATTCTTAAAAGAAATAAACAGAAATTCTTACCTGATTCAAAGCTTATCTTACTTGAAAATTAAGTGACCCATTTATGTTCAATCTTAGTAGGTTTTAGAAAAAAAGTCTCCATGGAAGCCCATCCCTACTCTTCCTTGCTTTAGATCATTATTTCTATAGAAAAACAAAAGTTTGAATTACCCTCTGACTCTTTCATTTTCTGTATAGCAGTACTGATTGACCTGTGTTGGCTACCAGGGACCATACCTCTCTTTATTTGCATGACGGTAGAGAGTTAAAATTACATCTGAAAGGGTATGTTTGTGTGTGTATAAGTTCATTACAAAAACAAAATGAACTACATTCTGTGATATTAGAAGTTGAGAATGAATCAGTACATAGCATTTATAAAGATGTCAGCAAAAAGATAAAGTGTCTAAGAATGAGTCTAACAAAATGCAAACTTTTCATAGTTTAATTTGAAGTTGTTATTAAAAATACTAGTGAAGCTCTAAATTAAATGTATGCTACACTCACATAAATATATAGCAACTCTGGCAGCAAACACAACACAAACTCACACAGCAAAAACTATTTCAATTATAATCCCAGTTAGTATTTGCACAGAATGTTGTAATTACTAACAATCAAGAAGCAGTAATAGTTAAGACCAAGAGCAATGCAGAAAACCTTTTAAGAAGAGATATACCCAACAAGGGTTTTAAAAATATTAATATTTAAACTCTGGCATTGGAAGTGAACTATTCACTGATGGAGCAAAAACGTCCAGAGTTAGAAGGAGGTATTTGTAGAACAAACAACACAAACAGTACAATAACTCAAAGAAAAGATGAGGGCTTGTGAATAAGCGGAGCTTTAAAAAAGGCCAGTCATATGGCAAATTACAACAAGAACACGCGCACTGGGACATATATAACTTAAATCTAAATAAATTAATCTTTTTGTCATTAACAAAAAATAAAAATTCTAATAAGAAATTTTATGTTCTTAGAGTTGGTGCTTGGTTGTAGACTGGGCCGTCTTCTCTTAATCAGATTCATCCAGTGCCGTTCATAAATTTTTAACTATAATAAAATTAAAAACAGTGTCTTCACCAAAAATATTTTTGAAAAATATAAGCATAAGGAAATATTCACAATCCCAATAGCGTCAAATAATATGAGAAAATTTTAAAGTACTCACTAAGTACTCATGAAATATTTTATTAATGATAAACCTAGAAATTGAATTGCAAGACAGTTTTAAAATCATTTCGTCAAGAAAAGGGAGAACATGAGCAAAGAAGTCGGGACCACGAGGGGTGCACCCACCCACTGAGACAGTGGAGCTGATCTACTGGGAGCTCACCAAGGCCAGCTGGACTATTACCAAAAAAAGCATGGGATAAAACTGAACTCACTGATCATGACAAACAATGAGGGCTGATGAGACGCCAAGGACAATGGCACGCAGTTTTGATCCTACGCAATCTGCTGGCTTGGTAGGAGCCTAGCCAGTTTGGATGTTCACCTTCCTAGATATGGACGGAGGGGGGAGGGCCTAGGACTTACCACAGGGCAGGGAACCCTGACTGCTCTTTGGACTGGAGAGGGAGGGGGAGAGGAGTGAGGGGAAGGGGAGAGGGGTGGGAGGAGGGGGAGAAGAGTGGGAGGAGGGGAAGAAGAGTGGGAGGAGGGGGAGGGAAAGGGGAGGCTGGGAGGAGGTGGAAATTTGTTTTTTTTCTTTATTCTTCTTTTATCAATAAAAAAAATGACAGCACAGTATCAAATGCTAGAGAACATGTGACTTCACAGAAACTTTCATGCATAAGAGTGTAAATACATAGAAATAGGTTTGCATAGTAATCTAATGTCACACAGTTCATATTTTACATGGGTGTGATTACCCTAAATTAATATGCCATGCATAGTCTTGCTCATGTGCATAAGACTGCATGGAAATAATGTCAAAGGGTATTGTTCTCACTAGAAAAAAGTTTGCAAACAATCCAGTGTACATAACACAAATATCTAAGTAGACTGTTTTCTCAAGCACTGTAGTGTCGTGAGATGGCGAATAAACTTTCAGTATGCATATATCATAGCATAAAATAATTGCTGCCCAAATCGCATTCCTTCTATAAAATAAATCACGATGTATTTGAAAACAAAAATGAATATAGTTTGAAATATTTGCATGCACATAACTTTGAAAATAAGAAGTAATGAGGATGATGAACAGAAAAAATAGAAAAATAATCCCATAAGGTAAGAGAAAGCAGCGTTATGAGGTAGACAGCACTGTATATATTAGATGCGGAGTAAGTGACTGTGAGTATTTCACTTGTATGGAATAAGTTTAATAGCTTTACAAAATATGTAGTAAAGTACAGCACATTTGAGCTAGCAATTGGCATGAACTAAGTTGTATGATTTTCCTAATTCTATGCTTATGAGTGAAAGATTTGTATGGAATTTTTGTTAAAAATAGACAACAGACCGTCTGGTTTGATATATAGAATCAATGAGCTGACTAGTGAGAGGAGAAAGATTCATTCTCACTTCTCTCTCTCTCTCTCTCTCTCTCTCTCTCTCTCTCTCGTGTGTGTGTGTTTTATTGATTTTTATTGAGTGCTACATTTTTCTCTGCTCCCCATGGTACCTCTTCTCTTTCCTTCAACCCTCTCCCATGGTCTCCATGCTCCCAATTTACTCAGGAGATCTTGTGTTTTTTTTTTTTTTTACTTCCCATGTAGATTAGATCTTTGGGTCCTTATTGTTGTCTAGGTTCTGTGGGTTTGTGATTTGTGAGCTGGTTTTCTTTGCCTTATGCTTAAAAACTATTAATGAGTGAGTAAATGTGATAATTGTATTTCTGGGTCTGGGTTATCTCACTCAAAATGATGTTTTCTAGAACCATCTATTTGCCTGCAATTCAAGATGCCGTTGCTTTTTTCTGCTGTGTAGTACTTCATTGTGTAAATGTACCACATTTTTCTTATCCATTCTTTGGTTGAGGGGCATTTAGGTTGTTTCCAGGTTTTCGCTATGACAATGTTGCTATGAACATAGTTGAGCACATGTCCTTTTGGCACAATTGAGCATCCTTTAGATATACACCCAAAAGTATATATCCAAAGGATATATATATATATATATATATATATATATATACATAATATACATACACACATATATGTGTATGTATGTATATATATGTATGTGTGTATATATATACATATATATGTATATATATATATGTTTGGGTCTTGAGGAAGAGTATTTTCTAATTTTCTGAGAATTCACCACTTGAACACATTGGCACAGAAGACCACTTCCTAAATATAACCCCAGTAACCCAGACACTGAGAGAAACCATTAATAAATGGGACTTCCTGAAACTGAAAAGCAAAGGACACAGTCAACAAGACAAAACGATAGCCTACAGAATGGGAAAAGATCTTCACTAACCCCACATCAGACAGAGGTCTGATCTCCAAAATATACAAAGAACTCAAGAAATTGGTCATCAAAGAACAAATATTCCCCTCAAAAAATGGAGTACAGACGTAAACAGAGAACTCTCAACAGAGGAATCTAAAATGGTTGAAAGACACTTAAGGAAATTTTCAACATCCTTAGTCATCAGAGAAATGTGAATCAAAACAACTCTGAGATTCCATTTTACACCTGTATAAATGGCCAAGCTCAAAAACACTAATAACAACTTATGATGGAGAGGTTTGGGGTAAAGGAAACCCTCTGGAATAGCTGGTGGGAGTGCAAGCTGGTACAGCCTCTTTGTATGTCAATGTGGCCATTTCCCATTCTCACTTCTCTTACCATCTCTACTTAAAGGGTGATATTATGGTGATGCTTTCAGAACATTCATGGTTCATATTTCATCAATTTTGGAACTTGATTCTTGGTTTTCTATGTTTTTCTAATAGAAACATAAATAATATAACTAAATATAATATTACTCTTTATGGGACAATGAGACACTTATTTAGTAAGTTCCCATCACAACAACAAAGGTTTCTTCTAGCTGTGTGGTCTCTGAGCATATGTAAGCCTACCACTTAGCATCATATTACCTAAGTACATTCAGTACTAATATTTGGAAACTGGATGGTGTTACGGGAGGTCCTCCCACTCCTCCAGCCTATCGCCGCTGAGATACCAGCCCCTTGGGGTGTGGTCTCTCTCCCTTTAAAAAAGCGGCCACTTCCCTCTCCTCACTCTCTTCACTTCCTGCTCCGCCGGTGACTTGACTTCCTTCCTGGTTACGCAGAGGGCTGACAGTGATCTGTAAGTTTTTTCCCCTTTAAATAAATATCACCCTATTAATCATAATCCCAAATTGGTGTGGCATTGTTTGTGACTTACGCCTTCATTTGGCGCCCAACGTTTGGTTTTAGAACCTCTCCCGGCTCGCAGCCGCGAGTTCGGCTTGGCGGCCGGAAGTTCGGCTTGGCAGCCGCAAGTTCGGCTTGGCGGCGCTTGTTCGGCTTGGCGGGAGCCCTTGCTTCCTCAGCCGCTGCCTGTGGATTTAAACTCCTCAGGCCCGCGTAGTCTCTGCCCGCGTGATTTGCTCTTTTCTGAGTTGTTTTCAAATCTCCCTTGCAAGCACAGCTCTTAAGTGGCGCGAACCAGAGCACGCGGTTGCTGAAAGCTGCAACCCCTCAGGGTGACTCTGTCACGTGGAGGCATAAGTAGCTTCCAGATTGCTCTTCTCTACCCCTGGATTCTAGGTTTCTGGTTCCATCTCTGGAATTGATTTAATTACATTTACTTTGTTGAGCAACTTACATTTTCCAGTTTTTAACAAATACTAGGCGGACTCTGAAACAGGACCATGTTTTCGTCGAGACTTGGCAACAGCGCCACCTGCTGGATAATAGGTAATATGGCAGTTCTCGTTTCCAACGCGAATTTTACTGTTCTGGTTACCAATACAATGGGTTATATCATGCAAGGTTTATATGACTATGGGGATAACTTAATTTACTGGTTATTAGGTTTCAGTATTCTTTTGCATATTCTATCATTTAGGAAGATCATGGCACTCCTAAGAACCATACAATCTTTACTAGAAACTCATGCAGGTCAGGAGATTAAGGATTCAAAAGAGACAATAATAAAAAGACTTGAAATGATTGAAGAAATGATTGGAGCTGGTGAACAGAGTAATAAGGCACAAGGACAGGATACAATGCCAACACCAGCTATTAGAACTGGCTTACCAAAGGTTTTAGCAGCATACCCTATACTTAATTCTGACAAAGCGTCAACTTCTAAAGGCTCAAAGGGAGTCAGAGAAGCTAGATGGACGCCAATAGCAATGAATGATCTAAAAGAAATTAAGCAAGCTATTGTTAATTTTGGCTTGCACTCTGCATACGTAAAGGAAATGATAAGGACTTGGGCTTCTAATGCTAGAGCTACCCCCCATGATTTCCATCAGTTAGTGTCTGCAGTTTTAGATAATGGACCTTCCTTGATGTTTGGAATTTATTTCAGAGAAGAATCCAAACATATGGAACAGCAAGGAAGAGCAAAAGGTATTGAGGTTTCCCAAGATCAAATTCTTGGTGCAGGAGAATATGCTGATCCACAGGTCCAAGCTCTTTATGATGATGAAGTACTGTGTCTATGTCACCAAGCAGCTTTAAATGCTTGGAATAGGATACAAGATCCAGCAAAAAGGGTTGAATCATATACCAGAATTAGGCAGGGACAGAGAGAACCCTTTATTGACTTTTTGCAAAGATTAATTAAGGCTCTGGACATAGGGGTAACAGACCCAGAAGCTAGACGAATACTTCTTGAATCTCTAGCTTTTGAGAATGCAAACATAGAATGCAAAAAGATAATTGGGCCTTTAAAGTCTAGATCAGCACCTATGGATGAATGGATTCAGCATACGATGAATGTTGAGATGTTTAGCTATAACGATGAATCTTGGGTAGGAGAAGCGATTTCCACAGCAATGAGGAGACATCAAACTGCCAGGTGTTTTAATTGTGGTAAATTAGGACATCTGAAAAGGGATTGCAGGCACAGAATTTCTAGGAATATTATCTCCTCTGGGAATGACAAAGATAGGAGACCTAGGCCTTCAGGTATATGTAGGAGATGCGGTAAAGGCCGACATTGGTCCAATGAATGCAGGTCAACAACAGACAAACAAGGCAACCCGATACTGTCGGGAAACTCCTTGAGGGGCCTCTCGCAGGCCCCCAAGCCAACAGTGGCCCAGTCATTCCCAGTCACAGTGGAGAACGTGCCTCACCAAGAAAATTAAAAGCTCCAATTTCTGCTGTAAAAAGTAATACTGGTCTAAATGATGAAATCCATGTGGAGGATGAGTCAAAAAACCCAGTTGGACAGAGTAAACGTATATTTTGGCAGACTTCTATTAATGATCAAAGACCAAAGCTAAGAGTCTGTATAAATGGCACTTTTATTGAAGGCTTATTAGACACAGGTGCGGATGTAAGTATCATTACCCCAGAATCTTGGCATCCGAATTGGCCTCTTCAAGAGGTAGATGTTCAGTTCCTGGGAATTGGAACCCTATCTCGTGTAAAACAAAGCACAAGATGGGTTGAATGCATAGGGCCCGAAGGGCAAATAGGAAGACTAAGGCCATATATAGCCAATATTGCCATAAATTTATGGGGCCGTGACCTGCTACAGCAATGGAATACCCAGATTAACATTCCTGTAGTTCCAGGAACTCATAATTCTGGGAAGTATATGATGAGGTATTATGGAAAAAGGTCACTAGCCATTCAGGCTGTACAAGAACATACAGCAAATACCAAACCTTTAGAGGTACCAACAGCCCTACCTTTAAAATGGCTAACTGAGAAGCCAATATGGATCAAACAGTGGCCTCTAGCTGAAGATAAACTACAGGCATTGGAACAGCTGGTGCAGGAGCAACTAGATGCTCACCACATTGAAGAATCAACCAGCCCTTGGAATTCTCCTGTGTTTGTTGTAAAAAAGAAATCTGGTAAATGGAGAATGGTGACAGATCTAAGAGCTGTCAACAAAGTAATTCAACCTATGGGCTCACTACAATCTGGAATTCCTTTGCCTTCTCTGTTACCAAAAGGATGGCCTCTTATAGTTATTGATTTGAAAGATTGTTTTTTCACTATACCGTTACAAGAAAAGGATAGAGAAAAATTTGCCTTCACAGTGCCTACTTATAATAATTCTCAGCCCAATAGGAGATATCAATGGACTGTCCTCCCACAGGGTATGCTCAATAGTCCTACACTGTGCCAATATTTTGTAAGTAAGCCATTGGAAATAATTCGTAAACAATTCCCCAAGTCCATTATTTATCATTACATGGATGACATCTTGTTATCTGATTCAAATAAAGATACTTTAGAAAGGATGTTTGAAGAAGTAAAGAAAGTCTTGCCTAGGTGGGGATTACAAATTGCCCCTGAAAAGATTCAAAGAGGAAATTCTATTAATTACCTAGGTTACAGAATAGGGTTAGAGAAAATTAAAACGCAAAAGGCACAAATTAGGAGAGACCGGTTAAAGACTCTTAATGACTTCCAAAGATTGTTAGGAGACATTTCCAGTCTACGACCAGCTGTTGGGATAACACCTGATCTAATAGTTCATTTAAACAAAACCTTAGATGGTTATAAAGATTTGAATAGTCCAAGAAAACTGACAGCTGAAGCAGAAAAGGAACTGACAATGATTGAGGAAAAATTACAGGAGGCACATGTGGATAGGGTGAACCCAAATCTTAGCTGCATCCTAGTCATATTGCCTTCCAGAATTTCTCCTACAGGGATTCTAATGCAGAGGGAAGATATTATTTTAGAGTGGATATTTATACCTAATAAACCAAGTAAAAAATTAAAAACTTATGTGGAAAAAGTCTCTGAATTAATTATAAAAGGTAAGCTGAGACTTCGTCAACTAGCAGGTATAGACCCAGCAGAAATTATAGTGCCTTTTACTACTGAAGAAATAAAAAAGTTATGGGAAGACAATGAACCGTGGCAAAGAGCTTGTGCTAATTTTTTGGGAGAAATTAATAGCAACTATCCCAAAAGTGGTAGACTTAACCTCATAAAAAGAACTTCTTGGATTCTTCCTAGAATTGTACGTGACGCTCCAATAACTGGAGCCCGTACGTTCTATACTGATGCAAATAAATCAGGGAAAGCAGGTTACAAGTCAGATGAATTGAGTAAGGTGGAACAAAGCCCTTATAATTCTGTCCAGAAGGCAGAATTATATGCCATTCTTATGGTGCTAAGGGATTTTAAAGAACCTCTTAATATAGTTACAGATTCACAATATGCAGAAAGAGTTATCTTGCATATTGAAACCGCTGAATTTATACCAGATGACACAGAGTTGACTTCATTGTTTATCCAGGTACAAGACATAATCAGGAACAGGCTTTGTCCGATGTACATAACACACATCCGGTCCCATACAGGTCTGCCTGGTCCTCTAGCCCAAGGCAATGCTGAGATTGATCAATTATTGATTGGAAGTGTGTTGCAGGCCTCAGAATTTCATAAGAAGCATCATGTCAATAGTAAAGGCCTAAAGAAAGAATTTTCCATTACTTGGCAACAAGCTAAGGACATTATAAAGAGATGTCCTACTTGTTCTTTCTATAATCAAACACCGTTGCCTGCAGGGAGTAACCCAAAGGGCACTAAGAGAAATGAAATCTGGCAGATGGATGTGTTCCACTTTATAGAATTTGGTAAATTAAAATATGTACACCACACCATAGACACGTATTCAGGTTTTCAATGGGCTACTGCCCTGAGCTCAGAAAAGGCTGATTCAGTAATCACACATTTATTGGAAGTTATGGCCATCATGGGTATACCTGCGCAAATAAAGACAGATAATGGTCCAGCATATGTATCTAAGAAAATGAAACGCTTTTTTGATTATTATAATATAAAACACATTACAGGTATACCAAATAATCCTACAGGTCAGGCAGTTATAGAAAGATCAAATCGTACTATAAAGGATATGCTGAACAAACAGAAAGGGACCAAAAATACCCCCAGAAATAGATTACATAATGCTTTATTAACCTTGAATTTTCTTAACGCTAATGAGAAAGGAACGACAGCAGCAGAGAGACATTGGATAATGGAAAAGTCTGCTGAACTAAATCATCCGATTTATTTCAAAGATGTGCTGACCTCTCAGTGGAAGCCAGGAGATGTGCTACGTTGGGGAAGGGGTTTTGCTCTTGTTTCCACAGGAGAAGAAAAATTGTGGATACCATCAAAATTAATAAAGTTTCGATTTGAAGAAGAGAAACCTCTTGGAAAGGAGAAATGACAACTCATCCACAATGATGATATTCATACAGGTGGTAAGAAAAACATATAGAATGGGGGCAGGGTTCTGTTCTTATCTCCACAGGAAAACACTCATCTTTGAGAAATTCAAGGGACCCTGGATGTTTGGATACTGACAGATGGAAAAATACCTGCCCGATAGGAAATATCAAGAAAACTGAATGGGTTGTGTAAGTAATATTAAACCATATTTCTAAATTTATAAAGCTGGTTTTGAAGTTGGACTCTGGCTCAGTCCCTCTCCAATTCCAAGCCTGTTAGTAAGAGAAAAACCCAGAGTTTCTGGAGTTTCTGTCTCATGTCAAGAGCCATGATGTGGGACAGAAAGAAATATGAGTTTAGAAAACATCTTTGCTTTTCTTCATATCTATCATACTTTTCATTGAATATATCTATCATGTCTTTCATTGAATATATATATATATGTCTATATGATTAATGCTTAAGTTTCTCATAATGAACAATGAGTTTTTCCTGAAGTGACATTTGAAATTTCCAGGAAGAAGATGGGGCCCCATAACAACAGCTCCACCTGGTTGATATGACGTCATGATACTGATAGCGCTACAACAAGACCTGCTTTGGGTACCAGCTGCACAAGACAGTTCCAACTTGGTTAGCTGAAATGGTGCACATCTTATACAACATTTTGGCCAGACCTGCACAAAATACTCAGAGACTATTGGCAATTTTAAAAGACATTGATCTTGAAATTTAACCATCATTTTACTTTCACAGGATCCCCCAGAAAGAACGTCGCCCCTATGACAGCTGGAAGTAATTCTAGAGGACGACGTCCCCTCTCCCAGTAAAGTTTGCCCTTGGGTTTAGGGACATCATTTAGGGGTTGATTATAATTAGTATACGATTGAGGGTTGGGGGAGGAATTTTATAAGCTCAGGGATCATTTTGGAAAAAAAAAAAAGAGGGATGATGGGATAATAGATTTGTAATTGTGAGTTACTGTTTTTAGACAAATATATTGGTATAGATTCTTGTATATTGATACAAAGTTAAATTATATTGACTATTGGATGCATGCATGTTTCTACCTTGTTTAAAACATTTTTATGTATTGACATATATTGTATTGTATATATTTACCATATTGCTGTGTACATTTCTACCTCTGATTAAGATACTTATATAATGTTTGTGTATTGATATATATTTACCTACTGCAATGTATATTTGTACATTGTTTATATTTGGAGGTCATTGTCCTCATTTGTTTCATAGTTGTTTATTGTCTTAATCTTTAAGTTAGATAGATATTGAGAATTATATAGACTAATAGTCATCTAAGTTTGTCATTTATAATTAGACTAATCAGGTTCTTTAGATATATAGAGATTATACTCAGTATAGATAGATAGTCTTCAACTTCTTCAAAGAGCTGTAGAAAATGGCCTTTAATCTAACTCAGAGTTTTGTGGTAGTGAGACACAATTGCTCCTGGCAACACCACTCTATTCCTGAGAGAATGTTGAGCACCAAAGACACTCCACCTGGAGCCTTTCCTTTTGGCAGAACTGGCCTTGGGGCAAAGAAATGCCCATACCTCAACCACTGACAAAGATACAGAGCATGCATCAATGGATAAAACAGGGCTGTCTTATCCTGCCAAGACAGGGTAAGATAGTTTTGAAAAGTTGCTTGCCTTTGAAAATGGTGTGTCAGTTATGTTAGGCCTTAGCCAAAGTTGGTTGCTTCAACGCTGCTAATGTGACTTTGGGTGATTGCCTAGGTAGCTAGTTGTCTCTGTGATTTGTTGCATGTTTTGGAAGTTGTTTTACTGAACTTCCTAATTAACCAGGTAACATTATTTCCCTTCTCAGATCTTCGATGGGGTTGAAGACTATATAGATGTAGTTACTTTTCTCTCATGACTTGGCCAAGTTATTTATTATACAAGACCTAAGCTAGTTAGAATAGGATATTTGTACTTATTGTATATAATTTCATAGTAGGTTTAGAACTCTCTTATTTAAACAAAAGGGGGAGGTGTTACGGGAGGTCCTCCCACTCCTCCAGCCTATCGCCGCTGAGATACCAGCCCCTTGGGGTGTGGTCTCTCTCCCTTTAAAAAAGCGGCCACTTCCCTCTCCTCACTCTCTTCACTTCCTGCTCCGCCGGTAACTTGACTTCCTTCCTGGTTACGCAGAGGGCTGACAGTGATCTGTAAGTTTTTTCCCCTTTAAATAAATATCACCCTATTAATCATAATCCCAAATTGGTGTGGCATTGTTTGTGACTTACGCCTTCAGGATGTAAATAAGTACTTTATAAACAAGGATGCAATTTATTCACAAGTTTGTATTCCATGTTTAATGAATTGATGCCCCAGTTCTTTGGAAACTTTAATCCAAATACATTCATGCCTATCACCCAGAAAAAAAAAAAACCTCAATTCCAAATGGATCAAAGACTTCAACATAAAACCAGATAACTGAACTTGATAACAGATAAAGTGGGACTTAGTCTTGAACTCACTAGCACAGGAAAAGGCATCTGAACAGAAAACCAATAGCACAGGTACTAAGATCAGCAAATAATAAATGGAGACTCTCAAGACTGAATAGCTTCTGTCTGGCAAAGGACATGATCAGACAAATAGTGGCACAAAGCCTGTAGAAGTACTGAACAATACGGGAAGGGATTTAAGGCCCACCCCATAAGATCTGTCCCACCATCAACACTGACTGGACAGCCATGAGCTTGAGACAGAAAGTGCAGAAACCTAGGGGAAAAGCAAGTAGTACTGTTCTGTACAGGAACAGAAATGAAATGATTCCTAATGGCTCTCTGCTATGCTCATAGATCGGAGCCTTGCTCAGACGTCATCACAGAAACTACCTCCTGCAGTAAATGGGAACACATACAGAGACCTACAGCTAGTTTGGGAGTGAGAGACCTTGAAACACACTCAATGCAAAATGGGATGTCTTCATCCAATCCCTGCCCTCATGGCACATGGAACTTTACGGAAGTAGAAGCAGAAAAACTGTAAGAGCCAGGGGGATGGTGAACATCAAGGACACAAGGTCCTCTAAATAAAGCAGCATAAATGTTCATATGAACTCACAGAGACTGCAACAGTGTGCCTCAGGCCTACTGGGTCTATACCACATGGTATCTCAGGGACGTAAGCCTTCATCCCTATCCCAGAAGCTATCTCCAACTAATAACCACTTGGAAACAAAAAATTAGTTCTCTCCAATGGAGTCTCACTGGGAACACAAACCACTCTTAAGGGCAGGCCCCGTTCCTAGCAGTAGATGAACAACACAAAATAAATTGCATCTCTGGAGATACTTTGTCTCATAATATTTTGTCAGGGCACTATTTTTTTTAACCTTACATGTACCTTTCATATGAATTATGACTTCCTGTCTTTTTTCTTAATGAGGTCCCTGTGTATGTCTCTGTGTCTACATGTGTTTCTTGTCCTGTTTCTCTGTCTCTCTCTCTGTCTCTGTCTCTCTCTCTGTCTCTGTCTCTCTCTCTGTTTGTTTTGTCAAATTCTGCTTTGTTTTATTTTATTTTATTATTATTTAAATATGTTTCTTGTCTGAGGAGAGACAGAAAGGCTGTGGATTCAGAAGGGATGGCAGGAAGATCTAAGTGAGAGAAAACTTCAATGAAAATATATTGAATAAAAATGCATTAAAATACATTTACAGTAAAAAATATAAAAATTAAACCATTTATTAAAAATTAACTTGAGACTACAGGAAAATATCATTCCAGAAAAGAATCAATGATTTCTAGTTCCTTTTTTAGTACACCAAGAAGCTTTTCTAGGAAATAAATAAATCATAATAATTATATTGTTTATATCATTCTATTATATATCTTATTGTTTATCATAGATTAGCATTTTGATTAAATAACAAGGACAACACAACCTGAGAGGTAATTCTGAAGGAATAGTTCTTTTGAAAGAATACATCTATACTTGCTGTGTAAATTTGATGGTTTCCCAGATCTTGGAGAATGTAATATGCTCCAGTTTCTACAGAGCAGCCCAGAGAACTGTTTCTCAATCAGAATCTCTGCTTGTTAGACCTGCCATTAATTAACTCCGTTGGTTATTGTTTCCATTTCCTTTCAGAATGACATTCCCCATCACTAAAACACAGGGGCTGTCACATCGCCTTGGATTGCTCCAGCTCGGGCACTCAGACTTGACAGCACATCCTCAAGCTGACAAGAAATGGGGGTGTTGAAAACCAATATAGTGAAGCATCTCAGCAGCTGAAAGTCCCATAAATATACAGGCTGGAGAGGGGAAAGTGAGTGCAGAATAATTGGGCTGCTAAAAGAATAGTGTGATGCTCTCAGATAAAACCACTGGAAAGTACAGGCAAAGATAATAGCAAGCAGTACCATCCTCGGTCTCCAACCATCTTACAGTTAAGTAAATGGGAGCTTCATAGCACAGGTATAAGAGCTGTTCGGTTTCTACTGTTATTCTGTAATGCTATAAAGCCCTGGCATAGATTTTATGTATAATTTTACTATAGCACCATATCTATTTCACATACCTTCTGCTAAACACTGAAGAGGGATATTTGGAAACATAGTATCTATTAAAAGAAGAAGGCACAAGAAGATGTCAAAGACTTTTAGATTTTACATGGAGGTTACTACTATGTAGCTTTTCAAGCAACTCCCCAATGCAATCAGCCAAACAAATCAGTCAAGAAGATATCTCTTTGCTCTGATTCAGTCCTGTAGGTCTAGACTGCTGTACAACTCCTCTGGGATCTTTGCTTACCTATGTGTCTATTATTTAACTAAGGAAGCTTTATAAGGAAAAACAAAAACAGGACAATGATCAAAAATAAATAAAAATAAGTTCAGGTGCTGGAGACCTCTTGAAAAATGTAGGAAAAGAATTCCTCTCCCTGAACAGCAGTGGAGATAAAACTGCAAAGGCACTTTAAAGAGCTAGCACTAAATAATAAATGAGCAACACCATGCAAGAGTCAGGAGGGTGTGAGAGAAACAAATATCTACCCTACAAACATCCATTTTTAAGCATGCCTATTTTGAAAGCAAACCCTGAAACTGCGAAAATCCAGTCATTAGTAGAAACTTGCTGCTTCAGCCAAGTCAATTCAGATAGGCACTAAGATTAAAAAAAAAATTAGGCTGTGACATTAGAAGAGATTTTAATAAAAATGCAAATTATAACATTAAAATAGAACTATATTGTTGAAATTATATTCATCAATAGAGCCAGAGTTTATTGAAGTATTAATAGATAGTAAGCATAACATATTAAAATAGCTTTGGTTTGGCAAATATATATTTAACTGGCAATTCAGAAATTATAGCAAAATATAAAAGTATAAGAAAACAATTATGAAAAGAGGTTTAAAGTGATCTATGTATTTCATACAGAAAAATGAATTAAATGCCAATGAATAATACATTAATTACTTTACTATATTACAAATATACTTGCCTATATTAAAATGATAAAAGATAAGGCAATAACCTTAGAAATTATATCACTTTAGTGTTATCTGGACTAGTGAACACTGAGGTTTAAGGCATACACTCCATTTGATAAAACATCTGCAATCCTGTGATTAATGTGAAAGTATTTACCCAAATGAAAAAATCTAATGTGAAATTTAAAATTGAATTCTGTAGCATATTTATCATTTGAAATATAATTTTTACCAGCTAATTCTCTAAAGTTAAGCACATCCACATTCAACCTGAATGCGTCAATGACATGATGGAGAAAAACACTCTGGCTGTAAGAACACATAGGTAGTTTGTGCAACCAAACTGACTTCTTTCCTTAAACACATAACAAAGGTCATAGATGTGTGAAGCATTAAGGATAAATACAATGCTACGAAACTTAACTTATATTATTCTATAGTTCTTTCTCTAGAGAAGACTAAGAGACCAGGGATATAGCTCAGTTGGAGATCACTTTAAACCTCTTTTCAGTGTGCTTGCCCTTGCCTAGTTTTTTTGTTTTTTGTTTGTTTGTTTGTTTGTCTGTATGTTTTTTTTTCAAGACAGGGTTTCTCTGTAGCTTTGAGCCTGTCTTGACACTCACTCTGTATACCAGGCTGGCCTTGAACTCAGAGAGATCCTCCTGCCTCTGCCTCCCAAGTGCTGGGATGAAAGGCATGCGCCGCCACCACCTGGCTCATAGTCAATGTTTAATTTACAATGCCAAATAAAAGGACGAATCAGTAAATACATAAAAATACATTTAATAAAAAAGCCCATTGAATTTGAAATACAACAATTAGAGGTATATGAAAATATCTTGAGTGAGAAAAGGAAAGGGGGAATGATGTAATTAGAATATAATCTCAAAAATAATAGAAATATGAAGATTCACACAGCCATAACTTTAAGTACCAGATATGAACAAAAAAGCAAATAAATTTACATTTTCTCTTACTTTGTAAGTGCACAATTTAAAAGAATTTATCAATGAATAAATAAAATGCATTGAAAATATAAGGAATAGATAGAAGTGTTGATACTAATTTTAATTTTAGAATGACTAATAGATAGTAATTTATAATAATAATAATTTATAAGAATAAATAATAATATAATAAATAATAATTTAGATACTAATTTTAATTTTAGAAATGAAAAATTAAATCTTCACTTTTTGAAGAATTAGCCATTTTAAAAAGTGATGAGATATTTTATTTCACTCATAATGAAGAGATTAAAACTTAGAATTTACTTTTCTTCTTTCAAACTCAGAAAGTTATAATACAAACTAGCATTTTAATAAATATAAAAGTTTATGACAATATAAACATTTTGTAATTGGTGTCTGAGTTTTACAAATTACTGAGAGTAAACTTTATAAGTAGCAAAGTACTGGGATTCTGTACTTATGAAAACCAAAATAAATCCTTTTCATTTGTGACATCATTGTACCTGAAACACATTCTATCTGCAGAGTGGCCTGAAGACACTGAGATTAGAGTGAACATCACTATCTCTTGCCTATAAGACAAACTTGTTTTTAAACTAAAGGATCGCTCAAAACTTTACTCGACTGTGAAGACACCAAGGACCCATTTATCTTTATTACATTCTTTTTCTCTGCTTCAACCCCTGAAAAGAGGCCGAGCCTGTCCTCCAGGAGGATCAGATGAGGCCAATATCTTCTCTTCCTCCTTACTCCCCACTTAGACCTAAGGCCCAGGCAGACCCACCTGCATTCCCGAAGCCACCCCAAGGACCTGCATAGGCCACTAGGTGCCAGAAGGGGGCAACTACACAGCCTGAGTCGGTTGCCCTCCCACTTTGGCCAGCAGTTCCTATTGACTGACGGGAAACAACCCTTCCACTACTGGCCCTTTACCACCAGTGATCTGTACAGCTGGTGCACCCAGAATGCCACTTTCTCAAAAAAAAAATCTTTCTAACCTCTTAGAGACTGTATCTTCACCCATTAGCCCACCTGAGATAATTGCCAGTAAATCCAAAAAATATTGATTATCATCGAGGAACAGAATCTGATTCTGGAGGACCCCTCAGAGATTGGTTCTGGGGCCAACAGATGAACCCTCCATGAATCTGGTCATTATAAATTTATAAAATTCATAAAAGCTGGTTTCCCTTCTACCCAACCTGATTTGGACTATACTATGGCATAAGAAGAGGCTTCAGGTCTATTGCCAGGCTCTGCTGCAGGTCTCAAAGTGGCAGCTCAGAAGCCAACCAGTATGTTTAAGTTCTATTTTGTTAGGCAGGGGCCAGAGGAAAATCCAGCAGCTTAATTAGAATGACTTCTAGAAACTTTCTGCCAAAACATACCATACAATCTTGAGACAGAAGAGTCAACCCAGATGGTAATGTTTGCCTACATAAACCAGGCAGCACCAGATATAAAGAAAAAGTTACAGTCTTTAGAAAGGTTAGGGAAAAAGAATCTGAAGGATCTAGTTGGCAGAAAAAGTGTATAATGGGAGAGAGAGAGAGAGAGAGAGAGAGAGAGAGAGAGAGAGAGAGAGAGACCAGAACAGAGAGAGGAAAAGAAAGAAAAGAGGCAGGAAAAGAGTCTCACCAGGATCTTAGAACAACAGCAAGCTCAGCACAGGGAAGACTTAAGAGACTTTCTCATGACCACAAACTCCAGGCTGATTGGACCACCGGTAAGAACTGGGGCTTATGGCTCTACCACACTGGCTATGACCCAGTCCTGACATTCACCATCTGCAAAGCCCAGTCAGCCACCATTAAGGTTATTAATTCACCTCAGGCCCCCAGCCCATCACCCTGAGTTCCAAACAGGGGAATGACTCCACAACCAACTTGGGTGAATTTCAGCTCTAGCCTCGTGATCATATCCTCCATCAACCCTTTGATGGGACAAGAACACCCCTTAATAGATCTGTTAGGTAGATTGTACCTGGTACTGAATGCTTCCCAACCCAATTTGATCAAAGCTGCTGGCTCTGTTATGATACAGCTCCTCCTTACTACGAGGGCCTAGCAGCCACAACAGCTGACATCAATCACTGGCAGTGGCAACAGAGCAAACAAAGTCTTACCCTAGAACAAGTGACTGGGCAGGGACTATGTATAGGAACATTCCCCCAGATAAAGCTTCCATCTCTAATTCTTTACTGTCTACCCACAATTTCACACAGGATTAGTACTTGCTCCCACACAATGACCCTTGGTAGGCCTGCTCCCAGGGCTCATCCCTTGTGTGCATACTGAATTCCTAAACCAGGCGGGATGATGTGTACTAGTCAGGCTTGCTTTTAGAATAACCTATCACGTTGATAAGGAGTTCTTAGACCTCGTGCAGCAAGGACGGAGCCTGCCCTCATGGCTTGGAGACATAACAGAGAGCATATGACAGCCCTCACCCTTAGCTTACTTTTAGACACTAGCCTGGGGGGATTGGGTATAGGAATTTCAGCACTAGTAACCCAGAATCAATATTGCTCCAGCCTATGTGTGGCCATAGATGTAGATATAAAGCACATAGAAAAATCCATCTCCCACCTAGAGGAGTCCTTATCCTCCCTGGTGGAGGTATTCTTGCAGAACAGAAGGGGATTAGATCTTCTCTTCTTACAGGAGGGTGGGCTGTGCGCAGTGCTAGGGGAAGAATGTTGTTTCTTGACTGATCATTCGGCAATAATCAAAGACAACATGGCTAAAGTTAGAAAAGAACTGGCAAAGTGGAAAAGAGAATGTGAGGCCAGCCAGGGTTGGTTTGAAACCTGGTTCAAATAGCTCTCCTTGGTTAACCATTCTCATCTCTACTCTCTTGGGACCCCTGCTAATTCTGCTTTTGGGCCTTGCATTCTTAACTGGCTAGTGAAATTCATGAAAGATAAGTTGGGTACAATACAACTTATGGTCCAGAGATCACAAATCTACAGCCCCCTCAGGAACTGAAGATACTTTTGAGTTAACGGTTAGGAACCCATGATTGGGTTCACTATAGTTACTAGAACAAGGGGGAAATGAAGAACCAAAATTCCTCCATTTTGTCCTCCATCTTGTGTCTTGTGAAAACTATTTCCTATAAAACATTCCAGTCCTCAGAAATGGCTAGGGCCTAAAGTAACAGGGTAGCCATCTGGAAAGTACAGGTAACTGTAGATCCCCATCTGAAGGTCAGCAGATAAGAAAACTTGACAAGCAACAAGTGAGGTTCAAAAATAAAATTTGTGAAAAGTCCCTAGATATGATGAGCCAATCAGGATTGAATCTGTTACCCCAAACCCTGCTATGTAACTTTTTTGGGTTTTGCCTTTAAATAGTACTCTATAGAAGAGTGGGGTACCTCTCTCACTGCTGCACTGATGAGGTCCCTGCTGGCTTGAATACAATAAACCTTGCTTTTGCATTTTAGTTAGTCGGTCTCCCTGGTGGTCTTTTGGGGTCCCCACAGAATGGATATAGCAATATAGTATTATTTTCTTCACTTGACAATCATGTTAGATAATCATTTCATAAAATAGAATGCAAAAGACCAATTTCAAAATGTAATTATTTCCAAATGTGATATTTCAGGTAATTTTGTTGTAATTTTATTGCAGGGTATAACTTGCATATAATAGATCTGCTAGATACAACATTATTAACAGATTTTAGGGCTTATGCAGGCTTAGTTAAAGCATATGCATGAGAGCAACCATCTCAAAATTTTCCAGGTGAAAAATACTCATGGTCATAGCATATGTATAAACTTCATAACCTTCATATCTTTTATTTTCAATTTATGCATTTATGGGAGACGTTTCTAAACAATTCTCTAAATGAACACCAATTCTACCTGTGCTTAAATAGATATAAACAATTCAGCAAAAGCCCCAGCTGGTTTCCAGTTTTCACACGAGATCACCAGCCATGATGCTGACCAACACATCGCCAAGGGTGTGAGTGTATGCTGTTTAGGACCTGCTGCCCCATTTCCAGTCATCACCTCTTGTGCCAGGCTCAGCTAAGAGAAGCTACATTGAGAGTGGACGTCTTGAAACATTTCCCTCTTTGCTCGTTCAGTTCAGCAAAAGACTGATGCTCCCAGTAACTGGAAGCCTCAGTTTACTACACTCACTTTGAGTTTGTTTCTAGTCCTGCTAGAGATCAGAAGAAGAAATATCCCCATGAAATTGTATTTGAATGTCACACAGGCCAGTCAATGGTGGCACATGCCCCTAATCCCAACACTTGTGAGGCAGAGGCAGGTGGATCTCTGTGAGTTCAAGACCAGCTTGGTCACAAAAAACTAGTTCCAGGACAGGCTCCAAAGCTACAGAGAAACCCTGTCTTGAAAAACAAAAATAAAAACAAACCAAAAAAAAGCCACATGGATATGGTTTAAACACATTTTACTTATGAAAAAATTATAGGATAAATTTCCATGATTATTGGAACAGGAAAGAATATTTATGAAGAATTTTGATTATTTCTCATAGGCATTGTGGGTTGTTGTGGAATACCAGTTTAAGATGTGTTATAATCATTTATGTTATAGAATATTATTGATGCAAAGATGTGTTGCACTCTTCTATGCTGCATTTGTTTAACTCTGTAAAGCTGTGTGACTTTGCCTGTATAAAATATCTGTTTGGTCTGATAAAGAGCTGAATGGACAATAGCTAGGCAGGAGAAAGATATGTGGGGCTGTCAGGCAGAGAGAACAAATCGGAGGAGGAATCTAGGAGTTTTAAACATAAAGCAAAGAAAACCAGCCTACAAACCACAATCCCAGAGAACTTAGACAACAATGAGGAAACTAAGAGAGACTTACATAAATCTAATCTACAAGGGAAGTAGAAAAAGACAAGATCTCCTCAGTAATTTGGGAACATGTGGACTTGGATGAGAGTTGAAAGGGGTAGGGGAGAGGCAGGGAGGGGAGCAAAGAAAAATTTAGAGATCAATAAAAATCAACTTTAAAAAAGAGAGAGAGAGAGAAGGAGGTGGAGGAACATGAAAAGTAGTATGAGAGGAAGATGTCAGGGGCCAGTCATCCAGATGCACACTCAGCCACGGAGTAGAAGGAAAGAAAGATATATAGAATAAAGAAAAGTAAAAAACCCAGCGGCAAATGTAGAAGAAAGAAATGGACTAATTTAAGTTAAGTTATAAAATCTGGCACGAAATAAGTTAAGGCCAGTCATTCATAAGTAAGAATAAGATTTCATATATTTATTTTATAGCTGGGTATCAGGTACCCAAAGAGAAACAAACAAACAAACAAACAAACAAAAAACAAATACAATGGGTCATATCTGTGCATAGATTCCTTCTTATTTATTTGCCTGTGAGAATGTGGGAGCCCAAATTTTAGCTTGCTAATCAAAGGGTTTCTGTCATTATGGAATGATCTTACACATTGCTCTGAATATCATTTACTTAAGTATCAATTTTTTAAATTGATAACTTGAACTTATGCAATGTTATAGGTTATGTATTCCCTTCAAATGACATTTTCCTGGAAAATGTGCATGAGCCATAAATAAGCAAGAGTCAATAATAGTCTTATTTACAGTCCACCAAATGATTCAGCCTAAGGTTTTCAGCAATCCATCTTTCTAACTATGCCTTCTTCAATAGCTGTGCTTTCTTCTCCAAGGCATCTCAAAAGGTTCCCACAGTGCTCTCAAAAATTACCACTAAAAGGCAAAAAGGCCACCAGCAGAGGCTATCTACAAATTGGAGATTAATTTAATATACTGAGAGAAAAGACCAAAAAAGGAAGGAAATCTTGCCTCCTGCAGTCAGAAAGTTAATGTCATTATGAGTAACATATATTAAAAAGTATATATATATATACTTATATATGAATTGAACACAGAAGCAAAAACTCTTCAGAGTGGTTGCCAGTATTCAGTGGCACTCATCACTAGACTTGATGATATCATGTCAATGAATTAAAATTACTTTTGTTTTTGCTTAATACACATTATTCCAGAAGAGAATATTATGACGGGAGTATGGACTTTAAAGAAACAACAGATATTTAAATAGCATCTGCCAATTTTAAACTTGTAGAAGTAGAAAATGGGCCATTGGAAGAGATGCCTACAGGAGCCAGAAAGGTAAATAAAAACTCAATGTAATAAGTTTGACCATAGTTAACTGGAGAATACCAAGTTCTCTTTCTCTAAGCTTGCTGTTCTGTCAGGAGGTAAAGGCTCTGACTGTATTGTAACCCTGCCATATATAGTCTTAATTTCAAATGATGACAAATACTTTAAAAAAACTTTTTGCAAAATTAAAATCCCATGCAGGCCAAAGCAAGCAGCTTGTCAGTTTATGGATTTTAGTTTAAAATGTATATAAATACTTCAAAAGACAGCTTGTGTTTTTAAAATAAAACCTAGAACATTTTGAAAATAGCACTTGGATTCAAATTGCAAGCCCAACATGAAGAGCTTAAAATATTTCCATTTGTATAGCCACACATAGATCCAATAACTCAGTAGTTATTTTAACCTTTGCAATTTTGCAGCAAAGCCTGAAAATCAACCACTCTGTAGTATTGAAATTTTTATGAAGAATTATAATGATCCAAGAGCTTATGTTACATACAGTACTGAACAATTTTATTTCATTCTAAAGCATATCATGATTATCATATCATGAATATCACATGATGGTAAAATAATAATGTATTTGGAAATCATTTATTAGACAAAGAATAACAATTACTCGAGGCATATAGAGGAATTTGGAGTGTCATTTTTAAATATTAAATTATGAAGAACTAATTAATTAACTTTCAAATAAATAAGCAGATAGAACTTGATCTCATATTTAGCATTTTTGCTTTTATCCAAAATCATGTTTTATTTTGAATGTCTTGTGTATTTATCCATAACTTGCCAAATAAATTATGACATTAATTGAACATCATTTGTCAAAAAATATGAAGGTATTAAGGAAGGCCCTCATTGTTGTGGATATTTGATTTTTTGGTTAATTTTTTTCATACAAATCATTTTAATAATCATAATTGGAAAGATTTGAACAATTTTAGCAGTAGAAATACTCAAATTAGAATTAAAGCATACTTAATGTGAAACATATTTTGAAAGTGACAGGAATCTAGGTACTTATACTCATTCACGCATATATATGCAGAGAAAAATAGAAGATGCGTGAACCAAATGAGTGCACATTATAACAACCACATATTCTGAATTATGTTCTCACTCAAAGGTTGCTTTTCTATTTAGTGCTCAACTTTCTTATAGCTGAAAAAAAATTGTATATATTCCTGGATGAAGAGGTATGTGACTGATCTCCCAGCTAGACAGCCCTGTTCTCTAGGCCCTAGGCCCTTGGGCCCATCCCATGACCCTTCTCCACCCATTGTAGCCCCACTAGCTGGTCAGTAATGGGAGAGCAATGAAAGAGATATCCTGATAAAGGTAGCGATTATGGGGTTAGTGAGAAGCCTGTTGCTAGGAAAATTCCCAGGAACCCACAAGGATGTCCCAGCTAAGATTCCTAACAATAGTGGAGAGGGTTTCTGAATTAGCCTTTTGTTGTAATCAGATTGTTGACTACCCCAATTGTCATCTCAAAACCTCCATCCAGTAACTGATGGAAGTGGATGCAGAGATCCACAGCCAAGCACTGGATCAAGCTCCTGGTATCTAGAGAGAGAAAGAGAGAGAGAGAGAGAGAGAGAGAGAGAGAGAGAGAGAGAGAGAATTATATGAGCAAGAGGGGTCCAGATCATGACTGGGAGACCAACAGAAACAGCTGACCCAACTCATGGGACCTCATGGACTCTGTAATGACAGCTGGGGAGCCTGCGTGGGACCAAACTAGGCCCTTTTCATGTGGGTGACAGTGTGTGGCTGTAGTAATAAGGAGTGGCGGGGCTACGTCCCCAACACCCCAACCGCCTGCCCGGCTAGCTTTACCCAAAATAATTACACAGACACTGTATTCATATAAACACCGCTTGGCTCATTTCTACCCAGCCTCTTCTAGGCTAACTCTCGCACCTGGACTAGCCCATTTCTTATCATCTATATAGCACCGGTCTTACCGGGAAAATTCTAGCCTAAGTCCATCCTGGGTCGGAGCTTCATCGCGTGTGTCTGCCTGGGAGTGGGGCATGGCGTCTCTGCCCAGGCGTCTGCTCCCGAGAGGAGAGCTGTCGAGTCTGACCTCACTTCCTCTTCCTCCCGGCATTCTGTTCTGTTTACTCCACCTACCTATGTCCTAACCAATAAAAAAGGGCCAAGGCAGTTCCTTTATTAGCCAATAACCTTCCCCCATCATTTCCCCTTTTTCGGTTTAAACAAAAAAAAAGGCTTTAACTTTAACATAGCAAAATTACATATAACAAAACAGTTATCAAGTAAAAATTACAATAATCTTTATCATAACTAAGGAAAACTATAACTATAACTAACTATTCATAACTCCATCAAAGACTCCAGAAAGATACAATACTACCTAAGCAAACAAGAAAAAAGCTACTTTTAAAACTCTAGAAATGACAGAGACATCTCGCTGCCTGGACAGTCACCCAAAGTTCCTCTGTACCGTTGGGGCATCCATCTTCAGCCTTCAGGCCCATGGTATCCAGCAGACATTTCCATAAAGCAGGAAAATTCAAAGTCAGTTCAGTCACTATCTGTTTTGTCCTGCAGAATGTGTTGCAGACTCTTTCATGAATCAGGAACCCCTAAAGATCATCTCACCTTAGGCAAGTTCAGTAGTCCTCTCTCTGCCGGTTCTCTGTGTCCAGTTTATGCAATAGTCCAGGCAAGAGCAGTTTCTTGCCCAAATGGCTATCAAACTCCATAAGGATCCTCTTTGATGCCCATCTTCCTCTTGAAGTAGATTGGTGCTGCCAGGAGCAGAGTGTCTCATTGTCATGAAAAGTCCTCAGTTATTAAAACATTAAATGTCCTATTCTGTAATCTTTGAAAGACATGAAAAATGTCTATCTAAAATATATCTCTATATATCTAGAAAATCTAACTAACATGACTACAAGCTTTACCATTATCAATGATTATCCATTAACAACCTATATTTCTTAATTATACAGTACATATTTAAATGAACTACACAATCACAATACCTTAATCAAAATCAGAAACACTTATACATATAACAAAATTGACCTTAAATCTCTATCAATAAAGCAAAATCTATATGAATGCAAATTATTCGTATCTATATCATATCCCCCTTTAAATGTTAAAGAATGTTTTATAAACCGTATTTGGGAACATGGGAGCAGTTTTTTCTCTCCAAACTGCTTCCTGCTGAATGGGAGCGTCGTTAATTGGGTCTTTCATGGTATAACCTGTGTGCTAGTTTCATCTCAGTTGGCAGTTGAGCAAAGCAATTTTCTGAAGATGTTCACAGCAACCCTTCAGGAGGACGTGGTCCATCATATCAAATCGGAATTGAGGAAATGAACAGGGTCTCATCCTCTGTGAAAACAAAATAAGAAACTCCTTTCCAAAGCATCATGTCCTTAGACCCAAATTCTGAAATCATACCCTCATGATATCCGTTCTGGTTCCACTTGGCAGCCCATATAATGAAATGTCTCTCTGTACTTAGCTCCTTCACAGCCAAAAATTTTAAAGAAAACACAATAATACAAAAAATCCAGACTCTCTGTGAATTTTCCATTTTCACGTGGCTTATTTTTACTCTATCACTTTATTTCTTTTAATCTCTTAACTATCTGTACTCTGTCTCTTTAAAGACTTTACCTTTTTTTTACCATTAACTTTATTCTATATATTCCTTTTCCTCTCTCTCCCAAGCCTACGTACATTCATCCAACAGTGTGACTCATTTAGTGGTCTGAATCTGTCCTATTGTGAATTTGCAATTTTTTACTATCCAGGAGCACTTTTGATTTGCGCCTTTAAATCACTAGGCGCTTAAGAATCTAAGCTGTGACATTCCTAAGTTAACTTTTTGCTTTTTTGAGCGTATATCTGTAGACCAGGCTGTCTTTGAACTCTCAGAGATCTGCCTGTCTCTGCCTCCCAGGCATTGGGATTAAAGGTGTTTGCTACTACAACTTGAACTCACAGAGATCTGTTTGTCTCTGCCTTTTAGGCACTGGGATTAAAGGCGTGTGCTAACACACCTTGAAGTCACAGAGGTTTACTTTAAGAATTTTAACTTTTAGTCTGCATATATTTTAACACTGTAAATCATTTAAAATTTTTCTTTGTCTTTGACGCTTTCTTTACTGTATCTTTCTCTGTTTTTGACCATAAGAGCCTTTAATTTACTGAGCAATATCAGTAGGACTAAAGGCGTGGCTTTGCCGGCTAGATGTAGCCCATTCCTTAGCTTTCTGCCATTCCAACCTTCTGGCTGAGGTACGGGCCAGAGCCGCATTCAGTGCCACAAGTCTACAGTGTTTCAAGGTCCCTGCCAGCAAGCGAGCTACAACAGACAACACTCAAGTCCTCTCTCTGTAGCTGGCCCTCCTGCCTCAAACAGTCAGAGTTTGCCCTGGCAGGATGGCCCAGAAAGCCGGCATTTTTAAACAGCGCAGCTTTTTTCCTGCTATGGCTGAAAACCGAAAAGCATGCGTTCAGCTTTTCATCAACACTGTTTAAGTGTTTCGTGGCAGGACCTCTTAAGAGCTGCAGGGTTTTGCAGCTGAAGCTGAGTCAGGAAGCCTCTCTTAGATGAGAGCGCTTGCTTGCCTCTAGCAAGCAGAGCAGACCCAAGAAATTGCCATAAGAAACATGCTTTACTCTATTTTTTTCCAAGCTTTCTCAGGCTTTCTGTGGACTCAGTTAGCCACACGTCTGGGCATCAGAAACAGCTGACCCAACTCATGGGACCTCAGGGACTCTGTAATGACAGCTGGGGAGCCTGCATGGGACCAAACTAGGCCCTTTTCATGTGGGTGACAGTGTGTGGCTTGGTCTGTTTGTAGGGCCCAAAACAGTAGGCTCAGCATCTACTCCCAGTATATGAGCTGGCCTTTTGGAGTTCATTCCCTATGATGGGATGTCTTGCTCAGCCTTGATGCAGGGAGAGGAGCTTCATCCTGAAAAGTGGATGAGAGGGTTGGGATGGGGGAAAGTGGGGGGGAGTGAGTAGAGGGGAGGGAGGGGGAAACTTAGTTGATGTGTAAAATAAATAAAAAATTAAAATAAATAAATAAATCCTCAATGGGAGGAAAATAAAATTAACAGAAATTTATTCACAAAGTTTTAAAGAATTATCATTGTAATCTATCTCATTTTTCAATATATGAAGATGAACTATAATAATATTTATAATTATTTCAATCAATATTCTTAATATATTAAATCAAAATAAAATCCTTGAATTATCCATACAATACTTCCAATGTGTTTATGTCCTTCAATTATACAATGTGTTAAACATATTCTCATTGAAATGCCTTTATTTCTGAGTGAAGTTTTAGAGAATTGAAGTTGGGATTCTCAACCCCAAATCTCAACACCACAGCCTATTATGTATTTATTGTGCATTGCATGCCATCCATTCACTGGGCCTCATAGACTGTTAATCAGTATCTCAAGAATCTGCACACCAGATGACAACAGTTCCCTTCCAGTTGTGACAAAACAAAACATACTCAGACTGTGGCAAATGCTTCCCATGGGCAATGCAAAGATGAATTAATCTGTGCGTGGGCATTTGGGGTTTTCACAAAGTCCTGAATAGACAGCCTCCTTTTCCAGATGAGATAGTGATTGCTGAGAAATGACTCTCCCCTGAAATTTGGCTTGTCTTTGAAGTGCATAGAATACATAGGATATTTTCTAGGGAGACCATATCCATAAGCTCATATATTCAGACATGTAAAATCAGGAATACTTTAGATGGCTGGGGGGGGGTGCCTATCACAACTTCACATTTTCCCTTGTTTTCTTGTATTTTTCTGGGCAAGCAAAAGGCACATGGCATCTCCCTTGTTGGGAGATTTGCCTGTGCTTCCCTGTACCAGCCAAGGGTATTGTTTCTAGGAATGCTTCAAAAAACATTTTTTGAGGCTTCTTTTATATTTTCACCTTTATTCTTGTGTACATATTGTGATGGTGACCTGAAAATGATTTCCCATGCAACTATGACCCCAAGTTCCTGAACACAAAATGTGATTGAAGGGGTATCTGCTATCAATATCTTTGTCAGTGTGTCCCCAATGAAATCATGCTTTTTTACTCTTGGAACTATGCAGCGGTGTTTTAGTTTGTGCTATATAAAACAGAAACATTCTGAATAAATAAAGTCAAATGCAGACCTTTATATGCCATTTCCATTTTTCTATACATCAAATGGATCATGATGTTTGCTATGAATTTGTGTCTTTTAGCTGCATCCAGAGAGGCTCAACAAGACAATGGCCTAAACGTGAATAAAACTAGGAGAACAGCAATAGATCTATCAAAATTGATGGGGGAAATGCTAAAAGGTCTCAACATTATATAAATATACTTGCATCTGAAGAGTATTGAGAATGGGAGAAATAGTATTCCTTTGGAAAAATTGCACATGTTGGTCAGCCAATATCAATGGACAGCCCTGAAAACAAGCATGCAATAGCATTATACTGGCTGAGCATGTTGTATCTGTGTATTTATGAATAGACATTTACATACATACATGATTGTAACAACAACTCCAGAAAGAAGAATCCATGCATTTGAAAGATTTCAAGGAGGGGTTTATGTAAGATTTTGGAAGGAAGGGGAAATGATGTAGGCACATGAATCTCAAAAATAAAATATTTTTTAAAAAATAAGAAAGAATCTATAGGATGTCCTTAAAACTAACTTTTGATTTAAATATAAATGATGGGTATTTGAATCACATAATCAGATTGAGAGGATTTTTTGTTTCACTTTTAACTGAAGCAAACTTCATTCTATAAAACTGGTTCCAAGAGACTGCCAAGTTAGCTTTCAATCAACACCAAAATTGGTCTAAATTTATAAAAAGCAAAAATTCATAACATACTAGAAGCAGAAGGTCTTTTAAAATAACTTTTAATTCCATGCAAATTTAACCAAATACTGAAGAATTTTTCTTCCTAATTATGGACATCATTATCCATGTTATTTAGTAAAAGCTTTTACTCTATTTATATTTATTTATTTGTTGGCTTACAGATGCATGCATATATATGGATGCATATCCAGTGCATAGGTGTGGGAAGCAAAGCACAACTTCTAGAGTTAATTCTTTCATGTCACTATGTGAGTTTCAGAGACCAAATGCAGGCCTTCGTAGTTTTTAGTAAGTATCTTTACCCACTCAGTGGTCTGGGCATTCCTAACCTTTAATTTTTAGAATCAGAATTGTGTGTGTGTGTCTGTGTGTGTGTGTGTAATCAGGATTTTGTTTTCATTCAAATTTCGTATATATTATTCATTTTATAAGACATTGCTGGGGAATTTTATTGTGCTGTTCCTGTCATTAATGAAGCCTAATGTGAAATCACACTGTTCTCAAACATAATGGAAAGCAAAGATCCCCATATTCATTTTTATCCCAACAAAAGTAGGGGAAAGTTGATAGTTTAATATGTGATACTGGATACCTCAGCCACACTCCAGGGCAGACTCTGTGTTCAGAAGTAATTAGCCAGCACTAATAAACTCCATGTCTTTTTTAAAAAAAATAATTTTTATTTTAACTTTATTTTATGTGCTTTGGTGTGAAGGTGTCAATCACCAGGGAACTGGAATTACAGACAGCTGTGAGCTACCAGGTGGGTGCTAGGAACTGAACCTGGGTCCTCTGGAAGAGTAGCCAGTGCTTTTAACCATTGAGCCATCTCTCCAGACCCCATGTCCTTTTTTATGTTTCTTTTTTTTTTAAAAAAATGGTTTTTGTAAACTTTTTGTTTGTTTGTTTCTGGGATAATCACATTGGCTGTCTTGGAACTCACTGGGTAGACCAGATTGGGCTTAAACTTACCTAGATCTGCCTGTCTCTCCCTTCCAAGTTCTAGGATTAAAATATTGTCCCACAATGCCTTCTTTATTTTGATTTTGTTTCTTTGAGAAAAAAAAAAGAATGAAGGTGTATTGAGGGGAGGAACTGGGAGGATTTGGGAGATTTGGAAATATTATAAAATATACTACATGAAATTCTCAATGAATAAATATGTATTAGATATATATACACTATAATATACATATAAGATAATCAATTGTTGAGTTGCTCCATTTGCAAAGAGTAATGTTAAATATTCAGTTTCATTTGAATTTCAAGAGAGTATTAAACTAGTTTTTACTATAAATGTCTCATGTAATATTCAAATCTAATCATTTATTTCAAATTATAATTAGACACTAGACATCATCTATTTTGTTTGTAATGTCTAGTTAATGCTACCTTTAAAAAAGATGAAATAAAATCAATGAAGAACACGCTAATTAACACATGCACTTACATTGAGTAACATTGCCCAACTGAGCCAGAGCTTGTAGTGATATAATATAAGTGAATAGGGAGATTGATGCAGATACTTCAGGGGGCTGGGGAGATAACTCAGTTACTAACTGTTTTCCCTAAAAGCATGAGGAATTAAATTCCATTATAAGCACACAAATAAAAAAATTTAGATGTATTGGCATATGCTGATAATTCCAGGGTTGGGGAAGCATAATAGGCAGATCCCTTGGGTTTTCCTGTCTGTCCAGCAAAGAGTAATTAGTAAATATCAGAATATTGAGAGATTTTATCTGAAAACAACTATAAGACACCTAAGGGACAACATGCAAGGTTGACCTCTGGGGCAAGTGTGTACATACACACACACAAACACACACACACACACACACACGCACACAGTTACATACACACAGTCACATATGCACATACACACAAGGGATATGTTCACTTCCACAATTTAATTCAAACACATAAAAACAAAACCACAAAATATTTAATGGAATTATTATTTTAGATGTTAGACAAACAGCAGGCAGAGTTTTTGACATAACCTGAGTTGCTCAAGCTGCAGCCTTACCTTTTCTCAGTTTTGTTCACGCTCACATTTTGCAAATTATGAGTTTTATTCTCTCCATGGTATTTTTCTAAAGCATTACACATGGCATTATTGAACATGTGTAAATTTTAAGTATGAAATGCCTCTGTAAATAAAGCATTTTTACTGCTTAATATTTTAGGTCTTAAAATTCTTGAAGCATGATATTTTTTAAAATCCACGATATTTGAACTTTTACTAGTCATTTAAAATGTTATATATTCATTCCATGTCCTACATACACCTGGTAATACAGACAGACATATAGTGCTAGCTATTACATGACCTAAAAATTCTGTTTTTCTGTTTCTGTATATAAAGTCCTACTATAGAGGCAAATATGATTTATACATTTAAAATTAAATGTACATTTAATTTAAAATTAAAATTAATTTTAACATAAATGTTAATTGCTTAATATCTCATTGCAAGTAATGTTTGAAATACTTGTAATACTATCATATGTAAAATTTTGCATAAAAATTAAGAAAAAAGTTTTTTCATACTTTTTATATCATTAAAATTATCCATCAGTAATGTGGGATTCTCCTGTATAGAATGTGAATATGTTTTACTACCATTGGTTAATAAAGAAGCTGCTTTGGGCCTATACCAGCATAGATAGAGCAAAACAGGAATTACAAGCTGAGATAGAAGAGAAAATAAGGCAGAGTCAAAGAGACACCATGTAGCTGCTGAAGGAGAAAGACACCCAGTGGAACCTTACCTACTGGCCACAGCCTCATGGTGATATAGAGATGAATAGAAATGAGTTAATTTAAGATATAAGAGTTAGCCAGAAATATGCTTGAACCATTGACCAAACTGTTGTAATTAATATAGTTTCCGTGTGTTTATTCAGGTCTGAGCTGTTGGGGAAAAGAAAGAGCATTCTCTACCAACACATCAGGAAAATATAAATTTGTCTTAGATGAACAACTTCTTCACAAAGGACATAACTGTTGGTAAAGAGGGAAATGTAGGGATGAGACATTTAAATGACCCATTACCCATGTCATCTCTAAATGTCTGTATGCAAAAGACAGGGTTCAGAAGAAGAAAGTTTCTATGTAGAGCAGACTGGAGAGGTACCTGAACAAGCATCCATCTCTTGTTTACTATTACAGAAAAAGTTCTGTGTCTTTATGGGTGGCCCATAGTGGCCAGATATTTGATATATACATTTATATCATTCTGAGTGTTTTAAGGTGATTTTTGGGTGAGATAAATAAATTACTGAAATTTAGGTAAAGAAAGATTGCCTTCCATAGTGTAAATGGCTCCCATTCTATCCGTTGAATAAAGAATTGCTGCTACCAAGAAAGGAGGAATTCTACAGCTTTAAACTCACCTCCATCTCCTTCCTGGGCATCTACTATCACACCCTGAAGAGTCTGGTATAAGTAGCCTCTATGGTCATGGGTATTTCCTTGTAACCAAACAATCTTTCTTCCATTTACTTTTCTCAGGAAACTAATTGCTCCTGTTTCCCTGAATAATAATATGCCCATTCCCAAGAAAGACCTCAATTAACTCAAAAATTTGATTAAATGTGATATGTTTGAGGCATATATTTGAAATTAAATTTATAAATAACAAATGGTATCTGTGATGGAAAATAAGGCTGAAACATTCTGTGTTATTTCTGCCTTAGAGAATATTCACAGTTTATGTTAGTTAGGACACACATTGATTTTACTGTTGGCCTTATATTCCTTTTTACTTCTTCGTGATCACACGTCATATATCCCCTACCACTGAACATTGTCTTGTAGATTTTTTCCTGTTTCTTAGTAAATGTAAATCTGTCACTCCAATCAAATTATAGCTAACCATATTCAAGCTGGAAATATGTTAACATTTTCTTTTATTAACTGTAAAAATCACCTGGGAAACACATAATAAAAGTTTGGAAGAATAACGCTGTACTTTGCTACAGTCAGAATTACTGTTTCAGAATATTACAAATTAAGTAAATTCAATCAATTTTACCTACATCAATTTAACAACTATTGAATGGTGCATTTCTTAGATTTCATTTAAAGGAACACAGCTAATAATAACAACAAGTATCAGAAACGTTGGTTTTAGGAAGCAGATTATTTCAGAGGCAGAAAGCTGATAATCTGACAGCAGAGAAGTGTGCATGGCAAACGCCAGGTCTCTCGAGTTCCATCACATCCACTGAGCTGCAGAAGTTGGCAGAAAGGCAGAAAAGTGTCAAGTTCCTGGGAATGAGTATTTTATGGACAATATTAGTTACCCACTCTTTTTTTATAAGATGAGGAGAAAAACTGCATCAAAATAATTGTTTAAATTGATTGTATTTGTTAAAAAAAGATTGCCTTTACATTCATGATAGGTAACTTCTCAGCCCAAGAATTGTATACTCATGAGTAATATGGCTAGAGACTTGGATGTGATGCCAATGATCGGGAGAATGTCCAAGAAGCAGACTGCAGCACACAACAACATGCAAAGTTCCCCAGATCCAAGTTACACTTTCAGTTGATGGAACCTGGGTATGTACTTCCTCGCCTTTATCCAGGAGATTCTCTCACTGTCTGACAGGATTTTAAAGGAAAGGGTGCATGAGGATAAAATCTGTCATAAATATTTAAAATAGGAGAAAATATGACAGTCAAAAGTCATCAGATACCTGCAAAAGAGAGTAGAAATAAAGAAAATCTTGTGACATAAGAGTCCCCCAAGAGCCAATATATGCACCCAAAAGGAATTCATGGGTCAGACATCTGTTTGCCTTATATAAAGATGTTTTAGTGTATGTCAACAAAGATATATCTTCAGCCCACGGAGAGATGATCTTCAGCACTATGGACTGTAAGAAAGAGGACATGTCTTTCATTACTCCTCTGTGACAGGAGAAAAGTGTTCATAGTGACAATATAATACAGAGTAGAACGTCCAAATGGATTATTGTGACTCACACCCACCATTAATTAGACAACGAGAATGACTAAGGCAGGAACACCAAATAGTACAATTTAAAACTGATGTAACAAAAGTTAAATATTTGTATGAGAGACAGGACTTAATGAAACTTGAAATTCACAAGGGAAGCTATATTATTGATGGAAAGTTTTTTATTTTGTCTTTTACCTTTTTATATGTTATCTACTTGGGTTGAATGATTATATATCATGTGTGAAGGACTATACTGTATTTTGCTTTATCTACAATACCAACTAGCAAGCTACTTAAAAGTAACAAGATACTCTTAAAGGCATCTTTTACTACTCCCTCACCAAAGGCTCTGAGATTATTGCAGAAGAGGAAATAAAAAGACTATAAGAGCCAGAAGATCACAATGTTTGCTGTGAGACTCTATCTTCCAGCTCTAACAAAAATTACACCCATAAAATCTCACCGGTATGACTGCCCAAGCATGAGCTAAACAAGAATGACACCAGTGGATATGATAAACTGGATGGTGAGGCTTTCTCTGTGGAAGAGTACACCAAATGGTTGTCCATTGCCAAGTAGTCATCCTCAAAAACATACATACAAAGAATAATATATGCACTGAACAAGTTACATATTATATATATGTGTGTGTATGTGTGTAAATACATATACACTATATACATGTACATCAAATACATGTACATATACATCCAGCAACATCAAATGCATGTGATTGGACATGTACATATACATGTATGCATGCAAAAACAATTAGAGAAAAAAGAGTCCATGGATTTGGAGCATGAGGAATGATATATGGAAGGGTTTGTGGTAAGGAAAGGGAAGGGAAAAATGTTGTAACCACTTTATAATCTCAAAAATAGAAAGGTTTTAAAAAATATCATTTACCAAAATACTTAGGATATCTTTATTTTTATAATATAGCAAGTTGGAGAACCCAACCAAAATCTAAAGTCATTAAATAAGATTTCTTTTCACTCACATGAGTCTTAAAATCGGATATTTTTTTCTTAAGACATGATATTCACTAAACACTCGATATGCTTCTAGAAGTTTCAGCTTTGAATTATACTATTTGAATAACCAATTGCTCTGGAGAAGATCTGTGTGGAATGCTAGAATAGCATCTGTGGGATTTTTTTCTTGGCCATCTCATTCTTGTCATCTGGTTTCTTATTCTCTATCCATGTCTAGTGCTCCAGTTGCTTCAAAATGATTATTTTTGTATGCTTTGTCTGGCTAGTTCTTTTAGCAATAGACTTTGCCATAAATATCCTAGACTTCCATTGTCAGAATAGAAACAGTCTGTGAATCTATGATTTTCAAAATTATATCTTAAAAATTCACAATAGAAGAATTGTCTGGACCCTCTCATTTTCTCCAAGCTTTGCCAATGCTTTTCTGACTTCAGTGCCTTTCCATTAGACTATACTCATGGATATTTATGTTTTCAGCGAGTCAGCATTTCATAGTCTCCATTTTAAAACTGGCTTCTCCTATATTTCTGGAGTCTTTCATTCTATTTTATAGACCCTTTTCTTTCCTCAATTTTTAAATATAAAAATATATTGTTCCTTAATATTGAATTGCATTAAAATTACTTAACTTCAAACTCCAAGGTAAAATGCTTCTGGCTTTAAATTCAGGACTCAATACATATTTGTGATGGGAAAACGTGATTCATGCTCAGAGCGGACACAGAATCTCAACAAGAATGTGTCAGAACTTATATACTATCTAAAACAATGATGGCATTATATGCAATTATTAATATCCAGTTTTAATATTGGTGCTGTTTAAAAGTAATTAAAAATAAATGGACCTCTGACATCAGTTTAAAAGAGCTGCCAGAAGGATAACTCTAAGCTGAGGGTGGGGGGCAGGACACCAGAGTAAACTGAAATCTAAGAAGGGTTTATTCATGCTTGCACCTGCTTAGCACTAAACTAGCCAACTGAAAAAGTCAAACCGGAAGCAAGTTTGATCAAGTGTGTTTTTGAAGTCAAAGGGACTAGGATGTCATAAACTGAATTGGGAGGGGGGAACAATGAAGAATCTCACCGGATTGTACATTAGTATGCTCTGAAAAAAAGATTCTACCAAAACTCTCAGTCTCTCAAATGTAAAGTGCAACCAAAGATTATTTTAATTTCACTGTAACACTTCAGGAACATCACCTTGACTATTAGCTTAAGTTAGAAGATATATCCCACAAAGTGGATACTCTTTCTGAAGGTTTCCTGGAATTCTACCTATAGCCCATTTTACAGCTAACTTCAGATAGCTTGGAACATCGCATTTCCTCTACTCCCTCAAGGCAGAGGTTTTGAAGTAAAGTCTTGGAAACTAACCTTGTGAAATTGCATATTGTTAAAAAAAATATCTCTCTAGCTTTCTCTCTTTCTCAAGTGAGGATGCTAAACTTAATCAGTCAAGTCACCATCAGAAAAGGATTAGCTTGTGATTAGATAATTTTACTGAAGTACCAATAGTTTTATAAATATATACTCATTGCATAAAAGCAGAAATCTCAGAATTGGCTAAAATAGAATAGCACAAATTCCTTAGAAAGTTACAATGAGAATTTCTGAGGGTTGACTAAGGAAATAAAATATTTTTATACAAGACATGATAGAGCACAGACCCTGAGAAAATTAGTAACAAGGAGGTCTCGAGGGGGGGGGGGTGCATGAATCTTACTGTGAAGAAGAAATAGAAGAGATAATTCTAGTGGATGAGGGGGTCTTAATGGGAGTGGAGTGAGGATAGGAACAGGAATGGACCAGGTTGAAAGGATAGAGGAAAAGAGTATTGGGAGAGAACTATCTTTTGGAATTACACACTGTAATCATATTCATCACCTTCAAAATTATGTTGAAGTTGAGGAAAAAAAATATAGTACTAAGAAACAGGAGAAAGTCAATTAATACATACAATTGAATGGTATGAATTATGACATCCTCTTCCTAATATATGATACATATTTGTTAAAAAGAAATTATGAAGAACAGAAGGAGTTGATTGTTTTGCCTCTAAACCAGAGATTACACCCAAGTCTGAATGTTCCAACAATAAAATAGCTCTACATTATCATGTTCTTACTACCTTTATTCTTATCATTTACAGATCCAGGTCACTTTGACTTAATCCACACAATTGTGTCATTGTGTATGATCTCACTTACTATGCCCTAATCAAGGCTAACAAATTACAACTGTTTCACTCTTAATAGTTCCAACCATATTACATTATCTTGAAATTACTTGTAATAGTGATTAGAAAATTGGATGTGCAAGTCTACTTTCAAAATATTTTTCCATTCAATGCAACAAGCAATATGAATATCTATGATAATTTTTGAATACTTAAAGGTAAATTTGAATTTTCAAAATTAAAAGTACATGCATTCAAAAACTTGGCACTATCAATGGCTTCAGTACTTGGGTTACTGTTGTGTTACTGTTGAGGAACGATTTCTATCCTTCTAGATTTAACTAGTCTTATAAATCTATGCTTTGACAATAAAATAAAACACTGTCATTAAAGGCATAAAAAAGCACTTTGGTAGTGTTGGTAAAGAAATTGCTTCTGTGAGTTTTTGAAAGATTGTGCTGCTCAGATTTTGATACCCACACTATATATGTTTATTAAATCATGCTACTTTTTGTAACTCACACGCAGCTTTCCATTTTTTGAGAGATTCTTAACTTATTGATGTATCTTCTGAGGGCCCCAAAACAACATTCAATCACTGAACTCATTTTCTGATATTTTCACCAAGCTCTCATTTTTACCTCTCTATCTTGTTCCCTTTTCCTCTCTACCTCTTTTCCCTTCCTTTTTCTTATCCTGTGTCTCTTCCTCTTACTGTGAAGTCTTCAAAAGACCAGAGACTCACTCATCTAAAGAAATCTGGGTAAACACTTCAGCCCTGCTTTTGTGTTATAAAATAAATAGATTCCATCCATATCACTCCATTTTTTTTCCTTTGCTACAACTATTCCCACTTCTTTGCATGTCCCTCTTCACAGCATCCCTTAAACATCTAGTATTAATCATTGGTTTCACAGTAATCACCGCTTCTTTTCTTTTCATTGTAGTATAGATACTGAAGAAGATATGGTTTGAAAGTGAGCAATGGGGGTTTTATGGGAGGGTTTAGAGATGGGAAAGAGGAGGGGTGAAATGGTGTAATTATATTGTTATCTCAAAAAATAAACAAATAATAAAAATTGTTTCTAAGTGTTTAACACTCTTATCCATCATGGAAATGCAAATCAAAACTGCTTTGAAATGTCGTCTTACACCAGACAAATTAAGAAAACAAAGACAACAAAAGAAAGAGATAAATGCAGAAAAGAGGCCCTTATCCACATTTTTGAAGGAGTTCAAAGTGATACAATTATTATGTATATCAGTATAGGAATTTCATACACAAATCTATCATATGACCTAGTTATATTCTTCTTAGGTGTATACCTAAAGACAGCCTATCCTAATGCAAAGATACTTGCTCATCTGCATTCATCCATGTTCATTGCTGCTCTATTCACAATAGCCCATAAATGGAAAAAGCCTAAAAGTTTATCAACTGACTGGTGAATGGATAATGAAAGTGTAGTACATGTACACCATGTAATTTTTCAGCTATAATTGAAAATGAAATTTGGAGTTAAGTGACTTGAAGGAACTTCAAAAGATTATATTAAATGATGTAACCCAGTGAGATAAAGATACTACCCGTTCTCTTCCATATGTCAATCTTAGCATTGTATCTTTAGATTTCTGTATTCAACATGGAGTGCCTGTAAAACGCCATGAAACCAAAATGATCTTCACCAAAAAAATAGAAAAAACAGAAGTGATTTAAAAGGGGAAAGGGTGAAAGGAGAATACTGAGGAGAAAGGTCATATTGGAAGGGTTGGGTCGGTACAGAGTAGGAGATGGTAGGGAGAGTGATAAATAATTCTAAGTATATTTGAAAACTTAGTTTGGAAATCAACTATTATATAATGTACCTCCCACAAAACAAAATGATCAGTTCCATGTGAAGCTGCGTCCCATGAGATGTTAGTACGGGCGTCCCATACCTGATAAATCATTAAAGGTCATTGCCATTTCACTTGCTTGTTCATCAGAATTTGATGGCAAGACTCTATTCCTGAAGACACCAAACTTTGGACCCAGGACAGAGAAACATTAAGGTAGTATTGTTTATAAGAATTTTTTCTTGCCTGCTAGCTTTCATTATATCTATGGTGCTATAAAGGTAAAAAAAAATCAACAGAATTGCACATCTGTTAAATCAATGAAATATAACAATATTGGGCCTTACAAGATAAGATCATGAGTGAATTAGCAGCAGAAATGTTATGGGCATAACCCATTGCTTTGTGATTGGATTTAAAACTCAGTTCACATATATTGTAAAGCTGGCCAAGAAACTATGATTGAGGAGCTAAAAAGTTTTGGAAGTGAACCAACTATTCTCATTTTCTTACATGGACATAATAGCAAACTGGCCTCTAAATACCTTATCCTTATGCACATACATTATCATAATGATAGAGGGCAGTTAATGCGGAAAATTACAACTGGTCAAAGTGCACAGAAATCAAATATTTGTTGAATAATTGGGCATCTATGTTACATGAACTGCCTGTAAGTTTTAGAGGCATTGCAGAAGAAAGATAAGAAAGCTTGTAGACCCAGAGTCTGGTAAAGACCAGGGCAAAAGAGTGTCTTCAAGACAGGGACCAGAAAGGACTGCCGAACTCAGCACCTCACAGTGACTGGTTTTCATTTGTTTGTTTGTTTGTTTTGATTTGTCCAAGGTCTGTAAAAGAACAAACTAATCAACCTCCATCATGGATGTGGGAGGGGTTCGCGAACCACCACCCTTACCTGAAGTGTTCCTAAGAGTGTGGTCTTTCATAGGTAGACCTTGCTCCAGAAAAGAGCACCAAATCTATGTACATGGAAGTAAATTGGGCTCAGGGGGATATTAAAAAATGAGAACACAATATTAAGCGAGATTTGGAATAAGAATAGATTATATGAATATTGTGAAAATGTATTGTGAGGGGGATGTGATTGTCAAAGAATAAAATCTGCATTAAAGAATGATTAATGCAACATGATTAGATTAGAATGAGCTGTGGTCAGATTGTCTGGGCTCGCATCCACACAGAAAGACTGTTTACCAGCTGTGCCTATATAAGAGAGAGTTTCTATACATAATGTTTTTCTGGAGCAGGTAGAGAGTATGTCAAATTTGACATGATCAATATTCAATAAACAAAATCTATAATCATTAACGTAGAAATATCTAATAAAATTATCCTGCACAATTTTGTAACAATTCTTACTTTCACTGATATTAATTGAGAAGGCTCATTTTCTTGTATAACATTAGGTTTTTATGCATTATCTATCCAATATCTGAAGAATTCATCATATACTTCATTTAGGAAGCAGGCAGTTATTCTCTATTCCTATTTTGTGGGTTCAAGTGTGGATTAGGTATGGCTGTAATAACCATACCTGAGTTTCACATGAACCTCAGCCTTAGTTAAACAAAGGAAAAGTGTAGGAAAGTTCTACTGAACTATGAGTAGCTCATGGTTAAGACCATCTCTGTCGCCAGTTTTCCAAGAATCCACCCATCAACTAACACTATAAGTTTAAAAGTATAAAGCTAAGCAATGTTTAACTAACTTCTTTAATTTTTCTTGTTATTCTTAATATTTCTTTGTTTTACAAACATGTTTTTTCAATATGTCTACATTGGTTTATTTGAAATCTTATTACTAAAGCCTGTGATACAGTTAGTCAGGCATAAAATGAATGCTGAAGAATAGTATCTTTGTCTTGATACTATTTCAAAGTAAATATGGAAAATAAGTATCTTGATGATTTATACTTATAGATATATTTATATTTATATTATAGTTACTTATAGATAGCCATGCTTCACATATTCCTTCAAAATTGATAGAACAAACTAACTCCTTACATTCAAATGCTTCAATTCCAGAGTAGGCAAACGATTGACAAAAGAGTATATTTTACAGATTTCTCAGCATTAGAGAATGTAACTTAGCCTTTGTTTGGAAATACTGCCTTATTTCAATCAATTAAAAACAATAAAGGCTATACATATATATGATCCAGAAACAAACCTAAATACTGTAAAAAAACATCTAAGGTATGTAAACAAAATTTCCAATCATCTTGTATAGACTATTCCTCTCAACAAATTAAATTCTACTTGCATGCTTTTTTCTGAGCAGACAAGTTGATAAAATGATTTCACAGTTTAAATTGAATTTCACAGACATAGTATTGTTTTGTTTTAATTTTTCTAAGCCTATTTATGTTTTTTCATTGACTGCTAGTTCTCTGGCAGCCAATCAAAAGACAAAGACATCTGTCTTAGTTAGGATTTCTATTACTGTAATAAAACAGCATGACCAAAACCAACTCTGGTAGGAAAGGGTTTATTTCACTTTACAATTTTCGAGTCATACTCTATCACTCAGGGAAGTTAGGGCAAGGTAGGACCATGGATGCAGAAACTGAAGCAGAACACTGGAGGAACACTGTGTTTGGACTTGTCTCCCATGGCTTGCTCAGACTGCTTTCTTGTACAACCTAGGACCACCTGCCCAGGGATGGCAATACCCATAGTGATATTGCTTCTCCCACATAAATTAATTTTTTTTCTTTTTTTGATTTTATTGAGTTATACATTTTTCTCTGCTCCCCTCCTTTCCTCTTCCCTTGCCTTCTACTCTTTCCCATGGTCCCCATGCTCCCAATTTACTCAAAAGATCCTGTCCTTTTCTACTTCCCATGTAGATTTGATCCATTTATGTCTCTCTTCGGATCCTCATTGTTGTCTAGGTTCTTTGGGATTGTGAATTGTAGGCTGGTTTTCTTTGCTTTATGTCAAAAAGCCACTTATGAGTGACTACATAAGATATTTGTTTTTCTGGGTCTGGGTTACCTCACAGTATGACGTTTTCTAGATCCATCCATTTGCCTGCAAATTTCAAAATGTTATTATATTTTTTTCTGTGTAGTACTACATTGTGTGAATGTACTACATTTTCCTTATCCATTCTTCACTTAAGAGGCATTTAGGTTATTTCCAGGTTCTGGCTATGACAAACAATGCTGCTTTGAATGTACTTGAGCACATGTCCTTGTGGTACGATTGAGCATGAAGTCCAACTCAAAAGCACAGAAAATAAATTTAACAAAATCATAAAAGAAAACTTTTCCAACCTGCATCAATTGTTAATCAAGACAATACTTTCCACAGGCTTTCCTAAAGGCCATTTTAAAGTATATTTAGTAATTTTTATTCAATCAATTTATATAATATATTTTGATCATGTTTTTCCCTCATCCAATTGCCATTGATCACCCATAGCTTATCAATCTAGAACTGAGGCCCTGTGAAGTTTCTTCCATCCTTGTTGTCATGTCAACTGGTATGATTATTGTGCCGGTCTAGTTAGTACTACTGAGACTTCATGGGTTGTCATTTCTGTCGTATCTAGAAAACACAGTCTCACACTTGGTATCCCATTCCCTCACTCTAACAATCATTGTGTCTAGTTATCTGTCTTGTTAAACATCAATTTTAACAATCAAATGTTATCCCAATTTGAGCGCCATTGTTTCAAGTAGTATTTTCACTGAACACTGAGTGCCACAAACAGTGTGCATGATGCAAAGTCCACATGCTCTATGTTCATAATCACAGCTGTTGCAATCATACAAAGCAGTGCAGGTTCCTGATACTGCCCCAAACATTTAGCATGTATTACACATTTAATTTCAAATTAATATTTAGATTGTTTACATTAAGAAACATTTACTGTTGTCTTTTTTTTCATGAACTTCACATCAGTTGCTCCATGTAGAGTAAAGGATATTGGGCTAAAGGATATGGGAGAATCCAATTGTCAACAATCAACATTAGGGAGACTAGAGCAACATTTTAATATATATTCTTAGCCTGAGGAACAAGGGCATGGAACTTCATTGGGATGAATATAGTTTTATTGAAAAAAAAATAAGGAAGCAGACGATTTAGGAAGTAGATTTTATATTATCGAGAATTTAATGTGCCACACAATGGCTGTTACAGAAGGTTGTCATGGGCCTGTTTGAATAATTGTGTGTGGCAAAGAGCCAATTTTACTGTTCAGATTTAAGCAAAAATTGCACCTGTTTATTGGGAAGGTTGTCTAGGTTCATGGTAATGTAGAAGAAGAACTTATGACAAGGCCTCCTGAGGCTTTTATGGTTTCAAACAGGACAAGGGATTACCCTAGGTCTTATGTTAAAATGGGAAGACATGGTCAAAATAAAGAGTCGAGAATATATATGACCAGTGTAGGGAAACGGGAGAAAATCCACCCTCTCCCTCAACACACATGTACATATGTGCATATTTCTGAAAACTGGTGTTTTTCTAACAGTTATGCAAGTACATAGATTCCTATCACTTCCCTTTGATGCTTCCATCTTCCATCAGTTCAAACTTGATGGTGTCTGTCAGATATCCCAGCAATGCTTCTGGGTATTTTATTTTATTTTATTTTATTTTTTTTTGGAAAAAGGGTGACTTTATTTACTGATGATAAGCACTTAATAAACTTAATGAACACCTAATAAATTGATAATTAACACTTAACACATAAATACTTAATAAACTTGTTAAACACCCCTCATTCTTCCCGATTCCAGGGACACAAAAGTAAAGATCTCATATGAAATCAGAGATGCCATCAACAGTATAGTAATACAGATTCTCCAGAGTGTCACAAAACTATGTTTGATCCCCAGATAGTGACACTAATTGCTTCATGACTATGTTGGAATGTTTGCTTACTTTTGATTTTCCTGGGAAATGGTTATAATTGTGGCTAGAGTATTTCTTACTTTTCTGAAGAGACCATGACATTTATCATTCTTGATGCAAAGAAAGAGGAATTGGTGAATTTACTTGATAAATTGAAGTTATAAAGATTGCTTACTGACCTATAATTTCATATATTTCCTGACCTTCCTATTGATGCACAGCTGAAGAGTATAGGACTCACTAACACCGAACCAGGTAAGAAAAGCCCAGAATTTAGCTGTGGAGAGTGCATACTCATTCTCCTTGCCAGTTAGTGGCAGCAATATACTAGAGCATTCTGGCCCAGGCGTCAGGATCCCATCTCCCAGAAGGAGAATGATAAACACCCCTCCATTGCCAATAATAACAGGAGTGAATAGTTGAGAGGCTGCCACTTAATCTGTCAGATTCCCACCTGTTATTTACCTGGTGCTGAAAGAACACTCTAATCCATGTCTTTAGAGGTCTCTGGGGATGGTACCAGTGACTGGAGTCACAAATTCGATCTGTCAGTAAAAGGGCCTAGACACCTGGAAGGTGCAGTTAGAAAGCATGAAGGACTCTCATGGGCTAGCAGTTTCCTTAGAATGTGTTCAGGAATACATATTCTCTGTCAGTAGAATGGCATAATCATAACGTAATTTACATTTAACCATTCTGTAATTTTTTATTGTGTTTCTCTCTAAAATATCATCCTGTTATCAGTGTGACGAGTCTACCTTTTGTGATGTATAGTGTGTCTTTATAAGCATGCTCCAGAATCAGTTAAAAACTCTGAAGATGTTGGAATTAAAAGTTCCCACAAATTTAATAAAATGTGTCAACATGTGCTATATATATTGGTTTTTTCGAGACAGGGTTTCTCTGTGGTTTTGGAGCCTGTCCTGGAACTAGCTCTTGTAGACCAGGCTGGTCTCAAACTCACAGAGATCTGCCTCCCTCTGCCTCCCAAGTGCTGGGATTAAAGGCGTGCGCCACCACTGCCTGGCTTGCTGTATATATTTTTTAATTCTTTCCAGTAAAGGACTCATATCAAAACAGGGAGATCACTTTGTTCACACAAATTCCCTGACATAACTCAGCATAATCTTAATGCTTGCAGATAGAGTCCTTAGACACTCAGACTTTTATGGTTGATTTTAAAGGCTCTCTTTTCCACAATAAGCAGAAAACCAAAGGTTTTGATTTTGTTTGTAACAAGCCTCACGTATCCTCAGGATATCCATGACACTATCCTTATGAGCACATCCTGAATTTATCTTTAGTCAGTTTTGGTTAATTTCACCTTCATCACAAACAGCCAACATACCACAGTATTGCTTTTATTTTTTATCTTAATACATAGTGCATTTTAATAATAAGTGGCAATAAGTACATTTCAACAGTAGCCACTTAGAAGAAAGGAGTTTATTTAGATGGTAGAGATCATTTGTTCAAAACAAAATAGGTATTTAAAAGTTTAGATTAAAGGTAGCTTTGTGTACATGGTTCATGCATCTTTATGTCAAACAACCTTGAAACTCATTGGAGTTTAAATGAACATGAGCATTTCTATCCTAAAACACTTGGTGCAAAGACTGGACCCAGTATGTGTGACTTCTTTTTTGCTAATTTTTTTCTAGTTCCTTTCTGCCTTCAGTGATCCTCTGCATATTTTACATTTAAATGGTGGTGTTTTAGACAAAAAATTGGTACATTTCTTTTATAAGATGCAGAAAATACCTAAAAGAAAACATTAGATAACTTGCACATCACCAATTTTTCTACCTCTAGACAACTATCAACAATTCCTTTAGAATCATACTGCTAATCTTATTTTTACTCATAAATACAGACTTTAATAAAATTGTGTTTCTTAATTTTCATTAATGATATATTATAACAAATATATTTTAATTAGTTCAATTATTTTTAAAATAATCTTTTCTGAGTTTACATACCAATTCCAGTTCTCACTTCCTCCTTTTCTCCCATTTCCCCCATGTTCTCCCATCCCATTCTACTTCTCAGAGAGGGTAAGGCTTCCCATACAGAGTCAACAAAGTCTGGAACATCACTTTGAGGCCCTTCTTCCTATATCTGGACTGAGCAAGGTATCCCTTCAAAGAGAAAGGGTTCTAAAAAGCCAGTTCAAACACTAGGGATAAATCATGTTCCTACTGCCCGTGGCGCACAGACTGACCAAGCCACCCACATTCAGAAGGCCTAATTTGGTCCTATGCAGGTTCCTTCTATTAATTCAGAGTCAGTGAGCTCCCAGAGCCTCAAATCAACTGTTTCTGTGGGTATAAACATCATGGTCTTGACCCCTTTGCTTATATTATTGCTCCCCCCTCTCTTCAACTGGTCTTCAGAAGCTCAGTCCAGAGCTTAACTGTGCATCTCTTCATCTGTTTGCACCAGTTGCTAAATGAAGGTTTTGTAATGATAGTCATCAGTCTGACTATAGGTCAAGGCCAGTTCAGGCACCCTCTTCTGCTTATGATCTTAGCTAGGGTTATCCTTGTGGATTCCTGGGAATTTACCTGGTGTCAGGTTTCTAGGAGAACCCTGCAAGAGACATACATGAATCCCTCCAGGGAGGGAAATAAACAAGATCTCCTGAGAATAGTGGATGTGTGAGGGGAGGGGAGAAGGGGAAGGGGGAGGCAAACATGAAGGAATGGGATAGTCAAGATGGAGAAAGAAGAGAGAGGGAAAGCAAGGAAACAGATATCTTTATTGTGGGAGCCATTATGGTACTAGAGTATAATAAATACCTTTATATTATAACTTTTCTACTATATCTTAAATATCAAATATTTTATAAAACATTGCAAAGCTTTCTTTTGGTACACTTAAATATTTCCAAGTTTTATTAACAATGCTTAAAATGAATAGACAAGCAATTCTATTTATTTATTTAAGTTTTGTTTTTTTTTTACAATATATTCTGAGAATGGGATTTCTAATTAAATCTAAATGAATTCTAAGAAATCATGCTCTTCAATTTTACTGCAGTTATAAAAGTATTGAAACAATTAAACTTCAGAAAATAATATTTTTTTCCTTTCATCACACTTTTGTTGCAAAGTTAAGGCATTCCATTACCAGAAGGTTTCCTTGTGACTTCATCAACTGTTTTTTTTTTTTTTTTTGAGAATGACTTCAGAGTGCTCTTACAGAATCTCCGCAGGAATAAGAATTTATATTCAAACTTAATTAAATCAGGTCTTTTTCAGATCTTCAATGTTGCCTACATATATTATAGGTAGATGCTCATTTGCATATCCAACTTTCATAATGTTTAAATATTGTATCTGTACACTGTATATCAATGTTTGACATGGAAATTCTTTTCATATTTCCTCTTTAGAAATACCATAATTTGGGGGCAATTCATGAGTTTTGCTGGATTTTTTTTATTATTACTGAGAAAAGGAAAAAAACAAGTTTCCGCCTCCTCCCAGCCTCCCATTTCCCTCCCCCTCCTCCCACCCTTCTCCCCCTCCCCCTACTCCTCTCCTCCTCCCTCTCCAGTCCAAAGAGCAGTCAGGGTTCCCTGCCCTGTGGAAAGTCCAAGATCCTCCCCCCTCCGTCCATGTCTAGGAAGGTGAACATCCAAACTGGCTAGGCTCCCACAAACCTAGCACATTAAGTAGGATCAAAACCCGTGCCATTGTCCTTGGCTTCTCAGCAGCCCTCATTGTCCTCCACATTCAAAGAGTCCGGTTTTATCCCATGCTTTTTCAGTCACAGTCCAGCTGGCCTTGGTGAGCTCCCAGTAGATCAGCCCCACTGTCTCAGTGGGTGGGTGCACCCCTCGTGATCTCGACTTCCTTGCTCATGTTCTCCCTCCTTCTGCTCCTCATTGGGACCTTGGGAGTTCAGTCCAGTGCTCCAGTGTGGGTCTCTGTCTCTATCTCCATCCATCACCAGATGAAGGTTCTATGATGATATGCAAGATATTCGTCAGTATTGCTCTAGGATAGGGTCATTTCAGGTTCCCTATCCTCAGCTGCCCAAGGAACTAACTGGGGACATCGCCTTGGGTTCCTGGGAGCCACTCTCTAGGTTCAAGTCTCTTGCCAACCCTAAGGTGGCTCCCTTAACTAAGAATTGTGCTTCCGTGCTCCCCTATCCAACCTTCCTTTATCCCAATTGTCCTTTTTCCCCAAGTTCCCCCCATCCTCCTCTTCTCCCTTTTCTCTCCCAATCTCCCCTTACCTTTGCTGGAGAGGCTGTGGAGGAAGGGGTACCCTCATCCATTGCTGGTGGGAATGCAATCTTGTGCAACCACTTTGGAAATCAGTGTTTCGCTTTCTCAGGAAATTCGGGATCAACCTACCCCTGGACCCAGCAATACCGCTCCTGGGAATATACCCAAGAGATGCCCTATCATATGACAAGAGCATTTGTTCAACTATGTTCATAGCAGTATTATTTGTAATAGCCAGAACCTGGAAACAACCTAGATGACCTTCGATGGAAGAATGGATGAAGAAAGTGTGGAATATATACACATTAGAGTACTACACTGTGGTAAAAAAACAATGACTTCTCGAATTTTGCATACAAATGGATGGAAATAGAAAACACTATACTGAGTGAGGTAACCCAGACCCAAAGAGATGAACATGGGATGTACTCACTCATAATTGGTTTCTAGCCATAAATAAGGGTCACGGAGTCTACAATTGGTGAACCTAAGAAGCTAAGTAAGAAGGTGAACCCAAGGAAAAACATATAATTATCCTCTTGGCTATGGGAAGTAGACAAAATTGCCGGGGAGAAAATTGGGATCTTGGGGGTAGGGTGGGATGGAGTTTTGCTGGATTTTACACTTACCCAGGGGCTTAAGCTCTGCCAAAATGAATCATCATAAAACCCATTTAAACCAGCATATTTGGATACATATTCAAAACAGAAAGCGATATTCAGCTCTCACTGTTCCAGGATACTATATCCAGATAAACAGGGTAAAAAAAATAAAGTAAAAGTTGCATTATGTCGTATATTTTATCTGGATTGTATTTATGAGCAGCACTCTTTTTCCCAATACAGATATTTACTGGCAAGTCTTTAGAAGACATTAAGTGGAATCCGTTTGTTTTGGGGAATCTGCACCACAGAGTATTGTGCAGTTGAATGGAAAGAGAGCATTGATCTTGTTCTGAAAATTAAACTCATAAGCCTCTTGTCTTCAATGAAGATAGCTTAACATAAGCTGATCTTATGGACTGAAAAACTGCTGCATTAAAGGATCATTTAATCAGGTTCAATAGTAAGAACATCACAGGTTCTTAGAAAAATAAATGAAATCCAAGCTGATCAAGTATCCAGCTTGCTGGGTAGAATCCTAATTCTAATATACAGTTGTTTTCTGCAGCAAAATTTAACATAGTGCTTGTTGTTGATTTGCATCCTGAATGGAAAAAAAATCACTTTTTCCTTACAACCTTGGAGCTGCTATTAATTTATGTTGGATTTAATAAAAAGGTCACCTTAGAGTTGAGGGAACATAACCACCTGAGAAGTAGCATGTTTAGAAGACAATCATTCATTCATTGCTGGAGAATGGAGTAAAAACCCATCATGCTCTCTGAGCACATTATCATTCACCAATGGCGTGGATGATGCAGATGCAGGAAGGGCTGATGAAGCCACAAAGTGTAGAAGCCCAGAACTCTAGAAGGACAGAAAAAACCTATACAAGAAATGTTTATAAAAATATTTGTCCACAATCTTTCATCCATGCATGTCTTCTCTAATTCCTCATTAAAAGTGTAAGTATGGATTTTCAATAAGGAGGGTTTTTTTTTCTCACAAATGTGTACCAGTAGTTCTTAACAGACTACAAAATAGAATATCAATAATCACAATGTGATATCAAAGCATGTTGATAATGCTGGATTGTGTTGCTAATAACTGAGAAAAATACTGAAAAAGGCTATATGAAAATATGAAGTCAAAATAGTTAAAAGGACCAAGACATCTCCCCTGCCTTGTGTCTGTGAACAATCATGGGCTCACTCAACAAAATAAAAAAATAACTAAAAGAATGGAAGAAAATGCTTACAGACCACGTATCTATAGATTGGTACTTTTTTAATATATGAGGAACTTAGCACAATCACAGAAAAAAACAAAATGACAAAAAATGAAAATAAAAGCCATGCATAACCTGAAAGAAAAAAAGTTTTAAACAGACATTTCTTTAAATAAAATATGTCAACAGCCAACAGATGAGACAAAAGATGCTAACAAGTAATTTCAAACCTAAACCATAATGAAATTTTACTTAATATCTCTTTAAATGAATCTTACATAATCTACAGTCAGTGAAGTTGTGCAGAAATTTGGACATATTTACACTGTTGATGAGAAATTAACTGGGAAACAAGCCAAAGGCGGGGGGGATAGGGAAACACTGCCAAACACCAAACAAAACTGTCAAATGTTCCAAAATCCCATGTATTTATATTCAAAAGAATTGAAATCAAGGTCTTAAAGGTTGCCCTGTAAGCTTATGTTCATAGCAGCCCTATCATCCTATCATGGAACATAGTTAAGATATGGAGACAACATTGTATATATCAACATAGGAACAGACAAAGAACCTGGGGATGGTGGTGGTGATAGAATGTACATGTGTGTGTGTGTGTTAAAGAATAATTTTTTTTTAGTGATCCTCTGAATTAAATCTCCTAAGCAATGGGATTACAAGTGTGGCTAGATACTTCCATTTTAAACAAGATATATGAAACTGGTAGACCTTATGATACACAAAATAAGCCAGTCATTGAGAGAATACTTGCATAACTCTATGCACATGAGATATTAAAAATAATCAGAATTATAATTGCACAAATTAGAAAAATGGGCTCCATGAGTTGGGATTAGGGAAAATGCATAGTTATTCAAAACATGCAAACTCAACCTATATTAAAACCTATATTAAAAAACGGATTTCTAGAGAGCTATTCAATGTAGTTCCAATATTAACAGTACATAGTCACAGACTTCAAAATTTAATTATAGACTAGAATTTATATGAATGTTATAGTACTCCAGAAGACACAAGCACATACACTCAAAGATACAAAGTTTGAGAATAATTTGATACAAGTGCTTCCTTAACTACAGGGATGGCAGTGTTAACCAATTTTTATATATTAAATATATAATTCTTACCCTCATTCTAATCCCTGAGAAGATATGAGGGGCAAGGGATCATGGGGGAGCAGATGAACCTAAGTGAAGGCTATATGAAAAAAGTCATACAGAAAACCACTATCCTATAATCCAATTAAAATGCATAAATTCACAAAGCAGAGTTAGAAGTGAGATACTCTTTGGAGTTGGGTAATGCTGTTGCTGACAGCTGTGGATTACTAAACGAGCATCCAAGTGCCAAGATACCTCCTAATAAGCTGTTGTTCAGGGTGGTTCTAGAAGTCCCCATAACAAAGTTGGCTTTTGCCACTCCTCTTAGCTGCCCATAAGAACTAGATTAAAACATACTCTTTCTAAAAACACCACATACCTTTGCGTGGTGTTATATATAGATATAGATATAGAAAAATCAAACTGGAAATGGACTGAAGGTTTCCTCTTTGCCAGCTAGCTTTTATAATACCATAGGTATTATGCAGGCTGTTAGGAGAAAAAAAAAGCATTAAACATCCCACACAGATGTAAAATCAATGAAAACAAACTGCAGGCAATATGAACTCGCTTAAATAATAGTGGTACAACTATTATAATGGTAACCAACTGTTCTCTTACTGGATCTGAAGCCTACCCTAACAAAGCAATCCATTCCTAGTGCTGTATCCTGAATAAAATATGGGTGTATTATTCATAATCAGCCACTATTGGGGTTCTTACTACTCATGTTTAGCTAAACTGGCAAAGCAACAAATTGCCTTATAAATATCTCCATTCATGCACATAGACAAATGCTTCAGAGAAGTCTCTTTGCAGTTAAAAGCTGTGATGCAAAGATGCAGGGTTTCATATGGTACTGTGAATAAGCACATAAAATGTCTCAGCTATGAATAAGACCTACATACCATCCTCTCTAAGGCTCGGGGAACACAGTGGAAAAAGAAGTAAGAAGAAACCAAGAGCTGGAAGATAGAGGGAAGATATGAGTTATCTTCTGACTATGACATACCTGGAGTAACTCACTGATGAACTCACAAGAATTCTGATGGCCTTCACTGGTGTGACACAGCATTGGTACTGTTACCAGTCAATTGTGGTGAAAGAGGAGATGATAGGGTTCAACCTTTATTTGATGAACTATTGGCTGCTGGTAGATTCTGGGAAAGTGAGGGTTGTAATCTTCAGTTTCTGAACCACTGGTAAACCTACAAGGTCTAATGTGGTGGTTCTGGGATGTTTAAGGAAGGTAACTGAGCAGCGAGAGAAATCAAATCAGGAGCAACATCCCTCCATGGTTTCTTCTTCAAGCTCTAGACTTGAATTTTTGTCTTATCATCCCTTGATGTTGGATTGCTACATGTACGAAAGCTAAACCCTTTCCTCATTCCAGGTAATTCTTGGTCATCTGTTGTATCACAGAAACAAAAAAGGAAACTAGAAAAATAGGTTACAAAATATGACTTTCATGGTACTAGAATGAGCATTTGAAGTGCTTAATAAATGAAAAATATATAAAAACAATAACAAACACACACACAATTTGAGAAAAAAAACATCAGGACTATTTTAGAAGTTAATTGATTTGGAGATTTAATAAACTAGTAAATGCATAACTAAAATTTGTCAATAGAAAAATCTGAAGGAATTATCCAGAAAGAGCCAAAGAGAGAAGACCAAATTCCAGAGAGTTAGGTTGTGTGGTACAATAGGACTAGAGAAATGGCTTTATAGTTAAGAGCACTGTTTGCTCTTCTAAGGACCTGAATTGGATTCCCAGAACCCGCTTGGAAGATAACAAGCATCTGTGACTCCAGTTCTGAGGAATCAGATGTCCTTTTCCGCCATATATGGACAATGCACGTACTCGGCACACAGACAGGCAAACAAGACACCTATCACAAAAAATAAAAATGAATAAATCACCTGGTGATGGTAGTACATGCTTTTAATCCCAGAATTTGTGAGGCAGAGGCAGACAGATCTCTGAGTCTGAGGCCAGCCTGGTTTACAGAACACGTTCGAGGACAGCCAGGGCACACAGAGAAACCATGTCTCAAAATAAATAAATAAATACATAAATAGATACATAAATAAATGAATGGAAAAATCTCCAAGACAAAAAACAGGAGGAATAGAGGGGAGGGAGAACAAAAGGAAGAAAATAAGGAAGGAAAGAAGGAAGGAAAGAAGGAAGGAAGGAAGGAAGGAAGGAAGGAAGGAAGGAAGGAAGGGGAAAAGAAGGAAGGAGAGTACGTGGTTTGTAAAAGAACTGACAATCATAACAATAATATCTGAAAATGCTTAAAATTGCTGAGAGACACCCGGACTTCAATGTGGTAAGTCTGATAAAGTACCCAGTAACATAATGAGAATTAAAGTCTTAGATAATAAGGAAAATATGTCATTGCCTTTAGCTATAAAGGACAGATAACATGCAGAATGGCAGTTAGGCTGATAAGAGTTTCTAAAATCAAAAAGAGTAGAATAACAGCATCATTGTGTTAAGCTTAGCCTTCCGTTCAAAAGTGTGTTCATAGCAAAAGACACTATTTGAAAATTAATTTTAACCATAATTTCAGACAGACTATATCTTTGGGAGTTTAGTGACAGCTGATGAGGGCCGTGGTAATGTCCTAATAGTTCTTCACCATGTACAAAAACTATTTGATAAAGAAATTCAATGTTACTGTTGTAGGGTGAGGGGGCCACTTGCTCTTCATGGCTGCCTGGCTAGCTTAACCCTGAAACAACTACACAGAAACTGTATTAATTAAAACGCTGCCTAGCCCATTAGCTCTAACTTCTTATTGGCTGACTCTTACATCTTGATTTTACCCATTTCTATTAATCTACATATCACCACGCCACGTGGCAGTGGCTTACCGGGGAAAGATTCTAACCAGTGTCCATCTTAGGCAGAGGATCCATGGCTTCTCTCTGACTCTGTTCTCTTCCTCCCAGCATTCAGTTCTGTCTTTTCTGCCTACCTAAGTTCTGCCCTATCATCTAGGCCAAGGCAGTTTCGTTATTCATTAACCAATGAAAGCAACACACAAACAGAAGGAACTCAACACACAAACAAAGGTAAATATGAATAAACAAGTAAGCAGAGGACTATATCCAAGAAAAGTGATCATATGGTTTTGAAAAGTATAAGAGACATAAGATGTCTACAAAACATAAAAATCAGTAGATAGAGTTTAACCATGAATAAATAAGAACCAAAACTAAGAGTTAAGGCTTGACCACTGACTCATAGATTTTTTAGATAAATTTATGTAGTATAATAAATTAACTTAGGCATGGATGATTATTTGCCTTCAAATATTAAATCAAACTGGAAGTTTAACAATATTAACTAATATGATGATGGACTATGCAATTTCCAATCCATTGTAGGGGAAAGCTGGAATTAGAAAATATATTGAATGGGATTCTTACCTCTTAAGCAATAAAAACAAATAGGTGTCCAGTAATCTCAATAAAATTGTTCACAAACTATGATTTTGAATGAAAATACTACTAATGACATTATTTGTCTCTTCCTACATCAACCAGTTTATTTAGTTTTTTCTAACTTACTGCACCCAGTATGTTGCTCAGTGACACTGAATAAAGGTGCATGTGGACAGCATCACATTACCAAACTGATGTTTGCAGAAATGGTTTCAGGGTTTCACAGAAGTAGACACTAACCTTTTGGAGATATCTTTTATTGAGATAGATAAGTTTTCTTTTCATAATTTAAAAATTATGCTTTTTAATTTTGCTGGTATATTATCTTTACTATGTTTAGCTGGTGGGTTATATCCTACCACAAAGAATAAAATATTAACTACCTGTAAATATCAAAATAAGACTGAAGTATTTGATTATCATAAAGTGAGCAATTTTCATATACCCATTATGACCCCATTTATAAAAGACAAAATAAAAGAGTCAAATAATACACTTCAAGATTAAGTTTATGCATCAAGAAACGTAAGGAAAGACAACAGGACTAAGCTCGAGGCTCATTAGGCAAGGTAGAACCTACTTGAACACATTTCCAGTTCTTTTTTGTTTTGTTTTGTTCTGTTTTATAATAATGTGTTAGGTAATAAAATAAATTAGGTAGTTACTAATACATATCCTTAAAAGATAGAGTTTCAACTTCTCTGGTAATAAAAACAGTGATTTAAAAATAAGGTAACTTTTCTTTGTCTAACTTTTATTAATACAATAACTTAAAATGATTAATAGTTAAAGTATATGCAAAACCTACTGCTCACCATGCACTGTACAAGGAAACATTTATTATCTCATTATTTGTAATATTTTTATAATATCTGTATTTTATCCTCTCAGGTTAAAAAAAAACTTATAAAAGGATTTCCACTATCTTTTCCTGATAGCAGAGGCCCAATTTCCACCTATGAGAGTTACTTCTACAGTAATCTATACCACACACACACACACACACACACACACACACCACATTCTTCACTAACAATCACATGTTGAGTCTTTTTCTCTCACACTTGTGTGCACTCACACATATAGCACAACTCCATTGTCCAATATTTTTTGTTACTTCAGTTAAATATTAATTTGAAATGCAGTAAGCCTCTTAACCCCAATAAAATGAGAATTAATGTTATTTTCTGATCCCTGGGACTTTCATGGATGTGAAAGGAAAGAACCAATGTCAGCAACATGCACTCTGACCTCTACATGTGTGTATGGTCACCTCTCTCTCTCACACACATAATACAGAGTGTCGATGTATCCTGACCTAACTACCTATCCAGTGGAAGCACAGAGTTTAGAGGTACAGAAACACTTTCATCAACAGCTCTTCTTAAAGCACGTTTCTAAAAAAGAGGGAAAACATTTGTGCAGGAAATACATTATCTTGTGTCAATATTAAAACTGAATAATAGAGGCTTTTCCTAAAAAATGTCTGCCCCAGAAGTATGTGCAGTGTGGCATTTGCACTTTTGGCTGCTCTAACTTTCTAAGTAAACAATCTTCTCAAAACTTAACAAAGTGTGAACCTTCTCACATGACTGTGTGAACTTTGTATTGTGTAGGATTTGCTTTGTATGGCATTAAAATACATACCATGCATAAAATTTAGCTCTAAGAAAATATCATGAATAATTTCTTCCATATGACATTTGAAAATTGTATCCCCTTATAGTAGTTTGTTGTAACAAACTATCCTCTGCACTAAAAAGAACACCAGTGGAAAGACACACAGTTTCTTCAGCCAGAACCCACTGCTCTGGTCCTAATTCCCTCTCAGATTCCACAGAGAGGGCAATATTCACTTTATTGTGACCTAAGTCTCTGCTATCCTGTAGGTCATCAAGTTAGGCAGATTTTGAATGGCTACTTTTGTTAGAGTGATTTCTGAATTATTTCCTTTTGATAACATGTTTTGAGCTTTAGTTACTCACTTCCCATGAAGTTGGGTCCTCACATTCCTTAGAATTCAGTAGCTCACTTCCCATGAAGTCATTGATTTTTATTTTTTACTGATGTTTCATCTAAAAAAACTTACATAAATTTCATGAAAATTTTGAGATTAGTGTAGATTAAATGAACGGAAAATTAATAGTCTTGCCTGAAAATATTATTTGTGTTCTCTGGAACTTATTTCATTCTTTCATGTTTGAACATGTGGGTAGTATAATAGTGTTTATTAAGTAATATACTATAAAACAGCTGTAATGTGGAAGTCCAATGGTACAAATTAGCAAATAGGAGTGAAATTTTAAATATGTGGCCTTGTTCTTGCTATTATATAAAATTTTTTGGAGTAGCAGAGTCTAAAAGACGTTGACAGCTCCCTTAGAACACGCTGACAGGTAGTTGTGAGGCACTTGATATGTGCTATGTGTGCTGGGAACTGAGCCCATATCTCTATAAACCCAGCAAGTTTCCCTAATCCCTGAGACATCTGTCTAGTGCCAATGATTTTTAGCAAATTTGTAGACTGGCAACATCACAAATAAAATCAAGTTTTAGGACATTTTCTTCACTAAAAATGATTATTGTTGATCAAAGATGGTCACCCCACCCCACTTCTACACGATCACCAAGCAACCATTATTTGCTGTTTATCTTTTTTCATTTTTTGCTTTTTCAGGGTTGCTACTCTAAAAAGGGAACACAGTGTATAATCTTTATTGGTTAGCTTGTTTCACCTATGTTCAAAGTTCTTTTGCAGTGCATTTACATTTTATAAGAATTTTATATTTCATTGAGTGGTTATTAAACTATATAAAAATGTTTGTTTTTTTTATCTATCTATCAGCTGATTGAACCTGAATGTGAGTTAGTTTACTTTCTCATTGCTGGGAAGGAGTCTGCTTGAAGGCTTTATTTCTGCTCACAGTTTGATGGTACAATTTATTATGGTGATAAAAATCATGGCAGAGAGAGCATGAGGCAGCTGGTTATTGTGTCTGCAGTCGGGAAACAGAGATGAATACTGGTGCTCAGAGCACTTCCGTTTTTATTTTCAGTCTGGAACTTCTGTGTTGGAAAAGTACTGCCCGTGTTCAGAGTGGGTCTTTACTCTCAGATTAGTAAAGAGATTGTCACGGACATGCTGATGTTTGTCTTCTAGGAACCTGTAGATCTGTCAAAGTTCCATTTGTTGTCAACTTGAGACCCAAACATACACCTTTCAATTTATATTCTTGTACCTGTTGATAACTTCAACTTGAGAAACTCAATTCATGGGAAAAGAAAGAGGTAGTTCTATGAGACACTTTCACTGCGGACTTCCTGGTATTCTGGCCTTGGCAGTCTTTGTGTCCCCTTCTTCTGCAGTGTTTCCTTAGGCATAGATGCAGAAGCTGTGATAGGATGTACCCACTGGGGCCAGTGTTTCTACATTCTGTTTATCTCTGTGTCGTGTCCAGATGTGATTTTTCTGTGGTATTTTCTATTTGCTGTAAAAAAAGAAGCTTCTGTGATGAAGGGTGAGGGATGTCCTTCTCTCTGGGTATAAGGATAAAATTCAGGATATAGTTAGAAATCATGCTGGTTTAGTAAAGTTACTGTCTTAAATTAACTTTGCTGTCAACTTGACTAAATCTATAATCAGCTAAAATCTAAGCCACTGGACACATCTGTAGGGACTATTTTTTACTGGATAATTTGGTGTGGGGACATCCATCTTAAATCTGGATTATCTCAGTCAGAAGATTTATTCTAAATCCATCCAATATCATCTGGTGGAAAATAAATTTTTCTACCTTGTACTCATTCCTTTGCTGGGAACCCCACCTTTTTAGCATCAATAGACTTGCTAAAACAGAAGGGGAAAAATCTCATGGGGTCTGTGGTGGTTTGAATAATAATGCCACCCAAAGGATCCTATATTTGAATGCCTAATCAACAAAAAGTAATACTATTCGAACGGATTGGAAAGCGGACCTTTGTTTGGGGAAGTTTGTCACTCTATGTGGCCTTCGAGGTTTTAAAAGCCTATGCCAAGCCCAATGTCTGCATCTGGTGGATCAAGATTTTAGCTACTGCCCCAGCACGTGCTCCCCATCATGATAGTATTGGACTAAACCTCTAAACCTGTAATCAAGCTCCAATTAAATGTTTTCTTTCATAAGAGTTGCCTTGATCATGGTGCTTCTTTTCACAGCAATAGAAAAGAACAGGATTCTTCCCTGACACAAAGAATTATATGCAACTAATGACTGCATGGATTTGCATTTCCCTGATTACTAAAGAGGTTGAACATGACCTTAAGTGTCTTTTGGCCATTCGAACTTTGTCTACTGAAAATTCTCTTTTCAGCTCAGTACTCCATTTTTAAATTGGGTTAATTAGAATTTTCATGTCCAGTCTCATGAGTTCTTTATATATTTTGGAGATCAGACCTTTGTCTGATGTGGGGTTGGTGAAGATCTTCTCCCATTCAGTAAGATACCTTTTTGTCTTAATGACAGTGCCTTTGCTTTACAGAAGCTTCTCGGTTTCAGTAGGTCCCATTGATTCACTGTTGCTCTTGATGTCTGTGCTACTGGGGTTATACATAGGAGGTAGTCTCCTGTGCTCATGTGTTGCGGTCTGCTTCCCAATTTCTCTTCTACCAGTTTCAATGTGGTCAGATTTATATTGAGGTCTTTAATTTATTTGGACTTGAGTTTTGTGCATGGTGATAGATTTGAGATACCATCTTTACATGTGTCAGAGTGGGTAAAATCAAAAGCACCAATGATAACCTATGTTCGAGAGGGTGTGGAACAATGGGAACTCTCATTCATTGCTGGTGGGAATGCAAAATTGTGCAACCACTTTGGAAATCAGTGTGGCGGTTTCTCAGGAAATTGGGAAATATCTACCTCAGGATCCAGCAATAGCACTCTTGGGAATATACCCAAGAGATGCCAAATCATACTACAAAAGCATTTGTTCAACTATGTTCATAGCAGCATTATTTGTAATTGCCAGATTCTGGAAACAACTTAGATGCCCCTCAATGGAAGAATGGATAAAGAAAGTGTGGAATATATACACATTAGAGTACTACTCAGTAGTAAAAAATAATGGCATTTTGAATTTTACATGCAAATGGATGGAAATAGAAAACTCTATCCTGAGTGAGATAACCCAGACCCAAAAAGATGAATATGAGTCTTCATCCAGAGACAGATGGAGATAGAGACAAAGTCCCTCATCAGAGCAAGGGAATGAGCCCCCAAGGTCCAATTGAAGAGCAGAAGGATGAAGAAGATGAGCAAGGAAGTCTGAACCTCGAGGGGTTGGTCCACCCACTGAGACAGTGTGCCTGTTCTAATGGGAGCTCACCAAATTCAGCTGGACTGGGACTGAATGAGCATGCGATCAAAGGGGACTCTCTGAATGCAGCTGAAAATGGGGGCTGACTGAGAAACCATTGATAAAGGCACTGGGACTTATTTCTACTCTATGTACTGGCTTTTTGGGACCCTAGTCTATTTGGATGCAAAGCTTCCTAGGCCTGGATGTGGAGGAGGGGCTTGGACTTCCCACAGGGCAGGGTTCCCTGCCCTCTCTTAAAGAGGGAGGAGGAGGGAGGAGGGGAGTGGGGGAGTGGGAAGGGAATGGGAGGAGGGGAGGAAGTGTATATTTTTGAATGGAAAAATAAATTAAAAAATGACTGCATGGAAAAGGAAAATTAGCCTCTTCCAGGGATGAACCCCTAAATTGCATCCAATACAGATGAGTCAGCCCTAAAACTGAATGTACACAAAAACTAAAAACAAACTCAGCAAGTTATTTTTACATTTATGTGCATGCTTGAGTGCACACAAACACAAGCGCGCACACACACACACACATACACAGAGCAATCACAGCAAAAGTTGCTACTAATATGAAAATGAGAGGTAGAAAATGTAAGCAGTAAGAGGGCAAGGCTTAGACGGCTGTAGGGAGGAAAGAGAAGGAAAAAATAAAAAAATATTTTAGTGATATTTCAGTTCAAAATATATTTTATAAAATAAGGAAAGAGCCAGAACTAAAAATAACACTGAAGGGATTTCCCTCTCCAAAGCACATGCCTAGGAAAATGTTTATCTAGATATAGCATAAAGAGGCTGCTTCAAGCATCCAGGAGTTTAGGATGATGTATCTCACTATGGCAGTAGAACCTGGCAGTCCATGTGTTATGAGACAGAGGAGGGTTGTGGTATGGTCCCTAAATACCAGTCAGGTGTAACTATGTATGGCAGAATCTGAGTCCTTACAAGAAGGCTATGAGAGGATGTAGGAAGAAATTTCTGTCCCACCAGCAGCTCCCAAATAAACATATTTATATTATATTTAACTGTGAATGTTTGGCTGATAGCTCTGGCTTGTTATTAACCAGTGCTTACAACATAAATTAACCCATTTCTATTCTTCTATGTGCTGTCCCAAGGCTTGTGACTCTTACTTCTCTGGCATGTCTTGCTTACTCTCTGTCTAGCAACTCCTATGACTCCACCCTGCTTCTTCCCAGCCTCCTCTGTGTCTGAGCGTCCCACCTATACATTCTGTCCTGCTACCAGTCAGCTTTTTATTAAACCATTCCGAGTGACAGGTCCTCACAGGGTACAAAATGATTATTCCAAAGCAAGAGGCCAGTGTATGAAGCTGATAAAGGGGAGCCAAAGTTGCTATGGAGACTCCAGAGCACTGGTGATGCCAGAATTATAAGACAACCAAGAGAAACTATAGGCCTGAGGCTTAATTGTCTCTAAAGAAAATCAAGTGGCAGAGCTGGTGACCAGCCTACCTATTCCTTTGAAGGCTGGGTGGTCTATGAGCGCCAGCTGGAGCTGGAGCTGGAGCTGGAGCTACAGCGTTTTCATTTACTCTACTTGATTACATATTGCTTGGCCATGAGCTTCCATTTCTAACCTGCCACTCTTCCCCATTGCAAAGGGGATGTTCAGTCAATTCATTTTACATTAATTAATATAAATATGCATTTTGCTTTGATTTTGAAAGCTCACACAGTGACAAGATTTCCTCAAGGTTCAAAAACTCTGTTTTTCATTTGTTTTATTTTCAACAGTGGTGGAACTGTTAGAAATTTAGGACATTTGATGTTGCAGTGAATGCATTTTGCATTCTGAAATGATCTTTGGGCCTATAAGGACAAGGATTTGAAGCTTTGCTTTAAAGATGGTATGTTTAGATGTCAAGTTGGCAAGTATTAGACTTATGGTGGTGGATATTGATTGTCAGCTTGACAGGATCTAGAATCACCTACGAGACAAATGACTGGACACGTCTGGAAAAGAATTTCCATACTATATTCATTGTAGTGAGAAAGCCATTATAAATATGTGTCTCATCGTTTCATTGGCCAAAGGAAATCGGGGCCAAGTTTCATTACTCTGGTTTTCCTACTGCAAACATTTGTAAGCAGATTTCTCATGCTCCCATGCCCATCGTTTACCTGCCATGTGGACTTCAACCTTTCAACAACCAGAACAAATCCTCCCTCCCTCCCTCCTTCCATTTTTTCCTTCTTCCTTCCCTCTCTCCCCCTTTCTCTCACTTCTTTCCTGCTGTCTTGGTATTGCTCTTATGTGTCAGACACAAAGTTAAAGGTATCTCCTAGAAGAAAAACTTTAACTGCGTAAGATAAGGGTCTATTCAGCCATTATCACATTACTTTATTAAAATATATGTATATATATATACATATATTAAAATACATGTGTATAATTTTTTAAAAAAACAATTTATTTGACATTTTGATTTCTTGACCTTCTGGAATATAGGCTTCTGGAGAGAATTAAGTTTACTTTTTTTTTCTTATATAGTCTTTCTTCCAAGGGAATTAAAAATGAATGTTGAAGGAAAATAAAAAATGACCATTTTTTTTCCTTTTAGCTATGAGAATGAATGATGGCATGTTGGTTAATCCCTAAGTGTATCAGCCTAGGGCAGGATGAATGTTACTTAGAATATAATTTTATACTGCCCTTATCAGTTTTCTTGGAAATACAAATTCTAGTGGTTAGCTAATCTTCCATCACCATAAATCACCGCCATTAACCTCTCAGATTTACTGAAAAAAGAGCCTTTTTTACCAAGAAAAAGAAATACCTCTAGCCAGTCGGTCCAATGACTTGGCATCATTTTGTGCTTTTTCTTTTTTTCAATGGCTTAATGCACATTTAAATGCATTCCAGTCATTGGATACATAAAGTTTAGAAGAGAAAGTAGAAAATGGAAGACAAGTTACATTAGATGTTGTTTGGCTTCTCTGTGCTAGACATTTAGAGCTATAATTTTAATTTTAGTTGAAATACTATGGAAGGCAAAGATACCTAAAAATCAGAAGTGTTGAAAATTGAATATAATTATGCCTTATCAATAATAATACAGAGAGACAATTTTTACTTATGGGAGGTTCATTAATACTAACAACGCTATGAAGGATATTGTGAGTATTCAGGTATCTGTACTGGCCAGCCCTTGGGGTTCTGACAGGCTATATCTTCAGCTATAGTCAGAGAGAGCAACACCTGTGAACATTCACTATGTTCACTTTTAAAAGGTGGGCCTTGCCTACCTTGCATCTCTCTCTTTATTTCTGTTTCTGTCTGTTCCTTTCTCTCTCTCTGCTTCTCTGACTGTCTCTCTGTCTCTCCTCCCTCTCTCCCTCTCCACACTCTTTCTCTGCCTTTCTCTTCTTTTCTGCTACTCCTGACCCCAAGTCTGGTCTCCACTCTCCCCTACTAATCCATTCCCTTTCACCCAAGGGAAAAAAACCCTCCACTTGAGTTCTCTTGCATGGTATCTTTCTCTCGCGGGCCACCTTTTAACAATTAAAACAGCCATCCTATAGAGTAACTCATTTAAATCAATAACTATAAGTTTATGAAACCATTATCACCTTGATTTTACATATAAAAAGCCTAAGGCATAAAAAAGCACTAAACTTTCTACAGGGATGAACATCAATGACTATGTGAAAAGATCTAAATCAGGATCCGTGGATCAAATTTGTTCATTAGCCTTAGCACAAAAGAAGACATGCAATGAGACATCGTCATTCAACCGTTTACACACTGCCATCTTCTACCACTGTCAAGAGGTTGCAACCTAGGATATCCAGCATTGCTTATTTATTATGCCTAAAACAATTTTAAATATTTTATTTATTTGCATCTGATGTTGTGTGCACACACATGCATGCATGTGTACACTCACTTGGTTTTACATAATGATCAGTCTTGATTTTTCCACCTAACACCATATAGAATAACTTGAGAACCCCGGTGTGGAATTGTCTAGATGAATTTGACCTAAAGGCATGATTGCTAGGAATTTTCTTCATTTGAGTTATTTGAGATAGAAAGATCCAGCCTGAATATGGACTTGCAACATTTCATGGGCTAGGTGGTAGCTTAATTACATAAGGAAAACCAACTGAGAACTGGTTTTCAAAATTTTAAACCAACACCTATTAATTCACTATTCTCTGCTTTTGATTGTGGATGAAATCTACTTGCTTCAAGTTCCTGTTGTTTCAGTGGATAGACCATAATTTGGGATTGTGAGTCAAATAAACTTTTTCTCCTTGAGTTGCTTATTATGATATATTTTCAGAGTAGCAGGAAGAGAAATTAAGACAATATATGTGTGAAGGCCAGAGAATGACTTAAAATATATTTCCTTAGTTTTTCTCCATTTTTATGATAGGATCTGTGAGTGAACATGAAGCTCATGGATTGTGCTTTACTGACTGGCCAATAAACTTAAAGCTTGCAACTGTCTCCAACACCATTATCCACTCTAAAGCTCAAATTTCAGAAGCATGCTGCCCCAAACACTTTTACTCGTGAGTTCTGGGGCTCTGGACTCGATTTTCATGCGTGCATTGCCTGCGCTTTATCAGCACAGCTATATTCTTACATCTGATCTAAAATTTCACTGCTCTTGTTCATATTAAAAATCAGGTGTTATGATATTTAACATGTTTCAGAATCCGTTTATTTAAGATGACTCAAAGCCTGTGCTAAATTGTAATAGCAGCAGTTTAGATGGCGTGGGAAGAAAGAAACAGTAATGGGACCAGTCTGACCAGCCACTACCCTGAAATGTTGTGTAATATTATCATCACATTTCTGATAGTTCAGGTGGAAGATTAAAATAATCCAGAAACTTGGAACATAGTTGTAAACAGTTGTCTCAGATCTAGGAGCTTGGGTTTCAAAATGCTAATAATACTCAGTCTTCTGCTTAATCAAATAAATTACTTCCTCTTTTTAAGATTTTTTTCTAATAACTCCATAACTTCAGCTTCATCCAATAGTATAGATTACATTCAGAAATTTTAGTTCTCAATATTTTTAAACACACTCTATCGAGTATTGCAGATATTTTCTATAAAACTCAATATAATAAATAAATCTCTCCAAATTAATTATTTATAGGAAATCAGTGATATCCTCAAAAGTCCAGTAAAATATAAAGTAGTTTTTAGTTTGTGTTCCTCTCTTCTGAGGAATTTCAACTATTTGTCAAAAAGCAAGTGCCTTGGAACAAAGTCCTTTCAAAGGTAATTCAGAACACCAAGCTTCTACACCCTAACTAGCTATTTTACTTCTGAAAAACATGCATGTATCTGAGCTAATGTTTGTGAATTATAAATTTAAAAGGTCTACTGTACTTAGAAACTGTAAGTTTCTGACCCAGAATGTTAGGTTACTAACTTGTCCGAGTTCGTGCTGCAACAGATGCTCTTCCACTTCACTGAGTAATGTGTAATCCTATGTAATGCTAACACTAAAATGAAAATCAATTGTTATCACCTTTCAAGGCTGAAGAGGTACACACTCTGCACCTTAGCAAGTCATCACCTAGGCAAACGCTTCGAGATATGAATCAGGAGGTTTGCACAACAATGCTTATAACCAAAGCATGTTTTATTTATTTATTTATTTATTTATTTATTTATTTATTTATTTATTTATTTATCTATCTATCTATTTATTTATTTATTTATTTATTTATTTATTTATTTATTTATTTAAGATTTCTGTCTCTTCCCCGCCACAGTCTCCCATTTCCCTCCCCCTCCCGCAATCAAGTCCCCCTCCCTCGTCAGCCCAAAGAGCAATCAGGGTTCCCTGACCTGTGGGAAGTCCAAGGACCACCCACCTCCATCCAGGTCTACTAAAGTGAGCATCCAAACTGCCTAGGCTCCCACAAAGTCAGTACGTGCAGAAGGTCCAAATCAGGAGCAGAAGGAGAGAGAGCAGGAGCAAGGAACTCAGGACCGCGAGGGGTGCACCCACACACTGAGACAATGGGGATGTTCTATCGGGAACTCACCAAGGCCAGCTGGCCTGGGTCTGAAAAAGCCTGGGATAAAACCGGACCAGCTGAACATAGGGAACAATGAGGAGTACTGAGAACTCAAGAACAATGGCAATGGGTTTTTGATCCCACTCCACAGCATGTTTTGACGGTAAACTAAAAATAATCTAATTTTCCAGAAAAGAGCAGAATACATTAGAAGTCATTACAAATAAACTACCTAAAATCATAACACTAAAAATCTTCTTGGACTTTTATTCTATATCTAATGAGATAGAAATGTGAATAACTGCTATTTATAGCATACATATGTAATAAACTGTAATCAATACTGAAGAATTCTTTACTAGAAAGTTAAGAATGCTTAACTAAAAAAAAAAAAAACTGACATGGAGTGGAGAAAAGTTAATGTGATTGTTAATCTTTAGAGAACCCCAGACTTCTACTCCTAGAGCTCAATGTGAGGCTGCAAAGCTGGCTTCCAATCATCTTCCACACTGTACTCCACTATACTCCACTCTGTTATACTTCACATCATGTGCCACACACATGTTTTCCTCCACAGTGATGTGTGAGCAATTTTAAAACATTTAAAAATTAATACTCCTGAAATTATCCCACATTGTCATCATTTCTATCGAGCACGTAAGTCTTCTGAAAGCCTGTTATGACTATCTTCAGCCTTATCCCCAGTTCCGCTTTGCTCAGCAGCAGGAGGACACACACACATGGCTCCTTATTTTCGTCATTAGCCTTGGTGGTGATCAGAAGGACTTTAGAATCTCTTCACCACTGCTTCCCAGTGTTTCTAAAGCAATCTTCATAGCTCTTAATCACCCTGGCTCGGTTAACTACAGTGCTTATCTGCTAGTGGCAGCAATCACAACTGAGAATATTGCTATTCCTGCCTAAACAGTTCAACAAGAGGATGCTCCCGTGGCCTGCTGTGCTATCTTCCAATCACTGAGTTTCTTTTCAGTTTTCATGCTTAAAAAATTGATTATGAGTCTAAAAGTGATTTTATGTTTGATACATAACTTTTTTCCCCGTTAATTCAGGAATGGAAAGAAGTTGGAGCTTTGAAACAAAGTCTTCCTTAGGAATGGAGCTGGGAGACCACTTGTCTTATACAAGTTTTACTCCTTGCAACGACACAGATAATTATCAACACCTCTTCAGATCCCCCAGAGCACATGTAACCATAGGAGGCAAGCAACAGGAACGTGAAAGCTGTAATTGATTATTGGTTCCAGAAAAACTTACAGATGAGAACCTTGTCTCTCAGATTCTCTGTCACACTTACATCTTGCAAAAATTAAGGTTGTTAATGGCTGTGCAAATCTTTCTCTTTTACAGAGGTGGGAAGCCACCATCAGCAACACCTTTATTAACAATGGCCAAACAATAAGACATACCAGAAATGGCAAGGAATGTGTAACCAAAGCAAATCATGAATTAATTAAATTATCAGATTATTTAAAAAATAAAACTTATTTGTAATAAATTTTTTGAGTAGGAATTTTTCATTAAAAAATATTAACTACTAGGATTGGGCACAAACAAGCAACTGGGAAGAATCCAAAGCAATGTGATATAAGAGTCCCCTACCTCAGAGAAAAATGGGCCTGGACAGAGAGCTTAGAATCCGGCAACAGCAAGGAAAGAAAGGTCATGAAAAGGGTTGTTTTTAGAAAAGACCCAAAAGTATGACAATCTGAATACCGACTTTACTGATTAGTTCCTAACACCTACTGATTCAAATCTGAAAAAAAAAAGGCAAAGTAAAACTCTTCTGAAGGCCTGGAGTTGGTTCAGGTGTGCAAGGTGCTGGCTGCCAAGCCTGACCACCTGAATTTGATCATGGAACTCATGTAACAAAAGGACTGGATGACTTCCTCAGATGTCATGTGACCTTCACTCTCTCTCTGTGGTGCACACACACACACACACACACACACACACACACACACACACACACACTATAATATAATGATTTTATGGTATTCGGTACCAAAATTTGTCTAAATTTGTCCAAAGTCATCAAGGCCCACCATTGCTGTTTTATATGTGGATTAAATTTGGTTCTTCCATGTGTAAAGAGTATGGTTTTCAGGAGACGCCGTGGTGTGGAAAATCAGTAATAGATGGGGCCAAGTAGTCAATTTATAAGCCACTTGAGAATATGCCTTTGAAGACAATTGAGTATCACTTTTTTCAGTAGTTCTTAAAACAGTATTGATATAAAACTACCCTGCTTGACTCACCAAGCCTCTGTCTCTCTGCTTTTGCTGTGTGTTTCTTCCTCACTCTTGTGCTGTCCTCGTGTGTCACTGTCTTCTAGAAAGCATCTGCCACAGGTTAAACCTATAGTGCCACTCAGCCCTGAACAATGGAACTATGCAGCTTTAAATTCTATTTGAGTTCCTTCAGATAGCAACTCAGCAGTGGCGGCATGATCAAATTCATTGGGAAGCTAGAATCCAAAATAAATTGTGGAATGTACATGAAAATCATGCTAAAATATGGAAGCACACTAGGTATGCTTGTGATCATTTATCAGATTACAAGAATTCAACAAAAGGTGTAAGAAAGTAGAACTAACTTCAGTATTCATTTTCTACTCTCTAACCAAGGAAGAATGACAATACTTTAGTTGAGTGGGAAATCCTGTGTGCTGTCTAAAAAAAAAATGCTCACAAATTAAATTTGAAAAGAATTTAACAATTTCATGAATGATGTGATGCTGTCCAAGAGGATTTCTCAAATAGTAAAAAAGAAAAGTTCATCAGAGCTAACAGAATATTTGTAAATAATCAACATTTTTCTCACTATCTAGATGGTGAGTGGGGTGCAAACAATGTGAGAAGCTAAGAAATTTGAAGAAAAATATCTCAATGAAATTATGAATTCGGAAGAGCCGCCTCTATATGAGAAAAAAAAACAAGTTTCCAATTTTTGTATCTTTAATTTCCTGACAATTTTTTTTGAATAAAGTAACATAAAATAGGAAGAAAAAATACCCTAGAATCATGACCTTTCTTTAGAATTACAGCATTTCCCAAGAGTTAAAATTCCTTTCATTTACCAAAACCACACAAAGACTCAACCAGGAAAGAGAATTACAGGCCGATCTCACTCATGAATATCGACGCAAAAATCCTCAACAAAATACTGGCAAACCGAATCCAAGAACACATCCGAAAAATTATCCATTATGATCAAGTAGGCTTCATTCCTGAGATGCAGGGCTGGTTCAACATACGAAAATCTATCAATGTAATCCATCATATAAATAAACTGAAAGAAAAAAACCATATGATCATTTCATTAGATGCTGAAAAAGCATTTGACAAAATTCAACATCCATTTATGTTAAAAGTCTTGGAGAGATTAGGGATACAAGGGTCATACCTAAATATAATAAAAGCTATATACAGCAAGCCGACAGCTAACATCAAATTAAATGGAGAGAAACTCAAAGCCATCCCGCTTAACTCAGGAACACGACAAGGCTGCCCACTTTCGCCATACCTCTTCAATATAGTGCTGGAAGTTCTAGCAATAGCAATAAGACAGCATAATGGGATCAAGGGGATTCGAATTGGAAATGAAGAAGTTAAACTTTCGTTATTCGCAGATGATATGATAGTGTACATAAGCGACCCCCAAAATTCCACCAAAGAACTTTTACAGCTGATAAACAGCTTTAGTAATGTGGCAGGATACAAGATCAACTCCAAAAAATCAGTCGCCCTCCTATACTCAAAGGATATGGAAGCAGAGAGGGAAATCAGAGAAGCTTCTCCATTCACGATAGCCACAAACAGCATAAAATATCTTGGGGTAAATCTAACCAAGGAAGTGAAAGATCTATTTGACAAGAACTTTAAGGCATTGAAGAAAGAAATTGAAGAGGATACCAAAAAATGGATGGACATCCCTTGCTCTTGGATTGGGAGGATCAACATAGTAAAAATGGCAATTCTACCAAAGGCAATTTATAGATTCAATGCAATCCCCATCAAGATCCCATCAAAATTCTTCACAGATCTGGAGAGGACAATAATCAACTTTATATGGAAAAACAAAAAACCCAGGATAGCCAAAACAATCCTATACAATAAAGGATCTTCTGGAGGCATTATCATCCCTGACTTCAAACTCTATTACAGAGCTACAGTAATGAAAACAGGGTGGTACTGGCATAAAAACAGAGAAGTCGACCAATGGAATCGTATAGAAGACCCGGACTTTATCCCACAAACCTATGAACACCTCATTTTCGATAAAGGAGCTAAAAGTTTACATTGGAAGAAAGAAAGCATCTTCAACAAATGGTGCTGGCACAACTGGATGTCAACCTGTAGAAGAATGAAAATAGACCCATATCTATCACCGTGCACAAAACTCAAGTCCAAATGGATTAAAGACCTCAATATCAGCCCGAAAACACTGAACCTGATAGAAGAGAAAGTGGGCAATACCCTACAACAGATGGGCACAGGCGATCGCTTCTTAGGTATAACCCCAGAAGCACAGACATTAAGGGCAACATTGAATAAATGGGACCTACTAAAACTGAGAAGCTTCTGTATAGCAAAGGACACTGTCACTAAGACACAAAGGCAACCTACTGACTGGGAGAAGATCTTCACCAACCCCGCAACAGACAAAGGTCTGATCTCCAAAATATATAGAGAACTCAAGAAACTAGACTTTAAAATGCTAATTAACCCAATTAAAAAATGGGGCGCTGAACTGAACAGAGAATTCTCAACAGAAGAAGTTCAAATGACCAAAAGACACTTAAGGTCATGCTCAACCTCCTTAGCGATCAGGGAAATGCAAATCAAAACAACTTTGAGATATCATCTTACACCTGTAAGATTGGCTAAAGTCAAAAACACCAAGGATAGCCTTTGCTGGAGAGGCTGTGGAGGAAGGGGTACCTTCATCCATTGCTGGTGGGAATGCAATCTTGTGCAACCACTGTGGAAGTCAGTGTTTCGGTTTCTCCGGAAATTCGGGATCAACCTACCCCTGGACCCAGCAATACCACTCTTGGGAATTTACCCAAGAGATGCTCTATCACATGTCAAAAGCATTTGTTCAACTATGTTCATAGCAGTATTATTTGTAATAGCCAGAACCTGGAAACAACCTAGATGCCCTTCAATGGAAGAATGGATGAAGAAAGTATGGAATATATACACACTAGAGTACTACGCTGCGGTAAAAAACAATGACTTCTCGAATTTTGCATGCAAATGGATGGAAATAGAAAACACTATCCTGAGTGAGGTATCCCAGGCCCAAAAAGACGAACATGGGATGTACTCACTCATAATTGGTTTCTAGTCATAAATAGGGTTCACGGAGTCTACAATAGGCGAATCTAAAGAAGCTAAGTAAGAAGGTGAACCCAAGGAAAAACATATAGTTATCCTCTTGGATAAGGGAAGTAGACAAAATTGCCGGGGGGAAAAGTGGGATCTTGGGGGTGGGGTGGGATGGGGGTTAGGGGAGATGGGGAGAGAAAAGGTAGAAGGGAAGGAGGGTGGACTTGGGGAAACAGGAGGATCGGGATAAACGAAGGTTGGATAGGGGAGCACGGAACCACAATTCTTAGTTAAGGGACCCACTTTAGGGTGGGCAGGAGACTTGACCCTAGAGGGGCTCCCAGGTGCCCAAGCTGAGGTCCCCAGTTAGTTCCCTGGGCAGCTGAGGATAGGGAACCTGAAATGACCCTACCCTAGAGCAATACTGACGAATATATTGCATACCATCCTAGAACTTGCATCTGGCGATGGATGGAGATAGAGACAGAGACCCACACTGGAGCACTGGACTGAGCTCCCAAGGTCCCAATGAGGAGCAGAAGGAGTGAGAACATGAGCAAAGATGTCGGGACCACGAGGAGTGCACCCACCCACTGAGACAGTGGAGATGATCTACTGCGAGCTCACCAAGGCCAGCTGGACTGTTACCAGAAAAAGCATGGGATAAAACTGGACTCTCGGAACATGGCGAACAATGAGGGCTGATGAGACGCCAAGGACAATGGCACGCGGTTTTGATCCTATGCAATGTGCTGGCTTGGTGGGAGCCTAGCCAGTCTGGATGTTCACCTTCCTAGATATGGATGGAGGGGGGAGGACCTAGGACGTACCACAGGGCAGGGAACCCTGACAGCTCTCTGGACTGGAAAGGGAGGGGGAGAGGAGTGGGGGGAAGGGGAGAGGGGTGGGAGGAGGGGGAGAAGAGTGGGAGGAGGGGGAGAAGAGTGGGAGGAGGGGGAGGGAAATGGGAGGCTGGTGGGAGGAGGTGGAAATTTGTTTTTTTTTTCTTTTCTTTATCCTCCTTTTATATAAAAATAAATAAATAAATAAAAAAAAATTCCTTTCATCAAAGTGAATTACATTGCAATTTGTATCTTGCAGTAATAAAAGCAATCTAACCAACATTTAATGATTAAAAAACAATTTTTAAATAGAAATAACCAACAGAATGTTGTTTTAGTAAACATATTCTTTTTCAAATTTATTGGGTTTTGCCATGTTGAAGAAGGTATTCTGTGGTAGGAGCCACTTGTTCATTGCCAGCTACCCAGACCATGAAATAATCACTCAGAAACTATATTATTTGCAATACTGTTTGGCCAACAGCTTAAGGGTATTAGCTCTTATATCTTAAATTAACCATTATTTCATATTTTACCACAAGGCTGTGGCCTACCAGCAAGGATCCAATGCATCTGCCTCGGGCACTGGCTACCTGGCTTCTCTTTGACTCCACCTTCTTCTCTCAGCATTCAGTTTAATTTTCCCGTCTAGCTCTATTCTATCCTATCACAGGCCAAAGCATTTTTTTATTCATTTACCAATAAAAACAACGAATATACAGAAGTATTTCTCACAGCATTTTCCATTTTCTATTCTAATTAAAAGGAAGGTTTTTTTTCTTTTTTTTTATTGATAAAAGGAGAATAAAAAAAAAAAACGAGTTTCCACCCCCTCCCAGCCTCCCATTTCCCTCCCCCTCCTCCCACTCTTCTCCCCCTCTTCTCCCGCTCCCCCCACTCCTCTCCCCCTCCCTCTCCAGTCCAAAGAGCAGTCAGGGTTCCCTGCCCTGTGGGTTTTAACTTTAACAGAGTAAAATTACATATAACCAAATAGTTATCAAGCAAGAATTTTACTTACAATATTTATATCTACTTTATCCATTATCATAGCTAAGGAAAACTATAACTATTGTTCACTTATGATAAGTGATTTAATTTAATATGTTGCTGGTATGGTGCTTAATAAGCTATGAATATATAAATGAAGTGTAAGCTTTGGTATCTTCGAAGTATTCTTTTTAGGAAACTTCTTATAAAGTTTCATTTTTTACTTAAAGTAAACAGGTTTAGTAAAATAAAAAAATGGCAAAATAATACAGACCAAGCCTCATTTAATTGAATATACTTATATCTTTTGTTTAAAAAAATCTTAAATCAATTTAAGACATGTTATAATTACACAGCCATGCTGCAATAATTTTTAATATTTTATTTTATGTATATAGGTGTTTTGCCTGCATGTATGTCCCGGCCTGATGTGCCTTCCTGGTGCCCAAAGAGTTCCTGTAACTGGAATCATGAATGTTTATTATTTATCATCCCAACCCCTTTATACTTTTCTGTACATACAAGTTGAAAAACAAAGGAACATTTTGCCCTCAATTCATTAGTGTTTTAACACAGAGTCTTGGTAGTTAACAGGATAAAATGTATATTTGTGCATCTTTGTAATCTCTCATCAAAACTATTCCTTATTTCATTAACGTTTGTGCTACCTGAGATCCCTTTCTGAAATTTAAACTTTCGTTGTTGGATTAACTGACTCACTCTTCTGTTATATTTGAAGGAACTCTATCAAGCCCAGGTCTGGCAAACATGGTGTTGGCAGGCCTTGCCTTTTCCCTCCATTCCCTATGCTTTATTAAAAACTGTTAGATTACATTCCTAAAACTAGCCGCCAAGATCTATTCCCTTCTTTGGTCACTTCCTTCTCCTGAGGTTGACTACCAAGATCCAGCTACCAAAGTATTAAAGTCCACCAAACAAAAGGCTCTTTTGACTCACCTAATTAACACACCCAATTAAAATTAAACACCTAATGCTAACATGGGGGTATTCCTTTTACTTTCATAAACCGCAATTTGCCTATGAGACATAACTCTTTTTACTCAGAGTCAGAGAATGGTAAGAACCATAAACCAGGCAATAATCTTAGAAGGCCAGCCTCTAAGAACCTTATTTTTTACATCTAAGCCCTCCTTCCTTTACACACCACAGTTCACAAAATATAACTATCTGCTGAGGAACAATCATTAAAATTAGGAACCTGTGTGAGACATTTCACACTGCTTTCTAATATGATTTAAAATTTTTTGAAAACTACTTTTTCAACTTATGTGAAAAAAAATCGTTGCAAATTTTGATGAGGATTACATTCATCTGGCAGTGAAACATACATGCTCAGATATGTAACAATGGGGTCTGTGAAATACTGGTAAAGAAGGTCACAGATTTCACTGGAAAATATTTTACTTCACTTGTGATATTTGTTTCTAAATATTCTTCTTCTAGTGGCAAAATGAATTGGATACATTTCTTGATTTCTTTCTAAATAAATTCATAATTTGTGCAGAGAAAGATGAAAATGGCGGGGTAAAAAGATCTTATGAAAAAATGCATGAATGTGTATGACCAACACATGGTGATTACATCCATAGAAATTTAGCAGTGAATACCACTGACGTATACAGTAAATATCTTTTAAAATTTGAAAAATAATAAATTTAAACTGATGATGAAGCTCAGCAGTAGCTTTCTTTGCATAATATAAATAGTAAAATTAAAAATTACTTAAGGATGTTCAATGTCCTTAGCTATCAAGGAAATGTAAATCAAAACTATTTTGAGATTTCATATTGCACCTACCTGAGTGGTTAATATCAATCATACAAGTGACAGCTCATGCTAGTAAGGATGCGTAATAAAGATATAGGCACTAGAGAAATAAATGTAGTGCTTCTCTGGAAAATAGGAATTCATCTACCTTAAAATCCAGCTATGCCACTCTTGGGCACATAGGCAAAGGTTTTCTTACCATACCACAGTGACTCTTGTTCAATTGTATTCATTGTTGCTCTATTCATAATAACCTGAAATCAGAAATATTTTGGATGTCCCTCAACAGAAGAATGTATAAAAAAAAAGATGGTACATTTACACAATGGTGTATTATACAGCCCTTAAGAAAATGCCATCAAAAAATTTGCAGGCATATGGATGTATCTAGAAAAAAAATCATCTTGAGTGAGGTATCCCAGACAAACAAATATAATATGTATTCATATATATGGTAATATTATCTATCAAGGCAATGATAACCATAGAATCACAGAAGGGGATATACAGTAAGGAACTAGACTGTGGTTCTCAACTTGTGAGTTGTGACCACTTTGGAGGTCAAATGCTGCTTTCATCAGGGTGGCATATCAAATATTCTACATATCAGATATTTACATTACTATTCATAACAGTAGCAAAATAATAGTAAGGACTCAGAAATGGTTCTCAACTTGTAGGTTGTGACCACTTTGGAGATCAAATGATGGTTTTATCAGGGTTGCATATCAAATATTCTGCATATTATATGTTTACATCACTATTCAAAACAGAAGCAAAATTATAGTTAAGAATTACCAATGACAATTGCCAAATATTTGGGGAGATAGAGTCCCAATTAGCTATCTCCTGTTGAAAGCGTAAGTCACAAATGATCCCACACATAGAATGGTTATTTATTTAAGGGGGAAAAACTTACAGATCACCTTCCCAAACAACAGCCCTCTGCGCAATCAGGAAAGGAGCCTAGGAGCCAGAAGCCAGAAAGCGAGCTGAGGGCAGTTGCTGCTTTTTTAAAGAGAGAGGCCACGCCCCAATGGGCTGGTATCTCAGCAGCTATTGGCTGAAAGAGTGGAAGGAGCTCCCGCAACACCTTCCCCTTTTGTTTAAGTAAGAGAGTTCTAAACCAACTACGAAATTATATACAATAAGTACAAATATCATATTCTAACTAGTTTAAGTCTTGTATAATAAATAACTTGGCCAAGTCATGAGAGGAAAGTAACTACATTTATATAGTCTTCAACCCCATCGAAGATCTGAGAAGGGAAATAATGTTACCTGAGTAATTAGGAAGTGCAATCAAACAACTTCTAAAACATGCAACAAATCACAGAGACAACTAGCTACCTGGGCAATCACCCAAAGTCACATTTGCAGCGCTGAAGCAACCAACTTTGGCTAAAGCCTAACGTAACTGACATACCATTTTCAAAGGCAAGAAACTATTCAAAACTATCTTGCCCTGTCTTGGCAGGATATTACAGTTCTGTTTTATCCATTTACGGATACTCTGTATCTCTGTCAGTGGTTGAGGTATGGGCATTTCTTTGCCCAAAGGCCAGTTCTGCCAAGAAGAAAGGCTCCAGGTGGAGTGTCTTTGGTACTCAACATTCTTTCGGGAATAGATCAGTGTTGCCAGGAGCAATTGTGTCTCACTACCACAGAACTCTGAGTTAGATTAAAGGCCATTTTCTACAGCTCTTTGAAGAGGTTGAAGATTATCTATCTATACTGAATATAATCTCTATGTATCTAAAGAACCTGAGTAATCTAATTATAAATGACAAACATAGATGACTATTGATCTATATAATTCTCAATACCTATCTAACTTAAAGACTAAGACAATAAACAACTGTGTAATAAATTAGGACAATGACCTCCAAATGTAAAGAATGTACAAGTATACATTGAAATATGGTAAATATATATATATATCAATACATAAACAATATATAAGTAGCTAGTCTGTGATCTTTAAAACAAATGAAGTGAGAAGTTGAGTCAAGCTTAAAGGGAATGAAGCAGTCATGATTAATGCATTTCTGTGTCCATGTGCTTCAGACAAGTTGCAAAGAATTAAAAACTCAAAAATTGGGTGTTAATAATATTTTATGTTGCACACAAATTACACATTAACTTTATTTTTCTGGAACTTTGTATAAAAATTACAACATTTTTTTATATTTTTATTAAAATATCATGTCTCTCTATATGAGTGTGTGTATATGTGTGTGTGTAGCTACAATTAAAGAGGCTATGGATTTTGAGAGAACAAGGGGGTGTTTACATGGGAGTGAATGGAAGAATGAAAGGGAAGGGAAAATGGTGTATTTAATTTCAAAAATAGAAACACTAAATAATAAAAATAGCTAAAACCTTAAGGTAGTAACAAAAATGTCATCTTCCAATTTAAATGTAATTACTTTGTAAGAAATAAAATACTTTTCATTGGTGCCTGTTTTTTGACTGTAGTAGATCTACTTAAGAAATTGTGTCCATCCTTTTTCTAATATAATACACTTGTGTTTCATTAATTTTGGAAAATTTTCTTGAACCTTTCTTAGACTTGTTTGTTTTATTATTTTGTGAGTATGAATGTTTGCCTTCATGTATGTATGAGAAGTACACATGTGCTTGGTATCCATGAAAAAGTAAGCAGGACCATTGGATCTCTTAGAACTATAACTAAAGACTGTTGTGAGCGACCACGTGGTGCTTAAACCTCGGTCTTTGTAAGAGTAATAAGTGCTCTTAAAAGCATATCCAACTCTCCAGCCCTGGAAAATTTTTTTAAAAGAGGACTTCTTTTATGTTCTTTCTTTAGAGTGCCTCTGGATCTCTCATTTCTGAATTTTAATTCTCTTGCAGTCAGTCTAGTAAAATTTTGATAGGTCTCTGTTTTCATATAAGTTATTTTAGGGATTTCTTTTGTTTCTTGAAACACTCAGAATTCTACATTCTTTATTATTTTAAAAAATTGTATATATGATCAGGCTGGAGTTTCTATTAGCTCACTATTGATGGTTTCTTACATCTTACTAAAGAAAGAGTTCTGTGGGCACCAGGGATGCAAAACACTCATACGCATAAAGTAATAAAATAAATAAATCTAAAATATTTAAGAGAATGCCCTAGATTTGACGAAGAGAGACATATTATACCTGAAAATGCACTATCGATAATCACAAGTGGCTCTGGACAGAATTCTGCCAATATTGCTGGCAAGCTCTGAATTAGTCGCCTAATGTCTCTGGGCCTCTTTTTCTCTATATCTAGTATGACAGCCCCCACTCTCAGTGATTCAGTTTAGTTGAGAGGTAAGAAAATAAAATAAAAATATACTCTATTGATATTAAATAATATCACATAATTGTTTAACTTAATATATTATTATGACTTCAACTGTGTTAATTTCTTATCTATCTTACTAGAAAAATTAGCAAATATTGTTAGAGAATAAAAAGAATCTTTGCATTGTATTCTTTATTCTCCCAAGAAATGAGTAGAGCATTGGGCATTCTGAGTTCAATGTTTCCCCAGGATTCTTGGATTATCATGATTCCACTTTAAAAGAATTCTCCAAGGATCTGTATGTTTTCAAGGTCTGTGCCTTTGCTCTTCAGCTCTGACAAACACAAATAAGGTTTTGTATCTGTTGAATGCCTTTATTTTCCTAGCTGGCTAGAAAACACATAACCTAGTTTATTTCAACAGTGTTTAGTGCTGTGGTAATATGAAAAGAGTGAGCGCTGGATGGGAAATACACTGAGGACAACATCAAAAAATTCGAGGTAGAGAGAAACAGAGTAAATTAAATCATGAACAAAACCTCTGTGTCAGTTCAGTTTACCCTTGCATATGAGATGCGGTTGGCTTCTCGTTTTGTTAACTAGACATTTGTAGACAATATCTAAAAGAATGTCTGAAATTATTTGTCATTTGATGTGTGGTATGAAATACATTTAAAATAGTAAACACAGTGACGGATTGGATTTGCTGAGTGTGCTGACACTTGCTGGCATTCTTTCATGTATGGGAAAGGACAAATTAGTTCTGTTTGTTTAGCCCGGAAGTGCATTCATTTCCATACAAAGTAGATATCTTATGTGAATACTCCTTATTTCAAGGCCATGTATTTTTATGCATTTAGAAGTTGGCACACACAGAATCACTGCATTAAATAGCTAATGTCTTTGATATAATCAGCCGCAGCTAGTTTAAACCCCTAACACATTTTAAAAAACAGCTTCAAGGAGAAAGAATTCATCATATCACTGTTTCTGGAGGCAACAGTTGATGCACCAGTATCTACTCTAAGTTTTGCAAAATCCTGAAAAAAAAATAGTGTAAACTGAATAGAGGTTTGTGAAAGGCCTTTCACCACATCTCTTAAATATTCTGACACAAAAATATGCTAGTCCTACTATCCTGACCCATTTGTTCTACTATAGGTCATATATTGTTATGTATTACATAGTTATTTTCTGATGGTACTAGATGATAAGATAATTATTCACAATTAAAATGAACTACTTTAATTTGCCTGTGTTTCAGTTTGTCCTTGTGATGACAAAAGCAGGTAGACTGTCAGGTAACCATCAGTTCAAAAACAGAAAATAAAGAAAGGCTTTACTTGGAGCCCACTAGGAATGGCCACTGAGAGTTTTTGTTCCTGATACTTCCAAAATTATAACCTTTACCCAGAAGCTATGGCTGAAGCTGAGAAAACAAAGCTGGACACCTCATAGTTTTCGCTTCTGGACTGGACTGATCAACTCAGCCCCCTGCCCCATACTTCATCATGGTTTCTTGATAAGTTAAAGTGCCCAACATACAAGCAGCTAGACCACACTCTATTTTCTGGGACCTCTCTTGGCATACAGATATCTGTTCTCGTTCTCTCTGTGTCCCTCTCTCTTCCTCCCTTCCTCTCTCCTTCTCCCTTTTTCTACACCCCTTTTCCCCCTCTTCCTTTCTCTCCTCTTTTCTCTTAATTTTCCACCTGTAAATCTGTATTAATCTTCTCTTTAAAACTCATCCTCTATGGTCCATGAATTTTATTCTTCAAGTTTGCAAGGTAAGAATCTGAAAGCCATTGACTTAGGGTAACTTTTGAGGTCTTTGAGTTTTGGGTGGATGCTAATTCCCTCCCCCCAAATACATACCAATAATTAAGAAAGGGTCAGCCATTTTCAAGGACACCATCAATGTTTCCAGTATTATCTCTCAACTTATTCTCTCCTGAATCTCTAGTTCTGGATCTGTCTCTTCCCCTTGAAACAATATTAGTTACCGTGTACATTGATGCGTCTGTTACTCTGCGCATATTCAGGGTGACACATAAATGTTTTCAAGGCTTCAAAGCACTCGGGGTCTAAAGGTACTTTTTTTTTTTCTAAAGTCAGTTAAATTGCAGTCAGGCCTCCAGTAGCTTCAAGACAGGGAGTTAAACACGGTATTTATCTTACTCTATTACTTTGCTCCTATGATTAATCTGCAAATCTATAGATACTCAGAAATATCTATATTTCTGAATATAGACACTGAAGACCCCAACTCTTATTCACAAAAGGGAAACATCCCTGTGTCCTTCTACTCAATACTTGGGAATTTGTTGAAATATAAATCTGTTTATATATTTATATCCCTGTTGAATATATATCCCTGTCATTTTGTACTTGTTTCAACACTGAAGGCTGTCACTAAATTCAAAGCAGTGTTTGCACAAATCATCTACATCTTATGAAGCTCATATTATTCTGAATTCTCATATTACAGGCAACTTCCTCAGTTTAAACTTATAATTCTACAGGTACTCCAAATTAAACACCCAAATCAAACAATTTGATCTAAAACCCACATATGATGGAAAACTCATGATTATTTGTATTACTGAGTGATATTACCTGACACATTATAATGCTTCCCAACTTCATCAATTCATCTGAAATTCTCATAATTTCATTTTTCTTTACAGATGGATAACACTGAACATGAGTAATATGTTTTCATTATCAATTCATCAGTTGATAGATATTTTGACTGGTTCTGTATTCTAGACAGGTTAAATAGAGCAGCTAAAAGCATGGATCAGCTTGGGTCTCTGCAATAGGAAACAGAGACTCTTGGGTATATGCCAAAGAATAGTATAGTTATAGCAAATAGCAGATATATTTCTTGGTTTTCTTTTGTGGTGGTGGGTAGGGACTATTGTACTGATTTCCATAGCGCTTACAGAAATTTTCATTCTTACGAACCGTGCAGGAAGGCTCTCCATTCTCAATATCCTTGCCATGGTCACAGGACATGGAAAAATCAAGTTACTACTGACTAGGTCAGTTATTTGATGCTGGCTGGCTTTCATGGCCCTGGAGCATGTTATGCAGACTGCTGGGAGAGAAAGTAATCAAGTTCTTTTGCTCTAAGATTCCTTCCTATTCCTTGGTGATTAATCCTCACGAAGGTTGCTGATGAGACTCCATATTAGAACATGACTCTTCTAGAAACAAACATTAGAAAAATCAGTAGTGTATGTGTTGTTTATAACATGAAATGATCGTTGTGACAACTTCAGGTGAACCAATCTGAGGAAACTGGTTTGTCAGAAAGTTTTCCTTAAAAAACTAAACAGCAAGTATAGAGAAGCATTATTAGATATACTGGGATTTTGATGGATATTGTCGTTAACATGCTATCTTAAACTAACCATGAATTAATTATTGGTTTATCATATAAACATGGCTATCATGTTTATTTTCAAATTTGGCAATAATGAAGTCAACACAATAATCAATTTCAACACTTCAAGTCAACTTTCTAGTAGCACACAGAATTGTGTTGCTATTATAAGTGTAGTATAAGGTGTAAAGCTATGAAATATGTGTGGCAAGAAAAAATAGGTAGCTGAAGAAAATCCAGTGCTTCTAAAAAGAAAATCACTTAAATTGAGTGTTTACCAGATGATAGGTTAGTGAAAATTTTCACTAATTAATAGAATTGTTCCTAAAACACAAAATGAAAAAAAGCTATTACGTTGCTTAGCTCATTACAATGGTCCTAGCAATAGTAACATGGTAATATCATCTCCATAAGCATGGACAAATTATTGTGGGCATTGAAAAACATAAAGTAGTGGTGTGTGTTTGTAACCCCAGAATTTAGGATGTCAAGGTGGGGTGATCCTGAGTTGAAGAATAGCTTAGGTTACACAGCAGAAATCTGGGACAAAAAAAAAAAAGAAAGGGAAAGTAAGTGAAAGAAGAAAAGATAATATAATAATCTAATAGACATCCAAGCCCCAAAATTTAGGTTTATTATTCCCACATTCTAATCAAATAATAATCAGTAAATCCATATTCTATTTCCTTGAAAATTATATACAACATAGGTTAGGCATATTAAATAGTATCCCAGTACCATATAAATAAAAATTAATTCCTTCTTAGCTTCAAATTTAGAATTCATATTATTAACACAAGCAGGAGAAATGACTTAAAATTCTTAGGAAGATATCATAGGGCTTTGAATTAATGTTTAAAACCTTGCCCTGTTTTAATAAACTCAGATTCAAAATTTTAAATTATCATTGACATCAGAAATACAACTTAAAAGTCATTTAAAAGGAATCATGTTCAATTAAGGGTCTTCATCCTGTTCTACCAGACAAGGGGAACTAATACTTTCAGGAAGATACATATTCATTTTATGATTATTTATTGGTAGCTGATGAACTAATTAACCAGATAAAAGAGAAGCAAGCTATCTTCTATCCTAACAAGTCAATAAAATTAAATAACTTAAAAAGTGATAAAATTTAGCCTTTTATTTTTTAATTATCTTGTCCATTTTAATAATTCCATCACTCCAGTAAGGCAGCAGAAATTCTGAGCTTACTACCACCAAATAATACTGTATGCCTTAATAAGTAATTTGATTTGGAAAAGATTATTAAATCTTTGCAGTCTTACATTTCCAAATCCTTTCCCATTTTTGTAATCACTGAATAGAGCTTTCGATGGATTTCTAGCATGTTGTACTTGAGAGATCTCAGCTGTGGTGGCAAACAAACCAGGCTCTCCTCTTATTAGCAATTCTTTCTATTCTTGACCTGATTATAACATTCAGTCTCAGATGTCTCGGGCTCAGATTCCTTCCCTGTGAAATGGAATACTAATTGCATACTACTGGTATGTCTGGAAGATTATAAATATGCCTCTAGAATAAATGAAAAGCTGAATAACTACCATTTAAATACTCCAGTGGTGATATTAATCAACAAAAAATAGGTAATTTAGTTTTTATTATCAAAGACATTTAACTGCATTCCCCATTTATGAGATACATTGAACATTGCAGACATTTACAGATCTAGGCCAAAAATTTCTTAGATAAACTAGACTCTCTCCATTTGTGATTAAGCATAGATATTAGTCTTGAAATTTGCTAGTACTCATAGTATCAATATTCTAAATCAAATAGCAATTTTTAGTATCTTGTAGTACATCTCAAATATATCAAATATAATCTGTAGAAGAGTACCAAGTTAGTTTATATAATAAATTTCAAAAATATCAGGGGCAATATTTCTCATGGAAAACTGATGTGGGATTCCCCTCTGTATACTGTGAATACCATTGGTTAATAAAGAAACTGTTTTCAGTCAATGGCTTAACAGAATACAGCCTAGCTAGAAAAGACATAGAGAGTAGGCAGAGTCAGAGAGACACCATGTAGCTGCCGCAAGAGACAGATGCTGGATGCTGGACAGAACCTTAGCAATAGGCCACAATCATGTGTCGATACACAGCTTAATAGAAATGGGTTAATATAAGATATAAGAGCTAGCTAGAAATATGCATAAGCTAACAAGTCAAGCAGCTCCCTGTTCTTAAATTATAGAAGAGGTTCTTGGTTTTGTTTCCTGTTAGTCTATTTCAAATGACTTTTTCTTTGAAGATTATTTTTTAATTTATGTGTATATGTGTGTGCCGATGTACAAGTATTTGCATTTGGGTGCTTACAGAGATCTTTTTTGTCATTTTTAAAAATATGAGTTTTGTAGATGTTCATGAGAGATACAACATGATATTTTAATTTGTGTACAAAATTGTTGGGAGCAGTGAGACCCCAGATCCTGAATTTCTTGTAATCACCTGATCTTAGTGCCTACAGCTGCTCTGAGCACAAGACCTTCAGGAGTTCTTGGTGGCAGGAGAGTGGTTTCTGGTGGGTTTGGCTGGGGCATGGCTATCTCTGTATAATCTGCCCCTGAACACTATAAAGGGGGAATTCTTGGGGAATTCAAGGATGACTCGTGTCACAGTCTCTCTGTCTGTGTGTGACTCTGTATTTTAACCTCCAGCCCCTTGCCCGAAGCCCAGTAACTGGGTTCAAGCACACAAAGCACAGACACGGGGGCACAAAATTGCAATGATTAATTCAGGTAACTAAAATATCCATTGCCTTAAAAGTTACCATTTTGTGGTAAACGCTTTCAAAAAATCATTTCTTCTACTTTGAAGTATATCACTCATTTTCACTAATTAAATTTGTATTCTTGCCATACTCAAGGCCAATTAAAGAGGATATGATTAATGTCATATAAAATATAGGAAATTGGTGGGCATGATGGTCTGCTCTTATAGTACCAGCACTGTGATGCTGAGACAGAAAGTTTCTGTAAGTTTGCAGCCAGCCTGAATTATATAATGAGACACATGGTGACTCTCTTAAAAATATGCCACTATATAAATAAAATATGTACCTTCAATATACCTTTACAAACATATTTATGCTAAATGCCTATGGCCTTTCATATTATTTTATTCAAACTTATTAATTTAATTTTAAAAATTTGTATTGAAATAATGTTTGTTCTTATACACTTTCCCCTTCCTCAGCTCCTCATCCACAGAACTCCATGGCTTTCTTTTTTTTTCTTCTCCTTATAAAACAAAGACATGAAGAGAAGAACAAAACAAATTATCTCTCTCTCTCTCTCCCTCTCTCTTTCTCTCTCCCTCCCTCTCTCTCTCTCTCTCTCTCTCTCTCTCTCTCTCTCTCTCTCTCTCTCTCTCTCACACACACACACACACACACAGAGAGAGAGAGAGAGAGAGAGAGAATCCATATATACAAGAAAAGACTAATAAGAAAGGAAAAATGTCTATTTAGTCAATCAAGTCCTTACCAAAGATCAACCTTTAAGAACAATATTAGTTTTTTCTCAACATATAAACAAATAAAGGATTCAGAAAATATATTTAAATATCATTATCAAAATAATGCTTTAATAATACAATGTATCAAAATGAAGCATGATGTCAGTAGGTTGTTTTGTATTTGTTTTTGTTATTTGAACAGAAATTAAGAAGATGGCCTAGTAGTCACAAATACTTATACCATGAGTACCTGAAGTCAGATCCCAGTATCCATATAATAAGCCAGGCATCACCAAAAAATACTGCAATTCTAGCTCTGAGAAAGATGGACATAGGAAGATCAAACTTTCATCTTATGGGAGATATTCTGCCTCAAAATAGCAAGTAGAGATTGATAGAAAATGAAACTCTCTTCGGGGCTTCTGTATATATGCATAGGCGCATGCCCCCTACACATGTTTACTCATAGACACACCCACACAAATCAATAAAAATATGTGTTTCTATATATATCCAGGTTAAAAAAACTCACATAGATATAAGCTAAAGTACACCAGGCAGGGTGGATGGGGAGGTATACATTCAAAATCACTACACTCTAGAAGATGAGTTAGGAAGATACAGAGTTTGGGGCCAGCCTAGACTATATAGGGATAACTTACATTAGAAAATACAACCTACTAACCACACATACAACAACAATCCTAAGAATAGTTAGGAAAAACATATACAAGCCATTAATCAATCAAGAGTTTATATTTCTTATATGTTTTAGATTTAAGAAGCAATGAGGAATACTGAGAACTCAAGAACAATCGCAGTGGGTTTTTGATCCTACTGCACGTACTGGCTTTGTGGGAGTCTAGGCAGTTTGGATGCTCACCTTAGGGAACCTGGATAGAGGTGGGCGGTCCTTGGGCTTCCCACAGGTCAGGGAACCCTGATTGCTCTTCGAGCAAATGAGGGAGGGTGACTTGATCGGGGGAGTGGGAGGGAAATGGGAGGCGGTTGCGGGGAGGAGGCAGAAATCCTTAATAAATAAATAAATTTTAAAAAAAAGAAGCAAATGATAACATTTAAATTAAGAAGCTAGGAGATGTTGAATTCTAGGGAGGAGGAAATTTGAGCTACCCATTTGCTTTGTTACTGTCATACTACAAAAGAATCTTGCTCAGACATCTTCAGCTCAGCATTTCCTATTCAACTATCAGTGAGAATTGTCTTGTGTTGGAGGAGGGTGAATCCATTGAAAAATCAAGTGTGTTTATTGTATCCTTTTTTGTTGTTTCTATTATTTAATTTATTTTCGTGCATTAGTGTTTGACCTACATCTAGGTATATATGAGCACCATGTGCTTGTCTAGTGCCTACAAATGTCAGAAGAGAACTTTTGGATCTCTTCAAATCAAAGTTATTGATGGTTATGAGACTTCATGTGGGTTCTAGGAATCAAACCATTCTCCTCTACAAGAGTACCAAATCCTCAACCACTGAGCCATTTCTCTAACTTCTAACTTTGCTTCCTAAACCAACATTGCATTCCATTTCATTCTATAAATCACAAGTTCATCCTCTACCTATTGTCTTTTAAAGTAGAAAATATTGTTTCAATTTTAAATTAATTTACCTAATTGACTCAAAATTCTTTGTGCTTTTTTTTTTCTCCAACATACCCAAAACTTAATTTTGAATTTCCTGAAAAACCTAATCAAAGATTAAAGTGGGGAATATTACAGTATTGAGGCACAATTTTTATGAAAAGACTCATTAGTATTATTGAATGTTAAGTCTGTCTTTTGCCCAAGAGCAATTGGACTTTTATTAGGACTTGAGGTTTTCCTCTTTGCATGTAGCTGTGTTGCTGTTATGATTTCTGTATTTGAATCTTCTCCCAAATGTTCAAGACACTAAAATAATTTAATATATTACAGTTCAATTAAAGAAAAATGTGACCTCTAAAGCAAGCAACCCATTCTTATATTTGAAGAAAAATGCTAGTGCCTTCCCCAGTCTCGTGGATATTAAGGAGTACATGGAGATGAACTGCCTATAGTAAAATATCCTGTGACTACATAGACAACTATGTCCTAGACAACAGGGCCTCAAATACCATGCAGTTAGATTAATTTTCTGACTTTGAATCTTTGAGGAGGACTAGCTAGCAAGGTATTCCATAGATTGAATCATACTAATTTCATATATTCATAGTTTTGCTTGTTCTCTCTCTCTCTCTCTTTCCCTCTCTCTCCCTCACACACACACACACACACACACACACGTGCACGCGTGCGCGAGCAAATAAAACTACAAATTATGATCAAAATGACCACAAGAAATATTCTTGGCAGGGTCAGTTCTCAGTATGCCTTTTGAACACCAATTGAACACCCAATCTCCATTTTGTTCTTCAAATATTCTTTTACATGTATATTTTTCGGGGTCCAGATCACATTTTAGTAGGTTCTTCTAAAGAATATTGAAATACCCTGACTTCATTGCAATACCTTCAATTGAGATGCTAACCCACACCACAACAGATTCAGAAGACTTCAGCAAAACCTAACCACCTATGTCAAATACTTCTTAAGTACCTCCCTCAGTCTCTTGTATGTTTTAGGTCTCAGCTTAGTGGTCTAATCATACTAGGTTTGTTTTAGTTTTTTTTATCTCCCTTCTGTCTCTGGTTTTTTATTCATTCTTCAGTAAGCTTACTGCAATGTCTGGTTTGTCTGATTTGTAATTTACATTAGTGTGTGTTAGAAAATTTTCTGGGGAGACACAGCATACACATCTATTCTTATGAGTTAAGGCACCTACAGCAGACCAAAGTACAAATACTGTCGAAATCCAGTTTGTTAAATCAATGATTTTTTATTGGGATTAGTTACAGAAATATGGTGAGGGGTTACTTACAGAAACAGAAATAATTAAGAGAAGGTTCCTTCACCAAAGCCCATACCCTACAGGTGATTGCTCACAACCTGGGAACTTGGTACATAGTACATAGTAACTTGCAGGCTGATCTACAGGTTGAAGAATGATTGTTCTGAGAGACTTACTTGGTCTAAACCTCTTTCAGGCAACACAGCTTGTTTCTGTCTCTTTCAGGTAAGCGGTCTTCTTTCAGAATCTTTGAAGTTTGGCTTCTTTGAGAAGGACTCTCAGTTGTCTTAACTACTTACCCTGGGAAGGAGGGGCCTAATGAACCTGGTCAATTTCAGGCACTTTCTAAAGACTCTGAGTTGCTTTCCTTTCTGTTTAAGTTGCTTCCTCGCAAGATGGAGTATTTCAATCTCAGCACAATGCTACAAATAATTAGTTTTCTATAGATCTAACTTTTGCAATAATACAATAATCAAAATGGTGTGCACTGAAAGATTAAAGCTATGTATATTTTTACACCAGCAAGATATGACAGAAATAAATCTACATGTTGTGGTATTCAATGGAAAACTCAAATTTTAAGTAAATTTGTCATTGTTCATTAAGGAGTCTTTGCAATGACACTTTTCAAAAAGGGTTATTAAAAGAAAGTATTTTGTCTCAGTCTATATTCAGATTGTTAGTAAGTTATTTAATTTTGTAAACTAGTGATTCTATTGAGTAATATTTGTATATGCCCTCAAAAGTTGACATAAAAATTTGTACTTTTGCCATATACATCTGTGCAGTTCATGATTAGTGACAGATATTTAGTAAATACTTAATATAATTTAATATTTCTTCAGAAGCCACTTTGACTGGAGGTAGAATTAAGAAGACTAAGGTGGGATATAAAGGTTTTCTTAAATAATTATAATATGCACTAGAGAAATTATGTCTAATAATGGGTTAACATCCTACCTACATTGTATTCCACTGATTTTTTGTATGTCACATTTTCATTTACATGCAATTTTAGAAAGTTTTATGTTTATTTCTTGCTTTCTCCCTTGGCCCATTTTTTTTACTAAGTAGTCTGTTGTTTACCTTCTGAGAATTATTATATTTTATGTCATTTTTTTGTTGCTGATATCAAGCTTTAGTCTTTTGTGGTCAGATAGCACAGTGGGTGTTACATTTATAACTTTAATTGGCATCTCTTTCCTTTGATTTGGCTAATTGTCTTTTATGATTTTGTTAAAGTATTTTCTGTGTCTTTGATCTATATTTTTTAAATCCTACTTCTATACCTGTGATGCATACATAAGTTTGGGCTGTTTTATAGTGCTGAAAGTTCCTGAATATTCATATTTAATTTTACTTTTGATTGAACATATATAGAAAGTTGTTAATATCTATAACTTTATTAATCCAAAGCTGGATACTTTTGAAAGTCATTGTTTTGCAAGCTTAAAGGGCAAGGCAGTAGAAAATATAAAGGTGGTGTAGCTAGACGAGAGACAAAAGCAAAGGGAAATCCTTAACAGTAGTACAAGGACAGTCATGTGGAGGCAAGTAGCACTGAGAGACCGCATTTACAAATGGCTTGGAGTCTCTGTGCACTCTGTATCATGGATTCTGTTCTCCCCTGCTCTAACTCTAATGAGTTTGCCTTTAGTGCTGCTCAATGACAAATGTCTCTGACACCTCAGGATATTCCACCGTGATCTCTAATTTTTTTTCTGACTTTTTTCTATTTTTAAAGAGTCATCCCATGCCTTCCTAACTATTCTCTCAGCTGATGTGGTTTTATTTGTTTGGTTACTTTTTTGTTTGTTTCAACTCAAATCTATTAAATCACAAAGTTATTTATAAAGCCCTTTTGGGTCAAATGTAGAATGGACAAGATCTTTTCTGTGTTCTTAAACTTTATTAAGCATTTTATTAAACTTACCAACTCACTCGTACATATCGTTCTATTGCACAGAAATCCTTGAGTGTCAAGAATTTTATTCTATTCCTCATCTTGGGACAATGTGTAACGTCATTTAAGCCAACGAACAGTGGAAGTGTTTATATTTTCTCATCTCTATGAGTGGCTTAAGCTTCAAGGAAGTCTTACTAGTTAATCTGAAATGATCTTTCTCCGGAGTACATATCTGTGAATTAAAAGTATGTGGTTATAAACAGGAGATAATCAAATGATTCTCAAAACAATTGTGCTGTACTTTGAAAATCGATTGTATTTTAGTTAGAACTTGCATAAAAGCTGAGCCAGGACTCTGTTGATATCACTGCCATCCCCATCATAAAGAAAGCAGTTAAGTTCTTAATTGCAAGGGTTTATGTCTTGAATGTCAGCACAAAAATCAAAGATATTCTCATCTTAGGCAGTATAATCTCAAATGAAGCAATTACGTGCGTGCACATGCACTAATGTGTGTCTGTTTTTATGATGCTCTGCATTTCTAGAATGGTTTTTCCAGACACTTCTACCTGAATGAACCATATTGATAATTTATGCTTGAGCCCTTAGCCTAAAGATTTAAACTTATATCTTTCCCTGGATTTCAGTTGAATTTATAGTGAAACAACAATTTTCTACTTTTTAAAACTTTTACTTTTTTAAAAACAATAAACTAATGTCTCGTGTAGGATAATTCTGTATTCTGTCAGTTGCATTTTAAATAAACGCTGATTGGCCAGTAGCCAGGCAGGAAATATAGGTGGGACAACCAGACAGGAAGTAGAGGCAGGGCGAGGAGAACAAGAATATTCTGGGAAGGAGGAAGCCCATTCCTCCCCAGTCCTGCACAGACACCAAAGAAGCAAAATGTGACCTACCCCACTGAAAAAAGTACTGAGCCATGTGGCTAACATATACTAGAATAATGGGCTAATATAAGTTTTAAGAGCTAATACAAAACCTGAGCCAATAGGCCAATCAGTTTATAACTAATATAGACTCTCTGTGTGATTTATTTGGGATCTAAATGGCTGTGGGAACTGGGCAGGACAGAAACCCCAACAACAAGCAGGTCCTCATGTTACAAATGTCAAGCATTTACTTTAAAATTTAATGACTAGAAATCTGCTGAGTGAAATAGTAAATCCTCATTTCACGTTGCTCAAATCTTAAATTTCTACTCAGAGGAGCTACTTATTACTCTTATGTTGGCAAGTTTACATTACATCTATGTGTCTGTATAATTTCAAGCACATTCATATATGTACAATATACAAATGTCATACATTTGTATTTGTAGTTAGGTACATTTATTGTCAAAGGTATTATTAGGCCCTATTATTCTACAATGTGCTTCCATAACACCACTTAGAGACTTGTCTTTATCAGTCATGGAAATTAGCAATAATTGGTTAAATATTCTGTGATATAGATATGCAATCTTGTCATACAAATATGATAAGTATAAATATAGGCTTTCAAAAGTCTAATATTATCAAAACTGCTAGGAAATAAATGGGACATGAGTAACTGAAATATTCATATTTTAGCCACTTCCTCTCTAAAAGAACCTAGCCAAATGCTAGTTAGTTGAAGTCAGTTGTTATTCATTTTCATGACTTATTCAGACTTTCAAAATTCAATTGCAAATAAAAGAAAAAACACTTGGATACATATCATGTGGTTGTTTAAAGTTTCATTTTTCATACTGAGTATCCAATGGGAGTTCATTGAGGGGCTGATAGCAAGAACGGCAATTTTCAAAGCATACCCAAAACAGTACCATGTCAAATATTTATATCACAGAATCTCACAGAAACTAGTCTATGAATTAATGTAATAATATCAACCAATGTCATTTGAAAATATGTTAGACAAGATATTTATAGTTCCCATATGAAATATGTATCTTGTATCTTATTTAGACCTTCATTGGCAAAATGATGAAATTGCCCTAGGGATGGAGCCACCACTTTACCACAGATTGAAAACTGGCAAGAAAGAGGTCTGGTATCTGAATCCATAAAAACTTGTCTCCCCCAAACTGCAATCTTTTTACTGTAGCTCACTGTTCTTTTGGATTTCAAACATGTCTCCTCCAAACGTCCAAACATTTGTGGACATAAAATTGAATTCTTTGTCATCTGTGATAGGCAGAAGTTCAAGGCACCACAGATGCCCAAATTCAAGATGCCTACATCTCTGGAACCTGTGCATAGGGAACCTCATAGACGACGGAGATTTTGCAGCTCAGAGTAAATGAAGAATCTTCAGATGGAGCTCTTATCCCAGAGTTCCCCCAGTGGGTACAGTTTATTCAGATCTTTGTAAAAGGAAAGCAAAAGAGTGGAGGATATGGGAACATAGTAGACAGTGAAGATGTCAGTATTTAAGCTTCCAGAACTGTAAAATAAAAAAGCTGTACTATGTTTATGCACTTAAAGCGAGTTGTAGTAATCACACACAGACCACTAGGGATGGGGTCAAAAACTCTTAGAATTTTGTTTCAACACGAAGAAAGTGAAGTTGGTTGTGCTGTTCACTGCATCCTTATATGGCCACCAATTTGTGTAGTTTTGTTTAGGACCTAGTGTAATTTGGAACATTTTCAAATCTTCAAAGCCTCTATTGCTGCATCATATTTTTTTTAAATGTGACTGCCTTAGGGAAAATGCTTCTAGTAGTTTCCAGAATTTACAGATGATGATTCTGGGAAAGTATAGCATTCAAAAGGAAATAAAAGCTGTAGATCCTGAGGTACTTAATGATTTTTATATATAAAATTGGAGTGTATTCTTAAATAAAGTATAAAACTGAATATCACCATGTCTGGGATGCTGTCAAAGGAAAACTTAATTATGGTTTTAAATGGCAGTGTGCCTTTTTAGTATGAGCCTTTCTGTGTTTTCAAAGGTCTTTTAAATTTAATTTGATATTATTTTAGTTAAATTTGAAGACAAAATACTTCTTTTAATTTCCTACATTTTAATATGTATTCATTATTGTATTATTTAAAAAGGTAAATCAAACTATAAGTTTATTTAAGTAAAGGAATCTCAGCCTGTTTTTTAAGAAATATCATTCAAGAGTAAATTACAAAACTTTGGTTTCAATAATGGTGCTAAAAATAATGAAGTTTCATTGCTTTTAACATTTTTTAGATCTATAATTATTTTGTTTTTTTGTATAATTGTGATGGAAAGAGAAATTACAGTTCAAAAAGATGGCAGAGTATTTCTTTGTTTTCAGCTCTGAAACTCATTAGATATAAAACTGTTCTTTGACTATAAAACAGGTTACTTAGAGTTAATAATATCTATTCTTTCCAGACTATACTCTAAATTTACAATGTGTAAAATTCAAGACAGCTGAGTAATATATACTATATAAAATATAATGAATCAATGCCATGTATACAGACCCAGAATCTCTCATTTCCTAGAACATGTTTACACATATTTGCGCATGTGTATACATGTGTATGAAGGTTAAGTGGTCTGGTACTTTAAAACGATCAGTTTTCAAATCAGATCTCTGGTAATAAGAACACAGATGCTTGCTCATTAAAAAGCAGACATGTGCAAATCACTCCATTTGCTCTGAGCTGCTTATAGAAATGGACTATGGATTTCAACTGCTAGAAAAGCATGGCCACACAATCAAATAAAGCAAACTGTTAATTAGCAATGAATAATAAAGAAAGGTAAAGTCTGGCCATGATAGTGTATGCCACAGAATATGCCTTCACTCCCAGATCTTGTGAATGAGGAATTAAAGATCATCATCAATTACATTGTGAGTTTGAGATGATTCTCAGCCACATGAGACTTTACTCGGCAAAATGAACAGAACAAAACATAAATCAGTTGTTGCTTTTTATTTTTTTTTTTTACTGGTAGATCTATCATTGAGAGCAAGATCTGAGAATTCTCAAATTAGCTAAAGTATTTATGTACTGTAGTATGCATGCATAGGGTTGGGCATCTTACTTATAAAGCATGTATATGTCTCTTCTATTCCTGTTATTACATATTTTATTTGATTTGTTTTTATTTTATTTCATTTGGGTTTTTGTTTTGTTTTGAAACAGTGTTTTAAGTAGCCCATGTCCTCAAACTTGCTCTTTAGGTAAGTCTGGCCTGAACTCACTGAATCACATCCCAAGTATCATAACTCCAAGTGTACATTACCATTCTTGGCTTGTGCCTGGGCTCTCTCTCTCTCTCTACATATATATATATATATATATATATATATATATATATATATATATATATATATCTTTTGGAAGACAAGGTTTCTCTGTCTTGAAACCTTCTCTCTGGCTGCTCTGGAATTCACTCTGTAGATTATATTGGCTTCAAATTCGCAGAGATCTGCTTGCCTCTGTCCCCACTCCGCCTTAGTGCTGGGATTAAAGACGTGCACCACTACTACCAAGCTTGATATATTTTTTGAACTATGCTTTTCAATTTTAATCTTACGTGACACATAATCATATAGATTTAGAAAGAACCATGTGACATTTCAATACCTGTATGCATTGTATAATTATCAAATCAAAATTAACTAACTTAACTAACTTACATACACATCACTTTAAACACCACGATTATCGGGGAAACAGTCAATACATTTCTTTTGGGTACATTGAGTTAGCCATATATAGGCTCATGTCTTGGACCAATCTCTCACACTGATTATCCCTTTCCCCTTTTTTCTTTACTGCTTGCTTTATGAGCCACTTCTTCAAGATCAACTCATTTAGATTTGTTTCCCATTTCAGTGGACTCATACGGCATTTGTCTTTCCATGTCTGGGTAATTGTATGGATCATAAGGTTCCCAAGGGTTCTAAATATTGACATTAAAATATTGTTTTGTTTATATTAACCAAATTTCAGTTTTAAGAAGTATATTTTACTGTCTAATTTAAATAATTTTCTAAACACAGACTTAATTTGCTGTTTGCTTTATGTTTGTTCAATGTTGAGCAATATTTAAGCATTACTTGAAAAAATTCTGGGTAAATATTCCAATTCTTGTCATCAACTCATTGAAAAGAAAGAAATTAATCAGACTGAAGATGAACAAACTAATTTTCTAAGAGCAAGAGAGAGAGAGAGAGGAAGAAAGTGGTGATACTGGGTAAATGGGAAAGTAGGGAAGATCTGGGAGATGTTGGGAAAGGGAAAGAATATGATCAAAATATAAAAACACATATGGAAATGCACTACTAAGATAGAATTCATTTTTCTTTAACTCAGAGTCCTTGTGTGTCTTCTAAGAGACTGATATAAGGTACTAAGTACTAAGTAGACATGGTTTTGGTCTATCCGTAGTATTGAGAAGTATATTTACCCTTCCTGACTAAATAGATAGAAGACTCAAATGTAAATGCCACATACATCAATGGATAGTTCATTTGGTCATTGAGCATGATGCCTGGGATATGGGAACTGCAGGTGATTGAAAATAGGAACATTTTCTCTAATCCCAAACCAGTTAACAACTAATAGACACAGAATATACTAATGTAATGCTGATAGAGAAACACAAAAAATGTAAAGGTGAGGACTGTCAGTATGGAAATGGAAATGTATTATGAGACTTTGTGTTGTAGAAAAGTTTGAAACAGATTGATAGTCGGAAATGTCAGGAAACTCCTCAGTAGACTTGAAGCAATTTACTTGAAAGGGAAAACAATCCAGGCTAAGGATCGAAATACAACATTTTATGGGCTCGGGGAAGATTTGGGGTCCAATTTGACAAGCGCTAACAAAAGGTTCATATACTAATGGCTTGTTACCATCTGGTGTTGTTATTAACAGGGGTGGTGTTTCTCTGAGGTGGGGCCTAGGTGAGGTAGGTCACTTGTGATGAAGTAGGTCACAAGGACATGCCTTTGAAGGCTATATCCAGTTCCTGTTCCCCTACTCTGATGTGGCTTCCTGTCTACGCTGACATACATAGCTTCTGTTACCATCTATTCACAGAGCCATAACTATAAAGTAAATACTTTAGAACTGGAAGAAAGTTGCATAATATCAAGGAATCTGGCAGAGACATTGCTACTCTGATGGATCTAGCCATCACTGAGGAAGTAAAGCAAAATCCAGGATCAATTTTACTACAACATGGATGGTTTTGACATTGATTCCACTGGGTGATAAGAAATGAAGAAAATGACAGATATACAGAAAAGCAGGGACCCTGTGGGCTATGTACTCTGATGGACACATACCAACAGCAGCTCCAAAACTTGGATGTGCTTATTATATATAGCAAGAGGAAGGTTAGCTCATCTTTGTAGGAAGTCTCCATAGGGGAGTAATCTCAAGTTACACTGTTCTAATAGAAAAAAAGCTGTAGTTGATAATTTCTGCATACAATACCTACATGAGGTGGGTGGAACCTGCAGTTGATCCTTTCTGCAAACCCTGGTTTTGGTCAAAGTTCTATCACTTCTCAACATAGAGCTGGTAAAGCTTGACATTCCTCTGAGCCTACCCCATGGAAGCCGTTGCCAACCTCAAGGGTCTGAGGCATCAGGGTCATGACATGGGTGTGCTCATGTCAGTCACACACATTCTCTCAGGACTTCTTCTACTCCCATTAGTTAAATACTGCAAGAAGTTAGCAAATTGTATGAATATTAGACAAATATCTCATCAACTATTTTCTCTGCCCTCCGTGAATAAAAACTAGTCTACACTCCAGCAAAGTGAAGAGGTAAGAAACAAGGTCATCTATAGTGGAGCATTCCTCAGATAATTTTGTGTTAAGAAATAAAAGGAGGTTTGTAGGTGAAGAGTGAGAAGAATTTGAATCTATCTTTCTTTTATGGCTGAATTTTATGGAAATCAATAAGCTGGAACACTTGCAGCATTTAGGGAGAAGGATTTATCAGAGAAGGCAGGTAAGAAGATGGGGTCAATAAAATCATCTGACTGCTGTGAAAGAATGGGCAGAGACATGTTTATATGAGTACATCACCTAGATAATTTATTGAAATTGATGATCAGGAACAGAAGATACAAGAACATGGTTTAGCTTTATCAGTACATGCTGGACCCTGGGATGACCTACACAGAATTTCCCTGCATATCTGGTCATTTCCTCAAAAAGACCATATGACACAAAGTACCCTAAGGTAGTCAAAGAATGTGCATGGGAACCAATATGTATGAGCAATCTAAAAGAAATAAAAAGAAGCAAATTTTCTTATGGGCTACATTCACCAGTTGTCAGGGAAATGGGGAAAATGTGGGCTTCAAGTACTAAGGCAATGCCACACGATTGGCTTCAGTTAATCACAGCAGTCCTAGAAAATGGACCTTGGCTGCTTTGGATATATTTTTGGAGAGAAGAGGGAAAAATTTTAGAGCAACAGGTGAAAGCAAAAGGATTAGAGAATTCCCAAGATCAAATTTTTGTCAAGAGTCATTACTATGATCCTCAGGAACAGGCTTGCTACAACAAACACACCTTGTTTTTATATAGTGGAGCAGCTTTAAATGCTTGGGACAAAATTCAAGAACTAGAAAAGGGAACTGAGTGATGTATTAGGGTTAAACAGGGCTGGAAAGAACCTTTTATTGAGTTCTTACCAAGATTGACTAAGAATTTACAATTAGGAGTGACAGACCCTGAAGCTAGACATGTACTAATTGAATCCTTGTCTTTTAAAATGTCAAATGTCAAACAAGGCCCAGCCATTCCCAGTCACTGTGGAGAACATGTTTCACCAGGAAAATTAAACAATCAAGTGCCTACTATAGAAAAACCATACTATTCTGGATGATGGAATAGACTTGAAGGATGAGTTAAAAACTGAAGTAGAAAATAGGAAAGATATATTTTGGCAGACTTCTATAAATGACCAAAGACCAAAGCTAAGAATACTTATAATGACATTGTAATTGAAGGATTACTAGACACAGATGCAGACGTGACTATCATTACTCCAGAATGATACTCTTGGCATAATAGATTGGCCTCTTCAAGAGGCAGATATTAGTTCTTAGGAATTGGTACACTATCTCAAGTAAAACAAAGCATGAGGCAGTTTGAATGCATAGGACTAGAACAACAGAAAGGAAGTCTGAGGTCACATGTACCTAATAGTGCAGTAAATTTATGAGGCCATGACCTATTACAGCAATGGAGTATATACATGTTAACATTCCTGCAGTCCCCGTAACTCATGTCTCTGGGGAGGATATTATAAGATATTATAAACAAAGGTCACCAGCTATTCAGGCAGTACAAGAACACAAAACAACTAGAAAATCCACATAGGTACTAACAACTTTGCCTTTAAAATGGTTAACTGAAAAAACCCATGTGCGTTAAAAGAGAGCCTTTAAAAGAAGAGCAACTAGATGCTCACCATATTGAGGAATCAACCAGCTCGTGTAATTTTCCTGTATTTGTTGTTAAAAAGAAATATAGAAAATGGAGAATGGTGACATATTTAGGGGCTGTCAACAAGGTTATCAAACCTATGGGCTCTCTACAATCTGGAATTCCTCTGTCTTATCTATTACCAAAGGATGACCTCTTATAGTTACTGATTTAAAGGATTGTTTCTTCACTATACCTTTACAAGAAAAGGGTAGCGAAAAGTTTGCCTTCGCAGTGCCTACGTATTATATATATAATAATTCTCAGCCTACTAAGAGATACATAAATTCTCAATAATCCCATCCTGTGCCAATACTTTGCAAATCATCCATAACACACAAGCAGATTTCTACGTCCATAATTTACCATTAAATGGATGATATTTTGTTGTCTGACACCAATGCAGATATTTTAGAAAGAATGTTTGAAGAAGTAAAAAAAAAAAGTTTCTCCTAAATGGGGATTACAAATTGCTCCTGAAAAATACAAAGAAGAGATTCTGTCAGTTAGGACAGACTGATTACAGACTCTTAATGACTTTTAAAAATGGTTAAGAGACATTTTAAGTCTATGACCAGTGTTGGGATGACACTTGATCTAATAGTTCATTTAAACAAAACCTTAGATGGTAACAAAGACTTAAATAGTCCCAGGTAATTTATAGCTGAAGCTGAAAAAGAATTGTTATTTGTTGAAGAGAAATTACAGGAGATACATGTAAATAAAGTGAAACAAAATCTTAATTGTATCCTAGTAATATTGCCTTCTAGAATTTCCCCTAAAGGAATTTTAATGCAGAGGAAAGATATTATCATATAATGGATATTTTTATCACCTGAACCAAGTAAAAAATTTAAAACTTATGTGGAAAATTCTCTGAATTAATTATAAAAGTAAAATTGAGACTTTGTGTAGCAGGTATAGACCCAACAGAGATTATAGTGCCTTTTACTACTGATGAAATTTAAAAAAATATGGGAAGATAATGAACCATGGTAAAGAACTTGTGCTAATTTTTAGGAGAAATTAATAAATATTATCCCCAAAGCGTTAAACTTAACCTTATAAAGAGAACTGCTTGGAATTTTCCCCAAATTTTTCATGATGTACCAATAGCTGGAGCCCATACATTTTATACTGATGCAAATAAATCAGTAAAGGCAGATTATAAATCAGAAGAATTAAGTAAGGTGGAACAAAGCCCTTATAATTTTGTCTAAATGGCAGAATTATATGCCATTCTCATGGTACTAAAGGATTGAAAATACCCCCAGAAATAGATTGCATAATGCAAGATTGCAAGGATAAGATTTCTTGTTCAGATCCAAGATAATTCCTGGAAAACTACAGTGCTTTCTGCAATATGAGCTTATCTTTGAATCCTGGGAGGCAAGCAAGGAGATTGTTATGGGGATCCCTTAGATTACCCTGATCTGTAACTCAAACTCATTTTTGGTACTATGCTTTTTTATTAGACTGTGATGTAGCTTTTTTGTACATGTATATTTAATTCTCTCTCTCTCTCTCTCTCTCTCTCTCTCTCTCTCTCTCTCTCTCTCTCTCTCTCTCTCTCTCTCTGTGTGTGTGTGTGTGTGTGTGTGATATTTTAGGTAGAAAAAATTATGATCTCCTCTTTTTTTTCTACACTCTTCGTATATAGTCTGAAGTGGGAGAGATGGCTTAGTGGTCTAGAGTTCAGTTCTCAGGACCCACAAAGTATGGCTCACAATGCAGGCAGCTCAACCACTAAACGAAGACATCTGAAGCCCCTTTTGAGTACAGTACTCATAGACAGAATATACACACATAAATAAAATTTAAAGAATTAACAAGCGAAATTCAAGAAGTCCTTGTTTTTTACTGCTGAGTAATACTCTAATATGTATATATTCCATACTTTCTGGATCCATTCTTCCATTGAAGGGCATCTAGGTTGTTTCCAGGTTCTGGCTATTACAAACAATGCTGCTATGAACATAGTTGAGCATATACTTTTGTTGTATGATAGGGCCTCTCTTGGGTATATTCCCAAGAGTGGTATTGCTGGATCCAGGGGTAGGTTGATCCCGAATTTCCTGAGAAACCGAAAAAGCATGGGATAAATTTGGACTAGCTGAACATAGTGGACAATGAGGAAGACTGGGAACTCAAGAACAATCGCAGTGGGTTTTTGATCCTACTGCACGTAATGGCTTTGGGGGAACCTAGGCAGTTTGGATGCTCACCTTAGGAGACCTGGATAGAGGTGGGCGGTCCTTGGGCTTCCCACAGGTCAGGGAACCCTGATTGCTCTTCGAGCAGATGAGGGAGGGTGACTTGATGGGGGAGGGGAGGGAAATAAGAGGTGGTGGCCGGGAGGAAAAAATTTGAAAGGAAAAAAAATAAAAAGAAAGCAAAAAAAAAAAAAAAAAAACAAGAGCAAGCAGGTCTAAAATAAAATTCTATATTAACTCTAAAAAAAATTAACAAGCGAATTTATACATTCAAGTATTACAACTGTTAACTTCAAAAATTCATTATCAAGGTCAATGTGTCACAGTTCTTATATGGTTGTCCTACCAGCATGTTTTAATGTGAAGAGTACACACAAAATAGGTAGATGTTTGTATATAATTTCCAGGAAAGACTAATTTTCATTATACAACAAGATAGACAGACACAAGCGTGTGCGCGCACACACACACACACACACACACACACACACACTCAAACACACCCCAGACCCCAGAAACTGCATTATGTGATCACAGCATTTCTTTCAAAGTATTTTTTTATAAAGTGAAGTTTCAAGATTATAAATAATTATGATTTGCAATATTGTAGCATCAGTGTGTACAGTTTGCTATTTGTAGTATAAAATTTGAATACGGATGTAATATACACATACTTACAATGCAGAAATCCCATTTCTTTGACCCAAGCATACCATTTCCTTTAATATGTTACAACTTTCAAAGTCAGAAAATAAGACTCTCTTTCTGAATTTATAATCCCAACTTTATTCTGATAATTAATAATAGTATGTCACATCTATGAGATTTGTTTTCCTGCCAAATATCTCCTTGGATGATCACTTATGTTAAAAGCTTCTAACTTCCTTTTGGCAACTGCAAATATGCTTAAGTGAGAAAGAATCAAACTTTAACAGTCCCGAATTTTTGTGTTTTGCCTTGAATTTGCTGTTAGGAGTGGGACCAAAGAACATGGAAGATTCTGTACCTTGTACAAGACTTAAATGTACACGTGAGTGAATCTCTCCACTCACGTAAGTCTAGTAAGTCTAGAGGGCTTACTTAATGCTTGGTTCAGAAGTAACCCACACATGAAGGAAAAGGCAGGAACTAGAGTTTGAACTTCCTTTTGTTTCTGGGGCGAGGAGAGAGTTGCTTTTATTGAGGTGTCTCCAGCCAAAAAGCAAGGTCAGCTAGCTGCTACTCAACCTCTCTTAGCTAGCAGGTTTTCAACCCAGCCTTTGACTCTCAAGTCTGATTGATAAATAGAATAATAGAGACTTAATTTAAACCTACATATCGGGACCAGAAGCCCTGCCAGGCCATGGCCTGAGTGGGCTAACGGGCACTGAGTGTGGAACCATGGGACCGCAGACGATAATTAAAATATCAGCAGATTCATATGCAACTGCTAAGCAGAAAGAAAAACATCATCTCTGAGATAATGTGTTACATTATCGTAAACCCTCTAAGGTTAACTTCCTGTAACATACCTTACAATTGGTTACATAACAGTAAATTAGAGGCTTTGTTTGTATGCATTGTAACTTGTAGTTCCAAATTCTTCTCCACTGTGTTGTGACCTGGTTTAGCCTTTAAACAAACGCATTCTACTCTTGGCAAAGCATTGTGCTCACACAAAACCACACGAGACACAGATTGTTTTAAGAATTATTTTCCACCAAAAGTCACACCAGCTACCCAATGTTTGCTGAGCCGGGGTATCTGTGACTCATAACAGTATACCACTATGGAAGAAAACTTTTCTTTTCAAAGATTTAGAATTGTGTTGATTGACTCGTTTGAAACTGTGGTTCTGTGTGGGTGGCTAGACAAATTGCTAAGTATTTCTGTATTTGGTAAAAATAGCCAAAGACTTGCTTCTTTTTCTAGGACTTGTTCCACACCAGGCAGCATAATTCCACTATCAAGGCTGATCAAATGTACAGAGATGGTCATTAAACTCACAGACCAAATCTGAAAACATTTGTAAGTGTTTAACTGTTCCTGAATTGCTTTCCCAGCTAGCTAAATCATTTTCCCCAAGTAGTAATTGTCTCAATGTCCCCAGACATTAAAACCTATTAAAGGTTAATGACCCTAGTCTTGTTTTCCCTACATAGGTGGAATTTTTTTGATGCTCTAGTTTTTTTTTCTTTATTTGAATACACAAGGTTACCAGTTTTACAAATATGAAGTTGTGTATATATAGATGACACAAACCAAATAAATTCTGTCTAACTGTAGACAGGGAAGGTTATATTTTTTTCATTATTGAGCTTACTAAAAAAATTATTTATCAAAAAACTATTTTAATATTTAAAAAGATTCCCCATGTATATTGGAACTACCATTCTCATCCCCACACTCATATATTCCATTTTAAGGTTCATTCTTCATATTATATTGCAGATATGAAGATTTTAACCATTTGTTTCTTAGACTTGTTATTTTAAATGCAATAGAAACGAATTATAACAAATTTTATCTTTTAAATTTATTAAATTTTTGAGAATTTTGTCTAATGTATTTTCATCACATTCACTCCTCCTCAAACTTCCAAAATCCACTCTCCTTTCCCAGCCCACCCAAAAACTTGCCCTCTTTTTTTTAATATCCATCAAAACTGGTTTGTACTAGCCACATATTCTTCTTATCCATTATCTCTTTTATTCTCATTTTATAATATTGTCAAGCAATGTCTTTTGATTACAAAAACACTTTAAAAGATATTGGTAGACTTGTATTATAAAAACAGGAAGGAAGATTTTAAAGTCATGTAACATCTATTTGTGTTATTAGAAGTACCATATATACAAAATTAAAAAAAAAATTCATAAAAACAAGATACCAGATCAAGCAGGTATTCACCACACACCCATTCTGCCTTTATTCTCATTTTCTGCTGGTCTCCACATTTTTTTTCCATGAACAAACTTGTGTTTTCAGATAGAGAATTGGGAAAAACCATTGGGGTGTATCTTTCTTTAGCTTCTATTTTGCAGAGGCAACTAGTTGCCAGTGAAATGCTGTCAAATCAAAGGTCACAAATACTATGCAGATAGCAGACATTTTTCCCTGACAACCCCATTAGGCCAGTGGAGAAGACAGAAGTGTCCTTGAAGTTAATCCTTGATTAGTCTACCCCAGCTATCTGAGCTGCATTTTAAAACTGTGTTATCACTAAAGCTTTAAAAACTGTTCCTTTTAATGCACTGTTTTCAGTTTAGAAACAGCAATTTAACAGGTAAGACTTGTAAATCCTAAAAAGAAATAAAATGGGAACTGGGTGGAGAAGAGTGGAGATAGGGGAGGCTATGGTAGGAATGTATTGTATGAGAAAAGAATAAATAAAAAGAAATTAGAAAGAAAGGTAAAAGTGGAAAGTTTAATTCATCTTGGGGTAGGTAACTATTTCCCTATGGTCTTGTAAAAGCAAGCATGGTTATGGTAGTTGTAACAAATACTATATTTTGTACTATATTAAAATTAAAATTCAATGTGCCCAGTATATGATAAAATCAGAAGTATTCTTCCTTGTTCCACTTCATTCAATGCTAAGCAAAACCAGACCAAATAAACTGTATTACCAGTAACAAAAAGAAGAAAGAAAGAGGGAGAGAGGGAGGGAGAGAGGGAGAAATACTATCTAGAAAATTTTAAAAATGCTGTAAGCATTTGTTAGTCTTCACTTCAGTCAAAAGAGTGAGTGGCAGTCATACACTGTTTCATTATTTGTACCCAAACAGCTGCCACAGAACTTTGGGGACTTCAATAACATGACACAAGTGGTGGGAAGGTCAGTGTGACAAAGTCCTTCCACATTTATTCTTTGCAGATCAATCTGGAGCTCCAGAAGCACAGATAACACTTGTGTACATTCTGAAATCAAAACCTTTATCGAGCTATAACAGCTGAGAAGAAGAAAAGTCATAGAGAGGAATTGAAGAATGAAAAGAAAAACATGGGCCACTTGCTCACTGTAAATGTTCAGGTTCAGTCCCTTTCATTAGATCACATTACAGATAAATCAATATTAACATAAACATCCATCCACACATTCTCATGAAAATGTGAGGGTGTGGGAAGTTGTGATATAAATACACAATAAATGAAACCAAAGTGCCCAGAAGGAGCTTTTCTATAATCTTCAAAATCTATCAGCAACACACTGGATGCCTTAATTTACCCACATCCCTGCTTCAAGTCAAACTCTGAGCATTTTTTGTAGCAACCACATTAGGTCTTAACTAAAATCTTACCCCAAAATTTGTAACAGCAGTGTATTTATAAATAATTGCCACTCCATCACGCTGGCCATCCCTTTCATAGTGGCAAGTTGTGCTTAATTCATTTATTTCTATGAAAACAAAGGTTGCACGAGCACTAAACTCGCCATTGATATAAGCTAATCACTGTCTTGCCAAAGCAACATCTAAAATCCGAGTATGCTTTACTTTGCTAATATAAACTTAAAGAGGCCCACTATTTTTGTCCCTGGTTTTCATGTTTCTGTAGAAGGCTGTTTGTACCTCTCTGGTGCTTTCTTTCTGTAATAGAAAGAGATGTTACATCAGCACTCTGGCCTCGTGAGGAAGGAAGCAATAGTTAACTTAAATGGAGGGAAATGTGACATTTAGAAATATAAGGCTGCCAAAACATTGAGGAAAGTTGGGTACTCTCATTTTGTTTCCATAAATATAGAATAGACTATCAAATGTCTATTTTGCAAGTCAGAGTTTAAAAACAAAGGTCCAGTGTGATTTAATACATACCAGATGTGAGCAAGAGGCAGGGAGAAAGAAAGGGTTGTGGTGTTATGCGTGTCTATGAGGAAAATGAAATGGAAGCATTTTATTTTATTCTGGCACAAACCAAAGGTAATTGTGCACTTGAAAGCCAGTCTAAGAACGAGCTCACTTTAATATCAAGCTTACAATATGATAATCATTTTCCAATGAAAGAGAAAGCACTTAGATGAATACTATTTTCAGTTCTATTTCCAGATAAATTTTAATGTTTGATGTTTTCACACAGTTCCAATATCATCATTATATTGCTCTCAATGTTGAAGTATCCCGATGAACTTTACAGTTTTATTGCTTGTTTGTTTTTCTTTGGTTTTCTTATTATAATTCATGGTCAAAAACTAGAAACTTGAGAAATTATTTTGCTGAATTATTATTAATTATTATATTATTAGTGAAGTTATCAATTATCACTGTTTATTGTTCACTTTAGTGTCTATGCACTGATACCTTGGGATTCTTCAACAGATAGCCAAAGGACTGTAGTAGTAAAATTTCATTGTGGTTCTCTCCTTGCCATGCTTCATTAGCATTTTGTAGGACACAAATTTATTTTGAGCTGATTCCTCTTAGAATATGAAATTGATTAATTCCTGAGAGAAACAACTCTTAAGGAAAATAACAGAGGAATTTCTGTTATTTTCCTTAAGATAAAAAAGTAGTAATATGTTTTGAGGACACCATATATACAATTACTTATTTATACTTTACATGTCACCAGAGAGTAAGAAAAGAAACTAAACATTAGGATCTCAGTTAACTATTGTCAGAGGTTTCTGTCATACCAGAATCCACTTTTTGACAGAGGTTTCTGTCCTTCCTGGTCCCTCAGCCCTTTAGTTCCAAATAAGGACACAGAGGTCTACATTAAAAATAAACTAGTTGGCCTAGTAGCTTAGGCTTCTTATTAACTCTTTCTTACATCTTACATTAATCCATTATTCTTGTCTGTGTTAGCCATGTGGCTTGGTACCTTTTTTGGTGAGGCAGTCACATCTTGATCCTCTGTGTCTGGGTAACGACTATATACTGAAACTTCTCTCTACCCAGAATTCTCATTGCCCTACCTCTACTTCCTGCCTGGTTGCCCCGCCTATACTCTTTGCCTGGCTACTGGCCAATCAACGTTTATTTAAAATATAAATTACAGGGTACAGACCACTGTCCCACAGTAGTTAACTACAATACCTTTCTGTAATGAGACAAAAGAAAATATAGGAAAGCATGTAAAAATAGATATGACATGAAATAATATTTTCCTATAGTATTAATTGACAAAAACCATGGAGAGAGAAAAAAATCAAATAATCTATAAATGTTTGTTGGGTCCACAGGGGTCATGCAAAGATGGGGACAAACCACTGAAGTTTAATAAACCATAAACAAACTTTATTCCAAAAAAAATAAAAATTAAAAAAATAAATCTCCATGGAGCACAAAAAGCTTACCAGCTAGCCGAGACCACAGCCAGAGATGGACTTGTAAGGCTGTGGCCAAGGCTGGTTTTTGAACTCCTTCTTTTTAGCAATTATTAGGAAATAACAAAAGAATATTTACAATCTCAAGGTAAAACTCAGATACAAATTGCCCTTCTTTGCAATTTCCATTAACAGAGTTTTTTACTTAAATTAGTGTTTGTATTTAGTCCATCATTTTTCCTTGTCATTCCTTGATACTGTTCACCAAGTCTCTGCACCTCCCCTGACAATGCCGGTTTCTCATAGCAGGAAGGGGTATGGAAAAATATAAAACCAAAAAGTCAAAAGTCGCATATATCCCATCATTAAAAAGTTAACAGCCCACATCAATGTGAGTGGCAGGGGGTTTATGTAAAAGCAGATCCTCAGTTTTCAGAGGACTGCTTCAGCCTTGCCTATAGAGCTATGGGTTGTAAAGCAGAGTAGCCCACTGTTAAAAGTTAATCCTTAAACTGCTGACAGTTTGCTCTCATTTCCCTAGGCTTACAACTTTCTTTTGTTTATTTCTACGTTTTTATTTCTGGAATCTACATTTTTAGATTCTTATTCTGGGACCCTTCAATGTAACCATTGATAACATATAAATAGCAATTCATGTGCATGTGTTTTTGTGAGGGAGCGCACATGTGTGTGTGTGTGCATGAGTGTGCATGTGTGCTTGTATGTCTCTGTGTGCATGTGCCTGTGTATGTATGTTTGTACATATACATGTATGTGGGTGTGTATGTGTGTCACTCTGTGTGCATGAGTGTAGGAGTAGGTGTGTGAATGTGTATATGCATATGACTGTGCATGTGTATATGTGAGTGCATTGTGTAATGACTTTTATGTTTCATTTTCTAATGTGCTCATGGTGTGCATCGGTATTAAAAACTGAAAACCAACTTAAATATTGAGCCTTTTAATATGTGTCATTTTCATTTATTGTGCTGTATACTTTCTATTTTTTATATTTCTATTTATTGACCTATTTTTTTGTTTCATTTTTTATCATGTGACATTCTTTAAAGCTAACCTTTTCTTTCTCTCCAGCACAGGCTCTAATGAATTTGACAGTGAAGAGTAACAGCAATTTGAATATCTACCTCTTAGTGCCTAAGTTTAATATACTTATATTGTTTCGCGAGTTTTAAGAAAAGAATAATTTTGCAAACTATTGTTTCCTGAATTTTTGTCTAGAATAAGGTAAATTATGAGCAGTGGTTAAAGTGTGTAAAAGAGGATAATTAACCTTAGACTACCCTCTCCAAACAAATAACTTTGATTGATATAAACAGTCCTTCTTGGGCTTTAGCAGCAGGGTGCTCAGGCTAAGAAATTATTTTGTGTTGCAGTTATTAGTGTTGCAACATCAGACCCAATGAAGACTTCTCTGAAGTGCTATTTTCTCACATGCATTCAATATCATAGTGAGGAGAAGAAAAAAAAGCAGCAAAGACAGACAGAGGTTGCAATGGCATCAAGGGTGAGGCCAATTGCAGCCAACACTTAACAGCTGCTAAAGCATCCATCTTAGAAGCTGCTCAGCAGCTAAGATACTAAGAACTTGGAGGGAGCATGATAAATGAATAAGTAAGGGACCTGTTGGCCCCATTCAAACTTGCTGTTCTGGAAGTTTTCCCAAGTGCATACACGTGGTTCTAATACCACCAGCTTTTGATATCTGGTGCTGGGCTCCAGAACATCTTGTATCCAGTTTACAAGACCTGGCCTCTGGTTTCCAAGAGCAGAGAATTGGCAATGTTCTTGATAGTTGAAAATTCAGCGACCATTTCCTTAGCTAAGTGATCCCACCCACCTGCCCATGCATATGTGGGCCCCTCATACCTACTTCCAGAACTTTCCACTATCATGCTACAGAATGAACTCTGGACAGAATCAGGTACCCATATCTTCCTGGCAGTGACCGCTATATTGCAGAAGAAGCATCCTTGAAGGTTGAAGAAGCAGCTGAACACCTTTTTAGGATGTGTCTCTATATGATTCTATCCAAGACAGGACTATTTGCCTTTTCAGGTGTGTTCTGAATTTTATACTGTGATGGAATCTGTTTTAGTCAGTATTCTCGGGGGGGGGGGGAGAAAATAAATAAAAAATAGGGATTAATATATCTAATAATAATGGCTTACAGGTTATGGTCCAACTATTCCAACAATGGCTGTTTCCCAATGGGAAGTGTAGGGATAAGTCCTGCCCCTTAGGGGGCGTGTTCGCCTCGGGCTAATGTCTGCCTATAAATTTGGCGAGCATGCTCCGAGCTGTCTCTTCTACTTTCCTGGTCTCCGCGGGAACGGTGGTTCTGTAAGTCTATTTCTACATTAAAACTATATATATTTTTACAAACTGTCTGCATTCGTTTATGCCGCTACAGGGAAGTCCAAAAATTCCATAGTAGTTCAGTACACAAGGCTAGATTTCTCAGCTTGTCTTCAGTATACACTGGAATCCTGAAGAAACAGGCTCTAATACCAGCGAAGGAATGAACTTAGCAGCAAGGGCAGGGCCTATCCATCAAAGAGCAAGCACTTTCTTCTTCTTGATGTCCTTTATATAGGCTCCCACCAAAATGTGTAGTACGGATTTAAGATGGATATTCCCAGGTCAGAGTACCTGGGTTTAGGCTGGGTCTTTCCATTTTAAATAATTCAGTCAAAAACAATACCTCACACACATATCCAAATGCTTGGGTTTTAGTTACTCCAGATACAGTCAAGAATGGCGCTCACAGAACCTTGGTGTTCTATGCTGTCTGTGTCATCTTTCAAAGTTTTTACTCTGTATTTTTTTAGACTTTTGTGATTAAAAAAATAAAGTCAAAAAGCGGTTTTAATACTGTTGTTTTGCTCACAGGGTCTCCCATGTGTTAGTCATATGGAAACTGCTCTTCTTTCTGTCACTGGGGGTGGGGATTGTTTATTGTGCTTCTCTCTGGCTAGTGTGAGCTATAACCATATGGCAAGTTTAATTCTTTCTATTTTATTTATTGTGTGTGTGCATGTACATATGCACATGTGTGTGGGTGGGTGTGCATGTATGTGTGTCACGGTGTGCATGTGGAAGGCAGAGGATAACTTATGGGAGTTGATTCTCTCCTTCCAAAACATGGGTTCCTGATGTGAGATGTTCTTTTCTATATGTGTTGCTTTTACTGACTGATGAGTAAAGTTGTTTTAGCCAATGGCTTAGCAGAGCAAAGCTTGGCAGGAAATCCAAACAGAGATATAGAAAGAAAGTAGTTGAAGTCAGGGAGATGCCATGTAGCTGCCAAAAGAAACAGACGCCAGAACTTTGCCCTGTAATTCACAGCCTTGTGGCAAAAACACAGGGCTATAGAAATGGGTTAATTTAAGATGTAAAAACTTGCTAGAAATACTTCTAAGCTATTGGCCAAACAATATTACAATTAATACAGTTTCAGTGTGATTATTTCAGGTCTGGATGGTCAGGAAATGAACAAGCAGTCACTGACTACAGGATCCAGCCACAGAATTAAAGAGTCATAGGACTTGGTATCAAATGCCTTTAACTTTTGAGCTATTTCACCACCCAATCGCATTCTGCAAAATAATTTTTGTTATATTATTTTTTCTGTTCTTCCTTTGTAGCCTGTATTACAAAAGTTTTGGTAAATTATTAATATTTCTCCTCAGACTCATCTTTGAGCTCCAATGTCTTAATCCAGTTGTCATTCAATTTTGTTCTTTTGAACTTTGTTTAGTTATAGTTGTCCTCTATATAAAATTAAATATTACTAAGTTATTAATTCTCCCTTCCTCTGTTAATAAGCAAGGCATTGTGGTTCATGCATGTGATTCTAGAATTAAGTGGACAGAGATAGGAATATGTAGAGTTCAAAGCCAGTCTGACTGGGTAACATAGTGGAAATATGTGATTTAGAGGCATGGGTCTCAGAAGGTTAAGGTCATCTTCTGTCACATAGAAGTCAGAGGTCAGTCTGTGCTACATGATAATATATATATATATATATATATATATATATATATATATATATATGAAATAATTATATTATTTAACTTTCATTTTATGAAGTTATAATTTTTCTCGTTTAATTTTTGTGTCTCTAAGTATTGCTTTCTAATTTGATTATCTGATTTATTTAACAATGATTCCTTTTGAATTACTGATTATAGTCTCAGTATTTAATTGGGAAATGCTTATTAATCCATGAAAGATCAATAATCTATGATATAATATTATCTTGAATTATTTGCTTGACTAATATGTCTCAATATTTACTATTAAATTAATGGCTTAGTAAATCAGACACACTATGACCAAATAAACATTCCATTATAACATAGTTTTTCAAAGAGACTGGTTATATAGGTCACTGTGTCTCCCTATATTTTAAAGATCTTCCCAATTATATTTGAAAATATTGCACTTTAACATATACTAATCCAATGAACTTGATTCTGTGATAATTTTATATTAAAATTATTATTATTGATATTTATAGAGTAAAAATTCATGTGCTGACTTTTTACATCTAACAAACATGACTAGAAGCCAAAGCTTATCAGAAAATAATAGTTATTTGACTAGAAAGTAACTTTTCAGTACATCATGTATTTTGATACATTGCACTAAGGGATAGCACTCTGGTGGCACTATTCAAAACCTGGCTTGGGCAGCAACCCCAGTATCAAACACAGTCTTAGGGGAGCAAAATATAAAATAGGAAGATGTTTTTCTAAATGTCAAGACTAATTGATTTTTTTTTCTGAAACATATTCACTGACAATTAGGTAGTCTTCCTCCTCTCCATGTACTCGGTCCCATTTCTTCCTGTTGTACTTACATCCAGAACATCTTCTGCCTTATCCCTTCTTAGGGAGCCCTCACTACAATAAATTGTGGCATTTTCTATCAAATTACAGATAAATCTCCCCAGTTACTTATATATAAAAGATACACCATAAATACAACAATGTGCTTGAATTTGAAAAAGAAACTCATCATCATTCTAAGAGACTGTTTAGTGTTATTTATTCCAATGTTTTTCTATTCTTAATAGTACTCATACATTAAAGGCATATTTAAGTGTATACACTGACATATATATATATATATTCATATACACATATGTATATATGTGTGTATGAATTGTTTTCTATAGAAGAATAAGTTTTATAAGAAGCCAAAACACTATATTTTTAATCATGAAAGAGCATCTTCATTTTACAAGCAGTAATAAGATATCTTAGTATTCACTGAGTGATAGAAGATTGTTTTGAATCCAACTGTCTACTAACATAATTGCCCTGGACTTCTTTACCTATATCCAAGACATTTGAATATGAAATCTAATTAATAATGAAAACATGTATGATAAAGTATAACAACATGCTCTACTAGGCTAGATACAGCAAACCTTAAATTTATTTAGAATAAAGGATGAAGAAAGAGGATGATTGGAGATACTTTTCCACATCCTACCTTCCCTATTTTATCAGATATAAATGATAGATTGTTCAGTGTATTCAGAAGTTGTCCATAAAATAAGTTAAAGGGAAGGAGTAGATATAAGCTTCAGGTAGCAAGCACTTGTGATGCAAGCCTGAAGACCTGAGTTCAGATGCTCAGAACCCAAACAATGGTGGACACAGCAGTACATAAGCAATTCCAGCACTCCTACAGGACAATAAGACCAATAGAGGAGAATAAACAGATGTTAGTAGACCACCTAGCCTGGTGTGTGCAGCCACAGATAAGAAGGGATCCTGTTCCAAGGAGAGCTGAAGGGGAAGACAGATGTCTAGGATTATTCTCTGACCACCACATGTATATACATAGCAACAATGGAACACACAAACATGTACATACATGTTATGAACAAACAAACATTTAACAATGTTTAAGGATGGTCTGTAGAGATGGCTCCACAAGAAAAAAACACTTGCTGCTCTTTCAGAGGACTGGGGTTCAGTTTCCAGTACTAAACGGAAGCTCGTGACCACTGGACTCCCTAGTTCTAGGGCATTCAGTACTTTCTTCTGACCCCTGGGGACATCAGGCATACTTGTGGTGTACAGAAGGACATGCAGACAAATACTCATACTCTTTGAAAAGAAAGAGAATAAAAAAAAAAGACTAAAGATTTAACAAGAAAAAACCCACAGAGTGTAAGAAGAGATGTCTACTTTCTTTTTCTTTATTGTTTCTGAGGCAGGGTTTCACCACATACACCAGGTTGGCCTCAGACTCTGAGATCCTCCCCTCTGCCACAGCAGGGCTAGGATTAAAAGCAGGAGCCACCACCAGGAGATTTATACTTTCTGTTTAAAAAGCTGCATATTTATCTATGGCATTGCTGTTGACTTACCGGAAGAGGGAAGAAATCAAGATGACTCAGCAGAGGTGAGAGGAGTAAGCAGTAAGTGCTGATGAAGTCACAGCAAGATGAAGACTTGGGCGACGTCAGTAGTCTTGCTGGGTATTACAATAAAGTGGGAGACTGACCTTTAATGAGTGGTATTTTCTACACTTGACACCAGACCACTTATCTGCTCCTAGCTACATGAAGTCAATTCTGTATTTATAGCTCTTCAGAGTAGTGTTCTATGTATTTCTGGAGCCTTCAAAACTTATTTCTACTTTTTAAATTATCATAGAAATGTATTTTATTACTTTCAATGATAAATACTGAGGAAGGAAAATGGGAAGCTTTGGCTCTGTGTTGGATCTTAACCACATTTCTGGCCTCTAATTATTTGAAAAAAGTCAGCATAAAATGAATAGTGCAAAAAAAAAAAAAGAATACTTTTCTTTTGTGGCCACAATGTTGGATAAAAAGTTGTGGCTAGTCCATACTTTTGCATCCACTGTATTTATTTTTATCAAAGTAAGAAAAAAATACCAAACCGTTGCATATGATACATAGCAGAACAAAGAAACTTTTCGAACACATGCTACGTCACCTACAAAAGATTACTATAATAGTTCTTTTAGCAGGAGTTTTTGAGGTCCAAGATTTATTGTGTGGTATTGGAAATTATGAAATGTCTGGTGTACATTAGATGTACTGAAAGCTTAATTTGTGGAGCATAATGTGAATTGAACCAACTTGCAATCAAAGTCTGCTTCAAGTAACCACCTGAGCTGGTATACTAGCACTCAGTCTAACGTGTGAGAGTTACTTGCCTGAGGCAAGCCTGGGCTAAATAGTGAATTCTACATCAGTCTGAGATACAAACACTGTGGGCAAGGAATGAGGCTCAGCAGCACAGCTCTTACTCACCTAGCATGTTCAAGAAAGGCTCTGCATTCATTTCTCAACAATGTTGGAAGGAGGAAGGGAGAAGGGAGAGAAAACACTCCAAATGGATACTGATGAACTATAATAAATCCCAGAGTAAAATACATAGTAAAATACATTATCTTGCTCTAAAACTATAAATTACTTAGGATGGTTTACCAACCACATTCTACTAATTTAATTTTGTTATTTTAAGACTGTTAATGACAGATTTACAATATTGTATTGTAATAATAATCTGTTCTCAAACACTTGTGGAAAACCAGACTAGTACAAAAGAATGTAAACATGAGTAAGTAGGTGCCCAATTGAAAAGTAAAGTAAAATACCCAAGCAGAATTAAATTCCAGAATTCCAGTGTGTTCATTCCCCTGCAAAAGATGACGTATTTGCTACCTACTTAGACACGCACACACACACACACATTACATATTATATAATGCAACACAATATATGCATGGCATGCAATGCATGGGCAGCCCATATATGGCATTCTGTTGAACTTGTCCAAGGTCTAAGTTTGTGAGGACGACCGAGCAGGTCTCTTCCTCAAAATGGTACCAGATCTCATTACAGATAGTTGTAAGCCCCCATGTGGTTGTTGGGTATTGAACTCAGGACCTTTGGCAGAGATGGCAGTGCTCTTAACTACTGAGACAGATGGCTCAGCCACTATAACCAAACCCCACAATATACACATTATAAAATATAATGATTTTATATGTGTGGATATATATATGTATTAGTATATATGTATATATACAAGTATATTGATAGATCAATTTTTAAAAAATCTTTAACCAGAAAGAAATACCATGACAACATTAATTAATGTAACAACCAAAATGCTTACTGCTAGCCATAAATAAAGAAATCAGCACCAATGAGGATCCCTCCCCCATTTTTCTAGGGAAAAGCAAGAAAACAGTGACGCTGAACACCAGACTCTGAAGTGCGAAAACAAGCAAGCCTCAGCAGGTTACTTATCAGATTTCAATCAAGGATGATTTTTGAGAAGATCCACCTGTCATCTTTATTGGAAAAAACTGCTGGGAAGCTTTTCTGGACAAAAACAGTAAAAGAGGCCAAAATAAACACTTTCCTTTTGAATTATTTTCCATTTCAAACTGAAAGACCCTACAGACCCCCTCCTCAAAACCCGCAGCTAGCATGCTCCCGGGGGAACATCCTGTTTGCTTAAAAAAAAAATTCTCCAGATCAGCAGCCAGCCTGCTCTCATAAGAATATCCCATGTGCTTGAGAGAGCAGGATGTCTATGAGATAGGAAGACTGCAAGGCAGGATATTGATAAGATAGGACATCAACAAAGCAGGTTGACTGCATAACAGGATCCATGCTGAGAGAGGAAACCATTCATGCCCCCTGCCTCATTCCAATAGCCACGCTTTTGCTTCTGTAAACTTGCTTTTTGCTCTTCCCTATAAAAAGCCCGCCCTCCAGTTGGCAGGCGCGCAAGTCTTCCAAGAGATCTTGCCGCCCGCAGGTACCTGTGTCTACTCAATAAACCTCTTGCTAATTGCATCCTGTGGTTTGGTCTCGGAGTGTCCTGGTTCTGGGGTCTTCATCATCTGAGGAAAGGTCCTCTCTGAGGGTCTTTCAAAACACAAAACATTTTCATAAAAAAGTCGGTTTGCAAAATAAGTGCATTGAGCATTTGCAGTTGTTGCAGAAGGAGAAAAATTTTATGAGAAAAAATATTTTCCATGTCACAGTAATGCAATATAGTCATGATATCCAATCAAAATGCAAGCATTCCTTAGAAGAAAGTTGCCTTGCTACCAAGATGAATACCATTTAGAATGGAGGAAATAAAAATTATAAATTTAAATTATCCATTCAGACAGTGTTTTCTAACACATAAGTCTTTATGTCATGTATGTCAAAAGAACATAGTCATTTAAAAGCAGTAGAATAGGCTAGGAACATGGCTCTGTGGGTAATGTACTTGGAATGCAAGCATTAGAACCAGATTCTAGATCCCTGGCAGCCATGTAAGAAGTTGGGCATGGCTGATTACAACTGGATGCCTAGTGGGTGGCACTAATTGGGAAGGCTATGGACTGTTTAGGAGGTAGAGTCTTTTTGAAGGGAATTTGTTACTGGGTTGGACTTGGAAATTGTATGCCCTCTTCTACTTCCAGCTCTCTATCTCTCTGGTTTCTATGTGTGGTTGAGTTTTGATCTCTCGGTATCAAGCTCTGGACATCATGCCTGCCTGCCTCATGCTTCCCTTGTTGCAATGGACTTTCCACGTGAAACCATAAACCAAAATACATTCTTTCCTTACACTAATTGCTTTGGGTCAAGGTATGTTATCTCAGCAACAAAAATAACTAACGCAGAAATAATAAATAAAATGAGTTCTGTATAACTGAGAAATTTCTGTTCAGTGAAAGTAGCAATGATCAAAACTAATAAGCAGAGAAACAATTTGTAAAAAAACAGGAAAATTAGGCAGGGTGATAAGTAGAGTCATGAAGGATCAAATGTAAATGGCCCTGAAACTTAAGACTGAGCAGCCTATTATACTACTAATAAAACAAGTTAAAACCAGACCTGTCATACTCTTCTGTGTGGTTGAAAAAATGTAAAAATATAACTCTGAATTATTTTGGTGACTGGAGGAAAGGTCTCTCGGATATGAGTGAAAAAGCACAGTAGTATAAATTCTGCAGATGATAAATTGGTTTCATCTAATAAAATTGTAAGTATTCTAATAGGCTTGAGCTTCTAGAGAAGTGATCTGAAGCTATCAACTCACAAATATGTGATTGCATATGTACAAGCCTGTTGAAACCTGTGAAACATTAGACTATTCCACGTGATACCAATAAATAACTGAACCACTATTTACAATCAGCCTACACACCTCTCTGCCAAATTTATGAATCAATTTAATCTATTGATTAGAACACAGAGCATAGAGCTACCTGGAACCTGTGACAAATTTGAGTCCCTATTCTAGCCGCAAACCTTACATTTATTTACCCTCATATGAGGTAATAAGCATACTATACATTATTTGTTGCTTCCATGTACTGGGGAACAATTAAGCTACACTTTTTTTTTTTACCTTTCAAAATGAGAGCACATGGGAGGCGAGAATATTGGTAGCTGACAGTTTTATCTTCCTGACCCTCCTCTTTCCATTCTTTTATTCCACCATTTACCAGACTGAATATATCTGCATCTTGGGTTATGACAGGAATAGCCCTTAGATTGTGTTTTCTTTCTGTATTCAGTGGTATTCAGTCTCTTCTCTTGCACAGATGGCATGGCTGCTGCTGCTCCTGATGAGGCTGAGTTGGGCTGCACTATTTGTTTTTAAATTTCTACTTGCATTGTGCTCACTTTGAGAAACTTTATATTATTAATAGTATTGCTACCATGGAGTGGGAAGAGAGCACTGTCATTACTTAGCATAAGAATGGCAGCGCTCACCAGATAGAGGCAGGAACCCGGTTAGAGCCTATTGTTGTCTTTCCCTATCTTTCTCTCTGGGTGAGTAATCAATCCTTGATTGCTAAGGTAATAGTCTAGGACTTGCAAGTACTAGGAAAGTTACCATGGTAACTCTTTTGCAAGAACAATAGAGCTGCTTCTGTTCTGAAAAAACTTTCTTTCCTATGAATGTGGAGGAAATTATTGCTTGCAGTTTTATCTGAATATCCTTCTTCATTTTTGACTCCAGCTTTGAAATGTATAGTTTATCAATTCCAATGCATGCATTAAACAACAGTTTCTGTGTTTATGACTATCATTGTAAAAAATAAAACTGCATATTTTGATGAGCAGATATTACCATATTTTATAAGAATAGGTAAATATAACGTAGCCTATGTGTTTAGTTGTACTTTAGATATTTCAGAAGCAACTCAGCAAATGCTAAAAGATTGGTGAATAGATGGTTTTCCTCGTATGATCTTGTAAGGGATTCTATTTCATTCTTCTAGCTGTTTAAGCAACTATTCGTTTATGGTAAAAGTTAAGATCTACAATTCTGGGTATTTTTTTAAACATTCATATTATTTTCCTTGCATAAGGAATGTGTATTTGCTGATCAGGGTACTGTATGCCCTAGTTTCTTTTCTAATCTATGATCAAACATTCTGACCAGAAGCAACTGGAGGAAGGAAGGATTTGTCTGGTCTACATGTCCCGTTCACCATCACTGAGGGAAGAACTTAAGATAGGAACCTGCAGTAGACATTATGTTGATGGCTGGTTACTTGCTCATTCATGCTTATGGAATTTTCTTATTCAAGCCAGAACTGCCTGCTGAGAATGAAGCCATCAACAGCAATGGCTGAGAGCTCCTACACTGAATAGCAAAACAAGACAAGCACCCAACCTGCAGAAGTGTAAACAGGCCAATACGATCTGAGAATGCCCTCAAGTTGAGATTCCTTTCTCATGTGACTCCAGACTGTGTCACTTTGACTAAGCTAACTGTGATACCTGGTCACATAAAGTGGGCTGCTCTTTTGCTAATTACTTGAACTTGTTAATGGCTTTCAGATGTACATCGTAAGTACTGACCACGCTAATCCCCATATTCCCAGTTCCTTTTTTTTTTTTTTTTTGGTTTTTTCGAGATAGGGTTTCTCTGTGGCTTTGGAGCCTGTCCTGGAACTAGCTCTGTAGACCAGGCTGGTCTACGAACTCACAGAGATCCTCCTGCCTCTGGTTCCCGAGTGCTGGGATTAAAGGCGTGCGCCACCACCGCCCGGCCTAATCCCCATATTCCTGTGCACCCTTTCTACCCTCCTTTTCCCTGCACATCTTTCTCATGTCCATGTTTATTTAAGTTCCTCTGAGGTTAACCAATGCTGTTTGGAGCTATCAGTTGGAGCTCAATGCAGTGGGTACAGACCAGAAAACAATGAATCCCCTTTCTCAGGTTATATTAGTAGTCAATAAATCAGCAGTAGAGGGTAGTGTCCGATAGTCCTTTCAACCACCCATGACTGATTGTTTTAGCAGGGCCAGTTTTGCTGTGGCCAGTACAGGTAATGTTGATTGTGAGTTCATTATTGCAATCTCTGTATGGAGTCTTTATTATCAAAGAAGACAAAATGATGCCACCCACCCTGTACCAGAAACCTGAGGAGCTCCATCTCCCTTAGAAATTTTGTCTCAGGTACTTCCAGATCCTTGACTAAGTCACGGAAAAGAAGTATAAAATAAGCCAGAATGAAACAGTGCTATTAAATTTATTAGGCATTAGTACATATAGGAAAATAATGGAATACCTTAAAGGAAAGAAAAGAGGAAGATTTATAGAAAGGAGTTGGCATGAAATTACCCTTTAGAATAAGCTTTACTAGGGATGACAGCCTTATGACCATGGGCAGGAATGATAACGACTAAAGTGGGAGTATATTAGAAGTGATAGACATCATGTATGACGTGAAGAATAATATAATGGGAAAGATAGTTCCTCTATTTCCGAAGAATAAAGCATGTTTGTGGGGAGGTGCAGGGGGAGCAGTGGGTTATGATCATTGCCAGTTCAGAGAGGGTGTAGATGCTGCACTCTACATCACGTGAGCTGTCCTGGACTAGAGTATAAGCCTGGAGGAGCAGATATAGACCCCAGGTAAGACTGTGCCTCACATATGCAAAGGAGAAGGACTGTAAGGCCAAATCACGGCACACTGTCTAATCAGCTTTCTTTCCAGCTACAGAGCTGCAAGGTCCTTGTGTGTGTGGCTTGATTTATAGGAAATAGAGACAGGTCTTTAAAGAGTTTCTAAGTACATAATGTTAAAACATGGATATGGGTGTCTCAAAAGAATTACTTTTTGGTGTCTTTTAAATGACTATTTATATATGTTCTTATGGCTGGTAAGTTACACTACTCAGAGAGTCTAATTTATAAAAAGATGTAAAGATCAAGCAAAGCTTAAATTTTTAGTAGTTTTAAAATTAAAGTAAAATATGTGAGCTGATTACTTATTTCTTATAAAGAATTTCTTTCTGGAAATTACATTGTAAGGTGTTTCTAGAGGTGCAAAGATAAGAAAGGAACACTGATACATTAAACTTAAGATTGAAAATGTTCTGGTCATAAGTAAGCATAGTTTGTTTTTAACATCTTGAAGATGACTTTAGGTAGCTACATGCTATAACCCATTGGCAGCTTTGGGATTTATCAATTGTGCTAAAGTTTCTCAACTCTTGGTTTGTAGGGAAAACAATCTATCTCTGAGGTTGGGTATCTTGTTCTAGCACATCAGCTTTCCCTATGCCAGTTTATCCTTCCTGACTCATTATTAGTAATTAATTTGATGATGGTATTTACACCATATTAAATGATTGCATCTTCAGTAGATTTAGTCACAAGGAACAATGCACAAAGAAAGACTGTTTATTCCAGCCAGAGAAGAAGATTGATGATTTGATCAGCCATCATTAGAGAAGCTTTCTCGTGCAGCGGATGGGAACAAATACAGAGACCCACAGTCAGACATTATACAGAGGGTAAGAATCTTGCGACACTCAGCCTTAAATGTCTTCATCAAAACTGTCCTCTCACGCACCTTGGGCTCAGAGAACCCAGAGGAAAAGGAGGCAGAAAGATTGTTAAGAGCCAGAGGGAATGGAAGACACTAAGAACACAAAGCCCTATAAATCAAAATGATCATGGAAGAGAGGCTGTTACAGAGCTGTGGATGAGACAAGGCAATTGGACTTGGAGGATTGGAGAGAGCAATTGTTCATCCTGAGAACTGTGAAAGAAAATCCAATTCCACAAATTTGAAGCAAGCTTTAATTAATTAAATACTGACCGGGATGGAGTCTGGGCAGGACCACTCTCCTGAATCTCAGCAAGCAACTATGAGAGACTTGTGTTGTATGGACAAAACCTTCAGGCCACCATATTTCCCATGTGGCTTTGTTAATTTTCAAGAACTACAACTTCCAGCATTCAAATCCCACGAGCATACAAATCCCATGATTCAAAAGAAAGGCCAAATGATGTATCAAAGCCATAATTACTGTTCTAAAGTAAGGGGGTTAAACAACAAACCTGACAAGACATAGTAAAAGCATGGAAGGATCGGCACCACAGGTGAAAGGGTACACAGTTATTGAAGAGATACTGATGGAGGGCAGTTTGCAGACATGATAACCCTCAGCTGCTGTCTTGATTTTGAAAGATAATCCAAAATTCTTCAAGCACATGAGAGACATATCAAGTAATTTACACATGCTAAAGATTAAGCTCCTCTTAGGCTTATATAAAACATCTTTTATTGATGAAAACTTACAGAATCCCATCCAAAGGTGCTAAAAGTAAGGTGTTATTCTGCAATCTCATTTGTAACCAAGTTCTTATTCAAGTGTAAAAATAATGGCAGGCATTTTAAAATGTGTCCTATCATTTATTCATATCTATTGTCATATAGATAGAAATATGTGTTACAAATACCTTCTTGATAGAAGCCAATTAACTCTGTAATGGAGTTACATCAAATGTGAGTGGGTATATCATGTGAAAAGATAAGGCAATCTTCAGTGTCAGAAGGCAGTTGACAGCTGAGACCTGGAGTAGAATCCTGGTGAGGTGGCAAGTGGCTAATTCGATTCTACCATTTCCTAGGAATCGACTTCTGCCTGCAGGGCATTTAAGCATAGTCTAGAAGTAGCAACCCTGCCCTTCTTCCATCTGCTCTTCTCCCTAGGGACTGCACTGCGTCTAGCTTCTCATTCTCACCACGACACTTCTCATTTCTGTGCTTCTGCTCCTACTCTTTCACACAGTCTTTAAACACACTTAAATGTCAGGACTCAGTTATTGCATTTAGTACAATGTATAATTGATTACATAACTTAAAGTTTTCCAGGTCAGAGATTTTGAAGTACACATCTTTAAAAAAAAAAACTGGGTCTAACTTGGTATTAGACACTAATTGTTCTCTTTCAAACTTAGGAGTCATACAAAAATAATCAGAAAAATTTAAAAACTTGACAGAATTCTCCATAATATAGTAGCTATGAACTTTAACACTACACCCTAAACACTAGTTTCAGGCAACCAAGAAATGATTTTCAAAAGTCTCTAATGGCACACACTTGTAATCTCAAAAGTTAGGGAATAAAAGTAGGATCATCGCTGATCCCACAGCAAAACTGGTAAATGTAGTAGATCTCTGTCTCGAATAATAAATAAATAAATAAATACATACACCCTTATGTTAAAAAAAAAAAGAGGTGAAATGCTAAAGTACCGAATTAAACAAGTAAATATGGAAATTATGGTTAGGGAGGAGAATGAATTTTTATTAATTTTATTATATTTTCTTTTTTTTACAAGCTTAAATAATTCTATTTATTGAACAGTACAGTATCACAACTATTTATGTAACATTTACACTGTATTAGGTGGAGTAAGTAATGTAGAGAAGATTTAGAATGTATAGGAGGATGTATATAGGTGATAAACCCTACTCTACTCTCTATGAAAGATGTGAGTCTATGCAGTTTGGAACCAGTCGCTGATAAGATGTGATGACTGTGTTTGAGATAGTGATTTCCCCACAGCAGAGATTCACTTGATAGCTTTGTCACTGAGCTCAGTAGACACCCTCCAGATGTTAGGCTGGTCAGAGGTCCCACCTTTCTAGTCACTTGACTGGTGTTTGGGTGACTAGACCCTACCCTGTTAGTATCTAGGAACCCATCAGGAGTCGCCTCTTCAACATTATAAATCACAAACATCACAGTATATTTTCATAAATGTACAAAATAGTGTTTTATGGCTTTTTCATACATGTGTGCCATTGCACTTTGCTCATATTTATCCTTCAGGACTCTCTCTTGTCCATCCTTCTACTTATCTTCCTCTATGTTGGTTTTCTTTTAGTGTTATTTTTTAACACCAGAGCCAAAAGCAACTTGGGAGAAATGGGTTTGTTGGCTTACATGTGTTGATCACAATCCATCACTGAGGAAAGCCAGACAGGAATTTGAGGCAGGAACTAGGATGATGGGTTTCATGGGGCTGAGCCTCTAACACAAGTTTGGTGACCTTGTCTTTGGCCATAATTTCCTCATATGAGTGACTCAGCACAGCCTGACCTAAACCTGCCTCTGCCCAGCCACCGTAAATGTGGCAGGATATTACTGGCCTTTATTCCTTACTCCACCTCACCCCATCTCAAGACTCCCACCCTCTATCACAGCCCTATTTAAGTTCCTGTCTAATACAATTAAACAAGATCCTGCTTCTACAAGACTCCCAACTCAGTGTTTCTGTTTGGTCTGGATCGTTGACACTCAACATCCCGCTCAGCCCCAGGGAGAGAGTGGTGGGGCAGTCTCTTCCACTGCCCTATCTGGTGGACACCAGGAGGCAGGAACTGAAGTAGTGGCCACAGAGGCATGCTGACATGTTCAGCCTGCTCTGTTTCAACAACCCAATTCCCATGGTGGTCAAGGTTGCATCAACCACTGTCAACTCAGCTGTCCCACATCAATCATTTATGAAAATAAAATAAAATAAAAATGCCTCTACAGTCTTTTCTACAGGCATGAAGTCATGGTCTTAATTGAGGTTCCACTTTCCAGATGTCCTTTGCGTATGCCAAATTGACAAAAGCTTACTAGAATACCTTATTTCCTCCAATATCCCCCCCCCTCTCTCTCCTCCCTCCCCCTTTCTCTTTCTCTCTTTCTCTCTCTCACACACACAAACACACACATGCACACACACACCCCAAATTCTGCATATGTGATTAAGCATAGGATATTTATATATTTAAATCTGTTTTTTTAGCTTATTCCAAAGATACTAGTTCAAACCATCTTCAGTCAAATGCTGTAATTTTGTGTTTTACAGCTGAACAGACTCCATTGTGCACACAATGTGGAAACGTGTGTATCATGGAAAAGGCAGTTTTAAAACATTTTATGAAATAGAAATAGTGCCAGAAAGTAGGAAATACAGGGAAAATGCATAAAATATTTTAGCTTTTTCACCTTTAATGTCAGGATTTAATTGTTACTGCTTAAAAATGAAGCTCCAAATTATAATAATCTCAGTATAATCCATCATTATTCTCAATGATAATATTTCATGTACTAATAAACTTGCCTTTATGAAATGCTTAAAGTTCAACAGCACTGTTGAACTTATTCCAATTTAATTTTTTGCTGAATAATTAGGACTTACCACATTTTATTAGTTAAATAATTATAGTATGATTCCACTTCTCAAAAATAACTGCTTCTTTCCCTATAATATATTCTTCATATGTACATATGTGTTAACACATTTATCAAAGTTTGACATGTATAAAAACTATATTTTATGTACTACTGTAATTTTTATTTTTGGTTAATATAACTTAGCCACCATTTATTCTTCAGTTTTCTTGTAGGTACAGGCATGGATATTCAGTTTTTATGCCATTCAATGTGTGTGGAAAAAGGTCAGATTGAGTAGTAAACCTGGGAACATTTTATACCATTTTTTAGATATTTAAATTTCAGCTTTAACTGTCATAAATTATGTAAGAACTCCAATCAATGTTCACTGTAAAATAAAATGATTTAATCTGCCCCAAACTTTTATGTAGTGAATTTAGTATTTCTTAAGTACTTCTGTTCTGAGATAACTTTATTTAAGGGCAAGTTGTCATGTTTCACAAAGTTTCTGAATTATTAAGGGAATTGTTTCCACAAACACTCTTATATTACTTTCTTATTAACCAAATATGAAATAATTAATTTATAATTTTGTGAACATCAACAAACACAAGAATTCATTCAATATTTTTACTGACACACTACTACATATACTATGTAAAGCTGTGATATGCTGTGGTACATAATTATATAACTCAGGACTGTTTGCTAGAGTAATCTGTCCTAAAAACAGTATTAGAGGCCTGAATGAGTAACTCTTAAGGTGGAGAGAAGCATTTTTATCACAGAATGAAAAGAACATGTAAAATAATATTTTATAATAGTATTAAAGGGAGATAGACTATATTTAATGGAACCAGCACATGGCACAAATTCTCCTAAATACATATCTTTAGTTATGAAATTAAAATTGTGCTGAATCAATGAAATATTATTTTTTCCTGATATTTTTTAAAAATGAAGAAATAAGATGTCTATCAATATGTAACTCCTGTAAGGGCAGAATGCAGGAGCTACCATTTTAAAAACAATATTTTATTGATTCTTTGAAATTTCCATACATTTGCATAATATATAATATTCTTTACCCAGTTCTACCCAATGTCTGCTGTCACATACATATCAATTTTTCCAACATCCTACCTTCAATTTTTTTTGTTATTCTTGATAACCCTTTTACTCAATTACTACTGCCTATATGTGCTTGGAAATGGAGCTATCTAGTGAATCATGGGCAACATAGCTGTCTTCAAAGGAGAGTGACTCCCTAAGTTGATACATAGGTTAGTATAAAAGACAATAGCAAAAATTTATACATATAAGAAAAAAGAAGGAAACAATCATAGACATTGAAAGATTTTCATGATTCTTCTATAAAATTATCACAAAATGTATTAATTATAAAGATAAATAAATTGAGAATGGTGGGAGAAAAGATGGCTCCTTGGTTTAAAATAATTCAGCTCTTGTAGCAAACCTGTGTTTGGTTTCTATCTCCCACATGGCAGCTGTCAACTCTCTGCAACTCTAGTTCTAAAGGATCTGAAACCTCCAGGGGTGATGGCAAAACACACATATACATAAAAATTAACAATTTTTAGAATATAAAGAAATTTCGGTAACCTAAAGTGCATTGAGATTTTTCTTGGCTTTCACTAAATTATAATTTTATTGTGTATTTCACTTTTATTAGGGGAAGAAACAACGCATCTCATTTTATATTAGAACATGCTCATCTAGCGCATCTCAGTTTACATTCAAATACACTGATTCATTTCTCTTCACAACAATAAAGACAAACCATAACTCATAAAAAAGGATAAGGGAGGTCTCAGCCTCTTAAAAAGCTTCCTAGGCATGTGACTAGTGACCATATAAAGTCTTCCTACTGAACTACCTGGCATGATGTGGAGGGGGGGGGGTTGCCTTGAGCTGAAAGTAGTCATTTTCTGTTGAGAACGCTTTCCTATACTATAGTGTGTGAGCTTGCTAGAGTCATTACTTAGCAGCTTACTGTAATGGTGAAAATTCTGACTTAAATAGCACTTGAGTCTTTAAAATTGTTTTGACTTTTACCATTCTCAAAGAGCTGAATGTATTTGGGTCAAAGGCACTGACCAAAGGAGTTCTTGCTTGGTGTCAGCTCTCATGAGGAGCTTGAAAACAAAAACAAAAAAGACACAAAAAACAAACAAACAAACAAACAAAAAACTTCAAACCCTACAATAACCAGCGTTCTGTACTAATTCTGTCTGTTCAGGTGAAATGGCACAGGTTTAGTGTGAAGCTAAAAAGGGGGAAGAAAGATAGAAAATCAAAGGACATCTGTGAATTTTCATTCTTTCTTCTTGTTTTCCTGGCTTTTTACCTATGAAAAACAGTGAGAAAATAGAATGTGAAATCAGAGAATCGTGTGATGCAGAGCAACAGGGATAAGCAGCAATGTCCCCAACTTTTGCTCCAGGCCTCTTATTAATGTCCCACCATTACCAGCTTGGACTGGATTTACAAATATAAGTCAAAGTGGTTTCAGATTCTAGGCTTAGAAGAGAGATTGTAATGATCAAGCTTGCTACTTAACTGGAGGCTGGCAAAAGGTTGAACTCTTCACCAGGTTCTTCATCTTTAAACTGTGGCAGTCTTATGGAGGTGAGAATTAAATTATAACAATCTAGATGGTTCTGAAGCTCAGTTAAATGTGATTTACCAGAGAACTCCGATGACTGCTCATGTGAAAGATGGGTATGAAACTTACAAACTCAATTTAATTAAAATGTCAGTTTGGCATTGAGAATTTCTTAAAGCTAATCTTACCACATTTGAAAAGAGCTCATTTAGTTTTAACCTTTACTCTATTTTATTTTTCCCCATTCCTACACATTTTAATGTTGAAAGTAGTTGTATTGGATTTTCCTTGTTCACTTTCATTAGCCAAAAATTACAATGCCTGTTTGCTCTTTTCTTTTTCTTCATTTCCTTTTCGATTTTTTTTTTTGGAAGCAGATTCTTCACTTATACAATAAACCCCAACCACAGTTTCACCTCCCTCTTTGGCTCTTTCACTCTTAGGAAAGAATTGTTTTAGAGTATCTTGAGAACTCACATTGCTCTGCTCTGAAGAGCTTCTATCCATTATTGAAATGTGTTTGGGAATGAGTACACTCAGAAATTAAACACAGGGAGGTATGCCAGCTTTCTGGTGATGGTTACCTTTTTCTCTCTGTGTTGGGAAACATCTTCTCTCCATATAGTCACAAGAGGGTACTTAACATTTCATTGTATCCCATTACAGGAAGTTAAGTTGCTTCATGGGAGTTCATTTAATGAAAGAAGCCAAGTTTTACAGCTAAAAAATAAATGAACTCGATAATCATAAAAGAAAGCAATTCCATTAGATGTTTTGAAAATACAATTGTTTTAAGACTATGACACTCAGGCTGTACTGGAACTACCATGTAGAGCAGGCTGGCCTGAAATTCAAGAAGATCCACATTCCTGTGCCTTCCTAGTGCTACGCTCAGAAAAGCAACTGCCGTGCCTTTGACAAATGTAAAATCTTTATCAGAAGCATTAGTGAAAGATGCTGGGTGCTAAATTTCAAATTTTAGAATAAGTGATTTTATTATATTATTTTCTAAAATTACTATAATATTAATCATGTATTTATAAAACTTAATATCTATGTACCAATAGTAAAACAATTATCTTAGTATGTTAACAAAAATAAGGAGGTCTGACTACATCAAAAAGTTAATGCGTTGGTTCTAATTGACTTGACACAATATAGAATCAATTGGAAAAACTGTCTCAGTGAGGAATTGTCTAGATCAAGTTTGCGGGTTGATGTGTCAATTAGGAATTACCTTTATTAAGTTGTGGTGGAAAGAAGTATTCAATGTAGGTATTATCATTTCCTAGGTAGGCAATTCTGAATTGTTTATTTTTCTTTTTAGTGCCCATCTGACTTTTCCGTGGAAGAAATCATTATCCCCTCACTGACCTTAAAATCAGAAGGACATGAAATATTTCTTCTCTGCTTCACAGGAATGCTCAAATGTTCCATTGCTTTATGAATAGGTTCTTCTTTGTTGGACCAACAACTAAGTTGTTTGTCTATTATCTTTATCGGTGGGATAAAATATTTATATTTGGGGGTCATTGAATATCTGTTAAAGATTTTTATATAAAATTGAGAACAACCTGTGCGTTTGGTCAATATTCCATCTTGATTTCTGTCATTTAAATTCTTTTTTAGATTTGAAACCTTGTTAGAAACGAATTATTAAGCATATCACATCTTTAATGACATGTTTGTAGACTCATGTTCAATTTCAATTTGCTTTCAGAAAAATGACCTTCAAACTAAACATAAGAACCTCCTTTAAAGGTTTTATAAAACATTCCACTCATACACATATGACAATCTGTAAGGCACTTAAATATATTTACTTAACAAAATTAATATTTCACCTTTGAAGTAAAAATCTTTTTATCATATCTTCAATAGACATCTACAAATGACTTACTATAGACTTCATATCTACTCAGACAAAATACTTTTCTATTAAAGTTTTAACCTCCATGTTGTAGAAGGCTGCTTGTTTGTTCCTGGATGCTCAGCCCCAAAATAACCACACAGAAACTGTATTACTTAAATCACTGCTTGACCCATTAGCTCTAGCTTCTTATTGGCTAACTCTTACATCTTAATTTAACCCATTTCTATTAATCTGTGTATCACCCTGTGGCTTTTGCAAGGTTCTGGCTCATCTGTTCCCAGTGGCAGCTATATGGTGTCTCTTTGATTCTGTCTTCTTTCTCCCAGCATTCAGTTTAGTTTTCCATGTCTAGCTCTGTTCTACATTGTGCAGGCCCAAGACAGTTTCTTTATTCATTAACCAGTAAAAGCAATACATATACAGAAGGATTTCCTACACCACCTCTATGTTAAGAAGCTAGCTTAGAAAACACAAAGTCTTTGAATTGACACAGGTAATGGTCTCATTTCATATACTGTTCCTCATTTCATTTTTTCCCTCCTGTGTCACCAGCTTTCCCCATATATAGATGTGGTATGTGTATGCATATTTATCAAGTAGAGTGATAATGTTATATATGTATCAACGTCTAATGATAAAATCAAAGTAATTAGTACTACTACCTTCTATTTTGTAGAAAAATGTAAAGATTCTCAGGACATAAAAATAATAAATGCTGGAAGTGCTAGAAGCTATAAAGTGATTGAGGAAACTGAATGATATTCCTGGTATTAGCATTTAAACACCAATATCATATTTGACATAAAATACTGGGACTTATTGTAGTTTAATAGTTTTAATAAGGTCAATGAAGTTTAATGATCCATCAAAGGATTTAAATCCTGGCAGACCAAACCATGTTCAATGAGAACCAGAGCTAAGACTCTTCCCAAATAGGTAAACCAAAAGCCATTTTCCCAAAAACTTTGTGTGTAATATTAGTCCATGATGTCACTGTTGCACCTGATAAAATTCCATTCAGTTTCCTCTAAGGAATAGCATCCTCTCACTGAGCCACCACTTGTCCCCCTCATAATTGTTCTGTCCTTGGAATACTGAGAATATGTCATTGGAAAATTCTTATCTGACTAAGAACTGCCTCCTCTCCTTGATACCTTACCCATGAGAGAATGCTAAAACTTCTTCTTTTAATATACAAATATATAATGTTTAATGAACTTCTTTATTTAGTATATAAATTTATATCTCAGCACAGTGCTTTTTTATGTAAGGAGAGTCTTATCTATTTACACTACCTCCTCTACAATTAGAGATTTCATTTGTAATTAAACTAGTAGACAGCACAGCAGAAACCTGCTTTTCTATGAGCTGGAGGTGGCTAGAGTTTCCAATGAACTTCAGCTGTAATCATGCAGTAAATGATGCTGAATACTTATTCCGTCAGATTCTAAATATCACTGTCAGGGTCTTTCCATACCTTGATTATGGAATATAGGACTGTTTCTTATGAGTAGGACTCCTAAAAAATAGAGCATAAAAATTAGCATAGTCTTTGAAGTCCTTCTCTTGACCCATCTGGCCAATGACAATGTACATTTCGAATAGAGAAGGACATAGAGTAAACTCATTCCTTGGTTCTTGGATAGATGGCATTCATACATTTACCACTTAATGTTATTGCTCCTTCTAGGTATAAGTTATGTTCTCATCCATTTTGCTTGCCCCAGTACTTATTCTTGATGCATAATTTAGTCACTGACAGTACTTGAGAAAATGTTGGGGGTAACGTCACAATCCATTCCACTACTCTTTCCTCCACTTCAACCAGGGATCCTCTGAAATTGATCTGGTATATGGCTTGAGCCCAGAAACTTTTAACCTCTGCAAATGATTCTAAAATATATTAGAGATGACCAGTATGTTGCTTACAATTTTTCTTCTAGTGTAGTAAAACCTGCTATAGAAACAATCACACTAGGCACAGTATAAAAACAACCTGAAGACTCATTTATTTCAACACCTGGGAGGATATGGATAGTATAATGACAGTGCAATTAAGACAATGATAGGACCTTCATAAACATGGACTACTGTGCACAGGCGGAATGCCAGTGTGCTAGCCTGGGACCCAGTGATAATCTTAATGCTTTTACCTCCTATGTGTTATTTTCTTTTGTATAATTTCCTTGAACCTCCTGTGGGTTATTTCCTTGTGTATAATTTCCTGTCTTCCTACTCAGTGTTATTAGTCCAATTGCTGATACTTAAGATATCATTTTCCCACACTTACCTCCTGCTTTGGTTAGTGAAGGCTCTATTAGGGCCATCTTTAATTGACAGACTATCTCTTCAGCTAACTTTTCTTCTTATTTGTTAAAATAACTTCTTATTTGTTAAAATAACATTGTCCTCTTAATGTTTTGCTGAGAGTTCTATAATTAGTATATTTTAAATTTGGTATGGATAACTTTCAGAGAAAGTCAATTCTTAGACTTGGCTTTACTATAACATTTTTAACAGAGAAAAATTTCTCTAAACTTAAATTTTCCATACTTTAGTATAATCTTTATAAAAACAGCTATTTTACAAAACAACTGTAAAGTAAAAAAGAGCCACAATAAAACGAGTTAAAGAAAATTCTAAAGCCTTTGTTTCACAAGGAATGTTATTCCTAAAGCAAATGATATCTTAGAATAAAGAAAATTGGAGTACACACACACACACACACACACACACATGCAGGTATGCATGGTTGTGACTTCTAGATTCATTTCTCCTTGATACTCATGTCCCTTGCAATGACAGATCCATCTTATGCCTAAAACAGGACCACACACACCATGAGATTCATCTTTGGAAGTACAGTTAAGACCTACAGAAGCATATAGTCCACAACCATCATTCCACACTTACAGATGAAAGCGTATTTGACACTTGGACTGAGATTGCAACTGAATTGCAGGACTGAGCTTTCCTGTTGCCTCAGAAAAGATGGAGCTGTCAGCACCTCGGGCAGCCCCTGCCTGTTGACCTTGTGGTGTGTGAAGGATTTATAACACCAAGAGTAAGGAAGAAGCCAAGATTGCAGTGATGGAGTGCTGGTGTCAAATGAAGTGGGAGAAACGCTGCTGGGAGGACCTAGAGAGACTTTCATCCTTGCTAGGCTGGAGCTGAAGTTTATGTGACAAGCGAATGTGAAATCTCCTGTGGGAATTCAGCAGCCTGGGGCACAATAGAGGGAAGAAAAAATAAATCCCACTACGGAATAGTGAGCCTAATATGTTAGTGTGGTTCTTTAGTCTGGCCACACCCTTTATTATATAATTTGCTAAAATATCTCTTTCATGTGTTTTTAAACATGTTCTCCTTATAATTTAAAACTTAGCTTAACTCCAACTGTCTAAGGAAAGGTTTCCTGATGAAATTGATGTCTTTCTTTTTCTTTTCTGGAGTATTTATTCCTACTCTTAATCTTTAATTAAGATACAGAACCAGATAAACAAGCCTAAAGCCTATACAACCTAATGAGCTTTTATCATATAGAAATGGCTTTGAAAATAAGCTGTAGAACTTCCCATTAAACTTTTTACTTCTAACTATTTTTTTTGCTTAATGTTGGTGTGTGATTATTTTAAATAGAAAAATAAATAAATACATGATAGATATTGTTGATAAATATTATGTAAGTTAGAATTGTGAAATGTATAATGGTGGCTTAATACGTATAATATCCATATCTACTAGAATATAAAATTCATTGGACAAGTCATTGCGGGTTTCTTTATCCTAATAACTCTGTATGGAGTACTATGAACCTGCCACTCAATATCCAGTACAACTAATAGGGAGGCTAGGTTTACTTAAAGAAGCAAATTTCAATTCCCATGAAGCATTGATAAAACTCATATTTTTGAACCAGGTTTGAAGGTTTGTGAAAACACCCCTGTGGCAGTTTAAATAAGAATAGCCTTCAGAGCCTTATATATTTGAAAGCTTCATCTTCAGGGAGTGTCGTTATTTGAGAAGGAGAAGTTGAAACCAAGGAGTTGCTGTCTTGTTGGCATAGGTGTGGCTTTGTTGGAGGAAGTTTGTCACTGGGGATGGGCTTTGAGATTTCAAAAGTCCATGACAGATCCAGTCTCTGTCCCTCCCCTGTCTCTCTGCATGTATTAGGATGTACCTCTCAGCCACAGCTCTGGAGACTGCATGCCTACCTCCAGGCTCCCCACACTAATGCTAATGCACTAATAAAAAATGCTAATGCACTTTTAAACTGTGAGCCAGGCCCCAACTCAATGCTTTCTTCCATAAGAGCTTGCTGTGGCTATGTGTCTCTTCACAGCATGGGAACAGAACAATGACTAAGATACCTCCAAAGGATTGAAAAGTAGCAAGAAAGAAAGAGAAATTGGGAACACAGAAACCACGACACTTTGGAGGCAAACAGAAATCAAGAGCATGTGCTCCAGATCCCAAAGATTATTTTTCCTCCTAATACAACAGACATGTGCTTTTAAGATCTGTACAGACATATAACATCATAGAATGTGTTTCTTGAAAATGGGAGAGAGATATTGGAGTGGGAATTATAAACTACCAGGCAGCACAATAAAATAATTTTACCAAGCTACACACTGACCTTGTGATAAACTTTATTCCCCACAATAAAGTCAAAGACAGGAGGCAATCCAGTTTCCCCTTGTATTTACTGAAATGAATTAAATGAGCTCTAATTTGAAAAAAAAAACATTTTCAGGCTTCAAAGAAAAATAAAACCACAACATTTTTGCTTTTTTGTTGTTTTCCTTTTGTTTTGTGTTGAAACAACGTCTTGAAATATAGTCCTTACACTCTAAATCCTCTTGCTTCTGAGCTCCAGCGTGCTATGATTTCAGGCATGTCCCACCATGCCACACTCTTTTTGATGACATTTTCAATCAACTCTGTTTTTCCCGTGTATTTAAACATAATATGAAGAGATCCAAGCAATTTTTCTTACACTTTAAATTTATAATATTCTCTAATCTATTCCAAAGATCAGAGTTATCTTTTATAATCATTTTCTTCCCACGTTTAGTAAACAGAGCTATCTTTTATAATATTTTTTTATCCATAAACCCCATAACTCAATTTTTAAGAACAGGCATATGAAAACCTATTTTGGGTCTGGAAGCTTGCTTTTGTGGCTTTAAAGATACTAGGCCAAAACATGTAACCTGGGTAGATTGCCATGTCCCACTGTTTCTCTGTGGATCTCCGCCTCTGTTTCCATAGTTGCTGGATGAAGGTCCTATGATGACATTGAAGATAGTCGTCAATCTGACCACAGAACAAGGCCAGTTCAGGCACCCTTTCCACTAATGCTTAGAGTCTTAGCTGGGATCATCCTTATGGATTCCTGGGAATTTCTCTACTGCTAGGTTTTTTGGTAGCCCCATAATGGCTCCCTCAATTAAGATATCTCTTTCCTTTTCTCCCTCCCTGTCCCTACACCATCTGGACCATCCCATTCCCTTAAGTTTTTCTCACCCTCCCTTTTTCCCTCTTCCTCCCATTCTGTTTTCCATACACCTCCATGCTCCCAATTTTCTCAGCATATCTTGCCAATTATGGTGGCACACGCCAGCAGGATTTGCTGAAGAAGGCAGGAGGATCATGAGTTCGAGGACAGCCTGGGCCAACTACAAGTTTTAAAATTTGTCTTTATACTGGACTCAGCGTTCATCAAAGAAGATTATTATTGCAGCATATACACTGCTGCAGACAACTGTAACTGGTCATAATGCAGAAATTAGCAGACAATGGGGAGACAAAGCCCCAACGAATACATGTACAACTCAATTCTTATACCCAAACCTCAGGGAATATCACAGATTTGATAAAAGTAAGAACAAAAGGACCATGAAATTTGTTTTGAGCTTGTGTATCCTAGAAATGATAGGGAAGTTGCACATATGACAGCTCAACAATATAGCTGCCTAAATAAGACCTCAATATCAACAGAAACACTAATTTCGAAAGGGCAATTCTCATAGGGTCCACCCCTCGATAAAGAACTTCAGGAAATGAATGACTTCTGAGAGATGGAGAATTAGTCTCTCCTAAGATAAGCCCCTGAATAAGTAATGTCATACAAAGTGATCAGCCCTGAAATCACGCGCACACAGAAATGCTAAACAGACTCAGCAAAATGTATTTAATGTTTATGCATGTGCAAGTGTGTGTGTGTATGTATGTATGTGTGTGTTAATAATGACAGGAAAGTGGCTGTCAACTTGAGAGGCAATGATGTAATCATATGGAAGGAGGTAAAGGGAAAGAATATTGAAGGACTTCGAAAAAGGAAAGGGAAGAAAAGAGGGAATTGATATATCGCATTTTTATTATGAATAAATTTATTTATTTATATAATTACATATTACTACACACCATATTATAAATTTATTATATCTGTTTAAAAATAAGTTAATTGTTTCATTTATTTTTACTAAGAATATACTCCTTCCATTCTCTTTATACCATCTGCTAAGTTTTAAAGTTATCTATGTCATGAGAGAATAAAAATACAACTTTATATGTGTCAATACAATAGCTTTGTGACCTTGAAACATTGTTCATGGCAATACAATCACCCAGGGTTTAGTGGTTAAACAGAGCATGGATTGCTATAATGCACACAGAACACTGAATCCATGCTATTTGCTTCTTTTCTCTTTTTATGTGACCCGTCCTCAAACTGCTCGAGTTATCTAGAACACACAAAATCATTCTGGAGGTGTCAGGTCAATTTATCACTTCATTCTCTGTCCAGTGAGAGTTACTGCTTATTATTTGATCTTCAGAGTTACTTTAAAATATGTACAATGCAGACTCTATTGACATTCTAACACAAAAATAGAGGGGTAGCCTCTATGTAAGATACATATTATAAATACAAGAGAAAGATGGAGCCACCTGATCTGATGAGTGGATTTTTTAAACAGTACTCTCTAAGTACACTGAGATGTTGTTCAGCCTTAAAATAAAGGAGATTCTGATACATACTACCATGTGTGAACCTTGATGTGGGGGTCAGGAGGCATTTGCCTCATATGGATTACAACTCCTGAAATGAATTACCAAGGCTGAAGCAGACTGCATTTAAACTGTCTGACTTTATCCATTCAAATAGTAAATATAGCAACTAATTGATAGATCTGTAGCTAGTAATGGTCAAACAAAAAACCATATGACAACTGAGCTAAATCTAAATAAACCCAAGCTAGATTTTCTGATGAAATTGGGATATACATGAGTCTATATAAACATACTCATCTAAACAATTTGCCATTAAAACCATTGCAAGGGTTGTAAACAAAGCTTAACCACTGTGAACAAAAACTCTATGCTTCTGAAAGAAAAATTGTAAAACATGGAATCTTAGAAATACAAAATTAAACCAGAAAGTGTGGAGTACACCTATAATCCCAGCTTCTGGAAGTTTGATGGGGAATTGGAGTTCAAGTAAAGACTAGCGTGAGCTATATAGTGTGGCCCTGTCTCAAATCTAACAAAAAAACAGAAACAAGAAATACGGTGAATATATACCATTAGAATTGTTATTAGATTAATAATAACTTAGCACATGAGGCAAGCCACTAGTGCTATCCATGTCAGGTGTGATGGTTCCATAGGAGATAAAGTCAAAAAAAGGATCAAAATATGAAGCAAATCACATCACCCCCTTTAAATCGATGTATTTACATTCATAGACAATTTTGAAATTTTTGTATTACTTTTCAATTCATAGTAACATGGTTTATGAGAACGTGGCAAAGCTGATTTGAGTTGCCTGCTGTACATATTTTTGCATTGCTGGACCAATGACTTAGAAATATTAACACAATTACAACAAACTTTAAGTAGGAGCGCAAGCTTATCTAGTCTTATAACCTAGTTATGGAAAAGAACACTCTTCAACCCTAGCCAGAGTCCCAGCACTGACTGCAGGATTTTAGGTTTATATTCAACCACATGAATTTCAATGGTTGTGACAGGATGTAAAGAAAACTCACTTTCTAATAACAAAGCCTAGGGAAAAAAAATCTAATGTGAATCTGGAAGAACATGTATCTTGTGCATAACATTTGCAAAATCTCTCTCCCTCTCTGTCTCTTTGCTTTTGCTCTCTCTCTCTCTCTCTCTCTCTCTCTCTCTCTCTCTCTCTCTCTCTCTCTCTCTCTCTCTCCTCTCTCTTTGATTTTGGTTTTCTTAAGAAAGAATTTCTTGGTGTAGCTTTCATGCCTATCCTGGAACTAGCTCTTATACACCACGCTGGCCTTGAACTCACAGAGACCCACCTGCCTCTGCCTCCCGAGTGCTGGGATAAAAGGCATGCACCACCTTTGTCCAGCTGCAAAATCTTTAAATCTTCTGACTATCACACTTCATTTCTGTTTGAAAATATGAGCAATCAAACTCTGAGGTTCATTTTAAATTGAAATGTTCTTTGATCTCTTGCCTCTTCCTATTAGTTTGAATCATGTGATAGGTCATTCTCCTTTCCTTGATCTCTCGGTGGGGAAAACAGTCTCCAACCTTCTCTTATGCAGGTACCGCTATGTGCCAAGTTCTTGCATAGCTTCTGGGGTTTAGATGAAGGAATGAAGAAAGGACAAACATAAGAACATAGAAAAGCTGGATTAAGCTGGTATGGATAGACTGAGTTCTCTGATGGAGATGCCTCAACACCCCAGAATTTTAGTTTTTTAATTATAGAACTGAACAGAGAGGCAACGTTCTTACATACAGCCAAATACAGAGGCAGGGTTATTACATACAAAACAAAGAGGCAGAGTTTATGGTGTATATCTGAACACTAAGATAGGATTCATAGTGCATGGCTGGATGGAGAGATTTAATGAATCTTTGCAGGAGCGAGCAACTATAGGGAACAGTCTTTGGGTTGTAAAAACAGAAGATGTGAGAAAGCTATGGTGGACATTTCCTGCGCACACTATTAAGATACACTCACTGACCAGAGGAAGGCTATGCCATTGCTCTGAGCCTCACCCTAAGGACCTGTAGAAGGCTTACCATTTTCCCATGGGTCTGAGGCTATGGTCCTTGTCATGGCCAGTTCTCGACAACAATACACATTCACCTGCAATTTAGCACATGCAGGGCTTCCTCTGCTCCCCACAACTGTGAATTAGCTACATGATCTTCAAACACGTGACCATGCCAAAGGATCACAACTTCTATACACTTTCTTCTTTTGAAGGAAAATAATTTCATGTATGTTTCATTCTATAACAGTCTTCTGAGAGGCAAACCATGGGCATTCTAAAGCTTGTCATATGTTTTGTTCATCCTTTGTTCCATATTGGGATTACTAACTAAAGACAGTTCGCATTTGCAAAAGACATTTAAGCCAGATCATATTGTTTTCAGACTTGCCATTGACAAGATTCATGTCACCATGAACCGTCATAAATAGCAAAGTAATTTCTGTTTGTAAAGGAAAGTGTCTGTCTTTCAGGACCTTTTTTTTTCTGGACATACATCTCCTTTCTAAAAATTGTTCAGTTTTAGTTCATCTAACCTCTGCTCCTACAGTCATAGTAAAAATCTCTTAAACTGAGACACTGTCCAACTCAACACAAAATCAACCTTACATCAGGTTAAGTTGATTTTGCAGCTCTAGGTGAGTCATTGACCTGTTAAGATGCATTCATTACCCCATTAAAATCATGAGAGCTCAGGCAGAAGCCAACAAAAGCTCCTTGGATCTCAGCAGTGTTAAATTTCCAGGACTTTGTATGAGTCCTGGAAGCCCTAGTGTGATATTGCATTGTCAGTTGAGCACAAGTGAGAATAATGTATGATGAATTTTGAAAGTCTGAAAGAAAGGGATTTAAATGCTTTCATCAAGAGGAAACAATTGCTTGAAGACAAATTTGACATCCATGTGTGATTTAAACATCACGCAATGTATGCACTTTCCGTGGTATTCAAGAGAGGTGTACAATTCTTTGTATGCTGCAAATTTTAAGTTAGTCTTTGTCTGAAAGCTAGATAATTACGATAAATTAAACAATTCCAGGACCAAAACTTTTGCAAACTGTGAGCAGAAAATACAACTCAAAATCAAGACAAAATTAGTACATAAGCTATATTAGGTCATGAGCCAAAATAAAATAATATTGATACTATTCTGAGTTAATTTTCATTTTTGATGCCCCCTTAAATTTTGGCCCTGGATATATCTCTCATCTCATCCTACTCTTGGCTCTGTTTTTCCTTTTTAAGTTAATTGAACTCGTGAATAAATAGAAACTTCTATTTATAAGCAGCTGAATCTAACAGAGTAAAAGACTCTGGCCATTTAGAAGCCAATAACAGCTATTCTGACGCTGACAATTTCGACCCAAGTGAACATATGTTCCCTCTTCCTGCTTAATTCCTCTCTCTTTTCTTTACTTCCTTTCCTTTTATTTGACATTATTTTCATCGGTATGATATTTGATATCTCTCTTAGACCTGAGTGATTGGTCTTGTACTTCAAGTTTATCTATTTATCTATCGAGCAGGTAGTTGATCTATAACAGTAAGGTTCCAGTAACAAAAAGAGCAGAGATATCCTCTGCCCCATTTTTTCACCCTTCTGCTAATGAGTAGGTGAGAACTTGAAAACAGATTTATTATTTACTTAATGCACTATGTACTATGCTCCAGGCCTTCTGAGACACAGTTAAGCTATGTGTAGAAGAACTTGGGCAAACCATGCCCAGATGATGAATAAAGGACAATGAGGAATTTTTTTTTTTGAGACAGGGTTTCTCTGTGTAACATCCCTGTCTGTCCTGGAACTCAATTTGTAGACCAGGCTGTCCTCAAATGAGAACAATGAGGATTTTCACTATTTTCCTTTTCAAAGTAACTAAGGTGTTTCTGAACCATGGGATAGCCTTAAAATTCTCTTGTCTCAATAAAATATCAGACAAATATTTTTCAAAACTATGGAAACTAACATTTTCTGAAATTTTAGTATAAAAAATGGTGGCACTGCCCAGTGGTGGCACACACCTTTAATTCCAGCCCTCGGGGGGGAGGCAGAGACAGGTAGATTTCTGTGAGTTTGAGGACAACCTGGTCCACAGAGTGAGATTCCAGACAGCCAGAGCTGTTACACAGAGAAACCCTGTCTCTAACTCCCCCTTTAAAAAAACAAACAAACCAAACCCAACTAACTAACAAAACAAACAAACAAAATGGTGGCACTATGGATGGAACCAGGGTCTCTTGCATTCTAAGCAACAGTTCTACCACTAAGCCAGATAACAGTCTTTTATTGTTCAGTTGATTTGTTTATTGGATGGTTTTATTTTGAAACAGGTCTTGATAAGTCTTCCAGGGTGAGTCCAATATTCAGTCTTTTGAATTAACCTCCCTAGTAGCCGGGATTACAGGAATGTGGTACCTAGCCTGGTTTAGAAAACTTTTCCTTTGTAAACTATTTTTATGATTCCTTCAGATGAAAATTATAGTTGTGTTCCAAATTTACAACCTGGTAATGTTCTTCTCAAGAAGTTGGCAGATATCTGTTTTGTGTATAATCATAATATTGTCGCAGCTATGGACCAGATTGTGTGATTCTCAATGCTCATGGCTTTACTGAAGAGAGGGCCTGAAGTAGTTGATTTGGGTGAAATGAGACATGAATTCAGTACAATAGAACCTGAGTCCTCTGAAAGAAGACACATTGTAATCTTTCTCCCTTTGCCTCTTGAAAAAAATACTATGAAAATGTGGTAAGAAATAGTCATCTATACTCAAAGAGAGAAAGCTCTTTAGAAATTGACTCATCTCATAATTTGATCTTCAACTGTTTGGTTTACAAATTTCTGCTATTTAAGCCAGAGTCTGGTATTTTGTTATGGCCACCAGTTAAGGTGGAAATTAGTCTCCTTATCTCTCCGTTTTTCTGTGTGGTGTGTGTGTATGCTGAGGGGAGGTCAGAAATTTTATTTAGATAAGTAACAATTAGAAACAAAGGTGACTAATTGTATTGCAGTTACCCCCTATCAGGAACTCTCCCACATTTTTAGTGTTTAAGTTTTTGCCTCTCTTGTTTCAGTAGCACTGAATGAAGTCTTGCTCCCTGGTTCAGCTCAGCTCAGCCCAGTTCTTTTTTCTTTTTACAATTTCATTTTACCCAAAGGTTGTTAATTCTCTACAATCTTTTTTCCCCTTCTCTCCTCTCCTCCACTCTCTTCCTCATCCCTCTTCTTTCATATTCTCTTCTCTTCTGTCTGCTCTATTTTTGTTGTTTTTAAGACAAATGTTCACCATGTAGCCAGGGATAACCTCAAAATATTTATTCATGGATCTCAGTCCCAGAGTGACAGGATTAGAGGTATGAGATACCACCACATCTGATACTATGTAATATTTTTCTGTTTTTCTTTACTAACTCTAAAGAATGACTGCCTTAGTTCATTTGTTTACGTATTCATTCTTTTTTTTTTTTTTTTGGTTTTTCGAGACAGGGTTTCTCTGTGGCTTTGGAGCCTGTCCTGGAACTAGCTTTGTAGACCAGGCTGGTCTTGAACTCACAGAGATCCTCCTGCCTCTGCCTCCCAAGTGCTGGGATTAAAGGCATGCGCCACCATCGCCCGGCTTACGTATTCATTTTAAGTATTTACAAAAATGAAAACATTCTTCTTAGGTTGCCTTGGTTGATTTCTAATTCCTGGGTTCAAATAATTTTCCTTCCTCTGTCTCTCAAGTCTTAGAACTCAAAGGAATGTCCACTTTAGCAAGCCTATTATAAACACATACAAAATCTCTTAATAAATGCTGTCTTGATGCAGGGTTTTGCCTCAAGTTCTCTGTAATCCTTAGCCAAGATCAGTATCTCCAAAAGTACCCACTGACTATTTTTGGCTCTCTGATTGCAGTACTCCCATTTATACATAGTTTTAGAAAACTTCGATGATCTAGCTAATCTGCTATGAGATAACTAAGGTCAATGTTTTCACCTAAAGATTCATAAAATGGTGTGCTTTTCTTGTTTTTTTTTAAAGATCTGCCTATTATTCACCCCCAAATAACTGCTCAGCAAGGTGACCAAAAGTCCAATTGAACAATCTATTCCTAGAAAAAAAAGAATAAGGCAAATTCTTTTTGACCCATTCCCTTTGTTTTCGGATATTCTCTTAGACAAGCTATCCAACGAGTTCAACAACGTACCTATTTTCAAATATATTTTCTACAGAGCTGACAAAGCTGAAAAAACAAAGACAATAAAAATATAAGAACAAAAGAGACAGATTGGGAAAGTAGAACAAGAAGAAAAAGTGAAGACAGAGCCTTTGCCTGTGCCCATAGGCACATAGGGAGATTATCCTCAGGGTATGTATTCACAGTGATTAAGTCACTCTACACACCCATTGCTGGTTGTTATGTATAGAAAATGGCTGTGTTTAAATACATTTTCCGTGTTCCCTTATTCTCTTTTAATACAAAAATACAGTACATTTGAGAATAAAGACAGATGTTTCAATTCCAAAGCCACTCTGCATGTTCACGCTGCACAAAAGAAAAATGAAAGACAAGTCTAATAATGACACCAATCACCCAACAATAATGCAAATAAGGGATGTGTTTGAGTTATTGCTTCTGTGAATAGGCTCTAACACTTTCATTAACTTCCAAGTGCAAAATAATGACATTTCAGGGAAATCACCATATTTAGGGACAAATTTTTTTAAGATGGAAGTTACTCTCTCAGCCCAGATCTACCGCTCTCCCAGTAAAATAATTTCCCACTATCTGGAAGCCCTGAGTTGACCCAAGTTTCTCATACCTTCAGTGTCACATAGCCAAAGACAGCATCATGGGCACTATGGAATTTAAAATTCTGTTGCTGGTGCAGGGACTTTCTTCTCTATATAAAATGAAAGGTGTATAGAATATGTGTATTCATTTGTTGATTTTTGTCCTTTTCAATTCTATGTGTTTTGTTCTATTCTCTGAGTAAAAACTTTACAAAATTAGATGCATGAGTTAAAAAATGAATATTGCCTTATATATATATATATATATATATGTGTGTGTGTGTGTGTTATTTTATTGAGCAATAACATGTTTGCTTATTTATATCTACTCTGTTCAGTAGATATAAATAAGCAACATTGACAATAAAGTTATCTCTTTTTTAAGTTTTATTTCATAAGAGATCGAGGAAGCAATGAATAATGCTTGAAGAATCACAGGTCTGAAGGGGTTTTCTTTCCTTTGTTGTCCTCAAAGCATCTAGTCCCCTGTCCAGTTTGTCAGTGGGTCCTTTGGATGTGGGAAGGGGGAGCATCACATTCATAGTCTGAATATTCTTTATAGCTTTCTACTTCCATGAATTAATGGTAACCTTTTCTTTCTTTTGGGGCTTTTTGTCACCAACAATAAGTTTCTATTACTCAAGAACCCGCTGGGGTAGGCCTTTATGAGTCGAGCACAGCATAAAATGCAGAGTAGATGCAAGTATCCATTTTTCTCCCTAATAATCAGCAATTATAGAAACAGAGAGACCCAGTACCATGTATAGAAGGGGCTGACTTTGCACTGGGCCTTTTTTTGTGTGTATTTTTCATCTTTAACTGATGATAAAAGTTCAACCAATCTGCTATACAACATCACTAGTTATCAAATTTTATTTTTACTAGATGTACTTAGATAGGAGAGCTGGCTGCTGAACATGCAGATATCTGGCCCAGATGGGAAAGTCTGACCTAATATGCAGGTGTCAGTGTTGATGATCAAAAATGCTACATGCATTACTAAATGTTCCTCAAGAGGTCTAGATGAATTTGTGGGCAATAGAAAATAATGTTTTATTGTAGTTTGAAACAAGCAAGTGCCAGGAGCTAAAAACTCTGAGGTTACAAGGAAAGGAGAACACACATTCACACAAGACAGACGCTTTTTGTGTCAATTTTGCGTGTATCTTAGTCTTTCCTAGAATTTCATGGGTAATGAGTAACTAATTCTGCTGCGGAGGACAGGCTGGCTAGGTGGCGAGTCAGTCTTGTGTGTGTGGTAACAACTGGATGGTGCTACATAACATGTGAATATGTATGCTCTCTTATGAAATAAGATATGATCTCTTATGAAATAAACAACAACAAACAGGAGCTGCAGGTCACAACTGGCTTCCAGTCTATGATGGGATGGAAAGTAAAAAGAAAAGAAAGGCATCTTGGGCTACACAGATGTGAAGTCCAAGGAACCCAGAGATACCAGATCTGTATTTGCACACATTGCTGGGATTGTGGATTTTTAAGTAAGGGTCTTCCTGTCAAGGCTGCCTTTGATATACCTGTGATATGACTTTGCTATATTTTGTACTGTATTTTATTGGATGGAAACATAAGAAACTCATATAAGATAATGAATTTTTTTCACATTCTGCTCCTATTCAATCATTTTGACTGTAAACCTACCTGCATGGTCATAGAGAAGATAGTGTTCACTTGCATGTCCTTACTACACAGTGTAAGATGTTTTAATTGCAGAAAAACTACCTGTCGTTTCAGGACCTTGTGATTCTGTTGTGATTGTGTGTGTGTGTGTGTGTGTGTGTGTGTGATTAAGTTATGTTATGTACACATGTGTTTGTAGATTATCTTGCCAGCCTGCTGTATACAGAGACCGGAGCATTACATCATTTATTATTCTCCATAACTTTCTACCTTACTGCCTTTAATCAGGGTCGTCACTGAGCTCAGCTTTTTATCTGGATGTTAAATATTCTAAATAGGAAACTTGGGTCCCTTACTGAGAGAACAAGTGCTCTTACTACCGAGCAATCTCTTTAACCTTCTCAGTTTCATTAAAACAAACAAGCAAGCAAAACAAATACTATTCTTCTCACACTTGAGACTTCTTATAGTGGAAGAAATAAATTTACAACCTAAAACTCTACTGAACAGAAGGTAGGAGTTTTGTTACATGGCACAGGGATAATGTACAGACACCATTGTCTGTCTTCTTCTTCCATATCCACTTATCGTGTGTGTGTGTGTGTGTGTGTCTTTTTCTTTCTTTTTTTTTTTTTTGCCTATGTTGGTAGGGAATCTCCTTTGAAAAGGAGAACAAAGGGAAAATTTGCTCTCTTACAATAATGACAGCCAAGAAATAAAGAGAACAACTCAGAAAGATAAACTAACAAAACCAAATTGGACTTACTCAAAATGTATCCTTAGGGCCATGGTCCAGAAGCCAACAGTGAACAAAATCCTATAAGCTTTGAATTCACAGTATGGCTTGTAATCGGGGGGGGGGGGGATCAGTTTTAAACTCAAGTATGAAATATTCTATGGTTACTTCTTTTTTTAGAATTTAGTGAAAAGTTTCTTTTGTAAACGTTAAAATGAACAGTCAGCACATCAAAGGGAAAATAGGTAACTAAATCCTTTGTATTTCTTTTAGAAAATCTGAGGACCACTTTTCTAGCTGTCAGAATAAAGTATATCATCAAGGGACCTGTAGTCATCATCAAAATGTGTTCCTAATTCAACGTGCAGAATCTAACTGGTCATCTTACATTCATTTTGTGAATATAAATCAGTTCATATCAATTTCTTATCCAAATTTCATAGTGCTGGACCTGATAAAATTTATGAAATACACAACATGTCAGAAGGAAACCTCTCAAAGCAGTGGTGCCAGTGACAGAGATGAGCTGTACTCCTTCCTCTAAACGATGTCATAAAGCACATAAACCAAATAAAATCTACTGCATTGGTTTCATCAGAGCCTCAAAAGTGCATCCTTTTTGAGAAGACGGTTTAGACTCAGAACAAAATGATTCTTGAAGTGAAGTTTCAATTTAAAAAATATTCAACTGTCAAATAAAACATTCCGGAAAAGTAAAATGTTAAAACATGGCTAATTAGCCACTGAAATCATACAGATGAAAGACAGCATACCTTATCAGCCTGGCAGAGATTCAGTTTCTTTAGCAATCTACCATATAAAAATTCCAAGTGATAGCATTTTATCCTATTTGTGAGTTCCGTTTAACTGCATCTTGCCAGTGTCTTTTAAGAATTTTTTTAAAGGAAAACTAGGCGCTTCCGCAACCAAGTAGCATGTAATAATGGAAAAGTGAAGGTATCTGAAAGACAGAGTAGGCACTGTGGCTACTGATGGAAATTTCATCCTAATTATCAAGTTAGGTGTTGCATTGACAAGAACATTGTTATTTCCTTAATTCCAGTTGAGTGATAGTTTGGAATTATGTGCACTAGGTCTTGACAATTCCATTTATAATTATGCCAATGTGATCTTAGCCAATCAGTATGATTTATAAGGTTATCCAGAAGACAAAAGGCCTAAGGACACATAGTTTATAGCAAACTTGCAACTTACTTGTTGGCTTTGGTTATTCAATTATTTTATTCTCATTTCTCATTAATAAGGAAAGTAGCCAATTAAATGGCCTCAGCTCTATGTCCTAAGTTTATTAATTGAGGTTTACTATGTAAAAGATATACCCCAAATTTCAAACTGAGGAAAACTAATAAGCTTTATGTAACCAATATCTCTGAAGCTAGGGTACAGATTTTTCTACCTTGTACTTGGATAGCTATGAGAAGAACTTTTCTCTACACTAAGAGCAATAAGAAGTATTTTCTTTTTCTAAGAAAACTGAACTTGAGTGAAGTGGAAGTGGGAAATATGTGGCTGCCACTTAGGAGATGGGTCTCTTATTGACAAAGGGGTTAGAGAGAACTCTTCTTATTGATGTCTGAAATGCAATATCTGTGCCCTGCCTATTCTGACAACTCTGTCAGTCAGAGCTATGCTTCCATAACTACAGTGGATTAGTTCTCTCAGAGATATCTGACTAGCCCCAGTGAGAAACCCAGTGAAACAGATAGTTGGGTATGTGTCATTGTGGGGAAAAAAATCCCTGCCTATAATCCTCTGAAACAGTCTATAAATCTGTGAGTTACCGAATGTCCAAGACCTTTCAATCTGTTGTGTTAGTGCTCCATGAATTTTTCTAATGATTAAAAACAGGCACTTGGAGACTGATACAAAAATAAACCCAAAAGAAAAAGTATTAAATGGTTTGATAGCTTATGAAAAATAAAGAACATTATGATATCAGTAAATCTTAGTGATATGCAAAGCAATAAAGCAGACTGAGAATGGAGTTCAGTTGGCAGAGGTCTTGTCTGGCATAACAAAGCCCTGGATTCATATAAGGGGATATCAATATGCAACCCTGGAGCTGCACCCATCTGTAACCCTGGCACTTAAGAGGTAAGATTAGATGGTCAGATATACAAGGTGTCCATTGTGCAAGCACCAACCAAAATAAAATAAAGGACTGTAAAGAAAAATAAAGACAATGGAGATCTGAAGTATAAAATCAGATACCTTTCTGTAGGAAAAAAAAGAGTCAAATTAACTAACAGCAAGAATTAAATTAACAACAAGAATTAAAGTATATTAAAGTATATACTAAACCATATAACCTGAAAAGACAGGATTAGACAGGATTAAAGTTACAAATGAGTTAAACTAATGGAGCAAAACATTAAGACTATATTCTATAGCCCTTCCTCTCTAACAGAGTATGACATGAGGCATAGTCTCATGTCATAGTCAGTAACAGTTGATAAATTTCAAATCCAAGTGTTTCAGGAATGCTCAGTTTTATGCTATGGTTAGGAAAATGGCTGATGCTAATTAGCATACAAAGTGAAAAAGTACAATAGTCCAAGTGGGTCTAAGCCAAGTCTGAGTGGGGCCAAGAAAGATGGCTCAACATGGAAAGGTGCACTGTCAAACCTCACCAGCTGAGTTCAAATCTTGAAGCCATCTTGTAGAAAGAGAGAATCAGCTACCCCTCCCCTACCTCAGCCTCATGATTGAATGAGTCCTGCTCTCCACCTCTGGTGAGTATAATGCATTGTGTTGGAGCTAGTGTGTGGTTAAAGCATGTCACTCCCTCCTGCTCCGGGAAGCAAAGTGAAATTAAGAAGAGCAAAGATTCTACATTCCTGCTAGGATGTGTTGTCATGGCCTATGGTCTCCCACTTCCATAAAGCCAGGACTCCCACAGGTCCTAGCATTTCCTAATATCACCATCCTGGAGACCAAGACTTGCACATGGAAATTTGGGATACAACCTTCCAGTGGGACACATCCTGGGATCAAATGAGATGATTAGCAGAAGTCAAAATAGGAACATTAATAGGAACTGGTAAGAAGTAAGAACATAATCCTGATGCTGTCACAGTAAGTCAGTAACGCACTGTTTCTTAAATACCATCTTCTCTGGATAGAGTTTTCAGACTCTACACAGAAGGTAGCATTATCTTCACCTTAGAACTTTATGGTACTGTAAGGAATTACCGTGGTCATTTAATGAGAGTACTCAATCTCAGAGGCAGAGGGAGGGGTGGAATGGGGAGACATAATTATGGCATAAAGGTTATAACTACCATCAAGTCCAGATGGAATGGCAACAGAACTCATCTGCTGAAGCAAGGAATGCTGGCCTGATTTGCTGAGTCAGTTAAGGATTCCTTAATGCCACTCGGGAGCTTCTGGGCTCCTGTTTTTACAGGACGAGGTCTTGTAGCTTTGTTTAGGAGCTCAGCTGAGACTGAAAACAAACACAAGCATGGGCGTTTGCTTTTTGGGCACGCAATGTGGTGTATTGGGTAACTGTATATTCTAATTTCAAAACAACTCAAAGACAAACATGTGAGAAACTGCAAGTTTTCTACATTTCACCCCTTTGAGCTTCTAAAGCTGGTGTTCCACATGCTTTACTAATGATTCTCACCATTGGTCAACCAAAATCCCTGGAGACTACAGAGGTAGTCAACTGAGGCAAATTCTTACTACATCACAAAGTACAAAGGCTGTAGTTAACAATGAACAAATCTTGCCTATCACCGATTTTATTTTGAGATGCTGTTAACAATGCAGTGGTCATTTTCATCTGGCAGATCCAATAAATACCCATAAGAAGTTTTCTGTTTCCTTTTGACTTTTGACAATTATAATTGCAGCACCTTTTAAATTGACTTCTTTATAGATCTCTGTATATTGCTGACTTCTACGGTAGGGAAGAAAGACCACGAACTGAAAGGTCTGAAAAGAGCCAGAAACCAGATGAGAAAGCCATTCAGTATGTTTGTCTACTGTCCACTGTGGATTTTCAAATGTGAGATTAAGTTTTACAGGCTGGATGTCAAACTGTCTATTGCAATGAATCATCCTTCTTCCAGAGAAAAATGTAAAGAACTTCTCAAGTATTTTCTAAAGAGCATATGTGTTGCAATGAATCTGCTGGCCTGCCCTGTCACCAGGTACTCAGTCCCTCTAAGACACAAGCCCACACACTCCCAGTTTCTCCTTTCCCACCAAGGCAAGCAGATCTTCTGCCTCCTCTCCCTCCTCCCCCATCTCCTTCCTTCTCTTCTGCCCCTTTCTTTCTCTTCCCCGCCCCGTCCATATCCTTACTTTTACTCTTATATCCTTCATATCCTTCCCAATACCCACTAAATAAACTTTGTACCCATGTTCTCCTCTGTCTGTCTCCCACCTACCAAGGCCCCTCATCAGACTGGCTTCAACTCATCCGTGTCATGAATCATAATAATATGTTTTTTTTAAAAAAATTAATCAACTAAATGGTAATATACTTTTATTATTTTTATTTTTTAGCAGAGCTGAAGTTTATTAAGGAAAGGTTTAATATTAATTTAAATGTGCAGATTCAGAGTGGGAAAGATAATATGCATCAGTAAGAATAGATTGGGGCTAATGACGGGATTTTTATGCTTATTGTCATTATCAACCTAATAGCAAGATGAATTTAGTCAGCAATAAAATCCAAATCCTGTATAAAACCATATTTCTTGAAGATTCTTGTATGATTTATATGGTTGTTTTGATTTTTTTGAGAACATACAAAATCTGGCCATGAACTCTCTTAATCCCTCTGCCTCAGTCAATTAAATGTTAGAATTTTAGTTAGGTGTCATGCCTTCCTTAATGCCTAATAAATATTTTGATTATATTTTATACCCCCAAATTAGTTTTGTAAAATATCCTTTGTTTTAAAACCTTTTGTATATTTTCAAAATATAATGTCAAAGTCAGTACACAAAGGGTAACAAGTTACTTGATTTTGACATTCCTAACAAAAAATATAATATTAAAATATAAATTTGAGCAAAAGAACTAAACTAGAAGCAGTGAATTTCAGTGGAGCATTGATTAAGCTGTTATTAGGCCCTAAACTAAAAAGCCATTCTTTGTTCACAATTCTTGTTCCTTTTCCAATATCATGGTGAACATAAAGAAAGGATCCCAGGATTAATTAACAGGCAAAAGCCAGACTTACCAATGAAAGATAATTATCATTGTTTTATGTCTTAAATTTATGTAAGTCATAATTTTCTTCACAATGATCATAAATATGCATTTTAAGGTATCATCGATGCTCTTTATATACTAAAGTAAAATTTTCACAGTCAATATAGAAAAGAATATTTAATGTTCTGTATTAATACTTAGTCAGTAGTTTCTTATGATGAAAAACATTGTATATAGAAAAACACAGAAGCTATTTATTTAAAAATAAAAGCTCCCATTAGGTAATAAAAAACAATCTTATAAAATCTGTTTTTTATAAAGCAATATTTAAGATATAGAATTGAGAACTTTTGTGCATCTTATCCAATCCGTAGCTTATAAAATAAGTGGCAGAGAAAAAACACAATGACTTCAAGTGAAAAGGAAATTTGCAAGTGCTCAATGAAAATAAAGCCGTGGTTCTTAAAACTATTATTTTTGTGCTAATGTAAACTCTCTAAATTTATTCCGTCACATTCTGCCGTTTCTCTCATTATTATCTGCTTCTGGTTTCCACTGAAACCGTGTATTTCACACTACATCGATTGTCTCATGCATGCTTTGCTTGCTTGATGACTTTCTCATTGATTTTTCCATCTGCTCAAACACTATGTCACACAACTTCAAGAACCAATAAAGAGAAGTTTTCATTTTTAAAATTTTCATTGGCAATATTTGCATGTATTCATGGTATATACTGAGTATTTCAACATACGGATACATCATTGAATCCTCAGAGCTGGGTAATTTGTCTCTATCACCCTACATTTTTATCATTTCTTTATTCTGAGTGCTTTTGTCTTCAGTACACACTACTATTAAATGTACTCTCTATAATAGAACAGCACAGTTTAACCTTTCTATGTAACTATGGTTTTACAGTTCTTGACCAATATTTTTTCCTTTGATCCCCTACATGCATTGTTCGTAATTTTCAATAGTACCTGTAGTGTTTGTCCTTGTGGCACAGTTCTGTATGGTATGTTTAAAACTGCAAATTAGGTAGCTACTGATAAATATATTCTAGATAGTAACAAAACAGATATGAGGATTGCTCTATGTGAAAAGATTTTAGGCCAGAAAGTACATAAGTAGCACAGATATCCAGCTGCTTGATCCAGGTAAATAGGCAGAGGTCATTTCTTCTAACTCTTGTTTTCTTTCACTATAGCTGTAACAAATTAGCAACAGCAACACAAAGCAAACTTTCATTTATCAGTACAATGAGTCTTCTTTATTGGTTTGTTAATATTTGTATGAAAGCAAATTGTTATTGATATAGTTTAAGTAGATTTTTGTCTATATGTCTCTCACATATACATACATACATAATTGAACAATTTCATATAATGATTCCTGGAAGGGGTATTTAACTATACATAGGAATATAAATATTTTAAAAACTGACTATTAATTCTCCTAGTTATTTAACTGGTAAAAAATATAGATTGTGTTCCAGACCTTACACTGTTTTTTATCAAGATCACACTATGTGTTCAGTTTTGGTGATGCTCCCATAAATGAGATTTTAAAATGAGAAAATATGAATTTTATGTAAATGGGTTTATTAAATTTCACTAATGTCATAATTTTCCTTTGTGCCATTTCTTGCAAATCATCAGCTTTTTCTGGGACTGGAGTTCACCTTCTGGAGATGGTGGCTTGACAGTGATGATGATAAACAGAGATAATGGTCCTGGAAATATCAACTAAGTGCAGAGATACGAGCAGCACATTTGAGAGATGAAAGTGCTTTAAAATTATTCACTAGTTCTTGGTGTCATTCTTACAAAGGGAAAAAAAAAAACTCTTTTTCATAAAATACTTCTAAGCGTGTGTTTCCAAAGCCAATGTCTCTAATCTAATCAGTTCTGTTTTTTATAGATGTCTTAGAAGTCTCTCTAAATTATACACATCTATTTTAATTCAAAATAATCTTCTGGAGACAGTATTCAATAGCTATTCATATACATCATGATAGAAATTTTCCATTTTTATTTTCAATAGGATTAGAAAATGAAGGGATTTGTTTTGCAGTCATGATAATCTGGTCTGATTTCTGAAGTGTTGAGGTTGGAACCTAGGGTTTGGTACATGCTAGGAAATGTCTTATATCTTCCAACATTCCTACCAAGTAACATTTGGTTTGGATTTCCTATTATTTTAACTATTCAAAACGCATGTTGTTTGTTTAAATTTCCTTAGATAATTCATTGGTTTATGCTGTTTGCAATATTTCTAAGGGAGTAGATGATAGGCATATCTGTCCCAGGGGCAAGCATGGTTCCGTTCATTTTCTCCACTCGTAACTGTCAGATAAGGATGAGAAAATGAAATATTCTTATCCTGTCTTTGTTTTATGCTTTAGAACAATGTATACAGAATCATCTGAAGGCACCAGAACTTTTTATACCTTTGAACCTGATGTTGAAGTTTCCTTTATTATTTTGCCTTAAAAGATAATTCAGCTGGCATGATGGAAATACATAATGCTGCAATGTCTAACATCTAACCCCTTAATATCAGCTAGAAAGAAAAAAGCAAACTCCTGTCAAGAAATACCACTGGACCCTGTCTCTGCTTCCTTGAAATCTACTTCAATTGCTTCTTACTAATTTCCTATTCTCAGTTGGTATTCCAGATGGAACACACATGTCTGAAGATTCAAAGATAACATCCTATGATAAGAGAAAACATGATGTTTCTCTTTCTGGGTTTGGGATAGCTCAATAAGAATTATTTTTTTTTTTGCAGCTCCATTCATTTACATTCAAATTTCATAATTTGATGTTTCTTTAGAGCTCTTCAGCATTTCTTTGAGTAAATATGGCACTTATTCATTTTCCTTCCATAGCTGGACATTTAGGATGTTTCCATTCTGTGTCTATTTTGAATGGAGCAACAATGAATAGAAATGATAAGATATCTCTGTAGTAAGATACATCCTGCAGGTGTATGCCCATGAGTGGTGTAACTACATGGGTGCTATGGAATAATCCTGTATATTGTGAATATGTATTACTCTCATTGGTTAATAAAGAAGCTGATTGGACTAGAGGAAAGCAGATTAAAGTTAGGCAGTACAATCTAAGGATACAGGAACTAAGAAGGGCAGAGTCAGAGAGTAGCTGGCAGACACAGAGAACAAGATGATAAGCAGTACTGAGGAAAGGTACCAATCCACATGCCAGATTAAAAAATATATATATGTGTTAACTTAAGTATAAGAGTCAGCTAGTAATAAGTGGGAGCTATTGGCTGACTATTTGTAACTAATTGTAAGTCTCCAAGTCAGTCATTTGGGAAGCAGCTGCTGGTTATTTGGGAGCAGGCTGTCAGGGCAGGAAAACTATGCCTACATTTGGGTTATGTGATCAATCTATTTATAGTTCCTTTTATTAAAATATTTTTTCTGTATAATATCTTCTGAGAATTGATTCCCTTCCCTTATTGCTTCCCAGAGCCTCCCACCTCCCTAGATATCCAATTTCATACCTTATTTATTAAAGAATCTCCACCATATTAAAATCAGCATACACACACACACACACACACACACACACACACACACACACACACACACACACATATATATATATATATATATATATATATATATATATATATATATATTGATAAGCACTGATGTTTGTAATACTGTTGGTTACCTTGGCCAGTTGGAGTCCATGATTTAATGCTTTGTAAAACTTTTTAAAAGATTTCTGCTGTCATCATAGAACTTAAATCCTGCAACTGATGGAAGCAGAAGCAGTGATCCATAGCACTGGTCTGAGATCCTGGAGCTTAGTTGATGAGATAGAGAAAGAATCATAAGAGTAAGAAGGTCAAGATTATGGTTGGGAAAACTACAGAGACAACTGAACCGAGCTAGTGGGAGCCTATGGTTTCTGAACTGACAGCTGGGCATCCTGCATGGGACTGAACTATGTCATCTGAATGTGGGTGACAGTTATATGGCTTGGCCTTTTGGGGGGTGCTGGAAGTGGGATCAGGATTTTTCCTGGGTGCATGAACTGGGTTTTTGGATGTTCACTATGGTGGGATACCTTGCTCAGCCTTGATACAGGGTCATGGGGCTAGGTCCTGCCTCAACTTGATATACAAGACTTTGTTGACTCCCCAAGGGAGACCTTACCTCCTCTGAGGGGTAATGGGGGTAGCATAGGAGATGTTGGGGGGCAGGAGAAGTAGAGGAAGAGGGAACTGTGGGTAGTGTGTAGAATTTAAAAAAAAATTAATGAGAAAATAATTCTGCCAAGTATCCTTCATTCCTTCCTAATATGATGCTTTCTCTGCTGTTCAATAAAAGATAGAGAAATACCCTTTGCTAGTGAAAGACACACACTCAGAGACATAAGCTAGGAACAAATTCACAAGACAGCCTTCAGGCAGACACAGGTTCAAACTCATAGAGCAGACAAACATGAGAGATTGGAAGAAGAAAGTCACAGGGAGAGAGAAGTAGAGAATTCCAGTCTGGGCTCGTTCTTGGCTAAATGACACCAAAGGAAAATGCTTTGACTTATTTCTTTAATATGACACCAACACAGTACTGGTGGTGACTCAGAGATTATTTTTAATGTGTAAGAAAAAAACCTTATCTTTCTTTCTTATTAATGTGTTTAATCCACACACTGAGGTCCTTGGCAAGAATATGTAAGGAAGTTGTTATATCACAAAATTCATTAAATGGTAGCATCAGCTGTTTGAGAATTTATTGTAAAAATAAATTCTCAAAAAGCTCTTGATTGACTTTTTTTGAGGTAAACAAAAATATATAGCCTTTGGTGAAAAATACATATATCAGTATAATTTTTTAGCATACATGAAAAAGTTCACAGAAATTTTACTTTCATTGTAACATCTCACTCAGACCAAATCACTGGTAGTTTATCTAAATCTGTCTTCAATGTTTTTAAGGAATCAGTAGGAGGCTCAGCTCTTAGTTAATTGGATAATGGTGTGCTGGAGAATCTTAAGTCCTGTTTCTTATATGCTCCTTCACACACACAAATACAGCTATCGTTATTTTAAAGAGTTAGTCTGAAAATTAAATGAGATTGTATCCATAATCAGTCTGATATTGAATCTTAATACCTATTGCATTACAATAGTGCTCCAGCGATTGCTACTACCCTAATGAGTAGAGCTTACATTGGTCTTTTGAGAATTACCTATTCATTCATTTCCCCTTAGCCCCTGATGAGAAACTGTCTGCTCTGCAGCTAATACTCTGTAAGTTATTATGCCACACGTGAATAAAGAATTCTGTGATTGGCCTTCCTTTGTGGTGATGAGTTTAAATCAGTTCTCATGCCTATAATTCATCTGTCTTTGCATCTATTTCCCAGCCAAGCTCACAACTTAGGTGAATATTACAGTTAAATTCTGCTAACTGCACTGTACTTCGGGTTATTTATCATTCAGAAGCTTTGCAGATTTAAATCTGGTGCACATCTAGGAATGGGACTATTGCTAGAATGACAGCTACATTGCACCTATCTCTTATGTTAGATGTGGTGGGAGCACAAAATACAGGTATCAGGCAATTCTTCATTTTAAGAAATTGTGTCGACCGTGGCTAGTGGCACTTCCCTTTTCTCCCAGCACTTGGGTGACTGAAGCAAGAGGATTATGAGATTCATGCAAGTCTAAGTTACACAATAAGGTCTTGTCTCAAAGGCAAATCTATTACCAATGTTACTAACATAGAACACATTGTCAAGGAGAAGTCCAGGCTCAGAATAAAGACTGTCAAACTGTAACTACCCATAGCCTGCTTTGATAAGTAAAGTTTTCAGTCATGTACTCACCTGCATAGATCAAGAGCTGACTTTTCACTCTAAGGTCAAAATTGAGCATTTGTTACAGTGAACATGGAGCCTTGAAAGCCTAGCATACTTATTGCCTGGATATATAGAGGAAGCATGTAGTGATAGCTCCTCTACTAGTCAAATGAGAAAAGGTTCCTGTAGCTGGAGGATTCTTTCCCACCCCCAGTTTGCAAATAACCACTCTGAGGCTTAATATTAATTGCAAACTGTTTGTCCTATCAGGTCAGGCTTATTATTAACTAGCTCTTGCAACTTAAATTAACCCATTTCTATTATTCTATATTTTAGCATGACACTAGGTTTGTTACTTCACATCTTGATTCTCCAGTAACTGCTGGCATTTCCCAGACTCCTCCTTCTTTCTCCATCTATCTTTGCTTGGATTTCCCACCTAACTATATTCTGCCCTGACGTAGGCTAAAGCAGTTTATTTATTAACAAGTGGTAATGAAACATATTCACAGCATACAGAGGAGCATCCCATATCAGGTTTCTCTATTCTTCCTGGTCAGAACAGACTACTTAGGAGAAGGAAAGCTGACCTGAGCAGCTCCCACTTTCTCAAATAAGATAACTTGCTTTTGGTCCTTCTGCCAAAAAATAATAATAATAATAATAAAGCTATAGAGAGTATGGAGTCACTGGAAATGCACCGTCCCTGTCACCTGCTTTAACAGGAGACGTTCCTAGCTTCCATTGCCAAATATATGTATCCTTGTTCTGAAAGGTAGGGATCTTTTCTGTTAGCCACGCAACTTTCTGAACTTATCACCATTTGATATCTAAATTCTTTAACAGTGGCAGATTAACAAGTGCCGTACCAAAATTAACGTTTTCCTTCTACACACACACAAACAGAGTATACTTTCATCTTTATCTGTTGAAGATAAGACATGAGTATATGTTAAGAAATTCTTGATGTGGGACAGATTGGAGCTAGATAACGAAATCAAATATAAAAACTTATTGAACAAAGACATGCTAATCCCAGTGGTATTTTTTTACGTGCTTCATTGGAATTCATTTGAATTTGAAACATTTCTTCTTTTTTTTTGCTCATGCCTTGCATTATTCTGTAAAATATAATAAAATAAAACCAAATAACTGTGAACATGGAATTTGTGATATCTTCTCCAATTGATAGCTTAGAAAATTAAGTTAGACTGTCTGAATTTTTATTCTTTAATATTCTTTGTAATTTCCTTATACATGATGTTACATTTTTGCCTGAAGCACTGGCAATAAAAGGTATGAGATAGAACTGGGGAATTCCTGTACTATTTGCATATTGTAACTGTCTTTTCAAAAAAGGGTATGTCATAAATCTGCCTAGTTGAGTAGCTAAGTCTTTAAGAACATCACAATTGAAACGACAGAGTTTGTACCCATCACACACACAAATAAGTGACTGGTAAAGGAGAGAACTAGAGAGTATAGCAATTTACCTAATGATCACATCTTTTACTTGCTTCATGGACTAAATATGGACATGAGGGCTAATAAAACAAATTAGTCCAAGTGTAGAAATTCCACAAATAGTGACCATTATTCGATCTACCACGCATAGCTATATCTACCTAGCATAGAGAAAAGAGAAGCATATGTAGTTACAAAGGATCACTCACAACTTTTTGAAAATAAATCCATGTAGAAATTGCCAACATATCGGTATGTTGAGGCTTACTATTCAAGAATCACTTTTTTTTCTTCATTGCTAACATATCTCTATCCATGTTAAAAGTAATCAGCACTGTTCCCATATATCACTTTTGCCTGGGCATTTTGATGAATTGCTTTCAATGGATTGCCGTCTTGGAGTGTGAGAAGGAAGTGGAGACCCAATGCTGATGGAAATACTGTTCACTAAACATTGTAATTAGTCTCATACTGCTTTGTCTGGGGTAGGTAGGAAGAATATTTAATGAATATTAAAACTATTCATTCCTTAGTGTTAACACTGTTGTGCTTTTAAGAACATTCCTTTATATGTAGAAGATTCATTAAACTGTCTTTATTGAGTACTCTCCCTTCCGTGGCACCTTCACCCAAGCACTCCTCACACCAGGTGTGACTGATGAGGAATGAGTCACACCTGCAATGACTGGAACATTAGTGAGACAAGGTCCAGGAACGGCCTGCAGACACCTGACATTTACTTTCCACATTTATTCAACTAACATTCTGACTCTTTTCCTTGGGGATATACTTTTCTTTCCCTCCTTCGCAAGTCTCAACTGAACTCAAGCTGATGCCCTCCAAGGAATCCTTTTTTGCTGAGAAAGGCAGGAGTGATTTAAGCCATCATCTGCAATATGAGCAGAAACACACATGGGACAGGAACGAGACTTGCTAAAAAGCTTTATTACATGTTTTTCAAATAGCACACTTACTGATCGACAATTAGTATTCTGTCTGGCCTCCTTAACTACTGTTTGATCAATTTTTAAAGAATGAATTAGCACATTACTAATGCATAACATGATTTAGTTAATCAAACAATCATTTTTCTCAGTCAAATTGGAGTTTTATTCCCATAAAATGATATCAAAATGATACCTGAATAGAAGTATATACTCAATATAAATCCATAATTTCCAACGTCAAATGGGAGTTTTAGTTAGAAAGTAGGGTAGGGTGACTTGTCAGTGATCCCCAAGAATCATCCTTTCTCTATCTCCCCAGAGGTAAGATTGCAAAGGCATCCCGCCGTACTATAGTTCCAATTTGGTTCAGGGCCTGGAATTTGATCCAGGGCCTTAAAGCAAATGCTCAGCAGCTGTTTACCTCTTCAGCTCTATGATCAGTTTTAAGGTGGAGGAAGATAAAGAAAATATCAAACTGTGTTCAGCATACTTGGTTATAGGACAACTTAGGACTAGGAATCTATCTTTATTTAGAGAGGAAAAGTGCAACTTCAGCAACCTAGAGTCAGAAGAACAGAAAGTACAGAAGGATGGGGACCATTTACCATGTACCTCCTGACACCATGTTGGTTACTGATTCACAGTGGTCTCTTTCATATAGTCCTCTGAGAAGACCTTTAAGAAGGCAAAAGAGGAGATAATTTTTAGATGGACAGCTTTGAGAGAGAAAGAGCTTGTTCTTGACTTTGTGGAAGCTAAATAAAAAAATCAGATATGAGCTTAGATCATAGAATTTTGACGATTAAACTCAAGAAATATTGCTGCAAAAAAATGAAGATAAATAAAACAAAATCTCCTTTATTCTTTCCCAACTTCCTTTCCATGCAGCCATGATTTTGGTATTTGGCAGTGCTACCCCTAGACTTGGGGAAAATATGTTTATATTATGGGGTAGCCTAATTAAGTTTCAAATTTAATAGGGAAGAGAATGACTCAGTTAAGAACATGAAGAGAACTGGATTTTAAGATTAAGAGAGAAATTGAGACTTATTTTTGCTTGAATACTCCATCCAGATAACAGAATATTTTGGAGGGAGCAATTGACAAATCCACTGTCTAGGTACCAAGGCCTTCAGTCTTGGAGCTAAAGATGGACCAGTGGTATCACTCAGCAATGAAGAAAATATTAAGATTCATGGAGTTAACTTGCTGCAAGGATACTTGGAACTGAACAATAAAAAGTTGCTCAGTGGACCTAGCAACAGCTCCCCCACATCTATGTTGCTTAATTCTAACTTTAGTGTCTGTAAAGGAGGTTTGAAAAGCCACTAATATAAGGTTTCCTGCCAATTATGATGGACGGTGTTATTACATGAGCTAGAAAGGTAAACAATGGTGTTAACAACAAAGTATCACTTCATTTCAGTCCCACTCAGAGCTCAGAGCAGCTTTAAATTAAGATAGAAAATTATGGGAGAAGTAGTATTGCATCTCACATCTAACCTGTTACTAAGCTTTCAAGACTGGAATTTAGATCTAAATATAATTTTGTGGAAGCTTATTTTCCCCTAGAAGTAAACAGCATTTTGTGCATGAAAATCTCTGTGATCACAGTTCAAAGTGTGAACAAGTCCCTGACTGATAGAAGACAAGTTTCTCAGTGTCATTCCAGAGCCACCGTGCAGCTCAGAAATTGTCTTCTGACACTCGTTCCAAAACCGTGCCACCTTCACATTTAGAAATGTACTGATTTTAGCTCAGCATTCTTTTTTTTCCATTTTGAGGTTAATGTTTATTTATTTGTTTTTTTTTAAGTTGGCATACAAAGCATGGGAATTCACCCTAACATCTTCATGCATACCTGCTGTGACATGTTTTCAGTTGCTTCCCTCTCTACTCTGCCTGACTCCCCTCCTCACAATTCTTAAGCAGAGAGAGAAATATAAAAACTCCAAAAGCACAGGCTTAGGCAATCTCATGTAAATAACCCTTACAAGAAGTCTGGTAGTGTCAATACTGCAGGATCCATACTGGATTTACTCATATTATTCATAGAGCTAACTGAAATATCAGCTTACATAACAGACAAAAATATCCAAAATATTTTAACATTGCTTTATTTCTAACAATTGCCTCTCTGCCACTGTTCAATAACATCTTTCTCATGTCTATATTTGATTTAACATGGGATTTTTAGCTAGTCAACAAAATTTACATAGCTAATGTTGAACAACTGAAATGAACAAAGTTTAAAATGAACTTTGTTTTAAAATATCATGCAGGGCTGAAGAAATAGCTCGGTGGTTGAGAGTTCTCACTGTTCTTACAGAGATCCAGGTTCAGAACCCAGCACCCACATGGCAACTCACTACCTTCTTTAACTTCACTTTCATGGGCTCCAGTGCCCTCTTCTGGCCTTCTTTGGCACGAGGAATGCATTTGATAAATAAACAAACAGGCAGGCACACGTATACACACACATATATAAAACAAATAAATATCTACAAATAAACAAATAAAATACACATACATTTCGACTGCCTGGGTTTTGTGATGCCATAGGATGAAGTCATCCATTGTATCTCTGATATCTTAGAAAGAATCCTGACACATTTTTGAATCAATAATGCTTTTGCTGGCATGTCTATACACTCTTGCAACCTATCACAAGGTCGCACTGAGACAAGTGTCTATAATGGGTAACCTGTAATTTCAGACCATTGAGCTGTATCTAGACTATACAGGCTTCTTGCTTCCTTCACTGAACAGGACTTCCTTGATTTATTTATATTCTGATTTACTACTGTAAAGGTGGATTCCACTGAAAGTTCAATACTATATGATTGGGTGCCATTGAATTTTATAGGTCATACACCAACATCATACTGCATTCAAAGTTTTCTAATTTGTTTCAGATGAAATATGAATCTAAAAGGCAAGTGAGACAATGCTTTTCTGTTGTCTGAACTTGAATATATGTAGGAAAAATTCTACAAAAAAAAATAGGACAGCCTACTCTGATTGGACAAGAAAAGTCGGCTCCTTCCCAATAGGGTAGGAACTGAGCTATGCATTCTAGATGTAACCTTATGCTCTCATGCTGGCTGTAAGGGGATTTCACTGCCTTACTGGATAGTACCAGTGACTGTGGCCATCTTGTACCATTTTAATGAAATCTTTTTTAAAGAAAATTTTAATTTGCTGTTCGTGTTTATGAATGCTTTGGGTGAAACAAGGGTGCCATGGAATTGAAACCTGTATTGAAAATTCTTTTTAATAAGTTTTGTATTTCTTTATAACATTTATATATTCTCTTATTTGGGAAGAGAGAGAGAGAGAAAGGAGAGAGACATGTGACCTGATAATACAATGACTGTATGCATTCCATAAGATATAAAAGAATTCCACTGGGATCATAATTGTCTTCCAGCCTCTGTGATGCACCTCTGAACTTCATATTAATTACTGTCTGATTTGATCCACACCCACTTTTGTTCCTTTCAAGCATTTATCTTGCACTTGTATTTTCACACTACTATTTCTGTGGATTTTTCATCCACTAGAGCTGTCACTTGTAACTGTGCTGTGCATTAAAATTACCTGGCGGATTTGACAAGGCCATCTGCCAGACCTCACCTTGGAATTTCTGATCCATATGTGTAGATTGTAGACAGAGTTCTCAGATTTCTAACAAGTTCCCGGCTGATTCCCACACTAGGACAGAAGAAGCGTGCAGTCCTGGTGTGTTTGTCAGATGGGTCTGTGTGCTTGTTTGTTCTAAATCAAGAGCTTATTTCACAGCAGATGCATGTTTCTGAACATGACAAGGTATTTCAACAGAAGTACAATTGTTATGCCTTTAATAAAACATTTACAAAATAAATTAATTTTAAGATAGGTGTTTCAATCTTCATTCACTCTCTCAATCTTCTTGAGGGGGGGCAGGAATCCTTAAAATGCAATTAATAAGAGTTTGTACTAAAATTGAAAACAGATAGCAAAGAAAGAACTGATGTTTACAAAGTCTATTTATTTTCTGAGAGTCCTAGTCATGTCACTGTAGGGCCATTTGTCTCTAAAATGATATCACAGGTACATGCTTGTCTGAGTGACGTTTAGAAAGATCAGAACCTCAGAGTCAAAATGAGGCTCTTCAAAGGTATTGACCTCTTTCTCCAGGCAAGCAAGGCAAAACATCTGCTAACTACAAATGGGCCAAGGACTTTGCTTTCTAGAGGTATTTTAGACAGACGTATACTTAGATCTGAAGTAACTTAACACTGAAAATGTGCTATGTAGGGCCATTGGCATTCCCATACCTTCATATACCTCTATTTATGACTACGCATATATGGATTCAACATTTGTTTTGCTCTCTGCTCTGATAGATAGTCTTATGCTACAGACAGGCCATGATATGCATAATCAAAACAATTGTGTTAAAAACATTATTCTTATGATTCCAACCTTTTTAGAATTAGTATTTCATGTGCCAAAAAATAGATATTCATGTATTAGTTTGTTCATGATTACTTTTAAAAGTGAGGGCAATTACCAATCCCTTTGGAGGAATGTCTCATCTATCAAATGATAATTTCTAGTAACCATTCCTTTACAAAGCATATGGAGTGTCTAAAACTACCCAACATGATTATGAAGGCACACAGACACTATTTCAGTGATGCACTGAGTCTTTTAAATAGGTTTCTGGAATTTATTAATAATGATAGCAGTCATTTAATATAAAATTTTATTAACCTATTGTGCTGGTGGAAACATTTTTTAATCAAGAGAATTGTCTTCTGTTTTTAAAAGCAGAGTGTAACCTTAAAATTCAATAAAGCTTTTCCTAGGTGGAATTTACCAAGATGCAAGTCTAGGCTCTTTTCATACACCCTGTTAAAGCCTTATAACCTTTGTAATAAATCTCCAAGGAAGGCTCTCATTCGTATGTAGTGTGCTGGGGGAAAGAGGTCACACAACTAATAAAAAGTCCACAATCTATTGAACTCAGGTATATCTTGAGCTAACTCACTATTCAAATAAATAATGGAAACTAGCTCTGGGATGGATGTTCTATTTTTTACCACATAGCAACACATGGTGATTAACTTAAGATTAAAAGATAGAATCTAATTTTCTGCATCAGAGAATGGCTAAATGGGCTCTATATTCATTCATTTTGTGGTAAGAGCATGTAAATATATTTTTTAAAAAACATTTTTAAGAATGCAACTAAGTCAATATGTGTGGATTAAAACTCTTGATTTTATTTGTCTTAACTAAAATATGTGTTCATTGGAAAACACCTTTCCAATTACAGTAGCCTAAGAGCCTCATTCATGCTATGCACCATTCAACTATCTGCTTCTCTAGGATTCCTTATTTATTTATTTATTAAGTGACATCACACAGCAGTTATCAGTCAATAGCTGATATCACCTGGCATAACATCTCAAGGTTTATCTTGTTCAAAACCAGCCTCATGACTTTGGTATAAGCAATGATTTTTTTCATACGATCCCCACAGCATAAATAAGTATAAAGGAACAGATATGATTATAATATGGTGAAAAGTGACTGCGCTTCAATATGCTGGCCTCTGACTGTAACATCTGTAGCTGCAAATATCTGCCACTCTGTTGGTCCCCTGGACTGGTTTCTCTCCACCCACTGGGTCCCATTCATTAACTCCTTCAGCCACCGATGAAACAGCCATTCTGAGACTTAATATTAATTGCATAGTCTTTGGACCATTCGCTCAGGCTCTCTATTAACTAACTCTTACACCTTAAATTAACTCACTTCTACTATTTTTTTTTTTTTTTTGGTTTTTCGAGACAGAGTTTCTCTGTGGTTTTGGAGCCTGTCCTGGAACTAACTCTTGTAGACCAGGCTGGTCTCGAACTCACAGAGATCTGCCTGCCTCTGCCTCCCAAGTGTTGGAATTAAAGGTGTGCGCCACCACTGCCCGGCTCACTTCTACTATTTTATATTTTACCACGAGGCTCATAGTTTGTTACCTCTTGCTTCTTGAATAGCCACATGGTGCCTGTCTAACTCTGCCTTCTTTCCTCCTCTATCTCTGCTTTGATTTCCCACTTTGTTATATTCTGCCCTGTCATAGGCTAAAGCAGCTTCTTTATTAAGCAATGCTAATGAAACATAATCACAGCATACAAAAGGGAATCCCACATCAAACTTCAGTACTTGGGGGGTTGAGGCATAATAATCATAAATTCCAGCCTAGTTTGTATTACAGAGTAAGACTCCATCTCAAAATAAAGGATGAGGGAAAAAGCATTTACAGGCAATATATCTGACAGGATAATATCTATAATATTATAGATAATAAATTATAATAATAAAGTTCTCAATAACCAAATGGGAAATAGTGCAACGAAAAGAAATGAGAAATTTGTGTTCTGTGTTTATCCCCCTTATCTCTCTGCCTTAAAATCGAAGATGTTTTTAAATATTCTTGCATTTTTATGTAATTGTGATTTATGTTACTTATATTACATTACATTTTACTTGGTTCTGTTTGATTGGAATTTGTTAATATTCTGGACATTATCAGAATTGAATGATGCCTTTAAAACTGTCTGAATCCATAGCAATTCATGGTAGATATCAATTCACCACCAATTATTATGACCTTGACAAGACTAAATTATACTAGAAATACCCTCTCTATTTTTACCAAATATCAGACTAACACTTCTTAAAATAGATACAAATTGCTGCTGTGATATTAATTTGGGCTATAATATGTGAAATTATTTTGAATGCTTTTCACTTGCTTCTCGAATTTTCTTAATTGGCATGAAAACTCAGATCGAAATCAGTGAGTAAATTCAGATTTTGTTGGGATTTTTCCATCGAGTTCTTCTCCAAAACAGCTCTGCACGGACTCATTTATTCTACTTGAATTTAACTGAACTGTCCATTGCATCCTCATTTCCAGAATAAAATTCCCAGAACATCCATTCTGTTGATAGACGTAACCTGGCTTTCACTCGTTAATTTATATTCTTATGGAAACCGAAGAGAATACATGAAACAGAATCATTTTCTCTTTATATGAATGCTCAATTTTCCTACAGCTGAATACTGGCTAGCCCTCGAGAGCCACTTACCATTAAATCATCATGATGCCATTTGTTCATTTTGTAGCTGTACCAGTTCCCCTAAAAGGCTGCTTCTGAAGCTTTTACTTGACAGCTCTCTGTTAATTTTATTTCTGGTGGTTGGACCCTTAAGACAAGGTGGGTGCCACCTCACTAATTTCCCTCTGTCCTTAATGACTCTAGTTATCTGGGACAAATCAATTACAGTTGAGTAATTTCGCTCTGAAATGCTTGCCTGTCTTTGCTAGCTTGTTCACTCTGCCATATCTGTGTCTGAATAAGCCAAGCTGTAGTAAGCAGGAAACTGCTCGGAAAACCTCTCAATTGATTAAATTCCACTTAGCAGCGTAGTCACATTTGAATTCTAAGGAGTCTTTCCAATGTGCAAATGATAGACCAGTTAAAGCATAAAATAAGAGGACCCAACTCGTTCTTAATGAATCATATTGTCAGCATCAGGTTTCTCCGAGTGCAAGATTTACTTGTTTGTTTTTGTTTATGTGTGTGCCTGCATGAGTTTGTGTACACCATCCGCATGCAGGTCCTTCTAGAGGCCAAAAGCAGGCAGGAGAGCCGAACTGGAAATACAAACAAGAGAGTCATGTCACATGGATTTCTGGGAACTGAACACAAGTCCTCTGAATTAGAAACAAGTGCTCTTAACCTCAGACATCTTTCCAGTTTCCCAAACTTCTCTTAGCTGAAATTTGAGAGGGGTTTAGTGAGTGAAGCCTTGGACTGAAAAGGGAAAGAACACCAAGGATTCAGGAACATTAACATTTACTAGTTGTCTGCCTTAGCCATTCTTCCTGTCTTCAAAGCAGTCTACTCTCCTTTCTTGTTGTTCTTGCTTTTTATGCTTCATGGTTAGAATTCTAAGGAAATGTAACTCAAGTCAGGAAAGCAGGAGGAGCTGTCAAGAGAAGAAGAAAGGAAACGGCTAAAAGAGTTGGGACACACAGTGAGTGACAGAATGAGCAATCAGTGAGGAACTGGCCTTATTTCCAGACTTCTATATTCTAAGCTCAAGTCTTTCACTCTAACAAGTTCTTTCCGCTTTGCCCAGGCGGGCAACTCATCACTGGAAAAGTATGCATATAGCACAATGACCAGCAGCTTAATTTCCCTTTCTCATATCTATAATTTGTACACAAATTTTTCTAATATCAATAAATAAAGTGAAAATAACTGAAAAGTAAAAACAAAATATATTTTTTTATCTTACAAAATCTCCAATATTAGAATGTATTGTCGACTGTATAATAACAAATTCTCTTCGTATTTGTTGAGGAGCAAAGTGAACTAGAATCTGTAAGTGATTAAGAAATAAATGACTTGAGTAAGAGAATGGAAATTAGTTTATGATATTCATAACTATTTGCATTCATTTAAAAGTAAACAGTGAATATTTGGAGCCATGTGGGTGACTATGTGAGACCAGTTATGTTCCTTATACATAAGCTAATTAGGAAGTTTTTCTTAAGCCTTTTTAGGGTTGTTACAATTGATGAATGGAAAACTAAATAAAATATTTCTAAACAAACCTTTCAGAACTGAGCTGTTAACTATGTGATATTGAGGTCTGGTTATATCCAGCATTTAATTACTCCATAGTGTATAAAACAGTGCTTTTTTTTTTCTGAGTGGGCCTTGCCCTAGGTGAAGTCAATTGACACTGAGCTTTTGCCATCCTTTGAATACAAATATTGAGGCCTATTGTTGAGGGCATTACAAACTTTATTTGTCTATATGAAGCAGTCTGAGAAGTAACTTATTTGTAAAATTAATCAAAGTGTATTAGGTTCATTTGAGCACATGATATACTAACATATACCAGGCCTAAGAAATTACCAGATCTTCTAGACATGATCTTCACCTGAATCATGCAGAAAGGAGGACTCTTATTATTGCACAGAAAATAACCCCCACTGACCTGACAAATGACCACCTACTATGTGTGTCCAGGGATTGGCATTCATAGCATTCCTGGCTATTATATGGAACTGTAGGTCAGTGTGTTCCCTTTATTTAAGGCAGTTAACTTGAATTGCAGTTATTCTATTCATTCACTATTCATCTATCTTCTCTTATTATATTTTTCTTGTGCCTGATAATGAGTTATAGATACACTTTGCATATCCATTTCTAAACGCTAGGTCCTAAGAGAGAGGAAAGAACTTCAAAGGGGGCTTATAAAACATGAATGTATTTGGGGTGGAAGGAAAATGTTCAGGAAGAGAACTCTAATAAAGTGAGAATCTTCAGAGTTGACAACTTTCAAACTTGATAAAAATGAAGACATAAATAGGATTCACAATTAGACTACAAAATCATCTCTTCATATGCAAACTGACTAGTCAGGCTTCAAAAATATTTCATTAAAAAACAATATTTCAGAATCTTAGTTCTATTACTGTGAAGAGATACCATGACCAAGGCAACTCTTACAAAGCAAAGTCTTTAGCTGGGTGAGGGGAGGGGCTTGCTTAGAGATTTATAGGGCTAGTCCACAATCATCATAGTGGGAAACATCAGGCTAGTGATGGATCAACAGCTGAAGACTACAGATCTGGAGGCAGCAGGCAGAGACAAAGACAGCAGACCTGGTATGATCTTTTGAAACCTCAAAGCCCAAACCAAGTGACACTCATACTCCAACAAGACCGTAGCTCCCAGTCCTCACCAGTTTACTAACTGAGGACTAAGCATGTAAATATATGACCCAATGGAGGCTGTTTACATTCAACAACCAGATATTTAGAACTATATATGGATGGTAGTTGAAGAAAATATATTGTATAACACCCGTCATCAGCGTGTGACATGGTCGTGCAAACCCCCTGTGCACGTGTGCTAGGCAGCCTTTAAAAGCTGGACATGCCATTTTTGCTCTCTCTCTGACCACCATTCCCAGGCCTATGAGCACTCTTTCCTCTAATAAACTCCTAAGTGGGTTTGTTTGCATCTTGTGCTTTCTTCTCGTTGGATCATTTCCGTATGCTTTATGTTTAGGGCAATTAAAGACACTGGGTACTGTAAAACTATATACACATTAGTCTTGAATTCACTTTTCCGTAAAAGTGACTTGTTTATTTTACTAATGTTGTACTATAATCTGTAATCTATGTTAATTCCATCACACATTAAGCCAGATGGCAGAGATTTTACAAGCATTGATTTACATTTTTCAAAGATTTTCAGTCTAAGTGTTTATCTTACTAGAAGTTTGTGATTTAAATAGCTTTAAAAATCTAAGATGCTGTTCAGGTAGAGAAGTGTGTGACAGTCATTCTCTGGCTATTTTGAAGTCTTTTAAGTTTAAATTAGTAAGCTGTCAAACACAAACTTCGCCTGCAGCTGGGAAGCCGCTTATTATGCTCCATTTCTGCAACACAAAACAGGATTTTAGGGACCGAGTTGTCTGCCTCCTGAAGCTTTTCTATCACATTAAGTTCCCAGGAGTTATTCCTTTCCTTCTAGTGTGTGGAATTTACTGTTAAAAAAAATTAATTAGGAACTTTGTCTACACACGCTCCTCTGATTCTCTTTTGTTTGACTTTTGTACATGTAATATATTTTAATACTAAACTCTATAGAGATTAGGCAAGAAACTTACAGGTTATTAAAAAACACATCTTGAAGTGAAGCAAAATGTATACAGTGTGAAAAACATCAAAAACGTGTTTCGTTGCTTACTTCCTAATCACAGTAGGTTTGTAGAGTAGAGGACGTGTGTTCACGTGCTAATAGTTATGACATTCATTTGCTTCTGTTCTCGTTACTGAGTTTTCTAATCTCTAAGAATAATTCTATGAACATAGTCCTTAGTCCCAGGCAGTTAGAGATGGTCAAGACTGAACATCATTGGACATGTGTGCCAAAATCATGTGTGTGCTTTATTTCCTGCGACTTGGTTAACTGAAGAATAGTTGTTACTGAGGTCCCTTTCATTGGTCCTTGGCCTCCTTTATAAAAGAATGGAAGCAGATCTATGTTTGAAGACAATTTTAATAGAATTTGATAGAAAGAAAAGAGAGCGGATAAGCTATAAATCTTGGAAGTTGTCAGAACATGGTCCAAAAAAATGATGCATAGTAGGCAATGCCTTGGAGAACCTTGAGAGAGGCTCTGGGGAAAAAGGCAAAAGATCTTTTACCTCAGGTGCTTTTTGTTTACTTGGTTGTTATGAGTGTGGTTTTGTACCTCCTGTGTTCAATTCATAAGACATGTTTATTCTTGTTGGATGTCAGAACATAGATACTGAATCCAATCTGGTCAGGGTGTACCCTGAATCTGGATACACCCTTCTGCTTTGCTTCCCTTTTTTTCCAGGTACATGCCAGGAAACTTAAATTTAATTTGTCTGTCTTGAGAAAGTCCTGGAAATGTGCTCATCTGTCAATATTTAGTGTTTGCTTACTGTCATTTATTGACATGTTCTTTCTGAACTCAACCTTCCTTGCATCATTGTTTCTTTGTTACATTCATGTATAGAAGCCCACTACTGCCATTCACCCGCCCCGTGTCTGCGCTCTTTGTGCTATTACCCAGTTCGCAAGCTTCGGGCAAGATTGCTGGAGGTTAAAATACACAAACACACGGGGAGACAGCGACACAGGTCATCCTTGAATTCCCTGTTCAGGGGCAGATTATATAGAGATAGCCACGTCCTAGCCAAACCCACCAGAAACCACTCTCCTGCCATCAGGAACTCCTGAAGGTCTCATGCTCAGAGCAGCTGTAGGCACTCAGATCAGGGGATTACAAGAAATTCAGGATCTGGGGTCTCACTGCTCCCAACACACTACAACTGAAGTAAAGTTGTCTATAGCATTAGATTACAGTCAGTTCCATTCTTTAAGGTCCTCAAATCTTAGGTCTTGCAGACAGATCTTCCTAGGTTGGTAAAAGTCAGCAAAAGTTGCCTAGAATAGGAAGTTGTAGGAGAGGAAGAGAAACAGTTTGGTATTGTGTAATGAAAGGATGACAAGGAGCACAAAGTGAAAGTGCATGAGGTTGTGCTTCACAGAATAAGAAGACCCAACATTCCTTTTCTCCTTCCTTCCTTCCTTCCTTCCTTCCTTCCTTCCTTTCTTTCTTTCTTTCTTTCTTTCTTTCTTTCTTTGTGTGTGTTTTATAGGCAGGGTTTTTCTGTGTAGTCTTGGCTGGCCTGGAACTCAGGCTGTAGACCAGGATGGCCTTGAACTCTCAGAGATCTGCCTGCCACTACCTCTTGAGTTCTGGGATCAAAGGTGTGTGCCAGCAAAAGGCCCATCATTTCCAGGAACACAAACCCAAGCTTTAGTTCGTAAGTATCTTAAAGAAAAAGGAACAAAAGGAAGCTGGAGAGCTGACTCAACAGTGCAAAATCCTCATGGCTCCTGTTGACCTGAGTAAAGTTCATAACACCCACACTGAACAGTTCACAGTTACCTATAACTGAATTCAGAGGACCCAACACACAAAATGAAGCTCAACACACCTATACATACAATTAAAATGATGATGATGATAATGATGATGATGATAAATCTTCAAAAGAAGAGAAAGAGAAAGACAATGGGAGAGAGGAAAGAAGGAAAGAAGAAAGAGAGCAAAGGAAAACAAAAAGAAAAACCTGGGAGTCAGAGAAGCAGGTAATCTTCATGATAGAGTCTCTCCCCTTCTGCCTGATGGAAGTTTTACAAACTGTTCCAAACAAAGGAGGGGTTTCTCAAGAGGCAAACTAGATTACCTTATCAAAGGGTAAAATGGGTGATTGACAGGCCCAGACTGAGTAACATTTAAAAGGAGGCAATAGCTCCTAAAGGTCTTTATAGGTTGGAATTTCAGATCTCTATCAAGGGCCATAGGCAGAACTATGATTCTTTTATTCTTTCCCCCAGATAAAATACCTTTACCTTGATAGTCCTCAGCTAAGCCCAAATGCTTCTACCTCTTCAGATTGTAATTTAAATCCTAAACAGGAACTCCTCTTTCTATGAAATCAGGGAAATGGGAAGGAAGATTCCAAACCCTTGAGGGAGAAGTATCTCTTCAATTGTCACCAAGCCTGATAATATCTGCCCAGCTGTGCAAGACAGTGATAAAGGGAAGCTGGCATAACTGATCCATTTTAGAATTCAAAATAACGTGATAAGCGGGAGAAAGCACCTCAGTTGCTTTTTCATTAAAATTTAATATACTAAATGAAAAGATAGTTGCAAAATAGACAAAAATATAGATACTTGAGGTTATAGGACTTTGTTGAAACACAGTAAGTGAAAACTACTATTATCTTCTGGCAAACCATGAAAGTTTATATACATTTAGGTGCTTTTGTTTTCCATTTTTAAAAATTCTATTAACTTGCTTTATGATCTTTGGGTTAAAAATTGGGAGTTGGAAAGATGGCTCAGTGGTTAAAAGTGGTTGGGTTCTAGGAATTGAACCCCAGTCCTCTGTAAAAGCAACCACTTTTACAGCTTATGAGCTCATAACTGGCTACAACTCTAGCTCTTGAGCCTACCTTAACAGCCTCATTGTTGGGCACACCCATGGTTCACAAACACACATGCAGGAAAAAGACTCATACTGGTTTTAAAAAAATTGAAAGGCAGTCCTGTTTTGAATATAGAAAATATTCTTGTAAAGAAAGAAGACATATCATTGGCCTGTTCATTAAGATTAATCCAAAGGACCTATTAGTCACCTAAATGGGAAAATGTGCCTCAGAAAAGCTATATAATCTGTCTGAAAATTGAAGTTGGAATTGGAGTCCCTTGGGATATTTTCCACTCTTACCCTCCTGCATGTTGAATTTGGATCTATTTGTGGCATTCACACGAAACAACAAAGCCCACTTCATATCTTTCCTTTTCTTTCTCCTCATAAACTACTTCCCACGGCAGGCTCTTCAGAACTCTTCCTCTCTCACCTAGGTTTCTTTTTCTCATCCCTTTTACAGGTTTATCATAAGCATCACTTTTCCTGAATTGTGTTTTCCAATGTCCACAATAGTTTGAGGAACCTATTTTATGCTTTAATTGAAAATTATAGTTCTATCAATTAATGCTATGTCATTATTCAATACTTTAATTATTTAACTTTATCATTATTTAATTATGATTTGATTGTTATTATTTAATTGATAATTAAATATTATTATAGTAACATATTTTAATGCTATCTTACAATGTAGTCTACTCCCAGTTCATAATGATGATCCTCATTTCTTAGGACACACAGTATAGGATAGATTCACCAAATTCTTTTTTTATACATAACGAACAGAAGTATTTATAGCATCTTTTAATTTTTCCTGCTACTTCAGTTTTATTGGTTATATTCCCTGACCTTCTGGTCTTCTTCTCCAGCAAATATTATGGTCAGATAAGTTAAGCATCACACTGCTGATCACTTGTCATACTCCTATCCAAATAATCTTATTACTCCTATGATATTTATATGAAAAGACCAGGGCAACTGTGTTATAATTCCGAGTCATATCATTTTCCTGGGTGCCTTTCTCTGTGCAGTGAAGACAAACCTTCCAGTCTTCAGGCTTTTCTCCCTCCTCCACCTCCTCCTCCAACAATGCCAACTACTACTGCCAATCACCATCTTCCTCCTTATTTGCAAAACTTCTGAGTTCTCAGCAGACCTAAATTCTTTAAAAGGAAAGATTATATGTTGTCCATGATTTATATTAACTACTTGAATAAATACAGAAAGAAAGAGATAAAAATAATTCTTATAACTCCTCAGCTAACACACCTGTTAGTGAGTATGCATATATGTGGTTTAGAAAAGAAGCCCCTTGAAGAAGAAAGTAAATTAAAAATTAGGTGATAGACTGACTAATTGAGAGAAGTAGAATAAAGAGTCTATAAGTAAACTTATAAGTCTGTGACACTTTGCTTTCTGCCAAGATTGACAAGCACACTGAATGGGCAAATCAAACTTCTACTAATGGTCCTGGGACCACTAGTTCCAGCATGAAAATATAAAATAAAATGAGATGTTTATCACATGCCATATAAGTGAAGCAGAGCTAAATTCATAAATCTATATGATTTATTATATATTTTTCAACATGACACTGAGACAATTATTAAAATAGGTAAGTTAAAAATTAAAATTAAATCAAAATTAAAAATCTTTTGTAGTTTAAAGAACATCATGATAAAATTTGAAAACTCTTTTTGCAAAATAGAAGACTTTGCTTACAAACCACACATTTGATAGTTATTTAATATGTGGAATATGCAAAAATATACGTGTAAACCAAAATAAATGATAATTCATTCTATAAAAACGAAGAACTGACTTTAATATATATTTCTCAAAAGCAGAAAATCTATAAACACTCATAGGCAACCCCTATAGTATCAATCATTTTGAAAATACAAATCAAAATTACTGTGATGTTTACTTCAATAGTCACAACAAGCTATAATCAGTAATAATAAGACAAATTGAAGTTTATGAGATGTAAGGTAGCACAGTTGCTGGGAAAAACTCAGTCATCCATAGGAAAGTTACACTATATATGACTTAGGTATTTTCATTTCAGATGCCAAAAGGATTGAAAACAGACACTGAAAGGGACACTCATATGTTAGTTTTTCCTTTTTTTTAGTTTATATATATATATATATATATATATATATATATATAACATTTATGTATATTTTATTATATAAAAATTCTAAAATATATGTGTTATATGCATATAATATTATACACATATATACATATAATATAATGTATGTATAAAATTATATTCTTCCCTGCCTCAAAGTCCTTCAGGATCCCCCCTCTTCTCTACCCACCTAACTTAACATTCTATCTCAAAAAACAAAAATCTGATACAACAAAACTCACTAAAACCAGAAAAACAAAACAGACAATCACCCACAAAGAAATAAAGTAAAACACCAAACTGTAACCACACAAAAAAAAGCACAAACAGAGAAAAAACTACCTATGGAATCTATTATATATTGGACAACTACTCCTAAACACATGAGGCTTGTCCTGGAGCAGTTGCTACACCCAGTATCACGCCATTGGGAAAATAAACTGATTTTCCCTCTCCAAGCAGGTATAAATGACAGCCATTACCCTTTTCCCAGGTGACTAAGTTTCGATTCATTCATTCAATATTCTTAAAGTAAAACAAAATAAAATAGAAAATAAAAAATACTTTCACTTGAAGCTGGACAAGTCAAAAGTAACAGAAGGAAAAGAGTCCGAGAGAAGGCACAAGAATAACAAATGCAATAATTTCACAACTCAGGTATCCTATCAAAGCACTGATTTAGAGGACCATGTTTTCTTGGTGTCCTCTATACCCTCTGGCTCTTACATTCTTTACTCTTCTTCTGCCAGGTTCCCTGAATCTGTGGAGAGGGATTTGATGGTAATGTCTTTTTTAAGGTTTGGGTGATCCAAGGTTTCTCACTCTGCCATTGTAGCTAATGGCTTATATAACTAACTATTAAATAGTTAAAAGGTGAAAATGAAGCCTGGGGATCTACCTTTCTGGCAGAAGCCTTTTCTTGCATGTATTAGGCTCCAAATTTAATGTCCAGGAATGAAAGAAAATAAAGAAATGATTCAAGAACACAGGAACATATTAAAAGAGTAAAAATGAGGTATATCTTCAAAAATGAAAATCATTCATCCTTATAAAGAGATTGGTAATGCATAGACACTACTACCTAAACTGACCTTGAAAATACCTGAATAGAATTATAGGAAAAGAAAATATGGCAGCAATTCACTAGCATAAAATATCCCAAAGATATAAAAACATGGACACAGAGTTATGTTAAAGGTAAGGAGAGCTACTAAGAAATGATCTTTAGTGATTACAGACTTGTCGCAGGATATTTAATCACACTGTGAACCCTGGGGATTGCCTTATTTATTGGAAAAATCTGTTTCAAGTTCTGGTGTGGCTCAGCCCTAGATCACACCGTTAATCCAAGAACTTTCTGCTTCTTGTAAACAAGATTAAATAAAGTCAACCATAGATCAAGAGGCAGAAAAAGCAACTAGTAGAGAGGAAGTAAACATAAAAACAACACACACATAGAGTCGGAGGGATTTAAGAGGATGGAGAGAGATGCAAAGGAAATAGAAGGGGGAGATATCTGGTTGGAGAGTTTTGTTTGAGATGCTTCAGGAGAAAGCTTTTCTTTTCTGGAACATCAGCAGAGGAAGAAGGTCAGCTTTTCTCTCCTCTACAAGCTAACAGGGTTCACCCTAGCATCTGGACACCGAGACTTTATTGGGAAATCCAGCATTTGAGATTTACTCAAAAACAATGCAGACTTTCTATTTTGAATAAGAAAACTTGAGAATAGATCCTGACAATGGTGGAACAATTTTTATTTTTTTTTTATTTTTTTTCCCTCTCACATACATTTATTGTACCATATATATTATAGTTATATATTAAAAAGAGGAAAAAACTTTCCCAAAGAGAAACTCCTGAAGAACCCAAGTGGCTCAGGACGTTTACAGTACCCTCACCCACAGAAATTCTCTTATAAAATCTTCCAGTGCGATCTTCAAGAAACCCCGCCCTCATGTCCCCCCCCCTCCCCAGCCCTGCTCTGTGTCCCCACAACCTTGGACTGCCCCTGTTCCAGCCCAGTGCCATCCAGTCTCATCTCTGGCAGTCCATGGCTGCCATGGCTTTCTGCTGAGTGGGCCCCTGTGCTGCTCCAGGGGGCCACGTGAGCTGTGGGCAGTGCAGATGATGGAAGGAGTTGGGGGAAGAGGGTGGGATCCAGGACGTCAGGTGGTTGGGTGGGGATGCTGCTCAGAAGGGGCTGAAGTTTGCAGGGGGCGAGAAGGCCACCGCTGTCATGGGGCTGTTGCTTTTCTGCAGGCTCTCAGAGGCTCGAAGCTTGGAGAACATGGCTAGTGCATTAGGGAAGTTAGGTGGTGTGGCAGGGGTGTTGCTGGGAGTACACATCATCTGCGGATGGTGGTGGCTCTTGGGAATGTTGCTCTCCTGGAAGAACGTACACAGGGCGGTCTCGAACTGCCAGTGCGCCGCCTGCAGCAGCTGCTGCACCTGGTTGGCCTCGCAGCTCGCGGCCAGCAAAACTGGTTGATCATGACCTGGTGCCACAGCTAGTGCCTGTTCACCGACCTGGCGCTGGGCGGCCTCCCTGGGCTCGCTCACAGCTCAGCCACTGCAGCTGCTGATTGGCCCGCTCGCCTCACTGCTGGCTGCCAACTCCCACATGGACATTTGATTGGAATCCTGCAGAGGGCCTGGCTGCACTCCCCAACAACTATTCATGTCCAAAATTGCTTACTGAGGTGAAATTTCTTGAAATCCCTCCACCATTCTTTTTTTTTTTAATTTTTATTTTTTTTTGATTAATTTATTTATTTATTAAAGATTTCTGTCTCTTCCACGCCACCGCCTCCCATTTCCCTCCCCCTCTCCCAATTAAGTCTCCCCCCAGCCCGAAAAGCAATCAGGGTTCCCTGTCCTGTGGGAAGTCCAAGGAACCCCCACCTCCATCCAGGTCTAGTAAGTTGAGCATCCAAACTGCCTAGGCTCCCACAAAGCCAGTGCGTGCAGTAGGATCAGAAACCCATTGCAATTGTTCTTGAGTTCTCAGTAGTCCTCATTGTCTGTCCGGTTTTATCCCAGGCTTTTCCAGACCCAGGCCAGCTGGCCTTGGTGAGCTCCGGATAGAACATCCCCATTGTCTCAATGTGTGGGTGCACCCCTCGCGGTCCTGAGTTCCATGCTCGTGCTCTCTCTCCTTCTGCTCCTGATTTGGACCTTGAGATTTCAGTCCTGTGCTCCAATTTGGGTCTCTGTCTCTGTCTCCTTTCATCGCTTGCTGAAGGTTAATATTCAGGAGGATGCCTATATGTTTTTCTTTGGGTTCTCCTTATTTAGCTTCTCTAGGATCACTAATTATAAGCTCAATGTCCTTGGTTTATGGCTAGAAACCAAATATGAGTGAGTACATCCCATGTTCCTCTTTTTGGGTCTGGCTTACCTCACTCAGGATAGTGTTTTCTATTTCCATCCATTTGTATGCAAAATTCAAGAAGTTCTTGTTTTTTATTGCTGAGTAGTACTCTAATATGTATAAATTCCATACTTTCTTCATCCATTCTTCCATTGAAGGGCATCTAGGTTGTTTCCAGGTTCTGGCTATCACAAACAATGCTGCTATGAACATTGTAGAGCATATACTTTTGTTGTATGATAAGGCCTCTCTTGGGTATATTCCCAAGAGTGGTATTGCTGGGTCCAGGGGTAAGTTGATCCCGAATTTCCTGAGAAACCGCCATACTGCCTTCCAAAGTGGTTGCACAAGTTTGCATTCCCACCAGCAATGGATGAGTGTACCCCTTTCTCCACAACCTCTCCAACAAAGGCTATCATTGGTGTTTTTGATTTTAGCCATTCTGACAGGTATAAGATGGTATCTTAAAGTTGTCTTGATTTGCATTTCCCTGATCGCTAAGGAAAATGTAACTACAGTGAAAATCATTAAGATGGCGCTACTTGTGTTACATGCTTTACAACCACAAATGTGTGAAAAGATGGGCAAAGATTCTAAATTGTTTTAAAACCCTTAATAACAAGAAGTAAGAATATTGATTTTCCTAGATGAAAAGAGGAAGAGCTAGGAAAAAAATGTCATCTCTTGTTCTTTATCCCAGAAGTAATTGACTTCCTTATCCTGAGCCTGTTGTGCTTGTGTTATAAGACCCCTGAACAAGAACGCCACAGAGCCACAGCTTTTGATGCAAAATGAACTGGGTTTTATTGATTTTTCAGGCTGGCCTGGACTGATTTTCAACACACCGTCACAGTGGGTGGAGAAAAGGTGCCCTGACCTCTCAAGGTAAAGGGTTTTTAAAGGGAAAAACTGCAAGCAGGGTGCACAAGCCTTGGCATTTCAGGATTGGGTAAGAGTATACAACTTTCGAATTCATTGGTTGGTGTATAGGGGAATTTCAAAACAGTGACGGTCAACAGACAAGAATTTCAAAACAGCAGTTAATCAGATACCTATAAGGATTCTTGAAGCAAGCAGATGTTGTTTGGAAACCCTGGTAGGTCACTTTGACCAAACAGGCACAGTTTCTAGGCAGTGTTTATGACTTTGTTGGGCTGCATTCACACCCCCACATACCCTTAGTTAAATCCTGTCTAAACTGGAATTCTTTCTTAAAATGGAGTTGGTTCTACTTCTTCCAGCCCATAATTTCATATGGTATAAACAATCAATTCATGTTCTTCTCCACCAAAAGTCTAAGTACAGGGCAGATATTAATTTACAATGAGGAAATAAATTGCCAGTCATTACGTTTTGAAAACTTAAATCTTATCACAAATATCACTCTACATATTCTATACACAAGTTTTAATTGATTGCCTAATATACCTGCATATTGTGGTACTCGCTGTGTGTTTATTCTTTGACATTCAATTAATAAACTGCTGTCCATGGAAAGAACATGCAAATGTTATACCATTTTGTTTAATATATCAGAAAAATTAGTACTGTTACTCTTCAAGATTCTTAAAATCATTCTAGGGTCTCTTAATCAACCACCACAGTTCACTTTTTCTTGGCCTGTGAACTTGAGCTCAGTTGACTTGCTGAAGTTCATATACATCCTAAGTGTCACATTTATGAATCCAGGGGATTTAACTGCATCTTTGGGAAAATGTTGAACTTCTTTAATGATGGTTCTCACTGAGTATTTCTAGGCCACATTTTGCCTGTATCTCTCATCTCTCTCTCTCTCTCTCTCTCTCTCTCTCTCTCTCTCTCTCTCTCTCTCTCTCTCTGTGTGTGTGTGTGTGTGTGTGTGTGTATTGTGAGGTTTCAGTTTCTCCAAGGAGGAATTACACTATAAAAGGATTTAATATTGAAGGTAAATGTGAGAAGAAGCAGTACTTACCTCAGGACTTTATGAACTTCAGTGCTTGAATCTCCATTTTTCAAACTTTGCTATTTCCATATACCTCCTTGCTGGTATTATTTATTTCCAGTTGTTTATTTAGTTCACATTATCTTGACTTGACACAACGCTATTTATCAGATAATGTTTTGAATTGCTATTCACATTTCCTGATGCACATTAACATGCAGATATAGCTAGAAATATGATGCCCTGGGGTCCAGCTTCAATTGTCTCCTGTTCTGCGTGCTGCCGCAGGAGATGCTGAAGCACAGTAAATAGCAACAGGAGAAGACTGTTGTATCATCAGAGTTAATGATACAGGAACAACGGGTCACCATGATGAAAACTTCATGGAAATTCTGTTGTTTTCAAGGGCCTAGAAATTATTTTATATTAAAGGGAAATGCTGAAAACAACTATGCATACTTTTTCCTGTTTGTCCCTAGCAGTCTTTTTAAAGCAACAAGAAGAATAATGGTGTTCATTAGCGCACAGCCATGCTTAGTATATCCAAAAGTCATTTTAATTGAATGGGAATAAAAGAGTAAAATTGAGTAATAAAGAAACAAGAAAGCCTTGGCCAGGGTTAATGAGGAGCAGAAATAAGATCTGATTTTGGTCATTTCCTCCATCAATCTGTAGAAAATATTCCCTCCTATCTTTTTGGCTAAACTCTACTTCATACCCAAGCCTGCCTATATGTCTTTGCTATTTACCTTCCCCTCCTACAGTCAACAAGCTCCTGAGACCACTGAATAGTATCATGTTTTCCCTTCACGCTGGGCAATATTTAGTACATGGGAGATGCTTATTTCTTTTGAATAAATGACTGAAATGTATACAAAACTAGATCCTATATGTGAATCACTTTTATACTAATTATTAATGTTGTGGATTAATAATAACAATACAGTGAGTAGTATCCTAAGTGAGTAGTTCCTAAGATCATAGAACTCATGAGGCAGCTGGATTCACAGAGGTTTAAGAAGAGGCCGGGCGGTGGTGGCACACGCCTTTAATCCCAGCACTTGGGAGGCAGAGGCAGGCGGATCTCTGTGAGTTCGAGACCAGCCTGGTCTACAAGAGCTAGTTCCAGGACAGGCTCCAAAACCACAGAGAAACCCTGTCTCGAAAAACCAAAAAAAAAAAATTAAAGAAGAGAGAGAAAAGAGAAAATACTCTATAAACATATATAAGACTAGAGTCTCCTTTGTTAAGATGATTTTAATAATAAAAAAAGTCATTAACTATTTCCAACTATGTCAAAACACAAACACAAGACGACTACATATGTCTGAGTTCTGGTACAAGGAAATAATAAGATAGTCTTCATGGAAGACCCTGAAAACTTTCTTTTATCTTATCTCTTAACAGTGTCATATTTTGTCCATTGGAACTTCTATCAATATGAGATTTATAAAATGATCTTTTATAGCCAATTTATTTTTAGTACCAATCCACTTGGCTTAGGGCTTGAACCATACTCAGAACATAATCTTTGTAACCTGATTACATTTAAGAAGGAAGGCTGGCTTCAACCCTGTCACCATTTTTGTTCAGGCTAATGGAAGAGACAGTAAATCAGTATTTTAAAAGCACATAGTTAACAGTTTTGATACGTACCAAAAAATGAAACAGGCACTTTTGGAAAATATGTGAGGCTATCACTCAGACAAAAATGTCAAGGAAAGGAGTTCTGAGATTAAAGATAAACCCCAGGGTTAAAAGAAAAATATGGTCTCTCTATCTACTGAAGAGGTATTACTGCCTCCCCGCTTCTTCCCCCCCTCCCGCTCTATAATCCCCTCAATCATTAAATAAACTCTGTATCCCCCAAAAAAGTCAAGAATTTGAGGCAAAACAAAATAGTTTAAAAGCATTTGAATTGGAAAAACTCTTTAAATATGTATAAAATTTTACAGAAGACCAGAAAAACTATTGACTGGTGTTGTCGTCATTGTTGTGTGTTCTCTCTGATATTTCATTTTATGTTGTTGTTTGAGGTTGCTTGTTTTGTTTTGCTTATTGATTTTAAAGGAAAGAAGGAAATGTCTGTGATGAGTTTGTAGAAAGAATTCAGGGCCATACTCTTCCGGATTGTTATAGGCACCAAGAAGTTTGGCTATCACAATAGTTAGAATACAAAGCAATGAAATGTTCTTAGGGAAGCATTCAGGTGGTCTGGATAAAGCCTGGTGCTTTAAGGCACAGTATAGTTGTCAAAGTTAGGATTCTTTTTACCCTGAGATTTTACTAAGGCAATTGATTTTTAGTGTTCTTCATATATGTGCATGAATGATGGTGATGCAGTAATATAACCGTTAAAAATCGTTCCCCAACATATTCCTGAATCCGTAGTAAAGCTTGACATTGCCTACCTTAAATAGATATTTTTGTCAATTATACCAAGGAAAAATGGAGAAAATGAAAAGAAAGTAAAGGCAACGTGAGAGGGTGTTAATTAAAATTGTGTCAGTTACTGGCGATGAACATGTTGAGGTACAGATAAAGAGGGCTTTAAAAAATTCTGGAAGCAATAGATTTGTTGAATTAAAAAAGTAATGCCCTTCTGACTTAGTATGTTAGCAGAGGTAGTATAATTGGAAGAATTAAACATATTTGTATCTTATCTGAATTCTGTCATGCTATCCTCCAAACATTCCCCTACAGGATTTGAATACAAAGAAAATATATTACTTTGGCATGGATTTTTGCACGACATAAACTGAATAAAAATTTAAAAATTCATGTGGAAATATCTGAGTTGATTCTAAAAGGAAAATTGAGACTTCATCAATTAGCAGGAATAACTCAGCAGAAATTGTAGTACCTCTTAATAATGATAAAATTGATAAATTATGGGCAGAAAGTTAGCCATGGAAAAGAGTTTGCAGTATTTTGAGGGGAAGAGATAAACAACAAATACCCCAAAAGCAAGATTAAAGCTGGCTTTTAATCAAAACACAAAAAATGCTCTTTGAAGTAAAATCCAAAATCTCAGTCTCATGTCATAAGAGTCTGATATTACAAGATATGGGCTAGAAGAAAAACAAATATTTAAAGACTACCTTATTGCCAGTAATTTCACAATCCCTTGGTTTTATATTGACTCTTTAACAGCTTTTCTTGACATAAAAGTTATGACATGAAAAGTTTAGAATGATGTCATGATGTTAATGGTCATAATGTGTATCTAATTCTAGAAAAAAGATTTCATCTACCTTTCTATAAATGATTTTTTGTTTTAGTCTCTCTCGGTTTTCTACAGTGAACCATGAATACACCTTAAAGTGACATTTGAAGTCTCCAAAAAAAAGGATGGGACCCCACAATGACAATTCCTCCAGGACTATGATAACATTACTAAGCTGAAAAACACCACCTAAAAATCAGCTTTTGGACTACAAACTGCTCAGAACAGTTTTGAGGTGGCTAGCTGAGATGATCTAACCTCACAGATCACGCTAGACTGGACTTGAGGCAAGCCCTGCACTTTCCCATTTGCAGGGGAAAAAAAAGCTACCTCTACCAGGATTTGACAATTAACACAAATTTTTCTTTTCCAGTTACCCTAAAGATGCTTTCATCCCTACCACCACCCAGGCAGCAGGAAGTAAATATAAAAATACAATGCCCCCATTTCCAAGAGATAGGTTGGGTGGTTTTGGTTGTTCAATAGGTTATATATATTTGTACTGTTTAAGGGGTTGGTTACAATTTGTTATTGGTTATGGTCAGGAGGAAAGTTGAACAAAGGAGAATAGATTCAGAGTTTTGTTTTGAAAAGAAAAAAAAGGGGATATAGTATAGATTTTAACAACAGACATTAAGTCCTTTAACTGTTCTGATGAGTTTTCCCAATGATGACAGGGAATGATTGAACCAAATTTGACATTGGGGCCAATGAGAGGCCCCCTAAAATGTTTTCCAATGGCAAAGGGTTGCCTTTCCTGTCCCTTTTGATTTGCAATCATTAGTCCAATGCTTGACTTTGCCACACCTTCTGCTTTACATACTCCAGAAGGCTAGGGCCTTCTGTTTGGATTATTCTTTTTTTTTTTTGATTATTTTTTTTATTGATAAAAGAATAAAGAAAAAAAAACAAATTTCCACCTCCTCCCAGCCTCCCCTTTCCCTCCCCCTCCTCCCACTCTTCTCCCCCTCCTCCCACTCTTCTCCCCCTACTCCCACCCCTCTCCCCTTCCCCCCACTCCTCTCCCCCTCCCTCTCCAGTCCAAAGAGCAGTCAGGGTTCCCTGCCCTGTGGTAAGTCCAAGGTCCTCCCCCCTCCGTCCATATCTAGGAAGGTGAACATCCAAACTGGCTAGGCTCCCACCAAGCCAGCAGATTGCGTAGGATCAAAACTGCATGCCATTGTCCTTGGCTTCTCATCAGCCCTCATTGTTCGTCATGATCAGAGAGTTCAGTTTTATCCCATGCTTTTTTTGGTAATAGTCCAGCTGGCCTTGGTGAGCTCCCAGTAGATCAGCTCCACTGTCTCAGTGGGTGGGTGCACCCCTCGTGGTCCCGACTTCTTTGCTCATGTTCTCCCTCCTTCTGCTCCTCGTTGGGACCTTGGGAGCTCAGTCCAGTGCTCCAGTGTGGGTCTCTGTCTCTATCTCCATCCATCACCAGATGAAAGTTCTAAGATGATATGCAAGATATTCATCAGTAATGCGCTAGGATGGGGTCATTTCAGGTTCCCTATCCTCAGCTGCCCAAGGAACTAACTGGGGACCTCAGCTTGGGCACCTGGGAGCCCCTCTAGGGTCAATTCTCCTGCCCACCCTAAAGTGGGTCCCTTAACTAAGAATTGTGGTTACGTGCTCCCCTATCCAACCTTCCTTTATCCCGATCCTCCTATTTCCCCAAGTCCCCCTTCCTTCCCTTCTACCTTTTCTCTCCCCATCTCCCCTTACCCCCTTCCCACCCCACCCCCAAGATCCCACTTTTCTCCCCGGCAATTTTGTCTACTTCCCTTATCCAAGAGGATAACGATATGTTTTTCCTTGTGTTCACCTTCTTACTTAGCTTCTTTAGGTTCGCCAATTGTAGATTCTGTGACCCCTATTTATGGCTGGCTAAAGTCAAAAACACCAAGGATAGCCTTTGCTGGAGAGGCTGTGGAGGAAGGGGTACCCTCATCCATTGCTGGTGGGAATGCAATCTTGTGCAACCACTGTGGAAGTCAGTGTTTCGGTTTCTCAGGAAATTCGGGATCAACCTACCCCTGGACCCAGCAATACCACTCTTGGGAATTTACCCAAGAGATGCTCTATCACATGTCAAAAGCATTTGTTCAACTATGTTCATAGCAGTATTATTTGTAATAGCCAGAACCTGGAAACAACCTAGATGCCCTTCAATGGAAGAATGGATGAAGAAAGTATGGAGTATATACACACTAGAGTACTACGCTGTGGTAAAAAACAATGACTTCTCGAATTTTGCATGCAAATGGATGGAAATAGAAAGCACTATCCTGAGTGAGGTATCCCAGACCCAAAAAGAAGAACATGGGATGTACTCACTCATAATTGGATTATTCTTACAAAACAAAAAACAAACAAACAAAAAACAAAACCACATTGTTTCTAGGAAGACCTTGCTTACAATCCCTTTTCAAAAGATCTAACATTTTGATTTTGCTTATAATTTTTAGAAATCACCTCTCATATCTAAGTATCATCATAAATCTGAGATCCAATAGGCAGTTTTTCAAATCAATTCATCTATGATATTGATCTTGCCTTTAAAGTTCTAATCATCCTTTTGCATTCTGAATTAGCACTTTCAAAAGACAAAGTTTCAATTAGTATTTGTCTAATATCTGATATCACTCAATTACAGGTAAGGCCAATCTTTATTTTAAAAAAAAGGAAAGAAAGAAAGAAAAAAAGACTTCTTTTGTGCCTTGTATAATTTTAGTAAATGACTCGGTCCTCTTTTTGATTCTTCAGCTCTGTCCCAAGCATTCTAAGTGGCTCTATGGCAAAGAACTAGGGTGTTGTCATCAAACATAAACTATTTGTGCAAATCAGCTTACTATACTCACAGAGGGGCTGATCTTGGTAGATTTCATGACCTCTAGTCCCTTGTTGTTCTATGACCCTAGACATCTTTCTCTACCATATTTTTCATTTAACTGAGGACTAGCTTCCAGTACTGCTATAACTAAATTTTTCCAGTCTTGTGGGACAGTTCTGTTCTCAGTAGCCCATTATTTTAACATGTTTCACAAAGGGTAAATGCATACCATATGAAAAGACTCCTTATTTAAATAACTCTAAATCTAACATCCCTATAGGATTAAAATTAACTTATGCATAGCCTTCTGGGTACCTACCATCTAGATGTCATTCTTATAGGGTAACTGATAAATTAACATTAGTGTTCAAATAACCTTAAGCCACTCCCCTTCAGTTTCATATTGCAATGCTATGGTAATTTCTGCTCTAAAATTCTCTATTTGTGTCTGAGTATTTTTCTTATTTTCATTAGGAAGTCTTTCTAAAGCTTGTATCTTGTCAGTATTAAGTCCTTCTAAGATTCTTATCTTATCAGTCAAATTTTTCTTATTTTTATAAGTAATTCTTTCTAAGTATGTCAGTAATATGCTTTTGTAAAGCTTATATCTTATTAGTCAAATTATCATATTTGGCACAATCAAACCACCTTTTTAAGGATAAACTATTAATTACCAAACTGATAGTAATTACAGCTAGCAATTTGTTAATCCCAGCTAAATCATTTTTCCCCTTCTTTAAATTTTCCATTTTCAAATCATCCATAGTAGCACTATACAGGGTCTTAGTACCCTGTATTGTGATGTTTCCCATTCTTAATATGGAAAATATTTTCCTTTTAATATTATTGAATTTTCTACCAAATGACTTCCCTGGTATCTCACCCAATCCACTGACTTCTCAGTAGTTTATCTAAAACTTGTTGCCTAAATAACGCCCTTCCCACCATTTCCAAGCTTGAGCCAGAGTTCCAGAAAGCAGCAGTTGCCTGTTGTGAGCGCTCATGTGAAATGGTGGCATGATTCCTTTGTCCATGTGGTCATACCATGCATTGAAGAGTCAAACGTTTTAACTTTGGCACCGTGGCTGTGCTTTAATCTACTGCTATGTTAGCCAGCAATTCCAACTCCACAGTTACCAACCTTCTTCGCTAGCAGCAGCCTGGCAGCTGAGGCAGCAGCCTGGCAAAAATTCTGCTCCCAAAGGCACCAGCCCTGTTGCTGCTGATAAAGGTAGCTTTAACTAATCTCTATTGTTCTAATTATGAATAAGACTAGAGATTCAGAGGTTGGGGTGAAAGCCTGCAAACTCAGAGAGGTGCATAGCAACTAACTAACCTTTGCTCCTTCCTGGCTTCCATAAGGGAACCCCTGCTTCCACTTCTCCAAACCAGAAAAACTTGCACCACGCTAAACCCCACACTATTACTTCCTGTGTCTCTTTATCTCTCTCAGATGGCCTCTGAGGCTCTATGATTACTCTCTGTCAACTAGGTGCTAATACAGCCCTGTGACCCAAGGTCAATTTATTTAATTAATGCAAATGCAAACTTGAAATTCACAGTGTGATCTAATATCCCCCAAAAGAGAAATGGTTGATATTATAGGAATTTATAATACCAATTTGAAGAGAATCTGCAGATGGGGATGTGTCATACTACAGATGATAGTTAAGGGAAGGTGAATAAGCAATAAAAACTAGAAAATGTTTGTGGAGGAAACGGAAACAGAATCAGAGACTATGCTGGTCACTCCAATATTTAGAAACTTAATAGAAGTAGACCCTACAAAAAAAAAAGCACATTTCAGAAATAGAACAATAGTCTATTATTCTTGATACACATGAGATGGATGCAATTTAAGTCACATTCTGCTTAAAGAATGTGAGGAATGCAGACCGAAAGCCTTGGGTCACTAATGTGGGTAAATTAGAGATTGTAGATTGCAGTAATAATTATTTTGATGAATTTATTTGCAATAGTCAAAGAACAAAGAAAGAAATGTAATATTTCTCTGAAGATTTTAATCTTTTCAGAGAAGAGTGTTTTGCTCTATGTTTAAATTGGAAGACACTAGAGAAGGTTTGTGCACATTGTAAATGCCTTACAGTAGAGAGGGGAATTCAATGATACAGGGAAGAATGGGGGCATAAGAGAAGGCAAAACATTCCTAGAAAGACAGAACCACTTTTGTTTCCAAACAGACTATTTTTAGATGAAGGTCCATCTTTTTGGTTCTTTGAAAATAGAAAAAAAGTAGCAAAATTTATAAAATACATCTTTGTCATTCCCAGGATTCTGTTTGGACAGGCAGCAAATATTCTCAGCCAGGGTGTTGTTTTCTGAGTCTCTTGTCTTTGGTTTCCCTTCCTCAGTCTGCATTTGCTCTGTTTGAAGCCTTTCTCTCTTAAGTACCCCCCTCTTCCCTATTCCTGTGCATCCTTCTCTTGCTCCCTTTTTCCCTTTAAAATACTGGCACTAAAAGTACATTGCAAATTTCATGTCTTAAGCTAGGATTCCAGTCCTTTGTAGCTGCACCCATTCCACACTTTAGAACTCAGCACTTCCTTTTGGAGTTGAGATCTCTGGAAAAGGCTGGATCCTTTTTCTCCTATTCTTTTATTCTGAAATTTCCTTTCTTTCTCTGCTCAAAAACTGAATTTTTTCCCCTGTCATTCAGCTCATAGGATCACTGCTCCAACTATGTCTAATATCATCTCAGGGATCTGATAGCCCATGCATGGGTACTGTTTGCTGTTTTCTCAATTTTAGCATCAGAATTTAATGACAGAGAAAATCAGAAGTATCTCTTCAAGTACTTATATCTTAAGTTCCCTTAAATGACAAAGGTACTATACTACCAAAAGGTAATAATAAAACTACAAGGAAGAAAAAATCTTTATCTGACAGTGACATTTTTTAACTCTTTCCAAAATTATTGAAAATTGTTTTATCATACTAAAACTTTAAGGATTGAACCTTATTCTCTATTGTACTCGTGTCAACTAATATTATTCATAATCTATACCCAGAATACTGTGTGGTCATAATAAACCGTCTCTCTGTTTATTTTCTCATAAGCAAAGTAATGTACTAATGTAGTTACTAAGTCTTTTGAAATTCCTAACTACCTATTGTACAAAATGTACTTACATTACCATTTACAAATATTAAATACTTTGTTGTCATGCTTGACATTATATTAATGGTATTTAAATACATAATTTAAAGTTAATAATGAGAGAACTTTAGAAAGACGACAAAAGTTTACCTTCTAGTAACAAATTCAACCAATTATTTCATAAATAATGAATAACTTAATAACTTTTGTTATTAATGTTAAAATCCACATCACATTATAAATGATTTAATCTAGGTCTCATTTCATATTTATTCATCACAATATTTAAATCTGGACTGGTAAAATGATTCAGTGGATAAAATCATTTGCTGGGAAGCCTGGAAACCTAAGTTAAACACCTGAAACTCACATGATGGAATGAAAGAATCAACTCATCCACGTTGTCCTCTGATTGACATATGTATACCATGTTAAGTATGTGGACACACATACAAAAACACACTAAATAAGGGAAAATAATTAAAAATTGAAAAATATAAATCACAATGAGTATTTACAAAACTGATTGAAAGAAGATTATACACCAAACATGTAAAATACAGAAAAACCAGAAAGTAAGTGACTGGTTTTCACCACCACCACCACCCCCAAATTTTAGAAGGGAATACCTCAGCCAGCACACTGCTCAGCAAGGAACACACTAATCCAAATGGTACCAGGGTCCAAAGTCCCCCTAACATTGTGTGTGTGTGTGTGTGTGTGTGTGTGTGTGTGTGTGTGTCACCACATGTCTTTTTTGTTTTATTTTTCTCTTTTTATTGTCTACTCAATCTCATGCAATGGCTTATTTATATTGCCTTTATGGTTTATCTAAGAAATACATTATGGTAATGTCTGAGTTCAAAGAGATTTGTTGGGTTCATGCTCTTGCAAAGGCCACCCACTCTTTCTTCAATGCAGTGTCCAATGGAGAAACATACGGGTATTTCTGGTTGTTCACTGATTTAACTGGAAGAAAAAAGTCATTGAGATCCCACAGATGGTCGGGAGATTAATTCCATCTTCTTGAAGTTGCTCTGTCAATTATTCACATCTGTTTTTCAGGAGTACATGATATCATCCATTATCACCTTTGAGATTTCTTCTTCTACTGCCTTACTGCTCATACTTCAGTGAGTTTCTCTATTTGTTCATAACACAGAATTTAGCATCTTATTCATCAAGTGGAAAAGCAGTCCTGCACAAACTGGCTTCTGTTGCAGCAGGAATACTGACATATCCCTGTGCAATAGACTCTAATCACCTCTTGCTGCTCCTTACCTTTGAACATTAATCATGATGAGTGTTAACTAAAAATATCTTACATAAAAAGAGCAATCACAGTGGTAAAATCACACTTCACTCTAGATTTTTGTTCTTTTTGATTTTTCAACTGCATAATACATTTTAAATTTGAATATATTTTGCATTGTTTTGATACATCTGACCTTTCAGTCAACATGACAAACTTTGTTACTACCATTCATCTTTGTAAAACATGCTTTGACAGTGTTCAGTGTAGTAATTGACCTATACAATAGCATCGTTAGGTCAGAAAGATGTGTGCAAAACTTTTTTCAAGGCCAAAGGTTTTATTTTGCAGGAATAGAAGAGGAACTGAGGACACCAACATCGTAGACATGCTTCATCATCTTCGACTGCCTAGTTTCAAACTCCTCCTTTGTGGAGAAAACATGTAGCTAGCTTGGACACTGTTCCCAAGTTCTGCCTAACATTAAGCATTCACAAGGCCTAATATTAGATAAAAAAATTTATTTATCTGGAAGATTACAAAATAAATTAGCACCTGCATTTTGGTCATTTAAAAAGTGAAAAAATAATACAGACATCCAAGTGCAGTGAGCAACTAGAAAGCAAATCTCAGGCGCCCAGCTCCTTTGTATCCTGCCTGGTACTATGTGTAGGCATGCATTCATTCTTAATGGCTCTGATCTGTTGCTTCTTTCTCAGGACCATTCATACATCCTCTTCTCATCACTGTAAAGCTCCTCAAAGGATTGTCCATATTAAGTGTTCCAAATTCTTCATCTCTGAGTCATCCATTTCTTCTCTTGTTCTGTGACGAATGGAACAATATCCTTCCATGCACACAATCATCTCAAGGTTTAAGCAAAAGGCCCTTGTTGAAGCAACTCAACTTCATATAATTTGTAATGATGACGACTGATGTCATTGAATGAAGACAAACATGGATTGCTAATTATTCCAGATCTTCCATATGAAAAATCTTCTTAAATCCTGCAGATACATTTATCGGTTCAATGTAACACGAATAATAAAAAATCCAGAGATATTGGAGTTCAAGTTTAAGATCAGAATAGCAAAGCAGTCAACCACTACAGAGACCTTTTATCTCTGCCAAATTTTCAGGCCAAATGAATAAGACTCTGTCTCCGTGAATCCTCAGACTCCACACTCCAGTGAGTTCCTGTCTCTTCCCCTTTAGATTTCTCTCTCCACCCAGCCATATCGCTCCTGTCTCCCCCTCCCTATGGTTGTGATGGAAAATAAATAAATTGATTAAATTTAAGAAGAGAAATAATAAAAGTAATATTTACAAAAGAGTTATTTATAGATTTATCCATCCTGAGTTCTTTATAGATTTATTGCCTGACTAGTGTCCTGCTGAGTATTTGTCCAGCATCCACTTGAACTTTCAAGAAAACCAGTTTCATACCTAACAACTGAGATTATTAGATTACTTTCCAGTTAAACTACAGTGTATTACATGGTTTATTCTATCTTAGTTTATCAGGGTTAGTGTTTTTTTTTTTCTTTCAGTTCACTGAAACTTCTTTAAGGAACTATTTTAAACTCCTTTAAGGTAGCTATCATACTTAACAAATTCAAAATAGTTCTGTTTGGCAACCATTTTTCATGTGGCTCTTACTTGTTACCGAGGAAACTGTTAAATGTGTTGCTATCATCCTCACCTTTCCATTCTTACCTAATTTGGTCATGTATCTGCCTCTCTTTACCCCGGGTATTTCCATGACCATGTCATCTGTTGAGGCACACCTAAAATAAATCGAGCACTGCACACATAACTATATCTATTATGATGATAAATTGACAACGCCATGAAAAAGAAACTGAAGCCGGAGTCCTGCAGTAAATGCGGACCATGCTCAGTCTTGACAACATCAAGTTCAACTGCAATGTTTAGCATGAATTGATTCGACTGCATTAAATTACTTACAAGACAGATTATACTCTTAACATCAATTTATTTGGTAAGGTTTGTCAAGGTTTCTAAAGAGCTGATGGAGTCTCTATTGATTGTTTAAAGAGACAAGTAATTAAACTGCAATGGGCTGCTTGAGTTTTCTTACCAACAACCTCCCAGACAGTATTATTTATAATTATATGAAATTGGCAAGAGGAATTCAAGAGTTTTCAAAATATCTAAAATATTATAGAAACAGTAGTTTTTAAGAGTACTTGTTGCTTTTTCAGAAGATTCAAGTTTGGTTTCCAGAACCTAAGGGAATCATTTAACAATTGCTTATAGCTCCAGCTGTAGAGGATCAAACACCTTCATCAGGCTGCTGCAGGCATCCATTCACACACAAATAAAAAATAAAAATAAATCTAAAAAATTAAAATAAAAGGGAATACTGGTTAAGACCACGATTAACTACTAGTGAATCTCATTCAATTTGTGCTTCAGTGTGCTTCATACTTACTATGATTTTATTGTAAACTTTATTGAGATGATAAATTAACTTAAATACATTGATATACTGTCATTTATTCTAAACCAGATGACATTCTGATGTTCAGAATTCAAAATAGAATGTATATTCCTGGTAAAACTAATCATTAAACAGATTTTGTTTTATAAATTTCAGCAATGCTTTATTATTATTTACAGTTATTTATTGCTGGCATAAAAATAGGTAGTATTGCTATGTTCACATCTTAATCTTCTTTAAATGTGAATATTATTGTTTATGGTTCAGTCCTTATGCTTCTGTTTCCTGGGGTCTTCAGGAGCATCAGTAGTCAGCTCTGTAACAGTTCTGATCATACATATCCTGGTCTTGACACCATCTGAGAATAAAGTATCCCAGCAACTGTTAGTAAGCCTAAAGCTCGTTGTACATTATTAGATACCACTTTATTGTGTTTACAGGATCATGAACTTTTTCCATTATATTTGGCTCTTCTGATATTACCTAGTTTTGTCCTATGTGGAAGAGGGCTAGCTCTTTTGAGAGTTTGTAAACTGCACTTGTTTCTGGAAATAATTTTGAGTTTTACTTTTCCTCTGTTCTTAACCAGTCTTTGTCAATAGTTTAACTGTTATTAAAATATTTTTTTGCTTTATTAACATCTGCTGTTCTTCAAATTCCCACCTGTCTATATAAACCATTTAAGAATACCAACCCATCCTTGAGCATTTTGAATTTTTAATAGTTTTTTGATATTGATTCTATCATATCACATTATGATTGAGAACTTACTGTGCAAAATATTGATTCTAAAGATTCACTTGGGCCTTTTAGTACAAAAATCCATGCTCAGGTTTCAAAGAGCTCTGTTTATTGATTGGAGATACTTTTATCAATTGTAGCTCAAATTTTATCGGATCTCTCATTTATTTCTCAGAAGCATTAAGATTATTCCTCTACATTTAACAGTCTGTAAGAAGCCCATGTCAACACAGCTGATTTCTCGTCTGTTCTCTGCCATCTGCCTGTTGTTCCATATGGTTGGTGAGGCTCTCTGTTTACATGCATGTATTGCTCAGCTACCCTGTTATTCTCTGTTACTCGTTTTTCGTGTATAACAAAATCACAACCACTTATTCTTTAGACAAATTAATTGCCGTTTCATGTACAGTAGGTATTTAGTAATTTGATTTTGATGCTAATGAGGATTGAGCCTCAGGTCTGATATATGCTGAGCCACAGAGCCACAGAGCTACCTCCTTGGAACCTTTTCACTTTTGATTTGAGACAGGTTCTCATTAAGTGTTCAGGCTGTGGTAGTTCGAAGGTAATTGCTTCCCCCTCTCTGTAAACTCATAGGGAGTGGCAAATTTAGGAGGTGTGGCTTTGTTGGTGTAGGTATGGCCTTGCTGGAGGAAGTGTGTCACTGTGAGGGCAGGCTTTGAGGTTTCCGGTGCTCAATAAACTGCCCAGTGTCACAATCCACAACCTATTGCCTTTTGATCAAGATGTAGCCAGGACCATGTTTTCCTGAACACCACTATGCTTCCTACTATGATGATAAAGGACTAAGTCTCTGAAACTGTAAGCCAACACCTCTATTAAATGTTTTCCTTTAGGAGAGTTGCCATGGTAATTGTGTCTCTTCAAAGGAACAAGAAACCTAAGACACAGGCTGTTGCTGAACTCACTATGTAGCCCAAGTTAACCTTAAATTTTCAGTCATATGTCTCTATCTCCCATGTGGCAAGGGTAAATTACAGGCAAGTGTCACCAAGACATCCCTTATTAATGATTTTGGTAAAATTGAGGAACAATTAAGTTACGTGTTTTTGTCTTGTTTTATTTTTTGGTAATTTCTTTGATTTTAATTTTATTTTAAAACCATCTTTTTTTTCTTTCTTTCTTTCTTTCTTTCTTTCTTTCTTTCTTTCTTTCTTTCTTTCTTTCTTTCTTTCTTTCTTTCTTTCTTTCTATTTTTTTTTTTGGAAGAAAGGGTTTATTTTGGCTCCAGGGTTCTAGGTTACAGTGTGCCTAGGTGGAGAGGTCAGAGGGGCAGGAGCCTGAGGAAGCTAGTTACATTGTATCCAGATAAGAATCAAGTGCTAGTAACATTGTGTCCAGAAAAAAAATCAGGTGCTAGCTAATGTTGTATCCAGATAAGAAGCAGACATTAGTTACATTGTATCCAGATAAGAACCAGGTGCTAGTTACATTGTAGCCAGATAAGAAGCAGACATTAGTTACGTTGTATCCAGATAAGAAGCAGACATTAGTTACATTGTATCCAGATAAGCAGCGTGATGAATGCATGCTGCTGCTGAACTCTTTTCTATGTACAGAAGTCTCAGCTGGGGAATGAGGCCACCTATAATGAACAGGTCTCACGTCAGCTCACTCAGTTAAGGCAACCCTCGCCTCCTAGGCATGCAAAGAGGACCATTGCCCAGGTAACTCTAGAGTTGACAGTTAATGCTAACCACCACACCGTCTGAAAGTGTGTGCACATTCACATGCATGCGCACACACCCAGATGTTCTGCTTTGCAAGCACAGGGATATTTGTTGCAGATATATGTCATCTGCTTATGGGTGCCAGCTTCCGAAAGGAGAGCACAGGGACGGGAACAGATTCACAGCCATGGTCATGTCATAGATGCCCTGCTTCTAAGTCCTAAAAAGATGCCAACCTTTACCCCACCCCAAGAACAAAGCAGCACCCATCCTTAGAGGACCGATGGTCCTCGTCATCACTCAGCTTGATCCCAAAGACTGTCATCCTGGATTCTCACTTTGCCTCCACCCCACTGAGCTATCATTATTGTACGCCAAACTTTCTATCAAATGTCAAGGCCACTACCACACATTTTGAGGTGGACAGTTTACCAAGTTACCCAAAGGTAGTTACAAAGAGAGTCGCTGTGTCCTCCTGTGCTGGTGATACTTGAAAATGGTGTTTTCACATAGCAGAGCTAGTGTGTTTTCTGATGGTGGAGGGTGCTGCAGAGCACACGTTCCCGCCAGACGAAAGCAGGTAGCCTGCTTTCCCCCTCATTATTATCCCCGTCAAGCATTTATTACATGTCACTAAGACTCCTCATTGTCCCTGCCATGGAAAATGAATAGAAAGTCATACTGTTTCTTTACGGGGAAGGAATCCGTCAGTGTGGCCAGGAGCGCAGCTGACATTGTGCGCAGTGACAGCGCTTGGCAGAGTTTACATACCAATCCTGGTTCCCTCTCCCACCTGTCCTTCCACTCCTCCTCCTCCTGCTTTCTCCCCACCTCTCCCTCCACTCCTCAGAGAGAGTGAGGCCCCCCACAGGGAGTCAACAAAGTAAGTCACAGCACTTGAGGCAGGGCCAAGGCCCTTCCCACTGCACTGGACTTCCCAAGGCTGTGGGACTTGGCTATTCTTTTGGTAATTTCACAATTGCACACAGTAGGTTTTGATAAAAATCTACCTTTGATTCCCTCTCTTCTGATTTCTCAACTCCATGTGTTTCAGGTCAGTACAAGTTTGGTTTTTTGATATACCAGGTATTAGTTTCAGCAATAGGGCCAAAAATCTAGACATACACCTGCTGTAGTACCCAGTCATACCACTGTAGGACATATTTACAAAGGGCACTTAAGATTGCTACAAAAATATCTGGTTTTCAATGTCCATAGCTACTTTATTCACAATAGCCTGTAAATGGAAACAGCCTAAAGCCCATCACCTGTTGAGATGACAAATAAAGCAAACGTGGAATATCTATACAACATATGATTCAGCTGAAAAGAAAAAAATGACATTCACAAGTAAATAGCTAGGTTTAGAAATTTTCATCCTGAATGAAGTAAGCCCAGGGCAAGAAAGACAAATGCTGCATGACCTCACAGAATCTTTAGATGATTATGTTTAAATCAGAGTGCCTTTGAAGTCAGAAAACTAGTTAAGGATCCACAGGGCCAATTTCAAAGAAATAGAAGAAAAATAAAGGGTTTGATGGAGGAAAGAGGGCTAATAGAACAGGAAGGAATAAATAGAGTTAGGAATGAGAGACCAAGGTAGAAGAGGAGAGTACTGGGAGTGAAGAGTAAAGACCTTAGAAAAGACTGTAAAGAAGCCTACTGCTGTAGCAATTTCTAAAACATAATAAAAATGAATTTTAAAAGAGTTGTCCTATAATAGACACAAAATTTCTCTTCATGAAAAAACAGACTACCAAGTAAAACATCTAGTAACAGGTAAGGGCTACCTTTTCTAAGTTGTTAATCAATGAAGATCAACAGCCCTCTCCTTAAAACCTTATAGGCCATTGCAGTTGTTCCTAGTTATGCTCCAGAACTCAATGCTAAGATCTTGATGCTGAAGAAACAACATATTTGGTATGTACTCACTCATAAGTGGATTCTAGCCATAAACAAAGGACATTGAAACTATATTTCGTGATCCTAGAGAAGCTAAATAAGAAGGAGAACCCAAAGAAAAACATATGTTTATCCTCCTGGATATTGGAAATAGACAAGATTGCCGGGCAAAAGTTGGGAGCACGGGGTTGGGAGTGGGTGGGGGAAGGGGAGATGGAGAGAGACAAGGAAGAAGGGGAGTATTGGGGAGAGCTTGGGGGAATGGGATGGTTGAGATGGAGGAAGGGTGGATATGGGAGCAGGGAAGAAGATATCTTAACTAAGGGAGCCATTTTAGGGTTGGCATGAGACTTGGCTCTAGAGGGGTTCATGGGTGTCCAAGGGGATTTCCCCAGCTAGGTCCTTTGGCAGCAGAGGAGAGGGTGCCTGAACTGGCCTTCTCCCATAAACACTGATGAATATCTTGCATATTGCCATAGAACCTTCATCTGGCAATGGATGGAGATAGAGACAGAGACCCACATTGGAGCACTGGACTGAGCTTCCAAGGCCCAGATGAAGAGCAGAGGAGGGAGAACAAGAACAAGGAAGTCAGGACCGCGAGGGGTGCATTCACCCAGGGAGACAGTGGGAACTGATCTAATGAGAGCTCACCAAGGCCAGATGGCCTGGGACTGAACAAGCATGTGATCAAACCGGACTCTCTGAATGTGGCTGACAATGAGAAGCCAATGATAATGACACCGGGTTTTTATTTTACTTCATGTACTGACATTTTGGGAGCCTAGTCTGTTTGGATACGCACCTTCCTAGACCTGGGTGGAGGGGGGAAGGCCTTGGACTTCCCACAGGGCAGGGCGCCCTGACTTCTCTTAGGACTGGAGAGTGAGGGGGAGGCAGTAGGACTGGAGAGTGAGGAGGAGGCGGAGTGGGAGGATGGGAGGAGGTGGAAATTTTTCATAAATAAATAAAAAGAAAGGAATTATTAACACTCTTATGGATGATAAATTATTCTAACCATTTTTAAGAAATTGACTTACAAAGGGACTCAATAAAAGCTAAAGGTTTGCTTATTGGAATTTCAACTATTTGTTTTATGCACAAGAATTAAATATTTAAGAAAGCATTATCACATTGGAGCTTAATTGCTTAAAATTGTAATGGTCCTGATCTTTGAAGAGTCTATAAAGTAATTTCTTCACATAAACGCATAGATGTCTCTACAGGTAAACATTAAAATAATTAATATGCTTTATATATCATAAAAATTGGGCTTCTTGTTTGTTTCTAGGATAGTTACTAAAACATGATGTTCAATGTAGTTTAAAATCATCTGTTTTATAGATTTTATAAGGTATGACTAGAGTAGCTGAAACTGGGATAATTTTGAGAATTCCAGGTAGCATGTATCATAATCATCTTTGGATAAATACAGAGTTACCCCTAGGAAAAAATTCTTTGAATATTTTATATTTACTTTTTAAAAAAAATTTCATGAAAACCTATTTCAGCAGAGAAGGCTTTGAGACCATCTTGCAACACAGGTTTAACATGGTGGATATCATCCTGATTAATGGCAGGGGCACTAAGCTAATTGAAAAGCCTTATCTGGCTAAAGGAGAAGGCACACTGTGGTCAATTTTTATTAGGAGGGGGAGGGGATCATGTGTACAAAATCTTGATCGAGGCTATATGTGTGCTTTATTTCTTCACATTTTTTTCTGCCTTTTGATTCATTTATTTCCTATTTAAAGCAATAATAAAATGTCCTAGTCAATTCTCTCCCTGACAAACATTATCATACAGTCTTAGAAAGAGCTGTATAGGAAGGGTTGTTATGACTGTTTCCACTTACCAATATGACAGATGAGACACCACGATCTTTAGAAGCTATCTAAGGTATCACTTGCTTAAGGATAGGAAAAGATGTGTTTTGAACCAAGATAATCTAGCTTCAGAGTCTCAAACTTAAATAATTTGAGTATGCTTGAGATACTTCCATCTCTGAATTATTAAAGTCCAGAAGAAATAAAAACCCTGAGCAAAATGCTATACATTTTGCTATAATTTACAAACCCGTCCCTTTAAGAGTTATAGCATCCGTGACCAGAAAAAATGGAAATATTTAACTATTAATAAGAATAAATTTTAAATCCGTGTAAGCATAGAGCTTTAAAAAATCTTTTTTTTTTTTTTTTTTTTTTCTAATTTATCTTTTTTTTTTTTTTATTGATAAAAGGAGGATAAAGAAAAGAAAAAAAAACGAATTTCCACCTCCTCCCACCAGCCACAAACAGCATAAAATATCTTGGGGTAAATCTAACCAAGGAAGTGAAAGATCTATTTGACAAGAACTTTAAGGCATTGAAGAAAGAAATTGAAGAGGATACCAAAAAATGGATGGACATCCCTTGCTCTTGGATTGGGAGGATCAACATAGTAAAAATGGCAATTCTACCAAAGGCAATTTATAGATTCAATGCAATCCCCATCAAGATCCCATCAAAATTCTTCACAGATCTGGAGAGGACAATAATCAACTTTATATGGAAAAACAAAAAACCCAGGATAGCCAAAACAATCCTATACAATAAAGGATCTTCTGGAGGCATTACCATCCCTGACTTCAAACTCTATTACAGAGCTACAGTAATGAAAACAGGGTGGTACTGGCATAAAAACAGAGAAGTCGACCAATGGAATCGTATAGAAGACCCGGACTTTATCCCACAAACCTATGAACACCTCATTTTCGATAAAGGAGCTAAAAGTTTACATTGGAAGAAAGAAAGCATCTTCAACAAATGGTGCTGGCACAACTGGATGTCAACCTGTAGAAGAATGAAAATAGACCCATATCTATCACCGTGCACAAAACTCAAGTCCAAATGGATTAAAGACCTCAATATCAGCCCGAAAACACTGAATCTGATAGAAGAGAAAGTGGGCAATACCCTACAACAGATGGGCACAGGCGATCGCTTCTTAGGTATAACCCCAGAAGCACAGACATTAAGGGCAACATTGAATAAATGGGACCTACTAAAACTGAGAAGCTTCTGTAAAGCAAAGGACACTGTCACTAAGACACAAAGGCAACCTACTGACTGGGAGAAGATCTTCACCAACCCCGCAACAGACAAAGGTCTGATCTCCAAAATATATAGAGAACTCAAGAAACTAGACTTTAAAATGCTAATTAACCCAATTAAAAAATGGAGCTTTAAAAAATCTTAAAACTGTGTTTTTTATTTTGATTAAACAATTATTTTACTTTCTGTCTCAGGAATGACATGTTTGGAGATTAAGAAATAATTGCAAAATTAGTATATGTTGTATTTTTCCATAGCTAAGCATCTACTTTTTAAAAACTTCTCTCCAAGAAATACATCTCAATCAAAGATGGAGTTAATCTTGAACCAACAGATGAACAATATATTTGAATCAAATGGAGATACATGGGCACAACTGTCTAAAAACATAGGTCTCAAACAAGAAAAAAAATAGAGGAAATAAAGAAGGTCCCTCTGTATTGACTGAAGGAACGATTATTAAAGGGGCATCACCATTCTTTACATATGCTCATTGAAGATGTTAACACTCAAGTACCAGATATAAAGTCAAGATTATCCTTTGCACAATGATAGTGTGTGGACCTTACTACCTCTGAATTATTTCTCTTTACTTTCACCAATGCCATGAAAGGCAAGAGAATTAAAGGGAAAGAATGGGCAGTCATGCTCCATAAGGCATTAAAAACATAACTGGTTGTTTCAGGAGTTTGCTATATCATATGCATTTGTATACTGGAATCATAAAAATGTTTCCATAAGGAGAAATGTGTGTCTTGTATAAATTATTAATGATTGCCAGATTAATAAATGAGAAATATATAGATGAATCTTCGATCATTTCTTCTCTTTCTGTTACTTACTACCCACAATAAAACATTCCTACACATTTTATTTTGGAGAATTATTGGCAAATTGTCAAAAAAAGAACACTTACTTCCAATTGTACAATCAACACTATGGACTTACTCATGATATTTTTACATATATACATTATTAATTATTTTATTCTTAAATCAAAAGGTAAAAACAGATTCTAGGTCTTTGAAGTTCCATTACATTTATTTTATTCTTACTAAGGTTCAAAATGTTTTCAGGTGTCTCTTGGCTATTCATAATTTATTCTGGAACAGCAATTTCAAAAGGAAAAAGCACAAAGGTGCAAAGATAAAGGCAGAATTTTTAAATTCTGCAGTGATGAATTATCTTTGTGACTGTTGTTTCTTAAAAGCATAAGGGGAAAATTTAATAATTGACCCTGGGAATTACATTACTAAACCATAATACCTAAATGTTTAAGTGATTATTGTTGGCTGTGGAAAGTTAACTGAAATTGGAGGGGAAAATGACTTAATTTAATTTGATCATTTCAGTGCAAATACATTCATTTTAATTTCCATTAAGAAACCAAGAAAAGTGTCTTGAGTTTCCGTAAGAATTTATTTTTCTCTAAGTTTTCTATTAAGTTTAGGATCTTATCCAACCTCTGTGGAATTCTCACTGTGAAAAGTTACTTCATTGTCAGTGGCTGAATCTTCTGATTTGCAGAACAGGGTAAACATGCTATTTCCTGTGACTGAAATTACAGAGAGGGTAATGCTTACAAAATGTGTGTCACATTGAATATTCCTAATAGGACTGACATGAATAAAGTTAGACAAGCCAACTTATGTCTACAGAAGGATTTTAATGAGTCACTTATATGCAGATAAGTGTATGATGAAAGCCAGAATCTATTGAAATTGAAAGAAACATAACTTGAATTTAAATGCAAATGCAGTATGCTTTTCTAGAAATCATCTTTGCTCGTTTTAGCCCTTTCACTGTCTGAATCAAAGAACAGCTAGGAAAGAAGTCTTGTGAACAATGTATTTCTATTTTCTTTTGAGTCAGAGTCCTACCAGGTAGTCACCATGATGGTTGACTTGGGACTTGAAATGACACCCCTTCCTCTGCTTCCCAAAGGCAGGGATTGCAGGTGTGCATCAATATACGTGGCTTCAAAAGATGTTTTTCAACCTTCATTGAAATATTGTAATACAGGTTAGGTTAACAAGATCCAAAAAAGAAATGAGTAGCCGGAGAGGATGCTCAGTGGTTAGTCACACTGCTCTTTCAGGGTACCTGAGATGGATTCCCAACGCCTATGTTGGATGGCTCACAACAGCCTGTAACTTGGGTTTTAGAGGATTTGGTGGCCTCTTCTAGGTTTCACAAACATTGGCATTGCATAGGAAGACACAGGAGTATGGAAAGGGAAGGGCAGGAGTTATATAGATGTAGTGCTCACATATACAATTCTCAAAATTATAAAAACTGACATTTCTCACCAGTAACAATTTAAACTCTTATTACATTCATATTATTTCATGTGAACATATTGTTAGTTTTAATGATCAGTTTAATATTAGCATAATTGTTTATGTGAGATTTAATACTAGAAAAATCAGGAATGAAATGCAAATCAAAATTCTACTTATCCTAGATTTTTGATGATGATGCTAATTATCTCACTCTAGTGCGAGAGCTGTTCATAGACTCTTAGGTCATTGTATACCATACACAAATTGGAGAAACCTTTCACAGTTGTGAAAATGTACAAAAATTCTTATTTCTTCTCCCCTGTAAAGACTGACACCAGTTTCAAACACTTGGGTCCCATGAGCAAATCCCAGATGAATACCAGTGTTGCTCCTAGACATTTGGACAATATCTTGTTATTGAAATTTCTGACACTTATATCACTGGATTCCAAGGATTACTAAATTTAACCATATTAAATTATAAAATGGCATATATATACTTAACATCATTTCATAGACATATTCCTGTATATATGAGAGTTATAATCTGGTAATTTCTAGTTTTATATTGTACAATGAATCAAGTGGGGGAAATACGACACTAGTCAAGTTCTATAGACAAGTTTCTTTGGTCTCAAAATAGAAAAATGTTAATTTCATAGAATATAATAATGGTATGACGGTGACCAAAGATCAAAAGAAGTGTGCTTTGGAGTGGAAGAAATGGTTGATCGATGGGAACTGGCTTACAATTAGAAGCATGAATCCCTGGAAAAAAACACTGTGAAATAAAACATTCTGTACATACTCACACAAAAAAAAAAAATCAAAGTAAGAACTGGGAATGGTTCCACCATAAAAAGATAAAAAATATTTGAAAATAAAATGTTTTCAGTATAATGGAAACATTATGCAATGTGTGCAGGTAATGAGATATTCGATTGCACCATATTAAAATATAGATCTTTGTATTGTTGCATTTTTTCAAAAAAGAAAACAAGATTTTTAAATCCTCACATTTTTGTCTTAATTATATTTCTATTGATATGATAAGTTGCTGTAGGAATATCAAATTATAAAAGAATATATCAATTAATTTTAGCCTCTCACTTACAGAAGATTAAATTTCATGATCTCCTAGCATGAAGTGTGAAAGCATGCATGCATGCAGGCAGCTGTGGTGCTGAAAAAGTAGCTGAGATCTTACCTCTTTATCCACAAACAGTAGGCAAAGTTAACTGGGAATGGTGCAGCTTTTAATCCTGAAAGCTGGTCTCCAGTGACACACCTCTTTCAACAAGATCACACCATTAATCCTTCCCAAATAGTCTATCTACAGGGGACTTAAACATACGAGCCTATGGGGAGCCATTCTCATTCAAAATGCCACACATTTCTCTTTCAGAAACTTTCTTAATTTACACAGATTTCCAATAATGAAAACTATGAACAACTCCTTAGGCAAAGCATTCAAATCAGACTCTTCTCCAGATATACTCTTTCCTAAACACAATCAAAACCTTCTGCATCTTTGTGTTCCTTGAAATGGTTCTGGAATATTTTTAAACCTGTGGTTCAAAGCTGTGTTGACAAATCTATGCGTTCAACAAGAAGGCAGTCCATAGAAATTGTGTGTATAGATGATCCTTCATAAAAATATGCATTAAATCAAAATGAACAAATCAACCTGATTTTCCCAAGTGTTGGTTTAATATCCAAACTGTTTTCCTCTTTGTTTCCTTTAAGCAAATTACCTTTTAAAGATCAATATATTAGAAGCAAGATTTTCAGGTCTTACTGTCATGCTTAGAAATAGTTGGTGCTCCTTATCCAGTTTCCTATACTCAGAGAAAGAATTGTTAGTGTATGAGATTATGCATCGGCGAACAATTGACCTTGATTTCTGCAGGTGAAGCGTGTAGAATAGGAAGAGCCCAAACGTTAAGCAGATAGTATGACCGGTGATCAAAGAACTGAGCTAAATTATTAGCCAGGGTATTGATTTAAAAGGACCGTCAAAAAAAGTTAAAAATCAATAATTACAATGATTATAGTCACAGAAGAGAGAGTAGAGAGACAAAGAAAAGAAGTTTAAATAAAATAGCAATTGGCTATGTTTGATTTGGATCAATTTTCTTATATACGTAAAGAATCTGTGTTTGAGAGCCTTAGGAGTCTTGGCCTTGTTTAAAGAGTACAAACCATCCTCCTTATATTTCCATTTACAATATTTTATATTTTCTGATCTCAGGGTTATCATGATGCCATTACATACAGCGTGTATTTTTCACTGCTGAGTATCGTTTTTGAGCATGTGGTGCCTAGTTTGTTTCTCTCCTGTGTGCTTTGTTCCTCACAATGAGCTACTGGGTGCGGAAATATGAAACCCCTAATATTATGACAGAGATGTTAAGGGTCAATGCATTAGCAATACTCACACCATCAAAGGAAATAAGTGACAGTTTTCTTGGAGCAAAATATGAGTGATCAGGACCTAGAAACCAAGATTTAGGTTACCTGAATTCTGTGTTCCAAGATTGTTACAGTTTGGCGGAGTTTTTTTTATAGTAACAAAACAAATAAATCAAGGCTTATTTTAAATAAATTGATGGAAACTTTAGGTATTTAAAGCAGATCAAGGATTAAAGGCATAAGATGCTATCAAATGCCATGCTTAGCATTGTGGTGGGTGGGAGCTAAGACTCTGTTCATACATTAAAAAGAATATACCTAATGTTCACAGAGATGTTAGCTCACACACAGAGGAGTGAACCAAATATCTATTCAGAGAGCAAAGGATGGTTCAAGATAATTTGGCTTTGGACTTCTAACATCCAAATTATCATCAGCTCCTCAGCCTTACATGAATATCACTGTGGGGTGCTGTGGGGTGTGACCAGAAATTTAGGTCACACAAGAAACAAGCAAGAAGATGTAAATCTTGCACTTTTTTTCTTACCATCAGATAAATGTGCACTTTCTCTGGTGATGATAAAACCTGTCACAGATGTAAGTACAGAGTCTATAAGGTCTGAACTCCTGGACAATTCAAACTTCTCCAACAGATTCACAGTTTAAAATCTACCACTATTTAAAAATAAGAAATAAAATATTGAAATAAAATTCAATAATGCCTATGTAGCTAGATTTTGATCATCCTAACTTCAAGACAGCGTGACTTATATGATAACTACATATAAGTTTAACTGATACCTTAAAAATAAAATACACACACACAAAATATGTAAAAACAGAATTTCATGATCAAAGAAATACAGTTTTCTTCCTGTATCCGTGTCTTATATGTGAAGGTTTGAGAGATGATGGGCAAAACAGAGCCAAGTGTAGACTCATTCCTTTACTAGTTGTTAATAAAAAAAACTACTTCAAGGTGGGAATAATGCCTTATAAGCATTGACTTCACAACTATTACCACACCACCAAATTCAGGAATTGTGCAATATGCTAGCATATATGAATGAAATTAAAAATCTTGGCAAGAAAAAGATACTTATGCATACTCAAGTGAGAGCATGCAAATTTATACACATGTCTATCCCAAAGTGGAGTTCACAACATCAGATTTCCCTTATTATGAGAGTGCTAATTCCACTTACCAGTGTCTCTTCACTTCACTCTATAAACAGAATGGCATGTACTGTCTACTTATAATGTGAATTACCTCTGCCTTTGTTCACAGAATGACTTTTAAAACTTTTAAACAATGGTTCTTCCTTATGACACACAAGGTTGTAGGCTAGATTTCTTATTTATAATTATCATATTTAATCACCATAAAACATGTTTTCCATTTACTTCAGGACATAGCACAAAATCTTTATCATAAATCATGAGACTCACTGTATGAATAATATACACATGCCACTGACTAAATGTACATATATCAATATATATAATTGTATAAGTATGCCTATATACACATGCAAATATGTGTATGCATGTGTGTGTATATAGTACATGAGCATGAGTTCATGTGTACATGAAGTTCACATATCAATAAATAGTCTTATGAAGGATTAAGACCAATTTCTGCTGTCAAGTTCTCTAGTGTTTTATTTATGAGACAAAATCTCTTTTAATGGAGACCCCATTTATATGGAACTCCATGTTTTTGATAGATTGGTTGTTCTGTGAACTCTGGGGATCTCTCCTTTTCTATCTCCGAACACTTTAGCTGCATGGATGTGCCAGTTTTTCATGTGTGTGCTAGGGATCTGAACTCAGGTCCTTATGCCTGCATAACAGGTACTTTAACCACTAAGCCAACTGCCTGGGTCAAAAATGTTGTCCTGTATTACGAAGGAATGGTATAGCTATGAACTAACAAATGCTTGGAACATACTCATTCATCAATCAGTTTTTGTTAAAAGTTTAAAATGTGCTTAATTTTAATGTCTACAAATTTGATTTCCTGTATTCTCCCTTCAATATTTCATATTATAAAAATTTTTGTATTTGTCTGAGTTCTTTAGCAAAACAGAGCCTATAATACCTGGACAGAATATCCTGAAAGAAAATAAAAAGAACAGTGTGCTACCAGCTGTCAAGGCATACCTTAGGCCACTCAAGTAATAGCACAAAATCAATAGAAAACCACAGTTGTAAAGAGAAATCAAATTGGTAAAATGCATGGAGCCTCTGCACATTGTGGTTGCTAGACTTCTCTCAACTGTTGCTTACATTCATCTCTCCAACAGTACCTGTAGGCAGAGACTGCTTATTTGTTCCCGGCCACCTAGACTGGAAATAATCACACAGGAACTATATTAATTACAACACTGCTTGGCCAATCACTTAATCATATTGCTAGCTAGCCTTTATATCTTAAATGAATCCATTTCCATTATTTTATATTTTACTACAATGCTTGTGGTTTATCAGAAAGGTTCCCAGGCATCTGTCTCCTTTGGCAGCTACATGGCATCTCTTTGACTCTACCTACTCTCTACGTCTCTATTCAGATTTCATGCCTGGATTTACTTTGTTCATCCATAGGCCTAAAGCAGCTTCTTTCTTTAACCAATGGCAATAAAAAATATTCAGAGCATGCAAATGGGAATCCCACATCATGTGCCTATTGTCTTCTACCCAGGAAACTAAATTTGACCTTATTTCCTGTTTCTCAATTTGGAAGATTAAGTGCTTTGGGTAACACTATGAAAAGTACTCCAGGTAATGTCCTCAGAATAAATGTCTTTTGACATTATTTCTGCTTCTCCTGGATATATATAAGTGTAACTGAGTAAATAAATTAAAAGGCCCATTTTTGGTGGGGGAGAAAGTTTATAGTTTACTATGCAAAAATATTTTTTTATGAAAAAAACATGTTCTTAAGCTAAAAATGACTGGCAAAATGCCATCTCTAATGTATACAAAAATATAAAAAGAAATGAATGGCCCGAGCTGGAGAGGAGAGAGCACTCTTCAGAGGACATAGTGAATAAGCTGATTAGTCTGTTTTTTTGGACTCTAATAAAGTTTCAGCCAAGGACCACAGGAAAAACACAAATGTTAGGGGAATAGGAAGCTTAAAATGACTTGTCTTTGTTTCTCGCTTTCCAAAGGAAAAGAGACTATTTCCCTTCACTCTGTTTTCCCTTCACTCTGTCTGAGCCTCTTGTACTCATGTTCATGTTTCTTATGTGGGTTCCCCCTACAAGGATGCAAGAAAAGCAGAAATTTCAGACTGAGGTACTGTCTCCCTATTCAGGACAAATAAAAAAGTACCCAATTAAAATTATAAGATGTCACATTAAAAGTATGCCTCATCAACATCATCATCATTATTGTTGTCACTGTCACTTTGCCAGAACACATGCTTAGAGTTTGATTGACAGGTGGGAAATTTGTAAAGGAAAACCCCTCTCATTTATAAACAGTGTATTAGGTATTGCCAAGAACACAGAGAAAGTGTGTAGTTTTAAAATAGGTATCACCAAGGTTTAGTTAAATATGTGCTTACTAAAAACTATGCAAATGATTCCAACATAGATAAATGCAGTGGTGATCTATATATAAAATCATAACATATTTTATATATTTATATATAGAATTTTCCAGAAATAAAGACATATTCATATCAAAGAAAAAAATCATATTATGCATTTTCCAAACTGCATACAAATGATAAACTATTGAAAAAATCCCCAGTTTTTTAGTCCCATAAGCTGAGTAGTGTGTGGTGGGCCATATTGACTGAACACAGCACCTCAAATAGAAACTGGATTCAATATGCTAAATTTCTAAAAGTAAGATAAACCATATAAGAACAAGGCACATCCAACAGATGCCTTTCCCTAATTGCACAGAGAAACAGACATACACAAATTAACATAAAATACACAGAAAAGAATGAACAGTTTCCATTCCATCTTCTCATCATTGCAAGGGCAAGGGCAATAACTATGTTGGTTTCATACCAAGAATGAAAAATGAATGCCTAACCCCATGTTTTCTGATTGCACTGGCTTTTGGTCTTTATTGTTTTTTAGGAAGTATTGCCTGCCTTGTGCAAACATTGTCTTCTGTAATACTAACAATATCGGAGCTTCCAATAACTTACTTTTATTCATCTAAGTAAGGTACATTTACTTTTTCTTTCATTTCCATTGAGCTCCATATTAATACTATGAGAGCAACTCTAAGATAACAAATCCTTTCCTGACTGAGAGTCAAGGATCAGCTTTTCCCAGAAATCTGCTTCTCATCCACGTCCTTCACATTAAATCTTTCTTATGTCACTGGTCAGTCATTTTCTTCAGGTACTTTTGGGGAATACATAATTTCTTTGCCTCTCCCTAGCCATTACAGCACAGGTTCTTCTAATGGTGTTTCATGCAACAAATGGTTTAGATCACACACTGGAGTGTTTGTAAAACCAAGAGGTCTTAAAGGTGTATACTGAAACACCATCTAATCAAATGCATAAGAGGTCAGTTTTAGAATGCAAAATGTGTACCTATCCTGTTGAAGATACATGTTGAATCATATTGGTCTATTTAACCTATATGTTTATGGGAAAATATTACCCTGGGGGGCTATAAGAAGTCTCACATAAAGAAGAAAGAATATCCATCCCATTTACAGTCTTATTTGTGACTGCACACAATTCTATTGTCCTTCATATGAACAATTTAATGAAGGATAATACCTGAACCCCCTACAGATTCACAGCATTGGGATTTCACTGGAAATCTCCAAACCATTTATTGGGATTGAATAACTGTGATAATATAAACAACAGAGGCAAAGCTAACAAGTAAATGATGTCCATTTAAACCATGTCCACTAGCAAGAGAACTGTGCTTACACAGGCTTTGCCTAGGATAAAGAACACTCTTCAACATTTTCCCTTTAATTCCAGAATTTTCCCAGCATAAGGTTATCTAGTAGCCTGCTTTGTCATTTTTTTCTATGACTGTAGTGGTTAAGAAGATTTTTTGAGTTCTAAATGTAAACTCCACAGTATATTACATTAGAGTTTTGTGGAGTAGTGTTCACAAGTTCACAGAATTGCACAGTTCTGAAAAATCAATGTTGCTCAACAATCCTGAAAGAGTAACAGAAACCAGGGGCCAAAGGATATCTTTCTGTGCAGAGAAGATTCCCTGTGAAGTGCTGAGTGAGGTGGAAAAGAGAAATGGAAAAGTGTGGGGTGTTGTTTGGGACAGGAATTTTTTTATTATGAAAATAATGTGTCATGCTGTTAGAAGTGGCATTCCTCACTCTCAACAGTGAAGTGACCATTTCTACTGAAGTCACAAATGTTTTTAACCCTCCTTTCGTTTTGATGATTGTTCCTAATCTGAGAATTAAAAAACTCCTTCTACCACCTTCTTTCGACTTTGTTTCTTTTACATTTTTGGATACGATTGAAATTCATTTCTTGTTCTCCTTTGGAATCCAATTGCAATTACGATTGGTAAATACACTTCAGAAATATCTGTACAACTAACAATCTGAAGGCAAAGGAAAAACACTATGCAAATGCATCACACACTTCCTTTCTCTAAGTGGCAAACACTGAAAGGGTTAACTGGGGCAAATGCCTCCACTTTGGTGGAAACAGGTGCTTTCTGGAGCTTCCCTAGACCAGGTCATACTCTCTCTCCCTTCAGCACCCACTCTCTTCCATGTTACAAAGCTGACTATGGAGAATGAGCTCCATGATCTCCAACCTGTAATTTTTCTCTTGTGCAGCTTCATCCACCTACAGCTCTCCACAAATCTACTCCCTTACTTTAAAGAGCTGTTTTCTTGATAAGTGGCCCTCTGGAATGGGATCCTAACTCTAGAATTAGTTTTTATGGCATCAGCTGCCCAGGGACTTTACTCAAACTCTTCTCTTACTGAATGGTGAAACCCAGACCATAACTACCTCCTCTCCCATCTTCTTTTTTTTTTTACATTCCTTGTCTCTATTAGGATAGGCCTAAGCAGATTTTCAAAATCTTACAGATCTGTACGCATTTCAAAATGCCTACAGCAAATACTTCCTAACATCTTTTTTCTCTCTCTTTCTAGGAAGAAAAAAAAAAACCTCAACTACTTGTGTCTGATAAGAGGAGAATTTTTCACAGCAGAAATCTTGTTTATTACACAGATTTCTGAAATTGTACCCAAGTCCTTTCCTGTGCATATCAAGTCCTCTCCTCATACAGAATGAGTAGACTAACGTTGAAGAACACCTTCTGTGTTATTTAGTAACCAGTCCACTTTTTGATGAAATTAAAGAAGGCATTTTTCAAATGGAGTTCTTTTAAACAAATAAAGCAATGTGTAGAAGATTCTATAATCCAGATGCCTAGATATGGATGGGGAAATATTTTTCTATGACTGTATCCAATCCTCCAATTAATTTCTCCAATGGCCAGAATAGCTCTGGGTCCCTGTCTTAATGAGAGAACAACACATAAAAATTCAAATTAAAGTATGTGTCAATGTAAGCAATTTATGTTTTTCTACTTAATTAAAATCCCTATTAAAATGTTTCTAGATTGATAAGAATCTGTTCTTCACACTTTGAGAGTGATAACCAGAGGGGTCGTTATGACACAGAGAATCAGGCTTGAGTTTGGACATCATGCTATGAAACTTGGCAGTTGGCTTCAGGCTGGGTAGCAACTTATTTTGCTTTGCTTTATTTTTATACAGTGGAATACAGAAACTATCTTGCAGTGTGTTGGACTGACCCTTTCTCTCTATTATATTAGGAAAGAATATGGTTTTAAGTGCCATCATCCATCTTAAATGGTACAACCAAGGCTACTGAAAGTATATGCAGAGGCTTCTTATAATAAATACAGTCTTAGGCATAAATCACAAAACTTGCCCTTGCTGTAAGTAAATTTCCCCAATATATGTAATAAATGCTGTGGAGGTAGAAAGTATTTGCATTTCTTTCAAGTAACATTAAATTAAAATCTATTTGGGAATAAACCTTAATGGAAACTATAGGTGTTATGAGGAGACATCATGAATGAAAATTGAATTCAGTCATACTGATAAAGGGGTACTTTGGAGACAGAGCCTCTAACTACATTGTCTCTTTGTCCATGATCCCAGATTTAACATGAAATTGGCAGTGGGTTGTCTTTCAGATTTGTAACATGCATGTATGTGTGACATGCACATACAGAGGAGCACATACATACACACTGAAAGAAAGAGAGAAAGAGAGAGACTGAAGGAGGGAGGGAGAGAGAGAGAGCAAGCTTAGGAGGAGCCCTTGTCATATCTAAGTCTGTATTCCGAAAGAGGAAGGATCTCAGATCTCAGATTCCTTTCAGGAAATATCAATGGTTGAAATGTTTTGACAAAGAAATATTTCTTTGTTCTTAGATGTTCTTGTTGTTTAAAGTTATTGTAATTTTTGTCTTTTAATTACTTTTGAGTTTTATTTATCATTTATTTAAACAAGTTTCACTGTGAAGTCCACTCTCAGTGTTCCTAACACCATCTCTGCTCTTTCTTCTTTTTTTTTCAGCAGAATGTAAAGAGAGTTGCCTAGAACTTACAGTTCTGTTGTCTCAGTCTCCAAAGTGTTGGAATTAGAGGAATGTGCCAGGAATCCTTCAATTCATGATTTTTTTTTACATGGCTCTTGGATGCAAAGTCTATTCTCTTTAAAAACAAACAAGAAGTTACACATGAAGCAGTTTTATAAGTTACTGTGTACTCTGAGGGAAGGCTGCTGAAGAGGTAATACCTATCTCTAGCCAGTGGACAGACCCTTCTGGTAGGACAATATTCGCCCTCTCATCTGCATCTCACACCATTCAACTCAAAGGCAGAGAACTTTATAATTTACTACCAATTCCCAATTCTGGGAAAATAAGATCAGGATTTAACCTCTTCACTAAATATTAATAAATGAATGAATGAGATAAAACAAGAGAGTATGTTCTTTAATTTTAAGGTATTAAATAGAGTAAATAAACCACAAGCTACACTCTTAAGCATGGAATCCCTCTGAAAAGGATGAATAGTCCTTTGCTGCATCTTCTTCATCCTGCTTTTCATTATTTCTTCTTATCCTTGTACTGATCCCTTCCTCTCACAGGAAGTAGAGACTTCTCCCCCTCTGAGGTCTTGCCCCATTTCTCTACTTATTCTTTTGCTGCTCCTTCCTACTCCTCCTGTGTATCTTAAAAGACTCATCCATACCATGTACTCACTTCCTTCCCTGCTAGCATTTGGAAAACCAGTTCAGTTTGGCACTCTCCATCTTCAAGGCAAAGTCATCACTCATTCCAACATTAGCAAATTCACTAAACATTTTTAAAGTCTTCTGTATGTTGTCTCCTATCATCAATATTTTCTAAGCATTTAGTTTTACTAATTGTTCCTGCTCTCCATTATTTTTGTGTTTTCTTTTTAAACACTAAGAACAAAGACTTAGGAAAGTGACATGTTGTCTTTGCTCCACAATTTCACACAGCACAGAGGCTTATACTATGACACCTATTTACAAGAGACATTTCTAGGACCTAAAATGTACATTCCTTCATCATTAGGCTCATCAATCTATACTAAAAGACTACATGTCAACCTGCCCATGTTTAAATTTATCACTCCTTATCACAGTCTTACATTAATATTAATATTCTTATTCAGTTTTTCATTTACTCTTTAAATCTCAATACTGGCCATAAATATTTCAATGAATGAATTCCTAATGTTTAATTGGTATCAGTAACATCATGCATAAATTAACCATATGAACTAAAGTAATATGTAATTTCACTCAATATAGTCATGATGGTATATTGCAAAAAGTTATAAAACTTAAATGAAAAATGAAGGTTCTTTTTATGAAACTTTTTATGATTCTGTGTCACATTTCACTCACAATATACAAGTACTTAGGAAAATAATGATTGTATATGTTCTATCATAATACTTTGTGGAAAACAGGAAGAGCTAACCATTGCATAAGTTTGTAGCATATACAGTTTTTTTCTATAATTTGATCTTAGGAAATTCTTTAAAATCTTATACCCATTTAGTATCAACTCTTCCTAATGTAATTACACTTCAATAATTTGATAAGCAACATGATAAAGACAATTTTAAATGTGAGGTTTATTTTTAACTTTTATTTCTATGTAAAGTTTTACTCAGTGACAAAAACCTATCCTTTTAAGTATATTATTCACATATACTTTTAAGTTCTTTTAAACAGAGAACAGTAAGTGTAATAACAACTATTTGAAAATGACATCATGATTGATACAGGGTAGAACAATAATTGTTGAGGTAAATATTGAGTCTGAGAATAAAAATCTCAAATACATAGAGAGATGCTCTACTGAATTCCACATAGAAATATGGCTAGTAGATATAATCCTTTTCACAGTTGTCATTGTCAGTGGAGTGACACTCTTCCTGAGGGAATATGTCTCTGCAGATGAATTAGAGTCAAGCTTATCAGAAGGACAGAAGCAAGAGTATTTTTGGATCTTCTTTTTCTGTTCTGTTAAACAGGAAGATAAGGGTTAGTAATTATATAGGAATATTTCAATAATTACTGAGAGAAATATTATTCTGATATCAAAACAGATAAAGACATAACGTGAGATAAAAGTGTTGGACAATGTTCTTTACGAAAAAAAGTACCTAACAGAGGCAAAATTAACCTCAGCATGTTAGCACACCAAATTCAACAGCGCAATTAGATCATTCACCGTGATCTCATGACTCATTTCAGGGATTCATGGATGTTTCAATATTTACAAATAAAACTGATCTTTCACTTAATAAGAGTCAAGTACAAAAACTACATCATCCAATGTATACAGAAAAAGAATTTGATAAGATTCAATATCCCTGCATGATTAAAACTCATGGTGAACTGGATAATAAATGGAAGATGTTTCTATGTGATGTAGGCTTTGTAGCATATACACCAAATAGAAAAGGGTTGAAAGCTTGATCTTTAAGATCAGAAGACAAGCTGTGTATTTTTAATATCCTAAAGAGTTCCCACAAAATCTATTAGAAGTATCAGGCTTCTGCATGGTGGAGAAGCACAAACATACTCCAGAATTCCAGAGAGGAGATTAAAAGACCACAAACTCAGTGTTAGCCTGAGGTATGTAAGCATTTGACCTTAATCTGATCAAAATAGTAGGATGTAGACTCTAATAACACACACACACACACACACACACACACACACACACACATCCTCAAACACTTTCAGAAAAAAAAGCAAATTCATTAAAATTTTAGTAAAATATTAATTACGCCAACATGCATTTTTCAGAAAAAAATCAGTGAAATAACTTCAATACAGTAGCTGTAACAAAAAGATAACAAACAAGCAGAATCAAAAGACTTTAAGATCTCCTCAATAAAAACTATAAAATAGTGATGAAGGAGATTAAATTGAATATAAATTATTGGACTCTATCCTTGTGTTCATGGTTGAAGCTCTAATGGTAAAATATCCATGCTACCCAAGGAAGTCTATATGCAATGAAATTTCTGTAAAACCTAAGTGATATCATGGAACAATCTTTGTACACTGAAGATATGTATTTCTCATGGGTTAATAAAAGACTGACTAGCCTATAACTGGGCAAGAAAGTCAGACTAGGAGGAAACTGGGAAAAGAAGGATTTGGGAAGAGACACAGAGAGGAGCAAGATGAAAGTGCCATGATGAAATAAGGTACTGCCATGTGGCAGAGGGTAGATAAGAAATATGGGTTAATTTAAATTGTAAGAGCTAGTCAGTAATAAGCCTAAGCTATCAACCAAGCATTTATAATCAATATTGTCTCTGTGTAGTTATTTGGGAGCCGACTGGCAAGACATAGCTCACTGAAAGTCCCAACAAAAATCTCTGTATATATTATACTCTTCATTGAAATAGAAAACACAGTATTAAAATTCTAGGTAAAACCACCAAAGACCCTCAATGATAAAAGCAATCTCGATCATACAAAACAAAACTGGAGATATCATGCCACTTGATTCCAAAACACATCACAAAATCATTATTATTATTATTATTTGTAGATGTACTTGTAGATTATCTGTATTAACAAGTAATATACAGACTAAGCAGGCTAAATGTTATAACTATATTTTAAGTTAAAAAATAAAAAAGTTATTTATGACACTGAAAGAACTTGACAATCAGTTAAAAATATTATAAAAATACCGTGTGTGTGTGTGTGTGTGTGTGTGTGTGTGTTCACACACAATTTCTTTTCTGTTTCTATAAAAAGAGAAGAAAACATACCTTTTCTGGTGGATATATTTGGTGATGTATTTGGTCCCTGTGCAAAGTTTTCTCAATACAGGTATTCCCACTGTGTGGCACAGTGCATTCTTGTTATTCTGTGCATTAGTTAAATGCAATAATGGGAGTCACCACTGCAAAGGGGACAGGCTAAGTCTTCTTAGTTTTCCATGTAGACACTGGCAGGATATAACTGCCCCATAACCCAGTATGCATAAATAGGCTATTACACAGCTGCGGCTGCCAAACTTTCATTTCCTACTGTCTAGACAGTAAGTCTAAACATGACTTTGAGGCCTCCATAGGGCATAATCCCCCCCAAGATTCCTTAAAATCCCTGGTAACACTAAGTCCATTACATACTAAGTTTATTACCTTTATATGCCATAGTTTATGTCTAGAAAAACATATGTGGGTTTCCTTGGGAGGGAAAACATAAAGAGACGGAGCAGTCATTCTTTAGCTTCTAAAATCAATGAGGTTTTAACGACCAATCACCTACTCTCAGACAATCCTCTTGGCGGCTTTTAACTGTGCTCAGCAGTCAGGCTGAGCAGGGTTTAGAAAGAAGTACTCTGTTTTCACAAAATGTGCAGTGGTGAAGTGCTTACTGAAAAGGAAATCCACAGCCTTAGGAAGACTGCTCTTTGAAGACAATATCATCTTCAATTTATTGAAATGACTAAGCATGTGACTTTTTAATAAAAACTGAATGAAATAAACCTTGTGATTAGTTTTAATATATAGGGAGCAGTGAATTTGAGCTGGTTTACAGTCAAAGCATTAGGTATAGGTTAAGGAAATATGTAAATCCCACAGGATAATCCACAGGAAGAATCCGTCAGATTCAAGTAGGACTTCCAAGAGGTGCCTTAAAAGAGAATATAACTTAGCAATTACGTACAAAAACTCACTTGAATCAAAAGTCAGAGGGAGACAATGTGTCAGAAAGAACACAGATCTCAGGTAGTGAGCACTGTCTCAAGTCACTCTTAGTAGAGCTGGAGATGAAGAAAGATGAGATCAGGCAGCCTGACTCCACAATGGTTTCTGATGCTGTCCTGGAGATGAAATTTGTTTTGTGCTTTCCATGAAACTATGAGCATTTTGCTTTCCTTTTGTTTCTTTTGTAACCCAGGCTGGCTTCGAGCATCCTGTAGACCCAAGGACAGCCTAGAGCTTTTAACCTTCCAGTCGCTCCTTCACAAATGCTGGGATTGTAGACATGTACGAACACGCCTGATTCATGAAGTGCTGAGGCTCCACTGGGTGTCTTGCATACCAGGCAAGCATGTGACAAACAAAAAAAACCTGAAAATTGTATTTATCATGTTGAAAGTTTAATATATGTTTATCAATATGGCTGCTTATGATTTCATAATAAACAAATATGTGCCTAAAGTTATTAAGCTATAGACATTAAAACATTTCCCCAAAAAAAATCCTTTTTAAAAAAACAGGAAGAATAATAAATATTAGGCAACTAATACAAGCAAACAGATGTGTAAGACCATGCTATGGGAGAAAGCTAAGCCAAAATTATATCATGCACAGTGCAACAGTGGCCAAATTGTTTACCATGTAGTATTCTGGATCTATACCTGTCTGGGAACTGAATAGTATCCTTGTTTTGAAATCCAAGCTAAATATTTGAGATGCTATGAATCATTTTGAAGCATTAGAACCCTAGCCATATTAATCAAACATATTCTTTGAAATGAAATAAATGACCCAAACTTTTACATTCAAAAGGAATGAAATAGAACAGATAGTTATGGTGTACAGAGAAGCGGGAGGAGGGGATAGGACAGGATTGATGGAGGAAGGTCATTGGCTAATAAAGGAACTGCCTTGGCCCATTTTATTGGTTAGAGCATAGGTAACTCATGAAGCAATTTTAAAACCATGAAATGAGTAGAATAAAATTTGGGACAATTATGTATTTTAAAATTAATGATTATGGCTTCCTAGTCAAATGTCATTCACTTTTATTCTAATTTGAGCATGGAAATAATGTTCAGAGAATAGTTAGTCAAGGCCACATGCAGAGTAGGAGAGCCTGAGTTGAAGCATAAAAGTTATAGACGATACCTAGATGATTACAACTGGCTTAATGACAGGTATGTGCACCAGAACATGTATTCTTTCGATTAAGTAATCAATGTATTGATAATTATGCTATTATAAAAAAGCCTTGAAATCATAGTATTGTTAGTCTCTAACTAGAGGTATTTGTTTCATGATAGCTTCTAACAAAAGGATGAGAAATAGCAGATAAGATGTGACTAGAAGATACACAGACAGAATTTAAATGCATGTGGATAGAAAGAGCAGCTGCAATAAAACTTCAGGCTGAGTGAAATATGTGTCATTCTAGATAAAGTGCAGTTATTAAGACAATGAAAAGGTTCATGGTCAAAGAAATGGATGAAGGGGATATTTTCTAGGTGTGATAAAATTATTTTTCTGTGATTCTATATTGGTGGCTGTGTGTCATAAAATATTTGTGCAAACCCAGGAGCTGTGCCATACAAGAATCATCTCTGCAGCAACCTGTAGACACTAGGTAATAAGTTATTCATACAGATTCATCGTCTGTAACCCATATACCACTTTCCCAACAGGTACAAATATGGTCCAGGCTGTATATATAACCCAGCGGGAGTTATGAAGCATCTGGGTTTTCTGTTTAACTTCAAAACTTTTCTGTAAACAAAAACCAAAAACTTCTCTCTCTCTCTCTCTCTCTCTCTCTCTCTCTCTCTCTCTCTCTCTCTCTGTGTGTGTGTGTGTGTGTGTGTGTGTGGTTGAATGTATGTGGTATGTGTTGTTTAAAAGATTTCTCTGAGATTGAAACACTCTGTCCTGTATGGAAATTGCTTAAACTGAAAGTCAAACAACTCAAATATATTCAGGAAGTCACTGAAACTGACTGGATTCATGAGATCCTTCCCTTCTAGAGTAAGCAATAAAAAGTAAAAGCCACCCTTAAAACTGCCAAGCTTCATCCATTCATCTGTGAGCCTAGGAAGTTGGGATGCTCACGTTACTAGACCTGGATGGAGGTGGATGGTTCTTGGACTTACCACAGGGCAGGGAACCCTGATTGCTCTTTGGGCTGACGAGGGAGGGGGACTTGATTGGGGGAGGGGGAGGGAAATAGGAGGCAGTGGCGGAGAAGAGACAGAAATCTTTAATAAATAAATAAATTTAAAAACAAACAAAACAAAACAAAAAAAACTGCCAAGCTTCAAAGAGACTCTGAAACAAGATCAGCTTCCCAAAAGAAACAGAAGGCAGCAGAGCTACCTGAAACAGGTATAGATCAGTCATTGGAGAGGCCATTCTCCAGTCATTTGACCTTCCTTCAGGCTGTGCAATTTCCTCCTGGTTCCTAGCATCTGTGAGCTGTCACTTGTGCTATGGTGAGTTTTGGTGAAGCAGCTGTCTGTGAGTCACTTTTGCTCATGTAAATAACCATTCACTCATCTTTTATAAGTAACTCTAATGAAACTCATTGGTTTATCAAATTGGACTTTGATGGTATCATACTTTGGTCTGTCATGGGCTCCCTATCTGGCATGGGAGGACATGTGTATAGCATTTCCCCAAGGACAGTTCTGTCGCACAACAGTATGTGACAGGCAGCCAAGAACAAATAAGTAATTCCCTATTCACCCACCACTCTGACCGCTAAATCATAATATCTGCTCAGTATCTGCAGTCACCTGTTAAGCTCTATGTATGCTGAAATCACTTTTAGACAACTATAATTCCCAGGCTGTTTCCCAGGGTGGTAACCGTGAGTGAAACAAGACACAATGGAGATAAAGCAAGTGGCCTTGTACTATATCTATAGCTCAAGACAAAGGGTAACACAAATAATCAAAACTCAGAGACAGAAATTGGGTTCAACACAAAAACCAGAAAAGCAAAGCAGCTAAGCCACTAGAGAAGTCACAAATATACAATTGATAATTTGTTTTGCACATAGACACAAAGAACAATTTAATGAGAGAGAACAATAAAGTCTCAACTGTTTGGAAATTACATACTTCTGTGCATTAAAATTACTTTACAAAATGATACACTTAAACTACAAGCCTACACAACTACTTAACATGAGTTGAGCTGGTGCCTTCCTAGAGCCTTCACCACTGCTGACTAGTGGTCCTGGTACTGGAAGGTACTATGGAAGCTAGCACAGGAGAAAGGTAAACATAGGCCCAGATACTAACCCAGATCAAATTACAATGATGATCTGCCTGCAAGTTGTATTAGTGCAATAGTCGCCCAAAGCTTGTGAAAATAACCAACCACTATCTCATTGGATATAAGCCCAACTCTGTGAAATGGAACTCTGATCCAACACTTTTTGGGTGACCAGAAACCTGAGTTTAGATATCCCAGGAAGCTAGAATAAAACCAAATAGTACTGTTCTGCTAAAATATATAGACATAAAGTGACTCCTAATGACATTCTGCTGTACTCAACCACTGACATGCTCAGCCATCATCAAAGAAGTTTCTTCCTGTATTAGATGTGAAAAAATACAGAGACCCATAGCCAAAGAATGTGTAGAAAGTAAGAAACCTAGGAACACTCATTCCTAAATGATATATCTCCATTATCTTGTCCGTTCAGGACACATGGAACTCTGTAGATTGAGAGTGAAAAGATTCTATAATTAAGAGAGGAAGGAAGATACCAAAACAAGGTCTTCTATAAACAGCAGGACCAATGTATGTATGGATTCACAGAGACTGTGAGAGCATGTACAGGGTACGCAGAGTCTAAGCCAGATAGAGAGCTAGCATCAAGAGGGAAGTGGGTACAGTGCATATCCCTATCTCAGAAGCTATCACCAATTGATAATCACAAATGAAAAATTAGTTCTTTCCAATGTAGTCTAACTGGAGATACAATCCCCTCTTAAGATTAGGGTCCTTACCCAGAAGGAGATGGCCAACATAAAGCTAACTTTGTGGCATTTTTGAAGATTTTTTTGTCTCATAAGGCTTTGTCAGAGATTTTTTTCTTATAGGTCTTTTGTGTATATATTATGATCTCCAACTTTGAGTTTTCAATTGGATTTTACTATGTATGAAGGGGTGTGTCTCTGCATCTATATGTGTTTCTTGGACTTTTTTGGCTCTTTCTTCTGTCCATTTGTTTTTACAGTGTCTTTATTTATTTATCTATTATTATTATTATTAGTAGTAGTAGTAGTAATAGTAGTATTTTTAGATACTTATTTGTATTATAATGAGACAGCGTGTGCATTTTGGGAGAATGGAAAAGTGAGGAGGATATAAGAGGGGTCAGGGAGAAGGAACTATTAATAAAATATTGCATGCTAAAAAATTATTTTCAATAAAAATATACTTACCTCTCTTTATTAATTATTCAACTATTCAGCCATCCCCTTTTGGAATAGCTCCTTACATTTTTAATTGAGAAACTCATAAACCTGACCAACATTTTAGTGTGTTTTAATGAGAAAATTACACATCGCATCCTGAGCTCACACTGAGCAATGTTGCTCAGATATTGCATATAACAATATGTGATAGCCTGTGAATCCCCAATTCTCAGGCCACATCACACAGTATGGTGAGGATATTAGGAAGGGAACAATGAGCACTATTTAAACTATAGCAGTTTTTTGTGGGAAATTGGTTTAAATATAGATTCATGCAAGTTTAATATATGTAAGAAGTGTATACTTCTCCACAGGTGTGTGCTTGTACCTGTGACTTCTAACACAACTCAGAGAGAAGGTTATAAAAATTAAGAATAAAGAAAAATCCAGTGGGCAGAAAATTGGCAACACAAACTCATTCACCATGCCAGCTACTTCAGCAAAGAGTCATCTCATCCCAACAAAACATCGCATGCCAAGTGGTACTAGACATCTCTGCCTTGAGGGAGATAAGTTTGAGAACCAGGAAAGTAAGAGAATTTGTAGTAAGGAAATAAAATTAACCAAATGATGAAAGCCTCAATTTATAACAAAATCCAATACACCTTAACTTTACTTTATAAGAATAATAAAATATAAACTATAAACTTATTAAGCATTGACAGGAATTCATCTGGAAACCAAGGCACACTAGAAAATCCAAAGTACATATAATGGGTTAAATAGCATTGGCTTTAGCATACCTGAACTCAGAGTTGAAAAGAATAGAAAAATGTGTGTGTGTGTGTGTGTGTGTGTGTGTGTGTTATGGATGTAATTACCCCACTATGAAATCTTGGTTATTGGAGAAGTATATTGCTGAAATCACTCTAAAGAAACAAAAACTTTAGGCTCTATCAGAAAGTAGTTCAAAAAATTGCAATTCTTTCTGAAATCTAATCCTTTTAGCTTTCCTTCGTTTTCAGACACACAAAGTAACTCTCCTGTGATTCAGCTGCATTGCTGATGTCTGCAGCCTCAGGTAACATTAGAGGACCACATAAATTCTCCTGGGGGCAGATAGATGGTCATTAAATCACCTCTGAGTCACATTTCTGTTCATCTTACAGAGATGCAGAGACAAGCGTTATAGACAGTAACCGTGTCTGTTGCTGGCTCTGGTTCAGTAATTCTCAGACGTCAAGCCCACCCATTCCTTTCACAGACAACTCCTAGAGCAAGCTCTTCTGCAGTGGTTCTGCATGCACATGTGTCACGGAAGTTAGCAGGAGCCCCTCCTGCTCCCAAAAGCCAAATAAGTTTGGTGTGCAGAAAAATGCACGCCCCATCAGTTTCTGCTAAGCCCTGAGAATTGTTTCCTATATTCAGTTTTTTGGGGGGGTTTTACACGTTTTACTCTTTTACATTATGTTGTTTTTCTATTCATTCCAGTATCAGTGTTCATGAAACTCTCACAAAACATATTGTGAGTTGTAGTACATTTTTCTGGCAATGGAAAAACGGGAGATCATAGGCATATCTATTTCCCCTCTAAATTGCATCCATTCTTCTCTCATCTCTTTATTCTTATCCTCTCTTTTATCCTCAGTATTCAAAACAAATTTCCTATTACACAAAGAGATTGGCGTCCTGTTTCCATGGTGAATGGTACTATTTATAACAGAGCCCCAATGAGTCGATTTTATCTTTTTATGAATCTAACAGGACTTAGTCCTGGCCAGGCAGTGTTGGCACGGGCCTTTAAACCCAATTCTAGGGAGACAGAAGCAAATGGATCTCTGTGAGTTTAAGGACATTCTGGTCTTCAAAGCTAGTTCCAGGACACCTAGAGCTGTTACACAGAGAAGCCCTGTCTCTAAACAAATGGAAAGCTCAGAAGAACTCAATTCACCCATGAAAAGACTCTGTGGGTTCCAACAACAAACATTTCCTGCAAAATGATTGATCTTTCAAGGAAAGGAAGAACATTAAAGATGGTATCTAGGACTTGGGATGTAGCTCAGTTGTTTTCCTGTCAGATGGGAAAGTCTGAGATAATCTAGAATAAGGATAAAAGACATAAAACTCATGGTTTCTGTTCCAAAAAAATTTACTGATATGATGGTGACCAACCTGGCACATTTGCCTCTCAATATTTCTCAAATAGCTTATCTATTAGATAATGAATAGATAAAATATATGATAGATAAAAAGATGTTAGATACACAAGTACAGTTATAGATATTTTTATTTAGACTTTCTTTTCTGAGATATCATAGAATATCACACACGAAATAAGCTTGTGGATTTCGCTCTGGACAACATACCTATTTGTAAATACTGTTCATGAAAAAATAAGGTTATCATCTGCATGGTAGTGGCACATGCCTTTAATCCCAGCACTCAGAAGCAGGCAGATGACTTTGAATTCTAGGCCATCCTGGTCTACAGAGTGAGCCCTGTCACATTCAAAACATTTCTTTCAATGAATAACCTTGTCAGGTGTGTGTTCTTTAAAATCTGGGAACACTAGTTACCTGGACCACGTCGTTTCATTCTGACACCAAACTGCTTTCTCAGTGGGGCAGAGTGACCTAACTTACTGACATGCGTACTGGTTGATGGAGTGATAGATGCCTTTTGCTATTCTACAACAGTTCTACTTTTTAAATAGGAGAAAAAAGTAAGTTTTCCATTTTATATTTTTTATGAAAGAAGAAGAAAACAGCGCTCACAGAACTTACGTTGTTTCCAGTCACCTATTCAGGACCCACACACGTTTATCCATCTCTAGCTATTCTCGTTCACTGCTGTGCAACAGAGATTTCATTTTTATATCTAACTTATAAAATATTGAGTACCATTTCAAGTGGAACATGTTATGTTTCAGGAAAGTGTCTTAGGACCTGCTTTTGCCCATGGAAACATGAACCAGCAAAGGGGAATGGTTAAAGCTAACATGGGCCTTTCAGGGTGGAGGAGGGGTCTGGTTGTAGCTGGTTGCAGCTGACCCCTAAATGAGTCTTTCCATACACCATGGCTTCATTATCAGGCAGGAATGGTTTCGAGTAGTTTAGTTATGTCCAATAGAGCACTTTCTACACTGGAAGGGTCAAGAATCAAGATGATTGCTGCTTATAAGCTATGGCATGACTACTGTTGTTCAAATATTAAGTAGTTTTGAGTGACTATTTTATATCAGGCATTAGCAGGGACTGAAAGCTCACACAATAATTTGATACTGTGGATACCCTGCACCAGTAACAAGGTTCAGTCAATCATTCTTGTCATTGTGAAAAGAGAAAACTGAACAATGGAAGTGAAAACAAATTGCAAATGAGGTCCCCTATCTATGGTGATATACATATGACCTCACAGAGACTGTGGCAACACCCACAGGGCCTTTATGTGCCTGTGCCAGATGGGCTCCCAGCACTGAAAGGAGAAGCAGACACAAGCCCCACCCCTAACCCAGGAGCTTTCTCCAATCAATAACCACTCACAAATTTTTTTCTAATGGAGTCTTTCCTGGGACACAAACTCTTAATTCCAGCTCCTATCCTTAGCATAGACGGCAAACAGAAAACTAACACAATGGTGCTTTATGAGATGCCTTGTCTCATAATGTTCTGATAGGTTTTACTGTTTGCTTGTCTGGTTTTTTTTTTTTTTGTGGGTTTTTTTGTGGGGTCAGTTGTTTATTTGTTTGTTTTTTATCCTACAAGCCCTTTGTGTAAATATTATGGCTTGTGGTTTTGTGTTTTTATGGGTTTCCTGTGTGGATAAATGTGTGTGTCTACATCTATTGTGTTTCTTGGGCTTTTTCCTTTGCTCCTTCTCTTCTGTTATTTAGTTGTTTGTTTTATCCTATTCTGGTATGTTTGTTATTATTTCATTTATATATCTTTTTGGTTTTTTTTCCTCCTAAGGGTATAAATGGTGTGGATTCTGATGGGAGGAGAAGTGGGAGGATCTTGAAGGAGATGGGGGGAGGAGAAACTATAAACAGAGTATATTGTGTGAAAAAGTACATTTTCAATAAAAAAGAGGGGAAGGTTAATTTTTATTCAATATAATCAAAACCTAAATTTTGGACAATGAAAAAACAGATGCATTTTGTGTCTCACTCTGAAGTGTCAATCATAAAGCAAAGGTAATCTTAAATATAATAAAATATCATTGAAATCAAAGCGACAAAGTTGATTTGACAGAGTATTTAGCAAGCTGATGTGCTTTATCCAGCATTAAAAAAAGCTGTATAAAACATTTCACTTAGAAATAAAAGGTATGGGAGCTAAAGGGATGGCTCAAGAACATCTACTTGAAAAGAACAGTGTGTTTCTCAGCATCCACTACAGGGGACTAGGAACTCCCCGTGCCTATCTCCGGGGTATGTGATGCCCTCTTCTGGCCTCTGCAGGTACTTGCATTCACATACACACATCCACCTAGAGAAACACATATGTATAATTTAACAAAATGTTCTAAACTGCTTAAAAATAGAAATAAGCATCATAAACAAGAAATACCAAGCAAAAATCTAGAACATACAGTCACATGGCAATGAATTCTAACGGTATGGCCTACAAAATGCACCCCAACTCTCCAGCAATTTATGATACAGGATTCTGAATTTTTTTCATATACAAAGTATGGTATAAAATGACACGAGTTGTATAAGATTTCTAATAAAGTTTAGGCAGCACCATTTAATGTAATTTTCTCATACTTCTGATATGAGACATAGACTGTCTGCAGCTCAAAGACTGTAAAAGAAAACAGATAGTATCTGTAATATTATATAACTTAGGTGAGAATTTACTACCTAATTTTTTGTTTTGAATATTTACTTGCAATTTTTTAGAAAATTTAAAATATATTTTTTAACCTGTGTGTTTTTAAAGTCATCTACACATAATTCTTGGTGAAACACAAACCTATTTTTTTAAACACAAATAGATAAAGTAAAACCAAGGAACAATTGGGAAAAATGAAAGTGCCTTGCCTAGTTATTTTCAGACAATCCTCTATGGTTATAAATATCACAGGAGAAGAAATGAAAAATAAGGCAGAAGATGCCCTAGGTTTTACAACCTTCATGCTAAAGTAACCTTAGAATAAATGAGCTGAGCAACTAGCATGAAAATGAATAAATAAATATGCAAATCTGAGTTGTGAAAGTACATTTTTATGATGTTTTAGTAAAAAATCAATTTATAATCTAAGCAAATGTTTAATTAAATTATACCTTAATATAATAATCTTATAATAAGAGTCATCATGAAGAAACTTAGAATATTTTTATTAATTGACTGAAGTCTCAAAGCATTTTTCTTCATTTAATGACTTCAGAGATCACATACTATGGCTAATGGGATAATTTTGCAGTACCAGGTTGCTCAAAATCTGAACATTGCCGAGAAAGATTATTTTTCAAGATGTACCCAGGTCTAACTTTTGGAAGTTGAGGCCTGAACTTCTGGAAGGTTTTGTGTAATAATGCTTTTCTATAGCATTGTCTAACATTGAAATGTTTAATACAAGTCTCTAGGCATACCAGGGAAGGGCTATCTTGATTAGGGTATAAAGATGGGGTGATCTACCTTAAGTGGTCAGCACCATCTCCTTGGCTTGGATATTTGAGACCATAGAAAGGGCAAAGCTGTTCAAGCATGATCATCCATCTCTCTAGGATTCCTGACTGTGGAAGTCAATATATTTTCTTTAACTTTAGCATGTATATTATATATAAAATATTCAGTTATTATTTGTCTACATGCAGATCAAAGCTTGGCCACAATAGGAACAATCGCTGACATCTGCGTGCAGATATGAAGCTCTCTACACAGATGCACAGCTTCATAAATCTTTGAGGTAGAAATTAATTCTGACTTTTGCTGTGAGTCCCAATAAGTGGTGTGTATCATGCAAGAAAACCCATTAAGCTTCTCAGCTGACTCCAAATGGCCAAACTTGCAGAATCTCATTACGTAATGAGTGATGGAAATTTGATGGTAGCCAGTATCAAAGATAAATGCACTTCACGTGCATCTAATTCACAGACCTTTACAGAGGGAAGACCAGAAGAAAAAAAGGTACCCAAGGAGGGCTTTTAAATGTCAGAAATGATGATCACTACTACCATTTTGATACATTTGTAGATCTTAACACTTACCAACTTGCTCATTTTGTTACTTTCACTAAAGACTGCCTTCTGTTCAGCTCCACAGGAAGGCAAGATCTGCTGAGATGGTTCATGTCTGGAGGTACCAGTGAGGAGGGAGGAGATTTTCAAAGTTACATCCTGCTTTAAAGAGTAACAGTGAGACTTCATGCAAGTTGGTTTTTGTAAATCCCTCCTGAGTTGTATGTTACCAAATAAAGGGGCTAGATCACATTCCAAGGGAGCTGCTAATTTGAAGCATAATTAGAGCAGTTTTTTTCTGACTAATGAGCCTATGTTTTCAAGGTTGAACTAGAGTGAGGAGACTAAGTTCTTTGTGTGTAAACAAAGCTGAATATTCTGCGGTCATTAATGGAGCCCCCCTTTCTAACACGATTGTTGTTGGTTTTCTCAGGGGTTGTTTTGTTTTGTTTCTTTTTCTTTTTTCAGCATCATGCTATAACATCTGTCAAGCATCGCCTGCTCCTTGCTCTGCTGGCTGGTCCTTCTCCCTCTAGTTACAACAATAACCAGAAGCCAGCATGCCCTGAGAACATCAAGCCTTTGCTGCTCTGCTCTGCTTTCAAAGATCAGTGTCTATGAAAATGTATGACCCAGAAGTGCACCAGAGGACACCTGTAGCCAGTGGTAAGAACACCTTGAGCACATGTTCTCCATAAGTGTGTCTTAGTTTCCTATTGTAAAGGAAATGAAACATTGCAATTTGGAAAAGAAAAAGTCTGTGTCTTCTCCACAGCTCCCATCCCTTGACTGTAGTTTTCCATTTCTAGATAAGGGCATCTCCCTAAAGAAGGGAATCTGGAGCCATGTCTCCCAGCAGAGAGGCTGACAGCATCTCTTACAAAGACAGTAGATAGAGGTAGAATAACTGGGAGCATGGAAAGGGTGACAACTTGACCTTCCTCTTTGCCCTCTCCCATTTCTGCTATTTCTCATCTGTTTTTTTTAACCCCCAGAATTTCATTTTTAAAATAATGGTATGATTATGAAGAGATGGAGAGTGTGATCTGTGCAAACGAAGTGACTAAACACTACAGCAGCCATCAAGGACACTCCTAGTCAAATAAAGAGAAGAGTAGGAGGACAGAAATAAACCCAGGTGTTTTCAATGGGTTCAAATGGAAGCAAAGGGGCCAAGGTTAAAAAGGAATTTGTCACTAACTGTATTATGCTAATATCTGTAGTAATACCAGGAACTTACTGTGCTTCTTAAATAAATTGTTATCTTTTATTTGTCATCATATGCTTTCGACCATAATTGGCTATCAGATTCATTATGAATCAGATACTCTTAGCAAATGAGATTAAAAATCTCTTTCATGATTGGACTGTGTTCTATTTGGCAATGCATATGGTAAATAAAGGCACTGGACTTTTTTTGGAAAGTGTCAAGTGCATAGGAGGAAAAGAAACAGGGTTGGTGCCTGAATTTAAAAAAAAAAGTAACAGGGTGCAGGGGGCAAGACACAACAGGGATAGGCTCACAGTGGGCCAGCAGCATGTCATGCTGAGGCTAGCTTTTTATCTGAATGAATTGGAAACTGTTGGGTTGTTAACAAGAAGAGTTAGTTTCTTCGTTAAGCATTACTAAACGATTACGGTGGCATGAAATCATAGAATGAAAGAAAATCACTTGCAACCTTCTTCTTTTTTTCTTCCTGTTAACAGCCTCCGGGAATTACATTGTTTATGTTGCTAAGCTGAAAACTGTGACATAGGCTAACAAGCTAAATTTGCAATCCTCAGGAGCAAAGAATAAGTTCAAACATGAAAATATCAGGTGAGGATATCAACTAGAAAACACATCAAAGAGACCTCAGGAAGCTGTGTGAGAAGGGAGAACTTGTGTGGAGCGAGTCCACTTCTCCAATTTCTGCTAAAGAGCCCTTCTCTGTTGTCAAGTCTTAGCCTCACTTCCCTTATTACCCTGTAGGCTGCTGTTAAACGAAGCGCGAATGCATCAGGCTTCAGAAGCATCCTGTGAACAGGCCACTTCACAAACATGTCATGCCCTGCCCCACGACTCAGCCCAGCCTACTCCATTTACTGCAGTTCTCCTTGCCATGAAGTCCGAAACTCCTCTTTCAATGGCTTTGCTCTCATTTCCAGAAGTACACTGGAGTACTTCACAAATATCTTCAAAGCTGAAGAGTTCTGATGTGGTGTGGGGAGGAGAAACTGGGCAGGTGAGTGCCTGCTAGTCAAGAGGAGAGGCCTACAACCTGCTGGCCCATTGATTTAAGACTGTCATATCTTAAGGAGTGAAAAAATGAAATGTCTTCTGTTCTGTCCCGGAAGGAGGGGTATGCGGTATTTTAGTACAGCAACTGAAGCTGACTAATTCCGAATGATTGGCTATTGCAGTCATGTCAGCAAGTACAGCTAGATCACAGGGTGGGCAAAGGGTTGGAGAGAGGGCACTGGCTGGCCCTCACTGCAGAAAGATTGGTAGTCGTGACATTAGCGAAGAGTCTGCAAGCCTGAGCTGAAAGGCTTGAATGGGTTTAGAAACAAGCCCAATAACGTGCAACTTATGAGCAGCAGCTTTAGGAGCCCTTAAAAGTCTTATTCTGCCCACCTCCTCCAGGTCTGCCTGCCATGCAATTGGATGAGATTACATGGTGAGAATTTAGAAGGTAATTCAGATTAATGAGAGCATAAGGAAGGAACGTCGATTTAGGTTTCTTTCTTTCCTTCTCACAAGAAAAAGATTCAGAGTTTGTGTGTGACCCAGGAACAATAAGGATAAAAAAGGATATCCACAGGACGGTGCAAGTCCTCACCAGCCACCAGATGCGTCAGGCCTGATGTCAGGCTTTGCCTCTCCACAACTATGTTGTCTAAGCTGCCTTGTGCATGATTTTTCTGTCACAGCAGCCCGAGCTAAGACAAACTATTTCTGGAAATGCTGTTAAAAGTATGTTTATTTTAGAGAACACATTTCTGCATGAATTGAGTGCCAGTGGAGAAGACAATAAATTCCGTGAAATTTTAACCCAAGTGAGAAGCTTAAACTTTCATTGAGTTATGAAGTAAGGATAATCTCTTTGAATTTTAATTCCTCATCTCTTCTGAATCTAATTCTTGTCACATTTAAAAAATTGTTATGATTCCCATGGCAACGAGGTAAAGGAATGTATCTAGCATGTAATAAATAGTTAATAGTTGATGGAGTTTCAAAATAGATACAGACATAAAGTACATTCAGGAAAGAGAAGAATAATGGGATCATTCAGTCTGTCTCTCTTGTTTTTACAGAAATAGAAGTGGGGTCACTTAAAACAAAAGGTGAAGTGGGATTAAAGTATTAGACAGGACAGTGTTCAGAACTCAGGACTGGAATCTCAGCATTGTGGTCAGATTAACCTGCAATCAGCATTTCATTTTAGACTTTGGATTTCAAGAACTGACCATTCTGGTTGGTTGTTTTTAGTTTACAATTGATCCAGACATTAGATAAATAAGATAAACATCACAGATTGCCCTCCAGTATATGAATATACCTATACAGAATATTTGGTTATATATTTATATGAAGGGGGATACTCTCACTCAGGTTGGTTGACTCATTGTTAGCCAGCACACTTTCTTGTGCCAAGCCAGTGTTAAACCATGTGCAGAGCTGCCTGAGAAGGGCAATAAGAGAAGACAGCACTAATAACCCAGGCTCTCATTGAGTCTGTTTGGAAATATCTGGGTGACCAGCACCTATCCCTAACAATGAAACACTGCTCTTGCATAGGAGCCTTTTCTTGTAGCTGTGAGAAAAATATCTGAAAAAGGGACTTATGAAAAGAAAGCTTCATGACAAACCATAGTTTGAGAGTACAGTCTGCAGGTGGCGTGAGGCAGCTGATCACACTTAGGAAGCAGTGAGCGAGATGCATGCTGATTTCAACGTACCCTTTGGCTTTTATTTTTATTTTTCATTTTTATTCCATCTGAGATCTCAGTCCATGGGGCATTCCTATCCAATTCAAGGTAGGTTTTCCCACCCCAGTTCATCCTGTCTGGACGCATCGCCACAAACATACACACATGTGTCCCCCGGGTGGCCCTTAATCTTATCAAGTAAGCAATGACAATTGCCCACTATACTATATACTAAACAGTTGCTAAGGGTGCTATTCAATTTTAGCAAAGTTTATTCTTCACATTAGCACATATTCTGTGTGTATGCTGCTGGGGTGGGGCTCAGGGCCTTGCATATGTTACAAAAGCATACTGCCACTAAGTTACAGTCTGGATCTGAAATTACCATATTTTATTTATTCATAATCTGTATCATATTCTACATGCCAATTAGTTTGGATAATTCTCAGTTATGCAGTTGCAAAGTAAATGTACGAAATACTTGGACTCATTTTAGACGTCAGAAAAAAATTTACAATGTGTTCAGCCATTAGCATAGTAAAAAAAATTGCTTTACCATGCCTTATAAAGAGAACTTGAGCAAATTCAACACAGCTCTCAAATTGGCATTAACTGTATGACAATTCATATTGGGGAAGGCAAATTCAGCAAGCCTTTCAGCATATGTTTTGAAGAATAAAATTGTTGTTATATAATATTTAAAAGCTTAATGGACACCATTAGAAATGATTTTCTACATGTACCACATAGAAGCTTAATATAGAAATATAGATGGATTGTTTTAGTTTAACATGCAGGAAAAACCTATTGTGGTGGGCAACCTTTCTTCTCTTTTCTGTTCTCCATGCTCACTCATAAAACAACCTGAAACAGTTCCCTTAAACATACACACGCATGCACGTACACAAACCCCACATACTCAGAGAAACTCAATGTTTCTCATTACTTGGAGAAATAGGGACATCTACTTTAGTATGAATACCATAATTATTAAAATAATGGTTTTGATTATCTTATTTAAAAATTGCCACAATTTTGAATTTTGGTTTTCAATTATCCCAAAAGCCTTGTGTTTATAAAATTATAACATTTCTTTTAAATATTTATGTGATGGAAACTGAATAGTATTAAAAGTGAATCAAATAAATGGCCTTTGTTTTTTTTTTTTTTTTAGTTTCCTGTTTGACCTTTATTGGTACACAGCTGACAGAACTGGTCCTCTCTTCTCTCTGGACTGGACTGGCATACATGACTCCACAGGATTAGAAGGCCCCATGCTTGCTGTCCCCAAGAGCTTTACGGCCTTTGTTTTTTAACTTGGACCCTGAAGCTCACAAAGACTGCCTGTGGCCGGTAAATACACAGGACATATCATTTTATTTATATGGAATTTCTATGAGATACAATCATCAGCTTTTACTAGGTCACCATGGAGACTGGTGGTCTAGATTAGTTGAGAATCCAGTGCCTCATAAGCATCGTGAATGCTGGATCTGAGTAAAGAAAGTTGGATTTATTAAGTCTAGGTGATAGATGATTTGTTCTCTGTATGTGTAAAATGGCCCAATGCCAGGGGGTAATACATTATGCCACAGGACTACCTCAAAAGCAAAATTAATAAATGCAATTCTCTTAGAGTCAAAACATTCCATCATGATTTGGATTAGGACGTGTTAATACCTCTAGATAATTAACCAGGTAGACATGAGCGCAGAAGTGTGTTCTAAAATAATGCAGATTTAGAGTAAGCCTCTCCCAGGACGCTTTCAGAAACTGGAGGAAGAACTGCATTTGGCATGCAAGAGGTGTCACTAACCTCGGGAGAAGTTGGCTGTGGCCCAGAGCATCTCCATGTGTTTGTCCTTCTATAGGTTAAAGCAATTGTTCCAAAGGGCATGCCCACTGAGTCCCAGCACCCTCAATGGTGATGTGAACCTAGAATATGAGGTCTTTAATTTTAAATTACCCTCCTTTATTTGCTAGGCTGACTGTTAGGTTGATCCTTCGAAGTTGCTTTGGCTGAAGGACATCTGACTGCTTACTTGGACCCAGTTTAACTTGAAACAGGAAGGCAACCCCGTGCTTCTGACTTTAGTTTTTTTCTCTCTCCTTTTTGCTTTGTTTCACAGTGCAATTTGAGTGCTTACAAGGCTGAATACACAGCTTACAAGGCTAAATACAATGTCCTAAATCTGAAGTCACCTGGGATCACAGGTAGAGCAAATCCTCACAGACGGTCACATGTAGGTCACATATGAAGGTATTATCCAGAGAGGCAATGCTACTTCCCATAGCAAAGTGATGGTCTCCTGAAAACCAGCTCAAGCAATCAGACATCTTCAGGATCAAAGCTGAACCAGTGATGGCTGGTACCACACTCTGACCTCAGAGGCTAATTTATAAAGCATCTTTCCCCAATTGTCTTTCTGATGGACTTGGTCACTGGGACTCCTTATCTGCTTCTCTCCCAAATGTGGCCTTTTTGAATAAATCTCCTATGTCTGCTTTTCACCATTACTCACGTCTTCATGAGACATGTAACTGAGAATAACTTAGTGTTTACTGAGCCAGAGTTTTCCCCTCAAATCCTACACACACACTATTACTTCACCGAAGCCAGGACTTTCTCCTTAGATTCCCCATTACACTATTACCTTCTGTCTTTGGAAAGGGTGAAGAAAAGATAGAAAATATAAGCATTCTCTGATGGAGGAAGGTCATTGGTTAAAAAATAAAGAAACTGCTTGGCCCCCATAGGTTAGAACATAGGTGGGTGGAGTAAACAGAACAGAATGCTGGGAGGAAGAGGAAGTGAGCTCAGACTCAATAGCTCTGCTCTCTGGAGCAGACCCGGTGAAGCTCTGACCCAGGATGGATGTAGGCTAGAATCTTCCTGGTAAGCGCACCTCGGTGCTACACACATTAATAGAAATGGGTCAGGCAGTGTTTAAAAGAATACAGTTTGTGTGTTGTTATTTCGGGGCATAACCTAGCCAGGTGACCAGGAGCTGGGGCGACAGGAACACAGCCCGCAGCTCCTACTACAGAATGCAAGGAGAGCCGGGCAGGATGAAAAGCAGGCCCTCAGCTCCCTCAACAATTCTCATTTTCAATACATACCTAAAGAACAAAACTAAGGCCACTGAATTGACTCAGTGAATAAGGCTCTTGCTGCCAAGCCTTAGGACTTGAGTTAAATTCCCAGAATCCACAGGGTAGAAGGGGAGAACCAACTTTCACAAGTTGTCTTCTGACAGCTGCATACATACTGATGTGCATATGTACACACATACACACACACACACACACACACACACACACGAGTAAATTTATTTTAAATGTGCTCTGTTTCATTCTATCCCTATAATTTGTCAAGTAGCAAATTTATACCAATTAGGAGAATTTTGAAGTTTACTAGATATGAAACTCCCTTGACTTAAATTATTACAGATCCTGTTTTCACTTTAGGTTTCAGGGAAGAAGGAGATGCAAACATCTGTTACTTACAAATCACTGGGTTAAACGGTGGAAGAGTACAAAAATAAATATCACAGCAGCTGATGTTTCCTAAAGATGCTCTGCGAGGAAAACAACCAATGGCAACAAAATTAAAGTCATAAACAAAAGTCAAATTTTGTCATATGTAACTTTTTGAAACGCAAGGTATTAGATATTCCGTAACTCTACCAGCACCACCCTTTAGTCTTTAAATTCCTCCATCCTTCATCCCATCCTAAAGTCTTATGTATTACTGTGTAAAGCACCCAAGTCAGTATCCAGCCCTGGTTTGTAAATGTTTAATGTTTTCAGTGATGCATTGTTCCATGTTTTTCTACAGGAGGCATTTTACCTTCTGGCTCATCCATTGTTGTGTGTCAATTATTAAAATTTCAATCTTTGTTAAATTATTCTGTTTTGGAAAGTAGTAAATCTTTTTTGTTTGTGAACAGTTATTTTGCATAAAAAGAGAGTTCACATAAGATAGAAAAGACCTATGAAATAATTAACAAAAACCTTGTCTTTACTTGTGTAAATTTGACATTAATTATAAAAATAGATTCATATTATACTAGTTATACTGATAATTCTGTAATAATTTTATAAATCAAACTTCAAAAATGTATCCAACATACGTTTTTCAAATATAAAAACGTAAAAGCCCAAATGTACAGTAACCACCATCACAATGACCTTGCATTTTGATATATAGATGTGTCTATAGTTATAAATTTATGCATGTTTAGGGTTAAACTCAAAGTCTTGAACATGCTATCTTTATCATCATTTTGTTCTTTTTGGTTTTTTTTAAATCAGTCCTGTTACATTTTTAAAAATATTAATTGAAGTTTTTGAGAATTCCTTTTTCAATAGTTCTTTATCTGTAGTCTTCTAATTAAGTCTGTGAGGTTTTTTTGTGATGCAATTGGTCCAATGTCTCTAAGTTTATTCCTAGTGATCTATTCAGTTGGTTTTCCTAAGATAGTTGTTTTTTTGCAATGTAGTCCAGGTTGGCCTTAAACTACAGATTTCCCTCCCTCAGCCTCTTGCCATTGGAATTGTACTATCATGCCTATTATAACCTATTATCACACACATCAGGAGAAACAATTACATTTTATTTTTCTCTCTAATATGTAATAACCAATCTTCTTCATGTGGTATGCTAAATTCTAGAAAGATGCCTAGTCCTGTGAGGCTGCACAGGTCTGTCACCCTAGAATTCCTGAAACTGAGTCAGGGAAGTGAGATCACAATCTTAAAGCCAGACTAGGTCTCATGAGCAGTTAAAGGCAGCCAGGACTAATTAGAGAGCTTCCATCTGGGAAAACAAACTAACAAGCAAAAGACACCCATAAACATTTGCAAGGCATTTTGTAAGGATGACCATTTAACAAATTAACAATAGCAAGTTCTACCCTAGAGCATGACCTCCCATGGCTACAGGACCAAGCAGAAAATTTCCTATCATGCATCGTGTCTCAGATTTATTAAAAAGAGGCTGATTACCCAGTTATAAAGATGCCACTAATGTACTAGTGAGAGTATCTTGTCTGACAGGTCACCACTACAGCATGCAGGATGCAGAATGCCACATTAAATTTCATTGTATGTATCTTTGAATTCTCAAAAATAAGGAAAAACTTAAATGTGAGAGAAATGTGATTGAATTCAATGATAGGCTGCTTGCCTAAGATAATCAACACATCTTTCAAGTAGCTTCCTCTCTTCAGCTCATATGAATTAACTTAAAGAAAGGCCATATGTGGGTCTAGAAAGAAAATGAAGGTGCCCTCCCCGAAGAGGTGGAGACCCCAGATCAGACTACCTCTCAAGTTGTTGTTGATGATGCTTTAGCAAAAAGGCCATGGTGAGTACACGGTTTTCTCATCTGTTGTCTATTATAGCCAGGAGTATCCATAAAAGACATCCGCATTCTTTGACTGCCTTCCCATCGCAGGAAGGAATTAGAGAGACCAAGTTTCCCTCTATTTTCCTTAAGGTGGATCTTGGGAAAATTACTTTCCCCGGCACTTTTTGTCTCCTGTTTCTCACAGAATGACAAACCTATGAACTTGAGACTAGTATTGTGACTAGTACAATTTTGTCAGTGGATTTGTATCCTAAAGTAAGCATGCATTCATTAACCTACATGTTCATTCTCACTCATAATCGTATTTCATTGTTTTCATGCCTACAGCTATTAGTACAGTTGAGTTATGAAGAAAGACAGAGACACTGAAGTTAACATTTATAAAGTTTGAAATCAGAATCCTTTGCAATTATCCTTTCCTTAGCAAATAATTTCAGGAAATTTAATGTTGTGAAGTACAAATATGGCTTAAAATTCACCTTAGTTTAATAAATTCTACTCAGATTTCTCCCTGACATGAGATTTTTGTCTATTATTTGTTTAGTTTTTTTTCCCCAGAGCTAGCTATTTTGCTCTGCAGTCCAGGGACCAGATGATATTGAAAACTTCCGCGATGGCAAAGGATACCATCATTTAAGCAAATCAGCAACCTGCTCACTGGGAAAATTTTAACAACTTCACATATGAAAGAGAGCTAATGTCCAAAATATATAAAGAACTTAAGAAAACTAGATATCAAGAAAACAACCCAATTTCAAAATGGGTTATAGATCTAAACAGAGAATTCACAAAAAATGAAACAAAAATGTCTGAGAAACACGTTTAAAAATATTCAATATCCTTAATCATTAGGGAAATGCAAATCAAAACTGCTTTGAGATTTCATCTTACACTCCTAAGAATTCTTAAGATCAATAAAATAAACAACAGTTTGTGCTGGTGAGGATGTGGAGTAAAAGGAAATCTTTTTCCATTGCTGATGGCAGTGAAAACATTTATAGCCACTATATAAATCAGTGTGTCACTTCCCCAGGAAGAGGAGATCTACCATGAGGTCCAACTGTACCATTTGGGCACATACCCAAAGGTCACCTCATTCTACCAGAGGTACTTGCTCAAGCTTGTTCATTGCTGCTCTATTCATAATAACCAGACAGTCGCAGGATCCTACAAGAGAAAAATGGATGAAGAATATGTGATCGTGTACAAAATACAGGATTACTCATCAGTTAAAAAAATCCACAGGCAAATGGATGGAACTATAAAAGCATCATCCCAAGTGAAGTAACTCAGATCTAGAATGACAAATATGGAATTCATTCATGTATATGTAGATATTAACTGTTAAGTCAGCTATCACCAAGCTATAATTGATATAACCACAGAGGTTAGGTATAGAGTAAGGGACTAGGTGTAGCAGAGAGGCCTCCCTAGGAAAGGGAAATAGTATAGATAGTTATGAATGGTTGGAAAGATGGGAGGGGGAATGGATAAGAAGGATCAAATGAGGTAGTAGAGCAGAGGGGGATAAAGGAGGAAGCAGGGAGAAAAGCAGATACAATTAAGAGCCATTTGAGAGGTAGTATGTTAATACAACAGAAGCTTCCTAAAATACATACATATATGAAGGAGGTCAAAACAAGTTCTTTTGAATATATATTATGGCTTCCAATTTAGTGTGTAAAAGAGTCTGTGATTATTTCTTATGTTTTTTTCTTAGACTCCGTTCCTTCTGTTTTTGTCTTTGTGTGTTTGCTTTGTCTTATTAAAACATGCTACTTTTGCTTTATCTTATAAAATATTATTTTGCTATTATCTTTAATAATCTATTTGGTTGACAGAGAAGATGGGAAGGAACTTGGGAGAGTAGAGGAAGGAGAAACTATAATCAGGATAAATTATATGAGAAAAACAATCTATTTCAATAAAAAATGCCCTAAAAAGAAATGTGCTGTATTTTATATTTAAATTGTAATATTCCATTAAGAAAAAAAGATTTTTCTTAATATTCCATGTTTCTGCAATGCCTAATTCAATACATAATCAGCTCAAAATGTGGTGAGCTCATGAGCTTGCCGGTCTGGCATGCACAGTGAGGTATAAGAAGAGACCATTTCAGTAATCTAGGAGATGAAAATCTAGTGTTCCACCTTTTCTTCTGATGTGTACACAGTAAGCACATGTCTCTGCCTATGCTCAAACACAAACACATGCTAACACACAAACACAACTTTAAAAACTACTTTAGTTGGAGGTCAGGTGGTAGTGGCACATTTAATCCCAGGCTTTGAGAGGCAGAGGCAAGATGTTTGAGTTTGAGGCCAGCCTGGTCCACAGAGTGAGACACAGGACAGACAAGTCTACCAGAGAAGCCATGTCTCAAAAACACAAAATAAATAAATAAATAGATACATTTTTTTTAAAAAAAAGTTTTAGTTTGAATACATTTAATATGTATTATAAAATAGTCCATGAGATCGTTTTTATTTAATAGAGTTTTATTTTTCAATATATCCAGCTGATTGAATGTGTTCATGCATCGTCACCCCCAGGTGGGGCCTCTGCAGTGGATGGAACCCTTCACCGAGTGACTCCTGCAGTGTTGCAGGGGCCAGAGAACCATGAATCCTCCATCTCTCAGACCACAGCCGAAGCTAGAAACTTATGGTTGGGAACTTACAGTTTTTCATTAAATAGCTTTGTCAAACGAGACGAAAGAGTTGAGTTTTGCCTTTTGACCACTTCTTTTCGGCCTTTCCCTTAGACTTATTTACTTTGTATTTTTGTGTTTCTTGTACAACTTTCTGGCATCGTCTTACTCGTCTTACTGGGGGAACCTAACAGAGCTAGGAGAGTGGCAATGACCACTGTGACCTTGCTAATATGTTGGACAAAAGCAACAACAAAAAGCACAAGGTCATAATAATAAATGTCTACATATTTGGGGTATACATACATCATATGAATTTGAGTATGAAACATACAGCAGACTATATGCTTTTTGAATATTATTTAAAACATGTTAAAGAATAGCAGTACAAGAAGGGGAAAGAGGAGATAAAGGAACCAAAATGAAACTAAAACTTCAAAATAATGACAAAAGTATGGGGTGACATTATAATTTCTTCATTTATACAGATATTTTGCCTTTTACAATATATATTCTATACAAGTGTGGTTATCAAAAATAGACTATAATGTTTTTAACAGAAGTATCTGTGATTGGTATTTAGATATATACAAATCCATAATGATATTAACTGTATAACTCCTAATTAAGCTATTGTGATAAACTGTATTTTATTTATCTTTTATAGCTACTCTACAGTGTAAATGTGTTATTGGAATAAATAGATATTTTCCGGAGAAAATGGGAAGGACCAGCTGCGTATAATTATAGAATCTACTGCTTGGTAAAAGATGAAATAACACATACAGAACACATATTTTTGAGCCAGGAGCTCTGTGTACATTTTATGGAATAGTTGTGATAATCTCTTTAGATTTGTACAGTTATCTCCATAAGCCAAAACCCTCAGTGGCGTCTGAATGTGGCATGAAGAAGTAATAAGGTGGGATTTAAATCCATTTTCTCCCTGCTTTTAAAACCAATTGATTTTGAAATGCCATGGCAACCATACACTACGAGTCCTAGCCTCAGCATGAGCAGTCTCTTGCAGAAATTTACCAGAAAGAGTTCAGATCACTTTCTCCAGCTGTTTATTGTCCTGGAAACTGGGTCACTGCCTTTGCATCCAACTGGTACCATGGTTCACAGGGATCACAACTGCCATCACCTGGCATCAATATATTCTCATAGCTGTACTTGATCGCAGTATTCTAGAGCACCTGTGTTTGGGGAACTACTTATCTGTGCTCTTATCTCAGCAGTAACACTATGGCTTCTTCACAGCATCAGGCTCCAGGTGAAGCTGATATAGAAAAATAAAATAATAAAAAATATAATAAAACAAAAATTTAAAGAGTCCCTTTGCTCTCTCTGAAAGACTGATCCCAAATGAAACGTTCAGAGTCCCATCATTTTTCTTTGGACTTTGGAACTTCTAGGTTTGGTTTCATTTGTCATCTCTGTGTTGAGTAGGTTTTGTCATGTCCAACTTACCTAAAGAAAAGCGAAGCAAAGTGACAATTGCAGAAGGGAAGTAGGAAAATTAGAGGACGCTGTTTCTATTATTTTCAGGGCAGTTGGTCACGAATCTGAAAGCACCACCCATCCAAGATTTTTGTCCCAGAACTCTTTCAATGACAAATCGCTTTGCTAAAGTGAGTGTGTCAAAATAAAAGCAAGGACAGAAGAGTAAAATTCCAGCATCAACATTTCTCCATTATAAAGGAAAAAATTAAAAAACTAAGGGTGATACAGTGTGATAAATGGGTTTATGTCTTCAAATTTGAGGACTTGATCAAAAAATTAATTGATTTGCCACTAATATTCTAGAATATAATAGATTTAGTCAATTTTGAAATAGAAATTTTAAATAAGTGTGATGTCTATGACAGTGATTACACACACACAAAAATAAACACATGTTTATCAAGGGACATGCTTAATACACACCCATTTCCAATCCATGTGCTGAAGTCTCTGCCTGTGCTGCTGTTATCTCTGCACTGGAGTGTTTCCTTAATCTACTCTACTCCGTCAGAACCAGGTTTAATACCTGATTATTTCTGACTGAGGTTGCCAAAAGAGGTCCTGGCCAGGTCCATCTACATTAGATTTCATTCACATTAAAGTCAATGTGCATCTGAAAAGTCTTGGGTGGGTGGTATATAAAGTTTATACTAAATACCAGACATGGTCCCATCCCAGATATTTGCCATAAATTTATGTGTTGATTTATGGTTTTAACATAGACAGCTTTTGAGCTTTATTTCTTCATTCTGTCTTCAAAGAACCTAAATTTGTTGTACTTTCCTTTAAAAAAAAATCAGTTAGATTCTACCTCGTATGTGCTTTCAATGGTCACCTTTAATTTTGTCCTTCATACCTATTTTCTGTATAGCAAAAGCATTTAGACCTCATTGGGCTTTGCCTTCTTCATGTTATCCTTTTTCTCCAAAATGTATCTTTGGTTTACTTAAAAATTTGATACAATTTATATTTTAGTCCTACCATGCTGTCTCACAAGCCCTCAATACAACATAATGCTGATTTTGCATTGTAAAATCCTTTTAGTACATTCCTAAGAGTACACTAGTTATTCCAACATTCCCAACATTGTTCAAAAGTCCAAGTTCAGCATCTTTTCTGATACTCAAAACAAAACAAAATGAGAGCGAGAGGGAGAAAATACTGAGCTGTGGATCCACATAAAATCCAAACCAAATGCATTTCCCAACATACACTGACATGGCATACACATGTCTATCCCTGAAAGGTGAAATTAAGGCATAAAAAGGAAAAAGGGGATGAAATGGCCAAAATACAGCAAGACTATCACTATCTCCAGAGTCAAAACTGGGGGTAATTAGAAGATTTACAATTCAAAAGGACCTGGGCAAATCTGTGTCTATAATCTCCATGGGCAAAACCTAAAAAAACACACTTTTGGGTTCTCCATAGATTTCCTGAGCAAACAGTCCCCAGACCTAGCATCTCTAAAAGACTGTGTTTATTTTCACTGCATCTGGCTTCTTTCGTGTCTTGATAATTTGCCCTCTCGATTGCTTGATAAAGGAGATATGACCTTGATTCACATTCCTTGGTCTCCAATCTTTCCTATGAAATTATGGTGGTCAGCACTACGATCCTGCAACTCCTGTGATCTACATCTTGAAGCATTGGCTTCACCTAGACACCAAGTACTGTTTCCTGCTGGATTAGCTCAACTGAGACGATGAATTCAATGGCTTCCAAGTGCATGGGTGTCTGAAAATACAGCAATCTACACAGCCCTGCTCCAGCAGGGATCCCTGCAGCTCCTTTCTCCCAGCAGGTTTGTGATGCTACTCCTTTTTATCCTAGATCCCAGAATGACTGAGTCTCATTCAGTTCCTGGTATGACCTCAAGCCATCTTTTCTCTTGTCCTAGGCCAAGAAACAGTGACTCCTTTGAGTGGGGGCTCATCTAAGCAATCAGTTTCACTGTAACAATTTTTGTCCACACATTAATATTTAAAACATCTGCCTTATTTATTTTCAAACCTTTCACTCTAAACAGGAATAAAAGTAACTGAGTGGTAGCATCCCCTAAAATTTCCTCCAACATATTTTTTTTCTCTGCCTTCCTAATTAGTCTACCGGATCTGGGCACCAGGAGAACCATCTCTGGGGTGAGTGAGTTTCTGACCCGCAGCAGCAGCCCGGGACAAGGAACTACTTCCTGCAGGGCCTATACTCCTGCATACTGCCTCTCTCTTCCTATCTCACCCAGCGTGCATCCAGAACCCTCCCCACTTCTGCATCCCTGCCGAATTAGTTACCATAAAGCATCATGAAGTTGACAAAATGAAAGTCAGGTTCTTTGCCATAGGATGATACCATAATCTCTGGTCCAGCTCTCAGCAGGTCCTTGCTTAACGTCTGAAACCACTTGAGCTGGACTGTCAACGTCCACATTCCTACTGGTGTTGCCCTCTTCTGCCACTTCCCCAAAATCACTCATCACACTCCGCTTGTCTCACCTGCTGTTCCAGATCCTCCCAGAAGCAAGTTCCAATGACTTCTAAATTACAGTATCCGGTAGGTACAAGGACTTCACGACTCTAGAACCAGTTTGCTGGGGTCCGGGTGTTCAACCTGTGCAGCTCAGAAAAACATCCCACGAGAAAATAATGCTATGTCTCCAGAATGAGAACTCTAACTGATGATTTCCAAAATTTTGGGATTATCATGAAAACAAATCTAGCCATCTTCTATTCATCATACTCTTCCTCTGAAACTTGGGGAGTACCACAGGTTCTTGGATAAGGATCTTTATTTGGATGCTAATAAAAATAAAAGAAGCCCATGTAGTCTAATGGGAATGCGAGTAGTCAGTATTTGCTTTATGAACCTGAAATTACTTCAGTAATTATGTACTCATAGAAATATTATGCAAACATATATGACACTTGCCTACTGCATCATATAAAAGATGCTGCAAACACTTGGCACAATACTGACATGCATGAACAGCAAAACTGCATGAAACTTACTGAACATTGCAGATGTAGAACTCTGAACCAACGTCCAGGACTATTTGCATAGTAAAATTATCCAAAATATACAAATGTTTCCTCTTTAAAATATATTCACTGGTAATGCAAAGGAAAATCATTGCACATTAAGCAAATATTTGTTATTGTTGGACATTGTAAATTAAAGTCGTTCCTTTATCAAAAGAAAAACATGCAATTAAAAATGTCACAGAAGAACTAGCCATAGAAAGTGAGATATTTTAGAAATACTTATTTAATCTTTGTTACCTTGTTTGTTACTATTTTGTAGTCCAAACAGCTCAATGTAGACATTACTAGAATCCCAGAGTATAAATGATTTAACTTAGGATTTCAACACTGGCTTTAGAGTCAATAAAAATCGATGATTTCTGATTTAAAAATATCTAAGTCAATAGGATAAATTGCTAACATATTTCCTTAGATCCAATAATCTGAAATGCATTGAAATGGATAGGGATTTTTTTCTCCCATCATTTTTGCTAAAAGTGCAAAGTTGATTTTATAACTATATATGTCTAGGGAACTGCAATCTACTAATATCTTCATTGAACTTGAGGTTGACCATATTTTTCAGATAACAGCCTTCTTTTCTCTCCATCTTATCGCTTTTCACTATTATGCTGCATAAGTATATTGATAATGCCTATTGTTCAAAAACCAATCAAATAGCACAGAATACTTCTCCAAGAAGTTTAGAAACGAAGACACACACACACTCATGTACATGTTTACACATATGCACACAGTTGTGCCTACATGTGCAACTATGCACACATAAGCACACAGACACAAGCAAACATCCAATAACTGAAATTACATATTTTTCAATATACATTTAATAGATATATCAGAAACCAGAAAGAATTTTACACAACTAATATACATATTTTAAAAGTAATTTTATTTGTTATTCAAATATTTTAAGTAAATACACAAACCAATACATTTGTGTATAAATAGAATGAAAACAGGTAGCATGTATACTTTTATATTTACATTAAAGTTGGGTCATTTAAAGCCAAATAATTATATTTTTATTATTTTTAGGGAAAAAAGAAAGAAAATTTGCTACTATAGTTCAGACATGCCATTAAAAGAATTGGTAAGCTGGTCGAGTACCTTGTTAACATAGACAGCATTGTTTTGACATCAGAGTGTTAATAATCTGCATATTTTTTGATATCCTAGTGGATCAATTGATATTTTTATAATACATGTTTTTATTTAATAATTTACAGCATAACTTTAAAAAAATTAGTGCTTTTGCTAAAATTTAAAAGAAAAAAGATAGAAAACCCTACATATCTGCCCCCAAACAGTTAATAAACCTGTTACAGGGTATGGCTTACACACCTCCTTCCCCTCCCCTAAATTTCTCCGGCCCAGGCTGTCCTTCTCTATGTAATCCAGTCATTTTGGTTACCTGGCCCTTTTTGGTCTGCTCTTTATGCTCGTGGCCTGTCTTTTTTCCCTGGTTGCCCCTTTTGGTAGGTGCTCCTCTTAGGTAACCCCTTCCTCCCTCTCCTCGCATGACCTAACTCAGGGACATCACTTTGGATTCTTCCAAATGTCCTTGTTTCTGATTATGCTCTCCCTTTTATCTACATAAACCTTCTCCTCTACCACATTTAGGAGTAGTCATGTTCTTTCCTTTTTTATTTCCCGTTTTTCATTTGTAAAAGTATAAATTCATCTGTTTTCATTCTAAGTCTATTGACACACAAATATGTAAGTCTGTATATTCAAGTACAAAGATTTAAATAACAAATAAAATTACTTTTAAAATAAGTTATTGTTTGTTACTTTTTTTCATTAAGTCATTCTCTTGCCCACGACATAGGCTAATTCTTAACTGTGCACAATAACGTGGCTAGGAAGATGAACCGGAAGTCTAAGAATGGAAACCTGAGACGGGGAGATGGCGTTTCAGCTATCAGATTTACGTTCTGCAAATACTCTGGAGAGAGTGTGGTGAGCACACACATTCTCAAGCTCTTCTCAACAAGGCATTTATGTACTGTTAAGTACTTCTGAGCCTCCCGCAGAGGCCGATAAACTAACCAGAATGGTAGGCAAACATAGTACTCTTATTTACAGTCAACAAAAATTGGAGTTCACAGTCTCCCTAGGAAGAGTGAGCTCAATGAAGATCCTAGAGTCTCTAAATAGATCCTAAAGTTGTGACTTAGGAGTAAGGGATGTCTGAATTCCAATGAAAGATTTGAAGCCAACTGGATACAAGCTCAATATCAAACTAATTTATGATCATTTAATCAAGCATTGGCTGCATGTCAGTAACAACTGGAATGCACTGGCACAACTGCACTAACAGCAAGAGAGCAAAACAGGTGAAAAACAACAGCAATGAACTCATAGTTGATCTAGATACTAGAGTTTTCCATACATATATTTAAAAATAAATATAATTTATATATCTTAAATGGTGAAAGATTTATTTTTAATCTGATAATTAAATCTATTTTAAAACATAATTGCATGGGCAGTCAAACATAGAAACATCATAGGTGAAATCAAGACACTGACTATGTGTTTTAGTAGGATATTGGACATATTAAGCACAAGATAATAATGCAAATCATTCAGATTGATAAAATAAAAACAGTAACATCTGGGAAATATACACTTAAAAGAAATAAAGTTTTTATTAAAAAATTAGTTTTTCCAAAGGTGATAAGAAATGGAAAGCCACAGCCGTCACACTTTGTAGAAACCATGAAGGATAAATGCAGTGAAAACCATGCTCATACACATAACAGCAACACATTTCAAAAATAAATATAAGGAGAAAAATCAGAAAAAAAAGAAAGAGCATAAAAATATATCCTACTACAAAGATTATTCCATGTCTCAGCTGTAATAAACAATGTTGTTATGAAACTTTCCTTACTAATCCTTTGACATAAATGAGTCAAGATATATTTCTGTAGGGAATGAGACTGGGAGTGTAATTTTTTCTCTCTCTCTCTGTTTTTTGTTTGTTTTGTTTTGTTTTTTGTTTGTTTGTTTGTTTGAAGGCAGTGTTTCTCTATGTAGCTCTGCTCTCCTGGAATAATACACCTCATGCCTGTAATACCAACACTTTATAGTCTGGGGCATGAGGATCATGAATTCTAGGTCAGCCTGGGCTGCATACCAAGACTTTGTATCAACAGGAAACATATAAGGCATAGTTGCATTTGGTCTAAAATGGGTTAAAGGTAACAGATGGTTTTAAAATCAGACTAATTAATACTGGCAAAGATGGAGGGATATTAATAGAGAAGATAACATGGGTTTTTTTTTAGTTATGGTTATCTTATATATTTTGATATGAGTTGTGGCCTTATGGTTATTTGCTGAAATCTCTGGAATCATACAGCTGTGATTTGGGCTGCTATATGTGACAAATAAATTTATTTGTTAGGGTAAATAAATTATGAGAACTTTTCCATTTAAAGCGAATTTTTAATATGTGGGATTTGGAGAACTAAATAAAATTAAGAAAGGTTCCAGCTAATATGCAAGCTTTATTGCATGGAAATGCTATTTTCTTGTTTATACCCAGAATAATAAAAAGTCAGTCTAATTTTCCATTTTAGCTTCCATTCAGCAAAATCGATATATAAATGATTGTTTTCTTCTCCTCTTTTAGCAAATGCTGTCTCTTAATGTGGATCTCCAGCACTTCCAAGGACACAGCAGTATATGTGATACTGTGTTATACAATGCCAGTTCATAACAATGCCATGGGAGAAAAATGTGATTTTAGCTTAATTATTGGTTCTAGTCTAATCAAATATTCTCAAGCATTTCATCCAGGCATGTCAATGCCTTTTGATCTAGGAAACCTTGTACAAAGGCAGCCAAGATCACAAGAAAAGTACAACTCAAACTTTTTTTCTGTGTTTTAAACCTGTGTTGCTGGAACATACATCATGAGTCATCCTGTTAATAACATTAGAGAAGAACAGATCAAGCAAAAACCATGTGGTTTAGAGCAACCTGCCAGGAGAAATCTTCTAAGGCACCCTTCAAGAACAGCTTAACTTGATTTTGTCTCAAACATTGGGGGCTGACTGTGGAATTTAAGTTCAAGGCTAACATCCAGGTGACTATTTCCTGGCAGCATGAAGGTTCCTAGACATGATCTGGAAAGAACAAGGTTACACTTAGTGCACCATTTTCCATGCCATCTTATAATTCAAAAGATGCCAAGGATGCAGGCATTTGACTCACTGCTGTTAAATAGAAAGGTATATGTGTTCCATCAATGACACTATTTTAATTTTAAGATCATTCTTTTCCATTAATGAGAGCTGTTATTCCATCTGCTATAAAATTTCCTAAGTTATAAAGTGTGCTATTACATAGCACAAAAGCACTATGGGATTACAGAGGAGGGTCTTTACTGGGCTGAATATCAAAACCTGTGGAAAAAAATCTACTGTAAACCTCAGCAAAAAAAAAAAAAAAAAAACAGTAGGAAATCTCAAGGGATTCAGAAAACAGGATGCAAAAGTCTTCATTCCTGGAATTTGATTGAAATAAATTCTTAAAAAGATGACATCACATATTGAGCAATAATATACAAACTTCTCCAAAAAATTGATACAACATCAGTAATTGAAATGTTACTATGGCAATGACAGTGATTGTGGCAAGCATTTAAATAAGCTACTTCACTTAATTTCCATAAAATTATTTCATTAAAAATGCATGCAGTTTTGGTGAGTTGGCTCAGTAATAGTTAAGCGCATGTGCTACTCTTTCAGAGGATCTGGGTTGAGTTCCAAGCATGTATATGGTGGCTCACAACTATGTGCACCTCTCATTTCAGTAGTTCTGATGACGTCTTCATACTTCTGTAGGAACTAAGCACAGATATGGTACACATACATAATATAGGCAAAATATTCCTGTGTGAACAATAAATAATTAATAAATAACATATACATGCGCACATACATTTCTGTGAAGGTACATATAAATACACTCTCTTTGTTTGTATTCCTGTGTGTGTGTGTGTGTGTTTGTGTGTGCATGTGTATGTAGTTATACATAGAGACTGAAACAAATCATAAAGTCTGGCATAGTTGTTAAGTTGCCAAGAGACAAAAATCAGAAAAGATACAAGATATCTGGGTCTGTCTGTTGACTAACCATGCTCTTAAATTTTTTGCGCAATCCGAAAGTAATTTGTGTAGTGTTGCATTAAGTCCAGTTAAAGGTTTACATAACAAATATTAGATAATATTAGAATATCTGGCTATTCAAATAGTTTGTCCTCCTTTAAAAAATGCAATGTATAATTAAGAACTATGGGTTGGTAGTTAGTCATCTATAATAATCAAGCTTGTAGGTATACTAGTCATGTTTTCATGACTAGGTATCTTTTAGATAGGTAGTCATCAAACACTTCAGAGACCTATAGAGTATGATATTTAAGATATTTTAATAACCCACAGCTTTCATGACAGTGAAACACATTTGCTCTGGCAGCACCAATTTATTACAAAAAAGGATGATGGGCATTGAAGAACCTCCATATAACTTTCTTTTATTGAGCCACAGTTAGCTACTGGGTAAAAAACTGTCATTGCTTTGGCTGTTGACAGTATGTTATTAAAATTGGACAAGCAGGACACAAAAGAAAGTGACTGCCAAACTTTACCAAAATGAGCCAGATATTTTAGGCTGTAGGCCAAAGATGGAAATGCCTACATTGCAGTGCAACCTTGTGTGACTCTCCAGGAAGCCAGCTGCTTCCATCATTTCTATAGTTTTGGAAGTTGTTTTCTCTGCCCTTCCTGATTACTCAGGTAATATTATATCCTTATCCTTATTCAACTCCACTGATGGAGTTGAAGATGAGATTGTTATACTTATAGTCTTCTTTGATACCAAATTCAGAAAAGAAACTCACAAAAGAGGTGTAAGGTTGAGAGACATAAAAGCTTAAGCTATTTATCTAAGACAATGTTTTGAGGTTTAAGAAGATAGTTTTGGGATATTAATACCAATATGATAGAAAATGGTTTAGGCATAAAACTTTAAATTTATCAAGATAAGATAGATAATAGGGTATTTTATCCAAATATACTAAATTTGGACAAATGGACTGAACATTATGAATGTAAAACTTACCCAATAGTTGTTTATTGTATATAGTTTTACTATTTTCGAGTTAAAACCTTTTCTTTTTATAGACAAAAGGGGGAAATGTTGTGGGATAGTTGTAAACTGTCTGAAGATATATTGCACTGACTAGTTTAACAAAGAGCTGAAAGGCTAAGCAAGAAGTTTAGATTGGAATTCCAAACAGAGAGATGTAGATGAGACACATAGGGAGTTGGACATACAGAAAGAAAAGTAAAAAGTCACATGTCAAAACATAGATTAATAAAAATGGGTTAATTTAAATTCTAATCTATAATCCAAGCTTTCATAATAAAAAAAAGTCTTGTCATTGTTTCTGCGACCATGAACAAAATGGCTTGTCACTGTTTCTGTGACCATGAGCACATACGATAGTTTTAGTAGCTTATATTCTTCTCATGAATAAAATGAAGATACTGGACTATTCTAAGTGATACAATCATGATTAATTGAGAGTGACATTTTCATTAAGCTTGAAGAACTGCCACAGTTTGAACTTTGGGTTACTTCACATTATAATATACACAGAAACGACCCCTTATTTTATTCTGTGGTTGGAGCTAAGGACCCTGGTTGCTTTCAGTCTCCACTTTCAGTTACTCAGCTTGGTAATTGGTATCAAACCCTTATTGGTTTACATCATATTACTTGGTCCTGTTCCCTATTCCTGCTTTATTCTAGATTTCAGTATGCAGAAGAGCCATGTTCCTTTATTCTCAGTATTGGTACTAAATCATGAGTTATCACTAGAGCTGCTGTTATTAAAACTGCAAATGATATGAATACATATTAAAAAGGTCATGTGTGCAGCATGAATTGCCATGGCACTGCATAATTAAAATTCAGTGCCTTCCACAAAATTATACCCAGCTGCGTAGTGTGTGGTAAGGTTGGGTAAAGAGTTTAAACAATGATCTTTACTTTTAAAGATATGTATGTATACAAACACAGAAAGCTATTTTGGCCACTACACATCTGGAAGGATTCTGAGGAGTCACAGATTGCAATGGGCAATAACCATTTTCTCAAAATATTAAGCATCATCTCTAAGAATCTCTTCCAAATTTGACACCAAAAGCACTTAGATAATCATATAAGTAAATGTCCAAGATTAAAAGAAACCTTGCAGTATTATAATTGATTATATGAAAAACAAAATATACTATATATATTTTTTTACATTTTTTTTATTATTTTTTTATGTATTTTTTATTGATAAAAGGAGAATAAAGAAAAGAAAGAAAAAAAAACAAATTTCCACCTCCTCCCAGCCTCCCATTTCCCTCCCCCTCCTCCCATTCTTCTCCCCCTCCTCCCACCCCTCTCCCCTTCCCCCCACTTTTCTCCCCCTCCCTCTCCAGTCCAAAGAGCAGTCAGGGTTCCCTGCCCTGTGGTAAGTCCTAGGTCCTCCCCCCTCCGTCCATATCTAGGAAGGTGAACATCCAAACTGGCTAGGCTCCCACCAAGCCAGCACATTGTGTTGGATCAAAACCGCGTGCCATTGTCCTTGGCGTCTCATCAGCCCTCATTGTTCGTCATGTTCAGAGAGTCCAATTTTATCCCATGCTTTTTTTTGGTAACAGTCCAGCTGGCCTTGGTGAGCTCCCAGTAGATCAGCTCCACTGTCTCAGTGGGTGGGTGCACCCCTCGTGGTCCCGACTTCTTTGCTCATGTTCTCCCTCCTTCTGCTCCTCCTTGGGACCTTGGGAGCTCTATCCAGTGTTCCAGTGTGGGTCTCTGTCTCTATCTCCATCCATCGCCAGATGAAAGTTCTAGGATGATATGCATGATATTCGTCAGTATTGCTCTAGGATAGGGTCATTTCAGGTTCCCTATCCTCAGCTGCCCAAGGAACTAACTGGGGGCCTCAGCTTGGGCACCTGGGATCCCCTCTAGGGTCAAGTCTCCTGCCCATCCTAAAGTGGGTCCTTTAACTAAGAAATGGGGTTCCGTGCTCCCCTATCTAACCTTCCTTTATCCCGATCCTCCTGTTTCCCCAAGTCCCCCCTCCTTTCCTTCTACCTTTTCTCTCCCCATCTCCCCTTAACCCCATCCCACCCCACCCCCAACATCCCACTTTTCTCCCCGGCAATTTTGTATACTTCCCTTATCCAAGAGGATAACTATATGTTTTTCCTTGGGTTCACCTTCTTACTTAGCTTCTTTAGATTCGCCTATTGTAGACTCCGTGGTCCCTATTTATGGCTAGAAACCAATTATGAGTGAGTACATCCCATGTTCATCTTTTTGGGTCTGGGATACCTCACTCAGGATAGTGCTTTCTATTTCCATCCATTTGCATGCAAAATTCGAGAAGTCATTGTTTTTTTACCGCAGCGTAGTACTCTAATGTGTATATATTCCATACTTTCTTCATCCATTCTTCCATTGAAGGGCATCTAGGTTGTTTCCAGGTTCTGGCTATTACAAATAATACTGCTATGAACATAGTTGAACAAATGCTTTTGACATGTGATAGAGCATCTCTTGGGTAAATTCCCAAGAGTGGTATTGCTGGGTCCAGGGGTAGGTTGATCCCGAATTTCCTGAGAAACCGAAACACTGACTTCCACAGTGGTTGCACAAGATTGCATTCCCACCAGCAATGGATGAGTGTACCCCGTCCTCCACAGCCTTTCCAGCAAAGGCTACCCTTGGTGTTTTTGACTTTAGCCATTCTGACAGGTGTAAGATGATATCTCACAGTTGTTTTGATTTGCATTTCCCTGATCGCTAAGGAGGTTGAACATGACCTTAAGTGTCTTTTGGCCATTTGAACTTCTTCTGTTGAGAATTCTCTGTTCAGTTCAGTGCCCCATTTTTTAATTGGGTTAATTAGCCTTTTAAAGTCTAGTTTCTTGAGTTCTCTATATATTTTGGAGATCAGACCTTTGTCTGTTGTGGGGTTGGTGAAGATCTTCTCCCAGTCAGTAGGTTGCCTTTGTGTCTTAGTGACAGTGTCCTTTGCTTTACAGAAGCTTCTCAGTTTTAGTAGGTCCCATTTATTCAATGTTGCCCTTAATGTCTGTGCTTCTGGGGTTATACCTAAGAAGCGATCACCTGTGCCCATCTGTTGTAGGGTATTTCCCACTTTCTCTTCTATCAGGTTCAGTGTTATCGGGCTGATATTGAGGTCTTTAATCCATTTGGACTTGAGTTTTGTGCACGGTGATAGATATGGGTCTATTTTCATTCTTCTACAGGTTGACATCCAGTTGTGCCAGCACCATTTGTTGAAGATGCTTTCTTTCTTCCATTGTATACTTTTAGCTCCTTTATCGAAAATGAGGTGTTCATAGGTTTGTGGGATTAAATCCGGGTCTTCTATACGATTCCATTGGTCGACTTCTCTGTTTTTATGCCAGTACCACCCTGTTTTCATTACTGTAGCTCTGTAATAGAGTTTGAAGTCAGGGATGGTAATGCCTCCAGACAATCCTTTATTGTATAGGATTGTTTTGGCTATCCTGGGTTTTTTGTTTTTCCATATAAAGTTGATTATTGTCCTCTCCAGATCTGTGAAGAATTTTGATGGGATCTTGATGGGGATTGCATTGAATCTATAAATTGCCTTTGGTAGAATTGCCATTTTTACTATGTTGATCCTCCCAATTCATTTATGTTAAAAGTCTTGGAGAGATTAGGGATACAAGGGTCATACCTAAATATAATAAAAGCTATATACAGCAAACCGACAGCTAACATCAAATTAAACGGAGAGAAACTCAAAGCCATCCCACTTAACTCAGGAACACGACAAGGCTGTCCACTTTCACCATACCTCTTCAATATAGTGCTGGAAGTTCTAGCAATAGCAATAAGACAACATAATGGGATCAAGGGGATTCGAATTGGAAAGGAAGAAGTTAAACTTTCGTTATTCGCAGATGATATGATAGTGTACATAAGCGACCCCCAAAACTCCACCAAAGAACTTTTACAGCTGATAAACAGCTTTAGTAATGTGGCAGGATACAAGATCAACTCCAAAAAATCAGTCGCCCTCTTATACACAAAGGATATGGAAGCAGAGAGGGAAATCAGAGAAGCTTCTCCATTCACGATAGCCACAAACAGCATAAAATATCTTGGGGTAAATCTAACCAAGGAAGTGAAAGATCTATTTAATAAGAACTTTAAGGCATTGAAGAAAGAAATTGAGGAGGATACCAAAAAATGGATGGATACTATATTTTATATATGTCAACTTTCCTTTAAAAAAGAACAAAAATATCTGATTAAATTTAATTTTTCTTCAAATTCTAGGAATAACAAGTTTTTCTTTTTACCAAAAATATTAGCATCCAGTGTTTAATTCTAATGGACCATACATCTGGACATACATACAATGGACATTTCTACTATATGCAAATTGATAGACATTTTTGCATCGACCTTTTAAAATTCATAGGCCACAAAGATATATCATGTGGAAAATATGCATTAGATTTAAAATATACTGAGATTTAAAAAATTAAGTAATTGGAACAGATTCTGTCTTGCATATTCTTAGGTATGATATTAGAGACACAAAATTCTCTTAAATAATCCTCCACATCCTAATGTATTAAAACACATGAACTATATTCAGTTTAATGGAATTGAACTAGCTTAACACATAACTTTACAAGGTGTGCCTTGATAATATTTAATTATTTCTATTAATTTTCATCCAGAGCAAAATAAAACTGGTATTTAAGCATTAATTTTTAAATTTGTCCTTAACACAGTGAAAACTCAAGTATTTTCAATAAGTTTACTAACATGTATGTTGTTTGTTATCCTATATTTTGCTTTTGGGTTAAAATGTGTAATCCAACACCATCAGCCTCTCCAACGTGGAAGAGATGTGTGATTCAATTGGCACTTGATATGATCTGCAGATTATCCAATGTCACAGATTTTTTCCCTCTTACGTTTGACTGCTGCAAAATGCAATCAACATATTTTTTTTCTGAAAAAATCTCGAGATAACAGTCACAGATTTATAGAGGCATGGATTCTCCAGGAATTTTCTTCCATTTAGTTCCATTTAGTTGGAGTAGCATAAAATATGGACAAGTTCTAAAGTAAAATTCAGAGTTAATCCATTTTTATATCCCTTCCCCATGCATATCAAAAGACAGGGAAATTATGAGTATAGATAATCAAAATTTATCTCCATCATGTGGAACTTTGGGAAATGTTCAGGAGACTGCTGCATCTGCCTGAGGAGCAATAGATACCAGGAGTGGAACTTTTACTAGGCAGTGTGATGGGGAGAGTGGGTGCTTTGCTCTGTAAAATGGAATGATGTTTACTTCTGGCACATTTCCATCAATATAATCATTGTATATATAATTCTTTGAGAAATGGTGAAAAATACGATTTGTGGGGAGCCGAGGAGTCCCTGAGTGAATGATACAAAGTGGGTGGAGTCCTGAATAAATTTGTACTCTTTAATGTGGATGTGATCTTGTCAAGGCCTCTGTGTTGCAGACCCATGGGAGAGGCAGAGCCTTCTCCAGGAGATTCTCAGTGGGATGGAAAGGTCTTCTTGTTCTGGTCGGAATCTGAATGCTGACTGTGTTTACTAATGATTGCCAGTACATGCAAAATTCTGCAAGAAATGTGGCAAACACCAACCCCACAAAGTGACCCAGTACAAGAAGGGCAAAGATTCTTTGTATGCCCAGGGAAAACTGCGTTATGACAGGAAACAGAGTGGCTATGGTGGGCAGACTAAGCCTATTTTCCGCAAAAAGGCAAAAACTACAAAGAAGATTGTGCTGAGACTAGAATGTGTGGAGCCCAACTGCAGATCTAAGAGGATGCTGGCTATAAAGAGATGCAAGCATTTTGAACTGGGTGGTGATAAGAAGAGAAAGGGCCAAGTGATCCAGTTCTAAGCTGACCTTGTTTTGAAGACAATAAAGTCATGAGCTTTCACTCAAAAAAGAAAAAACAAAACAAAACAAAAACAAAAACAAAAAAAACCTGGCAACTGCAACTTCCTTCTGCTCTATGACTATACCCGGAGCTTGCTTCTCTACAGGGACCTTATACCAGGCTAACTAACCCCTCCTCCTGTTCTATACATAGTAAACTCACCGAGATTTTAGGTTGTGGCTTAGTTGGTGCCATTCTATCAGAGAAAGCACAATTCACTTGATTCCAGCTTTCCTGGGAAGGGTGTTTCTGTTCTTTCATTACCCCAACACCCTGGTCAAGCCAGGTAATATGCACATAGGACATGATGGAGATTATTCTTAATAACTCAAGGATAAAAGAGAAAATCAAAACAAATTGCATATTATTTGACTTTAACAAATGTCCAGCTATTTTGCATTGGCACATATGAGCACTTTGCTCTGTGTACGTAAGGATTCTGGGAGAATATGCAGCTATTGGAGGTAACAGGAACTTCCAGAGACAAGAAACTAAAGATTTCAAAATTGGGAGTTTTTCTTATTCAAAACCTTATACACTCTAACCTTCCTTGTATTCCAGATTGGAAAAGTATGCTCTTTCTCAAGATCATAAAAGTGTTTTGAACATGGGGAGTACCAGGTAAAACTGATGGAAAGTGAAGTTTGTCCTGTAATGCGGTTTGTGTTTCTTTGTACAGAGGCAGGAAAATGAACCTTGAAGAACATATTTGCTTATAGCATACCAATCTCTTTGCTTGTATTTTACTATTAGTATTACTATTATTAAGCAACAACATATGAAATATTTAATATGTTAAAATATAGTTATTGTACCTTTTATTGACTTTATGTGTTATACAAATGAAGCTTTGCATATATTTTGTAAAGGCAAAGGTACTTGGTGGAGAGATAATTGTACAATATATTTAGTTTATTACTGTCTTGGCTAATTCTGTATGCTTTTAGCACTTAACCATTGGAACTCTGGGCTTTCATTTTTGCTTTTTACATACTACAAATCTGAGTTGTGAGACTGTTTTTTAACAAAACACACCCAGAAAAAAAAGACATGTATTTGGGGTGTTTCTCAAGCCATATTTAACTGAAGTAACAAATTGTCTTAGTCAGGGCTCACCATTATCAGAACACAACAACTTAAAAAACAAAGTAAATGAAAGATAACATAAAGAACAAACTAATTGTTGATAATTTATGTTTCTTTTCACTTAAATTTCTATCCTTAGAGTTTATTCATATTGATGGGTATCTTATAATTATGAATCCAAGATGAATTTTTAAATTTAGACAAAATTGTCATCAGCAGATAGTGTATATGGTGGAAACTTATCATTGACAAATACAATAGAGATTAGTAAAATAAAAAATTAATTTTATGTATTACCCATCAACAATATCAGTTCTAAATACAGTGTTGAAAAGATAAGTTGCAATGTTGGAATAATTTTATTATAACTGTATAACTAAAAATTTTTAGAAGCTGAAGGCATGCTTAAAATTTCAACTTATTCTCAATGAAAAAGCATATTTCTGGTTTCTGTTTCATATCGAATTAAAGGCACCTAAGAAAATAAAGCCATAAAAATTTCTCTCTTTTGAAATCAAATAAACCATGGTGCAGAGTATATTGCTTAAATCACAGAATATACAACTATCCCAAGCGATTTGTAAAACTGTATCCTCACTATAAACTGCTTGATTCTTTAGGACATTGGGCATTGGCATTGTAACTTTCCAATGTGCCAGTACTCATCTCGCCCTCCCCCCAAAAAAATTGAAAGGTCTGAAGGAAGTGTGACATATGCTCAGCAATATTAATAATCAGATACTTTTACTGAAGTTACAATTAGAGAGAAAACAAATTCACACTGAGCAATAGAACTCAGTTACCACTAGATGTGATGGAGAAACACCTTTGGCTTCCTTTCACACACACTTCCTGGAGAGGTAATAATTGGTCTCATAATTAAAGTGCCAAGATAAACATACAGCAGTTAACAGATATGTAAAATCATAAACTCCTTTGTGAAACGCAGATGCTTTTAGAGTTTGGTGATAACTGGATGGCAAGTTTTCTCTCTTTATGGAGGACAATGAAGGCTGATGAGAAGCCAAGGACAATGGCATTATGTTTTGATCCTAATGCATGAACTGGCTTTGTGCAAGCCTAGCCTGTTTGGATGCTCACCTTCCTGAACCTGGATAGAAGTGGGAGGACCTTGGACTTCCCGCAGGGCAGGGAATCTGGACTGCTCTTCAGTCTTGAGAGGGAGGGGGAATGGAGTGGGGGGAGGGGGAGAGGAGTGGGGAGAGGGGGCGATGTGTGGGAGGAGGGGGAGGGAAATGGGAAACGAGGAGGAGGCGGAAATTTTTTTCAACAACTAAAAAAAATAAACAAATAAAAGAAAAAAAATACTTTAGAGAAATTGGGAGGCAGCACTAGTCACTGTTTAACTGTGGCACCCTGAGAATCACATCAGGTCAAGGGCTTAAATCACAGGTGACACACGAAGCAACTACTTTCTGTTTGGGTATTTACAGAGAATCTCTGTAGCCCATGCTGTAAGACAATCTGAAAATTGGAAAATGGACACTCATGGTGAAAGAGTTTCCTATCTCATAATACATTAAAGTCCACAAACTGAAACCAATCAACTAAATACAGCCACACTGTGGAGATCTGTGGATATCGTGGGTCTGAAACAGCGATGAACACAGCATCTTCAGTGTAAACTCATGCTTTATGAGGAACTGACTTAATGTGATTGTGTTTTCACTATTTGGAAAGATATTTCCCCTCTTCCCCAACAGTTTTGCAGTCCCCCTGTTATACTGCAGTCTATACATGCTAAAGAAAACTGGGTGCTGTGTTTGTGTGAAGGTATGGCAGGGTGTGTTCTGTCATGAGTTCATTTGTGTAGTCATAAATTATTATCTATCTCTTAAATCTTTGTGTGGTTTAGTTGAAGGAATAGCAGATGGTTCAAATTTTCCATTTGCTGTTGTTGAAGTTTAATATAGCTTTGTAAAAAACCATGAAGACTATACTTGTTTATTTGGAAAAATAGTATATGAGAGTTTAAACAACAAAACATTGTTGTTGTTGTTTTTTTACTTACTTTTTATGTAACAGAAATAAAAGGGAGAAAAATCACCTACAACTGTCAGAACAGTCCTCCTTCATGAACTTCTGCCTGAGGAAATCCAATGTGTCAATGTGTGTGCTCTGAGAGATGCAGCTGAACCATGAAGACATTGTATGGCAGACAGATAATGACACCGCTAGAGTTAACCTGCCTAATCTAGGAACGGAACGAAGCCAGAATTAGGACACTGCCATTGAAGCTCCAAGGAATGCTGCAAGATGAAAATATTGTGGAGAGAGTCAGAGGCTTTCCCACCATAAGTGAAGATGATTTCCAAAGATACTGCACAGAGAGGGCAGAATAAATCTCAAAAGTAATACCTTTGTGACTCGCTCGGGAAGTGGCCTATGCTCATAGGTATTTAGGCCTGTATGAATGTGTGCTTTGTTTATGTGTCAGGTTACGGCAGGTGTGTTTTCTGTGGATTATTTATTCTAACAGGAAAATGTAGGCATAATATGTCAGCATAGGTTTCTCTATCCCTTTCTATGTAGACTTAAATTCAAACATGTAGGTTAGATGACTTCCTTGTGACTGACAATTTTCTTTCTGGAAACTCATTTCTTTCAATGTGGCCTTGTCTATTTCTTTCCTATACTCAATAAGAATATTGACTGACATTTACATTTTAGAGCCAATATGATTTATAGGATCTCTATAAATACCTGGGATTTTTTTCTTCATTTTAATCCATTTATGTTTAATAGGAGCTTTAAATAATAGTTTACAAAGATGATAGTGTCTTAGGGTGAACATAAAATTATCTCATTCAAAGTGTAAGTGATTAGGGACTGGCAAAATAGCTGAGCAGGTAAAGGTGTATGCCATCAACCCTGATGACTTGAGTCTGACACGTTGGAGTCACAGGTTGGAAAGAAAGACTCCTACAAGTTGTCCTCTGATCCATATACATAGTCACATGCCCCCAAACAAAGATAGACAAATAACTTAATATAGTAATATATATTTAATAACAAAAATGTGTTTGATTAAAATATAAATGAATATGCTTCTTGCAAAATAAGAAAGAAGAAATAATTAGAATCCAGCTTGGTTGTGATGCTTGGAAGGCAGAAACGGGGCAAGGATAAAAAAGAGACGCAGCAGGACAGGCGTTGAGGAAAGATGTGATTTGGGCCAGTTAACTGGGAACAGTAAGGGAAACAGCTGAGATAAGGAAATGTGACTTTCAGGAGTGTGTGTAATGCTTCACATCTACACAATGCATCATTAACGACTGCATTTCTTCCTGTTATCTCTGTTAAATGTTGTCTAAAATCTAAAACACCACTCTAGTGATTTAAGAGTAGGATGTATGAGGGAACTGATTTTAAGTTGGGAATAGGGGTTTGTAGAGAATGAAATGGTAAGATAAAAGCTAAGAAGGTTGCAGGGACACAGGATATGTGCTTCACGGTGATGTTTAGAATACTCTGCCCTAAATCAACCACCTAAATTGACTGTAGTATAACAGAGGTACTCTAAAATGGAAAGTGGATTATTTCAGTGCATTCCTAACACTTCTAAATAACATTCATTTTCCTTGTAGTCCATTTATCAGAGCAAAATGACATAAGACAAAATCATTGATTTAATCTGTTTACTTCATTTAGTTTACTTCATTCAGATGACAGGGAGTAAAATCCTTTCATTACATCTGCCTGCCATTAATCACTTAAGATGCATGCTACGTTTTTATATATCCATCTGATGTTTGTAAGGAGGGGTGACACTCAAACTTTATTAATTTATGTTACATTAGAAAATGCAATCCTGGGACTGGAGAGTTTCATCAGTAGTTAAAACCAGGTGCTGCACAAATCACTAGGTCAGGTTTTCAGATTCCAGTACCTAGTAATGTCGTCCAAATACCTGTAACTCTAGCACCAAAGGATCTTCTTCTTTTTTTAACTATCTTTGAGCAGGTACATGAGTGTACATCTTCACACACACACACACACAAACACACACACATAAACACACACAAACACACATACATACACACAAACACACACACATACACACACAGACACACACACACACACATATATATATATATTTACACACACATGCACACACATTTAAAGTTCAAAACCAAGCCTTCATGTGTTTGGGTTTGAAAATTTTTAATACTGCCTTGCAATCTTAAAAATGCTCCTCAATTTTGGATTTATGGAAATTTTGGATTATAGTCACTTTTAAAACTAGGATATAGTATTCTTGTGGGTTCTGCCCTGTACCTTACTGATATTACTGCCTTCTGCCCACTAGAAACCAGAAGCACTTTCAAGTCAGAGCAATAATAATGTCTTTGCACATTGCCAAAAGTCCCCAGAATAAAGGGCAATAACCTCTGGTTAAGAACAATTGAATTGTGCTAAAGAAATTAAGCCTAAATATTTACATTTTTCAAATAGTATTTTACCAGATATAAAATGCATAATAGAAATAACACATTTAAAATAGATAACGGTGTCAGATTTTCAAGTGTGCAATTCTGTTTAAGATGTTTCCATCTACCTTAGAATCACATGTAGATGAATTTTTATGTACTAACCCATGAGAGTAAGTTTAAAGTTGAGTAACAGCTATGTTGGACTTCTGAATTAGAAATAACCATCTGTTCTTCACACTCTCAATAGACTGCCTTATGTAGTCAAAAGACACAGATATTTTAAATAGCATATAGAGGAGAGAACGGAAAGAGCAGAGGTTGGACTGGGGCTAGAGATAATTGACTGGGTAGAATACTTGCCATAAAAGCATGGTGACTTGCGTTCAGATCCCTAACACTTAATCAATGGATAAAGTTCATTCACCTGTCAAACCAGTGCTGGAAATCAGAGGGAGTTGAATTTTGGGAAGCAAAATGGCCAGCCATTATAAACAAAGATCAAGGTGTACGTCAGTGAATGACTCTGTTTTTAAAAAAGTAAGGTGAAGAAGTGACCAATAAAGACATCCCTTAGTCAATCTCTGGCTCACACAAGCAAGCTCACCTATATAAACATCACAAACAGAGAGAGAGAGAGAGAGAGAGAGAGAGAGAGAGAGAGAGAGAGAGAGAGGAGATAAAGGTAGGATTAAGTATAAGATTAAAAAATCTTTTTAGTTTCTAAAGACAGAAAAGAATCTCAAAGCAGAGAACACAGTTATACTCAAAGGACTATCCTGGAAATTTCTAGAATCCAGGTGCAGAATTCTAACGAGTGGCTGTAAGGTGAAAGTGAGAAGGGAGATTGGGACTTGGCTAACCCAGAGAAATCAGCAGTTAGATTATTGGCCTTATGTTCAACAGAGGCAAAAAAAAAAAAAAAAAAAGGCCACAGTGAACCTCTGCCTGTGGCTTCAATCTAAAAATAGAAAAAAGGATTTTTTTTATTGCAACTCAGACATTCTTTGGTAAATTCTTTACTTTTTTTCCTGAAGTTTTTATCCTTTATAAAAGTGTCTTCTCTCTTCGGGGCTGTGGATGGATTGCCGATGTGCAACAGACACTTAGATCCTTAGCCCTGGTGTCACTGATGAAGATTGAAGTGCCTTGAACCTCTGTGCTGATCTCTGGCCACAAGCTCACCCATTTTCTTATGTATGCTAGCTTGTGAAAATTCCTTTAAATGAACACATGCAAAAAGTGTCTCTTGGGTCAAAGCATTAATGCTTCCCTTGCTGAAGATCTACATTGGTGCCTGAGGGATTCTACAACAAAAGTCACATACTGGATAACTTAAAAAAAAATATGTCCTGACAATTTTAGAGGCTGGATGTTCAAGATCAGATGTCAGTAAGAGTGATTTATCCCTTCTCTAAAATTGACCAAATACTCAGCAACAGTAAACCCCAACAGATACAAAAAGTTGCAGTAACCCCCTGTGTCTTATCAGCTCACCATTGATTGATTGAGGGAGACATTATGGGGCTAGCAAGAAACCTGGCACTAAAGAAATTACCAAATAAGGATGATCCAAGCTAAGACCCTAAGAAATAGAGAAGAGGGTGCCTAAACTTGGCCTTGCTCTGTAGTTAGACTGATGGATATCTTAAATATCACCATAGAACTTTCATCCAGCAACTGATGAAAACAGAGTCAGAGACCTGCATTGGAACACTGGACTGAGCTCCCAAAGTCAAGTTGAAGAGTAGAAGGAATGAGAATATGAGCAAAGAGGTCAAGACCATGATGTGGACACCCAAGGAAACAGCTTACCTGAGCTAATGGAAGTTTACCACATCCAGCCATACAGGGAAGGAAACAGCATAGGACCAAAGTAGTCCCTCTGAATGTGGTTGACAGTTGTATGGCTGGGGCAGACTGAGGGGCCACTGAGAGTGGCACCAGGATTTATTCCTATTGCAGGAACTCAGTTTATTACTGTGAGCATCAGCTTATATATGTCAAGGGACTTCCTATGATGTGGGGGTACCTCTAGCCAATGAGTGGCAGCCAAACCCTCCCTCTGGCTAGAGGCGCGCGTCTACCTAGTTTTTGCTGTCTCATCAAACTCAAGCCAGGCTTTTCTCTATCCTATAGGCCTCGAAGTATAGGCCCTGAACTCGAGCCAGGCATTTTTCTGTCCTATAGGTCTTGACGTACAAGCCCTGAGATAATTTTGACCCAACACACAAGGCTTATTCTTTTTATATTTCTTCCTTCTTTTAAAAAAGACTTCATTATTTTTAAACTATGCTTTTCTATGACTATCTATATCTCTTTTCTGATCTTTCTTCAGCATTGAAGCACTTTCTTATACTGTATCTTTTAAGAGCTTTTCTGTCTCTGGACCCGGCTTTGCTAAGTGCCTGCAGCATTCTCTGACTGCATGAGACAAACCTTAAACTGCCATGTCAGCCACTGTGTAGCTCAGTTTAGGGAATGGTGCTGGTTCACGGTGCCAGTGCTGTCTTAAGCCCACAGGTAGTGGCTATTAGCCACGTCTCTGTACAGCACTGAGAACTGGCCCACCTGAGAGACTGCAGAAGTAGAAAGTCACATCTGGCTACTCATCCTGAACTATTCTTAGCTTCCTCAAGCCCTATATTCGGATATTCAATCCCCTCATTTGGCATATATGTAGTTGGATTTTTCTTTGGGCCACCATCTCACTATTAATTATGGAAGCTTGAACTTAGCTTGGGCTTCTTTCTAACTAATTTTTATAACATAAATTAACCCATGCCTTTTAATCTATATTCTTCTATGTGGCTCAGTTACCTTTACTTTGTACTGACAATTCTGTTTTTTCTGTGTTTGATAAGTAACTCTGTCTTTCTTCTTGCCAGAGTCTTATCGGCCCTCAAAATTCCCACCTGGTCTTGTCCTGCCTAGCTATTGGCCATTCAGCTATTCATTAAAACCATCAGAAGGCACCTTGACAAAGAAACGTCTACACAGTGTAAACACATATTCCACAACAGTATTCCCAGGAAATTTTTACACTAAATTGATCACTGAACTAAGAAAAACTGTTTAAAAATGCAAGACATAAACATGGAAAACAAAGGGAAAAACATGAGACATTGAAAGAACTCCCAGCTCAAATATATACATAGGAATTCCAAAGCAGAGAAGGAAGAACACAAAAATGAAGCAATGTCTACATGGATAATAACTGACAACTACCCAGAGCCTAGAAAAAAACATAAAACACCCAATTTTGGAATTACAATGTAGAAATGAAATACCTTAGATGTGAACACATATTAAAAATAAATGAAAAGCAAAATTAAAAAAAAAACCTTACATGTAGCTATAAAGATAAGACAAATCATGTTCATCAAATATCACAAAGAGCTTAATTTGTAACAAACACCTTTATACGCAAGAGAAAGTACTGCACAGGTAGGAGTGTTGTGGAGATATGAGAGTACACACACACACACACACACACACACACACACACACAACCTTCAATTATAGAACAAAAGGGGAAGTGAAATTTTGAAGCATTTTATGATAAAAAAGGTGGCTGTATACAATATTTGTATCTGGAATTTGGTTTAGAATAGTCCTTACACACACACACACACACACACACACACACACACACACACACACACAGAAATCAGACAACAAGCAAACACAAAACAATTTAAAAAACTGAGTGTAGGCCAGGCGATGGTGGCGCACGCCTTTAATCCCAGCACTCGGGAGGCAGAGGCAGAGGCAGGCGGATCTCTATGAGTTCAAGGCCAGCCTGGTCTACAAGAGCTAGTGCCAGGACAGGCTCCAAAGCTACAAAGAAACCCTGTCTCGAAAAAAAAATAATAAATAAATAAATAAATAAATACTGAGTGTAACTGAGCTGATTTATTTTCCTGCTAATACAAAGAAGTAGCTAATAATCAATTTGAAATTCCTCTTCAAAAGTATTTTTGCTACTCCCCATATGACGATCACTTTCTCACTTTCTCTTTCTGTATCTCAAAATATATGGTGGCTTTGGCCTATTCCAATACAAGCTACCATTTTACTTCTAAAATCATGCCAAGACTCATTGTTTTCCTTACCTTTTAACTAATTTGAAGGATCTTGGTCCTTACAACGACAAAAGGGCTCAGAACCATTACCACTCTCTCAATGAACTGTTACTTCAGTAAATTAATCTCAATGGAACCCTACTGATGACCTCAGAAATCATATTTGATGGTGAAGAAGTGCTTTCTGAGAACATGTTAGGATGGCAGTGTGAGATATCCATGACTACATTGGCTGTAATGAGCAAAGTAATGGCTGTCCCTTTTGTCCCTGTAACACACTGTTGGTGCTAATAATGACACCACTCATGTCTACTACAGATGCCATATTAGCTTATATTATCATATCAGAATAACTGGAACTTGGTAGAATATAAAGACTTTTTATTTTGTCAGTGGTTGGGATGGTTCTGATATCTGGTAGTGACTTGCTAGCTAATGGGGTCCCTAAAAGTCCAATATCTAAGGATTTCTCTCAGGGTTTGATTAAAAACACCACAATAAGCTAAAGTAGGCTGGAAATGTGAGGGTTAAGAAATCTACTTAAAACTGTTTCTTTCTATCCATGTCTCTTTATTTTCCTTCTCCCTCTTGTTCTCTATTCCCTATCATTACTCTTGTAGCAAACATTCCCAGTCATACATATCCTTATAACCAGCAATTCCCCAGCCCTAGAAGTTCCAGAGCTGGGATTCTTTTTGCTACATAAAAATAAGATAAGGGTTTTTACACACACACACACACACACACACACACACACACACACACACACACACAGATCTGTGGCTGTCAGCTCAAAGGTGGAAGTAATAGTGCATGTCCAGTGAAATCTTTTTTTTTCCTTTTATCGAATCTTCTTTTTTTATTGAGAAAAGGAAAAAAAAAGTTTCCCCTCCTCCCAGCCTCCCTTTTCCCTCCCCCTCCTCCCACCCTTCTTCCCCTCCCCCCACTCCTCTCCCCCTCCCTCTCCAGTCCAACCAGCAGTCAGGGTTCCCTGCCCTGTGGAAAGTCCAAGGTCCTCCCCCCTCCGTCCATGTCTAGGAAGGTGAACATCCAAACTGGCTAGGCTCCCACAAAACCCGAACATGAAGTAGGATCAAAATCCAGTGCCATTGTCCTTGGCTTCTCATCAGCCCTCATTGTTCGCCATGTTCAGAGAGTCCGGTTTTATCCCATGCTTTTTCAGTCACAGTCCAGCTGGCCTTGGTGAGCTCCCAATAGATCAGCCCCACTGTCTCAGTGGTTGGGTGCACCCCTCGTGGTCCTGACTTCCTTGCTCATCTTCTCCCTCCTTCTGCTCCTCATTGGGACCTTGGGAGCTCAGTCCAGTGCTCCAGTGTGGGTCTCTGTCTCTATCTCCATCCATCCCCAGATGAAGGTTCTATGGTGATATGCAAGATATTCATCAGTATTGCTATAGGATAGGGTCTTTTCAGGTTCCCTATCCCCATCTGCCCAAGGAACTAACTGGGGACATCGCCTTGGTCTCCTGGGAGCCACTCTAGGTTCAAGTCTCTTGCCAGCCCTAAGGTGGTCCCTTAACTAAGTGAAATCTTAATGGAGAAAGTTAGTTAAGAAAGGAATTGAATCATCAGGGAATTCTAGAGAGAAAGGTTAGTGCACTACATTATATTTTTAGATGGTTAGATAAAAAGTTTGTTTTCAGTAAAATCATGAATAGGGTATGGATTGTACTTTAAATCAGTATGCCATACTTACTTTCGCCCAGCATGCATAGAGAATATTGGGTAACCAGGAAACCTATGTAAACAGTCAAGGGGAAGTAATTGCTTCTGATCTGATTAGCACATTCACCAGATGCTGCGGTTTATACAGGCCTATGTCTTGAGTTTACACTTACTGCTCTAAGGAGTAGAAACAAAATGGAGACCCAGGCCTCTGTATTATAAGTTTTGAGTATGCTGTTATCAGCTGTTCTGATGTGGTCATTTGTGGTTCTGTGCCTCCAGCAGGAAATGAGTCCTTCTCTGGATTCCAATTAATTATTTATTCTACTGTCCTTTAGAGTAAAACACAAGCAGTACATTTCCTGAACTAAAATCATCAGTAAACTGAGGTGAAAGTGAGCATAAGGAGTTAAGAACCTTTTAATGAAGGTTAGTTTTGGGTCCTTGTGTTCCTTATCTGTAAGCGAGGTAAAACCAGAGCAGCAGCTTGGGCAAGTAGTATTTCAATGTCCTTGGATATCTGTGAATATCTTAAATGGACTGTTCTATATTAGACACTAAACACTGACCAAATGCTTGCTGATAAAGATAATTGAGATAAGGCAGATCTCTGTGTTTACCTAGGAGAAAGGAATAAGGGTTTGGCAGTGGGAAACTGTTTTCATGCATAGATAGGGGAATGTGATCAGTAAGCCCCCAAAGCACAGGAGACAATTATGAATACTTTCCAAATATGTAACAAAAAGGGAGTTAATTACAGCAAAAATCTACAGCAAAAGACAGCCACTTTATTCAGAAAGCAATAACGCCAAAAAGTCTTGCCTACCAGGACCCTATCAGGGCTCCTGGCTCTGAAAAGTCACTCATGAGAAGATGGCTGAACAATTACGGTATAATGTTGCAACTTGTAGCATCTAGTTGCATCTACAACGTTGTAGATAACATATGCACTGCTGTCAAGTGCAAGAGATTAGAGCCAACTCTCTTTATAACAGCCCACTATCCTGGTAAACAACCAGTTCCATAAGACAGATCTACTCCAGAGGGAGTCATTAATCTCTCCTGAAGCAGGATAGTAGCCTCATGTTTCAATTCACTCTCTTATGGTACCAACCATTTTAACACAGGTTCAATCTTGTTAAACTGACGTTTATGCTTCCAGAACATGAGGAGAAAACCTATTCAAACTGGAACAGATGATGATGGCCACATTAAGGCTACAACAGATACAACAGATGCATTTCAGGACTTAATTTCCAAAGAAAACCCAGTGGCTTTGTATGCTGCTTGTTTCTAGGTAAATCTTACAAATTCTTCCAAAGAGGTAAGTTCTACCCATTTTTATTTATTTCTATCATTATATAAAAAAAACTGTCCGGTTTTAAGACTTTTGTCACATTGGCTAGGAAGATAGTCATGCACATTATGCTAATATATATGCTATGATATACTTTCTCTGTACCTATGGCTGAGTTGTTTCAATTAATTTAGTGAATTGCTGATTCTAATTCTTCATTAGAAATGTCCTGATTCTTTTACACAATCAGAGACATCTCTGCCACAAACTATCCATTTTCCAGACACATTTTAGCACTAGGATGAGCAGATTGAAACCTCAGACTGATGACTACCCCCAGTAGTACACCATAGAAGAATATCTGTCCTTGCCAAGTATATGTTACTTTAATCTGATTCTCCACATTGATGACCCGCAACACTTTCTAAAAGTAAGAAAGACCAACTGGTATTTTTTTTTTTTAAAAAATCAGTTAAAAATAATGACTTCAAGAATTTCCCCATGTGCATTTTCTACATTGCTTCAACTTGTTAAAGAACACTTCTTATTTTTTTACAGTTTTAAAAATATATAAAAAAATAAATAAAAGTGAAAAGATGAAATAGCTAGACATAAAGAAGAGAAGAATCTTCAAAAATAACTCTTTGATGACTGCTGCTGAGAGGAAATGAAAGGATGCTGAGAGCTGGATCTGAATGGAGATTTGTGTGGGGTTTTCACAGAGATTTATGGTCAACTCACTGAGTGCCCCTCTCCATTTCCCAGCAATTGATTCTCCAGCCACCGTGGCCTCTGCATATTCTTCGTGGCACTCTTGTCCCAACGCTGTGTGTATAGTTTTCTCCATTCTCTCCCCTGTTCTGTTCCAGCAAAATTGTATCGGTTTGAACTCTGAAATTATGTTTACACTGAAGAGAATGTCATATTCCAACCTCACAGGAGATTTTACTCTACCATTGCCTTCTAAAACAGTATGTTCACGGAAGGAAAAGATTAACACACACATAATAAAATGGCAAATTGACCTGAGCTTTTTGTTTTCCTTTAAAACCCCTTTTGCCCTGGGCCATTGAAAAAGCATTAAGAAATAAGATGAGGAAAAGAGACTCTGCCAGAGAGATGTAAATTGGAAGAAAATCACAATGTTGGGGAGCCAAAAGGAAGCCCAGCCTTTTAAGTACTTTGCTTTAATGTCCTCAGCTTCTCACAGAATCCACATTCTTTGCTGTGTGACTTGGCAATTCATTTCCCATAAAGGAAACCAAAATTATTACTCCACTCCTGGCTTTAGGCTACTCTGCTTTGATAATGGAATGTTAATAGAAGTGATAGAAGAAAGGCTTCAGAACCTTATTTTGCTATTGTCCTTACTATTTTTCATGTCTCACATCATGAGAATATGCTTCAAGAGCCTTTCTCAAAAAAAAAATCTGGATGAAAAGAACGATCACAAAGATGCCAGATGACCTAAAGGTTGGTCAACTATGTGGATATATAACTAAGAACATCTGGTGGACCCCTCTATGTCTTGCTTTGTGAATTTATGTTACTTAATGTTGAGCCGAATAATCTCAAAATTTCACCTAATAGAGGAGAAAATTAGTTTCCTGGAGTAATAGCAGGATTTCCATCCCTGAAACAGAATTCTGAAACTAAGGATTTTATTTTAGGTTCAGATACTTGTTGTCTAAATAGTTTTTAATAAACCCTTTAATTTTTCTGAATCTATGTTTAAGCCTTAAATGAGAGTGTTAATATATATATATATACATGTATATAACATATATGATATGTCAATTGTATATAATTACTAAATAGCTATAAAGTACATAGTTGAAATAAATAAGCAATGTAAAAATACTTGGTGAAAAAAATCCAGATTGAAATAAACATATGATTAAATTCTATTGTCATAATATCATCATAACTTTTTAAATCTCTTAACATCTATCAATTTATTAATAGTGCCTGTTATTTATTAATAATTTGCTGATTATTGATGTAGTCAGCCGGAGCCATGCTGTAGATACATTTACAGGCTAAAAAGTTCAGGCTGAAGGAACTTCAATAATTGCTGACCCTCACAGCACTTTCTTCCCTAGTCTTTAGTCAATACATAATCTACTGATTGCTCAAGAAAAGTGTCAACCATTGAAAGTAAATTAATTTCTGCATCTGGTCACTAGGAAGCGCTACAGCATAATCCACATCAGACTATGTCCTTATACCTTTTGATTTGAGCTTGATAAGTTAATTTGCATGCAGACAATGGTGGCTTGGTATATAAATAAGGCCAAACACAATTAACAATCATTGCAATCTCTTATTACAATCAATTTTGTCTACGTTGGAGGGTGACTAGCTTCCCTATATGGTCTTTACAAGGAAACATTTTAGACATGCCTGAGGCCTATACTGTCTCAAATTACAACATAGATTCCAAGATCACAAGAAATTAAATGTATTTTGATTTAACTTCTCCAAATGAGGACTGCCTATTTTTGAAATACTTCCCTTCATTAAACACATCAAGATATACACATTCAGCCCTAAGGAGAATAATAAAAATTTGTATTTATACCATTGAGGATTGATGGGGGAGTGTCATATATCAATCTGTTGATTTCCTTGGTTAAGCAATAAAGAAACTGCTAGGCCCATTGGATAGGCCCACCCTTAGGTGGGTGGAGTAAACAGAACAGAATGCCGGGAGGAAGAGGAAGTGAGGTCAGACTCGACAGCTCTCCTCTCCGGAGCAGACGCAGGAGAGACGCCATGCTGCCTGCTCCAGGGAAGACGCACACCATGCCCCAGCTCCGACCCAGGATGGACTTAGGCTAGAATCTTCCCGGTAAGCGCACCTAGGGGCGCTACATAGATTATTAGAAATGGGCCAGAGCAGTGTTTAAAAGAATACAGTGTCCGTGTAATTATTTGGGGCATAAGCTAGCCGGGCAGGTGGCTTGGGGTGTTGGGGACGCAACCCTGCCGCCGCCCCCTATTACTACAAATGACGCCCAGACGTGTGGCTAACTAAACCCACTTAAAAAACCTGAGAAGGCTTAAAAATAAGGAAGAGAGCGTTTAACACAGATTTTTGCTGTTTGTTGGTGGCGTGCTGTAGAGAGATTTCCTGATTCAGCGACAGCAGCAGAAAAAAAGCTGTGTTATTTTAAAGCGCGGCTTCCTGGGGCTTTGCCGCCAGTGCAAACTCTGGCTTTATGTTTGTGTTCCCGCTTGGGATTGGAAGGAGAGTGCTCTGAGACCTTGACGATGACTCAGAGCTCCGCGCCTGCTCCTGGGCAGAAGGCAGAATCAGGCTTAGGCAGGCGGAAGAGCATGGCGGATTTCTGCTGCCATACAGAGACGTGTTTTCAGACTGCGTAGTGCTCTGCGTGTCAGATTTGGATGTAACTTGGATGAAAAGAATTTCTGTGCTGCATGCTCAGTCTCAGAATTAAAGTGCTGAGTGCCGCTCCTACCTGGTAGCCCCAAGACGCTTCCTGACTCAGCTTTAGCTGCAAAACCCTGCGGCTCATTAAGAGGTCCTGCCACAAAACACTTAAACAGTGTTGATGAAAAGCTGAACGCATGCTTTTCGGTTTTCAGCCGTAGCAGGAAAAAAGCTGCGCCGTTTAAAAATGCCAGCTTTCTGGGCCATCCTGCCAGGGCAAACTCTGACTGTTTGAGGCAGGAGGGCCGGCTACCGAGAGAGGACTTGAGTGTTGTCTGTTGTAGCTCGCTGGCTGGCAGGGACCTTGAAATGCTATAAACATGGCTGTAGCCTGTATTTCCGCCATGAGGCTGGAAAGCTAAGGAATGGACTGGATCTAGCTGGCAAAGCCACGCCTTTAGTCCTACTGATATTGCTTGGTAAATTAAAGACTCATGTGGTCAGAAAAACAGAGAGAGATACAGTAAAGAGATTCAAAGACAAAGAAAAATTTTAAATGATTTACAGTGTTAAAAATATATGCAGACTAAAAGTTAAAATTCTTAAAGCAAACTTCTGTGACTTCAAGGTGTGGTAGCACACGCCTTTAATCCCAGTGCTTAGAAGGCAGAGATAAACAGATCTCTGTGAGTTCAAGGTGTAGTAGCAAACACCTTTAATCCCAATGCCTGGGAGGCAGAGACAGGCGGATCTCTGAGAGTTCAAAGACAGCCTGGTCTACAGGGTTATTCCAGGTCAAAGATATATGCTCAAAAAGCAAAAAGTTAACCTAGAAATGTCACAGCTGAGATTCTTAAGCGCCTAGTGATTTAAAGGCGCAAATCAAAAGTGCTCCTGGATAGTAAAAAATTGCAGATTCACAATAGGACAGATTCAGACTGCTAAACGAGTCACACTGTTGGATGAATGTACGTAGGCTTGGGACAGAGAAGAAAAAGAATATAGAGAATAAAGTTAATGGTTTAAAAAAAAAAGGTAAAGTCTTTAAAGAGACAGAATAAAGTAAAGTGATAGAGTAAAGATGAAAAATTCACAGAGAGTCTGGATTCTTTGTATTATTGTGTTTTCTTTAAAATTTTTGACTGTGAAGGAGCTAAGTACAGAGAGACATTTCATTACATGGGCTGCCAAGCTAAACCAGAATGGATATAAGGGTATTACGATTTCAGAATTTGGGTCTAAGGATATGATGCTTTGGAGAGAGTCTTCTTTTGTTTTCACAGAGGATGAGACTCTATGGATTTCTTCTATTCCGATTTGGTATGATGGACCACGTCCTCCTGAAGGGTTGCTGTGAACATCTTCAGAAAATTGCCTTGCTCAACTGCCAACTGAGATAAACCTGGCACACAGGTTACACCCTAAAATCATTAACGACGCCCCCATTCAGCAGGAAGCAGTTTGGAGAGAAAAAACTGCGCCCATGTTCCCAAAATATTGTTTATAAATGTTCTTTTACATTTAAAGGGGGAAATGATATAGGTATGAATAATTTGCATTGATAGAGATTTAAGGTCAATTTTGTTATATGTATAAATGTTTCTGATGTAACTTTTACTTATAACTGTTTTGTTATATGTAATTTTACTATGTTAAAGTTAAAGCCTTTCTTTTTTGTTTAAACAGAAAAAGGGGAAGTGATGGGGGAGTGTCATATATCAATCTGTTGATTTCCTTGGTTAAGCAATAAAGAAACTGCTAGGCCCATTGGATAGGCCCACCCTTAGGTGGGTGGAGTAAACAGAACAGAATGCCGGGAGGAAGAGGAAGTGAGGTCAGACTCGACAGCTCTCCTCTCCGGAGCAGACGCAGGAGAGACGCCATGCTGCCTGCTCCAGGGAAGACGCACACCATGCCCCAGCTCCGACCCAGGATGGACTTAGGCTAGAATCTTCCCGGTAAGCGCACCTAGGGGCGCTACATAGATTATTAGAAATGGGCCAGAGCAGTGTTTAAAAGAATACAGTGTCCGTGTAATTATTTGGGGCATAAGCTAGCCGGGCAGGTGGCTTGGGGTGTTGGGGAACACAGCCCCGCCGCCCATATTACTACAGAGGATCATTTTGGAAAAAAAAATAAGTCAATGCTTTATATATGTGGAACCATCCATTAGCAAAACAAAAATGTGTCTTAATGAGCCTTAAGAGAAATTCAAGGAAACCCTGGCAATTGTCTGAGGCACAGAAACTCTAATCTTGACTCAGGTTCAAGAGTCCTGAGTTTACTAGTGAAGCACATCTCTTAGGTGATTTCTGTTTACCAGGAACCTCTCTTGATCTACTTCAAAAGTCAAAGACATTGGCCAAGGACATCTAGTCCCCTAAGTCCTTGTCAATGTCAATAACCGGCACCAGCCCAAGACCCCTCCTGCCCCACCCTTCTGACATATAAACTCTGATTGCTTTTCTGCCATTTTGCTCTTCTTTCTGCTGCCCAGGAGATAACTTTGGTGGCTCAAGCCCCAATAAACCTTTCTCTTTATCCCTAAAATTGTCTTTTTCAAGGGATTCACTGTGCTCTCACTTACATTTGGTACCTTAACCTAGAAGAGCAATATGCTCCATTTCCTAAGGGCCCTATGTCCCCCTAACCAAAACAAATAACAGATTTTCAACATTCCTGAGTGAATACAGTTTGCTTCTGTTGACTTCTGCCACCTACCGCATTCTACTGCAAAAATTTAGAGTTTGCCTCTACAGCCATCCCTCTCCTCCACCTACTCTACCCAATCGCCTGTCTCTCCTCATTCACTTGGAGTCACCTCAGAGCTGCCTGCTCTGTCTCTGTCTTTCTGTCTCACTGTCTATCTCTCTCATTGGCTTACTAGAGCCTGTCTTACTTGGATCCTGAAACTTCTCAACAAAAGTCACTCTGGTACATGAGACAGCTTTTCCTGCCCATGCCCACTATGACAAAGCTAAGGGCTTTCAACAGAGACTCTAGATCCTACTAACCCTGTTACACCTGCTCTCTCTCTCTCTCTCTCTCTCTCTCTCTCTCTCTCTCTCTCTCTCTCTCTCTCTGTGTGTGTGTGTGTGTCTGTCTGTCTGTCTGTCTGTCTGTCTCTCTGCCTCTGTGTGTGTGTCTTTCTGTCTCTCACCTCCAAGAGACATTTTTAAAACCCTATATACTACTGAAAATGGTTCCCTTGAGCTTTGAAGACAAAGGAGAGGACACACTTTTGCCCCTATTGACTACCTCTCTTTACCCCTATAGATAGATACAGCAGCTAGGATACAGCAACCTTGCTTACAGCCACTAGCAAAAGCCTTCCTATTAGCCCAGAACTCTCTAAACTCATGTTTAGCCAACACCCTGTCTCTGTCCTCTGACCACATTGGCTCAAGAACCTCCAATCACAGAAGAGTCTCTCTATTCTTATATCACCTGTCTAGAAAATTCTAATATCTCACTTGTTTTTGCCTTCTTTTAAACCAGCTATACTCTTTCCCAGGGCCACTATTCTCACCACTTCTGTGTAGATTCATTTGAAATCCTTACCTACCAAAGTTCACAACTTTATATTATTTCCTGTCTGTCACATCCTGACTACACTTGGTTCACAGCTGGAAGCTTAACTCTCAGCTCCACTGGCTCCTGCCTACCTGGCTGTGCTGTAGTTTTGTCCTACCATGTTATAGAGTCTACCCCTTTCTCACCAGGCCCCATCTAATAATATAACTTTGGGAAATGCTTTCACTGACAGGACTGCTAAAGAGGTCAGCCAACATCTCCACTCTCATTTCTCTATTCTCTTCTTGGCTCCTTCAGTCTTAACTGGTGCCCATTCCCAGTCTCAGCAACAGGTCCTCTCTTCATTGGCTAATCTATCAATTCTACCTCTTGTTGTTATAGTAACAAGCCAGCCTATGCCAGCTCCACTTCCACTTTTACTACTATAAAACCCTATCCTAATTAAATTCAGGGCTCTCTGTTCATTCCAATCCATTGGTCTTGGGGAGAGACTGAGTTTGCAAACTTGATTAAAATAAAGGCTCTTTGCTTTTACATATGAAACTTGCTCTGGTCTCCCTGTTGGCTTTTGCAGTGGCTTCGCAGATTTGGGCATAAGGCTATCCCGTAGGCAAAGTGTGTGTGTCAACATGTATTGGTGATGCTGTTGTAATCTGCTGGCCTGGCCTCCTATGCACTCTATAAAGAATAACCTGAAGTGGGAGCTTTCCAGATCTTACCAGCAAACAGGCAAATAAAAAAGTTTCCATCCAGCCGTGCTCTGCACTGCCGGTGTCCCGTTGGTATCTCATGCCTGGCAGCTTTTCTTTTTGCTGGGCAGCCTCACCCACTTCCGACTGTAAATGCTAATTTTCTCCCTCCAATTCCTTCTACTCTGTCTCTGCGACTGCTACTGCTGGTCCTGCAGGAACAGGCAACATTCGTTGGATCCACGAGGCGGCAGTCTGCAGTTCCAACCCTTGTCCCCCACAACTGCAGCAACTGGCTGGCCGGCAGCTGGTGGCTGGAGGTGTTGAGTAATTTTCTTGTTTACTCCATGTATGAAAAACTGTGTGAATGGTGTGGCCACACGATTGTGATTCTATTTTAAATGTATGTTCTGCACGGGTTCTATGTCTCTCCTGTTACTTGTATCTGTTTAAAATTCCCACCCTAGCTCTAAAAACATGGTTTCTTTGTGCAAAATGTGACCACTGCCATTTTGTTTTAGTTGAAGATAAGGAGCCACCAGAGATTCATGAGGTTCTGTCCCTAGCCAAAGAGTGAGGGCAGCAGGTTCTCTACATGAGGTCCTGCCCCTCGCCAGCTACATGACCTGTCACCAGCTATCTTTAAGCCATCAGGTATGCTTTTTTTAAAAAATACTTTCATGCTTTATTCCATTTGGTGTATTTGCCTGATGGTTCACCTTGGCAGGGTCCGTCGATGCATTCATTATGCGCAGAGACCCACCTGCAGTGCATCTCCCTGCAACTGACCCTACTTTTCCGAGGGAGAACATGAGCAAGGAAGTCAGGACCACGAGGGGTGTACCCAACCACTGAGACAGTGGGGCTGATCTATTGGGAGCTCACCAAGGCCAGCTGGACTGTGACTGAAAAAGCATGGGATAAAACCGGACTCTCTGAACATGGCGAACAATGAGGGCTGATGAGAAGCCAGGGACAATGGCATGGGGTTTTGATCCTACTTCATGTTCTGGCTTTGTGGGAGCCTAGCCAGGTTGGATGTTCACCTTCCTAGACATGGATGGAGTGGGGAGGACCTTGGACTTTCCACAGGGCAGGGAACCCTGACTGCTCTTTGGATTGGAGAGGGAGGGGGAGAGAAGTGGGAGGAGGGGGAGAAGGTTGGGAAGAGGGGGAGGGAAATGGGAGGCTGGGAGGAGGCAGAAACTTTTTTTTCTTTTTCTCAATAAAAAATTTAAAAAAAAAGTCAACTTCTCGCTCACATTTCATTTTTTCCCTCTTTTATTACTTAAAAAAATACCAATCCAAATTCTCACTCCCTCCCCTCCTCTTAATCCCCTCCCTCTCCCTCCACAGACCCTCCACCACCCCTCCAACCCTAAGGGAGTGCCATGCACTCCACCCTCTGGAAAGTCCAAGGCCCTCCCTACTACATCTAGGTTGAGTAAGGTTTACATCCATAGGGAATAGGATCCCAAGAAGCCGGTACATGCAGTAGAGACACATTTCAGTGTCACTATCAGTGGCCCCTCAGTCTGCCCCAGCTCTCAACCCCCTTCAGAGAGGCTTGGCTGTTCCCATGCTCATTCACTCCCAGGCCAGATGGAGTTGATGAGCTACCATTAGCTCAAGCAAACTCTCTCAGTGGGTGAACCCCCTCATGGTCTTGAATTCCTTGCTCATACTCTCATTCCTTCCACTCTTCAATTGGATCTTTGGAGTTTAGTCCAGTGTTCCGATGTGGGTCACTGCCTCTGTTCCCATCTATTATTGGGTGAAGGTTCTATGGTGATATTGAAGATAATCATCAGTCTGACTACACGGTAAGGTCAGACACCCTCTCCTCTATTTCTTAGGGTCTCAGCTGGGTTCATCCCTGTGGGTTCTTGGGCATTTTTCTAGAGCCGGGTTTCTTGCTAACTCCATAATGGTTCCTTCAATCAAGATATCTCTTTCCTTGCTCTCATATCTGTCCTTCCTCCATCTCAACCATCCCATTCCCTCAAGTTCTCAGTAATAAAAACAGCTTGGTATTGGAATAAAAACAGTTGACCAATGGAATTGAATTGAAGATATCAATTCACACACCTATGAACTCCTGATATTTGACAAAGAAGCAAAAAAGATACAATGGAAAAAAAAGCATCTTCAACAAATGGTGCTGTCATAACTCGATGTCAACCTATAGAAGAATGAAAATAGATCCATATCTGTCGCCATGCACAAAACTCAAGTCCAAATGGATTAAAGACCTCAATATAAATCCGACCACACTGAACCTGATAGAAGAGAAAGTAGGAAGTAACCTTTAATGCATGGGCACAGGAGACCACTTCCTAAATATAATCCCAGTAGCACATAGAATAAGAACATCAATAAATAAATGGGACCTCCTGAAACCGAGAAGCTTCTGTAAAGCAAAGGACACAGTCAATAAGACAAAATGGCAGCCTACCGAATGGGAAAAAATCTTTACCAACCCCACATCAGACAATGGACTGATCTCCAAAATATATAAAGAACTCAAGAAATTAGACATTAAAATTCTAAATAACCCAGTTAAAAAGTGGTGTACTGAACTAAACAGAGAATTCTCATCAGAAGAATTTCAAATGGCCAAAAGATACTTAAGGATGTGTTCTTCATCCTTAGGTATCAGGGAAATGAAAATCAAAACAATCTTGAGATACCATCTTACACCTGTCAGAATGGATAAAATTAAAAACACTAATGATAGCTTTTGCTGGAAAGGTTGTAGAGCAAGGGGAACACTCATCCATTGCTGGTGAGAATGCAATCTTGTGCAATCACATTTCATTTAACTATATGCAAAACTCAAATTTAACTGTGTGTAAATGCATGTATACTTACTGTTAATGTTTTATATAGTCTGTTCATTGTATCTCATTCCAGACTAAGAAAGCAATAAGTCTCATATTTTAAATTGGTATGTGCATTTAAATTGCTTACAAAAATACGGTATATGTAATCCAACCCTTCTTTAAAATATATTAAGCCGTTCTCCACTATTGTAAGCTTCTATTGCAAGCAGTTTTTTCTTCTTTGTCTTTCACAAGTATAAATCTCACCTCTTGTGTTAAAAACCAGTACAGCCAAGCTTGGATTCAGTTCTCCAGACAGATTCTATACTGTAATAATAACTTATCTATTTCCGATAAACAGCCATCAACTGCTCAGAGATCTGGAGAACATGGCATTTAAATGTTTAATTATTAAAAGACTTTTCATAACAGAGAGGCAGATCGGCTGCTATCAGCAGCACTCTATTTCCTCCAGAGACAGACAACAGATGGGCACAGAACAACATCCATCCACCATTCGCTTCCTCAGGTGAAAGCACTAACCACTGGGAAGAACTGCCTTTCATCTAAACTCCTGAAGAGATCTCCAGACAGTGGATATAGGAAAATTGGAATCAATGAACGTAGCTGCTCAGGGAGAGGTAGGTTTGTCTTCCTATAGATTTCCTAACACACAGGATCTTCTAAAACCTGCCAGGTCTTGTACTAAACAGCAGAAGGCAAATACAGTCTAGAGGCCCCTGCCGTTGATGACCATGAAGGACCCTGAAAAGTGGCTCTGGGTAGCTAAACAATAAATCTTCTGTCATTTTTTAATCAATAGCTAAAGTAAAACTTTATCCTTCTCAAAGATCTCTCATGCAGTTTGACAGCTGAGAGGTTTTGTCAATTTAGAAGCACAACCTCACCAAATTTCAGTATAACTTCTCAACATGTTCTAAATAAAGGGTGTTTTAAAATATACAAATGAAGATTATTAATGTGTGTACCTGTAAATTATAAAGGTCTGAGGACAAATGAAAGTAATCAAATTTCTCTCTCAGGCTACCTTTCATAGCCTTTCTTTGTGCAAAAACATCTGTCACCGTCATTCTGACATAATATCTTGCTGTTTATACAATGTATATGGCTAAAACTTATGTTTTCACAAACTCAGAGAATTCTTGTAAGCTCCAGGAAACTAAATTGAAGGATTCACCTTAAACAGGTCAGATACACCCCTCTCAATTCCTGGTCCTGAAAAAAAATTTTTTTCTTCCTAAACTTAACTTTGTTCTCTGTTCTGCCAACACCTTGCCAGGTCCGAGAGACACACTGGATAATTCCACACCACAAAATCTGGATAGGAGTAAAGTGACCAGCTACCCCAGGATGTGACCAGCACCCAGCTTTCTTAGGGCCCCCCAAAAGACTTTGGTACCCACAAATAAGCAGGAGGCAATCTTGAGAACCCTCCATCCCAATCCCCTCAATCCACTATGCCTAATTCCCTCTCTTTTTATTATAAGAGAAAGGTGGGAATGTTGTAATCTGCTGGACTGGCCTGTCACAGGGTACCCTGTGCCTTTAAGACCCCGCCCACTCCCCAAACCAACTTTGCTGCCAGGTAAGAAGATCTCCTACCCCTTTCTAGCCCTCTCTCTCTCTCTCTCTCTCTCTCTCTCTCTCTCTCTCTCTGCCCTTTTTCTAAAAAGGCAGCTTCTGGCTCTCTCTCTTCTTCCCCCCTTTCTCCCCTTCTCCTCTCCCCTCCATAACCCACTAAATAAACTCTATACCCAACCTCTCTGCTTGGCATGTCTGCCTGTCTCCTACACGGCCTCAGGCCATCCTCCAAGGGGACCTTGAAGCCTCAGGTGATCTGCAGCCACCCCTGGTGGGACTGGACTCGAGTCTCCCTCACGTTGTGAATGATACCAAATGCAGTATTTTCAAATGTAAACTGATACTACCTTAGTTTTCTTTAAGGTTTAGTTTTCCTCCCATTTAAAATCTGAGTTGTTTATTGCTTTGGGGAAATGATTTTGTCTGTACAATAGAGAAAAATAACGTGTTCCCTTTCTCCAAAAGAAAAAAGCAGAGAACCTGAACAGATTTGAGTCATTCTGCCCTCAGTCCTGGAAGACAAGGATTTGATGTAGCATGGGTTAGGAAGTCCGGAGGACAGTGCACAGAAATTGAACGACAGGGTGGAATTAAAGACTGGAGCGTTTTTACAGTTTACTGAGGAGGGCTGTCAATTAAACCTTCTGAAAGGATACTGCACCTGGCTGTGAATCAAAAGACTTCAGAAAGAAAGCTGTGTCTGCCAAGATGGGTTGGTTGGCTGGTTAGAATTTCAGTACTGTGGGGGGATTGGAAAGCTGTAGGTTCAGAAGCTAATTGCTTTATCTTGAGCCAGTTCTGCCTTAGGAACAGCCATTCCTTATGCCGCTCTGTGTCAGAAGCAGCACAGCAATAGATAAAAACCTTTTAGAATCTATTAACTTAGCAGGCAACTAGCTTCTACCAATCATAAGCTAAGGCAGCTTGAACTTTTAGTAAAGCTTCCTCCATCTAGTTCTACACCTTCCTCTCTGGTGCATCCATCAACTTATTTTAAACCTGCCTTCATTTGCGACTTTCTTTTTTCTGGAAAACTATAAAAACGCTGTGAAACTGCTCCCATGTAAGAACATAGAATGTGGGGTAACCTAAATCTGTGTTCCAGAGGCCATCATCACTCAAAACGGCTCGAGAATAATGTCTCTTAATTCTCTCTAAAATGAGAGCTGTGATTTTTGAGTCAACAATGCCTACAGCTTACTAAGAAAGATGGATTCTGGGCCCTGCTACAGGGACTGAATAGCTAAGGGGCACTTAAAACCCCAAAGGGTTAGAGCAAGGTTTCAGGAGCCTTAAAATAACCAAATCTGCATCTAATTACCTTTTAAAACAGGTGCAGAGAGCCAGAACACGAGTTTCAAGAGTCCACTGTTCCTAATGTTAAGGAAAGGACGTCATACCACGGCTTTGCAGTCACTGCCCAGAAGGAATTTGCAAAGTAGGGCCACAGTAAAAAGAGAGGTAAAAGTAAGGAAGAAAATAAGCCATCTGCAGCTGCTAGCAAGCTCCCTGGCAACAGGTCTTCAATGGAGAGTCCCACCTTGGTAGGGATGTGAAGGGAACTTAATGGACCAGAGAAGCAGCTTGCATTTTCAAACATTAAAGAGGACATTTGCATGTTAATGTAAAGGCTCCACAGCTAGCACAGAGCTGAACTGCCAGGGAACCCTACCAGACAGGTCTGTGTTATGCTTCCCTGGAGGGTGATATGGAGGTGTAAATGCTTCTGCCAACCAGGAATGTGCTGGGTTTACCTATGCTAATTATCGGCAAGAGCGCTGAGTTCACTGCTCTAGGGAAGATGTGGAATAAATCCGGCTGGTTGCTTCTCATAAAGCACAGCTGTGTGACTCGACCCTCCTGACCTGATAGAAGTTTGGGGAACTGGAAAGTAACAACTTTGTTTTCTTCAGAATGTAGTTTACCAATATAGTAATCATCCCTTTCTTGCCCGGGCTGGTTCCCTGAAACTAAGCACGTTATCAGATATAGAAATTATAGCATCACAATACAGTTGGGGAACAACACTAATCAGGAGAGGACTAAGATGTAAATAACTGTTGCCACAGTCTGCCTGATCCTTCTGGGTAGCAAGTACCTACTAAGCAGGTAGGAAATGAATGCATGGTGGATGTCTTGGTTAACTGGATGACTTAGAGACAGGAGACATAGGGAAGATACAACTATAGTGTCAAGGACCTGCCTGGACAAAAATACTTCTTACCAGGGTAGGGGTGTGGGCATTGAAGAAATATAAGTAAGGAATACAAAGACATATAGAATAACAAGACAAAAGCTATAAAACAGTATTAGGAGGGTATTCCAGGGATTACTCCTGAAATCACCCGCATTTATTTTTCCACAGTTTTTATACCCAGTGTAAACGGGGAAGAAGGTAACAAAAGGTTAACTCACACAGTCAACTCTGAGACATCCAATCATTAGCATTCTGTCGTCTAGGTAGTGAGGTCCCCCAAATCATGTACTTTAGGTCTCCATTTAATATTTTTGGTCTTGAAGGTAGATAAGGGGACCTACTACAGTGCTTTTTATATTTCAAAGGAATTCAAATGACTAAGTGCATTTTTTTAAAAAGACAAAAAAAACCAAAAAATAACACACATTTCTCAAAATATTAGATATCTTGTCTTCTCTGTCATAGAGACATGACTGGTCAAACAGAATATAGAGAAAATGGTCAGCGCTTGGAAACTCATGTTAGGGGTTGTGTTTGAAACTCACCTTAGGATTTTTTTGCCTACCCATTGATGCTGAAGGAAAAAAAAAGAAAACAGGAGCGGAAAACTTGCCAGCAAAGTTAAAGGAGCAAGACTTGATTCAGTGACTTTGTAATAAGAGAAGGAGCTGCCACACATGTCTGCTTAAAACAGTGACCACAGAGGAATTCCACAGTGAGCTGTGGAAGTACGAGGCCCAACAGTGGGTTTATGTGGTAGAGCCAGCAGCAACTGCATCCTATGGAAGATAGGATTTTAGCCTTCTTCTGAGAGCTGGATAGAAAGGCGGACACTTTGTGATGATTGCTTTTCTGAGAATTTGCTAAATCTCAGGAGACTTTCTTATAAAATAAAAGCTTTGGAGAGCTCGGGAAGTCACTTTTGACACAGGTAGAGAAAGCATCCAGGGCAGATTTTCAAAAGTAGAAGCTTAAAGGAAGTTGGATGTGTCCAGAATTTAGTGAGGTTGAAAAGTCATTCAGTCTGCATTGGTCAAAGGAAGAAGATGGATGCCAAAGGTTACTGCCATTCTGGAAGCAGGAACTCTTTCTCCACTAATTTATTTACTTACTTGGGAACCCAGGAAAAAGACTCATTCTTTTCTTGGCTCTGTTCAGCCTTCACATGCTGATCACGACTTAACGGTTTTCAACTCTAGGCAAACTCAAAGTATTGCTGTTTTGGTAAGGTTTATAGAGTCGATAGTGCAGCTAATCTGTCAGGTTCCCAACGAGATCACACAGGAACATGGAATTGAAAGGCGTGTTCCCGATTGATTCTACCCAGTGGGATCAGCCAGGTCAAACACTGTCACTGCTATTTAGCCAAACACATTAGCAAAGAGCTAAGAAGGGCTGAGTCCTGCCAATACTGTCTATAGATGGTAAAAAATCTGGCTCTTAGTTAATAAGACATTAAAGGATAGGCAGTTTAAGAACTATCATATGTCTTTTTTCTTTTTAATTGTTTTCTGAGACATTCTTTCTATTAACCTTGGTTGGCCACTATCTTCCGGCTTCAACCCCTTAAATTCTGGGATTATAGGCCTGTAACACCACAATAGTCTTACTGAATTTTGTTTTTAATTTTATTTCTAATATTATAATTTCAAAACTTCTTTCCCTTTTCTCTATGCAAACCATTCCACAGAAATATATATATGCCCTCTTTCAAATTCATGCCATCTTTATTCATTAATTGTTACATGTGAATATATGTTTATGCACATACTTAGTGACTTAACATTTTAAAATTTGTGCCTGACTTTACTCTAAAAATTGAGGTCAGCAAATAACCTGACACAGCTTGATATTAACTAGTAACTAGCCATCCTGAGAATAATATATTAGAGTGGAAATATTGGAGAGTCTTTGACAATAACATTTTCCTTGATATCTAGGTGCCTGGAAACTCGACAGCCACTTAACCTGCTTGAGCCAGTGGTTCCCAGGTTCTTGGCTCATGAATCCATCGAATGGGATTAACAGAACAGACAGGGTGAGCTGCAGAAAAAGTTTATTATGTGTTCATAGTGGAAATTTCAGAGAGAGACAGAGAGCAATGCCGCTTGAGTTAGACATGGCGGTCAGGCATATCATGAACAGATGTAGTAAGGAAAAGGGAACTTGAGAGAAAGACCAAAATGAGCTGGAAGTACCAGAGAAAACACTCTTAGACTCTGGCAAGCATAAAAAAGAAGATAGAAGAGAAAAACACGAAAAGTTGAACCCAGAGATGAAGCATAATCAACAGAACATGGAAGCTCATGGGGTCTGCACTAGGGGGTACAAGAATTCTGGGAAGGAAAAGAATATTGTTTTATAAAAGGGCTAGTTATGTCTTCCTATCTCCTTAGCATTGCTCAAGTGAAGCCTCCCTGCTAGGATTGGTCTCATATTTCTGAGAGGTAATCCCTTAGCCAGGTCATTGCTAGGCTTTCACCAAGGCCAGCAATGTCATACTCTTGGCAAGAAGAGAATGAAATCCTCCTTAATGGGTCTTTACTGCTTCTGTGACATATCTCCCCACTGTGCTTGCTAGAGACCCATATAAGGTTTTCCAAAGCCGTAAATTCTTAACAATATCCTTTAGTATTTTACTAAAGAGCTTAGATTCCTGTAGCTTGGTACTTTCTTTAAAGGCAAGCATTTTGATGCATCAAGTTGAAAATAATCTGAATATTCACTTATGTGCTTTATGATGAGTTTTGCAGCCCATCCACACTAGTATGAATTTGTATATGACTCACGTGTATAAGGTAAGAAAATATTTAATTCTTTATTTGAAAGCAGGACCAGAGCTACAATCAATGGAGCTGTGTGTTACATTTGTGAGACCCTGAGTTCCATACCAACACTCTGAAAAAAATTAATAAAAGTGAAAGATAGATAGATTTGGAAGGTATAGAAAATTCAACAGTTCAAAATCAGAAAATGGGAGTCCAAAGTGAGAAAAGCCCAAACATCCTAGCTTTAACTTTCAGTCTATTCCTGAATCATGGCAGTTTTTTTTAAATGTATTTTTTATGAAAATATAATTACAACACTTTTTTTCCCTTTCCTTCTTCTAACCCATCCTATGAACACTCTTATTTTGCTGTCTCTCAGATTCGTGGTCTATATTTCTTTTATTTTTGTTTATTTGCCAGTCAAGGTTTCAAGGGAGAGAAGCATCCACAGTCTAACCAAGCTTTGACACTATGAACTGAAATGATGACCAGCTTATTACGATGGTCCATAAGTGTGCAATAGTGTTTTGCATACCTTCATGGTAGCCAACACCTCTCCAATTAAGGTTATGGATCATTTAATAAGAGGAAAAATACGCCTGGTATTTGAAACCTGCCCCACTTTCCCAGGGCGAGTGAAGCCATGTGTCTTGGAGGATAACCTTCAGCCGTCACTTTACTAAACCAGCATAATCCCTAACTGCATTTTAAACATTTATCCTTGTACCCACAGATAAATATAGTTCATACCCCTCATCAAGGAAAAGTCTCCTCGCACCAGACAGAAACTATTACAGAAAACCACAACCAAATTTCAGAGAGTAAATGACAGTGTGGTATCCAGTCCTAATGAATACATCCTGACAGAGTTTTGATCCTAGTTTGAAGGAAAGGAGAGAGTTAGGAGAAATATACTGTAGAAGGATGGGAGAAGTGGGGAAATGGGTGTAAGAGAGGGAAGAAGAAACAACTTAAGGGGGAAGGGAGGGCTACAAAGGAAGGAAAAAGTTGGTGGGGAAGTATCGGTCCACTGAGGGCTGTGATCTTCAAAACCTGAAGAACATTAGAGAGGGCAATGGACAGGCCATCGCAGCAGGGAAATGGAGCTTTACTTTGTCATTAATAGTTGCTGGCTTCTAAGCTCCACTAAAATTGAGTTTTATAAATGATATTCGATTTTGACAAAAACTAATTTTCATAGCCACACCATTAATTAGGTATAACTGTTCTGCAGCTTACTAGACAGAGTGTGGAAGGCCTAATGCCATGCTTTATATTTTTTATATTTGTCAGCAATTATAAAGAATGTGGATGTATTTGTATATTAAATTGTATGTTAATGGAAGAGTGTTAAATAAGTAAGATTGTTTTATTTAAAGCATACAGATATGAGGCAAACAAACCTGCTAGTAATTGTTCCTTCATTATTCAGTTGAGTCAAAGACTTCACTGTTGTTAAGGATAGCAGCGCACTTGATACTATCATTAATGAGAAGATTATATTTTCTGGATTTTAGTAAAACACTTTCTTGGGAGATGTTACAATGTCCCAATTCAGTTATTTTTCAGATTAGTTTATTATTGCATACTTTTAATTAATTGTTCAGATAATAAAATGCTTGGATATACATACACCTAAGTAAAGGTGTGGGCTGGATTATTAATGGACTGTAGTCATAGATATTTTTAAACTAAATAACTCATTGACTGGTATTAGATAATAATTAAATATTTATTTGTTAATACATGCTTATGGAGCAGAGTCCTCCCCGCCCCCACCTCTAAATTCATGTACAACTTAATTCTGTTCACTGGTAAGTGTTGACCGTCGGTGTATAAACTTGGCACTGGGAGAGTTGTCATTGGGGTCAGCTGCTCATCACATTCCAAAAATGTTTGCACAAGCAGAATCGGACTGTGATTGTTAAAGTGAAAACTTTCTCTTGTCCCTTGGCTTAAAATCAGTAAATCGATTTTATTTTCATTTTATAAAAAAATGTATCTTCTTTTATTCATTCAGTAGAAAATGGATATTGTCAGTAGGTCTTATGCACGTCAAGAAAACAGGAGCCTTTGGCAGGATGTGTTTTGCTAGGAAAAGGAAGATAACAGAATAGAACCATTTGAGGCTGAAGTTTCAAAATAAACTAGAGAAAAACACCTACAACTATCAGGTGAATGGCCATAAAGATAAGGCCATCCGTCTGCCTTAAATGAATGAGACCCAGTAGAAGCAGGTAGTGAATTTTGAAAATTTTAACAACTTCTACCCTTAGGCTCCCTAAATATGCTAATAGTAAAATCTAAGCCTTTTTGTATATTAAAATGCAGTGATATTGCTGATGTTTCTGCTGCTCTCAAAAAGAAATAATAATTCAATATTCATGCCTGCATTGAGAGATGGTGATCAATCACTCCACAGAATGGTCATGTTTAGGGTCAGTCTAATGTGTGTGTTTTAGGAGGCTTCCTTTCATGTTAGGGACCCTTTTATTTCAGAGTCCTGCGTAGAGGTTCCTCTATTTGGATGGCTGGTAACAGTGCATCTGAGCCATGGGAATTGTGTCCTCCAGCTCTGGAGGCTGAGAAGTTTTAAGGTGTCAGTAGACTGAAGTCTGGTCCCAGACTGCTTCTTTGTTCTGAGACTGTGTAGACAATGCAGGGTAGTTTTCTGTGAGATCACCAATACAGTTCATGAAGACACTATCTTCTTAATCTCCTCCTGAGGACCCTACCTCAAAATCATGTTAGATTAACAACTGGGTTTTGACATAGAAATGTTAAGGTAAGAAAAATGTTTAATTCATAGCAGCATCTATAAAATTCATCATTACAGTCTCTGTATGTTTTATTTAAGGGACTGTGTGTGTGTGTGTGTGTGACTTTGTGTGTGCATGCACACCCAACAAGGCCAGAAGAGGGTTTAGAGCCATTGGAGTTACTCTGAGGTGGTTTTGAGCCATCAAATATGGGTCCTGGAGATTGAACTTCAAGGCCTTGCTAATATGACAACAAGTACTGTGAACTTCTGAGCCACCTCTCCTGGTCAAGTACCTTTTAATTTAACAAAAGCCTTTTAGCATGCTTAATTGTATGGGTACTTATTTATTTCAGTAGATACAATTCAACGTTTTGAAATTAATGCTAATTTTTCTTGCCCTCTGAACTTTGATATTTTAATCCTGAAATTTTTAATCATGGTATTTAGTCACATTTTTTAATTTTTGTTTTTAGGATTATTTTTATATGGTTCTATTATTCTTTGAAAATTTCACACATTTCTTTATATTCTTTCCAGATCTTCCCCAACTCTCTACCTACCCAGTTTCATATTCTTTCTCTCTCTTAAACAAAGCAAAGGAAAAACAAAACAACAAAAATGGAGTCCAATTTGTATTGGCCCACAACTCCTGAGTATGGGACCTGCCCTGGAGTATAGCTAATATTCTCAGGGTCGCGGCATTCAAGAAAATGGTTTCTCCCTCTCCCAGTCACGTTTCTAAATATTGCACCATTTCTGTTTTCCTCCCACTTCTCGTTTGGAGAGTTAGTTGTATCATGAAAGACCAGAGAATAGAAGTTAGGGTGCAAGGTTGCTTTTCTCTTGCTAATTACTCCATGATTCATTCTGCAAAGGGTAACTTTAAACACAAGGGAGTGTTTTTTTTATGCTTGATTAATATGACTTATTATGCAGAATTATAAAAAATAGTCATAAAAATGTTATATGATAGATATTTGCAACCCCTTACTCCTTCGAATGCACCCTTATTTAATGAGAGATTTTCATTAGCATTTTCTTCTTGTTCGCTTACTATATTATTAATATAAAGGAAAGATGATACTTTGTAGAAGAAAACAAACTGTGATTCTCTAATGTACATGGGGATACACACATACACACATAGTTACACACATTCACTCACACGTATCTTGAGCATGTTTTTCTCACTGCATCAATATAGCAAAACACTGTTTCATCATAAGGGTTAAATGTATTTAAAGGCAAGAACAATTTCTTTTGACAACCATGAAGTTGATCTGTTAAAGGAGGTTCATTTTTCAAATAATTATTACAGCAGTCAGTGCATAGTCATGGGTATAAGCAAATAGAAGAAGCAAAATAGAATTTGTAATGAATCAAATTCTCTGAGTGGGGGGATCACTGCACACATTTTGTTGGTAATCTGTCAAGTCCTGTATCTCTAGGAATAGTAGAGTTCATACAATGCTAGAGGGGAAATGTAATAAGGATGACATAATTCTGTAAATACTGTTAGCAATTAATACATGCTAATTTGAGTCACAAAAATCCTGTTGTAATATAGGAGAGATAGAGATGCATCTGAAGCTTCTTTAGATTTGAGAAGATTCCAGGTCACATGCTGGAGAAGTAAACATAGTGCAGTACTAAGTGTCATGTTGGGGACAGAAATTTGTAGCATTAGATTTATGAACAACCCAGATGATAGTCCGTGAAAGGGCTTGGATAACCACACGTGAGTGCCAGTGATATCACAAAGGGTGTCCCGGACAGTGATGATTTAGCATAATTGGAAAGGAGCGAGCCATCAAACTGCAAATGCTTCAGCATGGTATAGTGTGACTTCCATAGTTTAATATCTACAAAGCCTTGGCAGATGGCTTTTCTCCTAAGCACTGATCTGCCTATGTCTTAGAGAGTGGAAGAGTGAAGAGAAAGCACTTTGCAGCATGTAAGCACTGTACAAATTGTATTTACAACTCAAAAATTATAGTGAGACATTGAGGGAAAGCAACTGCATCTGTTTGAAACGAGGTTTCAAATGACATTATCGTAATGGAGACATAAAAGATGTCAAGATTAAATGAATTTCTGGTGAGGCCCTATCTAAAAAAAAATAAAATAAAAAAGATCAAAGTGGGGAGGAATAACAAATGAAGAATTTATGGTAAAATTAATAGTTGGACATTGATTTATTGAGTTCCTGGGAGCAGACACTGAAAGAGTTTTGCTGTAAAGCATTTACACAGTATCTAAGTGTAATTAAAGGAGCAGAAAATAAAAAAAAAGAGCAAAGAAATGAATTGACCTGGGAAGCAGATTTTGTTACTAGTGCCTTAGAACCTTAGCTTTGTGTGGAGGAGGGGAAGCCTTATTTCAGGGTCAGCTGAAAATGTCTGCTATCCCCACAAAAAAAAAAAAAGCCTCAAGAGGAAGCTCTCTGCAGCTGAGATGCCCCCCAGAATTTTAGTGCTGAACAAACTGATCAGGGGGGGATATCAGGCATACTTGGATTACTTTGCTGCTAAACTAGCAATGGCCTTCAGAAGTCCTCTTTCCTAGAAGGGAGAATCTATCTTAAAACTACGTAACTCTTTTCTTTAAGTATTTGAGGTAATGGATCAGACTGAGGCTCATACTAAATCTTTCAATTGTTAATATTTGTGCATGATATTAGAACTCAGGCTAACATTTTGTTTTGTTTCCTTAAATTGACAAACTGGTGCCAGGAGAAAAAAAAATGTCTCCTTTCCCCATCAATTTTTTTTGATATCTATATCAGAAATAAATGGCTTCACATGGGTGGGTGTATTTCCTGGCTTTGTATTTTGTCTTTTTGATATGCGGCCTGTCTTCATCGAGTATCACACTGCCTTGATTAGCAAACTTAAGGTAAGCATTATATAGCAAACTTAAGGTAAGCATTGTATAGCAAACTTAAGGTAAGTGTTGTTTAGTAAACTTAAGGTAAGCTGTGATTAGCAAACTTAAGGTAAGCTTTGGTTGCTGGGCTTTAATTTCATTACAATTCTTTGGTCTTTTAACATGCAAATTTAAATTTTTTTCTTTGATATATATTTTTATGTTTCTAAAAGACTAAAAAATACTGGAAAATAGGTTATAGTCTTGCTTAAACTGACTAATTAAGGAGGAAAAATGAGTCTTAAAAACAACTGGTCTACAGAATTCCAAGATTTGTTTAGAGCTTTTATCTCTGTCTTTCTTTGTAATTTTCTGTGTAAAATATTTTCATTTTGTTCGAACAATCCCTAAATATTCTGTTTAGTTCTTGTATACATAGTAAACTTTAAATTGTCTTAATAAATTCATTAATATAAAATAGTTACTAGTTTCATTCCATAACTTTAGTAATTTCTTTTGTGTGATTATATGTATATTATATATATATTATGTTGATATTTGTGTATGTTATGATATTTATATATTTACATATTTACTAAAATAATAATACTTGAAGGTGAAGTGATTTCTCAATGGTCAAGAATACCTATCGTTCTTGCAGATTATCAGGGTTCACTTCCAAGCACACACATAAACTGTCTTACAACTGCCTGTAACTCCAGTTCCAGGGCATCCAATGCCTTGGACTTTCCAGGAAACTGCACTCACAAGGGCAACTAACTCCCTCCTCATCCTATAGCATAAACATACCTAAATTTTTTAAAAATATATTTTATGAAAGAATCATATTTTTTGTGAGGTTTCACTTTTTTTCTGCCCTGTTGCCTTTTTTGCCTTTTCTTATTACATTGACTTAAGGATTACCTGTATAATATTCCGTGACCTTAATTAAGGTGGGCTATACTGCCTTTATGTGGTTTTTAAAGAAATGGCTAGACTTGGTTATGTATAAACAGCAATAACAAATCTCCTTTTTTGTCTGCAAACTTTTCATATCTCGTCTTTTTTCTTCTGCCTAGGCAGGAGCTCCATTCTCTCTCAATTTCTAAGGACCATTGGATATAGAATATCTAGAAAATTTAATATATATTATTATTTTTTAACAGAAATAAAATCACTAAACCATAACAAAAATAAGCACTGATTAAGTGAATATGTATTATATACCCAGTCTTGAAGTAAGAAGCAATGGAGTTCAATAAGTACAAGTATAGTTAGAGAAAGACTATTGGGTTACATAATCTAGGATAGTTGTACATCAGGAACTTAAGGCAAAAATGAGATAAAATTCTTGAGTAATTTGAAATCCTCACATAACATGACAAGCAGTTTAACATGTCACTATTAGAGAAAATTGCCTTTTACTAAAGAAAAGAAGTGGAGTACTGGTCACAGCTATCCCAGACAATGTTTTCAGTACTCATATAATATCTGGTGAACAAGCAGACCTGCCTTTGGGGCTGAAATTGCTCCTGCAAACTTCAGTATTGTCATGAGTACCTTCAGTATTGTCATGATAATCACTTGGGATCATTTCACAGTGTGCCTCCATTTAGTTTGAGATCATGTGGAAGGTACTATACACAAAAACATTTTATACAATGGGGCATATGTTGATGGCTACTTTGGTGCATTTTGTTGCTAGGTGAATCTTATTTGTGCATCTTATTTAGGGGACCGGATTTTATAGATACAGAATCCCGGTCCTATCTCAAAGGTACTATTCAGTAGCAGGCATCCAGGTTCTCTGGAGAGTCTTTCCATCCCCTTTTCTGCCACGTTCTTTAAGCCGTAGGTAAAGACATTGTGTTGGAGGTAGGCTGACTGATGTTTTGCATCCAGAGTGACAAGTTGTGGACCTCTCTAAAGGTCTCTCTTGGCATCCAAAGAAAAACTCCATTGAGAGTTGCTCTTCTTTGTGGCTGTAACCCTATGTATTCAGAGTAGAATTAGAAATGATGTTTGTTTAGGAAAAAAGCAGGCATATGTTCTCCTGACATGTCTATGAACTCTCCAGCCACAAGCTTGCAATACACGGCTTGAATTCCCTTGCACCGTGGACCTTCAGACTAAGACAGCTCTTGACAGTTTCCACATTAAAAATTTTCACGACTGCACTATTTGTGAGGGTTGTCTTCCTCTCACTTCTAATGGATATGTACCGATGCCCTTGTCTTTTTGACAGTTTGAGGTCCCATCATTGTAGTGACTCTAAGCATGCCAAGGTCTCCGACAAACCTCCTGTTATTCTTTATTTGCCACAAGAAGGTATATCTGTGCTTAATTTTTATTTGTATTTTCGTTTTAATTCTCATTTCTATAGATGTTCCATTGCTGCAAACCTACTGGAATGGCTCTAGGCCTTCCAGAGAACACCCACTGTGATGCCGCAGATCCCAGCTAATATGCCCTCTCATCTGATCTTGCTTTTCTGTTGTTGCTTTGGTTTTGTGGATTTTTTTTTTTTTTTTTTGCATCTTCTGACAACTCTGACATTTTACCTTAATTTGTTTTGAGTAGTACTTTTCATTATTTCTGGGATCTGTCCCAAGAGATAAGATGATTATTTTTTTCTTGGCATTTTAGTCTGATATTGATAAACTCCATCTTCTCTATCTTTCTGATCTGCCCACCCCCATGCAGTTCAGTGCTCAGCATCTGATCTCATGCCTCTGCTGTTCTTCCCTAATTCCACATAGATACTTGTCAGTCAGATCTAACAAACTTAATATACAGTTTCACTCACTCCTCAGAAAACCCGACACCAAATCACATGCATGGTAGAGATTAGGGCTGGCACTACCTTTGACGGGGATTTTTGGAAATAGGTATCTAGGAAGCCGATACATAGGATGATAAAGAGGTTTGTTCATAATTATCTGAGAAAAGCAGGGTTAGCACACATAGAGGTGAGTCCATAATGCATTAGCAAGGTAACAGAAGCTTCAGCTAATTCAGAGGACTTGTGGAGCTTGGGAGAACTGACCCCAAGTCACATAAGAATGCCAAATATTTTTAGTTACTGTCCCCAATTATCATTCCTTTCTGGACACTAGCCTCATGCCCAAAAATGTAGCTTTGAAAAAAGCAACATTTGGTGAATGAATATTCCAAAATAAAGTCAACTGTGTTCTATTCCTTCAGCAATGGGTGAAGGACACATTGCTTTAGAAAAGATGACTAGTGTGGAAAATCTGATACCTACTACAGACTCAGAAAATGCTGGAAGCACTTCCCTACTTCCCTCCTTCCTTCCTTCCCCCTTCTTCCCTCCTTATTTTCTCCCTTCCCTTTCCTTCCTCTTTCCTTCTTTCCTTCCCTCCCTCTCTCCCTCCCTCCCTCCCTTCCTTTCTCCCTCCTCATTTCCCATCTCCCTCCTTCCTTCTACTCTTCCTTTTCTGATCTCTGTTCTACATATTTTCAATTGATTAGTGTTAAATTACATGGTTATTTTAATTTAGCATTGTGTAATTTTTGTTCTTTTATAATTTTTTTCTTTTTTCCTATATGAGTTTATACTATTCTTAACATCTTGACAATGCAAAACTTTAGAATTCATTTTTAGCTCCTTTTCCCAATATCTTTGGTCATAGTTTTTCTTTATTCAGCATGGCCTTTCATTCCCTCTATAATGGAATTTTATCTAGTTTTCAAGAATGAAGTGAAAAATTGCTTCCCATTTAAAGCCTTTTTTTTTTTTTGAATTCAGCAAAATGGTGAGATACTAATACGGTTTGTTCACTCAGTTAATTAGCTCCAAGCATCATAATAAAAGTTGATTTAAAGAAAAACCAAAACTTGATTTCAAAGTTCTGCAGACAGTATGTCTGAGAGCAGGTACCAGTATGGTGAGGTCCTGCTGATAACTCCTTTCCTGGTCTGTTGATAGTCATCTTCCTGCTCTGTGCTACTCGGCAAATATACATGGAGGTTCCAGGGCTCAGGGCCTTCTTATCAAGGCACTAATCCTGCTTGGAGGGCGTCACTTTCGTGACCTGATCTTGGTCATCACTAAATCAGTGACGGTATGAATTGAGTGGAAATGTAACTTAGTTTGTGTTAAACATTATTCACAAATACACTTACCACATCCTTTCAGTGTACACAGTCACCACTCTGTGAACCATGAGTTCTTAAAATGATGGCATAATCTTGTTTCTTTTCCAGTGACTAGCACAGAGACAGATCCTGGGGTATACTAAAGTCTGAATGAACCTATATGCTACACTTTCCACATTTCTATGAAATGGCAAGTTTGGAATCACACATTAATAGGATATTGGTAACATTCAAGGACCAAAACTGTGAAAATGATTAATTAGTTTTACTTAGGAAAGGGACTGTATTCTCCACATAGAGAAAATTGTGCTTGGATTTGATAGAACATTACAAAAACTACAGTGAATTGGATGAATGGTGAATGTCTTAGTATTTTTATCTTACTTTACTATCACAAGAATAGAGATTACCTGTGGAGTGTTTAACATGTTTCTTCTGTTCTGAGCAATTCATCACACTGATATAAATCTGAGGAAAAAATTGAATATGTTGATAATTTTCTGTAACACATAGCTACCTGATTCATACTGAAAACAAATGACAAACCCCTATGAGGAAAAGATCAGTGCATGTACTTTGGATAAATGCATTTCTGAATTGCTCACTCCCCAATAACTGAGCGCATGTGATGGTACACCTGTGAACACTTTTATGAAGGTGCACTGTTACATTACATATTGTATATGACATACATTTTAAAAGTATCAATGTTCTCTAACATTTTGCATTACTATATTATACAACATTCATTTATTTATTTTTTTACAGTAATAAATAGCAGAACTTTGTAACATTTTTGTTTTCTTTTGTTTGGAGACAGGGTCTCTCTACGTAACTCTGGCTCCTGAAAATCCCTCTGTACATCAGGCTGATCACAAACTCACAGAGATCTGGATGTCTTTGTTTCCCAAGCATTGGAATTAAAGGTGTGTGCTGCCACACCCCGCTATAACATTTTTTTAAAGTAAATGAATCTTGGACTTCTTAGTAGCAATGAGCACAGGAGTTCAACTTTGTCAGAACTTAGTTATTCCCATCTATCTTTTGCATAGCTTCTCGATTCTCTCCTTCAGCTGGCAATGACTGGCACTCTAATAATAGTTCCTGTGAAGAGCATACTTGGTGGAAGAAACTGGGCTTACAAATTAGAATTGATGTTTGGCTTAAACCATGACATGAACCCAAGTTTCCATTAGCCAGAGACAGTGATAAATACAGGCAGCCTATCAAGGCCTTTGAAAATTAATGACTCAATAGTAATTTAAAAGGGGATGATTCACATTCCAGTAAATCCTCATTACTCTGAGCCAGTCCAGTTGTAATCTTTAAGTATTCTTAGAAGAAATTGGTTATTGATCATAAACAATAGTCCTCAAGTTGATACATATAAAGAAATGAGAAATAGGGAAATACCCCTCATATTAGCTGCAGTAATCACTACCATGGATCGTATGTTGAAGGAATTCAGATATCTTTAACTACATTTACTTGCACAAGAAATATTCTTTCATTCTGTGAAATTCCCTAGGTTTGTTCTCTGTAAAGTATGACTGAATTTCATTTCTAGGTAATGGCAGTCAGCCAAAGAGCTTTCTACAATTTTAGACTTCTAACCTCTTTGCTCAAATATCTTTCCCAGTTTAAATGGAATACAAAAACAAACACAACTGATCATTAATTTCCTGCAGAATTTTTTTCAGAGGTAGTCTCTTAAACATGGAGTTTAGTTTAATTAGTAACTTGACTTTTAAAACATTGAGTAAAATATATCTTTTTGTATACTTATAAACATCCACATTCATTTATTATATTCTTTATAAACTTCTGTTACATTAGATATGATTTAGTAATTAGTAAGTGCTTTAGTATTTATAGAAAAATTATAAAGACATGTTTTATAATGTGCAAATACAATATTTATAGTTTATATGACATATGAATATATCTAATAATGTCATATATGTAATATATATGACTATACATATGACTTAATATAACTTGGGTTGTAGATAGGACTCACTGTTTTACTAATATAAAACAGACTATTCATAAAGAAAAACCTAAATAAAGAGCAATATAAGATAATTGTAATTAATTATCAATGAACTTTTTTGTAATTAAGCCTAATTAGAAACACTGATACATTTAAAAGTGATTTGCACTAATTGAGGACTATGCATGAAAAATCAAGTAAAACTGAAGGTTTTTGTTGTTAAATTAAAATGTAGAATTGCTGCCATGCTACATAATCAGAAATCTTTAAAGTGATCAATTAAAGAATGGACAAGAAGTTATTTATTGCTTTTTATTTTTTTTCTGAACTCTAAATTTTACTAGAATTAACCTTTTAATTTTGATGATTCACAGAGCATCTCTAATTTTACCTTGCATCTTTTACAGTAAATATATTATTTGAATATTAAGTATATCACCTAATAATATGATCAGAACATCTATAGACGTTGCTTTATCAGAATGAGAGAAGCAACTCTAGTGAAAATGATATAACCTTAGTACAACTAATTGATTAAAGGAAGAGAAAAAACAAACCACCTGTATTATGCATGCTGGGTTGAGGAGAATTGTAAGGGGAAAAATTCTTGCTCTGTAAATATGAGAACTTGTGTTTGGATCCTATGCTGGTTAATACAATGTCAACTTGACACAAGCTTCTCAGTCATCTGAGAAGGTAACTCAGTTGAGAAAATATCATAAAATCAGAAGCTTGTCTGTTTAGAGGTCATTGAGAAGGCAAAACAAACACAAGATCAAGAGACATGGGTCACTGCCAATTTTTATTTGGATCAACAACCTTCAGAAGGGCTCTCCTTAAAAATCAGAGTCAAGCTCAGACAGTTATAAGAGAGAACAGGAGCAGGGCACAGAAGAAGTTGAAAATTTTCATTATTATTATTATTTACCTATATTTGGCCATTGCTAGCAGTAATTAGTGAGTAATTGGATAAAGATTGTTAGGGTGATTGATAGACACCTCTCAAAGCTGCCCAGTACTGTGTGTCTCAGGGGGCAGGGTTGGCATACAAAAGAGTTCCATAATAACCCGAAATGGACTTTCCTTCTGTCTAAGTCCAATGATTTCAATGTGCATTTGGTTGTTTATTTGGAAATGAAGACACCAGTATAAACTAATGATCTTTCAAAAATAGATAAATAAAGACATAGACAAATGTAAGTGAATAAATAAATGCAAATGTGTGCACGTATGTTTGTAGGTATGTTGTTTGTTCATGTTCTCTAACCTGCTTTGAAGCAGTAATATATCAATACTAATAATTATACCTATGACTCAGAGCTTGGCAGAACTTGGTTCTGAACAATATTATTCACAGGAAAAGAAGCAGATTTTCTTGAAGAAGACTGGCTTCACATCTTGAGAATGGTAGCACAAAACACTCCTTGAGCAAATTGTGCCACAGAGTAAGCATATTTGTAAGTATAATAGTCTTATGCTAACAATCCAGCTGGAAGGGACCTTCTACTCTCCAAATCTTTGTTTTCATAAACATTCAAAATAACTCATTATTGGACTATAATGGTGGAAAAAGTATTCCCAGTGTTGTCCTAAGAGACAAAGGAACAAAGTAAAAAAAGCATCAGTAAGACTCTTCTTGCACAAGAGGGTGATTAATATTTCAAAACTAGAAAAGCAAACACAGAAGAAGGGACTGTTCTTTATTCTAAGGCATTTGGTGACTATCTCACACTATCCCTGAGTGTGGTAATAGTTTGTTTGTAATCTAACAAATAAAGTTTGCCTGAAGATCAGAGTGCAAATTTAGCCACACTAGTGGGCCAGGCAGCACACACTTTTAATCCCAGAAGCCACACAAGTTAACCATAGAAGCCAGGTAGTGATGGTGTAGGCCTTCAATACCAGCACTAGAGAGGAATATAAGGTGGAATGAGACAGGAATTTGCTTTCTTTTGAGTCTGAAAATTTCATAGAGATAAGAGTTCTCCAGTGGCTGGTTGCATTGCTTCTCTGAACCCAAATATCTGTTTATGGGTTTATATTATCCATGCTACATTGAGAACTTGACCCCATAATCTCATGTATTTGGATAATTTGCAATTGACACAGACGAGAAAAGTACTGTAGAGGTGAAGTTTCGGGAGCATCCAGGACTTAGGCAAACTGGGAGAGATGTAAGAGTCTGACAAGATGGGAGAGGTTTTTGGAAAATTGGCCCTTTATGAATGTACAATCACTGATAAGAAAAATAAAAGAAAACAAAATAAAAATATTTCTCTTAACAGTTAATTGAAGAAAATATAATCCACACTAGTATAAACAAAAATATAATAAAACATTTTATAAATTGTCCAGTAATATATACACAACTGATAGAGAAGATATAGTGTAAGACTGAGATAGAAGAATGTTGTGGGATAATGCTCTTGTACAATGTAAAGATTTGTCATTCGTCTTAGCTTAATAAAATGCTGATTGGCCAATAGCAAGTCAGGAAGTATAGGTGGGTGACCAGACTTAGAGAATTGGGGCAGAAAGTCAGTCATCAGACAGACATAGAGGAAGCAAGATGAGAATGCTGCACTGAGAAAAGGTACCAAGTCACAAGACTAAACAGAGATAAGAATTATGGGCTAATAAAAGTTGTAAGAGCTAGGTAATAATGAGCTGAACTAAGAGGCCAGACAGTTTATAATGAATATAAGCCTCTGTATGTTTCTTTGGACTGAATGACTGAGGAACCAGGAAGGACAGAAACTTGTGTCTACAGAAGAATGTTAACGGATGCTAAAACTAGTAGACAAACATTTGACTGATTCACATACATTGAATGAAAATGGACCCACACTGATTAGCTGAAACAATAAGTAAAATCAATAGGACAATGGAAAAGCTTATCTGTTATCATTTTAAATAGCCAGAGTTAATTTTACTCATATTTGTACAAACCAGCCCCATTGATATCATTGCAAAATTTGCTAAATGTTGACATCTTCATTTCTGGCAGAGGTGTATAAGCCTCAAATAGCTGTCACCAAGAAACAGTAGAACCCAAATTAGCTGCCCTTTCACACCATAACTGATATCTGCTCTTAAAAACTTTAGCCACATGAGTAAAGAAAGTGACAGTTTTAAGTTAAAGTTGATCAAAGAAATATGGTCACACACAAATGCAATACACAAAATCATACTGGGCTCTGGACTAGGAAAATGAAAACAACTGAGACATTCAATAAACTTTACACACTTCAATTCAATCAGACAGTATTTGAGGATGTAAAGCTTCTTTGATATTTGATATCGTGCCGTTGTATAAGGCTGTATCAGTGTTGACAAATGCTTTTGCAAATGTTTAGAGGCCCAGAATGCTCTCTTGTGGTATCCTGACCCCCACTGACAGAAGAAAGGACATCTGGGAACTCTGGTGTCACTAAATGAAGGCCCTTTGTGCCTAGAAGAACATGAATAACCCTGGATTTCAGTCACTGTGTATAGCTAGACCTGACTTCGCTAGAAAAGTAATAAATTCTCATCAGATTTGATCCTCCCTAAATTTTATTTTTATAAAGTCTATAAAGAAGAGCTATTTATGCATGTGAAATGATAAACTCAAAATTGATAGTATGTAAATCCAGAATTTCTGCTCAAGGCTCTGTGAGCTATACACTTTCTTAAGACCTTCCCTATGCAAAGCAGAAAATATACAATACTCTAGACTTGCTAGGGCTCAATTTTCACACATTAGAAGCTCACTGGGTAAAGTTTGAATCCAAGACAATGAAATGAGAAAACAATGTTTATCTATTTCAATTTTCAGCTTTAATATATTTATCACATTTTGTTATAAAAGCTATAAAAATTATGTGTCTAAGGGATTGGGTTATTCCCTTCTGTGGATTCCAGCTATCAAAATCTTAAAATCATTTATTTTTTATCTTTTAATTATAGTTATTAAACACAAATAGAGTTTTTTCCAGCCCAACAACATGCATATAAAGACTATTTTTGGTGACAGAAATTTTTCTCAAGCTTTTTCTTGCTTTTAATTATAGCACAATCATCAGAGAGGCATACAGTGTGGAAGTAGCCATCTCAGTAGACAAAGCATCTAAGAATTATTTAGGAAGCAAGGCAATAGAGTAGTCGTGATTTGACATGGTATTATTAAATAAGAGGAGCCTGTCTTGGTTTTCATACATTAATTCTGTATTTCAGATTCAGGGTGATGGATGTGCTGAAGCATTTTACACAGCACCTAGATGGATGCGATGGATGCCCAAGTTATACACATGGGCTCTAAGCAGTCAATTATATAATATTCCTGTACTTCACAGATGTCTTCTGGTCCCATCTATCAAACTCAGATTCATGAACAACCAATCAGTGGTCATCAAAGCAAACATAATATTGTTTCAAATCAATACTTTGCAAATTTCATTAATTAGAGTACAATCTCAAATTTTATAAATTTCAAAATTGACTTGTAAATTTGGGATGAGAAAAGTAGGGGCAATCATTTCTACTGCTCTACTTTATTCAGATTTTACATTTTCAAGTTATGCCTTATTACTAATTTTATTATTCTGATAAGGAATGAAACACAAATATTCAAAATCCGTTTTGTGTTTTTTAAAAAAACTAGATTAGAAAAATAATGTCATAATAAAAAAAACCAATAAGCCAATTGTGGTAGTCTTAATGAGAAACATTCCCCAGAGTCTAAGATATTGAACACTTGGTTCCCAGTTGGTGGTACTTCTTAGATAGATGAGCACCCCTGCTGAAGTAAGTAGATCACTGGTGTGGGAGTTGACTCTCTCAGCTTTGTGTTTGGGTTGAAGCTCTAGGACACTGCTTCCATGCTCCCCAAACCATTGTGGAATCTCCTGGAACTGTAAGTCATAATAAACTCATATTCCATAATTGCTTTTAGTTGTGGTGTTTTATCATAACAACAAAAAGTAGCTAACACACGAATATTTGCATATCAATGGGAATATTTAGAAATCTTCAATTATGCCAATTTTTATTTACTTCTTTATTTTATAAACTAATAATTCCATAGTCTTTTTGAAGAATTATTCACATGTTGAAATCAATTTCTCAATTTCCTCAACATGTCCCATTTTTATATATGAGAAGGACCTGGTATGTGTCCACTCAAGGAAGTAAACTTACAAAGAGATGAGAAAAAAAACTCAGTGCACATTGACTTCATTGACTGGATCAGACTTTGGGGAGTCTGATGCCAGCTAGGTCATAGTCAGCATATTTAAAACCCAGTACAATTTGGGAATAAATTACCAGGCAATGATTATTCCAGTTCCAGGTACACAACAAAGCTTAAGTTATAACTCCTTAGGAGCTCCTTTACATAGTACGTGCGACCATGACGGTGGGTTCCATAGCTAACAGGCCTAGAATCTAGTGTGGTCTCGGACTGATAGCAGAGGTCAGCAGGCCATAAAGTTCTTGTGCCATCTCCCCTAAGGATGGGTAATATTCTAAGAATGAGCAAGTCTGGGATAATCATTCTGGGAGATTTGCATTAGGTCAGCTTCTATAACAAAAGATGGGTAGAGTCTGCCACCACAGATAGCAAAAAGATCACCTGGGGACTAACAATATCTGCTCGCTACCATCTGGATAGAAAAAAAAGATATATCTCCTCTATTGAGGATAGGTTCCTATGTGTTTAACATTCCAGGTTTTTTTTTGATGCTTTTCTGTGAGTACAAGAACCTCTGTGCTCCTGTCCTAAAGATTATATCATGTCTTTTTTGTGTTGGTGCAATTGTTTCTGTTTGTTTTTTTTAAAAAATATAATTAGCAAGGTCTGTGATAGCCTCAGGTTGAAAATATACCATGTGAAAACAAAATAAATAAATAATTAAATAAATGTGAAGATGTATCAACAGCGCCTATTGTTCATTACCCTACTGATGGGTTCAGGACAATCACACAGTTCTTAAATTACAATCAGTGCCAGATGCACATTCCATATGGCTTTAGTTTTCCAGTTACTTAGAATTCAGTATTTGTTTTTGCTGTGTACCAGCATTTATGGGAAAGTTAAATCCAGTAAAACCTTGGCATACTGTTTTCTTGTGGATCTCTAGTAAACATTGCTCAGAGAGCTGGAAAAATCACTGAGACCATGAATTCTTCCATGCTGAAATGTCTCTTTACCTTCAGATTTATTCATGATGTTCTGCTACTTGCTCATTGATTTTTACTCCCATGTACAGTGGAGAAGGATAATATTGCCGGACCCTTCTATGCTCACTACAGGAATAGAATATATAACCCATCTGGGCCATTGGAGCCTGAAAGAAGAGAATCTTATACCAGGGACTTTTATAGAGAAATGTGAAACTAGAATTCAGTGTTAGACTAAGGTGGCAAGGTACTCTCTACGGTGTCTGGAAGGAGAAAGGGTACTGTAGTGGTACTGTTTATTTATTCAACATTGTTCCATCAAAGAGAATCCTGGATGATTGCCATTGATGCCAGCCTGATAAAGAAGTAGTAATCACTCACCCTGTTCATGGAGAGAATCGAAATGCTTTCCCAAATAAATCAGACTGTCTTTTATCTGGGATTCTAATGAGTTAGCCTAGCATACCAACTTGACTGTTCCTTAAGTTATTGCCACGTTGTCCGGATATCTATCTCAAGTCATCAGGTCTAGTGGGATGAGCCATTGTACACGGAGACCCTTCATTTTTCTAGACTGATGCTTTAAAAGGTAAACCAGTTTATTTTTAGATATTGCTCAGACATAATCCATATAATAATACTGACTCATTTATTCATAGTCAAATGTAAACCTAACTATCATCATACTGTTTTACAAAGTTTCCCCCTTCATCCCATGCCCAGCCCACTGCACAGTCTCTGTCCCTCATTTGACTCTTGTTGACATGATACCTCCAGGTGCCTTACTTCTGACGCAGAGAAATTTCACGTGTTTCTTCTTTCTGAATTCTCTCCTGACTAATTACACGGTCTCAGTCTCAAAGGTCCTCTGCCTCTTTTTTCAAAGGTCACCTTACCAAAGATCTCTTACTAAACTACTTTCCATGAGCCACCATTAAAAAAAAATTCAATTTTCTGGCTTATATCATTTCCACTCCTATTACATTCTTTGCTTTCCTTTAAACTTCTTACTAGCTCCTCATAAGCCCTGCATCTTTGCTAAATTTATGTTTTATCACCTGTCTATGCTCATTGGAGTGTTGTGATAAGTGCTCACTGTACCTCAGAGTTTGGCGACTGCTGCCATGTCTCAGACAACAATGATAAAATATTTTTAGAATCTGTTAATTAAATTTATGAGGATGTTAGCATCAATACTCATAGTTTTAACAAATTTTTGTATGATAATTACTCTTCAACTTATTGTATTCTTTCTGCCCCATCTAATTAGCAGAACTGTATAAATACTTGATGATGTATCTTGTCTGGTTTCAGTAAATACCGTAACTGAGGCCTTTAATATAATAAAAGACAGGTCTCTTAATGTATCGATTTATTTTCTCAACTAAAACATAGTAAAGAAAAAAAGCAAAGTTAATAGTCAAGTCAATCATTTTACTGGATAGTATATGCTTATTCATAAAATTCTACATTGCTGCTGATACCACTGGATATGACAGGAACAAGGAGCAAAATATCAGCTTCTGAACCATCATCTATTCACCTATATCTCCTTAGGAGTATCTCTGTAGAGACAGAAACAAATATTCTCCCTGGCACTCTACAGTTTAAGGATTTCATTGACTTAGTAAACTATCTCTTAATTTCAAGGCTTATTGTGGAGAATGGTACAAACTGGGTATTTACCAGGGATTCTTCACTGAGTTTCAACGTTAGGAAATTGTGATGCGAAATTGCAGGGTGCTCGGGAGTGATAGTAGCCAGAAGCCTACTGCAGATAGAAGAGAGGGCCGCTATAAGATAGGGCTTGATGAGTGGACCACTGTGATTTGGAGAAGGAGGGAAGAGGAAAAGTAGCATGAGAATAAAGTCCTATCTTGTGCAATACAAAATATGAGATTATTTTTTACCATTATCAAATGTAGTAATTAAAATTAGTGCTGACACTTATGCCAGGCTAAAGTCCTGGTCTCTAAGTCTTTATTTCAGTGAAATACACAGGGCAGTCTGTGTTAATTATGCTTTGATGAGAGGAGTGTAGGTGTGATATTCTAGTCTATAGAAAATCAGCATGGAGGAGGACATTGGGACAGTGGGGTAGATTCAAAATTGGGCGGTCATAGGAGACAGACAGGTTGAGCAATTGAGAAGGGGCAGAGAGAGAGGAGGGACTGATTTATCTTGTAATATGGATAAGAACACAGGTGAGTTCATTTAGTGTGAAAAGCAAATTAATAGATTTTTGAAACACCAAAATAGGAAAACATATCATCATACGGAGAGTAATAGATTAGTAAGCAGTTACTAGCTTTTCCACATACTGGTCACACCAAATCAAGAAAAGACATTCAGCTTGCTTTAGCCCACCAACCCTCATAACTCTCCATACACTTTCTGCGATCGTGTTCCTGGTTCTTATTTAGTTTGTTAGTGCTTTACTCTCCACGTTCTATTGAACTATGTGCATAGCTCAATATTTTTCAGTTCTGCCCTGACTTACAAGAGGGCCTTAATTAAATTGTGTATTTCACAAATAAAATATATGACCATGACAGTAAATATTATCTCCCACCCCAAATTATTATCCACTTTTGTCTGATGGCATATGATGCCTTTGTGATAAATGTCCACAAATCCTTTCTGGAAGAAACGTCCATAAAATATGCAAAATACTTTCTAAGTCACTTGGGCAGGAAACATATTATTTGAAGGATAAAGTTAAAGTGAATCTAAATATATATTTCAGTTGGTGGAAAATTAGGAGGGATTTTTTTGTAGCATTCCACTGTAAGTGATGATATTATATTGAAATGTTATGAAATTCTAAAGTTAAAAATTTACTAAATTATAAAATTGTGATTATATATAAGCAGGGAATAATAAGCCCCAGGGGGCTTGGAGTAGAAAAAGGACAACTTTCAGGTGTTGGTTTTCCCCTTCCGTCATGTGGGTCCTAGAGACCAAACTCAGGCCATCCAGACTCTAAGAAAGTGTATGTATTTGTAATTAGATGCAAGCGTTCCCGGAGTTTAGCTTGAGTGTGAGAGGGCATTATGAGCTCTGCACAGGTTTTGTCTTACTAAAATTCTATTGCCAGCTTCATTGTATAAATGCACTCTAGAATTCCTGAGGGCAAAACATTTATCTTGTTCTTCGTGGACTCTGTATTCATTAGCCAAAGCTTGGAAGACAGTGTTTACTTAATATCTGTCAAATAAGAAGAGTCAATAGAAAGATTACCAAACATCTGTCCTAAGCACGTGGGTTATGAGTTTCCAGGAAAATGGCTGCCTACATGAAACTTAAGCCTGAATGGAGAGTCTTTGAGAATTTGAAGTTCCTTAGGTTGGAATCAGATGCTTTCCAAAGATACTGAGGCCAGCATGTCTTGGTTCTCACCCCAGTGAGTTAATATCATAGTTATCTTCACCAGGGTTCCTAATGGTTAACGTTGACAGATCTTTTATATTTGAAAACCATATGTTGAAAAATGCTTACTCACCTAAAAGGGAGGATTCTTGTTCCTTAAAATATCCATAGAAGGCTCTGAATGAGGATGTTGATCAGTCATACATGCGTAACATGGACATGACTCTAGGTTCAGTCTTCAGTACCACACAAACACAGACAAACAAGCTAAAAGAAGCAATTCTTTGTTTTGCCTCTTGCTAGTTTTTATGATACAGTTATCCCAGTTTTCTTTCTGTTTTAAAATTAGTGTACAATGTAATTGGCTTCATAATGATATTTTCACACATAACCTTTTTTTTTTTGTTCCTATCCCCCATATCCTATCCTCATCCTCCTGTCCCAATTGTGCCTCTATTCCTTCTATTTTTCCTGTTCACTTTCATGTTGTATGTATTTTATTGCACTTCCTTCTTCCTTAAAGTCATTTTTCTCCTCTCAAGATATGCTATTAAGATTCATGGTCTACAGTTATACACACACCTGCCTACCCACACAACCACACAGTATATGTTTATGTCTAAACTGAAATCCAGGACATGGAGTATTTGACTTTCTGAATCTGAATTACCTCACTTAATAAACAGCTCCAATACCTAGCCATTTTCCTGAAATTTTCATAATTTTATTTTTCCTATGGCTGAATGAATTTCCATCGTGTGCATTTTATTATCCATTCATTAGTTGGTGGCTATCTGAAGTTATTGTGAATAGAGCAGAAATGAACATAGACAAGCAAGGGTCTCTGTGGTAGGATTTGGCGCTCTCTGGCTATATACCTAGAATGAAATAAGTATGTCAAATTAGTGCTGCTCTGAGATTCCATCTTACCCAGGTCCAAATAGTTATTATCAAATAACAAATAGCAATAAAAGATGGTGAGGATATGGTGGAGGAAGAATCCCTATTCAATGCTGGATTATAAACTGGTGCAGGTTCTGTGGAAATCAGTGTAGAGTTCACTAAAAACAAAACACTAAAAAACAATCCCTGAAAATATCTCTATCTTAATTTTCTTAATATGAGCTTATTCAGGAAGCATACATGTGTCCAGTTTACATTACAGAACCTAAAAGAAAATCTACGGATTGCAAGCACTCCTCTTGGCTTACTGACAAGAAGCAGTCTGCTAATGAGGTCCGTGTAGACTCCTTTCATTTTGATGAAGGTTAAGATAAATTTATGTCTGAGAGAAAGGATTTTAATTACTTAATTGTGATAATATAATTTTGATACTTAAATATATAATCACTATTTGTGAGACTTTATATTGTAAACATGTAATCTGAGTCTTGTGATATTTGGAAATCAGTTCAGATACTGTTTTCCTTATCATGATTGCCCAATCATGATAGTCTTCTTTGAACAGAAATTCCTGTCTGTGCTCTATTAATTATTATGTTGCTTTCTAAAGGAGACAATTTTGTGGCCAAACCACAGTGGTTGTAAACCTTCACATGGAAAAACACAGCTTACATTTTAGAGCTTAATTGACCAACTGTCTGCTTTAAAAAGCATGATTTCATTCTAGGGACAGAGAATTTTAATAGCTTCTTTAAAAATAAGACTTATCATTAGCTGAAATCACAAACAAGTGTTATTTGAAAACATGGTAATTTCTAAAGGCCAATAAGCATATTTAAAGAGCATGTCTTGTTATTTAAGCTATTAGCATAATTATTGTCCTTCCTCATGTTTCCTAAACTAATGCCTAAATATGAACTTTGAGGAAATCATGATTTATGTATCCATATTTATTGGGGGAAGTCTTATGCTAATCTCTGACATAGGCCTTTTTGGTTTTTAAATTTATTTCCAAGTTGGAAGTAGAATTCTCATAAGAAAGATTTTTCGTATAGCATTTTATTACTATAAAATAACTGAAATATATTCAACGCTGAACCATTTGTAAATGCTGTAACAATGGTCACATGTAATTTTGAAGAAGTAACTGAACTCTGCTTCCTTACTGAATGCATGTTCTGCATGATAAATCTACACCAGGAAGCCATATGGGATAAATCGAAAGGGGAAAATAAGTACCTCAATTCCTAACTGAGGTTTGAGTAATTAAACTCTAAAAGAGTATAATCAGGAGTTAAAAATGGCAATAAGAAAGACATAGTAAGAAAGGCACATATTTCTTTTCTTTTTTTCTTTTTTCAAAGCTATGGAACATTATGGAAGCGGTGCTAAGAGGAAAGTTCATAGTACTAAGTGCCCACATAATGAAAACAGAGAAAGCTCATATTAGTGACTTAACAGCATACCTGAAAGCTCTAAAACAAAAAGAAGCAGACTCACCCAGAAGGAGTAGAAGACAGGAAATAATTAAATTGAAAGCTGAAATCAACAAAATAGAAACAAAGAAAACAATACAAAGAATCAATGAAACAAAGAGCTGGTTCTTTGAGAAAATCAACAAGAAAGACCAACCCTTATCCAAACTAATCAAAAGGTGGAGAGAGAACGTCCAAATTAACAAAATTAGAAAAAAAAAGGGCACCTAACAAAAGACACTGAGGAAATTCAGAGAATCAATAGGTCTTACTTCAAAAACCTGTACTCCACAAAATTGGAAAATGTAAAAGAAATGGAAAATTTTTTTAGATAGATACCATACACCAAAATTAAATGAAGACCAGGTGAGCAATTTAAATATACCTATAAATTGCAAGGAAATAGAAGCTATCATAAAAAACCTCCCAACCAAAAAAAAAAAAAAATCCCAGGGCCAGATGATTTTAGTTCAGAATTTTATCAGAACTTCCAAGAGCTAGTACCTATACTCCTCAAAGTGTTCCAAATAATAGAAACAGAAGGGACATTGGCAAACTTTTTTATGAGGCTACAGTTACGCTGATACCCTAATAATTAAAAAGACAAAAGTGGAGACAATTTTGCAATGCTATTTTATTTTTACCTACATGGTAAGAACTAGGCAAGACTCAGAAACAAAATTATTGCAATGTGATTTTGAAATTAGACAATCAAACAGAAAACATGTAGCTAAAGTCTTTAACCGATTTTCCTTAAAGAGGATGACGGACAATAAAGTATTTTATATGCGTATGATTCTCAGCTGTAGACATCCAACCTAGGGCCCTGTGCAAACAAGACACTCTATTACAGAGGCACTTTTTCTTTTTTAGGCCTGCAGCAGTCTTTAAGTTAAGGAGATAAATGTGAAGCAATGTATATTATATACTCAAGTACGTTAGTGCTGCTTCCATTGGTCATTATATAAAGTTCAAAGAATGAAATGGCTCTCTGTAGAGAGGATGGTATGAGGGGTGATAAATGGAGGTTTTGATTTTATATGTGTTAGTTGTATTTTCAAATGATTAATTTTTATAAAGGGGATGGAGAGATGGCCCAGCTGTTAAGAGCACTTTCTGTTTTTCCAAAGGACTGGAGTATATATGGCAGATGATTTACAAATGCCTATGATTCCAAGATCCAGGGAGATTGGACAACTCTGGCCCCCAAAACCAAGTGAACTCATATGTACATAACCCCTCCCCATATATGTTTAAAGTAAGAAAATATCTATTATCATTTTATTTTTACTTTTTAAAAAAGATTATGTTAATTTGCCTCTCGGAGTGTATTGTCTGCACGTATGTCTATTCACTACATGTGTGCCTGATGACAGCAGAGGTCAGACAAAAAACTGCTGGGTTCTCTGGAAATGGAATTATGGATGATTATGAGCTACTACTTGGTGCTCGGAATCTAATCTGGTCCCCTGCAAGAACAAGTCCTTTTAGATGCTGAGTCATCTCTCCTGCCGTAAGTTCCTTTCCATCAATTTTTAGGTATTTCCATTGAAAATATCTGAGCTTTTCTTTTGGTCATAGTAAAACATTGCACCATTCCCTGTTACTCAGATTCTAAAGCAGTGGTCATCAACCTGTGTGTCATAACTCCCTCAGGGTTCACCTATTAGATACTTGCATTACATTTCATAACTGTTAGCAAAGTTACAGTTATGAAGTAGCAACGAAATAATTTTATGGCTATGGTCACCACAGCATGAGGAACTGGGCTAAAGAGTCATAGCATTAGGGAGGTTGAGAACCACAGTGCTGAAGGAGGTGATGCTGATGTGTTGTTAGCATTGTTAAGTCTTGGCTTGGGTAGTTTTAGTTATTTGCATCCAACTACAAAAACAGAAATTATTTGAAAAAATGCCATGTTAATAAATTGTGGTTTTAATTTGCACATTGGAATGCATAAAATGAAATATTTCTGGAATGTTTAAAGATCTTACCACATATATTATACAGAACTGGGATCACCCCGAAGTGGGCTTCACAGTATGTGTTTCCATGCTTTGGAAGGTTGCTTTCGCCATAGCAATGGGCTATGCTTTTAAAGATACTTTTGTTTGTTGTGGTAAGAGAGCATCTTGAGTTCTTTGGACTTCCTTCTTTTGACAGACCAGATTGCAAGCTATACCCTGTCACCTCCCAACTCCAAAGTTCAGGTAAATTTCAAACTCATTTAGATTTGACTATGGGCACCTGCCTTTGGCACAGCACTAAAGAAAGCATAGTTAGAAATGTACAGGTCTTTCTCAAGAGCATTTTGTGGGACCCTGTGAATCTCCCTCTATTGTGTGTATGTGTGTGTGTGTGTGTGTGTTGTATGCACTCTTTCTCTTACACTTACACATACACAGTTATGGAGAGAGAGAGAGCACAGAGAGAGAGAGAGAGAGAGAGAGAGAGTAGGTGTCAATTCCCTACTGGGAGCCTGGGGAGGACAGGAGTCCTTATTGTGTGCCTTCCTCATTCACTTCTATGGATAGGGTCTCTCACAATCCGAATGCTCACTAGTTGGCTGAGCTCAGGAGAGCCAGCTTTAACCTCTCAAACCCACCCCTAGCTTACGAATTTTCCTTAAATTTTGTGTGGTATTCGGTTCTTCAATCTAAGCTTCTGGAATGCCTGTATCTCTTTACCATCCTACAAGCCTCTATTTAGTGGTTCCCAATCCTTGTGACTTAAGGCATCTAGAGACAGCACAAGATGTATCTTCAAATGTAAGTGTCTGTTGATAAAAACAAAAGATTAGGCAGTTTGAGCTCTCTCTCTCTTCATTCTATATAAAACACAGTTGGTAATGTTGGGCAGAGTGGCAATACCTTTTTCCTCCAGAACCAAGGGGGAAAGAAACAGGTGGATCTCCCTGAGTTTGAGGTCAGTTTGCTTTGTATTGGGAATTCCGGGCCCCCCAGGGTTACACAATGAGACTCTGCCTCAATAAACTCATTAAAAATACAAAATAATAAAATGGTAAAAGAGATCACAACTGATAAAAACAGTTTACTGATTTGAATACGGGTCATTTACTAATCCCTTGCATTTGCTGGTATGTGAGAATATAGTGCTGGAGTCGAAAGACCATAAGCTAACAATTTCCCTCAACAGTGCCTTTGGTCATCGCTAGGGAGCATGGGTCTATGAAATGAGAATCACAGTCACTGTTCACAACAAGAGTCACAAAGATGTCTCTGTTTCCTTACACTCTGCTTCATATGCACAGGGCAGAATAAGGTGAGCCCAAAGAATCCACCAAGATTTATCATGCACACCATCTGTTTACTCTACATTATTTTCTGTTAAAAAAACAATTTAAAATTTTATTCCTCATGTTTTCCCTCATAATGTAATGTCCAAAGAGTTGCATACACCGCGGATCATGATGAACGGCTGCCATCGTACCGGTAGGATATAGAAGCTTGGATTTTTGAGTATGCCATATTTCATTACAGCTTCTTTGATGCCCAGAATGTGAAGTAAATCAATTGCACTTCTGTGTCCAAAGGCCTATTGTTCACCATGCCAATTATTGAATATAGTTGCTAGGCAAGTGTCCTACTATTGAACCACACCTCAGTACCCAAAGGGTATTCTTTGGTACCCTTAGTTCTAAGTCCAACTAGTTTGAATGATGACATCACAGCCAAATATTATCTGAATATTTTACATAGATTCATTAAAATGGAAGAATAAATTCATCACATTCTATGTCTTGGAGCATGTATGTAGAAAATCAGTCTCTAGGAACTGTTTTGTACAATGATTAAAGACTTCATATTTTAAGATTATCAGAGCAGAGATATGGAGGAAGCCCAGTTCCTAATAATCTTATGAATTATATACCAGAGCTTAACAGACTAGCACCAGTTATTATTTTTTAATTTCCTTATGCATACATAGATCACTACAGGTTGGCTTTACATGTTTTTTCTACGTGTTTATCAGCTGTCTGCCTGTAGTTTTTCATGCCTCTATGATCCATGTCTACTGAATGAGTTTTCATAATTCCATTAGTAATTGTAGGAAGAAAGGATTCCCAAAGCGATTTCTAAAGCTTTAGATGAAATTGCTCGCCATCTCCTTCCCTTTGTATCCCCTATCTGTGGCTTGCATTCATCCAGGTATCTTGAGCCTCCTGCTGGATAGCTTTCAGCTCTACTTGTTTTGGCAATCAAGTAAAACCTTTGTGCATGTGGTTGGGGAGGTAGTGGGAGGGAAATTTGTCTTTTTTGTCTGAGGGGTGAAACTGCCTACATTTCTTGTCTCAGCAACTTGCTATTATTTATGGATTTATATAATAGCCACTGTGGTCTTTATATAGTATGCTCTGTTCTTTATTTTATCTTCGTTCTATATTTGAGGCTATAGATAGGTAGGGTTTGCCTCCCTGCAACTAGATTTCCTCACGCTGTTTGTTGTTTCCTGTGCTCCACTGAACTTAGCCTATTTTAGGTCTTCTGACCTCTGTGTTCTTTGACCTTACTCGACCAGGTGCCTGATTGTTTGTGTTTTACCTTCACACAGTCACCCTTTATATCTCAGCTCAGTTTTCACTTCTCTTTCTGGGATGTAGTCCTTGCGAAAGATCAACGTTCATCATGGAACTTTACACAGTTTGTTTGTTAACCACTAACTAAAGTTTTGATGTAATTCTCTCCAGCGTCTTCAATTCTATCAAATAGGATATTTGTATTTTTCTCGTCATATTTTTGTTCTTATGCCCAAAATACAGTACATATAATGAGCACCCAGCAAATGTGCAAGTTGTTTGCCACAAATAGCTGGATTTTGTCAAGCATACTGGGGGATTTTGTTCTATGTGCTTTCCTCTAAAGCAAGACTTCATGAAGAGTGGGTTAATATTACCTATTTGGTCATTTTTGGCTTTTAAAGAATCTATTAGCCGGGCGGTGGTGGCGCACGCCTTTAATCCCAGCACTTGGGAGGCAGAGGCAGGCGGATCTCTGTGAGTTCGAGACCAGCCTGGTCTACAAGAGCTAGTTCCAGGACAGGCTCCAAAACCACAGAGAAACCCTGTCTCGAAAAATCAAAAAAAAAAAAAAAAAAAGAATCTATTATAATACTTCTCAATGGACACTGAGGATGACATCATAGATTTTATTATGAATTAAACTGTGAAGAAAAGTTTAAAATTTGAATACGAAGGAAGAGATATAGATAGATGAGTAAAATAGACTAGAAAATAAATAAAATAATAGAGAGAAAAAAAAAGAATTTTAGACATTCCCCCTACTGGTTTGGCCACCCACATTCTTTTTTTTTTTTTTTTTTTTTTAGTTTTTCGAGGGTTTCTCTGATTCTATCTCACTCCAGCTTACATTATAAATTCCTACAAGACCAACTCTGTTGCAGAGCAAAATGATCATTTCTTATCTTTGCAAATCTTTTAGGAGTTCCTAGAGAGTGCATTATACACAGTGCTGCTAATGGCAGAGCATGTTTACAAAGTGAAGAGCCATTGTTTCAACTATTCATTATTGATGAAATTTACTGTTAGATGGGGAATACTGACTTCCTGCATGTAATTTCCAATAATTTGCAGTTTGAAGCCATCACTGTGATTTTAAAGAACCAGAATGTTTCCAGACACTCAGACATTAGTGTTTAACAACCCACGAGAATGGCAATTTGATTTCCAGAGGGATTATGTTTCAGGTATGATGTCTTAATTTTCAGGAGTTCAAATGTTGCATCGCAAACATTTTTTATTATGTTACAGGATACTGCAAGTACCAAGGCAGATCATAGTAAATTATCCAGTTTTTGTGTGCAGAACAATATGATAGGATGTCTGTATCAGACTAAAGTTAAGGAATAAATTCAAGAATGTTCTTTTAATTACTAAAAATAATAGTTTTGAATATCACATCACAGTGCTAACTGCTGGTAGCAGCATTCACCAATACTAGTTAGCCTAGAACCCATAAGTGTGAATGAGCATCTTGTGAGTATTCAAAAAAACCTTTGTTGATTAAGAGATCCATGTTTCCTCCAGTCTGATTGCCTAGTCAATTTTAAGTATAATTATGGATGTTGTAAACAGACCTCCGAGTGTGTGTGTGTGTGGGGGGGAGAGTAATGAGGGTTCATTAACTATGATTAATCACTTAAGTGTTTAAATCTAATTTTATTCTCCAGGAAGAGGACAAGAAAAATATTTCCTGTTATAAGGTCTGAACTTTGTTTTCCAGAAACATTGTTGTATGAATAGTAATTCTTGATATTATTGCAATGACATTAAATAGCACTTTACAAGAAAGATATGGTGTAAAAAATATATCATCTTCTTGGGTTTTAGAAAACAGGACATAATTTTATACTATATATTGATTTGAAATCTCAAGCTATCTTTAATTCTGAATTATGCAAAAAGTCTCTTAGTCAAACAAAATAGGAAATTTTCAGGTAACACAAACTAAATTAAATAAACAACCCCAGCTTCTACAAACAACACATTTATTTAGAAAAATAAACTGAAAAAAATGCTGTTTGTTTGATACATTTTCCAAGGAAACAGAGATGATTATAAAATTGTTGTATGTCAAATACAAATTACAAATGACTTTTTGAATTAACAGAACAAACAGAATTAAACATCACTGTTTAGTACACAGTTTCAGCTTTTTAATATTAATGACCCACATATATATAAAACCCTTTTGATCTCATTCATTTGACCACAATAATGTTTTCTTTATAATTTTACAGTTTTGTTCAGAAACAAATTCAGTTCTTTATGTAAGTAACTGACTATTTGTTAATTAGAAAATAAAAGGGGAACTCATTATCTTAATAATTCTCAAGTGATCCTTTTTGGATGCCTTCAAGGAACTGCTTCTTGTGGTCTCCAAACTGGTGGGATCATCTGTGCAAATACCAGAACACTTCCTTACCCTGAATGGAAGCAACTGTGCAAATAACAGAAGTGCTTGGAGATGTAATCAGTGTAAAGCAATTTCCCCTCTCAACCAGTATGAGGTGGTGGATGTAACACTGGAACTTTTCAAACAATTGGGGCCAATGCTGCTATCCCTTATGGCTTTGAGGGAATATGGACTGTGGACCTGTTCACATCTGCAAACTGCAACATTCCTCCTAATCCCATCCTTGCAAAGTTCCAGCTGGTTCAGTTTTGGTTTTGTCTGAATTTGTTGAAATGAGGAGTAATTCTCACTTGAGACACCTCCTGTCCATAACTTTCCATCTCTTAAAATGATAAATTGATGTATAATTTAATAACTTCATTGATGAATTGCATTTTTTTTCTGGGCAGATGGATATCCAAGAATATTGATTTTCCATTGTGAAATTAGATTGTTTGATTTTGTTTATCTGTTGGCTTCTTAAAAACTTAGTCATTTTCTTCTGGGTGTTGTATCTTCTCGGTAATCAGGAGTGAAGATATTTTAAGGCTGGGGCATTTTCTGCCCACCTGGTTCTGTGCATGGCTGTCAGGTGAGAGGCAGATGATTTTAGGCAGACCATCCCATTGGTCATTTGTGCTCCAAAAGAAAAGTTAGCTTCTCTGACAGGGTCAGGCTCCTGGTTACACTGAAATTAGATCTGGCCTCAAAAAGTCCAGGATCAGTTTGACGTAAGAAAAATAAATCCACATGCCTCTAAATAAAGGTATTCCTTCCAACCTGATAAAGCTGTTAGAGAGAAAAACAAAAAACAGGCAATCATTTCAAATCAGTTCAAACAATAAGTATAATTTAATAAAGACATTATAAATTAGAAATATGTATTAATTTAATATAATATGTAATTTTAATTTAAAATTCCTTGAATTATAATTTTAAATATTATATGCATATTAAGATTATTGAGTAAAAACATTTTTTTAAATTTTTTATTGAGAAAAAAAAAGTTTCCCCCTCCTCCTAGCCTCCCATTTCCCTCCCCCTCCTCCCACCCTTCTCCTCCTCCCCGAACTCCTCTCCCCCTCCCTCTCCAGTCTAAAGAGCCATCAGGGTTCCCTGCCCTGTGGAAAGTCCAAGGTCCTCCCCCCTCGAGTAAAATCATTTTTATAGCTTAATTATCAAGTTTTAATACTATAATGCTTATTTTTCAAGCAAAAGATTTCTTATCCTTATTTTTTTAAACTTCATGCAATTTTACCCACTTATAAATGTCTCACATTCTCAAAATACTTCTTAAAGGCATTGAAGACAAACTTTTAAAATATATTGCCTCAAAATAATTAAAATAACTTTTTCCATTGATACTGACATTTTTTGAGCAATGAGCAAAGTTGTACTTTTGGAACGCTTAGTGATATAAAATACTGTAATTTATGTTCTTTAAAAACAGCGTCAGGTTGGCAAAAAATTTGCTTCTGGATAGCAGAACTGTTTAAGAACTAACTTTGTCTTTCTTCACAGGTATCTACAGTACTTAAAAACAAGCATTTTTAAAGAGTTTATGTCCATATTTTTAATTGATAATTTATGGAGAAGCAAAAATGAATGAAGCATGGGCATAATTCTCTACCTTCAGAGCATTTAATATTACTTGATCTGAAATGTCTGTGATCTTCTCTCACAGATATGACATAGAGAATACTCACAACATTAGGTCCAGATAAAAGCTACTATTTTAATGTTTGATGTTAAAATTAATGTTATTATTTGTCCCTCGAGAATTCACAGAGTGTGCCCATCCCCTTTCTCCACTTCACTTCCTTCCCACCTGTGGTGGTTGAATGAGAATGGCCCCCATAGGCTCTTGTATTTGACTACTTTGGTCCCCAGCTGGTGGAACTATTTGGGACCTATTAGGAGATGGGGGCTTGTTCTAGGAAATGTGTCACTGGGAGCGAGAGTTTGAGGTTTCAAAATTTGACACCATTTACAGTTAACTCTCAGTCTTATGTTGTGGATCAATATGTAAGCATTTAGCTACTGTTCCAGACCATGTCTGCCTGTGTGTTCCGTGCTACACACCACGGTGGTAACTGTAACCCGCTGTAACTGTAAACTCCCAATATGCTCTGTCTTTTATAGCTTTCCTTCGTAATGACGTCTTATCCCAGCCACAGAAAAGTAAGATACCACCCAATCAAGTGTATTTTAGATCCTTTGAACTCATCTGAGAAGCCCTTGCTTTAAAATTATTTCTTTGAAAAGTAGGGTAGTGCCAGAGTGTACTGAGTAGTCCAATGTATACACACAAACAAAAGATGGAATTGTTGGCCCTTCCTTAGCAAGATATTTACTATGCTGTTAGATTGATAATTCCTTGAGATTGTTCTACTGTTAGAACAATGCCTTTGAAATTTAAATCCATAAAACTAAAAAGGAAAAACCTAAACAGTCTGTTCTTCCAACTTGGAGATTAAATTTCAAAAATCAATGAATATGATCTAACAGTGTGTTGTCTCTTTGCTCGGGCTCCTCATTAACGATATCCTATGCAAGCAACAGAAGGCATGGAGAAGATAGTTTAATCCCAGAGCTGCTTCTGAAAACTAGAGGACAGCTGTCTGAGAGAGGAGAACACTCCTGAATGTCATGGGAATCTATCCGTTCCATTTTGGTATCATCTGAGAATTTGAGCTTCTATGTATACAAAGAAAACCAACATTAGCTGTTAAAAATACAACAGTAACGGTTTTACAATAATTAGTACTTTGATTTTCTGTGAAATTGAAACAGTATGAAATATGCTCAAAGTTGAATTTCTCTAAAAATATGGATATGCAATTCATGTATATTGAAAAAAGCAAATTAAATGTTTCCATTATATTTTCATAGGTTTATAATTTAGGAGAGTTTAAAACCTTTTAGAATTTCATTTTATTGATTTCTTAAATAGTTTAGTCAATCTATTCATCATACGTTGACCATTCAAAATATTTATTTTCATCCACCAACACCAGATGCTGATTTAAGAACGATGAATAGGTCAAAAAATCTGTGCACACTGCCCCCAAGAAGATAATTACTTGAAGGTAAAAAGAGTCTCAGTAAGGTTTGTACGACAATGTGAAATGAAAGGTAAAAGTGAGAATAGAATTTGCAAGCATAAATAACTGCTAATAGTTGGAAAATAAAGATATTTGATACAAAAGAAAGAATAAGGCTAAAGTCACAGAAGGAAGGCGCTATTTGGTGCCTCCTGTATTTTACAGAAACAAAGTAGGGCCTTATACCTCAAACCTTACATAATATAGAATTTAAAGAATAAAGGACAAATATTGTTTGGAGAATTAGCAGAATCCTGGCTACCCTTCTATAGTAATATGGTAATAGGAGTAAGACATGTTGAAGAATCTTTAAGGAGAGAGTGGCTGGAAAGGGTGTGGCAATATTGAAGGGGTGGTGGAGAGGGAATAATTATGTATTTTTTAGCCAAATAAATGGCCAAGACTTCAGTTAAAGGCTCTAAGAAATCACTACAGTCACAGGTGTTTTCTCAATCACAAACTGAGGAGGGCAAATAGACTTCACCTTTTTTCACTAATGAGGTATTTCATTCAGTTGCTGCCCACTGAAGAGAAGAGTCATCATGGTTCTGAAACATATTTCTACTGTTTTGGGAAGAAGCTCGTGGAAGTTGATGTGTGTTTTTCAGTTCTCAAAAGCCACAAACTGAGAGCAATAAAATAAAATAATAAAATTCCAAACCCAGAAATCTCAAGGTCCAAATCAGTAGCAGAAGGAGAGAGAGCACGAGCAAGGAATTCAGGACCGCGAGGGGTGCACCCACACACTGAGACAATGGGGATGTTCTATCGGGAACTCACCAAAGCCAGCTGGCCTGGGTCTGAAAAAGCCTGGGATAAAACCGGACTCTCTGAACATAGCGGACAATGAGGAATACTGAGAACTCAAGATCAATGGCAATGGGTTTTTGATCCTACTGCAAATACTGGCTTTGTGAGAGCCTAGGCAGTTTGGATGCTCACCTTACTAGACCTGGATGGAGGTGGGTGGTCCATGGACTTCCCACAGGGCAGGGAACCCTGATTGCTCTTTGGGCTGACGAGGGAGGGGGACGTGATTGGAGGAGGGGGAGGAAAATGGGAGGCGGTGGCGGGGAAGAGACAGAAATCTTGAATAAATAAATAAATTAAAAAAAATAAAATTCCAAACCTTCAAAACCCACATTTTGAATTTGCTGATTGGAATCTAAACTGGGCTACTACAGGATACATTTCTCTTGTTCTAGTCCTAGAGTTAGATACCCACACTGTTGGATTGGTGGTATTATTAGGCATTATATTGCCATGTTCAATTTACTAATGTTAGGTTCAAATATTTGTCCCCCTGGAGAAAGGCTCTAAACTGTATTGTTGTTTATGTTTTCAAATTCTATGTCATAAACTTCCATTACTATAAATTTTAAGATACAAAAATTTTAAAATATCCACTCTGTACTTATATTTAAATATCTCCTTCAATTATGGAGGTATGTAATGATGCCCATTGACATGTTAAATGATGATATGTCAAATATATTTGCTAAGCCCTGAAATAATGAACAAAATAATTGTACACATCAAAAGCTGTGGTAAACGAATGTGATCTAAGGTGCCCATGTGGGCACGCTTTCTGACCCATTCTTGAAATCAGTGGGTTAAGGGCTACATTCCTCTCAGATAGGTTCTGCTTCAAAACAATTAAGATTTTTTTGGCTGTTCAGGTGAAACAGGTTCAAGAATTTCAAGGGCTTTAAAGCTTTTCCACTCTTGCAATTTCCTTCCAGATCTAAATAAAAGATGCAAATTATGAACTGTGTTAAATAACTGAGGCCTTAGGTCATTAGATGTCAAATTAATTAATTTATGTAAGTAGTACTTTACATTAATTTCATGTGGTAAGTACAGCACAATTTAAAGAGGGCCGAGATAGCAAGATAATTAAGTGAGAATGCAAAATACACAGAGATTCGTCTAAAGAGAAATGCTTCACAATTTATATTTTGGAATGGTTGTGAAACTTTCCTTCCTCACAATGTATATAAATTATTAAATTATCAAAAAGTTTATTCATTGTATTTTATAAAATACATTTGAAACTGATAAATATTTAAATAAATGCATGATATATGCATTCACAATATAAAAATATACTTAACCATGGTTCAATATGCAATATATCCACTCTCATAGAAAAACATAAGGATAAAAACACTAAAGTCATTTCCCTTAAATTTCTTATATTTTTGGTTGTGAGCCTAGAGTTTAATGGCTGAGCCATCTCTCATTGGACAGAGGACTAATATCCTAAATATTAAAAGAACTCAAGAAATTGGTCATCAAAAGAACAAATAATCCAATGAAAAATGGAGTACAGACCTAATCAGAGAATTCTCAACAGAGGAATCTAAAATGGCTGAAAGACACTTACGGAAATGTTCAACATCCTTAGTCATCAGAGAAATGTAAATCAAAACAACTCTGAGAATCCATCTTACACCTGTAAGAATGGCCAAGATCCAAAACACTGATGACAACTTATGCTTGGATTGTTGTGGGGTAAAGGGAATACTCTTGCATTGCTGGTTGAAGTGTAAATTGGTACAGTCCCTTTGGATATCAGTGTTGCGATTTCTCATAAAATTAGTAAACAACCTTCCTCAAGACCTAGCAATACCACTTTTGGGGTATATTTTCAAAGGATGCTCAATCGTACCATAGGACATGTTCTCAACAATGTTCATAGCAGCATTGTTTGTCATAGCCAAAACCTAGAAACAACCTAAATGCCCCTCGACCAAGGAATGGATAAGAAAAATGTGGTACATTTATACAATGGAGTACTACACAGCAGAAAAAATCCCACAGAGAGTGTTGAAGGGGAAAGGAGAGAAAGGGAGGGGAGGAGGGAAAATGCATAGCTCAGTAAAATCAATATAAAAAATTATATGTGTGTGCATGTGTGTGTGTGTCTTGTTCTTTCTGGAACTTTAAAAATAACTAAAAAGCACATTATTGTCACTAAATTCAATACTGCAGAAACAAAATACCAATTATGATCTAGAGATTATACTAATTGTGCAAAAGCATGAGATTCCAATTACATCCAAAACAGACTTAAGCAATAGACACTTTACTAGCAGGTTCACTACCCTATAAAACAGGTTTCTTTATTTTCCCATGTATGGAAACTCCAGTCAAGAGAGATTAAATCCAGATCTGCCATACAATTTAGAAGTCTATTACTCCCACCCACTTCATGTGGCCTTAAAACTACAGATGCACAGTTAGGGTAGAAATAAAGGACATAAATATGTAAATAAATATAATTATAAATAAGTATAGGCAAACACTAATAAAGACCTAACTATTAATTCTCTCTATATTTTCAGGAAACATTTGTCAATCCTTGATTAAACTTCTTGAGAACTTATTGTGTTTTTAAGAATCACAGTATTTTCACAAACAGATGGAATGATATTAAAATCACTGGATGAATGGTATTCACTTTGCTGCATATATATATATATGTATATGTATATGAAAATATTTTCCACAAGTTTATAGATTCTCTTGGCTGTATCTCTTATTTCCTAACCTATTCTTATGAGGTGATTCCCTCACATCCTCAGAAGCATGCTCCACTCTAATAGTATACTTAGTTCTCAATATGTGCTTCAAATTTCAAACTTATATAGAGTGAATGTTCAGAAAACACTAAATCAGGAAATAATTAGCACCTATATAAAATTTGTCATTTCAGAGACATGGTGATTTTTTTATTTAGACCTCTCTTTTTAATTGCATTATTTTCTAATAGGTATCGATAAAATGTCCTGTCATATTTATCCTTATTTATAACTTCCACTGCAATTTAGACATTTTAAACATATTTTGTAAATTTTTTGGTATCATAAAATTTCTAGTGAATTTCTAATTATTGTAATTCGTAGCCATTACATTATTCTTTCTTGTTTCTTCTAAAAAATTGTTAATTTTAAAATTATTAGTAATAATATTGTTGATGGATATTGAAAACTGTCCTTTTTGCAGAAAATAGGCTATTTTACTCTTGTTTTATTGTTAAATGTTTCTAATACAATGTGAAATAGTATAAATAATTTAAAAAATCTCATAGAATCATCTCATGCCTTATTTTAGTTAGTGGAAAATTTAACTAATTATATTCAATTATTAATATATTAGTTTCAATGTTTCTTAATACAATTTTGGTGATTTTAATTTTTTTATAAAGTGTTTTATATATATTAAAACTACAGTGTTTCTCTGATTTTAATTTAAGTTATTAATATTTTAATAATTGATTTTTATTAAATCTTTAAGAAGTTCATGAATCATTTGATCAAATTTACTTCTTTAACTCCTTCTAGATTTATTCTTCTTTTTTGTTTTTTAAGTTTATGGAGTCCATCTGTTCAACTAATCTTGAGTACAAGTTTATAATGTTAGGTACAAAGGGTACCTACAGGAGGAACATAGAACAGATAGCTTTAAAATACAATTATAACACCAGTGTACTTCAAAACGGTATCTCTGGTTCTATTATTCTACAGAAATTAGAAAGTTTGATAGAAGAAAGAAGTTAGAATACTTGCCTCAATACAACCCTTTAGGAAGAATTAATAAAGATATGTAAACCCCTTGGTAGTGGAAATTGAGCAGAACCTCCTTGATTGAAGACTACTTCAAACATTTCTATGATAAAAGTCCTTAGGGAATGTGCTACCAATTTGAAAGCATACGGTGAGCTTTCTAGGTAAGGAAAAAAGGAATCTAAGTACAATTTTTATACATTATATGCTATTTCCTTTTGGAATATTTGTTATGTTCTATATTTTGTCCTTGCTTGCACCTCTCTTGTTTTGTCCCAAATTGTTTGCTTTGGGTATTATGCGGATATATAATATATATTGAATCACAAACATCAATAAATTAGGAAGATCATTTTAAATGGTCTCTTTTTGTAATATTTATATTAAGTATTTCCTTTAGACAAAGCATTTAATTTCATGCTTCACAAGCCAGGACTATGAGGAAAACACCTTAAAATGTTTACTTTAAATTGAACAAAATTATATTGCTAATTCTAGCACCCTGTTCTTAGTTGACACAAGTAATTTCTTCTTATGAATTAACGGTGTCGTTGAAATAGCATGTGCTGTTCTGATGGCCACTTTGCTTTCTTGCTCCCAGAAGCAATGTTGGTTATTACCTTAGGAAGAAGCCTCGTCCATTAGCAAGCCAAGCTAATGAACTCTGTGTTAGTGTTTGGTGTGTTGAGTGTATTTAATAAGTGCCAAAATATAAAGTTAAGGAGATGTTTAAGGCTTTCAGGTTAGATGGCCATTTTCTAAAGAAATAAAATGTGTAAGATCCTGAAACTTCATTATCCTTAAATTTTCCCCTTACAGTTAATACACAGATAGCAGTATTTGAGGACATAGCTTTCTCTCCCACGTTCTAGCATCTTTGGTATGATGCATGCTACACAAAGAGAAACCGAAACACCAACCTAGCCACAAATACTATGATCCACAATGGCGTCCTGTCTGCAAAATATGCTATGGCAATCACGGCCCAAAGCTTGTAGGAGTAACCAACCGATATCTGATTTGACTTACGCCCACGTCATGAGATGGAACCAATTTCTAACACTGAACCTGAAACAAGATACCCCAGAGACCTATGATAGAGACCTTTAACCCCTCAGTCCTGAATGGAATGTCCCCAAAATATCCCTTCACCTCAGGGCTCAGAGAACCCTGCAGAAGACACAAGTGTGTAAGAGCCTGAGGGATTGAGAACACAAAGTAAACAATGTCTTCTAAGTAACCACTGTCAATGGACATATGAACTCAGAGAGACAGAGGCAGCATTCACAGGCCTTGCATGGGTCTGCACCAGATGGGGTCATAGAGATGAATGAGAACTGGACACATGTCCCTATCCCTAATCCAGATGCTATCTCTGATTAACAATCACTTGCAAATAAAAATTGAGTTTTTTCCAAGGGAGTGTCATTTTTATATGGGTGGTCGGCATGCCCAGAAGAGTGGATGGGGAACAAAAAATGACCTCTGCAGTATTTTTGGAAGTTCCTTGTCTTATTTTATCTTGTCAAGGTTTATATATTGATTCTATTTAAATTGATTACATGTAATAGACTATATATATTTTACATACATGCATATATATAATGTATTATATTTTTATATATTTCTCTCTTTTCATGCTATAGGTCCTTTGTGTATATATTACAGATTCCAGTTTAGTGTTTTTAAGAAATTCCTGAGTGTGAGAATTAGTGGGTCTCTGAGTGCCTGTCAGTTTCTTGTGCCTTTTCTTGGGCTACTTTTCTTTTGTTTGTTTGTTTGTTTTACCCTATTCCAATATGTTAGTCTTTGTTTAATCTTATTTTCTTTCATTTATGATTATCTTATTAGAAGGCTGTTTATTTTCTTTTTTTCTTTTTTTTTAAAGATTCATTATTTATTTTAAGTCTCTAAGTGCTCTATCTGGATGTACAACTTTATACCAGAAGAAGGCATCAGATCCTACTGTAGGTGGTTGGGAATCACCATATGGTTGCTGGGAATTAAACTCAGGACCTCTGGAAGAGCAGCCAGAGCTCTTAACCTCTGAGTCATCTCTCCAGCTGCCAATCACAGTTTACTTTCAAATTAGAGACAGAAAGGCGGTAGATATTGATGGGAGGAAAAGTGGAGAGGAGTTTGGAGGAGGAGAGGGAACAGAAACCGTATTCAAGATATAATATTGGGGAAAATATATTTTCAATAAAAGGAAAAATATTGAAAAAATTAAAAAGAGCATTATTTCCAAATAGCAGAAGAAACTACAAAATTTGGAAATGCTAGTAAAAATGAGAAGAACTCTGTTCAAGACAGATAATTTCTCAAAAAGTGTTCATCAGATTTAGCAACTAGGGAAAAGCAAATTCAAACTACTTTGCGATTTCATCTCACCCCAGTCAGAATAGTTAAGATTAACAGTACAGCTGACAGGAAAAGCTCGCAGCACGTGGGGAAAGGGGAAGTTTAGGACTCTGTCAGGGAAGAAGAAGAACTGGAATCATGCCCAGGAGAGATGCACGTTTCTCAGTGCCCTCCCGATAGTCACAACCATCTTTACGCAGAACAGAAATTCAAAGAGGAAGTTATTAAACACGTCCAGACAGCGGATAGGGTTTTCAACCTCAAATGCCTGGGGCAAAGCTAAACGTGCTTTGCAGGACAGGAGCCTCTGAGACAGTGGTCATGTGGCCATGTGGATGCCTGCGAATTGACCTTGCAAGTGTAGCCTAGTGGGATATTTTATCTTAACCACTTCAAGTCTTTCCTTTGAAATCAAAAGTAACAAGTCCCTTTTGTAGCTTATTATTATTCTGTATGGTTTCTCTTCAAATCTAAGCCATAGAATACAACATATAAGATAGGCATAGGACTTCTCAAGATATTAATAATTTCTTTTTCATTATTTATACTTGCCTATCTTTTTGTTTCTTTTAAAAACTATATGCATCTGTGTGCAGGAGACCATGGAGGCTAGAGGCGTGTATCATGGTGGAACTGGAGTTACTGGTGCTTATGAGCCAGCGGACCTCGGCATCAAGATCCAAACAGACCTCCTTTGCATAAGTAGCATGTGATTTAACTGTGACCTCTTTCTTTCATCCCTCGCCAATCAGTTTTCAAAATGATTTTAAAGCATGTCAGAGGACTGGAGACCACTCATCAGTAGAATATTTCTTGGCCTCTGGAGTTACTATCAAGAATTACATTTTAAAAACAACAAGCAAACAAAAATCTCGTAGACTCTCATCTCTGACCTATCTAGAGATACCTTATCAGCCACTTGCAAAGTTATTTATAAATACTATGATTAAATATAACAGGCTCATTCACCGATAAAAGACAGTAATGCTTCAACAACAGCCATATTTTTCTCTTCCTTTTTAAATTCCTGATAAGAAATATTACCTTGAAAAATAATTTCTGAAAATACTTATTGTTTCTAGTTATGGGCATTCATTATTAAATGTTCTAATGACTTCTGATAATTTAAATGAAAATTTCTGTTGCTTAATTTTCTGTGGAGTATAGGGATATTGGTATGTTTGGCTTATATACAGTTCTGTAGAAAGAAACTGAGAGCTTAGGTACAAATACATTTGCAGTGTTCAGGTATTTTCTTCCAAAAAGGAAACATTCAACAACTTAGTTTCAACAGATCATCCTCCATTGAAGGTCCCTTAGAACTTGATCCTTGTATAATATTCTAGGCTCCCTTGGATATTACATCCCCCCCACAGGAGCTGTCCTGTCTCTTGTGTATAAGATTCTGTCAGCTTTAGTAGTAGATCTGCCAAAGAAGTAAGAAGAGCCAGGGTTAGTGCCCTGATATCTTTATTCTGAAGGCATTAAACATTATTGACATGTTCTCTATCCTTGCAATCAGCAATAAATATTTTCTACTATTTAATAAGTTTGTGGAATGCAGTGTGGAAAAGGCTCAAGGAAACAGTTGAAAATTCATCACCTAAATGTTTTGTGGTGTTTTTTTTTTCCCCAGGAGCACAGAAAAGACCCTAAATAAGAACCCTTACTTCAGAACCCTTACTTCATCATCAAAGGAAGTGAGCAAGTTGTCTATAAAGATGTGAGCATTTCCTCTAACTTCTTAGGGGGCTTGAGAGGGCATGTGTTTGTGTTTTCTCTTCATCCGAGAAAGCTCTGCTTTCTGCGTGCTTTTGTTAACAATGATGAAACAAGAATTTCACTCATGCTGCAATTTTTTTCCCAAAAGCAACAAACAGTTTTGTAGATCCCATATTTCTGTTCCACTATTTTATATCCTTTTTGTTCTATCATGTGTTTCTTAGAGAAACAGTTGCAACCTGATTAGCTCTGTGAAATGGATGGCTGAATGTTTTTCCTTTTGGCAAAACACTGTGGAGTTGAGTAAAATCCTGGTAAATCTCATGTTAGCATGTGTGTATTAAACTATATCCCAGTGGATTTAAATGTGGCATGCCAAAAGAATGGTATTATTTTCTTACGGAGAGTACTTTCAATCAAAACAAAGTTAAAAGTTTAATCATGTTCCTCTATCTTGGTTAATCATTTATTTCTGAATCAAACCTTTTCATTTCTAGTTATCACATGACACATATGATAACTATAATCTAAGGCCCACTTATGCTTTTCAACCAGTAACTGTATTAGATAGAAATTAAATGTTGGTTCTTACATTCATCTCTGTGAAAGCTATTCCTCCTCTCTGGCTTTCAAATAGAAGGTATTGAAAGAAGCCTTGAGAAAACAGAAATCTAAATTTCATGATTGTTAATTCATTATCATACTATAGTTAAATTTCTTGCCTCTTTTCTTCACCAAAAATAAGATCAGAAGTCAACAACAATTATTCTAACCATGATTACCTGACAAATAAAACTACATTATAGTCTGTAATGATATCACAGGATTTCTTGTATTATTAAGGTCTCCAGAGCTGGAAGATTAAGAAAAAAAGAAAAACCAATCTATTTGTCTTTGCCAGATGTCCTATCTAACGGCCATTCACTTTTAAAATATACAACATTGAAAAGAATTACAATGCAGTGCAGTCAAATGAAATATATTGTATTTCAGTTTACTTTTCTTCTCTCCCAAACCATTGCTTCTTCGGCACACATTTCTCAATGATGGGAGCTTATGGATAGGAAAGAGGCCTGGCTCTGCACTAGCAAACTTCATGGAAAAGCTCTTGTGAAAAGAAACACAAAGCTTAGGAATTGAATGCTCTCTGCCGGGAGTTTAAGACGTGCTGCTCCAGGAGAGTGTAGGATCATTTATATTTAACATGCGGGGGTCGCCCTTCTTTCAATCTTGCCGCCACTGGGAACTAGAAATTGATGCCTATATTGCGTAAAACCAAGACGACACATGTAAGTCAGCTGAGAAACAAAAGGTGAGCAGACTTTGAGGTTACACAATTGAAGTAATTGCAGATCTCTGTATTCTCGCATTTGCCAGAATGCTTTTGCAATGTAGTCCATTAACAGCACTGTGCTGACAGAGGAAGTCAATTACACCACTAAAGTGCTGATACCATATCCATAACTGAATGATTCCAACATTGATGAAAATGGTAATGCTTCACGTGTGGCTTCTAAAGCACTTTTTCCACCAAAATGAATTCCAAAATATTCAAATGTCTCTTCTTAATTTTAATATTTTTACATGCTATCTCAATGTAGTCCTGGCTGGTCTAGTGATCACAAGGTAATCCAGGCTGGCCTCCAGTTTGGAAGAATCTCCCTATTTAGGTCACCTTTATGCTAGGATTGTAGCTATGTACCACCACATGTAACTTGGTTTCTGTGTACTATTAGGGCAATATACTAGAAACATCTATGATTTATGTATTTTAACATGTATAATTTCTGTTTCATCAATGGACTTTTGACTTTGTTAGACTTCCAGACTTCAGTGTGCTCTGAATATGAATTCTTTTGAACAGAAAACTTATTCTAGCATGAGTTCCAGAAAGATGTCAGAAAGTTTGTTTTCTATTCTTTATTTTTATTTTCTAACCATGCCTATTATTCTTTCTTGCTCTCTTAATCTCACCTTTTAGATGGAGACTCGGGTAGTAGCACATAGAGATATATTCCATGATAAGCAAGGAGGCAGGAGAGGAATGTATGAAAATTAAATTGGTCTTGTCTGATTGCTCATAATTGGTTAAAACATCATTTGAACTTATGGAAAGTATGTTTTAGTTCTGTACCTAAAATAAAAACATCAGCTATTTAAAATATATTGTTTTGTAAATTTGGACAGTATTCAATATATAGCATTAAATAAGTACATTTAGTAAATATTGACCAGTGATTATTCATTTACGAAAGTTCACTGAAAGAAACTGCTGATCTTGATAAAAAAAAAAACCACTGAAGTATTTTTGCTTTAACCCATGATTTATAGCAAATCTTCTCCATTCCTATATTTCTGATTTAAAATTAGGACATTATATAAAATCTTTTGGGTACCATTATTTGTTCATCTATATGACTTAAGACAGCAAAACCCTGGCCTTCTACAACTATCTTCAATACTGCATATATGTTTTGATAATAACTTGATCAGACTGCAAGGATTGTAATGTTTTCGAAATACTGATAATATATTGCTACATTTTTTAAAGTTATTTTATATGCCCGAGAGTGCACATGCATGTCATGACATGTATTTGTAGGACAAAGAACAATTGGCGAGAATCAATTCTCTTCTTCTAGAATGTAGGTTTCAAGGATTGAATTTCTGGGGTTAAGTTTGACAACAGTCTCTTTATCCTCTGAGCCATCTTGCTGGACTCTACTTTGATTTTATTTTTACATGCAAAATATTTAAAATATAGTAGGGAAGTTGAGGTACCCCATGAAGAAATGACACTATATCCCTTATTTCCAAGTATTGAGGTGTTTTAAAACAGAGAAACTGATAGTTAGCATATTTTGTGTGTAAATTGTGATTCTATCAAGTTATTTTAGAATCCTATTAATTTATTCTTTCTCCAGCAATAGCTTAGTAAATAAAAATGCAGTCTTTAGATATAATAAGCATTTTCACTTCTTTCTTTCTGGGAAGTCATGGCTTCTACTAATTAAGCTGGTCTATACACACTGTCATGGACACAATGGAGCAAATTTTGACAAAAGTGAGCAAATTGTTAATTTGCATTGTTGTTCATTGTTTTTAAAAATATCTCCTAAAGATACACACATGTGTTATGAATTATTTAGTACAAGTAGAAAGTATACATAAGATGTTCAAGTACCGAATAACTTTGGAACAAAAACATGAGAGTAATGAGCTGTGTCTTCTAGAATTGGACAAGACTCTAAAACTTGATTTGGAGATGACACAGTGGGTTAAGTATTTGCTGTGCAAAAATGAAGACCCAAGTTCACATCCCAAAAAATCATGCAACAAGATGGATACAGCACTGTATACTTGTCATCTAAGTGATGGGAGTTATCAACAAGATGGGCCCAGGGACTTCTTTTACCCATCATTCTAGCTAATTGTTAATTTCAAGGTTGAATATGTGCCCACATAAAAAATCAAGTGAGGAGCAATGAGAAGACAGCTGAGGTTGACACACACAGACAGAGGCGAGCATATTCCACCACCTACCCTCAGCTTCACAACATCTGCACACAAACAGAAACACTAGAGAAAAGAAAGGAGGGGGAGGAAGAGGAAGTAAAGAAGGAAGAAGATGGGAAAGTGGGGAAAGAAAGAAGAAAGGAAGACAACAAAGCCCTAAAGCCAACTTCCTTATGTTTACAGAATAGTGTTTCAACAATGGGGTACATCAATAAAGGCAAGCAGAACTGTTGAAGAGTAGCACTCATGCAGAACCAGCAGAGAGCTAGAGCTGTCGTCCAGGAGAAGAGCAGTTACAATGGACAAGGAGCATGGAAAGCATTTATGAGATTAAGTGTGTTTCGCTGGAAGGAGAACTGGTCAAATATGCAATGTAGAACGATGGCAGAGGGCTATAAAGAACTCAGTGCCAAGGAGCAACCTCTGAGGGAGCCGGAATCTGTTCAGTGAGCGCAACTGACTGTAGTACTGAGCTGAGCAGGTGGCAGCAGTAGACAGCTAAGCGGAAGTCAAAGAATGAAAAATTCTAGTGAAGAACAAAGGTGTTAAAATTTTTCTATGTTTTTCTTTTTCTTGTGGTCTGTCTGGATGTATAGTAATGTTGTTTCCCCAGATAGATAAGAAAAAATATAGCAAGGAAATTTTGAAGAAATGCATTGACAGTTATACAGAATATTATGACAAACACTTAAGCAACATGTATCAAAATGAATATTGAACATATTCTACTATAAACAATAGAAATATTAATTAAAGTAAGAAATTTTACATCTTAAGTCATCGTGTCTCCAAAATGACTTTTGCTTTTCATTACTAATAAAAGATGAACCAGTTGAGAATCTTTAAATTTTAGCTATGTTTTTTTTTTTACAAGTGACACTCTTTGTCAATTAAAGTCAGAGGCTATGTAGGAAAATAATCCGTGGAAGAACAGTTTTGATTTCTGAAAAGAACATAACTCTTGATTAATACATTAAGTGTGGTGAGGTTTCTAATAAATTCAGTGATGGTTGTTGTTAGGTCATAAATCTACAGAATTAGTCCAGAAACATAATCTTTGACATACCATTTGCCCTGCCTACAAGATATGCTGGAGTAAATAAAGGAATTATGAGAGTAGCCAATCACTATGAGAGTAGTGAGTGATCTAACTTGAGACCCATACCATGAGAGGGAGTCCACGGGTGGAGTGTCAGGACCCAGAGACTGGATAGTCCAGAAACCTAGGATAGAACCAAACACAACTGGCAAAAAGAAAAAAAAATCATTGCGTAGTCCAGTAGTCATCAGAGAGGCTTCATCCAGCGACTAATGGAAACAGATGCAGAACCACAGCCAAACATTAGGCCAAACTGGGTGAATCTTGTAGAAGAAGGCAAGGAAGGATTGTACAAGCCAGAGGGGCCAAAGATACAACAAGAAAACCCACAGAATCATCTAACATGGGCTCATAGGGCTCACAGAGACTGAACTGCCAACCAGAGAGCTTGCATGGGACTGAACTAGGCCTTCCTAGGCCTTCAGCACGTATGTTACAGTTGTGTAGTTTGGTCTTCTTGTGGAGCTCCTAACAGTGAAAACAGGGTCTGTCTCTGACTGCTATCTGCTTTTGGGGACTTTTCCTCCTACTGGGTTTCCTCCTCTTCCAGCCTTATTAGGAGAGGAAGTGCGTAGTCTTACAACAACTTAATATGCCACGTCTGGCGATATAAATGGGAGGCCTGCCCTTTTCTGAAGAGAAAGAAAGAGGAATGGATGGGTGGGCAGAAAAAGGGAGGTTGGTGGAAGGAATTGCTAGGAGAGAAGGGAGGGGAAACAAACAAATGTGTCTAAAAGAGAATTAGTCACCTGCTATTGTCCTGACCTTTTAAGCAGATTTACATGTGCAAAATATTTTACCTTGGTTTTCAAGATTGTTACCAACAGATACCTTTGCTCCTTAGGGGTATCATATTAAAACTTGACTTCTAATTGGACAGGGTTAGTCATAGAAAATTGTCATCTAAAAAATCAAAATACAGATTTTCAGTAGTTATTTAGTGCTACTGAGAAACATTTTCTCTTCCAAATAAAGTTACTAAAAATCAAGGTTTTATAAAAATTACCTTTGAGGTTCAAACACAATGATCCTTTTATGTGAGTGATCTGTGTAGGAAAGTTGACCTCTTATTTGAGAACAGCTAACTTTATGTACCGGATCTTTTTAGCTATTTTCATTTTTAAGAATAAATAATATAAGGAAAAATGTCAAATTTCTACTGTCAGTCAAGATTATTCTCCATGAGAATCATTAATATAGTCAACTGTTTTAATTTTTAACGAAACTTTAGGAATAAATTTTGGTACTACCTTACTGAAGAAAAAATGAGCAAAGTTAATACAACAGAATCAGACAGTTAGTAAACTGATAATATAACTTAGATAACCTCAAATAGTTAAGTTTAAGACATAGAGTAGGTGAGCAAAAGCAGCAACGATATAGCTATTGCAATTCCTGATTCAAATCATTCTGCAGAGTCACTGCAATAAATGGTCCATCACCAGAACAAAGCCAGCACACCCATGAGGAGGGTCGATGACCAGAAACAAGTACACATAGTTACAGCCATCTGATTTTGGCACAGGTTCAAAAACAAACACTGAAAGAAGAGCAAATTGTGTTCAACAACTCAGGACTAAGGAGACTGTGTACCCAATCATAAAAAAATTACACCGATTTTTCAATTCGTATCCTGCAGATAATTAAGATTAGATTTGAAGCCACCACAAGAACACAGAATAAACATATCTATATGTAGTATTTGAAATAGCTTTGAAAATAGCAGTAGGATTTGACAAATGGGATTGCATGAAATTTCAAACCTTCCTCATGGCAGAGGAGATATTTAACAAAGCAAAGTCATCCTGCAGCTGAGAGAAAAGTTTTGTCTGGTCTTCACCCTACAGGTGACTCTTTTCTGAAATATAGGAAAAAATTAAAAGAAAATGAAGTATCAACCTCCCCCAATAAGCCAATGAACAAATGGACAAAGCTATTGAACAGCCAGCTATCAAATGAAGCAAAAGGTTCAACAAATGTATGAATAAGGGTGTAATATCCTCAGTTACTTGACAAATAAAAAGCAAAAAGTGTAGTGTTGGATTTGATCTCAAGCAAGTCAGATAAAGTTTATCTAGAGAACAGAACGTTCTGGATAGGACATGGAGAAAAGACAATTCTCATATACTACCAATGGGAATGGAAAGCCCTCAATCACTATGGAGGTTCCTCAGGAAAAAAATCAGGTACCATGTGACTCTCCTGTACCACTCCTGAGTACATACACAAAGAATTTGTTCTTAGGCCTTTGGTTTGCATTTGGGATTTCAGGCTAAAGAAATCTCAGAATGGTGGAAACAGCTTAATGTCAGGCCATCCTGGTGGGATGTCTAAATAGAAAACTGTAAAAGACCCAGACTGTGGAGTTCTGGCTTGTGGAGTTTCAGAAAGGAATAAGGACTTTATCAGGAAATGAGCTACAATCCATTTATATTACATTTTGGCAAAGGATTTGTTACATTCTTCCCATGATTTCATAGCTTGAACAAGGTTAAATTAATTTTTAAAAATGGACTAACTTGGCAGTGGCAATCTCAAGACAGGATAGCAGGACAGCTCTGCTCTGGTGACTGCTCACTGCTCTTTTTCTGGGTTAAACTATCAGAGAGCAACAATTTGAGCGGAAATATATAAAACATGAATTTGAAAGAGAAGAGTGGGTTTTTTAATGTTGTACTCATAGCAGCTTCTGAGAAAGGCACCAGAACAATTGAAATGAAAACCTCATGCTCCAAATTAAGAGAGTAAGGAGCATGTCCTGAACGCCAGGTATCACCCATTAAAACTACCACCTTGTGAAAATATAAATTCGTTTGTAAGGAAAGAGCCTAGAATGGGAACATTGTTGAAGGAGTTTCAAGGTCACAAACAACAAGTTCTCCAGCATACAAAACAGAGAGTAAGACAATTGAAGTTTTTTTTTAAAAAAAAATAATAGCTTGAGTTTGTCACAGAGCTTGGAAGCATCATTCACCCAGTATTAATTGTACAAGGACAAATGCTGCAGAATTGAAGGGAATTATGGAGGCCCAAAGCAAGCAGAGTGTCTGTGGTCTGGCCATCTGTGCTGTGATCCAGAGTCCCTACATGAGGCCCTAGGAGAGCAGGGCATGAAGCAGTGGAGGTGATGTCTAAGTTGCAATAGAGACTCCATTGTGTTGGAGAGCCAATACCATTGAATGGTCACTGTGTAAAAATTCAGACAGCCAGTAGAGCTGGCCCAAGAGACAGTGTGGGATCTACAGGCAGCAGAGCTGGAGGAGTAGGGCTATCCAAGCCCTTTGGAGCCAAATAAATCCTTCAAGAATCCAAAATGTAGGACGTGTGTCTATGATTGATCTGGTGTTTGTCCTGTTGGTTCAGTCTTGCTTTTGTGTTTTCCTCTTTGGTATCCATGTTGTCATCTATGGAAAGGGAATGTTCAATTTGTGGTAGATGAACAATTTTACTTGGTTTTAATATTATGGGAATTTACGGTTAAGATATTGCCCCAGGTTTTAGGAAAACTGGAATTTTGAACAGTTTGGGGGAAGTAAAAGACAACAGGAACTTTTGAGGTTGAACTAAATTCATTTTGCATTATGAAATGGACTTGGGCTTTAAAAGACAATGGGTGCATGATTATGAAAAAAAGTCACATGTTTGTATATGAGGTTGACAGTGGTTGGGCTTGTGATGTTTAATGCTGAATGCCAATTCGGTGGGACTTAGAGTCATCATGGAAACACATCTCCAGACATACTGCTGAGGGTGTTTCTAGACCAACTATTTGATGAGGTTAGACATGTTGTGGATTTGGCAACATTCCACTGGCTGGGATCACAGACTGAATAAAAAGCAGCAGCAAGTAGAGCATCCTCATTTATTTCTCAGATACCTGAATACAGAAATAATAATACAGAGCCTTCACCCTCACTTTTATAACTGCAACCCTGTAAACCACAAACCAAAACAAACCTTCCTCATTTATGTTGTTTTTGTCTGGTATTTGAACACACACACACACACAAACGAGATAAGTAGTTATTACACTCTTACTGACTTTACCTTTATTCCCAAGCTGTTATTGTCCTATTTTAAAATTATTATAAAAATTCACTCTCAAGAGCTTTTCCCTCGTTGTGGTAAATGTTTATTTATTTTTATTCTATGTGTATCATTTCTTAACATGCATGTATATCTGTGTACCAACAGTAGAGGCGGTGGAACTGCTGAGATCCAAATTCTCCGTTGTTAGCTACCATGTGAGTGGTTAGAACGGAACCCAGGTCCTCTGGGAGAGTGGCCAATTTTCTTATTAGCTTTGTTTTCTCTCCAGTCCCTGTTTCTTTGTTTTTAATGGAAATATTCATTGTCTAATATTTTTTTATTCTTTACTTTTAAAATTGATAAAATTTTATGGAGAACATCATACATGAGCACCAGACTTACACCATTCTCAACTCTCCCTTTCTCCCCTTTACCTCCTACTAGGCCTCCTTCCAAATTTAAGATCTTTTATTTAATTATTATTATTATATGAATATATTCACATATATATGTGCAAACATACTAAGTCATTTAAGTTTATTCATACATACATGTGTTCACAGCTTACTACTTGGGACTGGACAAATTATGTCAGAGTTCATCCATATAGGAGACTGAGTCTCTCTCTCCCTCTCTCGACAGGCTATTCATCTAGGGGTGGGTATATGATGAATTTCTCCTGTCAACATTGGCATGTAAACTTAAGTCATTATGTGGATCTGGTCCAGGAGACTATATTGTTTATAGTTTATTGGATAGAACTTTCCTGTCATTTATAGAAAACACCATTTCACAGCAGCTCTGCTGCCTTTCAGGTTCTTACGATCTTTATGACCCCATTTTTGTGATTTTTTTCCCAAAATTTGATGTCGGTGTTGCGTTTAATCTGCATATCAACTGTGGTTGAGCCTCCCCCCTCCCATAGTCACTTATTCTCTTCACATTGAACAGCTGTGGATATTGGTAGTTGTCTAAATCTATTGCAAGAAGACTCTTCATTGATGAGGGTTAAGAGCTATACTCTTACATAAGTATAAGGATGAATATTTGGATTACAGTTAGAAATTATATTGGTTTAGGAAAGTGGAAGTAGAACATTCTGCTCTCAGGCCTATGTCTTCTCCAGTACAGGTAATTGGCTAAGATTACAGTACCAGCCAGAGCTGTACTGCTATGCAGGCATTTGTCCAATTAGAGAACTATTGCTACCTTTAAGACAAAATTCCATTTTACAAGTACTGCATTTTCTACATATACTCATTCGCTGAAGAGATCCTTGGGCTAAACTGGTTACTAACCTGTGTAAGGTTGGAATAAACATTAATGTGTAAGAACTTCTGTGGTATACCAATTTAGAATCCTTTGGGAAAATATCCAGGAATAATAAAATAAGTAGGTAATAAGAGAAATTTATTTTTTTATATTTTTGAGAAAATTCCATACTGAGTCTGAGTGCTATACTGGTTCAAATAATTTATACTCTTCAAAACACAGCTTTATTCTGATATTTTCTTAGTTTTGTTGCTGATGTGTAAGTCTTCAATTAATTTGAAGTTGGTGTTTTCATGAATCAGTTCTGATTTCTTTCTTTCACATGTGGATGTATGTTCTTCCTAAAAACTTTTGCTGGAGAGACTTTATTTTTCATACTTAGTATTCTTAAAATATTTGTCAATAACATTTTGGTTTTTTTGCATGGATTTATTTCTTCATTCTCTGATCTGTTCCATGGAGCCATACATTTTTATTCTTATCTGATTTTTATATAAATTATATTTGGCAAGCATACATAAATGCAATTTTTACAACATTTCTACTTCCCTTTCTCTCTATTACAACTATTCCGGTGACCCTTACACTACTTTTCTAATTCTGACTTTTTTCCCCCCAAATTATTGTTGTTTTATACACACTTAAGTGCACACACATGCATAGATATATTTATCATCAAGTCCATGAATTGTTGCTTGTATGCACATGTTTTTAGGACTAATTATTGGAACTGGGTAGTCTATTAGAGGTTATCCCTGGGGAAAACTGGAAAGCTGATCTTTTATATATAACTTTAGCCTTGTTATTCTTTTGGCAACTGTTGGGTGTCTGTAGCTCTTCACCTAGAAGTAGGGCCCTGTGAAAATGTCCCTATCCACATTAGTAAGTCAACTGGTATTGTTAATGTGCATCTTGAGTAGCTAACCATATTGCTGAGATTTCATCCTTAAAAGATACTATCAGCATCAGGTGGTTTGGTACTCTGGTTGTTTGAATCTTTCTTCCCTTTCTTTAACAATGTTCTTTGAGCTTTGCTGCAGGTATTGTACTACAGTATCTGTTGTGGCTGTGCAGACCAGGGTCGCTTATTGTCTGCATTTTCCCCTGTTGTGTGTTTTGTGATAGCCTTTGTCTTCTGCAAAAAGAAGCTACTCTGATGAGGTTTGGGAGTTATACTTACCTGTGTTTTTAAGAATTAATATTTAGAATATAGTTAGTCAGTGTATTGATTTTGGAAAATGGTCTTGTGTCTAAGTCTACAGCAATAGGATTTTACCTTCAGATTCTGGCAAGCAACAGAATGCAATTACAATAGCCTACATTGTTTGGGGAGTGTGTCTAACTCCCTTGATAACAACTAAAAGAGAAGTTTCACATGCCTGACACTGAGAAAATAAGAAACAAGAAAACAAAGCAATTTTTAAAATTGGCTACATAGCAGGACAGAGAGTCCTCAAAAGAAGAAATAAAACTAAGGAAACCTAAAAATGTGTTCAGCATCCTTCACGGTGGGGGAAACACAAATTAAAACTACTTTAAGTTTCTATCTTGCTACAGTCAGACTATAATTAAAAAAAATAATTGGATATATCCTGGCAAAGATATACGATAGGAAAGTCCTCATTTACCTTACTTAAAACCCATATATAGTATTTGCATATATATTTGTATATATATATATACACATTCAAATATATGCACACACTTATATTTAGAGTGGTTGGTCACTCTAGGTGATAATGTTCTCACCTATAGCTGTAAACTATATTTCTTATTCTTTGTATTTATACATTGATATTTTAGCCACTGAAAGTTTAACATATTTTGAAGTTGGTGTTATACCTTAACTTTGTTATTCTCTCTAGAGGTACAAGCTACTTGTGATTTCTAAATTTCATAATTGATCTAGTCTATTTCTCAAAAAAAATTATTGGCTCAATAGAAAAATAAATCAATTAAAAGTAAGCAATAATCTTGAACATATGGCCAAAACATATGTAAAATGATACCCAATGTTCTAATTATCAAGGAGTATGCATCAAAACTATGATGAAATATCATTTAAAACATTTTAGTATAGCCATAATAAAAATAAAAACAAGCAAATAAACAACATATCGAAGCATTGGTGTGAATATGAGAAAGAGTGTGTCTTACATTGACAATAATTTAAACTGCTACCAACCAAGTCATAATGGAAAGCAGCATCTAGCTTTCTCAAAAACTTAAAATAGGTCTAGTGCATTATCTAGAAACTCTAGTATGGATATATGCCCTAATGAGTTAAAAATCCTGTGTGGCAAAGATGTATTCTCATCTTTATCGAAATATTATTTTCAAAAACCTGAAATGAAAATAGCCTATGACAATGGTTATATGAATGAAGATGGAAATATAGCATACTCATACAATGAAATGTAATTGATTCATGAAAAATAGAGAAGGCTTACAACTTGTGATAAACAAGAAGGACATTTTGTGTGTATGATATTCAAAAGCCAAGTGATTCTACTTAATAGGCGCATATAATAGTCAAATTCTAAGAAGCAGAGGCTATAGCAGTGGTGGCTGATGGTTAAGATTGGGAAGAGGAAGTTGCTCAGCAATGTCAGGTGAGTGATATCTAGAGATCTGCAGTATGGCATAATGGCTGTAGTTACCACCACAGCACCGTGACTGCACTTCACAGGGAAACTCGACAGATACCATGTATGTCCACTGCCCTATTACCTTATTGTGATGACCTGATTGTTTCTTGGCCCACGAAGCTGTGCCGACCACATTAGTGGCATTATTTGTATGTCTGTTGAATTTCTACAAATCTATTTAGGAAATCTTGAAAGAAGAAAGCACAGAAGTGGAGGCGGAAGGGGTGGAACTGGTGAAAATGTAATACTCATATTAATTTTAAAACAAAGAAAAAGAGATGCAACATATAATGCATTGATTGCCAACATTTTTTTTTAACCAAGGAAGTGAAAGATCTATTTGACAAGAACTTTAAGGCATTGAAGAAAGAAACTGAGGAGTATACCAGAAAATGGAAGGACCTCCCTTGCTCTTGAATTGGGAGGATCAACATAGTAAAAATGGCAATTCTACCAAAGGCAATTTATAGATTCAATGCAATCCCCATCAAGGTCCCATCAAAATTCTTCACAGATCTTGAGAGGACAATAATCAACTTTATATGGAAAAACAAAAAACCCAGGATAGCCAAAACAATCCTATACAATAAAGGATCCTCTGGAGGCATTACCATCCCTGACTTCAAACTCTATTACAGAGCTACAGTGTGGTACTGGCATAAAAACAGAGAAGTCGACCAATGGAATCGTATAGAAGACCCAAATTTTAACCCACAAACCTATGAACACCTCATCTTTGATAAAGGAGCCAAAAGTATACAATGGAAGAAAGAAAGCATCTTCAACAAATGGTGCTGGCATAACTGGATGTCAACCTGTAGAAGAATGAAAATAGACCCATATCTATCACCATGCACAAAACTCAAGTCCAAATGGATTAAAGACCTCACTATCAGATTGCCAACATTTTATTTCCTCAAAATAACTCACCAGTTGTTTATTCACAATATTCCCTTTTCAAGGCCTCAACAAAATTTCTTTTTTTTTCATGTTTATTAATTACTGGGCCAAGATTATGAGCTTAAGAGGTACATTTTTATTTCAGCTTTGCCATTTGTTGAGTTAGAAACATAGCCATAAAGACAGTAAATTCCATTTATTCTATCACCCAGTAGCTGATTCTCTCAGGAGAAAGCCCAGAAGAAAGCAATACCCTAACACCAGAAAAGTAAGTAAATTAATAACAGTACTAACAATACTAAGGAAAGGGTTAACAAATTATTATACCAAATTCAGATTTTTCACACTTTCTACAATTGTACTGTGGGATGATACAATGCTACAGAGACATCTGTACTCACTGGGAAAATGTGGGAAATTAAATTGCTTTAAGATTGCATGGAGACTTTGTATTGTATATTTTCATTTATATTAAGTAATTATTGAAGGAAAATCTATAGAGACTAAAAAGTAAATTATAAGATTTTTCCATCTATGAGTAAGAGAATGGGAACAGACTTCTTATTGGTATGGTTCTCTAGTTAGGGTGATAAATAGGTTCTAAAACTGGACATTTGTGCTTTTTGCATAATCTGAAGAACTAAAAAAACTTACTTTAAAACATTAAAATTTTAGTAAGTGTGAATTATATTTTAATGAAGCTGTGTTTATAAAAATAGTGTGGCAAGAACTAAACCAATTTATGTTATTTTTTATGCAAAAAGGTATTTAAAACACATTGCGGTTTAAAGTTGAAATGTCCCACAGAACTCCTGGAACCAATGAGTACTCGGTCCCCAACTGGTGGCACTGTTTGGCCAATATGTGTGACCATTCGTGGCTACAGACTTGCCAGGAGAAATGAGTCACTGGGGCAGGCATTGAGACTTTGTAGGCTAGTCCCATTTTCCGTTCTTCCAGAAATCCAGATGCTGTGTCGCCTGCCATCTTCCTGTTCATAATGTCCTGCCTTCTGAATCCGCTTTTGTGTCTTACCCACCATGACATGTAAATGCCTCTGCCAGTGTAAGCCCAAATAAACTTTCCTTAAGTAGATTTCGTTGGGTATTTTATACAATAACTGGAAAAAAACGTTAAGCAAACTAGATACACCATGGATCCAGGATGGGCAACAGTAAAAATATTTCAATTCTGCCTCGCAGAAGACCATGCTATTAACTTTCCAGTGCCTTTATTTTGTAATGTTGTCATTTTGGTGGTTGATTTCACACTGTGATGCCAACATTTTACAGCTGCTTTCAGATTTCTTTAGACTCTAATAGAAGACAACAGTGTGTTTAACTTTATGAAATTGAAGTAGTTTCTAAAATTTTCAACATGTAAGACCTGGTGAATTTAAAGCCGAGATAGCAAACATATTCACATCTTCAAATCAGACTTTAATCTTTTCCAATCTAATTTTCGGCATTCTTCTCTAGCGATGTGATGTGTGGACTGATGATGCATTTGAAGGACTTGGAGAGGTGCCATCTCACTGGATAGAATAATTAATATACGTTACAAGACTTAATAAGAGGCCTGAGCTAATGAGCCAATCAGTTTATAATTTATGGAGACCTCTGTGATTTTCTTCGGGGCTTACTGGCTATGGGAACTCGGCAGGACATAAGCCCCAACAAGCCAGCCCTCATGTTACACAAGAACACTCACATTGTTTGTATAAATGAAAGCCTAGGTCAACAACTGAAAAATAGATTGTGTGTCTACAGGCATACAATACATATCTATTGAACTTTTAGTTGTACATCAAGTAGATAGATTCAATAAAGTACAGTTAATAACGTGTTTATGGCTTCCTTGTTTTATAGAGTAGGTTCAGAGTGGAAACTCCACTATTAAAAATGCCAAGAAACACTGGAATGAATACATATATTCTGAAATATCTGTGCCAATAATGTACAGCAAAAGAGTGGCCATGACAAACAACATACAATGATGTGGTTGAGATGGCAAACACATCGATGGGCAGATGTGAGTTATGAACGATTAAGTATTTATCGTCTCACATTGACAAAGGATAGAGCAGACACCACTTGTCATTGTGGCTAGAATCGAGGAAAGAGTTACCTTGAGACTGGAAGATAAAGAATCAAAGGAAACAGATGGAAGCTGTGGAGGTGCTAGTAAAATCTATCTTTGGACACCTGCTCCTGCTCCGCAGTATGTTTGAAGAAAATTCATGCTATAAACGGATGGCAGCTGAACCCTGAAGTATGCACACAATAATTCAATAAAGGGTTATACCAATGGTAAAAGTCAGAAGTATTGAAAAGAGGAAAAAGATTGAGTTTCTTTCACTGAAGGTTACTTTTTACAATAAATATTTTCTTCCATAAAACCTTGTTTTCTTGTGTAAAATTATAAAATGAAATGCATAACTTTAAAACCTCTGAAACTTTCTGAAGTTAGATTTTTTTCACAGTTTATATACTGCAATTTGTTCAGGATGATCTACTTCAAACAGCTTTCACACCACAACAGTCCAAAATCAACAACTCTTATTCATACTTGTGAGCCTTTTCCAGGGTGCACTTCAAGCATCAAAGGCAGACTAGGATGCATTCAATTATGTTTACATCCGTGTGGCTACCTTTTCACTCTTGGGGCAGCAGCAGAGTCCCTGTGAGAAATCTAAGAGAAAACAATCGACAATATATTTGCTTAAATTCTATGAGGGTATGCAGCACAATCTGCAGTTTTCAAAATCCTGTTTCCTTTAAATTCCATTCAATAGTTTCTCTTTGATCCTGCCTATCTTTTCACTTTTCAGTTCTATGACTAGCCATGACAACATTCTGCACTGGAAAACACTGAATTCCATAAAACACAAAATATCATTCAAACACCACAGGCATGGGAAAAAATGTAGGATATACAGACTATACTACTGTAGAGTCAGGGTCATTGTTCACATAAGAGAAGAAGAAGACACCAAATTGAATGAAAGCTTTTAGTCATTCAATGAAAGCAAAAAATTTAAATTTCAAAGGGAACTTTTAAATGTCTGTGGATGGCAAGGGGTATTAAATATTAATTATGTCATTTTGCTGGTGTTAATAAGAAATAAGCTAATTTTAACAGGTAACTGACACTGATTTAGAGAAGTAATAGAAATACTTAATTAAAAGTTTCTAAACCACACACCTGTAGTTATTTAAATAGACTCTGGCATTTTACCGCTTGGTTTCCAATGGGTGGTTCTTACTATTTAGGAAAGTTTAAGAAGTGTGGCCTTGCTTGGGAAATACTTTCCTGGAATGAAGTTTGAAAGCCTAGTACCAATATCCAATAATCTCTCTCTGTCTCTGTGTCTACATCTCTCTGTCTCTGCTTCATCACCTGCTTTGTGCTTGCAGATCAAGATGAGACTGCCCAGCATCCTACTCCAGATGACATGTTTGCCTTCGATGCTATTATGGACTCTAACTTCCTATGACCATAAGTCAAAATAAAGTTTTTCTTCTGTAAATAGCCTTGGTCATGGTAATTTATCATAGCAACAGAAAGAATTAATACAATGAATTTTTACATATTTGTATTTTCAAAATTGAAACAAAATTTAAATTCCACTTGATTAATCAATAGTATTAATCAAGAATAGGGTATTCATTTACATATAAAAAGGAGACAACTTCTACACCTAACTTCAAAAACCCTCTTAAAATATAAAACTTATTTGAAAGTGAAGAGTCAAACTTTGGAAGACCTGGGTATTCATAGATAATGAGTTGAAATTCTCTCCCAGGAGAGAATCTTTTACTGATGAGAAACTGCAAAGAATAAAATAAAAAGTAACCAAGTTTCACAGAGAAGAGACAACAGGATCTCAGAGAAGAGAAAGTACAGTTAAAAGTGAATAAGAAAAATTAGTCTAGAAGATTTCATAGAGGTACAGTGCAATCCACTTTTAAAATACCACCAAGTAAGAGGTTTAAAATAACCTCTGTAACTCCTCATTTCTTCTAAAAGTTCAATGAAACTAATTTACCACCAAAAGAGAAAACTCAAATTGACAGTTATTTTTAATTAAAAAGAATAATAAGACATAAAACTATATCTGGGAAAACTATATCAGTGACCTAGGCTGCAACAGGCCTAAGACAGCAAACTCCACAGGAGCAAGTACAAGGGAACAACTGCTGAGGGAGGGAGTAGGCCTGAGCCAAGTCCTCAGCAGAAAGAGCCCCAAGCAAACAATCTCTGTGGGTGCAGGCCTGAATGACCCCTGGTATTGCAGAGCAAACCCCGGAAGTGCTGAGAGACCTCCAAGAACATAGAGTGACCAATGGGGTGACTCAAACTGTGGTCCGAAACTGCACCACAAGAAGCAACCATCAGGGCCTTGGATCCACTGACACCTGGAAGACTAATCACCAGAGTCACAGACAGCCCCAACTACACCTATCAGAGGAAAAGATGGGTAAACAAGGTAAGAACACATACAGTACCACAAAGAGCAACACAACACCAGTAAAAATGGTGATCCTACAACAGTAAGGCTTGAATAACCAAATATTGATGAAGCAGAATAAAATGACCTAAAAATTAACTTTATGAGAATGTTTGAGACCCTTAAAGAAGAAATGAAAATTTCCCTCAAAGAAATGCAGAAAAAGACAAACATAAGAATCAACAAATTTCTTAAAGAGTACCAAGAAAAAGCAATCAAACATATGAAACTATTCAAGACTTGAAAACTGAAATAGAGACAATAAATAAAACACAAGCTGAGAAAATTATAGAAACAGAAATCATGAGAAAACTATTAGGAACCACAAATGCAAGCATAAACAGCAGAATACAAGTATGGAGAGAGAATCTCAAGCGCTGAAGATACAATAGAGGAGATAGACTCATCAGTGAAAGAAAACATTAAATCTAACAAAAGATTGACACAAAATATCCAGGAAATATGGGACACAATGAAAAGATCAAACCTAAGAATAATAGGTATAAAAGAAGAATAAGTTCTCAAAAACACAGAAAATATATTTAACAAAGTCATAGAAAAAAACTTTCCCAACCTAAAGAAAGATATGCCTATGAAGATACAAGAAGCTTACAAAACACCAAATAGACTAGATCCAAACAAATGTCCCCTCATAATATAATAATCAAAACACTACACATACAGAATAGAGAAAGAATATTAAGAGCTGAAAATGAAAGAGGTGAAGTAACATATAAAGGCAAACCTATCAGAATTATACCCGACTTCTCAATGGAAACAACAAAAGCCAGAAGGTGCTGGTCAAGAGTCATGCATACATTAAGAGACCACAGATGCTAGCCCAGACTACTATACCCAGCAAATTTTCAATCACCATGGAAGGACAAAACAAGATATTCTATGACAGAACCAGATTTAACCAATACCTAGTCACAAACCCAGCCCCACACAAAGTACTAGAAGGAAAAGCCCAACCCAAGAAGTTGGCTACATGAGGAAAAACACAGACAATAGATGATCTCACAGCAGCCAATTCCAAAGAAGGGGAAAACGCACAAATTAACATCACCAACAATGGAAACTAAATTAAAGGAGATTAAAGGGGTTAAATCAGCTCCCTTTAGAGGGCGGGGTTTGCCTCAGGCGAATCCCTGCCAATAAAGAGTGCGCGGAGAGGCGGCTCGGCCCTTTTTGTTCCTCGATACCTGTGCTATGCTGGAACTTTGGTTCAGTAAGTTTAACAATAAACTGGTAAATATTCTTTGATATCTGCATTGCCTTTATTTTGTGCCGGTACATCTGGCGCCCAACGTGGGGCTTTGCCGAGAACCGGCCCCGAATTGGAGTCTCTTGCACCCCGAGCCGCTGCAGCGGTCTCTCTGGGCGCACGCTGAAACGGCTGAGATTCTGAGCGACTCGATTTTCCCTGCTGCTTGTTAGAGTATCAAGCAGTGAGTTTGATATCCACAGAGCCTTTTTAACAGCGCCTAAGCCTCTGTTCCGAGCCGCCCCGGCCAGATTTCCCGTGCGCAACCGCCCGCCGGCGCGCGCGCTGCCTGTGTCTGCTCCCCCTCCCACCCCCACCGCCGCCAGCGCTCAGGTCACATGACAGCGGCCTGAGAGCCCCGGCAAAAAATACTTATCAGCTTGGTGTCTGTTTCAATTTTGTTTTTGAGTCCTTTTATTTCAGATTTAGGACACGTGGATTCAACTGGGCTCTTTCGCCACCACTGGCAGGAAACAGTTATTACAGGTAAGAGAACTTTTTCTTTTCTAAATAATGTCTGACAACGTGACCGCAGCCTATTTCAATAGTTCTTTTGAATGCACCATTTGGGAGATCTTACAAGAGGTGTCTACCACACCACATATATGGATATTCCTGGGATTCTTAATTTTCCTTAGCACTATTTGGTTTGATAATAGGAAAATGATCAAATCTCTTAAGGCAGAGGAGATATTGTATGGAATTAGGGATATATATAAAAAAAAAGAGGGGGATTAACTGGGTTGATGGGATGATTGGTATTTGTGACTTACTGTTTTTAGAAAATTATGTTGGTACTGTTTCTTGTATATTGATATATTGAATATTGAATGTGAGTGTTCCTACCTCTATTTTGGTATAAGAGTATGCTTATATTGTATGGATACATCTATCATATCACAATGTACATTTCTACCTCTGGTCCTATTTATGTAATAACATTGTTTACATTTGATAAGTAATGACATTGTTTACAAGTGAAGATCATTGTCTTCATACATTGCACAATTGTTTATTCCCTTAGTTTTCAAATTAGATAGGTATTGAGAATTACATGTTTGTCATATTATTTTTAGGTTAATCAGGTCTTTTAGATACATAGAGATTATTTTCAGTATAGATAGTATAATCTTCAGCTTCTTTGAAGAGCTGTAGAAAATGGCCTTTAATCTAACCTAGAATTCTGTGCCATCGAGACACAATTTACTCCTGGCAACACCACTCTACTCCCGAGAGAACGTTGAGCACCAAAGACACTCCACTGGGAGCTTGTCTTCCTGGCAGAACTGGCCTTTGGGTTAAGAAAAACCCATACCTCAACTACTGACTAAGATATAAACAGGATTGTCTTATCTTGCCAAGACAGGGTAGGATAATCCTAAGAAAGTTCCTTGCATTTGAGAATGGTATGTCAGTTATGTTAGGCCTTAGCCAAAGTTGGTTGACTCAACATTGCAAACGAGATTTTGGGTGATTGCCCAGGCAGTCAGTTGTCTCTGTCATTTGTTGCACATTTTGGATATCTCTTTTTTGTTAAGTAATATTTACTCCCTTCTCAGATCTTTGATGGAGTTGAAGATTATTTAATTGTAGTTACTCTTTAGCAAAACTTTTGCTCTCAATATTGTTTGTTATATTTATCATTTGTTATTATTGTTATAGTTATATTTGGTTTAGTTGTGTCTTATTTAGACAAAAGGGGGAGATAAAGGGGTTAAATCAGCTCCCTTTAGAGGGCGGGGTTTGCCTCAGGCGAATCCCTGCCAATAAAGAGTGCGCGGAGAGGCGACTCGGCCCTTTTTGTTCCTCGCTACCTGTGCTACGCTGGAACTTTGGTTCAGTAAGTTTAACAATAAACTGGTAAATATTCTTTGATATCTGCATTGCCTTTATTTTGTGCCGGTACAGGAGATAGCAATCATCAGTCATTAATATCTCTTAATATAAATGGACTCAACTCACCTACAAAAAGACAAAGGCTAACAGATTGGATACAAAAACAGAATCTATCCTTCTGTTGCATACAAGAAAGACGCCTCAATCTCAAAGACAAATATGGCCTCAGAGTAAGAGATTGGAAAAAAATTTTCCAATCAAATAGACCTACGAAACAAGCTGGTGTAGTTATTCTAATATCTAATAAAATAGACTTCAAACTAAAATCAATCAAAAGAAACAAAGAAGGACATTTCATATTAGTCACAGGAAAAATCTCTCAAAAGGAAATCTCAATACTGAGCATCTATGCCCCACATATAAGGGGACCCTCATATTTGAAGGAAACATTACTAAAGCTTAAATCATACATTAAACCTCACACACACTAATAGTGGAAAACTTCAACACTCCACTGTCACCATTGGACAAAAAGATTAACCAAGAAATAAAGGAACTAACAGATTTTATGACTCAAATGGACTTAATAGACATCTATAGAACATTCCATCCAAACATAAAAGAATAAACCGTCTCAGCACCTCATCAAACTTCTTAAAAATTGATCACATACTAGTTAACAAAATAAACCTCAAAAGATAGAAAAATATTGGAATAACCCCATATATTTTATCTAATAACCATTGCTTAAAATTAGAATTCAACAGTAACACTAATTCCAGAAAGCCTACAAACACATGGAAATTAAAGAATTCTCACCTAAGCGGCACCAGCTACTGCAACAAAACCTGAGCCCTTGAGAGTCTGTTATGTACAGCACAGAGAGGAGAGGTTATCTAGTCTCAGGAGAAGGGTCTTGGTAACTGAGCTGTCCCAAACTGTAAACACTAGAAGAAACAGGTTCCAGTTTCTAGGTTCTGTATATACTGGTCAGTCATTCACAAACACTTGTCCTTGGACAGAAGAAAGGCTTTGGCCTCCTGAGTCTGACTCTTTGTCTGTGAAGGTTTTATCAATTTCCTATGGGTCTGAAGTACTTGTCCTTGACATGGCTATGCCATATCAATAACACACATTCACTCTGTACTTCCTGACTTCTTCACATAATCCCTTTGGGCTTTCTCACCTGCCCACAACAATAGAGTCACACAATTTTAAAATAATTAATTCCAGTTCAAGTTAAAGTAGGGAGAAGAATCTCTAAAGCCATATATTCAGAGTATGCCACAGGCTGCATCAACTGAGAAACTGCCCATACACATTTATTTTCTAGCCAAAATATCTGAATCGAAATGCGGATTTTAGAATCTTTTCATGAAAATAAATAGTCATGGAATAGATAGAAAACCAAATTATTATTAGGCATTTGACTTTATGCCATAAAATAATGAGTCAGTAAATTAAACAATGAGTTACCACCATGTAAAGACTTTTACATCAAGTCAAGTCAAACCACTAATAATATGTACCCATGATCACATAACAAGTGATGTAAGAACTCGTGTGACATATTAATACAGAGTTAGCAAAAAAATTGATAATACCCTTTAATGCTGAGTCATAGAGCTTGACATAATGGGAAAATGCTCTGATATGGAGAAACAGTGTAACTGTCCAGATTGGAGCACAGTAAGGAAAGCAAAGGGGAAATGTGCTTCATGAGTAAAAGTGTAAAATAAGAGAGTATTTATACCTTCTCGTTCTGGAAAATAGAAGGATGGAGAGGGCTGCAAACTACATTCAATGATACTGATAGTAGAGAATTACAGACAATAAACAAAGCACCTGTTAGAACGAAAGACAGCAGGGAGTGATTTGTATGACTATCCTGATTTTAATTATGTGTCTTTTAAGAAAAAACAGCAGTAATACTTAATAAAAAGGATATTGTACAAAATAGATTATAGAGCAATAAACATTTTAAAAGTTTTATATATGTGTGTTTATGGAAATATATATGCATCCACATATGGGCTATTATTTCTTCCTCTTTTGGTGTATCTGTGTATAAAAACTGACATTCAGCTACATGTGGTATCACAAATTTATAATCGTAGCACTCAAGAGTTCAAGGAAGAGGAATTCCCAGTTTTAAGATCCTATGAACTATCTTGTAACACAACACCTCACAATTTCAGCAAAATGAATGGATGCCGGATTCCAAAACAAGTATTTGGTTATATAAATAAAAGAAAATTTTTTAAAAGGATGAGTTCAGGTTACTCGATTATAAAAGCAAAATGGAACACTATTACACTGTTATACTCAATTTAAGTACAACTAGAAGAGCGACTAGAAATACAAACGTTGAATTTTGTTGCCTGGGAGACCAGCCTCCAGCAGCATGGGGCCCCAGAGTGAACCCACAGAGTCATCATTCTGTGAAGTTTTTATCTGAGGGGGTTAAGGGAAAAGACAAACATATGCTCTTGATGGTTTATTTCTTCTGTGTTCTTTATTCTTATCCATCTCCAGAAATGTCCTTTCTGTCTCTCTTAATACTTTCCTTCTAACTAACATGATATTTTCCTCCTAATTCCCACATTCTTTATGTTTTCCTTCTAACTCTATATTTGTTATTCCCTATTCTGTCTTTATTTTTCCTTTACAGCTTAAATATCCCAACAAAATTTTTCAGGCAATATAGAAATTACTATATGGTTACATTCTGTTTTTCAAGTGAATGTTTACAATGAATAGAAGTAGAAAAAAAACAGCATGTTTTCCATATCCCTTACATGATTAAACATTTACATATTACAGGTGAAAACAAATTATCCCCAAGAACCCATATACATTCATACCCAAGCAACTTGTTATAGATCAACTATATAGGCTAGCCAGATAGTTTTCTCAGCTAGTTCTTTTACCTGCAGGCTGTGTTTTGTGGTTACAAAGAAAGAACCAATCATTTAATTACTTATCTTGAAGGGCAATCTTATACCAAATCTTAAAGGAATCACAAGCCTAAACTTCTACACCTGAAAAAGAATCAGTCAGCTCTTCTTTAAATCTTTAGTGTGCATACCCATTCATCAGTAGTTTTTTATATCAAAAGATTGAGGGTAGAAATGGGTATAAGGAATTAATCAGCGCCTTTGGTCATCAACCAATCGTAGCAAGAAAGATGTGTCAGCTAATGATATTTGTGTTACTTTGTTCTTGTTCTCTGACCTTGAAGACTTTCTCACTCAAGTATGTGCCTTTCTAAAACCTTAGATTGTCTTCTTGAGGCTTTCAGCTCAAAGCTATTTAACAAAAATATCTTAGCCTAACTTTAAATCATTTTCAAAGCGTTTTTTTTTTTTTTTGGCTATGATGCACCCTGAAACCTGTGAACATCCCTCCTAATATTAAGATTAGAAAATTTAAACTAATTGGGCTACTGGGACTCAATTGTTTTCCTTAATCATTAACCTAAGCCACAGTCTATACAGTCCCTCAATAGAAACTCATGTATTCCAGCTGTGTGACACTTCCTTGTTTTATTTTTTATCTTCTTTACCATCTGCTTTATCAAAGGCAGGTGTAACCTTTTATCGTACCTTCACCTATGTTAATTTTTTCACTAAACTAACCTCTATCATAATCCCATACTATATTTATTAAAAACCCTCAATCATCAAAATCCTGTTATTATATAAAATCATTGCTTCAGCTAAGCAGTACAGTTTGGGAGAAAATCAAGTTCACATTAATGCACAGGTCAAAATGCACAGTAGAATAAGATGTTTCCCTGAGGAAAACACACTGTATTATAGGCAGTGGGGATCTCCCCACACCCATTCATAACATACAGATACTAGAAAAGGACAGTAGCAAGAAGCATGTCAAGGCAGAGCAGAGCAAAACTCTCCCTGTGGTCTGCGGACTCAGGGCCTTGCCTAGCTGAGATTCAACCATCAGGGTTTTGTTTCCTGGTGAGCCAATGCCCTGAAGTCAGTTGCCATCTGATGTTTCTCTACATGGCCACTGGCAATTGAAAATGATGTGCTTGAAGTAAAAGAAAATCAGAAAAATAAGTAAATCAAGTGTGACAATTATGATATTTTATAAAGAAACTAATACTTCTGAATGGGTAGATGTCTTAGTCGGTAAACTACTTGCTTTGCTTGTGTGTGGACCTAAGTTGAAGCCCTGGAACTCAAGCAGTAATACCAGCTGTGGTATCATTGGAGAACTAGAGACAGGAGGGTCTCTGGGGCTCACTGGCCAGCCAAGCTTGCACAATTCATGAGCCAAAGGAGAGAGTCTATCTCAAAGGAAGTGAGATGTCCCTAAGAAGACACCCAAGGTTATCCTCTGATCTACACAATACACATACAACACACACACACACACGGGGGGAGAGAGAGACAGAGACAGAAGTGGGTAAAAATAATTATGACATCAGTTTTGTCAATACGACAATTCTCAGAGAAGATAACAGTGTTGTTTTATGTCCCCAATATAACATCAGCAACGTCTACAAGACAGAGAGCACCAAGGTACATGGAGAAGCAAATACATCAGTGATAGAGTAAGTCTTCACCATACCCTCCTCTGTCTTAAGGATGAGGTTGTGAAAGTAAAAGAAATACTGAGTAAGGATGTAAAAGAAAGAAGAATAAAATTGTCAAATTTCTTACAGATATTCCCAACTCCAAACCTCCATAATGGACATCATATATTCTTTCCTAGTGCACATTAATAATAATAATAATAATTAATAATAATAATATAAGCAACATCAACAGAGACCTCAACCACAGAACAGATCCAGATAAAGCATAGAAATAATTGTTAAAAACAATGCAACAATACCTGAAGGCACAACAACTACATAATCCTAAATAGCTTTTTTATTTGGAGCTTAAAACATGTAATAACATTTGGTACAAAAAAACATATAAAACAGAGAATGAAAAAAGAAATCCAAAATTCTATTCTATAAAGCCAATGTAGTTATTAGCGAAAAGTATTAAATGTATTAAAAACAAACAAAAAAATTGAGGAGCAGAGGGAGGGAGAACATGAGCGGGGAGGTCAGGACCACGAGGGGTGCACCCACCCACTGAGACAGTGGGGCTGATCTATTGGGAGCTCACCAGGGCCAGCTGGACTGTGATTGAGGGAGCATGGGATAAAACCGGACTCTCTGAACATGGCGAACAATGAGGCCTGATGAGAAGCCAAGGACAATGGCACGGGGTTTTGATACTGCTTCATGTTCTGGCTTTGTGGGAGCCTAGCCAGTTTGGATGTTCACCTTCCTAGACATGGACAGAGGGGGGAGGACCTTGGACTTTCCACAGGGCAGGGAACCCTGACTGCTCTTTGGACTGGAGAGGGAGGGAGAGAGGAGTGGGAGGAGGGGGAGAAGGGTGGGAGGAAGGGGAAGGAAATGGGAGGATGGGAGGAGGCAGAAACTTGTTTTTTTCCTTTTCTCAATGGGAAAAAAGAATTGAGGCCAGTAACCAACATATAAATATAAAACATAATGAAAAATACAAGGGAGGAGAGGCAAGAAACAAAGAATCAACAAAATAAATTTTAAAGCTTATTTCAAAATCCACAGGTAATCAAATCCTAACAGCTAAACTACTCTAAAACAACAGGAAAGCTCAAACACCTGGAATAAAAACTACGAGACACAAGGCAGCCAAGCAGGAGAGTATCTTGTGATGGCAATCCTTTGGACAACTTGGTGTACATATAGTGAAATCACATAGAATGAGTCTTTTTCAATGCCATCTACCAATGGTAAGTCCAATAGCAATAGAAACCCTAAGCAAATCATTTTCCACAGGAAGAACTAAGTAGTAAACTGGTTCCCAATAAAGATGAATCGAATTCTAACACATTCATATGATTGCTATGTGAAACTGAAATACCAGAGTCTTTGAGTACTGAAAGTATTTCAGAATAGAAAGCAGACGTATCTCTTTCCAGGATGTTTTGTCAAATAGCAGCCAAACTATCCTTACACAGTTTGGACAAAGTTCATGCCAAAGGAGAAATTTCATTTGAAGAATTTTCAGCTCTATTAGAACGATGTTGTTTTAAAACTGTAATAAACAATTTTCAGGTATGTTTCAGAAAATTCACACATGCAATTTACGTACTGATAGAACAATACAAATCTCTGGTATCTCCCTAGTTGCCGAAATGGAATCTAACACTACAATTCTTTTCTTAAAAAAAAAAAATAAAGATGATTTCTGTGTCATGTGGTTACTAAAAAGGCAAAAGCAGTGTAACAAGAAAACACTAGATTTTCAATAATAATAATAAAATACTCACTCCTCTGAATTATCCTTTTTGAATAAAAATATTAAACAATATAATCAGATAATTAGAAACAAATGAGATAGGCAGTCATTTAGTTATTTATAGATAGCACCGTGCATTCAGAACACCATCAAGAGTGATGAAACTTGAAAAAAATTCATGACAGGGTAAATATTTTCCTTTCTTCTCATCTTTTTCTTGAGAATGTTTTAATATAATCTTTTCTCATTTTACATAGCCATCCCTTTTTCCATTCCCTCCCTTCCTCCTGCCCCACCCTTTTCCCTACCCCACCCTCTATTCCACTCCTCAGAAAGGTTAAGGCTTCTCTTAGGAGAGTCAACAAAATCTGACACTTCACTTTAAGGCAAGACCAAGGACATCGTCCCTGTATCTAGGCTGAGCAAGTTATCCCTCTCCAAAGAGAATGTGTTCATAGATGCCAGTTCAAGCACTAGGTATAAATTCTGATCCCATTGCTCATTGTCCCACAGACTGTTAAAGCCTCACAAATGTCACCCACATTCAGTGGCCCTAGTTTGGACCTTTGAAGGTTCCCCTGCCATCAGCCCATAGTCAGTGAGCCCTCACTACCTGAGGTCAGCAGTTTCGGTTTCTATCACCATCATGGTCTTGATCCTTTTGCTCACATTACCACTCCCCCATCTCTTGAACTCATCTGAGGTAGCTCAGCCAAGTGCTTCAGTGGAGATCTCTATATCAGTTGCTGGTTGAAGGTTCTATGATGACTATTAAGGTAATCATCAATCTGATTAGAGGCGAAGGCCAGTGTAGGCATCTTCTCCACTATTGCTTATTTGCTGGGGGTCATCCTTGTGGATTCTGGGGAATTTCTCTAGTGACATGTTTCTCACTAGCCCTTAGTGGCTCCTTCAATCAAGATATCTCTTTCCTTTCTCTCCCTCATTGTCCTTCCCCCTTCAGTATCTCATTTCTTCATGTTCTCCTCCTCCCTCCCCTTCTCCCTTTCCCTCTTCTTCCTCTCTGCCTTCTCCCCACGACCTTACAATTTTCTCAGAAGATCTTGTTTCCTCTTTCCAGTGGATCCTTGTATGTCTCTCTTAGGGTTCTTCCTGTTACCTATCTTTTTTGGGGATTGTGAACTATAGACTGCTTATCTTTTGCATTGTACCTAATATTCACTTATGTGTGAAGTACATACCATGTTTGTCTATCCGGGTCTGGGTTACCACACTCAGGATGTGTTTCTCTAGTTCCATCCATTTACATGCAAATTACAGACAAGTGGATAAATGGAATCTAATCGAAGACCCTAATATCAATCCACACACCTACGAATACCTGATTCTTGACAAAGAAGCTAAAATTATACAATGGAAAAATGAAAGCATCTTCAAAAAATGGTTCTGGCATAACTGGATGTCAACATGTAGAAGAATGCAAATAGATTCAAATCTATCCCCATGCACAAAACTTAAGTCCAAATGGATCAAAGACCTCAACATAAATCCAGCCACACTGAACCTCATTGAAGAGAAGGCCATAGGAAAAAGTGAGGATGAGAAATTTGTTTATATATAACTGAATTTTAAAACAGAATTTGAATTTATAATTTTACAATATGCTAATATACATAAAGTAGCAACCCCTTAAAGCAAATATCAAAAATGATGTATTTCTAATAATTCTAGAAGTTGTTTTGGACTTCATCTATTGAAATATACACTGCAGACCAAAACTTTTTACGTTTCAGAGTTTAGCTTTTTATTTTTCTCAAAGCAAAACATCCTAGCCTTGTCAAGTTAAAAATTAAAATAAAAAAATAAGATCAGTATCAAAACCAGAAGCAAACTGTACCTTAAGTGACAAACTTTCCCTTTCAAATACTATCATTAAACGAATCCCAGGGTCCCTGGAAATGGATGATTCCAGAGCTGACATAAATATGTACCAAGTGAGCACACGGCATCTTGATGTACCAGACATCAAGGGAGCAATATCTAAAGTAACACCAGAATTATGCTAAAAATGACTCACTATGTGGAAGTTTGAATGTGAAACATGATCAAGCAACTGGGCCATTGATAAGAAAAAGTGTATAATGCATTTCATATACAGGGAGAACTGGCAAAAGTCATTTGCTATAAAACCTGATTTACTGCCATTCTGGAGAGAACTAGGGCACAAATTACTTTTAGAAAGTGGTTAGTAAAGGAAGTAAATTAATGATTTATGCTGAATATATATGAACTCCACCCTTAAAGAACTTAAGGAATAATATAGAAAAGACTATTTATTTTATTATAATATTTCAAGTTAAGAAATGTGAACCATTATGTCTCATTATCAATACTTTCCAATCTCTAAGTAACTAATGGATCAAAGCCCTATCCACAGCTACTAACAGCACAAAAAAACATAAGAAATAGACATTTTTATTACTTGCCTCTTGATAAATGCAGACTGTGAAACACACTCTGAGTAGTTTTTTTCAGGAAAATGAAAAAAAAATCTGATTCTAATCAAGTTTATATTTTTTAATATTAATCAATTAGGAATAACCCCCAAACCTATGAACACCTGATTTTCGATAAAGGAGCTAAAAGTATACTATGGAAAAAGTAGAGTATCTTCAACAAATTGTGCTGGCAAAACTGGATGTCAATCTATAGAAGAATGAAAATAGATCCATATCTATCACCATGCACAAAACTCAAGTCCAAATGGATTAAAGACCTCAATATCAGTCTGAACACACTGAACCTGACAGAAGAGAAAGTGGGAAATACTCTACAACACGTGGGCACAGGAGACCATATCTATCACCATGCACAAAACTCAAGTCCAAATGGGGCACTGAACTGAACAGAGAATTCTCAATAGAAGAAGTTCAAACGGCCAAAAGACACATAAGGTCATGCTCAACTTCCTTAGCGATGAGGGAAATGCAAATCAAGACAACTTTAAGATACCATCTTACACTTGTCAGAATGGCTAAAATAAAAAACACCAATGATAGCCTTTGCTGGAGAGGTTGTGGAGAAAGGGGTACACTCATCCATTGCTGGTGGGAATGCAAACTTGTGCAACCACTCTGGAAAGCAGTGTGGCAGTTTCTCAGGAAATTCGGGATCAACCTCCCCTTGAACCCAGCAATACCACTCTTGGGAATATACCCAAGACTGGCCCTATCATACAACAAAAGTATATGCTCAACTATGTTCATAGAAGCATTGTTTGTAATAGCCAGAACCTGGAAACAACCTAGATGCCCTTTAATGGAAGAATGGATGAAAAAAGTATGGAATATATACATATTAGAGTACTACTCAGCAGTAAAAAACAAGGACTTCTTGAATTTTGCATACAAATGGATGGAAATAGAAAACACTATCCTGAGTGAGGTAAGCCAGACCCAGAAAGAGGAACATGGGATGTACTCACTCACATTTGGATTCTAGCCATAAATAAATGACATTGAGCCTATAATTCGCGCTCCTAGAGAAGCTAAATAAGAAGGTAAACCCAAAGACAAACATATAGGCATCCTCCTGAATATTAACCTTCATCAGGCGATGAAAGGAGACAGAGACAGAGACCCACATTGGAGCACCAGACTGAAATCTCAAGGTCCAAATCAGAAGCAGAAGGAGAGAGAGCATGAGCAAGGAACTCAGGACCGCGAGGGGTGCACCCACACACTGAGACAATGGGGATGTTCTATCGGGAACCCACCAAAGCCAGCTGGCCTGGGTCTGAAAAAGCCTGGGATAAAACCGGACTTGCTGAACATAGTGGACGATGAGGACTACTGAGAACTCAAGAAAAATGGCAATGGGTTTTTGATCCTACTGCACGTACTGGCTTGGGGGGGAGCCTAGGCCGTTTGGATGCTCACCTTACTAGACTTGGATGAAGGTGGGTGCTTCTTGGACTTCCCACGGGTCAGGGAACCTTGATTGCTCTTCGAGCTGATGAGGGAGGGGGACTTGATCGGGGAAGGGGAGGAAAATGGGAAGCGGTGGAGGGGATGAGGCAGAAATCTTTAATAAATAAATAAATTAAAAAATAAGTAAATTAAAAAAAGATTTCATTAAACTCTGACTTGAGGTGTAATCAGTAAAATAAAATATGAAGAACAACCCAGTTAAAACAGCACTAATAATAAATAAGTTAAGGAGATACAATGAGATATTGAAGGAACTTCCATATAAGTTCCTTCCATATTCACATTCCATATATAAGTTTATTTTAAAAGTTTCAAACACATTTCAAACAACAGACATGGGAGAACACTGAGTTCTGATTTGTAATATATAATAAAATATTAGTCTACTTAAATGTTAAGACAATTACAAATGCCAATGCATAATTGACATTTGATTTAATTAGGAAATGATCATTAAAATCTTCATAGAGTGTGATTATTTTTTTTCTCCCCTTAAAGTAGATTCTGAACGATGGGTTCTAAGGCCTCAGCTTATATGAGATATGGTTACAGGATGCCAATAGGCAAGGGAAGTAGTGAGACAAGCCAAGGAGGCTTTAGACTTTTAGCACTCCTTCTGTGTTTGATACACAAACCAAATGTGATCCCGCGGTCAGAAAAACAAATCATCATGAAAAGCTTTAGGTGATGAATCACGAGGCTTAGAGATAAATACCGAGGTGATATACAGCAGTTCCACAGGCCATCCCATTGTTCCTTTAAGATGGAGTGGTGATTGTGAGCCAAAGTATCCCAATCTTGAGGGATACATAGCCCAAAACTGACAAATAACATGAAATGCTACCTGGGATGGACTTAAATATCATGTGATGTTCTGAGTGGAGATCCAAGAGCAGATGACAAAAGCAGTGGCAGGAATATGAAGTACATGACCTCTTTCCATTAAACAAATGGTTCAAAATACAATAAAAATTATTGTACTTGCCACTACACTGTTTTACAGATTGTTAAATACAATAGAGATGAACAAGAAAACTGATGGGCCAGAGACAAAACCTCCATGTTCAGTCTTCCCACATACACTAAGAAACTCAGGTTCCTGGAAGTGAAATAATCTGAGGGAATATTAAAGACAGCAAAACACAAAAATCTATGCACACTAAAATCCATTTATAATGCATAGGAAATAGGATGTTTTACAGTAAAGCTTCCTTTACATGGCTGCCCAGGTGGAAGGCCCAACAGTGTTTGGTTTAAGGAATGTCTCAATTAAGCAGTAATTGGTGGCTCTGGGGAATGAACATAGGAGGATATATATATATATATATGCTTAAATGTCACATATTATTCTTCACCTGAATTGATGATCGTGGAAACAATGCCTTTGGGATTCTTTCTATTGTGGACCCCTGAAGGGAATATCCATATTGCAGAGACATTTGACATGAGAAGTTTATTCTATGTACAAAGCTGCAGCATAGAGAAAAAGCAATCATTAAATACATGCGTGGAAGAAAACGGCTTTTGAAATCCTGTACATTTGCATTCACCACCTAAGGAATATTACCTTTGTGTTTTTTTTTAAATCAGCTTCAGGTTTTATTTTAAACTTTTGATCTATCTATTCTCTGTACACTACTGTACAAATTATGAGACACTGTCTATTCCATCATTCTATAAGAATGAAGACTTCTTTAAAGTTATGTGTTATCTCAACAGACACAGAGAAATCATGTGATCAAATTAAATATCCTCTTATGGACAGAAAATAAAGTATCATTCAACAATCTACGCAACCGAAGAATCACCCATAAACATAATGAAATGTGTATAGATAAAATCATAGTCACCATCAAACTGGATGGGAAAGAGCTGAAATCATTTCTTCCAAGATGTGGAGAAAGACAAGGACAGCCAATCTTAGTTATAGATCAGAAGAAGCCTTGGTTAGGGCGGTTAAAGAAAGAAATGTAAGACCTCTAAATGTGTAAGGAGAAAGTCCAAATAGCCCTGTTTGTGAATCATGCATGATTCCAAATTGCTTCACTTCCTATGCGTCCCTTCTTTGCTCAGGAGCCCATATTACACATAGTTGCTTTATCTTCTCCGGTTGCTTGGAGCTGTGAGAGCAGAGACACCATGCATTGTTTTCATTGCTGGGGGTGGAACTCTGGACCTCGCACGTGCTGCGCCTCCACTATCTTTCTTCATAACCGTATCAGTCTATATACTCATGGTTGGATATCATTAGGATTTTTGACTACTAACAAACGGTCATTAAGTTTGTGTCTCAAAACTAGATTGTGGGTATAGGATTTTGGTAAGAGGAGTAACATTCTGAGTTTTTAAAAGAGGTTTAAGCGAAAGCTGACAAAAATTAAATAATAACAAATAGCTAATGTAGATGAAGCTGTGACACAAAGCCTAGCTTTAGTAAGCCTTGAAGAATAACAATAATTATTCTGCTTATTTCTGAAATAAATATCCATGGGAAAACAACATAATGTGAAGTTAGAGGATATTGTACTTTACGTTTTATATTATATTATAAATTTGAACAATTGCAAATGCCCATAGTAAAAACAAGTTACTAGAGTATAACGCCAGTGAAGTTTCCACTAGTGATAACTTTACTAACAGTGTGGCCATATTAAAATATTTTCATAGTGCTGGCCAGTTGTCACACCAAGGAGAGTAGCATTCTGTCATGTCTGATGAGTGGACATTGAGCCCCTGGGCCCACATGGTAAGAGAGACTGGATTTAGGCTTATGTGTGAGTGAAGACCTAAGTTACCATACACAAAATGAGTCAATGTTGAAAAGATACAGCTTCTCATTTTAAGTTTTGATATGCCTGCATTTCTTTCTGTTCCTGTAATAATTTGACCAAAAGCAATTTGGAGAGAAAAATGCTTATTTCAGTCATTATTTTATAATTATGATTTTATTATTTAACCTTAAAAGAGAAACGCCATGATTATATGATAATAATATAAAACAAAAATAATATTCCTATTAAAATAATTTATATGATATTTTTCACAAGAATAATCAACAAAAGAAACAAATAAGTTGTTGATTTCAATACCATTATTTTTTTATTGTTCAGAAAAAGACAGCAAAGGAAAAAAAACTAGCAAAAAAATTAGTTTGCCCCTAACAGTCAAATTTATTCATTTTTACTTCAAGGATAATTAACTCTGAGGAAATTGAAAGTCAAGTGGTATTATTTAAAAAAAGAAAAAGCTGCCTAATTATTTTTTAAGAATGCATTACTTCTTTTAGCTTCCAACGTTAAGAGAAAAACAGACAGGTTTGGGGCAGATAGCTGGTTTCTGCTTGAACACAAACTTCCTAGTATATAAATATATATAATGTGCATGACTAGCTTTTCTACCAAACTGGGAAAATGAAAACGGTGGTAAAATATACCGCAGGTGGTAGTTTGAGAATCAAACAAGATAATTCGTGTGAAATCCTCAGCACAATGACTGGCACACTCTGAAGCAAGAATGTTTTCTAATTTTCATTTATTGTCATCGGAAATGCCATGTACAGTCTACTAAAGATTCCAAAAATGGGTATTTTGTTCTTAAATATGGTATGTATGTTTAAAATACTATCCAGAAACTCACTATTTCTCACCTCCTCTGCTTAATAAAGCAACTATATATAAGTAAAACTGATGTTTTTCTGGCTTACTCTAATACATGAGGACATTTTTGCTCTGTTGATGATTTAGAATCTTACCCTTAACTTACTGTTAACATATCACATCAGAACTATTAGGGAAAACTTCAACCTCATAGAGACTTATTTCTAACTATAAACATGTAGAAATTATATTTTCGTGGCTGAATGATTAATTGCCGGTTGAAAGGTGATTTCTCATTCCTCGTGTTTCTAACACAGTTGAGAGCAGTTCATTCATCTGACACTTTTTCTTCTTAAATGGCTTGGGTTTTAACCCTTTCAAATCTACCTTGCAAAGGAGAATGAACTCTTAGGAATGTACCTTTAACGAACCACTCCTCCACTGAAAGCTGCTAATACTTCTTCATTTATTTATATAGAAGAATGTTTTAGAGGCCCAAGTCTAGCATTCCACTTTTGCAAAAACTTCATCTTCCTTTATCATTGTAAGAAGTTTTTAAGGGAAGACAATAGTTTCACATGGCCTAGTCTTTGTACCAACATTTCATTTGTTCTCTCTTGAAAGAAAAATCACCCTAGTTGTTGGAACTTGCATCTTACTTTTCCTCTCTTGGTTGTTAACTTGATGGAGGAAGGTCATTGGCTAATAAAGGAACTGCCTTGGCCCATTTCATTGGTTAGAAGATAGGTGGGAGGAGTAAACAGAACAAAACCCTGGGAGGAAGAGGAAGTGAGGTCAGACTCGACAGCTCTCCTCTCGGGAGCAGACGCCTCAGAGAGACACCATGCTCCCAGCTCCCAGGAAGACGCAAGCAATGAAGCTCCGACCCAGGATGGACATAGGCTAGAATCCTCCCAGTAAGCGCACCTAGGGGCGCTACACAGATGATTAGAAATGGGCTAAATTAATATGTGAGAATTAGCCTAGAAGAGGCTAGATAGAAATGGGCTAAATTAATATGTGAGAATTAGCCTAGAAGAGGCTAGATAGAAATGGGCCAAAGCAGTGTTTAAATGAATACAGTTTGTGTGTAATTATTTCGGGGCATAAGCTAGCCGAGCAGGCGGCTGGGGTGTTGGGGACGCAGCCCCGCCGCCGCTGCTCTTATTACTACATTAACTGGTTCCAACAGACAATTTTGAGTTAAACTTAGCATGTAGTCTATGACTATTTTGATTACGGGGAATACGTTTAGCACCAATGAGCTCACAAACGAACAGAACCTTGTAATGACACATTACATTAACCTTTTGGGATGGACGTAATGATGGCACCCATCACATCCACTGGGCAGCTCAGTTAGCTTCATTTTATTTGAAACAGAGTCTGGGCATCTAGAACTTGTTAACTGTTGGTTTCGTAATAGGTTCCACTTCCTGAGGGAAGTTTAAAGGAAATATTAATTCATTTTTCCCGATGCACAAATGTTAATAACCTGCTAGTACTCCATCAATAGTAAGGTAGGTTATGAAGCCAGATTTATGTCCGTTCTAGGATTTCCAGTCTTTGATCAGAGGTTATTATCTCCATTGCCATCTGTTCCACATCCCATCTCATCTCTCCAGATTGAATATGGAATTAGTATAGTTATAGCTCACTTCAAATGGTCCTTATGTTATGTAACGGCAACCCCCAAAAAGTTTGCAATGTGTTTCCCTTTAGAATGGACAGTTGTTCATAGAAATGATCCATCCACTCTTTGGAATACTTTAATATTCCTTCTGTGATAACAGACTTCCAAATGATAAATGATCACAGTAACGAATACTATCCTATACTGTAAGAGAGCTGGTATTTATATCCATATGTGTTTAAAGAAGCAAAATAGAATTCTGCAAGTCTCTTCAAAAGTGGCTGTCCTCCTTGTTACTGAAATTTAGGAGAAGAAGGAGAAATATTTGAGTTATCTACCCCAAGGCAAGGTTATAGACATTATAAACTTAATTATTATGTAAGTAAACAAAAATATTAATTTGTATTAAAGAAAGACACAAATGCATTACTACCAGTAGTCTATCTGTTTTTTCTAAAATATGCTTTCATAAAATTAAAAATTAATAAAGAAATAGCATGTTTCTATATAAAGTGAACACACAGTATTTTTATTTTATTCTGTGTGGAACAAAGAAGCAAGAAGAAGCAAACCTTCAAAACATATACATGTGAAAAATCAATTTTAAAATGTAAAACTAGGGCCAATGAGATGGCTCAGTGAGGAATTGGGTGCTGCCAGCTAAACCTGATTTCCACAGTTTCGTTGCCAGACTCCAATGGTGTAAGAATTGCATCAACTTATAAGTTGTCCTTTGACTTCCACATGCATACTACAGCATGCCTGTACATATACACGGTAAACATACACCTGAATTTTGGAAAAGAGGCAGAAAAATACACATTGGATACAAGAAAACATCATCAACAAATGATATTTGTCCTACAGGATCACTTCATATATAAGAATAAGATCAGAATCTTATCTCTCACTCTGCAATAAAATTAATTCCAAATAGACTAAGGACCTTATGTCTGTTACAGAAAAAATATAGACAATACTCCTGAAATTGTTGGTACAGAAAAAGGTTTCCTGAACTGGAATCCAGAAGAATTAGTAAGCCAAATAATTGTCTAAAGGACTTCTCTTGAAACTTGAAAGTTCTGTACAGCAAAGGACGACATCGTCCATTCAAGTGAGGAAGCAGCCTACATAATAAGAAAAAAATAATACCAGCTGTATATCTCATAGATGTTTACTATCTAGAATACTGTCTGGATTGGTTTTCATCGATTTAACATAAACCTAGACATACCTAAAAAGAGGGGGTCTTAAATGAGAAAATGTCACCATCCTGATTGCCTCTATGTAAGTCTGTAAGGGATTTTCTTTTTTTAAAGATTTCATCATCATCATCATCATCATTGTATTTGTGTAGATATTTTTCCTGAATGTAAATCTATGAACCATGTTCTTGCAGTGCCTGTGGAGATCAGAAGAGGGTATTGGATTCCCTGAGACTGGACAAACAGATGATTGTGAGCAGCCTTGTAGATGCTGGGAAATGAACCTAGGCCCTCTGGAAGAGCATCCAGTACTCATACTTGCCTTGCCATCTTTCCAGCCATGGATTTTTTCAGTTAATGTTGATGTGTGAGAGCCATGATCTTTGTGTGTAGTGGCAAACCTGAGCAGTTGTCCCAGACTGCATAAAAGTATCTGAGCAAGTGCCTGAGCAAGAGATGCAAAACAAGTCAGTGAGCAGTGTTCCTCCATGGCCCCTACTTCACTACCTGACTTCCAGCTCCCCAACATCCCTCAGTGATGGGGATGACCTGAAATAAATCCCTTCTCCCCAAGGTATAGCGAAGGTCCAGGCATTTTATCACAGCAATAGGAACTGTAACAAGTACAAATATGCAAAACTCTAAAACCTAAATACCAAGAAAACAACTCAGTTAAAAATTATGTGTGAAATTAAACAGAGAGCTAAAACATTTTTTTTTGCTTCTTATGTTATTTTTAACATAACCAGGGAAATGCAATTCAAAGCTGCTCTGAGATTTTTCTTACACCAGTTAGAATGGCAACGATTAAAAATGAAATGACAATACACGCTGGCACAGATATGGGGAAAAGGAAATGGTTATTCCCTATTTGTGGGAGTGTAGACTCATGCAGCTGCTATGGAAATCAGTGTGGAGGTTCCTCAGAAAGCTAGAAATAGATCTATGTATGATCAAGCCACACCATTTCTGGCCATATTCCCAAATTTCTATATTCTACTACAAAAGTACTCCATCACCTATGTTCATTTCTGCTCTAGTTACAGTAGCCAGGAAAAGAAAAGAGACTAAACATCCATAACTGATGAAAGGATAAGGAAAATGTGGTATATTTACATGATGAATTATTATTAATATTATTTTTCAGCTCCAAATGTAATAAAAATGAATGAAATTTGTAGGTAGATGAATGGACCTGGAAATAATCATTCTGTATGCGGTGTCCGACAACCAAAAAGAAAAATGCCACATGTTCTCTCTCATATGTGGATACTGAATATTTATTTTAGTGTGCTTAAACTGGAGTACCATTACAAGTCATAAAAAAGTGAAAGTACCATAAACGAGTTTAAGGCCGTGTAATAGGATGCAAGTGGTAAGAACAAGGAATCTGAGTCACAGAACAGAAATCTTAAATAAGGTGTGAGCTGGAAAGCTGGATACAGGAGGGATAATGGGAAGGCATAACTAACATTAACGAACTTTGGAGATATTTAAATTTAAAATTGCTTTAAATAATAAAATATATAATAAAAAAGACCTTTGAAAAATCCATATAGAAACCTGTTACTAAGAATCTTCCTAAAATGCATACATCATATATAAAAAAAAATTAAATGATGCTACTATAATGGGGGAGGATAAGCAAAGCTTCTTCCAGATTTAATAGCTGGGAGATAAATAAAATAAATAAAAAGTACGGTGTTGCCATGCAGTGGTAGTACACGCCTTTAATCCCAGCACCTGGGAGGCAGAGGTAGGCAGCTAGCTCTCAGTGAGTTTGAGGCCAGACTGTTCTACAAGAGCTAGCTCCAGGACCGCTAGGACTGTTACACAGAGAAAACCTATCTCAAAAACAAACAAAGAAACAACAGTGTTAATTGTTGGCCAATGTGGTTCCATAGATGTGGAAATTACTGTGTGCTTGAGTCACGTAGGACCTGAAAAACTCAAGCTGGTAACAATATAGAATCTTACTCCCTGTTGGCTATATTTCATAATGCTGGATGGTACTATACATGCTAATCTGGGGAGAAAAATAATCAATAGTCTTAATTGTTTCAATATTGAGATTTTAAAGCCTAGCATTTAACGAGACATTTATATCACACCCCAGCCGCAATCTCAGGATCATTTCTGGAGATGTGGTACAATGATTATAAAAGGGGTAGTGAGCATTTGCAGTGAAATAATATTTACTTGACATCCTAGCAATATGAACTTACAGTGGTTGTGACTGCACGAAGAACTGTGACCACAGGTGTCTTTAATTTAAAGAACAAAAATAATTTAATCAGAACTCATTGCAAAAGAAGCTAAATAAATTATAAGGAACTTACAATAAAGAATTAGCAAATGAAAAGCATTCCAGATAATGAAATTGATAAGCTCTCTCTTCTCTCTCTCTCTCTCTCTCTCTCTCTCTCTCTCTCTCTCCCCCTCTCTTTCTCTCTCTAGAGAGAGAGATGTGAATCGAATTATTGCTTTTTGTAAACACCAGTAAAATATAGGGATGTTCCCAAATTAATGTGTTTTGTAAGATAGGAAATTCATACTTGAATAAGAAAGGAGATTATCTTCATATATTCATATTTAGGAAAGACTTAAGAGTGTCTGCAAGAATGAACTTGAAATGCTCAGAAAAGCACTTACACATGGTAGGAAAAACATATATGCATATCCTCCAAAACACGAAATTCATTACATAATGTGTAGAAACTGGCTTAATTCAATTAATATGGAAAAATCAGAAAGATGATTATTGTCTACCATTACATAAAACTTATCCAGATAATCAATTACATAGAGAATTGAATGAGACAAGAAGATGATAAACAGGAGTCATCTAGGTGAATGAGGTTAGGTTATGGATGGTCTGAAATTATTGTCAAGGTTTCCCTGGAGCATATCTTAGCGTATATGCAGGGTTCTGCTGTAGTCAGGGACAGAAATTAAATACTAAGCATTTTGTGTAGCTTTTGATATTTGCATATGTCCAACAATCACCAGGATGTCATATTTAAATACATGAAGTAGATATTTTACACAGAAAGATAATAGCTCACCCTCTTTAAAGTTCTTTACCTTCAACCATATGGTCTGGGAAAGCAATCCAGCCTCTTCAAAGAAGTGAGGATGCAAATTTCACTTCTTTTCCTTGAGTAATGCATTTCCTGTGATTGGTAGTCCACTCCGGACTGCTTATTCACTTAAGTGAACGTTGCTACTAATAATGTCAGATTTCATCAAATGACTCTCTTAGATGATTTGGTTATTTCTGTAGACCACAGTGTCACAGACACAATCCAGAACAACCAGAGTGGTCAGAGAGAAAGAGGAAGATGCAGCTGGGCCCAAAGCTTAAAAACCTGTGTAGCAGGCAAATTCTGACAAATTCTATAAGCTCCTACAGTCAGAAAAAATAAAATAAAAAGATCTTTTAACATTCACAAAAATTCCAGTTCTCTTATTTGTCTGCGTTATTTCCCTACTTTATTTCTTTGTCTGTGATGAGCTTGTTGTTTTTTTTTAATTTATTTATTTATTAAAGATTTCTGCCTCCTCCCTGCCACTGCCTCCAATTTCCCTCCCCCTCCCCCGATCAAGTCCCCCTCCCTCATCAGCTCGAAGAGCAATCAGGGTTCCCTGACCTGTGGGAAGTCCAAGGATCACCCACCTCCATCCAGGTCTAGTAAGGTGAGCATCCAAACTCCCTAGGCTCCCCCAAAGCCAGTACGTGCAGTAGGATCAAAAACCCATTGCCATTGTTCTTGGGTTCTCAGTAGTCCTCATTGTCTGCTATGTTCAGCAAGTCCGGTTTTATCCCAGGCTGTTTTAGACCCAGGCCAGCTGGCCTTGGTGGGTTCCCGATAGAAGATCCCCATTGTCTCAGTGTGTGGGTGCACCCCTCGCGGTCCTGAATTCCTTGCTCATGCTCTCTGTCCTTAAAAGTGCAAGGGGAGATTCAGGGGATGTCTCAGTGGGTAAAGGCACATGCCACCCATCCTGTTGATCTGAGTTTGATCTCCAGGACCCACATGGTGGGAGGAGAGAATAAACTCCTTAAAGCCATGCTTTAACCTCCACAAATATGCCATGGCACCTGCCATGTACATGCACAAAATAAAATAAACAAACATAAAAATAAATCATAAAGTAGAAGTGGAAAGATGGAGAGATGGCACTCTAGAGGCTAAAGAGATACATGGTGAAAACCTTTCCCAAGAGACAAAACAAACAAACAACAACAAAAAAAAATGGCAAAAATCTTTCTAGATAAAATCCACAGGCAATCTGGATGTTTATTTCCACAGTAAATCGTGTTCCAAAAGTTTTAAATACCAGAAATTATATCTGGTTTGTTATGTAGTAAAATAAGTAGATGAACTAATTAGAAATAAGAGCATGTCTTAGGATAAACGCTGAAACTACACACTCTAATGAGGTCAGAAACTAAAGCAGCTTTGAACTCCAGCTGTAGAAAGTAGCCTCCTGCTGGACTGGGTTTGGCTCTCCAGGAATGAATGACTTCCCACCTTCTGAAGCTCAATTTCCTGGAAATGAGATTCTGATTAATTTGAACAAAGTTTCCAACTTGGCCCTGAAACGAGATTGCATTAGCTGCCCTCATGGACTTTAACCAGTTCAGCTAGAAGAATTTCTCAAAACAAAGCTCGACTCTGTGACAAATACGCGAACAAACGGACGGTGAGCAGGCAAAAAACAACTGATATCCAAGCTGCGCTCTCCATCACTTCATGAAAAGGGCAAATCCATGCTACCCAGACAACCACCCTGGGGAGTCTGTGGCCTCCCAAGGTCTTCTATTTCATGGCTGGATAGTTCCACAGTGTGTTGGTCTTAAATTGAGCTGTGTTCTTTTCTTATAGCTTTCATCTTCCACTTTGAATTCTCCCCTGTGGTATTGTTTAAATCAATATGCCCCCAACACACTTCCATAACACACATTTGAAGACAATTTCAAACAGTCCAGCCAGTTATTGATCAGCTTGTAGACCATGTATTCAATTATGTACCTGGTACCTTTACTACAGGAAATTCAGAGAGACTGCAAACTTATCTTGAATTTGTACTTTTCCTGCGGTGCTAAGACAAGTTTGCAATGAGTACAACTATTTGCACAATGCATTCTCGGTGCTAGTGCTCACTGTTTGTTTTTTACTAATTTGATTTTCATGAATCATTTATCTAATACTATTTTGCACACAGTTTAATGCAGATTTCAATTGCTTTTTAGGTATTAAGTAAAACTTGCCCAGCAACTTCTCCTGAAAATGGTCATTCTTCTTGCTTGATTTTTGTTGTTGTTGTTATCACAGTGTTTCTTAATACAGCTGTATCATAAACCGGAGCTATAAGAGTTAGCGCTCTCTGAGAAACTCACATAAAATTTACACAGCAAATTCCTGTGAATGAAAGGCTTTTCTCCATCTAGTCCAATCACCCCTGGGTCCTGCAGTGACTTAAAAGATAACCATTCAGAGACTGTATGTTATAATTGTTTAGCCAATGACTTAGGCTTATTACTGGCTAACTGTTATAAATTAACCCATTTCTACTGATCTGTGTATCACCACAGGGCGATGGTGTTACCTCTGTTCTGGCATTTTTCTTCTTAGGCTGTTGTTGGCATCTCTGTTCTTGGGTGACTACATGGTGTCTTTCCCACTCTGCCTTCTCTCTCTCTCTCTCTCTCTCTCTCTCTCTCTCTCTCTCTCTCTCTCTCTCTCTCTCTCTCTCCCATCTTTGTTTCAATTTCTCATCTTGGTATATTCTGTTTGCCCATTGGCTGAAATAGCTTTATTCATCAACCAATAAGAGAAGCACATGGACACATAGTCACAGCATAGAGAAGGACATCGTACATCAAATTTCTGAGCTTAAAATTTTTTACTCTTTTACTCTAGGGGGCTCACCACCCAGCTCCAAATAAATACATGGGTTTATTCTGACTTATAAATACCAGACTTTAGCCTGGCCGGTTTCTAGCCAGTTTTTATTAACTTAAATTATCCCCATCTGTTTTTTGATTCAGGGCTTTTACCTTTCTATATACTTCTCTCAACTTCTCCGTGATTTGCTGTGTAACCGGATGGATAACCCCCAACCTCCCCTTGTCCTCTTTTCCCCCTCTTCTTTTCTTTTTCTCCTTCTATTTATTTTCTCTGCCTGACAGCCCCACCTATCCCTCTCCTGACTAGATATTGGCCGTTCAGCTCTTTATTAGATCAATCGGATGTTTTAGGCAGGCAAAGTAACGCAGCTTCAGAGAATTAGACAAACGCAACATACAATAATGCTACACATATATTTACATCATGAAGCAAATATTCCACAGCATAAATGAATGTAACACATTTTAAAATAATCAACAATTACATTTAATATTGCCAAGAAATTGTAATGTACAATGAAGGCTGAAAACTAATGTTTTACAAAGAATAGTCAAAGATAAGTACAATAATAGAATTGAAAAACTGTGACCATTCTAGTTATAACTCTCAATTCATCAAGAATTTATCCTATTAAAATACACATCAGTATATGGTATTAGTGAACTTCTTGCTTCTTATTTCAGAGGAGAAAGTACATTTCAGAAAGCCATTGTAGCTTTGGAGGATGTCTGACTCTCAAATAAGGGTAATCTTTCTTTCTTTTTTTTGTTTTCTTTTTCTTTTTTTTTAAATTTATTTATTTATTAAAGATTTCTGTCTCTTTCCCGCCACCGCCTCCCATTTCCCTCCCCCTCCCCCAATTAAGTCTCCCCCCAGCCCGAAAAGCAATCAGGGTTCCCTGTCCTGTGGGAAGTCCAAGGAACCCCCACCTCCATCCAGGTCTAGTAAGTTGAGCATCCAACCTGCCTAGGCTCCCACAAAGCCAGTTTCTATGGAAACAATGAAAGCCAGAAGGTCCTGGATAGAAGGGTAATCTTTCAACAATGCCCCAGGCCAGAAACAGGAACTAAATCACTTTGCCTGACCATCTTCATCATTGGCCAAAGTCAAGCAAACCTACTAGTACTTGAATTACATTTATTGCTAACATATATTGAACCACCCTTGCCTTTCTGGCATGAATCTGGGTTGATCATGGTGAATGTTGTTTTTGATATTTTAATGAATTTTTTGAAGGTATTTTACTAAGAATTTTGTACTTACCAAAAGCAGAGAGATTGATCTACACTTTTGTTGTTGTGTCTTTATCATTAGTATCTGGGAATATGCACTCCACAGAAGGAATTAAACAGTGTTCCTTTCTCTTTATGGACCAATTTGAGGAACATTGTGATGATTATTTAAATGTCCATCAGAATTAATCGGTAATTTGATCTAGGCTTGGACTTGTTTCAGTTGGGAACTATCATTTTTTATTTCTGCTTTAAGCTAATTACTCATAATTATTTATATCATTTTGTTTTAATTTTGTTAGACTATATGCATATACAAATTAATCTATTTCTTACAGAAATTCCAATTTGGAGAATTTTATTTTTAAAAATATGTTCTAAGTATTTTCTAAAGTTCACCATAATGTTTGTTTTTTGCATATCTTATTATGTATGATTGAGCTCTCTCTCTTTTCTTCTTTCTCAGGTTTTGCTAAGGTTTTGTCATAACTGAACCATGGTACTCACACACATTAACTTATTTTTATACCAATCCCATTATGGAAATAGACAGAGACAAATGAATAAACTTAATTAATAGGAAGAGAAATGTTTTGTAATAAAAGTGGAAAATATATTTATATTTATTATGTATATGATATATAAATATAATACAATCAAATATATTATACATACACACATTTGCAATTTTTTAAAGATAACATAGCTGTGTCAAAATTCAAATGTCTATTGTCTATGTATACATGGAAATCTCTTAAGAACAAAACAAGGCTAAAAATCAAACAAAAACCTTAAATACTATGACTTATCCCTCTTGCAACTCCTAATAAATCAATTAAAATCATATGGGGCAAGAAAAGATTACAGAGATATCTTGAAACTTTCAAACTGAAAACTTTTGGTTAAAAATGGGAGAATATGGGTGCAGAGCAAAGAATTTCAAGATTTAAGCAGTTTAAAAGAGAAGAAACTTTTTAACAATGAGTGCTTAGACCCTATAGACTCATTCAAATCATAGATGTGATTTGTAGCTTAAGAATATTGTGGAATGGATTAGGATAAATGTTTACTTAGGGGACATTAATAAGTAAAAGAAAAATGATATTTTATAACTGGACTTATGCTTAATCCCAATTGCGTCCTACCCCATTCCCCACTGACAATCTCCATTCAAACACACAGATTTCATACAACAGCCATGCTGAAGTTTTGAAAGAAAAGAAATGTCTATGCAACATTATGGGAGAAAGCAAGCATGTATGCTAAAGTTAACTAAATAAAAATGACTGAATAGAAAGTCTGAGTTACCTTGGCCCTACTAACAACATTTCAGGCAGAAGTCATCATTGCTTTTGATTTTTGCAAGAAAATGAATACGTAATTTATATTTAAAACATGATTCCAATACAACTATATTTTAAAGGTGAAATCACAAAGCAACAGCTGAAAATGAGCAGGGAAACTGAACAGTGAAGGATCAAATTCAGTACCAATATTCTACTGTCAATGAATTAGTAAATACATTTGATGGGGAAAAGCCAGTGAGAAATGACTTTTTGACAAATAATAAGAACAGTATCCTTAAAAAGGGCAAACAAGAAAACAAAGCACTTAAAGTACATAAGGAAAATAACTATAGAAGTTGAGAAAAGCTGGTCAAACCATGGATAACCGGAGACCCTGAAAACACAAATACAAGGAATGGAATTTATACATTCTTAGAGACATGAAGAACACTTACAGCAATATAAGAAAATGACAAGAATAGGCAAGAATGCATGTGAAGTCATCATCAATGAAATATTTTGGATAAGTAATTAAAATTCAAGAATGAAGTTTGGGAAAATGTCAGGCTGTCTTCAGAGAACTCTATTACGATAAAGGAATGTTGAAGTCATTAATGCAATAACTGAGAGTCTAGAGGGACAGTGTGTTTGACCTGGCAAGTTATTAATACAACTAAACAGACATTTGCAAAATGAGCTTCAAATCATCCTCACACATAAAATCCTAACCACCAGTACACTGAATATACTCATAAACAAACCTGCGAAACAATGCCCTAGGGAGGTGTACTTAAGAAAAATAATTGCAAAAGTCTTTTCAAAATAGAACTGCTTCACTAATCAAGATACATTCGACTCTCTGGATTTCCTTAAATACAAATAAAATGGATTAGTTAGGGAATAGGATTGTAGGGAGTAAATGTCTAATAATAAAGTATGTGAAAGGAAGAGAAAAAGGGGCTGACTGTAGTAAGTAGAAAGGTGACATCAAAGGTCTTTAAGTTCTAATCTTTGGAGCCTGTGAATGTGCTTCATTGCCAGACATTAGGAGAGTGGAGCTTTGCATAAGAGATGACTTAAGGGCTCTGACACTGTTGGGACCATTTGGAGTCCCGGCCTCCAGCTGCTCTTCCCTGCTAGAGTTTCCTTCTGATTTGAGCTGTGTCAAAGTTGTTTACCAGCTCTGCTTCACGAGCACGTGTTGCCTTGACTTGAGGATCAGAGGATAAGATTTTCACCTGTTGGCCCACCTGACTGTTTTGGGTATATAAGCCTCCGTGGTGCTGTTGAATAAAAGGCTTCTTACCAGTGACTAGAGGTCCATGTTTGTCTATGTGTGTCTCTGTATGTGTCAATCTCCAGCCCCTTGCCCGAAGCTTGTGAACTGTATGGTAGTGCATACAGCACAGACAGGCGTTGTGCGCTGCAGGACACTAGGAGGGTTTCAGAGGTGGTTCAGTGTAATCAACAGGACTATTGTCGGACAAAAGCCAGATAGGAGTAGGAGTACTGGAGGCAAGAGTGGAAAGAATGTTTTGAACTAGAAGTTGTCTATAAGCCCAAGAATGTAGGCAATTTTAGACGTCCCAACAGCTGTGACAGTAGAATTTTCACTAAGGTGAATACAGAAGAAGTCTTGCTCATATTTTGAAATTAAATCAAGGAAACTGGAACTGTAGAGTTAAGGCCCTAGCACAATAAATCTACATAGTTTTAAGCCTCTAAATTCATGGTAATTTGTTAAAGCTGAATCAAGAAACTGACATAGAAGCTGGGATTTGGCTCAGCAGGTAAAACACCTGCCTTAAGAAAATGAGGACCTTTGGTTGGATGACAAAAATCCACATAAAAGTCAAAGACATGGAAGGAAGATCTGTGATCAAGTGCTTCTAATGTGAGAAGGGAGGCAGAGATAGGATTATAATAGGTCATGGTTCAGCTAGCCTGGACTACAGCAGGAAACAACAGAAGAGACTCTACCCCAAACAAGGTAAAGGATGAGGATTGACTCAAGAGCTTGACTCTGACCTCCAAACTCCATGGTACTTCAATGCCAGCATTCACACATACAAACGCTCTCCCCCTCCCGCATACGTATGTACACACACATACACACATATATACATATCAACAAAAAATCAAAAGAAATTAATACAATTAGCAGTTTAAGCACATTATTTGCCAGAACTTTCTTTGAAAAAATGTCATTAAATACATTATTTCAATCCATTTTAAAAACTAACTGCCACTGCAGATGCAGACACACGATTATTGATCACGACAAAGGTGACAGAAGAGTGCAGAGGTGAAGGATATTAGAGAAGTCACAGTAAGCATGTGTCATTTTATAGAAGAGGCCTGGGAAAGTTTAAGCAGGGATGGGGCATGGTTAACCAAAACTAAGCATAGGGAGTAAGGTATACAGAAACCTACTTTGTAAGCTTACTAAAAGTTATTATCTTGAGTTCCAGTTTGAACTGACCTATCTTAAATGTATAGAAAATGCTGTCATGGGGAAAAGACATCAATGGTCTGTACTGCCTGGTTTAGTGTGTCAACTGGACACCAGCTAGCATCATCAGAGGAAAGAACCTCAGTTGAGGAAATGCCTCCATGAGATCCAGCTGGAAGGCACTTTCTCAGTTAGCCATCAGTGGGGATGGTACCATCCTGGGCTGCTGGTACTGGGTTCCATAATAAAGCATACTGAGCAAACCATGGGAAGCAAGCCAGTAACAGGATGCCTCCATAGCCTCTGCATCAGCTCCTGCCTCCAAGATCCTGTCCTGTAAAAACTACTGTCCTTGACTTCCTTCAGTGATGAGCAGCAATGCCGAAGTATTAAGTCAAATAAACCCTTTCCTCCCCAACATGCTTTTTGGTCATGGTGTTTCATTGCAGCAATAGAAATTCTAACTAAGATATGGTCTTATGGAGGAAAATGTATTGTGCAATTAAAACAATAAAAAAATTATTTAAATAAATAAATAAGAGAAAAGACATAGTCTTACCTAGGTATGGAGCCTACATTTCACAATACTGAATGGCCAAACAAGATATACCAGCTGGTACAATAGTGATACAATTATTTGGGAGGTAACCAATCATTGCCTGGGAAGGTATACATAACTGGCTGGTATTGTAAATCTGGCAAAAATGTTGTGGTTGTAAGTGTGATAGGCCTGACCAAGGAATTCACTACTATTATGCTAGGTGGATTTGAAGCAAAACTACCTTCAAATTGTTCTTCCTACTCTTGGACTAGTGATGCTTCCAGCTGTGATCAGAAAAGCTTCTTTTTTACAGGAGCCAACAGTTAAGAAAGAGACTCAAAACTGGTCCCCATGCAGAGAAGACGAGGTCAATGTCTGCTCAGACCTAAATAGGACACTCTCACACCTCTTCTACAGGGCAGGACCATGCTGGAAAGCATGGGAAGAGTGTCAGAACGAGAAGATGAATAGGAATGCTATGAAATTCTATTTTCTGGCTTTACAAGGCCGATGAAATCACAGACACACCGTAGCAGTGGCTAAATAAACATGAAAATATGAGGAAGACCGTAGAAAGAAGACAATATAAGAAATATAAGAAAGAAGGGATATAAAAGATGGTTGGAAGGCTAAGAACATTTGCTGCTTTGGCAGAGAACCTGACTTTGGTTCCCAGCACCTACATGACGGCTCCAAACCTCTGCACCTTCACCTCTATGGGATTCACTGGCATCTTATTGCCTTCGTGACATTGCCCTCACGTGGCACACAAGTATGTGCAAGCAAAACATTCACACACATAAAGAGACCTGCAGAACTGGGAGAGGAGTAGAATAGGGTAATGGGAAAAATATGTTCATAATACATGGTATATATGCATGAAATTATCAAAATTAAATAAACTGTTTTAGTAATGTCCAGAAAGCCTACATAAATTCACTTATACATACACAACTTTTTGAGAATCAACTTTTATTTGCACTTCAACACAAATTTTAAAAAAGTTGTATAATGTAACATGACAAAGGAAGCATACTTTAGATAAAAGTTCCTCTGAAATATTGCTTTTCTACATTATAAATTTAGGAAATGTACTTGACTGTATCTTTTGCTAAGTTGTCTGAGGAAGGCCCTCAAAAACCACATTTGCCTCATCATACTGTTAGTTATTTCTTACCTCTAGTAATTCTATTTTAATTGTTTGTTTGTTAATATTCTCTTTTCTGCCAGTGCTGGAAGAGTACATTTAGATTAGTATATAAAGAACAGCTTTCTATGTAAGAATGAGTCAAGTGAGAAATAATTCAAGGAAACAGATTTACTTGGAAGACAATGTAGTATTTGACCCAGTGCAGGCCTTTTGCTTGATCCTGGCTCATCTCAGTAGGTGGCCCTGCCTCTTAGTAACTGCTATTTGCTGAGGAGCCAACTGGAGAAGGAAGTGTCTGCTCAAATCTATAATTACCGACACTGAACACAGATCACTCAGTCATTCACCGATGAGATCAAATCAAGCTGGGGCACAGATGGAGCTGCTAAAAGCATATACCACCTATTGAGCTCTGTGCTTAAGACTTGAAAGGTGAAATCAGCCGTGACCCTGTGTATTTTAAGGAGCTTTGGTTTACAGCCGGTTATAACAGGTCACAGTTAGTTTGAAATAAGCCTATAATATGTACAAAATCATCCTCTTGCTCTGGTTCTTAAAACAGGAACAATTTCCCCCCTCCCCAGTGGTTTGATCACTTGATAAGTTTGGCATCATTATTCTGACTGGAAAAGAGAGAGTCAATCATTTCTAAGAAAACTATTTCTGAAATGTGGTAAAGCTGTTGTATCTGCCCTATAAATCACAGAAACTGCAATCACAAGTTCATCCTTTTTGGCTTTCATTTTTATTTTATGGCAGAGAGTCATGCACCTCAAGCTGGCCTTGAACACCTGGTCTTTCCTCATTTTTTTTTTCACCATGCCAACCCATCTTTTCTCAAAACTGATTGTATACTGAGTTAAATGTTTCTAATGTATTATGTTTTATGTGTACTAATGTTACCCCTGCATGTATGTCTGTGTCCCACATATAATGCCACCAGAGATAAGAAGTGTCACGTTCCTTTGCAACTGGAGTTACAGACGGTTGTGAGCTACTATACTGGTGCCGGGAATTGAGCCAAGGTCCTCTGGAAGGCAAACTAGTGTTCTTAACTGCTTACCAATCTCTACATTTCTACAAATGACTATTAATATGTCTTCATTTATCTAAGTAAACTGCAGATTTAACACAATGGCTCTCAAAATCAAATCCCAGTGGCATTCTTTTAAGGAGAAAAGTCATAAATTGCACATTCAGTCTCCAAAAAATGCCAATTTGCTGAAATAATCTTTAAAATAAAAGAATAAAAATTGAACTCTCATATTTCTTGCTTTATTTAAACACATCTTACAAAGTTTGAGTAGTTAAAACATTATGGTAATGAAATAAAGGGAAGAGAGACAAACTAAGGAAAAGGGTAGGGGAAGCGGAGGGGAGAGGAGAAGAGAAGAGAAGAGAAGAGAGAGAAGAGAATGGAGGAAGAGGAATGAATTAAGGTAAAATTAATTCCTCCAAAGGAGTGTCTTTGCCTTCGGTTTATGAATCTAGTGTGATGTTGAAAATTGAACCCAGAGCCTCACATGTGTTAAACAAATATTTTTCTACATCTGATTTACATCTCCAATCACTAAATATGAAAGCAGTGTTTCTAAAGTTCCCTGAAAGAAAGTGGAAGCCTCTGTATTGAAGTTATTAAACCCCATCTTAGTGTGTCATTTATAAGTTATCATGCGTGTTTAAGACATTATTGTTATGCTTTTAAACATCTAGAGCCCTTCACTTTTGCCTTTTAAATATTCAGTTATCCCATTTTATATAATAATCACTGAACAAAATAGTTGTATTATGGCGCATACAATCCATTTAACCTTCACGAGTAACCATCGTCATTGCTCATATTTTATAAATGGGAAAACTGAGGTACCATTTGTTAATATACCCCCAAACACTGTTATGTGAAATAAATTCTTACAGCTTAGCTATCCACTTTAAAAATAAATTTGAGGAAAGAGAATAAATCATTTGGATTAATATTTAGATTAGGATAGCTTAAGGCTACACAGAACTATGTGGTCCACATAAAAATGCACCAAATATAAAGAACATGAAAAATTAAAACGAAAGGACTTCAGAGATGTTGGTTTGTTCATAAATTATTACAGTTTTTTCCTCTGTATATAAACTAATGCTAGATAATGGTTACAAATTCATAAAAATGTTTTATGCAATGAAATGCTCTGTAATTCCTTTATAGGAAATATATTGAAAACAATGAAGAATTTAAAAAAGAACAAATAAAGAAAGGGGTACAGAAAAATTTATTTCACAGAACTTCTGTTAGTTAGCTGAGGTGAACTGTGATTGCTGGGTAACTGGTACGGGTGCTTCTGTGGGTGATTATAGTTTGAAAGCTCATATGTATCTCAGTTGCACAATAACAAAGTTCCCAAGGAGATAATTGGGAGTGAGCTGTGCCCAGGGCTAATGTTCATGATTACAACCTTTTCAAGCTGCTGCATGAGAGATTTCAACCATTTTCAGCATTACAGGTAGGAGTTTAGCATAGCTTATAATGACAGGGAGAACACAAAGAATAGAAGAAGCACAGCTAATGTGAACTGTCTATGTTGATAACATGCAGTGCTTATGAAGCAGGGCACAAGAGTAGAGAGTGCTCCAACTACTTACACTGATGTGTCTGCATTCCCAGCCTTACCTTACCATGAATGTAACATGAAGGCCATCTTGTTGGAGTTTCTGTCCCACCCGGTACCCCACAGCCAGTTAGCCCCAAAGAAAATCACACAGAGATCTCCATAAGTTATAAAACTGATTGGCCCATTAGCTCATGCTACATATTAGCTCTTGAGGCTTATATTAACCCATTGTTCTTTTCTATTCTAACGACATGGTTCGGTATCTTTTTCAGCAGGGCAGCTCACATCTTGCTTCTTCGGAGTCTGGGCAGGACTGGGAAAAATCAAGTTCCTCCTTCCCAGGATTCTCCTGTTTTTATTGCATCATTTTACTTCCTGTCTGGTTTTCCTGCCTATACTTCCTGCCTGGCAGATCAGTGTTTATTTAAAACATGATTGACAGAATACAGACAATTCTCCCACATCACATGAAAATGAAGACTGTGATGTGTCTCAAGGCACAAAGCACAGAGATGCCTACTAAACCAGCAGATAAATGCAGTTTGCCCTTGTCTGTCTCTGTTGCCAGTGTTGCAACCCCAGGAACTGTGTTGGTATGATAACAACTCAGAATAAAAGGAGAAAATAAAACAGAAAAGGATGTGTATCCTTTGATAAATTTCATGTTTTTAAATATTACCAGCACAACTGATCACAAGACACATGACCACACTGAAAGTAGAGCTTAGTAAAACTGCATGGATTAGCTTGTGGGCTGATCCGGCATGATCCTGAATGACCCTAGATTAATATTAAATACTAAGTTCAGATTTTCATTTTTGTTATTTCTATTGAGAAGGAATATAAGCAACACAAATATTTAATATACAATACAAACAAATGCTGACATACTAATACTGATATGAATCAGTACCACAATGCAGGTCGTATATGTCATACGCATCTTTACCCCCAGAAAGTTTTGGGTATTCCCATCTTTTTGCTTAATATTACTGTAATTGAAACAAGGTCCAGCCTTTTGTAGGGTCTCTTCTGTCGTATAGAAACTTTGGAGTAAGAATCATGAAAATCACTTTCACCACACTGTCCTCTATATTCCAGAAAGTAAAATATACCTTATTCTCCTACAGATTTTTAGATACATATTGAAAACTTTTAAAATAACTTTAGTATTTTAAAAAATGCATGGATTTTCTCTTTCCCTCCTTTCCTTTCCTTTTCCCTCTCTTTTTCCCTCCCTCCCTCCATTCCGTCCTCCTCTCTCCTTTGCTTCTCTCCTTTCTCTCTGACAGGGTGTCTGTTGGCTCTAAACCCTGAGTCCTTCTGTCTTCTTATCATCAGTTCTGAGATTACAGACATATATTACTATATCTAGTTGACATATCAGTATTTTGAAGGGAAATATTTCATTAGATTCATAAACATGATTTCCTGTTATGTTCAGAGACCTAAGTATATGTACAAAGTATGCATTTTAGCTCAACCTTCTTGCAATTGCTGTGAAATGCTTTAAATATGCAGTCAAATTTCCCATATTCAAGGTCATACTGTTTTGTAAATAATTTATTCTTTAATCATGCTTCCAAGCCCTCACTAAAAATATAAACATTATCTATAATCCTCATGTGAACAATTTTCAGACTGAGTAAGGCATGGATAGGCATGGATAAGTAAGTCTGGAGGCAATAAAAACAGTTAAGCATCCTTAGCTAAACGGGAGAAAAAGAGCCACTTAAGTTATGTAGTAGCACTAGAAATAGTATTTTTATTTCTTATTTGTATGCAGTATAATTTTGACTGTATTACATAAAAAATAAGCACACATTTTATACCTTCTCTCCTCCCTTCTATAAAAAATTTATGGCATTTAATGTTGTATGTTTGTGTGTGTGCACATAGTGTATGTGTAAAGGTCAGAGTACAATTTATTGGAAGAAATTCACTCCTTCCAAATGTTGGTCCCAGGAACCAAACTCAGGTTTTCAGTCTTGGTGACAAGTGTTTTTACTTGCTGATCATCTCACTAACTGTCCCATGGCTCTTCTTAACTTCAATATGCCCATGCTTTAATATAGTTCCCGAGTTCCTAAACTACCCTAGTTTTCTTTGACTTACTTTCTTCTTACTTACTCGCCTTCCTGAGTTTCTTATATGATGCTGGTCTATCAAAACCCACTAATTATCAAGGGTCTTTGGTCTTGAGCACTTCTCCTAGTAAAACTTTACTTGTTAAATTTAATCTATTATTATAGTTTGACCTCTTTATAATACCCAAACCTAAGACCTCAATTCAGCAATTTCCTCAAACTTCAAATATATTTATAGAAGTTTTAGTTTGACAGTCTAGTGGTCAATCATGATTGTGAACAGAAGAGATTTAGAATCACTATGGAAACAAGCCCTGGGCACATCTGTGAGAGCTTCTAGCTAACAATTATTAAGATAGGAATACCTGCCCTAAATGTGTTCAGTACTATTTGTTGTGTTGGCAATCTAGGACCAAATAGACAGAAAAGGCAGACTGAGTGTCAGCATTCATCATTTTCTGCTTTCTAAATGCAGATCATTTGTGACCCGTGGCCTTAAACTCTGACCACTATGATGGACAATATTCCCTTGAATGGTAAAATCAAATAAAACCTCTTTTATGTTGCCTCATGGCCGGTATTTCATCATAGCAACAAGGAAAGTAACAAATGTAGAAGCCTAATGCTGGATGTTCTTCATGTTGTTATGCAGATTCAGTTTTGATGTAAAATGACTAGGTATCTTCACACTAAGATTGAATTGTGTCTCCTGTGATTTCCAAGTCAATTGTACCAAGATTAAGTTTTCTAAAAATTACTTTTATTTCTTTTAAATTATGTATACTTGTTGGGTTTGTGTATCTAAGTCTAGGCAAAGGCAAATATCAGAAGGAGGAGTGGGATTTTTGGAGCTGGGCTTATAGGCAGTTGTGAACCTCCTGTTGTGGGTCCTCTGAAAGAGTACAAAATATTCTTATCATGAGGCCAAAAATTTATGATACAGGGAGCTCCCAGAATTGTCTACTGAAAATACCCCAACATTCTTCCACCCTAAAAGATTGTTACTATTATTAACATAGTATCTTTATATATTTTGTAGTGATAAAATAATTCCTAACAATAAAATAGTACTTATAGGTATACAAAAATGATTCAAAGTGTGTGAAAGGAATTAAGCTCCTCTTGTTTATTATCCTGAAATGGTGTAGAATTAGTGATTGTAAAATAAAGCTTTATCAGTGGCTTTGATATTTTGGGTTATCCTGAGAAGCACATTGGATCTAGTGAGATATATGTAACAGATACAAAACTGATTAACTCTGTGATTAAATTCACTGCTTGGGGTTTCAAATCTTTCATGACAAACTTCCCACTTTACTCTCTGATCCCAGAAAATGAAACAATTTGACACTTCCTTAGACCCTGTGTTGTAGTCTATTCCCCGTCCTTTGGAAATGATTCTTCCTTGTCTGAAACACCTTTAAGTCTCCTCACTAGGACAACTTGGTCCTTGGAATCAGTAAGAGTAAAATCAGTAGTACTTATTAAAACATCTATGTTGAACAAAATCAATAACATGCTTGCTCTCGTGACACATATGTTCTTGGGGGAAGGTGACAGAGAGTAAACAAACACACATTGTAGAAAGGGACATGGTCTAGATCATCTCTTAGTGCCATGTCAGCCATGTAATGGACACAAAAAATTTCAGAGTCATGTGCTTCCAGGCATTTGCTCATTTTAAATCATGAAATAAACAAAAAGAGATTAAACAATGTCATTCAGCCTCCTTTGCATCCAAGGAGACAAAAGTCAAGAGAAAATTAACATTGTAACCACACAAATGGAAAGTATAACTTGAACACAAATCCACAAACTTCCGAAGACAATCACTTTTATTTATGTAGATGTTGCCTTTTGAACTAAAAAATATTTTGGAGTCTGGGCGTGGAAGCACATACCAGTACCCTGAGCTCTCATGAGGTAGAAGGAAGTGGGATGGATCTCAATTCAACCCATTTAGTTAAATTTCTTAATCTGACTTCATCCAACTAAACTTTAGCAAGCTTTCAGGAAATTTTTACATAATATTTACAGGGCTCAGTGAGGAGCAGTAAATCTAGAAAACATACCGTCAGATCTCTGCGGGTAGGAGCAACGGGAATGAAGAGTATCTAATAGCATGTGTTTGAATAAAATGGCCAAAGAAGGTTGGGGAGAGCTTGAATGGTTCTCAGAATATCTGGTGTTGAAGGCCTTTGTGTCTGTGTAAGCATCAAATTAAGGTTTCAGGTATTCATTTTGAAAATGTTTCCAGCTTCACAGTAAGAGTCTCAGATGATAGATGTGAGCTTCGAATGTAATCACTAACACATGCTTTCATAGGGCTACCGGTGCTTACAAGAACATAGTGAGAATAAATAAAGTAAACAACATCAAATCCTGCGAATTTGAGAGCTGGGGACTGCAGGCTGCTGCTGCCCAGATGCAGAAAACACTCCATCTATTTTGACAGACAGAAAAATCATTTCTCCACAGAGTCCAAATAAATGCTCTCCTTGAAGCTACCAACATAAATCCCATGACAAAACAAAACCATCACCACTTGGCTGGTATTCAGATTTCAAATCAGTTGCTTTAACTCATGAAAAACTAAAAAAGACAAGAGGGAATTTAGCATGATTTAGATGGGCATGAATTAATATTGGAGTAGAAGTAACTCAAAATTATTGCAAACTTCATTAAAACTTTATAAAGTAAAAATTATCCCTTTGTTGGTAAGTAGAGGATAAATGTATCTTTGTGTCTTAATTTCAGTTTTGGTTATTTATTTGTTTTACTATGCAACTGCTTTCAAGAAACTATAAAATTTTTATTTATCAAAGAAAAAATATTTTACTATATCAAATTATTGTGCATATTAAAAATTTTAATAGTATTTTGAAAAGAGAAAATGTGTCTTTAATGTGATAATGTGATACTCTAAATTTTAAGAACAAATATTTAAATAGTTATCTTCTTGAAATATATATTTAGGATTTTCTGTTTTAAATAATTTAACCTGCCACACATAAAATTCTGTATCACAATTTTTTCATGTATATTTTATTATTTCTGACTCATCATTTTAATAACTAATATTCTGTTCAATTAATATCATATAACCACTCAATCTTGCTTCTAGATAACTATATATTAACTTTAAAATTTCTAATTTTAATGCCTGATTTAAAGAGACTTCTAGCATGTTACATATTTTAAAATTTTCTTCATTTTTATAAAAACAAGTTTACAGAGGATACTCAAAGGGAAAATAACCTTTTCCTCATTTTCATTACATCACATTTTAATCAAACTGATGTGCAGGGTCCTAGTTTTATGTAGATCTACGAAAGAGGTAACAATCATGTTTTTCCAATTAGTGTTTTTTTTTTTTTAAATCCAATACTTGACAGTAAATTTTGCAAGACAAGTATTGTTCATGTTAATTTCACAGACAACTAAGAATCCAGTATTTTATAAGTATTACTCTAGAATTTAATAAGGGTGCTGCCGGACCAGATATCTCAGAAGAAGGGGGCAGTTTATGGAGGGGGACTGACTTCTGTCCTGAGCGTCCTGGGTTCATACAGACTGAATGGAGAAAAATGGACTTGTGTGAGAGGTAGGCTGTGTGCACAGATATGGAAGATGGTGTCAAATGCTCTTTCGATGACACTGTCTTAATAGTTGTCAGGTAACAAACGGGCTTGAGATCAAGGAACTGAAAGAGATCGCCTCGGTAAAGTAACCTGTGAAGAAAAGGCAGCATGCATTGACGGCCTCAGAAAAGATCTCAGCACGTGAAAGAAAGCAGGTATGCACTGAGTTCTGGCAGGGTGGATGCACTTGGCAAGAAGAAGAAAGAATGCCCAAAGAACAAAGGAAATGAGATAAAAGAAAATTGGAGCAGAAAGTCGGAAATCAAGAAAGGAGGAAATTTGAGTGATAGGACTTCAATCATTTGGTAGTATGGTTGCTTTTGGGATCTTGGTTAAGGGAGGTTTTGATGTTCCTAGGCTCAAGGGAAACTTTAGTAGGTTGAAAGGTTATCTGTCTGATATAATAGGAATAACTGGTTGAGAGGATGAATGTTGCAGGGGGGAAAGATACTTTGCTGTATGCTGGTAGACTATAATAACCAATCTCCTGATGAGATGAATAGAGGCTCATGCCTTTCCTAGAGATCCCCAAATCAACCTCTGCAGTATCTACAGTTCAGGTTTCAGATTAAGTACTTGGGAGTTTAATACTGAATGTTCTCACCCCATCACAGCAGATTCATCATAAGAAAAGGCAGCGATACAATCTGTCATTCCAAATGCATAAAACCATTAGCAAGTTGTTTTCTATTGTCCTCCCTCCAAGGCACTGTCCATGATCAGAAGCATTAAACGACGAGCTGCTCAAGAAATCAGACTAAGAGATACTAAAGCATACATGCATCAGTAGGGTAAATTGCAATGAGGACAGCTGCATTTTCCAGTTGGCATTCTGTTTTTGTTACCAAGAGCTGGGAGAAAGCATGGGATTATTGTGGCTTTGAGCAGTATGCAGTTTCTTAACATGATTCATCTATATTTGCTTTACAAGAGAAAGGCACATTGTAAGGCACCGAGGAAATTCATGTAGGCATCCCCTTCTTTACCCATCCCAGATATATATGACCTTCAAGCAGTGCAGCTCTGATCATGAGCTCCAGTTGCACTGTTGCAGGTGGATTAAAAAAGAGAAAGTACTTCGATGACTTCTCACGTCCACACACAATTACCACGATCATTCTTCGAGTCTGAATACTATCATTCTTTGTTCTAGCTTGCTTTAGTTTAACAATAAAAGTATTTACATCTGTGCTTGCCTTGTGTTTTATATTCAAATCATTAGCAGAACTACCCAAGTCACTCCAAACTCATAGCGTTTTCTTATTGATTGCACTTAATCTTGAATTGTGCAAATATAACTTTAATTGCATACATTGAGCAAATTTGCTACGAAGTACAAAGGAATGTTCAGCATACTAATTTTCTCCTCTCAAGACAGTCCCAAAATGCTGGCATTTCTAAATCTTATCAACATTGCCTCAAAAAAAGATACTTTAAGAATGTGCTTCAGGTGGATTTTATTGAATTCCTCCCACAGATGATAAGAGTTTCTCTGCATTGTAATCATAATAGCAATTCAAGAAAAAACACTGAAAATCAATGTTGTCTAGTGTTTATTTCTGAAGACCTTGAGCATTAAAAAAAAAGAAATTTCTGTGCTGCAGGTGTTCACAATGCTGAAGTGACAAGGATGTCAACAGTGGGGTTTAACAACAGCCTGTGAATGCCACAGCAAAGAACTGAAGTATGTGCTACCCAGGGTGATGGTGTTCAGTGTGTGTGGCATGGAGTGGTTCACCAGAGGACTGAAGAAAGGCTGTTCTGCTGGTGGAGGGGAAGCATGGGCATACTATTCTTTGATCTATATTTTTGAATATTTTTGAATTAAACGTATACCTTTAGGCCATTGTCCAGTCAAACGATGAAATATTAAAAAAGAAACTGTTCGTAAAGCCACAAATTGCAGCAGCTGACATTATATAGGTCAACAAGGAGAAATAGTCTGCATGTCATCATCTATACTTACAACTATGTGAAGAAATCAAGGAATATAACAAAATAACTTGACATTGAATATGAATTTAATATTACAATGTATGAAGTAGGTAGGTTTTTAAACTAATCAAATTAATTCCTGAGTTAAAACTCAAAGGACAGATAGAATGAGTATAAATCTTGGCCAATTTAATGTCCATTGTACATATAATTACTTTCCTGCATACTGCATAATTGCTTTAGTTAAATGGTGGAGGATAAACATCTAAATATTATGTCTTTAGGAATGAGGTGTAATACATACACATGACTACGTGATGTCGGGAAGTCTGGGGAATTAAGTGATGTGTTCATAGGAGTTGCTGAGGAAAATCACCCTCGACAGCTACAGAAAAGCAATTAGTCCTTTGACAGGTGCTTAAAAATAGATAACATTATATTGAAATTTTGGCTTTATTTTATCAATCCATAATGACTCAATTCATCTTTTAAAGGAAGTTCCATTTGTTGGAACCATAACCTTTGAGTTAAATGGGGACTTTGGTATTATTTTTTCTTACAGACAAAATAACAAAGATAACCATTAATTCTAGTCATGTTTATGTGCAAAGACATTTCACTATAACCACATGGACTGAACGTTCTCTCCTGGTCTATATCCTTATAAAGCATATTTAATAAAATGAATTGATATATGGAATTCTAAACAGATATTAAAGTAATATCTTAAATGTAAATCATTGTGCAGTGGGCCATAGATGGAAGCATAATGTACTACAAGTTTTTTTCCTATGTGTTATTTTAACTTATTGTACCAGATACACAAGAAACTAGAAGTGAATGGCCTTATCCCAGACATAGAGAATTGTATTTCCTTCCTCTGATGACTAGACTCACACTCATAGATTCCTTCAGCAGGAACCCAGGTGCCAAATGACTTCTTTCTCTTAGTAGCCACAATCTACTTTTCTAGTAAGTTCTATTTGTTCATCTGTGCTTATAGGTAACTTGTCAGATTCCTCTTGCATTTATAGCTTTATTTTCATCTTGTATCACCTGTAGATTGATTTTAAAGCCTGATCCCAGTTTACAAAACAATCCTTCTAATACTACATTTAACAAAGAGGATGAGTTCCAAGGCTCAGTTCAAATCAAGTGTCTAATTTCTCCTGACATGTGTATTAGCATAAATGACTTGCAATGATTGATACAAGTACTCTTGTGTTTGCTTTGATGTTATTAATGGTACTATTTATTTTTGAAATTATATTCTTTAAAATAATGTTGCATTATTAACTCACCTAAGAAATCACTTAGAGAATGCATCCATTTTCTCTATTTTCTACTTGCTGTACTTACTAACAAAAGAGACAAATTAATCTGATTTATACTTTATAAACTGGCTCAATGATATTCATCTCCTATGAAAAGTCTTATCAGAGACTTTTATTTTTAGAATGTAGGATTCTTGATCCTACAAAAATACGAATATTCTTCATCTCGTCCAGAGTGATCACTTTATCCATATGTTACTGTTCTTCCTTGTCTGAACTACAGTAACAACCGTCAAACTCTCTTCTGTCTTGTGTCCTTATTCTGTACAGCCAGCCCATCATGGACTCATTAGTGAGGGCAATGACTATGAAATACAAGTCAATCTTCCCCAGCCCTCTGTTCACAAGAGCTGGGAAAGTCCTACATCATCAGGCTGATTGGGACTCCTTGAGTTTATGACTTCAGTCTTCCTGGGATGATTCTTCCTTAAGGCTAAGGCACACTTTTACTTCAGAAGTCCTTGTTCCTTTGCCCTTTACATCAAAAGCTCTTGAAATACATGGCATCATGTATTTCATAGAGTTTCTCCTCTATGCTCGCATTTTGACTTTAAAACATCCTCTTGCTGTGGTTAATCCTGTCAACTCTCTTTAAGATTACAAACCAAATCTCCTCTCTTTTTTATATGCCTTTCTAGATTGGAATTATGTTATACATATTTTCTTTATTCATTTATCACTTTTTGTTTGTGGTACTTGGAATTGAAGATGGGGCCTCATGGGTGTTAGCACTATATCTCCATACATGTTATCTTACAATGCAAAGCATAATTATTTATCACGCTTACTATATAATTTCATCAGTTGTCCCTCTGGGATGAACATATTTGTCAAGGCTATCAGTCTCTGTGCATTGACTGCTATGTTCTTTAGTGCCTGAAAAACTGCATTTCATTCTAGTCACATTTAATAAATGAGTGGAAACATAATTACAAAATTCTTAATTCCACTACTATTTACTAGAAACCACCTTACACATATATAATAGACAAGGAGTTAATATATTATGAAATAGTGTCCAGACCAAAATGTTCCCATATTATAGGGGTTACTTAAGTTCTAGTTAAGATTACTGTTTTTCTTTCAGATATGATAGGTAATTATGTTTAAAGAATAATATATTTGACTCTTCTATCATTTTATAAAATAAAAGATTACCTATAGTTCATTTAAAATTTAAAAAGTGATATGAAAAACCATTCTTAATCTGTCACAGAACTGCACAAGACATCTTAAGAAAACACTTGTATTCAATGTCAAAGAACAAGCACAAAGTATGATGAAATTCTGCAAAATCGTGTCATTTGAAGTCAATTATTTCAATTTTTTGTTCTTAGTTTCCATTGTTTGATAATTTCCCATCCAAATATAAATTATATAAATGAGGAAAGATAACAAGAGCACTCAAAATATTTTTGCTGTAGTTGGTTGAATCCAGTAGATAATTTGGCATAAACTGAGACCAGTTATGAGTGTAAAAACAATTTATAATCTCTCTACGTGTAAGGTATAAATTACTCTATCATGAGTAAATAGCAAAAGGGGTTTGGGAAGAAGTTAATTTGCTATGTGTGCAGAAGGAAGATGAGCGTACTTTCATTTGGAATAAGCAAAGGAAACAGATCAAAGAAATTTAATTATACATATATACATATATATATATATCAGCAAAATAGATATAGAATTAAGATAAAGAAAAGAAAAATGGTTAAGGAACTAAAGAGAAGGAAGAACATGAAGAAACTGGAAAAACATCATTGGAGGACATGCTGAATCCTGAGACATGGAAACCTCCGAATCTAGGCTCATGCTATTCATTAAGAAATAGAAATCTCGAAAAACCAAAAAAAAAAAAAAAAGAAATAGAAAAGTCATTAAAGGGTCTTACTTTGAAGGCTACCAATAATTATATTTTAGGATCAATCAGCAAATGTACTACCTCTAAAATAATAATAATAATAACAATAATAATAAAAGGTTATTTCCCCCAATTTGTATCTCTAAAGCAAATAACGGACAAAAAAAAATCTCCTACTAAATGAAGGGTATTATAGAAGTTTCTTTACTTTATAATTTCCTCCAATAAAAAGTAAACTTGGCAAATCTTTTATTATATGTGAATTTACAGCCATTCATATCCAATTAAAGGGCATTATGGTGTTTTTGCTTTAACATATGGGACATCTAACCTTCCATGGAAGATCAGATAAGTTTTAAATGAATTTAACTGGTGTAAAGTATGCTGAAGACAAGATTCATTAAAGCTGTATTATTAGTTTGCTGCTAGGATAGTTCTTGTTTTTTATTGTACATGTTTATTCTAAATTTTAGTGATTTTAAAATTTTATTTTATGTGCATGAGTGTTTTGCTTACTTGTGTGTCTGTGAACTGTGTGCATGCTTGGTTCTCTGGCGATCAGAAAAGGCATCGGATCACTTGGAAGTTGAATTACAGAGAATTGTGAGCAGCTATGTGGATGCTGGGAATTAAACTCAGGTCCTCTGCATAAACAAAAAGTACTCTGAACCACTATGACTTCTCTCCTCCCCATTACTGGTATATTTTTACAAATGAAACCATTGAAATTTCTTCTCTTAGATATGCCACACCACTTTCTTAGCTTCACCTGTGATTAGATCACGTATTTCATAAAGCAAAACCTGGCTTTATGTGGTGCTAACACAGTGGGACTCAAACCCTAGTGCTATGGAAGAACAGATTTAATAAGCAGGAACATGTTCCTATCAGCCAGAAATCTAAAATGCCTCGCTTCTTTTGTGATTAAAACAGAAAAATGAAAATGACAACTTATTTTCTGCTATTCTCTGACAATATAACTGAAAATTGCCTTGATGGAGTTAACAGATAATGATGTTTCGTATTTTGGTACAAATACTCAGAGTAAAATAATATATTCTAGAAAGTGACAACATACACAGTCAAATGAAAAGCATGGTGACAGTAGTCTACAATATTGTGGCTTTGTGCTTTCAATGTCATAGTTTTGAAACAGCAAACTTATTTATTCTAGAATTACCATTTCAGACCTTCGGAATTTTAACTTTCTTTAAATGAATATCATAAACAAAGAAAATGACAACAGCAGGCCATTTTAAATATTAAATCATGTGAATTTATGAGGTCCTATCAAGTTTTACCAGAATTGAAACAACAAATTCCCTAAATAGTAATCATGACCATGATTACTATTTGATCTCTGGTTCTCTCCTCATCTCCAGTGTCTCTGATTGGTACCTTTTCATCTCAAATGTGATGCTTCTTCTTCCTGTTTACTGTCACAATCCAAGTTACAATCCTGAACACCTGTCCATTAGTGCTACACTTTTTAGTACTATTTACAATCTTTCATTGTCTTATCTATTTCCTTACAGTACTATGAAATTTTTCAGACTTGTGCTTTAGTTTTTAGATATAACTTGCTGCCTAGCAAAAGCTGTACCCATACTCTTGCTTGGTAGAGCGTTCACCCCTCCCCCATATGCTGTGCAATCCTGGAAAAAGAGGCAACTCTCTTGGTCCAGATCAAACAAGGATTATAACTACTTCACCATTTCTTTCTGTTCACACACTTGGCTTAGTATTGTTAGATACAATACTGCCCAAGGAGAAAACAGAGGAAGCCTTTAGGGGGATGATGGAAGGTTCTTGCTTATTAAGTCTTAGAAAATAAGACTCTGGAAGAGATGTCCTCCCTTCAAGACTTTGTACTCCCTTTTAATAGAACCACAAGTGTGAAAAAATTCTGCAGCCATGTGAGAGATTTCCTGGTGCTACTAAGCATAGAGAGAAAAACTGTTTTCTTCCTTGAATTAGCTGCTGAAACCCTGTACCTTTGTGGTATGAATGATGATTGTTTCCTTTATAATTAAGTCTACTTTGTTAGGGTTTTCTGTTATCTGAAATCATAGGTATCCTAAATAGAATAGGTTTTAATACTATATCAAGCTAGAGTTCAAATACACTAATAATAAAACTGAGTTTCACTGTAGAACATGAAATTAGACAGGAATGTTTGGTAAATATATTATTATATGCACCAGGGAAATACATTGTAGAATGTGAAATAGAATCTGCAAAGTAAAAATTCAATAATGAAAATTCAAACAAGTGAAGTGTATTATAAAGGTAATGGGTGGATTCCACAAGTGATTTATGTTTTGGTTAATAAGAATGTCCTTTTAGGTAGAGAAGGAACAAACGCATAATAATCTACTGTCGTTTTAAGTTTGAGCTATTGGATGGAAGACATAATTTGATGCACAAAACCAGCCTAATGTTATTCTTTTGATTTGGATTTTAAATGATACAGCCTCAAATCTGTTCATAGATGTCCTTTCCGATATTGAGATTTAATTAATACTCCTAGTTTGACCACTGTGATTCATTTCTGAACACTGGTTTATAAAAAAAAAGTCATTGAATGTACCAGGTGGATATCATATTGATCCTATCTCAAGAGAAATATTTCAAAATGTTTATATCAGGCCACTTTCCTTGTAAGTCAAATATCATCATCTCTCTTGATTATTACCAGGATGGAAGTAAGAGCACATATATGTAATAGGTAGTCTTGACATTTCGTTTATGGATGGTAGAAAATTAAAAATAGATACATTTTAGAGATAGTTCTGCGACTTCTGTGTAATTACTCCTGAGCATTCATCATCTTTAATGGAATGTTTATGAGTTTCCTCAGAAATTTTCAAATAAATATGAATAACCAGAAAAATAGAAATAAAGGCTTCAGCAGAAATAAAATATATGCATCTACAATATTTCATTTCAGAAACATTTTGCAATGTGTGTGTATGTGTGTGTGTGTGTATGTCTGTGTGTGTGTGTGTGTAGCTGTTACTAGTTACAGCTCCTGGTTTTATAAGAAACATGAAGGAGCTAATAAATAATTGAAGCCTTTTGAATCATTGATTCTATGTCTGAACTGGTATTCTCAACCATTAGTATAGGAAATGCTTTATAGTAATATGTTCATCACTTTATAATGCAAACGTACCACTCAAAATAATCATTAAATAATGGGTAAAGTTGTTATTACAATTATTGTTAGAATGAAAATTACGAGTAAATTATGCATCTTTGTCATCCTTTCTGTCAGCTGTCTGCACTGCCCAGTAGAGTAAGTGCTCAGATATTATGATTCTTTGCTCTCATTTGTGATGTTTGCTTACTCATTACACTGCTTGTTAAGTTTCCAACCACTCAAGGCTTATGTGAATCACTGATGGAACAGAAGGAAGAAGGTGCAGCCATAACTGCAGGAACACATGCAGGTGATTCAATTTGCGATGTAAAAAAGGAAGAAAAGCACACACTGAGGATGATGAAGCCCAGATGATCTTCGGATATTTCATTGTGATCGAGTAGATAGAAAGACGGGCATTCTAACATGGGAAATAACACTGAAAATACATAGGAGTAGAGTAAGCAAATTGAGATTGAATTCATTTTTAAAAGGAAGAAATAACTGAAACTATGGGAAAGATAGTCACACAGGGACACAAATAGAGACAGGGCTCTATTCGTCACACAGTCAAGGGAGATGAAGGAATTGGGAAAGGGCTGAGCAAAGCAGAGGGAAGTTTTTGATGCACAGAAGGCAAAGGAGAACCTGGACAATAATGCTAGCCTTTCTTTTTAACATCTCCATTATTCTCTTGTTGGAATATTTTCACAGATGCTTTTAAATAGACTGTTTGGATTTATTTTTAAATTTGTAGTGAGCACACAAAGAGGCATATTATACTTGAACCTCTTCTTGCTACTATGATACCCTGAAAACCAGTTAGACTCTAATGCAGAAGGCCTTTGGTGCACAGCCATCTGGAAGAGTAAGGACATGACCTCAGCCTCTACTCCCCAGAGGGAAGAATGGCACAGATGAATTGGCAGCCCTTCGAAACCACTTCCTGCGCTCCTCTTGCTGAGCAGGATATGAGGTGGGGAGGGTACAGGAGGCAAGCTTCAAGTGGCAAAGTGTTTCCTGAGATTTTCAAACACAGAATAACAAGCGTAAACAAGTCAGGCCCTGACTTACCTGACTTCATACACATCGCTATTGCCACTCCTGATTCTCTTTGATGAGCTTGTAACGGGATTAGGGCAAATGTCTTGATATTAGCTTAGACATGAAACCATCGTTCATGTTGATAAGAGATTTGTGAGCCTACAGTTTTCCAAGGTGTAACCTTAGAACATTGTGTGAGAAATTAAAATAAAGTAAATTTATTTTAATTTAAATTAAGTTTCTGATTTCATGCAGGAAATATCTGTTTACAATTTACAGGGTACCTAATTTTGCCATGAGTAGTTTGCCTATGTATGAATGTTCCTTTATTTGAGGTAGTAGGAATTAATGCCAATGTGAAACACGGACCTCAAAAATTTTCCACGGCCTTCTTCATGGTGCCTATGCTATAAGGTACACTCTCTAGACATAAAACATCGCTTGAAGGCTTAAAAAAATATAATGAAGCCATTGCATATAGTATGGACAGAGGCAAGGCAGCTAGGATAGCCCAGTTTATAAGTGGTTTCCTCATGAATATGAGGACACAAGTATGATCACCCAGAACCCACATAGAAAAGCTGTGCTATGGTTCTCATCATTTCTTCTCTGGAGAAGTAGAGACATGAGAATAGATGGCCATCAGTGGACAGTCTGGGGTAATCAGTCAGTTCCACATCAGTGAAAGACCCTGTCTCCAAAAACAAGGCAGACAACACCTCTGCAATGATAGGCAATATTGTCCTCTGGCCTCCACAAACAGTTACACACAAGTGCACCCATGGCATATATGCACCTACACATACACGCACACACACACACACACACACACACACACACACACACAAAATGATAGAAACAAGTACAGTTCTGTGTATTCTATACCATTTTGCTCCTGATAAAAAATAATTTTGATAACTTTCTTAGAGTATGCCATATATTTTAAATAGTGTACTTCATATATATATATTCATACACACACACACACACATACACACACACATATTTACTCAGAGATGCTCCTTCCTTGCCTCACAAGCACTAGGATTACGTGCTTGTGCTACCACTGCCAAACTCTATGTTTGATTTTATTACAAATCCTACCTAGAGCACGAGGAAGAAATTCTATACAAAAACAAAAAAAAAGTTAAGACAAATGAAAGGATTTTTATTTATAATTGTTTTCTAACATAAAATGTGCTTTGTGTGAACATAGGTTCACTAGAAAGGCCCACACATTTTGTAACATATTGAAACTATGTCCAGAGAGTAGGCTACTATATAACCTGGGATTTTGTACTGGAGAAATGCTGTGAAAAGATTGGGAATTAAATCAAATATATTCAAACCTTTACATAGCACTCATTCATCTGAATTTATCATATCATTTAACGTGAAAACACTGCATCTCCATAGGGGATATCAACTTAAATAGTCCCCTTCTCACTTGTAACAAACAAGGACAGAGTACACAAAGGCACAGCCATAGTAGAGGGGATCAAAGTACTGAGTGGACGTCTCAAGTTCTGACTCTCAGCCACTTCAGAGCTATCGGCCCTCCAACAAGCTGTTTCCAATCTTGTATTCAGCTGTCAATTATAATATAAATTACACATCTGTTAATATCTAAATTTCAAAAAACTAAGATATTTAATTTTTGTTTCTCATACAGTGTCTTATGTTTACCTTTTAAACAGGTAAATATTAAGGTAATTAAGATAATACTATTCTTTTACTTTTAATATTTCTTATATTAGAAAAAATAAATTCTCATGTACTGGAAAATTTTTCCATGTTATTGTGCACATTTTTCTTTTCCTAGTGTATGAAGGCAATGTTAAATCTTGGGTATGTAGTGAATGCAGACTTTGAATGCTGCATTGACTGAACAAGATTTCAAAAATAAATTTTAAAGAGTCTTAAAATACAGTGTGCAACTAAGCAATCACTGAGGGTTTTTTTTGTATGTGTGTGTGTGTGTCTAGATCATTGTAACTACTTCAGTGTTCTCCAATTCAACTCGTGTTGTCATAGACTGGAGAATATTACGTTTTAAAGTGAATAATATCTCTCTCTCCTCTTTCCCTGCCTCCCTTTGTATATACATGTGTGAATGTGTCCTATGCTTTACAATGTCCTTACCCATTCACCAGCACAGACTATTGCCACGTCTGGAATAATAGTGTAATGAGGTGGGATGCACCCGTCACACTATTTTTAGCTTTCGTAGAACCACTGTACTGCTTCCCAGAATATCTGTACCAATGTGCATTTCCATCAACACCGTGCAAGTGCTCATTTCCTCTGTGCCCTTTCCAACACGTATCAGTTGATGTACTGACAATAACATCCTGACAGGTGTGGTTATAGTTCTAATTTGCATTTTCTGCTAATTTAATGAGAGCTAGTTATTCTGAATATTTTTTACTTTTCCAATTTTATGTTATCATAGAAAAAAATCTACCACTATCTTTTGTAAATTTTAAATCTGGATACTTGTAGTGTTTTTATATTTCATTTGTAGATTTTTGTAATATGCTAATGCATTTTAGATATTAATCCCATATATGTGTGCTTGTGTATGTATGTATCCAATAATAAGTATTAAGGTATGTCATTTCCTCATTCATCTTTATTCATACCCGGTATCTTGGTGTGCTGTATCTATACTATAACTCTACACAGTTTCAATTTGTGCTTATCCGCCATTCCCATAGAGCTAGCATACCAATATCCTTTCATTCAACTTTTGAATAAACCTCAAGTTGTTCTAGTTCAGGTCAATATAGAAGAGTATACAAATGGGAGATGGAAGCCATAGCAAACAGGATGTTAGACACATAATCTTGTATTTAGTTTTCATCCCACCAATCACAAATAAAAAAGACAGACATAATTATAGTCTTTTATTTGTCAATGTGTCAATAAGTTGAGAAAATAATAAAATTATTTGTAGTTTTGATAGATAGAATTATGACTTTTCAAGTATGTCCACATGCTTATCCTCAGAAGCTGTCAGTGAACTTTCATACAATAAGTAAGAATTTAGATTGCGGGTGTGAAAGCTAACTGCTTACTTGGAAATATTTAAACTCTTCTGAGTGATCCATTTAGACCCATTGCGATTCCAAGAATCCATTTGAGATTGACAAGGAGGCAGAAAAGCCAAATTGAGAAGGATGCGATGTACGTAGTCTCTTGATTGTTACAGACTTTGAATGAAAGAAAAAGCCAAGAGCCTAGATAATTTGTCTGGTTTTAGATGCTGGAAGAAACAAGGTGGTTGCCATCTAAAGCCTCTAAATTCTCTGATTAAAGGATGGTTAGTCGTTTTGAACTCCTATGTACTATAGAAATAAGGTAACATGTTCAGGTTGCTTAGTGCCTTTAACTTTACAAACTTTGAAATAGCAACAGTAGATTACAGTAGTGATAAACCTCATGAAGACAAATGCTTCTAATAGGATGCAATGTGTTTGCCATAAACTGGGTGAACAACCAAGCAAACAATTCAGGAAAGGTGTCTTGGAGTTTTAACATTTTTAATCTTAGTGCTTTTAGGAGACTCACATCATTTGATGTCCACATGCTCCATTATCACTATATTTCACTCTGGGTATTTTTGGCAGAATAATTAGAGCATTTAGATTAGTCAGTAATCAGTAATAATACAAGGATTCCGCTCTTTTGCCTGTCAGCCAACACATTTTCAAACAAAATCTTTTACAAAATGAATATGTTCAATAATATGCTTATGATTTGGAAAGATGGATCAGTGGTTAAGAGTCCTATTTTGCTCTTCTAGAGGACCCTGGTTCAATTTCCAGAACCCACGTGGCAGTTCACATTTTTGTAACAGTTTTTGTCAGTTCCAGGAGACCTGACCATGTTTCTACTTTCTGTGGGCACTAGACATGCACTTGACACACAGACATAAACGCAAGCCAAATATAAGAAGAAATTTCTATTCCTTACATTGCTGCTTTATTTTTTATTGAAAATAGATATTTTTCTCATACAACATATCTTAATTATAGTTTCCCATCCCTCTACTCCTTCTAGTTCCTCCCCATATCCTATCCACTTCTCTCTCCTCTCCTCTTCCCCCTCCTCTTCTCTCCCATCTTTCCTCTCCCTTTCCCTCAGGATCTGCTCCCTTTCTGTCTCTCATTAGAAAAGAATGGGCTTCTAAGAGATAACACCCAAACATGAAAAAATACAATATAATAAGATAAAGCAAAAACTATAATATCAAAGATGGACATGGTAAACTAGCAGAAGAAAAAGAGTACCAAGAAAAAGCATGAGTCAGAGACCCACTTGTTCTCACAGTCAGGAGTCTTATATGAGTCCCAAATTGATTGCTATTATATTCAGAGGATCTGGTGCAGCCCCTTCTATGCTCTGGAATTCCTGCTTTAGTCTCTGTGAGTTCATATGTACCGTGCTTAATGATTCAGATGGCCTTGTTTTTGTAATATCCTCCACCCCTACCCCAGCCCTTACAATCTTTCATCCTCTTCTCCCATGGGATTCCCTGAGCTTTGAGGGGAGGAGTATGATAGAGAGCTCTAATTTTAGACTTTCTCCACATAACATCTGATCATTGATCTCTGCATCTTTGCCCTTCTGCTGCTAAAGGAAGTCTCTCTGATCATGACTGGATAAGGCACTGATCTATGAGTATAGCAGAATATCATTAAGAATAATTTTACTGATATATTTTTATATTAGATCAGAAGTGTTTGGTTTTACCCTAAGACTCTGGACTATCCAGTCTCTGACTCTTGATCACACAAGCAATGTCGAATATGGGTTCCTTTTTTTTGGAGTGGGTTTGAGTTCAAATCAGGCATTGACTAGCTGCTATCACAAGTACTCTGCCACCATTGCCACAGCTTATTTTTTTAGGCATTCCAGATTGTAGGTCAAATGTTGTGTGGCCGGCTTGGTGTCCATATTTTCTTTTATGTAGCCTGAAGAGTACCATTGTGTACCAAAGGGACTAGAACATAGGGACAAAGGGGTCATGTAGGCACCAGCTCAAGTTTTCCATGTTCAATGAGTTGTGCAGAGTTATGCTTATAAAGTATATCATTATTTACTCCATCTTAATTTAACAGCCACATAAAATATATTACAGGTCTATAGTGTTCCTTGGCTGATATTCCTGTAGAATTCTTACAAAGTATGTAAATTTATAAAACTATATACAACTGTCAATCCAACTAGCTTATTTTAAGTAAATAAATTTAAAGTCTTGTCTAAAGCTTGTGGAAGTAACCAACTAATATATGATTTGGCTTAAGGCCCATTACACACAATGAAATGCATACATGACACCGCTTTGGTGGCCACAAACCTGAGACTGCACAGCCTGAGGACCTAGTGTAAAACCAAGTGCTAATGTTCTACTAAAGGGATGCAGCAATAAAATGACTACTAACGGTATTCTGTTATATTCATAGATCAGGGCCTTGCTCAGCTATTGTTAGAAAAGCTCATTCTTATAACAGATGGGAACAAATAGAGAGAGCCACATTCAGAAAGCAAGCAGAATGAGAGACCAAGGAACACTCAGCTGTAAATGGGAATTCTCCACCAGTTTCCTCTCCTCGGGACTCAGGGAATTCTGCAGAAGAGAAGGCAGAAAGAGTGTAAAAGCCAGAGTAGTTGGAGGATGCTGCAAAGAAAGGCCCTCTACATCAACGTGATGGATGCTCTCATGAACTCACAGAGACTGAGGCAGCATGTACAGCGCCTTTCCTGATCTGCACCAGATGTGTTCCTAGAGCTGAAAGAAAAGCACACATGCCCCAGTCTCTAAACCAGAAGCTATATCCAGTTGATAACCACTTACAAATGAGAGTCTCACTGGGGAAACAGACAACTGTTAAGGATACGCTGCATGCCCAGAAGTAGAAAGCCAAAAGAAAGTGAATTCAACAGCTGTGTTAGACATTCCTTGTCTTATAATGACATATCAGGACTTTGTTATTTTTTTAATTTATCTTTTTAATTCTTTTTCTCTTTCAATTTTACTCTTCAGGTTCTTTACATATTTCTTATGGCTTCCAGTTTATTGTTTGTATGGGATTCATGCCTGTGTAAATGAATGGAACTCTGTGCCTGTATCTATTTCTTGTGACTTTGCTTGGGCTCCGTCCATCTGTTTGTTTTGTCCTGTTCTGATGTTCTTATTGTGTTTTATTTTAATATGTTTTAATTTATTGTTATTACTTACTAAAAGTTCGTTTGTTTTCTAATGAGAAACAGAAGTGATCTGGAAGGGAGAGGAGGAACCAGTAGGAGTAGAGGAAAGGGAAAATGTAAGAAGCCTATATGATATAAAAAAAAATCTATTTCCAATAAAAAAAATAAATCAGTACCAAAAGAAATGAAATTCTAAGGTTTCAAAGAATACCCTTGATGTTAGACTCCTAACTCATTGTTCACATATAAGTTTAATCAACTAATAACAATATGTTGTGAACAAACAATTTACATTGGCATCTCATGTCTAATCTCGTTCAGTGTTCAGATGAAAAAAAGATGCTCTGTTTTAAAATGCATTTTCCTTTCCCTTCTTTTGTTGGGGAAGAAAAAGTTATACAAAGTTTTGGAAATACAGATTCCTCTTATTTTAAGGAGGGAATTCTGTCACAAATAGAAAGCATGTAGGTGTGAATTCATCACATACACTTAACATAATGAACAAGGTCACACATCAGTACATGGCATAGCAGCACAATACAGCAAAGTGACTTGGGGCTGTCACTTACCTTCAAAGTCCAGTATCTCCAGGATGGAAACATCTTAACTCAGGGCAGGCTATATCTAAATATCTTGACCAATGTCTTCAAAAATTAAGAAGTACTTATCAACCATAAACTTATTACATAAACAAAATTTTCTCTGAAATCTGAGATCAATGTATTCATATATTTTAGCTAATTTTCAACATTTAAGGAATAAGCATGAGGATGAAGGTTTTGCAGATTTTAGCGGTTTGCAGAGATTCATTCCAATGTGGCTATGCAAGTTAATATGAAACCAATAAGAAACAGAAAAGTGCTTCATCTTTAGGGACCTAAAGGATTTTCAGTATCTATGTAAGTGAAGAGGTAATTTTCATGTGATCCCACATTTAAAAGATCCTAATAAAATAATGATGTGTCCTTATTCTAATAAGATAAAATAACAAGATCTCCTAAGTAAATTGGGAGTATGGGGACTTTGGAGGAGGGATGAAGGAGAGGAGAAAGGCAGGGAGGGGAGCAGAGAAAAATGTAGAGCTCAATAAAAATCAATAAAAGAGAAACAAAATAAAAAAAACTTTTCTAAAATTTTAACTAAATATGAAAATATTCTCACACTCTGCTCTATGCCAAATGAGGAGGACCCATAAAGGGAAGAGAAGGTATTGTTCATTTTAGGAGGTACCTCAACCAATGACCTTGAGTTGGAAGCTTTATTTTCAAAATGGAAATCAAAGGAGCTTTAGCAAGAAGACAGTCTGTGTCACAAGGTCTGGAGAGCTGCAGTGCAGATTCCAGAGCCCCAGGGGAAACAGCATTCATGACAAATGCTCTATACTAAGGTGGAACTCTATCTAAAAGTCCAAGTACTTTACTAATGAAATACCTTAGATATGCAAATATGTAACAGAATCCTGATGTTTAAAAGCAGACCTTCACACACACACACACACACACACACACACACACACACACACACCACACACTGCTATTTATTTGAGGCTTTTGTAAAAAAAACAAGATAAAATCAGAGATTTCTCAGTTTTTCTTATAATAAATAATTTGTTTCTTTCTAGTATACTTTCCTGGAAAGAAATCGTTACACATACGACTACATGCAATTTTAAGGATTATTTTTTAAAACAAAAAATAAAAGTCAGTTTAGGAGGTATGACCAGGTAAAGATAACCTGCTCTCTGTGGAAGTCCTGCAATAACTGACAGATGATCTACTCAGAATGGTGTGTGTGTGTGTGTGTGTGTGTGTGCAGAGGGGGTGTGCATTTTAGTTAAATCGCAGTTTAAACCAAGGGTGCTCACTAATATTCAGATATCTTATTTACTTCTTTATTTTCCTCAATTTCTTTAAAAAATTAACATTTTTTCATGCACATTTGGTTTGATTCTAACCTTTTTTTCCCCATCTAGGGTAGAGCACTGAAACAGGTAGGTATAATTAATGACAAAAAAGTAAGTACATTTCCCATATTGCCTACAGTATTTGATTGTCTCTCCTCATTAAATCACAGCTGTCTCCATTACATTTCCCTTTTATTTCCTCAATAGTGAGGAAATGTTTAGCTTTTTCTGACTAAAGTTTACTAGAACATTAACATTTTCAAGCAATGATACTTTGAGATACTTTCCTGTTAACTATCCTAAGGAAACTGTGTCCTGACAACTAAAATCCAATTAAGCTCATAGTGGTACAACTTCTCTAAAGGGCATAACCCCTTCACTCAGAGAGGAAAACAAACAGCATTCTTTTGAACAGTTGAGATAATAATTGATAGCTATACCTAAGCTCTTAATTGCAATTCTCTAAGCTTTTGATGTGTTCCTTATCAAAACCAGAAGCTTTGGGGCTTCTTTTGTTTCCTGTTTGTTTCTTTTTGTCTTTTATGTATTCTAAGATCAGAGGCAAGAAATAATAAATAACACTGATTACAGTAGAAGAATTTATAGCAAAAGGTGGAATGGGAAAGTTGAAGCTATAAACAAGGTGATTAGTAAATTCAAAAATTTCATGAGTTCTATGGTGTCTTTACTATCATCAAAAATGTCAAGAAATGAATGATTGTCATTTGGTAAGTGAAAAATTAAGAAGCTATGAAAATGAGAAAAAAATAAACCCTGTCACGTGTCTGATGGTCACTGATTCTGTGACTAAGCCACTCCTTACAGCCTTTCTCTGGGAGCTGAGACAGAGGAAAACTATCACAGTTGTCATGAATTGACTCCATAGTCAACCTCTATGTCCTTTAGATCCCAGGCAACTCTTCTATACCTTATTTCCCTTCCAGCTTAAGAAGGAACTGTCTTTCTAATCATTATTTTCTTTATAGTTTTCCCTGTCCTTCTGTCTTTCACAAATACCATAGAGGCATTTCACAAAAATCCTAATATAAACACTTGTAGTGTTTTCCAACAAGAACTTATTTTATTTTATAAGTGTATATACTTTGTCCACACATTTGTATGTACATCACATCTATGCCTAGGTGGTTAGGTTAGGAGACACCTGATCTCCTACAACTGGGCTGAGAGACAGTAGTGAGCCATCCAGATACTGGAAACTATCCTGAGTCCCCTGTAAAAGCAGTAAGTGTTCTGAACTGATAAACCATCTCTCCAGTTTCTATATTAAAAACCTTTAGTACAAATAAGAACATGAACAAACAGAGAGGGCAGAGGGTTCTTTCTAGTCTAAAGTTTCATCTGCTTTTAAGTCACTAAGATGGTTGACCTGGCCAGAATAAGTGCACAAGAGGAGACTTCTCTTCTCAAAGATGAAGATGACTTTGGGGAAAGACTCCAGAAACACTCAGACAATCCCTCTTGTATGGACCACCAGTCTATTATAGTCTGGGATGATTTTTGTATACTGAAGTTCAGTGGGAAAGCCATGGGCTTTGCACTGGATGAGAATTTAAATTCTGAGTCTATCATTCAATTGATGAAAAAGTAGGCTAAGCTACTTTATATGGTCCAGGTCGAGTTCCTTAGGGAGTAGCAAGGGGAACTATAGTCTACATTAGGGCGATCAATAGGACATTAGCATCCCTCTAAACTCTTGCAAATTACAAGAATTTCTTCCTCATTTTGCCCAGATCCACCTATCTTGTCCACTTTAGCAAACTTCAGCTGTAAACCTCTGTTCCTTGGATATATCTTCTTTCTCATCTCAGGGGACATTTCTTTTTCAAATGTAATAATCAAGAAGCAATGCTCATTTCTCAGCTTTTCTATAACTTAGGAACCTAAAGACTAATAAGCAGTTAGTGAACAAAGACGGCCTAAGCATACTGACTGACTTCTGCCTGTATCCTTCACCACTAGCTTGCATCAAAGCTCAAAACCCTTGGGCCTACTACTTCGTCAGCAATGAGTTTAATCTTTTTTCCTTTCTGAAATAAGATTACCCCATGACTTAACCATGCATAAACTCCTCTATAGAGAGTTCAAGTATTACTTGAGAAAGGTTGTCACAACAGTAGTGTTAACATAGGAAACACTCAATTTAGCATATACTGATTTCTTTGGAAAACTGACCTTTTTGACTACCCTTTCAAAGCATATGTCTCTTTTTTACATTCCTAGCACTAATGATGCTAAATGTCTCTTTTCAATAATCAAGTACTATGGTCTGGTATGGCATTTTATAAAATTCTTTATAATTTGTTTATTGTTTGGGTGTATGTTTTAAGGACAGACAAAAACAAGGAGCAAAAGAATTTACCATAAGCACATTCTGCTTCCAGTATCTGCTGAACAGGTTTGAGTGGTCCATGTGCCCCTCAATAGCAGTGCTGGGACTTTAACAGGCACATCATAGCCAGACTCCTGAAGTCCATAGTCTTAAATGCACAATCACCAGCACACACCACACACGGAGAGCACAAGGACTATGTCTCCAAAGCAAAACTACAGTTTTCCTCCTGGACTCAGAGAAGTTGTGTAGTGAGACTCTCCGAATGTCATTACATCAGGAAGCCTGGAAATGTCATTCCTTACAAGCATCAAAAGTAAAACCTGATACCCCATTTAGTCTAAGTGTTCTCCGTAGGTAAACCGAAAATCTCAGGACACATGGGTCTGAGTACAAAAGGATAAAAGGGAAGTGATTGCCTTTCCCATATCACAAATGTAAAAATAATGTCTTCCCTTTTTGCTCATGCTGGGACCCTTTGTAAGGGCTGCACTATTATGCCCATTTTAATTAGAATACATTTCTCTGAACTTTTCCTCTATAACTGCTAAAGAGAGCAGTGAAGAAAAATGTAAATTTTTTATCTATGGAGCCTTGTCCTAGGAGACACTGTCTCTTGTGTAGTAAGTAATCAATGGGACTCAGGCATCTTTCGGAAAACACAGTTTTAATTTATGGAGTGCTATTTTGCTTTCTCAATTCATATTATCCTATTCCAGCTGCAACACATTTACTATCTGGAAAGATCTCCTTGGTAAGAAGTTGATGAATTATATGCTAAGGAAATAGTACAATGGTAGGTGCTTATCTGGAGTAAGCTGGATTCTGCCTTCATCACTGGAAAACGAAGTCAGTAAAACAGTTACCAAAGTGCCAGAGGAGAGCACTGTGAACTGTCACGGTACATAGTTATCTTTAGTGCTTAATATATAACTGGAATACTTTAAATGATCATCATGCTCTTAGTGCTTTCTTTCTCATTATTATCAAAATATGACCCTGACTGCCTCAGAGCATAAAAAATAAAGAATACAGAAAAGTTCGAAGTTTGTTAATGGCAGTGTGAAAAAAAACAAAGCATCACGAAAGAGCATAATTAGTAGAAAATGTCATTTAGAAAATGCCAAGGAGAAGGTAATCTTTTCCAACACCGAAGAAAATTTCATCTGCCTTAGAATAATAAATGAAAAAGATGGGGAGATAGCTAACTTTTAGGCACATAAGAACATAGCAGATATACAAGCTTATTATAAATAATCACCACTGCCGAAGGACTATTTCACCTCAGGAGGTCATGCAGAATGTCAGATCTATAACAATGTCAAGATATCACATTAGAAAAAGTGAGTAAAACATTAATGATGACGGATGTGGTGGTACACACCTATAATTCTCACACTTAGGGGCAGAGGCAGGAAGAATATCGCATGTTTCTGGCTATCCTGGTCTACCTGACAAGTTCCAGGTTAGTCGGGAATGCAGAAGGGCATCTTGCCTCCAAAAAGAAAAAAATCAAAAACATGAATATACATTGATTTTCATAGAGTTAGGATGAAATCGTATATTATTAGAAATGTTGATACCCAGACAATATTCCTGAGAAGCACATAACTCAACATTTGTTCTTGATAATCACTTAATATCAAATTTCACTTTCTGATTTTGGGAATGAAAACTGAACCAGAAATTAGAGTATTAAAGTCGTATCTAGATGTTACATACTCTTTTTTTTTTAACACAAAGATACATTTGGCATTAAATAAAAATAGATTTAGTCAGCACTTCAGCTTTTGAAAACATAGATTCCAAAGGTGTTTTTGTAGCTTGTACATAAAATGAAATAAACTACAAACAGATTTTGGGTATACTGGTTTCATGCTGTTGTAATTATGATAGCACAATATCATGTTCACTGACTAACCTTTGGTTTTGCACATAAACTGTGTACATACTATTATCATCTGATGAATTATAGACTTACTGATGCCCAGGCCTGCTTTAAAGATAATATGATTTAATTCGTTTGTAATGGGGTTAAATAAATAAGGTGTTAGGCAGGAATGAGAGCCACATTGGTATTTAAAGAAAACAAAAATGAGGTAATGAAGAAAGAAATTCTTCTTAAGTATAGATTCTCTGGTCTCTACCATAACATGTGCAGCGTTTTCAGATTTTTCTCAGTTTTATTGATCTTTTTATATGAAAAATAAAATCATGTTATCTTTGATCCAATTAGCATGATTTTTGTATAAACCCTGCATCTTTCAAATGACTAATGGTGTCTGTTTCCCTATACCCAGAAGTCCTGAGCTCTTCCATTATTGTGTGTTTCTAAGAGCCAACATTGCTGAGGAATTGCACTCCCCACAGCATATCTGCAGAGTCAAACAGGGGTATTATCTTTTCACACTGCATTCAATATCTTTAGTTTGTTTGTTTGATGCTTCTTTGTTTCTAAATGAAGCTGTATCTTCTTTGGAGTCCAGAAGGGACACTAGGACCTTGCGTCCTCTTAAGTGAAGCACTTTGCATATGAGTCATTTTCTGTGTTTGAATTATAACAGTGGATAAAGAAAAAAAGACCACACTTCTATTTGCTTCCCTAAGCTCTGCTGCATCAAGGAGACCCAACTTATATTAGAAAAACCCTCAAATACCTGTAGGTTGTATCACAAAATCCAATCCCATCTCCATGTTCTTTAAAGGATTACTGTGTATCAAGCCATCAGGCACTATTTGTATCTACCTCGGCTTACCAGAAATCCAAAACAAACTTTCCTTATTGCATGGATTACGAAATGTAAGAGAGCTAACCTTTATGACTTCAAGCTAGGTAAATGTCACACATTTAAACTATTAATGGGAAAACTTTCATGCATGAAGCCTAAGACACAAAAATTTTCAGAATTACACTATCTCCCTAAACATTGCAAGGAATAATATATTAATTAAAACAAAAAACAAACAAACACACAAACACACAGAAAGTATGAGACCAGTAAATGGCAATTGATAAATCACTTTACACTTGATTGTTCATTCTGTGAATTCAGTCAACACATATATACATCAAAGTAGTTGCTGAATCCTCATCAATGTGATTCACTAAAATAATAATAGAAAAAAGGTCCTGGATATAGGAAATAAAACAAAAGGCTTCATCAGGTCACTGGATTTGGAAACTGAACATGATAAAAATGCTGATTATAACTGTGCAAAAGCAACACATTTTTTTTTCTCAGAAAGAAGAAAATTTATATAGATTTGTGTGGTTTATTCCAGTAAGTGAATGTATTTAACATGATTTAAGAATACCACTGGTACAATTCCAGTTTTAAATTGTATTTACATATTTTTCATGATGCTTGAATCTGACACTGGGAGTATTGCTTCTGGTTCCATCGTCATTACCATAGAGATTTAGACGTAGCTAAAGATGGGACAGGTCTCAAATGCATGCAATGGAAATTGATAAATATAAGCCCAACTGAAAGCTTTGTTTATGGAACAGACTGTCTCCCAATAATCTTTCTTATCAGCTAAATTCATCTCTTGGAAATCTACATTAATTCATTCAAAGTAAAGTAAAATAAATCCTCAAAATTTTAAGAGGATGAAGGATGTTTTTAATGTAAATCTCGGTGGTAAAAGTATGGTCAGCCCACAGACTTACCATCAGTATCTTCCTTTTATTTCGCTGTGCTTAAGAACAATTTTTTTTCAATTTCAAAATATGTTTTTAATCAATGCATTATTACATCTCTTCTTTACGTTTTCCCCTCAACTCTTCCCATATACCTACCTTGCTTCCTCTCACGTTCATGACCCCTTGTCCTTTGTTATGCGTTTATGCCAAATACATAAACACAAACTTCTCAGTCCATTTAATGTTAGTGGTTTGGATATAATTTCAGGGATTTTTTACATATGTTTGTGTATTTAAAATTATTTCTTTTACTACTTATGTGTGTGTCTGTGTGGAGCTATGAACATGTGAAAAGGAACCACTTGACATCAGAAGAGATTGTCAGATCCCCTGGAATGGGAATGAGAGGCAGCTGTGAGTTAATCTACGTAGGTGCAGGTAAAGGAATGTGGGGTCTCTATAAATTCATTATGTACTTTTAGCTGCTGAGCCATCTCTGCAGTCTTTACTTATCTTTTAATGACAGCTATTTCTTATGCATTATGACAGTTATAACTTATTTATTTTGGAATATTAGGTAAAGAACAGCTAATTGTAGCTAGCTACTATATGCCTGACCAAACATAATTTTTATGATTTTTCTGACATTACATTTTTAAATGATTATCATAACTTCCCTCAGTATTGTTAAACACTTTCTGAATACATGCCACACTTTACATTGTTAACTTATTTCTTCAGTAAAGATACTGTTTGTAACTCAGCAGTGTGTAGCAGTTTTGCCATCTGTGCTACTGATTTTAAGTTTAAGAAGCTAAGTTTCACATCACATAACAAATACAACATTTTTAGGGCACAATTCTGTACATGATTATTTAGGTTCCTCAAAAGTCAGATTACAACCTATTAACTGAAGGTATTGGATTTAATCATTCTTCAGTTCCTAAAACTCCAACTCCCTATAAGACACATTGTCTATATTAACACTGCCAGCAAGAAATACTTAAAAACCTCTGATTGCTTTTCAGGCGGGGGGGGACTTAATTGGGGGAGGGGGAGGGAAATAGGAGGCGGTGGCGGGGAAGAGACAGAAATCTTTAATAAATAAATTTAATAAATAAAATTTAAAAAAAATAAAATAATGTCTGACCTACCAAGCTATGTCCACTGGTGCAACAGTGACATGAGGACTGGATGTAAGGCCTTCTCCACAAGACTTAGCACTCTGAACAGGGTCCCGAATCTGCGGCCATGTAGGTATAACCTTTAAGGAAAAGTCTACTACTATTATTCTGCTAAGTGGACATACTCTTAAAGTGACTCCTGATGACTTTCCATTGTACCCATATGTGAATGAATCTCCAGGCAACCATCACAGAGGCTCTTTTTTTTTTTCAGAACTTAGTGATTAGAGAACCTTCATGAAGAGAAGAGACTGCAGTTTCCAGTCATAAATGAACTCCACTCCTCTCCCCAAATCTCCAGGATCAGTATGGAAGAGGGATGGAAATATTATAAGAACAAGAGACAGAGGTTGAATACAGCAAAAAATGTTTTCTGGGTGCAACGGGGAAGGGTACCTATTAACTCACAGAAATTGAAACAGCAAGTATAAGAGATGCATAAATCAAGCCAAAAAAAAAATACCAGTGGAGCTGGAGGTGGACAGGAAGTCTCACCACTACCTTAGGAACTGTTGACAATGATAACTGTTGGGACAATGAGAATCTGGCAATTTTCAAGGGTGTGGCCCCCAAGAGACTGCCCATGTATGTCGCCCATACATATACTGGCATCCTTAAGTGAATTCAGTGAGGATTTGTTTTTTAAGAACACATGGAATTGGGGATAAGGGAGAAAATAAAAGTGAGAGAATAGTGGGCGGACTTCATTTTAAGCTCATTATGTGGAAATGTGAAGTTCTCAACAAACAAAACATTGCCTAGAAAGGCTTTGTTAGAGCTGGCAAACTGAGGAAAGAATCTTAAAGAGCAGATAATGCTCAACCATAAACATCTGTGTTATGATGAAATGATGAAGGAAAAAATTCTCAGGGGTTGACAGAATGGAGCAGACACATGGACAAGAGGTCATTGAGCAGGCAGGTGCCAAAGGTAATGGTCAGAAAAGAAAGGATTAAAGGAAGAGTTATCTTAGTGAATTAGTTATGTTATGACTTTACAAATGAAAACTCAGCAAGAATTAAAATGACTTGGATACATGGAATGAGGAGAATGGACAGGCCAAATGGAGCTGAATAGGAAGTGGGGGTGGTGAGATAATTTACTAAGAAACGGTAAAAAAGCAATGAGTTTAAAGTGTAGATCTGTTAGGGCAAGCAAAATTGGTGGAGGTATGTCTGTTATGGTAGCACTGGGGAAGCAGAGGTTGGGAGACTGCAGGCTGGAGGCCAGTCTGGTCTAAAGAGTGATTTACTGTGTCAACCCACAAAAAGGACTTTGTGTGTGTGTTTCAGATATTTAGCAAAATAGAGTCATCATGTGATACAATTCTGAAGTTTTAAAAAGGCAACATCAATTTGGTTGAATATACCCTTTTTCATGAAGGGTGATTTGAATTAGAAAGAAGCAATCCAATTAGTGATCATAATATGAAATGACATTGTGGTTTAGTTTGGTACTACTCCCATGCATTATGAAAGGTATGTCACTGGAATATAAGTGTTTATTAGGAACTATGACCAAACAAGCAAGCTAACACTTTTTGTCATGTCAGATTAATATATGTAGCCAATACACAATTCTTTTAACACAAACATAGACTGCTTCTTTTAAACAATCACTCTATGGTTTAACCTCTTATTTGAACACACATTTTCAGACTATATATATATATATATATATATATATATATATATATATATATTAAAGAAGGTATATATACATACATATATATGTATACACTTATATATTACATACATACATGTATGTATATATATATACCTTCTTGAATTATGCTTTATTTAATTAGAAAGCTCTACACTTAACTCATGCTTATATTACATATTATCATAAGCAATCAAAACTAAGGCACTCTTGTTAGAGCAGTCCCAATTTGTGCTATGGTTGCATCCTGCACAGATTTCTATCACATTCATTTTCTGAGTGCTAATTCACAAAATATAATAAAGCAAAAATTAGACCTCTCTATATGATCTGTCAATGTTCAAAGAAAATAATTGGGGTTACTTAGTAATAACGACAGCCAGAAAATATTTCAGCAAAATAATCACTTTCATAAATGAGTTAAAATGACATTAGCATTTACCTTTGTAAATGCAAATAAATTTACCAGACTAGCAAGGAACATGAGTAATTTGACAAGTATCACAGATTAATGACAAGGTGTAGTTTTTATTTGTTGTTTTACACCTGCTGAAGTGCTTTTATACACATTAAATAATTAAGGCCTAATATCAACATGTTAGCAGGTGGTACATTCAGATGAAGAATATCAGGGAATTTGTTAAGGCATAAAGTAGTGGTGGAGGATGAATGATCTTTAAGTATTTATAATCTAAGAAACAATTGTGAAAGGATATAATACAAGGAGCGAGCACAGTGCTAAGGTGTTGGGGAGAAATTTGGAAAGCAAGAGAATAGACATTACATCTGTGCTGTGACAAGAGAGACAAAATCTGGAAAAGAATGGGAGCTGTGTAAGTAATTAAAACATGTATGTCTGTGCAGAGTGGTGAGCATATCTTAGGTCTACAACAACAAGGACATTCATCCCATTCAACTTATCATAACACTGTTTGAAAAACTGCAGCACAGAAAAGGATAGCAGTTAGCTATGATGCCATATATAGTCTAGTTAGCTCTAATCTAGAGGATGCTACTGAAGTTTGGAATGTGACAGGGACGACACTCAGCGTTATAACCACTTATCATGTTTAAGGTCCAGGTTTCATTTCTAAGACTTAATTCAAAACCCATTTATTTTTTTAAAAAAATCAGTCATACAAACAAACAAACAAAAAGTTCAGGAGATGTTTCTCACACATGCAGAGAAAAGAGTAATTTGGTGATTCTATATATTCAACAACGCTGAAGTTTCCACCCTTGCTGAACCTTGAAGCTGCTTCATCAATTTTTCATTTCAGTCCCAATGCCAATGAAATTACTGAAGATTGCACCTTAGCATGTGTGGATGCAATTACAGCATCCTTCTGCTCCATCACTCTCTTTCCCTTATTAGATAGGATTAGATGAGTCCAGTCAGGTTAAGACTAAAAAGTAGCATCATTATTTTCATTTTATTTATTTATGTGTTTTCCTGGCTGCTTATTACTCAGGATTGAACCATGAGTCCTGTGCATGGTGGGAAAACACTAGTGAGCTATATTGTCAGTCTTGTGTGTCTTCATTTCAAAGCAAGCCTCGGCTCTCATTAAATGATTTCATCCCAAACACTCTTAAGTGTTGAAAAAAATGTGACTAAAATCTAGATGTTTTATAATAATATATCATTCTGAATTACATTAAACATATAAATGTCACAATGATCAGTAACATATATTACTAGAGTAGGATTGCATGTTTCTCTGACTATTTTATATTGTATGTGATCAAATTAGGTTTGTGAAGCCTTTGAAGTAAAGTTGTTCATATAATAACCTAATGTACTCAACAATCCTTTATTGATAAACTTTAAGCTTTGCTCGTGATATCCAGCACTGAAGAAGCTGAAGCAGGAGGACTTATGCAAGTGCAAAGTCTCCCTAGGCCACCCAGTAAGTTTTAGATTTCCAGGGTAAAAAGACTAATGCTCTTTCAAAGGGCTTTTGTTCAAGGAAAATTTACTAAACAATGCTGAATGCTTTTCATAAAATGCTACAGGTTGATGAGTAGTCTCAGATAGACTTACAGTGTACTTAGAGTCTAAAATAAAATCTAAATCTCATCACAAACACACAACACACAACACACAAACACACACACACACACACACGAGATGTTCATTTCCCTTACTGAGTTTTTAATGTGCTTCATGTCAGGTATATTTATTTTCTCTTGATCTATTATTAAAATAGCAAAACATCTTAATTGTGTTGAAACGAGAGTAACATGACATAATATAAACAGGAGAGGAGTTTTTGGTCATCTTGGAAATGATCAGCTTATAAACTCTGCAAACCCATCCATCTTTGGAAATGGTAGTAAGCATGATGTGTCCACATGACTAGTGTTCCTAATGATGCTTGCAGGCCTGACATAGTGTCTTCAGTTCCACCTGCTCTGGATGTTACTGCCCCAGAGGATGAATTTGGATCTGCAGAGTCTATTTTTTAAATGGCTGCTGTGGGCCTAGCAAGGCACAAACGCTAGAGTTATTCACTCTGGTAGCATGGCAACTTAGCTATTCCTTACTAATGCAGAAATGCATTGTTTCCCCACAATATCAAGAAACAACTTTGCATGCAAATTCTAGCAAATAATTAATTTGGTTTCAACAAATGATCTGTAAGCAATGCTTGGCCAGTGCTTTACTTCTGGAGGTCGTAATGAAAGTGAGTTGTGGGAGCCATGTGCCTGCCTTTCAATTTTAGCATTTTGCCATGAAAGACTAAGATCATAGCCATCAGGTTCCCATTTCACATCTGGCTCATTTGTACAATTTAGATAATAGCAATATCTAAGCTTTCAAGATGTTATGGAGAAAAAATGATGAGATAAATGATGAGTAATATATACAAAGCATTTTGAAGAATATTCAGTAGAAAGTAAGCCTCCTGGAAGCATTTGGTATCACATGTCTTGCTGCAATGAACCCTAACCCCCACTATACACACATCATTTTTATCTTGCTGGTCCAAAACCCCCTTCGATGTTATGAGAACTGACAGTTATATTTTAAGTTTGAAGGAAATTGCATCCATTGTCTAATAACAAAAGAATGGCAACCCTCATTAGAGAGAGCTGTATCACACTGGCTCCTTAAAGGTCCCATTGCAAACCAGCGCTATTCTAGTTGTCAGGGGTCAATGCTAAATAGGTGAAATTCACAAAGGAAATGCTAGCGAATAAAGTGACAACCTAGGGTCGACAGCGTGAATGCAATGGGATCAGACCTCCTTAGGAGAAAGACTCATAATAACAGTGTTTGCATTGAGAGAAAAAGCTGGCAGGTGACACTGCTGTTACTAGACATGAGCAAATGAGGCTTGCATTATTCAGGGACCCATTCTGCTTAGATGGTGGCGAAATTGTCTGAAATCCCCCTTTATATCCTGTAAAGATCAGACACATTACGAATGTCAAAACAGCATTAGGTAACCCCTTCCAAGCATCAAAATAACTATTTGGAATGAAGAAAAGTTGTGCAACGCTCAGGAAAGCAAAGAACACAATTCTGTGTTGATGTTTGGGGAAGAAAAGACATAAGGCGTCATGCCAACATAAAAACACCCAGAAAAAAAAATACTCCTTTCATAAGAGCCAGGGAAGATGAATTTAAGTGCTCCAAATGGGACACCATCCACATAATCACTGTGTCATGAAGGTGATGCTAACTGCAATGTGTATTCAAGGCGGCCGCATGCCTTAGCAGTTGCATCATTGACTGTCATTATATCGGAATCATCAAAGTCGATGCCTCTAAAACTCTGAAATGTTTACTCTGAAAACTTAATTGCAGTGCCACAGCTACACATTGACCCAGAAAATGCCGTGTGATTTTATGATAATGCGCGGTAATTGTCATAGTCCAAGCACTTTACCTAATTATGTGATACGACTTTTTAAAAACTCTGCTGCTCATAAATCATTTCCTCACTTAAAAACCACCAGTATTTCAGTGAAGTAAATTGCAGCACAATCTTTTGCTCCAGTTTTAACAGTACATTGCAGGAAAATACGTTACACAGAAAGAATGAGGAGACAAAGAGAAAAAAAGAAAAAGTTTTAGGATCATTATGGGTCTTAGCCATATATAGACCATAAATACATGTAGGTAAAAAATGGTTCCTGACTTGATTACACACAACTAAGAATGTAATTATTCAGAATTTGTTCACAGAACACCAAAAAGAGAGTCATAACTGAACTCTAAAGTTAAAAGGTTTGGAATAGCAGAATACTCCCCATAGGTGATGCCTTGATCATGCTGAAAGCAAATACTAATCTGTCCAAAGAAAGTCATAAAAACTGTCTTCTTGCCCTACTTTTTGAACAATAGCAGCGAAGTTTGGCTTCAAATCTCAGTGCTTTTCTTAGGTCAATTAAGCCATCTTTGTGAACAAATGCATTTCTTCCCAGGATTAGTAAATTAATGAGGAAACATAAAAATAATAACAATTGGGGGGAAGTTTTATAGTCTTGTATATTTCTGCATTTTCCTGAAAATATTTTACTTAGTTTAAGAATGGTCTAATTGGACATGGTGGCACATGCCTTTAATCCCAGTATTTGGGAAGCAGAGGTAAGCGGAGTCATCTCTATGAGTTCGAGGTCAGTGTGGTCTACAGAGTGAGTTCCAGGACAGCCAAGAGCTACACAGAGAAATCTTGTTTCAAAAAAAATCTAAAAATCATAGACTGACACCTTAATAAAATTGTTGCAAACATTGGGAGGTAAAAAGAATTTTAAATAGCATTTCAAATTTGAAAATACTTGTTTACTCTGAAAAAAAGCAGAGCAATTCACACTCTTCTTTAATTAACAACTATCCTGTCTATGGAAACATATTCTGGAACCGCACTATGAAGGGCTGTTCTCACAGGCAGCGTCTGCCATGTCACACTCAGCAGGAATCACACCTTCAATGGAGCACGGCCATGAACTCTATGGCAAACTCTATGTAAATAAAAGTTCACAAATGCATAGCCTGGCAAGTAGCTGCTCTTAAGAAAATAAAGAAAGTGTTTTCAGCCATGTTTATTTTTCTTTAGAAAGAGGAATGATTATTATATCATAGTAAGCAGAATATGCACTTCAACTTTTCAACTGTGCAAGCAATGTTGGCTGATTACAAAAATTAGTGACATTTTAATTATATGTCTCCAGGAAAATATTAAGATGTTCTATGTTAATTTTGTTACGTTGTTTATAGATTTCTATGTACATGTTCCAGTAAGTGTGGCAAAATAATAAATTCTGCAAAACCACATATATATTCATATATATATTTGTAAGCCAGTGGCCATGAAGTTTTTAGTTGAAATTTGACTCAGCCTTCTAGGTAGATAGTTAGCTACAAATATTGTTATTTAGGAACAGATACAGTCACCAATTACATAGAAAAAGATGGATTTTCATGAAGAAACTGTCTATGTTTTGAAGAAAAGAGGTGCATCTATATCTGTAAGATTTTTTTCTATGGATATAAGTCAACGTCCTTATTCAAACAATTTCAATGATTCGGCTTATTCAATTTACTGTACTAGAAGAAAGTTTTCTGTTCTGTGAATTATCTGTGAAACGTTGAGATGAGTATGGTTCCCAGACATTGACATCGACATGAGTCAAAACCTGAATCCATATGGTGATTGCTAGGTCTTAGTAACTGGTTGCAAAAGACAAAAATGAATTACAGGAAGAAAATAAAGTTCAGGATCTAACACTCATTTGGAGTGTAAAAGGCACTAATATATTAAATGTAAAAGGTTGATTTAACTACAAAAATTTTTATTTTAAGATAATTCATGGAGTAAAAAGCTAAGAACACATTATTTGGTATTCAGTAATTCAATTATTTATTTACCTGGGTCGTATCTCTTAAACACACTGATCATACAGCTAATAAATACCAGATCATTGTCTTTCTTTATTATTGTTTTATCGCTTTCTGAAATATTGGATTATTAAGATTACATCACCCTCATGGATAACACAAAAGGATAAAATTTACACACTGAGTAAATTTTTAACAGGACATTCACTGTTCCTTATTTATTTTGTTCATTCAATCATTCATTTAAATCATAAATGCTATTTTCTTTCTATATTCTTCCCAAAATACATAGTCATATTTCAATAGAAAACTATTTGAAAGGGTATTCCAAATCATAAAACTACCATGCTGTAGCAGCAAAAGTTAAAGTTTTAAAATTAAAAGGCAAATATTTGAAAAGGTCACAACACTTTTCAGATCACACAATAAAACAATTCCCATCAAGACACTGCTCTCCACTGTTCCCCTTAAAGTACCTTTTTTCCCTCTTGGCACATTTCCTCACAATGATTCTGGTGGAGATAAATAAGTTTTAACTCCAATGTCAAATATCACATCTCTCCATATCAGTTCAGCTGTGAACTGGCTGACCCATGAGTTGGTACATTTCTTAAGTTGACAAATACTACTGAGGAGAAAGACTTGTATTTGATGGCAGAAGGAAAAGATTCTTATATGGGACATCAAAAAGCCCCTGATGTCCTTAACTCAGAAGAGAGAAGGGAAAGGCCATGGCTTAACATACCCTGTGACCTGAGACACCGCCACCGTCCCTCCTATAAATGTGAATCTATTCAGGAACCTTGAGCTTGTGCAGGTGGGCAGAAGGCAAAAATTCCAACCTTTCAATATTCTTCTCTACAGTGTGTTCTGAAAAACGGCTTGACAACATCCAAGGCTTTCAACATATGATTCTAGAAGTAACATAATGGAGGTGTATATATGAAACTGTTGGAAGGATGTACTTACCAAATGGGTTATGAGATTTAATATAGAAATTCTAATATCCAATCAACGTCATCTTGTTGGAACTCTTGGGACTTGCCTCCAACTTTCAGTGAATGATAATATGATTATATAAAGGAATACATACTTCATATTAATCCTTAGGAAAATTAGGCTTTCTCATTATTTACCATTATTTATTGACATATTTCCAAAGCTCAAAATATTTTATTACACATGTAGTTGAACACATGATTCATAATTGTATAGTATAGAAAATAAACTTTTTGGTATTGTCCTCAGCATTTCATGATGCAAAATTATTGACAAACATCATTAGAAAAATAATAAAATAGTCCTTCGGTATTAAAATTCTTATTAAAAAACATTAGATCAAAGGGAGGATTATGACTTCATCAATGCATAGATGAGCTAGACATGAATGAAATGAATTGCCCTGACTTTATCAATAAATCAAAATATTTGATCTCCCATCTCTTACAATAAATCAAAATACTTGGAATCTGAAGGTCACAGTTTGTCATAGGTCAATTGCAAAAGATAAAATGCATTCATATTTTCTCATTATTTGGCAGTTTCTGATGATCGGACATGTAAAACAATGTACATCCAGGAGAGAAGCATCACTGCATACTTACCAGGTGATTTTTATGCCACTTTGTTGAATGCAGATTAATATATTTGGGCTTTTTTATTGCTTGAGTAGAAAGTGCTCATTACTTATCATTTATCATATAGAAAATTAAAAACAAACAAAAAAAGTTTTCTTAAATGGCAGACATCACACTGTGGTCGTGGTGGATTTTCTCAAGATGGTCTTCTGTGGTTTTGGTGCAGTGGGAGGAGGCACAGCTGCAGATGTGGGAGGGGGAAAGCTGTTACTGTGGCTTATTCCCAGTCCCCCATTTTCTAATGGGAAAGTGGGGAGATGAGGTGGAGGAGGGAAGGGAGGACCTTGGTGGTGGGAGGGCTTTCCAGGTGGATGGACTGGTTCACTGTGCAAATGGACCTCCCTGTTCTTTATGTGATAGCGGCTCTCACAGTCAGGACAATACCCATGGTATTGTACTTTTTCATTGAACCGAACTCGTTCCCGAGGCCCGGCTTGGGGACTTCTGTCCTTTTCAGGTTTGTGCATCAGAGACTGCCCTGGAGCCTTGTCCAAGTTACTATTCGGTAGGCAGCAGATGTCTCCGTTGGGAATTTTGTTGGGTCTACCCAGGCCTCCATTCCGGAGAAGGGTGCCGTTGGTCTTGACCGGATTGACAGTTGGTACCACTCTTGGAGGCTCTTCACACTTCACAGGTGTCAACCGTGGAGGAGGCGGTGGGGGGTTTGGCTTTCTCAGAACTGTGAGGATAGCAGATGGATGGGCTGGAGGTTTAATGAGGGGGGCATTGGCTTGCACTTTGATCTTCTCTATGCTGGAAGCTGTTGTGCCGCTGGAGCTACTGTTCAGAGTGTCCGTTTTGGAGCTGTCGGTCATCTCATCCTCCAGCTGTAGGTCAGAAGTCAGGGTATCAATCTGGTCAACCACCTGGTGGAAAGGACAAGGTAATGGTGTTGAAGAGCAACTGGAAGCAAGATACACATAAAGCTACTCTTTTCTGGTCAGTTTTGATGTTAAACAGAAGCACTGACTGATCTTGAACTGGTAATGCCAAAGCCACCTCAAGATTTTAGTCAATAAATTTAGAGATAGTGACCATCACACAAAGTACTAAATCATATAACCATGAAAAGTAATATGAAGTTTTCTTCTTGATTCTTCTATCACCACCAAAGGGTAGAGTCAGATGCAAAAATATGGCCAATATTTAAAAACAAAAAGGTGAAACCACATCTGATTTAGCATTTAGAAAGTTCCAAAGCATCACTTCCACACTGAAAAATGATCTGAACAGTTTGGATAATGGCTGGACTTTTAATAAGATGATGGTCCTTTCTTAGGCCCTGCAGTGATGTGAATGAAAACAACCACCATAAGCCCATAGGGAGTGGAACTGTCAGGAGGTGTGACCTGGTTGAAGTACGTATGGATTTGTTGGAGGAACTGTGTGTCACCTGCAGATCTGGATGTAGAACTCTCTGCTACCTCGCAAGCACCATGTCTGCCTGCATGCCACCATGTTTCCTACCATGATAACAGATTAAACCTTTGAACTGTAAGCCAGACCCAATTAAATGTTTCCTTATAAGAGTTGCTGTGGTCATGGTGTCTCTTCGCAGCAGTAGGAAGCATAACTAAGACAGCACCCCAAACATGCTGAGGATAGCCAAATGAGGCCCAGCATAAAATCATAAGCTCACTTAAAATATTTTGGACATTTTGTGTTTTATTTTTTCTTAATCATGCAGTTCTTGAATGTGAATTTTGCAGATGACAAACGCTGTCTAAATCCAAAAGATTCTAGCCTAAAACTTCACTCTTAACACAGAAAATTCCTTCAGATCCTTAGTTCCAAATATTTTCTCTTTTTTATTTCCTTTAACTAAATCTTTAGGCCATCCTTTAAACTCTCATAATTGTCAATTTACTTCCTGCCACAGAACGTTTGTACACAGTAATAGTTCTTTATGAAATGTTCACCCCCACACATCTTTTGAGCAAATCAATGCCCACAAATCTTAAAAAAAAAGAAGAAGAAGAAAACTTAGTTCAGGAGTCAATCTTTATGGAAAACTTCCCACTCCTCCAGTAACTGTATGTCACATTAATTTAGTAAATATTTCAAAATAACTATTTTTTCATTCCAAAAATTAAAATAATTTTAAATACATGTTGAGTAGCAACATGAGTATTGAAATATTATTTTTCATGTAGACTCTGTCTATTCTCAGTGACTGTAGGGTATTTGATTATTGCTCCTTGTAGTATTCTAAGTAGTGAGTAGTACCTATGGGGGCTCAGAAAATATTTGTTAATAAATGCTCTGAGGATTGTTCTTTTGTGTCAAATTGTGCAAAAAAATTTTACCTCTGATTGCTACAGATGACATAGTTTTATAACTTTCTCAATTACTGTAAAAGAAATATTCTAGCAGAAATTTACTCATAAAAGACCATATGGTTACTGACATATTCTCTAGTTTTTAGTCAGATATGTAGAAACTGCAGTTATGGAAGGTTAATAGATACATAAGATAAGGAAACTATCTTGAGTCATTGGGCTGTGTCCTATTTCCACCGCGAAGGTAACTATCCCTAGCCTTTAGTCAATTAAATTTTCACACCAAATTAAAACCTCAACTATTATGAAAAACACGAAACTGATGGGAAATTACTCACAGAAGCCCGAAGTTTTGATAATTCCTGACTGTTCTTTATCTCTACATTTTCATTTCCTGCATGTCTATTAAAGCAAAAATAATAAAGTGCAAAAACCACCACTGCTCTCATTGAACAAGGAACCTAGTGGGAAGGTCTGACAACAACAGGATCTGAGATTTCTTAAAGTAGGAATAGTAAAAGCATGACTTCCAAATGCTCAGCAGCATGTTAAATATTTCAAGGGGACTGAGACCCCTTGAGACAGGAGGGTGCAGCCCTCCTGAGACTTGAGACAGATCTATTTGGCAGAAGAGTAATGGTTCAAGCATGCTTTCAGAAAGAGCTGAGACAGAGAGCAGAATCTGGGTGCTCTACACAAGACCTTCCTGCTGAAGAGCCCTTGGGGACAGGAGACAGAGAGTGAACTAGCAGCTAAACTGTGAGTGTGTTGCAAGAAAGTGCCACATGTTTCAAAATCAGCCCTAGAAGTGAGAGGAGCAGGATTCAAAGAGACAATGTGTTAATATATATCTTTATAATAGAAGTGCATTCTAACTAAATCACATAGAGTGTCAAACGGAAAAATATAAATCCTTTCTCAACATACCTCAGTGAAGCTATAGTACACAGAAAACGAATTATAAAACATTTAGAATAGCAAAAAAAAAACATCAAGTATCATACAACATCAAAAATTAGGAAAATACAGCATGAAAGGATGGTTTGAGCAGAGCAGAAGACAGGAATAAGAGATTATAATGAGGAGTACCTATAAAAAGGGCAGTAGAATATATTTGAAAATATAATAATGAAACCTATTATTTCGCACACTAAAATTAATGAATTGAAAATTGAAAAAATTGGCTATTTACACAAATTATAAATACCTCAAGACTATTTAGAAATGATGTCATATTGAATAAAAAGGATGGAATTTTATTATAGTTTAATATTAGGTTAAGCTGAGAGAAGTGGATGTTTTCCTTTACTGAAGGAAAATAGGAGATTATACTGTTAAGATAAGGCTGATGATTTATACTAATAGCACACTCAAGTCTTTCATAAAGAAAGAAACATCATGGCCTCAATACAAACTTAGGCAATTAAATGAATGAAACAATTTAAACAAAGTTAATATCCATGCAAGAACACCCACAGACATAACAAAATTGAGGAAAGGAAACTTATAGGCAAGCAATTTACATAAAATGCACACATAATTTATTAAGAATATGAAAACCCTCAATCATAATAGAAATTGGAAATATATACACTAAAGAAAAGAGATATAGAATTTAATGTCAATTTCTTAGTCAGGGAGAATACAGGTTTTTTACATTATTTATTTATTCCTTGTGTCGTTCACATAATGCCTCCTGAGCCTACTTGTCCTCTGCAAAAATAAAAAATAAAACAAAATAAAATTTAAGAGAAAAACAGGAAGAAGGGGGAAATATCTCACCGTAGAAACTGCAGTGTGACACTGTGAGTCATGCAAGAAATCCCTTCATCCATACACTTTTACATGTTGGCATTTATTGCAAAGAATCATTGGTCTGGTTCAAGGCCCCTGTTCTGTGCTTCACCATTGATGCTGGACCCTCACTGGGACTCTTCCTGGACATCCCTTTTCTACCCTGTGTCTTGGAAATCCTGCAGTCCTGGGTCCATATGACAGATACAACCCCTGTCCCCATCCCTATACTCCAACAGATCACAGGTAGGATAAATAATGGGGTGGGCCAACACATAACTTGGTTCTGGGCCGGGGGATTTGCAGAGTTGATCAGCCTCTCTGCATCCTCATTACCAAGGTAAGCTCTCCAACATTGCCCTGGCTAGTTCACTCCTTTCAGTCATGATGGAATGAACAAATTGCAGGGCTAGATCTCTGGCTTTCATGTCTTCCAGGTGGGTTTTCCCACACCTACACCTTCAAGGCCAGCTCTACTGTGTTGCTCAGTCAAGGTATAGGGCCCACTCTTCTGATTGCTGCAGCTGATGAGGGGCAGGAACAGCTCAAGAATACAGTTTTTTTTTATGTAAATTGCTGGTTGTGATTTGAGTGAACAAGAAATTTACATTTTGCTAACATAGACAAAAATGTCAATTTACAATATTATTGTCAATATCTTACAAACTAGGTAAGGTACATCCTTGGTACAGCTCTTTTATTAAGAAACTCCAGCCGATTCCAGGAAAACTAACATGGAAACCCATAACAGTTTTCTTTGCAGGACTTTCTTTTGATTTGTTAGAGTTCAAATAATATAAATAAGCAAATAAATATAAGTGAAAAAACTAGTGATAACCTAAATATCCACTAGTGAGTGACTGATTAAGAAAAACATAGAGTAGAATAAATGAATTCACAAACGGAGGAGCAAGATTGCATAAAAGAATTTCTCTTTGTAAGACTCTGTGACTAAGAAGAGTCAAGGCAACAAAGAAAACATCAGATTCTAAGAAAGAGAGAATGACCTCTGGGAAGCAATATAAATGTAATAGGAAGGTCTGAGGAGATAGCTCAGCTGGTGATACGCTTCTTATACAATGATGTTCTGAGTTCAGTCCCTCAGAAACCAACCCACATATAAATCTCGGGATCCAGGCTGGCTGAATTACGTGAGAGATCCTTTCTTAAGAAATAAGATGGATTACTCAATATGATGTTTTCTAGATCCATCCATTTGCCTACAAATTTCAAGATGTCATTATTATTTTTTGCTGCGTAGTACTTCATTATGTAAATGTACCACATTTTCCTTATTTATTCTTCAGTTGAGGAGCACTTAGGTTGTTGAAGGGGAGGGGGGAAGAAGGGAGGGGAGCAGAGAAAAATGTAGAGCTCAATAAAAACAATTAAAACTGGTTAAAAAAAAAGAAGTAAGATCGAGAGTGACTGAGGAGACAGCTGACATTGACCTTTGGCTTCCACACCAATAAACACACACAGAGACACACACCCCCCCACACACACAGACACACACATATGCATATATACATGAACATGTAAGCACACATAAACACACGATTGATGGGATCCCTAAAGAGTGTTGAGAATCATGAAGGTCAGACAAAGTAACATTATTTAGCATCAGGATAAATAATACTGTCGGGATAGTAATACTACAGAAAGACATACCACAGATTTAAAGCAACCCTTCATCTAATTACAATAACACTCTTCACAGATCTAGAAAAAAAATCTTACAACGCATATGAAAACTCAGATATATGTGATTATCCAAAGAAATGCTGAGCAAAAACAATAACGCTGGTTACTCAAAAATACCTTTCTTCAAAGTGCACTACAGAGTTGTGGCAAAGCATAGAGTAACATATGTCTCTAAAGCAGATACAGAGAGAGTAGAATGGGATTAAGCACCCAGAAAATAAACCTGTACATTTATTCTTCAACAAAGATTATGGACAAACATTTCTGACCTGCCCAAAGATAAACTTTTGTTTACAAGTGGCTCCCAATGTGGGATTATATCTCAGTCCACATAGTAACAGACTGTTAATCTCAGGGTTGTGGACCCAAGCCACATGTTGGGCACCAAATGTAACATGAACAATAAAAACTGAGACATAGATATTGAGGCAAGATATCCAGTGGAAGGATTGGGCACTGATGTTCAACATACAATTATCATGCCTACAAGATGTGGTCGGGCAATGGTGACACAGAAATAAATTGTGAGAGAAGTCAGCAATGACGGTCAACCCATGCCATGAGAGGGATCCCACCCCTGAGACTACTTTGAGTGCCTAGATACAGAGGCTGAATATCCAGAGACCTAGGAAAGAAATATACAGGACTGATAAGAAAGTCAATATAATGATAGCTAATGCTATCCTACTATACTTAGAGATATTGCTGCGCAATAGTCATTAGGGAGGCTCCACCCAGTCACTAATAGAAACAGTTGCAGAGATCCACAAGCCAAACATTAGAAAGAGCTCAGGGAATCCTGCAAAAGAGAGGAAGAAAGGATTGTAATAGGCAAAAGGATAAAGAACACAAGAAAATTCACAGAATCAACTAACCTGGTCTCATAGGGGTTCATAGAGACTAAGCCAACAACCAGGGAGCCTACATGAGACTGACCTAGGCCCTGTGTTACAGTTATGTAACTGTGTCTTCTTGTGGGACTCCTGACAGTGTGAGCAGAGGCTGTCTGACTCTTTTGACAGCTTTTAGAACCCCTTTCTTCATATTGAATTGCCTTGTTCAGCCTTCATACTAGGGGAGGTGCCTAGTCTTACTGCAACTTGATCTGCATGTTTGATTGACACCTATGAGAAGCCTGCACTTTGCTGACTAGAAAGCAAAGAGGAGGAAGCGTAGATGTGGAGGGGCTGTGAGGTGGGAATGACTGGGAGGAGAGGGGAAAGGAAAACTGTGGTCAGGATGTTCAACAGTTATTATTATTGTTATTATTATTAATAATATCATTTTTAAATGATGTCAAAAAAGGCCTGGAAGAAATATATTTTTATCAAATTGTTCCTAGGAAAACTAAATATTCACATGTAGAAGATTAAAGGTAGACCTTTATATATCTCACCCTCTATAAAATAACAAATCAAAATAGGTTAAAGAGCATAATATGACCAGAAACTCTGAAAATGGTAGTGATAAACACAGGGGAAACATGTCAAGATATTGGCATAAGCAATGACTTCCTAATAAGTTTCTAATAGCTCAGGAAATTAAACTAATAATTGACACGGGATTGCATCCAGTTTACAAAAAAATGATAATAACATTCAACAAAGTGAAGAGCCATCATATAGAATGGGAGAAATATTGGTCAGTTATTCAGAGAATTGATATACACAATATAAAAAGAAATGATAAAATCAAGTAATCCAACCAAAGGCAGAAAAATGATCAGAAAAGACATTTCAAAGAAGCAAAATGATCTATAAACACAGAAAGGTACGGAGCATCTTTTGTCATTACGGAAATGAAAACAAAAACTATACTGAAGCTCCATCTCGTCTGCTCAGAGTAATTATTTGTTTAAAACTAACAAACAAGTAGATAAATGATAAAGATTTTCTCTGGTTCAACTGCAGATGTTAGGAAAGGTTGTTTTTTAGATAAAACCGGGGCACAGTAACTATCAACTCCAGTTTCTACCTCCTGCTGACTGCAGTCTAAAACTGCTCCCATACAGAAACCTCCTACAGAGATTAGGCAGCCTGCTTCCTCTCATTCAGCTGCATGAGAAGAACCTGCCTCCTAGTTCAGCTGTATACAGTAAGTTTTTCTCTTTATTCAGCGGCATATAATAAACAACCTGAGTGTCTGAGATGCTCGGGAGTCTTCACCAGAGCACACAATCCACCCAACCCCAGTTCTTCTGCTATAGCTGTCTCTCCTTTCTTCACTCCCTTGTTGATTGAGAGAGGTGAAGTCCAAAGTCCTGTAGATCATTAATTAGGAACTGACAGAAAAACACTATATGACAGTACTCATATCAGGGAGATTGTTCAACACAATACAGGATGATAAAAAGCAGGGAATATAAATTTCTAGAATTTAATGAAAAATGAAACAACAACAGACTAAAAACTGTGGGATGTAACAAAAATTGTTCTAAAAGGAAATTTTATAACTAGAAAGTCTGTGTGTTTAAAATAAACCTGAAAGGAATAATGATATGCTTCAACATCTTGGGGAAACAATATAATATGTAGACACAAATAAAAATGATCAGGGAAGAAATTAATGAAATAGAGACAAAAGAATTATACATGGGACCAATGAAGCAAAGTGATGGCTCTTAGAAAAGACAACAAAGATTCAGAAATCATTAGGCAAATTCACTACAGGAGAAAGAGAGAAGATTCAGATGAATAGTGTTGGAAGTGAAAAGGTAGTCATACAACAGACATCAGTGAGATTCAAAGAGTCATTAGAGTCTATGTGAAAATTTAATTTGTACAATTTAGAAGAAAGTTATATATTTATAGGCCAATAAACAATATCAAAATTAAACTAGAAGTGAAAATAATGTATCATATTAATAGATTCCAAGCCTCTTGATAATCTCAACAGACAGCAAAAAGGCATCCATCATGATAAAAACTCTGAAGAAGCTAGGAACAGAAGTACATTGCTAAAATAATAAAGCTATAAATGGGAAATCTATATTCAACATTATACTACTAGAATAAAGCCTCAAAGCATTTCCACTGAAATCAGAATAAGACAGGGAAAACAACGTAAGTTAAAATCAATTGAGATTGTATTTTCCTAGGATCAGAATAGCTATCATTACAAAAACAAGCAATACATGATGGTGAGGTTATGGACAAAGGGAACTTTCATAAACTCCTTGAGGGAGCAAAAACTGGTCTAGTCACTATGTAAATCAGTATGGAGTTCAAAACTAAAAATAGGTCTACCATATGCCGCAGTTATACCACTTCTGGGTGTGTTTCCATAGGACTCTGAGTCAACATGCTACAGAGATATTACATAGCCATGCTTATCACAGGAATCTTCGGAAAAATCTGGTTCATAGATCAGCCTCAATGCCCACCAAGAGATGAATGGATAAAGAAAATGCGCTGAGTATTCTAAATGGAGCCTTATTCATTCACAAGGAAAAACAAAATCATGTCCTTGACTAAAAATCGTCTGTGAGAGGGCCTGACTGTATTAAGCAAAATATTCAGATTCAGAAAGACATATGTGTCTTTCACTTCATTTGTGGATATTTGAGTGTTCATAGATACATATCTAAGTATTATATGAATGATATAAAACAGTTATAGAAGCCAATACAAGAATTGAAGTTAATGAGAGAGTAAGGAATAGAGCGAAGGAATGGGAGGATATGAGGGATCGATAGCCCAAAGTACATGATACAATAGAAAGAAATCATCTTTATAAAATACATGACCATGTGTAATAAATCAGTAAAAAGGGGAAGATACTCCGCACATATTACTTGTTGAACTATTAAACTGTTAGGAACAATATAGACCTTAATGTATGTCACTGAAGTACAATCCAGTAAAAATAGATAAACCCGAAACAAAAAATTGAGGGATTCCTTTCCTCCTCTCTGTGCCCTCTTCCCATACTACATGGTTGGCTCACGTACCGGAACTCCCCATTTGTACTCCCTTCGGGTAAGCTTTCTGCTAGTCATAGCACAGTGCAGCGACTTTGAATCGAGGTATTAAATGACATTAAGGAATGGAAGAGAGACTCAGACTGAAGTCATTCCTTGCCTGTGTTTTCAGCTTTGTCATGATTTCAAGGTTTAAATCTCATTTTTAAGGCCATGAGACCCATTAATCCATAAGGTCCAGAAAGACAGATGTGGAGGAGAAAAAGAAGAGAGGTAAGTGGAGATTTGGTGAGACATGGAGGATTCACTCTCCCTGTTCACTGAAGCACAGATTTTCCCCCAAAGCTTCTGATAATATTCTTCCTCTTCAACTCCTAAACGACTGAGAGAACTGAAGCATGCTTTTGTCTGCAAATATAACTCTAAATGTATCCAGAGTTTTCCTAAATGCTACTCATCTTCGTTAATTAAAGTCATGTAACATGAAGGTCAATAATCTTAAAGCTTCAATTTGCATGAATCTTTCTCTGGGGTTACTCATCAACAATTCTCAGCTGGAAGAATTTTGACTGCAAAATTCATAAAGGAAAAAAAAAGAGGAGTTTATCTCCAGCTGAGACTTTTACCAGGTGATTTATTGATTCTTAAGTAGTTAGGATTGATCTAGGCAAGCATCTACCTTAAACTGTGGATGTCTGCAGAAAAAAAAAAAAAGCTCAAAGGAAAAATGAATAAGAGTCAAAGGAAGTACTACTAAAAGAAGCATGGATAAGAACGCGAACTCCCTTTACTGTTGGCATACATTCTGTAGTTGAATGCAAATGCGGACTGACACAGCATTTCGTTCAACCTGATAGATGGAATGTGAGCCTGAAAAGGAAGGAAGCAAGGAGGCAGCCTTGAGTGTGCTCCATGACTAAAAAGGAGCACTAATCTGCTTTCCACTTATAGTCATAACTCACATGCTCCATTTCTATCTCTCTGCCCAAATGATCTACTGTAGGAATTAAAATAAATAGTTCTTCATCGCAATTTTGCATTCTGCTGTTAGATGACAGCATGTTTGAGAAAGGGCATGTGGATCTGTATGCATGAGCATACCCTGTAATTATAGTGTGACTGGTCAAATTACACTAAATTGTACTTATCTTAGAAAAAATTGTAGCAAATGGAAGCATTTAATTTATTCCACAACTTGGTAAGCTTTTAAATTTATTTATGTGGAAGGATCCGTAAGACATTAAAAAGGCAAGAATGACTGGAGTTTCTCTCTCTTTGTCTCTGAAAAAGTTCAGTCACAAGCATGGGAAATATATGCTGAAGTGGTTCCAAATGACAGCTAGGCTAGCCTTGGAACAGAGAACTATCTTCAGCTTTTTAGAGCTTCAAAGGTTTCCCTAACAATTCTCTTGTAGTTACATAGGCCAATCAGTCACTGAGATATTTCCACTGGAAATATGTGTTTGCTGTCCGCACCAACAGAGTGTCTCTTCCACAGTGTAAAACACCCTAAACTTCACAGTAATAAAATTATGTTACATAATGTTTACTTGCCCTCTTCCTCCTTTCTTATATTTGACACTTAAGATATACATTCATTCCCATCTCTCTACCTCTTCCACTTTGTGGTGTCTTTTAAAAATGTTTTAAATAATAATCTATCAAATCTAACTTACAGTGCCCATATACTTCTGCGTGTGGGACCAATGGCTGGAATCAGATTAACTTACCAAGGGCTGCACGGTTAAAGCAAACTGATTTCCATTCCTCCAAAGCCATTACCTGTTCTTAGCATCTCAGTTTGTTGTGGGGGCTCATGAGTTCCATACCCCCATGCAGGAATGTTTACTTCCTTGCTCTTGGGCAAACAGCCACAGCTCCTATAGTTCATGAGTGCACCCCACTAACACATTCCCTGCACTTTGGCCAACTGTAAGTTTCTGCATTAATTATTAACCTTTTTGTTTCAATTCTTGTCAGACTTGATTTAACTGCATTCCGGGGAAGACATTTTGGTATCATAGCCAGGAAACTATTGGCCCCTCTTGGCCCTCTTCACTCCAGTGTTTGTGGTATTCAACCGAGCAGTCCTGTGAGCAAAGGGGCTCATTTTGGCCCTCTGTAAGAGAAAAACGCTATTTCTTCCTTTGAGAAGCCATTCCCAGGCTTTACGCGAAGCCTAAAGACAACAGCTCATCTAAAGCGAACATAAACATCGTGTGAGCACCCCTCTTTGATATCTCTCCCTCTGCTAGAGGTGGAGAGTAGATTGCAACTGGATGTGGGGTGAATTCAGTTTTCCTTCATGGTTGGACTTCCTGATCTGAGAGTTCTATGGTACCAAGTTTTCAGTTTCTCCAGGATACTGACTTCTACTTTCCTTCATATGCAATTTGTAGCCAATTTCAGTTAGTTAATGACCCTCAGAAACCGCATGGATTTGACTACAAGTCAAACCGGTGTATACTTCTTTAAGTTCTTTTTTTAAGTTTTTTAAATATCTTTTTTTTTGGGGGGGGGGGTGACACATAGCTTAGAGCATGCCTCGTCCAAGCCAGGGGAGTGAAATTGATTCTCATCCTTCACATAGTGAGATTCAGCACCTTAAAAAGGACATTTTAAGGGTAAATTTTATGCTTATAAGAAGTACCAGATATGTCCCTCATCCTCTGTTTCTTCTGACTCAGTCCTGAGATGTAAATCTGAAAAACTGTTCTAAGTATTTTTGAGTCCGATTATAAACATTTTTGAATTGCTCGAAAAAGTGGTAGAAATCTCCTATATTCATGCTAATGATGATAATTAACATATGTAGTATAAACATGGTTTATGTGATTAACATGGTTTCTATTTGTCATATGCCAAGCGGATTTATATTCAGTATGAGGCAACACATAGCAGTGGTAACGGAAAAAAATGACATGAAAACACAGGTTACATATAAAACTTTGCTTAATATATTTTTATAGCAAATAATTGATTCACTACAAGCCAACTGATACTGACATATGAGAAGTATAAGGGTATAATTTTTTCCTGTCTACCTTTTCTGGACACATTTAATAGAATAATCTCAGAGGTTGTATCTCTGTCATTAAATTTTTATTTTTGGTAGTGTGTAAGAGCATTAAAATATATTTAATAGTGAAAGTGTAAAACACTTCATGAACCTTCACAGCATTCACACTGAATGGCTACTATCACCATACAGAAGTTCATTGAAATGCAAAGACATTGCTTTTGGCTAATTTTGATGTGTTCTGTTCTATTTGCAAGTTTTATTATTTTAAAACTTGCAGCTGACTCCAAGAGTTAAAGTGTACTATGAGATATATTTGTATAAGTTTGATATTTACGTGTCATTAATAAGGGATCCATTTCCACTTTACTTTTCTCTTCAACAAATATCACCCACAGACCATGACTGCAATGCCCTCGCTAACTCACTTCTGTTTTCATATTTCTTGTTATTTCAATGAGTAATGAGCTTCTCCTGCTACTTCGTGTAAAGTGTGGGGAAAGAAATATCCTTTTACTTCAGCAGCCTCATGAGTTATTCATCTATTTGCATCTTCTGCGTGTATGATCAGGAGGCCGTCATTTCAATCACATTCAAGAGTAGGTTGCATCATGGCGTAATGGCCCTGTAACTTGTAAACATCATCCTGTAGTCACCAGTCTCTAGCATTTTGCATTTATATATGTGCAAATGAAAAGATGAAATAAGCTGTCAGTGGTGTTGCAAATATCCCCAGTAAGGTATGTTCTGCATCTAATCAAATCCTATTTCCATTCAACCTGTTCCTATTGCACTAGAGATGTCTTTAAATGTACTCCTTACACACACACACACACACACACACACACGAGCATGTAATGCACACACACACCACTTACTCTCTCTCTCTGTCTCTGTTTTTATATCTATGTATATATCTATGTATGTATGTATGTATCTATCTATCATCTATCTATCTATCTATCTATCTATCTATCTATCTATCTATCTATCTATCTATCTATCTATCTACCACTACATCCATCCATCCATCCATCCATCAATCTACCTACCTCCCTCTTCTGGTATCTTTAACCAATTAGCTTTTATATTGTTTTCGCTTTAAAACAATCTTGCTAATGACATTTAATCCCATTGCATAGCTCTAGCGCTCCTGCATGTGCCTGCCTGCTATGTACTGCTGTATGGTACAGTGATTAATTGTTTAAGGGGTCTTCATATTTTTCTTCTTGTGATGATTCTACTTTCTTAAAAGAAAGAAAATCATGTGCTTTTAGAAATGGAACAATGAATATAAACTGAATGCATAAACAATAAGAAGAAATCAAATAGGGCAAAATACAACAAAGCATTCTGTCTACAAGATAGCCCCCATGAATTCATGCTTCTAATCCTTGTAACCTCTTTTATTTTTCTCATATAGATAGATACTAGAAGGCTCATATACACCTATAAAACACATAATACTTCCAGAAATTAATCTGGAACAAAAATATTAAAATAAACTTGCATAAATAAATATTATGCTATTTAATCTATTTATTATTAATATAATATTTATAAAAACACAAAATGGTTTTGCAGGTAAAAAAGTATGTGGTAGTTTGAATAAGAATGTGCTCTGTAGGCTCATATGTTTGAATTCTTTGTCCTGGGTTAGTGAACTTTTTGGGAAGGCCTAGAAGGAGTGTGGTCTTGTAGAAAGTATGTCACTAGGGGTGGGTTTGAGGTTTTAAGACTATATTCGGGGTCCAGTATCTGTCTGTCAGCTTCTCTCTCTCTGCCTGTTGCTTGTTGATCAAGATGAAAATCTTTCAGTTACCGCTCCAGCACTCTGTATTTCTGCCTGTCACCAAGTTACCTGCCATGAGGAAACTGTGAGCAAGATCCCAATTAAATGCTTTCTTTTGTATGAGTTGCCTTGGTCATAGTGTGTCTTTAAAGCAACAAAGCAGAAACCAAGACAAGGCACATACCACCAAGCCTGACAACCCAAATTCTGTTCCAAGAGCCCACATGCTGTGAGGAGAAAACTGACTTTTACAAGTTGTACTCTGCCCTCCACATAAATAAATAAATGCAAAAAAATAACTTCCATTTACACTAAAATTACTATATTACAGGATTTTATCTTGCATATCATAGTGAAATAAATGCTTAGTGAACACTATAAAGAAGAAAAAGTGGTAAATTGTACAACTTTATGTTTGAGTTAAGATATATGTATAATATTAAATTTCTTGTGTCAAAATAATAAAAATCTCATTTTTGATGTATTACATACATAATTACATGGTTGAAATAATAGCATTAGCCAAAAATTCAAATAGTTTTACTTAGCAATGTTGATACTAAAACCAATGTTAATAGATTTGAAGTTGGAACTTTGGGATGAGGCTATAATTTGGATTTTCAACAATTATGTGATGATAAAAAGGGCTTACTAATTTTAAAAATAATTAAGAAACGGGAGAAATATACATGGGATATTTGGACATTGAAGGAACATACATGTAGAGGGAAACTTGAAAGATTACCCTGAAGCATATGTGTGCACGCGACACACACACACACACACACACACACACACACACACACACACACACCAGAGTAAAATAAGACAGTTTGCATAAGAAAATGAGAGTTCCAGAAGTAGAAACTCACCTAATGTAGTAGAGTATAGCAGGGATAGTGTGGGCTTACGTGTTCATATTGAGGATGCTTAGTTAAGAAAAGCGAACGTGAGAAAAATAAGAACCATATAAAGATAAAATGATAGAGACAAGCTGATAGCAGCACACAGTGGTAGGCAGGGATCTTCACACCACCCTTAAAGGGTTTGGCCTTGGACAGAGGTAACAGGATGACACTGCAGACGTATGCACAAATGATGCGACCACCTAGGATTTTGCAGGACCTGGAAGAAGTGGAAGGAAGTTACCATAAAATAAGTCATTAAATATGTGAGACGCAAAGCCAATGGAAATCATGGAAAATGATGCAAACAGGAAGGGTGTGTTGTATTTATTCTTGCATTAGTGAGAACATTCGGGAAGCTGTCAAGCTCGTCTTTGCAATATCTTTCTCAAGTTGAAAGCACCTGCTTTTCCTCACATATGACCAGAGGATGCTTAAGGAAAGGCATATGGGAGCATTATCCTTGATTAATAAGGGCATGCACGCACTGTGCCATCCCTTTCTGTGCTTAAGCTCTAGCGTTCTTAATGGAGAGTTGAGCATTTCATTTTAAAATATAACCCTATGCTGAATTTAATGAAGCAGAATACATGAGATGAAAGAGAAAGATGAAGTTTAAAATGTGAACTCCCATAAAGCAGGCTTTCCAGGCATCTGTCTTCACTGTCAGGGGACTGTAGATACAGTTTATAAAAATAAATTAAACGTAATTTGAAAAACAACGAATGTCTTCGTCACAGAGAGCAAAGACCCATTTAAATCTGCTGAAGGGTTTTGAAAAATAATCTTTCATGACTATTATTCTGTGGCTAAATCCCTGGAAGGCTTCAACATGCATCGTTTTTTTTCCCCCAACAGTGTAGTTTTTATAGTAAACCCTACCCTTGGTTTGCTTTAACAAAACTGTGTTGGAAAGAATTAGAAATTCACATGGTCTACATCAGGTGATGAAGGAAGAAAACTATAAAATATGCTTTGTAACTTTTTTCAAGCATTAATAGAGCTAAGATGCAAAGAGAAACCTTCAAAGTATTCCTTATTTGTAAAACCCCATTACATGTTCCTTTCCATATATTAAAGTAGGAAGAATATCACCATCCCACATGAGCTATATCAATGCAGTATATCTGCGGTGCATTTTATAAAGTATAATGCTAATGAAGTCCCTCAGCGTTATACTGCACCTCCAACAGCTGTGTAAAGGCTTCTTTTTATAATTACACTTTCAATTATTGATAAAAGTCAAAGCCCTCTAGAGTCCAACAATGTAAACAACCTACTGTGCTTTACCAAAGTATTTATTCTTTAAACCAGTTAACATATGATCATGCTGCTAACATAGAATACAAGAATATTGCTTTATCTTTTCAAACACGGCTGGCTAAAAAAAAGTCTACTTTAAAAGAAAATAGAAAGGCATGACATTTAAGCTAATACCATTACTGCAAGGGAAATCATAAAAAAGTATCATATTGCAAATTTGTAAGTGGGCGGTGTTTTAAATTTAAAAAATGTAATATATGGACAATTAGATAGTTGGAAACAAGAATTATATCATGTGGTTATACAGGTAAGTGTTAATATCTACTCAACAGCACTTTTACTAGAAAGTTCAAGTTAATTTACATAATATCTACATCATATATATAATATATACATATTATATATATATATATATATATGGGATTAGTATAAAGTTGATAAAGCATTTTCCAAACATAAAAGTTGTAGGCCTGTAAAGGTATTGTAAGGAAGTATGGAATAGCCGAGCATTCAGCTAGACAATGAGAACATGAGATGAGGTCATTTCATGTCCTTCTGGAAATATTTCTAAGAGAAGGTAAGAGGCTTATTTTGAAATTTAAGTTACATACAACTATACACTTAGGAGAAGTGACTGACAGGTGAAACTAAGCCGCGTGCAGGAGTTAATCGAGGGGCTACCATTCTGATGGCTATGGCTTAATGGACAAGACGTATGATGTGAAGTCACCACAGTATTATGCTCTTTTGTTACACTGAAAAAAAAATACTTGAATACAATTCAAAATCAAAATATCACCTTCACCCCAGTCTCGAGCAGTAAATTTCCAATGAGTGGCCTTTGCCAGTATGTCTCTTTTCCTTATTTTTTTTTCATGAACATTTATGCTCTGAAAATGTGTGCATTTGTACTTTTGCACTTGTGTGAGCTCACATATATGTAAATGTGCATGTGTGTGCTCGGTGCACATTTATTGATGTATGCATGCCTATGATGTCTGAGACTGATGTTGGAATCATCCTCAGTTCCTCCTCCTACTATTCACTGAGACAAGGTCTCTCAATCAAACCTGATATGGCTAGCTTGTTCTGCAGGTCTCAATCTACTTTCCAGGGCTTGAAATACAAGTGGGCTGCCACATCCACTTTATCTTCTCAAAGTTCTCTGTCCTTTCGTGATCATCATATGCAGGATGAGGAACTCAGCAGCCATTTATCACAGGCTTGTAGCATGAGTGATTCATGACAGTTAAGAATTTGTGTAATTCTAGATATATTTTCTGTTTTATATAACATTCAGTATTTACCACTGCACATAATTAACTTTAATCATTTAATAAACAATAGTACAATAAATGATAAGATCGACATAATTATTAACTTTTAGAAGCAAACTAACTCAACATGATACCACAAGTAAACAAAAAAATCAGCTTTCTGCCCATCTCAATAGATTGGCGCAAACAGAGTACAAAAGCGAATTACTGAGAGACTCTTCTTTCTAACTGTTTGAGAGAATTGCTAGCCCAGAAGGAGAAGATGCTGAGAAAAGACTCTACTGTCAAAAGCAAGAGAATAATCTGGTTCCTAAGAGCATATGCCGAAGGCACTGCACGGCAGCAACAGAAATGTGTACCTCACAGGCAGGAGAGTAGGAGGGGAGATGTCGAGTTTAATGATGAAAGGCCAGAAGGCCTGGTTTTATAATCAAAGCTTTTCTTCCTTAGCCAGTGTTTCCTCAGCTCCAAGTGTTTGGGCAGGAGAACAAGGCAAAGAACAAACTCTACTTAAAAGAGCACGATGAGGACTAGAATCCCTCCGGTCCACAATAAAGGACATTTCTCCAGACCATCATAACAAGAAGCCATGGTCAGAAGTGTGCCCAGAAGGGAACTGACAAGGACATTAACTTTATCTGTTTAACCTTTCCAGCCTTCCACGACATTCATGCATTATGTCCACTTATAAGAGATGATGCCAGGCTGAATATTTTAGAAAATGGGTGATGGAGTACTCTAGAATTTTCTTTCTTTGAAACAAAATCACAAATAGGACCAAAATGTAATATCAGAAATACAAAGATAAAAGAGGTACTGCTGGGGATCTCAGATTTGATATACTTCTCAAGGAAAAATGGGTATATCTCAGTTCAGTAGGATACTAAATAATTCTTGGATGTTTCAGCATGGGATTAGTGAGAAATCAAAGCCTGAGCATTTTATTGATGAAAAATGTTGGACCATTGAAATTTGAGCTGTAAATGAGCAAACTGGCAGAGATGCTGGTGAAAGATTAAAATGCAGAGTAACAAAAACCATTTCTGGGGCCTGCTCAAGGTCACAGCCCATCACATTCCCTGTGTGGTAGAAATAAGATGTGGAAGACATATATGTCTCATTTAGGGTCCTTTTTGTTGTCTAGGTTCTCTAGAAATGTGAATTGTGCAACCTACTGACTGGGAGAAGATCTTCACCAACCCTGCAACAGACAAAGGTCTGATCTCCAAAATATATAAAGAACTCAAGAAAGTAGACTTCAAAATGCTAATTAACCCAATTAAAAATGGGGCACTGAACTGAACAGAAAATTCTTAACAGAAGAAGGTCAAATGACCAAAAGACACTTAAGGTCATGCTCAACCTCCTTAGCAATCAGGGAAATGCAAATCAAAACAACTTTGAGATACCATCTTACACCTGTCAGAATGGCTAAAATCAAAAACACCAAAGATAGCCTTTGCTAGAGAGGTTGTGGAGTAAGGGGTACACTCATCCATTGCTGGTGGGAATGCAATCTTGTGCAACTACTTTGGAAATCAGTCTGGTGGTTTCTCAGGAAATCAGTCTGGCGGTTTCTCAGGAAATTCGGGATCAACCTACCCCAGGACCCAGTAATACCACTCTTGGGAATTTACCCAAGAGATGCCCTACCATATTACAAAAGCATTTGTTCAACTATGTTCATAGCAGCATCATTTGTAATTTGTAAATTTCCAGGACCTGGAAACAACCTAGATGCCCTTCAACGGAAGAATGGATGAAGAAAGTGTAGAATGTATACATATTAGAGTACTACTCAGCGGTAAAAAACAATGATATCTTGAATTTTGCATGCAAATGGATGGAAATAGAAAACACTATCCTGAGTGAGGTAACCTAGACCCAAACAGATGAGCATGGGATGTACTCACTCATACTTGGTTTCTAGCCATAAAGGACATTGAGCCTATAATTTGTGATCCTAGAAAAGCTAAATAAAAAGGTGAACCCAAAGAAAAACATATAGTCATCCTTCTGGATATTGGAAGTAGACAAGATTGCCGGACAAAAATGGGAACTTGGGTGTGGGTTGGAATGGGGGTAAGGGAAAATGGGGAGAGAAAAATGTGAAGGGGAGCATGGGGGGGGGGCTTGGGGGAATGGGATGATTGGGATAAAGGAAGGTTGGATATGGGAGCAGGGAAGCATATATCCTAATTAAGGGAGCCATCTTAGGGTTGACAAGAGACATGACTTTAGAGGGGTTCACAGGTGTCCAAGGAGATGTCCCCAGTTAGTTCCTCGGGCAGCTGAGAAGAGGGAAGCTGAAATAGCACTATCCTATAGGCATACAAATGAATATCTTGCATATCACCACAGAACCTTCATCTGGCGATGGAGGGAGATAGAGGCAGAGACCCACACTGGAGCACCTGACTGACTGAGCTCCCAAGGTCCAAATGAAAAGCAGAAGGAGGGAGAACATGAACAAGGAAGTCAGGACTGTGAGGGGTGCACCCACCCACTGAGACAGTGGGGCTGATTTATTGGGAGCTCACCAAGGCCAGCTGGACTGGGACTGAAAAAGCATGGGATAAAACCGAACTCTCTGAACATGGCAGACAAGGAGGGCTGATGAAAAGCCAAAGACAATGGTACTGGGTTTTGATCCTACTGCATGCACACTGGCTTTGTGGGAATCTAGCTTCTTTGGATGCTCACCTTCATAGACCTGAATGGAGGGGGGAGGGAGGACCTTCGACTTCCCACAGGGCAGGGAACACTGTCTGTTCTTTGGACTGGAGAGGATGGGGAAAGGAAAGGAAGGAGGGGGGAGGAGTGGGGTAAAGGGGAGGGAAATGGGAGGCAGAGAGGAGGCAGAAATTTTTTTCAATAAAAAAAAAGATGCCACGTGGGCGTTGAAATTGGACCTGAGCCCTCTGATATATAATCCAGTGCTCCTAACTCATGAGTCATTTTTCCAGTTCCAGTAGAGTATATTTAAGGAATTAAATCTATAAGAAAATTCAATACAATATTTGGAAATATGTTTGAAATCAGTGGTTGGGAATTTGGTTGTAATAGTATGCTCTCAAGGGAGAATAAGCTTCAATAAAGGCAAGGCTACTTGTTTTCATGATGCAACTAGAATGGGCATCATGAGGCAATATTTTGCACAATGCTCAAAGCAGACTTCATGCTTAGGTTTAAAGTTAGTACAAAGTACAGAAAATGAACAGAGTAATAACATCATAGCATATACTATATTTTGTTTGTAGACTTCACTGTTATGGGATGAAACATATTCAAGAGGTAAATTTCTCTAAAAGGAGGAATTTCTTGGAGTTGGCTCTTTAAATTATAAATTCTGCTTCAATAAACTTTGTTAGGAAATGATTGATACTAAGAAATACCATGCACTTCAGGGGTAAGCATCAAAGCAAAAAGGGTTAAGCATGAGACAGAAAAGTGAGGCTCATTTTAGCCTTTCCCAAGGCAACATCAAATAACAGAGGACAAAAAGCAGTGAACACAAAATTCTGAGTGTGACCCAAGGATGTCCTCTTTAGCAAAGACACTATGAAGTATGAAAACAAAAGACTCAGTAGTGTTGGAGATGCAAGCTCCAAGAAAAGATATCAAATTCTAAATTTACCAAGCCAGAAAATGAAAAAAAGCTATGATTTAAAAAATGAGAGTATTATTCAATGTCCACACATACACATTATTTGAAGGGTATAGTCTTTTGAATAATTTCAACACTGATGTTTCCTTCATGTATGGAGATAACTAACTAACAGAATCTCTTGAACAGAAACCATGCAGAGAACAAACTTCTTGGACATTTCTTTAGGAGGGACACAAAGAAACAGAAATTACTTGAAAACATGCTTGAGTGGCTTTGGATCGTATTATACATGGTAAAGAATCTCCAATCCCTTTTCCATTAATCAGTAAAAATAACATCATAATTTAAAATAAATTAAGACATTATGGTGATTATGCAAACTCCAAAAGCAAGTATGTTTCATGAACCTCTTACTGGTAAAGCTCAAAGCAATGGAAAGTGTAAGAAACAACTCAAAGAGATCGAGGAGATTTGGCTGAAGTCCGGGAGATGAGGAGCTTAGCTTAATTTATGTAACTTAATTGGAAAAGGAAAGTCCTTAGGCAAATGTGATGAACGAGAACATAGCTAAATGTGGATCACTAGTACCACATGCCTCATAGTGTCTGTGAAATTCTATAGGCTTAAAACATTCACAATTAAATATGCTACAAATACAAGGCGTACAAAATGTATTTGCTCTCTTGACAATGTAAAACTTTTGGACATTTTAAATGGGCAATGTGTAAAGTTATTCAAATGCAGCTTCTCTATTAAAAAAAGAAACATTAAGGGCATCATGGTCCAAAGTTCTTTTCAGTGATGTCTATCAAAGAAAAAAAAATCAGTAAAATAAAAAAAAAACATGTACTGTCATTGATATCACTTTATTTGAAATGTCTTGATAAGAGCACAAACTGTTTATAAGAAACACAATTTCAAATATAAGGATAACTATAATAATTTTGTTTGGGAACCATAGATAGAACATGAATGCATTTATACTGTCCTTATGCTAGCTCATAAATTTAGAATGAGTTTGGTAATGAAACAGCCATCTGCATCGAAGGCTGCACTAAATCTGAGGAAGCAAGCAAACACAAGGAGAGCATATAAGAATGCTAGAGGTAGCCCATGTGCAAAGAGAAGCCCTGAGGCTCTCTTTGGAGGAATTAGTTGCCTTTTCAGTTGTTAAAGAGCCTGTTTAATAGACTGGATGCAAAGGAAATTCTTCTATGATATCTACCATCTCTTTAAAAAAGTAAGTGAGGTATGATCGTACCCATTTATAATCCTAACTTGAGAGGCAGAGACAAGATGACTGTTAGTTTGAAGGAAGCTGTGTTAACATAGTAAGAACCTCTCTCAATAACTCAATGAAGATCAAGTTATCTATATCTATGGCATATTCTCAAATATTTGCAAGCTAAACCACCCTTTTCTGCACTATCATTATCTCATTTCCTATAAATAGGTTGGCATTTTTATGTGTGTGTGTTTGTGTAATTATTTGAGAATTTCATATATAAAATATATTTTGCTTGTGTCTCCAACTAACTCTCCACAAACTTTTCCTTTGCCATATCACACTACAAAGTTCCTAGCATCATTTCAGAGATGTCTACTGAGCCCATCATTTGCCAGTGCTCCTCAGTTAGTCCTGGGTTTTTGTGAAGAATGCTCTCATTTCTGTTAGAATTTTGACTGGCTTGATCTTGTGTAGCTTTGCATGGCCACAGCCACTGAGATCATGAGTGCAATGATACCATCATGTTCAGAAGACATTGCTTTGCGGTAGTTCTCTACAACTTCCAGCTCTTCCAAATTCTCTACCCCATGCACCACTTGTGGACAAGATATGATATAGATGTCTCATTTGGTTTTGATGTGAAATGATGTGTTTGAACACTTAGTCCCAGTTTTTGATGAGACCTTTGAGCAATTGAGTATGTTGGATCTCTAGGGAACTTTCTTTGAAATTTATAGCTTGGCTGGGTTTTGAGTTTCATTTGAGTTTCTTGGTTCTCTGGGATGTAAAGAAACTTCCTGAAATCAAGCTCATTCCAGTTGCCATGTTTTCTATGCCACAATAGACTGGAGCACATTCAATTATGAGGCAAAATAAATCTTTCTTACCATTTGCTGCTTCATGCCAGGTATTCAGCCACAAGGAAACTAAAGAAATTAATCACTATACCAGTCAATATGCTGTTTGACTATTAATATAAGATATAAGTCAGGTTTTTGTCCAAGTCTATAACAAACATTATAATTCACAAACTATAGGAAGGAAGGAAAACAGCGGCACAAAGTTTGGAGTGATCTGTTTGGAAAGAGCTACATATTCTGCCAAATAACATAAGCTCAAGGACTTTCTAACATTGCCATTTATCTATCAGCTATAGAAACAAGTGGCAGAAACCTTCAAAGAATCAAGAAAACTCAGTCTAATACCCATTAAATATTATTTCAAAATAACCTACTGGATAATAAAATTTAACCTACAAAGACAATAAAATCAAATAATCACTGGTATTGAAGACCTGGAATCAAAATGGTTTATTTACAGATATTGATTTCCTGTAATAAGAGAATATTCTCTCTCTCCCTCTCTCCTTTCTCTCCCTACATCGTGTATGTGCATGTGCAATTATTTCTTTGATATCTTAAAATATTATGACTCATGGAAGTTTGTTTAAACTAATTAAACTACAAAAATGGTAAAAGAACTCACTTATGAGAGATAGAGGAGAAAGAAAGAGGAGGGGATAGAGGAAAGGGGAGAGAATTAGAGGGAGGGTGAAAAACAGAAAGGAAGAAGGGAGAAAGGGAGGAAAGAGAGGTAGTGAAAAATAAAAGAATGTGAGAATTAATGAGCTGTGTTAAAATGTCCAAGGGATACTGATTCTGAGTAGAGGGAGGAATGTAAGACACTGGCAAGGATCACAATTTATTCAGACCTTTATGTTAAGATGAGAAATGATTTGATTATAGACTACATTTCAGATTTTAAAAGAGAATAACTCATGTTCTTCAAATCTTTAAAAAAAACTTTGGTTTAAAAATGGACAGGACTATCTCACTCAAGAAAATTAATTTTCAATTAATCACTGAATTATCAAGTAGTTAGACAACAGAAGATGTATGTATAAATGTGGTGCACCTTACTGGTGCCCTTTACTGTTGTAATAATGCATTTTGCATCATTGCATGTTGTATTTCTCTGTGCAAGTATGAATGGAAAGTATCTTATGTTTTTCATGTTGACTGAATATTTAAGTTTCTCTTAGACAATGGGATTAGAAATGAGGGATGAGAGAGAGAGCATAGAAATGTTCACGCCGGGATGTATATAGCCATCAGAATTTATTTCATCATTGTATTGTTTTGGATATTTCCACTGCCTTCTCAGGAGAGCGTAATTGAGGACACAGATATATTTCCCCCTTTACTATCAGTACGTGCATTGGCTCAGTGGAGACAGAGTCATGAAGGTGTGTGTCTTTGACAACCCATGGGAAGCTGTATACTCTACAAAAATGCTCAAACTCTATTAGCCTTGAATTTATATGTACTATTCACAGAGATACACAGACATAGACACACAGAACATATGCATATACGCAGCCAAGCTCTTCTCAGAACAATATGCTTTCCACTGTGAAATCAAATATTATTACAGGAAAAGCACGCACAAGTAATCCTGAAGCCGAAACTATAGACAGAAAGTTGGGACTAAATGTATCAATAATTAATTTTCATATAATTGGTCCCAGCAGTGAAGCTTTCTAAAAACATCACTGAATACCATGATGCACAAAGATATGCCCAGCCCTTGTTGGTAGAAAGAGGCTGTCTGATGGAATGTTCATCTCCTTCACCTACAGGGAACACCGTCATACCCTTAATGATGTCCAGTTCTAATAATTAAAAGCGGTGAACAGAAGAACACAAAGTAAATGGTGGTAACCATGAGTACAGAAGAGTAATTCCCATTATTAATGCTGGATTAAAAGTCTCATCGTATCTTTTTACTCTCACTTCTCCACATGAGAAATATCAGTAAAGTTTCAAAAGTACTCCATTGAAGGTGCTGTTGTTTTTCCTCACTTCTGTGAATAAGCTATATGAATAAGATACTTGTTCATCCCCACGGCAGGAAATGAATCTTCCAGCATTCACTTAGTAGAACTGAATAAGCAACCCTGGAAGCCAATACTTAATCTCTAACAGTGCTATTGTGTTGTGTTCAGCAACAGGCTCCCCAGGGAACAACATCTACTGACTGTATCATCTACCAATTTTCATGGTATAATTACTCCCACCATGGAAAACTTTACAGCACTGATGGGATGATGCCACTGAACACCAAGCTGCAACAATCTGAACCATCAGCTCCCACAGCCTCTGTGAACTGGCTCAGTGGCACAGGAGATTGTTTCATTCTTCAACCTGCCTCTTACCAGAAACGTTGATGCTACCTTACTTTGAAGTCACACCCCAAAGAGAGGAGTACTAAATATTTTTCTTCATTAAGTATGTATAAGTGGACCACCTGAGTTTGCATTTACAATTCTGTGATTAAAACAGTAACTAAACCTCAGTGAAGACTTAGCAAAAGAAAGTTATGAAGCTTAATTTAACGACAGTATGAATATCTCCACATAGATAATATGCCACATCCTACAGTATGTAGTCAAACAATCTAGGTCCTAAAAAAAATCATTTGGCTCCTTCAAAGATATAGGAAGGTATTTCTCAGTCAACAGCTTTGCTGGACAAAATGATTTATTTGCTAGCCTCAAATATTTCTACCAGGAGCATTAGAATCCATTTTCTCCTTGAAGACTTCAACAAGAGTGACTATAAATAGATATTAATCTCATAATAAATGCATGTTAAAAGAAATTAATTCCCCAAAAGTTTTATAAAGAAAAATTTAGCACAAAATGTCAGTTACATATGATAATAGGTCCATCACTAGCTATTTAAGTGGATTACACATGTTTACTATGAGTATAAAAATGTAGAATTGATTATAAAATTAGCAAGAACCTGCTTTGATAAGGCATATGTAAATTAGTCAAATAAAATGTATCATTTGTAGAGCTTATTTATAGCTATATATAATTACACTGGGTTTCATATGTTGTTATTTATAACCACAATGATTTCCCCTGTTATGATAGGCTTTGATACATAATTTTTCCTGCATAATGATGGCTACCATTAGAAAAATATATTCTGATGACTGCATAAACAAGAACGGAACTAAGGCACTATACATGGACTTATTAACATGAGGGGGAAATCTTTTATAGCGTTCTACTCTTAACAGAGAACCACAGGCAACTCTTGGATGAAGGTAAATTAGCCTTTCCCAGGGATGAGCCCTTTTATTGGTATCCAGCACAGTGAGACCATATACACCAAACAACAAAAACAGAGGCAGCTTGTTGCATATATATTTGTGTGTACATGCGTATGTGTGTGTTCATCCACACACACACAGACCCAAATACACTACAACAATAACCAAAATTTAGAGGTTAATTACTTTGTAGTGATTTTCCATTTGTATTTTATTCAAAAAAGCTTGTCTTAAGATCAGAGAGTAAAAGGTCCCCACTAGCCAATCAACCTTATATGCCAGGCAGTGGTGACACACACCTTTAATCCCAGTAGCCACAACAGTACATACCTTTAATCCCAGTATGTTGGGACCATTTGGAGTACCCAGGCCTCCAGCTGCTCTTCCCTGCTAGATATCTTTACTTTCCTTCTGATTTGAGTTACTGAAAGCTGTGTCAAAATTGTTTGCCAGCTCTGCTTCACAAGCACGTATTGCCTTGCCTTGAGAATCAGAGGATAAGGTTTTCACCTGTTGGCCCACCTTACTGTGTTGGGTATATAAGCCTCCGTGGTGCTATTGAATAAAGGGCTTCTTACCAGTGACTAAAGATCTGTCTCTGTCTCTCTGTCTGTGTGTCTTTGTGTGTTTCAACCTCCAGCTCCTTGCCCAAAGCTTGCGAACTGTATGCACATAGATCGCAGACAGGCATTGTGTGCTGCACCAGTAGCCACAAGTGTTTGCCACAGAAACCTGGTGGTGCATGCCTTTAATCCCTGTGGTGCACACCTGATCCTAGCCTTAGAGAGGAATATAAAACGTCAGGAGACAGCTCACAGACAGAGTCTCATTCTGAGATTCCTGGAGGCAGGATTGCCATTTTGGACTAAAATAAAGGTAAGATCCAGTCACTGGCTGTTTTGCCTTTCTGACCTTCAGATTGAACCCTAATTTCCATCTCCCAGTTTTTATAAATCATGTTACCTGATGTGAGTGAGAGAGACATGGGGGGTATGAAGGAGGGAACCTGGGAAGGACTAGAGGGAAGAAAAGGAAAAGGGAAAGGAAAAATATTTCAGTTTAAACCTAATTTTTTTTTCTAAAAGAAAGCTACATTCATGTAACCAAAATGTTACATGAGAGATGCTGGAGAAATTGTTTTCATATACTGGCTAGTTTCTTACATTTATAGATAATTGTAACACTAAGTAGATAGGTGAGCCAAAGAAAGCAAAGATATATATTTAAATTAGTGATACAATCAGGCTGTTCCATTGACTTCTTCCTCCATGATTCCTGATAATAGTATAATTAGAGACTTTCAGGTTGCACAAATTAAAGTCCTATAAAACCTTAAATGGGGCTTAAATGGGGTAAGCAGGACCTGTAAGGGTCTTATAGTCAACTTGACAGGATCTACAATCACTTCAGAGACAAATTTTCAACACGTCTAGAAGTTTCTAGACTGGGTTAGTTTAAATAGGAAGGTCCACCATAAATGTAAGGAAGCCATTCCCTGGGTTGGGATTGCCAACTGCCTGAGAGCGAGATGTCAAGCTGAGTACAGCATCCATGTCCCTTTGTTTTCGGATTGTGGATGCGTCTGACCAGCTGCCTCCTGTCCAGGCTGCCATGCCATTCCCACCACGATAGAGTCAAACAGACTGTGGGCCAAAAATGAAAGCAAACAGAACAAACAAACAAATCCACCTATGGTTAATATCTGGGTGCCTTGTGATAAAACTATCTCTTGCATTATAAGAGACTGGTACTTTATTTTGTTTTTGCTAGATCTGAGAGCCAGCTCTCAGATCTATAATACAACTTGAAGTCACTTAAAACTGAAGACTGATGTTCTATTGCGTACTCAGCCTGTTTGCTTTACCTTACTTCAAGAGAGCAATGTAACAATAAACCTTATTTGCATTGTGTTTCCTATATAATCAACTCTGATAATCTAAGATACTGCATAGTTATAATCTTAATTTAGGAAATCAGTACAATGCATATACATCACATGCTGAAAGCAGCAAATGCAGAGGTTGAAAGAAATCTAAAGTGAGTTTCTACATAAATACCTCTGTAGCTACATTTGTATATTGGTTGACAAGCACTGATGTTTGTAATACTGTTTATTTTTTCTCTCAGTCATTTGGGATCAGTTGGAGCCAGGGACTTAATCCCTGATAAAACTCTGTCAAAAATTTCTATAAAGTATCCCATTCCTTCCCTGTTCAATAAAGACAGAACAGAGCCTCTTTGAGGAACAGACATAGACAGACAGACAGACAGACAGACACACAGACAGATACACACTCACACAACAGAACAGACAGCTACATATTCACAAGACACAATCTTTCAAGTAGTCAAACGTTCAGACACATACAACAGACAGAGGATGAAAGACACAGAAAGCATGAAACAGAGAATTCAAATCTGGAGTTGGTTTAATAACTTCCAGTGGGAGAGCTTTTATTTCTCTCTTTATTGTGATATGAATGCATTACTGGTTACTTGGAATTATCACTAATTCATTTGACCCATGAAAATATTGCTTGTCCTCTTAGGAGGATAAAGAATTACTCATGACCCAAAACTCTGGGCATGCATATGAGTGATTATCTTGATTAAGCTAGCCATAGGCTTTGCCTATGAAGAATTGCCTTGATTAGGCTAATTGGCATGGTAAAAACCATGCTAAAATTGGGCAGCACAATTCAAAAGGATTTGGTTATTAGCATAAAAAGGGGAAGGCCTGATGAGCACCAGTGGTAAACATTCTTGACCTCTTGACTATAACTGCAATATGAACAGCTCTCTCAAGCTCCAGACACCAGAAATTCCCTACCATGTTGGAAAGTTCCCTTGAGGCAATAACATATACCCTTTCTCCAGTGAGGTGCCTTTGTCAGAATATTTTATCACAGATACATGAACATTAGCTGAGATCCTTTCTTTCCTAAAGTCACTTTTGTTAAGTATTTTGCCACAGCAACAGGAAAAGTAACTATCATGGTCCAAGAGTCATTGGTAGACCCATGGCAATGCAGTCTTAAGGAATGAAAAGAGATAAGCCTATGCAGTTAGGGTATTTAAAATTTAAGGGTCTGGCCTTGTGTTCCAAGTGCCAGGTGGGATGTTGTACAGCTGTTAGCACCCATCAATTCTGCTTTAAAACAGAGGGGAAACATGGGATTCTGGCACTCACTGGGGCTTCAGTAGAGTGACATTGATTCATAGTCTTTCCTGATTATTCTGAACCAGTTTTACCATATCTATCCAAGGAATTGGGACTGATCAACACCAGGACTTTGATAATTTTTTTCTCTAACTGGGTAGCTCTTTAAAAGGGTTCATGTTCTTCTTTCCATGACGACCTTTGTCATTCAACCACTTTCATTTGAAAGTCCGAGATTGGTTTAATTTGAATTCTTAGTCTCAGTCCTCCAAATTTGCATTATGCAGCCAAGAATGGCACCGAGTTTTTGATTCTCCTGCTTCTACTTCTCACATATGGGTATTACTGGTGTACATCACTATGACTACCCGGCAGTAGAAAACAATATCTGACTGCCTCTTTCCTCTCTCTCAACCCTCTCTCTCATTTGAGGTGATTTATAAGTACTTAATGCCAATGAGGCAATATATACATTACCAATAAAGGTAGCATTTATTGTATTGATCAACATTACACAGGTGAGAGTTAATATAATAAGAAAGAATATAATAGAAGGAAGCTGGAGTTCACAAGGTTTGTCTATTATCTTTCCCCTCTACAATGATTAATATTCTAGCAGGTTTATATAATAAATATTACGATTGATATTGACAAGATAAGGAACACAAATGTTCTTCAAAATCTATATATTCAAAGTTATTTTTGTTTTGTCTTGATATTTATGAATTGCTTTTTCATAAATGCCTCTCTTCCATCTCTTTTTTTTCTGATAGTATGTGAGAATTCAGTAATAGACATAGTTGCTTGAAAACAACATTGTTATAATTTGTGGAGACAGGGTCTCACTTCGTAGCCATGAATGGCCTTGAAATTGTCATATATCCCCAGCAGACCTCAAACTCAGAGACCTTACTGAATTTGTCTTCCTTCCCAGAAGTAATGGAATTAAAAGCATGTGCTAAGATGTTTTCTTTACTGAGCAATGAAAATGGAATATAGGTAATCTTTAGCTTTAAAATATAACTCAAGGCTTCTATTTTCCTGAGTCATTAGTATTGCTAAGACAAGTTAAATAACCCTTTTTGAGGTCAGCTGTTATATTTCAAATAGTTTGTCAAATGACACAGAGGGGAAAATATGGTAGTAAGTTTATTCATTCAATGAGTTCATCACCTGGTTTGTGATGCAAGGAACCAATAGCTGAATGGGGATGAAGATGAAACTATGGGATTTGATTCAGTGGTCGGAATAACAGTACTTTAAACAAGTAAGAAGAATAATCCCTGTTTTGGAGTTTGTTGTTCCAGATGTCTCTAAGGACATCATGTCTTAAGTCTATTGAGGAGCAGATTGAAAACATTTCCAACATATCTGTAAGTTGTACATAGCACTTACCTACCATTGGCTTGGCCTAAGTCATGGGTCCTATACCTATCATAAAGAACTTGACAGAGGAAGCCGCACAGTAAACACCTAGTGAGCTAGATAGAGGAAGACACTCAGTTAAGATCTAGTGCTCTTTTATTGAGAAAGGAAGAGAATATTAACAGGTTCCTTCATAGTCTCGAGTGGGAATTTAAACCTCTTCAGTTTGTAAGGATTATTGAAAGGATTTATGTCTGGTATGTCTTTAATTTAGAAAGGTCACTGTTGCTGAAAGGATGAGAGAGGAAACTAAGTGTAGATGGGCCCTGAACAAGTAGGAGCCAACATTACCATGAGAAGAACTTGTTAGGACTGTTCATGAGGAATGAGGGAGAGAGTCACAGCACAAGTGTTATTAAAAGTTTCCAGGTACCATTTCATTCAATTCTAGGAATTTCTAATTCCTTTCTTAATTTCTCCCTTGACCCAATTTTCATTTTGTAGTGTGTTGTGTAACTACCAGTTGCGCATCTCTACCTTAATCCTTTGTGGCTAGATAATATTTAGGAAGTTATTTAATTTGTCCCAAATTTGTGGGTTGATTGCAGGGAAATATCCAAAGAATTCTAGTGTAGTCTTTAATTCTTGGATTGAATGTTCTGTAGATATCTATTAGGCCCATTGGATTTACTATGTCATTTAGTTCAAGAGTTTCTTTATTTTGTTTTGTCTGTGTGGCATATCTGTATGTGCAAAAGGAACATTTAATCACCTACTGTTGAGTTGAATCTGACTTTTAAATCTAATACTGTTCTATTTTTTTATTTGTTTTTACTGAGCCTAAATTTTTCTCTGCTCCCCTCCCTGCCTCTCCCCTCTCCTTCAACCCTCTCCCATGTTCTTTTACAAAGTAGGTGGCCCTGTGTTTAGTCCATAAATTTTTAGATTTACAACATCCTCTTGATGAATGCTTTTTCTTTTTTTTTTAATTTATTTATTTATTAAAGATTTCTGTCTCTTCCCCGCCACCACCTCCCATTTCCCTCCTCCCCCCCAATTAAGTCCCCCCCCTCAGCCCGAAAAGCAATCAGGGTTCCCTGTCCTGTGGGAAGTCCAAGGAACCCCCACCTCCATCCAGGTCTAGTAAGTTGAGCATCCATACTGCCTAGGCTCCCACAAAGCCAGTCTGTGCAGTAGGATCAGAAACTCATTGCCATTGTTCTTGAGTTTCTTAAACATATTTAAAATATTTAAAATATGTTCAATCTCTTCTGACTTGTCTTGGTTTGAAGTCGATTTTGTCAGATTCAGGAATAGGTGTGCCTACTTTTTATTGTTGCATTTACTTAGAATAACTTTTTCTCTTTTCCCCAAGGTGGTATCCGTCCTTGATTGTGAGTTGAATTTCTTGGAGGTGAGGAAACACTTGGCAGTGAGGAAAGTGTGTATGCATAAAGAGGGAATGACAAAATTGTCCCATCTCAGGCTGAGTACCATTTAGGACTGTGCACTCAGTCCCTTATTCTTAGCACTTTTACCAGCTATGCATCTGTTCATTGACAACTACCCAAGCTCAAAGAAGTTTCTCAGCCTGAATTTGAGAGCAGCCTGGGTATTTGGGTACAAAAATAAATATTTATAAAGCAGTTTGACAACATGACCATTCAGCAAAATTAAAAGGGAGGATTTGACCGTAAGACCTTTGATCTCCCCAGCCATGGACTTCTCACAGAGATAACAGTGCCAAGTGTAAAACTCCTTCCTATTGAGTAGTCATCAACTTCAATCATAAAGTGGTTGGTTACTTCTTAACATTCATTTTGATTTTGTATCTAGTAGGTCATTAGTGTGATATGCAGGGTCTGGTCCTGGGTAAAATCGCCAGTGCCTCAAAACAGCTCTGTGAAATGTGACTGTTTCAAATGTAATAATAATGTTTTGTTCTTAGCGTAGAATCATGAATAACAAAGACTAAACTCAAATTATTCTAGCATATCTATGCTCTTCTGTTTTCTGTTCTATTCAGAAGTTGTTTCTGTGTATTCTAGAAGTTTTCTTTTTGGATGATAGTTGCTTGACAAGCAACCATTGGGTATTAAGTAACAAGGTGGGAGACAGTATGTATGAGACTGGTCACTGGTAGATGTCTAACAGCCGACTTTTAGAAGAGTACTAATGGGAAGGTAGAGCTCTGGCTCATAATATTTCCCTATTTCCATGATGTAAATACTTTCTTCAGGGCTAATTTCAAGCCATTGTCTTATGTCACCCAATATGAATTTGAAGGAGATGCCCAAGGGGCCAATACTAACACTATCACAATTTTTTTTTAATATATTTATTTATTTATTTTGTATACAATATTCTGTCTGTGTGTATGTCTGCAGGCCAGAAGAGGGCACCAGACCTCATTCCAGATGGTTGTGAGCCACCATGTGGTTGCCGGGAATTGAACTCAGGACCTTTGGAAGAGCAGGCAATGCTCTTAACCACTGAGCCATCTCTCCAGCTCCCACTATCACAAATTTTATCATAAGCTTTACGTGTGTCATCAGAAGCTTAAATAAAAGTGGGGGATTAAGAAATAATGAGTCATCTAGTCTTGTCAGTAGGCAAATTGTTAAAGAGGATGAGGCAGAATGGATAAAATCTTCAAGCCAGCCTAGGCCACATGTTATTGGTCATTGTGTTTGTGGCCTATATTCCCAAAACACAGGAGACTGAGGCAAGAGGACTGCTGTGAATTTGAGGTCAGCCTGGGACACATGCCAAGCTCCCTCAGAACTAAAGGAAAGGAAAAGATATATTTTAAAGGTTGTTTGACAATCTTAGTATATGAGCACTTATGTTTATAGAATTTAATTTTTAATAGCAACTATAGTATTAATATTGAATTATAGTTCCAGAAAGTTGAACTACTAGTTCCTGAGATCTATTATGAAGGGTTTTTGTATATGTGTGGATTGGAATCAAAGATATAACTTAAGTCATACAGGAAAAAAATATGAAGGGAGAATTTAACTCAGTTTCAATACAAAGCTCCTACTCTCTGAACAGTGTTAGTCTGTGCTTTAAGGTGATGGAACTTTAGCAGCTTCGCAGGATGGGGTTTTCTACAAAGGCTGTACCTCAATTCTTGCTGATTTACATTTCCTCCAGACTTTTGGTGTATCACAGTCAGAACAGCCTGTGTGATTCATCCTTAGCATAAAGATCAAGAGTCGTTTTGCTCTAGGGATGAATGAAGATAGCAGAATATTCTGATGATGACTATCGCTTCCATGGCTACTGCCTGCAGAGCATTTTTAAGTTAGCTAGCTCCTCGTGTTTTCCACAGCTCACACTAAAGGAAGGCAGCTAATTTTAAGCATGAAGTGAATATGACAACCTTTGTCTGTGGTCGTTTAGAATGTGGTTTATGGCACAGGATGGCCTTTAAAAATGAGAGTGGGTTTTATAATTTTCAATGTAATATATTAAAGTATATAATATTTCTGGGTGCTCGTCAGACTGGAGAGGGAGGGTGAATGAAGTGGGGGAGGGGGAGAGAAGTGGAGGGAGGGGAGCGGAGTGGGGGTTGGGGGAGGGAAATGTGAGGCGGAGAGGAGGCAGAATTTTTTTCAATAAAAAATAAATAAATAAAAGAAAAGCAAGATATGTCTGAGAAATTTTAGCAACCAAGAAAATTTATGAACGTAGAAAAGTGAATACACACACACACACACACACACACACACACACACACACGCATGCACAGAGACATACTTTGTTGTCTTAGATAGGATCCTGGAGTAAGAAAAAGATAACAAGGTAAAAAATGAGGAGAAACTTCATTTTCATGGTACCTCATAATGCCCCCAAAATGAACATTAATAATACAAGCCACTTGTTTGTTCCAGGCTTCTCAGACCCAAAATAACTACACAGAAACTATGTTATTTAAATCAATGCTTGGTCCATTAGCTCAAACTTCTTGTTGGCTAACTCTTACATCTTAATTTAACCCATTTACATTAATCTGTGCATCACCTCAAGGTTGTGGCCCACCAGCAAAGTTTCAGAGTAGCTGGCAGCAGCTCCATGGTTTCTCCCTGACTCTGCCTTCTTTCTCGCAGCATTATGTCTAGTTTTCCCCCACCTAGCTCTGTCCTACCCTATCAGGCCAAGTCAGTTTCTTTATTAGCCAATGGTATCACAGCATACAGAGGGGATTTCCACAACAACCAAGTTTCTGGGAACATTGTGGAAGAGATAACAGAAATAATTAAGAGTCAAGAATGAGACATCCTATGAAATGTCTTCTAGAAATGTCACGACTGTCACACTCATGGACTCATGGGAGCTGTGGTTTCTTGCACGAAAACTATACAAAACTAAGTGAATAAAATTTTATTGTAAATGAGGAATGTGCCATCTAGGCTGTATGTACTTTTGAAGATCTATTAACAGTTCCTTATTCCTTTGTAGGGGATAGAGCTACTGGTGTATTTCCCTTGTTCTAGTTCATGGCCTGACACCCATTCCTAATAGGACTAGTGTTAGCAGAAGAAGAAGAAGAGGAAGTGGAAGAAGAAAACAATATGAAGCTGAAAAGGAGATATGTTATGAAGATATGGGGGAAATTGGAAAGGGGAATGGGGTAGGTATGATCACATTTAATTGTGTAGATGTACAAAATTCTTGCTAATAAAAATAATCATTTTGAATTGTAAAAGAAATGAAAAAGACATTTTTACAAAAAGTAAATGAGATAAAATCATGAAACTACTGATAAATAAATATCAACTGTTATTTTTAGCAAGCAGCTGGATTTTCAGTATGATACCACCATGAAAACAGAATTACAACTGAAAATCTCCTAATGAGTCCAGTGCAGATTAATCTTTTCTTAGTTCTGCTTGTACATTTACATTGACTATTTAGCATGTTTGAGTTCTCTAAAATTCCTCATATAAGAAAGCTAAATAAATATACTTAGCATTTATCCTTAAAACTCTTATTTTCCTTAATGTTCCAATTTCAGTTAATGAATAACTCATTTCTCTCCAAACACTTATATAGTAGAGGCTGTAGGTTCTTATGATATTGCCACTCAGTCAGAAACATTCATTATTCAGTTTTCCTTAATGACTGGCACAGAGACTTCATATGATGTTCCCTTACCCCAGCATGTAACCTTTTTTTCCCCTACACTTGTACTATGATACAAGAAATTATCTGATACTTCTTGAGATGACTTTGCTAATGGTACTCCTGCTATACATGGAATGCCCTACTCTTGTGAAGACTCTGAAAATCTTACAAGGCTCCTCATTCGTTCTTCTTTTATTTCACAAAGAAGGGTATATAAATGAATGACACCGTCACTGTGTCTGAGCTTGTGAGAGTCCAGCATAATGGCAACAGCTGAAAAAATAATTGCTTGCCATTATGGGGACCATTATGATGGTCAAGTTAAATGCAATGTGGAAAAACATATGCAACTTCTTTCACATATTCTTTATTAATTCATCATAACCAAAGAGACTGAAGTTACACTTCTCATCACTAAAGAGAACATTTGTATATTTCAGTATCAGTAGTAGTATATATTATAGGCTGATTCAGCTTTACATTTCATAGATTATGGATTAGCATTCTATAACAATCACTTCTCATGAAACCAGTCTTATTTGTTATGGTACATACACTGTGTAATGAGACAAAAAGAGGAGATTGTTATGCTCTTTCCAGGGTAGATGGGGTAGATGGCCTTCATGTTAAGAAACTTAACTACACGATTATGCTATATACTTTTACTTTCTTGTTGACCCTGGCATTTGCTATATCATGCTTATAAGCACTATGAGTAATTTGTTACTAGAATGAGCATAGTAAAAAACACAACCATGACAGAATGTTGGAATGCTAAGCCATAGAAGCTACATACATATTGCTAAAGTACTTATGAAACAAATGGCATTCATATGTCTATTTGTACTGAAATTATTTGCAGGAAATATGATTCTTAATTCCTGTCTTCATTGTAAACACTGTTAAGGTAAAGGATAGGTCTTTTCCTAGTTCATTCTTTTCATAGTATCTGGAATGGGTTTTGTTTATATTAGATATTCAAGAAAAGTAGTTAGGAAAAAGTCAAAATTGAATTTGCACTTGAAATAAAATAAGATTCTCACAATCATATTCATGAGATGGTCATAAATGGGCTTCAAGCCTCTGCTCTGGTGAAATATTTCCTTGAGTCTGTAATCCAAATCTTGCACATTTAAGATGACATAGAGAAACAAAGAAGGAATTGACTTCATATTTCTAATTGTTAATAATATAACAAGGCATTACCTTGTCTCTGTAATACTGCCTAAATAAAAGCAAGCCATCTGCAGTTTTGAGAATAAAGAAACTGCAAATATCAGAGAAGTTTTAAAATATCTAACTCTTCTCGGAGATGACAAAAGTATAAACATTGGCAAAGCACCTTCTGGAAAATGAGTCATGGGGTTAAACACTTCATTGACAGCATTTGCTCTGGATGAAAAAAGTTGTTGCACATATGAATCTTTCTAGTGTAAATGAAAGGTGGCTAAGAATTTCTCCCCTCACCATTATTACTTCATTATTTAAATGACCATGAGACTTGTGACCTCAATGTATAAGTCACATGATCTACATTAATCAGCAATATTAGTTCAGTATATATAATACACTTAGTATCAATGCTCTGAGAAATGCAGGCACCATCCATTCCTCTATGGAAATAAATACATTCCTAAGTGCCAATTTTAACTGATCTTTAAAACAACATGCACCACATGGTATGGTAGAAACACAGTGAGTGTGTGCAGAGAAAGACCCCTATGTATACAGGGACTACAGCAATGCACCTGGTAAGTACAGATGATATTGCTAGAGTTGCCAGCATTGAAAAGCTAATAGGTTGCAACTCTCACAGTTCTACTCTAGACTTGTGTTCAGATGTGGCTGTGTCTCAGAGGGTTTGTAAAGTAGCAACTTCCCATATGTCTACAGTGCAAAGTATTGTTGAAAGGTAAGTCCACCAGAGACCACCACCCAATTACTCTTAAAGCTTAAAAGTAAGACTTTACTAGCCTATGGCTGCACAGGAAGCTTGTTAGAATCATGCAACCCCTCGACTTACAGTTCTTTGTATTTTTGCCAAAAACATCACATTCTGTTAGGCACACAAACAAAACCATTCTTGCCAACTCTTGTCAATTCCATGTAATTGGGATGATACATGAAATATAATTTGTGGGAGGTTTCCTTTTACATATAGCATGTTTAAAGTTACTGAGGCAATTAACTAGAGCTGGTCCTAGAATGCAATGAGATTAGCTATTCAAGAGGTTGAGGCAGTAAGAGAGTTCAAGACCAGCCTGGGCAACTTAACACAGTACAATCCTAAATGAAATGAAACAAGTAGTGGGGGAGGAAGGGGGGCAGATGGCTCTGCATGTAAGGACAACCCAAGATTAAATCCCTAACACCAACAATGTCAAATAAATTAATGATTAATTAGGTAATTAAATTAAAACACTATTGTGAAAAATTGGGGAGTTATTTGACAACTTTTAATAGGGAAAATGATAGGATCTGATTTGCAGGTGGAAATGTTTGAAAGGCTTCTTGTTCTGATGTGGCTGACAGTGATCCATATGACCTGTGACCCCATCAAGCAAGTGATAAATAATGGCATTTTGAAGAAAATAAAGACTAAAGGAATGAAGAAATAGTAGACAAGTTAGAGAACAAGATGGATAGGGCCTGGTAATACTGATGTGTGTTATGTGGGAGGCCAGAGAGGTTAGGAGGGTTCTTGTATTTCTTGAATAATCAGGGGGACATTTTAATGCACACCACACTGTTTGGTGACCTTTGCTAGGTTGGAGGTGACAGAAAGTGTTGAGAAACAAACTGACTAAGGTTTTTGCACAGGGACACTCAAATACATGTAGCCAATACAGAATGGATGTCAGCATTGAGATTGGGACTATAATCTAACCTGTACTTTCACCTTGGCATTTCTGCAGGATCAGGGGGGGCAGCTGTACATTAATAATTGGTTCCAGACAGGTTACTTTAAGCAAAGAATGTGAATGTCTTATACTAGATGTTTCCCTTGAAGGAATGGGTGTGAGATAAAACAGAAGAAAGGTCAGAGTATTGTACATAGTCCAGGGTAAGTTAATGGGATATTTGTTACCATCTTTGTAAGCATAGATAACAAAACTTCTAAGTACTATGGATACTTATAAATACTAAGGATCTTTCTTGCCTCAGTCCTATTTCTGAAAGGACACTGTGATGATGTCACTATGCTACTCTAGAAAGTTGGATACTTTGAAGAAAAATTAGAGGGAAAAACACATTTATTCCATACTTCTGTGTCTGAGTTGTTGCTGAGACTTATCTAGCAGCAAGCCATTCCTTGTATCTACTGACTTGCTTTTCTCAGTCATTTTTTGGTTATGGCCACCAGACCAGGTAGTATAATTTCTGGCCAGTTGGTGCTCCAATAATTTCACACCGACAGAAGTGCTGGAAATGTGAATTTAGAAAGCCACCCCCATGCCATGTGTGTTCAGAAACAGATGATATTCTACATTTGGCTCCGCCTAATCCTAAACAAGATGAAGCTTTGCTTGGTCCATCGTCCTAACCATGTCACATTTTCTGAGCTCCTCTCCTTCTTTGTCCTTACTATGGCATTTTTATTGTCTGAGCCTATTTTCTACAGTGGCAACATAAAAAGTTAGTGTTTTTTCTTTTTTTCTAATTTTGAGAGTAAAGAGTTCATCCATACTCACTTAAGCATGAATTAGGAAATCATTATCCTATGATCAAAATAGCAGTGAAGACATGTTCTGATTTTGACTCTGCACCTAGAGCTTCATTTATTATCACATGCAAACATGCAATTGTCCAAAATGAATCTCAGTCCCTTCAACATAGGTAATTGCCGAATATATGTGCTATATTCACTGGTTTCATAAAGGCTGATACCTCAATGGTATCAGATCTACGATGAGAATGGTTTCCTGCGTGGAACTTTCACAGGCGTCTGTGAAGGTTATCTGTACACAGCTCCAAGAACACTCGTGTCCATAACATAAAAAAAATCCTGATGGAGTTTACAGATGTGAATGTGGTGGTCCTGATGGCAGAGAACCACTGGAATGTCTTAAGGCATGAAAGAAACAGAGAAGCCTCTATCGCTTGGGGGCTGTGAGATTTGGGGTAGATAGAAGTGATTTCCATAGAGTGTTTCCTCTGCCTAATCTAATCAGCTAAATTATCGAAAACACAGAGTAAATGGAAACTTCATGAATGTGAAATGAAATGTTTCCTATTTACTGGAATATTTCCCTCTTCCCTCACCCTCTTGCTAGTAAATTGACTATAACTAAGCTTCATTTCGTTCCAAAAATTAGAGTTTTAGAAGCCTATAATTAAGTAAAAGGCAAATATTAGACAATAAAAATGCATTACTTAAATCCAAAATTATCATCAAATATCTAATATTAATTAATAAGTAGTCATTATGTATAATTTGGCTAAATACCCAAAAGCAATTTACTTAAAAATGAGAAATGTAGTTCAGATTCTTGTTCTGAGCTAGCAAAAAGCACAGATGCTCAATTAAACCACTAAATACTGGAATTTAAGCCAAATCTGTTGTTTTATGATAATAGAAACTGCCAAGTATAGTGATTTCATAACTCCCAAAAGTTAATGGTATGGTTGGGACCTGAACTTCAGATCCACCTGTAATCTATGAGCCTCCACGCCGCTCAATTCACATCTTTCCTGTAAAGTGAGAATGGTCAGATCGTCCCTTATGTTCAAGCCATTATTTTAAACTGAATGGCAGCATTTGACTCTTTCATGTTTTTTGTCTTCAATGAGAAAGAAGGGAATATGTGAAAAACTATTTCTAAGATAAATGCTATACCTCAGATTACGTGTATATGCTGGGGCACACATTGGTGTGTGTGTGCTGAGGTGTGTATGTACCTTGGGTATGTCTTTGTGAATGTGTGTAAGTCTGTATTCATGTAAGAAAGAAAGAGAAGGGGGATGAATCATAGTCAGAGAGTCAGTGAGAAAGAAGGAAGAGGAGTGAGGAACCGAGAAAAATGATCAGGTAAACTTGGGAGCCACACTGCAAAGAGCCTGGCTGTATATTTCAGGATGACATTGAGAAGGAGTGAAACCTCTTGTAAAACCTAGAATTTTAGGTGGACTATAAATTGAATCTCTGGGATGTCTTTGAGCTAGGTGAGTAAATACACAGAAATTTTCAGAGCAGTGTAGTTCACAATACTATTATTTTATGGGTGTTATATATATATCCTAAATATAACGACACCATACATTGCTTAGAGACCTTTGAAAGAATCTTGCATTTTCAAATCTCACATTATTGTTAATCCCACGAACGATGCTGGTGAAAACATCAACCATCCATACAGTGGCCAAGGTCACTGTGATTGATGTCCAACAGCACCAGCAAGTTCTAGAATAATAGTGAGTCTTCATAAACTTACCACCAAGATATTGGCACAGCATCCTGAGCATTAACTAGTTTCTCTGCTTTTGTGTGGTATCTTGCAAACAAGGACAACATACAAGTCTTTCAAAGCAAACCAGCAATGAAACTGCCAACTCAGGGCCCCTTTTTAAGACAGGTCTTTTGAAAAGTGTGCAGCGAGAATGAGTTGAAAAGCAGAAAAATTTCTAGGAAGACAGCTACACAGAGGAAGAGGATGCAGCTGAAGGAAAAGGAAGCAATACTCAAATGCTAAATGAAGTTCTTTCTAATCTATTTCCATTTAAGCTCTGTAGAAATGGACTACTCTATGCTATGTTGTATAGTTACGACTGTAACTAGGGCTCTGACTCTGTCCTAGAATCACCTGTGTGAAATCATCAACACATTTGATTTTACTGGTCTAAAGATGAAGTTATGTTTTTTAGGTCGGCAAACGTTCCCTGAAACCTGTGTATTTGAAACATCTTCATTATCTGCTCATTGTACTGTCACTTGTCTCATGCGGTGAACCAACTATAAATGTTGGAAATCTGCTTATTCCTGGGTAGGTGCTGAATATTAAGAGAAAACATATCTATCTAACCAACTACGGGGCATGTGAGACTGTTGCTTCATAATGTTTACCAGACTAGACAGATTAGGTAAGATGAGAGCGCTCTCAAGATGTGTTTCTAGGTTTGCTCAGAAAGGAAACAGATGGTGCAGAGACACTGAGGAGGTGGAGACACCTGCCTGGAACACTGAGACGGCAACAGATGCGCCCTGGGAATGCAAGGCAGGAAAAAGAAGGTGTATAGGCAAGGTTTCCAGGACTCTGGCTGTAATGGGGTGGATTGGGGTAAATGTAATCTCTCCCTCTTCTCTCCCTCTGACTCCCTGATCCTTATTGCTCTCTCTCTCTCTCTCTCTCTCCCTCTCTCCCTCTCTCCCTCTCTCCCTCTATCTCAAAAAAAGTTAAAGATTCTAATGATAAAGTCTACACACCTTAGTAAGTCTAAACCAGAAAACCATGAGCATGAGAGCAGTGAACCGTCGATAGTGTAGGAGAACCTGGCAAAAACAGAAAAGTCAAAATTTTAAAGTGTAAGGAAAATTTACATTAAAAGTGATCAAATTCATAAGGAAACAAAGTAATGAGCCTGTGAGTTCACACAGAGGGTAAAAATTGTTATAGAAATGAAGATAGTCAAGTGAGTAGTTGGAAAATAGCATACTCAAAGCGACTAAAGAATTGATTTTCAAAAGAATAAGTTATTACACAAACATGCAAACCAAAAGTATTAAATAGAAACCAAGATGTGTAACTGAAGAGAATAAAAACATGATCTCAGATAAGAGGAAACACAGTAGGAAAACAAAGAGACAGAGAAGGTATGTGTCTGCAACAAGTCCTGGACTATTAACACGAGCAGAAAGCAGCAAAGGGAACCTTCTGCTGGCTGACCCTAACTGGAAACAACACACGCAGAAGAACCCTAGAGGTGTGCATTAAGACTGCTGAAGCTGAACCACTAGACCATGTGGAGGAAAGGTCAGTAAGGCAACTGGATGGCACGTAAACATCCCTAATACGGAACAAACAAAGTCTCAATGATTACTTTACGACACAGAAAACGTGGCAAGTCTCAGAAAACACAACGGAGAGAAGAATGAAAGATTCTAATGGTCGTTTCTGGTTAAGAGGCCAGAAGAAACACTTACTAAGAAAGTGAAATTTTGAGTTTGGAAATATGGATTCACAAAAAAAGTCCCTTGAGACTTTCTCCAGGTGAATGAGTGATTCACCTGGCAAATGATTCACAAGGTAAACAAGTGTTTTTACTTCAAACAAGTTAGAGGAACTCGAGTATGACAATTAAAGGCTCTTACCACCAGAATTACGAATGGAGGTTTGGGAAGACATCCAAATTTATTAGCAATGTGAAAGATAAATATCTGCTTTATCAGAGGGAAGTCTAGCCTCTCTTATTTATATATTTTATTGTTTTTCCCCCCACAGGCTTAGGAGGGAAAAGTAATCCCCCCCCCCACGATTGCTTCCCAGACTCCTGAAAGAACTTGGCAGAGCTTTGGCAGAGAACTACAGCACAAGCAGAGTCTATGGTGAAGCATGGGCTCTGAGAAGGACAACCCATGTCTGCAGGCTAGCCAGTACATGTGCTTTACATTATGTTTGCCCAGCTCAGCCTCATATCTAAAACACAACTGTCTTGAAAAACAAAATAAATGTAACCAGAAAGATGCTTACGTAGTCCCCCTGCACACCCCTTCCAGAAACAGATACCCATCTTTGTTCCCTAGCTGTCAGCACATCGATTTCTGAATCCAAAAAGAAAAACAAAATGAAATGAAAACAGGGGCATTGCAGGTAAAAATAAATAAATAAATCAAAGAATCCAGATTTGACGGTCAACTATCCAGGAAGTAGTCTATCTTCATATGCCAGGAAGGTAATTCGAAGGTAGCCAAAGTAAGTGAAGAAGTGATTGTGGTGTTGATTGTGGTATACATATCACAGCTAAAAGAAGAAAACGATGGTCAGAACAAAGGCAACAGAAATGGAATACAGCTGAGATGCATAATCATTCAAAGGAGGGGTAAAATACATTGGTTTACACGAAACAACCGGTGATAGTTCTTTGATTCAATATTTGTGAGTCTTTGACTTGGTTCGTCTCTCTGTTTTGAACGATGACTTGTACCTGTAAGAAATGGCTTGGGATCTAAGGCTTTTAAGCATCAGTGTGATTCAGAATATTCCTTGGAAGAGCATCCTGGAACAGCACACTGGGGCAGTGTCCAGTGACACCTTCTGAACAAAGGCAGCCGTAAAACTCTTCAGCACTTTCATCTGCAGCCAGGCAGTGTGACGGTTACCTGATATATCATTCTCTCCTAACTGTTTTTAATAAAGTTTGAAGCTCAGGAATGAACAATGGTGCATTTGGGAACATTATTCAAGCAGGTATAATGTGTAGGAGATCATTCTTTTCTCCATCAGTCTGCTGAAAATACCTGATAATGACATCAAAGACAATCAGGATGCTTCAAGCATGAGTCTTATTTGAGAATACTGTTTCTTGTAGTTCCAACTTATGAAAGTAAAGTATCTCATAAGATGGTATCAGCGTAAGTGCTTTGAGTGCAGTTATGACATCTCCTGCAGACTGACAGACTAAGTAATGTTTGGCAGATGACTATTGCTTGAACTAATCACTTCAAAGAGGAATCATATATGACTAGTGTTAAGAAAAACCAAGTACTGGCCACATCTCAAGTATCTAAAGCTACATGATTTAGACTTAATCCCCATGAGTCTCTGCTGCCTGCTCCGGAAATGAAGGAAATTTATGTAGAATTATGTGGAAAATCAAGAATAGAACCTAATGAAATTGAGCTATTAGCTTTACAAATATGCATTAATTATCTCCTCATGGTACAGACTAGGATTGTGTATACACACGCAGGCAATATGTGTCCATAAATCTAATAACTCAACATGTTTGCCAATTAAACATGTTAGTTATAGAGGAAAACTGATTAACATTTAGATATTTATTTTCAAAATTCAGTATGAGATTCCATCTTAACACCTGTAAGAATGGCCAATATAAAAAACACCAATGACAATTTATGCTGAAAAGGATGTGGGGTAAAGGGAACACTCCTACACTGCTGGTGTGAGTGGAAAAAAGGTACAGCCCCTTGTAATATCAGCATGGTGATTTCTCAGAAAATTAGGAAACAACATTCCTCAGGACCCAGCAATACTGCTTTTGGGTATATACCCAAAGGATGCTCAATCATACCACAAGGACATGTGCCCAACTATGTTCATTAGCAGCATTTTCTATCATAGACAGAACCAGGAAACAACTTAAATGGCCCTCGACAAAAGAATGAATAAGGAAAATGTGGTACATTTACACAATAGAGTACCACACAGTAGGAAAAAACAGTGACATCTTGAAATTTGCAGGTAAATAGATGCATCTACAAAACATCATATTGAGTGAAGTAACCCAGGCCCAGAAAGTCAAATATAATATGTACTTATTCATAAGTGGCTTTTAGACATAAAACAAAGAAAAAATATCCTACAATTCACAATCCCTGAGAACCTAGACAACAATGAGGACCCTAAAAGAGACATACATGGATCTAATCTACATGAGAAGTAGAGAAAGACAAGATCTCCTTAGTAAATTGGGAGCATGGGGACCATGGGACAGAGTAGAAGGGGCAGGGAGAGGAAGGGAGGGGAGCAAAGAAAAATGTATAGCTCAATAAAAAAATTAAAAATCAGTATTTATGTTGTTTCCCAAGGAGAGAACATCAACACAAAGTTTCCTATTTCATCATCAACATATTTCTATGTTAGATCCCCCAAAATAACCCTTTACCTTTTATAATGCTAATACAGAGAAAGACAGATAAGTCTAAAACTTATGGTGGAGTACAGAAGTTTGATTTTAATTTTCATTTGCTTTATCCTGCCATCCTAATTCTTACAGACTAACAAACCTCCTGTCTGGGATTTGTTTTGTTCTCTTTTAACAAGTGTTATAGAGGCATAATATGCCGGTGGTAAGAGTTACTCAAACATGCGTGATTATTTTGTGGTCAGTAACTTTGAATACATATGTGTATTTGGTGCAGCCATGGACAGCTTAGGACAGCTGATTTCACCTCAAAAGGTTTTTATGGTCACTGCAGTGTAATCCCTAGTCTTAAACACTGACAATATAAATTCTGATACCATAAATTTACTTCTGGATAATTAAGTAGATGGAATGATATAACAATGTTATGTGTTCTCTTTGTCTAGCTTCTTTTATTAGCACAAACATTTTTAGGTATATCTATATACCATATGTCAGTGTTTGGCTCTTTGTAGCACTGAATTGTTTTCCATTATATCATCATATTTTTTGATCATATTATCAGTTGTTGAACATTTAGATTGTTTCTATTTTCAGGTTGATGAATAATTTACAGATAATATACTTGTCTATAGTCTTTGAACAATCGATCTAAGTTGAACATTCCTAGTTTGGAATTCTGAAAACTTTTATAACCAATATAACTCTTGATTCCAGAGAAAACTGTCATGTTCTTGGACTTAGAATGCTAGATTATTACGGTTTATTCAAATATTCCAAAATCTAAAAAACTGGAAACGCTTATGTTCCCAAACATTTTGGATAAGGGTGATTGACCTGAAGTAATAGGCTGCAAGCCTAAAGCTGGATTTTTCTAGGTGCTCTGTTGCTGTTCTACAGTTACCAGTAGAAGAGAGACTTGAAGAGTGGTCAATACATATTGATACATATTGAAGTTCTGTTCCTTGAGTTCCCACCATGACTTTTACTGAACTAGGCAAGGCATTAGCTTACCTGATTGCTTCCACTGTAGAGTAGAGACATTGACAGTGACTGCCCAATAATCTTCACACGAGGGTTAAATTATGCAAATCTTACAGAAATCATATGTAACCTTGTAATCTCAGGATGTGATTACTATGGCATGTACTGGTTCTTGGCAGAGAGAAGAGAATAGTATTGCTAATGTACACAACTCTTAGATTTCTGAGTCTGTGTTCCCACGCATAGTTGCAAACTTCTTTCTTGATTGCTACATCAGGCTTTTAAGCAGTTTGTACTTTTATATGAAAGAGCAAAATTTTTATTTTTCAATCTGGTTGCTACCATGAAGCCACAGTGAAGTGGAAACTCAAAGAGACTCTTAAAGACACCATTTTATTAAACCCACAGTCAAAAGATAATTAAATTTCTACCATCGGATACTCATGAGAATGTAACAATAAAGACAAAATGAAGAAATGAAATAAAAATAAATTGAATAGTACTATGATGTGTTTTCAACCTAAGAAATTTAACAAGTATAGATTGTGCATTATAAGCCAGAATAAATTCTTAATTCTTAAAAACTAGTTAACTCCTTTAATCTTCATACTGCTCCCATGGAGTCAAATCTACTATCTCTCTCTTCACATGAGATCACTGAGGCACAGAGGCACTGAGTAACTTGACCGACATCACACAGAAATAAATACTGGAGATGGAAATAAATTATTCCTATAAATCAAGCAGAAACATGATCAGCTTGTTCTGGATACAAACTATTAACTTTTCCTTACCTAGACTGATGTCAAACCTACAACAAATTAATAAATACAATTTCTATTGATCTCCCCTCTAAAATCATATTCTAATCTAATACTTAGGGATCTATTGTATGGGATAAGTGGCAAGTTGTATATAAAAGCAAAATTAAATATAAAACCGATAATAAACAGAGTTTAGTTTGCCCATTTATCTAACTTGATTCTTATATTAATGTAAGGTCCACGTTTAGGGAAGAATAATCTGAGTGGTCTGCCCAAAGCAAGCAGAAAATGAGAGGCAAATATAGCTTCTGTATGTAAGCACTGACAACACAGAGTCCACATTATAGAAAACCGTTCTCAGTGCATCCCAGGAAATCGTATCATGACACACACACAGACTCTGTAGCACGAAGGGCTGGAGCACGGGTAATACTTACGCAAAACAACAGAGGAAAATCCTGGAACAGCAGATACAGTTTGCTCATCACACCCATTCTTGTTAATTCTGATACTTTCTTACTCTCAACATTCCCACTGCTCATGCCTCTTTGTGTTGATTGTTTCTTTACCTTCTACCTTTCTCCCTCCCCCAAATCACAGTGCCAGCATATTTTCAAATGCTGGAATAATCTGTAAGTAGGTGAGAACACTTATAATGTATGCGGTCCAGGCACTCTGCATATTATCGCTCATAGGTGAAGGATTATTATTCACACATTAACCCCCAAGCTACAAAGTATGCTGCGTCAGTAACTGAGCAGCACCCAGTTTTTATTGTTTTCTTCACATGGTGCTCTTTAGAAACACCGCCATTAGTTTCTGCAAATCAAATTCTATTCTGACACTCAGCTTTAAGGAACAAAAAAGACATCAAGCACAAAGTACGTTTAAATAGTGAGAAGTTGCTAACATATGGAGTGCTGACTTTTAAAAAATAATGCAATCTTGTCATGCTTCCCTCTCAGAAGACAATATCAGAATGTCTAATGAGACATTTGCTTTCTGTCTCTGGGAAAGCAAACTAAAGTTTCTCCGGGTGGAATAAAGAGAAAGGCTAGAGCTACAGAGCTGTTTTCATTCCCTCAGAATACACTCCCTACACCCTTACTTTTATAGACCTTGAGGTCTTGGCATGCCAGGGACTGATGAGGCCCAGGCTAGTCAGAACTTGCACTTGCTAGGACACAGACAACGAAGATGTAGGCAAACATATGGTCAAGATTTCCCTGGCAGGTAGGTAAGGACCAAGGAGAAGTTCTGGGCAGGATTGTGAGTAGTGTTACACCAGGCATCTCTGTGTGCGAGGAGAGACATGAGTACCACAGAAATTAGGATAAGGTGGTCAGCACAGGCATCTCTGAATCAAGCAGCACATGAAACAAATTTTGATGAATACAAATAATAAACCATATACATAGTGAGTACGTTTCAGCCAATGACTTAACAGAGTAAAGCCAGGTGGGAAATCCAAACAGAGATATAGAATAGGCAGAGTCTAAAAGACACCATGGAGCTGCTGAAGGAGAAAGACACCCAGAACCTGTACTGGTCTGGGCGGCCAGGACACGAAAGAGCAGTTCCCAGTTACACAGCACAAGCAAATACTAGGTGCTTTCTGTGGCCAGAGAGACTCACAGTGGACCAGCCACAGTGTAGATAGTCAAGGTCAGGAGATTAGCAGAGCCCTAGCGACAGAGGGGAATCATCCACATCCCCTATGTGGCATGGCAAGGATCCTCTTGTATTTCAGCCATCACCAGGGACACTTTAAGTTAAGAATAAGATTTGTGGCATGCAAGAGAAGATGCAGAATCTGGCACTGGATTCCCACCAGAGCAGTCTGACTGGAAGACGTGATGTCAATGGTGGGACAATAAATGTGGTGACAAGGGGGAGGCAGAGGGTAGTTCAAAGTGAACATCACAAAACTTTGTCAAGAGTGAGATGCGAAGAAGTAAAAAGAATGTGCAGAATTTTGGATAAAGCTGCTCCTGAGGCAGTGGAATGATAGATTGGCAGTGACCACGGAAGAAGAAAGCAGCCCTGGCCTTAGATGTTGATCTCGTAGTCCTCCGTGTTTAACTCACACCCAGCGAGCATCTGACTTGGTTCCTGGGCTACTTCTGACTCCTCAGCTCAAGTGTGCCGCTGCTGCCTCAACTCATCGGTGCCGGGATACAGGCTGCTGTGTTCACACAAATGTCTGCTTTTGATGTGCTTGAGATGCTCGTTCAACATTAATGGTGAGCATGGATGAGCTTAGGGCAGAGGCTGGGCCTAAAGATAGATGTTCAGGAGACTGTCACAATAGATCTAAAAATAAGTCACCAAGTTAGATGAGCAAGAAGTGGAGTAGAAGTATAGAAATAGAAGGGGGGAGCCTGAGAGGAAGCATAACAAAGGTAGGACACCCTCAAACATAAAGGGTGTAAAGACACAAGCAGGATTCAGCAAGAAATGCAAATGTATGTGGTGAAGCAAGGGTCAGGGATTTTCGCTGATTCACTGGCCTGTACCATAGAGCCTTGCTTGCTGATTCAAGGGGGCCATGAGCTGTAATTCTCTGAAGTAACTCCCATAGTTATTTTGACTTGACAGCCAAACTAAGCAACCCCGCCTCATAAGCACATTTTCTGCAGGTGATCAATCACTCTGTGCTTCGGCGGGAGCAGCAACAGAACCACAGCGCTGATCTGCTTGCTTTACTGCTGCAGCCACTGGCCTGGCTGTCACCCGCTCATAATTCCTCACTGTTATCATATTCAAGGTCACTCTTGGTGACAAAGGCGTCAAAGATAAATTTCATTTGCTGTTTTATTGCGGAATTGCACAATATTTCACATTTCTGGTATCAGTTTCTCGTATTCTTTTTAGTTCACTAAAGAAGCCTATTTACCAAGCTCTCCAATTCTCCTTCCTACTTTTGGTAGTCAGATAATTAATCAATATTTCATACTTCAGTTTTGACAAAAAATAATTGTATCTCCCCTCTCCTATTGTCTGCCATTGCTATTTGATAGGACACACAGTCTATAGAATTTTATCTTTTCTCCAAACTCAAACAGGATGAAACTATTTGTATATAAAAAATGACTTAGCCAGGCGGTGGTGGCGCACGCCTTTAATCTCAGCAGTCAGGAGGCAGAGACAGGCAGATCACTGTGAGTTTGAGGGCAGCCTGGTCTACAAGAGCTAGTTCCAGGACAGGAACCAAAAAAGCTACGGAGAAACCCTGTCTCGAAAATAAAAAAAAAAAAAAAGACTTACTCTTTCTTTTTACTCATCGAATATCCAAGCATGTCTTTTTAACCCTTGCCTAACAGCACTAGTACAAAGCCTAATAAATGTTTATTAATCATGAAATAAAAGAACTATACCATCTTTGAAATTTGCTGAAGCTAATAAATTTTAGTTTAATAGCTAATGGTAAAGATATCAGAAGAAAATGCTGCTATATTTTGAACTGGACACTTGGAAAATTTCTTCTGTGTCCAAGATTCAATCAGTCCCTTGAGAGTTTTTTCCAGCTTTTGATGGCGCTATATCATATTCATTAGTGTCCAAATAGAAGAATAAACCTTTCTGAGTGACAATCCCATTCAATTTAACTGTGTAATATTTTTTATCTTATGATGAGGAAACAGAAAACCTTAGCAAAGGAATGCTGCTGACCTTGACTGTGCACGCTCTCAGTTTCTAAGGAAGTCTCAGCCATTCAAGACAACAATCCTCATGATGACAAGTGGACAACAAAGACTGTGCCCTGATGATGATGAATTCTATGTTTTACAAATCAATATTTAAGTATAAATGATCAATAGTTAAATTATTGATGAAATTCATAATATTTTTATAGATACCTCTTCCCATATGATATAACCAATAAGAAACTAAAATATATAGTGACTTACATGATGGTAATTAATGTGATTTTAATTATGACATTCATGTTCCTTAGTAATTTTAATATTCAAGGAGATCTATTAGTAGCACCTTTAGTTTACATTGTGAGCAGAAAACGTTACTTCTTATTTGCACACTCTTAGTAATACTGCTGTGGACTATTTAAATTTCTAAAAGCATGTCAAAGGTAGGACAGAATTCATAGACATTTCATGGTACCCTGTTGTCAGAATCCACTTACGGCTCTGCTTCTGTTTTTGGTCATTTGAGGAGTTGGGGTGGGAGTTGATTGTGGAGTTTCTCTAAAGGAAATGAGATAACTTTTGAAAATATTGATATTGGAGTTTCCAGATCATAAAAAGGAGAAGATGATAAAGTCATGTGTGGGATAGGCAGTGAGTATGAAGCATAGGGATATGGAAGGGAATATATGCATTGGGGGGAAAACAAACCTTTCTGGATCTAAACATGTCTATGAAGGAGTTAAATGCCACGTGTCACATACTGTGAGTGCAAACATGAGAACCCTGGGTGTGGATCAATTACATACTACAGCAAGCATTGCACACTTCACTACAGAAACACAGAGTCATTACTAAATATTGCTGAGTATTTCTAATCAATTAATTATTCCCAAAGAAAAATTAGAACTATCACTGGGTGTACTAATCCAGAGAAGAGCCAGCAGAGGCAGTCAAGCACAATGAAGATACTATTACCACATTCAGCAATGGGGTAAGCAATGGCCTCTGAAGAAAAGGCAGCAATCCTCAAGAACTCAAGAAATAGGATTTCTCAGACACTCACACTTGGCATCTCACATTTCAATGCGCTGGTCATACACTCAGGTCAAATGAATCAAAGACTACTAAATTTGAGTGATTAAATATTGAAGCACATGAACTCTTAGCTGAGGACACATTGAAGATTCTAAGTTCCAAAGGACTGTTGGAACTCATGTCCTGTGAGATTGTGCTCAATCCAGAGACGCTAGATTGCTGACCCTTGAGGATGCAGATTCTCATCCTTACCCTACACATTAGGAAACACTAGTGTTTTCCAAAAACTATAGCTGCTGCACTTAAGAATTATTCAGGCTAGCTATGACAAAAACAGAAAAGAACTTAAGTCATTTTAGGTAATTCATTCATTCATTTACTATTCATGGAGCTTTATGATTGACCAGTTCTGAGAAGACAAAAGAAAATGAGATAAGCCTCCCCCATTCAAGGAGCTCAAAGGGAGCTAACATGAGAAGGGACTCAAGAAAGGGCAAAATTTTCACATCTTATTGATGCTTCCTGTGTTGCTACATATTTCACTTAACTAAAAATATCCTTGAATATTTAGTAAAGCAAGGTAAGATCTTATGTTTGAATAAAATCAATGCTTTAACTCCATTATTCATCCATTTGCTAGAACAGTAAGCAATACTCTTTTAGTGCTATGTGCTAGTATTTCTACTTGTAAAGAATATGAAAATAAGTAAAATATGCATAATTCCTACCAGTTATTTATTGTGTGCCTATGGGTTGTTGGAAACTTCTCTGCTAATAACTAATTATAAAATTTGATTATTGATTAAACAGAAAATGCCAGAGAGACAACCATCATACTCAGAGTGATGTGGTGGGGGAGGGGCATTGAGAAAAGCCTAGGGAAATAGTCCAACTAAAGAAAACATCTAACTCTTTCATTCCTTCTGGGATTTGTGGGAAGATCCACACCACGTAATTTACCTCAAATTAGCATCCACAACAAAGAGCCTAGAGGAGTCAGATATAATAAACTAGGCAGTGTTCTAGTTTCATTCTCTTGTTATAATAAAATAATCTGACCAAAAGCAAGTTAGCAGAGAAGAGGATTTATTTGGCTTATACGTCTAGGTCACAGACTATCATTGAGGGAAGCCAGGGTAGTAACTCATGGCAACAACTTGAGGACAAAGGCTATAGAGGAATGCCACTTGCTGGCTTACATGCTCCTGTCTAGCTGTCATGTACTGTCCAGGACTACCACCTACCCAAAATGGTACTACCCACAATGCTCTGGCAATCATGACAATACTCCCATGGACTTGCCTATATGACAGTCTAATCTAGGCAATCGTACAATTGAGACTGACTTTTTACATGATGCTAGATTGTTTCAAATTAACAGTTAAAGCTAACCAGAACAGCCAGTTACTATAAACCAAGAATTATGAGGCCACTACACCACCTACCTTCTTAACTCTGTATCCTAGAAAGAGATCTATAGATGGGTGTGAACTGATTTCTTTAGGCTATAGGAGTCTGGCTTTAGAATGACTAGGGTTTTAAAGGGACAGATCCAAGATCTAACACAAATAAATTAATTACTACAACATTATAGCTTATTATTCATATGTTAAAAAGAATTTACATACATTTGGTCTTCTCTCCCTCAAAACAGTTATTTAAAAATAACAGTAACTATCAAGGCCTGAAAGCCTATGGAATTGGAGAAGAATATGGTTTCTTCTCTTGATCAGGAATGTTTCTGTCCTTCTTCATAACATTACAATGGTGACCGATGGTCCAGTAAGGAACAGAAACTGGCCAAGTCATTCTAAGAAAAATCTGGTTTCACAGGGTTAACAGCTACAATGAAATTAGCTAATACAGGAAAGGCTTGAAGATGTTGAAGGCCATAACAAAGGCTTTTGTTTCTGTGGCTGAGTTGGAAGACCAAGGAAGGACTTTGCATGGCAGGATCTGTGTTGATTAAGGCTCTGAAAACACTGACTGTAAAATTTTGAACTCAAGACTGGACAAACAGTTCTCCATGGAGTGCGGCAGCCTAACAGGCTGCAGGAGTTCATGACCATCAGGTCCTCCTGACAGGAAAGCGCAGGAGGAAAAACTGAAGCACACAGCCAGAATCCACCAGCTCCATAATTCCCACCACTCTTGTTTCCATTCTGACACTGTTTTCTGTTCTGCTGCTTGGCTGTGGCGGCTGGCTTTGTGCAGTGGAAAAACCTCTCACCAACCCCTTCCAGCCTTCACTTGCCATCTTATTCAGCACCAGCGCTCTCCTGCCAACTACAGGCTCGACTCCCTCCTTCCTTTTCTGAAAATGTCTTGGAAGGTCTTAGATAAAGCTAACCAACCTAAGATCGAAAACTTTGCAAGTGAATAATTAAACTGTATTCCAATTATCAGAGGAATAGTGTCCGTTAAACTCTGGCTTGGCTTGGGTTCTTTGGAAACAGGAGAACCTGAATTTGTTGGAGGGAGAATACCAGCCTACATTCCTAACAAACACACATTTACATTTTTGGCTGCTGCAGAATGAATCAACATCACAGTCTGTTTTGATAACTCCACCCAGAATAAATTTGCTTTTCTTTCCAAAGGCAAGATGCGAAAATTCCGCAGTGTGAGTGCTGAATGTTGAGTAGACTTCTCAGGACTCACTTAAGTTCCACATGGAGCTTACCACACTATCTTGTCTTCTCTCTGATCCATGACATGTTTTTTAAATATGTCACATGCTCAGGGGTCACAGCCGTGTTATGGAAGAAAATGCCTCAGTATTAAGCCATCAGATTTGTCTAGGAATCAAACACATGTGCTCATAACCCACAAGCTGCAGATATCTTTTGATTGACTCCATGTGTGTGGAAATGCTTGGTAAGGAAAGCTCTTTTCAAATGCTAATCGGTATCCCACTGGCAGAAGGGAATGTTCCTTCAGAGAAGAGATAGCTTCTAACTCATCCTTATAGCATAGGCCTTTGAGCATCAAAGAAGGTCAGTTTACTGGCTAAGCACACTTAATTAAAGCTCAGTTAGGAAAAGCACCAGAGCACTATGGGAATCTCAGTCTAATATGTCGCGAAGCCATATTCACATAAACCTGAATCAGTTAAAAAGGAGCTCGTTACCATTTTCAGTGGTACCATGTAAAAGTCATTACTATCGTAACAAAAATGATACTTTTGAGATTAGAAATTAATTACAGCATTTCTCCTTTGCTGTTTGTGAGCCAAACAAGGATGATACCAACGAATATGCCATACTGAAGAAAGAAAATGTATTTATCAAGCATCAACCTTGACATGGCATTCAACCTCAAGAAACTACAAAGTAAATGTCATTTTCAACGTAATTTGACAAAACAAATCATATTTTAGCCATGAATTTTAGTGTAACATACAACAAATTATGTTTTTGCAAAAAAGCATTCCCTACCAAAGAACAAAGCTGACATTTAAGATTTAAGAAAAGGAAAAAAAATAATACAGAAAGTGTTCAATTCTAAATGAATTTCAACTTAAATAGGACCAAAAGGAATGGTAAAGTCTGATGATAAAGCACATTCCTTGTTTAAAAGACTGATACCATTTTTAATTGTGTATTCCATGATTATTGAGAATTCCAGTGATAGAAGACAGAAATGATCATTGCTTCTAAATACATGCTTCACTCCGAGGTTTCCTTCACTTTGGGGGCAAGATATACTTTCACCACATTACAGGTATGAAAATTTGGACACATAATTGTTTTCGAGTATCGCATCATTGCAACACAGAGTGTATGCCTTACCTGTGATCTTCATGAAGCATACACAATGCCCAACAAGAGTCATAGCTGCAAAACCAGTACACTATAGCAGCTTCTTAACTACTTGATCACACCTCAGGATGTTCATAATGGAATTTCAGGGTCAAAATCTGACCACATACTCCTGAGCTCAATTGCAAAGTAAAAAAAAAAAAATCCATGAATAATCAGTAACGGATTTGTGGAAGTAATACCACGTAAATACATCACTTATTAGTGCAATTAAATAACTGCTTTTGTTAGCATTTTTTTAAAAAAGCACATTTTAAATGTAATCAAATAATACTATATATTTTGAAAAAATCTTTAAAGTATATTTGGTTGTAATTTTACCTGAAAAATTGAAATCTCATGTTGCCATAATAAGCACACAGTGCTTAGGTATAGAATATTTCAAGGCTGTCTCAATGATCAGTATCAAGTAAAAAGCAATGGAGGAAACTTTCCTATCCCAAAGAGCATTAAATGTTAAGGAACCAGTTTTCCAACTGTCTTTGAAACACGGAGGTCCAGAGTGCTAAAGCAGGCTTTAGCTAAAGCACACACATCACGATTGGACTGCCCAATCTGCCTGCTTAAATATCCCTGTTCATGTCAGGCAGGAAGAGCAAAGCAGAAGCATCATACCAAAGAGCACCTCTGAGGGCCCGGGAGTGTGGAACGCTGAGAACAGTGTGCGAGTAACGGCAACCATGGGAACAGAAAGGACTCTGTGCAAGCTTTCCACAAAATGTAAACCATTGGCTTTTCAGGGAATAGAAAGGAAGCTGCAGAGTTTCCCAGATAGAAAAAAAAAAAAATCATTGTAAATATTACATCCCAGTCATTTAACTGCAGGAGCAATTAGTTACAAAATATATGCATATAGCGTTCTCACATATGTAACTTTTCTTTTAAAAAAGGTAAAAATAAAATACAGTAAAAAAAAGAAAGGAAGCAACTTGGCATCAGTTACTTTAACTCTACCTCCATGCTTGTGCTATATGGACAAAGTGTCTATGAGTGTGTGCATCTGTGTTTGTCTCTGTGTGTGTATCTGAGTGTCTGTGAATGTGTGGGTATGTGTGTTGCGTGTATCTGTGGGTAAGTACATGTGATGCACACGTACCTCGTTTGTGCCAGAAGAAGGTGTCAGGTGCCTTTTTCTATCACTCTTTGTCTAGTGTTTGAGACCGAGTCTCTCTCCAAACCTGGGGCTCATAGTCCCCGACCAAGCTGGAAGCCAGAAGCCCTATCATTCTTCTGTTAACTCACTACCTGATGCCAGGGCTATAAGAATGTGCAGGATGCCCCGTATATGGGTACGGGGATCCAAGCCCAAGACATGTGGTGGTTGCCGTGGAAATACTCTTAACTGCTAAACTATCTCAAGATCTTTGCGGGATTTTTTTGGGGGGTGTCAGGGGTACTAATATTAAAACTTCATTGTCTTGAGTTGTCTAAATTAGATCCTCCTTCTGATATTTTCATAGAATAGTTTGGCAAGCGTCCTTAATATTTAAAAAGGGAAGCCAAGAGAATCAATCTGAAAAAGAATATCCTTATTCTGTGGATTAGAGGTTACCAGGAAGTGGGTAGAATAGGGTTTACTAGTTAATAATCACAGAGTTTCTGTTTGGGGTGATGGAAAAAACAGAAAGCAAATATTAATGTTGGCTATAAATACTGTGAACACAATTAATATTCCTCATCTGTGTACCAGAAGTGGTAAAGTGGAAGTTTTATTTATATGTATTTAATTAACCATACAGCCATCCACTGATTTTTATAAACTTGCAGGAAACACATAGACCTCTTCCTAGTAGCTTCAGCTGTTAACATGAATCAGTTGAGGCAGTTTCAATTCAGGAATTGCCTGGATTGATTGGCCCATGGCCACGCCACTGACGAACTGTATTGATTGCTACTTGACATAGAATGGACTAGGCCACTCGAGTGTTGCCATCCCTAGGCATGTGCTCCTGGGCTGTATAAGCAGGCTAGGTGAGATTAAGTCTGAGAGAGTGTCAGAATCATTCCTTCATTATATATATATATATATATATATATATATATATATATACATATATATATGTGTGTGTGTGTGTGTGTATTATATATACACATACATATAATGTGTTTGCATATATATGATATATGCATATATATATATACATATATTTGAATGAGCCAGTATTAGTTTATGTGCACTATGTGGGTGCGCTATGTGGGTGTGGCTGTGGCTTCCCATGGAGTCTGGAAGAGGCTAGAAACTAAATTTGTCTTTGCAAGAGCAGTGTGTGTTGTTCACCATTGGACATCTCTCCAGTCCGTCTCTATGATTATTGTCTCTAAATTCCCGCCTTGTGTTCCTGCCATGACTTTCCTTGTGACCTAGAAGTATAAACCACATAACCCCTCTGTCTCCACGTTGCTTTTCTTAGTGTTTTATAGCTCTAGAGGAAAAACCAAACAGAACGTATCTCAACTGTATAATTTTTAAGAGAAAATATCCTTTTTTTTATTGTATTTTGAGTCAGGGTTTCTCTGTGTAACAGCTCTGGCTGTCCTGTCACTCACTCTTAGACCAAGCTGACTTCAAAATCACAGAGATCCACCTGCCTCTGCATGAGAATATCTTTCTTATGAGAAAAAAATCATAAAGATGTAAAGATCAGATGTAAAGACCTGATCATTCCTGGATGAAGTCAGCTTTCTTTTGCATATGGAGTGATTCTAGGATTAATTTTCCTCACAGGATACTGAGATCGGCAGCAGAAACCTTCCTTGGGATACTTTTCTGATTCTGGAGAAATAAGAACAAAGGGCCTACTTTACATTCAAAAAATTATAATAAGTAGGTTACTCCCAGCTAACTAGTCAACTATGAAGCAGAGCTTGCATTATGGCAAGAGGAAAGAAGATATGAAATGCTCTCTAGGAGTTCAGAGACTCATTATCATCAAAGCACTCATTTTAAAGCAACCCAGAATACAACTGAAGGTTTTTCAGTAAAACTTAGAACAACAGAAATACTTAATTTACCAGAATTAAATTATTTAATTCTAAATATTAGACCATTCAGTAGTAACTTAAAAAAAATCTATGCAAAATGATTATGAAATTTGGAGTCTTTCACAATTAGGAGTCACTTTGGATGCAGAACTTCACTATGTTTGTTTTCCTTTTTTCATTAATGATTCTTCACCTCTGTCTTCTATGTTAAATATTAATTCATTACGGATTCCAACTCAGTGCTGTCTTCAGAAGTAAGAGGATCTACGCTGAGTGCAAAGGTAGACCAGGGACCTTGTCATGAAGCCTGCTTTGCATAAGAACAATACATCTACTCCAACATAGGTTTATTTGGAGGCGCTAACAATTAGGAAAATGAAGTATCATGTGGGGAATATTAAATAGCTTTCTCCTCTGGCTATCAAACACCTCTGTGATTGTCTTATCAAATTCTGTCAAACATGAAACGCTGCACATGTTTCCAGGCAACAAAAAGAGAAACACAAGGCCTTTGGGACGTGTAAGAGAAGCCTAGACTAAAACATACCTTATTTCATCGAAAGCTCATTTAGCTGCATATACACATGCTCATTGGTAATAATTAAATGGCAAGACCATTGCTAGAAAAACCCTACTATGATTTAAAGCAATTACAAACATTCAGACAAAGATAAACTCCTTAACCTGCCAGGGAAGTGAGTAAATGCTGGTATGAAATGGTTCTCTTTGTCATGAGACTGTCACAAAGGTGCAACTCCAAAAGGACTCGGCAGGTTGTATTTATGCTATGTGTGTGTATATACGGAACAGTAGAGAAGAAGCCGTGGATGCAGAGATTGCATACATAAAAGAGGTAAGGCAGAAGAAAGGGGAGAAATTATGTAAATATACTTAAACTTCTTTTAAAAGAAAAAAACACCTCTCTAGTCCTAAGGAAAAATGAATCAAGATCGCCATTACAGCTGCTACAGGACTGAGGAAGCACAGAGCACTCCCTCCATGCCAATATCAGCCCTCTGGGCCGTGCCCCTGCTACTATATATAACACACGCTTTTAAATCTTAAACAGAATGAGTGAAATATTCATTCCTTTAATGCACCTTAAATTACCCAGTGATTTATTCGGAGACAGAAAACATTAGCACTCCTGAGGCTGGTGAATTTGGAAATTTAATAGCTTAATGCTAGAGTTCCTGTCTCCCTGGGTTTGGTCTCGAGCTTGGATGAGGCACACATGTAGTCCAAATCTTATTTGCTCTTTTTATCATTCCGGTTTGTCTGAGCATTCCATGTGTGTTTATGGTGTATATACACGTGAGTGTGCATGGAGTCCAGAAAAGGCCACAGAGGTGGAACTTCAGCACTCTTCACACTATTCACTTGAGACAAGGTCTCTCACTGCACCTGGAGACAGCTGGTGGCCAGGAAACCCCAGTGATCCTCGTGTCTTTGACCTCATTCCACTGGTGTTTCAGGTTCTTAGTTACACACATGGCTTTTTTAACTGGATGCTGGGGATCTGAACTCTGGTCCTCATGCTTGCACAACAAGCATTATTTACCTGCTAAACTATCTCTCTAAACATACATATTTTATTTTTCTATAGCAACTTCTTACCCCTTCCTAAAGACTGTTTGGTTTCTTGACCTCTTTAAACACAAGTGTATTTTAAGGTTTTTTCACAAAGTTCAAAACCACTCTTGTGTCCTTTTTAGTGTCGGTTGTCGATCCTGTTGTCTATTTTAGCAATAGAATTCCTCAGCACAGTCATCGTTTTATGAGTTTCTTTTGCTCAAGTTTTCCCGTTTACTCTGTATCTATTTCTCTCACCTCATAGTTACATGCTTCATAGTTCAAGAACCTGCAGTTTAAAACCAGGGCTTTTCCACATTGTCCGTTTTGCTCTGGATTTTCCTTCTCTTTTTATTTGAAATAGAGCCTATATATCTTGCTGTTAATTGCAGTGGTTCACAGCTGTTTGACAGGGAGGTCAGCTCCTAAGATACTGTGAGGCAGTGGTTCTCAACCTGTGGGCGGTGACTCCCTTGATAAACCTCTATCTACAAAAACACCCACATTACTATTCATAACAGTAGCAGAATTACCGTTATGAAGTAGCAACGATAATAATTTTATAGTTGGGAGGGTCACCTATGACGATGAGAAACTGTATTAATAATGGCTGCACCATTAGGAGGATTGAGAACCACTGTCTGGGGTCTGATAGCTGCTGGGTCAGAGGAACACAGGGAACTCATTTAGCTCTGCTGCAATTGCTTCAACCTTCACCATTTAGTCTGACTCAGACCCTCAGTCGATGGCCTATCTAGTGCTGGAAGTTTCTGTTCGTTCAGAGTGGTATGAACATCCTGCCCTCAAATCAGTAGCATTGCTGGCCCTGCTGTGGGCCTAGGGTTTCTCATTTCTACTGATTAGGAACTCACAGCAGTGGGAGATGAATGTATTTAGTCTGGCAGAGAATGTCAGCATTTAGATGAGAATGAGAGGAGCTACAGAGCCTTGCCCACACTGACATTGCTGAATCCTTGGCTGCCATCAGGTTTGAGAAAGGTGTGGATGCCTTCAGCTGTCTACAGACTGGTGAACCTACCAGGCTCTAAATAATGTCTCCAATGCTGTGGTCATGCAGACAGTGTTGGTTAAATTCAATGAATCATAAAAACAAAGCAAAAAGACATGAATCTCAGAAAGGGACTTGAAGAGAGGAAGTGGGGTGGGTAGAGATAGGCAAAAAATCACAAAGGATGGGAGAAAAGCAATCATAAAGAATTATAAACATGCATGCAATTCTCAAAGAATAGACAACTCAGAAGAAAGGCATTACCTGAAAAGTTACAATAGCAGTTGAAACTGAAGTATAAGGAAACAGAATACAAGAATACTTAAGAAAACATCAAGTAAAATGTTACACAAAATAAGACATTAACCTAACACATGAAGATATCATAATAAAAATTTTACAGCACACTAAAAATACTTCCGCATGTCCTACACAATACTAAAAGGTTTTGTGAGAATCCAGATGATTGGATAAGACGAGGAAACAAATTGCTTCAACTTAAACTTTGAAGTGCAGTCCTTCTAAGGATTGGCTTCAGACAGTATGGTGACCAAAGAAAAGAGAAAAATAAGCATTGAGAAGTTACATTTCTAATTATCTCTATGGAAACTCCTGGAGAAGAGTGTTCCAAGACTTTATTCTTTATGCTAGTGTTTCAAGTACTCATCCTTATTATTTATTGATATGTATGTGTGTGGTGTGCGTGTGTGTGTGTGTGTGTGTGTGTGTGTGTGTGTGTGTGTTTACCTATGGGAACTCAGAAACCAAAACCAGCACTGGATCCACTAAAGGTTAATCAGCGCACATTGCAAGTCACCCATTGTGGGTGCTGGGAATAGAACTCCAATCTTCTGAAGAACCAATAAGCACTATTAGCCCTTTTTAAGAAATAATTTTGTTACTAGACTGTATAAAAGGATAAAACAGTAGGCTCCATTGGGATATTTTCATGCAGTTTAAAATTTATTTTGATGTTTCCGACTCTCCTGTTTCCTTTCTTGTCCCATCTTCCCTTTTCCCTCATTCCCCAATTCCTTTGCTTGTCCCAAATAGTCCTCTTTTTATTTTCATAACCTTAATATATATGTCCATTCTACACATGGAATAACACAAAGCAATAACTGTTTCCTGATTCTGGCTGTGTTCTTAAAATCATATATTTAAAAAAAAGCAGATTGCATAGTCCTGGAAAGGTGTTACATTACATTTTCTATGAAAGCATAACAGGAAGAGATTACCTGGGCCCACAACACTTCACAACTAGGTTGAGTCTCCAATCAGTTCAAATAAGAGCCTATACTTACAGACCCAGTGATCAGAGTACTTCTCCTCTAAACACACTTTGAATTTTGTTCTCCAAATCCACAAGTACTTATGCACAGCATGAAGAATAATCTTTTTCCTTCTGAAATGTATACTTGAAAGAGAATACTGTGGAAATGTATATTGACATCAACCAAGGAACTTTGTTAGCAAAATGTATGGGAAGATGAGATGAGATGACACCTTCATTATCATCTATGACAAAATTATAACAGCATAAAATGTCTGGTTGTGCTAGTGTGTCTTTTCCAACGACTTGATGATTAAAGTGATAGACAGCCAAAATACTACAAAAACATTCAAGCTGTTGTATTGCTTGAAAAATAAAGGCTATGACAGCAATGATCGCCTTTTCTTCTCATCAACAGCAAGTGAACACATAAACTACTCCAGCAAAGCTGTTGTATTAGCTGGTTTCAGAAGAGAACCAAAGCATTTTAATGCATATATCTGAAGTCCAAAATAAGGAATTCTGAGTTCTTTATATATATTATTTAAGCCATTAATGTTTGATTTTTGCTATGTTAAAATTATCCTTTTATTTTATTTTATTTGGTTTTGCGAGACAGGGTTTCTCTGTAGCTTTGGAGCCTGTCCTGGAAAATTACTCTTAACATGATATGATGATATGATACAACAGTTTCTATGATTGGGAAGATTGCATCCATCAGTACTATTTACAAATCCTAGGTGTTTGACAACACATACAACTACAGAAAAGTATGACAATATTACAAATACAATTCATAAAACAAACTGAATGAAAAATGGAAAGAACAACTTTTGGATTTACTTAATCAACTGAATTAATGTCCACTTCACATTTGACTTTATAATATACAGATCATTTACAACCCCAAGAGTTCAAAGAACTCCATCATAATTTAATTTGGGTACATGCATTTATAAAAATATTATACATAGTCTTTTTTGGCTAGCATGGTTGTTTATATGTGGTATATGTAGGTGTGCATAAATGTGTGCACCGGCATGTACATGTTTGCTTTGTGTTTAGTGTTTTTTAAGTTTTTTAACAGTTTTTTTTTATTTTTCATAGCAACCAAAGTTTCTCTTAACTCCCCCCCTTTCATCTCCCTCCCTACCCCTAATACCTCCTGTCTACCCACCTTCCCATCCACCAACTCCTACTCCATTTCCATTCAGAAAGGGGCAGGTTTCCCTTGGGTTTGAACATAGCATGCCAAATCAAGTTGAGGTACAACCAAGCTCCTCCCCCTTCATAATGGCTGGATAAAGAACATCCAGCAGGAGGAACAGCATGAGGAACAGCATGCGGAACAGGTTCCCAGAAGTCAGGTATGCTATACTGATGTGGGATTCCCCTCTTTATACTGTGAATATGTTTTATTACCATTGGTTAATAACGAAACTGCTTTGGGCATATGGCACAGTAGAATAGAGCTAGGCAGGAATTCCAAGCAGAGATAGAAGAGAAACACACCATGCAGCTGCTGAAGGAGTAACATGCCATCACCAGTAAGCTACAGCCTAGTGGCGCTTCATAGATTAATAGAAATGGATTAATTCAGGATGTAAGAGCTAGCTAGAAATTCACCAGTACACTAGTCATTGATCAAACACTCTTGTAATTGATATAGTTTCTGTGTGATTATTTTGGTTCTGGGCGTCTGGAAAATGAAGAAGCAGCCTCTGCCCACACTCCAGGGACAGGTACTGATCCCTTTGCTAAAAGCAGTACAAACAGACCAAACTACATAACTGTCACACACATGCAGAGGGCCTACGTCAGGCACCCTAACTTTTCATCCTGAGTGCTCCCACAATCTCATATCAGCTGTCTCTGGGTGCCTCTATAATGACATTGACAACTCTGGCTCCCATAATCCCTCCTCATGTTCTTCAAAAGGATGGGGGAGAGTAACAAAAGAGACATCTTGATGGGGGGGGTTCGTTTCTGGGTTAATGAGAAACCTGGTACCATGGAAACTCCCAGGAATCCACAAAGATGACCCCAAATTTAGACTGTCTAGCAATAATGGAGAGGGTGCCTGAACTGGCCATCTACTGTGATCAGATTGGTGACAACCCTAATTGTCATGACAGAGCCTTTATCTAGTGACTAATGGAAGCTCCTTACCTTTCCTCCATAGTGTAGATCTGCTTCCCTCCACATCTTTCTGGCAAATTCCACACATCTAGATTCATCCTCCCCCACCCCCAGTCCCTCTCTCTCCTGGAAGTCCTGTCTAACCTCTCCTGCCTAGCTAGTGGCCATTCAGCTTTTTGTTACACCAATCACAGTGACATATCTTCTCAACAAATATCCGGCAACAACTCCTCACCCCAAACTCAGGCCTGTGGCTTTACTCCTGCCGAAGATAATGATCTAGAAGTGGGGAGAATCTCCACCCACTACAGTACCACATAAATCTAAATTCAACTCTCTTTGCTGCCTATTCCAATATGCTGAGATGACAAGATCCATAGTTTCTTAATTTCTGAGATGCCTTTCAGACTCAAAGATTTTTGCCAAAACAAAAAAAAAAAAACCTTTGTATTTATTTAATTTTACTTTTGTGTGGTGTTTTGACTGCATGTGTATCTGGACATCATGGCTGTTGCTGGAGGCCAAAAGAGGACCTCAGATCCCCTGAAGTAACAGATGTCTGCGAGCCACCATGTGCACACTGGGAATCAAACCAAGGCCCTCTGCAAGCACAGCCAGTGATCTCAACTGCTGAGTCATCTCTCCAGTCATAACCATCTACTTTATCCTCATCTATAGAAACTTGATGTGGTCTAACACACGGAAATGGCCTCAAAGACAGTAAACATTACTCAAAAGGAAGTCCCTCAAAAATGCGGAATACATAAAAACATCAATCATATGCTTTCAAATAGAGAAAAATGACATAGATGATATTGCTGTATATATATGTGGAAAATTATTCTTGATTCTAAGTTATCTTCTTGCGAAGAGAATCTGTTTTTCCACTGTGGCCTTTTCCCACCTGTTCAAAGCCCCAGTGTGCTAGAGCGACAACTACAGACAAAACTTGTGGGGTGTAGGAGTTCCTTCTGTTTGTGTGTTGCTTTCATTGGATAATGAATAAAGAAACTGCCTTGGCGTAGTTGATAGGGTGGAACTTTGGTAGGTGGAGAAGACAGAACTGAATTCTGGGAGAAAGAAAGCAGAGTGAGAGAACCATGGAGCCCCTAGAATCAGACATGCTGAATCTTTCCCAGTAAGCCACGACCTCAAGATGATATACAGATTAATAGGAATGGGTTAAATCAAGATGTGAGAGTTAGCCAATAAGAGGCTAAAAATAATGGGCTAGGCAGTGATTTAATTAATACAATTTCTGTGTGGTTATTTCAGGTGTAAGCTAGCCAGGCAGCTGGGACAGACAAAGGGCCACCCTCCTCATGCAACAGGGAGACAACAAAACTGTGTCAGGTTGGCTATCTTTGGTTATCCTGTGGTGGAGCTGGGTAAAAGAAAATATAAATGGATTATGATATATGAAACTTAAATAGAAAGCATTGTAGGGAATTGGAGTGGCATCAGGGAAAGTAAGAGGTTGGGAGCCAGTAGGAAACTCTCAGAAAGTAAGCCTCCTCCTCACCAATTTGAGGACACATATTTTTAAGGCAGAAGCTATATTTCATATAGAACCTCTAAATTAGACATAGAAAGCCTTGAACTCAGATCTATGATCTTGAGTTTCATTATTTATGAAAATATGCTTACTCATTTAAGCCTAATAAACCTATAAAGTGGGTTTCGTTTTTATATATATTTCACACTAGTAAGACTGACCCATAGTAGTTAAGGAGTTTAAAGTTACATTGTGAGAAAAATTGAAGACAAATATTCTAAGCCAGAAAGTTTGTTGGGACTCTTCTCCATTGAAAAGAAAGTTATTAGCATTGGGTTTTAATATGAATAGTTGGAATACTATTTTAGATTGAGAAAAATAAAAACACTGGTTACACTGCAATTTTACTTCTGCACAATTGTGTGTGTGTGTGTGTGTGTGTGTGTGTGTGTGTGTGTGTGCAGGCGTGCGTGTTCTTTAGAGATAGAATGTCACAGTGTAGGCCAGGTTAGGATTAGACTTTTGAGCTTGCTACCTCAACTTCCTGAGTACTAAAATTAAAGATGTAGACCACCAGACTGACACTGGACAGTAAGTAAGTAAAGAAATAGGAAGGGATAAATCAGGGTGACTGAACAGCGATGAGTCCATTGTCAGAATTTAAGAACTAATTACAGAAATTCAATATCAAAAAATATAATTGAGATATACAGTATTTAAAAATCATTTAGATGGGTATTTAGTATTAGAGTTTAGGCAAGGATAATATTATAATCTATTTCCTCTTAGTAGAATGATTACCTATTCTTAAGGCTGAAGTATCTAGTCTATTATTTCTTACATTAGTTTGAAATATTATTTTTAATAATAATACAAGTTTATAACTCAAATTCTGTTGTCCTACTCACTTTAAACTTAATAGTCAGCAGAATGCCTACTTCAATAAGAAATTCATGCACTGGGGTAAACTTACATATCTGTTTTATCTTCCTGTACTATTTTAAAGCTTGTTGAGCTTTTACGTGATTTTTACCAATTGAGCCTTTTTTCCACATTGCTGTCTTTCTGAGATATTATTTTTTCACTCACTCTTCATTTCATTTTTTATATAATTTTCACTTTTTTGCCAAATGAAAAAGTATTGTATCACTTTACAAGTTTGCCCCTGCAGATCCTCTTTAACTACTCTTCATAGAAAAAGTTCTCTTGAGAGTCTGAAAACAGCTGCTGAGTCAGTCCAGTTAGAAGGTGTCTCTTGCTGTGTGGAATGGGTAACATGCTGTGGCTAAGGACTTAGCCGTTCCTGTGAATCAGCCATCTCACAGAAGGGATGAGGTGAAGACGCGGGACAGCACACAGCAGCAACTGCTTAAGCTTCCCCGCTTGAAACCTATTTGGTCTGAGAAAACCTTATATAAGCCGATGTGTTAGTTATTTTTCTATTGCTCTGATAAAATGCCATGACTATAAAAAAAAGCATTTGAGGGGCACTTACAGTTTCAGAAAGTTAGAGTCTGTGACCATTATAATGGCACATGGCAGTATCAGGCAGGTGTGGTTCTGAAGCAAATGTTGGGAGCTCACATCTTGAAACACAACCCAGAAACAGAGATCCCACTGTGATGAGTGTGAGGTTTTGAAACCCTAAAGCCCATCCACAGTGACAAACCTCTTCCAGCAAGGCCACACCTTGTAATCCTGTCTAAAGAGTTCCAGGAGCCAGAAACCAAGTATTCAAATATAAGTACCTATGAGAGACATTCTCATCCAAACCACCAAAGCCTAAGGACAATTGTATATAAGAAATAGAGGCAAATTAAGCTTTTACTGACAGAAAATCCTAAGAGAACTATTTACAACAATTCTTTAATATTGATATAACTTTATAATTTTAAAAGACGGAAGCAAAATTGCAGCCTTATATGGTAGATATGTTTACTTATTTCTACAAAAGAAATAAATCTTTGCTAAATATTCAGTTTTCTAAGTTTGTCAATATTTTGATTTTTTATTAATCAATACTGGAAACTGCTGACTAGACAGTTCTTATAGAAGAACTTACCATTATTTTGCTAAGGACATGCCCATAGATCAATGCATCCCTCAGCCTTCATCTCGGCAGCTTCTATTTACAGCAGAGAATGATTAAAAAAGAGACAAGAACTGGCCAAGTTGTAGATAATAAGAGACTGCAGAATGCACAGCCCTGAATAGAATGTCTTTGTCTCACCTCTTCCCCCCAATGCTCAGGTATCATTGTAGACAAGGGGACAAATTGAGCCTGAGGTAGTAGATAACTATAAAAAAATAGTGTTTGGGGGACATAGCTAAGAAATTGCACATATGAACTCACTCTTGATTTCATCTGTATGCACAAAACCTATGCAAACCTAAGCCAGACTAAACCCCAGCATGGCGATGGGAGTTGGGCACAAAATCCCATCCCTACCTGGCATGTTATTGGCAAGTGTTGGCTGAGAAACAGTTTCCTATAAGAATATAGATCCTGGGGGGCTGGAGAGATGGCTCAGTGGTTAAGAGCATTGCCTGCTCTTCCAAAGGTCCTGAGTTCAATTCCCAGCAACCACATGGTGGCTTACAACCATCTGGAATGAGGTCTGGTGCCCTCTCTGGCCTGCAGACATACACACAGACAGAATATTGTATACATAATAAATAAATAAATAAATAAATAAATAAATAAATAAATAAATAAAAAAAAAAAAAAAAGAATATAGATCCTGGTAAGTCAATCATGTTCCAGTGGAAGACCACACATCCAAGAATCTTGAACAGCGCAAATTTGACTTGATGCGGGGAAAAAAAATAAAAGAAAGAAACAAACAAAGTTGAGTGAGTAGAGAGGGAGAGGGGTCTAGGAGGAGATTTTAGAGGGAGTAAATATAATTTGTATGAAATACATTTCATATAATTTCATTAAAATATATTGTATGAAACTCTCAAAGAACTAACACATAAAAATTAACATACATATAGTATAAATGGCAGAGTCATGTTTGGGACCAATTAAAATATTGCTACATTTTTTGTTCTAAACCCTAACCAAAATCATTTAATAATTGATGAAATTCAAGTCAGGAATTCAAAGTAATTTTTCAAATCAAATATTCCAGAATAATATACTCCAAGGTTTTAGTAATTTATTACATTCCAAGAATTGCAGTAGACAGATGTGCAAAGAACTTATTTCAACTCTGTAGTTAGTGAATGCTCAGAGTCAAGATGTTTCAGGTGGAATTCACATTGAGAATGGTCTCACATTCAGGGCTAAGCAAGTAGACTTTATTCAGGAGCAAGGCTGCTGCTTCCAGAAATTCATTGTGCCTTTGGTTCTGAATTTATTTTTGGTCACTGTGCCCCCAGGAACTCTTTATTGTTGCTAAGTTCTTCATGGACCGTACATTCACTTAAGAAATGTGAGATACTGACCTACAGCCCAAGAAGCTGGGAGTTAAAGAACTTGCATGGAATACAGGTGACAGACACAGGAGACTACTCTTTTACAAGCTATTTTCTTGATTTTAAATGTTATATTTGAAATCAAGCCATAAAAAAGTTATTTATGATTTTGGAAATTGCTAAATGCTTCACTTATGGGCTACCCAAAACCCACTTAAAATACACAGAGTTCACTATAAAATGGAGACAAAATCTATATTGTGTACTTAAAAGCATTGCTTAAGCATCAAATTTCATATTGTCTAGTGAGTAAAAAAGCAATAAATGCAGTATAATAAATTCAAACAGCATTCATAAAAATCTCTTAAAATTCAAGAATAAAGGCAAGAAAAATAGCAATTAACCTCAGTCTGTTACTCAACTATGAAGTACTTTTACTTCATAACCCAGTTTATTAGTCTGTACTTAACTAGAGTTATATAACAATGACCTGACCTCTAAGATTCTGTCCTTTGTCTAAGTTTTATAAATGTTAATGTCTTCTTCTAAATTTGTTTAAGTCAGACTCTAAACTAGAACTCAGGAAAATGAAGCCATTGACTTTTATATGTAGTTCAGATAAAGGAGAGATGTCTCAGTGATTAAGAGCACTGACTGCTCTTCCTGATTTTAATTTTCAGCAACCACATGGTGGCTCACAATCATTTATAATGAGATTTTGTGCCCTCTTGAGGAAGAGACTTGGTCAGCCGTCCTCATCAACTTAGACCATGAAACCCAATATGGACAAGTTCAACAGAACCGCCATATACAGACTGCCCATGCATGCTTCAGAATTGTCAGGGCATACATTATTTTTCAATTTCAGCACTTTCAAAGAATAAACATAAAAACTTCCTCTATGTCCTAGATATTACATTACCTCACAGACTCTAATTACAGGGTGGATCCCAAGGCCTACAAGGAATTCACGATAAAACTGATAGTAATGTTCCTTTTGCTGAAGGCTTGTCACTCACTGTGTCTGAAACTTTTTCAGCTGAGGGTACAAAAATAAGAGAAAACATGGCTGTCTTTCCTCTTGCATAATTCCATGAATGTGAGTTCCATGCTTTCTGTAAGCTTTTAGCACTTTGAATATGTAATGATTTTTTTATTAAATTAAAAACTTCCATCTGCTCACTTAATTAAAGAATTTTACATCTTTTCCTCTGACATTTCAAAACTGCCAGCATGACTACTCTTGTGTTTTGGTGCCATTATTAAATAAAATCAAGGTTACTTGAACACAGCAATGCAATACTATCTTAGTGACGGTTGCTATTATTATGATTAAACAATATGAACATACCAACTCTTATAAAAGAAAAGCATTTAATGGGCTTGCTTACAGGTTCAGAGGTTTAGTACGTTTTCATCATGGTGGGTAAACACGGTGCTGGAGAAGTAGCTGAGAGTTCTATATCCAGATCAGCAGTTAGTGAGACCAGACAGAGAGACTCTGGGCCTGGCTTGAGCATTTGAAACCTCAATACCCACCCCTAATGCCACAAGTCCTCCAACAAGGCTGCACCAACTCCAACAAGGTCACACCTCCTAATAGGTCTACTCCCTGGTGACTTAGCATTCAAATGTATGGGCCTATGGGGGATATTTTCATTCAAAATACCAAAAATACCATTAATGAAAATCTGATAGCAAATGACATCCTTGAAATGCCTAAAAATCCCAGGATCACCTAAGGCAGTCTGGGTCAGTCACCTCAATGATTACAGCTGTTTGAGCTAGTGCTCTGAGAGCCTTCATAGCATCACACAACTAGAGGCAGCCTATATCCTAGGTAGTCAGCACTCAGGAGCTAGTGTTTTCTGCACGTGCACTAACATGGGGACGTTGTCTTTGCATCAGGGAACTAAGCTAGACTTGGCAATCCAACAAAACAACATTTCATGAGGATTTATAGTATAAATATTCACCAGGATAAGAGAAACAGGATAAAGTCTTTCCTTGTAGTAACTCCTGATGTGCTTAATAAAATACCTCCAGGAGGTTAATGTGACTCATTGTTTCCTACCTTGTGGCCAGGCCTTGGTAATTTTTAGAACTCTCAGATGGAATGACAGATTGTATTTCCTAAGTATGGTGACATATGCCACACACACACACCACACACACACACAGTTATAAGTCAGGTATATCACTTTCAGTTTTCTATTAAAATGAGCTATTTAGAAACCCTACAGTGAAAATGAGATTCCTAGGTTTTTCTCCTATGCATGCAGGGTTGGAGAGAAGCCATTATGTGAAACTGTGAAGGTAAAACCTGGATTGCCTTGGAGAACCCAAGATATTGGAGATGCCAGAGTTGTGGAATACCCACTAAGGAAAGCTGCTAACAGGCAGTTGACCCAACCCAAGAGAAAGAAGTGTGTTACAGTCAAGAAGGCTGAAAACAGTTGGAGATCTGCAGATGGTTTTGACGTCAGATATGAACATGCAGAGTGGCTATGGTATATACTCACAGCTGTAGAACTTCACAATTGTCTCTACCAAAAAAAATATCTAGAGGAAATGATGCTGAGTAGAGTCTCATGTTAGAATGTAAAAAGGTCATGTGACTTTTTCATGGCACACTCTCTTAAGCCGCTTGTTTTTATAACCCAGCTCTGTATGCACAAGCTACATGGAGATGCCCCACATAGATATTCCAACCAAGAGCCACATCTGACCTTGCAATTTCGTGATGGAATAAGAACATAGATAAATTTAAACTCTTAACATCTGAGTTTTCTAGACATCATGATAATAAGAGAAATAAATTATTATTGCTATTTTTAAACCAACAGATTATAAGATGACTTGTTAGATATTAATAGACAACCAATATGAACCTAGGAGGCTGTTTGGACCTTGGAACATCAATTTACAAATAGAATTAAAGAAGTCTGAGGTGTCCTTTACATTCTGGATGTTTTTTTATTGGCAGTAAGCATCAACTGTGCATTTCACATTCCTATAGTTAATATTACCATCATGGAAGATTGTGAAATAATTTTAAAAAGAATATTCTAAATTCCTGCTTCCAGGTTACCTCAGAAGCCCTCTGAAATATTATTTCTATGTTTGACAGGGTTTGGTAGTGCACAGGTACTTCTGTTTTGTTATTTTTAGTTTTTATTTTTAATGAAATATAAATTATTTTTGGCAAAAACAAACAAACAAACAAAAAAACACACTGGCCTATAAAACCCAAACTCAACTCCATTCAAATACTTTAGTTAGGAACTCATCTCTTTGAAACGCAGATTTGCTCCACCACTCTATGATTTTATTCTAATCTCTTTAACCTGTGGCTCATCACTATCATCTTTGTTTCTTTTCTTTCACCTAAGAGCCAAGCATTGAACCCAGAGCCTATGGCTGTATGAATGCTGTGCAAATGCTCCACTACACAGACCATATAGCTCATCCTAGCATCCACAGAAACCACTTACTCAATAGCAAATATATCCACAGACATTCCGCAAGCCTTCTTGGAACCTGTCATTCCAATCCACTAAATAGTGTACTTTAGAGGCCAATATAACTCAACTTCCTTTCTGGATTATCATTTATATTTTAATCTATGTTCAGCTCTCCTATTTCTAAAGGGAATAATTGTACCTTGTTACTAAGGTTGCTATGGGAATTAAAGAAAAATAACAACAGAAATGGCGCTATAATGTAAATTTAATTAAATCTACAATTGTAAAGATAAGGAGTAAAGATGATCTATGAATGGTCTACCTTAATCTACCTTACCACTGTGCCCAGTCACTTAATGTCAGTTACATATGATTATGCACAGATAAATTGAAAACATTAACTTGTAAATTATTGATTTGAAGGGCAAAAGTAGATTTTCAAATTCAAGAGATGTCTGCAATTTATGATCAAACAAGGAAAAAGCTATGTGTTCCTAGCACCTGTGCAGAACGTATTCTGATAAAATGTATGAAAAATTGAAAGGTCATACTATAGCGGCTTAACTAGAACAGTGAGTTTATGAACCAGACCTGCACCTGCCAGAGGCTCAGTGAGCAAACGCCTTCCCGGGGAAGGCGCAGCCTTCAGCTCCTCTCAAGGTGTTGAAAGAATAAAAACAAAGCAACTTTTGTCAGTCTCAGCTCTCAAAAAGGCCCAGGCTGATGATGATCTTCACACCCAGTTGAGGGAGGAGATAATGGAAGCCTTGGTAATCTGCAGGTGAGGATATTACATGAAATGAAAGGTTCATAAACATAATGCTTACTTTGTGAAAAGTTAATCTCCATCTGAATGGTTCTAATCAGTATCATTACAGGACTTTCTTGAAATGACAGAGAAGAGTGAGGGGAAAAAAAAAAAACCCGACTTGACAAATATGTACTGTGGCTCAAGGAAAGTGTCCCCAATTTTCTGAGCTCCTAGTATGATACAGTCCTTCAGTAAAACACATAGAGATATTTTATATCAAAAGCCAATGATAGGTAACTTGTTTAGAAGTGAATTATAAGATAAAGAGTGAGCGGTTATAACTACTTGCTGTTTTACCTTTTGTTTTGTTTTGTGATTCTGGAGGCTGAGATCAGAGCATACCAGGCAAATATTGAATCGCTGAGTCACTTCCGTGCTCAGAATTGACACTGTTGATCATTGATAAATGTATTCATCAATACAATACTTCTAAAATCAAAACTACTGCAACGAAACAACGCAAAGTTTCATGTGAAATAGATCTTTAGAGGAAAATGATTGTCCTAAATTTTATTTTAAAAAGTACCTCACTGGTGTCACTGTCCTGCGTATCACAGTGACAGATGCACGCCAACAATGAAGATATTACTGTAATTCCAGCTCACTTACTCAGTATAATTTTGTACAACAGTAAATTATTTATACTGAATCATAGTATCAGAAAATTCCTAAAGTATTATGCCTAGTGAGGACAGCTTCACAAAAAAATGAATGTATGAGCTACATAATAATGGAGGGAAAATAAAAGAGTCTTTAGATGTGCAGTTTATAACGGACTTTTTTCCTTTTACCTTTTTGCTATTTTTCAAAGTATTTTTAGTACAATGGCTATCTTCATACTAAAGAGTTGCTAATTTCTCTCCTCTTGTTTTCTTTATCCCTTCTCTCTGCTGTTTCTTCCCTTTGTTTGTAATTTAATTAAGAGTTTGATCCAAATATTCCAAAATGATTAGTTTTCCGTATTTCAATCATTTTTCTAGCAGTTTGAACTTACTTCCAGTCTATAAGACTCATATAAGTATGTCATGTCCAACTCTGATTCTCAGGAACCTATAGTGAGTCCGCAGAAACAAAGGTCTTCCTGTTGCCCCTGACCCATGGCTAATATGTAATACAAGTGCAGGTGCTTTATCATCTCCCACTGCTCATGTGACCCACTGTACACAGAGGCAGACTGCAATCAAACATTACATAACCAAAGCACACATCTGTGCATTCTTTCATGCTTCATCGGCTGCTGTGAAAGATTTTTAAGGTGCTCTGACAATCGGCATTCACAACCTGGGTTTCTCCAGATATCAGAAAGCTATCTCCTTCTAAAAACATACTTGCATAAAACATACGGGGCACTGAAAGTATAAAATATAATGCGAAGTTCCACGGTGCCTGTTTTAAATTCCTATTCTAATTGTATAGAAGATCACTGAGTTGTGTATATTTGGGGTCTGTTTGATTTTGATGTGTGATGCTTTCATTTATTTGCAAGATATTTTATATAAGTTTATAAAATCTAATAGATAAATGATCAGAGCCCAGAAACCTATGGAACTGAGATCTGCCTTGAAGAAGGTATTGGTATTATTTCTTTGCTATTTCATTTTCTGAAAACTGAACTAACGTACCTGCAAGAAATTTATATCCTATGAGGATAAAGGCTTGCCAAGTTCATCTCCTAGACCTCAGTGAACCGCGAACTCCCTCCCCATACTCTCTCCATTTTTTTCTAGGATATTTTCTGTGTTTTTTTTCAAACCTTTCAGAGTTTATTGCCCTTGCTAGCTGAGATTTCATGTTAGTGATCTCTTAGCATGGACATAGAAAAACTTCAAACAAGGACGCTTAAATAAAACTACAAAACACTTTGTGCTTCAATTTCTTTGTTATAATTTCAAAGAACATCTTTGGAATACATTTTGCTTTTATCTCTATGGGACTATATATAGTTTCATGTGAATCACATTTATGTGAACTCACAAGATTATGTAATCGTTTGCTCTCATTTAACCATTTCCTTGAATTAAGTCTCTCAACATAAAAATTATGTATTTTAAGAAGTGATTTATAAAAATTCTCCAGGAGAAAAAAGAAAGGTAAAAAGTTATAAGCATTTATATATATTATATATATGAATTATATATATAATTATAATATATATTATATATATGAATTATAATATATATAATTCATATTTTATAATTCATATATATAATATATATTAATGTTTATAACTTTTCAATACATATGTGTGTGTGCATGTTCATGCACACACACAATAGATGTGGTGGAACAACTCTACAGACCATGAAGACTTAGAAACATGGAGAATTAATAACATTATTTCCAATAAAAATAAAACAGAGACAAACTCAAGAATAATTGTTGTTTCCATCTTTCTAAAGGCAGAAAAAGAAAGGTCCTGTGGGTCAGTTAGGTAAGCTTTCACTCTTACTGACCTAAGCTCAAATATTTTATTTTGTTAAGGATTTTAACACAAATAAAGAAAGCCTGGAAATTAGGATGGGCAATATATTTTACTCAGTCTACCAGCTGCAATGTTAAATCTCACACAAAACAGTCTCATAAACACTCTCAAGATAGTATTTGTACCTAAACACCCAGGAACCCTGTCAAACTGGCACACTGAATATGAGATCACAGTGTTGTAGTCAAGTATTAAGACACAAGTGCAAAAGAGTCATAGCTGCCCCTAATACACACCGTGCCAAGAGGAAAGCATATTACCTGTGGGCACAGACCATAGAAAATGTGCCATTTTCAAAAGAACATTAACATTTTTATTGATGATTTGTGTGTGGCTTAGAGTGGAACAAAAGATCCTACAATTTGTTTTTCTTCCTAAAAGTACAAGAAGCAAAGTCAAAATAGAATGATGGTATTGCATTACACTAAAATATTTCTGCACAACCAAGGAAAAGGTGCAAAAGCAGTCTGCAGAGTAGGGAAAAATATTAGCAGTGTGTGCATCAGTCAAGAGTTTGATATCCAGAATGCATAGGAAGTTGCAAAACTTGAAATAAATAAACTAATTTAAATATGGCCAATGGTTGTATATAGACATTTCAGAATGGAGACAGTAATCACAGGATAAAAGCTGTAGTGTTACTAATCATGAGGGACATGCAAGTCAAGCTCCAAGTGAGACTGAAGAAGAAGAGCCCATTAAAAACTTCAGTCATCAATTAATACAAAAGATGTGTTGAAAGTGTAGTCAAATATACTGTTGTTGAGATTGTAAACTATCAATACTACTATAGAGAATGATATGGAGGCATCTCAGAAATTAAAATTGGAGCTACCTCACGATCCAACAATCCCTCTCCAGGAGATGTACCCAAGAAAATCACATCATTATGTTAAAGAGAAATTCTCTCTTTCATATTCATTTTACAGCACTCTTTGCGAGAGCCAAGACATGGAAACAATGCAAGCGTTCATCAACTGATGAGCAGGTAAGTCGGTAAATATACACAAGGCAGTCCTGCTCAGTGGTCTTAATGAGTTAAGCACATAGAAACACAGATAGAACTGCACATTTTATCCAACTAAATAATCTAGGCACAAAAAGGTAGGACTGTGTGATCTCACTGAGAAGTAGAATCCAAGAAGAATTGCTTCTAAAGTACTCAAGGGTAACAGTGGATAAAGGAGTTTGGGAAAAGTACCTAGGGGGAATATGATCAATGAATTATAGAGAATATTGAAAAGAAACAAGAAACTCTGAATTATTACCATCAAAGATGGTGACTCTGAAAATATAACAATGTACCCTACATATTAAAATGCTACAAGAAAGGACTTTAACAGTTTTACAGGACAAAGAAAATAAATGTTTAAGGAAACTAAAAATTGTTATAATTTAAGCTTTATTCAGTGTGTGTTATAGCTCTCAATTAATAAGTACAAGGTAAGTTTAATGAAGAGATGATATTTAAAAATATAATAAGATAAAATAAAATTGAAAATGCCATATCTGTTTTTTCTTCATAAAATAAGTAAATCAAACTGTCGAGAAGACTCATAAATACATAAAAATTCATGGAGTTATTTAACACAGGTGAGATGCAGAGCTACATCAGTTCAATTCAATTATAATCACTTAAGAAGTATATATAACACATATAAATAACTTAGGGATTTTTTTTCTTCTCTTTGCCACACTGAGCAGCTTAGAGAGAGAAACACTAATACATTCACGGTTCCCAGGACCAGCAAACCTTGCTCTCATAAGTACATGCATCTGTGCAAGCAGATTGTTGTGGGCTTTGATGGATAAAATGGCAAAGGAACACAGAGAGAAGGACACCCCTAGATGCAGGAGACAGGAAAGAGGCAGCTTGCTGAGAAGTGTGTTTCAAGTTAACATTTGTAATTGTTCTGGAAAGCTTTGAAATTCCTGATACAGAAACCCTGTACAAGCCCATCTTTTCAACTATTTGTTTCTATGAGTCCACTGTAGGAAACAGAACTCAAATAAGACCTCCCTATTTATGTGAGTACTGGGTTACAGATACAAAATATAACTATGTTTAAATAAGCCCCTTGATTTCTAAATGATGACAAAATAGAATGTGTTTTAAATTCTTTTAAATCCACTGTCTATCTGTGTAGTAAGAGCCTGCTTGCTCATTCCCAGTTGCCCAGACTTGAATTAATCACACAGAAACTATATTATTTGCAATATTGTTTGGCCAATAGCTTAAGTGTATTTCTGGCTAACTTATATCTTAGATTAACCCATTTCCATTAGTTTATATTTTACCATGAGGCTTGTGACCTACTGGCAGCTTGCTTCTTTTAACTCTGATGGTTACATGGCATCTCCTAACTCTACCTTTTCTCTCCCAGCATTCGGTTTAGTTTTCCCCACCTACGTCTACTCTACCCTATCACAAGCCCAAGACATATTTTTTATTAACCAATGGTATTCCCGACATACAGAGGGGAATCCCACGTCATATCTAAACATAATGTTTATATTTGACCTTTATATATTAAACACACAAACTTAAATATCAAGAAAGCATTTGCTATTCATGATATGAAATAGTATGGTGACTGCATAGCAAAGGGAAAAGCAAATAAACGAATGAAAATTAAGAAAAAAGGAAATCCCTTGAGGAAAATTCAAATGTGTTATTCTAGTCAATAAGTCTGACATGCAAAGTTGATTTAGAAGTGTCACAGTATCAAAGAGAAAGTTTCTAGTAAATCTTTAATAAGAAAAAATGATTGAAATATTTATTTTAGTCATTATTTTTACATCAATAATTATATGTTTTTACATAAAAATGAAAGAATAAGGCACTAGTGTGATTAAAGCTCCCTATAAGGAGCTTTGCTGGACTTGCAAAGAGCAGTGGATAAAAGCGAACTTTTTCTTAAGGGCTAGAAAGGGCTTTATTATTTAAAAACCTTGTCTTTTCTCATGGAAACACTAGTGTAGGCATTATATTAGCCACAAATCGTCTTCCTTAATTTCCCTTAACTTTTCCAACCTTCAACAATATCTGTTTTTGTTGTATAACAGGCAAACACAAAAGGACAGAAAGCACTTATAATTCCAAAGTGAAGTCAGCCACAAAACCAGACGAAATCCCAAGAAACAGATTATGAACAAATCACTAAAGGTCCCCTACAGGCCTCCCTGTTTCTATTTCCCTAGAAATATTACCAGGAATCTTACCTTCAACAGACAGCAATCACATGAACAAGATCCTTTGGTTTGCATGTTGAGGTATGATTTAATGTGCGCATTATTTTTGCTTCATTAGCATGGTTTCAATTTTATATAAATTAATTTATCTTTTATATTGTACTTGTTTTGCTTGATAAGTGAGTAAAATATTAAGATTAATGCCTATTGTGGATTAGAGTTTATTCCTTCTCTGTGACATATTGCATTCATCACAATCTGGCACTCTGCGATGGGATTCTTCCAGTTTTGGACTGTATTAAATAATCCTTTTGTAAGTGATTATTTGCATACTGAGGCAGAGCTATTTCCTACAAATTAAAACAACACTTCCTAAAGGAAGGAGGGAGGTTAGTAAGGCCAGGAAGCTAGTGAAATGAACAAGGTCTTAGAAACCATGGCTATCACAAAATTCACAAGGTTCCTGCTGGAAGTTGCAGAAGCAGCAAGCAGTAAGGAGAAAGAAACCACGAGGGAGTTGCCTGCTGTTGACCAGGGATGCATCTCCACTGAAGCAGTTCTCATGAGTCCTCACCCATGCTGAGGGGCTTTAAGTACCTCTAAGTCACCCATGCTTTTTCTTATTAACCCTATAAGTTCATTGGTTCCCCAAACTACACTTGGGGTGCGGGATTCTTTCTTTTGCCTGGCATTAGTGCACAGTCTGGGTGAGCAGAACTGTGTTCATATGCTTCCCTGAATACTCAAGCAACAGACAATAACAGTATATGAAAGTTCAAATTACTCCTTACCGGTACTAATATTGAAAATCACCCATTTTCCTGTTTTAATCAGTCTGGGGAATGTGTGGAAATGCTATAAACACCAAGTGTGGAGACTCACTATGACCATAATACCAATACTTACAAGACTGAGACAAGAAGACTACATGAGTTAATAACCAGCTATACGTCTGGCCTACCTAGTAAATTTAAAGCCATCCGGAGCGACAATGAGACCATTTCTAAAATAGAAAACAGAAAGAAGAGAATGGACAAGAAAAATAAGGTAAAGTTTAAGGTGATTTTATTTGTGCACCTCTTTGACTTATGAACTTGAGGAGCATCTCGTGTTGTGTGATCACCTGAATATCCTCTGTTGTGATGTGTTTATTTATATTATTTGCACACTTGACATGGTTTATATTTATCTGTTGGTGCAATATTTTATTTTTAAATTACTATATTCTGGAAATATGTCCTTTCTCAAATATCTAACTTTTACGTATTTTTCCTCTTCTGTACTTTGTTCTATTACTCTATTATTTTTTCATTAAGCAATAATTCAGCTTCATCTAGTCTAATTAATTAAAGCTTTTCCAGTACAGTCAGGGATTATTAAAATTTTCAAAATTACATTTTTATGTAAAAAAAGTATTGAAGATACTCTATTTTGTCTGACATGTATACTTTTATTTTTCAGTTTTAACCAGCATAGTTAAAGTACAAATGCAGAAAGAAAATATTGAAGTTAGTTCTGCTACTTTTTAAAAAGTATTTAGAAGGTAATTGGAATCTCTAGAAATTAACAATATATTCTAATTATTTTCCTAATTGTACAACTTTATTGCAAATTTAGACAACAAAAAGTTTGAAATCTCCTAGTATCTACCAGATCATTACAGTCAATATTTTTTAATTCACGGGTATTCACTTTAGCAGTTGCACCTGAGCTGATGCAGTGGATGAAAACCTCCTATGTACTGTCTACTTGAAGAGGCGGTCAGGACAGAGGAGTGTCATCTGACTTTGGCAGACAGCAGGTAGAGTGGAAAGCATATCATGGACTCTGTCCGTACTAACACTCTCCATATGCTCTCCTCACATTTCATTTGAGAACACTTCCCATGGGCTTCCCCCGCACCCCCCCCCCCCAACTGAAGTAAAACAGCGCCTATAAAAGTCACTGGGTTTAGGCCCAAAATGACTACTCCATTTTCAGTCCTTATTTAATATTCACTAGAATACGCCCATTAGATGGGCCCAGTTTCTTCAGATATTTCACTAGGTTCCTGGACGTCCTGTTCCCCTCATTCATGACCTACTTTTTCATAGTCCTTTATTACTTCCTTCTCATTTCCGTAATCTCTAGCATTTGAACTTCTCGGAGGCTCAGTAATTACACTTCATTCCTTATCCCTAAGTAAAATCCATCTAGTTTCATTAGCTCAAATAGTATCCATAAAGAAATAACTCTCTGCCTAGACTGTTTCTTGAACTTCTCACTCATGTATCTCATAGGCTACTTTTATGCCTGCTTGGGTATCTAACAGGCAACTTGGATTTTTCTAGATAAAGTGTAACAGCTGGGTTTCCTCCCCATGGAGTTCCTTATTGCAGACGATCACAGTGCTGTTTCTCTGGTTGCTCAGAAAAAAAATAAATAAATCACAGCACTTTTGATTCTTGTTTTTCAAACAAGTGCCAACTTAATAAACCACACCAATAAGATATTCATTAAAATTTATTGAGAGTTTAGATATGTCTCATAACCTAAACAAGTCACAAATAGCTACTTCTGATTGAAGATTTCTCCTAACAGCTGATAAGGTTTACAACCAACTAAAAAACAAGTAGTGTCCAAGAAAATGATAATTTCTTAGGTTTGAATACTAAGCACTGATTGAACTATTACACTCCACCCATAAACAAGTGGAATTTTATTTGTCGGAAATTAAACTAAATGATATACAATTAAAAGTAGCTATAGCTACACATACCATCCTCATGAAACACAAAAGAACACAAATATGTTACATCTGAGTGTCATTATTGCTTACATTGTTCTCTAGTATTCTGAGCTTCTTCCCACAGACCCTTCATGATGACAGTTTTCTTTAGTCTGTGCATTTCTACGTCTAACACATATATTCTCAAAATGTAGAAAAATGGCATGCTTGTTGCTGAATGAATATCCTATCAATTTTAAAGAGCAAAAAGCTTTAAAATACTCTGCAATTATATAAAACACTGTAATTTTATTTCATCCAAAATAAAAATTAGAAGAATAAAAGGGGGAAGTAAATGAATTGAATAGTAGCAAAGTAAAAAGTGACTTCATCAATGATAGCAAGCATATATAAAAACAGCAACCAACACAATGAGATGGCAGCTGTTCCCAAGGCATCTTACAGATTGATGGAAAACACAGATACTGCCTTCTGTTCACTACCTCATGTGAGCAACAAAACAGCCTATGGAAAAGAAGCATTTCTTCTGATTTCTGAAAAGCAATTATTAGCATTGTATTGCATCATTATAAGAAGGTATGAGAGAGGGCAGAGTGAATGACAGAGGAAAGGGAAGAGAGAGACTGAGGACTCTCTGGAATCTGAGTAGATTTTGCAGTTGTAATGTCCAATGGAAAGCAATGGAAGTGATGTATGCCTAGCTTTCATATCAAGGCCTTAAACACAGGTACAGAACTCTCTGGCCCCATGTAAACCTTTTTTTTTCGAGTCATAATCTTCATGTAAATTCTCTGAACACCATGCAAGGTAAATCATGCAAGAAGTTAGAAGACTACATGGAAGAAAAGAAGGACTCAATGAATCCTAACATTCTTGATATTTCTACAAGTATATGTGCAAAGGAGCCTTAAATATTCCAGAAAGCCATCCTCAAATGGCCTTAGTTAACTGATCATGCGGGAGAACTGTCCATATGAGAGCACTTCCCACATCCCATAAATGCAAAGTACAGTATGTTATAGAATAGTTTCTATAAATACCAATCTTAGGGATCTTTTTCCAATAAAGTAGATAATCAAGCTCTGGGGATTTGAATGAAATGTTCTCCATAATCTTGTGAATTTGAACACCTGGTCCCCAGTTGGTGGAGCTGTTTGGGAAGATTAAGAGGGTGTGGCTGGCTTTGAGATGAAAAGACTTTACACAATTCTAGTTTCTTCTATGCTTTGTGTTTGCAGTTGAAGACATGGGTAATTAGCCTCCTGTTTTTGCCACCATGTCTTCTGCTGTACTCTGACAGCTGTTGTGGGCACTAAGCTGCAGAAACTGAAAACTAAATAAATTCTATCTTCTGGAAGTTACTTTGGAGGCATTGTTTTGTCACAACAACAAAAAAGGAACTATGAGGGAGATGCACTGCTCTTATGATATCATTGCCCCTGGTGTGGGTTTAGTTTAAAGCAAATTCAGTAGACTCCGATCCCCTTGATTCTACACCTCCCACTATCTTTTCAAAGGTGTCCTGCCAATCCTCTAAAATGGCATCAGCCCTCTGATCTCAACCTTTTAAAGCAATGTTATCTCGTTTATGTTAATAGCTGGATCCTTAAAGGAAACTTGATAGCCTTGCTTGACATCAGCCCTATCTAATGTTCTGATCCTCCCTACTCATCCCCAAATCCACATCCTTTCTTGCTGTCTATAATTAGAAAACCAATAGGCAAGAAGGAGGGCGAGAAGAAATAAATAAAAAACAAAACCAAAAAAAAACCTGAATAAAGCAAAACAAACTAACAGTAAAGCAAAGTGTCAATGAAACATGAGAACACGTACAGACAGAGACACACACACTGGCAAATACAGAAACCCCATAATAAACTCACCACACACACACACATACACAAAATCAGAAAACAAAAATATTTTTTAAAAAGACCTACAGGGTAAGAAAAGTAAATGTCAGGGCAAATTATGAGACATAAATTAATAAATGAACAAACAAATAAATAAATAAATGGAAATAAAATCAAATCCTCCAAAATACCACAGAGTTCACTTTGTGCTGGCATGGGGAATACCCTTAAGAGTGGTTTACATAGCCAGTGAGACTTTCTTGGAGAAAATTATTTTTTATTTGTGAATGGTTTTCAATTGGAGATAGTTTCAGGGTTAGGGATGAGAACTTGTGTCCACTTCTCTCAGTGTTGGCCCAGACCTATGCATACCTTTGCATGTTGAGACAGCTTCTGTGAGTTCAGATATAAAGTGGTCCCCCTGGATTTAGAAAGCCTTGTTTCTATGGTGTCCTCCCTCCCCTCTGGCTCTTACAGTATTTCTGCCTCCTCTTCCACAGGGTTTCTGGTACTTGAGCATGGAAATTAATGGAGATATTGATGGCTTCTTTTAAAACGTTTCCTCTCTTTCTTCTGCTGTAGTTCCCAGATATTCCCGTGATGATTTTACTCCATTTCCATTTTAAGTACTTTAGGCGGCTACAGGAGCAGAACTGTGTGGCAAAAGACATTCCCCCAAATTCCACTCTTTCTGTCCACAGTGACTGGTTAAGTGTAGGCAGGGAACCCTTTCAGATGTATATGCCTTGGCTTCTGAAGGGAAGAGTTTGAGTTTTGTTTTTATAACAGAAAATGCTTTTTCTTTGGGTTGATAAAAACAGTATGAGGTTTATAATCCATGAAGAAAATAGTCCCTGAGTATCCAAAGTCAATAAGTAGGAGCAGAGAACTCAGGTCTAAGTTACAACCTAGAGTCCTAATAAATGACACTTAAAGTGAATCCATCTCTTACCCCTAGGGTGTCTTTCTGAGATGGGATCTCATTATTTAGCTAGGTAGACTTCCAACTTATTATCTTCTTGCTTATGCCTTCCAAGAATTCTCAGGGAGACATAACCATGCCAAATTGTCCCTGGAAATTTAAACAGTCATGATTTCAAGCTCCACACAAATACTTTTCTTCAGCTGGGATTCCTGCTACTTGTCTCAAAGAGGGCGAAACACCACCATGGCTTAATCCCCATTTGCTTCTTTATATTTGTCCTTGCCTGCTGTTCAAACACTTTCCTGACACTTTTACTTTCTGTCAAGTCAATGCCCAACACTGCAAATGCAAGCTTACTTTGCATATTTCTCATGGTGACACCACCCTTCTTTCCTGTGTCTCCTTGTTGGGTGATAGTCTGCTCTTCTCCTTCTTTGGATACTTCTATTTCAGTGGAATTTTCTTGTGTTCTGTACTGTGCTTGCCCCCTTGTAAAGTACATAGGCTTTCAGAGATCATGAATTTTATTTTGTTATTTCTTCCCAGGCTACCGCTTAACTTAATACACACTGTGTATTAACTATACACACTGTGTCCATGGTTATTTCATGGAACAGGAGAATTTATGCCTCCAGTCTGTGTCTAAGACATAAAACTCTATGTTGAATACAAAACTCTTTCTGCTACTGGTAAAACAAACTAGTAGTTCTCACCTAGCAAGGGTGTTTCCCCCAGAGCATCTCCACAGCTGTTCTCATAGTGTGTCCATCACTCTTCTGAATCTTGACAGGCATTGCTAGTCTACCAAAAAAGTATTTTAAAGATAAATTTCTTTGACTATAATGGAAGATAAAGTCATAATTGATTCTTGGAAAGTATTTTGAGAATGGACCAGTACAGAGCAGGTGACTGCAATTTCAGCTCCTGGCTACTCAGGGGTTGAGCAAAAGGACTGGGAATTTAAATTCAGCATTCGACAGCATGGCAAAACACTGCCTTAAGGAAGGTGTTTTCTAAGTATTCAATAGACAATACTCAATTAAATTGACAAAATGTTTATAAATATTTATTGACTAAAGGGTAAATAATTACACCATGAAGAAAGAAGGTGATGTGAGCGAGAAGTGAAATGCAAGCCCATGAGTTAAATGAGTGATCATACAATCAAGAGTGAGAATCTGTAGTTGAGACATCAAATGGGAATTACATCTTGCAGAGATAGTTGGACAGTCTATCATATTTCCCAAGAATTCACATTCTAACAACAGCATTCCAAAAATACCTGACAGCTCTCCTAAAATGTGCTGAATTCATTTTACAAAATTTCTTCTGAGATGTCGGTTCTGACAAGTTAATCTCATCTACCAGAGAGTTAATGTCTAAACTCCTCGGGTACACAGCAACAAAATCACACTTTAAAAAGTATATTTCAGGTTGTATATAATCTATCATTACAAAAGAATGTGTAATTCTCCATTTTGCATTATCTGTTCACTACCTATAATAAAAATTCAATAGAAGACAGAAATAGAACAATATTTTCTATTTACCATGTTTTTCTTTGATTAGGTGGTAGAGAATGTAAGGAAACTGAGGCTGAAGAGTAGAGTCTTTATGTTGTTTTTATATGCAGCCATAAAAATAAAGGTTTCCCAGATGGCTTAGTTTGTTGTCTTTCAGGAATGTTGTTTCCCAGAAATGATGCGAATCCTTCATCATAGCTTTTTATAGCAAGTCACCCCCTGCCTGTGGCACAGATAATCCTCACTAGTGCCACAACCTTGGTTACCTAGGGAGATTGTATATACATTCTTTGGGTTCTGTTTCAGCTCTGTTGTTTCAGAATCTCTCTGAGTGGAACATGGAGATGTAGATTTCTCAAAACAAACCAAAACCAAAACCAAACCAAAACAAAACAAAAAACCAGTCTGGTAGGAGCACATCTTGACATTTCAATCCCTGCTATTTTTTATGTTGCCTGCCCACATGCCTCAGTTTTTCTTGTTTTACAGACCTTATATGGTGGAGAATATGCAAAGAAGGAATTGCATCACAGTGCATTTAATAATCTTCTGCTCATCTGGTTTGGCAACTAATTAATAACAGAAACAATACACTGTCCAAATATATCCATTTAATTGTAATTAAACTTTTGCCATAAAATACCACAAGTGCACCTGCTGGCGCAGCCTCACTCACAGACATGACCAAGAAGGGTTGAATGGGAAGATGAGAGGTTATCGATGAAGATGACCTTGCACCAAAGTGACCATTCATTTGTTACACGAGGATGATCCCTACTAGGTGCTAATATCTATTTCAGATAGCCTATTCTCTGTGAACTTAATCCCAGGCAAGCATTTTAATTCAAAGAATCAGATGATATGAGTAAAGCTTCATGACAGGCAGGGAGGCAAAATGAAGAACCAAACAAGATCCAGTCCCCTAAGTAATAAATCCTGAGTGCCTGGTGTGTTATTGTGACTCTAGGCCAGTAGCCTCTGCACCGTTCACAAAGGCAAGCACACAAACCCAGACACACTGAGGGGGCATGTATTTTTTCATCTAAGTTTGCCAAACTGTTCATTAGTAAATACGTGGATGTCACTTCGGGGTTGAATGGTATATGTGGGATACTGGACGTAGAGCAATAGTCTTATTCTTTTCTATCTGTTTATAAGATGTGATAACCATGAAAGTACAACATAGCATGTCTGGTTAACAATAAAAGCCAAGTTCAACTACAGAGAGGCTGTGAACTTTGAAACTGTACAGGAATTGAATATGTCTGAAAAGTGAAAAAAAAATGTTGAGAAAATTTCAGGAACGTGTAGGAAAATAACTCTTTTTGTCAATTTCAGAGCACTATGACAAAGATCAGAGTGAATCCTAAAATAGCATAACATTGGCTAGGTTAGAGTAAAGTACTTCCCTGAATGAATTTATAGAGAATTACTTCTAGACTACAGGGAAACTGGTGGCAGTCATTACTTCCCACGGGGACGGAAAAGCACAGTTGTCGACATGGAAAAGTTCATACCCTTTTGAAATTTCTAAACTCTGAAGCACATGCTTGTACCCACTCTTTTAAAAGAATCATTGTTAAGAAAAAAAAAAGATGTTTCTGTTTCTGTCTACTATGTGTATTATTTATGGATGTGTAGAAATGTGTGCAATCACCCTCACATGCAAGGCCTCATGGAGAAGCCAGGGACTCCCATCAAATTATTTTGGGAGACGGAGTTTCTCACTAAACCTGGAAGACAGAGCTTCCTCTAGAGTGGCTGTCACTAAATCTTTGGGCAGACATGCTCTACAATGTGCAATTGTTCACGTGACTGCTAACAATCTAGATCGAGGGCGTTATGATTGAACAGTAAGCAGCATATCTACTGCACTAGGTCCCAGGCCCCTTCGAGTCTTATTTTTTTCATACATTTGTATAACCAAATCTTAAATCATTGTCAAAAAGACTTTCCTCCACGAGTCACACTCTTCTTTCAAGAAAACTATTAAGTAGTGCAAGACTAAAAGTGTGCAGAATTTTCTTTAAAAATAAACTTGAAAATAATATATAAAAATCAGCAAAACTTGACAATCAAGTGTTTCTATAACATCCTGGGATGAGTGATAGGGGATACATCCTAGTCAACTTTACTATCTCTTACACAACAGAATGTTCTATGATCCATGTGTGATGTGCAATTCAGCCTCGTCAAAATTCAGTGAGGAAACCATTTGCAATATATTGAAATGTCAAAATACTGTGAAAGAAATCCATGCACGATATAATTGTAAGGTTAATTGCACGTATAATTAGCCCAGTGCTCAAAACAATAGAATAGAATGAAATTTTGGCAAGATTGGGCTTTGAGAAGATAAATACTAGGTCTTAAAAAGTACTGTGAAATTAATAAAGCTATTTTATAGAAAATAGTCTACCTTTCTTGCATCAGAGAATACTCTGTTATAGTACCACCTTTTCTTCTTATATTAAAGAAAGATTGGCTAGAATTCTTGAAGACAGTAGGTAGGAAGGACAAGATCTAAAATAGTGGTTTTCAACCTTTGGGTCATGATCTCTTCAGGGGTCACATATCATATATTTACACTACAGTTCATAACAGTAGCAAAATTATAGCTACAGAGTAGCATCAAAATAATTTTATGATTGGGGGTCACCACAACATAAGGAGTTGTGTTAAAGGACTGGAGTATCAGGAAGGGTAAGAACCACCACTAAAGTCCCTCAGTCTCTTCATAGTCATATACATATGTGTACATATTTACGTATATAGATAAATAAGTAGATGCATGTATAAATATGCATGTTATATAACCACATTTTAAAAACAGTGTTAAAAAGACAAAGTTAACAATGATAATACTAATATCTCACTTTCCCACATTGCTTTTCAATGAACTAGAAATCAAACATGGTAGAACTAGCCTCTTTGGCATTATTAGGCCTGCATTTTTCTCTAGATTTAGGCAAGGTTCATCACCTGAATTAGTTGGGTAGCCTGGTTTTCACATGCAGAACATATCATTTTATCTCAATATAACTATAGTAGTATATATGTATACTAGTTATATGTATAGTTATAGTAGTTACCACTTTTTAAACAAGGTTAGCAAGTCTTCTAACATTAAAACATTTTCTTGTTCTAGTTAACTTGTGACATATGAAATCCCCGAGCACCTCAACACAAGGCTAAAACACCCGTGTCTGTGTAGCTCATTGGCCCCTCACTGTTCAACAATTCTTCCTGCACATCACGTCACTCTACAGCTCAAATCTTTTCAATAATAGATTATTGGCATGAGACATTAAAAGGTGTTATACCCACTTGGTGCATATATATTTCCTGAACATAATAAAGTTTTACATTTTACTCTGTCAACGTTGACAATGAAAGCATCACCACATGCACATAAAACTTTAAAAATTCTTTATAAATATTGGTTATTGGAAATTTACTGTTGGTAAAGAAAATAGATGTGTGTTAAAATTAATTTTAAATTTACATACAATTGTGACTAGCCTTTAATTGAAGCAATATATTGCAAAAATCATATTCATAGTTCCACAATTATTTTTAAATCCCCTGTGTCAAAACAAGCCACATACTGATCTATTCCCCCAAATTTACGTTTTCTCTTTTTGATTAGAAATTTATTTATATAAAAAGAATCTATTTCCTTACATTCTTTAAATTTTGGACAATTTTTGTTTGTTTTAGGACCTGGTTAAGACCCCTTCGGTTTCCTTCAATCTTTTATTCAAAGATTATATTATTCTAAGCAGTAGTTATTTAATTCTGATATATATATATATATATATATATATATATATATATATATATATATATATATAATCATGAATTAAGAAATCTTAAGGATATTTATGTATATAAGTATTAAAATGATATCTCATTTCCAATAAAAATTCCTTTGACCATAAGCCCCTCCCAATGTTTGAAATAATTACTAAGTATTTTTCAGTTCTATGTAGGACAAATTACAAATTTCTTCAGAATAAATATTCATGTACAGAAAATATAACTTTGAAAAAATTATTTCAAGATATGCTAAATAGTTTCAATTTTTTTATTTATGTATTTTTTGTGTGATTAGTATTTTTTCACAAAGCATTTAATGGAATAAAATTACATATTTTAGTTAACATTGAAGTAAATTTCATACAAATTTACATTAGTCCACATGTAATTAAAATTTTTAATTTGTATGAAAAAAGAATATTGCATGCCCCAGAGGTTTACACAATGGCAATTATTTGGTTCAATTCTTTGAATCTAGCTTTTGAAATCCAGCCCATATACCTTTTTATCATGTAAGTGCATATTCAGTTAACTGTGTCAGCAGTAACAGTTTGAAGTAATTTGGGAAGGGAACAAAGCTATAATTCCTTTCCATTGTATATATTTAAAATAAAATATAAAGAAGGGAGGATAATGTATATACATATATACTGTGGGATAATGGTCTTGTACCCTTAAAGATTTGTCACTTGTATTGGTTTAATAAAATGTTGATTGGCCAGTAGCCAGGCAGGAAGCATAGGCAGAGTGACTAGAATAGGAGAATGCTGGGAAAAGGAAAGGTTCAATATGAAGTCATCACCCAGATGCAGAGTAGGCAAGATGAGAAAGCTCACTGATAAAAGGTACCAAACTACATGAATTATGGGTTAATTTAAGATGCAAAGCTAGCTAGAAAGATGCCTAAGCTATTGGCTGAGCAGTGTTTTAAATAATAAAGTTTCTGTGTGATTATTTTGAGTCTGGGCTGCTGGGAACAAACAAGCAGCCTCTGTCTATACACATACACACATTATTGATATATGTAGTCATATATCTATAAGTAGAACTACATAGACTTAGGCATATAGATGTAGGTGAGGACCCTACCTAACAACACATGAGGTCAGCTCTCCAACAGCCAGTCTATGCCTACAAGTGCTGTAACTTTCCAACAGAACACTACATGCTGATATCTGAGAGTTTAAACACAGAAGAGTTTATGAATTGTTTCCTATTCAAGTTACATGACTTCCCAAGTAAAAGAAGGAAAAAAATGACATTTAGAATTCAAACATAATTCTTTCTAACAAATAGTTCTTTCCACTCAAAGATTGCAAATCAGTAAATCAGAAGGGTCAACTCTTTCTTCATCCCAAGAGCTGGGTAAATTTTATGACCTTCACTTTAGAAGCATCATTACAGACAATAGTTTTCAATAATTAATATGCATAATCTTACATTGCTGAACGTTATAGTAAAACCCATAGCCCAGGGTATGATGTGATTCTATATAGAGAATTGTATAATGTATTCTTAGAAAATCTTTTAAGATATGGTCCTTGAAGACTTTTCTTTGTGCAGTCATTGAATTTTCTAGCTCACTAAAGAATTCTCAGACAATGAATAGTTTAAAATTGCTTAAAGCTACTTGTAGAGACGAAGCAGAAGTGCTGCACAAGATTTGTAAGTTCTTCTCCAAAGAAACTCAACTAAGTATGTGTAGAAAGACCCAAATGCAGCCAGCCCCCCAATTTGCAAGACAAATAACACAAATTCCTGACCAGCTGAAAGGAAGGGCACTTTTACAATCTGCCTACTCTACCTGCATTTAAGAAAAGCATAAAGACTCCGTGACCCTTATTTATGGCTAGAAACCAATTATGAGTGAGTACATCCCATGTTCATCATTTTGGGTCTGGGATACCTCACTCAGTATAGCATTTTCTATTTCCATCCATTTGCATGCAAAATTTGAGAAGTCATTGTTTTTTACCACAGCGTAGTATTCAAATGTGTATATATTCCATACTTTCTTCATCCATTCTTCCATTGAAGGACATCTAGGTTGTTTCCAGGTTCTGGCTATTACAAATATATAATAATACTGCTATGAACATAGTTGAACAAATGCTTTTGTCATATGATAGGGCATCTCTTGGGTATATTCCCAAGAGTGGTATTGCTGGGTCCAGGGGTAGGTTGATCCCGAATTTCCTGAGAAACCGAATGAGAAGCCAAGGACAATGGCACGGGGTTTTGACCCTACTTCATGTTCTGGCTTTGTGGGAGCCTAGCCAGTTTGGTTGTTCACCTTCCTAGACATGGACGGAGGGGGGAAGACCTTGGACTTTCCACAGGGCAGGGAACCCTGACTGCTCTATGGACTGGAGAGGGAGGGGGAGAGGAGTTTGGGGGAGGGGGAGAAGGGTGGGAGGAGGGGGAGGGAAATGGGAGGCTGGGAGGAGGAGGATACTTTTTTTTTCCTTTTCTCAATTAAAAAAAAAAAAGAAAAGCATAAAGAATGTGGAAAACACACTGGATGTGAATGGTAAAAGTGCTTTGACTCCAGCATAGCCAGTGATACTCTACAAAGTGTTTAGGCTATACCAGCTTATTTTCTAATAAGTAAATCTTATTTATTTAATCCATAAAACATGCCTGTCACTTCAAGAGTTGTATGGTGGAAATCCCAGGAACAGTGACACTGAGCAGAAGGAATCTGATCACTGAAATTATAATCATGAAAGACTTCCCACTAGGATGTCTGTCCTGACAGTATGAAAATCAAAGAATGAAAATGACTATAGAATAATTAAAATTAAAAGTTTTCACTGATAACTAGAACATATGTGAGTGACTTAGGGCAGATTCTCTTTCAAAACATTCTCTGAGCATGCTTTTGTGGAGCTGGTGACTGTGGAGGTTAATCTGGAACTCTATTTTATGCCTTTTAAACCATGCACTTTCCATCCATATAATACATATCTCAGAATGGTGGTGGTGAGGATTTAATGAATATATTCATAGAATTAGGACTTGGTTGGCACACAATTCCCTACTCACAGAAACAGGGTCTTATGATTTCTAAAATACTGTTTCTTTTTCTAAAGTATATAAAAAGTGTGACAATGATCAGAATCAAGGCTTTGAAACCAATACTTTGCTAAGATTCATGGGAAAATTTAACTGAGAAACTAAAACCAGTAGAAGTTTAAAGGGTTATATAGCAGAACCTGTCTACTATTTGTAAAACCATCTTGGTACATATTTTATACATTTCCATTTCTGTATGAATACTTGCATCTTCTGTAAATTCTTATGCTGATATTGACGTATGGGGGAAGAAATTGGGCTCAAATGAAGTAACAAGAGTGATCCCCTCATAATTGGGTTTTTTAATTTATAAGTATACAACTATACGCACACACACACACACACACACAATACACGTGCTGAAATAAGAGGATAACTTAAGAGACTCAGTAGGTCATGGGGAATGAACTAACATCATCATATTTAGCAGCAGCACCTTTAACCACTGAGCTACTTCCCTTGTTTTCTTGTCCTTATAAGGAAGAAACCAAGGCTCTGTATTCAACAACGAGTGAGCTTTTTTGAACCAGGACAAAGCCATGCACCATTATTTTAAATCTATTTTTCAATACTATAAGAAATAAATCCCCATGTTTTAAACCACCAATTTGTAGGCATTTGTCAGAAACCCCTAGCTGACAAACACATAGGCCACAAACCGTGAGCTCAAACATTTTAAACAAGTTAATGCATTTTCATATAATTCTTATACGACACTTCTGCGATTTAAAAACTCCTTAGAATTAGAACACGAGGAAAAACTGATTTTGAGTGAAGGTATAAATACTGCAGTTGTCCTCATCAATGAAAATAGCATCAAACAATAAACACACAAAATGTGTTTGTAAACTTCTCTAGAAATAAGTGCAGAAGCCCTTAGTATCAGTCCCCTCACACTACAAAATAAACTCACATAAGAAAAGGGCTTTTACAGAGCAAGAAGCTGGCCCCTCCTCCACACTGGTAGACACAGAGCACCTCTGACATTCATTCTTCTTGGCAGCCTGTGAAGAATGATTGTGAGGGTGTTTGCACTCGCCTTGTATTGCTCTTGCATTCAGTGACTTCAAAGCCACTGCTACAGGTCTGTGTTCCTTCCTTCTAATCCAGCCCAACAAAGTCCACAATCTACTATGAACTGAGAGTGGAGGCACATATCTGCAATCTTAGCACCGAGGAGTCAAAAGATTGATTAGTTACAGGACCACCCTTGGCGATGTAGCAAGAACTTATCTCAAGTAAACAAACATAACCTTCCCATTCAATAGCTTTCTCCTACTAAGACAATTACTTTTGTCTCCAAAATATCCTTGAAGGTTTTAATCTGAAAGTTTCTGTGAGACTGGTAGTTGGTTAAAGTTCCAACCCTCAGTAGGAAAGCTTTGTGTGCTGCTAAATGAGTAAGACAGTCCTCAGATGCTCTCTACATCCTAGGATGGACTCCTGGTGAAATTCTCATTCCCATCATCAACCATATTTTTAAATGTGGAAGACATGGTGCCAACAAGAAAGGATATTCTACCAAGTCAGAGAAACCAAGAAATCCTTTGATTATGCTTTCACATCCACACTCACTGGTTCTGCAACAACTGCAAGCCCTAAAACATGATTTCTTTTTTTCTACTGTTGCCATGTTCAGCAAAGGAATCACAACATTTGTTAGCAAACACTTGGATTTGAACAAAATGACTTTTGAGGAAGTAGAATTTAAATTTGACTTTTCTACACTATTCAAGGTAAAGGAACATGATTTATCACGCACTGATTACATGTCATGCACTATGCCAGCAGAACAGCAATTTGATGAGGGAGTTCTTATCATCCACCTTTAATAGAGAATTAATCTAAATCTAAAACTAAGCATGTGAACTATAGTTACTCAGTTAGTTAATAAAGAATGCTAGTGGCAATAAAAATGGGCGCTTGTTCTCGTATGTGGAATTGTTTAAAGCCAAACACTAGAAATTGTGAGGAGTACCTACCAAAAACTAAGGGTGGAGGCAGAAGGAGATGTTGGCCATACACTTGTCTAAGTTTTATATACCTAACACAGAGCAGCTACTATAGTTTGCAACATTAGTGTATTGTGTACTGGAAATTCTCTGATCACACTAAAATTACAAAGTATGGCTGAGTCAATTGGATGGTGCCTGTGCTGCATGGGAGAATCTGGATTCCATGTCTAGCAATTAAAAACAAAAGAAAACCACATAAAGTAATGGATAAGTTAGTAAGGTTAATGGGGCAATGATTTCACAATGTATTCATTCATAGAAAGTGTATTTTTTACCTTTACTCTATATAATTTGCACTATATAACTATCGTAACTGAAAATAAAAAAGTGAACAATGGTGAGGGGCCTAAAAGGTGAGAAAGATAAAGCTTATCAAATTACCTGGCACTTCCTGAGGTTTTACATTTCCCATGTGGTTACAGTGAATCAAAATTTGTCAATAATGAGAAAGGAAGAAATAAAGAGAGAGACGGAGAATAATTGAGACATTTTCTGTTTACAAGGTATAATGTCTAGGACTTAGACCCATACTAATTTATCTTTCTATATTGTTTCTGTCTCACAGATGCAGAAGCTATCTTTGGAATAGAACCAGGAGTGATCCGTAGGTTTGTCTGAGAGACAACACGTTCTAATCACCCTTGTTTTTTCTGTGCTGAGACACACTTATGCCCTCCCTTAGTCCTGATTCACACAATAGGCGTGGAAATGTCCTTGTTCTTATATAGGAAAGGATGTGCACCTGCTTTCTGAAACTTTATTCCCCTCTTCTCATTACCAAACCCAAGAAATCCCTTGTTCTCATGCTTGTTAATTTATCTCATTCATACTTTCTCTCATACTTCTCAACTCTGTTTTATCTTTTTTGTTTGTTTTTGTTTTTTGAGACAGGGTTTCTCTGTAGCTTTGGGGCCTGTCCTGAAACTATCTCTTGTAGACCAGGCTGGCCTCGAACTCACAGAAATCTGCCTGCTTCTGCCTCCCCAGTGCTTGTATTAAAGGTGCATGCCACCACTTCCCAGCAGAGTCAAATTATTTCTACTTTGCCAACTTGTGGTAGCCCCCTGAGTATATGTTAAATTAATTAACTTACAAGTTAATCCACTGAAGTTAGAATCACACAACTATGGCCATGAACCATAGTAAGTTTTACTGAATTATTTCTTTCTTTCTTTATTGATAGGCAAAGTCTTCTATTAACCCAGGCTAACGACAAACTTCAGATCCTTTTGACTCTCTCTTGCAAATGCTGTACTACAGACATGTCACTAATATGTTCACAGCATATTCACCTGACTTGAAATAGTGTCCCACTAAAAGTTCCACTAGCCCTGACTTGTCTCCATCCTGTATCTGTATGATATGTGCCTGTTTTCTCAGAATCAACAATGCAAAGGCTCAACAAGCATATGCTCTAAATCCCTATACACATGAAAGTATTCAAATGCATGAGAAATGCAAAGCATAGATCCTTGTCTCAGGGCATGATTAACTTAACAAATCCACTAAGATGTTCAGAGCAAGGGGGAAGACAGAAGGCCTTGACAGTTCTAGACATAGAGTAAGGAAGAGAGAGCTCACTAAGGGCCAGAGATGGCATCCTCAGACAAGGACACAGAGGGGAGAAGGTGCCATGCCAGGGTAGGAAGGACACACAACATAGTGCAGCGGCAGAGGAGGGCTCCAGGCTGGAGGGCTGTGAGAAACAAATGTGAAGGAAGGAAGGGAGACCTGTTGGGTTCCTGGAGACGTGAAAATGTGGTGAAAAGTTTTCCATACAAAGGTAAGCCAGAGCTTAATAATGATTCTAACACTCACCCTATGATCTCAGCTTTTGAAATAGACTGCAAATAACTGCTTCTAATCCTTAACCACATAGAAGAAAATTCTAATACATTTCTCTTTCCAAAAGGCTGAATATACAAGTTTAAGAGACTTAAAAGCAAGAGAAAAACAAGCCATTGTGATTTTTCAAGAAATATAACTGGGTTTTATTATAGAAAAATGAAACAGGTACATATAAATGTGTGTGTGTGTGTGTGTGTGTGTGTGTGTGTGTGTGTGAGAGAGAGAGAGAGAGAGAGAGAGAGAGAGAGAGAGAGAGAGAGAAACATATAAGACAAGAGACAAAATGGGCTACCGTGCTTCTAACACCGAACAGGTAAGGATCTGCAGGTTTACATCAGTCAAGAGTTGGGGGACAAACTCAGTCCAGTACATAAAAACAGCCCAAAGCAGAAAGCATCGTGGTCATGCACCATTTACCTCACTGTCAGCCCCTAACTCCTTTGTCACCTCTTGGTGTGTAGCAAGCCAGAGGCCATCATGATGTTATATTGAAATCCATCAGTGGAAAGAGAGCACAAACCAACCCCCAGCCTGTTGCCAACAGTAGTGATAAATAATAATTCTTGGACAAAATTGGAGAAAAGGAACAAGAGTTGAGTGCTAATGATAACACTGTGATGCTTTAAAGTTACTATGTCAAGTAGAAAAAGCAGAGATGTTTTTAAAGGATTGATCTGCTTTTGTCCTGTACTGAAACCAGTTTTTCTTTGAAAAAATTAACAATTCTGATTCAAATTAACACAGTTTCCTTTTCCAGTAACAAATCATGAACAATATTTATATTTACATAAATTTTCTGTATTAATATTTTATTGTTGACCAATCACAAAGTTGTGATTGAAGGAGTCTGAAATTTGGGGAGGAAATTATGAAATAATAGTATTAATGTACACAAATGACCATAAATATCATCCTATTTACCTTTGAAAATAAAAACTTGACAAGTTGGGCCACATAAGCAAAATAGAATTGATTTCCAACAAGATGGTATAGCTTGGAAAACAATGTGAATGGCAACATTGGAGATGACAATTCTATTTGTAGTATTTTTTTACTATTATTCTTTAAGAATTTCATTCAGTCACTGAAAACCCATGCCAGGAGATTAAGCCCATGCCTCAGACTGTCTGGAGCACCAAGATCCACAGGCTGGGTCTAAGATAGATAGAACCAAACAAAACTAAATATGTCAATGTAATGATGTCTAACACTATTCTGCTATACTTAGAGATGGGTGCCTAACACAATTGTCATCAGAGTGGCTTCAACCGGCAACAAATGGAAACAGATGCAGACCCACAGCCAAATATGAGTAGGAGCTCAGGGAATCCAGCAGAAGGGGAGGAGAAGGGATTTCGAGAGCTAGAGAGGTCAAGGATACGAGAGAGAGAGAGAGAGAGAGAGAGAGAGAGAGAGAATAAACTAACCTGAGCTCATAAACGTTCACAGAGAATGAGCCAACAACTAGGCAATGTATATGGGACTGACCTAGGCAATCTGCATTGATGTAGCTTGGTCCTCTTGTGGGACTCCCAACAGTGGGAACACGGACTGTCTCTAACTATTTTACTGGTTTTGGGGATCCTACTCCTCATATTGTGACTTCTTGCCCAGCCTTAATGCATGGGGAAGTGCTTTCTCTTACTGTTAACTTGATATGCCACATTTTGTTGATACTCATGGGAGACCTGTCCTCTCCTAAACACAAATGGAGAAGGGGTAGATGGGGGGACAGAGGGGGTTGGGAAGAAAGGAACTGGGAGGAGAGGAAGGAGGGGGAAATGCCACCAGGATGTAAGATAAATAAATAAATTTATAAAAGAAAAAATTAAAAAAAAAGAATTTCATGCACTCATATGATGTGGTTTAATCAATTCCTGCCCCATCCATCCTCTCACCTCCAAGTCCTCCTCCAGCCCCACTGGCCACTCTCCCCTCCCAGTTTCACATACTGGGTTTTTCCCCCCTGCTTTTGTCTGCTTGATTTTATACACTGAGTCTACTTGGTGCTGTCAATATGTGCAATGGGCATTGGCATACCTGCTGGAGCGTGGGTCGACTCCCAGGGGATGCAACCCTGAAGAACACTGACTCTCTCACCCTAGCAGCCCTCAGTGCCAGCAACTCCTCAGCTAGAGGTGGAACTTCATGAGCCCCCTTCCCTCACGTGCTGGGAATCTGTCTAATTGATCTTGTGCAGATCTTGTGCCTACAGTCATAGCTGCTGGGAGCTCATATATGCAAATTTTTGTAGAGTTCCTTTTCTCTCTCAACCCTCACCCATTATCTTTATCTCTTTAGACAGTATTATCTTACCACACAGAGGCTGATGTAGTTTGCTCTAAGTCCATAACCCATCATATCTACTCATAAAAATTCTGTTTGCTTTTATCACCATTACCCAACACATCAATTACTGAAGTTCCTATATAATTAGATAAATAAAAACATACCTACTACCTTGGTGAGTACATAGACGTATCAAAATTGTAATCTATATAAGCATATACTTTGAAGCAGCTTTATTATCTCTGTGTGGACACAGAGCTTGGTCTGTGAGTTCTTCTGAATGTTTGTGTTTAACAGCATGACAGGATGTAAAATTTGGAGCAGGAAAACTTTTTTTAAATTTCAAAAATTGCTCACTTTATTCATTGTAGTGACTGCTGTTCTTTCCTTCATACACCCTGTGAGAGGCACAACACTCAACTTTCATGTTCTGAAAACTGCAGCCTAATGAGGATAATTTATCTTCCCAGGGAATCACAGGTCTAGGAACACTGGTTATCGTTCATTCTTAACTATCTCAAGGGCAGAGAACTCTATCTCAATCCTTGGTACTAACTCCCTATGTGCTTTGAGTCATCACTCAATCAGTACGAGGGTTCCAAATGAAAATCGTCCACTCAAGAATGAGTGAAAGTCTGCTAGCTGATTACAGACTGTTCCGACAGCTCTATTCCCACAGCATTAGACAATAATACTTTAGCTAGTGAATCAAAGAGAACACGTTAATGATCTTAAGCAAAACTGTGGCTGGTGGGGGGGGGGGTTGGCCAACAATCATCTTTCAAACTACATAGAAACATTTCCATATTTTCAGAACACAAGATATATATCTTTACTAATGTGCAGTAACTAAACATTAACCATGTTCTTATGGAAAAGCACCCTTCCTTATTGAAAGAACTCTAGTGATTTGATTACTAACTTTCATATAAATGTCAGTTCAGCTGAATACAGAGACATAATATCACAGTGGTTTAAAACATGGGCTCTACCACCAACTGTGAGAAATTGTTATTAACTCCAGCTTCTACACTCATAAAATGGAAATGATAAAACACTCTCAAATAAGTGTTCTGAGAATTAATAAAGTAATATATGAAAAGTACTTTGCATGGTGAGGGCTCAATAAATCTGGTACTTGTCTACTTTACTACTAAAGACCATATCTTTATTTAACTATACTGTCAAAATCAAAGAAATTTAGAGTCAAAAGGTATATGCTAAATTTATGTAAAAGAAATTGGGAAGATCATAGCTTACTTTGATGCATTCCTTCAACTTGAGTTAGAATTGAGGAATAAGTTCATCTGAAAGCAGATATAAAAGGAGGAGCAGGAAAAGGGGAGGGGAAGAACTTGAGGGAACAGGATAGTCGAGATGGGGGAAGGACAGAGACAGAGAGCAAGGAAAGAGATTTTTTGATTGATGGAGCCATTATGGGACTAGCAAGAATCCCGGCATTAGAGCAATTCCCCGGAATCCAAAAGAATGATCCCAGCTAAGACCCTAGCAATAATGGAGAGGGTGCTCGAACGGGCCTTGCCCTGTAATCAGATTGATGACTGTCTTAAATGTCCCCACAGAACCTTCATCCAACAACTGATTAAAGAAGAGGCAGAGATCCACCTTAGAGCACTGGGCTGAGCTCCCAAAGTCCAACTGAAGAGTGGGAGAAGTGAGAATATGAGCAAAGAGTTCAAAACCATGACGGGGATACCCACTGAAACAGCTTACCTGAGCTAATGGGAGCTCACCAACTCTGGCTGGACAGGCAAGGAACCAGAATAGGATGAAACTAGACTCTCTAAATATGGGTGACAGTTGTATGACTGGGATAGACTGTGGGGCCACTGGCAGTGGTACCAAGATTTGTCCCTGATGCTTGTGCTGGCTTTTTGGAACCTGTATCTCTTTGGATACCTTGTTCAGTGTGGATATAGTGGGCAGAACTTTGGACTTTCCTCTTTGCAATATGCCTTGCCCTCTCTGGGAGTGGATGAGGGTTGGTGGGGGGAAGTGGAGGGAATGAGAGGAAGGGAGGGAGTAGAAACTGGAGTAAAAGGAAAAAAGATAATTTGTTTTTTTAAATAAAAAAATAAAAATAAACCATGAGGTGAAATATGTAACTAGCCAGTGTCTTCCTAATTCTATGTTTCAATTCCTTTTTAGTAAAATAATGTCTTACTGTTTTACTGCTATGAAGAGACACCATGACCACAGAAAGTCTTATAAAGGAAAACATTTATTTGGTTTCAGAGGTTTAACCATTATCATCATATAAGGAACCATAGCAGCACGCAAGCAGACACGCTACTGGAGAAGTAGCTTGAGAGTTCTACGTCTTAATCCACTGGCATCAGGAAGTGAATGACACTGGGCGTAACCTGATGATTTGAAACCTCACAGTTTCCCAGTGGCTTTGTTGGAGCAGCAGGTGGCAACTGAAGTTCAGGGTGTCAGCCCACTGGCAAGAAACTCCCTGACGGGTGAATCTCAATGGCAAGGCCCCAAGACCCCAGAATGTCTTTTGCTTCTTCTGTGCCTTTACATGTTTGCTGCTGCTATCTTTCTCTGGTATCTGGCATGGTGTGAAGGGGTTTGGGGAGATCTATTGCCTGTAATGTAGTATGTTTATCTCATGGAAACTTCCTGTTCTACTGATATTTTTGCCTATGGAATATTATGAAGATGATTTCTTCCTAAGCTGTACTGCCTAATTGGTAGTAATAATATTTGTTTAAATTGAGTTTTTTATGATAAAAATAAGCAGGGAAGTGTCACACAGCAAGAACACCTGAGTGTCTATTGAGGAACCATATAGACTGTGCTTAGGTTAATGATTGAAAAATAAACAACTGGGTCCCAGTTGTAGTTGGAGGTGAGGTTTTCTTGTGCCCCATTTCACAGCTACTTCCCAGATTGCCACACAGGAGGCTTATGTGAATTATGAATGCTTAGTTAGTAGCTCAAGATTACTAATACTAGCTCTTATGCTTAAATTAATCCATAATTCTTATCTATATTTAGTCACACAGTTTGATACCTTTTCTCAATGTAGCATTGTCATCTTGCTTCCTCTGCCACTGACTTGTGACTCCAGACTCTGCTCTTTCTCGTCCCAGAATTCTCCTATTCTGCTCACCCTGACTATACTTCATAGTTGGCTACTGGCCAGTCAGCGTTTTATTAAACCAATTTGAGTGATAAATCTTGGTAGTGTACAAGATCATTAATCCACAGCATCCAGTAGCCCAGCTAGTTTAAATTATTTTAATCTTAATGTTGGGAGAGAGATGTGTTTACAGGCTTCAGAGTGCATCAGGGCTGAAACAAATAAGTCATTTCAAATAGACCAAAGATCAAATAAAATAGTTCACAAAATGTAAATAACTATACATGGGAAGAAACCATATAGAGTTAGTTTGCTTAAAGAATGTGATTTTTTTTGTGGGTTAAAATGCTCGTTTCCTTTATTTGTTGTTGAAGGTATACTGTATTCTTGATTATTTGAACTTATAGTATAATGCTACTACCGTAAGTGGTGTGTGGACGATACAACTGATGCACGGGCAGACACAGAAAGAACATCGTGTCCAGACTGAGATGACTAGAGATACTGAGAGGACCTGGCGGGCTTCCTTAATGGTTTAACCCTACTAAAGACTACGTTTCTGCCTACACAAACTTCATCTTTCTGTGACCCCAGGAATGAGCCTTCCCAGCACCAGCAGACTTAAGGTTTTTAGCCTGGGTATGCACAAAGTGGGAGGTGTGGCCAACAGTGGACCTATGAATAAGACTGCACAGAAAATGACATATCCATGTTACATATTGTACAAAGCTGACTAGTAGAAGTGTGAAGAGAGGTGGAATGTTATAAAATCAAATGAGTTGACAGAACATGGAGAATGAAATAATCTCATGTTTCAAATCTAAAATCAAGTATCTCGGGCTATCTTCAGTTCCCATAGTCATTCATTGCCTAACTCTATGCCCGACATACCAGGTAAAACTTGATTTTGGATGTATTTTTAGCACTTGTTCTAAGTCACAAGAAGAGTGCAGGTAGCATCTAAGATGTATGTGGTGTACGTCTTAGATTTCCATTTCCTCTTAGCTTACTAAACTGTAGACATGCTGAAATATTAGTAAATGCTTTGATTTACAACTTCCTTTTGTTATGTCATTATAAAGTCCATGAAGGTTTATAATGTTACTTGAAGTATCCTGAATCTATGCCCTGTATTGTGACCACCCACATTTGGCTCAGAATAAACTATTTCTTATCATCATTGAGGTGGGAGTTGTACTTTTGCATCAACAAAATCTGCTATATAATAAGTAAAATAGAAACTTAGATGTATTACATATACTGCTTCACAAATTTGTTGTTTCACATAAAAACGCCCAGAAGTATGTGCGTAGAAGGTTATGATGTGCAATGTATCGCTATTGTTGCTATGGGGAAAGATGTTTGAAAACCATTGAAATGAAGCAGAAGTATAAAGCAGTGTCCAGTGAATGAGTTCCAAACTACCGAATCTTTAATTTAACCTACAGTGGAGGGTTCTTGAAATTGTATTACTTCCTAACATTTAAACATTGGAGAGTTCATACAAAATGCTGTTTATACAGCTTTCTCTTAAAGGTCAGAAAATCTGACATTGATCTGTGGAGTCAACAGATGTCCCCTCAAAAAGAGCATCCACTGGCTGGAACATCAGGTTTCTCTTTCTTTACTTATTTCTGTAGTTGACATAAAACTCCAGACATCTGAACCTGTAACCTGTGGCCTAGATCACTGTTTTCACAATGGCAAAAAAGGATTGCAGAAACCCATCAATTATCTCAGATATCTTCATAGTTTGGCAGACACAGAAAAGAAACTATACATAACTGTGACAAATAATAATAATAATTCAAATAATCTATCTGTAAAGCCAATAAACTCTGTAGTATCACTCCATTAGAAGTTCTTGTCTCAACCTCTTAGTTCCATTCAAAGCAACTGAAGCCCTTGGAGAGCAAATGTAATGCTAAAGTTCTCACGGTCAACATGACATAGAACTAAGCTCTGGTCACCCTCATACCGACACCCTTTCAATCATGCATTGCTGCTGTTAGTCACACATTCCCAAAGAACACAAAACAGTCCACTCAGAGCACAGGCACATTCAAGCCAGGCAACTTTGTCATGTAGACAGTATTGATAAAAACCATGTTCTGCTAATCACTTCTCTACTCTTCCTGGAGTCTTGTCTTGTAAATGTAGATAACACTTGCCAGAAGTATACCCAACTGCAAGAATGTATCCTTCTATAAATTGATTACTACAAAGGTACATTGCAACATAAAAACATCCTGTTCACAAGGCGGTGTTTGAGAGTAAATGAATGACTTCTAAGTGAACAGAAAAGAAGCATGCTTTGATCCCAACAGCCCGGAAGGAAAAGTCAAGAGCAGACTCTTGAAACTTCTTCATTGAGAAAAAAAATATTTTACAATTGTCACCGGTGCTACACAGCACTCCTGAATCAAAGAGTAGATCGCAAAACCTTTTTGAGTTATTTTGATCAAGTTTTAATCACTTTGAAATATTTAATTTTTTTTCTAGCAGATATTCTTTTGCTATATAGGAAAGAGTCAATTTTTAAAGACTCTAATGCAAGGCTAATCTATGCAACTAAAAGAAAGGCAGGTTATATTTCAGCCCACAAATTTTTAATGAAAATAAGTTTGACGTATATTAGAAGAAATGAATAATTGCTAATAAATAGAAAATGTAATAATGCCATAAAAAGTTTTACCTTCCCTTTAAAAAAAACTAGGTCATAATTGATAATTAAAAACACAGCAATTAAGTGTTGAGGTTGTATAATCACTCTTAACGATCATCTAAATTATCTCTAATCTCAATTCCATAAATAATGAGTCAAGTGATATAAACAAACTTAGGCGTCTACATAAAGGCAAGGAATAATGTGAGAAAGCAAAGATGGATCTAGCTGCAAACATGGATTTTCAGCACTAGGTACGGACACTGCAATGGATGCCTATGGACTATTCACCTCTTTTCATTAGTGATGCTTCCATGATGTCTTCCATCAGTCTTTCAGGTGATCTGAAGAGGGCCTCTGAGGATCAGTCTCAATCCCTCCTCAGGGTTAAGAGAGAATGAATGCTACAGCAAGTGGGAGAAGCTATCCCTCCAGGTTTCATTCTGTTGGGTTCAGGCATGGGAAAACCAGGGACCAATTGCCAATTGAATGCCACTCTTGAATTGGGCCACAGACCACAAGAGAATGATTGGTAGAATAACAGACACATTTACAAAGAACCATCCAGTTCAGAAAATATTAAACAACTGATGTTGGCTATCACTTAATAAATAATTATTTTTTAAGTATTTTCCAATGTGTCATGTAATGAAATATGCTAACACCCTAACTCAGTAGTAGAGACTACATAGATAAGAATTTTCTGTCTTATCTTTGTAAATTTTCTATAACTATAGAACTAGTCCAAAATTAAAAGTTTATTAAAATAACTAAGAAACTGTTGATATAGATGGCATGAGATTACCATTTAACTGTTAAAAAAAAAAACAGACACAAATTTAACTTGGAGAAAAACATCTACTTTTTTTCAAAAAGCTTCTCTAACCTAAATAACATCACTTCTAAGATTTGAAACAGGCAACTTAAGGCCATTGCCAGGTCCAAAGACAACTCTACTATTGAAGCAAAACACAGGAGAAAACTAGGAAAGAAAAGTCAAGACGTGATTCCAGAAGTTGTCCCAGGGAGTCACAGAACTTATTTTTACTCTGGTTGAAAAGAACATTCAGAAAAGAGAGAAAGAACCCTTTCTTACAAGTTCAAGGAAGATCAAGAGAAAGCCAACCAACAGATTTCTTAGAGTTCATGCAAAGTCAAGCTGCCTTACAGAAGGAGACCCATTAAAAAAAAAAAAAAACAAGGAAACAAAACAAAGCAAGAACGGGCTGGGGAATATAGCTCAGTGGTGCTGTGTTTGTCTAGCATGTACATGGAGCTGGGAGTACTCAGCAACAATAAAAGAAAAAAGAAAAACTCAAAAAAAAATAACAAGGAAATAACGATCAGGACAGTATAAATTGAATTGTCTGGAACTTCACAGAGAAAATCTCTTTTCACTTGATGAACATATTTGTACACTGAAGTTCAGTTTAGCCCTGAACATTTAGCTGTATGTTGTTACTCTGGAGTGCACACTCTATGTTTGGAATCACAATTTTAACAAAAGGCTAAATGAGTTATAGGAAGAACCATGACTATAAAAAATAACTTAGGTCCTAAATCTTAGGAAACAAATAAGTTGTCAGAATACCCTTAAGCAATAATTTACAACCTCGAGTTTCCTGACAGAATATACTATTTAATTGCTTGTCATTAGTTCTCAAGGGTGGAATGCACAATCTAACGGATAGTTTGCTTTGCATTTCTTAAGAAAATGCTAATCTCAAGACTAGCAATGAAACAGTGTAGAGAATCAAGGAAAATATTCTGACTTCCATTGAACAGTCTCATAGTCCTGTATGTTTAACTGCACTGCCCCAAATTTACCCCAAATAGTAAATCAAATAATATATAAAAAGAGAGCATACTGAAAGATTAACAAATAGAAACATGATATAGATGCAAGACACACACTTTTGACAGAAAGCCTACTCAGCATCAGTTGAACACAAAGAACTACAGGCCACAAAGTGATACCGAGGGTGTGAGAAATAGTCTTCTCTGGAGAAGAGTTATCAATACATTACTCAATACCAAATAGCCAGTCCTTTAAAAGTACATCAAAGGAACATTATATGGACTGAACAGGTTATATCTAGAAATATTGGCAAAAATATGCATATATGCATGCAATAGCAATTAATGTAAAAGACCATGGATTTGGAAGAGAATGGGGAGGGGTATGTTGGAGGGTATGGAGTGAAGAATGAGAAGGGAGAAATGTTATATTGATATTGTAATCTCAAAAATAGAAACATAAAAAATAAATTCAAAAATAGCAAGATTATCCTGGCTTCTATGTACGGACAAGTGGATAAGCAAACCTTCTGAGTTGCTGCTTGCCCTGTTGAGAATCTCTATACCGCCCCAAGGAGCAGCTGCTAGGAAGCAAAGACAGGTATTAGAATGAGTGCTCTTCATCACAGAAAACAGTATCTTGACAAGGGTCTTTTCAGCCTAATGACCAACCGCAACAGAAAGGCCAGTGAGGTTCACCAACAGGGCACTCATTTCTAAGAACACTTAGAACTCGTGGATCCCTTCACAGGTCTGAGTCTGCGATGTCACTCAGACTTTCAGAATTCAGTTGAAAGGACTCTAAAAATGGATAAAGCACCTTTCCCACTTAGTGTGTTAGCTGCTCATTGAGAGAGAGGTTACCTAAAATGGAACTGCTATGCTGATGCCTTTTTTCATAACAATGCTTGCATAAAATAGACATGCAAGGCATATATAAACATACATATACGTATGCACATGTTAGATTTGTTATCTGTTTCAAGCTCACATTAGTTATTGTTAAATCAATATTTCATTGCATTACACTAAAATGATTATTTTAACACTTGTTAATAGGTAATATAGAAATCTTGGAACTCATAATGATTTTCAAGACATTTATACCAAGAAACCCAGTCAAATTCTTGATAAAGATAGCATTTCAATCCACAAGCAATTGATATACTACTCATCTTAATTTTCCAAATTTAAAATATCTATATTAAAATAATTTCAAATATGCATGATCTTTCTACCTTTTTTCATCTTTTTAACATTGTACTTGTTTTCTTTTAAAATAACTGATTCTGAATCCGAATATGTTTAAATTTATAGGAAATCATTATCTTAAAAGCAATGTTGTTGTTTTGTTTTATCAGTGTCATGATTCCTGAAATCCTCATGTTTTTCAGTGGGAAATGTCCAGAAAAACCTGCAGTGTCCTTATATTCTAGGAACAATCCCAGTCTGCCTGTCATAAATCTCACCAAGAGCCATGTTGAGTTCATCTCTGAAGTTTGTTTTTTTTTTTTTTTGGAAACAAAGATACTAAAACACAACAACAAAGAACTAGCAAATAAGATTAAAAAAGAATTTTGCTCTTGGGGTCATCATCTCTTCAGCTCCTGGGTTAGTCATTTTCCTTCATTCCAGCTCTCCCTGGCATTTTACTTTTCCTACCTTTTCCTCTTACAATTTTGCTCCAAGGGACAAAACTCAAAGTACCATCAAGCTACACTCTGTGAACACTTTCTTCCCTAAACAGGCCCTAAACCTGCTGCTCATACTCATTTCGTCCCAACCCAGATGAATGTGGAAGAGAGAACATGATTGTATTCAGATGACCTATTCCGTTCTGGAGCATTTAGCAGGCATGTGAAGCAAGGCCAGCATTCTTCTTCATTTGCTATGGCAACACTGCAAATGCCGGTGACAGTCTTCCCTCAAAGACACTCAACTGCTTGTCTTCTCTAACAAACTCCAACCACCAAACAGTTATCAAACTGTTTTAGTAGTAGGAAAATCTATCCAACCCCTTAAATCTCTGATCAATATGGCATTCAGGATGAGTGCATTCTCATTTACTATTTCAAAGTTGTAATATACATTAAGTTCAAATAAGATATGTTTTGACAACACAAAGTTTTGCATTAGAGCTTACAGATGACAGTGACTTCCTTTGAGGAAAAATTTGTAGATTCAATGTTGGTTTTAAAGTAGTAACAACATTGACTCATGCAGAAAATACATAGACGTCAGGATTCCTCATGTGCTCTTTAAAATCTAAGAACACCCCCCACACACACACCAGGACTTGGGATGTAGAGATGATTGGATCCTCATGAGTTTGAGGACAACTGGTCTATATAGTAGTTCTAAGCTAATGAAATTGAGTGCATAGAAAAGGAAGACAAGGTAAGAATGTTGGATCTGGTAGAAAGTGAAGGCTGCCACAGCACAGTTTTTATTTTTCAGTAACTGTGTTTCCGCGTCTCACTTCTGCTGTGGTAAGGAATTTTCTTCATGGACAGATGTGGCTATAGTTTCTAAAGAAGATTCTACCAGTTCTACCTCCATCTCCTGCAAAATCAGTGGCTCTCAACCTTCCTGATGCTGCCACCCTTTAACCTCCAAACCCACCCCAGTGACATACCTCTTCCAATAAGAGACCAAACCTCTTAAAGGATCAAACATTCCCAAAGGATCAAGCATTCATAAGGGCCTCTGAAGGTCATTCTCATTCAGACCACCAAAGGATCCAAAATAGGATGTTACCAAACAAGTTGTGTGTAGAGAAATGTTTCAAGTCAAAGAAGGAAGGACTAAAGGAAAAAAAGTCAGGAAACAGGGACTGACTATTAGATAACCATTGATGCATACCATGGTTTATTCTGGGAAAAGCATGTGCTAATAGTTTTATGTTCATTATTTGAGTGTGCACGTGTGTGTGTGTGTGTGTGTGTGCGCGCGTGCACGCTTGCACATATATGTGTGGGCAAGTGTGTGTATGTCTCTGTATATGCTTGTGTATAGGTGTGTATGCATAACTATGTATATGTGTGAATACATAAATATACACGCTTGTGTATTTGCATGTTTCTATTATTGTACTTGTTTGTCTGTGTATGTACTGTGTGATTATTTGTGTGAATGCATAACTGTGTATGTACTGTTTGTGGGTGTTTGTATGTGAATATGTTTTTGTGCGTGAATGAATGTGTTTATGTATGTATGTAAGCGAATGTGCATAAAAGTGTTTGTGTGTGAATATATGGAAACTGCATGTATGTGTGTATGTGTTCATTTGTTGGATGTATTTATATATGTGTATATTGGTGTACATGTATGTGTATTAGTGCAAGTAAGTGTATACATGTATATCTGTGTTTGTATCTATGTGTGTACTTGTGTGAATGTGTACATCTGTATGAATGTCTTTATGTGTATATTTGTGCATACGTTTTAGTATACTGTGTATATGTGTGTGTGTGTGCATACCTGTCTAGGTATGTGTTTATATGTGAATATGCTTGTGTGTTGGGAGGTCATACTTACCAGGAACATTTTTCCATAGTAACTGTCTTCCTTAGTTTTTAAATAGTCATATCATGTTAGCATTTTGTACAAGAAGATAGTAATAATTTTACAGAAAAGCATGCTTCTCTCAAACTGTAATGAATGGTTCATAGTACAATCTTTCCTTTTAATTTCATTTTAGCACCTACAACTTAATTTTATATTACATTTATATAATTAAAAAGGTTAACGCTGAAAGAAAAAAGAAAAATAAGTTACATCATATTCAATATTTTTTGGTATTACAATTGAGTGATTTTAGTTACCTGCCTTAAAAGATGTATCACCATGGTAACTAGATCTTTTGACAATTATTCTATTTTAGTGAGATTCAACAAAGGGGTTAAAATGTCTTCTCCTAGAATTCTGATATTCATAATCACTAAATTTATCCTTACATAATCCTTTCCATATTATTCACAATAATGTTTAAGAAATATATCTTCTGTCCTGTTTTATCCCTCATCAATCTGATTTGAGTAGGATCAGTTTGTACAGCTAAAATCAGATATATTCTGTCATGCAGAACACCCAAGCAGGAAATTCTGTACCAATTCAAATAGATAAACACCACAGTAACTGTTTATATATGTGTGAAGATTATTTATTGTGCTTATTTTACAGAAGAAAAATTGAAGTTGGGGTTAGATATAGACAACTTTAGAAAACAAGTCCCTACCATACATTTTATGAGGTTCGTTGTCTGAATATCATCCCATGGGGTGAATAAGGCATTGTCACACATTCAGAAAGGAAAATGAAAGGTTAGCTACTGTCTTCTGAATGTTTCTGCAGTAATCTCATCTCTCTTAATTAACAGTAGTCATTATACCCTAATGAATACAACTATACAAAGAACTCTCTTAAGAATTCATATCAAGTTCATTCTTTAAATGTTGCCCAGAACGTACTGGGTGCTCAGCATATACTAAGAAGAGAAAAGCAGTCATAATGAGCATGGATTGCTTTGATGCTCATCAGGGGCCTGTGCTGCTTTACCTTTCACTAAGAGCTGAAGCCTGTTGAGTTGAAATGAAATTTATTTCCAAAAGAGGAAATAAAAATTAAATCCCCAAACTTATCTGTCAAAAGGGTTGCAAAGCACATTTTTTCTCTTTAAAGTGTGGTAACATCCAAATGACTTGTCTCTTTTTACAGACTCCATCTTTTTAGATTTCCTATGAATGATATCAAGATATTCTAGGAGTTTGGGAACCCATGTACATGGTATGAGTACACCAGTCCTAATGAGCCCAGCAGAGCACAGAGAACCCCCTAAAGCTACTTCCAAGTATTTTTTAAAATACTTTCTAAATGTCTATGCAAAGCACTTGGTCCAGCCTTATTCTCACACCAATCTCTGTATCCCCTATGGATCTGCTGTAGCTGTCATCTCTTCTTTTTCTATAAATAGGCTTTTATTCTGACCCACTCCACACAAAGGTCCAGGTTTCTACTAGAAATTCAAATCCCTTCTCTGAGCTCAGCTTCATAACTGACTTATGGATCTGTATTCCCTCTGAGATACTACTTTCCTTCTTTCTCTCCTTTTCCATGTGTTCCTTGACACACCCCTTCCCTTGAATAGGCAAAACTGACACAGCTTCACAGTGTCCTGGTCCTGATTCCTATAAGCATGTGGCAGTCACCATTCACATTTGCCCAAATGATGGCTACTTTAGGACAATGTGGAATCTATTGTGCTTGAACTAACTCGCCACTGGTTCCCCTCCGTTACCTTCCTCTAAGGATGCAATCTCGGTCCACAAACTTCAAGTGGGAGATGGTTTAGGAGGTAAGAGCACTTGTTTTTCTAGAGAAGTCAACTTCAGTCTGCAGCACTAACATGTTGCTCATAACCATCTGTAAAATCAGTTCTAGAGGATCCAATGCCCTCTTCTGGACTCCACAAGTACTCCAAACACAGGATGTGTAGGTGTGTATTCAAGCAAAACACCATATACGTAAAATATAAATAAAGAACATCTCAGTTTAAAAATATCCTTCAACTATTTGTATTCCTACGAAGACACATTTGGATTTTCTTTCTTTCCATGAATTCCCCATTTGGCTCAATGCTTAGAATTTCCTGCAGCAGCAGTAAGAGGAGGGAAGACATACTTTCTTTTGGGGGGCTCACAGAATGTCCTTCATGGCTTGTCAGGAGAAGCAAGTCACCCTATCCTTACTGAGACTCTGCACACCTCTTTGTTGACCTATATCGATAATAATTGTGTCATTAAGACTATTATTTATGCAAAGTATTTTGCTTATATCTGTGAATTTCCCTTCCCCTCTTTGTAGTATGTATATATACATATATTTGTGTATATATATATATATATATATATATATATATATATATATAGAGAGAGAGAGAGAGAGAGAGAGGAGGCAGAGTTAAGGGGAAGCCATGTAGCATGTAGTCACCAGAGGAGAATGATACGCATGAGCCTCATGATAAAATATAAAATAATAGAAATGGGTTCATTTAAGATGTAAGAGCTAGCTAGAAATACACTTAAGCTGTTGACTAAACAGTATTGCAATTGATATGTTTTCTGTATGATTATTTCCCAGCTTCCACCAACAGTCAGCCAGCTACAGTCCCATATCAAATCAGGTCTGCAATGACTTCAGCATGCATAGTAAGGATGTTTGTAGAAGAAAACATTAGCAATCAATTTGATGATAGGTAAAACTAACTTGAACCACAATTAGGGAGAAAATTACCTCCTCCTTCAACCCTTCACACAAAGAAACCCTTCTTAATTAGTCTCTTCTCTAGATTTCTTCTGTGAGACCTTGAATACAGTTATTTTAAATTCATCAATAGAATGGGTGGAAATGTGCTATTGTTATATAAGTATCCACATTTTTCAACGATTTTTTTCTAGCCCATATCATTTAAAATAGGTACTATGGAGCTTTTTATAAAGTTTTGGAGGCTGGGGAGATAGCTCAGTTAGTAAAGTGCATGATACACATGCATAAGGCCCTTTGTTCAATCCCCAGAACTCATATACAAAACATCATGTACAATACATATCTGTACTCCCAGTGCTAGGATAGGAGGAGAAATGAGACTTTCTGGGGTTTAAGCAGGTTAATTAAGACATGATGGGGCTTAGCAGGTTAATTAACTAAGACATAAAAGACAAAGAATGGCTGACGCATTGGTCAGCTAGTACAGCTGTTAGTGAACTCCAGGTTCACTGAGAAATCCTATCTACCAAAAAAAATTCTGATTTTTACAGGCACATGTACACATGCATGCAGCATATGCACGCATGGGCATACACTCACACACACCGTTTGAGCAAACCTTATCTTTCAGGGTGCTCATCATCATCATCATCATCATCATAATGAAACAGCCAAGGAAAAGGGGATTACGCAAGTTGAGCTGAGCTATCATGAAGAGCAAAAGAACATTTCCACAGCATTTAAAGGAAGGCAAGAACTCTGTGTTTCACAGTATGCTTTTCCATATTATTCTATCTACTATTAACTATATGCAAAACACGATAACTCCTTTAACTTCTTTTTCTTACTAAAATCAGCATTGCCATCTTAAAATTAGTAATAGTGCTCATTGCTAACACTGGATGCTTTCTCTGCACTTGTGTTTGTGCACTGCCAAAACCCTATGCAGAAGGCATCACTCTTTTGAAAAGATGATAATGAAATGGAAACCTGGGGAAGCAGACTGGTTTGTGCTGACCCAGGTGAGTTTGGTCTTAATAACAATGATGAACTGTATCCCTTGCTGATTAGCCTGTATTCCTTGGAGTTTAACTGTCTCCATCCTAAAGGAGGCAATTCTTCACTGTGGTTCACCCTGTTCTTTAGTTCCCATCAGGAATTGCACAAATAGCCTTTCTGGCATGGAGATTTGGGACTGTAGTAATAGCTGTGTCCCAATGCTAACTAGAACTTCTAGACTCCTGATCTTGTTTGAACTGCAAAGTCCAGCATGAATCTTTATACAGAAGCAAAGACCAAAACACCACTGACTGAGGAGCTCAACGTGGGCTGAGTCATTATAAGATCCCAAGTTGGTTAGAGGAGCCTGGGTTGGTGCCAGTATATATTGGAAGCTACGGTGAATTATGCCATCTTTTAGTTGGGTTCTGGCTTAAATTGTCTTGAACTGAGGAAGCATTATCTATCAAAGTATCCTCTATACTGACTATAAGAAAAATAAATGAAAGCATCAGGAAAGGGCTCACCTTCCCAGTAGGCACATCCACACTTCACCTCAGCTGTTAACTCACATGGGACATTGGCTTCATTTTGTATAATTAGTATTTGTGATGTGGCTGTTGCTTCCACTCTGATGCTGCTAGCGCTTATTTCAATTTCATCTTTCTATGATTCAAAAGCCCCTAAGCCCACACAGTGGAACGATCTAGAGCAGAATGCTATGTGAGAAATGGTCCCAAATGGCCAATCAAACTCAATTTGTTGATTCACTTCAAGGACCTCAAATCATCATGGTAATTCTGCTACCACAAACTCACTAAAAATATAAATAAATGTAGTGAGTACCTGGAAACTTTGGGCAAATAATAATTACATGTTCTTTCACCTGTTACATTGCTAATTTTACCATTTGTTCAAAAATTTTAAGGAAGTATGATTTAACCAACATTGTTATATTAAATATATATATGTTTTCCTCAAAATATAAGCATCTTAAAGTGCTGGAAAAACAGGGATACAGTTCATCATTGTTATGAATACAAATCTTCAGTTTGTATTCATTGTTGGAAAGGATAGGGCAGATGGGACCTGGTGAATGAATAGGGAAAATGTCTCTATGGCTCATAGCAATGAAAAGAATGTTAGCATACAGTGAGACCTTTATTAACCTGAAGCACAAACTCCCTGAGAGTTATATAATAGCACATCCTTCACACTGTGCTAAGGATGTCTTTCCCTACAAGACAGAAAGAGTAATTTTTATTTTGCAAAAATCCTTGTTGCTAGGCTGCTTTTCCCAGCCAAGGATGGACTAAATCAGATGTCACTTCAAGTCTAGTATCCTCTATTTTTATTGAATAGGAAAATACCTGCCCACAAATGATTCTTAAAATTGTTGAATCAGAGGGCAAATATTATCATTGCCTAGTAAGCCTTTCATTGCCTTACTTATAATTGCACCAACTTGGCCATTAGAACTGGTGATTAGCCACATGGCCAACTGTTAAAAAGTGTAGTCGTGACTTGCCAGTGCTGGAATGTATGATAACTGTTTTATGTGTATACATGCATTGACAGTAATCAATAATCATTTCTGGGAGTCAATTTGCTATTACACTGGCCTTTACAACACTTCCAAGAGTTTCCTACCTACTACTATAAAACCACCAATACAAGTGTTGCCAATAAAGGAGACTGACAGACGTTATTAAGTCAATATTACCTATATATTGTGATTCATTAAGCTGTCATCTTTATGAGAAATGTACAATTAATATATCCCTGTTTAGAATTTACCATGTTCCAAGAAGAATTTGAAAATAGGACATAAGTAAAGAATAAAAAGAGACTCAAAACAATTATAGAGTTACAGTTTGTATTTAGTTTATTAGTGTCTTGCGTATACACATAGCACAGCTTAACTGTTAATCCTGAAAAGATAACGCATTATGGTGAACCTTAAGGCTAGCTGATTTAATACTCTGAAACAATAAATGAGTCCCTCTCTATTTTCAAACCACTTTTATATTAATCTATAATAAAATTATTTCCCCAATTTTCAGCTATTATTTCCTAATCATTAAATATCATTTTGATCATTTTGCTTTGTACACCACTTGTTTTGTACACCACTTTTTATTACAGTGTATCTTTGCTATTATCACAAAATACTATGGTACAGATTGAGTTAAATAACGTAAATCTAAATAAACATAATTGTGTAATCAACATACAAATTTATATGTATAAATATAAGCAGTCACTCTGAAAATATTGATAGGAGGAAACTTCCACCAGAAAACAGATGTTTTGCTAATTTAACACGTGTATAAAGTCAAGGATGAAAAAAAATCATTAAATGTAAGAACCAGGGTATACTTTAAAGTCCTGGGGAAAAATACATTTTCATTGAAAATAGAAGTAGAATCACAATTTTAATGAAAACTGTTAGAGCTTAAACACCAAACAATCTCAGTACTGTAAGAATAAATGTATTGGTTGTTAGTAGTTTAAATGTTGTTTAGTATAATAGTTACAAACTCAAAGGAATTTAACACCATTGTTTTAAGACAAATAAGTGTCAGTAAATTTATTTGTATGCAAGTGTCCATGTTCCAAAGGGAAAAACAAGGCTCACGATATTATGAGAACAACAACAAGAAAAGACAAACAATGTTTGCTACAGTTCAATATAAGAGAATTAAACATGAGAGATGAGCACTGTACTAAACATGTTTAGCAGGGAAAAAACAAAAGCCAAGCCCACGTGGACAAGATCCTCTAAATTTTCAACAGACCATTTTCATGAGTGCTCCTTGTATTACACACATGATATTCACTGTGGCATATATTTGAAAACCAAATAAGATCCTCAGTTGACAAGAACAAAATGTAAAGACAGAAACTTCACCTGAATCCAAAAAGATGTTGATGTCCTACAGCTGCCAAGAGTAGCATGTGCATGGGTGTTACAAAAGTGCTTGCCTGGACCCTTCTAAACGTAAAGAGGGCATCTGTCCACCAAGGCCCTTTGTCTTGCTTGCCTTTAAAATGCCTAATCTATAATTTCAGGAATGGAATTGAACTCTGTGGGAGAAATTGTAATAAAAATTTTTAGAGCAATTATTTTTCAGGACTGACAGTAAGTAGAGAAGAGTCAGAAAAGAACAGTAAAATGTTAGCTTAATTAATTCAAAGATAGATGTATAAAGGCACTATTTATTTATTTATTTTAAACTTTTTATTTCTTCTTTGTCTTTCACATTTACATCTTGATCCTATTCATCTCTTCATCCCTTTATATCTGCCCTCCTCCCTTGCTAACCATCCCCCCCACAATAAAACAAATTTTCAGAGGAAGAAGGAGGAGGAGGAGGAGGAGGAAGAGGAGGAGGAGGAGGAGGAGGAGGAAGAGGGAAAAGCTGGATTGTGACACAGTGACTCACAAAGTGCACCCCCTTGCCCATCTATCTTTGCTTACAAGTGTAGTAGAACAGATTTACAAAGCTAAGTTCCTTCCAAAGAGGAAAGAAAATTGAAAAGTGCCATAACCAACTGTTTAAAAACAAGGAAAATCAATATAACTTATTATTTTTCAGAGAGGACTCTTACTTGTGTGTGTTTTTCTTAACCTAAAACCTTAAGAGCCCAGCAAAATATCTTACATGTTTCCCCTCTTGAAAAAAATATGTCAAAGTTTGGAACATTGTTGCCATTTCACTGCTGGTACAATGTATATTTTTATATGAGAACTGTAGTGAGTTCCTAAGAGACTGAAGTTTACAATGAGAGAAACATAATTACATAATTAACATTTATTAGAGATAACGTCACAATACACAATGGTATTTTTTTACCTTCACATCCTGTGAAATCATGGTTGAGTAAAAAACAAACAAACAAAAACCCCACTGGAATATTTTCCAAGTTTCATTGTATGATTCAAATGTACAGAAAAGAAACAATTTAACACATTATATAACTGACACTTCTTCCTCACTCTTTGTCCCTGGTATTATTTATGACATAAGTTCCAATCAGTTTATTGCTAAGAAACTGTTATACTGTCTCTAATTATGCACTTCTGCTAGACATAATACAATCTTTCTATATTCCCCACTTCCACAAGCAAAATGTTTTCACCCCGTGGATAATAACTTATATTTTATTGAATGACTATGAATTTTTCTTCTAAGGGACATGCTCCTATTTGTCCTCATGTCCTGTGTTCAAGAATCTCACTATTCCCCCCAAGTTTCTATGTTCCGCGAGGGAAGGAATAGTGACTACTCCCCTCTTTGAAGTTAAAATCCCTATAGCACATAGGAGAGGGTCCTGCAGTCCTCCTGGGCAGAACACTAGAGCGGAGCCTGTTGCCAGGGTTGAAGGTAGACAGCCATGAGAACATGAGCATAGGTAACTGCCCCTGCCCCTCCCTCTTATGTCCTTTACAGCAATTGGGAGAGAGGACCTTGCACCTTGCTTGGGCAAAACAGTAGAGCTGATCCTGGCAATATGAGTGAGGGGACCCAGATCTGAGGGCCCGAGAGCAGGAGCACCAGCACCCCTTCTTTCTGCAGGCTGCACTGGGTGAGCCAGCCTAGGCAGTGCTGGAGAGCTTGTCCAGGTATTGATGGTGAGAGGAAGCTAGTGAACTGACCAACCCAGCTACCACCCATGCCCAGGGCCAGGGCTATGAACTGACCCACCCCAGCAACCACTGAATTTATGGACTGTTGGAGCATGTGAAGTGAACGACTCCTACAGATCCTAAATAACAGGATCTCCATGACACTGGCCAAGGACAGAATATTACGAGGTGCCTCAGTGAGAGGCCATCATCAGAGGTGTAGCAGAAGCCAGAGTCCTCGAGCCAGACCAAGGGCTCATGGCAATGAATACTTGCAAGTAACCATGAATGGACTAAGGGGTAAACTGTCTCAAGGGGCGACACTACAGCTTCTACCACAAGATTAACCAACTTTATAAACCATACAAAAGAAAAGAAACTAGAAATTCACCATGTATGCAATAAGGTGCAAAAAAAAAAAAAAAGGCCACTTTGTCAGGGACAAAAAAACGTAGCTTTATATTGGCTGGGCAAATACCAAACTCAAGTAGCAGTCTGTGCAGAGATTTTAATGAGGAAGTGGTTTTAGTTCACAGTTCTCTTGCTCTATGGAGTGAATCAGATCTCTGAGGGTAACAGTGTCAAGATACTTTTTAGTAAAATCAATGTCAATGCCATTATTGCATCTCATATGAAAGACCAATTATGATCTCTTGACCATAGAAATAATTCTATCTCAAGGTCCCAGAGTTGTAATGATTCCACACTTTACAGTCACCTTGCCTTTTCATAATTATCATCTACTCTGTAATTGGATTAATTATTATTTATTAAATTACTTATTATTTATTAAATAGTTCATTAATGATTAATAACTTATTTAAGTTAAATTAAATAACTTATTAAATAATTAATAAAATTAAATGATTAATTATTAAAGTTGATACATCATTGTAGTAAGACCACTGCAGTCATGAAACTCATGTATGCTGATATAACTTCAAATTAATAAAATATTCCATATACTCATCACTCACTTGTCTGAATGTTTCATAAATATAGTCTCATTTAACCCTTCAGCTGCCTATGAAATATAAATCCTCACTCCTCGTCTATCTAAAATTTTAAAACTTTAAAAATGAGACTGCATATAAAAAACATAACTTTTTATGACCCTTACATACCTAAAAGCAGAGAGAAACATTTGGCAGTTCTGCAGTCAGGCGGTTGAACTGGAAACCCTTCATATCAGAAGGTCCCTATCACTTACTGCGATGAGACAAAACTGTCTACCAACTAGGATAATTCCTTCAATTCGCAGGCATACTAAAACGTTGTACAGAATCTCAGTGCTTTGGAGACTAGGGATTTTTTGTTCCTGTCCTGGAGGAGGAAAGGGGAACTGTCACATCAGGAACAGTGACTGAGACTAAAGCCAAATCACCTGGTTTGCAAGAGTCCAGCCTGTCAGGCTTCCACAGAAGTTCCTCTCTATAGACGTCAGTATATAAAGAATAACTGAGATGTAAAAGCAGCAGTTTGCTTGGGAATGCTCAGTGGAGTGTTAACATCGGGCCTCCTGGAGTGCTTTTCTTCTCAGACAGCAATCTCTGAATATCCTAGCAAAGTGTTGATACAAAAGCTACCTATGAACTTATATTTTTTAAATCCAGAGTTTTGTATGGATATATTTTTCTATTATCAAATCTTATTTTCTTTTATTTATACTTCTTTTGAAGCCAATTATATATTTTATGGGAGTCCACTTATGTACCTGAAGTAGGTTCTTAATGTGTCAGGAAGAACACAGCAAAAGCATTTAACATAGTTGAAGTTACAGTGGGTGGGGATGAGGGCCAGTAAAGGAGAAAAGCTCACAGTTCAGAGTTTGGTGCATGGTCAGGGCAGGCATCTACCTATCTAACCATAATATTTTGAAGGGTTATACATCGCATTGTATACTGGTTGCATAACAGAACAAACAGAATATGAATACTCATACGTTACAATGAAGAAGCATAGGTTTCAAAAGGCTTCATCAAGCAGATATGCCTTGCTAGGTTCTCAGTCACTACACCCCCACCCCTGACTATTCCAGCGCAGCAGTCTGAGTTCACATTGCCAAGTGTTTCTTTCCACCAGCTCTGATTCAGGGAAACCCCAGAGCAGCCTCCTCTTTGGCCTGTGTTTACCTTGTGGGTATTTCTCTCAGAGCTTGCTAACAATAGAATTTGTTCTTGGTTGGGAATACAGACACAGCAGGGTGTCCAAAATGCCACAGGCAATGCAATTGGCCTGCCTGGCAAAGCCCACTGGTAGGTACCACAGAAGCCATATGGAAATTGCTAAAACAGGAAATCAAACAGCAGGTTCTGAAGTCACCAGCTTCCCTTGCCATGGAAGAGTTAGCATTAGTTCATGATGTAAAACATCCCTGTGGTTGACAGGTCCACGATGCTTAGAGTACCACTCCTTCACACCAACAAAGTTATCAAGATTTCAGCTTTACGTTTTGTTCAGTCCTTGACTGTAAAGAGAAAAGCATCCATGTGGGGCGTGGAATGGTTGCAGACTTAATGTTCTATAGATATTAAAGTTGTGAAGAAGATTTTAAACAAAATTTAAATGTCTTTTAATTGCTAATGTATGTGCTTTTCTCATGAGTATAATATCAAAAATGTTGCATTCGTTTCTTAAAGAAATGATTAGGTTTTCAACTTAGAGTATGGGGACACTCTAGAGAAACAGCTGTCCCATGCAAAGAAATCTTCAAAGAGTAAAACATATTCACCTCAAATTCTCTACACAAAGAAAAATAAGAGACGTTAAGCTGAGAAATAAATGGCCTCGGTACAAGGTTCAGGAAAGGAATTACTGACTGGATAAAAGCTATACAATATAATAAACGGGACTGAATCCCAGTCCACACACACACATATTGTTCCTTCCTCCTCCACAACATATGTTAAAACTGATGATAAGAAGCATGCTATGGTTATTATTTGAATCGATATCACGATAGAAACACATAGATTCTATCAAAGATTCATACAAAATACTATTCAATTTTTTTTGGGGGGGAAGAGTTGTACAATAAGAAGAAGAAGGTGATACAAATAAAGGTCATTCCCATTGACAATGTTACCAGTCAGTTACATTATTAGCAAAATTAAGGATGTATCAAAGTTTGAGTGATTTATAAAATGCATCATTTTAGAAAGGGCCCTCCAAGGGAAGTGAGAACATCTAATATGTTCTGTTTATTAAAACCATGAAGGAATCAACTAATATATGAATACAGATCCCTAAAAAATACGTGCCATATATACATTTTCAGCAACTAAAGAAAATACATTAGCATTCCTTTACAGCACATTTAGAAAGAGTCCCAGACTGACACAGCATTGCCTGAAACACTTTGATTTACTTAATGTCCCAGATGGAAATCGTTACAATAGCACAGAGAAAAGAACCCAATGAAGAAAATGAGTCTTAAGTTCATCCAGGATCATTCATTCAGGAGTAACTTACTTTGGCGCTTACTGCATACCACAAATGGTGCTAAGTGAGAGATATGATGATCTAAAACACACGTGATCTCTGAATTTACAGTTATGAAATGGAATGTTGACTAACACGGTGAATAAATAGGTTAATCCAAAGGATGGCAGGCACTGAAAATTAAGAATGCGGGATGAAATCGTGAGTATCGTGGTGGGTAGAGCTGGTGACAGAAGCAAAAGTTAGCATGTGGTGGTGAAGAAGCTGGTCAAGAGTCACAGGGATAGAGTCCCAAGTGGAGTTTTCAGGTCTGGGCCTATGAAATCTTGGAAAAATCGAAGGATGTTTTGAGAGCCAAATGAATGAAGGAGCGTTAGAATGACACCGGAAACATAAGCAATGAGAAATTGCCATCACCAGACGTTTAGTCATCAGAAAGTCCTTGAAGGCACACAAGGCAAAGACTTAAGTGACCCACATTGGGAAGGGGCATTTGTAGAGAGCGTTTGGAGCAAGCCCAAGTGACACACATATTAATGGCAGGTGGCACTTCTGACTGAAAGAGGCATTCCAAGTGCCGTGTCCCTGCCACAAGAAAAGAATTTGCTTCTGCAGCCAGATCTAATTGGGTTTTTATGCCTTGGTTTGTTTATTTGTTTGTCTATTTCTGCAGACAGAAAATAACCCCAAGGAACAGTCACATCTTGTTTCTCTTATAAACGTCCCAGAGGGCACCTCCAAGGCCAAGAGACTCCCACCTAGAGGTTTTGTCTGAACTACCTTGGCTTCACTTGTAATTTCTCTCTCTCTTTGCTCAAGTTTCTGGCATTTTTCAGCTAGGAGTAGAACCGCAGCCAGGCCACTCTGATCCTTTATGTATTTAATCAGCAGGAGCCAGCCCTCAAAACCTTATGCTTACAGGAAAATGGAAAGTTAAGCCTCATAAGCAAGTTAAGGGCAGTGGATGGAAGATGGATGCTATCCATGTAGCTCGAGGGAAATGTGGTAAAAAGAAACAGGCTTCCATGAACCACAGGGAAGCCAGCAAATCTGGTCAGCAGATGCCTAAACGTCAGGTAGTTCTCAGTCAGCATAACGGTGCGAGAATTGATCGTGAAATGTCATTAACTGCTTTCCAAACCCTTGTTGTTTCCAACTACTCAAAAGCATTACCTAATGGGGTAATATTTTGTTTGTGCTGTAACGAATAAAGCTTGCCTGAAGATCAGAGTGTGGAGCTAGCCACATGAGTTAACTATAGAGGCCAGGCAGCGGAGGCTCACACCTTTAATCTCAGCACTAAGGAGGGAGACAGAAGCAGATAGACTTCTGTGAGTTTAAGGCCACCCTGGGCTAAGTGAAATTTATCCAGTCTAAAATAGAAAGAGTCGGGCAGTGGAGGCTCACACCTTTAATCCCAGTACTAGGGAGTCACATGTCTTTAATCCCAGAACTAGGGAGGTAGAGACAGGAAGGAATAAAGCTGGGCAGAGGGAAGAGATGCTGCATCTGGTAGGTGGTGAGATAGTAAATGTGATTGTGGCAAAGCCCAGCAACCTGAGTGCAATCCCCAGGACCCACTTCTAAAATTTGTCCTCTGGTATGCACACAATAACAATTGCACAAGCACACACATTCACAGCACACACATCCCCATCCACACACATATGGAGTAAGAGTAAATAAATAAATGCAAACACACATTTTTTTTTTAAAAAAAATGGTATCACTTCTGTGACTTACAAAAGAATTAAGCATTTTCCAACATAGGATGAGACTGAAACTTAAGAAGTCTAATTGCCTCTAAAATACCAAGTCCTGATATAAATAGATTGAGTAGAAATTTCCCTGCATCTAAGCTCTGTAAATATTGAAATTAACCTATTACATGCAGTGACAGAAGAGAAGGATATATTAATTTTTTCCAGTGACTTAGAAACAAAAGGAATGAAAATTTCTTTGTGAAAATTAAATTAAATGTCACCGTATATAGGTCAGAGAGAAAGATAAGGTAAGCCATTTCCGAACACTAAAAATGGCTTCCAGACATGCAAAGTTGGTCATAGAACAATGACCATCAATAACAAAGAATCAGAAGAAGTATTAGGAATAGAAATACTCCTATTTAAAAATTGGCATTTCCAGAAACTTGAGTCAAAGGGAAACCGTGGATATTTTCTATTTGTTTCTACTGACAAAGAGACTTTTATTTGGACACATTTATGTCTATAAGATTGGCATCATTTAAGTTAAACAATTTATGCAATCTATAGAAGCTTATAATCATACTTGGGTTTCCCAAGTGCTTTGCCTTTAGGGAAAAAAAGCAGCTAGCCCAAAGCAGCTAGCCCTTAACCATTATCCTCTTATGCTACTTGAAGCTTGTGTGTGGAATGTTTCGATAGGTCTGCATTCAATAAGCAATAACTCACGTTTTAAGATAGCAAAACTGAAAACCAGACCCTAAAATGCAACACTAACCTGAGTTCTTAAACACATGATATCCATTTTATAATACAACTAAAAAGAGATAACCCACAGGGTTCACATATGAGATCACCAAAGTCTCATGGTCATTATGTGGCAGGCCTGGGCCAAAATCTGAGCCTCCTCTTTCTTTGTCCACTGTTCCTTCTACAACAAGCTTACCACGTCATTGAAACATGTAACACACTGTTACAAACTGGCTGTTTCAATTCTGAGATCGGCAGTAAACAGGGATTATTTGGGTAGTTCAATCTGCGAACCATGCTAAGTAGAATTCATTCATCTGAGTCTATTATTTTCATACTTCCCCATGCTATCATCGCCCACTGCATTGCATCTCTTTCATCTGGCATGTGCAAAACTGCTTCTTAAAAAATGGTAGCATCACATCACGGCTCACATCCAATATGTGGATACAGATGGCATTGCATGGGACCTTGTCATCCTTTTCTACAAGTGATAGGAGGTGCAAAATAAACCTCCGCAGATAGCAGGCTCTGTTGCACAATGATAAGCGTGCCAGACAGTAATTTTTCATTTTAGCAATTTCCACTCGGAGCAGTTTCAACTGTTGAGACCTATCTATTTATCAGATTTCCATTATGAACTGTATTCTAACATATATTAGCAAGCTCCTAATAACACACTGAATGGCATTATTTATTATTTAAATGGCTTTCAAAGAGCACAGTGCTCTGCCGTTCACAAATACTTTGCTCATCAATACCATCTCTTTAGAGGCAAATCATTCTTTCACTTTTTTGCAGGTGAGAAACTAATACTAAGTCAGAGCAAGCTAATGACAAAAGTCAGCTCAGTCTTTAGTAACAAGACCAATTACAATGCAATTGGTGTTTTCCCAGTTCTATCTGTGTGACCAAAAGGGCTGGTTGACATTTACGGATTAGCTCCATTTGAAATGTCTTTGAGGCTCCTAGACCTACCTGCTGCTCTACTCCAAACAGATGCACAGAGAAAACAGTGTGATGGACAAGTAATAAATCAGCTGTCATGCATGCTTGAAACCCCGTACCTCCACCTGCAAGACTGTTCCTGAGAAACAACTTGAAACCTGATAGGTCACTAAGGGTTAAAAAGTTACTCAATACAATTTTATCAGCATCCAAAATTCCAATTTAAACTACATGCTCTCTCTCACACATATGGATCATAGTTAGTGAAGCTTACATGTGTACATAGAATTGCTAGAAACATGAGCAAAAGCTCAAGGAATTAGAAAAGAAGGGTAAGAACATGTACAAAAAGCAAGGGATAAAAACGGACCCCAGGAAAACAAAAGCAGGAAAAAAATCAGGGGTGTCAGCTGGAGGTAAGAAGGTAGACAAAGGAAAGGGTGGTTATTTAAAAATTACTATTTGAAAATGTCAGGGTACCTAATACTTTGCAGGGAAATTTTATAAACAAAAAAAAATTTACTAGCTCTCTGTTAGTGAAATTTTTTGATTAAATTTATACAATAAAAAAAAAAAAACCTGAGCAGCTGGGTATTCACCTGGCATAGTGCAGCCCTGGAGCTCCCTAGCATACAATCCTAGTGCCTCGAGCACCAAAAGACACTGAAAATGCAACAGCCATCAGTAGCCTAAAATGGATGGTTCTCTCTTCCAAATGGAAACCTTTTGGCTAAGTAATGTTAATTGTCACTGTGTTTAACACTGAGGAATGGAAGGAATTATGAATAGAGAAATCTTCAACGAGGATGCACTGGTTATACACTCTTGTCTCACTTGAGAAGTCAAAAAGCAGCCTCCCAAACATCACAGACCTCCTCCTAAGCAGCTGCATACACGGGGATGTTAGTAGGCCAAGAAGACTAACCCTCTTTCTTCTGGTGGTCCTAGTCTGTCATTTGATCCTTACACGTCACCAAAAGAAGGTTGTAACTGTGCTATACATGGATGAAAATAACTCAACAGAAACCAGCCGGGAAACCTGGTGCCCAGATGTAAGGTTACAGTGCTGTAGGCCTGTGGTCACTTACGAACTGTGTGAGTAAAAGCATTTACAAGATGAATGCGAGAAATACAAAGCATGTGTGAATGTGCTGCAGGAAGATTTACTGTGCTACCGCACTTTCCCAGCTAATCAGAAGCCCACCATTTAGTATCTCAGGGACACACATTAGGCAGGAATATGCAATGCAAACCAGTCTGTTTCAGAGAAAGTTAGTCCCATCTCTACATAACCTTAATTTAACAAATTTTGATTACCTAACTAAATTGTCATAATTATTCACCAAACCCAACCAGAAAACACATCCGGTAATGTTCAGTTATATTCAGACACCAATAACCTTAGAACTTCTACTGTCTATGGCAACGTGTTTTCACATATTGAATGGTTGACAAAAGAGATTATAGGATAATAAATCTGACCTTAAATGAAACTTTAAAAATGTGTAATGATCCCTATACAGGGGAAGGATACACCTAAGTGGCCAGCATAAAACCCTTGCTAGGAGATACAATCCAAATGAGACTCTATTAGACAAACACAGATTTGTGAATTTCCAGGTGTATTAACGATGCATACCTCCTCTCTATAAATGATGGAGCCCAATTGCAGAGAGGCTTCACTTTCCTCTCTACTCTAAGTTCTAAAGTGACTGAGGCTGTCTAGATTTGTTACATATCAAAGGATATGTAACATAGGATATATTCATTACATATTAAAGAATTAGGCCCTTCTCATTCTCCTTTACAATAGTTTAAAATGTGTTCAATTGCACACAAACACACACACACACACAGGAAAACCAAATAGCACTGCTGTTAGCACAAAGGGTTTTATATAACAGGAAGCCAAATTTAAGTCATCCAGGGATGATGTAATAACTCTAAGAAATCTGGAATCAATGCCTATTCCAGATGCCACCCGATTCCAAGCTCGACCTTCTTCATCCCAGTCTGAAGATGGATGTACTGCTGAGCAGAGTATCCCTCTGCTGGGCAGGGGGAAATGAATAAAGGAAGGTCAGACAGAAAAAGCATGTGTAGCCCATCAACTTCCTTTAAGCCCTTCCCAGAAGCTTCACCAATGACTCCTACAGAGACAGGACTGCTCTTATTATGCCATATTTTAGTAAGAGAAACTGAAATATAGCTATTTTACAAGCACATTAGCATCTCAAAAAGGAGAGACATAAGCAATAAAAACAATGACTAGCTAGGAGCTTCTGCTCTAAACCCCAGTTGTTTCTGTGTACAAACCCAATGAGTCACAGTAGGCAAAGTTTCTGATAAAATTTACATGGATTCATTCATCAAATAGTAATTAATTCCCCAGTGATATCTAAAACACTTCAGATTGACCTTATAAAGTAATTAACTGGGGCTAGTAAGTAGAGTACTGGCTAAGCAGACAAGAGGAGTTTGGATGCTAAAACCTATGAAAATAAGGAGCGTGGTGGGTCTCCCTAATTACAGCCTCAAACAGGGGAAACAGACAATTCCCTGCACAGTCTGAAACTAGCCATATCCCTGAGATCTAGGTTTCATTGTGAGACTCTGCTTTGAAAAAATAAGATGAAAGAGCAATTGAGAAAGTTCCCAACACCGATCTCAGGCTTCCACCATCATATAAACATATCTGGAGGTTGAATCTTGAAATTTAATACTAGAGGGTACTAATTGTAGGGTATTAATGCCTATAAAAAGGTATTATAAAATTCTATGGTTTGAGAGTACAGTACTGGAAGCTTTCTCATCTCTGAAACCTTAGGACAAATGAGAAGAATTTAAGAGGTACTGTTTATTTTGGCTTGTTCTTTAACATAGCTCCACCATGGCAGGGAACACAGGGCAACAGAAGTGTCTCATGCTCTTAAAATGGGGAGTGTGAAAGTGTTTATTCACATCAAATGGACCCGAAAATGGAAGAAGAGAATTCCGGCACTCATCAGAGTTTCTCCTTTCTCCTTTCTACTCAGTATGGCCCCTCATCACACAGAATGGTAACAACAGGTTTAGGATGGGCCTTCCCTTTTCTGTTTAACTTTCCTGGAAATGCCTTTACTACATCCTGCCAAGTTGGCAATAAAAATCAACTACCTCAGGTACAACACTCTGGAGCCCAAATAGTTACTGCTGGAACACAAAGGCTTATGGTAATCTCATGGTGCATAATCCATTTAGCATAATATCTGGAAAGCCAATACTTTCAAACTTTCAAGTCAAGAAACATTGAAGACTTTGTGATGTGATTTGGAAAGACAAGAAACATGAGAAAGCCGGGCGGTGATGGCACACTCCTTTAATCCCAGCACTTGGGAGGCAGAGGCAGGCAGATCTATGTGAGTTCGAGACCAGTCTGGTCTACAAGAGCTAGTTCCAGGACAGGCTCCAAAACCACAGAGAAACCCTGTCTCGAAAAAGAAAAAAAAGAAAGAAAGAAAGAAAGAAAGAAAGAAAGAAAGAAAGAAAGAAAGATGAGAAAGCCAGATATATTTCACATACAAAAGTATACATATGCGTATATAGACATAAATCTTTTCTTTGTACATATGTATGTATATATACAAACATTGTATATATATGTATATCTAAATAAATCTCCTCACATACTTTCTTTTTCTTTGAAAGGCCCCACACTACTTCCAGTTTTCTTTCTCTACTTCATGCTTAAAGTTCAAGATGTGAACTTTCTGTTGAAGCTTCCTGTTCCTGCCACCATGCCTAAGGTCTGTTACCACGCTGCTCCCGTCATTATAGACTCTTCAACCCTCTAGAATTGTAAGCCCCAATAAACCCTACCACTCCTTCCATAAGGTGTCTTGATCATGACATTTTATCAAAGCAATAGGAAAGTAACTAAGATAATAGTGCATGAGGAAGAGTTATCTTTTATTGTTTTTTATTGAACTATACAGTTTTCTTCACTCCCCTCTTTAGCACCCCTTTCCTCTTCTATCCTCTCCTCTAAACCCCATGCTCCCAATTTACTAAGGATGTAGTAAAGGGAGCCGTGGGGCTGCATCCCCAGCACCCCGGCTGCCTGGCTAGCTTATGTCTGAAATAACAACACACAAACTGTATTCATTTAATCACTGCTTGGCCCTTTAGCTCTAGCCCTTACTGGCTAATTCTGATATCCCGATCAACCCATCTCTAATAATCTGTGAGCATCAGTCTTACCAGGAAGAGTTTAGCCTAAGTCCATTCTGGGTCGGAGTTTCAACGCGTGCCTGTGTCTGCCCTGGAGAGCGGAGCATGGCCTCTCTTCTGAGGCGTCTGCTCCGGAGAGGAGAGCTGTGGAGTCTGAGCTCACTTCCTCTTCCTCCCAGCACTCCATTCTGTTTACTCCACCTACCTATGTTCTAACCAATAAAATGGGCCAAGGCAGTTCCTTTATTAGCCAATGACCTTCCTCCATCATAAGGAGATCTTGTCTTTTTCGCCTTCCTATGTAAATCCCTATATGTCACTCTTAGAGTCCTCTTTGTTGTCTGGTTCTCTGGGATTATGAATTGTAGGATGGTTTTCTTTTGCTTTATAGCTAAAAGCCACTTATGAGTGAGTACATATGATATTTGACTTTCTGGGTCTGGGTTACCTCATTCAATGTGTTTTTTTCTAGATCCCTCCATTTGCATGCAAATTTCAAAATGTCATTATTTTTTACCACTGTGTAGTACTCCATTGTTTAAATGTACCACATTTTTCCATATTTATTCTTCAGTTGAGGGGCACTGAAGTTATTTTCAGGTTCTGGCTATTACAAATAATGCTGATATGAAAATAGTTGAGTACATGTCCTTGTGGTATGATTGAGCATCCTGTGGGTATTTACCCAAAACTGATATCACCTGGTCTTGACGTAAATTGTTTCCTAATTTTCTGAGAAATCGCCATACTGATTTCCAAAGCATCTCCCCCTCACATAATTTCAGTAAAGAAAGAGTACATTTAAGAATAGATAGTTTTATAAATTTAAGGTGTATATATCAAACAATTCATAAAGATTCAATGTAGTTTTGGTTTTTGAGAAATTACTAAAATAGAAATCCAGCAGAAAATTTGACCTGCTTCAAACTCTACTTTTAGCGATTTCTTTTAAAAGAACAGTAGAAATTGTCATAGCTGTTTTCCCCTAAAATAATTGGCACATGTACAGGTATGGAGGCTTTATGAATCAGTAATATAAAGTATGGAATTAAGACTAGCAATCCTTAATTGCATTTTGAGATTCTAGTTTTAGAGTTTCAACTTCAGCTACCAAATTATAGTTACCTTTTCTATGGATCACAGGGGTACAATTTAGGAAGTCTATTCATTCCTGGATGCCTGCATACATCAGAGACAAAGGTCATGTTCAACATAGTCAGTGTGTTTGCTTGAGTACTTCAATAACCAGCTCGATGAGAGAATGATTCTCCATTAAAAACCCTATCAGGAGTACCTCAAGATGACTCAGCCTGTAAGTCAGTATCTTATGAGAATGGTGACCTGAGTTAGACCCCTGGGACCTACAAAAAGTGGAAGGGAGGATCAACTCCATAACGTTGTTCTCTAGCCATTATATGCATACCATATGCAGTACATATACCATACACATATACTCACTCACACCTGCACACACATCCACACACACACGTGCGTGCGCGCCCCCCACACACACACAAAGAGAGAGAGAGAGAGAGAGAGAGAGAGAGAGAGAGAGAGAGAGAGAGAGAGAGGAGAGGGGGTAGTTTTTCTTTCTTTTTCTTTTTAAAATATTTATTTATTTTCATCCTGACCACAATTTCCCCTCCCTCCTCTCGCCTCCGTTCCTCTCCCACCTCCACTCTGCCTTCTCTATCCACTCCTCCACTTCCTTTATTTCTATTCAGAAAATGGCAGGCCTCCCATGGATGTTAACAAAACATGTCATATTTAGTTGTAGTAAGACTACCTACCTCGTCTTGTATTAAGGCTAGGCGAAGCAATCCAGAATGAGGAATAGGGTCCCAAAAGTCTGTAAAAGAGTTAGAGACAGGCCCTACTCTCTCTGTTAGGAGTCTCACCAGAAGACCAAGCTACACAACTGTTGCATATACGCAGAGGGCCTAGGAAGTCTCATGCAGGCTCCTTGTTTGTTGGTTAAATGTGATCTCCTAAGAACCCAGATTAGAAGATTCTGTGGCTTTTCTTGTGATATCCTTGGTTACTCTGGTTTCTACAATCCTTTCTCCCTCTCTTTAGCAGAATTACCTGAGCTCAGCCTAATGTTTGAATGGGGGTCTCTTTATCTGTTTCCAAGAGTTACTGAATGGAGTCTGATGACAACTGGGCTAGGCACCAATCTATGAGTATAGCAGAATATCATTAGGTGTTATTACATTGACATTTCTTCCTTCAGTCATGTTTGGTTCTCTCCTATGCCTCTGGGCCCTACAGCCTCTGATTCCTGGTGATTCAGGCAGTGTAGGGGCGGCCCCCTGGTGTGGTCTCAGGTTAGACTAGTCATTGTTGGCCACTCCCACAATCTCTGTCCCACCCTTACCCCTACCAGCTTTTCCAAGTTGTATTTCCAGTAGTTATTCTTTAATGAAGAAAAAAAAAGCTCTGTCAATATCTGTTAAATTTTAACACCTTCCATTCAAACACTGAAGAGAAGCCTCATTAAATTAATATAATTTTGAATCTTTTAGAGTAGTCAGAAAGGACAAAGGGGAAAGAAAACAAAGAGAAAAGAGACAACTAATTAACCAGGTGCAAACACTGTTTTGTATTATTTTTTTTAAATGATTGACATACGGCTTTATTTTCAGATTATATAATGAAACTGTTTGGGAAAAATATTATAAATTTCCTAATAACAAGGGAGGGGGAAACAACAAACTTCCTGCCTTACAAATCCTCCACCTGTTTACATGCTTACTAGAATTCTTCAAGACACATGTATATCTTTGCCTATGTATTTGTGACTACAGTCTTGGAAATTTTGATTTGGATGATGCAGGTGATCTCAGAATATGTGACTCTCTGGCACTCACACAAGTAACACAGAATATGAAAAAGTTATGGTGCTATCGGGTTCTTAAAGATCTTGGCTTCAAAGGAAATAGCTGTTGAAGATAGATGGTCACCTGTGGAGTAAGCACTGACGTGGTGGCCTCCTTTGAATTCCCACTTGGCATTTTGTGGCAAGGTTACATCATTGTTTTCTCCCAGAAGCTCTGCCTAGCTTGGATTTGATGTTTGTTATCCATGTCAGACCAACGAAGGGTGATAGACCTCTTTCTTTTAAATTGGAAACACATCTAAAGATCAGAATAAACCATTCCTTTTAAATATATCATCAGAGCACAAGACAGCCTTCTTCAAAGCCAGCAGCCCCAATGTAAGTGAGCAAGATTATTTATTTATTTATGTATTTATGTATTTATTTATTTATTTATTTTGGTTTTTCGAGACAGGGTTTCTCTGTGGCTTTGGAGCCTGTCCTGGAACTAGCTCTGTAGACCAGGCTGGTCTCGAACTCACAGAGATCCACCTGCCTCTGCCTCCCGAGTGCTGGGATTATATGTGTGTGCCACCATCTCCCGGCTTGTGCCACTATCGCCCGGCTAGTGAGCAGGATTAGATAACTTCCGTGATTATTAGGAAATTTAGTAACACCATGCTTCAAGAGCACCTGGTGGAGATTCAAAGTTCTTCTCAGGCCTTTAGATTTATTTCTGCTCCAGTTGAATGCAGAATAAGAGTTAAAATGTGCTCCGAGTGACAGATTATTATAACCTGAGACGCCATGGCACAGCACCTGACCCATTTCCAGCAGCATCAATAGCAAGAGGGAGGAGGGAAAACAGAATCATGAGAAGCTCTGTCTTCTCTGCCAAATCCCCCATGTCTCCAGCAGCTGGATTATTTAACTGACAAGTTTCTCCCAAAGAAGTGTGGCTTTTACTTGAGGGACAGTAAGTATTCTCCACTAAGAAGGCTCTCTGAAGCTCATTGCCTGCTCTTAATATACTTCGGGATAGCCCCTGGGTTCCAGATATTTCCCAAATGACTGCACCTATTCGTTTCAATGAGGACACACACACTTCATAAGTGATATTTCAATTAGGCCATACACACTTCATAAGTGATGTTTCAATTAGGCCATACATACTTTGGAAGTGAAAATGTTTCCCTGCCCCTCTTTAAGTGAGAGCATGAAAAAGGACAGATTTCATGCAACTTAAAAATGGCTAAAGCATGATTTTTAAAACAGGAAGTTTTAAAATGAAATTTGCATTTGGTTTTGAGGGAATGTTTTCCTATATCTTATTTTCTTTATCTTCCTTTTATCCAACATAAAGTGTAGGCCCTCTGATCTAAAAGTAATACAACACGTTGTATTTTAATGGGCTCATAAAACTCTTCAGTGGTGAAATGTAGTGTCCTTTAGTCAAGATTTAACTCGGATAACAATATTTTTCAACTTTCAGCCCCATCTAGTATGTCATATGCTTTAATATATAGCATAAGATTCTCAGCTACCATAACTATTCCTTAAATGAATGAACATATTCTCAGTTTGCTATGTATAGATCTCACTAATAAATATGAGGAATTTTAAGTTGGTCAGAGGTATCCCTTCCCTTCCTAAGACTGACAAATATAGAAAAAGACAAATTATTTGTTTTTTTTTTTTACAGTTGTGTTAACTTCAAGGTTATTATGATGAACCTAAAATTGCTGGTGTGGAATTGTTTGACCTAAAATATAAAAGAATCATCACCTACTCCACGTATTTAAAAGGACATTGTTACTAAAGGAATAAGACTCACTTAGTGTTAGTATCAGAACTGAATGTAAACCAAGGCTTCCAGATTCACACTCTGGCTGGATCTACCAAGGCTTCCAGATGCACACTCTGGCTGGATCTGTATTTTAAACATGCACAGCCTCTTCTATTATTTGTCCTTATATCACAATTTCTGTTTTCTATAGTTGAAAACTTTTCTGTCAAAGCAACAAGAAGAGTTAGAGTGATTTCCCACCTGAATAGTTACAAAGAGACAACACAAATATTTATCCCTTGACTATTTATTATATGTGGTTCAAGTGAACTAAAAATTCCATACTAACAATGCTTCAGTGAGGGCCACACCCAAACATTTGTGGGCAGTACACACTGAATTTGATGGATTGGGGAAAAAGAGAGAAGGCAAAGTTGGGTGGGTGCGGAAAAGGGAATGGATCTGGGAGGAGTCGAGAAGGGATAAATATGACTGAAATACAATGAAAAAATCTGAATAAACTAATAAAAATGACAAAAATAATTCCATTTTACGTATATACTTTTGAAGATAACCAATTAAGAATCAAGTCCTTTGTATAATATAAAGATAGTATAATAAAATATTAAAATTAAATTATTTGGGATTGTTATAGAATTAACAGGAGATTACTATTGTTATTCTGTACTTTTCTAATATTTTAGGCTAATTCCTTAAAACAGAGCTACTAACACAAAGAGCAGAGAAAGCTCCTGATATATGCTGAAAAATTTTCTCCAGAAGCATTGCTCCAGTTCCCAGTGAATCACTAAGACATTTCATCCTGAGAGTACTGGAGCCCCTCTTCTCCAGAAATGTTTATACATAGATTAATCACTCCTTTCTCTCCGTGATGAGTCACTGGATCACACAATGTCCAATTCTTTAACTTGGATAGTTCAACTCATGTCTACGAATAGAGATATGTCAGTACATAGAAATAGAATTTTAATTTAACAGTTCTTTATATCATATGTGTTTTAATAATAAAAATTTCTTGGTGGGAAGAAGGAGAAGAAAATATAGAGAATAATGACTTATTCATAACAGTGTCATAAACTACACTTTTTCCAAAAAATTATTCTTATTTTTACATCCATTTTGAAGTAGGGGACCTTATATTTTAACATTGTCTAGTCAATTTGTCTTCCTAGGCAATAAATAAATAAATAAATAATTAGCACCTAGTTAAACTTGTGAAAGATACATGATTCCTTCGTAATCTACTCCATGTGCATTTAAGTATATCATTTTTAAATTAGTCCTTCTATGTATATTGGTATTATATCCACAGTATCCCCCAGTTCCCCCACATATCCCTGCTTCCCTTTTACCCAAATATGTATTTATTTCACCATTTCACCATCAAATCTAATTTTTCCTGGCTATATATTCTTAGAAATGTGTCTTTCCACTGGAATATGGGTTACTTACAAAACCCAACATTTTTTAATTTATTTTATTGAGCTATACATTTTCTCTGTTTCCCTTCCTGCCTCTCCCCTCCCTTTCAAACCTCTCCCATGGTCCCCATCCTCCCAGTTTACTCAGAAGATCTTATCTTTTACTAGTTCTCATGTAGATTACATCCATGTATGCTCTTAGGGACCTCACTGTTGTCTAGGTTCTCTGGGATTGTGATTTGTAGAATGGTTTTCTTTATTTTATGATTAAAAGTCACTTATGAGTGAGTACATATGATAATTATCTTTCTGGGTCTGGGTTACCTCATTCAATATGATGTTTTCTAGCTTCATTAATTTGCCTGCAAATTTCAAGATGTCATTATTTCTCTGTGCTCTGTAGTACTCCATTGTGTAAATGTACCACATTTTTCTTACCCATTCTTCGGCTGAGGGGCATTTAGGTTGTTTCTAGGTTCTAGCTATGACAAAAAAATGCTGCTATGAATATTGTTGAGCACATGTCTTATGGTACAATTGAGCATCCTTTGGATATAAACCCAAAAGTATTTTTGCTAGGTCTTGAGGAAAGTTGTTTTCTAATTTTCTGAGAAATCACAACACGGATATCCAAAGGGACTGTACCAATTTACACTTCAACCAGCAATGCAGGAGTGTTCCCTTTACTCCACAACAATCCAGCATAAGTTGTCATCAGTGTTTTTGATCTTGGCCATTCTTACAGGTGTAAGATGGAATCTCAGAGTTGTTTTGATTTGCATTTCTTTCATGACTAAGGATGTTGAGCATTTCCTTAAGTGTCTTTCAGCCATTTTAGATTCCTCTGTTGAGAGTTCTCTGTTTAGGTCCTACTCCATTTTTTATTGGGTTGTTTGTTCTTTTGATTACAAATATCTTGAGTACTTGGTATATCTTGGAGATCAGACTTCTGTCTGATGTGGGGTTGTTGAAGATTTTTCCCATTTTGTAGGCTGCCATTTTGTCTTGCTGACTGTGTGTCCTTTGCTTTACAGAAACTTTTCAGTTTCAGAAGGTGCCATTTATTTTTTTGTTTTTCTCAGTGACTGCTCTAATGGAGTTATAGTTAGGAAGTGATTTCCTGTGCCAATGCATTCCAGAAACAAAACATTCTTAAAGAAAACTGACTCTCTTTCTCCCAACAGTTGTAAATTAGAAATAGCTCACGATGATGGTACAAAGCCCAGACAAGACAAAATCTCAGCACAGATAATGAAGGTAGGATGAAAGAAACGGGAAAAGGGCTGTGAAATTTTGCCTCTAATGACACATCCAGTATGGTCACATACTCACAGCTGAGGTTAACTTGTGAGCCTACTTATTCTTTCCACCATTAAGCATGGATTGGGGAGTATCTTACAGAATCTTCCTGCTGTATGACTGCCTACAGATGGATTCTTGGGGTAGTCATTATCTTTACCTACTAAGTACCTAATGAGTCACTGAGGAGCCCACAAAGCTCCAGTGGATAGTTCAGTGGGTCTCAAAACAACAACAAACACCAAAATAACAACAAAACCATGAATTTAGAAAGGAGCCTTGAAAAGAAGAAAAGAAGTAATAGAATGTATGAGGGAAAATTAGAGAAGAGGGGATTATAATGATCAGGATGCACTATGTGTGTGTGTACACACACACACACACACACACATATATAATTTCTACCCCTCTGCTGAATCGTACCCTGAGTCTTCAATGAGGTAATAGCATTGTTCTGTTTAGGGCTGAACATTTCATCATAACATGTTCTTAGCATCTTAAACATTTATGTGTCGATGCATTCACTGCTATTCATTAAGAGAGGACATTCTCTGACAAACGTTGGGAGTACCATTTTTCTGTAGGTATTAGTATATAGTATACGTATTCAGAAGGCAGATTGCCTTCACAGCAGTTTAGCTAAACAACAGCATTAACTTCTAAGTTAATGAAGAGTCTAAGTCCTCATCTATTGTTTGATGGATTTGTACCTGACATGAATTCTTTCTTATAAAGCAGGCCTCAAACACAATTAAGGAGAAGTTGGTTATTTCCATAACAGCTGTGCCACTATTGTACAAAAAGAGTCATCTGTCCCGGTATGTGGTGTTAGACATTATAGAGTTCACAGCTGAGTTAGATTATTACATACGCTTTTCTCCCTCTAGTACAGAACATATTTTTTGTGTGTAAACAAGATAAACCTAGCATTGATGTGGAAATTATGAATTAGAATAGCAAATACATTTTAGAAAAGAGATATGTAGGAAAAGTCAGCCTATGCAATTTTAAGACTAATATAGCATGCTAATTTATGTCCTATGTAACATCATTGAAATTATAGACATATATACTTATGGGGTTCATAGACAGCAATTCATAAATGTTACAATAAAACAGCACTAAATGATTTTTCATAAAAGTTCAAAAGCAAGTCATTGAAGAATGCTAAGGTGTTTACCACCATGGTAATAATTAGAACACATAGACATTTATACCAAAACAGATAACCTCAATTTGTTTGATACTTCATAAAAGATAACTCAAAGTGGACACAGACTGACATGCCAAGTGTAAAACAATAGATTTCTGAGTAAAATATAAGGAAGCATTTGTGGCAGAAGATAGTTCTCTGTGGTAGAGTGAGTATTCTCTGTGTGTAAGGACCTAGATTTGGTCCCCAGTACTGTAAATGTAAGAGAAAATGTTCAGGATACAGAGCAAAGCAGAGAAATGTAACAATACCTATAGTATTAGGCATACAATAATAATGATAAGTTTAATTTCATAAAATTATACATTTGGATTCCCAAATATTCTGTGAAAATAAAAAAAAAAACTTCTATAATTGTAAACTGCTCTTTCATTCCTGAAAATCAGACCTGAACAATCACACAGAAACTATATTAATTACAATACTGTTTGGCCTATTAACCCATTTCTATTAATCTATGTATCACCATGAGGCTTTGGCTTACCAGAAAGGTTCTGGGCATCTCTCTCCTTTGGCAGCTACATGGCATCTTGCTGACTCTGCCTACAGAGATACATATCTCTGTTTGGATTTTCCACCTGATTTATTCTCTCCTGCCATAGGCTGAAACAGCTTCTTTATTGACCAATGGCAATAAAGCATATTCATAGCATACAGAGGGGAATCCTACATCAAGCTTCTGACTGATTTAGACAGATTTAGAAAATCCTATATTTGACAAGGAACTAATAATCATAATATGTAAAGAACTGTCTAAACTCAACAGTAAAAAGCAAAAACCAAGTTTTCAAAACAGAAGAAAAAGCACAGCAGATAGTACACCACAGAAGACGTGTGCTCAACATTACAGCACTCTATCCCTCCTCTCAAGGACGTCCAGCACAAACATTGGTATCCAATGTGGGTGATGATGGAGAACAACCAAAAAGCTGCATCACAAACACATCAAATCATTCTGGAAAATGAGGCAACACTCTGGAAAAACGGTGACAGTTTCTGATGAATCTATGTATGGAACTAAAGCATGATCAAGAAATTGCATTGTCAGGCAGTATTTCCAACAACAACAAAGACATGCTCACATCAAAGCTTTTACATACATATTCACAAAAGCTTCGTTCATCATAGACCCAAACTGCTGACAGCACACATGTCCTTCAATGTGTGAATGTTCAACAGTGAATGGTGCATCTGTACCATGACATACTAGTCATCAGTGAAACAGAATAAACTGCTGATGTACATAATAAGCAGGTGAATCCCCAGATAATTATGTAATTATAAAAATAATGTTCAAAATAGTACATAAAATGATTTCATTACTATAACTTTCTTACAAAGGGAAATTTACAGAAAAGAACCACTAGTGTTTAGGGTATGAATGGACATAGGAAATAAGTTGGGATAGCTGTAAAAAGCCCATGGTGAGAACTTTTGGTAGCCCGACATCATTCAAGTTAATATCCTGATTATTCTATTTTGCCACAGATTTGAAAAGTATTTCCACAGAAGGGCTAGAAAAAAATCAAAGAATTTTTTTATATATTCTTCTTTATGTATGTGTGTGAATCCATAATTATCTCAGATTAAACACCTAAATTTAAAAATCAAATAGCATCAACTTATTAATGTTGGTTAAATTACAGTGAAAATGCAAGTTTTCCCATAAAGTATCCTGTCACAACGGATACTACTTTTTGGTTATATTTTAACAGAAAGTCAATGCATAAGGAAGAAACATTAGTTACAAAAACCATAATTTCAAAAAGTACAATATGTTTCCTACATATGAATTCAAAATAAAAGAAATCAGTTCCAGTGACAGTTTTGTAACACTCTTTGCACTTGTGATTACGTCATTCTAAATTAATTGATTCATCAAATACACATAATGCAGCTTGTTATCAAGGTTTGATGATCTAGAAAATAAGTCATACTGCCAAGATGGTAGCTTCAAAACACGAAGAACACTAAGAGAGGATGTGTATACCCACTCTACTTCCTGTCTACGCTCATGCAGAGCGAGAAGCCATGGTGTCTGAAGGGTGGCATGAGTAAAACATTGTCAAGGCTGTGTTACCAGATTGCCAAGGAAATTCACTGTGGGACCTCATCATTCTCCATGCTTTTGAAGCCACTTCAGGATACTCAATGTGTTAGCAGGGAAACATGAGAAAGAAAATCTAGACATAATTTACACCAACATCTGGAAGTGTCATAGCAACTCATAATGAGCTATTTGCGTGCTGTGTAACTGTTTCCATTTAGAAGAACCCCAGCACATCCACAACAAGCGGAAACAGATGTTATAAGCCTAGAGGTGGCCATGGTGATGGCTATTTAAAGTTGACTCCTTCTGTGTTTTAAAGATTTAAATTAAATTTAAATATTTAACACCAATGTATGTGCTAAAAGCTTATGGTGGTCCTTTTACAAGCTTGTGCTAATATTATTCCTAAATTAAAGATAGCCAATATTTAACTTATATATTTACTTTTTCCATATAATTAGGAAAAAAATCTCCAAATATTTTTGCAAAATAAAAAATATTTTAAAATCAACCCTATAAATAAAATTAATAAAATATATAAATTTTTAGAATTTTATTCAAATTGAATGTCAAATAAGTTAAATTATATAAAATATTTATAGTGGATATAATTCAGAATTTCTTACAGGATCAAGTACTGCACTTCCTAATGCCTGTGTCATCTTAAGAAGAAAACAAACTAAAATTGATACCATAGATTTCATTCTGTAAATTTAAGACAGCATTCTCTAATTATGTTCTAAATCCTGGTAGAAAGAGGGTATTTTCTGAAACCTCATGGTTTGGAAGTTTACAGCTTTGAGGAATGAAAGTTTCTTTGAATTTTGTGTTTTACCAGACAGTCAGGGTACATTAGTCACACTCTCATGCGTGAAGCAGAATATGTATCTTCATCTGGATAAAGGAACTTGGAACTTCTTCAACTAAAAGCCACCCTTGCTGGGTGGTGGTGGTGCACACCTTTAATCCCAGCATTTGGGAAGCAGAGGCAGGAAGATCTCTGTGAGTTTGAGGCCAGCCTGGTTGTACAGAGTGAGTTTCAGAACAGCCAAAGCTATACAGAGAAACCCTGTCTCAAACAAACAAAAATCCATCCTTTTTGTTGTTGGGAGCATAGCAGGAAGATCCTTGCACCCTGAAATCTCCAGATAAACCTGTATTAAGCACTTAACGATTGTCTTTCCAATGAGAAAGAAGAAAAACCTGTTCTTCCTTCCAGAAAGCTGAAAACTGGAAGTGATTAAGAGTCTGGTGATTTGTGTTATCTACTGAGTCAGGCCATTTCAAGCTCCTACAACCATGACTGGAGATGGCCAGTAATCTTAATGACCCTTACAGAAAGAGACTCCCTAAGCTCTCACAACCAGAGGTGGTTAATAGCCCAAATGATCTCTTTGCTATCTGTATGACTGAGACCAGGTCAGACTCTTAAGTCTGAAAGCTGGTACAGTTAACCTATCTCGAGACCCATCTTCTTGGAGGAAATACCATATACTGAGTACAATTCAAATATAAGTATGCCTTCTAGTGCAAAGTCTGACAGTTGACAAAGTCAGTCAGTTTTCATTCACATCCCTTTGTGAAGTTTGCTTTTCTGCCTAGAAACTCCCACCCCCACTTTGTCCACTTGCTTGTTTCATGGCAGTTATTCTAAGATTTTGCTGCTGCTGCTACTGTTTGTTTGTTTCTGTTTCACACTAGGTCCAGAGAACAAATCTCAAAGGAAGAGTCAGACAGCAATCCTACCGCCCATTCTGATTTGCTGTCTAAATGGCCTACTGTGGACAAAGATGATTGGAATTGTCCTCCAGCCATACTGGAGCTCAAAACATGAAATAATTTTAATGTGTGATCCTTGCACAAGTGAGTTAGCACTGCTCAGAGAATAGTAGATATCTACGTTTTTCTCTGGTTTTGGGTTCTGAGCAATACGCTGGCACTGAAGCATTCAGAAATGCCTGCCATTCTAAAGCAAAGGGCATCTTATATTTTCTATTTACAGTTTTGCTGACAAGTACAACAGAACTGATGTATCTTTGATTTACTGTAGACAAAAGATTCCACTAAAGGTAAGTTTTTGAGACATTCTGACAGTCTGACATTCAATTTCCAAGATCATGGACAGTGCTTTATACAATCAGTAGTTCTGACTCATTGCATCAGGAAAAGCAGACTCTTCCCAAGGATTTACATGTTATTAATTTTACTTATGTGTATGTGTGCAGGACCTGTGTGAGTGAATGCCACCTGTGTGCAGATGCCCAGATGAGGGAGGCAGAAGAGAGCATGAGCTGCTCAGAATTGCAATTACAAGTGGTTGTGAACCAACTGATGTGGGTTGTAGAAACTGAATTCAGGTCCTTTGGGAAAACACAGAGTGCTCTTAACTCCAATACCCACCACCACCTCAAGATAGCAGAATCTTTATCTTCAAGCATTTGGAAAATAATACAAATATATTATTTGTATTTGTCATATCCTCTCTGGATGCATGAAACTCAGCATGTGTACACATGCATGTGTTTATATATGAATTAGTACAAAATTAAAGCCACATAAACCTTAGCTTAAAAAAAAAAACAAAACTCAAATCCTGTAAAGTTGAGGTAGGATAGTACTGAGCCTTCAAGAGCTAACAGATTTCATTTCCGATGTGGTTTTATAAAGCTTCAGTCCCTTATATTTCTCTATGGGACACAAACTGTATGTGCAGAAAATCTATTTTCCTTGCAGATTAAAACACTCATGTGGATATTAGTTCTTCTTGAATTTCACCCTTGAGAGCATTATGTTGATACGGCAGTATAAGAAGCACGGGAGCCCAGAATGGCTGACTAGAAAACAGCTCTTCACCCACTGGCTGTGGAGAGGGCTTTTGTATTGGACAAAATGAATGACTACTGAATCATATAATAGAGATTTGAGTGTAGTAGATAATTGTGGCATGATGCACCATGACTATACAATAACTGATTTCTCTCTCCATTCTTCTCTCCCTCCTTTCCTCCCTCTCCCCACCCTCTATAATCCTCCTGTCTTGGGACTCACTATGTAGACCAGGCAGGTCTTGAACTCATAGAGACCCTCCTGCTAAAAGAGTATTAAGATTAATTACTACACCCTCTAGCAATAGTGAAAGTAGTACAAATGTAGCTGATAAAGGACTTTAAGTAGGAATTTCCGATATTCAAATTCCTCATTCAGCACTCTATACCAGCTAAATATACTTGTCAAAAAAATAAACTTTGAAATTTATGTGTTTAGACCTTCAGTAACTATTTTTTATAGCACTCCTACATGGTACACACTGCTGTAAGACAACATGCTGATTACAAGTAAAGAAATACCCAGAGATTGATATGTATATTGAGATGGTTAGTCTGAACTGTCAAACAGATGAGACACACATTCACCAGGGAAGGGGCCTCTGGATATGCATGTATGGGAACCTCTTAAGTAGGTTACTCAAGGCGAAAGGATCTACTCACTGTGGGAGGCACCATTCTCTAGGCTGGGACCCTGACCTGCTTAAGGAGAAGACTGAGGACAAGCATACTTCACTATGATCTTGACTCAGACTGCAATGTGGCAAGCTGCCTCAGTCTCTTGCAGCTGTGACATCCCTTCTGGGATTAACTAAATAACCTGGACTGTAAACCAAAATAAAATAACACAAAAACAGACACACACCCACAGAAAGAGAGAGACAGAGACAGAGAGACATAGAGACAGAGACACACACAGACACACACACACAGACACACACAAACACGCCCCTCCCACAGGCCCTCAGGATGTTTTTGTCAGTGTTTGTAGCACAAGTTCTAATAAGTCTTAATGGTAAAAGCCTGGAATCAGATCTGGGGAAAATGCTGAGAGATGAAGAAGCAAAATCACCTTACCTACTCAAGTTGCAAGCTGAAAAGAGACTGACTGAGTTCCTGTTTCCTCCTGCTTCATCACTTCCTCCTTCTGCCCAGCCATATCACTTCCTTTCTGTTTGAACATACCTCCAGACCTCTATGCCCTCCGATCTTCAGGCAACCTTTCTTTTATAAACAAGATATCAATGCAAGTTTTGTGTTATTTTATCACAACAACAGGACAAGAAAATAAGGTTGTATTTCACCAGTGTCAATTTCTCCATTTTTATATGAAATGTGTATATACTAAATTTTGTTTATAAACATTAAAATTATGTCAGTCTTAGTAACAACAATTAAATAAAAGAACCAGGAGCCATTTTCTATCAGAATGATAGGTTAGAGAGATATTAACTCAGTTTGGATATTTCTTGGTTCATTGAGAAATATAAATCAATTTACTGTAATCATTGACATATTTTTAAATTAATTTTTGTATATTTTGCAAATATTATTCTATAATTTTTAAATAAATTTCACTACATTTTATAAATGTGCTACAATTTTTTATCATTAACTGAATTCTCTTTGTATGACATTATAGAGCATGTTATAGAAAGCCTGTCTTAAATTCACAGAAACATCTTATTTTAAAATTATTTTCCATGTGTGAATGTATGATATTCTGTCTATATTGGTAATTATAATGTGCTTTCCATAATTTACAGTAAAGTTTAATGTAGCTCATCTTAATTTTCTGTTTACTTCTCAGATCAAAGGCTCTTGCAATAGTTTCTAGGAGAAGTTACAATACTCTGTGTGTGGTAGAACCCTTTCCTCCTAACAAAGGAAATAAATATCTGCCGTGGTATATGCTTCCGTTTTCTCATTGCTTTGACTGGTCTCTGACAGAAGCAACTTCAGGAAAAGGATTCCTTTTAGCTTACATTTCCCACAGTTCTGTCCCTTGGCTTGTTCCGTAGCCTGGGATGGAGCCTCTCATCAGCCAGAGCCTATGGTAAAGGCTGTTCTTGCTATTTGCCAGACAGGAAGCAATGAAATTGGCAGGGGGTGGGGTCAGAGATATTATACCTCAGAGGGCTTGCCCCCAGCGGCCTACTTCCTCTAGCTAGGTTAAGACTATCAGAGTATCCAGTATCATCATCCAAAGGACACACACCCTTGAAAACTGGTTCGCAGTAATAATACAATTTAAAATAGTGATAAGGGAAGTATATTTAATTTGAAAATAAATATCAAAGAAAACTACATCATACAAAATACTGTGGTATATTTTCTCATTAAAAGGTTATTTTGGATTAATGCCTGACGTGATGAATACTAGATGTTACGATTTAAAGGGTGGCTTTTGTATCTATGAATCACTTTTTTATATCAGTTGATACTACAGGATGACATAAAATATCACTACACAGGCAATCAAGAATTCTAAGAGATAATTGATTCATTTCCCTTAACATTTAAGAAATGCATACCCTTATATCAATCTAGTAAGTAATGAACTTCCTTCATTAACCATTATGTCATAACATTACATACAAAGCAAGTTTATTAACATAGTATCCATTTAGGCTCGGAATATAACTCAGGGGCAAAAGGCTGACCTAACTCTCAAGGTCTAGACTAAACCTTGTATGGATTAACTGTGGGGTGTAGTAGCAAATGGCTGTAATTCCAACATTTGACATTAGAATTACAAGGTTCAAAGTCATCCTCTTACAACACAGTGAGTTCAAGGACTCCCTCAGTTGAGTAATTGAGTGAGACTCTGTTCTCTCTCTCTCCAGCCATCCAGTGATAATTCTTGGTCTGTTTTTCTTTTCTCTCTGCAACTTTGATCAGATGACAGTACTTTTACGTTAATCTTTTTCTTCAGCAGTCTTAAGGGAAAATAAGACACATTACCATAATCCAATAAGAACATTAGCATAGCTAGAAACATTTCAGATCTCTGAAAGCTAGATTGAATGCCATTGAAGCTAACGCTATTAAGTAATACTAAATTGTATGTGCACAGCTTAGGACTTCCTTCTTGGTATCTTGGCAAAAGTAACACATATAAATAAAAGATTCTCCTGATCAGGTTCTTGAAAACCTACTTCTCTTCGAAATGCTAGGATGTCAGCGTTCAGTGAGCTGCTTGGCTCAGGTAAGCTAAGGAGACAGTTGGTGATATAATGCATTGGCTTGTGAGTATTGGTAACTTTAGGAAACAGATGGGAAACTCTCAGGCATTTGTGATTCATGAGACAATCAAAAATGCACACAGCGTACTCCATTATTCTACTAAAAAATTTCTTTCCCCAAAGGTATACAGGGTAACCTGTTATAAACAAGGATTAAACACTCAAAATAAATTTGGAAGATTGATAGAGAGAGCATGTTGAGTTTTGAATCCTGTTTTAAAATGTATCAATCTTTATAAATAGAAATTTGAAGCTGTGTCTCTGAATATAATTTAATTTCTTTATTTCAATATTTTGCCTTTGATTTCTTATTATATTTTGTATGTGTAAATAATGTTGTTTGATCTTTTCATCTCCTTTCACACTCCTTATCCCCTTCAATTCCTGCTGATCCTCATCCTTTTCTTAATGACCCTCCCTTCAACTTCCTTTTTCTTTAATTAGCCAGATGATTTTCCTTAGGTTTGCTTACAGGAGTACAAAGAGACAGACATTCTCAACTGGAGCATGGACCTTCTCCCAGTAACTATGCTACTGGAAAAGATATGTCCCTCTTCCCCTCAGCTATCATTGAGTGCAGGCAAATCTTCAGGGAAGGATGGACTCCGAGCCCCTTCCTGCTTCATGGCAGAGTGATGACAGGCCCAGTCTTGGGGACCTCGTGTTGGTAATCACTAACACTATGAGCTGAAAAGTACAAAAGCCACGTCTTGCCCAGGAGTCAGAAGGAAAGGAGAAATAGTGAACGGTCTCTTCATATAATGAGAAATTAAAATATAATTGTAAATATTAAAGTTGCATAAAAGCTTTAGGACATTAAACAAATATCTCTAATAATGCCAATTAATTTAGAGAATAAATTTGCTATTTTTTGAAATCAGCAAATAGTAGCTGAGTTTTATGATTGAAAACAATTTCTTTTATATGTGTTAAAATTATTAAATGTCTATCTTGAATAACCATCTATTTTTCCTTTTAACTTTCTTTTTCCTCCTGGAGATTTTATGATTCTTTTGTAAGGGAGTTTGAAAGGAGTGTATTAATTTAGTAATCCTATCACAAAACTACATCACTAGTTGCAAAACTAAAGTCTTGACTGTAGGTATACTAATGGAGGAAGAATGTAAAGACAGAAATACAGATGTGTCTCTAACAGATATGCACAGATTGTAAACATGAACATAAGAACGTCAGGCCTGTCAGAAACCTTAGGGAAGGGGAGATGGTGAATTCTGAGAGGTCAGGACTGTGCCAACATTATCTAAAGAAAACAAAACTCTATTAGGGAGAAAACACTGTTTCCACATAACAGTCTGCGCTATGGTGACAATAGGCTCACTATGAATTCCATATTTTTGAACACTAGAGGGAGTGAATAAGAGTAAGAAATGGGAAGCTGAACATAGGCCTTCTGTGATCCCTCAGCATTTTAGGCATTAGGACTCACTAAGTTGCTCATGCTTGGTTCTCAAATGGAGTACTAAAAACATATTTAAACAAGATCTTGTTTTAATGGTTTTTTTCTAGTTAGTTTAAAATGGGCCAAAGTTAATGACAAGATGATGAACAGTATTCAAGCAGAAGTAAAGATAAATGTTTTGGATTTAAAAAGTAAATATTCTCTCGCACCATTTTAATTTACATATTCTACTAGAAAAACAGATAATTCTAATTGGTTGGAAACACAAGGTGCTTAATGTTTCAAATGTCTTAAAGTGACATTTTCTTATTATAAAGAAAATGAGCCATCTCAAATTATGCATAAATTTTTCTGACAGAGAAGCCCAGGTATTCCATTCCAAATTATGGTTTATGTAGAAAGAACGGGTTGAGAATTCCACTGGGCCAAGAGTAGTTTAAGAGTCACTGGCAAAGGATGAGAGGGGTAAAGATTTGTTAAGGTTTTGTTCTCTTTGTTTTGTTTGACTTAGAATTCTGGCTTGTAACCATTGCTCAGCATGATAGCATTACCCAAAAAAACCTTTGACCATTTCAAAGAAAAGAATGTTGCTCAATTGTGAAATCAAAGAAGGGAAAACAAGACCTCAGTCCACCCACATACATGTAATAGGTAAGAAAAACAAAAAGTCCTTACAAAATGCATCTGGTATATAAAATGTGTAATATTTATTACATACAATTATATATTATTGTATATACTATGTATGTATAATATATGTTAATTTTCAGAAAACATGGCAAAGTGGTGAAAAGTAAATGGTGATGGTTTTGAACCTTAAGAGAATAAGTATAGGAGGATAAACTTAAAGTTAGAAAAAAAATCCAAATATTTATTGATACTTACATGTGAGTTTTTGAGATAATAATATAATTACAACATTTTTCCCTTCCCTTTCCTTTCTGAGAACCTCCCACATATCCCCCAGGTTGAGAACCACAGGTATATGCAAAACCACACACACACACACACACATGAAACCTGTAAAACAAGAATGTCTATCTATATAGAGAGCTGCCAGAATGTGCCTGAAACAGATAACAGTCGGGTACAACTTATATGTGCCTATCACTTTCATTCATGATATAGCAAGATTACTACTGCTGAAGCAAAGAGAACCAGTAAGGAATTAGTAAAAAAAAAGGAGGCTAGAAACATCACAGGGGATAATAATCAAAGGGAAGAAGAACGATTAGGAGGTGAGCAGAGACATTATTAGTATTGTGCCAACCCAAGTGAGACAGCATATTGGCTGGGTGCAGTCTACAAGAAGCAGGGAAGTTAAGACCTGAACAAACTCTGAACATTCAATCACACTTTCTCATGGATTGCAGATAATATATAATGATCCCCAAATCGAGCTGAGAGACACCTCCAACTGGCATGGGAAAGGTGACAGGCGATAGCGTCTAGGAGAAAGTAGATCAGCATGCTAGGCAAGTAAGATACAGATAAAAGAAAGTAAGGATGAGTTAGACAAATTTAAGAGTTGGGGACCTATCAATAGAATTTATTTACAAACTGGATAAAATGCCAAGGGAAAAATGTGAATTAAAAACCAAACACAGTAATTTGAGTTCAGATATCACCAAGGAGGAATACATGTAAGTACCAGAGACGGGGAAAATCAGTAGGTTGAAAAAATACAGCACTCTTCAAACACATGGAAGAAAGATTATCAGAGACTTCAAGTGTTACTAATATGTAACATTAGCATCTACTATATTACAGAGTGCTAGCTCTGAAAATCAGCCATTCAGTTGAATAACCCGGCTTTGGAAACCTGGGGAGAGCCAGCTTTGCTACAATGATGAGAGTAGGCCTGGTTGTACTGGGTTTAAGGAAAACTAAGAAGAAAAAGGTATTAACATGCTCAGCCCACTGGTTCAAGTTTATTGTAAAGGAAAGCTAAGAAAATTCATGGCAATATTCAGGGAACTATATCAAAAATAGCTTTATTATATTTCATTTCAGTTACATTTTGAGAGGAATCCTCTAGCATTCTGTTAAAAAATATGATGGTATAAACGAGACAAAAGAAAATTAGTAATTTCCTTGAGTAAACTAGAAAGAGCGGGCTAACCGTCAAGTGCATGATTGTCTTTTAGCCCTTATTATCTTTACTAGGTATTCTTTAAAATTAGGTCCTCAAGTTCCACATCAACTAAGAATGAGACTTTAGACATGCATTAAACCAGGAGTGGTGACCCACACCCATAATATCTCAGCTTTTAAGAAGCAGAGCCAAGAAAATGGAGTTCAAGAATGAGTTTGAACTGCTTAGTAAGTGCCTCACCTCCGGCTGCCCCCAAAAGAAAAGATGTATTCTAAATACTTGAGAAAATGCTTGCTCAGTTGTTTGTTGGATTTTATCTGTTCATTCTGGTACCAAATGGGATTATTTTTGTCTGTGGTTATGCAGTTCTAGTAGTGATTAAACATGCTTTTTTCCTTCTACAAGTAACACATCATTGCCATCCTATCTTTGATTCAACATTCTTTGCTTGCTATATATCTTGAGAAATTATCATGATCATGAAATTCTTTTTGTTCTAGTAATTTAGTTAAAATTCTTCACATTCTTAGACAAAAGAACTAAAAATGTAGATGTGATATAGCTGAAGAAAATCCATTCCAATCTGTGTAAAAATTAATAGTAGCTAATTATTATGCTGTGATTAATGTGAATTATAATGATAATGATTATTGTAATGTGGGCATACTTTGACAACAGAAATTCTTATTGGGAGAGTTATCTCACAAAAGCAAGTTCCTATACTAGTAACTGGTTGAAATTATAGAATGAACTATCGATTCAACACTGTTTAACCTCACATCTGAAACCACGATGTAATACAGGAGTTACTGCAGGTATTATTCAGAGAAGTTTTAGATGCATTAATCCAGAAATCAATAAAAAGAGTAAGATGGATTTATCTTGTGTTTTGCGATCACTATATATTTTAGCATGGTCTTTGCACTTTCTATATTGTTTTAGCTTTAAAGAACTAAAGCTCACCCTTTCAGAAGTAATGTTCTCTAGGAGTAGGTCCTTGAGTTTATTCATGCATGTATCATTCAGGGCCCTCAGAATGACATTTACACATATAAGAGATTCAATATATGTTTCATAATTCACAACCACACATTGCAGAGAAAACGAAGAACAATGAAGAAACATGCTATCCTGGGACAAGTTTTAAGAACATGACATGCTTAAAAATGAGATATAAAAATGTTTAGTCTTGTAGTAAAATTCTCTGATAAGTTACACTCAGTAAAAATAAGATATATATCAGTTATGTGTGAATTTGACAGTTTTGGAAAGTATTGGGTTTATACACACAGAAAGAGAATCTTCTAAAGTAAGTGAAAATCTGACACACTACTTATGTACTCCCTGGAACAAAGGCAATTGTTCTAGTTTGCAACCCAAGTGGCCTGATAAAACATAGGCCAAAAACAACTTGAAAAGGAAAGGGTTTATTTCATCTTACAACACGTGGGTCATAAACTGTCATGGAAGAAAGTTAAGGCAGGAATTGAAAGCAGGAACCCAAAGGCAGGAAGTGAAATAGAGACCAAATGGAAAGCAACTTACTGGTTTGCTTCCAGGTTCACATTCAACTACCTGCTTATCGAACTGAGGACTAACTACATTCCTGGGGGTGGCACCACCCACAGTGAGATAAACCTTCCTTCATCGATTGCAACTGAAAAAAAAAGAATGCTCACAGACGCAGACATGGGCCAGTCTGATACAGGCAACTTCTCAGCCTCAGTTCCCTCTTCCTATCTTTCTCAGTTTGTATCAAGTTGACAAAAACTAACTAACATACCATCTGATTTCAGCCCCTAGTATGATGATTTTTTTTTCATTTCCATAGATACAGGCTTTTAGTCGTGAACAAATAACAGAACTGAAATTACAGACTGGAAATGTGTGAGTTCAGTCAGTGGCTGTTTTGTCCCTTTGTTTGAGTTTCCCTCCCTCACCAAAGGTTCTCAGAGCATGTGCAGACACTTACCATAGCATGGCTCTGGTGCCAGGAAAAACAAACCAATTTTAAGAGTAGTTTGTGTAGCAAAGTTTAAGAACCCCTGACATTAAAAGATGATTGACTTGCTCAGTGTTATTGAACCTGGCAGTTTCTGTCTGTTGTATACAGTGCTATTTTAAATCTTGTGATATGATAAAATGTTGGGGGAAAGGAAACTGACACACCAGTGTATCTCTTAACCTTTGCTATGAAGTTAGAAAAAAGTAATAATAACCTGTTAGGAATCATCGAATTTGCTTGTTCCGGATAAGCATATGTTATCCATAGTGGAGAATCAACATAATGCTGTGCCAAACACTAAAATAACAGAAGGATTGAACATACTCATATAGTTTGAGTCATTTCAATCATTCTCCACATAAGAATAAGTTCTCACACAGTACCTGAGTAGCATTTGCACTCTAATTGATTAGTTAGAGAATTTGTTGACTTCTTAATCGGGCAAAAAAAGTATTAAACTGATTTATGCTACCTTGTGTATTTTTGTATACTTAGTTGTGAACCATTCCCTTTCCACCACACACACACACACACAAAATACAAGAAATAACCTTATGTTTGTTTCCGGTGTGACGTGAACAAACCTTTTCATTTATTAAAACTTCATTAAAAAATTCTGCTCAAAATTAAGATTTCCTGTATGATCTTGGAAGCTCAAGTCAGCAATATCATGTGACAGGCATCAGAAGGGAACCTTCTGTGTTTGCATGGTTCCTATGTCTTAGCTGAAAGTGGTTTCTGGGAGTTTAATTACTTTGATACCTCCTATCTTTTCATTTTTGGACAATAAATAAATACACAGATTAATTCATGCAATATATTGCAACATTTGTCTTAAATTGACAGGCTACCTCTTGGGTGTATTCTGATTAAGGCATTAATGAGACATGTCTTTATTCTTTTCATTTCAGTAAATATTAGTTACTGGCTCTGGTTTAGACATGATATTGCTGACTTGAGCTTCCAAGATGATACAGGAAATCTTAATTTTGAGCAGAATTTTTTAATAAAGTTTTAATAAATAAAAAGGTTTGTTTATGTCACACCAGAAACAAACATAAGGTTATTTCTTTTATTTTTTTTTGTGTGTGTGGTGGAAAAGGAATGGTTCACAACTAAGTATACAAAAATGCACAAGGTAGCATAAATCAGTTTAATACTTTTTTTGCCCGATTAAGAAGTCAACAAATTCTCTAACTCATCAATTAGAGCAGCAAGCAAGGTGATTCTCAAAACACAACCATCATGATAGGCCCTTCGTCTGAATGTAATACAATAACAAATTATTTTTTCTTAATTGAAAAGACCTGTGCAAGCCTGGGCTGTAGCTAAGTGGTAGAGTGTTTAGCTAGCAAGTAGGCACTGTGTTCAATATCCAGCACTGAAAAAAATCAGTGTATATATGTGTATATGTATGTATGTATGCATATATATATATTTAATGTTATTCAATAACGTGGTTTAGAAAGGAAAAGGAAAAGTCAATAAGAGTAATTTTGATATCTCAGGTTGTTTACAAATTATATATTTTGCATATATAATTATGTAATTACAAAATATTATATGATTATATACATGATAGAATCATATCATATATAATATATACCATTTAAATTTATAATTACATAATCACATAGTATTATACAATTGCATATAATATATGATATAATTATATATAATTTGTACACAAGATGAGACATCAGAATTACTCTTATTGACTTTTACATTTTAAACCAAGCTATTGAAAAGCTGAATAACATTCATAATTTACTGAAGTGCCTATTTATTTGAAAAATAAAAATTAAAGTCTCATTTTTTCACTATTAATGATGCTTCAGTCTTGATACTGATGTGTAAGTGTACCTCCCCCTTGCAGAAAAAAAGAATAAAAAAGAGTGTTATCAGGAATATATTATTTCACACAAAAAGCTTTAAGTATTTTATATAACATCACTCCTAATCTGAGAAAGCATATATATATACATATATGTATGTATATGTGTGTATGTATGTGTATATATGTATATGTGTGTGTGTGTATATATATATATATATATATATATATATATATATATATATATTTGCTGGCAGGAAAATAAAACAAAACAAAACAAAAAAGGACTTCTCTGGAAGATAGATTAATATGAATTGATGAATTTAAAGCTTCCATTTTTAATTAAGAATATAGAAAGTCAAAATATGAGAAACAAAATCATAGAAAAGAACAGTGAAATGTCTAGTCGCCAACACAAACATGAGTTTTAAACCTCATGGTTGTACAAACGACTTTGGACAAGGACCTTGACCCATGTCACCTCAGTTTTCTTGTCTGTAAAATGAGAAATGACAGTTATGGAGATTGGATGGGTTAGAACTTTGAAGAGTATTTAGAACACAACCTTTTCTTTAGCCTTGCTTGTTGCCAAAGCTGCTTTGTGCTTCTATGGGTATTCAATAAGCACAAAAAGTTAGAAATAAGTTATGTAAGTAACATTAGCAGTATTATCGCTTATCCTACAGCTACCAGATAATCGCTATACTCTAGTGTCATTAAAGAAAACTGACAATAACACTGTATATAATTCTTATTTCTCTTACTTTAACCTCATCAAAATCCTGATACCAAAAGATTAAGATAAAGTAACAAAATGTTCAGCATTATCTATTTCTGCTAATATTAAGTTTTTATTTTCTCATTTAAAGCATCTACCCAGATGTTTTCTAAAACTACAAAAAAGTGTTCTTTAAAAAAAAATAGTGCCCTTTATTGTGAGTCAGGTTTACATTGGCAGCTTGATATCATTTATCAGACTTTCAGTTAATTTAATTATCAATTTGTTGCGATTTTTATCAATTCTCATAACTTGCCAGAGAAAATTTTCCATGAGGTACCTCCATGAGAATTTGCTGTCATCTGTTTTGTCTGGGAAAATGTTCTTAGATCTGATCTGTATTTCTTTCTTTTTTTCCTAATACTTAGACTTAAATATCTAAAATTCTCAGAGCCTCAGAGTGGAAAACACAATGCAGGTAAAAATGAAATCTATTCTATTGATTTTATTATCTATCACTTCACTATGCCTGAAGAACACTGTTACTTAAAGGCTGCTTGAGTTTCTTATCATTTAATTCTCTTTGCTAAATGATTTAATTCATTAAAGAGAAAGATATGGGGGTAGGGGTTGTTATTAATTATCTCTACACTCACAGAATCACCCCTCAGTAGCAATATAAGGCACAATGATTAAGAAGAGAAAAGGTCATTAAAGTATTTTAACATTTAGTAAATGCATCTCAGCGTTGGTAAGGTAAGCACATAGTAGTAAAGGCAAGGTGATTCCCACTATTAATTACACCATTGCTTTCTACTCATTCATAATTTTAGAATTTAGAAAACACTACAGAGATCATTCTCTATAATTTGTTCTAATAATGCGTTTTATATGTATGGATTCATTAACTAAAAATACTATAGGATTTCCTAGAGCAGTAAACTACAGAACTGCAAATGAATGGGTTAGTAAGAAAGACCATTAAGGGGCCCAGAGATGGCTCAGTAGTTAAAAGCATTGACTACTTTCCCAACTCATCAATTCCAGGGGTTCCAGAGTTGGCTCAATGGTGAAAATGTATCGACTGCTCTCCTAGTCATCCAGCTCCTAGCTCCCACATGTTAGCTCACAACCGTCTGTAACTCCAGGTCCAAGGGCTCTTATGCCCTCTGCTGGCCTCCATAATGGACAAAAATACATATAGACAGACACTCATACACATGAGTTAATAACATAATCTTTTTTTAAAAAGAGAAAGAACATCGATATGCAAAAGTATCTAACAAATAACTGTTAATTCTCTTCTAAATCAATGTCAGATAGACTTTCCAAATTTTTCAAGTTTAACTTAACTTGCACCTATCTTTTTTCCCTATGGCATTATAAGGAAACTAATGGGTGCTTTCCATTCACAGGTTGGCCTGCCTGGGGAACCCAGCCATGAAGTAATTCTAGCTCACCAACAGAACAGTTCTTTCTTTGCCTCCACAATACCTATTCACTATTGCCCCTGTTACGTACTACAAACATAAATTTTATATATTGCATGTTAAAGTTTACTTCATCCATGTAATAGCACTGTAAAGATTAAAAACAATGAGATGCTACAAAAAATTTCAAGGCCATAAATTATCGGAAAGAAGATAATTCCTCCAAAGCAGTTAAAACTCTTTATTAGAGATTCCAGCAAACACACATTTAAGACAAAATGTTTCACCAGCCCCATCCTCAGAAACAAACATTCAGATTATCAGCCACATTTTAAACCATTTAAGAAATGTTTTAAAAAGTGGATTTGTGCCGGGCGGTGGTGGCGCACTCCTGTAATCCCAGCACTTGGGAGGCAGAGACAGGCGGATCTCTGTGAGTTCAAGGCCAGCCTGGTCTACCAAGGGAGTTCCAGGACAGGCTCCAAAGCTACAGAGAAACCCTGTCTCGAAAAACCAAAAAAAAAAAAAAAAGAGTAAAAAGTGGATTTGTTTCCACATTTTTAGTGAAAAATTGAACATTAACATCTGTTATACCAGTTGTGCTTAATTTTATTCCTTAAACTCTCGAGTTTCACAAACACGTTTTTTTTCAGTTTATAGAAAACACAACATGGATGAATCATGTATTCCAATGATGCATTTTCTTAATGCTTTTTCCTTGTTAACTCTTCAAATCTTACCCATATTGCAAAGGGAGGTGCATATTTCGAGTTTATACCTCTACCAACTTTCATTCTTCATGAAGGACTCACATATTCACTTACAACACACAAATATATGATCTCTTGCAAACCAATATACGAATGTCTGCCATGAAAATCTGGATAAATTTTAAACCTCTTAAAGTTCTTTTCTTGTGTCTTCTTAAACTTCTCGTTCTTTGCCCACAGTTCACCATATATAGTCAGTACAGAATTGTAAATGAACATGTACTAGTTAGTACTGTCAGCTTCAATTTCTTCTTTACCTCAGTAGTCAGAGTAGCAGTCAAAGTAATAATGACATTTTATATTATTGATGTTTAATAACAGAATAAACACATCATAAGTAAATTTTGAGTATGAACAAAAGTTATTCATTTTAACAACAATCAAAATGGTATTCTAATATGGTAGGTGCTGAATGAACACATATAGAGAGCTATATTTTAGTTGTTTTTTTTGTTATAGAACAGAAAGCTAAATGATTCATAATATTTTTTGAAATCTTCAAGTTGTTTTGAGGTTTTGTTCAATTTTGAGGCTGAAAAAAACAGCCTTTGAGTTTTCTAGAAATCCTACCTCTCTTTATAATACTAAATTCAATTATAACTTATTAAATTACTATAACTAAACAAAAAATCAGGAAAAAAACACAGCAAGGACTCCTCTTACTGAATAGACTGGAGTTTTCTTACTAATTATTAAATGTTTCAAACAGCTAGCACAGTGATCAAGTCTACCCTGCCTATCAGAATTCAAAAGGCTACTATTAAAATAATCAATCATGAATCTGAGAGAGAAAAGGAGGGGGATTAGAGAAAATACGGGAATAGGGAAAATTATGTAATTATATGCTAATTTCAAAAATACTAAAGTAATCAAACAAAAATAACAAGTCTTATTGATGAGGTTTTGTACAAAGATAAAAAGCAAAATGTTTCAACATTAAGTTGTAATTAAAATGAAATTGACAGTGATTCAGCCAAAATTATGTTATTACTTTAATTTCCATTCCAAGTTAATAAAAGTCCATCGTAAATTTTTATCAAAACATACTATGGTCTAAAAACATAGTGGTATCAATAAAGGAATTTGAATTTTGAATATAGTAGTCTATATTATACATAAATATGCATCATTACAAACTGCCAGAATATTAAACATAACCGTTAACATATTAATTGCAGCATTAGTATGTATGAGTCTTAGGTTAGAGAAATGAACAAACTTTGCAGAGTTTGGCAAAGTTTCCAGTCATGTGCTTCTTTGAAACTTCGTGAAAGACATGCTTAGTCATGTGTCCTGCACTATCCAGATCAGATCAAGGCTGAACAACTGCACGATGTCACAGGTTAAACATGCTCTGCAAATATTTTCTCCGGGAAAATAGCTCCCATTCTTCCTCTATGAATAGCCTGTTCTGCTCCTTTGCTTTAGCGGACCCACTGCCACATTGGAGCCTAGGTCGATGACTGTCCACAGCAAAGTGAGCTGACAGTCGTATCCCACCGTTTATCACTCAGACATTTCAGAGTTAATGCTGAGATTTTTACCCAAATAAGCCTTGGATTGAAACCTTGCAAGGCATGAAATGAAGATGTTTTCTCTACCTGTTAGGTCACTTCATCTATCTTGTTGCATTGCCATTTCTTTATGACGCACAGCTTTTTTTCTCTTAAATATGTAAATTTTTAAATGAATACATGGAAAGACCAACATCTCTAATTCTAGCCACAAACCACAGGTTAAATGTTGTCCCATATATTTTCTTGTTCTTAAAACACCTCATAATAACAACACAAAGAGTCAGGTTCATGAGTAGTGGCTTCTGGTTTATTCTGTCCAAAACAATGAGAGTCCTGACACATTACAGGACTCTTACATTAAATTGTTTACTGGTTTCTTCTCTCTCTAAGTCTCACCCAAACAAAACAAAGCTATACGCTTTGGTGCTATCGATTTTCTACATCCAAAGTTTAAAAAAAAATGCAAAGCGGGGGGTATGCCAAGAGGAGCTCGTCTAAATTATTCTTTTTTAAAACCACGATAATGTTGCAAATGAAAACAACCTGCCACACACAGGGCTAGTAAACGGAGGATAACAAAGAAACAAACATCTCTAAACTTGGGTTTTGCTGCCCAGTCCCTCCATCTGCCAACTAGTTGTGAAACAAGCTTTAGGAAAACACGAACAAGTTTCCTGACCTGTGAGTGTCTACCAGGCTTTCAGGACCTTAGCAGTAATTGTGTTCTGTTTGCAGAGAAACCTACAGGAATGAATTCATCACCAGCAAAACAAACTCTGGTCAAGAACAGGTCCTCTCAAGGGGCTTTGAATTTGGTTAGAAACTCGGGGTTTTGTTCATAGAGGTAATGCCTGGAAGACTCTTCACATTTGGACTGGAAATGACAGGGAGGATAATCTCTAGAGGCCAATCATCCAAACAGCCCCAAATAACCGCCTCCCACTTGGTTTTGGAAACTGAGTTACAATTTGGAACTAGGCTATAATTGCCCCTTCCCTTGTCTTTTTATGGTGACCACGACCACCACCACTACCTAAGAAGTTTGTTTTCTTGCAGCTGGAACTGCAGACCTCCTCAATGCCCTAGGAGCCCTGCTCCTTAGTGGAACAGCGCTATGGGCATTGCCAATCGCTCCCCCAGCCACAAAAGGCAGCCAGATTGACAAGGAGACCCACCTCCTGCACGCTGGCCCTCACTGGAGCCCTGGGCAGCTTAGGCTGCCTGAGTTACACAGCCTCAACCCGACACCTCACCTCTTCCAATCCTGTTCGCCCTGGTGGAGAGGGGCGGAGTACAGAGGGGGTAGAATACTGGCAGGGGTGGGGGGGAGGGGAAACAATCCTAGTTCTAAAAAGCCAGGATGCAAGTGGTGAGACCACAAAGCATGCGCGACACACACACACACACACACACACACACACACACACACACACACCCTTCTCTGTAAGCCCTACTGCTCAGGTTCAATGCCAAATGATGACAAAATTAAAGGAAGGAAGTGAAGAATGGCGACACTCGGGGTGGCGCGAAGGCCCAGAGTTGCTGGAAACCTTTGGAAAGGGGCAGGGGATGCTTCAGGAATTGCGAAAGTGAGAAAGTCCCAGACATCTCTCCTTCCCCCTAGCTGGGTACTCCTGTCATCACCCAGAATAGACTTTTTTTTTTTTTTTGGTGGGACTTGAAAAGAGGCAAGGGGAGCCAGAGCTGAACTTCCCCCTCCCAGTGCCCTCTCTGGCCTGGCCCAGGGCCAAGAAGCCCCCCCCCCCCCCTTTAGCTCAGCTTCCAAGGGCTGCCAGGCCAGGGGCGGACTTGCCAAATGACTCTGGGGGAGCAGCACAGCAGGCTAAGAGCATCACACAGCTCGGACCAGCCCGTGCTCACGTCTGCTCTGATGACACACCCCCAGTTAACCCCTTCCCCTGACACCACTGACAGTCCCGTGTAGACAGCAGTTTGCCTCCATCCCTCCCACCATCGTAGCGAGTCCATCGATTAAAACACTAGTTGATTTCTGTCTGATTAAAAAAAGAAAGTGCTACAACTCTTCTCACGAGTAGCCGGAGCAAAGAAAGTCGGTCTGCAGGCATCCCTCTGTAGTTGCCAGGAGTTTGGAAATGCGATGGTCCCAAGCGAAAAGGGGGACCGGAACCCACCCGAAGGGCGCGGGTTGCCCTACTCCCTCCCCACCCCAGCCCCTCTCACCTCCTTAAGTTCTTTGGCGACGTCCTTCAGGTCGCCCAGGACTAATTCCAGATCCTCCACTATGATCTTGATCTGCTCCTTCACCTTGGTTTTGGAGGCTGCCGGAGGTCCCTCGGCTGCAGAGGACGAGGAGGGGTTCCCTTTGGACTTGGCTGACATTCTTCGGTGGGGAACTAGCGAGCCAGGTCAGGACAGGCGAGCGGGCAGAGGCTGCTGCGCGCCCGGGTCCCTGGCGCTGCTCCGGCCGCTCCCACCCCAGTCCCCCCACATATCGGCTGCTCGGAGGGCAGCGGCGGGTGGCTGCGCGGTGCGCTCGGCCGGGCGGCCGCACTGTGGTGCTGCCATCAACTCCCCGAGACGAGGCGCTCGGCGCCGGGCTGCAGACGGGCGAGCAGCGCGCCTGCGCCTCCTCCCGCCGCCGCCTGCCGCTCGCGCGCACACTCGCGGGTGGAGAGGGGCTGCGCGGCGCCGCCGGGGGTGTCAGCTGCACCGCCCCAGGCACATCCCGCTAGGGTCTCTCCCAGACCTTTTTGGCGTCATGGTGCCGGGAGACAAGTTCGTGAGCTGTCCACCCTTCTTACACTCTCATTCCAAAAGGTCCCTATCAAGACAGCCTGCAGCTGCCTGTCTTCTTCCAGTCTGTCAAGGCCCCTCCAGCTTCGCCCTCCAGAAAAGACCTGGTTTCATTCATAAGGGACCACAGTGCGACCAGGAGCTGGAGTCCCAGTCTGTAAAGTAATCCTAAATATTTATTCAGGACCAGGTAATATCCGGAGACCTCAGTCACTCTCCAGGTGAGCTGCGAGTTGAACAGACTTCTGCAGCAGTCCTGGTGCGGAGTGGTGGGGGAGGGAGGGGAGTGGGCACAGCTAGGACTGCTTAAAACCTGAAATCCTCAAAATTAATCAGTGTTCTTGGACGAGGTAGACTAACATTGCTGAGTCTACAAAGCCAGTAGCAGATTTAGTAATGCCCTCGCACCAGAAATCCCCCTGGAGACTGTCTGAGTCATCTTGGTTGTGTTTCTTATCTATGCCAACTCTTTTTTTTCCCCTTATCCTCTTTTCGTGACCTAGGATATGTTTTTGGTGGAGAACACTTCCAGGAAGACTGCAGTAAGAGTCTGCCTCCGACTTCTCTAAATGCCTTTGTCTTCCTAGTCTTGTGCTTCTAAACAAATAGGAAAGAACTTTAAGATTGTTTAGGCAAAGACACCTAGAAAAGAGAATTAATAGGATGCTTTCAGTTCACTCTCAGGGGGTGGCTGCTATCTCATTAGCTCTAGTTTTAATTTCCATAGTAGCAAACTCGCAGGCTGTTAGCTACTGACCTGGCAGGCCAACTCTACTTTGCCTCTCCTAGATCACACTGCTCAAGAAACAAGCTTCCCTTTTACAAGCTTCTCATCTAGTCTTGCCTTAGCTGGGCTCCAGCTCTTGCTTCTTACACTTCAGACCGGTGCTTCAAAACATGAAGAAGCTCTCCTCTCCCCAGTTCCTGGGCTCCTAATATCCAATCTTCAAGGGCACAGTTCTTGTGGTTCACAGTGGTTGTGAAATGTGATTGGAGGAGAAAGAAAACACACGAACGGATAGACATTACAAAATGGTATCAAAGCAATGGGGGAAAGTCATTAAACAAATAATTAAAGGACACAGAAGAAAGGCTGGAAGCATTTCACCATGTCAGAGAAGTGAAATGGTAAAATAATAAAGGAAGCAGTTCGCTAATTGGATGGGGAAGTGTTTGGAAGTGTTGAATAACTAACGTGTTGGAGCTCCCTAAGGAGGGAAAATAGTTAATAGTTAGGTTCCCTTCCAATTCCTTTATCTCTTTGGATTCTTTATGACGCTGGAAGAGTAAAACCAGTTCCATCTGGTTTTAAAACACTACCTATGGAAATTCCAAGTCACCGATGTTCTTCTATTTTATATCTGAAGAAAACAGATGTTAGAGATGGCGGGAGCTAAGGTGAGAAACAAAGAGAAAGCAACGGCCATCTAGACTTGATTTTTTTTTTTTTTTGTGGTTTTTCAAGACAGGGTTTCTCTGTGGTTTTGGAGCCTGTCCTGGAACTAGCTCTTGTAGACCAGGCTGGTCTCGAACTCACAGAGATCTGCCTGCCTCTGCCTCCCGAGTGCTTGGATTTAAGGCGTGCGCCACCACCGCCCGGCTAGACTTGAATTTTTGAGTCTTGGTAGTGACCAAGAAAGCCCAAGAACTCAAAATACAATCATCTTTAAAGAAGGATAGTGGAGGAGAGTTGTGACTTCCCTACACATGATGAAATAATGCTCTCAAAATACATGTAACTGTTAGGCTATGTGGAATCTTTCCCTAAAGATTAAACAGAAACAGCCCCAATCTGTCATAATAACACCCATTGTTTCTACTGAGCCAAGCTGTTGTAGCTCAAAATCAAATTACTAAATCACTGTCACTATGAAGCACAGTCTGGAATTCCCCATCTCTCTCTCTCTCTGTCTCTGTCTCTGTCTCTCTCTCTCTCTCTCTCTCTCTCTCTCTCTCTCTCTCTCTCACACACACACACACACACACACACATACACCTCTTTTATATAGAGATATAGACACACAATGACTGTGATGCTATCTATATATAAAATACAACAACTAAAAATGAAAAGCCAAAATTGGTTTCCAGGCCCAAGTTGAGGGAACTGGAAGGGCTTTTGGGGGACCAGTTTGTACATTTACTACAATCTCCTAGTTTCTAAGAATTGCTTAAACCATGTCCACAAGCCACTTTCCTGAAGGAAGTTTTACAAAAGGAATTGAAATATTATGGAGAAAGCATAGAAAAAGAACACACAGCTGTAGTCAAATCCATTTGCTCTCCATTTTGATATATCCTTGTTAAAATAAATATTATTCTTTAACTCATCCTAGATTTCCTTAGACATCAGAGTGTTTGAAGTGTCTAATTATAGAACCAAAAAGCACAAGAGACACCTAATAAGATTTTTGATTAATTTTTCTATAAATGTGCTTACAAACTAGTACTAATTGTACAAGAGAACACAACTTATACAACATTATAAACTTATAAACTTAGAGAAGAGAACAAATTTAAAAATACATAGAAGTCTCTCCCAGTTAATGAAGTAACTTTGTGCCGGGAATGTGTGTGTGTGTCTATGTATGTCTCTCTCTCTCTCTCTCTCTCTCTCTCTCTCTCTCTCTCTCTCTCTCTGTGTGTGTGTGTGTGTATGTGTGTGTGTGTGTGTGTGTGTGTGTGTGTGTGTAATTGGATGTTTCTCTCCTGCTCAGCAGTTCCCAACGCTGCTTCTAAATAATCACTCAGAGATTTATAATGATATTTATTACTGCTTGACCAATAGCTCAGGCTTATTTGTAGCTACCCCGCACATTCAAATTAATCAATATTTCTATCTGTGTTTTGCCACATGACTCAAGGCTTGTTATCTTATTTTCTACATATCCTGCTTGCTCAGCACCAGGCTGGCATCTCCCTTGACTCTGCCTCTCCTCTGAGTTCTCGGTTTGATTGTTTTACCTAACCTTATCCTGCCTGGCTATTGGTCTTTTATAAGAGCTTTTATTATTAACCAATGGGAGGAATATATATTCTCAGAGTACAGAAAAATTATCCCACAGTATTTGTGTGTGTGCATACCTTTTATTTCTCTTTTTTATGATTTGTAGTGGAAAGAGTTGGATATGTATGGAAGATCATTTAGTGGTTGTTTCCAAGGTTACAAATCTGTAGCATGGGTTTGTGGTTTTAACCCATTGCAACTAATTTCTAAAGATTAGCCTTCAGGAGAAAATCTTGCACCAATTTAACTTTTAACTCACAATAAGCACATGCTTCCCCTTCCTTATTAGCCCATAAACTTGTATTGATACTATTAGTACCCTACTCAACTATTCAACAACGGTTCTCAAAAAAATCACCAAGATTAATCTTTAAAAAGATTTATTTTTTTCTATTTTATGTGTATGGATGTTTGGTCTACATATAGGCACACTATGTGTGTGCAGTATTTTCTACCTCCATAGGTTAGAAAATTAATGCCACATAAACTTTAGCTTAAAAAAAACACAAATCCTGTAAAGTTGTGGTAGGATAGTACCGAGCCTTCAAGAGCTAACAGATTTCATTTCTGTTGTGGTTTTATAAAGCTTCAGTCCCTTATATTTCTCTATGGAACACAAACTGTATGTGCAGAAAATCTATTTTCCTTGCAGATTAAAACACTCATGTGGATATTAGTACCCACTTTCCTTATTGTGAATACATAAATAACATGCATACATACATACATACATGCTGAGAGAGAAGAGTGGATAGGAGAGGAGGGAAAACAGAACAGGAGGAAAGGAAAGGAGAAGAGATGACCTTTAGGTAGGATTAGAGTAAAGAAGTTTAGGGCTACTGAGAATATGTTTCCTCAGCCTCTTATAGAGTTTCTACATAGACGTATACCTTGGTTTCTTGGATCTCTTAGCCTTTATTTTCACCATATCTTGCCACTGTAACCAGAAGAAGTTATGACACGTTCTGTACATACACACAACTTGGCAAGCTCCTGGCCCCAGGATATGTTTATAGCACACAGGCTATCATGTCCAGACTCTTCTTCCAATATCACTCGTTTGTAAGACATGATTTTCCAGTAGATGGCAGTAAAATGAGTTTTTTTTAAGTCTGTATATTCTGATTTTCTGATAGATGGAAGTAACTGGTTTCTAGAAAGCAACACTTTTTTAAATTTCACACAAAGAAAGATACCACTTGAATTAGTGACCATCCTTTTTAAATCAGAACAAACATTAAGACTGTAAAATGATTCATTATGCAGTTGCTTGGCTAAGTAGCTAACAATTCCTCCAAAGAGGAGACAGATCACCAAGAAAACAAACTCAGTATACATTCACCAGATAGCCTGTAGGACAAATCATACATTTTTTATCTCACACTTACAGTCTGGCATTTTAAAGACTTTCTGTGTGTGTGTTAATTTTATCAGGCTAGCTTCAGTCATCTTTCTTTTGACATTCTCTTTGCTTATGTGTCCAAGTCTCACCTTTTTAATCTCAGAATTGGGTCCAGCTATCAAGACCTCACTGCACCAAAAAGCCTTGCTTATTTCCTCCCTTTCTCTCAAATTTTTCCATTCATCCTGAAAATACAGGAAATATCCATGAATCGTTAGTGCTTATCAGTTTACCTCTAAACCTGCTTGAATTCATGATGGCTGCACCTAGAACTTTAAGTACACAGGACTCTCATATAGGAGTCTAGGCGGTATTTTTGAGAAAAGGCTGGCTGCAGCTCTAAACACCCAGAGAGCTCCCTCCATGGGGTGAGATTTAGCTTCAGCTAAATAACTATTTAGCAAATTTTTGCATACCCTACTTTTCTAAAACTCACTCAGTCTTTAATACACCCAGTTAATTTTAGCTAATACCTGGAGGTTCTCCGTCTTAAGTATCAGTCATCTTTTATTCAGATATTAGTTATCTGCCTCTACGGCAGGTAATAAACCAAATTTTTGGTACCTTGATCTTGATTGTTCTCATCTCTCAATTTGTGAGAACAAACAGCAATTTTATAGGTTTAAACCACCTACTCTATGAAAGATGTTTTTATTTTTATTTTTTGCATTAACCAAAAAATACCCAAACAAGCTATGGCTCATCCAAGAAGAATTTTAGAATTCCATGAAAATGATGGAATTTCTCAGAGTCAGAGGTAAGGCCTGACGGTCAGCAAGTGCATAGTGTGTATATAAATGACGACACCTGGAGTTTGTAGTTCACAAGCCGTATAGTTGTGTGAAGGACCAAGTTAAAGAGGAGAAAGAAGTTTGTCTGCTAAGGCTGTGGCTGTAGATGGGCATTAAAAAGAACCCGTGGGACTAAACCGAATAAGTGCAGTGCTGCTATATTGGAAAAATCATCAATTTGGGGGAATAAAAATGAGCTATCAATCACATGTTCAAATACATCCAGTTATAAGTTATTGTTATCTGCAAGTGTTAGTTCTAATGTGTTTTGGGAGATACCAAATAACACATGCAATCAGGTTGTGATGCAGATCAAAAGAAAACTAATCAAAACACACATTGCATGGTATGAAATCAAAGGAGAATGATCTGTGTTCTTTCTAGGACTTCAAATGTATATGTAAATGATAAATTATTCAAAAATGAGTATTACTCGAAAAGCACAGTAGAAAAAAGGCAAATAATATAAATGTATTACTCTGGTATGCAACAATATCTGTACAAGATTTATTATTAATCTTAGAACTCCTAAACTACAAATGCCCTCAGATCTACACAGTACAAACTCATTATTTTTAGTAATATAGAAACCTATTTAATAGAAATGACATCATTAATTTAAAGATAGGGAATAAATAAATGATCAAAATCAGAACTGCCAATATTTGGTCAAACAACGTTTTCTACCCTGGTATAAATAGATAAAGAAGGTAGTAAACTTCATTAACTGAATCTGTTCAAGACAGTGTCTTATGATAATAAGGCATCAGGAAACAACAGCTACAAAAAACTTCTTTCCATCTTAAATACTTCCTACATCTCTAGTACATTGAAATCTTAAGTTAAAAAATTAAAGTAAAAACCTAGAGGTTCTAGAAAAGCTATATAAAGGGCCTCTAAATCCATTAACAGAAATATATATTTGGGTATATATATATATATATATATATATATATATATATATATATATATATTACAATTTTAATACATACTTGGAGGTATACATAGTTTATATATGTTTATGATTATTACTTTTCTAGGCATGGAATAATCATTATAGCATTTCAAAATTACAGTATATATGTGTGTTTGTGTGTATGTGTATGTATAAATAAATATAAATGATGGGAATATGTAAAATACTTTGATAGCTACCATTAATTTAATTAGATTATAACTTTACATTTCCACTTATTTCATAGCATTTTGTTCTAATTCTGTCAGATTGCTGCACAATATCCCTTTGCATACTTGAAGATGGTTTATCATTTTTTGCTGTAACTATTTTTATTAAAATCATTTTTAACTCAGCCTTTACTTTTAAAAGTACTATTAGAGAGGACAGAGGGCTGCTGAATTGCAATATCTGTATATCATAGTAGATTCCTATTAAAAAGACTATCACCTATGAAGTTTTTCTCACCTACTTTAATTAGTAGTCCATTTAATTTTTATGAAATTCTTTAAATGTTTTCATGTACAGAGTCCTAACACAATATATTTTCTTTATATTTAACACTTGTTAAACTGTTTATTTAGATGACATTTGAAAGTGGTACAAGCCTATCCCACACATTGGTGTCATGTGGCACTGTAGTAAGTAGGAGGAGCGGGCTGCATCCTGCCACCTGGCTAGCTTAACCTCTGAAATAACCACACAGAAATTGTATTAATTAAATTACTACCTGTCCCATTATATCATATCTAGCCTCTTCTTGGCCAACTCTCGCATCTTGATCTAACCCATTTCTATTAATCTGTGCTCACCACGAGGTTGTTGCTTACCAGGAAAGATTCAGCATGTCTGACCAGGAGGCTCCATGGCTCCATGGTAGTTCTCTCTGCCTGTATTCTTTCTCCCAGCATTCAGTTCTCTTTTCCCTGCCTATCTAAGTTTTGCCCTATCAAAAGCCTGAGGCAGTTTCTTTATTTAACCAATGAAAGCAATACATAGACAGAAGAACCTCCTACACCATAGCACCATGGCTTTCTAAACACCATTTTATGCTATAAACTCTCAAAATTTGAAATTCCCTCATAGAGCAGATCTGTTCCCTTGAACAACAAAATATCCTATTGATGACATGCTATATCTGTCAGAGAAAAGTTCTTCAATGTTTTTTTTATTTCATTTTTAAAAAACTACAAGAGAGTTTTCCTTTCCACTTGTTATCAGCAAACCTCACAGCAGCAGGAGAGGCAGAACGAAAGCTGGAGAATTTTACATTGGAAAAGGATGATCTTCCCATTGTTATGTGATCTGAAATGCCTCAACTCAACCACCATTGACTGTTTTGTTTGTGCAGGTAGATGTGATACTTACTTTGAAAGGGCATATTGGGAATCAAAAGAAGTAATTTTGTGGAAAATTTTTACAACCTGTGAATTGTTGGGTAAATGCTCACCAGTATTATGTTTTTGTATTTGTTTTGATAGGTGCTCTCTGTGCATCCAGGAACTTGGGACATGCACTATTGCAGAATTTGATTACTTTTCAGAAATCCTTAATTTCTTAAAAAGAACATTTGATAAAGCCATTCTATGGCAGCACATCCATGTATAGTTCAGCCATTTCAGTGATTAATTTTTGGGGGGAAGGGGAATCTACAAACTACACACGATTCTCATGTAATCATAAATTCAAACAAAGAAAAAATAAATTCTAATTTTTTATCTATTTATTTTTAGTTTCTAGCTTCATTTATTTTATTAGACAATGGAATTGTCTTCCTACTTTTTGGGTTTTTTTCTTCTTTCCTTTGCCTCCCTCCTGCCCTATCAGTCACCCTCCCCTCTTGCCACACACTGCACCCCGGTGTCTGCGCTCTGTGTGCTGACACCCAGTTCATGAGCTTTGGGCATGGGGGCTGGAGGTTAAAATACACAAACACACACAGACAGAGAGGCAGCGACACGGGTCATCCTTGAATTCCCCAAGAATGCCCCCCTTTATTGTGTTCAGGGACAATAAATTATATAGAGATAGCCATGTCCCAGCCAAACCCACCAGAAACCTCTCTCCTGCCATCAGGAACTCCTGAAGGTCTCCTGCTCAGAGCAGCTGTAGGCACTCAGATCAGGGGATTACAAGAAATTCAGGATCTGGTGTCTCACTGTTCCCCACACCCTCTTTGTCTCTCTTTCTCACCTTTGTGACTTGCTTCTTCCTTCTCATTCCTACCCTTTTTTTCCTTTTACCTGTCATGAAAAGGACCCTCTATAAACCTTGATAAAATACACTGTGGTGAAGACAATTCTCGACTTTCTTCATATTCTTCCTTGTATTTTGCTTTTCCAAAGGATTGATTCTCTAAATTTATATAATCAAACCTAGAAGGTTTTTATCCTAGAGGCAGAGATATCAATTTCAGTAATATTTTTATATATCAAATTATATTCTACTGTGTTCATTCATTTTGCATTTCTTTAAAATATCCCTTCTATTTTCCACATCATTTTAAAATGTTACATCATCATCTCTTATTATTCTCAGCATAACCACATAAATTTAACTTTAAGTGCTTCAAAATACTGAAATTTCTACAGACTACAAACCTGAAGTATACATTTGATTTACTTTTAGCTGCCTGGCAACTGTTCTTATATCTATAATTCCCTAGGATATTGGGAAAAGGAAAAAAGAACATTGGGATTCTGCTAACTGCTATGAATTACAGAAGGAAAATAAAAGAAAATTCTCCATTTTCAACTTCAGACTCAGAACTATTCAAGAAATATCAAAGATGCCAGGTATTTCAAAATTTCTGAAGAACATGCCTCAAGGATTTGAGTTCGTTTTATACTTGACAGTGAATGCTTCCCTGTCATAGTGCATGCCAATATGATGTGAAGTCCTTCTGCATATGTGTTCCTTTTATTGGTTAATAAAGAAACTGCTTTCAGATAATGGCTTACCAGAACAGAGCTAGGCTGGAAAAGATACGTTATATAGAGAGAGAAATAGGCAAAGTCAGTGAGAAGCCATGTAGCAAGAGATAGATGCACCATAATCGTATCAGTAAGCCACAGCCACTTGGGGATACACAGAAAGATATAAATGGGTTAATTTAAGATATGAGCTAGCTAGAAAGATGCTTAAGGTATTGGCCAAACAGTATTGCAAATAATATAGTTTCTGTGTGGTTATATTTCTGTGTGGATATGGGTGATTGGGAATGAACAGACAGCTTCTGTCAATAGATTGGTACCCAACGTGGGGCTGACTACATCCATGTAAAACCTGAGAAAACTTGGAAAGGAATTCTAGACACAAAAGAATAGAGTTATGAAGACTTATTGGTATCTAGCATTTTAAAAAATGGGCTCTGTTAGCTGGCTTGCCACAGCTCCTTTAAAACAGGTCTTCCTGAATCAGCTTTGGTTAGGACCAACTCTGCTGCAACATGGCTAACAGAGTTAAGGTCGTGGGTGTGGCTCCCACCCAACAGTCTCAGAGGCAGTGAACAGACCTCTACCATGTTTGACTGGGTGGAGCCAAAAGGCAAAGCAGCCTTAGTCCTAGCCATGCCACTTTGAATTTTAAAAGATGGTCATAAAAGTGACAGCCTGCCCAGCTCTGTTCTCTTGTTCCCACACTTCATACCTTGATGTTGGATCCCCCGTTCCTGTTCCATGATTTTTTCCCTTACAATAAAAAATAATCTTAAAGTCTTTTGAAGTTAACTTGGGATTCTTTGACTCACAATTTCCCCACCTTTACGTGTTCGTCTTCACCAAATCAGTTGTTCGAATGTCCATCTAGAGATTTTAAAAGCTCCAATACATTCATGCAATCCACAACACAGAAGAGAAAGAATTTTATCATGTATTTTGTGTCACATATGACACGTTGTCAGCATTGTTCCTGAGATTTCTGTACTGTTCCATGGAATATCACAGAACTAGGAATCACAGTTAATACTAAACTGGCATATCACCCATCACGGTCTTCTCTTCCATAGGTCACTTAAGTGAATTTCTGTCATATGAACGGTCAGCAAGTGCACTATAAAAAGCACACTGTGGACTGAGTCCTTAGTAATATGGCATTGGCTTCAATTTTCTCCTCATATTACATTGGTATTTAGTGATTAGATTAATATCAATAAGTTGTACGTTGCCAATTTGTAATGATGTATTCTATTTTTTATTTGCCTGAAAAATTAAATGTTTTTAAGCATAGGAAATATTGCACTAAAATCCAGTGCAAGTTGAAATTTATAAAAATTAATTTAATGTTATCATTTTGACATCCAAATAATGCATAATTTTAAATTTTTCAGTTTTGTATAATAACAATAGAAGTATGAGACAAAAATGAAGATTTCAAGAAACTTGCTACTGAAATTTAATCTGTATTCACATTCTGCATCTAGGGCAGCAAGAACACAGCAGGACCTGATGAACAGATATTGCAGGAAAGTCATCAGAGCAGAAATTTGAATCTATAAGTCCATACACACTCTCTGCTATCATGAGAAGTGCATTGTCTATGTACAGAAAAGACACTCTCCAAACTCCTTGAGTTCTTTTGCTCTTCTGCTTCCAGACTGATTTAGGAAATCAGTATTAAAGGAGAAATATCTATTTACCTAGCATATTCCCTTTAAGACGGTTCTGGTTTGGCATGAGATACTTGGCAAGGCTGTGAGTTTAATCTTCTGCAAACATTCTTTGAAGCCCTTTGCCAATAAGTCTTGACCCTGCTTCAATGACACCACCATTCTCACTAAAAGACATGGAAGAAAAGACTCCACCAATACAGCATACAAGGGCTCTCCAAGTTTTCCTTTACTTTAAGTCAATGGCTAATTTTAGGGAGCCTCTTGGCTTCTCTCTCCAGTGTATTAATGATGTTAAGCAACAACCATCAAACTTGTATCCTGTGCACATCTGAAACAGACAGTTTAGCAGCCTGCTTCAAGGATGCTGCCCTACTTTGCTGTTCTGCTTGTGATTCCTCATGGTCTCCAACTAAAATACTGTTTGGTCATAGCTGTGAGACTTATTTCCTTACAATTCATTAAGCCAGTCAAATAACGCCTCAGAATAGTGGGGTCCTGCTCCACTGAACTTTTGCCTTTAGCAACTACTATCATTATTCATCATATAAACACATTTTGCTATTTTTCTGATTCAATGATGAACATGTTCAACATGATCATCCGGACATTCATACTTGACACTTTTAAGGATTGTAACTTTTAATCAGTGCATCATAGCACTAATTCACAGGTGCCAACTATGTGCAAGGTGTTCAGTTGAACACAGCCTTTTTGCGCTCATTTTGGATTATCAATAGTCAGAAAATGGTCACCAACATCATTCATCACGCCTAAACAGAGAAAGCACCTGGCCAAGGATCACAGTCCCTCCAGAATCTCTGTATCTTTAAAATGGAGTAAAGACTCAGTTACAAGATATTTTATCTAAATCCGTCAGTGATTATAATGATCAGTGTGATGCTGGGTCACTATTATGCTGAAGGAAACTATTAGAGAAGCATTTGGGGAAAGAAAGATGTCATGGCAGTATAATGACATCACAATGAATCATGAGGAAAGTACCATTACAATATGGGAATGACTAGTGTTTCCTCTTCTAGGTCCCACAGGGATAGAACATAACTCCAATTCAGATAACTGACTAACTGGTATCTATTGCAAATTCAGGAAACACTGAACAAAACTAAAGGTTATTTTTCTGAAATCTCTGTGTTCCTAGCTGTTCAGGAACTCTCTCTGCAAGACCAGGTTAGTTTGAACTCAGGGATCAATCTGCCTCTATCTCCTGGATGCTGGGATTAAAGGTGTGCACCACCATGCCCAGCTTCAAGGTGTTGGTTTTTTAAAGAACATTTTCTAAGTGTTGTTTCATTTCACAATCCCTAAGGTATGCATTTATCCCTGAGTACAGATGAGCAAAAGGGGGCAAAATGATTTTGTGCCTGGTCCAACAAGAAGCATACAGTTCAGAACCTAATCCCAGTGATGATAGACTAGTGTGCCCAGATATAACTCTTCAGAACAAAGGGTTTTTTTTTTGTGTGTGTGTGTGTGTGTGTGTGTGTGTGTGTGTGTGTGTGTGGTGGGGGAATCTATTTGATGACTATCATCTATCTAACTGGGATAAATTTTGCCCCTCATTTAATCACAATGTCTTGAAATTTATTATTTAATTTTCAAGCAACTTCCCACTTATAATACTTTAAATATTTCAGCAGTCATTTACTTAATGAACTTGCATCAAGTATCCAGAAATTTTAGAGTCCATTACTAAGTACTCTGAGAAAGATTATTTCAAATCATTCAGTTTTTAATATTATTTTTCTTAGAAGTTTGTACCAGTAGAGAAGAACAAGTCAAACCTGTTTTTGTTTTGCTTCCTCTCCTGAATATCTATCCCCACTATAACTACTGTAGATAAAAACCACAATATTTCAATAGTTTCACTGCTGTTAATAACTCTCCAAAAACAACATTTTAATCCTAGATATACAGTTTGCACTTTGAAGCCTGTCCATATTTATGTAATTGTCACAGTTTCTTTTTTTTTTTTCTCTTGAGCTCTTTAACAATGAACGAAAAGTATAAATAAGGGTTTGGAATGGTTTCTCTTGTGGCCAAAAGTTAGTATAAGAAAACAAAGAATATTTTATGATCATACAGTTTTATATTCCAGAAACTATAAATGTTTCCCAATTATGAAACATTTTTGCCATTCTATACTTGTGTTTGTAGTTGCCTGACATATAGTGTTTGCCAGAATGTTTACCATGTTTCTCTTCAGTCTATAGATATGACACACATTATTCATTTCTGAAGATATGAAGATACTCATCTCATAGTTTGTGGGGAATTTCTTTTGAGAGTGTAGAGATTTAGTACTGATACAGTACACTCATTTTGAGATAGAAAGATTTTAATTTTTTTCCTTTGAATGTAATGATACCCAGAGGGCATTTCCTTTAGTAGAACAAAGTGATTGACAAGACAAACCACAATAGTGGACAAGTAGTATAAATAACCTAACCCTCCGTTGTGTGACTTTTTTGCATCAAGGTTTCTCTATCTATCAATACTCTGTAAGGTACTATGTGAGGCTGATAGTGTAATCATAGGATTCATGCATTTTCTTAGCCATTTTGAAAATTATACTCCTGTTTAAAATACATAAATTATGTAAAAAATTTTCGGTATGATTTGATAGAAGAGAAATTGCCTAATACCATGAGATCAGATAACAGATGAAAGTTGAATCATACCAAGGAAGCTGGGATGTTCTCTGCATCAAAGAAATACATTCTACTTAAGTCAAGCTCTCATTTTGAAAATTATGTGAAGATCCTTCAGTGTCTGCCATAAGCACGCAGCGCTATGTTACTGGGTCGTATGGAAATAATGGAGAATTCTTCTATTATGCACAGTCCTTTATATTCTTTGAATAATGAATCTATTTAATGTATTCTCTATTCAAAAGCATCATTTCAAATTAGCTGTAACCTCTGAAAGTTTCTAAGCTAGAATGATATGGGTAATTTTTTTTAATTAAAAAAATATTTAAAGAAATACCTAAGAAAATTCACTGTAGTCCAATAGATGTTTGGGCTACAAAGCTTTTATTTTCCTATTAAGAATGAACACGATATAAATTATTCCATGCATTTAAAGAATTATTTTATTATAAGTGACAAAACAAAGACTCCAAACTACTTAAATAAATGATAAAGAGCCATAAATTTCTTGACTCTCCCACAATATCTATATCAAAACCTACCGGGCTACACAACAGAGAGTTGATTGGGTTGTACTGTAACTGAAGTCCTTGAACTTCCCACTGTGTATCAGTCTGCCCCTTTATGCAGCATGTAACAACCACCTGAAACTAAATCTACCACTGTTTTTTCTTATTATTTGTATATGTGTTTAATTTCATCAAAAGCATTTACTACCTGCAAGACACGTTCCAGGTCTGGTGTTTGGCATTGACAATAAAACAACAAATGCATTGCTTTATCTTCTGAAAATTGTTGTCTGAGAAATGCAGATAAATCAGCATATACTTGTGTGTCTCTCTTGGACATATTCTTAAGCAATTGTTGGCATAACATTATATGGAGATCAAAACAGTAAGGCATTCAGGAACTTTTGAGAAATCAAGTAAAGCTCACTAAAGGAGTCAACAGCTAACTGGAAGGTGAGTTGTGTCTCATATACTCCAGAAGTACCATGTAGCCAGGATGACCTTTGCTAAACTTTTGATCCTCTTCCCTTTATGTACTGAATACTTACTGAGACTGTAGGCATGTGTTACCAGATCAGGTGTGTGCAGTACTATTAATTAAATCCTGGCCTTAGTATGTTCTAGGAAAGCACTCTAGGAAATAAACTATATTCCTAGGCTAGGTCAGAATTTTTTTAAAAATTATATTCTACTGTATGTATATGCCACATTTTATTTTTCCATCGTATTGCCATTGGGCTATAGTTAAAACCATCTTTATGAACATGAAGGAACAACATGTTTTTAAGATCCTGTTTTCAGTTACTCAGACTCACAACTGGTAAATTACACAATTTTACTTTTTATTATTTGCACATTTCTTTATAAAATGACTTGTTTCACTGTAACATTTTAAAAAATTAGTCCTACATGTGTGAGAAAGTGTGCTTGCTTCATTACAGCTTTTCTTTAAAAATTGGTTCTGCATGTGTGAGAAAACATAGTATTTGTGTATCTGAGTCTAACTAAATTCAATTAAAAGATGGCATCTTCACTTCCTTCCGTTTTCATGCACATGACAAAACTGCACTTTTCTTCATGATTAAATAAAACTATACAGAGTATCTATAGAATGGTTCTTTATTTTTCGTTTTATTTTTCTTATAACATATTTGATTGCAGTTTTTCACTTCAACTCCCAGATCCTACCTCTCTCCCTACCCACCCAACTTCATGTTCTTTCTGCCTGTCAAACAAACAAACAAATGAACAAAATGGAGAAAACACCAAGAAACATAAAATCAAAATAAACTTCAAAAAGAAAATCAATAAGACAGAAATATATATAAAAGAAACCAAAAAACAAACTGAAAAGCAAACAAAACAAACCATGTAGTTCATGTTCTAGTGACCAACTACTTAGGGGCACGGGGCCTGCTTCAGAGTTGTCTACTAGAGACAACTTTCCTTTCTCCCTTAAAAATGAGGCCTTGTACCCATTTCCTCTTCTACGGGCTTCTATGTGTTTAAACCTATGTAGGCCTTGCATGTGCTGTCATAGGCTCTGTGAGTGGATTTTTGAATTGTTCTTTTGCCTGGGAAAGTTTGCTTGGAGTCATACACAGCCTCTGGCCCTCACAGGCATTCTGACTTTTATTCATAGATCCTCGAGCCTTGAGGGGATAAGGGATTTGACCAAGACAGCCCTCTAAGGACTCAGTGTTCCAAAGTCTCTCCCATCTGCACAGTGTCCTGTTGTGGATCTTTCTGTTAATTGCCATCTACCGCAAGAAGCTGCTCTGATAAGGTTTGAAAGATGCTCTGATCTATGGATATAGCAGAAAGTCATTAGGAACAATTTTGCTACTTTATTCCTTTAGCAGACTGATAGTACTGGATTTTTTTTCTATGCCTATTACCAAACTTGTCTCAGGATCTTTACCGCTTTAGCCATGTATCCATTCCACCTCATAGAGTGGGCATTGAATCTAATCAGGAAGTGCTTACTTGTTCCCACAGTATTTGTGCCACTTTTTGATTTTCTCCAGGATGTGTTGCAAGTTGTAGGATTTTCACCTAAGTGATGTTGATGATTGCTTTGCTCATTCAGTAGCAGGGAATCTACCTTTATGCACCATGAATGCTAGTCAGAAGGGGTGAAAGAGTCTATTGGGGGACCAGTTCTATTTCACCATATTTGATGACGTAAGTAAGTTCTGTTTTAAGCAACAGAGCATTAATATCAGACTATAGATAGCAACTAATAGCGTTGGCAATAACCTGTGCTGTTCATAGGGATCTGTAGGATCCCTTTGGCTAATACCCAACAAGATATAATTCATTCCTAATGGCACATTTTCTTCATTTTTTAATTGGCCTCTGGTCTGACTCAACAACCTGGTTGTTATAAATAAAGATAGATGTAGATAGCCTCATTTTATGCTGACCTATAATTCTTTTGGTGTAAACAGTATTTTGAGAAACACACTGAAAATTAAGCATAAGTTTGCTTCAAAACAGGTGAATACTGGGCTGGCTAGCTGCCTCAGATAGTACAGTTGCTTGACGCCAAGTCTGATCCCTGTGATACATCTGGTAAAAGGTGGGCTCACCTTACAAGTTATGCTCTTCTTAAGTTGTCCTCTATTGTTCATAGTATGGGATTCTAGTGGGAAGACATTTAGTATGTCTTAGGAAATCAAAGAAACTCATTGAAGGTGTCAACACCTCATTGGAAGATGAATTATAAACTTCCAGTAGTGGGAATACACCATCACTTTAGTTATCATTTTAAAATTATTATTTCATAAGATAAGGTTTTATGTATCTGTAGATAGCCCGGGACTCAAGAACAACCTTTCTTTAAAAACCATTCTTACCCTCCTGTCTTTATCTATGTAGGGGAGAAATGGTAGATGTGCTCCCCATGACATGCATGATCACACATATACATACACTCTTTGCCAATTTGACCGGATATGGAATCACATAAGATGAACATCCCTGGGTATGCCTATGAGGGCATTTCCACTAGAGATTCACAAAGGAGGGAGGCCCCGCCCTGGATGTGAGCAAATTGGGAAAAGGAGATAGCAAAACAGACATTGTCATTCTCATTTCTGCTCCTCAACTGGTACCCTAGACTAAGTCTCCACAGTCACCATGATTCCTCAGCATTATGGAGCATACCCACTCAAACCAAGAGCCAAAATAAAGCCTCCTTTCTATACGCTGGTTTTGTTAAACATCTATTATTGCAGTATGAGATAAAAGAACTAATGCAAGGTTAACTGTTGATGAAAAGAGTTCCATAATGCCATCCTTGACATTTTCCTATGGTTAGGCCAGAAGGTATGCTTTACCCCAAGGTCTCCTTGTCCTTATAAAAGAATTATGTCTGCAGTTATAATTAGTAAAGTTGCTTAATTAAGTTAGACATTTGCCAGACATCAAAGATTATAACACATACCAATTATTTTCCAGAGTAGGTTATTAGTGTAATTTGCTTTATATTAAATAGACAATTAAATGTGCCAAGCAAAGCAAACAAATAAACCTCCCCCCTCAACACCCCCAAGAATCTCATGTGTGCCAGAGCTGCTCACTGTCTCTTTACTAGCTCTGAATTTTACAGTCTGAGCAAGTTGATCTGCTCTACATTTTGGAGAAAGAAGAATCCAGTTCAGGGAAGTGCTGATAAAGCTCTGAACTACCTAACCATGGCCATATCTTCTGTGCGCACAGCAAAGCCTCTTGTTTTTCCTCTGTTTTAGTGCAGGACCTAAAGACCGTGGTGGCCAGAATGTGAAATTCCCTTTCTCTTCTTTTCATAAGCTTCCTCTTCAATTATGTAGGATGGCATCTCTTTACACCATCACTCATCATCTAAACCCATTTAGATCAAAACAAACATGTGCTTTATAAACCATAGAATTTTATTTCCAAGAAGTCAAAGATTTAGTGAAGACTGACTTCTGCTTCCTAAGTCCCATTCTACCTTACATGGTGGAAGGAGCCAGGAGACGTTCTTTGGTCTCTTTCATAAGAACACTAGTCTCACTCATGGGACAAAGTTCTCACGACACAATCAGTTCCCGATATCATCATCACCCCGGGGTTAGCATTTCAATACCAATTTCAGGCAGACCAAATTTGGACCATTGCTTTATATCTCTTAGTTTTCATTTAATCTGTGTGGTTTCTAGCAACACTAATACACTCAATGTTGTAAAAAAAAATAAAATAGTCTCACTTATCTATCACTAATTCTTTTACTTTAGCTTTCCTTTTATGTATTTTTAAATAAGCTAATATTCTTTTATCCTTTACATTCGACCATTCTTTTCTGTTAAAATTCATTTCATTTTATTTCTTCTTGATAATCTGATACACATATACAATGTGTTTAGAATATTCCTGTCTCTTTATCCCCCTTCCAACTCCTCTCAGACCTGCTCTCATATTCTCCTCCCAAATTCATCCCCTCTTATTCTTTTTTGTAAACCCAATGAATTCACTGAGTTCAAGTACTGTTGCCAATATGGAAAGAAGTATAGGGATATCCATGAATCATGGGCAACATACCATGGGTTTAACCCCTGAAGAAAACTACTTCCTACGTCAGTAGCCATCAACTACTAATAGATCCTCATCTAGAGATAAGGCCTCCTAAGTCCCTCTTTTATCTATGCTGGAATATTTACCATCCCTTGGTCTTGTTCAGGCAACCATAGTTGCTGTACACTCTTGAGGGCCCTGTCCCTACCATGTCCAGAGAAAATTTTTTTGCAGCAATATGTCTAAACCTCTGACTCTTAGAACCTCTCTGGATCGTCCTCAGAGATGTTCCTTGAGTTTTGTATAGAGAAGATATATGTTATTAAAGAGCCTCTGTTTACCAGGGCACACATTTATAAGATGTTTAATTCATTCATTTAGAAATAATTTCATGCCAATGAAAATATCTGCTTCACTGAAAAATGAACCTATTCAAAAGTCCAGTAAGGAAAGTTTGAAAAGTGCATCGTTTTCCAGTTGTACAAATCTCATTTCCGTCATAAGCCTGCTGCTTTCTGGGTGCACTCGGCACTGCAGTTGCTGAGGTGCTTTCCTGTGGCCTTGTGGAATTCTACCTCATACAGATGTATAATTGAACAAGCAGAAATTGCTTCAATGACCTTTTCATATAATTGAAAATAGTGGTTTTGACTAGCTGTAGATTCTTACAATTGAGTGGTGCTGTGCTTCTGAAGCTGTACCCTTGCTTCTGTTGCTGTGTTCCATTAAAGCCCACGAATCTGTTTTGATATGTTACTCACGAATTATTGTGCACTAGTCTTTTGGGAAATATTTTTCATTGACTTCTGTCAATCTTTCAAAATTTTATATACTTCATTACATAATATGAAATAATCTCTTTAGCCAAACCATCACTGATATTTTGGCTGTGAAAGAAAATAGGCTTCTCAAAGTTTAAATTGTCATGAAAACTGAAATTTCATGTTTAGTAATGTAGTGCTGATTGAATTTAATAAAGTTAATATTCTTATCTATTAATTTTACATTAAATCTAGTTTTCATTTTAATAGTTATGTTTGTGCTATTTTAATTTCAAAAATTAACCATTTATTACTTATTAAAGTGTTCTCCAGTTAAATTGGCTATTTTTAAAGTGTGAGTGCTTGGTAATAAAGAACACAATTGACATTTGTTTAATGTGTTATCACTCTTGATTGGGAGTGTTTCTGAACAATTAGTACCGATGTCAACACAGGGAGAAAAGTCAAAATATATTAATTATATGTTTGAATATGTATTCTTGATCTTCTATATCATCTGTAAGGATTCTGGCGACACCCAAGGTTCCATATACTAAACTCTGAGATGTGATGCTCCATATAGAATCATTTACGATATTCTGAATGAAGACCACATACCTATAAAGACAGAAGGTACATATTTATGTGTAGTAGTTAGTTTACAAGAGCCTATAATTCCAATAGCATGTTTGATGCCTGCTTCACAAGCCCAGTCAGCTGTTCTGCCTTTGGGCTATTGAAACTATAGGGAAGTAGTATAGCTAATAATAATAAGGGCACAAAAGCAAATGGGAAGATGTCCAATGCTAACCTCCAGAGCACTTTAGTGATAGGCTTAGCCACATACTAATTTCTACCTATGTCTTCCCAAATCTGTAGGTCAATAAAGTGTAAGATTGTAGCCATTTGTAGCAGGCCTTCTTTTGTGCTACCAATCAGTTCCCAAATCATGGCATGGAGATAGATTAGTTATGAATGCTTGGCCTTGTCTTGTGCTTGTCCTACTAGCTCTTACAGCTTAAGTTAACCTGTTTCTCTTCATGTACATTTTGTTTTGAACCTTTCACCTTTCTTTCATTCTGTATGTCCATTCTGTATGTACTACTCTGTGTCTGCCTAACTAGTCCAGGATGTTTCAATCTTTTTCTCCTTCATTCTTTTCTCTTCTCCTCTGAGCCAAATTCCCCTTCTTACCTATTCACTCTGCCCACCAGCCCTGCCTGTTCCTCTACTGCCTAGCTATTGGCTGTTCAGCTTTTTATTAGAGCAATTATGTACCTTCGGCAGGCAAAGCAAAACATTTTCACATCGTTAAGCAAATGCAGCATAAACAAATGTAAAACATCTTTGCCTAATTAAAGAAACATTCCACAACAGTCATTGGCTAAATGAAGTTAGATTAAAATTAGGTAAAACCAAACAAGTTTTAAAATTCAATTTCCTTGTTCTTGTAGTTGTGTTTCAAGCACATAAATCACCATAATAGTTGCTATTATTTTAGAAAGTGAATATATAAAACATTGCCTTCACTGAAGAAAGTTCATTAGTCAGTTTTACTATGAGATGTAATGTTCTTTATTTCACCTTCCTTTATCTACTTATTGTCTGCCATTCGTGGTTCTTTGATCTATTCCTGTTTTTTTTTCATTTAATATAAATATCATGGCAATGCCCTGCACAAATAATTTCTCTATGTCCTCCACTTGTATGTCATCCCTTAAGCAAAGTAGAGCTACCTCATCTCTGAAATTGTATTGGCTCATTCTCAGTCCATTTACTTTCTTTTCATCTTTGAAAAACAATTGGTATCTTGTTTTTTCAACTCAGTAAAGCAACGTGAAGCCATAGACTCATGTTATGTTATGAACTAATAATTCTCTGCCAACTTAGACTGAACCCTTGAGGAGACTCTCTTCTCAAAGAAAGCCAGCTTTTTGGCACAAGCCTAGCTACTTTTGGCCTGGTGAACACATTTTGCTAACTTTTTTACAATTTCCCTGCAGCCAACTTCCTGCCCAAGACAAAGTGATACCTTGTGTGAGACAGTATTTCCCTCACCCCACCCACTGACACACACTTAGAGAAGCAGACTGTGAGATCTATCAGAGGTAATGGAACAACCAAGAGCAAGAGAAGGTGTTGGGAGTCATTCAAGAAACAATTCTTGCCTCTTAATTTCTACAGTCTTTTTATTGGGATAAAAGCAGTTGAGTAAAGCAATTATGGGGTTATCTCCATCTTAACCCTAGAATGAAGCCAGGGGACAGGACAATTTCATGGTTATTTCCCCAGTTGTTTTACTGTTTTGTTTTTACCATGATGCAAACTATAAGGCTAGAGTATAGATTTTAATTATTATTGCATCCATGCAGAGTATAAGGCAATTCATAGATTCTTGCTGTTTGTGATTTACATTTGTCCTTCATCTAGGGATATTAATACATGAAAACATCTTAGGATTTAGTTCTTCTATGTAATTTATGTCACATTTTTCCACCCTTTCCAAAGTTCCTCTCTGGATAATAAATTCGGACATCTAAAATACTCTAACTCCAGTAGAAACTGATAAGATTTCTAAGAACTTTATTCTCTTCCCCACAGTCTCTTAATTACCTTTCATATATAGAGAGTATATCAACATGTCATAGGAAAACAGAATTGAAAGTAATCAAAGAGTATATTAGTTTGTCTCACATTTCCAGATACACTTGAGATCAAAAGCAGAGAAGTAATCATTAAAGATTATTAGATCTAAGCATTGCTGTGGACATATACGCTTCACAATACATGTCGCCAAGGTCCAAATGAGTTGCTAGAATTTTTTTTCTCTGTATTTGAATACATATAGAATTTGGATGTCAAAATTTTGAGACTGTAAAATAGCTCGATATTTTGATGGAGGGGAAAGAGGATAATTGGACTCTACACATGACAGCTCATAACACTTTCTAGTGTTGGTTTGACTTTTTTTTAATAGTGTTTATTATTTCCTGACATTAGTTTGCAATTTCATTTGCTTGTTATTCATATCATCAGAAAATTTGTCTGTAAAGACAGATCTTTGGTCTGGTCAAAATCCCCACATTTGGAACATTATGCACAAGTGGTATTCAAGAAATATTTTATAGGTGCCTAAGTATAAGATGTGTTTGATCTCCTTTGATTAAATATTACAACAGCAGTCCTTCACACACATGGCTTTCATATTTAAATTACGTGAATCACTCTGTAAGTATACCTTTGAAAGTTATGTAGAATTATCCTCACTTTAAAGAAAAGATGTCTCAATGTCTAAGACATGGTGTTGTTAAGATAAAAATCAAAATCTCATTAACAAAAAGTCATTTCTGGAAAGAAAATGTCAGGAAAAGACAATTATGAACATTAATCTTTGAAATCAGGAATGTAATTCCTTAGAAGTGGCTTTAAGAGCAACAAGCAAGTGCATAAACATTTTAACAGCATTTTACTAATTCCTTAAGAATTTCATACAATGTATTTTGAACATTCACCCTCCTTTCCCGTGTCTACTCATAATTTTTATCTCTTGCCACCCAACTTTGAGATTTCTTCTTTTTATTTTCTTTCCACATTGAGCTCAGTTTGTGTTACACAGCGAGTCTTGGAAGGTGGGACCTGTCTGGTGTGTGGTCTACCTAACAGGGGTCACTTCACTAAAGATAACAGACTCAGTCTCGCAGTAGCTATTAAATATCAATAGATGCTCAGCTAATGGTGATAATATATGCCCAGCTTCCCACTCCATGATGTGATATTTGTCTCAATGGAACTTGTATAGATCTTTTGCTTGAATTTATACATGTAGGTACCCTATTGTATCTGAAGAACCAACATTCCCTTGGTGTTATCCACCACTTCTGGCTCTTACAATCTTTCTCCCTACTCTTCTTAAAAGATCCTGGGTCCTGTGAAGAAAAATATGATAGGTATGTCCCAATTAGGACTGACCATGGTCTCATTCACTGCACATTAACTAATTGAAGATCTCTGTTCCATTTATCCTCTCTGATATACTGGCAGAACAATAAGTCATTAATAGTAATTTTATTGTTTTGTCCATTCAGCAAAAACAATAGCATTGGCCACAGGATCTGTTATCTGAAACAGTTCTATCTCATGGAACCTAGCCTTCTATCCAATAAGGAAGTGGTTGATCACTCTTATAATATTCAAGACACTGTTTTACAAATGGGCACATTTTGCCAAGACAGTCATCATTGTAGCTTGTATGGGTCATAGTTGATGAGATTAAAGATTAGTTTTCTCCTGTGAGAGTGTGCCTAGCAACAACTAGGACTGTGAATGCCTGTCAGAAGGAATGGAAACTGCAGGTCTTCCTCACCCTGCTTGATTTCTCAATATTTTGTGACTTGAGTATGTGGTATCTTCAGCAACAGGATCTTACCATTAAATTCTATAGAGTACCCAAAATTATTGACAATGACCTGAAATGCTTGTCAGTCTATGTGACCATATTTGGTAACAACTCAAAAAGAAGTAACTCAGTCCTGATACTGGAAGTGTTTTTTTGTTTTTAAATTAAACATAACCTTTGTTGATTTGTTTTTGGAATTTCATATTATGCTCCCTATTTCCACTCATCTCTCAAACCTTCCTTATTCATTCTTCACCATTGTAACATTTCTTTACAAAGGAAATCTAAAAAAGAAATAATAAAAATTAAATAAATAAAATTAAGAATATTAATTAAATACAAACAAAACAAATAACAAAAACACTTTGCTCCTCTGTCCTTCCTGCCCTCCATCACCTCTTCATTCATCTTACTATTGCCCCAAGTTATGGAGATGCTGCAGCTACTATTCTGCAGGACCAGTCAATTCACTGGTCATATCTGTGCTCCAGTGGGTCATATCTGGGGGAGATGCAGGGAGTGTGGGGCCAGTACCTTCACAAACTCCAGCAGGTCATAGATGGGGTAAATGTTGGGGATTGCCAACCCAAAGCCCTGGATGTGTGTCTGAGTGGTAGCTCATTTGGTCAGTCCAGGTCACTAGCATCTTTGCCCTTCAGGTTAGGGACAGAGCCAGCTATTCTGCTGTAATGAGGGGAGCAGCCAGCTTACCCAAGTGTGGGGGTCAGTTCTTTTATGACGAAGATCAGCTAGCCAGTGGTGGGGGTCATCAGGGTCCATTATCCCAGGTCCCGAGCCTAGGCCTTAGACTGCATAAAAAGTTAGCTGAGCACAAAAATTCATTGATTTCTGCTTCCTTCCTACACATACAGTGTGGCCAAGCTAAGCTACATCCCTAAGCCTTTTGCATATAGAAGAATAAAAATATCCACATCCATCACCTTATACAAAATTCAACTCCAAAGGGATCAAAAACCCCAAGATGAGACCAGATACCCTGAATCTAATCGAAATCATTGTCACATTGAAAGCAATTTCTGAACAGGACACAAATAGCACAAACATTATGTACAAAATTTACTAAATGAAACCTCATAAAGACAAAAATTCTGTACAGCCAAGGGCACCATCATTTGAGTAGAGCAGCAACCTATGGAATGGGAAACTTCTTTGTCAATTATGCATCTAATTAATATTTAGAATGTACAAGGATTAAAAAGAAATGAACACCAGGGAAACAGCGTAATTGCAAATGGGATATATAACTGTGGAGATCTGAATGAGACTGGCCCACATTTGAACAATTGTTTCCCAATAGGTAGGCCATTTAAGAAGGATTAGTAAGTGTGGTCTGATTCAAGTGTGTCCCTGGGGGTGGACTTGGAGGTTTCCAAAGCCTACACCAGGCTCAGTCTCTCCCTCCCTTTCTCTCTCTCTCCCTCCCTTTCTCCTTCTCTCCCTCCCTCCCCACACGCTCTATCATCCCTCCCTCTTTCTCTCTCTTTTCTTGCAACTTTCAGATCAGATGTGAATTCTCAGGTACTGCTCCAGTGCCATGCCAGACTGCCTGCCTTCTGTCCTGCTTCCCGCCATTATCAATGTGAACTAATCCTCTGAAACTGCAAGCAATCCCACAATTAAATGCTTTTTATTTAAAAAAAAACTGAGCTGCCTTCTTCATGGTGTTTCTTTATAGCAATAAAACAGTAACTACTCCAAGTACTAAGAAGAGTTGTCAAAATGAAACAAAAATTGGATGAGAAGATTTTAAACTGTTCCACACCCTTGGCTATGAGGAAAACACAAACTAAAACTTCATTGAGATTTCATTTTTATAACTTTTTATTGATTTTTTTTTGTGGATCCTGATTCTGTTTACCTCCCTTTCACTTCATATCCACCTTCTGCCCTTGCAACTCCCATTCAAAAAATAAAAGAAAAATTAAAAGAAAAAAATCTCATTGTGAAAGCTGTAGTGTGACACATTGAAGCACACAGTATATTCTTTAGTTCATAAATCTTTACTTGCGAGTCTTTATTGTAATGACTCATTGGTATGGTTTGAGGACTCTGGTTTCTGGTACACTATTGATACTTGACCTTCACTGGGACTCCTCTGGGGTATCTTGTTGTTACTCTGTGCTGCAGAGATCCTGCAGCTTTGCAGATGCAAAGCTGGCCCCTTTGCATTCTTGAGAAGTTCATAGACAAGGTGGATGTTGGGGTGTGACAACTCATAGCCCTGCTTCTGGGCTTGATTTGTAGCTGAGCTGGTCAGTCCAGCAACTCCCCCTTATCCTCACCACGAGGTCAAGCTCTTCAGTACTGCCCAGGCTGGCTCACCCAAAGCGGCTGCAGCAAGGGACAGTGCCTTGTTATATCCTGCTCTCACTCCCTTGGGGCAGGCTCACTTGCACCTACACCACCAGGGCCAGCTCTACTGTACTGCTCAGGCAAGGTGCAGGGCCTGCTCTTCTGAGTACTGCAGCAAGAGAGGGACAAGGCCAGCTCTCATGACTTCTGGGCCAGCTCTACCACCTGCCACAGGCAGCAAGGGGCAGGGGCGGGAGGACATCTTTCTCTCACCCATAACATCACATGGCAGATGAGGCGGAGGGCCAGAACTCCCACATATTACTGCAAGCCGAATGACCAAGATCAATAAAGCAATGATAATACATTCTGTTATAAAGATATAAGGAAAGGAGTTCATTGCCGGCAGGAGTGCAATTTGGTAAAACCCCTATGGAAATCAGTGTGGAGATTCCTCAAAAAGCTGAAAAGCAATCTACCTTCAAGATACAGTAATACCTCTTAGGAGTATACTCAAAGGACTCATCCTCTAACGAAATAGATAATTATTCAGACATGTTCATTGCTAATATATTTATAATTAAATCTCTGAAAACAATTATTAACTTATATTTGATAATTTCATACATTTATCCAATGTGATTTGATCATACTCATCCCCCATTACCTTCTTTTATTGCTTCTTTCTTCTCAAAAAGTCTTCTCATGCTTTTACATATTTTTAGTTGACCCACTAAGTTTAATAATGGCTGCCTATATGACTATATGTGTGTGTGAAGTTATTTGCTAGAGCACACTTAAATCCAAGTGTCTATCACTTGGGGAAAAAGGATTCTGTAGCTTCCTGGAGCCATTAATTACCTAAAGCTCCTCAGGGAAGGAGGGGGCTCATGAGTTCCTCTCCCATCTATGCTTTAATGTCTATTAGTTTGATCTTTTGAAGACCTGGTACAAGTAACAATTGTTTCAGCGAGATTATGGTTACAACTGCCATGTCAGGTCTAGAAGACCGTATTTCCCAATCTTCCTCCTGGTCTTTGGTTCATACAGCTTTTTTTGTTCCACTTTGTATGTCATTCCTGAGCACCAGAGAGGAGCAATCATGTAGATGTCCCATTTAGGTCTAAACACTCAACAGTCAATTATTCTTCACACTTGGCCATTGATGTCTCTCTGTAGTAACTACTGGCCACCGCAAAAATAATTTTTTTGACAAAGTCTGAGAGCTGCACAGATGTATAAATTTAGACATAAATAGTTATAAGTCTATTTCACAACATAACAGTGTCTATTTAGCAAGATAGTGGTAAGTTTCCACTAGAGCCTATCACCATTCTATAGCCATGAGTACTTGACCAGGCATACAGTACCAGAGAGAACCAGGCCTGTAGAGTGGACTACAAATTTCATCAGAAAATGGTTGATTACTGCCAAGACAATCATACTACTACTGCACTAGTGAATGCAACATGCCGGGCTGATTCACTCGATAACAGGATGCATCCACTACCAGGTAAAACCATTGGTGACTTTTCTCACCCTGCCTCCTACATGAAATCTATGAAAACTTGCTGCTAAACACAGCTACATAAAGCATTTTTATGTGGATAAGCACACACACACAATATATATATATATATATATATATATATATATATATATATATATGACATTCCTGGTCTGTATAGCATTGATATGACTTACAGTGGATCTTACCCACTATGACTGCAGTTCCTGGTTGTCAAGTCTACCTCACTGCAATTATCTAAAAACATAGAAGCACCATCACCAATGAGAGGGGGAATTTTGAAGCTTTAAAGGGGTTGCAGTAGAAAGGATTTAAATCGAAAAGAAGTTTCTAGGGATCACAATTGACTCAGACACAAGAGAAAAGAGAAAAGGCTATAAAATGCTGAAAAATATTTACCTGGTTGTCTGTGTTGTTATATTTCTGTCTCAATGTGTAGATTCTTGCCTTTCATCAAGCAAAATCATTATTAGCTTATGAAAGAAACGTTTGGGTTATTGCAGGACATATTGTCCCATTGCTGCTACCATTTAAAGTAGACCTCTTCATTGTTATTATGTATCATTGTTCTAATTTTAATTATAAAGTATTTTAAAAACTTCTTTGATACTCTCATACAATGTATTTTTATCATATTCACTCCTGCCCCAAGTCTTCACTACCCACCCAACAGCACATCATCCTTTTTCTTCCTTTTTAAACCCAAGACCAATACCAGTTGCACAATACTCTCGAATGTACACTCTGCCTCCCTTAAAGAAAACTGACTCTTCCTTTCTCAGTGGCTATAAAATGCCAATGGCTCCTCAGCTAGGTGTGGGAACTTATGACAAGTTCTACCTCCTTCTCCACTAGGACTTTTTTCTTGCTTCCACTCACACTGGTCTTGTGAATGTGTCTCTGCTGCTTCGGATTCACATGTACAACTGCCATGTTATACATGTAAAACATTATTTCCTCTGGCTCTTACAGGATTTCCACCACCTTCTAAGAAGATCCCTGTGTCTTGGGGATAAGGGTATAATATGGATGTCCTACTGAGAGCTCATCACTCTGTAATTTTCTAGTCTCTGAACATATGTCATAAATTGTGAGTCTCTATAGTAATTGCATTTATTGCAAGGAGAAGATTCTCTGATGAAGATTGGAAGTACTCTAATCTATGAATGTATTGGTAAATCACTAGGAGTCAGTTTAACATTGTAGGTATTTAACAGAATAATAGTAGTTAGGCCTATGGCCTCTGTCATGGGGTCTTAGCCTCATAATGGTGCCAAATATGGGTTTCTGTTTCATGGAGCAGCCCTTAAATTCAATCAGAAAGTAGTGAATAGTTCCCATAATATTTTGAGACTATTAGTGGGCTATCTTGTCAGGATAGTCATTGGTGTAGCTCGTTAAGGTCACAGCTGGGTAAGACTGATACATTGTTTTCTTCTCAAGTAACATAGGACCTTTTAAGACTATGGGAGGTAGGTGACAGGAATAAAACTTTCAGGTCGGGAACAATTTGATTTTGCCAAGATCCATGGCTCAACTATATGCTATTTACTACAATACTGTCTTACCATGGTATTCTTACAGTAATCAAGAGAATAACACCAAACTGTAATGTTTGGGGACCTATGGAATCCCACTGACCAACAACTCAAAATAGATAACCCACACCCAGTAATGCAGTTTTTATTTGTTAGGCTATAGTGTGGCATTAGGAGAAAACTTTCTGTAGGCTACTGATCTTCAGAAATCTATGGACTTTTTTTTTCTTCTTTGAGTTCTACAGGTGATTCTTAGGTGGCAAGAACTGGGTTCACACTGGCAATGGAAGTAATATATGGGAGTAGGTGGCAGGATGGGAAACTCTCCTCCTGTGGAGGTGTGCATGCTGGAGACATGCAGGAGTTCTCTACCTGGGACAATGGTCAAAAAACCCTGTGAACAGAGACAATGCATTAGTTTCCCAGCCACCCAGACCTAAATAATCACACAAAAACTATATTAATTACAACGCTGTTTGGCCAATGGCTCAGGTGTATTCCTATCTAGCTCTTACATCTTAAATTAACCCATTTCTATTATTTTATATTTTACCACGAGGCTCATGGTTTGTTACCTCTTGCCTCTTGGGTGGATACATGGTGGCTTCCTGACTCTGTCTTCTTTCTCTCTGCATTCAAATTATTTTTCCCACCTACCTATATTCTGCTCTGCCATAGACCAAAGCAAGTTCTTTACTAACTAGTGGTAATAAAGCATATTCACAGCGTACAGAAGGAAATTCCACATCAGAATTCAATGCAGTCTCTAGGTAGATCTGTGAGTAGGGCTACTCATGATGCATAGGAGCACTGAATCTGAGCATCCCTTCCTAAAGTCTAGGTTGCAGGACAAGTTATTGTCCTGGGGGATGATAAAGATTGAAACTGATGAACATTGGCATGGCTAAGTTGGCTTTGGGGTATTCCTACCTGAAATTCCTGGCCGGACTCCATGTGGTCCCAAAACAAACGTGTGTCATGGCATCTCTAAAAGGTTCCTTGGTCTTCGTATTTTCTAAAGAGATTACTGGGATGTTCTTAAATAAGACAATTCTGAGACAATTACATCAGCACCAGGAGTAGTTTGGGTTGTGTGAGAAACTTAGAAGCAGAGAAAGAGCTATATCATATTTGATAATGACAGGTACGGTAAATGTGGTAAATAACAGAGTTCCATAAGTCTATCTTGTACAATATTCCTGCAGTAGGTGGTCAGGGTAGATTCTATCAAAGACATTTAATACTGCAAAATGTAATAAGTAAGGAAATAAATAAATCAAGACCAATTTTACACCTACTCTGTCTACACAATAAGCACACTAGGCTACTGATTGAATAAAGTAAACTATCTAATAAAATTATTTTTCCCACCTATTATCTAACTTAATGCTTGAAACAAATATTCGGTTCCCACATAAAACAATTCCTCTTGGTCACAAACATGTATTTTATTTCTCTAATGGTTAATGGTTATTTGGCCCAAGGTCTATAGTTAAATAATTCAGGTAAGTAATATATTTTTTCTATGAATACCTATAAATGTAAGAGTACATTAAATAGCTGACATTTGATTGGAAAGAAAAATGTACAATTTTAACATAATTTTGAGATCTTATTTGACTATAGAATCCAGTTGCAATAGAATTTCTATTAGTAACCTGCTAAAATAATGGTGCTCAAGAGTTACTTGAGCAAGCATAGTTTAGTGGAATCAACTTGGACAGAATAGGAATCTGGCTAAAACAAGCCATACTGAGTCCAACATTATGAAAAAATAGACATGGTGGCACCAGAGATTAATCTTTCAGAACATCTGGTCTTTTAATGTGGAATATAAATCCCACCCATCTAAATATAATTCTTGCTTTTACCACATAAAATATTTTCTGTACCTCCCTGTAGAGCAACATTACTGGTGCTATTTTAATTGCCACTTGATATCGTCTCAGACGCAGCTGGCTATAATTTGACTGTGACAGAAATGACAGGATTTGTGTATATGTAACACAATTTGCAATTCTCTTTATTTATGTTTTCAAGGGGTTTCATATGCCTCAGCAAGTGACATTTGACATGCTCTCAACCTACTATTTATTAGATAAAAAAGAAGTCATTTTTATATTAGCTATAAATGACAAGGCAAACAAAAAACAAAAATCAGAGGCTTATATCTGTTTAATACTATTCAGTTAAATACTAAATGCTTTTCATGAATTAAAACTTTAGATTAAGCCCAGGAACTTCTAATGTGCATATTTGATGCTCTAAAGTGTGATCTGGAAAACACATTGTAAATACATGGATGAAACAGAGCAGTGGACAATTGAGGGACAAACCTGAGTGGAAGAAACAGTAAAACATGGCAGAAAGAGAATTTGGTGGTGACAATATCAAAAAATTCCTAGGGACATAGATTGTGAGTTATATTTTCTAGTATAAGTTATAACTTTGTGTTGACTTACCCAGTATTCTGTTTATTTTTTATATTAACTGTCTGAGTAAAAAGAAGGTGTATTGAGAGTCAGGGGATGAGTTATAACTATAAAATAATCCCACCCAACAGCTAACTTGATCAAGTAAAATTATGATCTCACTCATTAGCATAAATATTTACTCAGATATGCTAATGAATAATGCTATGTGGTTTCAAAGTGCATATGCTAAAAAGGTGTATTTTTTTAAAAAAACTATCTCTCTTTTTTGAACATTAGATATGAAGAGATTTTGGGGGATGCACATTGAAAAGTATTTCACTGCCTGAAAGATAACAATTAAAGATATTGTTAAGATAAATTAGCAGGTTACTGTTATTATTTACTGTATGCTATAGTGTGAGGCAGACCATTTTGAATAACTTATGTCAGTATTTAGTTTATGAATTGCTTAAAAGAACAGAAGTTCAGGGCCAGTGAGATGGATTTGTAGGTAAAGGCCCTTGCTGCCAAAGCTGATCACCTCAATTTGATTTCTAGGACCCATGTTGTGGAGGGAGAGAACCAAGTAACTTCAGCAAATTGTCTTTTGGCCTCCGTATGTCTCCAACTTCCACTAGTGAATAGAAATGTAATTTTTAAAAAGTTTGTAGCAGAATTGAGCAGAATGTATGAAGATCTCCTGTAACTTCCTGCCTCTGTATATGCATAGCCTCCCTTATTGTCAGTGACTCCCCTTTGGTGGGTAGCTTTGTTTGATGAATCTACAATAACATCATTATCTCCTAAAATCAATGGTGCATACTAGTTTCACTCTTGAAGCTGTACATTCTGTTCAAAGCGACACATGAATTTTAGCATGTGTTCTCTAGAGAGTATTCTTTAGAGTATGTTCATTGCCCCAGGACCCACATGCCGAGTTTGTCTTCCCTTTACCCTCACTAATCTCTGGCAACCACTCTCTTTTAAACAATGTGCGCTCATTTAAATTGATTGATCTTGTACTTACTTGCATAGTTTTACTTTTCCAGAATTATTGTTTCATAAGATGATGCTGTGTTTCCTCCGAAAGTGTAGGTGGCCCTCTGCAACCCTCAGCAGGGCTGAAGAGGCATGTCGTTACTCCACATCCAGGCCAGCATTTGCTATTATCAGTGTTCTAGACTCTGGCTACCCTAATAGATATGAAAGTATTTTAATTTGTGTTTCCTTGCTGTCATATGATGTGCAGAATCTTTTCATTTGCTGACTTGCCATCTGTCTATCTTCTTTTACAAGAGTCTGTTCAGGTCTTTGAGGACTCATTTTTTTCAGTGAACACATTTTTTTCATGTTGTACTCCGTGTTGTTGGAAAAATATGATTGTGTCCAAATTATCTTTTACCTAATGGAATACTACTTCTTAATATTTTCTAAATATTTCTATATCGATTTCTAAATATTTCTATAGCAACCTCCATCACTTTCTTCTCAAATTTTTAAAAAGCCACCCTAAAACATACATAGCACCTATCGGCTACCCTTAATCCCTCAGAGTCTTATAGGATATGACAGTTCATTGATGTAGTCTAAAATTAGAAGATTTTTTTTATTTCAGCAATATTAGTTTGATAGGGTTCTAGGACTTCAGAAAAGAATGTTTGCATTAGGTAGGTATATTTTGGTAGATAGGAAGTAAATTTGGATTTTCTGTTATGTAAAAAAAAATCCCCAAAAATGTCTCAATAAACCTCTCAAGCACTGTCCAATCTTCTAACAATCTAGAAATAAGACGCACAAAGGGTTTTCTATTACATTAGAGGAAAAATATTGACATACCAAGATGAAAGAAAGAATATAGTCTTTATATTATGCAGTCTTTCTTACCAAATGTCTAATTTTCTGGAAAAATATTTTCTGTATTAACACAACAACACTGTTTTTTGAAGATAACAATCTTTCTACAGACCAAAGCATTTAACATAAGTAATTATACAAGTTGACTTTAAGTATTTGATCTTATTTCTCAGAAAATGTACAAATATCTCTGAGTGATTTTAAATATCTTTGTATTTTATATTGTATTTAATAAAGATACAATAAAATATTATTGTATTCTCTCCTAAGTACCTATTACCTTTTTTAAAAAGACATTTCTTGCCGGGCGATGGTGGCGCACGCCTTTAATCCCAGCACTTCAGCACTTGGGAGGCAGAGGCAGGCGGATCTCTGTGAGTTTGAGACCAGCCTGGTCTACCGAGCTAGTTCCAGGACAGGCTCCAAAAGCCACAGAGAAACCCTGTCTTGAAAAAAAAAAAACAAAAAAAAACCAACAACAACAACAAAAAAAAAACCCAAAAAACAAAAAAGACATTTCTTCCATGGAGAAATAATTTTCTGTGATCTTGTGTTTTATTGATATGAATATCATCAGTTCCATGGACCTTGTATAAATCATTCTTGGATGCTCTTCACCCACAGTTTGCGTTTTAGCATACCAAACTCCATCCCGGGACCACCACCTTAGTGTTTCCTGGAGGCATCACTCTGGCTGTGATACAGTTCTTAACTTTTCAAACAGTTTCTTTACCCTTTCATTTGCTAGACCTATATAAATACTTCCTATTTAAAACCTGACTTACCTCTTCCTTTGGCTACAATATACAAAAGGGTAGATTTCTTCCACATCTATTCTTATGGAGTGGTGAACTACTGGAGTGCTTTATCTGGCATCTTTTGGCCTGCCACACTTCTTCCTTTAAGTTCCAGGTCAGGTAGCCATTATGAAATCCCCTATGCAGGGAACTCATCCTTTCAGGCTGACTGAAGGTTGTCTGGTTATTCTAGCCTACGGTGTGGCCTGATTTCATCATGGCCATCTAATAAAAACTTAATAAGGGCCCTAAGTCTCTGAAGGTAGCTGTGGCTACACTCCTTTCAGAACCTGAGCCCTTCACCTTGAGGAACCCTTTTATGGTTTACTGTAATAAACTTTATTCAATATCCATTGGTGCCAATGTATCATTTGTCTTGGCATCCGTTATAAATTGCCATGGGGGGGGCCTTTATAGCAGGATATATTAGTCATTCAAATAAAACAGGTTTTATACACTACTTATACTCATAAATCTCATCATGGTCATTCAGACTTTTCACTCCAAATATTAAAAGCAGGTCTTAATTTTTTGTGCCTCATTCAGATATATTTACTGTATGTAATGCATAGACTATCATAAATTATCTATATGCATACGTCATCTCTGACTTTGTGAAAGTTTATTAATAACCACTACTGTCTGTGACTGGGATATTCAAACATTCATAATCAATTCAACTGAATTGTGAGTGTATAGATATAATTAAAATGAAAATACATAAAATCTTAGTAATAATATTTAAACCTTTTATAGTCTAAATATTAATATCATGATTTATATTAGCAAATTGTTGCAATATTGATACTATAACATTGAGTTTTATTCAATCTGTTTCATATCGAATGCCTTATTAAGCTTATTTTTTTTTAAGCTTCCTCTCTTCAGTTCAGTCTCCTGATGTGTTTACATAGTGAGACACATGTTTGCATAGTGAGACACTTGATGTATGGGACTATTGTATGAATCAGCAGTCATTCTTCAACTGATTCCATAACAAAGCTTTCCAACCTCTTCTCTTTGTGCTCTGCTAATGTAACTTGCAAACTATTTCCTGTTACAAAGCATTTTCCATTGTTAGAATTTACACCAGCCACACACTATTGCAAACATCTGTAATACAGAGAAACAGACTTGGATTTCTTCCCCTAAATGTCTCAAAGAACAATCAACAGGATTACACAGCCAAGTGAGCACAATAGATGTTCAGTGGAGAAAGGTATAGAAAACACTAAAATTATTTTTGAAAAGTGTTGTATAATGCAATGTGCAATTTCATGTGATTCACATACCAATGACTTAAGCTACTTTCATTCAGGGTTCACAAAATATTTTTTTTCTTCTAAAGTTTACAGGTGAATTTTGCACCCTCACAATCCTAAAGTGTTTGCACAGATGCAAAACTGATGTCAAATTAAGCTTAAAAAACCCTGGCAGAAAAAAAAAGTGCTCTGAATAAAACCAACACTGGATGCCGTCATTCTGAAGCTCTTTCTTTCTTAAATTTTGTTTATTAATGCCAACATTTCTTTCATTATGGAAAATTTATTTTTATGGAGCTGTATATTATATGTACATCATCTTTCTCCCATACCTTTCTTTTCTTGCCCACCTCTGCTCTGCTTTGCTTCCTTTAACCTCTACTGTTGTGCAATGTGCAGTTGATGATTTTATAAATTAGCTGGGCGTTTGGTGGTGCACACCTTTAATCCCAGCACTCGGGAGGCAGAGGCAGGCAGATCTCTGTGAGTTCGAGGCCAGCCTGGTTTACAAAGGGAGTTCCAGGACAGGCTCCAAAGCTACAGAGAAACCCCGTCTCTCGAAAAACAAAAACAAAACAAAACAAAAAAAAACTGCTAATGAGCAAAAAAATGGATCTTTTTCTTTCTGAGAGTGAATTAAATTGTTTAAAATAGTTATTTTCAGCTGCATCCACTTTATTTGAAAATGATAATAATACTCCCTTGTTTTTTTCCCTTGTTCTTTATGGTTAAGAAAACCCGATTGTATATCCATAGAATATTTTCTTTACTTATTCTATTTTTCTCCATACCAAGCTTGATTCCCGTTGTAGTTGACATTTCTATTATTGTGATAAAACACCATGACCAAAAGCATCGTTGGAAGTAAAGAGTTTATGTGGATTACATAACCCAGGTCACAGTACATTGACAGAAACCAGGGCTGAACCAAGGCAGCAACCTGGAGACAGAAACTGAAGCAGAAGCCTTTGAAGAATACAATATATAGGCCTGTTCCCTTGGCTTGCTCAGCCTGCTTTCTTATACAACCTAGGACCACCTACCTAGGAATGGTGCTGCTGCCCCCAGTCAACAAGTGCCTCCCATATTAATTATTAATCAAGAAATGCCCTACACGCTTGCCTACAGTACAATTTTATGCATTCATATTCTCAGCTAAGATTCCCTCTTACTAGATAGGGCTTTGTTTGTGGCAAGCTGACAACAGCAAGCACAGACTAATTACAGCTAGTGTATGCATAATATTACAACAAGTACTACATGGACTTTATCTCTGCTTTATGCTGAATTAGATCCCTGTGAATAAACAGCCAGGAGTTGTGTGTTGAATCATGTGGCAGATATACATGGCTAGATTTTGAGAAGCTATAAAACTTATTTTCACCATGGCTTCACTACCTTACCTCACATGTCTTTGATCGATTAACGGTTTTCTTCATCGTGCAGAGGTTTTTAAAATTTCATTAGCTTTCATTGATTGATTCTTTGCATTATTTCCTTAATGGATAGAACAATATTAAGAAGCCCCTGACTGTGCCTATACCTGTAAGCTTTTCCTGCTTTTTCTTCTAGCAGCTTTAGAGTTTCAGGTTGTTAATATCTTCAATCCATTTGGAGCTAATTTTTGTGTAATATGAAAGATATGAATATAGTTGCCTTAGTCTGTGAGTAGACACCGAGTTTTCCATTACTAGATCTTGAACAAGTTATCTTTGAACTAATGTGCATCTTAGCATCTTTGTCAAAAAATTAGTTTTCTATAGTGGCACAAGTTCACATCTCTGTTTTCTCTCCCCTTCTACTGATCTCCCTGTCTGTCTCTTTGACAGTAGTATAAAATCAATATTTTATGTAACAATTTCTTTTTAATTTTATTGAATGCTATGTCCAAATAAACACAAGACTACATAGATAGCTGAATTACTATTGCTGTATTTTGTTATCTGCTCTATCTAGAAGAAGCATGAACAGTCACTGGTAAATAGTGTCATTAAGTGGACTGGCCAATGGGAATGATGGAGAGAAGACCAGAAGCTGAAAAGGTGGAAAAGTGATATTCAGGATGGGTCCTGAGTTTGAATATTTCTCTGGGCCTTTTTACCAAGTGACCCCTGAAGAAGACAGGTAGTCTGAACAGGAAGTAGATGATTTAGTTTTCTGAAGTTTTTCTATTTTGTCATTGTGCCACCCCCCCCCCCCATGTTTCCAAAGAAAGCTGCCGTGATGACAAGGAAGTAGACTATGTGTGGGCAAAAAGACGAAGCCACTTCAACGGTGTCAGTTATATCATCTTAATGGAGGCTGTCATTCTGCAGGGATCCCATTTGGCAGAAGACTAAGCAGGTTTTCAGCAATCTCACCATTTTTTGAAACTTTCTCATAGTACTAAGTTAGAATATTTGCTTTGCCTGTTCAGAAACTGACTTTAACTTACATCTTATAGTCATTGGCAAATTAATGAAATTCCCTATAGATTATGAAATTCTGTACAATAGTGATTGACATAACCAAAATTCTCAGTGGACAAAACAGAATAAGTCAATAAATGCACACTTTTAAAGTTAACTACTATTTCCATGTATTCGACCACTTAGAAACAATGGAAGAGTGAAAATACCCAATATAGGCTTTGACAATTTGCTAAGTAAATGATGAGCATTTCCATGCTTTCATCTGTCTCTCAGGATGTTACCTATTTCCTACTCTGGCATTTATTTGGCTTCGGGTTTAATTATTCAAACAAGGAACATTTTCAGCAAGTATGTTTTGCATTGTAAATGCTCAGTTCTCAAGATAAACCACTTCTCAGAACAGAAGATTGCAAATAAGGACTCCTGGGTCCAGATTCCCTTACAGCTAAGATTCAGCGCATGCTCCTTGTCAATCCAATGTAAGGCGAATATGTATGACATTTATAAAGAATTAGGGATTGTGAGTTCCTTTTTTTTAAAATTCTGATTAGATTGAGACAGAGAATTTTCTCTTGGATCAACATCTCTCTACAACCATTTGATACTTAAAAAGCATGTGGAGTACAACCAAAAACGTTTTTGGAAATCTCCACTTCTTAAGTTTTATCAGATCCCTACAAAGGGTTTGACAAACAGGTTCATAAAAGCTTTCTAATGACAGATAGCAGAAACAAAATTAATTTTCAACTAATTATGACGAATGACAAAGTTTGGAAGCTGAAGTTGTCATTTGATTGTTGTGGATCATGAGTGACATTATGAGAGCAGCCTAAGAATGGGGTCATAGAATAGGGTCTCTGAGACAGCAAAGAAAAGGAAGCATTCTAGAAAATAACTTAGGGTCATATTGGCAATTATAAATCTTACCAGATAGAACTATAGATTGCTTTCACCCTTCAGAATAAAGAGTAAAGCCGGTCTATTTGGTAAAGTAGGTAAACAGTGCCATGAAAGAGAGGAGTGAGGCAAGGGAAATGAAAAGCTTGTAACTGTGCAGCCAGGATCACATGCTACACCGTTCCATGCAGTGAGATGTATAAACAAGGATTGCACTCTTCACCTGTTTCTCCTCCTTGAAAGAGAAAAAACTGTTAGGTTGTATTGCCCTTTTTGTCATTGTTGAGTACAGAATTTTCAAAATGAGGTTAAATGTGTACACCCGAAGGATTTAAACTAGTCTCTCTCTCTCTCTCTCTCTCTCTCTCTCTCTCTCTCTCTCTCTCTCTCTCTCTCTCTCTCAGAATTCAACTTCTGTACTATTTAATTAATTCAATTTAAAGGAAGGTAAATGCTAGATGAAATAGCAATAGTTAGTTACAATTAATTATAGATTCATTTGTTTTGATGATATAGGGCCAGGATTGGGAGGTGGGGAGAGAGTATGGAAGATACAGGGATTTCTAACTAACCCTCCCTTAGTTAACTAGGAAGAAGCACCACCTAAGAAGAAGATTGTGTGACATCTGCATCATTCTTCATCAGTTAATGAATTACCCTTTTATTTGAAAGAAAGTTTATTTCTCTGCTTTCTCCACCCAGGTAACCTGACCTTTGAAAGCTTCTCTTGAATGGGATGAAGTCGAACTGCGGACTTCCTATCCTGGCACCATGCCTGGGAGTTTACTTAGGAGATTCTACTTTATCTTTTTATACTAGTTCTCTCATTTCAAAGAGTGGAATACAAACAGTAATTGTTTAGGATGACGTCTTCATCATCTATTTGTATTTTTATTAATAATATTAGAGAGTAACATGAAATATGAGAGTGAAATAGAAGGATATAGGCTAGAATTGCAAATTGAAAAAATAATCACTTGTAAAAAATTTACTTTATTCTCTCTGTGCTTTAAAGCACAGTTATTATTCTCCAGGAGGGCTGGTTTCGCTAATGAAATATATCTACTTATAAGAAAAAATATCAATCATATGAAAACTGCCATGCAAAGACACTGAAATTGCAGAGAAAAATTCATCATACAGCAAGGCAAATTTCTCATGAAATGCTAGAAAATGGCACTAAGAGGTATATATAAATATAAAATGTATCATAAGCAAATGCGATTCACCTCAAGAATGAAGGACTTGTCTAATCCTCAAGAGTCAATCAATTATACATGCTAGATTTACAGAAAAAGTCAGAAAAGTATTTTCATATCAACCAAATTAAATCCAACTGATGAAAATTACAACATATTCTCAACATTGGCTACAGAATGAACTTTTTCAACCTGATAAAATATATCAATGACCAACATACGCCTATTAATATAGTAACCTGACAGCACAAGAGTCAATAAAAATTATTAGATTAATGAAGTAAAATCAGAAGTGGAAAAAATAATTTTATTTTTACTCAACATGAAAACTCCAAAGAATGGACAAAATAACTGAATTGAACAGTGGATATCAGAAATGGCTGATTACAACATCAAGGAAAGAAACCTATCTTATTGTTAAAAGCAAGGAGCAATGGAAAAAGGAATATTAAAAACCACTTATAATGGGACTGAACAAGATAAGGATATCATCAGTCATAGAGTAGTTGCCTCATAAGCCTCAAAGCCCTAAATTCAGTCCCGTCCACCACATGAGAAAATGTTTTTCATTTATGAAATACTCACGAATTTCTTTAACCTGAGGTAGGTATGAACATTGTACTGAAATTTGACAAAAGGCTATTCAAATAAGAGTTCACAGTGAAAAGATGTAGATGGATTAGAAGACAATACCAATATTTAGATGTCAATTACTAAGAAATAATGTTCAAATCTAAAGAAATTTTGATAAATAGACTAATAAATAGGTCAATGGGACAGAAGATCAATATCAAGAAATAGTTCCATCCATATAGAGTACGGAAACAAAAGTTAATCTGATTGTTCGATAGTTAAGTCTAAAAATCACATTTATTTTTAAAATTATTGTTGATAATTGGTTCTGTTCGGTTTATTTGAGGCAGGACTTCATGTAGTCCAGATTGACCTTGAACTTAAGGCTGTCCTTGAATTCATGATCCTTTTGACTCAGTTTACCAATTGTTGTGATTATAGGAACAAACTACTGTACCCATTTTAACACTCATTTTTAATCCCATATTGGTGATTAATATCAAGCTAACACGGATATTAGGAAATTCTTGCTTAATAACCATAAAATTTTCTCAGATATTATGGCCAAAGCACCATTCAAATGTATAGCATGTGTTGAATGGAATGTTGCTACCTGCTATTTGCTTCATATATTTTCTATTTAGCATACTATTTTTACTATAAAGAATTATATATTTAATGTATAATGTGTCATGTCTCCAGTAAGGATGCAAAGATGATCAAACCAAAGATGAACTCATTCTCAAAGATTTTAGCTTGTGATATTTAAATGAAAGGGGTAGTTAATCAAGTAAACAATTTTATTTTGAATACAAAAATTTCCCAGATATCACAGGTTAAAATCTTGGTCCCCATTTGATGGTGCAGTTTTGGAGGTTTGTAGAAGTTTTGGGACCTAGGACAGAGATGGAGAAAGTAAGTCTTAGTGGGAGGTCTTTGAAGTTCTTACCTGGCTCCAAGTCCTGTCTCTTCCACATCTCCCTGCCACCATGACATGATGCTCTAGCACAAGGAAAGAAGAAACTACAGACTGAATCTTCTGAAAATCAATCTTTCCCCCTTAAGTCATTATCTCAACTATTTTAGTCCAAGCTACACAAAACAAGTAATATACAAATAAAAACATGGTTGACTATTTTGTATTGTGATATATTTTGTATAGATTTGATTTCCAGTATGTCAGTTTATGTCCTTCCTATAAGACCAACTTTAAACTTAATTTATCCATTCTCTGAAAGGCAAACTTGTGCTAGTTACAGGGGATCGACCTAAATATTATTGGAGAATGATGATTGGCATTTCAAAAAGTCAGAAAATCATTCTTAGGCGGAACTCTGATGACTGATAGACATAGTTAAGTATTCAGTCAAGGCATTTAAACCCTGAAACGTGGAAAAACTGTGAAGTAAATGAGAGTTTTTGAGTGTTTGAATAACACTTTCACTGTGTCCATGTGCCTATGTGCATGGGTATGTGGTTGTGAAACTTTCCAAATGGACAATTTGTCTTAAGGTAAGGCTCTAGCCAGTTCATGCAGAGCCCGGGGGCTCTGATACTGAATCTGGCTAGTGTCCCAATGAAACACCAAGCTGCCAAAAGTTATAAGAGAGGAGGCCGCATTTGATACAATTTACATTTTAAAAAGGCTACACCATCCACTATGAGAAGACTGGGAGGATAGCAGCCCTCAGATTTAGGTACCAGATGCTCAGGGAATGTGGTTGTAATCTACAGTTAAGCATGCGTGCGGGCAGATGGGTTCCTGACCTTGCTGAATTCAATTTATCAAAGGGCATGCTTGGCCCACAGTATCTGCACACTGTTTCAATCACTGCTTGTAAAGGGTTTACACATACACTTAGACAATTAATTCAGCGTGACTCCTGTCTGTACAGCTTATAATATGGAATCACTTATTTTGATTTGAAATCAAATGCAAATCATGTCCTTCCAGCCAAACGCACATTGAATATTTGACATAAAGTAATTTGGCAATTTAAGGGTCCTGTCTAGGGCAGATTTGCATCTTTTCAATAGGTGGAAATACTGGCTGAGAAGGTGACTTGTCTGTGTCTTTAAGTTCGTCTCCAGAAACTGTGGAAGGATGCTTAAAATAAATCCCACACTAGCTCAGAATTGAAAAATAGATGGTTATTTATTTAGGGGTAAACTCACAAATCAGAGTCCTCCGCTTGAATGGAGAACAGAAACTAAATCCAACAACCAGAGAGAGAGAGGCCGGAAAAGATAATGGATGCAGGCTCTGCATCAGCATATATAGTATAAGAGGCTACGCCCCAGTAAGCAGGTAACCACAAACTATAAGATTTCCCACAGCACATCCTGCTTTTGTTTAAATAATAGAGTTTTAAGCCTAATACAAAATTATATACAATAAGAACAAATAATATATCAATAATTATCCTATCCTAACTAGTTTAAGTCTGTATAATAAATAATTTGGCCAAGTCATGAGAGGAAAGTAACCACAACTATCTAGTCTTCAACCCCATTGAAGACCCAAGAAGGGAAATAATATTACTAGAGTAAGAAGGAAGTGCAATCAAGCAACAAATGTGCAACAAATGACAGTGACAACTGGCTATCTGGGCAATCACCCAAAGTGTCATTTGCAATGTTGAAGCAACCAACTTTGGCTAAGGCCTAAATAACCGACAGACCATTTTCAAAGTCAGGAAATTTTTCACAACTGTTTTATCCTGTCTTGGCAAGATTTGACAGTCCTGCTTGTCCATTTCCAGATACCACGTACCTTGTCAGTGTTTGAGGCATGGGCATTTCTTTGCCCAAATGCCAGTTTTGCCAAGAAGAAAACAAGGTCCAAGTGGAGTGTTTTTGGTGCTCAACATTCTCTAGGGAATAGATCGGTGCTGCCAGGAGCAATCATGTCTCACTTGGAAAAACACCTAAGTTATTTAAATGCCATTTTCTACAGCTCTTTGAAGTGGTTGAAGATTACCTATCTATGCAGAATATGATCTCTGTATACCAATAGAACCTGATTAGCCTAACTAGAAGTATGACAAACATCGATGACTATTAATCTATAATTCTTAATACCTATATAACTTAAAGACTAAGACCTCATATTAGAATATTATACAATAAACAACTGTGCAACAAATGAGAACAATGACATCAAAATGTAAACAATGTATAGGTATCTTGATCAGAGGTAGAAATGTATATTGCAATGTGATAAATATATATCAATATATAAAAATGTTTTAAGCAGAGGTAGAACATTTTGGGAGATCATGTCTTTGTAATCATTCTTGGAGTTCATAGACTTTACAGCAGTGGAATAGCATGGAATACTTCAACCCTGGGAAGCGTTCATAAGACATATGGACACTATGAGAACTAGTCCTCAAGCGGGAGGCTTCTTGGTCGTATTCAGTTCAACTTGTCTAAGTCCCATGTCTAAAGAATGTGAGATTTTTAGCAATAAGGCCTTACTTAAATTTTGTGGGTAGCAACCAAGAATGATGACAATAGCTGATAATATTTTTAATCTATTACATTCCTCACCAAAAACTGGAAAGGAGGTTTCCCATCCCTGGTACTGGGATTTTTGATAAATAGTTATGATAAGTAACTATTTAGACCTAAAGATATTATCACAGTGAATAGAATAACTTTATTATATCTGAAGTATATACATTTACACACATATATTACATATAACTTTAAATAAACATTTAATAATATAATTTAATAGGGCCTTTTCAATGTTTTTACTATGATTTATTCCTCCTCCCTCCCTCTTTCTCCTTCTGTATACCTCCCAAAAGGAGCTTTTGAGGACACTTGCCTCTAGAGCTTAATGCGTACCAGGCAAATACTGTACCACTGAGCTGTATTTCCAGCACTTACTTATTTCTAAGATAATGTCTCATTAAATATAACAGACTACTTTTGAACTCATTTTCTAGTTTAGGGATAGTGATACTTCTGCCTCTGTCTCTCAAGTAATCGGGATTACAGACCAAAGCTACTAGCCTCAGCTGACTTTTTACGGAAGGCGCTATTGAAAATTGAGATCAATTGCTTGCATCCTTTGTAAAATTTATTACATGATTAACATCCACTGTATCTTTTGTTTTCTAAGGAGTTATGCTAATAAAATGACTCAATTTTATAATTACAATAAGAACTTTAATTTTTCTAATTCTTTTTCAGAATTTTGATAAATACTCTCTAGGAATTTAAATTGCATTTAATACTGGTTCATGGACATTGATTTTTTATAAGCATTTTTTTACTTCCCACTAGAATACATAAATTAATGTTCTATTTAAAAATAATGAGTCTTGATTAAACTATCTAAAATTTTGTTATTTTATTAACCCTTTCAAAAAAGCAGCTTCTGAAATTGCTGAAACTTCATTTGTTCCAGCTATGATTATTAAAAATTGCCTCAAATATTTTCTTTTGACTTACTTTATTGCTTCTAATCATTCCTAAGCTCAATACTTTGAACATTAATTGAAGGTTTTCACTTGTTTCCAATACAAATATTCAAGGTGACAAAACTTCCTGGATATACCTGTCATTCAGTTCAAAGCCTTTTTAAAAAAAACATTAAGTTCCCTACTTTGATTATCATTTAAAGTATCATATACTCATTAAATTCAAACTTTAGGATGCATATTTTCTATTCTAGAAAGTTTACTAATTTTCTTTTTTTTTCCGTTTATTTATTTATTAAAGATTTCTGTCTCTTCCCTGCCACCGCCTCCCATTTCCCTCCCTCTCCCCCAACCAAGTCCCCCTCCCTTGTCAGCCCAAAGAGCAATCAGGGTTCCCTGCCCTGTGGGAAATCCAACGACCACCCACCTCCATCCAGGTCTAGTAAGGTGAGCATCCAAACTGCCTAGGCTCCCACAAAGCCAGTACGTGCAGTAGGATCAAAAACCCATTGCCATTGTTCTTGAGTTCTCAGTAGTCCTCATTGTCCACTATGTTCAGCATGTCCGGTTTTATCCCATGCTTTTTCAGACCCAGGCCAGCTGGCCTTGGTGAGTTCCCAATAGAACATCCCCATTGTCTCAGTGTGTGGGTGCACCCCTCGCGGTCCTGAGTTCCTTGCTCGTGCTCTCTCTCTTTCTGCTCCTGATTTGGACCTTGAGATTTCAGTCTGGTGCTCCAATGTGGGTCTCTGTCTCTGTCTCCTTTCATCGCCTGATGAAGGTTAATATTCAGGAGGATGCCTATATGTTTTTCTTTGGGTTCACCTTCTTATTTAGCTTCTCTAGGATCACGAATTATAGGCTCAATGTCCTTTGTTTATGGCTAGGAACCAAATATGAGTGAGTACATCCCATGGACAATGAGGACTACTGAGAACTCAAGATCAATAGCAATGGGTTTTTGATCCTACTGCACATACTGGTTTTGTGGGAGGACTTTGGACTTTCCACAGGGCAGGGAACCCTGACTGCTCTTCAGACTGGAGAGGGAGGGGGAGAGGAGTGGGGGGAGGGGGAGAGGAGTGGGAGGACGGGGAGGGAAATGGGAGGCTGGGAGGAGGCAGAAATTTTTTTTTTCAATAAAAAAAAACCTTGCCATTGTTCTTGAGTTCTCAGTAGTTCTCATTGTCCACTATGTTCAGTGAGTCCGGTTTTATCCTAGGCTTTTTCAGACCCAGGCCAGCTGGCCTTGGTGAGTTCCCAATAGAACATCCCCATTGTCTCAGTGTGTGGGTGCACCCCTCGCGGTCCTGAGTTCCTTGCTCGTGCTCTCTCTCTTTCTGCTCCTGATTTGGACCTTGAGATTTCAGTCTGGTGCTCCAATGTGGGTCTCTGTCTCTGTCTCCTTTCATCGCCTGATGAAGGTTAATATTCAGGAGGATGCCTATATGCTTTTCTTTGGGTTCACCTTCTTATTTAACTTCTCTAGGATCACTAATTATAGGCTCAATGTCCTTTGTTTATGGCTAGAAACCAAATATGAGTGAGTACATCTCATATTCCTCTTTTTGGGTCTGGCTTACCTCACTCAGGATAGTGTTTTCTATTTCCATCCATTTGCATGCAAAATTCAAGAAGTCCTTGTTTTTTACTGCTGAGTAGTACTCTAATATGTATATATTCCATACTTTCTTCATCCATTCTTCCATTGAAGGGCATCTAGGTTGTTTCCAGGTTCTGGCTATTATGAACAATGCTGCTATGAACATAGTAAAGCATATACTTTTGTTGTATAATAAGGCCTCTCTTGGGTATATTCTCAAGAGTGGTATTGCTGGGTCCAGGGGTAGGTTGATCCCGAATTTCCTGAGAAACCGCCACGCTGCTTTCCAAAGTTGTTGCACAAGTTTGCATTCCCACCAGCAAGGTAGAACATTCTTTCTTTGAAATTCACTCTATTCTGGAGAACTGTTTCTACATAAATGGAAACTCTATTACAGATGAGATGGTTCAGCAGGTGAAGTCCCTCATCAGTGAGCTTGACCTCCTGATTTCAACCCCTGGGATCTACAGGTTGGAAGGAAAGAATCCAGTCCTACAACCTCCATGCATAACATAAATGCATACACCACGTAAGTAAATAAGTAAATTTAAATAAACAGAATGAAGGGCTGACTGAAATTTGGAAAGTTTTCGTCTAGAAATAAATTTGGAGTCTGGTGGGAACTTTCTCTTATGAGGTTTTCATCCAGCTTCTGAAGTTGCACTCAGTAGCTGAATGGATAAGATAAACTAAACTACTCTAAAGATATCAATCAGTTGTTTCCCATAATGACCTTGCAGTTTGCTTCATGAGCTTATTAATGGTGTAGACAATAGAACAAATGGAGGTCATACATGGGTACTAAGACACAACTGGCCATCACTGAAGCTGACTTTTTATACCAGTTTCAGCTTGGTGTACTAGCAACAATATCTTGCCTCAAGCCCTCCATATGGCTATATAATTGAGTAACAAATCTTCTTGTGGCAGCTAGAGCACTTCCTAATAGATAGAGATTTGTTCTTACCCAAACAAACACATATTCTCTCTATAGTTCTGATTTTATTTCCCTCCACACTTCAAAGAGCAGTAATAACTGTACTCATACCTTCTGAAATGTCTTATTTAGCACTGTACTGACCTGCCAAATATTTCTTCTGATCTAGAAATTTATATTTCTGAGAAAATACTATGGCCAGGAGGTTTATGGTCACAAAATTCATGGTCTTATTAAGTATCTCATCACTTTAAAACTACCTGAATTTTAAAGCAGGAGAAAGAAACATTGAAAACAGTTCAGCATCTGCTGAGAGGAAGACTGTGAGGTATTTTTGAACAGTCCTTCAAGAAGATGTGTGTATAATACAGCAACAATTAATATGTTATGGTTTTTCCTTCACAAAGAACAGGGCACCTAGAAATTTCAGGAGACCTCAGAATTCATGGTCTTTCTGACTAGAACATGCGTGCATGCACACACACACACACACACACACACACACACTTGCACACTCATGTATACATGCATGCATGCACATTCACACAGGCACACATACACAAAACAACAACAACCAAAACCACAGTGTCAATTTTATGGAACAAAATCCTTTTTACTCAAATTGGCTAGAATATCTTATATTTTATTTTTAACAATTCTGAGCCTACAAGTGTTGGTGATACCAGTACTGGTTAAATATATATATATATACCTCACCAACAAACGATATCACAAATTTGCATATTTCATGCATGTTAATTATTTATAACAACATACCCAGTGTTTTGAAATGCTTTAATAATATTCAAGGGTGTGCTTGTAAAGTTTAGGGGTCTAGAACATATTGCTTGTTTACAGTTTCCAGTTTTATTCAGGTGAACCATAACTAACTTCCTGGATACTGAATGTCCTGGACTGGGGCCCAGCAGGTACTTCAAATGAGCGTATCTGTAAGAAGATCATGCAATTCTATATATTTGTTTCAAGGAACTCAGCAAACAAGGTTAGATTGAAGAAGGAAATTTGAAAAGTAGTGGAAAACATGTGAGAGATGCAAAAAGTGAATTTATGACACCAGGGGATATTTATTAAAATACTTTCAAGAAGAAATTGTCATCAACCTTTTTCTTCTTCCTCCAGAGTTTTAACCTCCTCTAACAAAATCTATAAAACTCACTAATGATTAACTTAGGCTTTTCTTCTCTCATCTAAGGAACCATTGCCTAAATTATGGTTAATTTTTCTAAGATCTTTATGGTTTTGAACAAACACACACACACACATCTTAGGCTATAATCCTATTTGAATTATTGTTTATTTATGATATCAATAGGGATTCAGTTTCATTATATTCATGTTTCATCAGATTTGTCTGACACCTAGTCCAACTCATTAATTAGTTGTAAAGTTTACAATGAATTACTTATGATTTCACATACAATTAGAGGCAATCAACCTGTTGTGCTAAGAGGCCCAATATGGCTTCTTTTGTCCAAGCATTGCATTTTGTTTTTACATATTCTTTAACTGTTCTGGGTGTTAAATATAAATGTAAAGAACAGACACTCTGGTGTATGTCGTGTTCTTCTTAATTCCAACATTCCCTCCAAACTGAAACACTCAGGTGGCACACGGGGTAAACAACAGGTTACAAGTCTGGGAATAATAAAAGTTTAGGAAGTTTTTGAACCCCTACCAAAAGCATAAAAAGAAGCATACATTTTCAGGGAATGGATACCCTGGCAGCCAAACTGCAGAAAGAATTGTTTGGATGTTGGAGCTTTCTGTAACCTATGAACAGTACCAGAGAGTTGTCATCTGGGCTGGCATAGACTTTCTGGTGAAGCAGGCACTTTGAGTTAATCCTGCTGTTTGTAAGCACTCTTCACCCATGTTCCTGTTAGTAACCCCCAAAATCTCATTGGTTCACCAGACTGGATATTATTGCAGTTGCTACTTGGCTTGTCTTGGGTTCTCATTCTAGTGTTAACAGAAGTATGTGTTGTGTTTTCTAGGGAAGTCTGTCATACAGTGTGCTGTTTACTTGTCCTAGGAGTGTGTGTGTGTGCTTATGTGTGTGTGCATGTATATATGTGTGTGTTGGTTAGTTTTTGTCAACTTGTCATAAGCTGGAGTCATCTTGGCAGAGGAAAACCTCAATGGAGAAAAATGCCTCCACCAGACTTCATGTAGGCAAGACTATAAGACATTTTCTTAAATAAGGATTAATATGAAAGGGTCCATCCGACTGCGGATGGTAACATCTCTGAGCAAGTGGTTGTGGATTGCATAAGGGCAAGTCAGGGAGAGAAGCACTCCTCCATAGTCTCTGAATCAGTCCTGCCTCCAGGTTCTTGACTTTCTACCTCGACTCCCTTCAAGGACTGACTGAATTGGGATGTTTAAGGCAAGTGAGTCCTTCCCTCCCAAGTTGCTTTTGGTCATGGTGTTAATAGCAGACCCAGAAACCTAACAAGAAAAGGGTATGTGTACCCTTTTGTTGTTTCTTACTATCATCGAGAGTATTCGGTCATTATCTACATCATGTTCGCACAGATTTGTCAGAGATGCTTTTTGTCAGTTTGAGGAAATACCTTTATATAGCTGTACCTAAATTATTTCAGTTCATGAATGTTTTTCTGTGCTCTACACTATTACATGGTGATGATGTTGTTGACTTTTAGATATTAAAACCAAATTTTTATTCCGGTGACTCATCACATTTGGTCATAGTATAGAATCCTTTTGATAACTTGCTGGAATTAGTTTTGTCTTTTGATTTAAGCCATGATTCTTACTCAGAATGAATGATAAATGCCATGCTGGATTGTAAAGATGAAATTATGCTTGAAGTCTTACATCATTTTTTCCCTATGCAACCAAGGATAGTATTGAAGATAATCCGTAAGTGAAACATAAACAGATATCCATGCAGGAGGAAACAAGACTCACTGTGAGACTATAATGAAAAAGAATCTGAGGATGAATTGCAATGTGCTTTATTCTATGATTTTTTTTTTTTGGTCACTGACTAGAAAAAAGGGAAGACAGGTAATGAATTCTGTGAAGGTGATTATTGAAAAACTGTAAGAAAAAATATCCACCAGGAAGATTATTTTTGAGAAGTCTAAATTGAGGCTGGGGATTAGAAAAACATGTTTCTATTCTACATTATAAATTTTAAAAGTTACTATACTCATAAGGCTTTGTGAAGAAGATATTGAAAGAAAAATGTAATAGTTTTCTGGAACATTTTCCGGGAAATCAAACCAATAATAGGATGAAGCACTGGTATCTCAGCACGGCTTAGTGGAGGATAAATCTGTCAAACAAACTGGATTGCAGATGGAACTGGACTTCTGTGTTCTATTGGTCTTAATGTAATTATTAAGTGTTATAGCTAAAAGACTTCAAATTTTGTTCTATGGACTACTGAGAATTCCTTACAAAAATACTTGGGACAAATTACTTAGGTGGTAGAAGCTTGTAGCACATAGAAAAATCCTAGAGGATAAGCCAGAAAGGTGGCTCATTTGATATTTGATTAATACTGTACAGCGTCAGTATACGCCAGCAAGTTTGCACATGCGTTTAGAGTGTGAAGTAATGTAATGGAGAGGGAAAGCATCCCTCCACTCCATCTGAAGAAAAAATACTCTGACTTTAATATTTTCTAAAGCACACATGTGCCATTAAGATAATAGAGTTTTTATACTTCTGCTTTTACAATATTATAGTGTTACTTTTTAATGTTAATAAACCAGTTAAGATATTTATTGTTGTAGAAGTTGTCCTGTTTTTTTTAAACATCTATTATGCTATAAATTTTAATGAGTAAGTAGGGTTTTTGTCAGAAATTCTGGCTTCTAATATTTTGTCTTACATATCACAACACCATGATGAAACTCTAATTTCTACAAATGAGCAATGGAAAATTAATTTTAAAAAACACATTCAGTCACACATATGTTTGGAATAAAGTTGTTGGAAACGCTCTAATTAGAGCAGCTTCTCATCATTAGCGAAAACGCGTCCAAGGGCAAGACTCTAACCACCCAGTCCAGGAGAAACTGAAAGCAGAGAGGGGTAGACGTCTAGAAACCTCACTCCTCTGTGCCTTTCATCCCGGTTTTATCTGGCCTATTATCTCCAAGGCTCTTATCATTACAAATCAGAAAGCTGCGGAGCTCTGAACATCAAGTGCAAACACTTCCGCTTGGTAAAGTGACACCGATTCAACCTATGGGACATATGGACCCCTTTTAGCCTCTGAATGTGGAATTAATTTGAAAAGAATACGATTTCTAATAATTTAATAGCAATGGTCTTAGTAAAAGGTAAGGAGTTAAATTCCCAGGATTTTTAGGATGCTGACTCTCTTCTCAAAATGGGAAAAACACACACAGAGAGCAAAACACTAACCATGGTCACATTTTTGCTTTGAAAATTCTTTAAACTTCCTATGCATCTGTTCACTTGGGCACTACGCAGTCTGCATTTGCTGATTCTTAGTGTATTATTTTGTCCACTCCACTTTTTCTCTATTGGATCCACTGTAGGATATTCCTTCCACCTTGGCTCTACCTATCTTAGTCCCTTCCACACTCTGACTGCCGTTGTTCCAGCCTGTCCTGGAGATAATCTATCCCTTCATGTTTCCATGGTAATTATTAGTTTTCTCCATTATGCCATTGCAATGCAGTTGTTAATATCCTTGCCTGGTTTGTGCACTCTATGAACTCCCCGGAGGCCAGTTCCCTTTCAGCGGCACATTTGGCCTCTTTCTTTGCTTCACATGGTTCTTGGTCATGGTATAGTGCTGTCGGAATGAATTGCCTTCGCTGCCTCACCTCATGACGCATAAAGCCAGCGAGTGACTCACAGAGTGAGTAAGGAGAGCCCGCTGCCCTCCCCTTTTAATGGTGCCCCGGGGAAGCATCTGGAGATAGACTTTTTACAGAAAAGTTCCTTATGCATCAAAAGATAGAAAAAGGGAAAAGAGAAATCCCAAAGCTAAGGATTTTGACCTAGAAAAAAATTGCAAGGACACAGAAAGTATATGAAAAGAAGCAAGCGTGATGGAATCAACATTCTTATTTAGAGATTCCAGGACACTTAGGGAGACATAGTGAGACCCTGTCTCAAGAATAAAGAGGAAATTAAATTGTGCCTCAGAACATGCTGGTTACAAGGTCGGTTGGTGGCAGAATCTGTCAGAGGTCAATGTTACTCTGCTGTTGTGGAGCACTGGGAGACGAGGCAACCAAAAATGCATTGCAGTCATGGAGAGATGTTCATGGGTACCATGCTAAATGATGGAACCATATGAAGTGTTAGACGGCTTGCCTACTGTATTGAGGCCCTGTGGTCTAAGCTAAGGGAGCGTGGCTTCAGTTTCTGGCCTACAAAGTGGAGATGATATCTTCCTGTATGTCTGTCATGCTCAGAATTTAAAACAAGTTTTTAAAATAATTATAATTAAAAGACTATTAAAAAAACAATCTTTCAATCAAGTGACCCGCACATGGAAAGCTCTAAAGTGGAACATAATTCAAAAAATTAATCCAATATTGTTTCTTCTTTTTCCATTTCTTTCTCTCTCTCTCTCTCTCTCTCTCTCTCTCTCTCTCTCTCTCTCTCTCTCTGTCTCTCTCTGTCTCTGTCTCTGTCTCTCTCTCTTTGTGTGTGTGTGTGTGTGAATACTCATGCATAGATGTGCTCACACATGTGGAAACATGCATATGCGCGTATATGCATCCATGTGGAGACTCCAGGTTGATAAATATCATTCTAGATTCTTTCTATGCCTTATTTATTGATAAGGAGTCTCTCAATTAATTCAGAACCCATCGATGTGGCTGTTCTTATTAGTTTGCTCCAGGAATCACCCTGCACACTGCTATGTATCCCTCCATTCATTTGGATACTGGTGTCCCAAATCAGGTCTTCAGGCTACAATGGTAAGTGCTTTAACCTCTGAAATATCTCTCTGTCTCCCAATAAATATAAAACCTTTGGATCACAATATATTAGATAAGTATTGTAGATATTTATTATTATTCTCAAAATCAGTTTCTTGATTCCTATATCCTTCTTTTTTGACAGTTTCTTATTTATTTGTTCTCATGGAATAACTTCTTAAACTTTATCAATTTTGATGGGGCTTTTTAAATGATTTTTATTGGATAAGCATAACAGTTATTTCCCCTGTAGAACCTAAAAATCACAAAACTCCTCTTTATTTTCTCCTTCGCAGCTGGGTACCAGTACATTGCATAAGTGTTGCAAGTGGACAAAACTGAGCAAAATATGAATGTTTGGGGGAAAACACATCAAAAAAAAAACTCTGACTCAGGGGAAATAATAACAGGACTAAATGCCCGAAGAACTAAATGTAATTGCAGGTGCCATGTGCTCTGGCTGGCTGTAAGGGGCAGTGCAGCTAATGTTGTTTTGAGGGAGTCTGGACATTTTTCTTACACTATTTAACTCTTGACTCTGAGTTTATTGTCATTGTTCTCATCAATCCACTCACTGTGAGACACTTAATAGACAGGGTGAAATGGCTCACACCTTTAATTATAGCACTTAGGAGGCCGAGGCGGGAGAATAGTCAGTGTTAGTCTAGGATAAACTGTCACAAACAAACAACCTGATACCTAACTATCTTAGCATCTTGGAAACTACCAGCGCAATATTAATATAGCAGATTCCAGAAATCAGACAGTATGCATACCTAGAAATCTATCATTATAAAAACAAACTTATTTTTCCACCATTCTACTCTCTCATATCTAAAATGTTTATGTTAGGAGATTCATATAAATGGAATCATATAGTATTTGTCTTTGCCTGACTAGTTCACTTTATTATCATATGTATTCTATATTCATCCGTGTTACCATATATGTATGAAATTTTAGTAATATTAATTTGTATATATATGCTGTATTACCTTTACCTGCTCATGTCTGCTTTACCTAATATCAATAGTGCTTCAATGGTGGGGACTGGGTATCTTTTTGAGAGTCTGATGCCAATACTAGAGAATTACAACAAAAATTTGGATTCCCATGTCACATGATAGTTGCATTTTCACTTGGGATTGCTATACAGTTTTCATAGCAGCTGCATCAGTTTTCACCACTGACAACTGTACACAAGAACTTAAGTTTCTCCACATACTTACCAATACCAAACTATCCTGATTTGGCTAATAGCCATTTTAACAGATATTAACTGACATCCGGTGGTGTCTGAGGTTTGCCTCTTCCTGATAAGTAATGATTCTGAGCATCTTTTCTTGCATTGATTGCCCATTTCGTGTCTTGGTTGAGCAAATACCTATTTAAATCTCTACTCATTTTTAGATTTGTTTTATTTTATGGTCTGCCAGTTTTGATTGAATTCATATCTCTCCGTAGCTTGTGCATGCATGAAGTCTACAGAAATCAGAAGAGCATGTCTGAATGCTTGGAATTAGAGTTATAGATGGTGCTCAGAATCAAAGTCAGATCCTCTACAAGAGCAATCATTTTCCCAACCACACTGTCGTGTTCCTAGATTCTCAACTCTTACTGTGAAAATGTACAAGATATTTCAAGTGTATATCTTGCACTAGTGCACCAATTTTACATATGGACACGCTCACTCTTAATTTATCACTTTTGCTTGCAATTCTTTTCTCTTTAAATTTTAAACTGTTTGAAAACTTCATACAATGCCTTATAGTGACATTCACCATAAACTCCCTCCCATAACTCCATTTAGATCTACTCCCCACATCCTACCTCTTTTTTTCTGTAATAACACTCTGAGTCCAGTTAGTGTCAACCATGTATTCAAGGATGTGGGGCATCTACCGGGCTATAGTCTACCTGCTGGGAGACATGCCTTTAAAGGTCACTGTGCCCTGGAAATGATCAGTTGTTCTGCCCCATCTCCTCAGTTAGCAGTATTGTCTTGTGAACTTTTTCACCTCCATTCTACTGTTTTGACTGGTGTGATCTTAGTGCCATGGTGTGGTCACCCATTCACCTGCAAACTTCATGATTGCAGCTTTCTTCACAGATATATAAAATTACATTGTTTCTAGGTAGTACATGTCCAGTATACATGATCCGCCGGTGTGCATCAAGTCTGTCTCCATAGCCAAGCTGCTTTGAATAACACAGAATGACCAGGCATGAGCATGTGTTTCTATAGTAAGAAACAGAGTTCTTTGGATAGATGCCCAGGAATGGTACAGCTAGGTTTTTGAGGAACTGTCACATTGATTTACATAGTGATTGCACCAATTTGCACCCCTCCCACTATCAGCGTATGAGGGATGCCCACTTCTCATATTTTCACCAGAATTTATTGTTCTTTTACCATAAATCTTAGCCATTCTGATAGCTTTCATTTGTATTTCCCTGATGACTAAGATGATGACCACTTTTATGAATATTATTCATTTGCATTTCTTCTGAAAATTCTTTTCAGATCCATACTCCGTATTTTGAGTTGTTTATTGCTCTTACATTCTTGGGGTGTTTAGTTATTTCAGTTATTTGTATAACCTAAACACCAATCCCTTGTCAGATAAGTAGGTGTAAGAGACATTTTTCATATTCTGTAGGCTGTCTCTTCGTTTAGTAGTTTGCTTTGCAGTATAGAGCTTTTAAATCTATCAGTGCCAAAATTCTGGATGAAATGCTTACAAACAAAACTCAATAACTTATTAAAAAGGTCATTCACCATAATCATGTTGCTTCACTCTACAGATCAGGGATGGTTCAACTTATGTAAGTCAATAAATAAAATGCAACTTGTAAATAGATTCAATGACAAAAATTACATGATTCTTTGAATTGATTCCAAAATGCCTGCGGCAAAATCCTGCACCCCTTCATGATAAATCCCTGGAAATCCTAGGGTTGGGGAAAAGTATTGCAACATTATAAAAGGCATGTGTGACCAAACAATAGTTACCTTCATGTTAAATGAAGAAACACTTGAAGCATTTCCCCTAAGATAAGATATTCCTTTCTCCTTTCAATACAGTGCTTGAAGTCCTAGCTATATCCGTAAGCCAAGAGAAAGAATTAAAAGCGATAAGGTAAGGAATGAAAACATCTAAGTATTTTTATTTGCAGACATGAGAGATCCAGAAGACTTCATCAGAAAACTAATAGAACTTATAAAAAATTTCAGTGAAGTGGTAGGTTATAAAATATAGATAACCAAATTAGTACCCTTCTGACACAATACTTAACAGAAATAATAAAAAAAACTTATATGAAAGTGAAACAGACTCAGATAACCAAAACAATGCTCAACAATTAAAACTGTAACATGGATGGGGAGGCTTGTTTTGGGGGTTTTTGAAAAAACAGTGGTAGTAAATACACTCAAGGACTGTCATGAAAACAAACATATTGATCAAAGAATGGAACTGAGGACCCTCATAAGCCCGTGACCTTCCATCCACCTGATTTGGACAAAGATGCCAAAAACATACATTGGAGAAAATACAGCATCTTTAACAAAAGGTGTGAGAACTGGATATCTCATGGGAAAAGGTGAAAATTGATCTTCTTGCTTCATTTGCTCCTGAATCAATTCCAAATGGATCAAAGAACTCAATGTCTAACTGAAAAAATCTGAATATTTGAGAATGAAGAATAAAGGTTATACCTCCTAATATAGTCTCAAGTAAGGACTTTTTGAATAAGAGCAGTTGCCCAAGGGGAAAACAAACAATGATCAACAAATGGGAGTATAGGAAACATTCATTTTCTCAGATAATAAATGAATAAAGTTCAAGATACCTCGGTGAATGTAGCTTTAGTGATGTAAGTCATTGTGCAAGGTACACAGGAATGGTGAAGAGACATTTTCTTCAAGGCATCAGCTTCCATTCTACAATGAAAACATCTTCCATCTTCACTAACTAGCAGGTCCTACTAATATTCACTCATCAAACTTACGCACCACACTTCCCTCTATAACAGATCTGGCTCACCCAACAGCCTTTCTCTGTGCCCACTGTTTTATGTCAAATAGCGCTTTACTCCTTCTTACATATTCAGCACATTTACCACACAGCTTTGTTGCCCAAAATATTTTCCCTGACATTGCCTTCCACAGAGCTGCATGCTTGGAGCCTTTTCCTTCATTTATTTCCCTTATCTCTATCTATTCTAATACTGCAGAGAGGGCTGGCCAAGTAAGCTAACTAATCTGATAAAGCAATGTCAGCTAAAATGTTCTTCAAGATAGCATTTGCATTTTTATTTGGGCTTTGAAGTCTCTAAACAATTAATATACTAGCATTAAGCAAAGCAAGAGAAGGTTTTAGGGAGATATACTTGGACAGGAGCACACATACGCTTTGCATTTTTCAAACCCTTACCCACAAATGACTGTTCATTCCAGCAAAACACAACACTGTCTCTCAGACCATTAAGATGTTAAATCATGCTTTTTCCTTAAAGTTTTTGCAATTATCAATTGTCATCCTGGCAATAGGTAATGTGTCCTACCTTTCAAAAACAATTATTCCCTTCTAATTATTCTTTAATCAAATTCTTCTTAGACATGACTATATTCATAGTATCATTCCATGCAGTATAACTTAGTCAATATCCCTATACTTTCAGAGCTTTTGTATTTATATTAGTAAGTTCTAACCGATATATCAAGTTGCCACAGACTGCGTGGCTTGTAAACAAGAGAAATATATATTTTTTTACAATCTGGCAGCTAGATGTTCTAGACCTACATGCCGCCATGTTGAGGTTCTTGTGAGTATTTCTTTCCATGTTGTAAGCTGTAGAATTATTGCTTTATCTTAGTAGCACAGACAGGAAACAGAAGCTACCTACAGCTTCTGTTTTTTGACCTAATTAGCTCCTACATATTTTTGAAATGTAGATGGGAACTCAACAGTGAAATGCTAAAGACTCACACTATCAGTCGATAGCACTATTTTATTTGCAAACATCAATGAACAGACACTTATGATACTATGTACAAACCAACCTTGCATTTGGTTAAATGTACAAATGAAACTTTAAGTATAATGTATTTTATTGTAATTGCAAAAAGTTAAGATAAACAGGTATTAGCATGGTTGAGAAAGATTGTACTGAGTATCTGAAAACTGGGTCAACCTCTAAAGGAAGGGGAAGCATTTAAATATGGAAACAGAATGAAAATGAGCACATCGGCTGGAAAGAAGCAACAGAGACTGAGAACAGAGATCAAAAATAGCTGCAGTGTGGAGAAAAGTGACCCATTGGTTGAAGAAGTATTCTAGCTGAAGAGTGAATACCTTGACTCCTAAGACATAGCCCAGGCTTAGTTGATGGGCTGTATGTACCTACATTATGTACAGAAATTTCATGATATCCTTCATATGAACCTACAGAATACATAGACATCATCTAAAATATATGAATAAATCATTTTATACTAAAGTGTTTTACTCTATTTCCCTTAATAACATTCTGTTTCTATTTCTCCAATAGACCTTTATTCTAATATACTTATATGTTTGATATATTAAGATGTTATTATAATATACATTATTCTTTATTTTATATTGTATTCCTCTTATATTGTAATTTGTAATAAATTCATGATTAAAGATGAATTAATACTAAAATTTTTCTGTGCATAATGGTTTACTCTAAACTTCCAAATGAATTATGATAGCTACTAGGGTGATTATTTGTGGTAACAAAGTCCTCAGAATAGCATAACTCATTATAAATAAAAAACATGGAACACATTATAATAAAAACATGGAAAAAATATTGCTAATGTATCTGTCAGTGGAATTAAATGGAGGAAGGGTTCTGATTAAAGAAAAATCTTTACAAAAGATGTTTATTTTGGTTTGGCAACAGGAGGATTTGTACCATGGAGGAACAGAAATATCTCTCCACAAAAGGATCTCCTCAGAGTGTAGGTGTGGAAATTTAGGACATGGACTCATTGCTCCTCAGTCACATACACTCATAGATGTTTCAAGTGAGTATACTCAAGTTAAGCTTCAGTTAAAGAGCATTTCAAGTTGAAAAATGGCATGGATCAACGGATCAAATCCTTTCTTCTTTTTCCCTTCATCCTAAATAAGTTAGGAAAAGATGAAAACATTTTTTCGATCTTTTTTAAATTCTATTTTAAATGTTTTGTGTGTGTGTCTGTCTGTCTGTCAGTGGGTATATGCATACGAGTAAAGTTGCCTTAGAAGGCCTGAATGGCACATCAGGCTCTCTGGGCATGGCGTTACAAGTAGTTGTGAGTCACCTGGCGTCAATGGCAAGTAATAAAATCAACTCTTTAGTAAGAGCAATACAAGCGCTTAACTTCTGAGCTAGCTAATCAACCAACAAATCTTTTTGTTCACTAAATTATCTGCTTTACAAGTTATAAACTCAATTTATAAGAGCCTTTGTGGAGCCATTTCTACTCTAGGAAAATAATTATAGGGGGACTGTACATTTTTTTCTCTCCTTGAGTAGTGCCATGACACTACTCTAAGAATTCTGTAGACAAATTTATCATGTGTCAGGTAATAATAAGGACAATACAAAGAAAATGACATGGCTGTTTACCAGGCGAATTCTGTTATAGTAGTGCACTTAGAGAATAGGGAGAGAAGCAGAAGTAGGAAGAACAGGAAAGGGGTCATCTTGACTGACTGCAGACAAGAATGAGAAAAGCATATTATATCCCTCTTAATGATGGCCAACAGTATTGAACCTCAGTTAAACTCACAGAAATGGTAAGTGCTTGATGGCCACTGATGTCAAAGAATTATGCCAAGGCTCAAAAGTTTGGTGATACCAAATTGTGGGAATAGCTGTCTAGGTTAACACCCGTTGTCAAAATTAATATGTGAATAATTTGACACAGGCAACTTGAATTTGTCTACACTGGACCACATCAAAGACTGTAAAGAAAGAGACTCATTGTGCATTAAAGAGTTCATTGCTTTTAGATGTCAGAGCTAATGTGTTAGCTTCATGTTAGGGCTAATGTGTACATGTGAGTAAAATAGAAAAAAAACAAAGAATCAGAAATTAAAGAGTTGATTAAAGTATGAATCATATCCTGTTCTTGTAGAATTTTGTGGTTATATTGGATTTACACAAGTTAGTTATTGGAAGCAGCCTCCAGAAGTTTGTATAAATGTTTTCGGGTAGAACCAAAAAGGACAGTTTCAAAGGGAGGAAATTGCTACATCTTCAGAGTTAAAGTTTGACATTTATCTAAACTTGAGTTCCAAATGTCAAATTCAACACAAAACAAAGTTTAGTTCTAATTATGACCTCTAATATTTGAGAGACTCAGCCCCTAGTCTGACCACTAAAACAGAGTATTTAATAAATATACGGACTAATGAATTAATTATTCATAATCACCCTCACCAAAAAGAAAAAGTAAGTAAGATTAAATTTGATATAAGAATCAAGATGTGAACTGTTGAGTTTTGCTGGGAAAAATCCTGCTACTGTTAGAATAATTTTAGGAAATAGGCTTATTAAATCTCTGAGAGCAGTAATTTGAAACTTTGCTTTGTATATTTTCATCCCTCTTCTGCTGTGTCATCATAAAATTTGTAATCTAAATCTCTTGCAAATTTTTCCCAACAAAGGCACAACTTCCATTTTTATACTGCAAAGTCTTATTTTGTAAGAGAAACTGAAAACAAAGAACCGAGATTTAAATTCATTGAATGAGTATTTAATTGATATGAAAACTACTATGAACAATACAGAGATAAAACTATAAATTAAATAGAACTGTATCTTTCAGGTATTGTAAACTAAGATTCTCTGGAACAAAAATTCTAAAACGAGATTAGCTTTGAAAGAGTTTTAGTGTGAATATATCTGCTAAGTTAAGGGAGAGAATGGAGCTGGAGAGATGGTTAAGAACACTGGATGCTCTTACAAGAGGACCTGGGTTTAATTCCCAGCACCCACATGGGAGCTTACAACTGTCTGTAAATTCAGTTCTAGGGGACATCCTTGGTTGCCTAGACCTTCTCCGAGGGAACCTCTCACACAGATATTCATGCAGGCAAAATACTAATGTATATAAAATAAAAGTAAACTATTAAAAAATATAAAGGAGGTACCACTGAAAATGGCAGGAAAAATGGGTTCATTTGCATGAAATGGTAGAAAAAGAGGATGAGCTGTGTAAGAGAGCTGTATTCTGTAGTTTTAAGACACTTTGACTAGGTCATGAGAGAGAGGAACTTGGGATATGAATAACACATATTTTATTAATGTTTGTGCCTGCCCACCAAATTATATATGTTAAAATTCTAATTTTCGAAGTAAGGGTTGGGTGTCTTGAATAAGCTGAGGTGGTGAGGTTTTCATGAACAAAATCAGTGTCTTTACAGGGAGCCAATTAAAGTAGAGTTTACTCCCAACTTCTTTCATGTTAATCAGAACAAGGACCACTGACTGTGAGTTAGAAGGTAGGCTCTCACCAGAAATTGAATCTGATAGTGCCATCCCTTGGCCTCCTTCTCTTTGCAAAGAACTGAAGAATATTGTTTAATTTAAACAGGCAAATGAAACTACAATATTTTCCCACCGTAGTCACTAAGAAGTTCATGCGAGGAACTTCAGCAGGCAAAATATCTCTAGGGTCTTTGAAGGAATACAAGTCCATCTCTCCCCTGCAGTTACCTGAAGTTAGCAATAGTTGTGGTTTCCATGGAGACACATGAGGATGGAAATGTTGGTATATTAAATGTTTCTCCTGACAATTTTCACCATCCCAGAGAACTTTTGCTTTTAAATTCATGTTGCACTGCAAATCTCAGCCTAGGGTACTACCGTTTATATTTGTTCACCTTTTAGGGAAAATAAATAAACATAAGCTTTAATAGACCACCAAGACGAATACTTAACAAACTGAAGCTTACAACAAAAAATTTATTTCATATAATAACCAAGGAGTAGATAAACAACCCTCCAGCTATTGAACTAGTTTAATATATTTTAAAGTTGGCTAAATTGTTTTTCTGTTTGTTATTTGTATTTCTTATGATTCAATGATTGCTTAATTATTGTCTCCCTTCTAATTACCAGGAAGAGCTGAGACGTTTGTCATATATATGCATATGTATGTATATGTATATATATGTAGATGTGTGTATATACTATATAGCAATCTCTATCTTTCTAAATCTCTCTCTCTCTCTCTCTTTTCTCTCTCTCTCTCTCTGGGGGGGGACTGTGGCCCCCCCAGACGCTGAAATTCCTGTGACCCTCTGCCTGCCAGAGTAACAACTTGTTTTCCTGTGCTTGCAGCTGCTCTGAGCAAACAACTTGTTTTGCAGCTGCTCTGAGCACGAGACCCTCAGGAGTTTCTGATGGCAAGGGAGTGGTTTTTGGCGGACTTGCAGCTAAGAGTTAGGGCATGGCCATTAGTCAAGGAAAGCCTTCATAAGCTGCCCAGGAACACAATAAAGAGGGCATTCTTGGAGTCACCCATGTCTGTGTGTGTGTGTGTGTGTGTGTGTGTTTCAATCTCCAGCCCCTTGCTCAACTCGCGAACCATATCATAGGGTGTAGACCAGGCGTTGTGCTATACAACAAGTGGAATTTCCATAAATATTTCCTGAAACAATAATAAGGAACAACTTTAAAGACATTATATTGTATTCTAAATAACGGAAAATGAAAAATAAATCCATGAGCATCAACTTAAATGTTTTCGTACTCCAAACAGTACAAAAAAGATAAAAAAAAACAAATGTAATACTAATCCACATAAAGCCTAGATTCCATATTTACAGTAATAAATTCCTGCATCTAGCTCAAATATTTGTAGGACTTCCCATTATTTTGAATATCCGAAATACCATTTAAAGTGCTTAACACCTGACCATCAAAAGCAGAACATTAGTAGTATGTATAACAAATGTAAAATAGTTAAATTAATTTATAATCCATGATTTAAATGTGCACTTTCTAAGCACATGGCATCATACATTTGCAAACATAGCATAGGTTACAGTTTAATAATCTGGAAATCTACATCTTAAAATCTAAATTACACATCAATTATTAAATGTTTGAAATATGTAGAAGAAACTGTTGAGCATGCTGGGAGAAAATTTTCCACTTCAGGAAATCAGAAACCAAAATGATCTTGTTTGGTGGACTATAAGAGTCTCATTTTGCAGAAAGAATGTCATTCCTCGTCTTGAATAGAAAGTGAATTGAAAATGCACTTTTGATCATATGGATTATACAAGTATTTCCCTAAGTTAATGCGCTATCTTGTTTTATGTCATTGCTCACATTTTTTGATACCAGAGTCTAGAAAATAGCTGAATAAAAATAATTAGCAAAATTGTCTTAAAAGATTTAAACACACACATATGATAGATAGATAGATAGATAGATAGATAGATAGATAGATAGATAGATAGATAGATAGATAGATCGATCACACAGCAACAACAACAACAATGTAAGAAACAGGTCCAGGGATTAAGAAAGAGCACAGTGGAAGTACATGAAAAAAACTGAAGAAAGAAAAAGGGATGCATAAAATAATTTAATTATATTTTAACATAAAACAAAAAATACAAATAAAGTTTTAGAGATATCTGAGACCATGAATAAATTTAAAAGGGAAGTAATATTTTTGCATAGTATTATTTGCTTGTCATTGAGAAAATCTTCTCAAATCTAAGGTAGTGAATGAAATGTGTATTTTCTTCTAAATTTACTTGAAATACTTTACATTAAATATAATACTGAAGCTCTAAAGAATATCAAATATCTCATGTAATAACAAAAATATAAAATGAGTTGATCAAAATAAATATTGAAAATTAGCAATTCTAGAAACAGTATGCACATTTTCTCTACTTGAAGAAAAATAAGGGTGATATGTCAATCTGATCAAGTGAGACTTTTTAAAAATCCTATACATTCATAAAAGAAAATGTGTGTGCTTCAAAGTCATATAAAGTGAGTTCACAGCAGACTACTTTTTATTAAAAAACTTTAATCAAATGGCACCTGGATGTGATTTCTTAAAAACAAATAAAGTAACTTAGTGATATCAGCATCTTTAAATGTGTTCTTCTACAGTCTACAGAGAAACTTAGTTTTCAGTTGTTCTATCTAACTTTTTCTCATGGCTGATGCATAGCTCCGGTTTTTGATTTGTCACCTTTGGCATAATGTTCATAAACAACACAAAAATTCAAGACTAGACTCAGGCATCCTATGGTAGTCATCATCTACTTTCTTTAAAAGAAAGGTATGTCAAAATTCATCACTTACTTATGCTGCTGCAAAATGATTTCTCAAACATGACATTCAGAATTCATGCAGATTTAATGTAACCAATGGTGGTACCTAAGAGGCTAAGTCTGAAAGGAAGCCTTTTTACTAGGAAAAAAGAGACAAAACAGACACATGGATAGGTAGATGCATATGGGTAAGAAGAGTTAGATTCAGTTTTTTATGAGATTAAAAATTAAATTTAAAGAAAAAGTTAGTACCTATTTAATAAATTTAAGAATTCCTTGTAAAAAGAAGTATAAGCACAAAATAATTAAAAAGTTCAAAATACTCTAAAGGGTTATGAGTGTAGACCCTGAAGCCAAATTTCATAGTTTCAAATCCTGACTTATTTGTCAAGTGGGAACAATAACATTACTGATCTCCTACCAATGTTTATGAGAGTTAATTAATATGTAAAATGTTTAGAAGTAATCTGGGACATAATTAAACATTCTAGAGATTTTATTATTATAAATATTTAGGACATAATAATAGAAATTAAACAAAATTATGTAGGAGGAGCCCGCTAGTTAGCTCCTAGCCTCTTAGCCCTAAAATAATCACACAGAAACTGTATTATTTAAATCACTGCTTGGCCCATTAGCCCTAGCTTCTTATTGGCTAACTCTTACATATTAATTTAACCCATCTCCATTAATCTGTGCATCACCACGAGGTCATAGCCTACGAGCAAAGTTTCAGCACATCTGTTTCTAGTGGTGGCTCCATGGCTTCTCTCTAACTCCTCCTCCTTTCTCCCACCATTAGGTTTCGTTTTCTCTGCCTAACTCTATTCCTCTATAGCTCTGCTATAGGTCCAAAGCAGTTCCTTTATTAACCAATGATATTCACAGCATACAGAAGGGAATCCCACATCAAAATTATAAAAATAAAACTCCTGAGTGATTTAAGTGATCAGTGTCCATAAATAAAAACATAGGAAGTTGCTTTAATACCCAAATCCCTGGCTAGAAACAAGATATAGATAACAGACAGTATCAGGCGACACTAAGGAACACTTTTCACAGATGTCTGCAAGTGGCATTTGAATTATTTCAGCACTTCTGCAGAGAAACTTTGGCAGAGACAGAGACCCACATTGGAGCACCTAACTGAAATCCCAATGTCCAAATCAGGAGCAGAAGGAGAGAGAGCACGAGCAAGGAACTCAGGACCGCGAGGGGTGCACCCACACACTGAGACAATGGGGATGTTCTATCGGGAACTCACCAAGGCCAGCTGGCCTGGGTCTGAAAAAGCCTGGGATAAAACCGGACTCGCTGAACATAGCGGACAATGAGGGCTACTGACAACTCAAGAACAATGGCAATGGGTTTTTGATCCTACTGCACGTACTGGCTTTGTGGGAGCCTAGACAGTTTGGATGCTCAACTTACTAGACCTGGATGGAGGTGGGTGGTCGTTGGACTTCCCACAGGACAGGGAACCCTGATTGCTCTTTGGGCTGACGAGGGAGGGGGACTTAACTGGGGGAGGGGGAGGAAAATGGGAGGCGGTGGTGGGGAGGAGGCAGAAATCTTTAATTAATTAATTAATTAAAGAAGTGAAAATAAAGAAAACCTTTAAAGATGTGCATACTGCTATATCCACTGAGTCTAGTAATTAGTGTTAAAAAGAAATAACCCGGGAGGCAAGAAAAGTGGCTCCACAGTTAAGAGCATTTGCTGCTCTTCCGTGAGACCAGATTTCAATTCCCAGCACCTAAACAGTAGCTCACAACTGTCTATCAGTACAGTGTCTGGAAATACAAAAGCCTCTTCTGGGTTCCAAAGGCAACAGACAAGCAGTGACACAGATGAATATGCACACAAGACAGCCAGACACATAAAATAATTTAAAAATCTTATTTAAAAAGAAGAATCAGGTATGTTTATAAACATTCGTGTATATAATACCAATGACAACCATAGGGAAAACATAAATAAATTGTTATACATTCTATAATAGTGTCCTTAAAGATAACATATATATATATATCATATGTAAATGATCACACATACATAAATAAAGTCATGATGAAACAATCTTTTGGGGCCTAGTCCAGACACATAAAAAATAATAGCATGTTAAACTTATCACTGCTAGAATTGGATGTTTAAACTCTTCTGGAATATGAAACAGCTTGTAAATACTATCATTCTTTTATATAACTGAGGATATATAAATTAGAAAATTTCATATATTGAGAAAATTGTTTTATTTGTTTTCTTTAATTTATTTTGTATAGTCTAATAAAACTTTAAGACTGAAGAAAAATAACATATAATAGTAATTTTTAATAATTATCTCCACTTAACATAATTTTTCTCAGTTTAGGAAATCAAAAATTTCAAGAACAATAACTATGATTGTTTAAATTTTAAGTGGAATATGAAATATTCAGAATTTTGTGTGATATTCTAGGTAACTATAGAATGTAAATATGCATTTTATCAATTTTATTTGGTCTGAAATTAATAATTTACATTAGCTTGAACATAAAGTCAGATGTCACTTAGTCAAAAAGAGAAGCTTAAATTTTCTTATCAAATATCTTTATGCATAGTTTAATGATATAGAAATGTGCTAAATTAATTTTGATCCCAGGAAAGATAAATTTACACAATATGATGGTGAAATCAGTCTGACCATTCTCTAAATGATTAACTCATTCTTTAATTAAACAAAATATATTTTAGTTAGTAGAATTTCTTTTACATACCCTGAACAATCCAAAAGGTAACAGATATTAGCAAAACATTCTCTTTTAGATAAAGCATATGTTCTGAGAAATGCCGAGTACCCAAGTCTCTCAGTATATCCTAATTTGTAATTCCCCAAATAGTCTAAACTTATGCTTTGAAAACTTTGACAGAATATATAATTGCACCTGGTGCAAGCTGAGTTGTCTCCCAACACAAACTTCATTCATACTTTGAAGTCCTTACCTGCACTACACTGAATGGCACTAACTATTCAAAATGTAATGGATGAAAAATAATCTCAGTAGAGTGATTTCTGAGTCAATGTAACTAATTCCCTTATAAGACCAGAAATGGCAAAGACTTATGACCACGTGAAAACCCAGGAAAAAGGATGCCATTTACAAGACCAGGAGAGAAGCCAAGGGAGTTAAAAAGAAGATATGTTTGACAATGTGATCTCATGTTTCTAGGTTTTAAGACTCCGAGAAAACAGTTCTCATTGACATCAGGATGTGGGCTAGTATATTTCCTACTTGGCATTTGATGAATAAAGATCCTGCTTTTATTCATTCTTGTTTCTGATGTGTGAGTACAGATATTGTCAACTCTAATTGCATATGATCATAGGCACTGCTAGCTAGCTTACATAATATAATGCTGATGTTTGATAGATAAAAATCACGTATTTCCCAAACTACAGCTTAAGTTAATATTTTATTAAACTAATGTGACAGAATTGGAAAATTAAGTTAGAATGCTTTGCTGTAGTAGAGGGAAGTACAAAAGGAAATACCCACAATCAAATTTCTAACGCTTCTCAAATTAATGCAGAGATTAAACAATTCCAACAAAAAATTAAACATGTTTTTCTAAATGACAAACTTGTTCCTAAATCTTATCTTGGAATATGAGTGAAAGAAACTGTCTTAAAGAAAAATGGGAGCTTATACTAGCTCCTCTAATTTGTTCAATAAAGAGAAACTGATATTTTGTTTTGCTCTTTTCAAGATGGGTTTTCTCTGTATAGCCCTGGAACTTGAACTTCCTCTGTAGATCAGACTGGTCTCAAACTCAGAGATTCTTTTGCCTCTGCCTCATGAGTGCTGGGATTAATGGCATATCCCACCACTGTCTGGCATAGTTAATATTTTTAATTGTGAAAGTAATTTTAGTGAATTACAGTGATAAAAACTTATGCTTTCAAAGTTTATCTAAAGATCCTACAGAATTCATTCTATTAAAAATTATATATAATAAAATAAAATGGCTGTGAACAAAACATATATTAAATTATATTTATAAAATCATTTATTTGAAAAAATATTCAAACTCATATAAAACATGAACTTGCCAGATGCCTTCAGTGTTCCATTTGGTTTGTTTTCGTTCCTTGATTCAATTCATGAATATTTAGGCACCAGCCTGTTCAGAAGTGTCACCATGACTTCTAATTGTACAGTGGCTGTTTCTCAGACATCTAAAGCACATTAATGAGAGCATAAGATCAAAATGTACATTTCTTAAAGGTGCAGGCATAGGGCTGTTAATGGTTTCTTCAGGATGAACAAAGCAAGTTGAAGTAAAGTAGCTAAAGAGGGTTGTGTAATGCAGAGTAATGATGTACCTGAAGCAAATCCACTCAAGTTGACTTCTATTAATATCTTTAACATGATTTCATTTGGGTCGCATTTATAGAAGATGGAAACAGCAGAGACACATTTCATGTTACAACAATAATTGCATAGTCATTTTTCATATTACTGTTATACATACCTTTCTACAGCAGCTTAAGGATAAAAAGGTTCATTTGTCTCACAGTCTCAGGGAAGGAACTGGGGAAGGTTGCCCCATGGTGGCACGAAAATGCACTTGGGACCCTTCACATTTCAACAAAATAGCAACAGAGGAAGTAGATTGCTCATTTTGCTTTTCCCTTTTCCCTTGTTATTGAGTATGAATGCTATCCCATGAGATGAACCTACCCATTTAGACTGTTTTGTCTCCATCCCATTAAGCCTCTTTGGAAATGCCCACACAGAAAAACACAGGCATATGTCCACTGAATGATTCCAAATATAGTCAAGTGGATAGCATTCTGTATGTGTCAATGTTATTAAATGTATATGAAAATATATAACAAAAGCATTTATCTTGTAATTATTTTATTTCTTTTCTTTTCAAAATGATAAAATGTTGTCTCTTAAATTTATTAATTAAAAACAATTATTTATGCAACCTTGAAAAAGGTAGCTCAGGAATAAGTTCGGTAGGCAAGTATGATCTACCTTGATATATATAATTTTTCAGAATTAAATTAGCATCTAGCACTTAATGTCACAGCATCAAACTCATATAGAAAAAAAAAAAACTCTGTCCAAAGATCTACAGAAACACCTTTCATTTTCATCAACTGGGGGAATATGAAGAGGCCTAGTTGTTGCAAAGCTAGAAATCCTGCAAGGATTTCCTGACAGACTGTCTTAGGTTCTATTTAAAATAATGCAAAGAAAGTGGTTTCCTACCTATGGCGTAACTAGTGCACCACATCACCGGCTTAGCCTTACATAAGAAAGAAAACCACTCACTAACCCTTTACTCTGATGTTCTATTATGTACAGAATAACTTAGTTTATAGTCCATATTGTTTCTTAATTAAATTTACTTCCTGCCAGAAACCTAAGCAACTTTTTAAAAACACACATGAGAGAATCATCTCTCTGCCTAACACCCTCAGGGGTTCCTCACTGTCCATTAAACACAGTCCAAACTTATCAGAGCCCTTTCACACGTCTAGATCCACCTTCTGTTCCTTCTTCTCTCACACCTCCTGCCTCAGGACTAATTAAAAATATGAAATAGCTTCATCAATTTGCAATTCTGTATAAACTGTGTCCTCTGCCTAAAACTTTCTTCTTTCCCTCCATGTTTACCTGTCAAGGGCTACCAAATCTCAGTCTCCTCGCACAGCACCGATTATTAGACCTGCAACTCACATCCTAACTCAGCATTTCTGGTTGTCCTCACAGGTGCTATTGCCTCCCTGAAATTCCAGCAATGCCCTCCCAATCACTGAGATGGGTCCTGCTACTTTGTTGTCCTTGAATGTTGGAATACCAGTGTTACCATACATTGATTTTCTTCTACTGTTTCAAGAAATTCTCTGAGCCAGGCGAAATAGCTTCAAAAGCTTTCTTTCTGATTCCAGCAAAGGCAACAAAACAGATGAACAGCCCTTCAGCTTCTTTAGGGAACGGCAGTACATCTTCATTGCCAGGGTGATCCAAACACAGAGCAGAAAAGCATGTTTTTGTAGAATCACCCCAAATTTTTGTTTTGGGGAGTGAAGTGCTCAAAAAGTACAGAAGGGAATTTTCAAGCCATCAATGGTTGTAAACGGGTTCCAACACTGCAATTTCATCTAGATAGAAGCAAATATAAAAACCCACACAGTAGATGAAACCAGTGCCTCCTCCATTACTTCCCTGATGGGATTTTTGTGCTTCAATGCTTCTGCTGCCATAAAAGGAAATCTTGAAGCTCAGGACATTTTCTGATGTTCTGTGATCCTATCTGCTCCTGCTAGATCTCCCAAGAAAGCAATACTTACCACAAAGAGAAAATGCACTTTAATCTCAAGTTTCACAGCTTCCTTCATCAGCCCATGCAGTCGTTTCTAGGAAAATTCCATCTTGAGCTGGCTATGAGAATGAATCGGGTGATATTTCCCTTTGATGTGACCTACTGGACTTATTAAAATGTTACATGGAAGGGCAGAAACAGTTACTCCAATTCATGCAGTCCCAAGAAATCATTTGTATTTGAGACATGACTGTAGCTTCTGGAACAAACTTATACAGAATTACATAACAGAACCAGTATGCACCTTCCCTTTGATACCTTCAATATAACACACCACTGAGTTGCAAAATACAGTAAAAAGCACAGTGTGTCCAATTACATTTGAATTCCACGTAAGTGAAATATAATGATTTCTAGTATAAGTATGTTCTATACAACATGTGGAGCATATTATATGAAAACATTCTTTTTCTGACATATAAATTTAACTAAATGCCCTGCATTTCAAATGCCAAAGTTGCTTTATCAGAAATGATGGAGTGTCATCAGGATCATTCATAAGATTTTTAGAGATGTCCCGCATAATTCTCGGTCTTTTTATTGATACAGTCTGAAGTACTAAGTACTAGACTTTTCTTCCAAATAATGGGCTGTAATGAAGTGTACTCTCCAACCCAGGCATTTTCCACTCTTCATTTTTACTGTCTTCTTATTTTAAAGAGCTGTCTATTTTTTTGCCAAGCTTAATAGCTCATCAAAAAGCATTTGAAACTTCATTAGACAAAGAGAAAACAAGATGTGCCCACAAAAATAAAGGGAACCTCCTGGTGTTCAGTAAAAAAGTACTAGGGAGATTAAAAAAAAAGCTAAACGTAATAAGCAAATCTCTCCAAGGATATTTTCATAGCTTGCTGTCCGCCCACACTCTGGAAAATATTACTGCAACAAAGATCCAGAACACATACCAAACTTAAGGCTTCCTTGTGACTCTATCAAATTGAGAATGATGTCACATTAAGAAGTGAGACAAGTGTCTCTGGGACCATAACAATTGATGCAGTTTTCCCAAAGGCCTGGAATGAAAGCAAAAAGGCTTTCTGTGGGATTTCTTTTTAACCTCAATAATGCTCTCGGTACTGTCCAACGTCAAGTACTTCTATACTTGTGTTCCTCTTCTTGTGCTAGACTTAACACTGCCTACACTGCGTTTATATGAAACAAAAGGGAGGGGGGAGCTCTTGATTCTGTAGCATATAGTTCCTTGTTTACATCCTTGCTCATTGCATAGGTTTTAAAAAATGATCTTTTCCTTGCTCTATCCATTCACGAATCCTTGCCTATCTTAAAAGAATTAAAAACCTTTGTATCCTGGAAAGGGCAATATGGTCTAATAATTAAAGGCATTTTTTACGTAGTTTCTCTCAGACAAATAGCTTGTTTTGCTATGTGCATCCATACTTATCTATCAAATATGGTTGATAAATTGATATATTTCAATGTCATAAAATTGCATAACTACATATAAAGTCGTTATAAGAACCCCCAACTTACAGAAGCATTCACCAGATATTATCTATTAGTTTTATAAGTATTTCTCCATAGAAAATGTTATGCTATCAGCACATGACTCAACAGGAAAGAGTGAGTCATACAGCTATTGCGTTTCAGAGGCATACTCTCTGTAAAAAAAATTTTCTTAGTTTGTGTAGAAAAATGTTTGAAAGTTCTCAGGGCAAATGCTTAGTCATGCTAGCTTTAATGATTAGAATAAATTGATAAATGACTAAGGGGAATTGTTTAATTTAGCATCTACATAATTAGAGATTTTACAGCGAGACTTTTAAAGTACTGCGTGTGTGTGTGTGTGTGTGTGTGTGTGTGTGTGTGTGTGTGTGTGTTTTAAATGTGTCAGGATAATGATTTGAAAATTTTCTCATATGCCTGCACTGTTATTTTGGAATGGTTATTGTTTATTTCTGCCTTTGCAGTTTATCCCCATAGAGGCAGAAAACCACTCTTGAGGGAATAGATTGTAGAACAGAAATGAGGTAAGGAGAGTGTGGGAATGGGGATGATTTATAAGGATAATATTTTGGATAAAGGACATGTTGAGGAAAAAAAGAGGCAAATGAGCCACAGGTATGATGAAAAGGATGAACTAAAAGGATAGAGATGTGTCAGAGGTACCCAGATGAGAGAACTAAGCAGAAACTGGCATCTCCTGACATTTCTGCTGCCTCTGTAGGACAATGTACCTCCAAAAACCAGTGTTTCATCTGTGACTACCCAGTTAAACTGGTACCCAGGGGTGTTCTAACTTATTCTGGATTTAGGACAGGATTCTTATAAACCTAGCTCTGGATATTTCCAGCATTTAAAGAAATGAATGGTCATTTTGTTTGGAGTCAGTTTCTGCTCTGCATTTTATAGGAATGAGCAGAACAAAATTAGACATCTCCAAGATCAGAATTTTTCTACACACAGTTCAGATTGGCTTGGGCCAGGTAAATCTTAATAACCTTGCAGATTCTTAGTACTTGATTTGACTGAAGTATATGGTGACATTTGGAATAGAATTGTCTTCATCTACTTTCTCAAATATCCAAATTAGTGTAGTTCCATTACTGCTGAACTCCAACCTGCAGACAAAAAAACACATTTCAAAGATAGTTCCAAAGCCTTGAGCCCACCTTACCTTAAAACAGGTAGGGCTTAACTTATTCTATGAAAAATCAGTGTTAACTGTGTAACAGAGTCAATTTTCAAGCTAATTCAATAATTCATACAAAAGCTTAGAAGAGGGATGCTGGGCTCATGGTGAGTTCTCCATAGTAACTATATATTTTAAAATTACATTATTTCTTTTAAGAGATTAAAAGACGAACTTTCATAGACCATGAAAATGAACTATTTTTTAATCAATAATTATTTTGGGTCTAGATTTAATCAGTCACCAAAATCTACTATTAAAAATAATGATATTTCCACCCTTGAGGAAGAAGTGTGTCCTGAAGAATGAATAGTTTAGCCAAAGACTGGAAGACACATTAACTAGGAATGAGAGAAGGGCACTGAGAGAGATAGAGCAGCAGATATTTGGGTCAGATTTTAGATGTGACTGTGGTAGCAAGGTGGAACATCAACGTAAAAACTAGGAAGACAGCTCCAGGTTGCTACACACCATGCTGCTCTAAAAACATCCCAGGAACGACAGCAATTTTTCAGATCAGATGCAGCCATTTCACATAGAGCAACGGGTGTTTGCATTGAAGCTGTCCCAGTACGCAACTAGAGATCAAAAGATGTTCACAGATTCTACTCTAGCTCAACCAGAAACTCCCCCAACCTTACCCCCACACACCATGGGGCAGAGTAAAAACAGAACTTTCACAATGTGACCTATATAGGTTTTAGATTTTATGAAATAGAACTAATTTTCAATATTATTTAAGTACATTTTTTTCTGCTTTTGGCAAACTTTTTGTTGTTAACAATATTTTACTCTTTCAATTTTTAAAAATTGTGTATCACTTTTAATTTTTTTATTTCACTTTAAAAAGCAGTCTTTTTAATTTACCAATCCCAGTTCCTGTTCCCCCACTTTTCCTGTTCTCCCCACCTTCCCCTCACCCATTCACCATCCACTCCTCAGAGAGGGTGAAGCTTCCCATGAGGAATCAAAAAAAGTCTGTCATATCATCTGAGGCAGAACCAAGGCCTCCTCCATGTCTCTAGGCTGACCAAGGTACCTTCCATAGGGAATGGGTTCTAAAAGCCAGTTCATGCACTAGAGATAAATACTGGTCCTACTGCCAGTGACCCCACAAGGTGCTTATACCACCCAACTGTCACCCACATTCAGAGGACCTAGTTGGGTCCAATGCACGTTCCCCAGTCTGGAGTCAGTGAACTCCCATTAGTTCAGATCAGTTCACTTTCAATTTGTAAAATAAACTTTATTATTTTAAAATCTTGAAGGTTAACAAAATCATTTTGACTTTATTTCTTTGTACACACACATATGTGTAAATGAATGTTGTGGAATAGAGATGCCCATGTTGGAGCCCAAAGAGGGCATCAGATCTTTTGGAGCTGGAGTTACAGGTAGTTATGAGCTAACTTTTGTGGATGCTGGGAGCTAAACATGAACCATCTTCAAGAGCAGTGTATATTATTAACTATGGAGCCATCTCTTCAATCCCCACTGTTGATTCTTAAAAGGTACTTGAAGTTTGGAATATTTGACCCAGAATTTTAACATAGATAATCTTAGTGACATGAATTTAAAGCTGAGCACAGGCAGATGTCCAGGGACTGTAGCTTGCTGAGCAGTGCCCTGGTTTGAGCTTTGTTCTCAGAAATCAATGTAAGCCTTCATGGGGTTAAATTTCTGGAGGGCCAGGCAGGAAGTTTCCATAAGTGCAAGAATGCCAATGAGAAAATTACACTGACCACTAAAAATGTGAGAAATGTACATTAAATCCTAATGAGTAAAGCAAAGAAGATTAAGGTTTATTATAAAAGCAAAGCGAGGTTTTAAAAAAAAAATAAAAGAAGAAGAGGGACAACCAAAGGCCTTAAAAGTTTTGTCAAAGAGGATAACATGTGGTAGATTTGTCAAAGAATGGAGAGAAAAATAGAAGATTTCTAATGAATAACCTATAGTTACAATGTTAAAAAAAAAGTCAGGAGGTGAGGACTGTGACACACGACAGGTAAAGTTTATGAGACAGTGTTTAGAATATGATGCACTGTGATCATTGAGTCATAGCTTCTCCACAAAGGCTATCTATGCTATCTAATACTATCTAGTAAGACATCTCACTCATGTCGCTAGTGCCAACCCCCTTTGAAAGCTATAACCATCATATATCCCCAAAATGGCATCTGTGTAGTAGCTTGTCACGGGTTCTTAAAGCCTCTGTCTTTTTATCAAAAAGAAAAATGTACAAGAAGTTCCTCAGGAAACATCTTTTACTATTTAGAAAAAAACAAATACTTGAAAAAGGTATGGAATGCTATAACTAGACTTGAAAAAATGACTCTTTCTCACTTTTCGATTTTTATCAGGAGTGCACAAATGTTGTCTTTTATCCATATTCTCAGCCCTACCTCTATCTTTAGTTTGCGTTAGGTTTTGAGTTGTTTTATTTTTAATTGACTAATTCTCTGAGAAGCTCATACAGTGAACATCTACCGTATTCACACTTCCCAACTCCTCTTAGATCCACCCCCCACCTCCCGTTCAGGGCATCTTTATATTCCCTCTCCCCTGTTTTTAACCCCACCAAGTCTAATTTGCACTGTAAACTACTCTTGGGTATAAGGTAGTATGGTTCACCTGCCAGAGATTAAGTCATTAAGGAAAACTGACTTTCCCTCTCCCAGCAGCTATCAAAGCCAAAAGATCCTCAGCTAGTGGTGGGAGATCCTACCCACCTCTACTCTATCTCCCTTGTGACCTCCTACCTTCACCTCCATGGTGTAATTTTGTCTGGCTTGAGCTTCTGCAGGTCTTACACATGGCGCCACAATCACTGTGAGTTTATATTTGCATCAGTCCTGTTGGGTCTGGATAATACTCTTTCCTCGGCGTCATCCACTACTAAACAGTCTTAGTTGAAGTGTGGCTTTTTCCCCATCTCCCACTGAGTCCAGAAATGGTGGTGGTTGAAATTGAGCCTGCCCCCGCTGAAAATGGATTCTACCCAGAATTAGGCTAATCTGTGTGTTCAGTTGGTGAGTTCAGGCCTTATAACAGCATTCAGTTTTACCAGGTGCTGGGTATGTAACTCAAAAAGCTATAAGATGAAGCCCTGTGCTACCTCTGAGTCTTACTCCTCAGTAGGTAGAGTCACTCATCGCTCTGCCACTGAGATGGGGAGGCAGGGATAGTGGAGTCAGACAGACCCTTGGCCTAATGTAATTTCTAACCCTGATCTCCATGCATTAGCTTGAAAGTAAGAGTCATGTGACTTTGCCCAGGATTCATTTTTACTGTGATGGGAGTGGTATCTGGTTTCATATTAAGGCCTAGAGACTCTCTCTTTCCTGACTAGGAGTCATCGCCTCCATAATGTACTGCTAGGGGTTGTGGAAGGAGTAAGCTGGCCGACTGTTTCCTGCCTGTCACCTTTACTAAGTTTTCCCATTTCCTTACGTGAACAGCTGGCACTATATCTTCTCACTTGACTTCCTCAGCCCTTGTGAAGGTAATTGGTTCTCTTCACAGGAGCTTCGAAAAGCTTAGCAACTTGATTTGCCTCTCAGGAAGTTATTGGAAGATCTCACTCACTATCTTGTTCTACCTGAATTATTTACATGATTGCATGGCAATCCACGTTAAACACTCGGCCACTTTGAGTCTGGCTATGAAAGAAAATGATATAATGGGAATCCTGCTATACTCGTCAGATGATAAGTTAGCGGAAACATTATAATTTCATATATGTGGTAATCAGAACAAACCATGAGAACAAAATATAAATACACTGGATCAGAATGGCAACTTCCTATAAGTTGAGCTTGTTAAGTATTGGCTGGCATGTTTCTGAGTAATTCCCATTTATCTCTCATCCTTAAATTTAAGTCACTATTCTGTGATGTGACTAGCTGCTTCAAGTTCCTCCTTCCTTGATTGCCCCATGATGATAGGCCGGTGAATTGTAAGCTAAAAGAAATACTTTCTATGACCCCACAAAAGAGGTTTTTATTAACCACTGCATTCAGACTTTATCCCTCCTCTAATCAGAGGAGTGGAGCATACAAGGAAGACCACTGATCAGTGATTGATTTTTCAACTACTGCATATATTGTTTTATTTTGATGATTATTATTCTTATCTTTGTGCATGTATATGTTTGTACATGTGTGGGTATGTACAGCAGGGTATTGGGAATTTATTCTCTCCTTCTTCCTTGTGTTTCCTGAAGTTGAACTCATTAGCTCAGTTACAATTGGCTTTACCCAACTGAGACATTTCCCAAGGCCAGATGCAGTTTTGTTGTTGTTGTTGTTTTTGTTTGTTTTTTAGTTTGTTTTACTTGGTGGTATCCCAGCAGCACAGGGTGGTAGATTGCTACTTGTTCAGCATTTCTTAACATAACCCCTTTTGATCTGAAGTCTGCTTTTTGTTGCTTTGTGTAAATATCAAAAATATTTTTATATTATAGGTAAGTTATTATTTTAAAGATCAGGAGATCTTAAAAGACAGACTGATTCATCTTGAGGTTAAATATCCTGTCTTGTATATACTGTGCTATAGAAATTAACCATGGTTAAATAAGGAAATTATCTTTGAGATCAAAGGAAACAACGAAACTTGCTTCATTTCATGAGAAGCTGCTTGAAGGAGTCAGAACAATATAAAGAATCCCATGACACAACAAAGATAATGGGAGACTATGGTAAGCTATGATTCTAAAAAACTGAGGAAGTGCAGGATTTGGGGGCATGCCACAGAAAGAAAGGCTAAGAGTACTCACTCTCAATCACCTCTTTCCCATGAGCAGAGTTGCCACTCAGGGATAGAATCCTGGGATCTTTCATTTTGACCTTAATTGACAGTGTTTAGAGACAAGAGAACATAGAACCAACACCCAACCACTGTGTGGACTGTGAATCAAAGAAGGAAGTGTGGTTGCAATGCTCAAATTCCTTTAATAATGAAAGATGGAAAACTCATATTGATCTTATCTTATCTTGTCTCTGCTATTCTTCTTTTCTCCTGTCTCTAAAGTCAGATAATGTTGAATGGTCAAGGATGATGGATGGGAAGGGTATTGTTTTTGGAATCAAGAGTAGGGCAGGAGGAGAAGCAGAGTATTCCTCCAGCACTCCTTAAATTTTTACACACTACTTCAACCACTTTGTAACAGATGCAGTGAATATAAAAAGTCTACCTTCCTCCAGTGGTTTTCCATTTTTGCTGTTCAGTTTAAAGCACCACCTGGGTATCTTAGAAAATATCGATGCCAAGCTCCCATTCCAGATACTTTGATTTAATTGGTATTAGCTGGTATCTGGGCACTGGGACTTTGAAAAGCTCCCTAGGTGATTCTAATGTGCTGCCAATTTTTAGAATCACTCTTTACCCTTCAGAATTAAGGTATATTTTTATTCTGACTTTGTAGGAATCAAAGGTCCCTATAGAGAGATCTATTTTGTCAACATGTTTCAGTTTTTCCATTTACAAACGACTTTGGTGTTTATTTAGCTGTTGTCTGTATATGAGTGCAATGTGACTACTCAGAAACTGCTTACAATTATGTAAGAGTTTTCTATGTATTTTTAAGAGGAGGAAATTGTTGGCATATTTCACCAAATAATCTCAGAAACATGGCAGTTGTTCAGACTTTACATTCTTCAGAGGTGTCACTTGACTAATACCAACATTAACTTAAAAGAGGCTTAAGTTCTGAAATTGATGAGAATTCTGCTTCCCAGCATCTGCAGTAGAGATCCTAATAAGCACATGAACCTTGGCAGTATGGTAAATGTCATATTTAAATTTAATTTGCATGTATGTTAATTTCATCATTTTCACAAAGATGTGAATGTCTAAAGAAAAGACTTGGGAAAAGAGAATTCTTAAGCATTTGAGAGATTTTTAGATATGGATGGTATTTTTACAGGGAGAGACCCTGTGACCTGTGCTGTTGACTACCCCTGTTATTTTCCTGTCTTTATTCTACCCGGGACTAGCACTATCCAGCTCTTCTTTAGTTTGAGGTGAATTAAGCTCATATTCCTGGCTTAAAATATGGAAATAAAAACCCAGACAAACTAAAGTACCCCTGAGCTCCATTGTCCTTTCTAATGTTTGTAAATCTGATAGAGATAGTAATTTATCTCCCTCCAATAAGAAAAGAGCATAAATTGAACTTCTCTTTTAAAATGTTTTGTCTCTCTGTACACTTCTAGATTAATAGGTCATGTGACCTTGAAAACTAACATCTAAGATATGTCCTCTCTGGACTAGAGAAACACTAGCCTCTTGCTCATTTGTCTGAAATATTAAAATGACTTGGCAATTTCTCAAGAACCTTTCCTATGATGCTCTATGTCTTATTTGGGTTGTTTCTGTTTCTGTCTGTCTGTGTCATCATTTATACATACTCAGTATATGGGTTTTTCCCCCTAAGCTTTTAAGTTCTTCAATACCACTTTCCTTTTCCTATTCTTTTTACACTGGCACAATTCGAGTCAGGGAACAGACACTTGGTGACTGCTGGATCACTTTTGTGGCCCCTTACTACAGGATGTGTTCGAAGATTATAGCATTATCTAGCACAATGATTCTCCAAGTATGATTTCAGACCAATATCATCACCCTGTCTGGGAATAGTAGGAAGCCAATTCTCCCAGACAATTCCAGACCCATCAAACAAGAAAACATTAGGGTTAGGTCCCTATATCCATTTTAATCGTTTCTCAAAGCAAATCTGATATATGATAATGTTTGTTAACCAGTGATCTCAGAGAGTTTATTTGACCTGTCGGCAAGAAATGAGACCTAAAGGTTTTTGTATGTATCTTCAAACACTGAAATACCATGACAAAATGCAAATTCTTGCAACATCTGTTTCCACAATATTCTTATTTAGCCTTAATTTGTCTATGTTTGAATCAAAGTTAAAAGGGAAAACTACCTGAAATTTTCTTGCTCCTTTTTAGTAAAGTTGATTGTTAGAATTATTAGTATGTCCACCATTGATTGGGCATAATCACTGTAATACTGGGATGAGACGCTAAATGAAGATTTCCGTGCTAGTTTCAAGAGTTCCCAATGCCCTTAAGTCTTATCTAGAGAGGATGCACTATGAATCTCTTACACAATTCTAACTTTCAGACTGCATATAAGATGCTAGCAGTAGAATCTTCTGTGTGTGTGTGTGTGTGTGTGTGTGTGTGTGTGTGTGTGTGTGTTGCAGTGTGTCTGTAGGTCAGAGGAAACTGGATGTAGGTTCTCTTCTTTCGCCATGTGGGTTCCAGAGACTGACATTAGGCTTGTTGGCAAGCACATTTACCCACTGAGCCATCTCACCGTCTCCCAGGAGTACAGTCTTAAAGCCACGAAACATAGGCTCTGAGAGCTATTTTCTAATTCTCCCATGTAACCTTGACCAGCTTTTCAGTATTTTCCTTTATGCTGATTCCTTGAAAAAGCAACTCTTGTGAATGTTGATTTGATTGCTTGTCTGACTTATGATTGTTTCCCTGCGTATGGAAAAATATAATTTACTGCCAACCATTAATCACAGCTTAGGGTATTTGTACCTGGCATAAAAGGTATACATCTTAAGAAAATTTATCATGATTACAATAAAGCACAGACAAAATGGAATGGTGTTAACACGATCAAGGTTTTGGGGGCCATAAATTTTGACATCAAATTTATTGTAGATGACCTTTCAGAAAAGCTCCATGGTCTGCGAGCACTCCAACTAATGAGCAATTCCACTGTGATACAGTGCTGCATGGACTTAATATAGCCGACCTCTTGTTTCCTTGACGCATCCTTCCAAGGAGCCCAGGGGCATGCCAGCAATGCAAATACCATTTCATCATATTGTGCTTCTCCCCTTAACTATAAAAGTATGAAAAATGAGCATAGATTCATAGTTATTGTATCCAACCAATATTTTAAAATATTATCTATTTTAATTTGTAATCTCAAGTTGTTCTTTATCATCCCAGTTGCATTCACTTAGTCTGCAATCATTTTAACTCTATATATGATGATTTCCACATTGGAGCCTCCCTGCTTATGAATATTTCTTATTGTCTATATGATAAAAGTCACTTTCCAGTGATTCCTCATTGTTGTCATCAGGGTCTTACTACTGATTGCATCAGTTTGCTAGGGCTTCCAACACATACCATTAGCTGGGCAACTAAAGCATCAAAAACTAATTTTAGCCTCATTCTGCAGGCTACAAGTTATAGATCAATATACTCTATTGGCTTCTTCTTTCCTTATGAGTGGCTATCTTTACCCTGCTTTACTTTGTCTTCAGTTGTGCATGTCTGTGTCCAGTTTTATGATGAGAGCAGTGGTATGGAATTAGGGCACAGTAAATAAAGTGAAACTTAATTACCATTTCAAGAACATTCGTCCTCAATATAGTCATCTCATGATTTGAGGGGCTATAATTTTAATAGGTGAATTTTTAAAAGAACATAGTTTACTCCATACTATACATACTATATGTATAGTTCTGTCACCAACTTACAAAATATTTTATACTAATATATTAGACTCTCAATGTGAACTATTTTTTTTTAAATTTCATCACTAACTTGGTCAAAATCCATAGTGTTGGGATTTTTGTTCTTTGGAGTATTCCTTTCTTCATTGTATTACATATTTAACTTCCACCCATATTTCTAGTATGACATCACCCATCTTTAAGCTAAAAGTGTTTTCTAACTACACATTCTACGAAGCAACCACTGCTCCATCATGGTGGAAGTTATTTAGTGCTATCTTGACTCATTCATTAGAATTTCAGATTACTTGGGTTCTTAGGTTACCTGGTGATCTCTATAATCAGTAGATCCCTATCAGTCCTGTCTCATTATACTGTCTAACCTGTTATCTTCCAAGACAAATTTGTTCATTTTTCAAGTAGAAAATGAGCTCTTTAGTTCCTTAACTGTCTTTCTGCATACACAAATTTGATTGTTTTATTTAATTTCAATAAACAAAATCCATCCACATTTCACTTTTTTAAGTCTACTAAATGCAAGCAAACAATTAACTTTCTGCTTCAAAAATTTTATTAATCTCCTAATGTTTTTTATTCTTAGGAATTTTACAGTTAAGAATTTATTTGCCTTTACTTTTTAAAAAATATATTAGGATTTTCTTATCAATCTAAAGTGATACTCAACAAGCTCATATTATCAAACCTGCAAAAAAAAATTTAAAATTTTTATTCAGTTTTACATCTAAATTTTTGCAAAGGTAGTCTTTACTTTTTGTCCCCCTCCCCCACATTCTACTCACTAGTCTTATCATGCTGCTTTCTGATCTTATTGTCCAATTGAATGTGGTTTTTCAAGTTACCATTGGCAACTTTGAGGCCAAAAGCAATAGAGATGCTTAGAGTTGCTCCCATTAGATAGCTTTCCTAAACTGCTTCGCTCAGATTCCATTTCAACTTTTAAATATCTCATCCTATGGGTATAGAAAACTGTTCTTACTACACTGCAGATAATTCGGGCTCAGTTCATCTCCCCAAATTCCCTATGATCACTTATGTCACTGTCCTGTCTTCAAGTTTGTCACCACTTCCTTTGAGCTTAGAAAAATGCTTGGTATTTGTTAAGAGTAGAGTGACTCTTGGATAAATGAATGAGAACTTCAATTTTCACCGCAAGTAAGCAAAATTTATGCACTTAAGAGCCCATGCGTCTAAAGAACAAACAAAAAGACTAGAAAAAAACAACTATATGTACAAACAAGATATAACAGATTATATCTATTTAAAAATGTTTTATAATATAGTTGATTATATGTTCATGTTTTGCCAGTGATGAATATAAAGGCAGTTTCGTGTTTCAGATGCACAGAACAATAAAGCTAATTGATCGTTTTATTTGTAATTTTCTTTTATACTGTAAATAAATGAAGAAGACCAGTTCATATACTTGGGCTTGTTTTGTTTTGTTTTGTCTACCTTGCTAGAACTTGAAGGAAGCGTTCTTTGCCTTGGAAATAATGCAGTCAGTGGCAGAGTTAGCAGAAATTTGACATTTTGGCTAAGCAGTTTTCCTATTCTAAAACCCATCACATTAGGAAAATGAGCATGCCTAAGCAAGCATAAAAGGACTGGGAATATTATGTTATTTATCATAAAAGTCAGTCTTTGTGACTGCTTTTCTTAATGCAGTGTGTTAGAATGAAATATGCATAAACACAAAATGAATGCTTAATCTCAAAGAATGTCTATGAGACTCATGGGAATCATTTAACGGATAGACACAATTAATGTGATAGCTTTTGAATAACTTAAACTTGGAACAGCAGAGAGTTGTTGGGGAAAGGTATTAGCCTAGTTGTGGTATTAGCCTAGGTTTCTAATGAGGCTAGAAGACATGCACACATATTAGTAAAATGTAAAAAACAGATTCTGAGCATGATTCTGTGGAAATAAAAGTTAATAAATTAAACCAGCTATCTTCTTCATATAATATTTATGTTAATATCATAAAGAAAGTGTCATGATATTTTTAATTACCATTATTCCTTGTTTTGTATGTTCTTAAATATGGAATATGATGCTTCTTCTTAAAATACTGCCATTATTTAACCACAACACCTATAATTTCAATTTTGTTAAAATTAACTTAGATCTCTCCTTATACAACTAGAAATTCAAACTTATTTTAAATAAGAAGGTAAACTTACAGCAGTTAAAGAGGAAAACAAGACACAAACAGAGGAAACAATTTCATTAGTACCTGCAAAGCGTGGTTAAGTAGATGACAGGACACTGGAGAATTGAGTAAAGTAGGTGATAGGGAGATCAAATGTAAGAGCTCTCAGTAACAATCAAGCTTGAGCGAGTGCTCAATGGCTTTGCGCTGGTGACAAGAGCAGATTTTAATCATTTGGATTAAACTTTGCTGTTCCTTTGGTAGGACATTAGTCTTGTGGCAAGATTGCCACCTATGATTTTTTTAACTGTCTTGGGGGTTGGAGGAATTTGTCAGAAAATTGTATTTGTTCAGCTCTATCCTGTTTTAACTTGTACACAATGGACGCAGGTAGGGGAATGTGAAGATCTGGGTTACTGAGGAATCCTGTTTACATGCCAAAGACTGAATTCTTATTCTCATCCACCATCACTTTTATCTTATGAGAACCTGTTTTCATTGGTTTTGAAAGTGACAAAAGTGTTGAAAGGCAGGGAGTAGTAAGAAAAAGGGCTTTTCTTTTCTAATTTCATTATAGATCTCAGTCTTTCAAAATCTCTGGTATATACCAAGGAAACAAGTCCTTTTAAACACAGCAGGAGCCAAGCACATATGAACTCACAGAGACTGTGGCAACATGCAGAAGACTTTCACATGTCAAAGCCAGATGGGGTCCCAGTGCTGAGAAAGGCTACAGATAAATGCCCCATCCCTATCTCTAATTGATAACTGCTCACAGAGGAAAAATTAGTTTTCTCCGTTGGAGTCTCACTGGGTACACAAACCACTCAAGGATAATTTTCATGTCCAGGAGTAGATAACCAACACAAAATGAACTCAGTGGCATTTTGGAGCTATTTTTTTAAACCAAGATGTAATTTTTGTGTTTGTAAGATGATAGTTATTATTTATTCTAAGGTTTAAACAAAGCAATAGAAATACAAAAAATCTCTGATACTTCGAAAAACTATGAGTCAAAATTTAGAATATGAACTTCTCTTTAGGAATTTACAAGACTGAAGCTTGATATAACTTCAAGAGTGTGGGCTTAAGTGGTTGATGTGTTGATGGATATGACCAGCTCACCAGCATTCTTACCCTGCACAAAATGCTGGCGTTCTTTATAATGTCAGGGTCCTCTTATTAAAATTGGAAAAGTTAAGTTAAGCTGGAATATGGTAATAAGATTATTGTAGTTCCTGTGTGTCATATTGGAGGCTTGAGCAAGAGATATTTGCTGAAGCTTCCTGGACCTGAATCTGAATGTCTATGCCCTCACCCAAATTTTTAAAATTTTCTGTCACTATTTGAGTGAGTTTTCTGGTCCTTACGTTTCTCAAACTCTCCTTTTATGACTATAGTTGGGCTTCATCGGGCATGTCAAGCATTTTTTCATCTGTTTCCATTGTATTCTTTCTACATGTTTGACTGGTTAATTTTTCGTGACCTGTCAGGGCTTGCTGATTCTTGTTTTATCGTGATATAGTCAGCTATTGAGTCCCTTTGATCTTTATTCTTGGGCTTGGATCCTATTTTCTTACTTTCTTTCTTTTCCCCCCTCTCTGGTTTTGTGTCTGTGTTAGACAAAATAGTCACCTTTGCAGTCTCCAGAGGGGACTAACAGCTAAAGATCTTGAGTGTTTCCCCCACGCTTTGTCCCCGATCTTGGCAGTCTTTGTGAGATCAGAACTCAGGATTCATGAATTTGGAATTCTTTCCTGATCACAGGACACTGAAATGGCAGTGACTATGTGGGGATCCTGTGTCAATTATTTCTACCAGTTTCCATGTGGGTACTTTTTCATTCCAGAGAATAGCAGGATTCCATAAACTAGATGCAAGTTTTCTCACAAAATGGCTTGATCGTCAGAATGCACATGAGGAAAAGAAATTCTACACTATTCTATTCCATCAGTTTGCTAATGCTTCTCTCTCACACATACATGTTTTTAATTGCTGTGTCATATGCACATTTGCTTTAAGTAGAGTGATTGACACTCTAACTCATTTGATCAGGAATCTAGATTCATCACTGTGAAAATAGAGCATGCTACTGCTGTAACTTCAGTTTCTTAGTCTGAGAAACCATGTATAAAGTAATCCAACAAATAGAGTTGATTTTAGGCTTAAAATTGTAGTTGGACATGAAATATCTCCTTGTCAGGCAAAAAAATAAACCCACTGTGCTCACACATTTTAATTCCCTTGTTTATATTCTACTTTATATTTTTGGACTCATATTGGGTCAAGTTTTGTGAAATTCAAAGTAGAGAAACCATGAATAGCTAAGATAATTTTTCATGTTACCCATTTTAGCAGATTAGTGCAGTATTTTATTGGTGGTATTTTGTGAAAAGTAATCCTGACTGACGGAAACAGGTGGTTTTCTATTGAAGAAGGGAATGTTATTTTAAGGATATTATGTACCATATAAATTATATTCAGATCATATTGTATTAACTGATTCAGAGGTGTACATGGGTGTACAAATGAATGGGTGTGACTGCCGAGTACAAAAACAAGCATTATAAATGATTTTGGGTTTAGGGTTATCAATTACTAAAGAATCATGTCTTTCACTAAAGTAGGAATCCCTCAATATAGTATATAAAAGTATTGACTTGAAATACTATGCGTACGTGTTTGGTAATTGAGTTTCCTTTTTGAGAAGCATCCCCTTCACTATTTTAAACTCTATGTATGGTATGTGTAGGTAAGTGCATATGAGTTTGAAGGCCAGAGGAGTTGGAGGCCACAGGTGGTTGCTAGCGACTGGATGTAAATGCTGAGAGCTGAACTTAGGTCCTATTCAAGAGCAGTGCAATCTCTTCACTACCAAACCATCTTTATAGCACAGTTTCCTTTCTCTATCAAAGATAAATAAATAGACCAGCTATATGGGAACTTTTCAAAGTCACTTGATTTAATTTTCCCAACAAATTTAATAATTATTTATATTCATTCTACTGTCTTTTAGCTTGAGTCCTTCAGTTTTACAAATGCAAGCTGAACTTTACAAGGAGTGGTAAAATTCTACATTTCTTAACTACTTTTCTCAGTCAATTGATTAAGCAGCTAGAGAAAGAGTTGCTAATTTTGAGAAGGGCTTTTTAGGATTTAAATTTTATCATCATAATTCATAAAATATTACATGATTCTAGTACTTTAAATGAATGTACACACTCTTTGGACTGCCGATGTTCCTTCTCAAGATTTATGTTTCTGCAATACATTATAACCACGGGGTTCTGGGAGCTTATGATGTTACATGTTAGTTAAAATTGTAAAGGGAAGAATGAAAAGTAGATGCTCAGAAAAGGACTTTTTTCAGGTATCTAGAGGGAGTGCTGTAATTTTAATCATAATAGTTGATGGATATTCATTTTGCTAAAAGCTTGCATGCATCATACTATTTCATAAAATTCTTTCAATGACAGATCTAACACTGATGAACCAAAAGGTTATAGCTCTTAGTAACACCCTCGCCATCTTGATTTATGTAACTATACTGTTACATCCAGTAGTGGTAAAATCACTTAATGATACATTTTCCCACAATTTATTGCCACTAACTGGTAGCACATTACGACACACATCAACCTGCATGTGTTTTAAAAAGAGAGCTTAGTAATCTTTATCTATTTGCTAAAATAATAGCAAAGGATAATTATCTTCTCTCTGTTCTGTAAATACAATTTAGGGTATTAGAAATGTTTTATCGGATCCAAACTCTTTGAGTAAAGGAATTTGGACTGTCAATTCAAGTACCCAAATGCCCACTTACCTGTTAATAGGCAACCTTTTTCCTAGGCTACAGAAGAGCATACTTTATTCACCTTTGCTTTTATGCAGTATGTTTTAATCATCAGCTTCATGCAGTTAGTTTAATCTCATGGGCGTGAGTCTTGGTACTTGGCCTTCTTTCTGCTCATTGCCCTGGCACTAACTAGACAGATGAGTGTTTATTGAATGCCTGTGACCAAGTGTATTGGAGTGATTATAAACTTATGTTCTTTTCATAAGCATATCCTTTCTTTATAAAAATTAAATTTTTTTAAAACTTCTTTCTTTTTTTTTATAAGACACACAGAGTTTTGGTTTGCCCAAGCAATTGTTCCAGGCCTACTCAAACTCCTCCTTCTATCAATAAAACTATTTTATCTATTCTATAGAAGAGAGATGAAAATGATTAAATATTAAATATAATTAAACTTTGAAAACACAGCATTTATACAAATTCCAAATATGCTTTCAATTGTCCCATATAAACATATTTTGTACTAAAATATATTTAAAGACAGAATAGAAAAATATCTAGACAGATACATTCTTAACATAACCTACTAGTTCTAGCTGAGAAATGGAATTAGAGAAAGAGGTTGAGAAAATCTTTATTTCTTACTTACCCTGTCAAGACGTTAATTGTGATTTTTTTAAAAGCATCGTTATGTGACAAAATATTTCTGCAAATATGATCTGAAATTTTCAGGTGCTAGCAGTCATAAGAAGAAGTTAATAAAAGAAGTTACAGAAAACACTAATAAGTGGAAATTTACCAGGTGTTCATAGATGAGAATGAATATTGTCAAAATTTCTGCTATCCAAAATGATTCACAAGTCACCCCCCTGGAGTATCTACATAAATACCCAAGTAAGTCTTCATATAAAATGTAAAAAACAATCCTGAAATTCAGAATTGAAACACTATGTCAATAGCAAATGTTTAAGATATTTTTCTATCACTTGGAAACAAGCCAAGGAAATTATAAGAAATGTCCTACATGTTCTTTATAAAATCAAATTCTTCTACCTATAGGAAGTTACCCAGAGAGTAATCAAAAATACAATTTGGCAAATGGTTGTGTTTCATTTTGTAGAATTTGGAAAATTAATATAGGTACACCATACAATAGATACAGATTCAGGATTTCAACGGGCAACTGCTATGAGTTCTGAAAAGGCTGATTCTGTAATCACAAATTTGTTAGAAGTTATGACTATCATGGGGATACCTGTAAAAAATAATACTGACTGTGCACTAGAATATGCTCTAGTAAAATAATTTTTGGTATATTATAATTTAAAGTATATTACAGGCATACCATACAACCAGTATGGTCAAGCAGTCATAGAAATATCAAACCAAACTTGAAAATTTATGTGTAATAAACTGGTAGGAGTAATAAAGACTCCCAAAAAAAGATTGCATAATGCTTTATTATCTTAAAATTTTTCAGCCAGATGGTGGTGGCACACAACTTTAATTCAAGCATTTGGGAGGCAGAGGCAGGCAAATCTCTGTGAGTTTGAGATCAGTCTGGTCTACAAGAGCTAATTCCAGGACAGGCTCCAAAACTATAGACAAACCCCGTCTCAAAAATAAATAAATAAATTAAAACCTTTAAATTTTCTAAATGCTAATGAAAAAAGACAGTTGTATAGAAATATTGGATAATATAAAAAAAACACTGAATTAAATTAGCCTATACACTTTAAAGACATGATGAGCTCAGAATGTAAAGCAGGGTCTATGCTATACTGGGGAAGAGGTTTTGTTTTTGTTTCCACAGGATAAGAAAAGCTATGGATATCATCAAGATTGATAAAGATTAGACCTGAACAAGAGAGACCTCTTAATTTGAAGACATGATAGTTTATCAACTGGCATGACCATTCAACCTAAACTAACTTATAAAGCTAACAAATGATTTTCATTGGATCAGATATAACGTGGCAAAAGAGAACCTCCCAAAAGTTAGGATTTGGGAAGGGTTTTGTCTTTGTCTTCTCAGAAGATGAAGGCATCCAGCTAAGGAATCTGAAGACCACTGAACAAATGAGACATCTGAAGAAAAATAGGACAAATCATCTAGAAAAAAAAAATGTCCCGAGAAAAAGAATAAGTTGGTGCATTGGTATATCACATCTCCAACAGAATAAAATTTCAAAAATCTTCCTAAATATTTGCTACTGCTATTTTCAACAGACATGTAATGCATTTTTTGTAGTCTTAGTCCAACTATAGATTAAAGTTAGCTTTGGAGATGGAGTGTGGTTCTCTCTTTCTCTAAACCCAAGTATGATTGTTAAAGGAAAATCTAAATTCCATATCTCATGTTAGAAGAACCACCTGATATGGGATAAAAGAAAATATAAAATTAGGGACTATTTTATTGCCGTTAATCTTATAATCTTTTGCTTTTATTTTGACTCTTTAAAACTTTTCTTAAAGTATAAATATTATTTCAAAATTTATAAGATAAATATATTTATGAAACTTTTTATCGTGGCTTTAATGGTCATCTAGAGTGCTAAGTAATTCTAGAAAAAAAAGGCTTCCTATAGCTTCCTGTACATGATTGCAGGTTTGAATCTCTATCATGTAGCTAGGAATTAAGATCTTCGTAATCTCTGGACAAACAAAACAAATTATGGTTCCTAAATCTTTTTGAGATCAGCAGCATATGACATTTGAAATATTTAAGTTTTATGCAGTGATCCATGACCATGCCTAGCAGTGACATTTAAAGTCTCAAAAGGAGAATGGGCCCCACAAAGACAATTCAACCTGGATTGTAGTAATGCCACAAAACTGACAAATACCACCTAAAACTCAACTTTGGACAACAAACAGCTGAGGACAATTTCAAGGTGGCTGTTAGAGATGGTCCAGCCTCACAGAGTACATTAGCCAGGACTTGAGATAAGCCCTGCATTTCCCCATTATGCAGAGTCTAGAAAACAAACGACAAAGCTAGCTCTTCCTGTATTTGACAATTAACTCATTTTTCTCGAGGTCCTCTAAAGATGCACCACCAGACATTAAGAAGTAATTTCAAGTTCTCCCCATCCTCCCCTTCTCCCTTTTCTCTCCCCATCTCCCCTTCCCCCCCATCCCACCCCACACCCAAGATCCCCATTTTCTCCCTGGCAATTTTGTCTACTTCCCATAGCCAAGAGGATGACTATATGTTTTTCCTTGGGTTCACCTTCTTACTTAGCTTCTTTAGGTTCACCAATTGTAGACTCCGTGAGCCTTATTTATGGCTAGAAACCAATTATGAGTAAATACATCCCATGTTCATCTTTTTGGGTCTGGGTTACCTCACTCAGGATAGTGTTTTCTATTTCCATCCATTTGCATGCAAAATTCGAGAAGTCACTGTTTTTCACCGCTGAGTAGTACTCTAGTGTGTATATATTCCACACTTTCTTCATCCAATCTTCCATTGAAGGGCATCTAGGTTGTTTTCAGGTTCTGGCTATTACAAATGATACTGCTATGAACATAGTTGAACAAATGCTCTTGTCATCTGATAGGGCATCTCTTGGGTATATTCCCAAGAGTGGTATTGCTGGGTCCAGGGGTAGGTTGATCCTGAATTTCCTGAGAAACCAAAAACACTGATTTCCAAAGTGGTTGCACACGATTGCATTCCCACCAGCAATGGATGAGGGTACCCCTTCCTCCACAGCCTGTCCAGCAAAGGCTACCATTGGAGTTTTTTATTTTAGCCATTCTGACAGGTGTAAGATGATATCTCAAAGTTGTTTTGATTTGCATTTCCCTGATCGCTAAGAGAACCTTCATCTTGTGATGGATGGAGATAGAGACAGAGACCCACACTGGAGCACTGGACTGAGTTCCCAAGGTCCCAATGAGGAGCAGAAGGAGGGAGAACATGAGCAAAGAAGTCGGTACCACGAGGGGTGCACCCACCCACTGAGACAGTGGAGCTGATCTATTGGGAGCTCACCAAGGCCAGGTGGACTGTGACTGAAAAAGCATGGGATAAAACCGGACTCTCTGAACATGGCAAACAATGAGGGCTGATGAGAAGCCAAAGACAATGGCATGGGGTTTTGATCCTACTTAATGTGCTGGCTTTGTGGGAGCCTAGCCAGTTTGGATGTTCACCTTCCTAGATATGGATGGAGGGGGGAGGACCTTGGACTTACCACAGGGCAGGGAACCCTGACTGCTCTTTGGACTGGAGAGGGAGGGGGAAAGGAGTAAGGGGAGGGGGAGAAGGGTGGGAGGAGGGGGAGGGAAATGGGAGGCTGGAAGGAGGCAGAAACTTGTTTTTTTTTTCCTTTTCTCAATAAAAAATAAATAAAAAATAAAATGTTAAAAAAAGAAGTAATTTCAAGAATATGATGTTCTCATTCCCAAGAGGTAGTGAAGGTAGTTTTTGTTGATCAATGGGTTATGGATATTTGTCATTTTTTAGGTGGTTAGTTACAAGTTTTTATTGATAATAGTCAGGAAAAATCTGAACAAAGGAGATTAGATTCTGCGATCTTGTTATATAAATAAAAAGGTAATATAAAATATATAACAGGGTAGATTATTGAGTCTATGTTTAAACCAAAAAGGTAACTACTAGTCTTAAATATTTTATATTGATATGGATTTTTATATATTGATATACATTTCAGGCTATTTTGTTAGAACAAACTGGATATACATTTCTACTCTTTTTCAAGTTATAGTACCTATACAGCTCATTTAACAATGTAATTCAAATTTCTAGTTCCTGAAAGTTATTATTATAAACTATTTAGGATAATAAAGTGATGTGGAATTTCCCTCTGTATGCTGTGATTACCATTAACAAATAAAGAAACTGCTTTGAGCCTATAGCAGAGCTATAGGGAAACAGAGCTAGGTGAGGAAAACTAAACAGAATTCTGGGAGAAAGAAGGGCAGAGTCAGAGAGAAGCCATGGAGCTGCCAGAGACAGATGCTGGGAACTTTACCTTGTAAGCCAGAGCTATATGTTGATACACAGATTTAAAAGAAATGGGTTAAATTAATATACGAGTTAGCCAATAAGAAGCTGGAGCTAATGGGCCAAGCAGTGATTTAATTAATACAGTTTCTGTGTAATATTTGGGGGCTAATCTGTCAGGGTGGCAGGGAACCAACTAGCAGCCTCCCTTCTCCAACAATAAAGAAATTCAGGTTAGTAGTTAGTCACCTATTACAATCAAATTTGTGATCATGTTAGGTGCATTTTCAAGGTCAAACAGATAGATATTTTAGATATATGTTAAAGACAAGTGGTCTTCAAACACTTCCATAGATCTACAGCATATGTCATTGAAGATGTCTTAATAATATAAAGTTCTTTTCTTAATGACATTGAGACATGTCTCCTCCTGGAAGCACCAATCTACTTTGGAGAAGATAATGGACATAGAAGAAACTCCTTACGGAGTTTAATTTTTTTGTGACAAAAGTTAACCACTGGGCAAGAAACTGTCCTTGCCTTTAATACTGACAGTATGCTGTACAAATTGGACAAGAAGAACACAAAAGAAAGTGACTGATGAACTTGCCAGGACAAAGTAGGCCAGCCCTTCAGAATATCCTGCTTCACAGAAAGTTCTGCCACATATTCTAGGCCTGTTTACTCAGGTAATATTATTTCCTTCTCTGTCTCTAATGGAGTTGAAGAGTTATAATAACAGTTTTCCTTGCCTATAAGACTCAGAAAAAAACTCACTAAAGAGGTATAAAGTGTATAGGGTTGAGAGACATCAAAAGATAGCTTTGGGTTGGTAAGTCAAATTAGGATAAAAATTAAATTAGGTACAACCCTTTGGACTCACAAAATTAAGACAGATAATGGAGTATTTTCTCTGAACTTGTAAAATGCTAATGGACTAGACATTGTTAATATAATTATTGTCTATATACAGTTGTGTATAGTTATTATACTTCTTGTATACAATGTTTCTACTTTAATTAAAACCTTCTCTCTTTATTTAGACAAAAGGAGAAAACATGATATTTTGTTTCTGTTTTGACAAATAAAGTTTGCCTGGAGATAAGAGGGTGGGGTTAGCCACTAGTTCACCATTGAGGTTTGGACACACAATATACAGGAATTGAGAAGGTGTGGCAGAGAGAGGAAGTACTAAGGCTGGATGTAGATGGGATCTCTATGCATTTCGGGTCAGAGAATTCGGAGAGGTGAGCACTGATTGTGACTCCTCCTTTGCTTCTCTGATTTGTCAGCTTTTACCCTTGGCTTTTATTGCTAAGACCAATCAGGATCACACTTCAAGATTCAGGTAACTGTGGTATCATAAAACAAATTGGGCAATGTTCCTTCTGCTTCTATTTTGTGGAATAATTTGAGGGATAATGGCACTAACTCGTCTTTGAAAGTTTGGTAGGACCATGAGCTAATCCCATTTTACTTATATCCATAGTTATATTAAAAAATTAGCAATTAGTTTTACTGCATAGCTTCTGTCAGATACATTTTAATTCAATGTATATTAAAATAATTTTAATTTAATCTTACATGATCTCTAATTCTAAGAGAAACTCAAACAACCATAAACTATACATAGTTGGTGATCTAATATGCAACGTGATCATACTACAATATATATTTCAGAAGCAATTGTGAAAATCAGTAACTTTATAGTGCAACACTAATTTTTATTTAAAAAGCAAAGATTTTCTGCCATCTAGAAATATATATATACCATAAAAAGAAAAATGGGAATAATGAGAAATAATTTGAACAATTAAGATAATTACAGTTTTATGAATATATAAAATCCAAAAGCCATAGAAATACATTGTAACATATTTCTTGCTTAAATTGTGATGCTTGCTTTATTTTCTTTGAAACAGATTCTCACTATGCAGCCCTGGTTAGACAGCGACACACTATGACACTAGGCTGGACCCAATCCCACAAAGATTTGCCACATAAGCGATGGGATTAAAGCAGGTACTACAGTGCTTGTTGGTTATTTATTTATTTATTTTCTTTTAAGTTAAAAGTTAAATATTTAATACTTATTACTATTTTATTTGCATGGGATTTTATTTTTAAACACAGCATTTAAAAGTATAGAGTGCTTCCTTCTACAATATATAAAGAAAATAACAGATGATCACATGATTAATAGCTACAAATAATGTCAAAGACACTGCTCCACTATCTTTTAGGGATAAAACTCTAATTAAGCCGCATCTCCTTTCCATTACCATTCTCTTGCCAATTAAAGACTGATATATTCAGTCAGTTTTAGACAGACGAAGATTTTAGTCCTTAATAGATTGAAGGATTTACATCTTGGCATGATTATAAAGCGTCCTGTCATTTAACTTTCATATACCCATAAAGACTCCCCCAGATCTGCTTTCCATTTCACTATGCCTTTCATTGTCACCAAAGATATCAAAAAATGTCTTCTATTGTCCCAAGTAATGTGATGCTTGTTAACACTTAACATCTACATTTTCCCATGATGCAATTATGCAAGAAAGAAAAAATTCAGAGTAGTTCATGCAAAGTATAGTATATTGAAAGTGATAATATTTATAACTTTTTGGATCCACAATCATTATGGTTCAATAGGAAGGCTCTGGTAGGTAAGATATTTACCAGAAGATACTGTAGTTCAATATTTGCCTATAATCATGGTGGAATATGATGGGAATAACATACAAACAGAGAGCACACAAAGGACCTTCTTAGTTGCATGGAACTGGTTATAGACACAGCATGTAAAAAAGGCTCTGGAAAAAGCCAATCCTGGATTTCAGTGTTACTGGTTTCTCTTCCTATGTTGGAGGCACTAGACAAGTCATTCATTCTCTGAAGCAGCAAATTTTCCTTCTTTTATTTAGGAAAACAAACTGCAACAGAGTTTCTGTGAACATTAGAAAGAGCATTTGGGAAGTAGCAATGCAGAGAGTAGCTGCTGGGGTGTGAGATTGTGATATTTGGCTCACAGTTGACCAGTCCATTGGGCCAATACCTGAGATGCTCTGGGCTCCAGAAGAACGTTAATATTCCCTTCCTCCCAAAAAAGCCAACATGGGGACTCTTAAAAAGTCATTTCTCTTGAGAAGCCAAAAAAAAGACATTGTATTGATTTTCAAATCAAAACTTTCACATCGATAAATATGAAAAATATCTTGAGAAAATGTACTGGGAACATAAGGCAGGGGATAATGTACGTTTATCTCTGTTCTCATTGTCTCTTAATCTCTTCCTCTGCCCAAGTCATTGATATCATAGAAAATTCATCATATAAGAGGAAGCAGAGAACATAAGTTCTGTTCTTCATGTAAAACCAATGAATACATTCTTAAATTTAAACTGAAATACTTAATCCCCATATTAGAAAACTTTATGTGAACCTTTGAAGGTACCCACAAGCCTGTGATTTGCTGTTTCTCCTGCTGATTTTCTCATTTCTTTACACATAATACTCTTAGTACTTGGAAACCAGTCACAGATTATTATATTTTATATATTAGTGATATATAAAAATTATTGCAAATCTTGGGTATAATGTAGTGATATTTCTTTTGTATTTTAATGAGTAAAGCTTGCCTGAAGATCAGTGAGTAAGACAACCACACTGATCAGGCATACAGGCAGTGGTGGCACACACCTTTAATCCCAGTAGCCATACTAGTTTGCCATAGAAACTGAGCAGTAGTAGTACATGCCATTAATCCCAGCACTAGAGAGGAATATAAAAAAGGAGGGAAGGTTTCAGGTGCAGTCTTATTCTGAGGATGCATGGGGGCAGAACTGTCATTTTCAGATTGAGGTAGAGGTAAGAGCCAGTGGCTTGTTGCTTTGCTTTTCTGGTCTTCAGGTTGAACCTCAACTTTTGTCTCTGAGTTTTTATTCATCAAGTTACATTTGGCACCCAATGTTTCGGGTAAGAATTCATGAGAAAGTCATTTGCCTGAGGCCTTTTACGCACTGGCACAGGCCAGAGCTGGACCCAAACCTACCCACCTGGGTTTGGGAGAAAAACGAGCACTTCCAACTCCTATCTACCCCAGCTTAGCTTCCTCTCCCGCACCAGCCATATGTGCAGGGCTTCCCTGGCATTCTCTTCTTGCTTCCTCTGCCTCTTTGTGGTGACTCTCCCTCTGCCTTCCCTCTTCCCAGAATTCTCTTAATCTGACTGCCTACTGGCCAATCAGCATTGTATTAAAATAATATGAATGACAAATCTTCACGGTGCATAAGAACTTAATCCCATAGCAGTATAAGTAAGCTATGAGGTAGGTGTCTTTATTAATAAGTTTTTATTTTATATTCACAGTGGTGTACAACCCACATTTTCCTCCAGCTATGCTCCTATCATATCATTATGTCTCCATTCTGTAAATTTCAGCAGAAAATTAGCCAGTGCCCAGTAATAGGCTAACTGTCTCTTAGATACACTCGCCCCAAACTTTCCATTAAGTCCCTTTTTTATAAGAGTACCTACTGGCCTTGGAAAATGACCTGCCTTCCCCCAGGATATCTCTAGACTTGTTTCCTCATTGCAGTCTTACTAGCATCCCATTTACTCCACAGACCAAGAGTTTAAGCATTCCATCCCCTGAATGCACAGGTGTGGACTCTGTCCTTTGTGTGAACTTACTCTTTCTTAATGCTCCCCGACCTGACCTCCTTGATTTGCAAGTCTGCTGAATGTTAGCTTCTCCCTCAAGCTTTACTGGAATATAACAGCAGACCCAGCATGGCACACTCTACTTTCCTTATTTTGATTTCCTATTTCTCCAGGACATCCATTAACATCTAATGTGCTAATTGCTTATTTATGAATTTTCTACCCACTCAATGATAAGTCCTTAGAGAGGTTTGACTTGATATGTTTCTGTGCCCTATTGCCTGGAGCTTAAAAGCTGCTTACTTAGCTGTAAGTAACAAACGTTACATTCAGTACTTTCAGGCATGTGTCTCTTTGGATCTTTGCAACAACCCTCTGAGATGGACATTATTATTTTCATGGTTTTGTAGTTAAAGAAACTGAATCTCATTCACGAATGTCACACTAAAAGTAAAGGACCCAAGATGGAAGAAAGTCTCTGGCAAAAAAAAAAAAAAAGCCTATGTTCTGTCATTGTGATTTTTGCTTAAGACCTTTCCCAACAGCCCTTAAGTCTAGGACTTTGAAAATATTCCAGCAGCTTGTGAAATAAGAAGTGTCCCAATGTTTATAATTAGAACTCATTTCACAATTGTACTCAGTGATGTGAAATTACTGAGTTTTGTGCTTTTCCCAGATTTATGGATACATCTCTAATTCCGAGCAGCTGCATTGCTAAACTATATTAATTTTATTCATTTAATCTGTGGGATGTGGGTGATGAACAATGGCAAGGGCTCTCTTAACTAGCTTCCCCATGTCCATTCATTGAAGTCTTCATCTTTCACGTTTGCATCACACTTGCTCTTCACCAGGCAAAGATCTCTGGCAAGGTCATGGCATATGCATTCTGATTGCATTTAGAGACTTGGGAGTTGCCGTTAGGCAGAGTGGAGATAATTAAGGGCCTGGGTCTATGGTGAGTTTAGAACAAAGAACAGCAAATTCTCAAATATCTGAATACGGAAGAAGCAGTTTTTGTATGCCGTGTTCTGTAGCCATAGCAGTGAACACCAGTTTTCCGCTCATGTACTTGAGCTGAGGATAAATCTATGTCCTTTAGATTTCAAGGATGGTCATTTTGCTGTCTCCACAGTTAATAAAGATACATGTTTGAGCAGGACCGTGGTGACACATGCCTTTAATCCCAGCACTAGGGAGACAGAGGCAGGCATATCTCTGAGTTTATGGTCAATCTGGTCTACAGAGCAAGTTCCATGACAGCCTGGCCTACATAGAGAAAAATAAACTGTCTCAAAATATAATCAAACAAAAGAAAACATTTAATTTTAGACCATTTTATATACCTCTATACCCTGGGTGGCATAAATATTCTACAGGCAAAAATAAATTCTGGGTGAAAAATATTTAATTATATTTCTAACATGAAGCATATTGGTTATGATATATTTTATCCTTATTATAATTTGAATTCTGTTTCTTACAACTTTAAAATATTTTTATAGACAAAACAAGTTGAGTAGGGATGATGGTTTACAGTTTTCGTCTTTTGATAAAGCTTGAACTTCCTATCAAATGATACAGACCTCAAAAACCAGATTTGTGTTATAGTCTCTGCTCTTAGATACATTTGCATACTGAATTATCATTAAGTATTATTTCTTCCTCAAAAAGTATGAGAAAATTTGTCATTGAAAGTTTCTAGGACTTCAAGGTATTTGGATTTCTGTTTGTTATTCTTTTATTGTTGTTTCACATTTTTTTCAATATGAGAAATTTAAAATAGGCCTCAAGTTCATTAGTGTTGAGCTACATAATTCCTGTTGCAACATTTTGAAGTGTAAACTCAATGCTATTAGAAAAGAACTATTTGAATTCTATTTTTAAATTTAAAATATGTTTTTGAGAAACCATTTCTACACCTCTCTCTGACTCTTCCAACCGTTCTCATGTTCCTAGCTATTTGATGGCAAGTATGTGTATATACCACATTTCCATTATTCATTTATCAGCTGGAGGACATCTAGGTTGTTTCTATTTCATAGACATTAAGAATAGAGCAATGAACACAGTTGAACAAATATCTCTGGAGTAGGCACTAGAATCCTTTGTTTATATGACCAGTAATGGTATAACTAACTGGGTCATAGTATAGATCTATTTCTAGATTTTTGCGGGACTATGACAGTGATTTTCGTAGTAGTTGCTCCAATTTGTATTTCTATCAACAGCATAGAGGTAGACATGGTGTCACTGTGGATGTGGGCTAGAGGGCTTATATATGCTCAAGCTATTCCCAGTGAGACGGTTCACTTCCTGTTGCCTTTGGACCAAGATATAAGGACTCTCAGCTCCAGCACCATGTCTACCTCTATGCTGTACTGCTTCCTGCCATGATGATAATGAACTAAGCTACTGAACTGTAAGTGAGACACCACAGTTAAATATTTTCCCTTATAAGATTTGCTGGGTCATGGTGTCTCTTCACAGCAATAGAAACCCTAACTACAACATCTCAAAGAAATTTTATTTTGTATAAAATGACAGCTAATGATGGCAAATGATTTAAAAATATTTCTTAGCTATTTTTTTCTGAGAACTTTCTGCTCAGTTTCATAGTATATTTTTAATTGAGTAATCTCAGCTTCATTTTAATGTCCTTGGTTAATAATTAAATCCATGTCAGTTAGCTCTTACTTTATTGTAATTGAATTTTTCCTTTACATTATATACAATATTTCCTTACTTCATCTACTAATTTCTGATTGGATACAAGACACTGTCTATTTTCACCTTGTTTGAGTTTGAAAATGTTGTATTCCTGTAAATAGAATCAATCTTTCTTTGGGCATTTGGACAGATCACTCAGAAATTATCGATTTTTCTACATACCTACTTAAGTGATAACAAAATAGTATTTTGTTTGAAGAAAATTATTCTCCACATATGAGACAAAACTATTCTAAATAGAGTCAATGAGTGAGAATATAAATACATTCCATGATTTTTATTTTTGGCAGAATTGGAAGTTGGAGAGCCATTTAAAATATGTAGTAACCATAAAATATTATATATAATCAAAATATATAAAATATTTTATGGTTACTACATATATATATATCAGAAGTTATGTGGCCTGATATAAAAAATGTTTATGATTATGTTTACAAATGGAAATAATATTTTTCATTAAGGAAGAATGATGAATTGTAGAAAAATATTTTTATGATTATCAATTATTGTGACTCCTGACTATACCTATATATCATATTTGTATCTGCCCTGTTTAACCACACTGTCTAATGTTCAGTGACCCGTATGGTTTTGGGGTTTACCTGACTGGGGCAAGGAGGGAATGACAAAAGGACATAATACATATGTGTACAGAAAAGCCAGAATCAAGTGAGCCTTGTGCTCTGATGGAGATGCACCAGTGACCCAGAAACTTGGCACCATTTTATGCGCCCCTGAGAAAGGAGGAGTATTTATTGAGTACAGCTGAATGAGGAGGTAGTCAGTTATCTAATCTCAGTAGGACGTCTCTGTAAGGAATCAGTTTTAGATTGCAGTCTTCAGGAGGTAGAAGCCGTGGTTGATATTTTCTGTATACACTGCTTTTAGCTAAAGATCAACCATTCATAGCAACTGGAATTGAAACAGAAGGCATAACTCTGAGCCTGACTCAGGGAAGACTTGGCCATTCCCACGGATTTGAGGCACTGGGATGCTCTGTATGGCTATGCTATGCTCATATTCATAATACATATTCACTCAGGACTTCATCTACTCTGCACACTTATGGTCTTAAATATAATTTTAATCTAAATAAAATACTTTCCGACATTGCAATCCAGGCAATTCTCAGTAGTCAGTATCTATTGTTTCTGTGTACAGGATAAAAAGAAAATTTAAAAAATATCAAAAATGTTAGATAGATATGTCTTTCCTGTAATAATTAGTGCTAACACTTAAATTCAAAATTCTAGCACGGTAATGTCATACACAGGACACATATTTGTTGTTAACAACGTTCAAAAATAATCTCTTGTTTATGTGAATGAACAATATAAGCAGCTTTCTCATGTTATACTCAAAATGTACACCAAGACCTGCTGTAATTCATCAATATTCATGCTTCAGTAATCTCTCAGGCTGCAAAACACCTGGCCAGTTATTTATTTATGGCAAACATATGTGATCACATCATGTGCACATCGTATGCAGCTCTCTCATGTAATACTCAAGATGCTCATATTTTGATAAGCTTACCAATGAGTTAGTTGGAAAATAAATGTAAATGATTTATCCCTACTATAGTTAAGACACTGTACTATTGTAGAAATAAACTTATACCCTCTTTGTCTAGTTTTATACTGAAGATCCACAGAAAAATTGCCACCGTTAGGATTTTAAAATCCGAGCTCAGTCAATTCAATATTCATCTGTAAGAATACATAAATAATTATTAAAAACTCACAAAATATGTTAATGAAGGTTTAGTGATCATACTAGAAGCAGCTCTGTGAGCAGAACATTGACAATGGGGATGTTCTGGGTGGGAACAGTTGGGAAATTTGTGCTTTCCACTCAATTATGCTGTGAACCCAAATCTGCTCTAATGAACTTTGTTTATCATTAGATAAAAAATAACTCACCTATTACTAATTCTACTGCTTTGCTAGGGGCAAATACTCCTAGAGAGCTATTTTCTTATGCTGTCAGTCAACAGAAATGGGTTATAACCTGAACTCAATATATTCTACTGAGTTCTATATGAATGCTTCATATGTCTATAGAGACTCTCACTGTTCAGTTAGCCTGCCGAAATTCACAGTTCTAGAATCAAGGAAGATTTCAAAACAATAAATATTATTAGATCAAAGTCAAATTTTAAAGAATAAACATTTTATGACAATTTTGAAAGAAGTTGAAAAGATAAAATCAATTACACAAATAATACATTCACCTTTAGAGATTTATTATCAAAAAGCTGAGTTTTATGCCATTAGACAAGTTAAGAATGAACTATAGATGGCTGGAAAGATAGTTCAGTGATGAAAAGCACTCACTGTCTTGAAGACGATGTGAATTTGGTTTCACAAAGACACATGGTGGCTCACACCCACCTCTGTGAGTAACCCCAGTTCCAGAGGATTCAATGCTTTTTCTGACCTCTGCAGTCATATGGTATACGTATACACATTCAGGGTAACACACATGCACTTAAAACAAAATTATAAAAAAAAAATGGATTGTGTCATATATATTACATTATGAGATATAAAATAATGATTGTTATCTTTACACATTTTACTTATTTTTCAAATACACAGGCAACAAATATCCAAGTTGTAAACATTTTATGCCTTCTCAGAAATATCCTTTAAATTTAGATAAACATTTTAAGACTTTATATATATACATATACACTATGCTAAAGTCATATTTTAATGGTGTGTTAGAATTAGCATGTACAGTCTTTTGACAGCCAAATTTAACTACTGGGTACTCATTATTAAACAGAGAACACTGAACATTAATTCTACTCTGATTAAATTTTAGAGGCTTAATGTAGTGTTGTGAACTAGACTCACAATCCTAGATAGCAGACCTATAGAGCTTTAATTTATCTTGCATAACTGAAACATCATAATTGTTGAACAAACCTTCATTTTCCTCCCCTATCAAAAGAGCAAACACCAAACTCACTGATTCTGCAAATAGAACTGGTCAGATAACTCGTGAAAGTGGAATCATCCAGATTTTGTTTTGGGACTGTCATTTCTCATTTATCCTAATGTTCTGACAGATTTTTATTAAGTTTTGATAATGTAAAGGAAGCCATGGTGAACAGATCTTTACTATAAAAATCAGCATACACTCAATGACAGATACGTTTTGTTTTCAGATAGCTGCTTTGCCAGCAGTCACATGTATACTTTATTAGAGGTATTTCTAATAGTTGAATTTCTTGTTTAGCTCTTGTTAGAATCAGGAATTAAATTGCCCTGTTAATATGCTGGAGTAATTTGGGGTTCTCACACTAGACCTGGGATAACATATGGAGATATATAACTACTATATATCCATCCGAGCCCTGCCAACTGCCTGGTGACCACGTATGTTTGCCATAAATAAATAACTGGCCATGTCCTTGCCAGTTTGAGAGCTCGCTGAAGCATGAATATTGATGAGTTACAGCAGGCTTCGGTTTATATCTAATATTTCAGAAGTAAATGGTTTTGGAAAGAATAAAGTTCAAGAAATTGATGGTTCGGTAAGTTCCAAAGAAGAGGCTGCCTTATAAGAACCTAAGAGTCAGTATCTAAAAATGTAGATTTGCTCTGCAAAGGAAGAACAATTTGAGAACTCTCTTTAGATGCTTGCTTCTCCTTTATGAGCACGCCAATGTTAAAGCCAAAGATCTTACACTCAGACTCACTGTACTTAGTGAAATTAAAGTAACAGTGAACTCTCTTTTTACTTCTATCAGATTGGCAGCGAGGTAAATTGGTTATAATTCCTTCTACTGGCAAAGATGTTCAGAAAAAAACATACATTAATAATCGTGCTAGAAATACTAAGTGTTATATCCTTTGGCAGGAATTTTAAATTTTAAGCAAATAGCTTACCTTTGACACAACAGTACAACTCTTAGAGTCTATCTTAAATAAATTATATAATTAGCTTATAAAACTGTTTCTAGTGTTATGTCATTGGCAACAGCAATATATTGGACGAGAAATTAACAGCAATGAGCAAGAATAATGGAGTATACCATGGTGCATCCATTGCTCAGGATATCCTGCATCTACTAGGAAGAACATGGTAAAACTTTGTTGGCAAGTAGAGTAAATTTCCATGATGTCAGCTGGTATCCAAACCAAAAGTATCACAAGGTGTGTTCCATAAAATCTGACTATGTGAAACACGAAAAATGCCAAAATTTCGTTTGATACTTTTGTAGAGAATCCTCTAAGCATGTAGAAGATGTAAATAAGTAAAGGGTATCATTAGTTCACATCATCCAACGTTTGCTGCTTGGAAAAAATAAAAGGAGAAGGCAAAATTAAGACCAAAGAAATGGAAAATTCCTAGAGTTTAACATGCATAATATGTATTCAGTCCCTGCAAATTGCAAAACTGTTATTATATATTTGTGCATGTGTATGATCCCTTGAGTGATGTTTCAGGTTATGGTCACTGCTGTGAACTAAATAATAAATCTTCAAAGCTCACATGGGAGAGCCACAATCTCCAATGTGACTATATTTGTAGTTTTAAAATTAATTAATAATTAACATTCTATGAGCTCACAGGAAGAGGGCCCCATTCAATATGACTGGTGGCAGGAGGAAGGGAGGAACGATGCATGCACACAGAAAAGCACATGAGAGGAGGGAACTATCTGAAAGCCCAGAAGTGAGCATGCAGGGAAAGCAAACCCAGTGATATCCGGAGCTTAGATTTCACGCCTATGGAGCTAAGAAGCACATTTCTCTTGTGTAAGCCATCTGGTCTTTGTTCTTACATTGCTGTCATCTTAACAAACCAGTCCTTTCCTCACAATGTTAATGTGTGTTATGCATTTCAGGTCAATTTGTGCTTTTTCTTTGGAGTAGTCTCTAGCGTGTAAAATTTTATACTAAGGATAAATTGGAGTTATTATTTCAAAAAAATATTTTAAGTGGGAGAAAAATAAAAAGAACAGAAGGCGGGAGCCACTAGAATTGGAGGGTCATACAATTTTGGAACCAGATTCAGCAGAAGGAAAACTGAAATTAAATGTTTTGTAGTGGTGGAAAGAAGCAGCGACACCCCTGAAAGCTCAGACAGCAAGTATGCCCTTGAGGTGAGGGGAAGTGGGTGGAGCTGCTCAGAGATGGAGGCAGGACAGCTTGAAAGAAGCTGAAGGAGATCTGGAATGCTGCTTCCTTGTGAGTAGGCAGGGCTTCTACTGCTTTCAGAACACTTGCCTCAGCACCCAAGGTCTTCAGGAATGTAGTTGAGATTAACCTCTATTTTGTTGCAAAGAAGTGTGATTATCTTGACTTAAAATGTTTAGTTAGTTAAGGTTCTTTTCTAGTGTATCATATATTGGCTCCCTGATATTTCCTGTAGTTCTCTCGTTTGAAAATACCCATGTCCCCAGAGATTTTCTCAGACAGCCTTACTGTTATTTTTTCCTCCTCTCTTTGTCTCTCTCTGTGAAGCCCTGGGGCATCATATTTGGTGCTTGTTTAAGATACACATAGGCATTTACATACATATATAGTTTGGATTAATATATACCATTTGACACAATTATGCTCCCCCAAAGAGTCATAGGCTGGCTAACAAAAATCCCAAAGTGAAGTAAAAAAAAAAATCCCCTCCAGTTGTTGGTAAGGGGAGTACAAGAAACTGTAGATACACATGGCTATTGCTGTTGCCCTTTGTGGCCTCCCTTTTTGGAGGTCAGGCCCTATTGCTAAAGACACTACACACATCAAACAAATGATTAGAGACATCAAGCTAGACCTAACCTCTTCCTTGACCACTAAATCTCATCATATCTCCAAGTGTTATGCAAACTGTCAAGGAGAAAACTAACAATCACCAGCTAGATGTAAGGCCTAGCAAATACAATCATAGCCAGGATGGCAAGATGGTGTAGAAGGTTCTTCTGTCTTTGTGTTGTTTTCATTGGTTAATAAAGAAACTGCTTTGGGGCTGTTGATAGGGCAGAACTTAGATTGTCAGGGAAGACAAAACTGAATGGGACAAGGAAGGGCAGAGAAGAGGGACACCATGGAGCCTCCACCTCCGAGATAGACATGCTGAAACTTTGCTGGTAGGCCATGACCTAGAGGTGATATGCTGATTAATAGAAAAGGATTAAATTAATATGTAAGAGTTAGCCAATAAGAAGATAGAGCTAATGGGCCAAGCAGTGATTTGAATAATATAGTTTCTGTGTGATTATTTAGATGGGACAAACAAGTGATTCCTTCCAAAAGCAAGATATCTGCAAAGAGTACAGTGATTGATGCTTCTAACTTGGGGATAATCAACTTACAAGTGAACCATTAACAATCCAAGTCTGGTATTATCAACCTAGCCAACTATCCCTGACTGAGGAGGTCATAGGCCATAAAGGAGAATGCATGATTGCCTCTTTCCAAATGAAAAAAAAAATTAATAAAATGAAATTTATGCCCTGGCAATGCTGAAGCATGCATAAGCAGCTCGTAAATGGTGGTTCTGTTGAACTTGTCCATTTTGTGTTTCATGGCCTAAGCTGATAAGGATGACTGACCAGGTCTCTTCCTCAAGAGGATACCAGATCATATTACAGATGGTTGTGAGCCACCGTGTGGTTGCTGGGAATTGAACTCAAGACCTTTGGAAGAATAAGCATGCTCTTAACTCCTGAGCCATCTCTCCAGCCTAAGACCAGTATAAAATTCTAACCACAGCCTATATGTTTACACTAATCACAGATAAGTGCAGTTCTAAACCCAAAGAAGCTTCTTTAATGCAGCAGACACCACCCATGAAAGAAATCCACTATTGAGCAAAATGCCAAGAATAACTATGAGGTGCCTAACCCAAACTGATATATCTACAATGCAAGTACTAAACCTAAAGGGTGGGGAACATTCCAGGAGTCAAAAGATTATAAGTCAGAGAATCAGTAACTCTGCTTTGAGATAGCGTCTTCTTTATTAGATAAGGGAGCTATTCTCAGGAAATCTCAGGAATGCAGTTACCTAAACAAGATCCGCACAATGGTACCACCAGCTGAGATGCTAACATGGATGGTAGAGATTTCATAAGGCTTCACCTCTAGATGAAGAGATATGGGCAAGTAATAGCTGCGGAAAGCTAAAGAATCAATATTTTCCAAGGATGAGACCCTTGACAAGTTATCCAATGCCGAGGGATCAACTCTAACACACACACACACACACACACACACACACACACACACACACACGCCAAGGGCAAAACCAAGATGGGCTGTGTTTACGAGTGTGTGTATCTGTGTGTGATGTGTCAGGAGAGTGAGAGAAAGAGAAAGAGAGAGAGACAGAGAGAGACAGAGAATAATTTAAAAGGTACATCATGAGAGGTAGTGGAATGGGAACACGAGGTATTGAAGAAAGCAGATGAAGGGGGGGGGGAATTATGTAAATGCAATGCTCACGTTAAAATTCTCAAAGAAAATGAACATTAATAAAAATAAAATGTCCATCTTCATTCCAGCATTGCCCCTGTTTGAAGCTAATTTTCAGCATCTTCATTTGGTACTAAATTGTGGTAGACTAAAGGGTAGGTGACCAAATATCTGAATAACCTGAAGCGAACACTTCCTTGATGAAACCATGTGGCTGAAGAAGTCATTTCAGGGTGGGAGCTTCCTGATGTTGCAGAACAAAAGTATGTTCAGCATCACCAAGGCTCCTTGACAGCCTGACGCAGGAGGAACATTTTGTTTCATTTTTACCTGAGTAGGTTTGACCCTGCTCATCGTGAGGCTGTTGCTATCTCACAGTTCCCACATCTTGGTCTCTAAGAAATGTTACAACAAATGGTGAACTAAAGCTGATTTCCCTTTTCCAAACCCTCCAATGGCTCGTGTACTCCCCCACCAGTTCTTTGGGTCTTGCACAACAAAACTATGAGTCATCTTGTGCTCTTTGTGCTGTTTTTTTTTTTTTCTCAGATACTCACTATCTTTCCCAGTAGATGCTTTCTCTGCATTCCTGGCATCATCATAAGGTCCTTGTTTAGAAAATTGCTTTAATTCATTTAGAAGCTCAAGTTCTAATGGTCAGAAGTCCAAGATTATGATTTCAACATGGTTGTTTCTACTCCTTGACTTGTAGATGGTCACCTTTCTGCTATGTCCTACCAATGGTCTCCCTGTGCATATAAAGGTTTTCTGTTTGTTGTATTTAGATCATATTTATCCCTACTCCTCCCTCTATCTCCTCCCAGATCCAACCTTCCACCTTTCCACTCCCTCCCAATGCTATACCTTTAAAAATAATAATAACCCATTGAGTCCACTGGGTGCTGCCCGTATACATTCGTGAGACATTCACAAGAGCAGGATGGCCCTACCAGAGGCTGTAACAGAAAACTGACTCTTTCCTCCACAGATCCATACACTGTCCACCTCACTTAGGAATGGGACCTCTTGAGTTTTTCTTTCTCCATTCTAAACTGTTGACTGGCTATTGCATGTATTTGTGTGCATATGTGTGTCTGTAGGAATATGCAGATGAGCGCAGATGCACTAGGAGTTATCACTGTCAGGTTCAAAGGAAACTCCATTTTCCTAAATTCCAGAGGTTAGGCAAAAGCCAGCAGTCTTCAGGAACTTGTGAAGCTGGATCCCCTACACTAAAAGGAGTCATTTCCTGTATCATTGTCAGAAGGGACAAATGACAATCTGTCATGGCTATTAGAATACTGTAGGGGTCCAAGAAAACCCTGAAGGAAGACCCCAGAATCAAATATTATGCAAGAGCAAAGAGCGTTCATTTACCAGCATCTACGGGTAGTTCATCAAACCATTTTTCCTTCAGCTATTGTTTTCTGCCTCATTCTGTGCCTCCCCTCTCTCTCAGAAACCATGGGACAGGATGTTAATACTGTTCCAGAATTTGGTGGTGTTTCATTCATTTATTTCAATCTAGTTTTTCTTCTTTTTGAAGCTACATTATTTCAATAGACTGCAATTAAAAATTTTACTCTTATGTATAATCTGTAAAACTTATCCACTTAAGAAAAAAGCAATTTAGAGTTATTGTACTTTTAACTTCCTAAACTTCTATTTGGTTTTTTTTTTTAATAAGTTCAACAAGTTCCATTCTTCTGCTGTGATTTATGTTTAATCTTTATGACCACACATTTCCTTAAACCCTTAGAAATACAGCTTTTTTGTGATTGGAACTTTATTTGCTAATTTCATCATCTAGGTTCTTTTAAATTTCTTTCTTTTGATAATGAATTTTCATTGATTTGCTAGGGTAGATCATCTTCAGGCAGCCTGAAGTGTTTACCAAGCACTTCTCCTTTGGGAAACTGTTACTCTAAACACGATCTCTCTTGTGGTTTGTAGCAGATAGAATCCCTACAGAATTATTTAAATTTGCCAGTGGCTCCAAGGAACCCTTTGGGAGAATGAATTATAAGGTCAGTGAAATTTGAATTGCAGATGCTCATGTCCCTTTCTAACTTTCTACCACTCCATTTCCAGCTTGGGATCCATTCTCTGCCGGCTGCAGCTTGAGTTCTAACCTCTGAAACAGAAGACTGTCGAGGACTTTAGAAGCAAAATTATACAATTGACCTTGCTGTGGATCAAAGGTCAAAAGGTCAAGCCTATAAGCAGTGGTGCAGAGAAACTATTAAAGGAGTCTGATCTATGGGCAGAAAAAAAAGATGCAAAGGCTGTCCCTGGTGGTGATGGGGGCGTGGCAGAGAGAGGAGTATAATGGTGAAAAAGCTCTCACAATTTTCAATAATAATGTTTCATATTTTTTATCCTAACACTCTGCTGAGAATGAAAAACCAAAGCTCTTGGTTGTTGTATACATAGGATGTTATTCTTTGATGCTAAGAAACATAGGCATCTCACTAATGAGTTTCTGTAGGTTTTTAAAGATCAGTTTTCCTTCATCTGCACAAGCCTCCTTCTTTGCTTGAATGTTAATTATCCTCCGAATCTATAGCAACAATTGCTTTGCTCCTCCTTTTTCTTCTAAACTAGAGAATTTCATCAACTTCTTCTTTCTAGTTTAGCCAAGCTTTTGTTCCTGAGAGAGTTGTAATTAGATTAGAAGACATCATTGTCAAGTTATGTTCATTATTATATTTTTAGGACTTTTGCATCAAAGTTGAAAGTAATACTTTGCTATAGTTTTATTTTCAAGTCTCTGTGAAGTTTTTATTACTGAGGCTATAGTAGATTTCTACAATGAGTTAGAAATTGCTTTAATTTAAAACATAGTCATAATGTGTATAAATATCTGATTACTTGGGTAATCACCAATAATAGTCTGGGAAAATATTAAACTATTAGTTCATTCATTGTAATGTTAATGAGGTATGGGTATTTCTATTTATTTCTGAACATGTTTTGGTTAGTTAAGAAATATCTACAGATTGTCAATTTTATCTAAATTTGTATGGTCATGGATATAAAATACTCAGAATAACTTCTCATCTGTACAATAACAGTTACATTTATGAATGTGTCTTTTCCCATTTTATTTCTTCTATTGCTGCTCACATGTGCCTGTGTTACTGGATTCATGAGTCTGCCTTTTAGAGGCAATCAGTCACCTGGGAACAGAACACGAAGAACAGGTGCCACACAAAGTAAAATTTATTTGCAGCAAAAGAGACCCTGGGAAATCATTTTTAAATCCACAACTCTCTAAACTCAGGCTATCTGGGTAAAACTATCTAACAGAAATGCATACTCAAAGGAGTATGGGTGTCATCAGGGTCAGGTGAAGAGAAATTCCCAGAGCTGTAGTCTAAGTGCTTCCATAGTAATCCTACCTTATGCGAATTAAGTTTCTGTGTTTGCTTAGACAGAGATTGTAGCATGGTATTGGAGCAAAGTCTCATTTGTGGCTACTAGTACATGCTTCCTGTTGTGTTTGCTCCATTCTTCCACCCAGCTGCAGGAAATGTAGGGCTAGGCAGCACCTCTATTCTGGATGTTTCGAGGTGAGTTGGACCAAAGCTGAACAGTTCTAGATAGGAAGTGCTTAACATGATCAGATGCACTCAGTTCTGAACAAGGGGAGAATGACAATGGACAGATGTTGATGTCCAGCAGGTCCTAACCTAAGGTCATGAGTAGTTTCTGTCTAGGTAGGAGATACTGAGGGTGAGGAAGGGCAGGAAACAAGAGGAAAGAAGAACAAGGGCTGGGACAAAAGTATCCATGTAGCACTGCATCTGTAGCACAGCCATCTCTAATCTAATAATTTCAACACTTTGTGCTTTTTAATTTTAATTATTTTTATTTCTATAAGATGCTTTCTGTCCTTTTATAACTAATTTCCTATGTTAGCATTTGGTTTTTATTTCTTATGCTAACATTTTAGGGTCTTCTTTTATATTTGGGTATTTAACAATTTGTATCTCAAAACATGTTTTAGCAATTTTAGATGTATGTTTGCTAAATAAAATGCACGGGACAAAATTGTTTTTCAGTGAGGTCCTGTGCTAACCTAGGCCCTAGCAGGCCAAATAAAAATGGAGTCAGTTTTTTGTGTTAAATGCTATATAACTCAAGAGAAACTAAGAAATGAGAAAGTTACCAAAGGAAATAAAAGAGCTTAAAACAAGAACACAAGCAAAACAAGAGATAGCAGCAAACAAACATTTGAAAAGATCCATGCTTGCCTAAGCTAGTATAAGTCAACTTCCAAGGGATCATCCTCTGCTTCTTCTGTTTCAGCTTCTTCAATCTCATTCCTATTCCCCCACTCCTTAGCTCATCCCTAAGGCTGCAGAAAAGACGCCACCTGATTAGCAAACCACTAATAAAAGCCAGTTATATCTTAAAGTCAAAAGTCGGTGAACTGTTTTAAGGCATCATTCTGTTGACACTGTTGACTCTTAGGGGTTCTTTGTTGAATCTGTGGCTGTACCTTAGAGCAGAGTCTTTGCCACACAGAAGACACTCCGTAAATGTTGACTAAATTGAAGATAAAATATTCTCTGTCTGATATTTCCAGCCCTACAATATTTATGTGTTGTTTTTTCTGTTGCCTTTTCTCTTGTTCATACATAGTGTGCTGTTTCCAGGTAGATTTAGTTGGTTTTAATTTAAGCTCATATTTCTTGCAACTTAATTTATGAAACCAGTGTTCCCCTAGAGAAGACTTACGTTAATTTCTGCCAGTTTCTTGGATGCACTACCAAGTTGGAACAACTTTAAACTAAACCATTGAATTTATGTTTTCCACAGAACCCAGTAGTAGAAATTCACTTCACAAAAATCTGCATTTGAAATGCTTGCTTTCAGTTTCCTCCTCCTGACACCAAATTACAGGAAGATCATTTTCCTTGAGAGTGGGTTTTTGTCCTTTGTTGTCTGTTTTTGTAAACAGGTTTAAGTTGTTCTGTAGATTGAGCGTTCATTCACAAATTTAGCAGAAATGTAGCATGAGCCATATGTACATGACAGCAAACATTCCAGTAGTGATAATTTAAAGAGGTGTATGTTAAAACTAATTTTTGTCATGTATTTTACTTAATGACATTTTAATGGGTAATCAATACAGAAATCTTTGAAACATTTCTTCTTTTTACATTCTAAAGCTTTGAAATGGCGCTTGCTTCGGCACATTTCTATAGAGGAACAGAAACACTGTAAGGAGTACAGAACACGGGTGCTTTATTAGATTTGCTTACAAATAAGGGCTGGAAAGTCCATCAGCAGCCATGTGAATACTAGAGAAGGTGAGAACCTCATCCCACAGCTTCTCAGTCTGCAAGGCTGGATGGCTAAATAATGCCAACCTGGTGCTCATGGTGTGGATTCTGGAAAGTTGCTGAACTTCAGTCTGCGCTGGGATGCTGAAGAAGCTGGGCTCTAATGGCAAGGAAGGATGGAGACAGAAGCAGTGACAGGAGAGATGCACTCAAGGGAAACATGCAAGGTTGTCACTCTCTCTATCTGTGCTGCCCTGGGACAGCACCAATCACCCCAGGGAAGCGGTCTCCCCTTAGTTACTCACCCAGCGACCAATATCTTAGTTTGGATTCCAGATCCAATCAAGTGACAATTAGGATTAAACCATCATAGACACATAGTAGTTTACGGAGTAAATTTCACACATAGAAACATCTGCATATAAAGTTTTCAAAATTCATACTTTAAGTTGATTTGGATGCCTACATTGAAATATTAATTACAATTAATTTTTCTGAAATAAAACTAAAAATGTATTCCTCATACTTTTGAGACATGTTTCAACTGCTCATATCCACACACAGCTTGTGGTCACTATGTTAGAAAGCCCAGTTCTAAAGTCTTACTGTGTGTGGCTTCATGGAATAGATATCAACATCATGAACATATCCTTACTCCTCTTTCTCTTTTTCATTCCTTTTCTCTTTGCAAGGTAAGCCTGCCCATAGCTCAATGCAAGGTAAATGGCTTGAAATTTTTCTTTCCCATTTACGTTCAGTCTTTACCTGTGTTTATAGCTGTTGTTTTACCTTTGCTATAAATATATATGTTAAATAATGTTCCCAATCATTTATTCTATATGTAAAATATTTCAGTAGAAGTGTCAGTTATGGCTCTTAAATTTTCAGACTCCCTGGAAGGAAGCTTATTTTGGGTTATTTGATGCTAAAGGAAAGATAAAGAGGATTTCCCCAAAAACTTGTGACTTTCCAAAATCTTTTGTAGTTTGGGAAAAAATAAGAAAGAATTAAATAATAAATAATTTTTAAATAATAAAGACGAAAAATCACACAACATTTAAATGGGTGATTCCATACCAAATTTTGTTAGTAAAATATCATCGTATCACTCTTATTATCAAAGTTAACAATTGGTCTCCTATTTCTGCTCTTCAAATATCACAAGAAATCACAAATGCTTCAAAATAAACATAGCATCCACTATACAAGGCTTATATACTTAGAGAATTAGGACAGAGATTATCTTAAGGGCAAATTCGGTGGACTCCATGACTAATGTGATTGTGCCTAAGTTTCTTAGACTCTCTCAAGCAGTTCCTGAACTATTACTACACATGAGGTTTTAATGCTAATGCTCTTTGACCTCTGATATGTGCAAGTCTGCTTTATTTGTGGTTCCGGGTGCACTCAGAAACATGGAAGTCCATGATTTAAAAAGAAGTTAGTTCTCTATTTCCCTATGTGGAGCCCAAACCAACAAGTTCATTTTAAAGCACTATGAAGCATAGGATGTGCAATGTCAGAGCTACTGATCATACCATCTTCTTACTACACGTGAAATTTTGATCTACTGATGGGACTAGGTACACAGAATCCCTAAAGAAACTGATTGCTAGTTTATTTGCCACACATACATACTCTAAACAAGCCTGGGGTCTTCAATGAAAGCAGAAAACTACTGGGTACCTCTCATATTGTTTACTTATTCATAAACAAATGTCTTATAAAGAATGTTCGCATTATGTAATTCATTAATTTAGCAGTGGCTTACTGAGCAGGTACTGTAGGCAAGGTACAACCTTGCTTACATAAATGTGAAGACTATTTTTCTTTCTTATAGAACATAGTAAATCTACTCATTTTAAATCCTTGTTTCCTAAACAGGAAACTATTAATACATTTTTTAATACCTGGAATTCATCTTAAAAAAATTGTTTGTGTATTCTCCCCCCAGTATTTTGTTGTCTTTGAATATGTTTAGGTTGGTTTTCAATGAAGACCATGTGCATTCCCTTGTCCCAGATTGTCCCTGCTTCACCTTTAAAGCCAGAAATAATCACTATCCCTTCTCTAAATGCCATCATGTGTACCCAAGTCTCTTGGGATCATGTCATATTTTGCCTTGTATTTCACATTTACTGTACATGTTTAATAGTCTTAATAGCTTCTTAAGACTGTCAAGTGAGAACCATACCCTAGATACTGGCATAGACCCTTGGCAATACCACATATTCCAGTGGTGAGAAAGAGAATGAGAAAGATATTCATACACTTCCATTATATGTAGGCAAATGGTATTATCCTTACTTTACTTTTCACTTTTATCAACAAAAAAGTTCTAAAAGGTAAAATTCTGATACAATCCTGTGCTACCTTCCAACCTAATAATAAGCATGAAACTTGACCCCAATTAGTCTTTAAAAACAGGAATCAGTTATCAGGGTAAAAGTTAAAAAATCAGAGAAGCAGAGAAGCAGCCACCAGAGACTTTTTACCTTTCTAAATTTTCCTACCAAGGAGATTTTGTCTCTGGCCTCGGCTTGTCACTTCCTCTCTGCCCAGCCTTATCACTTCCTGTCTCCTGTCTGTATAGACCACCAGACCTCTATGGTTAATTAGTACTTAGCTCCACCCTCTGATCACCAGGCAAGCTGTATTTGTCAGAATACAAACAAAATATAACACACATAAGTGCATTTAAAGAGGTAGGAGATATATAATTCACCATTATGAGGTTATTATTATTAACTGTAAATGTATGTCCTTAGTAAAACTAGCTATACTACCAAAATTAAAACATAAATATAGTAAGCTTGCCTGTGACATTGGCCCTTTAACTTCTGAATTACCTTTAAGAGTGAGTAAAAAGATATTTGGACAAGCAAAATAATTGGAGACATAAAACAATTATGTCTGTAGAAAGCTAATGCCAACATTTCACTTCTATTGCAGGGACTTTATAAACACCTAACTTTTTTATTGATCTTAATTAATTCAAGATGCTATTTTTGTTGTGACTATAGATTTAAAAGATACTGAAAATCAATAGTTTCATAATATTTCAATTTATAAGATTTGTTGGTAGATTATAAATAAAATGAGTTTGAAATGCTTTTAGAAATTTGGAGCAGAGTCAAAATATAGAAAGTTGTGAATTAATTTAGTATAAATAATACATATCTATACCTTCAAAACTCGCACCTAAGAAAGCCTCAATTCTAAAGTTCGGACTACAGATAGAGTGCACTTTTCCGTTTTAATTTGTCATTATTTCATCTAAAGTTTTCTGCTTTTAGCCATGAAATATTACCTAAAATCAGAAGATGTATTTGTATTTGCATATTCAAATATTTCCTAATATTTGCCAACTTAAGAAATATTGTACAAACACTTTAGTTTTGCCTTAAGCAATTAGTCATTGCAAAAGCCATCTCCGTCTGATTATTGGAAGGTGTTTTCCATTAGTGTAATGACTAAGCTTTTCAAAAAATTCATTGGGAGGAGAAAAAATTTACATGTTGTTGATAATAGGCCTATTACTCAAAATGCCAAAGGAAGTTGTACCATCTGATGAACGTTTTATTAAACAGTAGAGTGGGGTGGTAATGCAAGTGAGCTTTTCTCTCCAGCCTCAATTCCGGTTTTCTCAGCTAATTTGAGGGAAGAACTTATTCTGAAGAACGTTTTTCCCTGTCGCATTGTATCAGAAAAATGCACTGATTTGAGTTTGCACATACACACAAATACATTTTCTTCAAGAGGTACCAAATTTTAACTATTATTTTTTTTCATGTAAAATTTAGACTGAATTTAGACATTTGGGGTTCTTGTATTTCACCTGCTTTAGTAAAAGTTTCTAATGCTGAGTGCTGACTGAAAGAGGAAACCTCTTTCCAAATAACTGTGGAGTAAATAGGTTGTTCAGAATGATTTTGGGATAATCTCTGCTCATTATATTTACCTGAATATTTACTGAAAGATTTAATGTATTAAAATATATACATAAACAACATAGATATGAATTAGAAATACTTGAAAAAGAAAATTGACATGATATAGGACTGAGGTAATATCACCTATGTTGGATCTATTCTGTATGATTAGTTCAAATAGATGCTCTATGACACTCAGAGGTATATGTGTCTTATTTATGTGAAAAGGTTACACAAAGTACAAAAAACTACCAATGTTTTAAATTATTTAGCCAATGTCTCATTAATGATTTTATCAATATATTAAATCATAAACAATGACTTTTTAATATGTTTTAGTATTTTCAATAATAATTGAAAAATTTTGATGAAATGTGAACTTTAGTTATATTCTAAGTATAATTATTGATTTATTTATGCCCAAATACCACTGAATCCACATATTAAAGATGAGAAATAATTGAAATAAAGATAAATGACTAATAAGCTTTTTTAAAAATATTGTGATTCCGGTTCAGAAAAGGTTAGATTACTATAAATTTGGAATAAAAAACATGTATACAAAAGGCAACTTTAATCACATTAATACTATGTATGCAACCCCGAAAGACATCTGGAAAATCTACTTCAAACTCCCTGTTTTTGACCATGCCTTCACACAAGGTCTATAGATAGTAATAAGGAAACAGGGCTAATTGTTCAGCCAAATGGCCACAGAGGAGTTATTTAAACAGCAGAAGATCTTCACTTGACTTTTCTTTGACATTATTTTTTGAAAGTTTAATTTTCTTCATTGAAAAAGGTGGTTGAGGGCTAATAAATGGATTCATTCGCTATAAAGACTTAATTCCCATTATTCACTATATTCATAAGCTTTCCCCCTACATGTGCAAATACCCTTTAACTTTTTGAAACATTTCCTGCTTTGTATTTTATGTATTATTGCTTCGTGTAATCTATTATGGATTACTTTTTGACTTTGACATTAAATATTCTATTAATAAAATGTAAGGAGTGCTATAAAAGTGAAAGAGATTTAATATATCGTGTTCAAATGTAATCAAAATAACAGTGGCTAAGGGCATGTACTGATCTTATAGAGGATGTAAGTTTGATTCTCAAAACCTACAATGGGTTGCTCACAAGTACCTAAACCCAACTCTGGAGAATTCAATGCTTCTAGCTTCTGTGGCACCAGCACTCACAAGCATACTCATACACAGAGACAAGCATACATACACACAAACTGAAAAGCAAATTTTTTTGTTAAAAGTAGTTTTCTGAAATATTAGTACTCAATAAATGATTTTTGTAAACTAGTCGTATTTCAGAAAAAATAGGATTCAACTGAGTAACTAAATGCACATTTGAATTTTATTAGACTCGAAATATTTTACCTGCAGTTTGTATTTTAAGACTCCCACTAGCATTCCTATACACAGAGGGACTTCTATGTGGGTTATGGTTACACTACATGAGTCAGTTGCATTTTAGGGCCTTGAAGACCATTTTTGATGACAATACAGACTCTTCCCTTATTATTACAGATGTCAGATAGGGTGACTGGTATAACAAGAAAGGACATGAATCTCTTATGAGTTAAAGTCACCTACTGGTGATGATATCAGAAATCACGACCATTAAAGGAGCCAAAAGAAATGGTACCTAAGATGCTGAGATTCCTAAAGGTAATTTGCTTAAGACATATCCCCCTATTTGTCGGCCCAGTTTCTCTCTCTCTCTCTCTCTCTCTCTCTCTCTCTCTCTCTCTCTCTCTCTCTCTCTCTCTCCTCACCCTGTCTCTGTAACCGATGCTCTGTGTTGGAAGACTGATTTGTGGTCTCTCATTTCTCCTTTCCTTGTTCATGAAATCAAGACTATTCTTCCATCTCATTTACTACTAGTTTTAGCAAAAAGTAGCAGAATTTAGTCCTTTTCTTGGTAACATACCTAGTCAGCCTTGACAACATTATCACTCTCTTAGTTATGGTTTTATTGCTGTGAAGAGAAAACATGACTATAAAGGCATCTCTTATAAAGGAAAACATTACTTGGAGATGACTTACATTTTCAGAGGTTTAGTCTGTTATAGCCATACTGAGAAGCATTTCAGCATCCATGTTGATATGGTGCTAGAGAAAAAGATGAGAGCTTAACATCTTGATCTGCAAGGAACAGAAGAAGACTGTGTTCCATGATGGACTTATCTTGATTATATGGAACCCCAAAGCTCACTCCCATAGTGACACACTTCCTCCAATGAGGCCACATCAAGTCCGAGAAGTGTCATTACATATGGTCCAAGCTTTGAAACACATGAGCCTATGGGAGCCATACCTGTTCAAACCACTATAATCAGCTTGCAGATATTATTCCATGTGTCTTACTCTTATTTCAGTATTTTCTTTTTCTTTTTACTCATAGCTAAATCAGAGTATTAGAATGTCACATGCGGGAGGAACTACAAAAAAGTATGACTTTATGATGAAATATCATGGTTTCTTATTCCAGAGAATTCCTTCTCTTTTCTTTTAGTCTGTAGAAAACCAACAATTTGAGTGCTTATAAAAGAATGTTGAGAATAATTTTATTGCTTATGCAATTTAAAATTTCATAGTCTGATCCATAAAGTAACAATGGGATGCTGGTATGGAAGGATATGGATTTATATAAAATACCTGACCCCACATTGTTCCAATTTTACTAAGAAATTCTGCATTTAAAGACAACAAGCCAAGATCACTCTGTATCATTAACTCTGATAATTGACTGCTAAATTGATTAGTTTCTGCTACATTGCTACAAACAAAATGCCTAGTAAGAATAATGGAAGACAGTAAATAACTATGTGGAGTCTGTGTCAGAGGCAGTTGGGAAATGGGAGGCATAGCAGCAGAAACATGAGGATGGCAGCTTGCTTAATAGACACAGATCAGGAAGCAGTGACTGCAGCCAGAATCAAGAGGACTTATGAGCGTCAAAAGACCACTCCTTGTTACCTACCTGGTAAGCCAGCTCTGCCTCATGAAGAGCATTTCAAATACTTCTATAAATTTAGGATCAAATATCAAACTGTGTGTCTGTGGGTGACAGTCTCAGATTCTATTCACAACACTGAAAATTTCTGTGAATTGCAATTCATTTCCTTCTTTATCCTGACCTTTACTTCATTTCGTATTAAATATTTTAAAAATGTAAATTTAAGAATTTATAGTGTCTTTTTACTATATCCCGGGTGGACGCTAATTTGTAATCTTGTTGCTTCCTTACCTGAAGGGCACAACTGTATATTTTTTTTGGTGGAAACAGAACATTTGTTGATGGATTAAAAAGGCTCATGCAATTGATCTTGGTAGTTCTGATAATGAATTTGATCACTTCTGACATATTGTCTGGATGTTAATGGTAAATCTTTCATGGAGCAAGTCTCCAATGAAAGGCTAACCTCTCCATTGTCTTTTAAATTTATCCCTTCAAAATTTCTCAGAAAATCTTCCATACATACATTGTGTCTGGATCTATAATTTAAGTAAAAGTATAATACACTAGGTAATAAAACATTAATTATATGAAAGCATAGATTTCCCTCACTGTTAATAGATAACACATGTTTACCCCTTGTGCTTAACGAAGTCTGTGATGTTTAAGTCCTTTATATAAAATGGTAGGAATTTTTTGTACAACCCTCACCTATATATTTGAATCCATCTAAAAATGCGTATATTGCTTACAATAAAGTAATTGCTGTGCAAATAGTTCTTGAACTCTAGTATTTAAGATAATAATGAGAAAGAAGTCTGTATATGTTCAATGCAAATACAAATGTACTTTAAAAACTTTTATATTATATCTATTAGTAGTGTGGTGGTAGTGGTGGTGGTGGTGGTGGTGGTGTGTGTGTGTGTGTGTGTGTGTGTGTGTACATGCATGCTATGGAGCACATGTGAGCATCGGAGAACAACTTGGGGAGTTGCTTCTCCTTTTCCACATGTGTTTACAGGATCAAACTCCTGTTTCAGGCTTCTCATCAGGTTTGTTTATCTGTTGAATTATTTCATCAGTCTCAGATGCAAATTTTACAATATTTCCAACACAAAGAAATTTGACTCGACTCGAAAGATACAAATTCTGCATATTCAGATGGCCAAGGGTAACTGTTATTAGACTAAAACATTCAAGAAAATAAAAATTAGATACAGCACTTTCAAAAGATTTAGTTAACAGTGAAGGATATGTTTATTATGCAAACAAAAATCATCTAGACTTCTTTCGATGGCCCTGACAAAGGAACAAATTCAGAGTAAACTTCAACTTCACAGAGTCATAAAAATGTTCCAACTATATTTTAAATCAATCCTATAAGTATTGAGAGCAGGCAGCGCCTCAGCTTTCTGCCTGGAGGCAATTTTGAGACTGTGGGCACTAAGGGGGAATTCAGAGGCCTTGTTGAGTTGAGAAGTTGGAGACTGGAGTTGAAAGAAGCGAAAGCAACTTAAAGCTGTGAGACAGACTTCCAACAGAAAGAACGATGCAGCAAAAGTTATTAAAACTGCCTTGAATCATTGCTAATCATTCAGCTCTGCAGACTGAATGAAGCTCCACTGCCTGATTTGTGAATGACAAGCTTAACAGTTCTTAGAAGACAGCTGAGATGATTTGTGTGTGCTTTTTAACAGCTGAGGCATTTCTATGATCACCCGGTTAGAAACAGGGCTGTTAGGATAGTCAGCAGAAGACTCAGGGCTCCTGTTTTAATAGCATGGCAGACACGTTTCTGGAGTCAGTAGTGTCTGGAGACACTACTAAGATAGGTGTGGTGATACAATGTCCCAATCCCAGCCTCGGGGAGGCTGACAAAAGAGGGTAGCTTCAAGATGAAGAGCAGCCTAGTTCCTGTCTCAGACAACCAACCATTCGGCCATCAAACACACACACAGTACATACACACTGAGAGACAGACAGACAGTCACACAGATAGGCAGGAAGGCAGACAGAAAGATATACACAAACACACACACACACACACACACACACACACATATATATTCTTTAGCATTCCAAGCAAAGCTAGAGAGCTGTCTATTATGATCAAATTGACCTGAAAATAACTTTATCATTTGCCTAAATAAAGCAAGAGAGGAGAGTATAGGTCAGTAGCAGAGAGCTTGGTTCTTGACACCAAGATGCATGCACAGAGAAAATGATTTTGCTAGGTGTAATATTGGTACTATATGATTGTTCTCCAACCTACTTGAGAAATTGAAGAAGAAGAATAGCTTCTGACAGGAGTTAGAGACCAAGCTGGGCATACAAATGAGATTCAGAGTCACATGTTCCCCAAAATAAATAAAATAAATTACAACACTACCTACAGAGGACAGCAAAATACAGATACTTGAGAATGGCAGCACTTGAATTATCCCTAATTCACAAATCATTAAAGTATGGAGGTAAAGTAGGCTGGCAGCTAAAAGCCTCTTTCCTAGAACAGGCATGCCAAACTGAACAATTCTTTATTCACCACATCCACAAAAGCTAAAGAAATCAGGGCAGGGATAACAGTACCAAATTTTAGTCTAACAGCCAAAAATGGCATATGGACAGTGACAGAGTTGTCTGTCTTGCTCATAGCACTAAACTCTGAGGAAAGAGAGACCTCCTTCTTAGAAGATGGAGAAAGAATCAAACCCAGGCTTTGGATTTGAAACCTGGGCATCAGGCAAACAGACATAGCCCTTATTGGCTTCCACCACTTTTCCTACAACACCCAACACTGACGTGTTTGGCGGTGTCTGCAGCAGGACTTCTTTCACTGTAAAACCAGGCAGAAGTCTGGTACAGGGCCGTGTATTAGAGGTGCAGTACAGTTAGAAGCTAAATACGACACAAGCTGCAAAGTGCTCACAGAGCTTCTAGAAACATCTTACAATGGTGCCAAGACCAGGATTCTAGGATGACTAAACTTTACTGAACACCTTGATATTTGTAGAAAAAGTATGTTTTTTAAGTGAGTTGCTATTTTTGCTTTCTTACATTCTTCTATGCAAATCCCACTAACCAGAAAACTTTTTTCGTATTTCTTAAAGTGTAGCATAATTCTGCTAGTGATGAACTGTTCATGATGTTTATGTCCTAAAATACTTTTTAAGCTTCAATTTATTTAATCATACAGAAAACTGGTACTTATTCAGGTAATCTTATGCAATCTCTCTATGTAAGAAATATAGCATAATGTTCAAATTAGGGTAAACATATTGACTTCCTTGAATATTTAAAATCCAATTATGGTTCAAAAACCATTTAAAATCTTGTTAACTGGCATTTGTAAATTATTTAGGTTATAACAGAGTAAAATTCTGTGTCAAACAAACAACCATTCGACTATTAAACATACACACCATACAGACAGACACAAACACACACACATATACACACACATGTGCACACACACACAAAGCCCTACTCTGTAGCATTCCAAGAAAAGCTGGAGAGCTGTATATTGTGGTCAGATTGACTGAAAAATAACTTCAGCATTTGCCTAAATAAAGTGCAAGAGGGAAAGCCGGAATTTGTTACTGCTCTCTAGCTACAACTCAGAACCCATAGATGCATCCTGCCCCTACTGCCCACAGCTTCTCATAGCCACTACTCAACTCTGAACTGCTCAAAGAACTGCTTTTATATCGCACATGCGAGTGACATCAAGCAGCACTGTTTTTTGTTTTTTTTTTAAAGAGACATTTGTGGTTTATTTCCGGAAAGTGAGGATAGACGATACATGGTGTAATATAATAATCTTTATTACCGTGAGGGACACAGCCATGGGGTAAGAGAAAGAGTGTTTGAACTGATATCTGTAGGCACAAATTCGTTTTTGAATCTGCTGCTGATTTGCCTTGGGCTTTAGGTTGGTATAAAAATAAGCATAATATCCCATACTTTCCACTTGAGATTATTAAATACAGTATGTTACCTGGTTAAACAACCAGCAAATAGCTTTTATTTATTGAAATAACCTTCCCTTGTTTGAAGGGTTAAACCATGGTTTTTGTTAGCTGAGAAGGGGGAAATAAAGAGTTTCCCACTGAAAATATTTAAAATAATGATGATTTTCTTCTGGAAAGAACATACTTTAGCTTCCAGGAGTATATGGGGGCACATGTCTGTAATTCCATCTCTTAGGAGGCTGAGGTAGAGGAATTTCAAGTTTGAGGTTTGCTAGAGCTACACAGTAAAACTCTGCCTTAAAATAATGATAATAAAAATTATGTACCTGGCTGACGTCACTTCACAAAATAACTTCCATTGAACCCATCTTATAAGCATCAAGGTCTTGTCCTCTGATGACTTATATCTATCCAATAAATTAGTTAATTTCTGTCTTTTTATGTTTATACAGGTGTGAGACTGCTGGATAATGTCACTCTTTCTTGTTGAAGTTTTTGTCATAAGCTTTCCATTTTTATCATTGTTCAGATAATTTTAACATTGTGTAGAATTCCTGGTTGATAATTGCTTTTTCATTCAGCATTTTAAAATGTAACTGCATTGTCTTTTTATTTCTGGTATTACTCATTAGATGTATGTAATCACTCTTTGTTCTTCGGTCCATATGTGTTTCTCATTTTTAGAAGTTTTGCTTTTCACTGGTGTATTAACTGATTTTCTATTGCTCTAACACAACATCATAAGCAAGGCAGATTAGAGAAAGATCTATGTGGACTCATGGCTTCAGAAGGAGAAGAGTCCATCACCACTAAGATGCCAAGACAGCAGGCAGGCATGACAACTGGACAGTTAACTGAGAGCACAGATATGAAACCATAAGCAGGAAGCAAAAATTAGATTGGGAATCATGAGAGTCTTTGAACTCTCAAAACCTGACCCAATGACACAGTTACTCTAGTAAGGTCACTCCTCCTAAGCCTCCCCAAACAGCATCAAAGACTGGCAACCAACTGTTCAAATGTCAAAGAGCATCGGGGACTATTATTCTGTTAAGATGGTTTTTGTGTGTGTGTGTGTGTGTGTGTTCTTATTCAAAATCTTGACCTTTGTTGAATAATTTTGTTAAAAGTTATTACAGTTTACTTACACAGAAACAAGGTGAATGGATTGAATGCAGTCTTATCAATTCTAATACCAAACAACACTTCTTTGGGGCTAATTTTATCCCATTTTTGTGGCAACACCTTTCTGTGTGTTCATCAAATTCTACATGGAGTATATGTATTTCTACTCAGGGTTCCAAAAAATAGAAACATTCTGGCCTTGTACATGTTCTGTGGATGTATACCTATATTATTATTTTCTCTGTTCTTTGTTAAATAGCTCATGCACCAGCTTGCACTTATCAATACTTAACTGACAACTTGAACAAGCAACTATTTCTTTAAACATTTTTTTTGTCTCTGAAATCTTGCCCCCAAACTGGTATTTATTCCTAGAATCCCAGGATGTGCAGTGGTCTCTGTGAACTTTGATCTGATTTTCTATCCCCTCATAGCTGTCTGTAACCCATCACAAAGCAATGAATGAGGCAGTTGAGTGTTCTCCTGATTTGTGTTACGCACTCTAGGTCACTGACCTCTTTTCTCAAAAATCTACAACTAGCTAACTATTGCATTAGTTATTCTGTCTAATATTTTAATTGCTTTCTGGCAACAGAATAACTTGGACTCTTGTTATTTCATTTTGGCCTGAAGTAGATAACCTTAAGTTTGTACCAAGATTCTCTTATCAGATATTGATGGAGAACTAATATGGTATATTTATGCATTTTAGATATGTTGACCATCATGAGATTTTCTAGATCATTTGCTCAAAACTACAGGGTAACTTGCACTATATCTAAACCATGCTGAAAGGTTTTTCTTATTCTCTGAACCACATAAAATAGGTTGCATATGAGTCATGTCATAAATAACTCCAACAATATGTCAGTGTGCAGAATAAAACTCTGCGCCAATTAAAGTCTGCCAAGCCAAACATTGTAGCTGTCATAATGGTAAGGGGCTGGGATTAAATAGTTTCTCTCTTTTCCTTATTAAAAATATTCTGGAATTATTAAATTAAGTAGATAATGCAATATTATAGTGTTTAATGCTAACCTCACTTGCATGAAAATATTAGGGTACTTAAGTCTCTTAACATTTGTACACCATCCATGAAGATGATAAATCATCTTAATCCTACAGGGAATCTCAGTCCTGCTGAATGTTCAGAAGGCTAAATTATGGTAGAAAAATATTTCTATTATTACTGTCATTGTTTTGCAAACATGCTGTCTTTGTTTATCCCTACTGACAGGTAAGGAAAAAACATCTGTCAATCGCAGAAGTTGCATGGAACTGTTCCAGTAATAATTCTACATTTCCTGATGACATTTCACTTGATTGACTAATGCTATTAGTATATTATATTTATGTCCATCAAAGATTTAATGATTCATCTCACTGCAAATAAAATTAAGAGACAAAACTGTATAGTTAAAAGTGGCTTGGAGCCAATGAGATGGCTCAGCAGGTGTAGGCACTTGCTGGGAGGCCTCACACCCTGAGTTCTATCCCTAGAACTTGCACAATTAAACAGGCTTCTGACCACCACACAAACATTGTATACACATATCTTTACATAAGTAAGCACAAAAAAGAACTCCAAAAATTTTTTAAAAAAATAATAAAACAAGGTTATTTGATTCAGATCACCACTTCCATAGTTCTTAAGTCCATTATTAGATAAAACACAGCATTTGGATTTAACCTTTTGTCCTTACTGCAGAATGATGTTAGGACCTTAAAATAGCCTCACCTATAACTATGGGCATTGAGCCATTGACTTAAAGAAAAAAATATTTTCTATAGATAATTAGAAAACTTATTACACTGAGTCATAAGGATATTCATAAAGGTTTGGCCTATTGTGAGACAGAATTGAATAAAAATTTCTTTTATACCTTGTGATGCTTAATGTTATCCAGTTGGGAAAATATAGACTCCCTTGTGAGGGGGCTTCTGGGCATACCTGTGTATCTGCAAAGGATTAGCTTGACTGTATTGATTGAAGTGAGAAGACAGGCTCAGTGTTGGCAGCACCATTTCCTTGCTGAGATCCTGGTAAATCTGGAGGGTTTCAGGTCTTTCCTCAAGTAAACTTACTGGAATTCAAGAATGTGGAGAAACATTGTCCTGAAAATTAAATAAATATAGTGCTTTCTTCCTTGGTGCTTGACATTAGTTTATTTCTCAGTATGTCTCTATATTTTTATTTACATAATTTATACAACACATTCCTCTATACTCTTTCCCTATCCCCGTAGCACCAGGATCTTATAGACATTGCCCACTGTGGTGATTATATCCACTCAATGTCAGATGTTCAATTTCTGCGGTATGCCTTGAGGTACTGAATTTCACTTTCTCCGCTAATTTCAGACAGTTCAACTTCATGACAAAAGTTATATTTTGCATTTAAATTCTTGGCTATCATTTGACTTTTTAGATAAACTAATTTAGAGTAATTTCATATTTACAGAAATTTTGCCGATAGTTGAGAGTTACAGATGCTTCCCAACCCTCCCTCCACAGCATGCCCATTTAACTTTTCTTAATGTGGTATATTTGCTTAAACTATAAATGATAATACTGCTATAATTCAATACCTAATTTTAAAATAAAATAATTTAAAAATGAATTGTATAGGAGTACCCTGAATAAGCAGATAAAGCTACTTCTCCCCAAAGCTATGGGTTATTAAATAAAAATGTGAGTACAGGGATGGATTACCTCCAGTTATTGATCAAAGAGGTCCTGAAGCTACCAAAACATAATAACCAGTTGCTATTTTAATTGGTTTTCCACTAGAACTAGATGGTACACACTACTGCTTAAGACAATGCTCCTTCTGAACAGAGGGCATTAAAAAATCAAGCTGGAAGTGGGCCAGAAGCTTCTTTCCTACTGAATATCCCACATGCCTGTAGGTGCTGCATAGGCTGTTAGGAGAGAATTATCTTAGTCATATGTGGATCCTGCATGCAACCCTGCTACTGCTTGGGAAAGACTTCTCCAGTGGTGCAATAATGGCAAGTCTGTTTGAGGGATAACCAAACACTTTCTGAGTGTAACTCAGGCTGCATCATGGGACACAGTTTTGTACTCTAAACCCAGTCAAAAGCCACGACAAAGGAATTCATAAGCAAAGGAGTGAAAAGGTGCTGTTTTGATTAGTGGTCACATGAGCAGTCCGTTTGCCTTTTAAACAATATGCTTATGTGCACAGATTAGTGCTGCTGACAGCCTTGTTCGGAGAAGCTTCACTTTGCAATGGGCAGGGGCTGGTGACTGAAGAGATTCATGTCCCACCAGCGTTATAAGAAGAAATGCTTATTGATTCTAAGCCATAAATAGAACACATATATCACTCCCTAAAAGTCTCAGGAAAATTCACTGTAGAGGGGATGGAAAGAATAGGAGGGCCAGACATGGAAGAACTGTACTGTAGAATAATGACTTTTGGGTATGACAAGATTGTTACAGTCTTCAATTCACAACAGCTGTGATTATCTATGCAAGACTGGATCCATTAAACCTGTGGTTATTGGTCATGGGAGGCAGAGTGTCTCATAAGGCTCTACCTCCCCCTACATAGTTATATAAATATAAATGGTAAATGGTTTATGTGGGAAGAAGAAACATTTTCTTCAAAAGTTTAAGGTGCCCATGCTCTTGTAAACAAGTCCCAGACTGTTGTAATAATTATTCTTGGTTGTCACCTTGAATAGATCTGAAAACCAAAGTGACTGGGTACACTTGTGAGGGATTTTTCTTTTTTTTTTTTTGTTTTGTTTTTGTTTTTTGAGACAGGGTTTCTCTGTGGTTTTGAAGCCTGTCCTGGAACTAGCTCTTGTAGACCAGGCTGGTCTCGAACTCACAGAGATCCGCCTGCCTCTGCCTCCCAAGTGCTGGGATTAAAGGCGTGTGCCACCACCGGCTGGCTTTTTTTAAAATACTTATTTATTTATTTATTATGTATACAATATTCTGTCTGTGTGTATGCCTGCAGACCAGAAGAGGGCACCAGACCTCATTACAGATGGTTGTGAGCTACCACGTGGTTGCCGGGAATTGAACTCAGGACCTTTGGAAGGGTGGGCAATGCTCTTAACCACTGAGCCATCTCTCCAGGCCCGGGATTTTTCTTAATTAAATCTTTTAAAGTAGGAGGGCCAATTTTAAGCCAGATCTTCCGTTGTGGGAAGATCCTCTTTTACTCTAGGCTATACCTTCTGATAGAATCCTATATAAGGAGATGGAAAAGGGAAGCTTTTACATTTTGGGAGCTTGCTTTCACTCTAACTGGCAAGTTTATTTCTTCATTAACATTAGAGCCTTACTTCTTCTAAAAATCTGACATGTACAGAAAACCAGCTGAGACATGCAGCCTCATGGACTGATTAACTGCTGAATTTGTGGACTTTCTATTGACTGACAGTCATTGTTGAACTCGCTGGGCCACAGCCTATAAGCCACTCTACTAAATCCGTATATATCCATCCATATATAATCTTCAGTCTATCAATTCTGTTCCTCTAGAGCAGTGGTTCTCAACCTTCCTAATGCTGCAAAACTTTAAAACAGTTCTTCATGCTGTAGTGACCCTCAACCAAATACAATCATTTTCATTGCTGCTTCATAACTGTATTTTGGTACTGTTATGAATCATAATGTAAATATCTGTATTTTCCAATGGTCTTAGGTGACCCCTGTAAAAGGGTCATCCAACATCTGATGGGATTATGACCCACAGATTGAGATCCAGTGCTCTGGAGAGCCCTGACTAATAACACTGTGTAGTAAGCTATCCTTACAAAACTACTTGGGTCAAAATAAAAGTCACTTTAGTAAAAGGACAATACTGTGTAAGTGAAAGAAGATGATCATGAGTGGGAGAGGGTCCAAAGAGGGCAATGAAGGTTGGATATGAGCACAATTTGTCAAAGACTATTATGTAGAGTTAACATATGATAATAAGACATAAAAAGACTATTGAATGAACTAAAATTTATTTGATATTATCTATTTTTCTAAACTGATACTCTCATTCTGTTCATCCTTTTCACCACAGTGCATGTAGCTTTGCTGTTTCACTAGCTCATGGTACTGTGACATACTATTATTTCATTGTTTTTATTACCTTGGCAGGTTTTAAAGGTAACAAGGTATTCTATTGAAAATTCCAAGTCTTGTATTTTTTTAGTATTAAATTGGACTAGATTTATAGGCTTCTAGAAAAGTGTCATGAGAGGAAATGTGCTTCTCATCAAATACTATCAGGGATCCTTAGCATCGTTGTGATCAAAGACGATATTGACCCTGGCAAGGTACTGCTTACTATGTTGCTGTCCTAGCTTCTCATTCCCAAAACTCTTCTGCAAAGTAAGCCACTAAATGTGGTGTATACTACAAAGCCCCATTAAATTAATTCACAAAGATGGGAGCACCCACTCTTGATAGGGTTCAGAAGACATACATATCTTCTATTTATTTATCCAAGTACTTTCTTATATCTGTATGGCATCATATATATGCATTTTATACTTTGATTTATCACACAATGCTGAAAATACGTATTTAACATGCTACATCAGTCCATTCTTGTTATTTCTACCTATGGTTTGTCTAATCCTTTGAATTAAGTATCTTAGTATAAGACCATATCACCTTGAATGTACCAGATCTTTGAAATGAAGCCCTATACCAGTTACCTTTGGGCCTTAGATTCTTTGCTATATCTAGGAGTCTCCTTCTATAGAGTTACTATGTAAATGTTACCAAGAAATTTTTAAGGATGAAAGCCTGGGGTTATAATTATTTGTGGGATATGAAGAACCTCATTTCATATCTGGAGTTAGGAAATATCTTTGTCCCCTGATGCTCTTGGTGTGCCCACTGTTCTTGTGATATTGGCCTCAAATTGCTGAAAATTAGTAATAATGAGTTTGCCTGGCAATAGCTTTTTAAGATCATTTGAAACTCCTCCATGCCATTGTCCCAGTTATGTAAGCTTAAAATTTCTGCCTGGGCTGCACCTGCAGCTATTATTGAATTAGCATGAACAATTTTTGTAGCAAATTCTGCATTCCCTGAACTTAGGACTGAATGCTCTGAATTTCCAAATGTAACAGACAAAATTTATTTATGAAGATGCCTGAGAAATGCCCTTGTTTGATATCCAAAACTCTATATTAAAAGACATAAATAACTTAGCATATGCCTAAAGAAATTCAAAACTTTGTTTCTATGTTCTTCTTTACCAGGCTTGATCTCTTTGTATTATGGTATTTCTATCTGTACAAACAAAAAATATTTCTGACACCTGCTAAATTTTCCTGAACTGGAGTTTAAAATACCACTTAGGTTGTCTGTTGAAGAGGCACGCTTTTAAATCTTTGTCTCAGCAAGGTTACCCTTCTAGTAGGTGGATTTGCCCCATTCATTTTTCTGTTCCTTTCATTATTCTACCAGCAATCCCCTCCCTTTTGTAGCATCATTGAACTTTTATTTTTCTCTCCCAAATTCAAGTTAAATTATTATTCTCCTCATGTTTATTGTGATGAAACAAGCATTATCCTGAACTGCTGGTCTGGTGATATATATATATATATATATATATATATATATATATATATATATATATATATATATATTTCACTGTATTTAAAGGCATATATTGATGCACTCGAAAATGAAGAGTCCTTGGAGGCACACTGTGGCATTGATTCTGACTTTTTTCTACTTGGAACCAGTCACGTTGTTTATTCTTTCTCCCCTTCTCATATCATCTATTTTTAAAAATATAGCTCATATATTTTGGAAAAAATAGCTTTATTTTAAACTAAAATCCATAAATTTTGAACTAAGAATGTCTTAATCAGGCTTTGGGTGTTCAGAATATTAAAATTAGGCTATTAACACAGTTTCTATTAACATTTGGGTTATCCAAAGATTTCATGTAACTTAACACTATCATTATGATGACTTTGCATATAATAATTCTTACCGCATGTCTTTGAAAAGTTAGGGTTTTTTTAAAGAATTCTTTTACTTTTTAAATTATATGCATGTACGTGTATCTGTGTTTAGGTATGTGCAAATAAATTTGAGTGCCTATGAATGCTAGAAGAATATATTGAATCTTCTAAAACAGGCTGTGGTGAGCTACCCTGCAAGGATTCTGGGAACCGAACTCAGATCTGATGAAAGAGCAGTAAATGTTTTAAAAATTGAGCCATCTCCAGGCCATGACCGTTTTTGTTTTTAAAATGACACAATCTAGAATCACTAGGGGACTTTTCCTTCTCCTCAACCTCCTAATTTTCTCAGGATATCTTGTCTGTTTCCCCTTCTCAGGGGGATCCATATATTCTCTCTTAGAGTTCTCCTTGTTACCTAGCTTCTTTGGGATCTTGTACTATAGTCTGGTTATCCTTTGCTTTCTGTCTAATATCCACTTATGAGTGAGCACATACCATGTTTGTCTTTCTCGGTCTGGGTTACCTCACCTCAGGATGGTTTTTGTTTCTAGTTCTATCCATTTGTATGCAAGTTTCAAAATGTCATTGTTCTTTACTACTGAGTAGTATTCCATTGTGTAAATGTACCACAATTTCTTTATCCATTCTTCAGTTGAGGGGCATCGAGGTTGTTTCCAGGTTATGTCTATTACAAATAATGCTGCTATGAACACAATTAAGCAAATGACCTTGTGGTATGAGTGTGCACCCTTTGGGTACATGCCCAAGAGTGGTATTGCTGAATCCTACAGTAGATTGATTCTCAAATTTCTGAGAAACCACCATACTTATTTCCAAAGTGGCTGTACAAGTAAGTTTACATTCCCACCAGCAATGGAGGAGTGTTCCCCTTCCTCCACATTCTCTTCAGCATAAGCCATCATTGGTGGTTTTGATCTTATTTATTCTGACCAGTGTAAGATGATACCTGAGTCATTTGGGAGGAAAGGAGAAGGGGAAGGAGGAGAACATGATGGAATGGAATGCTCAAGCAGGGAGAGGGACAGTGAGAGAGAGAGAAAGTGATATCTTGACTGAGGGAGCCAATAAAGAAACATAGCACTAGGTTAATTCCCAGGAATCCACAAGGATGACCCCAGCTAAGACTCTAAGCAACAGTGGAGAGGATGCCTAAACTTGCCTTCCCCTGTAATCAGATTGATGAGTAGCTTAGTTGTCCTCATAGAGCCTTCAACCAGCAATTAATGGAAGCAGATAGAAAGATCTACAACAAAGTACTGGGCTGAGCAACCTGAGACCAGTCCAAGAGAGGCAGGAATGATAATATGAGCAAAGGGGTCAAGACCATGATGGCGATACCCACAGAAAAGGCTGACCTGAGCTAGGAGAGCTCACTGACTCTGGACTGATAGTGGGAAAACTGGAATAGGATCAAATTAGGTTCATTGAATTTGGGTGTTAGTTGTGAGGCTTAGGGAGTCTGTGGGGTCACTGGCATTGGTACCAGGATTTATCCCTAGTGTTTAAACTGGCATCTAGGAACTCATTCTTTTTTGTGCTCAGCCTAGATATAGGGGGGAAGGTCTTGGTTATGCCTCAAAGTGAAGTGTCAGACTTTGTTGACTCCCCATCTCTTTCTGAGGAGTGAATGGGGAAGATGGAGAAAGGGGAAGGAGGAGAGGGAGTGGGACCGGGGATAGCTATGAAAAAAAGTATCATTAGGTGAAACGGCCAATGAAAATGTCTGAAGGGGTTGTCTTAATTACATGCAGTGATGCAAGTGGCACCATTCCCTAGGCCTGGAGTCCTAGACAATGCATGAATAGTTAAGACAAACTGTATACTAGCAAGCATCCATGTATTAATTCATCGTTCGCTGCTCTTGGCGATGGATTGACTGTGGTTAGCTATTTCAAGTCCCCGTTGCTTGAGTTCCCCACAACAGTGGACTGTAAACTAGATAAATTTGAACCAGATAAATTCTTTTCTTTTTATGATGCTTTTTTCTGGATATTTTATCGCAACAATAAAAAGCAAAACTAAGACATGTGATCTTGAATATGTTGCTTTTTCTTTAAAAGAAAGCAAAATTTTGCTTCTTAGGTGTACTGGGGAAGTTAATATGAAATGACTGATTTCAGTAAATAGCACACCATTTAATTTCATTATTCATTTCTTTTGATTTCTCACTATGCCTCTCTCGTCTTCCTCATTACTATAATTCTTATTCTTGAGATTCACTGTTTCACCCCATCCCGTGGAAAGGTTATTCTGCATAGCCCAGAAACTCACTCTGTAGAACTGGCTGGCTTCTAACTTAGAGATCCACCTGCCTCTGCCTCCACTGTGCTGGAATTAAAGGCTTGGGTTACCATGCTGGCAAAATCTACTGCCATAAACATGCAGCTTATGTTACCCATGTAACGGAGCCAGTTTTCTAGGACTTGGTGACAAGTTGAAAGGCATGCATGTTAATCCATTAAAATATTCCCACCCCTGCAAGAGGAAACCATGTAAGCAGAAAGGAAAGGTAAGATTTCATCAGATCTGCTTGTCCTAATGTTCCAAATACAGAAAGAAAGCCTTGGCTCTGCTGCATGACTACCACTGTTCACTTTGAGTTCTTCAGTCTTTTCCCATAACATCATCCCCTCCATTTTATAATGCAACCTTTTTACTTCTTCCTACATTGATGAAAATTTAATTGTTAGTCTGCACATGCCACTTGAACATGTCTTCTGTTATCTGGCTGTTATATGTCCCCAATTTCTGTTCCATACCATCGACACTCGTCGTGACAAACAGTTGGCTATTCGGATTTAAAGAAAATGTGTTAACTTATTAAACATCACTGAACCTCAGTATTCTCACAACAAAAAGGAATAAGTACGATCACTACTCCCAGAGCTATGAGAGTGAAAGAGCCTTGTGGAAGATCCCTCAGAGATGCTGAAGGAATCCGGTTTTGACCGTGGGGTTTCTTCAGGATCACCTCATGCTCCAACTCTTTCTTACATTTCTTTTTTTCCACAGGGAACTTTCTTTTGTGGTTCAAATTCATTTCATAGTTATTTTCAAATCTCATGTTGCTCAAATTCTGTGAATTCCCAGGAGAACTCCCTTGTGCTCTCCACTGTGTTCATGTACTTACTGTCCCCAGACCAGTAATACTGCTAATAATCCAGGGATAATGACAAAGTCATTTCCTCTGTGTATAACTGACTCTTCTGGAAACAAAGCTCAGTATACATTTGCTTTGTGATCTTATTTCAGTCACTTAATTCCAATAAAAGTAGATAAAGTTTATAATTTGAGGAGAGTCAATTAAGGTAGGTAGGCAAATTGCATAATGAAAGTTTCTTCATTATGATAAGTACTTATTGAATATTTGATGACTTTTTGGTAATTATGAAGACAAATTGTCTGTACTTACATCTAAGCACCTCATTGATTACCGGGTGCATAGCTATAAATGTAATGAGTATCTTTATATGAACCATCAAAGGTTAATGATCAGAGCAGGGTCAAAAACATGGGCAGGGAACAATACTAATACTAAAAGATTCATATCCCAACCTATGTATTATGTTTCAGATAAACCACACTGCATAATTACCATAAAGTCTACTTGTTCTTCAAATTCTAACATAAAACCTTTAATTTCTATTTTGTCTTATATCATGCCCACTGGCAGGACATAAGCCATTTAAGGTTGAATTGTAGGAAGACCAAAGCCAAAGATCGATTGATCGATCGATCGATCGATCTATCTATCCATCTATCTATCTATCTATCTATCTATCTATCTATCTATCTATCTATTCATATAAAACAAACATATTTGCAGCTATCTATTTCTAGGGTCATACCCATTGTTTAAAAAATCGATTAGACTTTAGGCCAGCAGTTCTCAACCTGTGGGTTGTGACATCTTTTGGGGGCTCAAATGACCCTATCAGAGGAGTTACATATCAGATGTCCTTCATATCAGGTATTTGCATTACAATTCACAAGCGTAGCAAAAATACAGTTGTGAAGTAACAATGGAAATAGTTTCATGGTTTGGGGTTCACCACAGCATGAGGGGTATTAACATCTTGCAGCATTAGGAAGGTTGAGAACCACTGCTTTAGGCAAACTCACCTTTCATTAGCTCTTCATCTTTTCCTGATACCTCCATGTCTGTCACACAGGCATAGAGAATCTGGAGTTGGTTATAGGAGGTTCCTGAAATATTCTCTTTCACATTCTCTTCCCTCTCCCATAGAAAAAGACTTGTGCAAGCACAAAAATACATATTTTCTGCTTGTTTGATTGAGCTAATTCTCTTCTGTTTATTCATTTGGTATGCAAACCATTTTGAATATAATCTCTGTATGTGCTTAATAAAAATTATCATTTAATTTTAAAGACCTGGTATAAAAATTGGAAAGCTATTTAAAAAAATAGTGTAATATTAACCCATGTTGTATTCAACTAGTTTTTATCATTTGTGGAATGAATTTAATGCATATTTATAATTATTATTCATGTAAACAGGACAAAATGTGGCCTTTCAATGCTTATCATCAATATATAACAAAAGGCCTGGAAAGTAGTATATCTGTTACACCAGACATTAAAATTTTCTTTATATTAACAACATTCAATATTCTTTCTACTATCTTAACATATTCAGGGTAGCCAGGCAGTGGGAGCACACACCTTTAATCCCAGCAGTAGAGAAATAGAGGCAGGCAGATCTCTGTGAGTTCGAGGCCAGCCTAGGCAGCCAGGACTACAGAGAAACCGTGTCACAATAAACCAAAGATAGATAGATAGATAGATAGATAGATAGATAGATAGATAGATAGATAGATAGATAGATAGATAGATAGATAATAGATAGATAATATTCAGGAGTTAGGGAGGTGTTTAAGACAATAAAGCATTTGCTAGGCAAGCATAAGGACATATGTTTAGATTCCCCAGCACTCATTCAAACCCAGGTGACATGTTACTCACCTATAATTCTGGCACAGGGCAGGAAGTGACAGAGGATCTCTGGATCCAGCTCATGGGTTAACCATCCCTGATGAAATGGTAACTCCAGGTTCAGTGAGAGACTGTCTCAAATATAATATTGACCTCTGGTTTTTACTTGTGTGAATGCACGCACATACGCACAATTATGCACGCTCACACACACAGAGATTCATACACAATTAAGAATTCCAATTAATTATTTTCAAAATAGCTCTATAACTTCACTATAGAATATAAATTATGTCTTTAATCCCCTATAGTTTCACAAGTGCGGTTGATTCTGTCCTTCCTTTTTCTCAGCTCTGTTCTTAGACTTTGTTAACTACTATTTTATTGTCTGTTTCTACAAGTTGAACGTTTTAACTTCCACATGCTAGTAGAAATAAGCATTATTTATCTTAAAAGACATGACTTACTTAGCAAAATATCATCCCATTGTTTCCTTTACACTGTAAATGTAAATGGTAATAATTCATACATTTTTTGTGGGTTAATAAAGTTTCTTGCATTCCCCATTTTCTAAACCATCCAAACATGGATAGACACATGTCGATTTTCTGTTTGGGAACAAAGAGTAGTACTTAATAAGTATGCGAATATATGTGTATCTTTGGAACACTGGATTCAATTCTTTTGGATAGATACCCAGTTGTGGGATTGTCGGGTCATTGGATAGTTCCTTTGAAGAAAAAGAAAAAGTACTGAACAAGTATTTCACCATAATGTCTTACTGTTACCCTTGTCACAAACCAGTTAGCTGCAAATGTATAGATTTATATCTGAATTCTCTTTCTCTAATATGTTCTATTATCTCATTTTTGATGCCAGAGCCACACTAATTTGGTTTTTCTAGGTTCGCAGTACATTTAAATTTAGGGAGTAGAATGCCTCTAACTTTGTTTTTTCAGCTCACAATTTATCTATTTTTTGTAAACAACCACAAGTTTTTTAGTGGTTTTCTATTTCTACTAAATGTAATTGATAAGAATTTCTTTAAAACTCTTTTAATAATAGTAATATTTCCATATACACATGTGGGATATCATTATGCATTTTTATTCCTTTCAATTTCTTTTATTGAGTTTCAGTTTTATAATTTTCATTATAGAAATAGTTCACTAGCTTTGATCATCTTGTTTCTAGATATTCTGCTTTCTTGATATACTGTAAATTAAGAATGAGAATACTTCTTTTATTCCTTGCTCACCAATCTTAATGTTCATGTATAAATGACAGCTGAATTGTTTTGTTGCTGCTGATTTTTTGTACACTTCAATCTTACTAAAGTCATTTAGACAATATAATAGATTATCTGATGGTCTCTTTCTCTTTTTTCTACACATAAAAATATTATCTTAAAAATGGGGGATAATTAAATCTCTTTTTTCTGTTTTTATGGCATTCTTTTTTTCCTTGCTTTATTGCTCTAGCAAGGACTTCCAGTATTTTATTGGCTGATAGTGGTGAGGTTTGACATCCTGTCTTATTTCTAATCTTAGAGGAAATGGCTCAGAGTTTCCTTATTTGCTGCGTTGTCCATCAGTTTGTCATAAAAACTCTCAGTGGTGAACCACATTTTAGTGGCTGATGATATTCATCATGAAAGGGGCACTGAGCTCTGCTTCTTTCTGCCTCTACTGGGATGACAATATGATTTCGGCATTTTGTTTGTTAGAGGTGGCTCTCATTCTCATTAATTTATATATTTTTAATTTCTCTCACATTTCTTGAGAAAAAACTTTTTATGTGCTATTAGACTCAATTTGTTAATAGGACAAGAATTTTTGAACTTATGTTCATTAAGGATATGGTCTGCATTGGATTTTTGCTTGTATTTTGATTTGACTTCTGTAGCAATGTAAGTCTGGTTTTGGTGAACAAGTTTGGAAAGATTTCTTCTGTTTTGGTTCATTGAAATATCTTGAGAAAAAATTAGCATTTGCTATTCTTCAAAAAAAACTGGTGAAATTAAGCCACCTGGAATTTTTTATTTGTTTGTAAAATTTTAATTAATTATTCAATGTTGTTGATTGATGTTGGTTGGTGCAAGCTTTCTACATCTTTCTGGTTCAATTTTGGTAGGGTATATGGCCCAGAAATTCATCAATTTTTATATGCCTTCATGTATTTTGGCATATCCTTGTTCTATAGTCCCTGTTGATTTTTTATATTCTTTTTCTCTATGTCTATCCTGTAACCTCTCATATGTCTGTATACTGAGAATTTAACTCGAGACCTCACATACTGGGCAAGTGCTCTACCACTGAGCTACGTCACTGGGCACTCTCTTTCATGTTGTTCATCTTTCATGTCCCAGTTCTTTATTGTAAGATTTGACTCTCTTCTTTCCCTCTCTTGTATATGAACTGTGAGTTTCTTTTTTTTCTTTCTCCTTTTCTTTTTCTTTTTTGCAGACAGTAATTGTTCTTTTGCTTCTCACGTAGAAACTTTAGACAGATCTTGAAAGAGTGATCTGCTGGCAGCTAATTCTCTTGATTTATCTGGGAAAGATTTAGCCATTTCTCTATTTCTGAAAGATGTTTTTAGAGTATGTAATTTGAGACTTGGAATGTTTTATTTCAAAATTTAGATATACCATCTCTTTCTTTCCCAAATGGCAGGCTAAATTTCTATATATTTGTATCACGTATAAAGATTAGTATTTGTATGTGGCATCAACTATACAACAATTCTCATAAGGGAGATGGTTTTATGATCCTGGTAGGGAGAGCATATAGTATAAGTATAAAAGTCTCTCTGCTTTTATGGATTATATAAATATATACACAGCCTCTCCAGTCCAATATCAACAGATGGCTAGAAAAACTCTTGATGAAAATGATGATCTCTCAATTTCTAATGATAGAGTGGGGAAAATTTCCTACAAATTTTTCAAATTCAAAACAAATTTAAATACTGATTAAAAATTCCATTAAATTTTAAGTAATTACTAACCAGAAAATAAAGTATTTGTAGGCTAAATAAAATAAAATGTGGAAAAGATAGAAGAGTCACTGCCTCAGGACAGTTGTCAGTTTAAGATAACATTTTTAATTTAAAAATTCTTATAGAAACTATGGAAACAATATAGAGTTTAGTCTAAAACAAGGGAAAATTTAAGAGAATTCTGTCTCACACTGGGACCACAAATGTTTATCCTCAGTGAAGGGGGATCCATCCATAGAGAAAGGCAAAGAAGATATTTATTCTATCCCTTCATTCCAACTATAATGCTGTGCGAAGGAGAACAATTGTAACCAAACTACTCCCCCAGAGGGATTTTAGTTTGAAATTAGCCAGAACTTGGAAACAACCTAAATGCCCCTTGACCAAAGAATGGATAAGGGAAATGTGGCACATTTACACAGTGGAGTACTACACAGTGGAAAAAAATGACATCTTGAGATTTGTGGGCAAATGGATGGAGCTAAAGAAACATAATATTGAGTGAGGTAACTCAGACCCAGAAAGACAAATTTAATGTGTCACTTATGAGTGACTTTTAGACATAAAGCAAAGAAAACTAGCCTACAACTCACAATCCCAGAGAACCTAGACAACAAAGAGGACCCTAAGAGAGACATACATGGATCTAATCTATATGGGAAGTAGAAAAAGACAAGATCTCCTGAGTAAATTGGGAGCATGGAAACCTTGGAAGAGGTTTGAAGGGTAGGGGAGAGGTAGCAAGGGTAGCAGAGAAAAATATATACATCAATAAAAACAATTTTTAAAAAGAAATATTACAACAGAGAAGAATAAGTACAATAAATGAGAAAATTGGGGAGAAATCTGCTGTAGAATAAAAGAAATCATTAGCAAGTAATGTATAAAAAGGAATTAATGCTACATATCTGGGTATATTAGTATTTCTCAAAATGGTATTTAGATAATGACTGACTAGGAGTAAAGTTGATATCAGACAGAAGTAAGAATAGGTCCTTTCTTATGAAATTTAAAATTTAGGCTCAAAACAAAAATTAAGTTCAGCTTTTAATAAAAACAACACATGTATATGCAAATACACACAGATATGAACACACCAAAATCACACAAGACCCTATAAATGTAAAAATATGAAAGCCAGTCAAAATGCCAAGAATGGGACCATCAAACGTCCTACTTAAATCAAAGGCAACAAATGAAAAACATTTTAGTAAGCTTAAATTACAGAATATGAGAACCTCACTAGGACTATGAAACATTAAGAAGATTAAAAATAATCCAAATAAAATATTTGGAAATTAAGAGAAATCAAATCAAATAAAAATAAAATAAAAGACTCAAAAGGAAGATTAAAACTTTGACCTTTATCTCACCCCAGGAAAAATTAATTTGCCTAGGTTGAATAAAAGTTGGAATCATTGAGTGTCTAGAAAGTAAGAGAAATACTACCTCTGAGTAGCTTGACTAACAAGAAGAAAAAAAAACAACCCAAAGTAAAAATATTCAAATTAGACGTTCTCAAAATATACTGTGCTTACTAAAGTACATCATAGAGAAAACAAAATTTAAAAGCAGAGATTGTTACAAAAATGCACCCAAAATATACATCTGACAAGGAACTTACTTCAAGGGACATAAAAATTCTTTACAACTAACATTAACATAAATACTACTCAACATTTAAGTAACCATGGTGGCATCACAGCTCTCAGGGTTTGATGCATGGGAGTAATACGTTCAAGGTCAGCCTGAGCAGAAACACCACAGCGGATATTACAGATGTCTATAGCCTATGGTCTAAAAAATATGACCAATACTTAGCAAAAGGCAAAAGAAAGAAATTAGAAGAGCAGATCCATGAATGAAAACGAAATATCAAGTATGAATACAATCATTATAAAAATATGAAAAATAGTTTTATGAATAAATATTTAACAAATGAACTGAAACAATTATAAAATCATGCTCCTTTTTGAAGAAATCATCCAAAAAACTAAAGTCAAAAATAGCCATAAACTTTGGCTCCCATTAGAACCAATGAGATACAATCCACCATTTTCACGTTGTGCAACCAAGAAAATCATAGATTGAGATGACTGTTCATGAAGTCTCTGTTAAACCTCTAGGAAATGATTCCCTGCAACCTCATACAAACTTTTCTGGAGTGTTCTGTAAGTTCTGTGAAACTAGCATGACCTTGATACATTTCAGTGAAGGAAGACAGAAAAACACAAATTTCTAGGTTATCGTATATATAAATGAATATACAATGATACTAGTTAACCTGTGACAAATTTTATTTAGTAATGTACAAAAGGTAACTGTTGGTGATCAAGTTAGTTAAGTCTAGAAAGAAAATATTATTTTTTAAGAAAATTTGTTAAACTGCATACATTCAAGAATAAAGATTCTCAAACAATGAAGAAAAAAAATCATACTATGAAACTAACATGGTACACTACCATTCTAACAGCTGGTAGGAAACGTGGAGTGAGAATTTAAAAGGGACCCCTCTCTTTAGAAAGAAATCTTTCTGATATCTCCCCTCTGTGTTGAATCCTATAGAAAGTTATGATAGAAAGCTGAAGGCTCACTGTACTGACAGAGAAGAGCAAAACTTTTCATTATTACAAGCATTCACAAAAGATCAAAATTAGTTTAGAAATTAGGACAATAAGTGACATTGTAACAAAAGTCTCAGGTACAAAAAAGTCAGCTAAAAATTGATTGCCTATACCAAAACTATGTAAGTCTTATTTAAAAATTAACCTCCACATAAAATAGTAAGCAATAACCTAACATACCTAAGAACAAATATAACAAAACACATATGATTCAAATAATTCTTTAAATGTAGCAATAAATATCCAAATAAATGAGAGGACATACCATGTTCAGGGAGAAAATTCTATTAATCATTCATACAATGAACTATTAATTCAATTAAATTACAAAGCTTCACAAAATTTGAAAATCTTAGTCTAATAATTTCAGCTTAGAATACCAAATGGTTGCCAGGTGCTGGTGGTACACACCTTTAATCCTAGCACTCACGAGGCAGAGGCTGTAAACTTGAGACCAGTCTCAACTACAGAGTGAGTTCCAAGTCAGCCAGAGCCACACACAGAGAAACCCCATCTTGAAAAAGCAGAAAGAAAAGAGAGAGAGAGGAAACCAAAAGCTAATCATCACTAAAACACTGACATTGGTATGAAATACCCTGGGTCCTTTGCCTCCTCTAAATCAGAATTCATTAAAACCCACAGTGGATTAGACTGTGTCATATCTACCCACACACGGCACAGCGAGTGAGCCGTATATCAGACTAGAGAACAGAACTGGCTGCTGCGGAAATGGGATCTTGATTCATGGCAGGGTTTCCATTGCAGAATAGTGAGCAAAGGGTAGATTGTTTAATATGAGCAGTGGGAATCATTATCCATATAGAAATATAAAGTTGCTCACGGGCAAAGTATGCTTTACTAAAAGGAGAATACAATCCTGAAATGTTCAGGAGACATAAAAGGGAGTATGTTTATAATATCAAAATTTAGAAGACAGTTCTGAAGAATGCTAAAACAGAAAAAACATAAAGAAAGTTCTTATTAAGTCCTTTCATTTTCTTCTTACAAGTAAAACATGACCTGCCTGTGGTGGCAAAGTTTTATGCACCAGGAAAGCCTTTTCGTATGTGGCATAATTTTCTGTTTCTTGATCCTTTCACTTGATAATGTTCTTAATTTTATGCACTTTTCTGTGCTTGGTGAGTTTGTTTGTGACAAGATTCTCCATATATATCTGATGGCCGCCTTGAACTCACAGGCTTCTACCCTCTACCTCTGGAGTACTAGGCTCAGTAATTTATGCCACCACAGGCAGGTCATGTTCTTACTTGTAAAAAAAAAGTGAAAGTACTTATTAAGAATTTTCTTTATATTTTCTCCTGTTTTAGCGTTCTTCAGAACTTTACTCTAAATTTTGAACTGCCAACTAAGCATAGTAACACTGGTCTGAAGTTGCTGCCAAGGACCATGTCTGGGTCCATGGTACATCTGTAACTAGGGTCTGTGTGTATCATGATGTCTATGGCCCATGTTGCCACCAAGAGCCATGCAGATACCAGGGGTCAGGGCTGCCACCTAAGACAATGTTAATGTTCAAAGGTTGCATTGCTGATGATAAAATAAAGATCTGAGTGACCCGTCTTGCCATCAGGGTCATGGTGTAGAATGGGCTGGGCTGCTATCAAGAGTCATATCTGGTCTGTGGCCCTACTGCAACCACAGTCTCTGATGATGGCCATGGCTCCTGTTACTACCAAAGGCAGTGATGGTAGGGTTTCACAGAGTTGGTTCTGTGCCTCACAGGCTGCAGTACTTGGGAAAACCAGCCCTTCAACTTACCAGCTACAGCACTTAGGAGAGTAGGCCCTACAAATGCACGGACAGTGCAGTAAAGCCAAGCCCATTGTGGAATTGCAGGGAAGCCGGCCTTGAAGGTGTAAGAATGGTAGAGCTAGCCCCACTATCTGTCTGGCATGTGGTGGCACGGGCAAGGGAGACATGCCCCCACACCCTTGGTCCCTCCCCTGCCCCTTGGCACCAAATTCAGGTGGGAAATCTGGTCCTAGAGTCACAAGAGTGAGAGAGGTGTGCTCCCTCACCAACTGTACCACTTGAGAGAGGAGGCCTTGTAACCTACCTAGGAAAAACAGTAGAGCTGACCCCGGTGCTGTGGGGGGGGGGGAGTAAAAAGGGCCTGAGGTCATGAGAGTAGAACTGACCCCAGTCCTTGCTGCCTGCTGCATTGGGTGAGCTAGCTATGGTAGAGCTGGAGAGACTGCTCAGGTGGTGATGGAGAGGGAAAGCTGCCGAACCAATCAACCCACTACCACCCAGGCCCCCAATCAGGGCTATAAGTTAACCCCCCTCAACATCCACCTCATCTGTGACCTGCTAGAGCATGTAAAAGGGCTGGATCCTGCAGATCCAAAGCTGCAGGATCTCCATAACACAAGGCAACAACAGGCTATCCAAGGAGTCCCAGTAACCGAGGAGTATTAATAATATAGCAGAAGAAGTCAGAGGCCTTGAACCAGACCAATGAATATTTGCAAGATGTATGGACTAAAGCGTGTACTGTGACTCACTGGGCTACACTACAACTTCCACACAAGATCTTGTTTTGTTTGGGTTTTGATATTTATGTTTGTTTGGAGGATATTTGTTTGTTTGCATTTTTGGTTTTTTCTTCCTTTTAAATTTTATTTTGTAAGTGAGGTTGCAAGGGCAGGCAGTAGTTGATGTGGTAGTTGGTGATGTCTTCTGTATATGTATTGCTTTTATTGGATGATGAATAAAGCTGTTTTGGGAAATGACTTAGCAGAGCAAAGTCAGCCCAGAAATCTGGACAGAGATATATAGAGAAAACGGGCAGAGTCAAAGAGACACCATGTAGCTGCCAAAGGAGAAAGTTGTTCAGAACCATTACCAGTAAGCCACAGCTTCATGGCAATACACATATGGATAGAAATTAGTTAATTCAAGATGTATGAGCTAACTATAAATATGCCTGAGTCATTGACCAAGCAATTCTTCAATTAATAGAGTTTCTGTGCGATTATTTGAGTCTGGGTGGTCAGGAACAAATGACCAGTCTCTGTTTAAAAATGCCATCACCTGTGGGCCAACTAAATCCTCTTAAAACCAGAGAGGTCTTGGGAAGAAATTCTAAACACTAAAGAACAGAGTTAAGTGGGGCTTCTTGGTAGCAGCATTTTCTCGGATTGGCTCTTTTTGCTAGAGGCATACAGAGGCATGATTCCTTAAAGAGAAAACTTCCCGACTCAGCATCAGTAGCAAAAATTGTGCAGCCGTCTTCCTGATTCATGATGGTGTGGCTACGGGGCACTTAAATGGGGTCTGTGAGCAGCATGTTAGAAATTGCTTAATAATGAGATCAGCTGCATCCCTGGAGTTGGGGTGGTAAGAATGCCTCCTCCATGTTTGACTGGGTGGAGCAAGCAGGCAGGGCCACAGAGTTGGTTCTAGCCATAACCCACTTAGAATTAAAAAATACGCTGCTGGTTAGAAAAAAATTACAGACACATAATAAAGACAGGTTCAGATAAAAAAGAAGACCTCTGAATGGGTCACAGTATTGGATAAATGTACATAGGCTTGGGAGAAGAAAAAGATTATAGACAGTTATAAAAAGAAATATGTTTTAAAAAATAAAACAAAGTCTTTAAAGAGACAATAAAAGTGATATAAAAAGTAGACACAGTGATAGATTAAATGAGTAAAGAAAAATAAGTCACATAAAGCTGGAATCTACACAGAGAGTCTGGATTATGCGTATTATATTGTTTTCTACAATTTTTTTTTGATTCTGGAGGCTGCTTACCTAAACCAACAAAAAGGTATCTTGACTTGAAAGTTTGGATCTAAGATATGTTGTTTTAGAAAAGAGATTCTACTTTTGTTTCCATAAAGCATGGGAACCTATGGATTTCTTCCAGACTAATGTGGTTTGACAGAACAAGATCCCCCAAAAGATCTCTATGAACCCTAAAAACACTTCACCCAACAAATGGCAGGAAGCAGTTTAGAGAAAACTATGCCCAAATTCCCAAAATGATTGTTTATAAATGTTTGCTTTTGTTTAAAGGGGATTGATTATAAATGGTTAAATGGCCACAGTCAATCTCTCTCTAAAACAAAGGGGCAGGGCAAAAGATATGATACAAAGTTGAATACTTTGCCTTGGTGTAGACTTTGGTATATTGAAACAAATTTAAGGTCAATTTGTTATACTGTGTATACGTATTTCTGCTCTTGTTTAAGGTAATGTGTTTGTGCAGATCATTTAAAACTGTAATGTATAATTAAAATTACAGATTAATAGTCATTTATAATAACCAAAACTTGTAGTCATGCTTGTTAGATTTTTCTAAATGTACAGAGATATATTTCAAATGGATAGGTATTCTTCAACCCTTTCAAAGACCTACAGAATGTGGCATTTTAAATGTTTTAAGAACTTAAACTTTTCTCAACAGTGGGACATGTCTGCTTCTGGCTGTACCAATCTATTTCAAGAGATGATGGGCTCCTTATAGAGTTTGCTAGTCATTTGGGCAAGAAACTACTCTTGCCTGGACTTGACATTGGAATACTTATATCTATAGACTAATAAATGGTACAAGTTACAGAATGTGATATTTTGTAACTCCACCAAAGTTTAAGGAAATTTCTCTTTAAAACCAAGAGTGCCCCCCCCAAAATGAAGTCACTTCCATCTAAGTTAGGGTTTTTATTGCTGGAATGAAACACCATGAACAAGAAGCAAGTTGATAAGGATAAAGTTTGTTCAGTTTGTACTTGCACACTGTAGTTCATCATCAAAATAAGTCAGGACAAGGATTCAAAACTAAAAGGAACCTGGAGGCAGGAGTTGATGCAGAGGCCATGGAGGGACGCTGCTTGCTGACTGGCTTGCTTCTCATGGCTTGTTTAGCTTGCTTTCTAACAGAACATAGGACCACCTGTCCAGGGATGACACCTTCAATAATGGGTTGGGCCTTCCTTCATCAATCAATTAATTAAAATGCCATACAGCTGGGTCTTATGGGGGCATTTGCTCAATTGACATCATTACACAGCATAGACGAGAGAGAATAACTTAAGTAGCTTATCAATACTCAGTGAATCACAGAGGATGTAGAATCCACTAATTAAACAGTATTTCCTCATAATGATTGGAGATGGCTGGAAAAATGTTTTTAATCATTTGGGGAGAAGGAAGTGCTTTCCCTAAGACTTAATGACTCATTTAAATTTTTTTCTGAATTTATTTTATATTTTTCTACTTATTTTAAATTTTGTTTTAAACAAAGGTAAGCAGTTTTAATATACTGCAATAAAATATGAATATGCATTTTGTAAATAGCATCAAAATCCTGCGATATTAAAATGAAAAACATACTCAATATCTTTGACATACTGTATGAGAATACATGAATTTCTTTGCAGACATCAATTCAATTTAAATCTCACAAAATAAATTCAATGTAACTTTACTCAGTATTGATCCCAAGTGAGGGTAGTTCAGTTTCTTTGGGAATGGAATTATCTATTTCAGCAATCAGAGAGCCAGAGAAGCAATTGAATCCGAGCAACTACTTGCAAATGGCCAAACAAATTGATAATCTTAGACTTAAAAATACTGCTTTAATGCAGAGAAAGTATAAGCCCTATTTTATTTTCCTGCTAATGACAGTGTTTTCTCTTTAGCCAGACAATATGAGGCTGATCATGTTATTATGGCAAAGCTATTCAAAGGCTTGGAAAATGTCCTTCCATTGGCTCTGATACAAAATAAATACCCCTGAATAGCCTAGTGCAGACACAATTCTTTCAGAGGATTCACTCTCCTTAGGTAAATTCCTTTCTTTGGAGGAATTATGGCAACTCTCAGCCTGGCTAAACTATTATTTTTCAGGACACATAAAGGCTCAACTTTCCCAGAGAGTACTGAGTGCCCTGGAGCAAATGCTGAACTTGGGAGGTATTCCGGAGTGCACTAGGAAAACAGTGTGTTGATTGCAGATCAGAGATCCCTGAGCAGCTATCCTTGCTTGGCAAAACACAGGAGGTTTCAGATCCAGGTGGCAATTTAAACAGCAAGAAATGTCAACTAACAAAGATCATTCCTTGTTTTGTTACAATTATAGCCTTTTCTGCTCTGTGTAAGTCAAAGCTATGAAACACATCAATGTAATAGATGGTATTCAGGAGTACATATCATTTCCATTGTGTTTTTTTATTAGAAATATATCTTGAGTGTATTATGGGATATTATGTGGTATTAGATACATTTAACTTTAATAATAGCTAATTCCTTCTAGTAATGCCTCATTTTTGCTACATTTGATATTCAATTATCCATCAACATTATCAACACTAGAAAAGAAACATATATGTGTCTGCCTGCTGTAGCTTCCCTTGAGCAGGTATGAAAAACCAGTCTTGCCCAGTACCATTGGAACCAGAAAGGAAAAGGAGACCCACACTCCTGTTTGGGGCAGCTTGCCTTACGGGAAACAGGAATCACAGTCCTACCACGCATTTTATGGGGCCAGGCATTTGGGTGTCATTATACTGAGCAAATATATGGTGGTATATGGGACAGAGAGGCAGAATGGTTCATGTCATGTGGAGAGAGGAAGATCTGAAGGGGTAAAGGAGGTGAGGAATGGCCACAGGTGGGTATCATGCTTCCCACCAGGGGCTATGGTGACATCTGGGCCTGGGATGCTGCCTAGGATCATGCAAGGGTCCATGACTTTGCTGCAGCAGTTGGGTCTGTGTTGATCTCCCTGGGTCTTGTTACCACTGAAGGGCATGAGGATGAGGCTGCAGAGAGTTGGCCCCACACCTCTTCACCTGCTGCAGTTGGGAAAGCTGGCCCCAGGGATCCTGAGAGTGGGAGAGATGCTCCTGCCCCTCACTGTCTACAGCACTCTGAAGAGCAGGCTCTGTACTTTGCCTGGGCAGCACAGTGGAGCTGACACTGGTGGTGGGGATACAGGTGAGCCAGCTCTGAGGGTGTCAGAACAGGAGAGCTAACCCTGCCCCCTCACATTCCATGTGGTGGCATAGGCAAAGGAAAGATGCCACAGCCACTTGCCACCTGCAGCAGGTGGGAGAGGTGGACTTGGGGCTGTGAAAGTGGGAGAGCTGTCTTTATTCTATACCAGATACAGCGTTTGGGAGATTAGGCCGTACACCATGCCTGGGCAGCACAGTAGAGCTGGCCCTGGTGGTGTAGGTACAAGTGAGCTAGCCCTGAGGGTATGACAGCCAGAGAACTGGCCGCCAATCCTTAGGGTCTATTGCATTGGGTAAGTTAGTCATGTCAGTTCTAGAGAGCTCTCCCTGGAGGTGAGGGTGAGGGAAAGCTGGCAGGCTGAGGAACCCAGCTACCATTATAGGCCCAGACTAGGGTTATGAGTTGGCCCACCCCAACATCTTCCCCATTTATGAAAGGATGGAGCACATGAAGGTGCCAGTCCTGCAGATCCAAAGCTGTATGATTTCCAGAACACAAGGAAACAACAGTTTACCCAAGAGGAGTGCTAGCGTGTGCCCATTATCAATTTTAGCAGAAGCCAGAGGCATTGAGTCAGATCAATGATTTATTGCAATGAACTCTTTCAAGTAAAGATGTGTGGAATAAAGGTCAGACTGCTTGACTCACTGGACCAAATTACAGCTTCCACAATGAAATGAATTTTTTTCTTTATTTTTTTTTAAATTTTATTGGGGTATGGGTGTAAGAGCAGCAGGCCAATATGAAGGGTCAGGAGACAATTGGGATTGGAATGCATGATGTGAAATCCACAAAGAACCAATAAAAAGTAAAAAAAAAACATTTTATTAGTCCTGTTTTCATTAAGAGTACAAAATCATATTGGATATACACAATAAGTATATATATTTTAAAAGTAACAGTAAATTAATTTTTATATATTTATCTGCTAACTTAAGACAGCACACTGCAATGGTGTTCACGACCTCGAAAACATTGAAAACAGCCCTGGCCTTGACAATACGGTTGTGCTTTGGTGTCTGCAGAGAGTGACTGAAGGAATAACGCCTTACAAATGTGTGTCCTGTTTACAAGTAACCTACCAATATCTCCCCTATAGGCTAAATTATGTCAATTATCTATACTCCCAGCTCAGGAGAGACACTGTGTCAGTGTTTTTATGCTGCAATTGCTTAGGGGGTAATAACAGACAATCTGCATGTGTCTGGATCTTTTCCCAGTTTTTGGATCCATGTTTGGTTTCATGACTAGATGTGGTGCTCCAAAAGGCAGAGGACAGAACATTCATGAACTACCACCATGGTCTTCCTCCTGATGATGGCTGGGAGCAAATTCTCAAGAAACAAACTTCCAGAGAGAAAACAACTATATCATAATTTTTTACAATGTATTGTCAATATTAGTATTTTATAATGTTTTTAAAAATAATATTTGCAACAACAAAGTAAACTAATTTTTTTTTTACTTTTTACAGAATTAAGAATTCTGTAAAATATTAACTTACATAGTATGGTTAAAATACTTTGGTTCTATGTAGTTTTTTTTTAATTGGCATAGCATTCATAGCTGATTGCACCAACACCTAAAACTGGACCTTGTTTTATTTATTTATTGATGTCATTCACTTTTTCTGGGAAAAGTCTTACTATATGTTCTAGGCTGAGCTGGAACTCACTATTAGCCTTCACTACAGTCATTGTCCAGACTCATCCGCCAGATTCATCCTGAGATTATAGGAATACACCACTATGCCCAGCTAAATGGATACATGTTGAAGGATAGAACCTGGAACAATACAGGAACAGTGCCCATTTGAGCAAGTCATGTAATTGCTATGGGAATCTTGCTTCATAACATTGCTGCAAGGAAAGTAGGGCAAGTCAACTTGCTGGGGAAGGCACAGGGAGAGGTTATTTCTTTTTTTTCTTTTTTTCTTTTTTTTTTAATTGAGAAAAGGAAATAAAACAAGTTTCTGCCTCCTCCCAGCCTCCCATTTCCCTCCCCCTCCTCCCACCCTTCTCTCCCTCCCCCTACTCCTCTCTCCCTCCCTCTCCAGTCCAAAGAGCAGTCAGGGTTCCCTGCCCTGTGGAACGTCCAAGGTCCTCCCCCCTCCGTCCATATCTAGGAAGGTGAACATCCAAACTGGCTAGGCTCCCACAAAGCCAGCACATTAAGTAGGATCAAAACCCCGTGCCATTGTCCTTGGCTTCTCATCAGCCCTCATTCATTGTTCGCCATGTTCAGAGAGTCCAGTTTTATCCCATGGTTTTTCAGTCACAGTCCAGCTGGCCTTGGTGAGCTCCCAATAGATCAGCCCCACTGTCTCAGTGGGTGGGTGCAGTGGCTCCCAGGAGCCCAAGGCGATGTCCCCAGTTAGTTCCTTGGGCAGCTGAGGATAGGGAACCTGAAATGACCCTAGCCTATAGCAATACTGACGAATATCTTGCATATCACCATAGAACCTTCATCTGGTGATGGATGGAGATAGAGACAGAGACCCACACTGGAGCACTGGACTGAGCTCCCAAGGTCCCAATGAGGAGCAGAAGGAGGGAGAACATGAGCAAAGAAGTCGGGACCAAGAGGTTATTTCTTAAACCACACAGCATGCTTCCTTATTCTTCTCTTATCTCATGGGGTGAGTGAGCTCCTGGAGGTTAAATTACCGTTTACCTAGCTGATGTTCCTTTGCTCTTTTGGATGGGTGCAGGAAAAGTCAAAGTGTGATTTTTAATGCTGGTGATCTCAGTCGAGGGCCCCATTTCTAGACCAAGAGATATAGAGGATATAGTCTTGATCCTGAGAGCTGGAAGTTTTCAAATTTTAAGGACCCGAGGCATAATATTCTAGGTGTTCAGATCACAGGATTGCTGCTCTAGGCTTTGACTATCAATGCCCTGGCACTTAGTAACCAACTCAAAACAATAGCTACAATTGGCCGAAGTACAGAAAGGTCAATGTTCTGGCTGTTAAGTCCTTAATATGAGGACCCAGTTCCTTACAGTGGCTGGGGTTACATCTGTCAGACAATGGTTTTAGGATCCTCGTCTCTTTGTTCTTGGATACTCACTGGAACACTTCCAGCACAAAGGGCTCACCATCTCTCTCCTTTATCACTTCTCTATAGGAGACAGTCTATCTTGAACAAAACAAGTCTAGAATATCAAAATCAGTATATAAACCTCTTAAGCTACATTTCTTTGCCATGCCTACATTGCATTGCCTGCATTGCATTGCCTGCATTGCATTGCCTGCATCGCATTGCCTGCATCGCATTGCCTGCATTGCATTGCCTGCATTGCATTGCCTGCATCGCATTGCCTGCATTGCCTCTGCCAGTGCTACTTTTGTCACCACCATCTCCTCACTGTGTAACCAGTGTACCCCATTCTAGTCTGAAAAATGTCCACAGGCAGGAAAGAAAGGATCATTCTGTAAGAGCCTTTCACTGGGATTCATGTTGCAACCTGAGGGAGCAGGAAAGCATTTCCTGACTGATTTAAACTGTAGCGCAAACCATATAGCCAGGAAAGGGATGGGAGGACTATGGTATATAGCTTCCATATTGTCTGTGCCATTGGCAACACAGTTTCTACTTCCACCAGTTGCATGTCTTTCTTTGGACCATTTATGGTGCTTCCATTACAGAAATCACTAGTTTTCACTGAACCATCTGAAATGTCTTTTACCTTTAACCTGAGTGAGAATATCTATAGAGTGAGCAGACTTCACACTGGGTTCATTAGGAGTGATCTCTTCCAAAACTGGCATGGGTGATCTGCCATGTTGTACTGAAAGCAGTGCTTTCTGCAGTACTGGTTGCTTCAATTCAGTTATAAACATAATCGGTAAGCTGGAGATGTGTTCTTCAGAGTAGCTGAGGGGAACTTAGAACTGCCAGGCTGCCTTGTTCACCAAACAGCAGCTTAGTTGTTGGTTCACCACTTGGAGCAAACACTTAGGGGAGGGCACTTGACAGCTCTAACACAAGCAGATGAAAGGCTTGTTCCTAACAGGTGATGTTATTAGAAGGGAAGTGAATCAAGGTGCATCAATAAAATAAACACAAAATTAATGTTAATAAAACTATTTGCATTTCTACCTTGTGTTGCTCAAATGTCATTAGTCCCTCTGCCTAATGTTCCAAGAGAGTGTTGGGTCTGTTCAACCTGTCTCACATGTGACAAAGATCTAAAAATGGGCAGTTCAGCTCTCCAGGAGTCCTGGAGAGAGCTGACAAAGACTTCGCACCTTGCATCTTTTGAGCAGTTCTTTCTTCCCACTTCTATATGTAGGCATATAGTGCAATTATTGCAGTTGAAGAGTTATATAGTGGTGCTATAATCTATTTTATATGAGTTAGCTGTGAAGGTTTTTTTTTTTTCTTATACGCTCATAAGCCACAGGCGCTTCCAAGTTGGCAGATGTGTAAACTTGGAGAGCTATGACATATTTTTACAGTTTGGGAAAACTGATAATCAGAGCAGATCATGAAGTAGAGATTCATGTGGGAAACATATGTTCAGACAAGTGTCATGGTGTGGGAACAACAAGCTTACCCTAGAAACCTTTACATCATAATTTCTGGGTGATGTGCTCTTGAACATTTTCTGTTCTTACAGAGCTTTGAGTTTCCAGAAATTGAGCTTCATAATTTTCCTGAACCATGACAGTTCTTGATTGCATATTTTCATATTACTATTAAAGTGTTTTTTTCTTTCTGTGAGACTATTTGCGATTATAAATGCATTTTTAACTATTTATTCACCTATTAATTAGCACTGATAACAGATAAATTTCTATAAACCATTGAATTTGTTTACTTCTTTGTTGATTCATAGTTGGCAAGTATTCAGGTGGTATAATGGTGCATTATTCTTAAAAACTGTTTTTTAAGAACACTTTTTTATGGATACCACCAAACAACAGAAAATACTTGAAATTTTGGTAGAATCTTCATCCCATTGAAATTAAAACAGAGGGTCCCAAGCTGATGAAAAAAATTTCTTCAATTAGCTATTGGCATGTCTTTTGTCATGAATAAAAGTAGGGATTACATATATACATATTTTACGAAGTTTTGAATCAATGAGGCATTATCTTAGTCAATTCTACTCCCTGTTGTTTAGAAATGCAGGCTTTGACTACCATCCTCATGCTGCCTGGTTGTATAAGATGAGCTCAATGATTCGGGTAGCCAGCATCAGTAGAGTTGTAACCAAGGTAAGCCTCTGTGTGTGCTTGTTGTGTTGTTTAGCGATGGAGAGTAGGGTACAGCTGACATGATGGCTGCTCTCTAGCTTTTGATAAAACTGCATGACTGATCTTCACTCTCCAGAGAACCAAGAATGGATAAAGGACTGATACAAACCACTAGTATGCTCAAATATGGAGGCCACCCTTCAGAGTGTTGTGTTAAAATTTAGTCAATTTCAGGGAACTTGAAGAGAATCTGTTCGGAAGAAATTGCCGCACGTTTCACATCTGTGTGTAAAACACATTTTTATCCCATTGTTTCATTGCCAAAGATTCAGGATGTTGTTCTTTTTCAAAGCTTTCCTTTTGGCATATTTCAGGAAATACCTTTTCCATATGTTTGGTAGAAGCTTTATGGCAGTTTCTAATAATTTATGAATTGGACATTCAAAATCCACATTTTCTTAACATTCTAAATTTATAAATTATACTTAGTATAAGATACTAATACTTGTCTTGCCTGCAGATGATATTGAGAAATTACACTTGTTAATATACAGTTTAATTCAGAGATGTGGGAAGGTCTAGAAGAAATAGAATAAGAAATCAGAGAAAACATTTATGAAGTTATAAAAAGCTGGGAAAGTAAAAATAGGGTCTTCATAATGTGTTGCTGTTTATCCTGTACAAAGTGAGTTGGAATCCACTTTAAGAAAAACAGAACAACTCAAAAAAAAAAAACTCCCCACACCCTCAAATACTGAGCTGACTGGGGTAATTCATGACACTCTATCATCTCAAGTAGTTTTAAGACTATAAATTAGCTTTTCACTTCAACTGTGTGGAAAGATAACTACAACTAGGAAAAATTGTCCTTTCCATATGTCACCTGGTAAACATCATGGCTCTGTCTCTCGGGTGCTGTTTGTAGAGATGTAGGGATGTAGAGATGAGAACTCCCAAAGCACACGGCATTTGTCAATCTTACTTTTCATTTTAGAACAAGCACATTTTTCATTCCATTGATAACACCAGTCTTCAAGTGTTTTAATAAACATATCATTGATAGGCCATCTCTTACAGATGTAGACTTGAAAATGTAGTTAAGTATTCAGGTTTTTATTTGTTCCCTGTCTGTGTTCTAAATTTCAGCAGTGTCCTGTTTCTTGGGGCTTAGGGACCAATCCTGGGGTTGAGGTAGGTTGAGCAGAAGGGTCTTAAATTCACTGAAAGCCCATTGCTCGAGATGTGTGGTAGATTTGTTCTCATTTTTACATCATAGCTTATTGCTAGGTGGCATATCCCTATACCATACAAGAACTTGACTCTGAATATTTGACTTGTCCAGTACCACAACCTACAAAGATATTTCTGGTTCTACACATGCACCTTTTGAGTTTCTCTCATTTGAAAGCTGCTCCTCTTCCTTGTCTTTCACTTCCTGGTTCTGTTTTGAACTTTGTAATTAAGTATGAAAATAATCAAAATTGCTAAAAATCTGTGTTATAAGAATGAATCAGAATATAAGAAAATACTGTTGAAACTTTTTACAATTCTAATTGAAATGAATCACTGGTCCATCAATGCCTGGGTTTGAAGAGTGCTGATTTGTTTATGCTTCACTGGGCCATTATTTTTGTTTAATTACTATACAATAGTTATGCTGAAATGTAATTAGCAATTCTAGCTTCTAATTATATAATCAGTAGTAATTATTAGTTCGTTGAGTTTTCATGCTGTATGTGAGCCAGCGTTCTTCTGAGTGTTCTTGTACATATATTCCATGTTGTGTGTTTACATGGATAGCATTTGAATTCACTGGAAAAAAAACACATTTATTTCAAAAATGATAAGTTTAGAATTTTATAAGTATCAGAATGGGTTGTTTATCAAATTTTCCTGAGCCTGTTTCTTGATCTACAATATAAGGGAATAATTTTCATATCTCTAAAAGAACATTTTTTAAACAAAGAGAGAATTATTAGATTTTAGAAATACAAAGCATATATATGTCCAAGTTTTTACTTAATAATTATGTAGGAAACATTAAACATTCTATAAGACATTTAAAGGAGAATTCAAAGTACCCTGTAGACATAGACAACGGGGAATGTTGGGAAAGAAGTTACTGTTAAGTAGAAGTGAGAAATTGTCTGTCTACAGTAGGATTCCATTTGCCACTCACTCTTTCATAGAGAATCATTTCCATTTCATTTAGCTTTATTAAATTTACAGAGATATAAAGAGCTCAAAATCAATGCAAGACATAAATCTAATAGAATCAGACAGCTAGAAAAGTGAAAGGAGAAATATGTCTATTGAAATTTTTGTCTAATTCAAGGTCTTATACAATTTTTTTCTTAAACAGATATCTTGGCAGATAATTACGAAGTTTTCAGCAAATTTGCATATTGCTTTTATTTTTATGCATATATAAATAGATCAGAGGAATAGAAGTAAAATCTTTAAGAATATCCCCTTATGTAAACAACATAGTCATTAACACATGAAACATGAATTTATATCAGTTCAATAGAATCAGCCATAAGAAGATTCAGTATGTTTGCTGAATGGATGTGAAAGTTCTGGTTAAAAGAGGCCTTAGCATCACGAATCTCCCTACAAAGAAGTTAGCATATGACCGAGGATAGTGGGTCACTGCTGTTTACTAAACAGTTGCTAGACATTGACACCTCTGCCCTTTGTATGAATGAATATAAAACTTGAATTAGTCAGGCTTATAGAATTTTTCATCATTAAGAGCTTTCTAATTTAAGAAATTATTTACTTTGTCTATGTGGAGATGAGGCACCATAATGCAGGTCAGATAGATCTGAGGAGGTAGTGCGCTTGTCTACTGAACTGTTGTTGTTGTGCCAATCCAACAAGAAGTTTCTTACCTTTGACTACGAATTGAATTAATAAGAGAGAAGTAGAAATGTGTCAAAGCAGAGCTTTACACTTCAGTGATCAACACCTCCCAAGATCTCAGCTGTAGCACAGCTGCCACACAAGGTCTGGCTCCTAAAAACAAAACAGACTTGACAAGGATGAGGAACTTATGAGAGAGGCAGTGAGCAAAATAAAGGCTCCAGGCTAGGGAGCCTGGACTATGAGAAAGAAGGGATATGATTCATTTATTCAATTATAATTAGGACTGGATATTCTCTCTTTAAATCTCTGTCTCCACAGAGCCATCGCTTGCCCTTTGCTGTGTGAGTTGGAGCCTGGAGTAGTTGTTTGATGGCTGGTTCTCATGTACACTGATTCATGGGAAGCTGCCCAGTTTCTGCAGATCTGCACTTTCTGCTAGGTCTTGCCACTTGGACATTAAGATTATTTGTTTTTTTTTTTCCTCCCTTTCCTATGCTAGGGTCTGTTTTTCTCCAGGACTACCAGTTATGTTTATGCTGCTTTATTTTCTCAGTGCTTTCTAGTAGTTAATCTTGATTGACACCTTGATGGGAATTAGAATCACCATAGAAACAGAATTGTCAACCTGTCTGTGAGGCAATTTCTAGACCTCATTAGCTGAGATGAAAGGCTCACCTGCAATTTGGGTAGCACCATTCTCCAGACTGGAGTATGGCAGCGTGTAAAAATAGACAAGAAGCACACGTTACTGCCTGCTTCCTGACTGTAAACACAGGGTTATCTCAAACTCTTACCGATATGACATCTCCACCATGACAGACTTGTACCTTGGAACCATGAGTGAAAAGAAATCCTTTCTTTTATTAGTAAGCATGTTGTTGCATCAATGAAAAAATGACTAATATAAAATGAGTACTGAGAAGTAGGCCTGCTGCTATGGTAAATCTGACCACATGGCTCTTAATCCTTTGGAACTGGTTTTCAGGAAGAAAGTAGTAAAGCATGGAACTTGCGAGTAGAAAAGGTGTTGAATGCATTAGGTAGAGTTTATTGGGTCATTCTGGTTCCTATTTATAGGATAAGAAGGCACAGAGACATGTGGATGGGGTGGGAACTACCTGAGGTTTCAGAGGAGAATAGTTAATTATTGTGAACTATGTTGCAGGCCATTTGAGTTATACTGTTAAAGAATCTAGTTGCATTATGCCCATGCCACAAGAAATGAGTGAGGTTGAAATTAATGTCAATGGGCTAATTTGCTTGGCAGAGGAAATGTCAAAGTAGGGTTAGCATTCATGCCCTTTCATGTCTACTGCTTCTGACTCTTAACCAGGTTAAATGTGTGCAAGAGTAACGAGCATGAAAATAAGGGAAAAGTGCAGCGAGCCAGGGAAAAGTGCATGAATTTGATGTTACAGACAAGCCAAGTTTGGAAACAGCTATAAATGTGGAGCAGATTAGTGCTAGCAAAGAGAAACCCCTTGGTACTTTGCACAGAGATTAAAGAAAGTTGTCGTTAGTGCAAGAATATGTTTAGTAATGCCTCTAGTTTGTGAAATGAAAATTATTTGAAAGAAGATATACTACCCTGCTCAAAAGAAACAACCTAGAAAACTGTTTCCCCAGGGTTAGTACACAAAGACCAATGCAACTGTGGTTCAAGAAGGACCAGCTCCTTCCATAGCTAGCAGCAGATCTTATCACTGTTGGCCGTATGATGTTGATTTTTGTCAGCATGTAAGGTGTCAATCTGTGCAGGCTCCTGTGGTTCAAGAGAGCTTCAGAAGTCAAACAGTGTGAGGCAGGGTTGGAACCCTATAAATACGCCCCAAGATGCCACTGAGTGAGGCTGCAAGAATGAAACCCAAATTGCAATAGAAACCCCATGGTGTTGCAGATGTCAGTTACATGTAGTACCCACTAAAGAAATCTGCAGGCTAAAAATGGACTTGGTCCAAAAGACAGGCTGTTTATATTACAGGGAGGAAAAGATGAAGAGACGGGAGTGTCCAAACCCTTTGAAGCCCTGACAGTCTCACCATGACTGTGTAGTTGTCAACTTGATGCAAGTTAGTGTTGTATGGAAAGAGGAACTTTCAATTGAGAATATGTCTCCATAAGATTGATCTACAGGCAAATATATAAAAAAAACTTTGGTTAATAATTGATGTGAGAAGACACAGCCCACTGTGGATGCTGTTGCCTCTGGGTCGATGCTCCTCACTTGTACAAGAAAGACTGAGCAAGCCGTGAGGTACAAGACAGGAAAGGCATATTTCTCTATGGCCTTTGCATCAGTAGCTGCCTCAAACTCCCTGCCTTGAATTTCTGTTTTGACTCTTTGGATGATAGAGTAGGAGCTATAACATGAAATAAATTCTCTTCTTCTCAAGTTGCTTTTAGTCATGGAGTTTTGTCCCAGTAATAGAAACCCTGCCTAAAATAAGCCCTCATACCATACACGGAGCTACAGGACTTAGTGTCTTCTCCGCTGACTTTCAGTTCTATTAATATTCCATCTTTCCTTGTTGTGCAGCAGTTTCTTCCTTTGGAAATGCGCTATTGTGAGTTAAATATGTGTGTGTTTTATGATGTTATAGTTAAAATATTATCTGAGTCTCAAAAGAGACTTAAACTTTCAAAAAGTAGTGGAACTGCTAAAGACGATGGAGATTTTTGCAGGAGACTGAGTGTAGTTTGCATTTTAGGAAGCTAGCAGCCTATGGTGGCAAGGGGCAGAAAGCTCTGACTTAAAAGCGATGCATTTGAATGTCACAGCTACAAGGGATGGAATAATTGTGATTAATCCTTCAATTGGGTGAGATTTAGAACCGCTACAGAAACAAACTTCTTTGCAGGTCTGTGAGAGAATTACTTGATTGGGCTAACTGTAATGAAGAAGACAGATCTACCAGAAATGTGGGTGGCAAGACCTACATTAAATGTGGGTGATGACTTGTATGAGCTGGCTCCGGGTCTGCATATAAAAGGGAAAGTGAGGCAAGCAGCAGTATTCGCTACTTTCTGTGCACTCAGATTCAAGCACTAGCCACCACAGTTTCTCTACCGTGACAGGCTAGTTGCTGGAATGGTTCGTCAAAATAAACTGTTTTTAAGGTGATTTTTTTCCAAACAAATTGTTAAAGTAATGAGATAAGTAATTCATACTTGTAACAATGGCTGTTGACTGTTGACATTCTTTCTGTCCTTTAATGTCTTTTACTTTTCCATAAACCCCCCAAATAGTCAAAAATGCATATACCTTTGCAAATAATACCAATGCTACATTTTCTTAATAATCACTGCTGTATTTTCTGCTTTTTCCCAGGATGCTGATACATTCAAGAAGAAAAAAAACTATGCTTATAGCCAAATTATAGAAAAATAATGTTATTCCATAGTTATTTAAAATGCATACTTACTTTAGAACTCCTAAAATGGGGCTGGAGAGATGGCTCAGCGGTTAAGAGCACTGACTGCTCTTCCCGAGGACCTGGGTTCAATTCCCAGCACCTACATGGCAACTCACAACCGTCTGAAGATCCAGTTCCAGGGGATCTGACACCTTCACACCAATGCACATAAAATAAAGTTAAATAAACCATAAATTTTTTAAAAAGAACTCCTAAAAATATATATATTACAATTAATTTTTCACACAAAAGGAAACTGAGGCCATGAGAACTTTAATGACTGATGTAAATCATGTCCAGCTTAAAATACCAGGTTGTTAATAGGCATGTAGTAATTCATGGTTAATATAAGGTTCAGCACGCCTTTAAAAATACAGCCCTTTTGCTGTGCATCATGCATTTTCTCTCCTAAATAGGCTTTTGCTACTATCATAAACTATTTTATATTTCTTGAAAGAGGGTCAAGTTTGGGCTGTCCAACCTATCTATATTTGATTGCATAAATCATCTCCCTATGTCCTACTTGTATTGGTTCAAGTTGCAGAACTCAGAACATTAACACATTTATTAGTAGCTAAGAGAGCATTAATCACTGATAGTCATAAAGGCTGGAGAAATTAACAATACAGCTTGCTGGAAATTGCGTTAATCATGTAGAATCTTGAAAATGTCAAACAACAAAAGTGTTCCTTCCTTGCTAAGACAAGTCAATAAAATTGTTGTAGAGAATGGTGATCCAATAAAATTATTGTTATTCTTTAAAATGAATCTTAGTCACATGGTGTATAAACCAGGCATTGCTCTAATATACATTTATTGAAATTCTACAAGTAATAATTATATATACATATATGTACATGCGCGCGCGCACACACACACACACACACACACATATATATATATATATATATATATATATATTTAATCTTCATAATGACCCTGAAAGTTATATAAAGCCATTTATTCATTATCAGCCGTGATATTTTCTAACATTTCAAGGTCATACAGCTATTAAGAAACAACTAGAACTTGAACCTTAGTTTGAAGCTCTGACAACAAATCCTAATGTTTACCATTAAGGACAAAAACATCACCATAAAACTCTGATTTGTAGAAGATTGGATTATATTCCCATTGTTTAGTGTTAAGGCTTGGCTTTGATTTGTTTGAATTGTTTGTCCCTCAGGCACAATTGAGACCTACTCATTGTCCTTCTGTGGCCTTTGGAGTCGAGGGTGCTGCTCCGGAGAGTATGTATAAAAACCTGCAAAAGGAGATCAGCAGGAGGTGAGCAGTTTTATAGGCTTGAATTTATGAAGTGTTGGTTGGTCATCTTAATATTAATATGAGGATGAGATTTAAGCTTAGACATGAAACTATAAAACACATTAGCTTTAAATGCCATTTGCCTTTAACATGTAGTACTTCATGTGTTCTTTTATTTTTAACGTCTGCAGTCTAAGGTTTCAGGAGACAGTCCACTACACTATTTCAGGAGTGGTCAAGTCAGCTGGAGAGAAGTCATAGATAAACATTCTCTCACTTTGGTGTAAGTGAATTATAGTATATTTCATCAATCTCTTCTCATATTTTCTCTTCATAATTAAAAGCACCCCACTGTGTGTTCTATAAGGTATCCTTGCTGTTTCCAAAGCTGGACCCCAATTCCACAGCCACTAGCAGAGGTGAATTACAAAATTGATGTCACGAAGAATTTGCTAGGGCAGAAGATAAAGTAATGTTTATTTAGGGACACATATGAACAGTATGATTACTTCCAGATAGTGTTGTGTTTCTCTTATATTTATATCTCTTCTTTTTATGTTTTAAGCTTGGTTTCACCATATTCTGCTGTCCTTAAATAGCAGTAATTCTAGTGTTATTTTTTTTCTTGGCTCTCTGTTCTTCTTTCTGCATCTCTTTGTCGATTTTATCGTCATGTTCAAAGCTACATTCTAGTTCTCACCTGTAAACTTCTGCTGCAAGGAGAATGCCTTCATCAGCAAAGTGACAGCACACACTACATTTATTTCCCTTTCAACAATCCTACTGCCATTCAGCTTGGTTACTGATGTTTCCATTTAAGCACTCAAAACACAAAAAGCTTAGAATCTAGCTAATCTTTGTATGTCCTAGCTTCCACCCTCAGAGCCCATACAAGTTCTGCATTGTGTAGGTTTATGTCCTCCTCCACCTCTCCTTCCACCACTGTATAAGTATCCATTATCTCACAATTAGAACCACAACCTACTATATCCAATAAGAATGACGTTAAATTTTTGAATATCATGCCAGACTGTAACCTGTAATTGCTTAATAACTCTAATATATAAATGACCAAATCTACTGTATAACCCTAACTTTATTATGTTTAATTTTAATTCTCAGTATTTCTTTCACTTGTGGTTTTTAAACTTAATGCGAAATTCCATCTAAAAATGTTAAATTTTCATGTTCTTTTGGGGAGGGTGATAATGCAGGTAGTAGAGAACAGGAATCTTTTTAAGAGCCTCTTTCCTAAAGCAGTAAACCCATCAAAAGTAGAGATATATCTTATTGATGAACTTTTCCACTATTAAGTATGGTGCCTGTCATACAGCAGAAAATAACATGTGCACAGAATTGAATCCTTAAACATGAAATTGGGCTGAATTTCTTTATCAGAACTATTAACCACAGGAGATATGCTAAATTTTCTAGCATCATTCTTTGTTTTCAAAGCACAACAAAGTACAAAAGATAAAAAACAATGGTAGATCCTAAGTTAGGAAGAGCCTTCGGTGCCAGGATGCACAATTAAGCTTTGATGTATTTAGAGATGACATTTCAGAGGAATCAATTAGACAGTTCTCTGTTAACTATCTAAAATGAAGGAAAGAAAAACATTATCAAGCTAATGCAGGAACTGAGGTGATTCTTGTGTCAGATTATTACAGCATGGAATTTGGCAAACGAAAAGGAAATGGTAATGCGTTGTCAAAGGAAAGTTGGCTCCAAAATATTTCAAATCAAAAATTTGAAATTGAGTTTTAAGGTTTGAGGCAGAATATTAGAGATGGCAGACATTTAAGATCTCTTTGGGAGTGACTCTGAATGTCTCTATACAAATCTTCAATAGGAACATTCTTGGGAAATGTAAAGCATGAACCTTGGTGCTCCTCAAGCCATTGGTGGCTTGATCGGTATAGGCTGCAGCCTGGGGAGAGGTCTAGGGATGGAAAGTCCTCTCCTTCAGAATTCTTTTCCAATGCCATCATCTCTACCTTGGGACAATAACTAACTGCTTGGCACTTAAGCATTTTCCAAGTGCCAACACGTTTAGAAAAATAAAGAAACTTGTAAAATATCCATCCTCAGAAGAGCCTGAAGTTAGCATGTGTCTATTCGGGACTGTAGCAATTATTACTGTTGTGAGATGCAATTCATATTCAATAGGCTTCAAGAAAGAAAACAAACATCCTTCAAGAACTTCTAACACTCGATTGTCTCTGGAGTCTCCAGGGATGCCAACGTCCTAGCGTGATTGACAGTGCCTCCAGAGAGTGAGTTGGGGGTACTCATCCTTTAAACTGTTGCAGAATTTCAAAGGATTTATTTTAAAACTAGTTTAAATTCTGTGACATGAGCAGAGCAGGGTCAGAATATGTTCATTCTACAGTTATATTTCACCAAAAAAATGCAATTTTATATATAACCAATCTGCTATTCCTTTACAAGTGTATCTCTTGAGACTGGAGAAGAGAAAGCAGAGACGTCACATAAAATTTAGTGTGCAGCAAATATCTTGTGGTCATTTAAAAGTTCTGCAGGGCATTATCTGGTAGTCAGACTGGAACCTCCATTACTCCTAATTCTCCTTAAGATGATGTTTTAATTTGGTGTTTTTAAATTATTAATAAACTTGTTCTTTGACAACATTTCTGCCTTTTTGTCTTCCAATGATCTTGTGTGACCACCAGTTTTGAACTATACTTTGGATCCTGGTACATTCACCAGTGACTACCTCCCTACCCAAATCTATCTGGATGCAATAGTATAGCAAGGAAGGATTTGGTCGCATCAGCCACTCCCACATGCATGTCTGATTCTAGATAGACTAATTCATGTGTAGGCCACAGGTGCTATGAATTTGATTACAGGGATGGCGTCTGGTTTCTAAGAAACATTTGTAGCCTTTCCTTCCCATCTGCTGTCATTCGCATCCCCTCTTTGACAGTGTTCCCTAAGCCTTAGAGGGGAGTTTATGTTAAATGTACTATTTAGTACTGATGTATCCTATTGTTAGCTTCTTGAACAGCCATGGATCTTTATCTTTACCACTACTCACTGCAATGAGCAGTTTCTCTGACTAAGATTAAAAGAAACATGTGTCTATAGGTATAAACCTAAGTATTGAGAAGGCAGTGTGGTACTGTAGGACAATGGTCTTGTACCCTGTATTAGTCACCTGTATTACTCTAATACAATGCTTGATGTGGGATTTCTCCCTGTATGCTGTGATTACCATTAATGAATAAAGAAACTGTTTTGGACCTATAGCAGGGCAGAACATAGCTAGGTGGGGAAGACTAAACTGAATGCTGGGAGGAAGAAGGCAAAGTCAGGGAGAAGCCAGGGAGCTTCTGCTGGAGACAGATGTGCTGAAATTTTGCTAGTAGGCCATGACCTTGTGGTGATGCACAGATTGATGGAGATGGGCTAAATTAAAGAGTTAGCCAATAATAGGCTAGAGCTAATGTTCAAAGCAGTGATTTAAATAATATAGTTTCTGTATGATTATTTCAGGGCTCATCAGCCAGGAATTAACAAGTAGCTGCTGATTAGCAAGTAGCCAGGAAGGAAGTATAGGTGAGGAAGGCTCAGTGTGCAGCCATCATCCAAACCCAGCGGAAGCGAGATGAGAATGCCTCATGATAAAATGTACCAAGCCACGTGACTAACACATGCAAGTATTATTGGTTAATTTAAGATTTAAGAGTAAGTTAATAAGCAGGCTGAGGTAATAGGTCAACCAGTTTATAATTAATGTAGGCCTCTATGTATTTCTTTGTGACTGAATGGCTGCAGGACTGGGTGGGACCAAAACCTCTATTAAAAACTGTCAACAAGTCGGGCGGTGGTGGCACACGCATTTAATCCCAGCACTTGGGAGGCAGAGGCAGGTGGATCTCTGTGAGTTCGAGGCCAGCCTGGTCTACAAGAGCTAGTTCCAGGACAAAAACCAAAAAGCTAGGGAGAAACCCTGTCTCAAAAAATCAAAAAAAAAAAAAAAACAACTGTCAACAAATAGTACCCAAAATAGAGCAACTATATCCACATTAAAACCTGAGAAAGCTTGGGAAGTAATTCTAGACACAAAAGAATAGAATTAAACAAGGCTTATTGATAGCAGCATTTTTCTCAGGTGGGCTCTGTTTGCTAGAATGAGGCTTTAACTGCAAATACCCTGCAGCTCTTTTAAGAGGCCCCACCATCAAACACTTAAATGGTGTTGATGAATAGCTGACAGCATGCTTTTTGGTGGTGGCAGGGACCTTGAACCTCCAGAGAGTTGTGGCAATAAATATAGCTCAGGCCAGTAACTCTGCCATTAAGCTAGACTCTCAGAAAGCTAAGCAATGGGGTGAATCCAGCTGTCAAAGCCACAGCTTTAATTCTAGCCATATTACTTAGCAAATTAAAGACTCATGTGGTCAGAAAAAGAGAGATATACAGTAAAGATTGATTCAACTTTTTAAAAAAGGCCTCTAAATGGTTTACAGTGTGTTTAAACATATATGTAAGCTTTGGAGAGAAAAGAAAGAGGGTAAAGTTCTTTAAAAAAGAAAAGAACGAGAGTAGTTGGGTGTGGTAGTACATACCTTTAATCCCAGCACTTGGGTGGCAGAGGCAGGCAGATCTCTGTGAGTTTAAGGACAGCCTTGTCTACAGAGTGAGTTCCAGGACAACCAAAGATATATAAAGAAACCCTGCCTCAAAAGAACAAAAATTAAAAAGAAAAATAAAAGAAATAGAGTTTAAAATTAAGCCATGTGAAGATGGAAAATACACAGAGAATCTGGATACTGTATGTCACTGTGTTATCTTTGAATTGTTTGACAGCTGAGAAAGGAGCAGCAGCTGCTAAACGGCTTTTGATTATAAATGCTATAGGATTAATACAACATATATATTTTGAAAATGCCTTGACTTCAAATTTTAAGTCAAAAGATATGTTACTTTGGAGAAAAGTTTTGCCTTTGTTTCCACAAGAAATGTGAGGGTGGATATTCATTTTGGGTTAATAAAAATCAAATTTGATCAAGGAAGACCCTCTGAGAAATCTTTGCTAGGAGCAGATGGCCCAGATGATTCAGTATTTCAGAGGATCTCTGTTGAAGTTTCCTCTGAGTTCAATATCCAGAACAGACTCAAGACTGTTGGCTGAGATGATTAAGCCTCAAAGAATACTCCAGTAAGGACTTGACCATAATCCTAAATTATCTTCAGGTCCCTATAAAGTTATCAGTGACCCCAATCAGCAGGAAGTAGCCTAGAAAACTACACCCACATTGCCAAAAAATGGATTATGGATGTTTGCCTTTTTTAGAGTGTTGGTTACAAGTAGTTATGGATGATTTTCAGTAAAAAAAGGTTAAACAAAGGAGATTAGATTCAAAATTCTTGTTTTGAAAAGAGAAGAAAAGAAAAGGAAAGAAAAGAAAGGACAATGGTCTTGTACCCTGTAAAGATCTGTCACCTGTACTGGTTTAATAAAATGCTGATTGGTCAGTAGTCAGGCAGGAAGTATAGGCAGGGTGACCAGAATAGGAGAATTCTGTGGAAGAGGAAAGCCTAAATCTGCAGTCGTCACTCAGACCCAGAGGAAGCAAGATGAGCATGCCCCACTGACAAAAGGTACCAAGCTATGTGGCTAACACAGACAAGAATTATTGGTTAATTTAAGATGTAAGAGTAAGTTAATAAGAAGCCTAAGCTAATAGGCCAACCAGTTTATAATTAATGTGGGCCTCTATGGTTTTGGGGGGGGACTGAACAGCTGTAGGTCTGGACAGGACAGAAATCTCTGTCAACAATGTGATGTCATGTCAATTTGGTAAAAATAGAGTGGCTTTTATAGGAAAATAAAGACAACAATATGTAGCATAAAATATTGTTTTATGTAGAAGGTAAGATGTCCTGGTAGAAAGAGCCAGTGTTATAAATGTACAGTTACCTAAATCTCATAATCAGAAGGTTTCATCCTTTGCTAAATGTACTACTGTTGTCAATTTAAATCTCTTAATTTCATGTTTGAATTCATTTTTCTGAGAAAATTCTAATGGTACAATGGCAAAGGAGGGGCAAAGGAGAAAGATAAGTGTTTTCACTGGAAATGTCCCATAGCACAGAATTCCATGGGACACTGGTATTCACAGTACATAATTTGCCTGTGACACAAACACAACAATTCAAAACAGTGCACACTTATCTAACAATCAATATCAGGCAGGGATGATCCTTGCTGAAGTGAATCCTCCACTTTGTAGCTCAACAGTCTGTATCTTCGAAAAGTTGGCTTGATTCCAATCCTATTTGCAGGAAATAATGAGGAAAGAATCCTCCTGTACGTCTCCAAGATTCACTGGCAGAGCCATTTCCTTGTGGAACTAGAGATTACAGCAGCTTACTTGTTCCAACCTTTCAAGCAACGAAGGAAGAGTAGGGTAGAGAGGTTAGGAAACAAGGGAGGAAGCAGCTTTCTTCTCACTTATGGTGTCTTGCTGCTACTTCCTCTTAAGCCCCATCTGTGAATGGTGTTCCCACCTACTATAATCAGTCTTTTAATTAAGTCAACTGGTTCAGGACTTAATTATAGCAGAACAGTCATTTCATGTTTGCTACAGAATTGCTGTGATGTGGTATGAACCACATGCTGCCATCCCAAGGAATTCTGAAGGGTGTTCCTGCCAGGTGTCAGAGAACTAGGGGTTGTCCGAGCATTTTTAACGCAATGCACAGTATGTGAAGGCTCTGTTGAACACATAGTATGTCAGTAAATATATTTTATCTGCAAATGGGAAGCTGGGGACACCCATGGCCTCAAGAGGCTGTGACTTCTGTTTAAACTATAACTTGATTTTGGGGATAGAACTCCAAAGTAGAAATGGTCAAAGGACTCATCTGTAAATTAGTCAGTATGTTATGGTGGAAGTGATGACTGGGGGAGAGAAAACATGCAGCGTATACTCATTCCCTTAAGCCTCTCTGCATTTGTCGGCAACACAAAGGTAAAGAATAGTGGTGGGATGCACACACTAAGTAGGAAAATAAAATCATGTGTTAGCTTTGTGAGGGTTTCCTATTCTTGTAAGAAAATGATACAATTCTGTATATAAGCTGCAAAAATGGATTCTACCAATTTGGTTCGCTGTAAATGCATTTAAGACTGATAAAGAACAACATAAAGATGGATGGCAAAACCTTTATGAATAATTGAAATTTTGTTTCATCAGGAAAAAGTGCTACATAGGAAATACAATACCAAGGCAAGTTGAAAATAAGACTTTAGAATGAAGGAAGGAACTTCATGCTTTAGTAATTCTCATGAAACACTCGCCTGTGTTTCAATGATAATATTTTTATTTCCCAGTGTGCTTTCCGCAAGACAGAGCCAAGTCCGTCTGCACTTCAGTGCTGATTTCTGGGAGCTCTTCACGCCTCCAAAGCATCTGAGAGTAGAAGTCTCTTAGCCTGTTTTTGTTTTCCTCTAAGTGGTACTCTGTGTGGTATTATCTGCCTGAATAGGCTTTATTTCTGTTTATTCTAGAGCTTTATGTCTTGTTCTTTGCTTCTTTTCAGTATTCGGAGATATCTGACTGCCTTAACTGTTATTACAGATCCAAAATTTTCCCAACTGAGCTTCCTTTTCTAAAGGTGTGCTATATGGCTTTCTCTTACAATTTGATAATGATGGTGGTGGTGATGAATATTTGATGATAATTTTGATGATGATGATGATGATATTATAAGGCAGTTGTACAATCCAACTTGAATGTTGACTGTCCATAAATCTACACATTTATTTAGAGGTGACTGAGTTTTCAATGTGATGATGGGACACTAAAATCTCTCCACTTATCCCACCCATTTTCAGTGCATGTAGTTTTCTGTGAAGACCTGTCATACTGTTACTTTCTGACATGTGAGAAATTAGTAAGAATAGTTGGTAAATACGTTCTAGAGGCTAGTGGCCATTTTTATTATTTTTTTTTGTTTGTGGCCTGATCTTTAAAATTGCATTGATTTTCCTAACTTCTCCAGGTTGAAGAAATAATTGTTTTAGTCAGTATAGAACAGTCAAGGTACTAAACTACAGTTGCCTGCATAATCATTTATTCTACTAGAATGATAATAGAAATGTACAGTATTTTCATTAAACAATGGATTTTCAATAATTTGACACATACATAGGTAAAGTGGCATATACTTCTTGTAAACATTAGCAATGACCACAAAATGACAAGAAAACAGTCAGTTTTCTACAAAGAAAATAATCCATTGGCAAGATGTCCAGAATTGTCACACCCTATTATTGTTCAGAACTTATCACAGTCAATCCTCCAATATGTTTCCTAAGAACTGTAGCAAAAGCAAACCTGTTAGCCCAGCTATCCCTAAGGGACTTCAAAGAAATCATTTTACTTATGAAGGAAAGCAAAGAAACTCAACTCAGGAAGGATTACTAGAATAGAAGATGGTGCCTGGTTTCCCTGAGGCTTGAACATTCTTCAACATCCATCACAAAACCCAAAAGTCTGAGAAATTCTTTGTTTAATTCCACCTTGCTTTTTTGTATATTCCAATCCTCAATGTACTTTTACACATGAAAGTTAATTCACATATTTCAGGAAAGTGGAGCAAAAGGAACAAATCAGAAAGAAGGAGAATGAAGCAAACACTCTAATGGCATTCAGGCTAAATCACCTATTAATGTGATGACTAACTCCCAAGGTCATTGGACAAATGAGAGAAGTAAATCACAGACATGGGAGATTTCTCTGAGGCATCAGCAATTAAGGATGCTGACTTCACACAAAGAAAATTCACAAAGCAATACATTTTGCAAGCTCTAACTATACAGAACTTGGAAGCAGACTTTATACTACTTATAATCATACTGTAAGATGTATTGTGAAGTAACACTGGCACACCAACTAATCACAGTTTGTTTTGTGCTGCTGGGGCAGCTGGTAGATGTGGTAGGTGATTAAAGACCACTATCTCGCTGGTTTGACATTTGATGAAGTCTGAAAAATATTTCTTACAAGGAATATATAATGGAAACATTAATCAGCTTCTCAAAACAGTGAACTTTCAAGATGGTGCTACAGTTTTTCATACTTCCCTTGATTATTCATTTCCGAAGGAGAAAATGCTGTACATCAGGAAAGTTCATATTTAAGTTTTCAATTTTTAAATAGCTACCAACTTTAAATATCTGGATATGAAAAACTTAATCCATCAATACAATCTCCATTATAGATAAAGCTTTAGCTAGAAACGCTCTCATAGTTTGAATAAATACATTTATTCTAAAGCTAACAAAAGTTATCTAAAATCCTATCTCATCTTGAATAAGTATATATGCCTATCTTCACAGAAATAATTTCTCAGATACAGTTCTACTTAGGTCAATAAACTATATTTAAAATAAAGAATTTTTATGCATTCTTAATTCTGAACAAGGCTTTATCAAACAACCTTGATGTTACTTGTCTCTCCTCACTCGTTTTCCTGAATTCACTTCTGCCTCCATTCACAATTAGAGCCCCTCTCCTCTCCATTTTTCCCATTTTCCCTGCATAGCACCTGTATTCCACTATTTTCCTCTCAAGTTCCCCTCCCCTATATTAGTTACTTTCTTATTTCCATGATAGGATACCATAACCAAGGCAACTTATAGAAGAAAGTGTTCAAAGGGGATTACAATTTCAGATTGTTCATGGTAGCAGGGAGGTAGTCAGAGAGAAAGGCAGGTGGAGAGGGAAAGAGAGAAGGAGAGAATTAGAAGTGGTGTGAGTATTTGAATCCTTAAAGCCCATTCTCCCCTGTGACACACTTCCTAATTCTTTCCAAACAGTTCCACCAGCTGAGAATCACATATTCAAATATGACCCAATGTGGCACACTCATATTTAAACCACTGATCCTTTTATACTTTTTTGGTTTCTTTGGTTATTTCATGTTATATATGTCCATATGAAGATACAGAACTAGGAACCAAGGTGAGAGAGAACATATGGTGCTTATATTTCTGTGTCTGGATTAACTCACTCAATATAATCTTTATCTGAAATTTTCATGTTTTTAATGATTTTTTAATAAATTTCTTTTATTGGATGTGGGTTTTTTTGCCTGCACATATGTACGTACATGACATTTTGCCTGATGCTTTCAGATATCAGAAAAGGAAATCAGATATCCTGGAATGGAAGTTAGAGAGAATTATGAGTTACCATGTGGGTACTAAGAATCAAACTCAGGTCTTCTATCTCATAACTGTTGAGCCACATTCAATTTTTCTTTACAACTGAATAATATCCCATAGTGTGTGTGTGTGTGTGTGTGTATATATATATATATATATATATATATATATATATATATATATATATATATATATATATAATGTTTTAATTATCCATTAATGTGTGAAAGACATTTAGGAGGTTTCCATTTCCTACCAATTGTGAATATGGTGGGAATAATCATGACTAAGCAAATATATGTGTTATAGATTGTAATATGACAGATCTCTTTTTAGCTTTTGCAGATTGTCTCCACTGGTTTCCAGCATGGCTGTATAAATTTTCCTCCCTCCATAAATAAATTAGGGTTTCCCTTTCCCCACAAACTAACTAGCATTTGTTTTCAACTTGTTGTTTTTGATGATGATCTTAGCCATTATGTCAGGGATAATATAAAATCTCAAAGCTGTTTTAATTTGATTTTCTTAATTGCTAAAGATGAGGAACACTTTTTTGAAGTATTTATTAGTCATTTTAATTTCTTCTATTGAAAATTATTTGTTCAGATTCCTAGTCCCCTTCTTAATAGGGTCATTTGTTTTCTTGACTGTTTGTTTTGAGTTATTTGTATATTCTGTGCTTTGATCCTTTGTCAGATATATAACTGGCAAAGATTCTTATCTATTGTGTGTGTTTCTTCTTCATTTGATTGTTCCATGGCTGTAAAAAGGACCCCTTTCTAAATTGTTGGCCCTAATTCCTGGGTAAATGGAGTGATATTTAGAAATGTTTTTCTTACACTTTGCAAACATAAGGAGTGTACTGCCTGTGTTTCCTCCTAGCAGTTACATATATAAAAGAAGTATAGCTTAAATGAAGTTGCATCACTTAGGCTAAGAACATTTACCACAAGAACCATAGGCAGCTTAATGAAGACTCCAGTACCAGACTTGAGAAATCTTCATTAGAGTTGTTGGTCCATGTGACTCCGCAAACAATATAGGTTACTGATGTTGCCCCTGGTTACTTCTCAGGGGTAGAGGATAAGTCCCTGTTTCTGAAGACACCATACATTTTGGGCATAGGACTTGGGATTTTGAGCTCAACCTAACCTGAAAAAAATCTCCTTTCTGGGGTCTATCTTCCAAAGTACCAGAAAGTATTATGCAAGTTATCAAGGAACCAAAGCCTTATAAAGCTGTGGTGACTATGAGCTTCAACAATAACCAGCTTGGCAAGATATCACTAATGGTGTAACCGTGGCACTCATGTCTTGAGTGCCAAGCAACTTTCTAATTGGATATAAGGTCTGCACTCCAGGAGGGAAATCATGCCTGGTGCCAAAAACATAGCCAACTCCCCTGAGCTACTGAAGTCATGGATCTTAGAAGAAATCCTATTACTTCCACTTTACAGGACCAGTATGATTCCCACTGCATTCTAAAATTTATCTTGTACTCAAAGTTGAGTGTAGCATTCACCATCATCAAAGACGCTTCTGTTTCTGCAAATGGATACCATTAGTGTAATCCACAACTGGACAAAATGCAGATAACAGATTGCAGAGAGTATAGCCTCAAAGTTTACATATATAACATAACTCCTGTACCTAAGACTCAAGGCATATTGTGGAAATAGTAGAAAGATTGTTAGAGCCAGAGATCCAGGAAATCTGCTATGAGACCTTGTTTCCTAGAAATGACTCCCTAAACAATAATGGCATCAATAGACACTTTATTGTGGAAGAGGGAAAATTGCAGGAGGTTCAATCCCTAGACAAGCATTCACAGGTAATTAGTGACTGCTGAGAGAGGAAACTGCTCACTATAATTGGTCAACCAATGCAAAGTGGTCAACATTGAAATCCTGTCGCAGGTATAAAGAACAAAAAATGGATTTGACAACTTGCATATTTGTAGATCTCCCTGATGTGTGTGTGTGTGCATGTGTGTGTATGTAAAACAATAATAACAAAAAATAGCCCATCAGTCTAAGAGGGAGTAAAGGATACATGGGAGGCAGTGGGGTGAGAAGACATGAGAAGTGTTAGATGGAGGAAAGGGAATGGGATGTGATTGTAATTATATTTTACTGATGGGGGAGTGTCATATATCAATCTGTTGATTTCCTTGGTTAAGCAATAAAGAAACTGCTAGGCCCATTGGATAGGCCCACCCTTAGGTGGGTGGAGTAAACAGAACAGAATGCCGGGAGGAAGAGGAAGTGAGGTCAGACTCCGCAGCTCTCCTCTCCGGAGCAGACGCCTCAGGAGAGACGCCATGCTACCTGCTCCAGGGAAGACGCACGCCATACCCCAGCTCCGATCCAGGATGGACTTAGGCTAGAATCTTCCCGGTAAGCGCACCTAGGGGCGCTACATAGATTATTAGAAATGGGCCAGAGCAGTGTTTAAATGAATACAGTGTCTGTGTAATTATTTTGGGGCATAAGCTAGCCGAGCCGAGCAGGCGGCTGGGGTTTTTGGGGATGTAGCCCCGCCGCCGCTCCCCCTATTACTACAAATGACGCCCAGACGTGTGGCTAACTAAATCCACTTAAAAAACCTGAGAAGGCTTAAAAATAAGGGAGAGAGAGTTTAACACAGAATTTTGCTGTTTGTTGGTGGCGTGCTGTAGAGAGATTTCCTGATTCGGCAACAGCAGCAGAAAAAACGCTGTGTCGTTTCAAAGCGTGGCTTCCTGGGGCTGTGCCGCCAGTGCAAACTCTGGCTTTATGTTTGTGTTCCCGCTTGGGATCGGAAGGAGAGTGCTCTGAGACCTTGACGATGACTCAGAGCTCCCCGCCTGCTCCTGGGCAGAAGGCAGAATCAGGCTTAGGCAGGCGGAAGAGCATGGCGGATTCCTGCCGCCATACAGGGACACAGGGACGTGTTTTCAGACTGCGCAGTGCTCTGCCTGTCAGATTTGGATGTTACTTGGATGAAAAGAATTTCTGTGCTGCACGCTCAGTCTCAGAATTAAAGTGCTGAGTGCCGCTCCTACCTGGTAGCCCCAAGAGGCTTCCTGACTCAGCTTTAGCTGCAAAACCCTGCGGCTCATTAAGAGGTCCTGCCACAAAACACTTAAACAGTGTTGATGAAAAGCTGAACGCATGCTTTTCGGTTTTCAGGCGTAGCAGGAAAAAAGCTGCGCCGTTTAAAAATGCCGGCTTTCTGGGCTATCCTGCCAGGGCAAACTCTGACTGTTTGAGGCAGGAGGGCCGGCTACCTAGAGAGGACTTGAGTGTTGTCTGTTGTAGCTCGCTGGCTGGCAGGGACCTTGAAAGGCCCTGAGGCTGGAAAGTTAAGGAATGGACTGGATCTAGCTGGCAAAGCCACGCCTTCAGTCCTACTGATATTGCTTGGCAAATTAAAGGCTCTTGTGGTCAGAAAAAGAGAGATATACAGTAAAGAGAGATTCAAAGACAGAAAATTTCTGAATGGTTTAAAGTGTGTTAAAAATATATGCAGACTAAAAGTTAAAATTCTTAAAGTAAACCTCAAGTAAACTTCAAGGTGTGGTAGCACACGCCTTTAATCCCAGTGCCTAGAAGGCAGAGACGAACAGATCTCTGAGTTCAAGGTGTAGGAGCAAACACCTTTAATCCCAATGCCTGGGAGGCAGAGACAGGCGGATCTCTGAGAGTTCAAAGACAGCCTGGTCTACAGGGTTATTCCAGGTCAAAGATATGCGCTCAAAAAGCAAAAAGTTAACCTAGAAATGTCGCAGCTTAGCGCCTAGTGATTTAAAGGCACAAATCAAAAGTGCTCCTGAATAGTAAAAAATTGCAGATTCACAATAGGACAGATTCAGACCGCTAAACGAGTCACACTGTTGGATGAATGTACGTTGGCTTGGGAGAGAGAAGAAAAAGAATATAGAGAATAAAGTTAATGGTTAAAAAAAAAAAGTAAAAGTAAAGTCTTTAAAGAGACAGAATAAAGTAAAGTGATAGAGTAAAACTAAGCCGCGTAAAAATGAAAATTTCACAAAGAGTCTGGATTATGTACATTGTGTTTTCTTTAAAATTTTTGACTGTGAAGGAGCTAAGTACAGAGAGACATTTCATTATATGGGCTGCCAAGTGGAACCAGAACGGATATCATGAGGGTATGATTTCAGAATTTGGATCTAAGGATATGATACTTTGGAAAAGAGATTCTTCTTTTGTTTTCACAGAGGATGAGACTCTATGGATTTCTTCTATTCCGATTTGGTATGATGGACCACGTCCTCCTGAAGGGTTGCTGTGAACATCTTCAGAAAATTGCCTTGCTCAACTGCCAACTGAGATAAACCTGGCACACAGGTTACACCCTAAAATCATTAACGACGCCCCCATTCAGCAGGAAGCAGTTTGGAGAGAAAAAACTGCGCCCATGTTCCCAAATATAGTTTATAAATGTTCTTTTACATTTAAAGGGGGATATGATATAGGTATGAATAATTTGCATTAGTATAGATTTTGCTTTATTTATAGAGATTCAAGGTCAATTTTGTTATATGTATAAATGTTTCTGATGTAACTTTTACTTGATAACTGTTTTGTTATATGTAATTTTGCTATGTTAAGGTTAAAGCCTTCCTTTTTTTGTTTAAACAGAAAAAGGGGAAGTGATGGGGGAGTGTCATATATCAATCTGTTGATTTCCTTGGTTAAGCAATAAAGAAACTGCTAGGCCCATTGGATAGGCCCACCCTTAGGTGGGTGGAGTAAACAGAACAGAATGCCGGGAGGAAGAGGAAGTGAGGTCAGACTCCGCAGCTCTCCTCTCCGGAGCAGACGCCTCAGGAGAGACGCCATGCTACCTGCTCCAGGGAAGACGCACGCCATACCCCAGCTCCGATCCAGGATGGACTTAGGCTAGAATCTTCCCGGTAAGCGCACCTAGGGGCGCTACATAGATTATTAGAAATGGGCCAGAGCAGTGTTTAAATGAATACAGTGTCTGTGTAATTATTTTGGGGCATAAGCTAGCCGAGCCGAGCAGGCGGCTGGGGTTTTTGGGGATGTAGCCCCGCCGCCGCTCCCCCTATTACTACATTTTACTTTAAAAATACATTTAAAGAAAGAAATGCACATAAAGCATCATCTTGAAAGTTAAAAGTACTTGTTGCTTCTGCAGAAGACACATGCTCAATTCCCTGTACCCACAGAGTGGCTTCACGACCACTTGTAACTCTAGTCCCAGGGAATCTGACACCCTCTCTTGACCTTTGTGGACAAAAGGAACAATGTGGTGCACAAAAACACATGCAGGCAAAACATTCATACACATGAAATAGTGAAATGAATCTGAAAACTAAAACTGAAAAAACAAAGAATAAACAAATAAGAAAACAAAGACCTTTGCTCATTCAAAGTGGAAAATAGATGAAATGAGGAAACCGTGTTAGGTAAATAAGAAGTGGAGACATAGTCTCTTATCATTTATATTCTCAAAGAAATATTAGTGAAAGTTTTCTTTTTCATTTATTTTATTTTATGATAAAGGATTCTGATTCCTTATCAAAATGACACATGGTTCCTGAAGAATTAACCTCTTTCAGCCACAACTGGTTAAATAGAACATTCCTGAATTTGAAGATGCTTGTTGAACTTCAGCATACTTCTGAGATAGATTCTGAGTATGTTCTACCTTGGGGTGTGTGTGTGTGTGTGTGTGTGTGTGTGTGTGTATTTTAGTACATTCGAATTTAAAAGTCAAGGAATGTACTTACTCTCCTGCTATGTTCAGGAGCAATCAAATTCTCAAACTTTGTAATGTAAATATCAATGAAAATTACAGAATTATGTAGAATTTGCCTCTTTGAGTTACTAGTAATGTTGTAATTATGTTTTAGTAAAGAAGACTAGCCAATAATGTCACTCAAAGTTAACATTCAACCAAATGCATCAGTTTGGACAAGTTAACAGGTGTGAAGCATATTTATTCTAACTAAGCACTGAATTCTTGAAGGTCAACGCCCATGATATTTTGGCTATTAAATACTTTAAATATCAACCCTAATGGATAAAATATCCAATATGTTGTCATGTGTGTAAATGTTTTGTGTGTCATAGGTCTCATTTCCATCCATCACACTCATCTCAGATGATATATTTTGTATGAAAGAGTTCTTCAGCATTTTTTGACTCCTTGCTTAACGCCGACTGCTTCCTGTGCTAACAAATGACTTTTTGTTCAGTGATGACAAGGGATAAATTAAGGAGAAGGGAGAATGCTAATCCAAGAGAGAAGAGGCCCACCCTAATTGAAGAATAGTGGACAAGATTCTGGTCAATGAATTATAACCTCATTTTAAAAATCATTCATCCATGTGATAATTAATTCTGATGACATCTTACATAATCATCTGAGGCTTCCCTTGCAAAGTACATGAAGGTAAATGAGCCTCTGCTTCAAGCTTGACATCTGTCTTTGACTCGCTATTGAAGAATACATTATAATGAGAGCATCAGACAGGATGCCTGATTACTCACATTTGGTAAGAAATCAAGTGAAATTATTAAAGTCAATGTGTAATGAAATACATTTAAATACAAAAACACCATGTCCTCTACCTTTGAATGAGATCTTTAATATCTGAATGTACAAATGCTACATTTGCCTTTTTATAATTAGAAAAATATATGAATTCTAATTTGAATTTGATTGATGACTTTAGTGAAAGTAAAATGGAGGAATAAGGAAAAAAATGGTATTGAGAGAGTGTTATGGCTGGAAAGACCTTTTCACTTGGTTAGGTTTTATGAATAAATTCTAAAAATAAAGTGCTTCAACATGAAATCAACCCTCAAGTAGTGAGAAGCATCAAGAAAAGTGCAATGAATATTTCTCTGTATTCTTACACAGAGCAGTCATCATTGTATCTTTGGAATTTGTTTCCATTGCTTACAGAACCTCAGGTACTTGTGCAAGCTCCTGGGAGCACAGGCATTTCCGGTGATCATTTGTCATCTCTTGAATTCAAAGACCTAAACATACTTCTACATTAGATACTTTTGTTGTGATACAATACCTGAAAAGACAACTAAAGGAAAGAATGGTTGATCTGATTAGTTTGAGGGTGCAGTCCATCATACAAAGATGTTGTGACAGGAGCAGGAGACAGTGGGTCACATTGCATCTACAGTCAAGAAGAGGAGACAAATGAGAGCCAAATGCCTAGCTTGCTCTCTTCTTTTTATTCCATCCAGGACACTTTCCTGTGGAATGCTGCCATTCACATTTAGAGAAGATCATCCCTCCTCAATTCAACCTTAGCAAAATCCCACAGGCCTTCCTGGAGCCTTGTTTCTTTGATCATTTTAGATCTAACCATCCTGAAAATCACTATTAGCAAACTACCAGAAATGAAACGGAATGTAGGGGAGTACTCCAAATACTCCAATAAAGGAGACTTTTTCTTTGACATTTTTAAACCAAAGGACTATTCAAACCTTGATTTTCATTTTTCTCATTATCTGAATGACACATTTTCCTACTGAAGTATTGTAGGGAACAGAGGACTCCTTAAGTGAATGTCTATATGGTAGATGATGTCCTGAGTGAATGTTCCTGGTTGACCTGGGCTGGTGGCATGAATGGCTTCTTCAAAGCCCATCATATAAGTTTTGCCTGTTTTCTTAAAGAAATGTATTTATTTATTGCTAAAACTAACTTAATATCTTATCACGGCAACATCATTACATACCAACATTTGCTACATGTGCAAACATAACAACTCTTATTTCCACTGTCCTGAAGGCAAAGTAATCTGGAACAATACATTCCTCTGAGATCTAGGCCTTGCTTTGCATGCTAGAGGAGAGAGCTGATTGGATTGGACAATAAAAGAAGACAAAATATGTGTGAAAGGACTGAATATTTCTCTTCTTCTCTCAGCATTTAAAAGGACCTTCTTGGCAACCTAGAATTTTCCTTAGATCATTTATTTTTTAGCTAGTCCTTCCTTATAACATTATATTCATTGTCTGTGGATCATATGTTTTCAATGTGATATCTTAACATTTAGTGTTCAGATAAAATCCAAAAAAGATAAATCCTACATAAAAATGTATATATATTTTAATTCACAGTGCAGTGATTCATACGACTGTACCTCACAATATTAAATGAAAAGATATGATTAAAAATACCTCAACAAATGCCCTTATTGATACAAAATTATTTCTTTTAAACTTCAAAGGCATACATCTGTATTTATGATGGCCATATATTATGAGCCTAATAATTTAAAACACACACACATATATATATGATATATATGGCATCATATATATCACAGTATCATACAAAAAGAAAAATCCTGTAGTCCATATCTGACATAGAAACTCTATGAAAATGCTGGTCATGTTGAACAGATTTCGGTGCCAATATCTCTGGCGCCAACAGTTCAACTCAAAGTCTGAATGTAATGGAAGTCATTAATCACTATAAAGTTCATCATTTCATTTTCATGTCAAATAATACTCATATCAGTTATTTATATCTCTCTAAAAGTTCTAAAGATTTCATATAAAAGAAATTTTTATTTATCTGCTTGCTAAAATGTTAAATCATGTGAAAACAGGATTTTGTTTTGAGTGTAAGATCTCTGGAGGGAGAAAATGATAATTTTTCCTAATGATTATAGAAGAATCTCATTTGTTTCTATTCCTTTTTTTTGACATATCATGGAGCCCAGAAAAACTTTCTGAGCATTTATTATTTGTGGATCATCAAACTAAAAGTTGAAGTTATCTAATGATCTTACTCCATACGAGTAAATAATTACGTGGAAAAATACCTTATTTTGTCTGATTTTCCTTGGTGATATCTGCTCCATAGTGTCAATGCATCACAAGTTTGTAGGTTTCTTTCCTGATGCGAAACTTTTGCCAGTGTCCCTGCAGATATCAGCATTCCTGCTCACGTCTCACCTGCACTCTGATCTCACATCCTTCCCTCTGTAACTCTTTTGATAGATTTTTATTTTATCTTGTGATACTGGTGTATGTCTACATACACACCTGTGACAGCCGGGGTCCACAGAGGGAAGTGGAGGCACAGACAGTTGTTAACCAGCCTGTGGGTGCTAGAAATAGAACTTGGGTCATCTGGAAAAGCAGCCATTGCTCCTAAGAACTGAGCATCTCTCCAGTTCCTCATTATAATCACCTTAATTTCCTCTTTATTTGAGTGTCCAAACACCTGGAATCTCAGCAGTCTATCCTAAAGTCTTTTTCTTTTACTTCCATTTTATTTCTTCTCATTTTTTAAGGGCACTATGCTATCATTCCTTCCATCCATCTGAATATGTCTCTTTTTATTTTTCTTTTTATTTATGTCTCTGTGTGTGCCACATGTGTGCTGGTGCCTGTGGAGGCCAGTAGAGGATATCTTATCTCCTGGACCTAGAGTCGCAGGCAGTCGTAAACTGCCTGACCTGGTTTTGGGAGCTGATCTCGGGTCCTCTGGAAGAATGCCACTTTTAACCATTGAGCCATGGCTCAAGCCCCCATCTGAATATTTGTAAGATATTTTACTCTAGCTTCATTTACTTTCTACAAGTACCACTTATTCTACTCTGACTAAAATATTTTGTAGTTATGTTCGTTAACTCTGGAAACCAGAGACACAAAGTTACAGCTGTACCATCAATTCACCATCCTATGATACCTGGAATCTACAAATACATTTCCAAATCAAAGATCATTTGTGAATCTTCTTTGTCTTGAAATCTTTATTCATTTCCAGACTTAACCTCACTCTGAGCAGCAGTATTGCCACTCAGATTTACATTATTCTTTCTCATCCTAAGTAACATTTTATGCATCATACAACAAATTTATGAGCATAATTGATGGATAAAGAGCTTTGAGTTAAAGTTTGACTTCCAGAGAAAATTGGTAAATTTCCTAGAGTTTCTTTCTGAAAGCCTACACACATTGATCAAGACAGAGGAGGCAAATAGAACAAAATTAAACAGCAACCTAATACATATGGATGAGAAGAGAAATATACATAAGGGCATGCCACTTAAGATTAGAATTTTAAAAAACTATAAAAATGATAGAACCAAAATAAATGTAGTAAGAAGGAATGAAGAAAGGAAGCTATTCTTTCTTTTAGGTCTTGACAAAAATTTAAGCTTCTCTAGGGGTCTCCTTTGACCATCCCATCCAAACACATCCTCAGTTTGTTGTCAGCCTATAGTTTGTTTGTTTGTCTAGGTTTATCAGTAGGCTATTAGTTTCATTAAATGGAACTCTTTAAAGGGAAGAAGCCCTTTGAATTCTTGCTACCCCACATAATGCATAGCACATAGTAGGTATGTGTATGTTTTAAAAGTGAATTAGTAACCAAGGCAAACCACACAGTCAATTTGTTAAAACATTATCCTGCCTTCCTGCAAGGAGTATGCATGAATAATTTTAGCACAAAACAAGGATTTTTAATAAACTAGTAGTGAAAAAGACTGTATTTTTAGGGCTCTGGGAATAAGATAATTTGAAATCTCAGAAGTGTGCCAAACAGACAAATAATCTTGAGCATATGAATAACTATCATGTCAGAGTGTTGGTACATAAGCTTTTCTCTAGTATATTAAAAACTTTACTTAAAGTAAATAGTTGATAAAATATGGTAGTGTAAATTCCCCAAAAAGTACTGGGAAACTGATACTTTCTTAAGAAGTGAGCTAGCAGGGCTAACTCTTCCAGAACATTATTTTTCCATCATGATTTGATGGATCCAATCATGAATTATGTGTTTCTAGACTCACTGTCATGCCCATGACAGTCAACAAGAAGACCTAAGAAACATCCACTTGGATGTGGGAGGTGAGCTGTATTGACAGTAAGCTGCCCAGTCATCTTTGTTTTTCTCCAAATGCTCCTACAGTGTCAATGTCAGCAGCCAAAAATGTCCTATACATGGCATGGGTGCTCACAGTGTACCATTCCTCCTCTTTCCTTGGGAATTGCATATCAAGTATATGATTCAAGAGAAACAGATATTCTGAACTTTACCTCTTGGTAGTATGACTGGAAATTCAACCAAAATGATGATAAGTGGCCATTTGCACAGTTACAACTTCCCTTGAGGAGTATATATTCTTCCTGAAGATACAGATCTCCATCTCAAAATCTTGGCAGAGATTCCTAGTATACCCTTGAAAGGTACATACGAACCACCAGAAATATACATTCAGGCCATGAGCAACCATTCTCTAAAGTCATTGAAAACAGGTGTCTATGAATTCATCACTTAAATTTTCCTTAGCCATCTCCTAAGTAACAAAAGAGGTGGTAACCAGACTTACAGACCATATGTGCGGACAACAGTTGTCTGGGATTAGCATTATCATAATAATCTTAGAGCTAAGTTTTCAGAAGCTACAGATTTGAATGTCTAATCATGCCACACACATGTGGGAAAGAAAATGTCCAAGTAATTTAAAATAATATTTCTGCTGGCAAAATAGACCCTGAATAGTCTTATATGTCATAATTATTGTAATATTAACCTTTAACACCATTGAATGCACAGGAGGAAAGAAGGGTTCATGAATGCGGAGGGCTGTTGATGTTCTATCAATGTGACATGTTCACCCTGAGAAGGTGTTTTTCTCTGGTTCAACCTGAAATCTGGACCAAAACTGATAACTATATATTGTTTTTATTTTTCAGTTAAGGGAAAGCAATTCTCCATAAATAGAATAACTTCATTTCATGAACAATCAAAACATTTCTAGTTGAAATTTGTATTGTATGTGTGTATGTGTGCATGTGCCACCTCATATGAGCTGTTACCCTTAGCAGCCAGAAGAGGGAATCAGGTCCTCTGGGGCTGAATTTTATAGGCACTTGTGAATTGCCTGATGGTGCTGGATTCTGGGAACAGACCTGGGATCATCTGGCAGGAAGCAAGTACTGAAACATCTTTCCAGTCTCACAAATATTTAATTTTCTTCCTTCTCTATTAATTATTCTCAAGTCCACTTTCTTTACTTTTAACTGGCTTTCTAATGATTCAAACTTTTACCACAGGCCACATTAGCTGTGAATCTTTCACACCATAAATTAAACATATTTTAACATTCATCATATTATTCTTCTTTATTTTCATCAAAATTGTTTTTACCCTTTGAAGTATAAGTAAAGCAAAGAAAGACTCTTTCCTGAATTCTCTTTCTTGTTTTTGTATTTTTGGAAATGTTTAGATGTCCAACGTCAGACTAGCAGGATCCATGTTCCTGGTGCTCAACCACTGCCATGAGTGCCTTCCCAGTACTTTGCACATGTTAGGCATTTAGCACTTATACAATAGACAGAATATCTGCTGGGTCTAAAGTCATAGATCTAAGACATAGTAAATCCAACATTTCAGTCTTTGATGATTATACATAAATTAAAGTTTTTTTCCTAAATGTTTCCTTAAATCATTTTACAAAACTTACTTGGTGTGGGTAAGGCAAATCCAGTTGGCACATCCGTAAGAACGCTGAGTGCTCTGCTCTATCATTTGTCAGCTAATGTGGTTCGAGTGCTTGATTCAGCACATTGTTTCATTCCGTGAATCCTCACACTCATTTAAATCATGAAGCTTACTTTCAGGTTCATGAAGCAAAGCTGAAAGTGTTTACTGTGAAAATTGGCACAGCCCTTTGTTAATGCTTGTTTAGTAGAAATGGTAATGGAAGCAACTAGATAATAATAAATATTATACAGCAAAATTAAATTTTGTTCCTTTCTGTGAATTGGGGAATCAGAACCAATGCCTTCTTCTTACTCATGTTTGGCAAATATTCTATCTCTGAGTTATATATCCAGAAAATTATTTTTACTTAAAATTACTTTTAATTCCACCTCTCTCTCTCTCTCTCTCTCTCTCTCTCTCTCTCTCTCTCTCTCTCTCTCTGTGTGTGTGTGTGTGTGTGTGTGTGTGTGTGTGTATGTGTGTGTGTGTTGCTTGCAGGTGGCAGCAGAGATCAGAAAAGGACATAAGGTATAAAATCCCCTGTACATGGAGTAACAGGCAGTTGTGAGCCACCCTATGTGGGAATTGAGCTCCAATCCTCTGCATGAGAAACAGGTACTCTTAACCACTGAGCCATCTCTCCTAAAAATCCGTACTTTTGATTACAACAAGATGTCATAAATGCAATAAACAAAGAGATAGTGCTATTGATATGCATTTTCATACAGTATTGATAGGAAAGTACTCTAGGAACATGAAGTACATGGGAGGCTATTGTTTAAGTTTGTGGTATCCACACTAGGAATGTTGCCTAATTCATTTATATATCTAAATAATATGAAAGAAAGAAGAAAAAAATGGTTTGTAAATTCTCACTTTGATTTCTGTTTCATGGTGAGGTTAGTACTTTTCTCAATAACAACTTAGAGATTGTAAGATAAGCCTGCTGAATAGGTTGCAGACTAGAAGACATGTGTAATTTGTCATGTGACAGCAATGTGTCCAGGGCCATTCATTATTTAGTCTCATAGATCCAGGAAGGTCACAAGATTCTAATGATACAAAAAGCCATCTGTTACGTAGGGGTTTCATTGATAGATGACACAACCACCTGCCATATATGATTCCCTTGACCCCAAGCCACATTTCCCTCTGGAATACAACCTTGGAGAAGCCAGAAGCCACAATACATAGAATAGACAAACTAGGAAACGAGGAAAAGATGATTGCCTTGTTCATTTCTCCCCCTGTATGTCTAAGAGGTTAACTTTAAGTAGCAGCCTCAGAGGAAAGTTGAGTTGAGGCTATTATCTAGGGCTGGATAATTCTAATTAGAGAACCAAGACAGTTTGTGGGTTTTAAGCGGCCTGGAGGACATTTTATACTTTAAATGAGAATGGAAAACATATGGGCTTACTCGACAGATTTTATCCAAGGGTAAAAGAAATGTTTTTTCCTTTACTGAATAAATTGTAGAGAGACAATAAGAAACACACACAAAACCTTGTAGTTTGATTACATTTTACAAACATGCTGGGTGAGTTTATTCTTTCGCACCGACTAGCTCAGCTTGAAAAGGACAGTTTTCCGAAACAGTTTCTTAGTGGGACTCAGTGTCTGGAATTTCACCTCAAAACAGCACAACTCTGAATGCCATGCCACACCCCAATGACTCTCTTGAATTCCGTTTGCCTTTGCATCCCTGTCTTGATCATTTTGTCTTTCCCTCAGATAAGCGTCTTCATTGTGACATGTGTAAGTGCCACATGAGTCTTTTTAGTTATGGTACCACAGAGATCAACTAAAGTCTTGAAGTCCCATTGTAAACTATTGTTAGACATGGAAACTTCTGGGCTTACGTGGACTTTTCTGTCTGCTCAAGTTGACAAAAGATTGTGTGATTCCATGGTGCATATAAGGATGTGCAGCGGATGAGCAACAGGTTCTCTAAAGATAGTGAGTTCCAGACCAGGGAACGGAACCTGAGACTGCATGATATAGTGGAAAGTCAGTGGGAGAATTCTAGCAGGTCATATATTAACCGTTTGTCTATAGATTGAAAGCTAAAAGAGTCTAAGTGGGTGGATATGACTGATAATTTGCTTATGTGTTTCATGTGTTGTACTTTCCACTAGTAATTAAAGATCTGAATAGTTCCCTTGGGAATTATGTCTGTCTTGCACTTTCTGTTTCTGGGATCCTGGAAAAGAAAACACACAAACAAAAATTATCTGAGGAGATATATACAAATCCACAGATTCATTAATAACCTAAACAGCTTGACCATCATCCTACAATTAAGAAATGAATTATTCTCGCACTTGCAAATATTTGAAGAAGCTTTGGTGGGTGTTGAGGTTGGGAGTTTAGAGCTTTCATTAAGATTCTCATGGAAAAATAATGGGAAAGAGAGAGGGGAAGTTGGAGAGCAAAAAGAAGATAGATAGATAGATAGATAGATAGATAGATAGATAGATAGATAGATAGATAGATAGATAGACAGACAGTAGGTAGATAGATAGATAGATAGATAGATAGATAGATAGATAGATAGATAGATAGATGCATAGATACATAGATACATAGATAGATACATAGATAGATACATAGATAGATACATAGATAACTCATTTTAAAAATGTCCTAGAGTCTTCACATTCAAAGCTGGTAAAATAATTACTGAAAGAGCAGTCTAAACAATCTTATGATCACACAGATGAACAATCTGGAGAATGAGGCTGGGTACTACAACACCAGAACAGTATTTACTGCACAGTTACTAAAACATTAGCTTGGCTAAGTTTGCAGTGGTCTTTCCTGAGGAACTTTAGAATAAATTCTTATGTAGATCAACCTGTTTTTTAAATATTTCAAATCTTTCCCAGAACAGAGGTTACTTCATTTTTAAGGTATGAAAATACTCAGCTCCCAGTAAGTTCAAGATTCGGCTTTCTCCAGCTAGCCTGGGTCTAAAAAAGCCTGGGATAAAACCGGACTCGCTGAACATAGCGGACAATGAGGACTACTGAGAACTCAAGAACAATGACAATGGGTTTTTGATCCTACTGCACGTACTGGCTTAGTGGGAGCCTAGGTAGTTTGGATGCTCACCTTACTAGACCTGGATGGATGTGGGTGGTGGTCCTTGGACTTCCCACAGGGCAGGGAACCCTGATTGCTCTTTGGCCTAACTAGGGAGGGGGACTTGATTGGGGGAGGGGGAGGGAAATGGGAGGTGGTGGCGGGGAAGTGACAGAAATCTTTAATAAATAAATAAATTTTTTAAAAAAAGATTCTGCCTTTCTCTCTCTGCAATAATGCCGTCTTCTTTGTTATTGAAAGTCTGCATCGTCAATTATTTACGATGCTGAAATCTCTACTACAAGGTACAGATTGTACAGCATCTCCTGCATAATCCCTAATTGAGAAAGGTTTATCATCAACAATTTCCCCATTCTTGGTGCTTCTTGAACTCCCTTAATATTTTATTCCTTCAGTAAAGAGAAGTTACATTCTGTACCTGTCTCTGAAACACAAGTGCCTCATAAATGGTGCATGTTACTGTGTGGTTGTCTGTATTGCTCTGGGTAAATGCTAGGACACAAACGTAGCAGGTAATGATACTAATACTGAACTACCTCCACAGCTGAGTGCTCTATTTTTTTTTATATAAGATTGTCTTCTCTAACATTTTAGCAGATCTAACCATTTAGTATCTTCTCTCTACTGCCTTGGGTATACTAGTATTCTACTTGTTTTAATATGGACCATTGTTTTCTCAAGATTCCTAAGAGCCACTCTGCCAAGGTGAGCATCGTCTCCCAGAGTCTTTGCCGTACCATTAAACTGTATGTCACAGGAGAATGTCACCATCATGATGAAACCTTCATTTTCCAATTGTATGTATCAACTCCCTCCTTTATTCAGCCATTTGGGATGTGTGTGTGTGTGTGTGTATTCCAGTAGACTCTATTAAATCAATTCCATTGGGCTGCACATCTCCACCACTATTTATTTTTAGCAAGTCCAGCACATCCATGTCTGAGCTATGCTAATTTGGCCCTTGTTTACCCTGTAGACAGTGGTATAGATTGAATATAAACCACTAAGGATAGAGTTTCACTATCAAGACTCTGTAGTCTTCATGTGCCAGTGCAGTGCCAAGCTCTAAGGAGGAAGAGAACAGCCAGCCCTTGGGTAAAGCTAGAAAGGAGCATTAGATGTGAAGTTTAAGATGATCAAGTCTCAAATTTCCCATATCTGCTCTAAGTCTGGGTGTCCTATCTTCAGTGCATAGAAGCTGGAGTTGAGAATTGAGCTTTGCTGTGGAACAACAGTTGTACACTGTAAATATGTATTACTCTCATTGTTCAATAAAGAGATAACTGGCTTATAGCTGGACAGGAAGAGATTGGATGGGAGAACCAGAGTAGAATGGTGCTGGGAAGAAGGAAGGTGACGTCAGAGGAGACACAATGAGATTCAGAATGAACAGGATACGAAATACATACATGAGGTAAATGCTCTTCAGAGCAGCACAAAGATTAGTAGAAATGGGCTAATTTAAGTTATAAGACCTAGTTAGTAAGAAGACTGAGTTATTGGCCTAGCATTTATAATTAATATTAACTCTCTGTGTGGTTATTTGGTGAGTGGCTGGTGGGATAGACTGGATCAGTGGCCTAGATGAAAAAGTCCACCTACATAAATTCTTGTCTTTGAATCTTGCTTTCTTCATAAGTTCAGTGCTGGGCTCAGTCACAAGCTTTTGTGACCCCCTGGTCGCAGGTGATGTAAATCTATTTATATGCATTTAAGGAAGTTATCAATAATCTTGATTATAAACACATGAGATGTTTATAAAATGCACCTAGGAGGTTTAGAGAGGCATGCTTCTAGGTGTGTCTGTGAAGGTGTTTCCTGAGAGTGACCTATGAGATGCTGAAGAGGAAATATCTACCTAAGGTAGGTGGTACAATGTTGGGAGAGGGGCCAGATGTGTTAGAACAAATGAAGAAGCCAGAAAAGTAGGTCTTCTCCTTGCTTTCTGGGTGTGAGCTGTTCATCCATGATGACTCCAAACTCTAAAATAGTGATTAAAACAAACATTTCCTCCTATTAAGTTGTTTTCATGGGTGTTTGTCACAATGTCAGAAAATCTGACTAACACAAAGACCCTTTGACTTTCACATTCTCTTAAATTTGAGAGGAGCTTCTCTAAACAAATGTCAATTAAATTTTACCGAATACCTGCAATAGCAATAATTGTGTGATTTCACAGTTCTTATGGTTCCCACACATACCTGAAAATTCTTAGGATTTGGTAACTGTGGTGGTTTGAAAAGGTATGGCCCCCACAGTACTGAATAACACTCTTAGGGGTATGGCCTTGTTGGAGGAAGTGTGTCACTGTGAGGCGGGCTTTGAGGTCTTATATACACTCAAGCCATGCCCATTGTGACAGTTGTTTCTGCTGCCTGTGAATCAAGATGTAGAATACTCAGCTCCTTCCCCAGCACTGTATCTACCTGCAAGTCACCACAAAGAAAATGAACAAAACCTCTAAAACTGTAAGCCAGCCCCTTTATGAGGGTTGCCATGGTCATTGTGTCTCCTCACAGCAACAGAAACCCTAAAACAGCAGAGTTTTTTTTTTTTTGATACACTGATACCTTATTTTGTAAGTAATTTTTATTAATTTCACCACCATGGTATTCTAGGATTACTACAAATGAAAAGATCTTTGGTATCATCTATCCAATAATCCCTTCTGTAATTTTTCCCAGGAGCCCCTTCTAGTACTAAATGTGTGAAGTTTTATTCCCTGGAAAATGGTCGGAGGCTGAGATGCTCTGGCACAAGGATGTTGTAAAATGCTCAGTTTGGGCTGAAAGGAATTGAAGTCCACTGTTCTCTCAACAGGTGTCATGAGGCATTGTGATGCTCAGAACCAGGGTAGGCCTTTCATTACTTTTTCCAAATTGAGCTTTTGTATCTCAATATTGGTCAGCTGCTGGACATACTCAGTTCTGTGGGAGCAGTCTGTTATATGTCAGCTCCTTGAACACAAGGATAATTTCATAAGAGGTGATAAACTGTGGGGGATTCATAGCTTACACACCAGCTTCAAGAAAGGATTTGGTTTGAAAGGCAATATCTGATCAGTGCACAAGATCCGCGAATAATTTCTTCATGTAAGCACAATTCACGCTTCTGTTCTGAGGCATGTTTTCCTTCCTACTAAAGAAGAGATGAAGCATGGAAATTTGGGGATCATATGTCCTCAAAGAAGCTTAAAACCACACGAAGTAAAACACAACTGGTTTCCAGATGAAAAGTGTTCAGGCATGTACTTTGCTCTTGCAGATGACTGAGCTACTGATCCTACAAAACAAGAGTGGGTGCTGCTGCTGGGTCTAAAATGGGAGCCTCTTCTGGGAGCCCAGTGTCTGCACACCCTTCCAATCCAGTACAAACTAAAGAATTTCTTATAAATAGTTTTTCACAATTAAATATTTAGACTCTAGTCGCCACTGCAGCAAGCTGTATATGTTTGCACAAGCTATTTGGACAATCTTCAAAGACAATTTCTTCTTTCTTTCTTTTTCTAGAAAAAGATGTATTTTTTTATAAAGCCAAGATAGTAAATATATTAAGAGTGTATATTCTGGATATACATTTACTGGTTACAACTAGTTCTCCATACCTCTGGTTTTCACTTCTGATATTTGAAACCACCTGAATAAAAATATTCAGAAAGATTACGTTGTTTACAGATTTTTTCTTTTGTACTTATTGCCTAAATAGTATTGCATAACAACTAATTAGCATGCTGGCTGAAAGCATTTGCATTTTGTTTGGTATTAAGAGTAATCTAGAGATGATTTAAAGTATGCAGGAGGGTGTAGATCTGTTCTATGCAAATATGCCATTTTATGCAGGATCTAAGCCTTGACAGATGTGGGGGCCTAGAACCAAATTCATATGAACACAAAAGGTTCTCTTTCTCTCTCTTTCGTGTGTGTGTGTGTGTGTGTGTGTGTGTGTGTGTGTGTGTACATTTCTGTGCTTATTTGGTTAAAATAGTTTTGGATAGTTTTCTTTGGATGTTTATATTTACGTGTGAGAGTCACATGAATAATAGTAAGTAATAAATAGCAAAAGGCCCAAGTCTCAGCCTTTAAACACTGGTTTATTCTTGAACTATCTCAAGGGTAAATGCTAAAGCAAATGCCTGTTATTATATCCTATCAAATGGCTAAACCTGTTTATTGAAAGAGACCATCTTTTGTCTAACTGATTTCTATGGAGGGATTTTGTTTTTTATTCATATTTATTGAGCTCTACATTTTTCTCTGTTCCCCTCCCTGTTTTTCCCTCCCCTTTCTCCCCTCCCCCAAGGTCCCCATGCTCTCAGTTTACTCAAGAGCAGAGGGATGGTTTTTAAGGAGCTGAGGAAGACTTCCAGTCTTGCTTCTCTAGCTGTTATTCCTCTAGTCACTTTGGCTTATACTGGCACAGTTTCCTCTGAAATGTAATTTCTGCTCCTGGGATGCAGTGGCTCCAGAAATAAACTGTGTTGAACTTAGCACTTAAGTGCAAGCTTTAATCCTTTATTGAACTTTTATCATGTGCTAGGTATTGAGCTATAAGGTAGAGACAAAAACATGTTAAAAAATATGCTACTATCACAAAAGGAAGTTGGCTTCGCTGGAAGCAACCGGGGTCCAGAGAAGTAGCTACACTATTACTTAATGCGTATTACAGAAACATGTGTAAGGCTGTAGGGTCACAAAGGACTTTGAGGAAAATTAATGTACTTAAGGACTTAGATAACAAGCCATAGCATTATCTTCAGAAGGGGGCATTTAACATGCACATGGAGTGGTACCCAATTCCCAACATTAGCATGCAGAGCAGGAATGATTTATGAGGCTAACTAGGGAAGTCTGTGAGCCATGAAGGAAAAGGATACAGGAATGAATGTCTGTGCTGATGCGGCACCCAGAATCAGGGAGAGTAAGCGTGCTCATGGAAGATATAAGCTTCTGGTGAGGAAGAAAAACGAACTGTGGTGGTTTGAGTGAGAAATCCCCCCCCAACACACACACCCAGGTTAAGTATGAAGTATTTGAATTCTTGATCGATGGCCGGTGGTGGTTGTTTAGGGACGATTAGGAGGTGTAGCCTTGCTGGATGAACTACATCACTGAGGGCAGCTTTGGAGTTTCCAAAGACTTACAATATTCAAAGTTCTCTCTGCTTCCTTTTTGCAGTTCAAAAAGTGAGCTCTCGCTGCTGCTCCAGAACCATGCCTGCCAGCCTGTTGACATGGCTCCAGACATGATGGTGATGACCTCTATTCTGCTAGTGCTAACAGCCTCGAATAACCCCTTCCTTCTACTACTTGCTTTGGTCCTGACGTTTTATCACAGCAATAAAAACAGTAACTAATACATCAACTGGACGAATAAATAAAACCATCAGCCTCTGGTGGCAATCCGCAAAGTGAGGAGGGGCCGAAAGTGAGACGAGAAGCCTAGGTGAAGGGATAGCTTGTTTCCTGTACAGCTGAGCCCAAGGCCAGCTCCACTTGGTTTAATGGACATTTGCCTGGATTTTGGTGAAAACGCTAGCAACTTGTTAAACTCATGACTGCTCTGTGCTGAGTATGCATTTCGATAGAGATTGCTTCAAATAAGGATTGTATTTCAGTTTGCTCATCACACAGACGTTTAAAATACCCCCCTTTTGTGTATCCATGTTTATCTTTGAATTAGCATCAAATGTGAGCTCTTCTTCTTAAGAAATTATATATATATATGTATATATAGACTGTATATCATACTGCATTTAAAAGTCATGTTTTAGAACTCACCATTCATATTCCAGTGTGTATGTGCTGTGTTTGCCTTTGCCAGAGAAGACAACTGACTTGCTTTGTCCTAGAGTGGCAGTAAGGAAACAGAGCAGATGACAAGAACATCAGCATCTCCCATCACATTCCTAGCCCTTGTTATCACACTCATGTGCTGTAGAAGGAGCAGCGGGCACGGCGGGCTGTGTCCTGCCACCTGGCTAGTTTTACATCCAAAATAATTATACGGAAACTGTATTCATTTAAACACTGCCTGGACCATTAGTTCCAGCCTCTTATTGGCTAATTCTCACATCCTGCTTTAACCCATGTTTAGTAATCCCCCCCTCATCTAGCTGTCTTACTTTCTCTAGTTGGGTTATCAGTTTAATAATATCAATTTCATTTATGTTTTTTATGCTTAATTATATGGTTTTTCATCTCATTGTTTGTGCAACTTATATAGAAAAAATAAACAACTCACAATGGCTTAAAGGAAAGTGTCCACCCCTGTTGCTAGTCCTTTCAATTGCTATGGTCTTACAGACTCTTTATATGTCACATGATCCCTGTCTAGGTCCATGGGGAAGATCAATTGTACTCCCTGGAGAGTCTTCCCTGCCTCCTTTTTGTGTGTGGTATTGTGTGTGTGAGTGTGCGTGTGTGTGTGTACGCTATGGAAGCCAGGGACCCATGTGTGGAGTTTGTGTGTTTACACATGTCATGGAGGCCAGCGGCCCATGTGTGTGATGTGTATATGAGAGAGAGAGAGAGAGAGAGAGAGAGAGAGAGAGAGAGAGAGAGAGAGAGACCAGTGAGCCCCCAGGGTCCAGCTGTATCTGGTTCTCCGACACTGAGATTTGGGATTGCAGGACTATACCACTTTACCTGGTTTTGTGTGAGTTTTCAGGATCCAAACTCCAGTGTTCATGATTGGGTGGTAAGCACTTTATTTACTGAGCCATATCCCAAGCCCCCCAATCCAGCATCCCTTGTATTATTATTAACCTTATTTTCCTTAATGTTACTCATTATCACAGGCACAATCTCCTTCAACCAGAGCCTAAGTGTTGAAGAACAGACTGTCAGTTTCATTCCTACTACACCTCATGCACTCAAACATCCTTTGCCTGCTATGAGCTCAGAACATATTTGATCTATAAACTATGTAAATAACATTTGCTTTTATAACAATGAGAAAGACTTTGTCTGTGGATCTTGGAGGGAGCATTATCATCCCAAGAGGCATAACATCATTTAAAATATTTCTTTATATACACACATAACATATTTCTTTGTATATTATATATGTACTTTGGGGGATTTGTTTGTTTTTGAGACAGTGTTTCTCAATGCAGACCCAATTGTCTTGAAATTTACTTTATAGACAAGGCTGACCTCAAACTCACAGAGATCCAGCTGCTTCTGCCTCTCGAATTCTGGGATTAAAGAGATGTTTTGTTGCTTCATGGCATTTACATGTTCATTTTTAAAAATTTATTTATTTATTTATTTTTAAACAATCTTTTCTCATCTTACATACCAATCCCAGTTCCCACTCGCTCTCCTCCTCCCACTCTCTCCGCCCTCCTCCCACCTCATCCACATCCGCTCCTCAGAGAGGGTGAGGCTTCCCATGGGAAGTAGACAAAGTCTTCACATCACTATGAGGCAGGACCAAGGCCCTCCTCACTATATCTATGCTGAGCAAGGTAACCCTCCAAGAGATTAGACTCCAAAAAGTCAGTTCAAACACAGGAATAAATCCTGATCCCACTGCCAGTAGCCCCACAGATTGCCTAAGCCACACAACTGTCACCCACATTCAGAGGGCCTAATTTGGTCCTATGCAGGTTCCCCAGCTGTCAGTCTGGAGTCAGTGAGCTCCTACTAGCTCAGGTCATCTATTTCTGTGGTTGTCCCCGTCATGATATTGACCCCTTTACTGATATTTTTACTCCTTTCTCTCTTCAACTGGTCTCTGGGTGCTTGGCCCAGTACTTAGCTATAGATCACTGCATCTGTTTCCATCAGTTGCTGAGTAAAGGTTCTATCGTGACAATTAAGGTAGCAATCAGTTTGATTACTGGGGAAGGCCAGTCAAAGCACCCTCACCACTATTGCTTAGGGTCTTAGCTGGGGTAATCCTTGTGGATTACTGGAAATTTTCCTAGTAACAGATTTCTTGCCAGCCCCATAATGGCTCCCTTAAAGATGTCTCTTTCCTTGCCCTCCCACTCTGTCCTATCCCCATCGCAACAATCCCATTTCCTCATGTTCTCCTCCCCCTTTTAAAGTAAGCATAAAATATACTTTTCTCTCTGGATTTTTCAATCATCCTTTGTGTTCTTTATTCCTTCTCCATCTCTCTCAGGGCTCCTCTTCCTCTTCCCCAAACTGATAATTTCCCTTGCATTTTTCCCATTCCCCTTCAAAGTACCTGTGTCCTTCTATCTCCCTCTCTGCATCTCCTCTCCTCCTACCCCACCACTCCTGCAGCTATTCCTATTGGTTATTCCATGTTACATATTCACAGCTAAAGACTTGCTGTCATTAAGAATGATTGTTGTTATTAATTGTATACAGTAATGTTTATTTATTTACTTATGTATTTAAAATATTAATTTTCAACTACATTGGTTTATAACAGAGAAGTATAAAATTTATGTATTTTAAAGTTCATGATTTGAAATATATTTAATATTGATAATATCTTTGAATTAAACATATTTATACAATCACACACATATATATATATACACAAATATATTGGGTTATGAATTTTAAAACAATACAATGTACATGCTTGAGAAGGATAAAGCAAAAGAGGCTTTGGGTCCTGTGTAACTGTGATGAGTCATGGTACTCTGTGATCTCTTTGCTCAAAAGCATACATCTAGCTCATGTGAATTATTTCGCTGTTATTGTTTAGTATAGAACTTAAGCAGTAAAAACAGTAAACTGTTCCCTGAATCTTAGTGCTGGATCAGTAAAACTTGATACTGAGACAATTACAATGCCCCCTTTTTTAGGCATGCTGTCGTTGGAGCCACTGACACTGAGAAAATTCTAATTTCTCCATCCCTAGCACTGATGTGGATGGACTCACTTGAATAGCTCCAGTGCCAGGGTAGAATGTGATGCCTCAGCTGACATTCACCATGGCTAATTGCTGGGCTTCTGTCGCCTCAGTTTCCCTCCGCAATAGATAGGTTAACCATGTGGGCCTTAGTCATTAGCTACTGATGTTCGGGCCTTGGGCTGTAGTTCCAGGGTTGGATACAGGCTGGCAGCAGTTTTTAACCAGATATGTGCCATAGTAGACAGTATTTGTTTGATCCACCATAACCTGCTCAAATGGGACAGAGTTCTGTAGATCCTGACAAGAGGCCAGTGACTATGGATAAGCATCTAAAGGCGTCACTATCCCAGAGACAAATTGATGAGGTCACGTGTGGAGGCCCCCAAATGTGAGCCTATTTCCACCTTGTCTGAAGATCAGAGAGTTTCAGCTTACTCAAAGTTATTGCCATTTTACCCTAACCAAATGTTAGAGAGTTGGAACTTACTTTTGTTCCTTCAAGGTTATTGCCTGTTTCTACCTCAAACAAAGGTCCCATCTAGATTTAGGTCAAAGAGTTCTGCTCTCCTCAAGGTTATTGTCAACAGCTGTGGCTAGTATTCAGACCTTGTATTTCGGGAATTGAGAGGTAGATATGTTTCTATCTCAAATAAAAGTCTAAGGATCCAACTAAGTTCCTACTCCCTTTGGGAGATAGCAATGGATTCCACCCAAGGAGTGGTTTGCCTTACGGAATGTTTTGGTCTAGGGTGTGAGCATTAGTTGTCTTGGTCTAGCAATAGAATGTTTAACTAAGAATGTAGCCTGTAGCTGGGCAGAGGTGGCACATTTCTTTAATCCCAGCACTCAGGTGGCAGAGGCAGGCGGATCTCTGTGGGTTCGAGGCCAGCCTCATCTACAAGAGCTAGTTCCGGGACAGGCTCCAAAGCCACAGAGAAATCCTGTCTCAAAAAACAAAAAACAAACAAACAATCAAAAAAGAATGTAGCCTGCAACCTTCAATAGTCTATTCATTTCCTTATACCATGTTAATGCAGGTCTTATCTTATTCTTCCCTTTTGGGATGGGGATATTTTAATCAAATGAAAATTAAACACAGGCAGTATTCACTAAAACTCCCTCCTGGTACTATCTTGTTTTCTGTTTTATTATTTTCACTTGTGTCTTTGTTCTCTTTATTATTATTTCTAATTCCCATGTCCCTACTCTGGAAAGCTGATCTTCGATAGTCATGTCACCCTTTCTGTGTGTTTTCCTCTTTCTTTATGAATGGTGCAGCAGACTAGGGCTTGGATTACCATGCTGCACTGACAGTGATGACGTCTTGTTAGCTGACTCCTACCCAATGTGGACATAGGTGCTGCTCAGTGCTGAGCCCACAGGCTAGGAGAAAAAATGACGACTCTGCTTAGGATGATGATAAGGAAACACAAACGGAAACAAAACCAACATTGGTTTCTTGGTTTGGTTTTTGTTTTTGTTTTGTTGCTCTTGTTGTTGCTGCTGATGGTGGTGTTGTTTGCTTGAGACAAGGTCTTTCTATGTCGTCTTTCCTCCTGGATCTCATTCTGTAGACCAGGCTAGCCTCAAACTCACAGAGACCCAACTACTTCTGCCTCTGAGTGCTGGGATCAAACGTTTGTGCTATCACATCTAGCATACAAAGCCAGCTTTGGAAGACTGAAATAAATACCCAGGTCTCCAATGCCCACCACCACTTAGCGATAAACAAAATCTCCCAGGAAATCTAATAAAACCAAGGGTAAAAAGAAATCAAGAATCAAGTTACTAATATCTAAGCAGGCATGAAACCGTTTGAGGAACTTTAAATAAACTGTTTAAAGGAAATCACAATAATCATGAAGAAAATACAGAGAAACTTTTTCAAAACTCTAACAGTAAGATTTAAAGAAATGTAAACAACTTTTAAAAGTCAAATTCTGGAGCTTAAATAAACATTGAACACAGTTTAAAAAAACAACAGAAGGCATAAGTAGCAGGATTGGATCAAATGAAAGAAAGGATTAGCAAGCTCAAACAGACTGTTTAAAACTGTACAGTTGGAAAAGAAAAATAAATGAGGAACAAAGAAAGATTCCCAGAATCTTAGGACAATATTAAGAGCAAACAGTCAGATTACTTCTATTCAAAGAGAATAACAGAATATCAAATGGGTAGAAACATAATTCTAAAAAAAACAATAGCAAAGTTCCCAGACATAGCGGGATACATAGTTCTAGCACGAGACAATCAAAGGTAATCAGAGGAACTGAACACAGTCAAGTCCTGTGATTCTCTTTAAAGTGAAAAGAGGAGGGAAATTGTCAAAGCTGGCTGCAAAAAAAAAAAAAGGTTTAAAAATGATGTATAGGAAAGTTCCAACTCTCCTGACAGAGACTTCTTAGCAGAAGCCTTATAGAACAGGAGACACTGACATCAGATGTTCACACTGATGAAGAGAAATAAAGAATGCCCGCTAAGCACAGTACCCAGAAGATCCATTCTTTTGACATGAAGGAGTGATAGAGAAGACAAGAAAAACAAAAGCTGAAAGAAAATGTGTTCCACCTGCCCTCTGCTAAGCGCAAAAGAATATTCTTCAAACAGAAAGGCATTAATCAGAAGAAAACATGGAAAGATACAAAGAGCAGTAATAAGAGTAATTATACAAATAAATCCACAGTGCTTTGACAATGAAAGCTATGACATAGAAGACATTTAGACCTTTGTTATGGAGAATAAAAAGCAAAGCGATTAAAAGTAAGAACTATGTAAAACTTTAAGACATCGAGCCAATATTGAAAGTTAAAAATGCTAGGAGCAATGAAACGCAAATGGGGTTTTCTTAAAATAGTTTTCGCATATTTCTTTGAGTCTGTGCATGCATCCATCTTATGGTATCATTTTAAAACAGCTTGTTACCTAACAAAAGATGTTTCATAAGCCTCATAGGAATCACAAAGCAAAAAATATATAAGTGGCCAAAATAATAAAGAAAACACTACTGCTGGAGTAATTATTTCCCAAAAAAAAAAAAAGATGGTGGAAGAGACGAGTGAATACAAAACAACTTCAACAAAACAAGAAATCAAGCTTTAAAAATTATATAGAAAGTCCTTTTCTAAAACAATTACCTGGAGTAAAAATCGATTACATCCTCCTTTTAAAAGACCTACAGCAAGCAGAGCAGTGGTGGTGCACGCCTTTAATCCCAGCACTTAGGAGGCAGAGGCAGGAGGATCTCCTTGAGTTCGAGGCCAGCCAGAGCTACAAGAGCTAGTTCCAGGACAGGCTCCAAAGCTACAGAAAAAGAAAAGACTACAGCAATTGGATATGAAATGGGAGATTCAATTATATATTGTTTATTAGAAGCTCACTTTATGCCTAAGCTAAGAACACAATAGACTGGAAATGCAGATACAGACTCTGAGATATGTGCAAATGAAATGCAAAACAGGATTGGCCGTATTTAAGTTAGATTAAGCAGACGTTAAATCTCAAGCAGTAACACCAGAAAAGAAGGTCACTGTATAGTTTTGAAGGTTAAGTTCAGTGGGAAAAAAATAACAATTCTAAGTGCATGGGAACTTACGATCAGATTAAGTTGTATATGAACATATAAATCAGATACTAATACAGCATTGAGGATAATGTCATGTAAGTCATTTGAAATAATGTACCTAGCATTATTTATTTTATCCATGTTTATGCCTATATTCTTAAAGCGTTTTAAGTCTTGCTTTAAGAAATGATAGGTTAGAAGTTCTCAGCCAGGCTTTGTGACGTAAGCCTCTAACTCCAGCTACTTATGAGACTGCAATAGGAGAACTGGAATTCTAATGCTCATTTGGACTACAAAATGAGGTCAAGGCCATCTTATGTAACTTCGGAGAGACCCTGTGTCAGAATAAGCCATGAGGGCAGCAAGGTGACTCCACATGGGTATAGGCACTTGCCGCCAATAGATGTCAGCCTGATGACTGGATTTCGAATCCGTGGAAAGTGGAGGGAGACAGCCAGCTCTGTAAAGTTGTCCTCTTACTTCTACATGTGTTGACTGTAACTTAGTATCCATTGATCCATCCTTACCTGTATCCCTTGCTCTCTCTTCCCTTATCTTTGCTAATTACTGCTTTCCTCTTGACTTCTCTAAGACTAAATTTTCAGATTCCACATGTGATGAGACCATCTGGTGTTTGTCTTTCCATGCCTGGCTTGCTTCCCTTGATCTCCAGGTCCTTCCACGCTGTTGTAAATAGAGAAGTCCACTCTTGTTTTGCTAGGTTGCATGCATTTACCACATTTCTACTAATATAAAGTGTTGTAGAAATAGGTTGCTTCTCCTTGGCTACTGTGAATTGTACTACAGTGAACATATGTGGGCAGATGTCCTTTCAGCGTCCTGAGCTCTTGTTCTCTGCATATACAGTAATGATGGGACTGCACACGCTTATTCTAGCTAGTGTCAACTTGTCAAGCAATTCCAGACTTCTGAATTAATGTACAGCTCATATATCTGTGAAAGCATAATCTTGACATTTAAGGAGAGAAAAAGTCTTGATAAATTATGATACTAATATCTATTTCATCATTCTATGTTTTCATTCTATTAATATGTAGCAAGAGCTAATATAGTTTCAGAACTACTAATAGATATAATCATATCAAGAAAAAGTATGTCTGCTGTACAATTTATCTATTTCCTTAAAAACTAAAATATAAGTTTTAGCCACAATATAATAGTGATCCCAATATTGATATTTTCAACAGTTTTTCTCACTGAAATTTAGGTAATATATTATTTATCACTGTTTCTTTTAAAACTCTCAATGTCTAGTAAAATTTTATCCATTGCATTTAAACTGATTTTGCTCAAACAAATTATAAAGTTCAATTTTTTCCTTCATAACTATTGACATCCCAATTTTAAAATACAGAGAAATGAAATAAATAAATATATTTCCAACTTATATCCCAATAAAATTTCATAATGAACTTTTTATTGCTTTCAACCATGATTCTTTTCCATTACTGAAAATTTTAGGATCAAACCCCAGGTGCTGGTAATTCAAACAGGCTAGTGTCAGCTTTCTTGGTTCAATATATCAATTAAATTGATAAAAATAGAGAATAATAGAGAAAAGGTCTTTATTTAGTGTGGCCATATTAGGCAGAAGAATAAGCTGAGGCCAGTACACATTGATGCTCTGACACATGATTTGGAATTAGAAAGAGGACCAGAATTATTAATAATTAAGTAATCCTCATCAGAATACAGTTTTGCACAAAGTTAACCCTTCATTTTCTCCAGTCTGTCTTGCTACCTTGTCTAACAAGTTTTCCAGTCCCTAAAACATTTCTGTAAGAGAAAAGAATCATGATTTAAGCCTTTTTGTTCCCTAAGTGTGAGGTTCCTGAGGAAATTCAAATTCCTTGGGATTCATTGTCCCAACGGTCTAATAGGCTAAAGGAGGGAAATGAGGGTCTCCCTTTAGAATGTCTTTCCCATTCCCAGACTGACTAAACTTCTGTGTGTCATTTAAAACGTTTATTACATTCTCAGTAAATTCCATAAATCTTCACTCTAGCATTTGTTTATAATATTCAAATATTGGGAAAGGAACACTTTTTGTGATGTTTTAACTATAAATTTTGTCAGTAAGCCATTAAATCCTTTCTTTTGTATTTATATATTCAGAATGCTTCATTTCTCCATTTTATGCATTGAAAAGAATCAAAATTAATTTTCTTTGTTTACAAAGAGGAATTAAATAAGTCAACAAAGTGATGAAAAGCGTTTCAGAAACTGGTAGTAACACCAGTGAACGAAGATGGATGGACCATGGTGTTCAAAGAAGTGCAAGTACTTAATCTGAGGAGACTAGACTGAGCTGATGTGGGCTGGGTATCTTTGTATGAGGATCAAATTGGGGAAAGTGCTTTTGCTGATTTATGAGACTCTGCTGCTAGTCTTAAACTGGGTAGATGTAATAACAGAGAATGTGGTGTTCAAGGAGATGTGTTAGGAACAAGGAGGGATCATCATAAGTATGTCCTAACACATGGATTGCTCATACAGACAAGAATAGAAAGTAATGAACATAGAAGGTAGTGAGGAGAAAGCATCTTGAGGAACCTTCCTATGTTCCAGGGGCATCTTATAAGATATTTGTAAATTAGGACAAGATTCAGAAGAGTAATAGAATAAGCAATACATCTAGAAAATTTTCCTAAGCTAGGTGGTAGATGATAGAGACAGACAGACAGACAGACAGACAGACAGATGATTGATAGATAGATAATACAAACAGATAGATGATACATAGATAAAAGAGGTCAAAACCGGAAAAGTACATGTACTGTAATTAGTTAAAATGAACAGTATACACAAACATTGTTTTAGCCAGAGCTCCTACATTTAGCAAGATGGGCAAAGTGCTATCTCTCTTGCTAAATACCATGCAATCAAACTGAAGCTATAAGGAAGCTGATAGATCCCTAAATAGTACTTCTGGTTTGAAAACAGAAACTTCTGGTCTAGCTGAACCAGTACAGTAAGAAAAGTACGCTCTGCTTTAACCCTTGGGGAAAAAAAAACAATTTGAAGTGAACTGATGTTAGTCAATCTGTTATTTTTTTCTTCTCTCACTGTTCTCTTGTCTAGTGGGAGGCTACAACAATTGTGATGCACAGAAGAAAGCCAATTAGATCTGCAATTAAATTTGAAATTGTGTCTTTTGACATGTGTGAGTGATGACCCTGTTCCTCAGAACCAATTTGCATCTTAAGCTTTTTCTCCAGCCTCACAATCAATCTTCCCATTCTTTTAATGCTGAGTTAGAGCTGTTACTGCTAAGGAATGCTTAGTAGCGCTCTGTCAAACGGAATCAGGGCCCAAATGGGCAACTTAACTTGGGCAAATTAGGGAGAAGTGAGAAATTCTCACCAGAGAAATGCTGCAGAGATTCTATAAGATCTTATCCAGGGGAAGAGGTTTGCTGCTCTGCAGAATTTTCCCTGCTCTTCAGTAAGTCACAAAACAGTGAGACTGTATGTGTGACCATCCCCCTTGGGCTCCTCACTGCTTACGTAAGGAAAAGAATATAGTTTATTGTTCTGCTCTCTAAATGCTCAGCTTCTCTGTGTTTACCTTGATAAAAGAAACTAAAGGATTTACAGGGACCATATGCAGAAACACAGGCCAGTTATTAATAATAATAGTTCTTAAAATTATTCTTGGCTATCTTCTAAATTTGCCTCATTTTTATTAACCTGTTATGTTTGAAAAACTGTTATTCCAGAGTACTGTGACACACATTTTTTTTCTGGGAAAATGAAACACACACACACACACACCAAACAAAAATCTCACAACAGACCAAAGTACCGATACTAAAAATGTTCAGTTTGGTGAACCAATGGGTTGTATTGGAATTCCTTGCAGGAATAGGGGTAGGGAACAAAAATAACTCTAAGACTCAAAGCCCACCCTAACATGAGTGACAACTCCCTAAAGCTAGGAACCTGTGCTGCAATGCACATCCTGCAGGCAGTTCAGGAAGTTGGAGAGCGTCCTTTCCAGATGATCAGTTGCTCTGAGCCTTTCTTGGCAATTCACCTAGCCTTTGCTTCTTCTAAGTGGTTCAGCTGGCATCCATTTCTTCCAGATCCCTTGGATTGTCTGAGACTCTTCTTTGAAGCTTCTCTAAAAATGTTTTCAGCAGTCTTTACTCTTTCTATGTTCTTGAGAGGGAAGGTTCTAGTGAATCTGGTCAGTTTCAGGGATTTCCTGAAACTAATTTGGAATGTTTACTTTCCATCTTAATGGACTTTCCTGCAGCATTTCACCTCCCTTAAAAAATTCCTGAAGTTCCACCTCCCTGTAGAAACCCTGTCTTGAGATGTTTCCTTCCAGAACAGAAGGTTTTAATCTAAGATAAAGCTGCTACACAATCCTGAGAAAATAGTTCTCTTTGTTTACACTAAAGATTTAACAAGAACAATATACTATTTTTTCCAATGTGTGTCATTTTCTTTTAATGTAATTACTAAATAGGTTAATTACATTAAAATTTGTTTTTAATCAGTTTTCTGCTGGACTCATAAATTATTCCAAAATGTCTTACACTAAGATAATTAGCCATGAAATAAGAGCAGAAAGAGTGGGCACCACTAGAATGTTGGCTAGATGTTAGAGTATTTAGAAGGAAAAATGTGATAAAATGCTAAATATATGTGATAAATTAGTTGGCATATTTAAAGAATTGGAAGCCAGTATTACTGAAGTAAAAACAAAGTGCATAAAATAACTAAGATTGCACAAAAAATAATAAGTGGGTAACATGGTGTCAGAATATTTTTTAAAGGCTCACTTAAGATGATGGCTAGAACAAGAAGCCTAATAGAGTCCTGATGGAGATTTCAGCCAGGTAGGAATACTGCAAAGCTTTTAATGCATATCTAATTGAAAATGCGGACTTAACATATAATGTTGATCCTAACAGTAGCACCTATAAATTGGACATTAACAGAGGATAAGACTCCAAAGGATTTTAATACCACAAAGCTTAACTAATTGTTAGAAACTCGCTATGAACTGCATGATAGTAAATTAAAACATATGTCTTTTTAATGTCTGGTGGGCTCTAAGGAAAGTAGAAGCATGTATAGTTGAATTCAGATGTAATATATATTTAGAATTGACTATCCTCTCATTCCCACAAGCAGCACATCAATATGAAAGGCTAAGAACAATTATTTTCAGGAAAGTATAACTCATTTTATAGAATAAAATTTTATTATAAGGGAGTTAATACTTTGTAAAAATTTGGAGGAAAATCGTGGTTTATTTCATTTGTGTTGGGCATCTCATTAAGAATGTGGAACGGACCTGGTGAAGATTACAGAAACAGTATAAAAGGTATTCAGAAAGCAGACTAGAAACCTGTTTGTTTTGGGCTGTAGGAAAATTGATGCTGAAATATAGAGGAAGTGAGAGGGCCAATTTTGTTTATGGATGGAATATTGTCAGGGACTTGTACTGAGCCACTCCTTAGCACTTTCATGAATGGTTTCCCGCAGAGCGTGATGTATTTTCAAGTCAATCCAGACTGCAGCAGAGTTAAGTCCTGGGGCACAGCATAAATCTTGTGTGTGCTCCACGAACATGTATCTTTCATTTTCATCTTTTGACATCACCTTTGTCATTCCCAAGTTACCAAGTCAAAGAATTAGAGTTGGAAGGACACCTAGAATGGTCAACTAAATCACTTGCCTGTGTCGACTTACCTAGCTTGACTATAAACATTTCCAGGAACAAAACATTTTACAACTCCTCCGGGGATGTTGTTAAATCATTTCAATGTTCTTGAGGCTGAGCAGTTCTGCTTCCAGATGGCCATTGTATTTCCTTTTATTGGTCTATTCCCTGCCCACTCTATCTCACTCCATCCAGGTCCACCACTCTTCTCCATTCCCCTCTTTTTGGATCCAGTATTTCTCTATTCAAATAAATCTATGCTGCTTCCCCTGCATCTCTACTGCAAGTTGTCCCAATGTCTCAGAGTTGCTTTTGTTTATTTGTTTCTCTTCTCAGCATCCCTAAGTCTTTTGTTTTTCTTCTGAATCTTCAAAAAGTTTATTTGGAGTTGAAAGTCAATGAACCGAAATGTTATAAATCAAGTTGGGAGGGAAATGAGGTATTGGAAAGTGTGAATATCTGAAGAGCTATTTTCACCAGTTGCAGGATTTAAAGGCATTTTTGTAGGCTTAGGAAAACCTCATTTGGAATGGCTGCCAAAAGCTCTCTTAGGTTTACTTACCCAGGCAAAATTGTTGGGGATCCTGGCTGGCCAACATCCTATTAGCGTGCAGAAAGCTTTCTGGTGGAACATTTACGGAATCAATTAGAGTTCAGAATATTTTTTAAGAGCATGGTTGAGGGACTCATTTAGTGAATTGAATTTCAGGATGTTTTTATTCCTGTAGGAATTACCTATATATTAGTAGGTAACACGTTAAGACCATAGAATGTTTTAGATTTAAGAGTCATTCATTTGGGTCAATATTTTTCATCTAACAGAATAGCACATTAATCTTGAGGGTATAAAATATCTCAAATCCTAGTTTCAAAAAGGCTACAAAATTTGCTGTGGAAAAAGTTTGAGTCCTGATAAATCTAGAATCACTATTTAAATTAGTTTATAAATAAATTCAGTGGTTCTTTGTATGCTAAATCCTTGATTTATTCACAATGATATTTTAAAGAGTCTTGCTGAGGTTTCCCATCAAAGCAGGCTTTGATTTGCTTAGCACAGCCGATATTTTTACACTGAGTGAGGAATATAAAGTTTCGGATCCTTGTAGCTATCAGATCATATATTTTAAAAAGATTATGCATATTCATTAGTTTGGTAGATAAAAATAAAAATATTTTAACTTATACTACTAAGTATTAAAAGAACTCATGCAGTCCCACTTAGATTCATGGAAAGGTACTCTTTACAAGATGTGTTAATAAAGTGTCAGTGTCTAGTGGATAAGAATTTTGAAATGATGAAGATGACGAAAGTTTGCAGTACAGGTCCAAGCATACCCAACATTGGTTTAAGAAAATATAAATAACGGTCCGAGGAAAGAGCGCTTGTCAAACAGGCTTAGGGACTTGAGTTTAAGTTCTCAGATGCTGTGGTGTAATCCTAGCACTTCTGTGACGCAATGAGAGATACTGACAGGAGAACCTCCAGAAGCTTCTCCAGAAGCTTGTGGACCAGTTAGTACAGGATACAGTTTGGTAAACAACAAAAGACCCCATCAGACACGGTAGAGAGCAAGGCTGAGTCACAAAGTTATGTTCACTGACTTCGATATGTGCCACAATGCCTAATGTCACCCATAACACCAGACACACCAGACACACACACACACACACACACACACACACACACACACACCATACCAGACTACACCACCAGACCCAGATACAAAAGTTTAAAAACATTACATGAGAGTAAACTATGAAGATTCTTCATACCTAATAAAATTAAAATCATCATTTATTACTGTGTCATAGTGTTATACATAGCAGATAAGAGAATAAAGCATACTACCTTTTGTCTAAAAGCCTGTGAGAATGTGGATGTAGATGTGTTTGTGTAGAACAATGCCATGATGATTACTAAATATGGACGAGAAGCCCTACTTAAACATGCTTTAAAGGATAGAGTTATTTAGACTTTCAACATACGAAGTCTTTGGCAATAAAATTTAGACCCTGTTTTCTTTCCTTTTTTTGTTTTTGTTTTTGTTTTGTTTTGATTCATTCCTTGAGATTCTATCTTCTTTTTCAGGAGATCACAGACTTTTTCTTTAAAAGTTCATGTGAGCTCTGTGGACCACATTGTCTCCATTACAACCACTCTGTTCTGCAGTTCAATGCAAAAGTAAAATGGATGACGTGGGAGGATGTGACAACGTTTCAACAACACTGTTTTTCCATAATAGGTTGAAGTAGAGTACTTTCTGGATTCCTTTTTGGCATTCCTAACTTCATACATGAGAACTATATTTATATTCTTTTCACCCTTCCTCTCCCCACTCCAACTTGTCTACTCTCTGAAATTACTGACGTCTACTTTTTGATTTGTTGCTGTATATCTGAAGGTGGGCACTAAAAAGAAATCTCACACTAGCTCAGAATTGAGTATAATAAAGGATTATTTATTTAGGGGTAGACTCACAGTTCACAGTCATCTGTTCAAAGGGGAACAGCAACTGAATCTCACAGCTAGAGAGAGAGTGACCGTGCACTTTACATCAGTATTTATAGTGCAAGAGGCCACACCCATGTGGGCAGGTAACTTAAAGGCTACTAGCTGTAGAAATTCCTACAACACATCCACCTTTTGTTTAAATAAGAAAGTTCTAAGCCTAATATAAAATAATATACAATAAGAACAAATATCAGGTATAAAAATTAGAATTACAATGAGCATAAATAATATCAAGCAAGAAATCTGTGATAAATGTTTAAATAATTATAATATCCTAAGGAGTTTAAGTCTTGTATTATAAATAACTTGGTCAAGTCATGAGAGGAAAGTAACTACAACTATGTAGTCTTCAACTCCATCAAAGACCCAGAAAGGGAAATAATTTACTTAAGTAAGCAGGAAGTGCAATCAAGCAACTTCCAAAATGTGCAACAAATGACAGTTTGTTGTCAATGAGCTACCTGGGCAATCACTCAAAGTCTTATTTGTAATGTTGTAGCAACCAACTTTAGCTAAGGCCTAGAGTAAATGAGAGACCATTTTCAGAGGTAGGAAATTTTTCAAAACCGTCTTACCCTGTCTTGGCAAGATTTGACAGTTTTTTTGCTTGTATCCTGCTTGTCCTGTCCAGATATTGTGCATTTAGTCAGTGGTCAATGCATGGGCAGTTCCTTGCCCAAAGGCCAGTTTTGTCAAGAAAAAAACCAAGCTTCAAGTGGAGTATCTTCCGTGCTCATCATTCTTTCAGGAATAGATCGGTGCTCCCAGGAGCAATTATGTCTCACATCAACAGAACCCTAAGTTATTTAAATGCCATATTCTACAACTCTTTGAAGTGGTTAAAGATTATCTATCTATGCAGAATATAATTTCTTTGTATCTAAAGAACCTGATTAATCTAAATATAAGTATGACAAACATGGATGACTATTGACCTATAATTTTTAATACCTATATAACTTAAAGACTAGGATTTCATATTAGAATATTAAACAATCTTTAAATGACTGTGTAACAAATGAGGACAATGACCTCAAAACGTAAACAATGTATAAGTATCTTGATCAGAGGTAGAAATGTATATTACAATACGATAAATGTATCCTAAAATTGTATCAATATACAAATGCATTAAGCAGATGTAGAAGCATGCATGCATACAATATGACAAAATAACTTTGCCTAGATATACAAATATTGTAGACAAAAATAGGAACATATTCAATATAATTTAAGTTTGTATCAATATACAAGAATCTATACCAATGTAAATTGCCTATAAATAATAGCACACAAGTATTCACTCTATTACTCACTATTATTATTAGTGTGAATAAGCTCCTACTAATCTATTATCCCATCCAATTCCCCCCCCTTTTTTTTCAAAAAGATCCCTGAGCTTACATAATTTCCCCTAACACCCAACCTTGTAACTGTTATAATCAACCCCTAAATGATGTCCCTAACCTTGAGGAGGTGATCCTATCTGGATAATTATCTTTTCCTCTTCAGGCATCTAGATGTCCAGCGTCTCTTGGCTTTTTGAAGATGAGTATTATCCTGCAAAGACAAGAACAGAATCCTGCTCCAACCCTTATGAGGTTTCTTACCACCTGATTGCTTGTCACCTCTATGGATAAGAAATCATTTCTATTTCTCAAGAGACTTCTCTTTTTCAAACCAAATCTTAATTAATTTTGATGGTTGGTATTCATAACTTTTCTTCTCCTGTTGAAACAATAGCAAAACTGCTTCTCCAACATAGCGTATCTCCTGGCTTTCATTATGAGGTCAATACATCCTTGAAATACACTAGCTGATTTAATTCAGAAGACTCTTCTGTTACCCAATGTCTCTCTGCTTCTATTATCCCTTTCTCCTTAGCATTAAGAAAATTCAAGGTTAATAAAGCATTATGTAATCTATTTCTGGGGGTAATTTTCATCATTTCTGTTTGTTTAACATATCCCTTATAGTTCAATTTGGTCTTTCTATGACTGCCTGATTTGTTAGATTGTTTGGTATACCTGTAATATGTTTTATATTATAATAATCAAAAAACTGTTTCTTTTTTTTAGAGATGTATGGTGGACCATTGTGTGTCTTTATTTGTTCAAGTATACCCATGATGGTCACAACTTTTAATGAATATGTGATTACTGAATCAGCCTTATCTGACCTTAAAGCAGTTGCTCACTGAAAACCTGAATAAGTGTCAATTGTGTGGGGTACATATTTTAATTAATTATAAGTAATACCAATTTTAATTATTTAATTACAAGTAATACCAATATTCCTCAAACTGTTCCACACAATAAAAATGGAAGAATCATTGACAAGCATTTTTTATAAGGCTACAATTAGCCTGATAGCCAAACCACAGAAGACATTATTAAGAAAGATAATTACAGACCAATCTCCCTCATGAACATCTATACAAAAATACTCAATAAAATACTGGCAAATCGAATCCAGGAACACATCAGAACCATCATACACCATAATCAAGTCAGTTTCATCTCAGAGATGTAGGGATTGTTCAACATACAAAAATCTGTCAACCTAATTCACCATATAGACACGCTGAAAAATAAAAACCATATGATCATCTTATTAGATGCCGAAAAAGCTTTTGACAAAGTGGAACACATCCATTTGCCAGATTTCAACCTTTTGAGTACCCTTTGGGTTATTCCCTGCAGGTAGCAGTGTTTGGTTATAGAAAGAGCAAGTAGAAAATCTCTTTATAATCTCCTTAGCTTGTTGTTATGTAATTGAAAACTCTTTCTTTAAACGTTTGCTATTGACATGATGTTTCTTATGAAATTCTGAGGCTTTCAACACACTTCTAATCAATAATCAATCAATTTCTGCATTACCTTGTGCTAGAGGACAATATGAATGAAATTTTTCTCTGTCCTTTTCTTGTAAAAAAGTATAGTGAAGAAGCAATCTTTTAAATCAATAACTATAAGAGACCACACTTTTGGTAATAGAGAAGACAGAGGAATTCAAGATTGTAGAGGGCCCATAGGTTGACTTACCTTATTGACAGCTCTTAGATCTGTCACCATTCTCCATTTACCCGATTTCTTTTTAACAGCAAATACAGGAGAATTCCAAGGGCTGGTTGATTCTTCTCCACCTGCATAGCCACCAGGTGTCATCAATTGTGGAGAGCCACATTTCAGCATCCTTATCACAATTTTCATTTGAGTTTTTTACTTTACATATCAACCAGTTTCCCCTCCCTTCCCTCCTCCCTCTATCACCTTTCTTCTCCCCACATTCACTCCTCAGAAATGGTAAGGCCTCCCATGGGAATCACCAAAGCATGGCATACCAAGATGTGTCAGGACCAAGCTCTTCCCTATGTATATTGGCTGAGCAAGGCATTCCACCATAGGGAACCAGTTCCAAAAAGCCAGCTCATGCACCAGGGACAGATCTTGGTCCCACAAACAGAAAAAGCTACATATCTTTCACCTGTATGCAGAGGGCCTAGGCTGGTCCCATGCAGGCTTCCTTTTTAAGAGTCCCATTTCTTGGCATCACTTTTAGGCTATCGCTTTGGGGAGGGATTAGGGTGGCGGTAGGATTTGTCACAGAAGCCTTCTATGTTCTTCCCTTATCAACAGTGTGTCTATAGTCATCAAAACCACTGCAAAAAGTAGCTTCCTTGTCCTCCACAGTCATTGAGAGCACAGATCCTGGGCTTCTGCATGCTTTCTGGCAATATAAACATTCACATGATCTCCAGCATCAGCAAACTCCTGACGACCTCCGCCTGGTCTCTGGTGCAACAGGGATCATGGACATCAACATGGCCCTCCACCAAAGCATAGGCTGTGGACACCCTTGGCCATAGCTCAGCCACAGACAGACATCAACATGGCCTCAGGCAGTGGCATAGACAACAGTGTGGCCCTCAGTGGTAGCACTGACCGTGGATGTCAGTACAGCACCTGACTGCAGCAAGACGGTGGACCCAAACATGATCAGCAGCAAAACAAACCACTGAACATATACATGGTCCTTGGGCTTCATCACAGCCTGGGACAGCAGTACAGACCAAGATACCAGCTTGGCCTCTGGGGTAAGCTTGGACCACAGGACACTTTTTAGGAAGCCAATCTGAATCTTCATATTGGATATTCTGTCTCTGCTCAGACTCAGGGCGATCATGGGACTGAGCAGCTTGTTTAGGGGCTAACTCCAGTCTGCAGCACACACCCTTGTCGGCCCCAGTCAGCAGGACATGCTCCCCTCCCCGCCACAGCCTTCCTTTACATCTGTCACAGCTTTCATGTCTCTAGTTCCACCCCTTTCTACCGCTCATGCACCAACCGGTTCCTCCATCTTTCCCCATTTCCATATTGCATCTTGGTTAACTATAGTTAACTATAGAAGCTGCAGTTTGTCAAATTGTGTGATTCCCACCCCCCAAACAGATATACATGCAAATTTTCATTGCAGTGAGTGGTAGGTCTGGTTCAAAGCTTCTGGTTTCTGACACTTCATCAACACTGGACCATCATCGAGACTCTTCTGGGATATCCTGCTGTTTTCCAGAGGTGAGATGATTCTGCAGCTCTGTTACTTCAGGACCAGCTCCTTCTAGCAACTCATCAATGGAGGGGATGCAGGGATGGACAGACTAAAAGCACTGTATCTGGACCTGGATGGTAGCTGAATCGCCCTCCACCCTGCCTGTCCTCCCAAGGGCTGTAAAGGTTACTCTTATACCCTGTTTCTTCTGTTCACATTGGACAAGAAGAAATGCACCAAGAATGATATTCAAATGCAGGTGCTCATTCTGAAACACTTTCTTTGGAAAAAAAAGAAATGGAACAGTTTGATTAAAATGAAATAAAAGTGTGAGTTATCACTTAATATCCTTAAACAAACAAATCATTAATTTGGGTCTTGGCAAATAATTTCAATAGTATTCTATGGTTAAAGATTCCTGTAAGCCCTGGCCTGAAAGAATCAGAGACCCAGGGATGTCAGTTTCTGTGCCAGCTCTGATAGGAGCAGATGCCAACTGCACAAATGTCTTGCAGAGCTTGTCTCCATATGGTCTCCAGTAGGTTTTGTTCTTGCAATTTTTAGAGTCTGGAATACTTTAGGAAGTTAAGTGTCATTATCACCCAAGCAAAACCAAAGCCTTACATGCCTTACAAAACTCACAAAAGAATCCTTTTGGATAAGGGAGTGAATTTTTAAATAGTTATTATGGAGTAACGATTAAAGTTTGACTTGCATAAATATGTATGTCTTAACGTCTTCCAACATAAAACTAATTAGAAATATTTATTAAGGTTCTTATTTGACACTCTAAGAGTATGTATTACTAAATATAAAATATATTTAAATGAATATCTAGATTTTAATTATGATGATAGCACTGCATCATGAGGGAAAAGAATATTGTTATATTTATAAGGACTATAACTGTAGAGGAAGAAGCATTAAAATCACATATAAATGCTATGATTTGAGAGAGCTATGAATACAAGAGGCTCTGCAGAAATTAAAAGATAGTCATAAGAACTGACACACCAAATTGAAAGGATGGAGTATTTGTGTCAAGAGAGGTAAGTGAAAAGTAAGTAGACGGGTAATTTTAGCTCATGAAAATGTCCTGAACACAATGATAGGTGAATATCTGCGAGCATAGATAAGTAGTTTACTTAAAAGCAAACAAATCTATTGATAGATTATCAAAAATAACAAACGATTATAAGTCATATACTCTGTTCAGTTCATGTTCTGAACTGTCAATGCTAGTGGTTCAGGCATGGACAAGATAACAAGATACACACCAACCTTTGCTCTTGTGGTTTGTACTCGTAGGATGCAGCAAATAAAATACAAAGCAAAAAATCAATAGAAGCAAGGTTGTGGTAACTGATGGTAATAATAACAAAAGACACAATCAGATATGACAGTCACAAATATCAGAGATAGAATTCTCTTATAAGCAGAATAGTTAAGAAAGTCATCTCAAGAACCTACCCAGAGGATGATTAACTGGACATGAAAGAGTGTGGGAGGAACAGGTAACAATGAAATAGCTTAATTTATTCCTAGAGGGAATGGAAGCTGAGTTCATGGAGCAAAACAAGATGGGGACAAATGGTTCAAGATTCAATAGATGTGTCATCAAAAAGCACACCAGAAATTGAGAATTTAGGATCTAAGATGTTGAATCTTGTTATAAGTACAATGAAAAAGAATTATCTGGGAAATGCAAGCAAGAATACACCCAAAGTAGGACATACTGTAGAGGATTATTCTGGTTCTCCTGATTGCAATTAGTTGGAATCTTTTGCAGTTGTCTTTGCTGTCCAACTACCACCTCTGCCACGTTTCACCTGTGGAACATACGTCTCTATGTCTCTGACAACCCATCTAATTGTTGGAACAGCCCAATGAAGTAGAGATTGGTATTGCCCCATGACCAAAATGAAAATAGGGAGGCACTGAGAGGTAAGCTACTGGGCTGGGTTTATTCAGTTAATCACTGGCAAGGCTAACCTATGAACTGATGCAATCTGTGCCCTTAATCACTGTACTGTCCTGTAAGCAAAACCCAGGAAACAGCATACGTTCATTATAGTCGGTGAGGGCTGGGCTATCACCTTAGACTTGCGAGTAACAGTTAGGTTATACAAACTGATTGATCACAGGTTAAATTGGAAGGAGAAAGAATGACAATAGGAAGGTAGAAGTTAAGAGTGTTGCCTGAATTAATTTTTATTTGGAGTTGAGACCTAGAAGATTTTGTGTACTCGTGTTAGCATGTCAACTGGTGTCATAGCTTCCTAAGCAAGACCTGAACGAGGTGCCTAGATTTCAGATAGAATGCGGAAATCCCCAAAAGTAAGATTTATAGGGAAGATCTATGACATATCTTAATAAAGTGCTAATGTCATATAACAATAAAGTGGGAAGTGTAGCAATAGAATCCACCTGGTTTGGAAGAATGGTTGGACAGTACCAGTGATGGTGCTACAGAATGGTAAGGCACCAGAATCAAGAAAGTTTATAAAAAATCTGCTGCACTAACTGCTAGATAAGAAGTTAGAGGTCCTGCCCATGGAATTTAGAAAATAAAAACACACTCAGGAGGCACAGTTAAAAGAAGAGTTTGGGGCTAGAGTGAGCTTACTTCCCAGCAGCCAACTGCCATGAAGAATACTACTGCCTGCCATTTGAACCTTAGGAAACTCTGTCTTGAACTCTACAGGCACCCAGGATACCTAACCAAATACACATAGAATTTTTAATTACTGTATAAAAGGGAAATTTGGGGGTTGGTTTGAAATGAGAAAATCTGCAGATGAATGCATTGAAAGAATTCTTGGAGCAGGTGTCGCCGTCTGTGAACTTTGGGAAAGTCAGAACCTTCACATAGCTTTTCCTCATCAGCCACTTCCAAAATGCTTCTAAAAGTAGAACAGACTCAGACAGAGCTGAGCTAGCTTACATCAGCCACCTTCTAATTAATACCCTCACCTGTGGCGACATGTTGTTTATGCTTTAACAAATAAAGCTTGCCTGAAGTTCAGAGTGTGGAGGTAGCCACACTAGTAGCTAGACATAGAGGCTAGACAGTGGTGGCACACACCTTTAATCCCAGCACTCCAGAGACAGAGGTGGCTGGATCTCTGTGGCTACACGAGATTGAATCACTCTAAAAGAGAAACAGAGCCAAGTGGTGATGGCTCACACCTTTATTCCCAGCACTAGAGAGGTGGAGATGGGAAGTGATATGGCTGGACTGAGGAGGGAGTATAAGGCAGGAGGAGACAGGAGCTCGAGATTCAGACTGAGGTTTCATAGAGAGAGCATTCAGTCTGAAGCACTCAGTCTGAGGTCTTGTAGAGACAGAATACCCCATTCGGTCTGAGGATTTCATAGAGGAAAGAACTAGTGGCTGGCTGCTCTGCTTCTCTGATCTCACAGCTTTCGCCCACTCATACCTGGGTCTTGTTTTTAATTATTCAGACCAATTAGATTCATGCTACACTCACCTTAATGAGAAGTAGTATATGTTCCTACAATTGCATAACTAATGAGGCATTAATTCTTTACAGTTTGTGAACAAATCATAAGTGGTTTCTATCAATTTTCAACTTAATAAAGTTTTACTCAAGATTTCTTCATGCCAACTCAGTGCCCAAACCAACAAAAGTCACTCACTATTTTCTATTGTTTTTGCTTTGTATTTTTTTATTGATTTATTCTTTTTGAGACAGGATCTCACCATGGAGCACTAGCTAGCCCAAAACTCCCTGTGTGGACCAAGCTGGCAGATAATTCACAAAGATGTAACTGCCTCTACCTCCTGAGCATGGACTCCAAGGTGTGGGCCACCCCACTCCACTTCGTCCATACCTTTACATGAATTCTGCAAGGTTATTTGTAGCTGTTATTTGTGATATTCAGACACACACCATGTAACATAGTAAAACATCCAAGTATAACAAATATAACATCCTTCTTTTACTGTTCTTTATAAATCCCAAACTGTGGCAAATACATGACTATGTCTCTACAGCTCTCCTTTAAAAGCCAGGCCAATAGAACAAAACATACAGGAACCGTAAAACCCATACAGGAATGGCACGGCTCTGGAAAGGTGACCCTGTCAGTTTATAAGGGGCTTGCCTTGCAAGCATGAGAATCTGATTTCCATCCCCAGGACCCATGGAATAAGTGCTTTGCAGCACGATACCCCCTTGTAATTCTATTACTAAGGAGGCAAAGAGATGAGGATCTATGGGACTTTCTGGCTACCAAGCTTAACATGTTTTATTACCTGAAGGCCACTGAGAGACCCTGTCTCAGGTACATGACATTCCTGAGAAAAAACTTGAGGGTGTTCTCTGGCCTCCACCTATATATGTGCAGACATGTATTCACATACAAATGAACATCATATATTTACCCAAAGAATGCCATATTTTTAGGGTAACATTGTCTATCAAATCTTAAGATCATTTTCTGCTTGATTTGCATGAAATGAATCAAAAAGAAGATGTATGAAAACTTCAAGTAGCAGGGCTGCATGAAGCTCAGCTATGTGAAAATGCTAGCTTTGCAAGATGAAACCCTGGGTTCAGTGTGTTTTACTTTATTTAACAGAGATCTGGTGCTATTTTCCGTGTTCTCCACAGTGTTGGTAATCACACTCTGTCATTGCCCTGCAGGAACCGGCTGCTGGCAACAAATAATGTCCACATTCCATTTGTATTGGCACAAGGGACTAGACCACAAAAATCGGGACCTTGAAGACTGCTTGTGAGGCAATGGACTTAATTGGTTAAATGGATAAAGGATAAGACAAAGCCAGAGGCAGCTAAGTAGGGTGAGATAAAAATGAATGTGTTTCCACATAAGACAGCTTTGTGACACCTCAGGGTAGGAGGAAGCTGGGATTGGGGCTGAGGATTATATAAACGAGCCAATAATACACTAGGAAGCTCTGGCCAGACTCACACAATTCAATCTTCAACAGGAGACTCAGAAAAGAAGCTGAACACCTTGGCTGTCATCACGAAAGCAAAGAATGCTTTGTTCTCCAATAGAGAAGAGGGTCACACTGGAAGAAGTTGAAGAAAGATTCCAGAGAGAGTGCAATAAGGAAGCACGACCTAGCTGCCTAGAGGGAAAATAGCCAAGTCTTAAAAGATGAGAAGGAGCGTGTGTGGTTGTTAACCCTCAGTCTTGGAGAGCTGGATAGTGCTTGCTAATCATCCTCTAAATAGGAAATTGAGGACAATGTTTATTACTTGAGGGACATCCTAATACCATTTGCGTGCCAAATTGATTAGCCTGTAAAGTGATTTGTTGACGTTGGGAAACTCCTGAACAGGCACATGTGAGCTGGAATGACAATAGGTAGTAGAGCAAGGAGGTATAATTATAGGAGACATTCTGAAGAGAGAAGTGGTAAGTTCTGGCAACAGCATCCATGTGCAGAGTGAAAGAGATGATTCAGAGTTTAGTCACTAACACATTCTGTTCTCTTTTGGCCATGTGCATTTATGAGACTCTATAAATGCGGATGATTAACATTCATTTGAACACTAAGAGGCATATTGGTAAAACAGTTTTCTCTGTTGGCCTTTTGTTCTATAACTCCCAAACATTCCAGAGTTGGAAACACAGTCATTTGAGTTGATTGTATGCTGTGCTTATTTGTTTAGCACAAACATCAGGTCATCTGTTCCTGTTACCTTTGTATCCACAGTTTCCAAACAACATGGGATTCTGTTGAAGGTCTTGACCTCCCTTTCCAATGTCAACCAAAACATCCTTGACTCATGATTATCTGTTATCGTTTGTTTGTGCCTCACTGAGGGAGGTGCATTTTTAGCAATATATCACATAACATTTTTATAGCTCTTGTTAAGATGTCCTATTGCAAAGAGCCCTGGTGCTGAATTTTTGTTTGCTCAGAAAGCCTTGAATATAGAGCCCTCTTTATTAAGTAAAACAAGACCCCGATACCTATGGATTGGTGTAAATATTTGCGTAGGCGTAGCAAAATAACCTTCACCTACAAATATGAGTTAATAATTTCAACTCATCATCTATGAGGCTTGGCTTGGAGAGATTGCCCTCACATCTGACAAACATGTATTTTAGATCCACTGATTTCAGAATCTTCTGCATTTACTATCAAAAGCTGCAATGTTTATAAATCATATCCTTACAAATTTGCAACATCCCCTGAATAGGCAGAAAGGAAATAGAAAAGTCCCATGACAATTGGCACCCCGAGGAAAATCCTGTTATATCTAATGGAAAAAGATAGATAATGAGATGCAGACAGGCACAAACAAAGCCACGTGTACCTGCTGCTTCTTGATCTAGATATCCATTGCTAAACATTTACAAAGAAGGTGAGTAGCATTATAAGCTATCTATGGTACCTAGGCAGCTTTCTGGCTGCATGGCACTTTAATGAACCCTGCCTGGAGTTTCTTTTTTCACTTTAATTGAAATTTTCTAACTCACAATATATTTATGGGAAAAGTGATGATTACAGTAAAAACTCATTTTTGTAAAATAACAATAGCAAGCACAGTTTCCAGGAACTCTATCTGTATCTACAAGTGGAGAGCATGTTCAGATACTTAACATCTCTTGGCACAAGAATGATACTAAAAAAGTTAAATCCCAAAATCGATATATGTGTGAAAGAAGATACTCTTTCTGGTCTTTTTCTAGAATCCATAGAGGAGATCAACAATTCAAGCTAAAAGAGGAAACAGTTTTTTAATTATATCTATTTGACTCAACTTCTTATTAATTATTGTCTGGTAGGTTTTTACTATGTTCTAACACATTGACAAGGCTCTTCTGCCTCTTTCGTCAACAATAATTCAAGTCAGCCTCATCAGAAAAGAATGCTCTGTCATTTCCGTAACAATCTCACTACCAATTATGGGACTGTTTGGTTCTTTCATTTTACTCATTTGTCAAACATTTATGTACTTTCTCTATGAAATCTGTGCATTAGATTTGGTATGTAGATTACCAGTGGTTCTTTTTATTTAATTGAAAATAGAATAGTTTCTTCTCTCATACATGGATTCCCTTTCTTCCTCTCTTCCCAGATCCCTCACCTACCTCTTTTCTTCCCCAGATCCACTCCTCCTCCATTTCCTTTCAGAACGATGACTTCCAATAGGCAATAACCAAACATGAAAAAATAAAGTACAATAAAACAATGGAAATACTGTCCTATCAAGGTTGGAAAAGTGTTGAGGAATATAGTTTTAAAGGAGTGTTCCTTTTGTGTATGCTGCATTTGTTTAACTTTGTGACAAAGTTTGCGATTTTTTGTCTGTATAAAATACGTGATAGTTTAATAAAGATCTGAATGGCCAATAGCAAGACAGGAGCAAGGATAGGTGGGTTTGGCAGGCAGAGAGTATAAATAAGAGAAAAGAGAAAAAAAGAGAAGGAACAATAAGAGAACAAGGGAGGGAGGATGTCAGGGGCCACCTGGCCATTCAGCCAGCTGTGGAGTGAGTGTGAAAGTAAGACATACAGAAGTAAGAAAAGATAAAGACCAGAGGCAAAAGATAGTCAGGATAATGTAAGAAAAACTGGCAAGAAATGAACCAAGCTAAGGCCGGGCACTCATAACTAAAAACAAGCATCTGTATGTGATTTATTTGGGAGCTTGGTGGTGGGTACCACAAAAATAGTAAAGACTAAAACATCCAACAACAGATACACCAACCCAATAAAAGAAAAAGAGTCCCAAGAGCAGGCAAAAGAGTCAGACATACCTGGTTCCACTGTTAGGAGTCCCACAGAAACACCAAGCTAACAGCCATAATAGACATGCAGAGGACCTAGTACAGACCCTTGTAGACCCTGTGCTTGATACTTCAGTCTTTGTGAACCCTACTTAGTTGATTCAGTAGGCCATGTTCTCCTGGTGTCCTCCATTCCCTCTGACTCCTATAATCTTTCCTCCCTCTCTTCTGTGGGTTTCCCCAATCTCCAAGGGGGAGAGACCCAATGGAGAGAGAGACCTCTAATTTAGCCTCTTTCCACTAAAGAGGGTCTCAGCAGCTGCTCCCATCTTCTGTCAGAGGAAACCTCTCTGATGATAGCTGGACAAGGCACCAATCTATGAGTATAGCAGAAGATCATTAGGAATCATCTCATTGATTTTTTTTCTTGTCACTAGTGTTTGGTTCTACTTTAGGTCTCTGGGCTATCCAGTCTCTGATTCCTGGCCATCCAGGCAGTGTAAGGCAATGGCTCCCTTTCCTGGCATGGGCCTCAAGCTAAACCACACATTGGTTGACCACTCCACAATTTCTGCTCCACCATCCTTCCAGAACATCCTGCACGTATAACAGATTATAGATCAAGAGTTTTGTGGCTGGATTGCTGTCCTAATTTCTGCAGGCAACCATTGATTCTTAATGTTAGGTTAATGAGCTAGTGAAATATGAAACATTTCCTGTAAAAGAAGAGAGAAATTAGCCTGAGCACACTATAGTAAATTTGTAAATTTGGAAAGATAGAGCAGCTGTGGTTGGCTCAGTGGGTAAAGTGCTTGTTATACAAGCATGACGACCTGATTTCAGAGCCCTAACACCCATGTAAACTGGACACGGCCCTGTGTGTCTCTAAACCCAGCATTAGGGAAGGTACAGACTGGAGGATTCCAGGGTTTCTATGGCTACGCAGTCTAGTAAAATTGGTGAATTTGGGGTTCAGTGAGAGACTTCAAAAAACAAAGTGAAGACAGAGCAAGAATTTGTTAAATTTTGACATCCATGTACGCACACACACACACACACACACACACATGAAAATGAAGCCAGGCTTCAGACCATAAGGACCATGTCAGATCATAAATCTTCTGTGCTGTGAAGAATAAGTTCACAATTTATTGTCATCATTTTCCCTTTCTTAGTACACCTGAAGCTACAAACTGAGTTACTTTATAGAACACAATTTTCCAGCACTAAGGTTACTGTTTCCCTCTTTTCTGCCAATGTATTTTGCTATCATCAAGGTGCATGGTGTTCTTTCCAGAAGCACAATTTGGGAGCAATGTTAAGGTATGGAACAGATGCTTCAACAGGTAGGTTTGAAAGACAGCGAATAAATGTCTCACACAGTATTCCATGCACAGGGAGTCTGCAGGGAAATGGAGTCTTAGTTGCTCATACTGATAATTTACTTTCAAGGCACCCTTTATAGACTTAATTTTGTTTCTTGTTCAAATTTTCAGCTTTATTATTTATCCCTCCTGGGTTCAACATCATATACCCAGCCAAAGTCCTTTCAATCTCAGATCCCATGATGAACTGTGGACTTGCTCTCAAAGCTACCAGGAATTGATTGCGAGTTTTGAAACAGGGGAAAGGTGTGATCTAATTTACATTTCAGAGGGCTACTGTTCTAAAGCATGCTATCAGGGGAATACCCGAGGCAGGAATCATAGAAGGCTGTTGACTGTCTTCACAGCTCCTGTTGTGGGTAGGAAGGCATATGAAGTGAGGACTTGTTTCTCTCTACACTGGTGTTATGTACTTAAAGGAAAGTACATATGTTTAAAGCATACAATGTAATATCCAGACCACATTTTTGCAGAATCAAGTTAATTGGCATATCGGCCCTATCACATGGTTATATTTTTGCAGTGAGAATGCTGGAGTTAGACATTCAGCAGATTTCAGTTAGGTAATGGTGCATTACTAAATATAATCACTATGATATACACTTTCAGAACTGAGTTATCAAATGTAATTGACATTCTGACAGCATCTTTCATTTTCTTCTTATCAAAAAAGTGAGATGACGCCCAGGCTCTGAGGGCTCATCCCAGCTGTAGGCATCTATTCTTAGATAGAAGGTAACTTCAGAGACGTAACCGTTGGGCAGACTTTTTAACCTCTCTCCACCCCTAAGATTCACCACACTGGAAGCCAAGTCATCAGTATGTGAACTTGGAAGGTAAAAAAATTAAAAAATATGAATGGGTTCCAAAAAAACAGCTCATGTACCAGGGACAAGTCCTCATCCCACTGCTCAAAGGCCCCACAAACTAGGTTACACAACTGTCATCCATATGCAGAGAGCTTAGATCGGTCCCATGCAGGCTTCCTAGAGTCCATGTCCAGAGTCCATGAACTCCCACTAGCTCAGGTCAGCTGTCTCTGTGGGTTTGCCCATCATGATCTCTACAGGGGGAAGAGCTTGGTCTTGCCTCAGTGTGACATGACATGCTTTGTTGACACCCATGGGAGGCCTGCCCCTTTCTGAATGGAAGAGGAATGGATGGGAGGATAGATGGGAGGAGGAGGGAAGGAATAGAAAGAGAGGAGGTAGGGAACACTGTGTTTAGTATATCAAATAAATGAAAAAAATTAATAAAAAATTATGACTAGGGACTGGAGAGATGGCTCAGAAGAGCACTGACTGTCTTTTAACAGACTCATGTTCAATTTCCACACTCACAAGATAACACATACTACTCTGAACTCAAGTTTTAGGGAATCTAATGCCCTCTGCTGATCTCCATGGATGACAGTCATAGACATAAGGCAAAGACATATGCAATCAAAGCACCTATAATACATACAAAATTATTTTTTAAATGGCAGTATTTCTTTGAAATTTTTTCCAAAGTCACATTAACATATGGGAAAAGATATCTCATTGTGATTTTAATTTGCATTTTCTGATTTGTAACTTGAACACCTTTTTTACATATTTGTTGACTTCTTCCTACTATAAAGGCTTCTTTGGAAAGTTGCCTGTTCGGTAGCTTCTTTGCTTTTATTTTAATTATTTCATGTATCTTTGGATATTGAGTTGAGTTCTTAATTTCTTTTTGAATATTAACTTCTTCAAATGAAATATTTGTGAATACTTTTTCTCATTTGGTAGATTTTTGTTGTTTTTTGTTTGTCTGTCTGTCTTACCTAGATCTTTTCCTCTGGTGTGTCAAGGATTTTGTAGAGTATCATCACACTACTCTAGTTTTCTCCTACTTCTGGTGTTGCACCAAATATAGTTGTTCAGAGAATTATCACTAAGCTTTTCCACTTAGTTAGGTTCCAGTCTTTAATTTTGTGTTCAATTTTATAAATGGTATAAAGATCGTTTTGCTGTTTTCTTCTGCACATGAATATCTAGTTTTCTCACAACTATTTATCAAAAAAGAACACTCATTCTTCCAATGTTTTCTGACCCTCAATTATTTTGTGTATGTGGGTATATGTGTATGATCTTTGCTCCTCTCCACTGGCCACTATGTCTTTATTCCTGCACCATATTATTCTCATTAAAGTAATTCTATGACATATTTTGAAATCAGGAAGTGTGATGACTTAAACTTATTCTTTAATCAAAAGTCTTTCCACAGTTTGGAGATTTTTGTGACTGCATGTAAAATTTTTGATATTGTTTTATTTCTTTAAAAAAATGTTGCTTGAATTTTGGTAGTGGTTGCATCCAATCACTATATTATGTTACACACCATGGGAATCTTAATGATATTCTTATCCACGGATACAGGATATTGCCATCTGCATGTGCTTAATTTTCTTCATTGTTTATGATTATCAATGTACAAGTCTTGAACTTCAATAGGAAAGGACTCTGAATTATTTCCACCAGTAAAATTTGCTAACACCCTTTGTAAACTAACATGGATTGTGTTTGGAGACTGTTCCCATGTGTCTGTAGAGAAAATGTATTCTGATGCACTGGGTAGGAAGGTTCCTTAAATGTGCTGTGCATGCTTTGGGCTAGGAGTGTGGCACTGTTTTGCTTTTCATTACAAATTTTAGGTCTGGACCATCTATCCATTGTGGTGACATGCATTTGAAGTAGAGGTAGGATTGTGGTTATATTTTATAGATCTTTACTCTGCTTTCTATGTTTTGTGATGTGTGTGTATGCATGTATGTTATAAATTCTCATTAAATTGACACGTTTATCATTATATGATGAATCATTTTTGACTTATAACACTGTGCTGGCTTGCTTTATGTCAACTTGACACAAACTAGAGACATCCTAGAGGGAGGAGTCTCAGTTGAGAAATGCTTCCAAAAAATAGGGATGTAGGCAAGACAGTAGGGATTTTTCTTAATTTGTGATTGATTAACTGAGCACCAGCCAATTGTGTGTGATATCAAGCCTAGTCTGATGGTCCTGAGATCAATGAGAAAGCAAGCCATGAGAAGTCAGCCTGTAAATAGCATCTCTCCATGGCCTATGCAACAACTCCTACCTCTAGTTTTTTACCCTGTTTGAGCTCCTGCCCTTACTGTTTTTAACGATGAACTGTTATATGGAAGTATGAGCAAAATAAACCCTTTCCTCCCCAAGTTGCTCTTGGTTATGATGCTTTATCACAGCAATAGTAACTGTTACCAGCACGGAAATTGTTATTAGGATTGTGAGGTATTGCCGTAACTGATCTCACTATGTGTTTGGGAAGATTTGTGGAAGAACTTTGGATCTTTCTCATGAAAGAAAATAAGTTATTGAATATTCAGAGCTTGATGAGATGTTCTGTGGGTACTTGAAAGATAAGAATGTTGAGAGAAGTTCAGACTATACAGGCATGGCTTATGAAGGTTTAGAGGAAAGTTTGAAAGTCCCCTAATGATTCTATCAGGAATTTACTATTTTGAGTTAAGAATCTTTGGTTCTGGCTAGCTGGGGCTGAAGAATCAGCTGTGAATTTTATTCTAAACATCTACAGTGAAATCTTTGTTTTGCTTGGACATGATACTGGTCAGCTGGATCTGAGAAATCAGCAATTATTGAGAAGAGACCAGCACCACTAATGTGATATCTTCTGGGAAGTGTTTGTTCATCGTTTACACACAGAACATTCCAGAGATGGCCAACATTTTACCTCATGCTGGCATTTGAGCATGTTACTGTATGATTCACCCAGGTGGTACTGGTTTTGAAGGCATGAAGGGGTCATGGAAAGCAGCTGAGGCTTGGCACTGTGAGAGGCCATTGGTGAAGGTGCAGCCTCGGTGGCAGTGGAAGGCCCAGGACTGAGAGGGTAATGCAAAGAAGTAGAGGATTGTCACCATGAATGGGGTATAAAGATCAGCTGAGGCTTGGAGCCGTCTGGCAGATTTAGAGTCCCCAGAGAGAGTCCAGGAGAGGCTATTGCTGAAAATTCAGCCCAGTTACAGCAGAAGAACCCAGTATTTTGGAGATACCAGCCTCATGGAAAGAACACCAAGAACAGCAGCCGCAAAAGAGAGGCGCCAGCCTAAGCCTAGAGACAAGCTGTGGCTGTTGCAGAGGGTGGACCTGGAGAAGTGACCCAGGCACTTTGGAGGAGTCTAGAAGACTGTGAGTAAATTCCAGACATTGGACTTTAATGTTCAAGATTATTGTTGATGTACAAGAACATATTCCTATCATTTTTTTACTTTTTTTATAAAAGAAATTCTGTGTTCCTTTCCTACCTTGTTATTGCTCTTAGAGTTTTGTGTGTTTATTTGTTTGTAGTTAGGAGGTATACCAGCTAGTATTATGCCAACTTGATACAAGATAGAGTTGTCTGGAAGGAGGAAACTTCAATTAAGAAAACATGCGTGTAAGACCCAACTGCACGGCCTTTCTTAATTAGTGATTAATGGGGGTAGGGCATCCCCTTGTGGGTGGTTTCATCCCTGTTCAGCAGTCCTAGGTTCTATAAGAAAGCAAACTGAATAAGCTATGGAGAACAGTCAGTAAACAGTACCCTTTGGCAACAGGTCCTCCCAGGTTCTGACTCTGAGTTCCTGTCATGACTTTCTTCAGTAATGGACTACATTGTGGTAGTGTAAGCCCAATAAACCCTTTCCTCCTCAACTTGCTCTTTAGCCATGGTTTTTCATTGCAGCAATAGGAACCCTAACTAAAACAAATTGGTATCAGTATAGTGGAGTACTGCTGCGGAAGACCCAACTATGTTTTAGGGAAAACTGTAGACTTGGAACTTTGGGCTAGAAAAGCCACTGAAAGCTAAGTGGCGTGTTCTATAGGAATTTGGAAGAGTAGAATGTTGAGAGCAGCACAGAAGATAGATGCCTGGCTTGTGAAGATTGAAAGGGAAGTTTAAAGACTCTATCAGGGATGTTTGTTATTTTTAGTTAAGATTCTATCATTCTTCTCACTGGGGGCTGAAGAGTCAGCTGTGATTAACAAGAGACTGGAAACATTGAAATGAAACCTTTGTGTTACTGCACAGTGTTGGCTATCTGGAGCCAATCATTGCAGGGAAATCTTCTGGAAAATAGTTCCTAAGAGTCAACACATAGAAGCTGTATTCCAGAGGTGACAAAGGTTCTACCTCCAGCTAGCAGCTGAACTTGTCAGCATAAGAATCACCCAGGTAGTACTGTTTTTTTGTTTTTGTTTTTTGCTTTTTGTTTTTCAAGAAAATGTTTCTCTGTAACTTTGGTGCCTGTCCTGGAACTAGCTCTTGTAGAACAGGCTGGCCTCGTTCTCACAGAGATCTGCCTGCCTCTGCCTCCCGAGCACTGGGATTAAAGGCATGGGTCAACACTGCCAGGTGGTAGTACTGGTTTTGAAGGCATGAGGGATGGTAGGAAGCATCTGAAACTTGTACTGTGAGAAGCCAAAAGAGGTCACTGGTGAAGATGCAGCCTCAGTAGCAGTTGAAGGTCCAGGACTGAAGGGGTCATGCAAAGACTTTGAGGCTTGACATCGTAAAGAGAGCCAAGGAAAGGCTATTGCAGAAGTGCAGTTGGGATGCAGTAGAAGACCCCAGCATTTTGGAGATGTCAGTACCATGGGCTATCCACCAAGAACAGCAGCAGCAGGGAGTGGAACCAACTGGAGCCTAGAAGCCAAGCTGTGTTTGCTGCAGAGGACGATCTGGAGAAGAGAAGGAAACCCCCTGGAGGAGGCCAGAATCTCATGAGTGAATCCCAGAATGTTGAGCTTGAGTTATTTAATTTTGATTTTTACAGGAGTGCATAGCTGAAAGAATTTGAACTTTTAAAAGATATTTTGTATATTTAAAAAATTTGTAAAGACTGCGGAACTTTAAAAGTTTTTCATGATTTTAATGTGAGATCTTGGGGGCAAATAAGGAAGGAAGGGTTGTGGTTTAATTATGAGGTGTTTGTGTGTCAAGTTGATAAGGGCTCAGTTGTACTAGCTAGTCTTTGTCAACTTGACACAAACTAGAGTTAGCTGAAAGGAGGGAGCTTTGAGAAAATGCCTCCGTAAGACTCAACTGTGAAGCATTTATTTTAATTAATGATTGATGGGGGGTTGTTTACCCATTGTGGGTGGTGCCATCCCTGGTGGCTCTGATTCTATAAGCAAGCAGGCTGAAGAAGCCATGTAGAGCAACCCACTAAGTAGCTCCCCTCCATGGCCTTGGCATCAGCTCCTGCCTCTAGGTCCCTACCCTGTTTAAGTTCTTGTCCTGGCTTCATCAGTGATGAACTACAGTGTGGAAATGTAAGCCCACCAAACCCTTTCCTCCCCAACTTGCTTTTTGGTCATGCTGTTTCATCAAAGAATAGAAACTCTAAGAAAAAAAGGTTGCTTTTTAAACTATATGTCTGCTCCTCCAGTAGGTTTTAGACTTTGCATGTGCTAATTTTCTCTTTCCCTTCCATGTGTTGTGCCCCTTCAAGCACTTCAGATAAGCATGTCCTACTCAATTTACATTCCTGCAATTTTCTCCTCTGGGAAGAACTTGGTTATTTTTTCCTATCTGAAGACCAGCTTTTCTGGGTACAGGATTCTTGAGTCTTTGCTTTTATTTGTAGCAACTTGCTTATCTCACCTCATTTTCTCTTTGTCATTATTTTTTAACTGAGAAAGTTTATGTGGAATTCCCTACTCAATATTTTTCTCTTGCTGTATTTGGATTTCTCACTTTAAGTACCGATACTCTCTCAAAAAATGACCATTTTGAGTGATGTTTAAATGAGAAATCTTGCTTTCAACCTCTGGATATTGCTACTTCTGACCACAGTGGGTTTCTTTTTTTTACTTTATGCATAAAAATAGGAACACATCTGAAGCTTTTAAGTATATCAAAAGCAGGGGAACTTTTCAATTATTAAAAATATATACCTCTTTCCATTGTTTATCTCTTGGAAAATTCAATAATATAAATATTTAGTTTACTGTGTCCCCAAATGACCTGATTCACTCTTCTTTATTCACTTTTCTTACATTTTCTTTTGGCTTGGCTGTGTTATTTAAAAGCTCTCCTTTCAAATTCAGAAATTCTTTCAACAATTGTTTAGGCTCTCAGTTTCATTTTGTATTTTCATTAACATAAATTTTCCAGTTCCAAGATTTCTGTTTTGTTCCTTTTTATATCTACACATTCAAAGTTTTCATTCTTACCATTATTTTCCATGACGTTGTTGACATTGTTGTGCTATCTCTTGAATTGTAACATCTTATTTAATTTTCTTAAGATTATCATTTTTTCAATCCTTTAACGCATTTTTGTGGATTTTCTTTAGTTTTTCCTGGTATAGAATTATTGTGTGCTTTAGGAAGGGTTAGGTTAGTATACCTTTTCATATTCATTATGACTGTGTATTCATATCTTCACATCTTGGGTCCTTTAGTTGCCTTTCTTTTTATGCAGTGGTTTTCATTTTGTGGAGAGTTTTCCTATAAATAAACTATAGGCCATCAATCTGTAAGCCATATTGGCTCTTTTTTTTCCACAGTGAAAGCACATAGCTGTCTTAACAGTGGTTTTCCTCAGCTGAAATCAACTCATTCGGTACCCAACAGTCAGAGGTCTGGACTGCAAGGTTTTGTGGGAGATGGCACTCCAGGGCTGAGTGTTTGGCAAGCAGGATGAGTTGACAGATGAGAAAGAAAGATTCAATGCAAGCTTATAAAGAAAAGAAGAAAGTACACATAATGTACCAGCTCATCTTCCACATGCGTCTCATGATAAACAGATGGTCACTAACAACCCCTCCTTTTACCATAGACACATGAAGTATTTGTGGATCTGTAGGTGAGTAGGGGAAGCCAACTAGCTGTTTGCTTAGTCTGTGGCTCACCAGATGCGGTGGGTTTATGTTCAATTGGTGAGTTCATTCTGCTGCTGCTCAGAACAGCTGCACCCAAGGAACTAGAGGCAAGCTGCTTGGCTGTTTTGCAAAACTGCAAACAGACAGGGTCTCACATAGCTTTAGCTTTGGTTCAGGAGGTCACATCATTACGTTGGTTCTTTCATGGGGAAATATAGCTATACAGAAATTCCAGAAAATTCCCAAACAAGGTCTATGAGGGCTTCAGGACATAACTTGTGATGGGGAATACTAGAGGTTCCTTGATTACCCATTCCATACTAGCATTGTTCCATGTTTTCTGTTTCCCCAGCTGATCCTGACTAGAGATACAGGGCTAGATGCTTCTTTACAAGACCACCCAAGTCTGTGTGCTCAGTGGCCTTTCTACAGTGTCCCTACTGCCTCTGGCATTCTCCCTCAAACATTTCAGTCAAGTGGGGTCTGTGGGGTGTGTGTGTGTGTATGTGTGTGTGTGTGTGTGTTCAAGCGCGCACATGCGTGTGTGTGTGTGTGTGTATGTGTGTAAAGGTAATGAAGAAGGCTTATTTTGTCAGCTGTCCTACAAATATTACCTAAGAAATCCAGTCTTACCTTTGATTTGTCATCCTTTACCACCATTCTGCTGCCCAATTCCTGCTCTCAGAACGACTGGATGATTTATGTTTGTGAGCAAGCATGCTCCATTTGCGGAGGGAGTGGCTACTGATACAGCAGGTTTAACAAGCTTAAAATCCCAACCAGAGCAGAAAGGAGGGTTTGGCATCTTCTCCCCTAGAGTTTGCCACCTGGCTGTTAGAACTCATTATGTTTGCAAATTATGCAGATGAACGCTAGATCACTGTCATTTTCTCCATTCCCAAAGGCTGGCTTTTCTTCTTAGAGGTCCAGAGCCTGCACTTTGCTTAAATTGATAGTGTAAATTTGGATCCGTAAGCAGTGGTGAGACCATAACTTACTGACTTCAGTATTCACTTGTCACCTGCTTGAAAAGAGACCACAGCTGCCGTGGCGCCATGGTGACTGTCTCAGGGCGGAGTCAATATTAAGCATCAAATCACTTTCTGAGATGAATTCTTACAGTGTAGAGCATCAAAGGTTAATTTGTTTTCTCAGCTGTATGTTCTGTCTCTGCAACAGGAACTCTATAAATAGCTATGAAGATAAAATGAGTATTGTTTAGATGCCATATTTAAAATATTTTCAAGTTAGGTAAAGTTTTATACTTTCTTCATTTGCTGCTTAACCTATCTCTGGCTTTTTGGGGGTTTGAATATGTCAGATTTATCATGAGTTTTCTTAGACTTTTCTCGAACAATTCTATAGTACAAACTGGGAGGGAATCTTTATTTTTGCATAGTTGGGTGTTTTTCACATTGTGAATGAGTATAAACTTAGGAAAATGATTCTAAGAATAGCCTACATTTTATATTTACAAGACCATAGGTGATGTTTTGAGAGAATTCATTTACATTCACTATGCCTTTTACCACTTTACATAGTTATCTTAGAACACAAAGAGTTTTTAGGATGTTATTACTCCTCTTAGTTATGCTTATATTGGACTATATACTAGCCTTTAGTTTTCTATAATTTGTGAGACAGTTTTTTTTTTTACATTTGAGACAATTTAAAGCAAGATAATGGACTGTTTGAAGTATTACTAGAGATTATTTGATAGGCATTTGGTAACAAATTCTCTGGTTATGTTTGCACCTACCTTTGGCCTAGTGTTTGCTTTTAACCTATTGCAAATTCGGGGTTGCATTTCTTAGCTCGGGGCCTCTCTCTTGGTCTTCAGTGTCGGCAGGATCGTATCTTCAGATCTTCTGTCCCTGTTGAACTGTCTTCACCATAGACAAGCATTGTTTTATTTTAAGGATACCTGTGATTGCATTTATTGTCCATGCCAAGAGTCCAGGCCTATCTCTCCATATCAAGTCCCTTAAATTAACCCTGTCAGTAAAGTCTGTTGCTGAGTAAACTAGAAATCTGATTCTAGAGATGAGGACCTGAGCATCTGCAACAGCCGCTCTCCGTCCTATGACAACCCTCTTTCTTGAGCTATTCCTTAAGCCACAGTTCCATTTAATTATAGATTTTCATTAACCAGCACAGTCTTTATAGCCTGAGTTGTTTTCTTTTTATTATTGAGCTACATTTTATAGGAATTAAAATATAAACTATTACTGAGAATAATATATTTTGCTGTTCATCTTTACAAATTATAGCCTAAACACCAATAAATTTCATATGACATAATAAATTCCAGAATTCCTGTTACAATATCAACATGAACATAAGCCTATTTAATCTAAGTACTAGACCCATAAACCTGGAATCATTCCTGGATTATTTGAGTTAACTAACAAATGTTAGTTGTAATAAAGATTATGAAAGCCTAACAGGACTATTGCAATTATTACTTATGCCAATTAATGTGTGTAAAATAATTTTTAAAGTAACATATTAGACAAAGGCAGTCTGAAGTATTTATTACAAATGTAAAATAAAGATAATTTTCCACTTTGACAGTTTATTTCCTGGACATACAGGCCTCCTGTGGAAAACAATTCAGGGACGAAATGACTTTAAAACACTGGTGAGTCACTTAATAGATGTGACTACGAATTCAACCTGTTAGATAGTAACAGCAAAGAGACATTGGAAAACACTCTTTTCCTTTTGATTTTCTAGATTTGGGGATCGTCAGAGAACAGTGGGATTTTTTTGGTTGTTTAGTGTGGTTTTTTACTGTTTATAAATTCAAGTTTATAGAAATATTTGAAATTGTATGCAGTACGTTAGGTCTCAATGGTTGCCTTTCAGTCTTACATTACCACTGGGCTCTAAGGCAACAGTCTATGACTTATTTTCCTACCATCTGAGTGTCTTAGGCTCTAGACAGCAAACATGTAGTCCCAGGCTGTATTGCTTACTAGGATGCTGTAGTAGAAGGACTATAATGAGCAGTGAGATGCAATGAACAAAGACTGTGTTATTTAAAAGAAAAAAAAGACTAAAAATAATTAAGAGTGCGTCACCACTTTGTGCTGAGGTGATAAGAAGAGATTCATCAAATCTATGTATATATGTATTTGCTTTATAAAATGTAATTTAAAAAATCACACCTAGAGGTAAAATCTGTGAGAACAAAGGCCTTGGCTCAGAAGTACACTGCGTGTCATGGACCAGTTGGCTCAGTGTCTACATCATATTTAACAGTAAACAAGTCAATAAAATATTTGTGTAATAAGTAGAGAGGATGCAGGGATGCTGTGACATCTGAGGAGTCCTTGGTTCCACAGAGAGAAGATGGAGAGGTTGATGGTTTTTCCTTAGGAGAAGTAGAATAAATAGCAACGCCTTCTGTAGTCTCTCTGTCTCTCTCTTTCTCTGTATCTGTGTAAAGAATCAGGACTTGGAAGTTGCTTATGGTTCTCTTAAATTGTCTCCTATTAGGACATAACTACTCTGTTCTGTACTATTTTATCCTTAGGGATATTAGCTCCAAACTTGCTTTTAAATTTCTGAGGTTCACAGTCATGTTAAGCTATTTTATAGTATAATTTAAGATACTTCATAAAAATTAAGATTCTAAATGTGTACAGAAACATAGATTGGAGCAGAATGCACTTAATCTGGCCAGCCTGATCATTCAGAATTGAAGAAAGTGTATGAAAATGTCATCCTGTATTGGATATTGGCTTAATTTGCTCAGGAGAATGGGAATAAACTAAGTAAGTGATTTCTCCAAAGGGGAGCTCTTGAGTTGATCTGAGGAAATAAAAGTCCCGAGAATAATAGTGATCGTGTCATATAAAGCAGAATGAAGTGAAACCATACACCCAAGGCAGAACGCAGAGCTTTGTGATGGACCTCTGTGCTGTTTGGTTTAAGACTCATAGCTGCCTCGTAAAAAGGACGCCTCGGCAGAGATGCTTTCTATTTCTGCGTGCAATTTAAATCTTCTCGTGAAGTTCTATTTATTTCAAAAGTGCTGCAGTTGGGAATTTATCTTTTTCTATAAAAACACACACATCCACCCCTAGACATGTCATATTCAAACTGTTGAAAGATTAAAAATACAGAGAATATCTGGAAAGCAAGCAGAGGAAAAGATAAATGGGACTCAGAGAAAAAAAGTATAATGGTAATTGCTAATCAAAAGCCAGGCCAGGCAGAAGAAAATGAAGCACAACCTTAAAGGACTTAAATAATTAAATCCATCAAAGGGGCCATTCAAAAACAAAATGAAGACTCCATTTTAAAATGTAGCCATTAAGTGCCTGGATAAATATTTTTCTATTTTTCTGGTCTCAGCTTGTGGGGTATCTTTCAAAACAGCATATGAATATCAAGTCGTCCTGCCATCTTAACTAAAAATTTATTCTGAAGGGAACTCACTGTATTAGAACACCAATGTTCATTTCTTTTTCTTCTCATCCACAAAATATAAAGTATTACTAGACACCCTGGCATTGAGATGGAACTAAATGACAGGTTCTTTTCAAGCAAATAAGAATGATGTTGATATTAATGTTGACTTTAAGGGCAATGTAGTTAATGATATGTGTGCTTTTTTGCTTTTCATTCTGCTATTTGAAAGCAAAGAAAGACACATTAAGAAGGAGTCCAGTCTTCCTGAGCAATTATATGTGTCTTCACTCCTCCTGCACACTTCAGTTAAAAGTATTACTATACTGAGACAATAAGATGGCTGGTTGATCATTAAGCATCATAGGTATTGGACTCTGGCCTTGGGGTTTAGGCACTATTTCTCACTTCTAACTTCTGTTCAGATTCATGGCATCTTCAAATTCTTTTTCAATTTTAAAAACAATATAATTTTTACATACCAAATCCTAGTTCCCTCTCCCTGCGATTTTAAATTCTAAAAGTCCAGAATCAATTTATTCTTATAAAACATATATTTTCTTATTTTACATGGCAAATCTGTTTCCCATTCCCTCCCCTCCTCCTGCTTTCTCCATCATCCCCCTTATTCCAATCCCCATCTACTCCATGGGGAGACAACAAAGTCTAGCACATTGTTCTGAAGCAGGACCGAGGCCCTCACCATCATGTCTAGGCTGAGCAAGGTATCCTTCCAGAGAGAATGGGCTCAAAAAGCCAGAACAAGCAGTAAGGATAAATCCTGGTCTCACTGCCAGTGGCCCCACAGTCTTTCCCAGCCATACAACTGTCACCCACATCCAGAGGGCCTAGCTTGGTCCTGTGCTGGTTCCCTTGCTGTCAAGCCTGAGTAGGAAAACATCCATTAATTAGCTCAGGTAAGCTGTTTCAGTGGGTAACCCTGTCATGGTTCTTGATCTCTTTTCTCGTTTCTCACTCCTCCCTGTCTTCGAGATTGAGGAACAAAAAATACTGCATTTCTGGCAGTTGAAGATGAAAGTTTTGAGGTACTTCTTAGAGCAATATGCTCACAGGTAATGGACAGCTGTGGGTTGGGAACACTGAGATTTCTGTGTCCTGGATTAATAGGTAACATAAGAATCATTTATAATTTTTAGTTAATGATAGAATATTTAGTTAATAATAGACTTTTTGGGAAGTGCTAGACTTGTGATGTCAGCTTTCAAAACTAAGAGTCAGTTTTACTGTAGCTATTCTTTTTAAGCAAAGTATTGTTTATGAAATAGAACCACTGCATAGTAGTACCCTGCAACGCTTCAGGCTGCTAAATATGGAGACAATTTGCACATACAACAAAGATGAAACTGAATCGCACAGGGTCACGAATTCTGTGGAGACATATTCTCCCAAATTCCCACTGGAAACCCACAAAACGACCTATTAAAACTTAAATTTTGATTCCAATCTTATAAGTAAATTAGAGGCAATACCTAAAGAAAAGTAATTAAGATGTACAAGTAGAACGTGTTGGCCAGAGTCTCACAGCACAGACCAGCAATAACAACCGCAGTGTTCTCAGTGCTTCCTAAAACAACAAAGACATTTATTACTTTATTGATTCATTGATTTGTTCACATGTATGATTATGCATGTGTATGCATGCACTGCATACATGCATAATCCTGTGTGTGTGCATGCACACACAGGTGTACGTGTTTGTATACTTATATGTCACAGCCCAAGTGCAGATATCGGAGAAGAAATTTCAGGAGTCAGTTTTCTCTTTCTCCTGTGTGGGTCTCAGAAATTCAGCTCAGAATATGAGGCTTGGGGCAAGTGTTCTCACCTGCTGAGTCATCTCTCCAGCTCTGGATGGTTATTTTCCCCTCTAATATGACTGCCCTTGGAGGATATTTAATATTGGAGGGAAGGTGTGTCCCAAGACCTATTGCCTAGAAAATGTAAGGTAAAGAATTGTTTTTCTAAAGATGAAAATATGGGATTTATATGGAATTCTATATTTGAAAGAGTAGTTTTGATGAATAATATCATTACAATAGCAATATTTTGGTCTGGTTTTCATAAAGGAGTCTGTTATATAGTAAGAGTTGCAGGAGAATCTCCCTCAGATTCAGGGAATGTAAATAATTTCCCATAATTGTTATCATGCTTGATCTTTGTAGGTAATAATTACTGGTGAAATGATGAGAGGTAAGACACACTGATAAAACTGTCTTACTACTAATAAAAATAATAAAAATTTCACTGTGTCCTCATGTCTTCTTAATGTTAGCCACTTAATTACATAAAATCCACAGGCTTTTTAAGTTTCTGTTGAGAGACAAAGAAGATAAGGATGTTGTTACTGAAAGGAAAAAGAGAACATAGCCAAGGCAAGATGTCTTGTCCTAGTGATAACTATGATGGGAAATCTGTCAGAAAGAGAATATGGAAAATGCAGAGTTTCAGTTTCTCTGTAAAAAGTTTATATTACATCCGCTACAGGAATGGCAATTTTACTACATTACCCCAAGGGAAAATAATAATTATTAAATATGCCATGATTGTAAAACTCACTGACCTTGATTCTAGGAGTCAACATATTAGGAAAGAAATATTTTGCTTAAATATGCACTGGTTATTAACTGTATGTGTTTTAGAAGGCAGCTATGTTTGAGGATTTTGCTCACTAAATTATTGGAAGCTGTGACAAAATGGAAGAGAAAACCACAAAGCAATCTGAGTTGTAAGCAGATAACACTTTCAGCAGACCCTGTGCAGAGAATAAGAAATACCAAATGGTTAACATTTCAATACAGTTACAGATTTGGGAGTTGCCACCAGCACAACTTAATCTTGCAGAATAAGCAGACTTTGAGTTTCAGATAATTATGCAAGGTGAACACATCTATTTCTGACCTATTTATTCAGTAACAGTGCAATTGGTTGAGCCAATACAACGTGTAATACATTCGTATGGATCTGAAATCAGCTTTGACATCTTCTCATTGAAGTTCTTTAAGTTATGCTGAGTTCACTGTAGTAATAGGGGGCGGCGGCGCTGTGTCCCCGCCACCCGGCCGCCTGCTCGGCTAGCTTATGCCCCAAAATTATTATAGAGACACTGTATTCATTTAAAGACTGCTTAGCCCTTTAGCTCTGGCCCTTACTGGCTAATTCTGATATACCGATCAACCCATCTCTAATAATCTGTGAGCACCGGTCTTACCGGGAAGATTCTAGGTCGGAGCTTCATCGTGTGTGTCTGCCTGGGAGCGGGGCATGGCATCTCTCTCTGAGGCCATCTGCTCCCGAGAGGAGAGCTGTCGAGTCTGTGCTCACTTCCTCTTCCTCCCAGCGTTCTGTTCTGTTTACTCCACCCACCTAAGGGTGGGCCTATCCAATGGGCCTAGCAGTTTCTTTATTGCTTAGCCAATGAAATCAACAGATTGATATATGACACTCCCATATCACTTCCCCTTTTTCTGTTTAAACAAAAAAAGGAAGGCTTTAACCTTAACATAGCAAAATTACATATAACAAAACAGTTATCAAGTAAAAATTACAATAATCTTTATCATAACTAAGGAAAACTATAACTATAACTAACTATTCTTAACTCCATCAAAGACTCTTACAAAGATACAATACTACATAAGCAAACAAGAAAAAAGCAACTTTTAAAACTCTAGAAATGACAGAGACATCTCGCTGCCTGGACAGTCACCCAAAGTTCCTCTGTACCGTTGGGGCATCCATCTTTAGCCTTCAGGCCCATGGTACCCAGCAGACATTTCCATAAAGCAGGAAAATTCAAAGTCAGTTCAGTCACTATCTGTTGTGTCCTGCAGAATGTCTCGCAGACTCTTTCATGAATCAGGAACCCCGAAAGATCATTTCACCTTAGGCAAGTTCAGTAGTCCTCTCTCTGCGGGTTCTCTGTGTCCAGTTTATGCAATAGTCCAGGCAAGAGCAGTTTATTGCCCAAATGGCTATCAAACTCCATAAGGATCCTCTTCGATGCCCATCTTCCTCTTGAAGTAGATTGGTGCTGCAAGGAGCAGAGTGTCTCATTGTCATGAAAAGTCCTAAGTTATTAAAACATTAAATGCCATATTCTGCAGTCTTTGAAAGATATGAAGAATATCTATCTAACTGAAATGTATCTCTATATATCTAGAAAATCTAACTAACATGACTACAAGCTTGACTATTACTGATGATTATCCATTAACAACCTATATTTCTTAATTATACAGTACATATTTAAATGAACTACACAATCACAATACCTTAATCAAAATCAGAAACACTTATACATATAACAAAATTGACCGTAAATCTCTATCATTAAAGCAAAATCTATACTAATGCAAATTATTCATATCTATATCATATCCCCCTTTAAATGTAAAAGAACACTTATAAACCATATTTGGGAACATGGGCGCAGTTTTTTCTCTCCAAACTGCTTCCTGCTAAATGGGGGCGTCGTTAATTAGGTCTTTCATGGTATAACCTGTGTGCTAGTTTCATCTCAGTTGGCAGTTGAGCAAAGCAATTTTCTGAAGATGTTCACAGCAACCCTTCAGGAGGACGTGGTCCATCATACCAAATCGGAATAGAAGAAATGAACAGGGTCTCATCCTCTGTAAAAACAAAAGAAGACTCTCTCCAAAGCATCATATCCTTAGACCCAAATTCTGAAATCATACCCTCATGATATCCATTCTGGTTTAGCTTGGCAGCCCATGTAATAAAATGTCTCTCTGTACTTAGCTCCTTTACAGTCAAAAATTTTAAAGAAAACACAATGTACATAATCCAGACTCTCTGTGAATTTTCCATTTTTACGTAGCTTATTTTTCTTTATTTCTTTTAATCTCTTAACTATCTGTACTCTGTCTCTTTAAAGACTTTACCTTTTCTTTTTTAAACCATTAACTTTATTCTCTATATTCTTTATCTTCTCTCTCCCAAGCTTACATACATTCATCCAAAAGTGTGACTCATTTAGTGGTCTGAATCTGTCCTATTGTGAATCTGCAATTTTTTACTATCCAGGAGCACTTTTGATTTGTGCCTTTAAATCACTAGGCACTTAAGAATCTAAGATGTGACATTCCTAAATTAACTTTTTGCTTTTTGAGCGTATATCTGTAGACCAGGCTGTCTTTGAACTCTCAGAGATCCGCCTGTCTCTGCCTCCCAGGCATTGGGATTAAAGGTGTTTGCTACTACACCTTGAACTCACAGAGATCTGTTTGTCTCTGCCTTTTAGGCACTGGGATTAAAGGCGTGTGCTATCACACCTTGAAGTCACAGAGGTTTACTTTAAGAATTTTAACTTTTAGTCTGCATATATTTTAACACTGTAAATCATTTAAAATTTTTCTTTGTCTTTTACGCTCTCTTTACTGTATCTTTCTCTGTTTCTCTGACCACATGAGTCTTTAGTTTACCAAGCAATCTCAGTAGGACTGAAGGCGTGGCTTTGCAGGCTAGATGTAGCCCATTCCTTAGCTTTCCAGCCTCATGGCATTTCAAGGTCCCTGCCAACAAGCGAGCTTCAGCAGCCTAAGCTTGCAAACCGCATGAACTGCCTGCATAAAAGAGTCAGAGTGTGCCCTGGCAAGACAACCCAGAAAGCCGGCATTTTTAAACGGCACAGCTTTTTTCCTGCTACGGCTGAAAACCGAAAAGCATGCATTCAGCTTTTCATCAACACAGTTTAAGTGTTTCGTGGCAGGACCTCTTAATGAGCTGCAGGCTTTGCAGCTAAAGCTGAGTCAGGAAGCCTCTCTTAGATGAGGCGCTTGCTTGCCTCTGGCAAGCAGAGTAGACCCGAGAAATTGCCACAAGAAACATGCTTTATTCTTTTCCAAGCTTTCTCAGGCTTTCTGTGGACTCAGTTAGCCACACGTCTAGGCGCCATTTGTAGTAATAGGAGCGGCAGGGCTGCGTCCCCAACACCCTAGCCGCCTGTCCTGCTAGCTTTACCCGAAATAATTACACAGACACTGTATTCATTTAAAGACTGCTTAGCCCTTTAGCTCTGGCCCTTACTGGCTAATTCTGATATACCGATCAACCCATCTCTAATAATCTGTGAGCACCGGTCTTACCGGGAAGATTCTAGGTCGGAGCTTCATCCCTGCCTGGGAGCGGGGCATGGCGTCTCTCTCTGAGGCCATCTGCTCCCGAGAGGAGAGCTGTCGAGTCTGTGCTCACTTCCTCTTCCTCCCAGCGTTCTGTTCTGTTTACTCCACCCACCTAAGGGTGGGCCTATCCAATGGGCCTAGCAGTTTCTTTATTGCTTAGCCAATGAAATCAACAGATTGATATATGACACTCCCACATCAGTTCACTGCATAGATTCTTTTGAATGGACATTTCTGTAGAAATCTTACTCAAATTCGTAAATAAACCTTTTAAGATTTTGGTTGGGCTTGAAACAAATCTTTAGGTCATGTTGAAACTTCAACCCTATGAGTTTGAACAACTCTTCATCTACTGATCCTGCATAGTTGTTTTTCATGTGATTGCTTTGAGAGTAGCACTTTTACATACTTTCTAATATTGTGTTGTGTGTGTCATGTTTTATCCTTTGCAAACAGAATAAGGTTTTTATTTATATATAATTTTTATTCAGGTTTGAAAATGTTATTGATACATTGTCTTCCCAATGACTATTAAAATCATTATAATGACTTTAGTAGGCCATGAAGTAGCTCTGTAGACCAGGCTGTCCTTGTACTTATTGTGGTCCTTCTGCCTCTGCCCTTAAGTACTAGGGTTAGAGATGTGTACCACCCACCCAGTTATTCTGTTTTCTATGTCAAACAGATACATTCCTTTTCAAAGTAATAGCAATATTCATTTTTTCTCAAAATGCACATCGAAGTTAGCCCCTTGCCTTGTCTAAGGTCTCCATAACTGTTAAATGGAAGTTTCTTTTATTCCCAACTTTAAATTCTTATCATAAAATTGATCCTGAATTTTACCAGATGCATTTAAAGAACTGATATTATTTTTTTCATTTGTTTTGTGTTATAAAGCTAAATTTCATTAATTTTTAAATGTTAAGTAACTCTCATAGTAATAGCGCAAAGCCTGCACTGTTCATCTTTCTATGTTTTTATGGCTTTGCTATGGTATTTTGCTTCAAATTTTTGTACCTGGGAGACAGGTAATTCTTCAGATTTTCCTCTTACATCATTTTTAGGTTTCAGTGTGAAGATTTTCTTTGCATGTTAACATGACCATATAGAAATATAGTCTACACTCCCAAGCACTTACAGACTTTAAAATATTTAGTTTTTTGAAGGAAGAAGTCACAAAATAATCCCACACCAGTTCATAATTATGAATAATAAAAAGTTATTTATTTAGAGGAAACTTATAGATCACTGTAGTAGATAACAGTCCTCTGCACAAACTGGAATAGGAACAAAGTCTAGCAGCCAAAAGCAAGAGCTGGGAGCAAGAGAGCTAGCACACACTTTATAGCTACATTTACAGTATGAGACTACACCCAAGTGGGCTGGTATCTTAAAGGCTATTGGCTGAAGGAGCAAAAAAAGTTTCCACAGCAATTTTTCAAGCCTACTTTTATATGTTCAAAATTGCATCCAAAATTTATTAATTTTTTAATTATTTTGAAATTTCTATGTAATATAGTCTATAAAGTAAGCTTTACAAGAATATCAATGAAGGTGAATTCCTCTGCTATGTAAAGACTCTGTGTGTTGGCTGTTACATAAAATATGGATTTTGTTGTTTAGAAAAATTGACTGAACTACAGACACAAAAACAGAAAAAGACACAAAATGTCTTTCTTTTTTCTTTTTAAAAATTGTTTTCATTGTACTATACATTTTTCTTTGCTCCCCTCCCTCCCCTCTCCTTTCTACCCTTTCCTGTTACTCCACACTCCCAATTTACTTAGGAGATCTTATCTTTTTCTCTTTCTTATTTAGATCCATGCCTATCTCTCCTAGGATCCTCTATGTTGTCTAGGTTTTCTAGGGTTGTGGATTGTAGACTAGTTTTGCAGTATACATTTTTAAAAATTTAGTGATATTTTTATGTCTTTCATTATAATTGTATATTTGTATATTTTGATTTATTAGTTCTATTCATTTTTGTTTTAACCTTTAACTAGTGCTTAAATATTTCAGAGTTCAGATATATTTATCATAGATTAAATCATACTTGTAAAATACCCATTTTATTAATTTTTTTTCTTAAAATCTCACATGTCAATATAATTATTTCATCACTGTTTGGACTCATACTCAAAATGTCTTTTTTTGTTTTCAATTTAAGTTTTCATGGTTTTTATATCTGAGTTATGTGTATTTAATATTTTGTTGATTTTCTTTAATATAGACAAGAAATCTCAGTTCTGTAATGAAACTATATTTTTATTGAAAATATAATTTATAAAATATAATCTGATTATTGTCCCCCCCCTTTTACTCATTCAGGTTCTCCCTACCTTCCCTTCCATTACATTTCACCCAATTTCTGTCTCTCTTTAGAAAACAAATAGGCATCCAAGGGATAATAATAATATAAAATATAATATAATAACATAAAGCAAAAATGAAAATATTAGAATAGGACAAAACAAGCAGAAGGAAAAGAGCCCAAGACAAGTTATAAGAGGGAGATAGAAACATAGAGACCTACTTGTTAGCACATTCAAGAGTCTCATTAAAACACAAAACCAGAATATGTAATATATATGCAAAAATCATGTAGGGTAAAAAAGAAGGAAGGATGCAAGGAAGCAAGTAAAAGGAAGGAAAGAAGGAAGGGAAGAAAGGAAGAAGGAAGAAAGAAAGGAAAAGGAAGGAAGAAGGGAAGTAAAAGAACTAAAAGAAGAAAAAGTTAAAGAAAAATGAAAGAGAGAAAGAAAAAGAGAGTGAAAGAAAGAAAGGGAGAGAGAGAGAGAGAGAGAGAGAGAGAGAGAGAGAGAGAGAGAGAGAGAGGAAGCTGTGTTGTTTTTCTCCTTTGGTAGCATGCAAAGTTCCTTCTGGAACCCAGACTATTAGCCAGTAGGGGTGAAGGCTCTAGGGAGGCACTAGCTTGACTTCTCCATATTCATATAATTTGTTGTAGATATTATTTTCAATAGGGCCTTGCCATCAGTTTGAAAAGATTAACCTATAGCTTTTGCAACAGCGTGGGTTGTTTGGGGGTTCCCATGGGCCCCCATAGCCAGCAACTCAATTAAATGTAACCACTGACAGTACCGAAATATCATTTGGTATTGAGAGATACCCAGTTGGGACTCTGTTCCCGCTAGTCCACCACTATCCCCAATATTTGAGGACTTAATTTAGATTTCTTCATACATTGTTATAGAATATTACTTCAACTATGTAGAAATGTATTACATTGGTTTATGTTGCAGAATATTACTTTAATTACGTAAAGATGTATTATATTTGTTTATCCTACATTTGTTTAATTATGTAAAGATGTGATGCTGTTTCACCTTGCCTGCCTAGGGCACCTGAATGGTCTAATAACAAAATGAATGGCCAATAGTTAGGCATTGGGGTAGGCAAGGCTGGTGGGCATAGAGAATAAATAGTAGGAGGAATCTAGGAAGGAGAGAGAATAATGGAGAAAGAAGTGAGATGCCAGGGCCCAGCTAGACAGCCACCTGCTAGTCAGACACGGACAGGAGACAGAAAAGAACAGCCTGGGCATTATGAGACAGAACATAAATTAATAAAAATGGGTAAATTTAAGTTAGAAGAGCTAGTGGGACAAGCCCAAGCTAAGGCTGAACTTTTATAATTAATAACTATCCATGTCATTTATCTTAATAAGTACTTATATTAATCAATCTCCATGTGAACTGGTTGCCCAAAGAAAAATCTGACTACAATATATGTATATAATTTAGGAAGCCTCTACTGTGTTAGATCCTGTAATATAGTCCTTGCTGGCCTAGAAAACACTGTAGAAGCAACTGCTTGAGACTTAGTAAGGATTGTGCAGTAACAGTCTTTGGCAGCTTACTCATGGTCTACCTACCTTTGATTTTCAGTAAAACTCAAGACAGAAGCTCTGTCCTCTAGAGTGTTCTTAAATTTGCATTTTGTTTCAGAACATTGTAGACAATTCTGACTTCTCTCAGGAGCTTGTTTGAAGGCTTCATGTTCTGTAGCATTCTTGCCTTGAGTTAGCCTGGCCATGGCCTCTGAGTCTTGTACCAAAGGCTACTTGATCTCCTAAGAGTAGTCTATTTCTGTCAAGTCTTCAGGATACCATGATTCCTGTGCTTGCTCAGAACTGAAAAAAAAAGAAATCTTCAGAGCATAAAGCTGGCTTTAAAGTAACGTTTTGATTTTGTTGTTGTGGTGGTGGTGGTGGTGGTTGTTTCTAGTAGATTGTCAGCTGTTTATCAGAGATGGAAATGCTTTCCAGTGTGTTCTATTGTTCAATATGGTTTTGATGTTCCTAGAACTTTTGAGTTTTCATATGAATTTTAAGGCCTCTTTTCTTCAATTTTCTATGAATAATTGTAAAGGAATTTTGATAAGAATTGTGCCAAAATTTGTAGATTGTCTTATTATAATGGCCATTTTCACAATATTAATTCTACCGAACCACAAGCATTGTAGGTTTTTTTGGCCTCCAGTGTCTTTTTCTATTTCCTTGTTCAATGTCTTAAAGATTTTAATATATAATGTAACTCTCTTGGTCATATTTATTTCAATATATCCAAAAGCCATTTTGAATGGGATTGTTTCTTTGAATTCTTTCTTCATATTTCTTTCATTTAAATATTTGAAGGGAAGTGGTTTTTGCTTGTTTTTTGTTTTGTTACTTTTTAGAATGTGTTTATCTGTTGTATGGTTGTCTTTGTGGAGTACATCAAGAGTTTTATGTATAGAATCATGCTATATTCAAGTAAGACTTCTTTATTTCTATATCTCCATCTGCTTCACTTGTTTCCTTGTCCTAGCTAAGAATTAAAGCACTATATTGAACAGGAGTATAAAGACTCAGCATCTTTTTCTTGTCTCTGGTCTCAATGGGAATGCACTGAGTCTTACTTGACAACATGATGTTGGCTGGGCCTTGTTGAACATTAATTTTATTATGCTGGTATATGTCCATTTTGTCAGTAGATTATCTAGTAATTTAGTCTTGAAGGGAATTTGGATTTTGCCAAAGGCTTTTCATACTTCTATTGAGATGATATGTGGTCTCTGTTCTTCTGTCTATGTATGATAGATTATATTTTTAATTTAAACTTTCGAATCCTGAGATGGTCTACTTGATCTTAGAGAATGTTGGTTTTCATGTGTTCTTGAATTATTTTTGCAAGTATTGTATTGACATATTTTCTTTCTGTGTTTGACAGGGAAATAAGCTTAAAATTTTCTTATTTTGGTGGGCCTTTTACTGGTTTTAGTATCAGGATAATAGTAACATAGTAAAAAGAATTTCAATGTTTTATTTTCTATTTTATGCAATAAATTAAGGAATATTTAGTGCTAGTTCTTTCTTGAAGTGTTTGGAACTCTGTACTGAATCCACCAAAACCTCACATTTTATACTTCAAATATTTTTAATTACTGCTTTTATTTCATTGATTATTATGGGTCTTTATTTGATTTTGATAAGTCATACACATCTAGAAACTCCTCTACCTCCTCTGCAATGCTGAGTTTAGTATAATACATATTTTTAAGTATGCCATTGTGATCTTTCACTTTTCTCAGTGTCTGTTATAATGTTTCCCTTTACATCTCTAATGTTATTAATTCAGACCTTCACTTTTGATTAATTTGGTCAAATATCCGTTAGTCTTGTTAATCTTTTCAAAGAACCAGTTCTTCATTTGATTAATTAATCTGCATTTTTCCTTCATCTCTGTTTCATTAATTGTAGTCCTGATTTTCATTATCTCTTCCCATCTACTACTTTGAGCTGTTTTTTGTTCTTCTTTATCCAAGACCTTTAAGTACACCATTAAGCTATTAATTTGAGGTTTCTCTAATTCTTTGATGTGAACTTAGTGCTGTAGAGCACTAAGAACCTAGTGCTGAGAAGAACCTTCATTGTGTGCCATAGTATTGAATATGTTGTGCTTTCATTTTCATTCATGTCTAGGAAACTTTAATTTCCTCCTGCTTTTTTCCTTAGCCTAAGATTCTTTCACGAAAGGGTTTAGTCTCCTTGAGTTTGTGAATTCTCTGCAGTTTCTATTGCTGTTGATATCTAGCTCTCTTCCACTATGGCCAGGTAGAATACAAAATTGTATTTCACTTTTCCTATATTTTGTTGATACTTTCCTTGTGTCCAAATATGTAGATGATATTGACATATCATAACCCTAGTTAATCATATACATATTAAGAAGCAACTAAATACCATACAATTCTGAGAGAATAGATCAGGGTTTTTTTTTTTTTAAAAAAAATATATCCAAATTTTCAGTTAGAAACAAACCAATAAGAAAACTGAAACAGATATATAAGATGACATATATTATGTACCTATATTCAGATAAGTATCACAGGCATTCAAGAATGTGGAATTAAGCAGTAAGACAAAATATTTCACCATGTGAACACATTTTCCTGTTTGAATAAGGGTCCCACATGTATTCCGATGTCCCTGTGTTATACTCTATAGCTCTTAGATATGCTTTGTTTTGTATAATGACTCATAGTGTCGTTGTAGGCACTGGAACAATATGTGACTACTTAGATACCAAAAGATCTCAGACAATAGAGTATGATAGAGTGTTTGTGATGAGCTGAATGTATGATCTGCACAAGCAATTCACAGTCCACTATAAATATTCACATTAGCCACTGGATAATGTGAAGTAGACTTCAATCTTGAGTTGCCTTTTTATACCTGTAGAGTTAAAAGGGAATGCACTTAATTGTTTGAGGAATGAAAATGTGTATAGCAAATATTCACTCATTTTTCATCTGAAACTAACTTTTCAAATAAGTCAGCCATCTGGTAACCCTTACAAATACAGTCCAAAATAAAGCATCTGCATATATACACAAAGTATCACTGAGAATATTGCCTATATTATTTTTTACAACAGAAGAAACTTGGCATCCCCAGAGGCACCTACCAGTAATAAAAATGGTTTGTTAAAATGTGATTATTCCATATTCTGGAAGAAAATAGATTATAAGATGAAATAAATCCATTTGTACCAACATTTAATGAGTTTTTAAAATAAATTGCAAAATTAAAAGGCAACATGAAAATATTAAAATGTTTGATTATTTTAAATCTAAAACATTACTGTACTTTCCTAATAGTGTCTATGTATATACAGAAGACCCATATCTATGCTTCCTTCTTATAACAACAATGTTGACATTTTTATATCAAATGTATGTTTAGACATTTGTACAATTGAAAATTTAGACTGGAAATAATTATTTAAAGAAATAAAAGTAGTGTATGATTATCTACATTACCTAATTTTATAGGTTTTATGATTATCATTTTAATTCTTTTGAAATACATAAAAATAGGAATATCCCTAAAAGGCAAGAGTATATTTACTAAACACTTTTATAATTGGTGAATAGAAAACTAAAATTGAGAAACTGAGGAGCAATTTCAATTCCATAACTTTAATTTATTGACACACGTTAGGTTTTAGGCATCAAAAACACACATGTGTGTGCACACGTACACATACATAGACATACATGTATATGTATATATACATATATATGTATATCATGTGCTATATACAATGGCCCTACTCAAAAAAAAGAAATGAATTGACAGTAAAATTTATACATCAAAACACAAATAACCTAATAGAAAAAGACAGTACAGATAAATAGTACATTATGTAATATATCTTATGTTTATAGAAGATTAAAGAAAAAACAGAATTAAATGTGTCATTCTTTATGAATGAAAGGCACAGGTTTAAACCAACATTATGATGTCTTACTGAAAAATGAGGACTTGTTGGCATAATATAGATACTGTCAGAGTACAACTCATGTTTTCCTGACTACAGATCATTGGAATATATTGTTTACATCTTAACTTCATACGACTAGCTTAGTACAAATTTAATACTAAAGACTAATTTGTTGCTCACTAGTCATGTTAACATCTGAGTTTATTGGAGGAGGGAGCTTGGGTTAATAACTTTGTTTTTTCCAACAGTCAGGGAGTGTGGTGATTTGCATAGGAATGTCCCCCATAGACTCATGTGTCTAAATGCTTGGTCACATGAAATGGCACCATTCATAGATGGGGCCTTGATGGAGTAGGTGTGGTGACCTTGTTTGAGGAAGTGTTACTGGGAACAGGATTTAAGGTTTCAGATACTCAAGCCAGGCCCAGTGCCGCTGTCTTTTCCTGTGCCTGTAAATTCAGATGTAGAACTCTTCAGCTACCTCTCCAGCACCATGTCTGCCTGTTCGCCACCATACTACTATTATGATGGCAATGGGCTATACCTCTGAACCTGCAAGCAAGCCCCAATTAAATGCTTACCTTTGCCAGAGCTGTCGTGGTAATGGTTGTCTCTTCACAGCCATAGAACCCTAATTAAGATAGTGAAATAGTGAGTTTCTATTTGAAAAGAAAACTAAAGAGAGTTCTTGAGGCAATATGATTGCCAGAAAATGTACATGTTTCTCTCTGTGGTTATATGTTTTGTTTTGCGCTCTCTTTCTCTCTCTCTCTCTCTCTCTCTCTCTCTCTCTCTCTCTCTCTCTGTGTGTGTGTGTGTGTGTGTGTGTGTGTGTGTGTGTGTGTGTGTGTGTGTGTGTGTGATGCATAGGTCACAGCAGAACATTACAACCCTCTATAATCACATCTTATTAACTTGAGACAGTGTCCGACATTACCAGAAGCTATTTCTTCTTGGCTAGTTGGCTGGCTGGCTAGAGAGCATGCCAATCTTCCTCTTCCCAATCTCAGGGGATAAAAAGCAGGTATTGCCTTGTCCAACTTTTACTTTGGTACTGAGAATTTTATACAAAGCTCTCATGCATTGATCTTTTGAGTACCCAGAACACCATATCTTAAAATGAATAATTTGTAGCATTATATTTTAATCTGACCCAAGGGTGATGCTGGCTAGCCTCACACATGCCATATTTTGTTTCCCCTGCCACATCGTTCTCGTCGTGCTATTTTCTTGAGAAGAAACAGATGATGAGTGATTGTCATGTTGAGGCTGAGGAGATTTAGACGTTTTCTGTAAGTCAGCATAACAAGTTGTCATTTTGCCAAAACGTCTCAGCTCTTATCACTCACTCAGAGGACTCGGAATCATCTGAGCTAGAGCTCCTTCGGGCTGCGAGGCTCTCTGATTTATTAGGGTCTTTTGTTAATAGCTATGTGACTTGACAGAAGAACAAGTGCTTTTTCATGAAGCTTGAAAGGGTCAGTCTGGCAACGCACACCTATTTTTCAGAGTGACAACTCGAAGATTGTAGGCTTTGCTTCCTGTGTAAAAATCAGAGTTTTCCTTCTTTGCCTACCTCCACACAACAGAAGACAGACATAGACCAGGCTTTACAGATTGATTATGGCTGCTACTATCAAAATTCTAATAGAAAGGACTCAGGGTAGCAAGTGTATCAATGGCACACAGTAGCTGGGGTACCTCATTACTTTCCTCTATGGAAATGAATTGAAATGTACCATTATCATCCTTTTAATCAACAGTGAAATGTTCTTTGCCCTGTGTGTAAGGAAATGATTAAAATTTGATACTTTACTGTTTATTATCTTTCTTATACATTCATTTATAATGGGAGCTGAGTCTAGGTCTCCAGGCACATGAGCAAAGCTCTCACACCCTCTTCCTGAGAAACAAAAACAGACAGACAAATGGTTGAGACTTTATGCACAAGAACTGAGAGGAAACAATTCTAGTTGGCTGAAAGGCCAATTATAGTGTGGTAATGTCAGTCTGCTCAGCAATGATTGGATCAAATTTAGAAAGATGCCAGTGCTTTCATTTATTTCTCCTGAGCATTTTAGCGACCATGTGTTTTTATCTGGTGGTGATGTTAAAGAACAGAGCCTTTGATTACCCAGAAACTGAGTTTTCACAAAATGTTCCGAAAAAAAAAATTTGTGGTTTCCTCTATTGCTATAGGAAGCATTGCGTCTGTACCCTCAGTCCAAAGTTGTGACAACTCATATTCAAGATCCCCAAATGCTGAGGTGAGTGGAGGTTATCAAACAGAAAGACATCCTTGGTGGCCTCTCACCTTCTGCCTGATACCCAGTTTCCCTCTTCCTTGTTGTTAAGAGAACCACCTTAGGACAAATGGATTCTGTTTTCATTACATGTTTCTGCGGTTCTGCCATTCCTCCCTCTCTTTCTTTTCGCTCTGACCAGCTAAGTGTTGTCAGTGTTTCTGTGGGTCCAGTGAAGGAAGCGGGGATGATGCTTTGACTTGTCAGAGGAGTATGTGTCATCTTCAGTGCGATACAAACCTGAAGGAAATGTCTTTATGTGGTTTTTATGTTTGTTTTGCATTTATTGCAACAGTACCTTCCTCTGTAGCTCAGACTGTACTGGAGCCAATGATGATACTTTGGTCTTAGCATCCCCAGAGATGGAATTACAGCCTCCCTACCCAACTTAGGAACTATTAAGTTAGAAATACAAACACATGAAGGTAGTGAAATAGTAGCTTACATGAAGTAATTTTTGAGATTTTTTTTTCAGACTCAAAATATTTGACAGATTTGTGAACTGATTGAATTCCAAATGCCAGTGAACTGAATTGCATCCTGGTGACGTGGCATTGCTCAAATTAAGACCACTATACACTTTCTATTAATACTATTTTATTTATAGGTTTGGATGAGTGGCTCTTTACATTTCCAAAATAAACCAGAGTGATATGAGGTGAATGAATGTGTTCCCCGATACTATGTCTAAAAATAATGGGAGTATTTTAATCTACCCAGAAGAACATTTAGGACAAGCAGGACCTGAGCTTTTCTTCCTTTGTAGAGGAAACTGGTTTAATAGAGCAATGATTAGATTCTGTTATCTTTACTTAAAATTGATTCAAAATTAAAATAGCAAAAATATTCATTGGTATCTGAATTTCCTTTTGTTTAAAAGTAATGCTCCTTTTGTTTAAAAGTAATGCTCTTGTCAATTTACTCTATATTCTTATGACAAATAGCCATGCTTTAAAAAATAAATAGATGAACTTACAAATTTAAACTTTTTTCTATAAAATATGCAGATTTCCAGGCTGCATTTCAGACCAATTATATCAGAATTTGCTGAGCAACACTGCTCAGGCAGTGATAACACCTCTTGTCAACTAAATCTAAATTTTAGAATTGTTGAATTGAACTATCTTTTACTTATAGTTAGAAAATTCTGATTAATGGTCTCAAGTCTTTATTACTATGAAAATTTTCACTAGTCCTTTCTCTGCTTGCAGTGACTTGTCTGACTGACAACCTAAAATCTAGTAAAGAGTACACACTGGTAAGTGCTGTCTAAGATTAGACATTAGGTCAGTGCATTTTCATTAGCCTTAGACAGCTCTCCTCTGGCTTCTCATCTTTAATTTATGAATATTATAAAACTAAAAGAATTATCTGAGCCAAACGCGTGTGTACAGATGATTTTACTAATAAACACCTGAACCAAGACAGTATTAAGTAAGTAATTCAGTTTCCCCATAAATCTGTAAGTTTATTATATGTAGCTTAAAGACAATGGAAAAGATCCCAGGAAATTACACAAAATTTCCTTATGACATATCAGAAAATCAAACACTCTCAAAAATGCATTATATAATCTGTTAGCAGATTACTATATATTTTGGGATATTTGAGAAATTAATATTGAAATTAAAACAATATTTTTATTTTTTTCAAGACTCTTCAGTGGCAACCAATGAGAGTGTAGTAGTTCTTTTGTCTATATTAGTCATATTAGCTTAGAGAGTAAGCATTGAAATCCCAGAGTGTCTATTGTGTTATATGCATACATACATAAATGTATATTCTCAAAAATTTAGAGTATGCACAGTACCAAATATATAATCTGTATGTATATCCAGTAAAAGCTGACAATTGCAGTTGTTTTAAAAATGAGTAAACACTCCATGACAGTAGTAGCAGAGCCTTGAGCCAAACACAGGGCACATCTACACAGAACTGCATGAGTGCCTATTTACAAACCATGCAGAGTCCTTCCCTGTGCAAAGACTGAAGAGGGTACAAAGAGGAGGTAAGTGTCTATTTCTAGTGTTTACTGACTGGAACATGACCATGACATTAAGAGAGAACATAGTGTACTTAATGATGATACTCTACATTGTACCTAAAAATTGTAGAAAATTAAAGATAAGAATAAGCATGAGAAATGATGGGCAGCCTGGGGAATGTTTCTTTATAGGACAGTGTAACAAGGAATTCATTGCTAAATTCCATTACTGAATAATGAAACACTACAGAAATGCTCTGGCAAATAGGAAATCTTGCTTAAATGATTTAGAAGTGATAAAACTGGTCCTCGTCTACTTCAAAGTTTACAAAGTATTTTTAGTCTGAGTATGCTATTAAATGAAGACAATTTTTTTATCTCTTATAACCTTTTTATAATTTATTTTCCTTTTTAAAACAAATGCCACTCTTTTGCAAATGTTTGAATAGAAATACAATGTTTTTAAAAATTACTGTGGATTATGTTTATTTTATTATAATTTATGTATATTAACTCGGCCACTTGAATTTGGAGTATTTTTGTGTTGATCTTGCTTTTCGCTGTGATACCTCAGTGGAAACCATAAAGGATTACCAAATTTTAAAGATTGATGTTTTATGTTTATTGCAATATGGTTCTTAAACTCTCCATGTAAGTCAGAAATGGTTGAAAATTAGCTGATTGATATGGAGCATTTCTTTGTGCTCATAGCTTATAGTTCCTTAAGGTCTGTTACCCATGAACTTCATTATCTTGGTCAGTTCTGGACGAGAGAACAAGTGACCTAGACTAGGAAGCTACACACAACAGACGCCTATTTCTCTGCCTTGCAATGAGAAGCTGGGATTAGGTTACTTTGTCACTCAAGTTACTGATAAAATATCTGATAGTATTTTATTTCCTATGTGTTCTATTGTATTTATGTGCTACATCCAGCCTGCCTCCAGCAACTTGAATTGACTGAGGCAGCGAAGGGAAGAAAGGACAAACACAGACACACGGAGAAGCTGGCATCAAATGGACAGGGTTCTCTGATGAAAACGTCACAACACCAGGTAGATCAGTGTGTTTACTATATGCAGTTGAAAAGGGAGGCAGGGTGATAGCACACAGCTGAATAATGAGGCAGTGTTATTGTACTCCAGTAAACAATGAAGCAGATTCAGCTAGTGTCATTAGGAGCAGTCTCTACAGGAATTTTCTTCACACCATTAATATCCTGGGGGTCACAACTCCCTTGGGAGCAAGTGAACCTTTCACATCAATCACCTAGGATCATCAGAAAACACAGATTTTTATGTTATTCCATAGCAGTAGCAAAATTGCAGCTATGAAGTAGGGATGAAAAATAACTTAATGCTTGAGGGTAACCACAATACGAGGAACTGTATGAATGTGTCACAGTATTAGGAAGGTTGAGAACCACTACACTAAAGCATTTAGTCTTGTAAGTGCCTAGAGGTGCTCCCCATCAGTGAAAAATCCTTCTGGATTTTGACATCTAAAAATGTTGAAAAGATGAGAGTATTTGGACACAAGTAAGAGAATAGTGAAGAAGACCTCAGAGTGCAGTCAAAAACCTTAGCAGAAAGACGATAAAATCTAATTTGATCTTTGATGGAGAAGAGAGCATATTGAGGTTTAATTGAATTGGTGAACACATGCTGCTTTGTCCTTCTTGTTACTGAATTGGTCCTCAGTAACAGTTTAGGAAGAATCATATTCATTTATGACACCTGCCTATCAGTTGCCTCCTTTAGCTAGTGAAGCAGAAGCTCCGGGCTTAAGGGCATCATCCAACTCGTGTTCACTTAGAATGTGGCAGAATTAATAAGTGCTAGTAACATGAACAGCCAGTGCCATGTGGGCCAATGATTACTCAGATTATTTTCTTTATTTCCAATTTTCCTAGCATTTCTGTCCTCCTTTCTTTCCTTTCACATTTAGCATCTCAACTCTACATCAGAGAGTGGAAATAGAAAGCTACAAAATTAATAAAACAATCAGTTAGTATGAATTAATCTAAAATAGGAAGGAAACACTAAGTGGCTTAAATTCAAAACAGAGAGATTCTATGTTGCATCTGTGAAGAGGAAGTGAGGCAAAGGAGACAATATTCTGCAAATGCTATATTGCCTTAGAAGACACTGGCATTACTGGGAAGATATTTACAATATGATGGTCCTCATCAATCAGTATTACTTTCAGAGAGCTTAAATTGTTTCATTATACTCACTGTATTACCCAGAGCCTATAATTGTATTTTCACTTTCTTTCTTGACTTTTTACCTAGGGCATGTATGTAATACAGACTTTTCTTAAGGCATAAACTTTACATAATTTGGTAGATTTGTATTGAGTCTGGTTTTAGCTATCTTTTTAAAGTGCATTTGGAGAGCAATCAGGGTTCCCTGACCTGTGGGAAGCCCAAGGACTGCCCACCTCTATCCAGGTCTCCTAAGGTGAGCATCCAAACTGCCTAGGCTCCCCCAAAGCCAGTACTTGCAGTAGGATCAAAAACCCACTGCGATTGTTCTTGAGTTCTCAGTATTCCTCATTGTCCTCTATGTTCAGCTAGTCCGGATTTATCCCATGCTTTTTCAGACCCAGGCCAGCTGGCCTTGGTGAGTTCCCGATAGAACATCCCCATTGTCTCAGTGTGTGGGTGCGCCCCTAGCGGTCCTGAGTTCCTTGCTCATGCTCTGTCTCCTTCTGCTCCTGATTTGGACCTTGAGATTTCTGTCCCGTGCTCCTCTGTCTCTGTCTCCTTTCATCGCCTGATGAAGGTTAATATTTATGAGGATGCCTATGTGTTTGTCTTTGGGTTCACCTTCTTACTTAGCTTCTCTAGGAACATGCATTATAAGCCCAATGTCCTTTATTTATGGCTAGAAACCAAATATGAGTGAGTACATCCCATGTTCCTCTTTTTGGGTCTGGCTTACCTCACTCAGGATAGTGTTTTCTATTTCCATCCATTTGTATGCAAAATTCAAGAAGTCCTTGTTTTTTACTGCTGAGTAATACTCTAATATGTATATATTCCATACTTTCTTCATCCAGATGAGGGAGGGTGACTTGATCGGGGGAGGGGGAGGGAAATGGGAGGCGGTTGCGGGGAGGAGGCAGAAATCCTTAATAAATAAATAAATTAAAAAAAATCTCTGGCACCCATGTGAAAAGCCAGGTGTGGCTGTAAATGCCTGTAACCCCAGCACTGGGGACAGAGGGACAAGTGGATCCTGGAAGGCCCCTGGCCAGCTGGGCTAAAGTGTCCAGCTTCTGGCTCAGTGAGAGACCTTGTCTCAAGACAGTAAAGCCAATCTACAGATCCAAAAAAAAAATAAAGTGCATTTGGTATTTTCTTTGTGGTTGTATATATCAGTAGACAGGCCAGTTAAGTTTCCAAACACATTTCCCCTTCGTTTTTAATAAGGAACCATACACTCTGTCAATAAATCTCATCTCCAGTGTAAGTCCTAATTAGAATTCTCCAACAAGCCCGAGTCTCAGCTGTAAACTGGAATGTCCCTAAAGACCTTCTAAACTAACAGACGTCTAAGAATCATGGAGAAGTATAACACTTGGTCTTTGGAGAAATACAAATAAATAGAAAATTACCACAGTGGAGCCTACAGCATGCACACACTGAAAGTCATCATTCTATGGGAACTATTTGATTTCACATTTTTTTTGGTTTAAAATCTTGGGTTGAAGATTTTAAGGTCATTGTCCAAGCTACGTGGCACTTTAAGAGTGGGCATGAGCTTGTTTCTAACCTGAGAACAGAGAGAAAAAGTGCTACTCATATCTTAGTGAAGACTCTTCCCTTTAAACCAAAGGAAGCCAAGTTGGGGTGTAGCTCTTTATCAGACTCATTGTTTAATTGTGGGTACAGTTCTGGATTCAATCTCTAGTACAGCAAAAAGGGGGAAGGATTAAGTATGAGAAAGAGGAGAATGAATGTCACAGATACAGATTTAGTATCATGGCATTAGAAAACACACCAAAACTACATACACATCTACCCTAGTACATAGTAATAAATTCAAATACATACTTTGTCCTATATGATTATCATTTGTTGGATATCAGGACCAGCCTTTTTCTGTCCATCTTGCTACAACACACAAATGAAACATAGTGAAGAAAAAAATAGGATTCTAGAGGCGGTGACTGGATTTTTCCATCTCTAACAAATTTAGCTTCGCAGTTAGCATTACGTATTTAGAACTAACCAACTAGCTTCCTCCCATTTGGGGCTCTCTTGAATTCTGTCCTTGAGCTAACAGTTTGTTGTTCCTACTAATGGGAATGAAATATGTCTGTGACAGCTCTATGACCTTACCACAGATGTCTTCCTAACCATAATTTACCTGTGTGTGTATGTATGTGAATTAAAGCAACCACTTCACTATCAATTTTACTTATTTCCCTTAAGTTGTTGCTCTTGTTGAAAATAATATTCTCTTCAGAACACTTTTCTTTTACACCCCTTTGACCATTGCTCATAAAGGAAATTCTCTATATGCAGTTAAAGATAAAAGATGGCCACCATCACACACTGAGGTGTTAAGATGACTTGTACCCATTCATGTGTGTGAGAAATCATCTAACAAAGCCTATTTTGTAATGAAATGTTGAATATTCCATGTAATTTATCTAACACGTACAGTGCACAATATTGGTGTTTAGCCTCATGAGGGAGTTTTTAACTGGGAACTCTGGTTTGCTGTAACTCAGGCATTTTAAAAGAGAGTCATGTCCCATGTCATTAGCCTTGTTAAAGATCAAAATCCAAAGTATGGTTTATACAAAAGAATATTGTTTTTGAACCATTATAAAGCAATAAATCTACAGCCAGATGACTTTCAGTTCAAGACTGTATTCTGAAATATTGAGAAATGAATATTGCACCATAAAATTCTCTCTCTGCAAAATGTATACAATTAATTTCAGCATATCTGCATCTCTTATGTCTATCATCTATCTATACATTCTTATTAAATTTATTGTGTAGCTATATAGTTTTGTTTTAGGAAAATTCCCAATGTTACAGTAATGCAAAAAAATTAAAAGTACTTCTCCCAGTATAGTTGAAAAAAAGCCATGTTTCATCATGAAAATTATACTGTTTTCCAAATTTCAGAGCAAAATACTTGGTATTTTTAAGCTGGGCAACTTCAGCCCAATAGTTTGTTTAGAATTATTGACAGCTTAAAGTGTAGTTGAGATCTTTGTTGGCACCAGATGAGGGAATTGTAGTTACAGTTCTGATGGTTATTGGAGCCATTTATTCTATTATTCTGGCACCAGTGGCACATGTAGATGAAAACAATAAACAATCATGTCTAGAAACTGTAAGCAGTGTTTCTGGCAGAGGTGGACAGCTGGGTTGTCACGTTTCCAAGGGTCAGGATGGCCATGGGCTCATCTGCTCATTTCCTCATGTTCCTAAGACAGCTGCAGTCGTCCGTAGTCACTGCTTCAGTTTCATGCACAGTCAGTGGAGAAAACTATGATGCTGAATAAAGTCTCAGAAACAGCAATGGTTTTTCAGATGCTTAACTTATTTGGCTTCCCATGGACAAAGCATTACTGCTATATCAATAAATACATAGATCAGTGAAATTCTATCTTTATTTTAAAAATCATTTTTATCAAATTAAAAAATATCAGCACCTATACATAAACATTTATATTGGCTAGAAATGGTTACAGTGACAGGTATCATCAATCTCTAGACACGTGTCTAGTCCCCCTTCCCAAAGCATTTCCTTGTAAGAACCTAACTACACCAATGCAAACACACTTGTTTGAATGTTGGCTTGTTTCCCTATAGATTTTAATTTTTAATAATGTCTGAAAGTAAGAATAAAATGTATATTAAATTGTTTTCCTATCGGTTTTAATTTGTTATGAACTCTGAAAAGTGAAATTAAAATAGATGTTACATTGTTTTCCTGTAGATTTTAATTCTTAATAGTCAAAAAAGTAAAAATAAAATGCACATTGTATTGTTTTCCTATAGGTTTTAAATTTTAATAAAGCCTGAAAAATAAATTTAAAATGTATTTTCTTTCTGAAAAGATACATTAAAATACCTGTGCTCGATCAATTAGTCAAGTTTAGTATCGAAAACAATATCATCAGAAAGTATAAAAGGAGACTCAACTATAGCAGTAAAGAAAAGCTTCGGAATAATTGACAGTCAAATCTACAGAAGAGCAATATCTTTTCTCTGTTCTGCTACTTTGGGGGTAAGAAAAGATACACTCCTCAGGCCGAGTCCTGTGTTATTTCTAGAAGACTGCTCATACTTTTTGGCCAAGTCTGCATGAAGAGGTCAGCATCACTCATACTGAATGAATGTTTCTTGATAGCACCTGCTCTGCCATGAACCTATAACTAAAGATTTCAGGGAACAAGCTGTCATTTGTCCTCTGGATAAGAGAAATGACCACAAACAGAAGCTGGTGCCTTGCCTAGAGCATCCTAAAGGCAGAGGGAAGCAGGGGGACAGCGATGGAGAAAACCTGTTTTATCACTATTGGCTGTGGAAGATCTATGAGTTTCTGAAGAAGTAAATCGATCAGACAATAATTTATAATTGACTGTCTTGATTAGCTTCTTCTACATCATCTGGTGATGAGAGGGTGCCAGTAATGAGAGAATGTGAGATGTGTCAGTGGGAGAAGCAACTGAAGTTCTCTAGAGAGCAACTATAGGGCACAGGACAATGTTATACACACTGTGAATTTGTCATGAAAGAATCCCTCTTTTGGTTGGGCAGTTGGTGTGAGCATGCTGCATTCATACATCATTCAGCACCAACAGGAAGAGATTCTGAAGCAGAAGAGTGGAAAGAGGGGAGAGATGGAGATCACACTGAGGACGACCCTAGGCATCCACCCGCTGAAGATCTCCAGGCTATCACCAAGACTGGGGCTGGGAATGAGGAAGAAGTGTTGCAGTAGGTGCAATTCAGGTTTCATTCATACCTAATAATTAATGAAAGATTTGAAATAATCAAATATATAATAAAAATGTCTGTTTTAATGAGTTCCAAAAGCTATGGCATCTTTCCTATAGTGGGAAAGGAGACTATTATTATAATCAGAAATATAAAATAGTGTTGTCTCAGGTTTCTGTCCTGCCTGGTTCCCACAGTCATTAAATCCCAAAAAAAAATCACACAGAGGTTTATATTAACCATAAACTGATTAGCCTAGTAGCTGGGACTTCTTATTAACTCTTATAAGTTATATTAGCCCATTATTCTTGTCTGTGTTAGCCACATGACTTGGTACCTTTTCCAGTGAGGCAGTCACATCTTGCTTGTTCTCTGGCTGGGTTAGGACTTCAAAGGAATGGGCTTCCTTCTTCCCAGAATTCTCCTGTTGTCCTTGACCTGCCTCTTCTTTCTGTCTGGTTGTCTTGCCTATACTTCCTGCCTGACTACTGGCCAATCAGCGTTTATTTAAAATATTATTGGCAGAATACAGACCACGGTCCCACACCAAAATAGATTCTTCCTTTATCTAAGGCAATAGTTTCAGCAAGCTGATTCTACTCACAGGAAAATTAACTTCCGTATATTTCTAAGCACAAAAGTGAGCATGCTACCTGTGATACTCTGTACTTTCAATTTGCCGTTAATAGAGAATACACTTATTTTTAGGAATGCAATACTAGGACTGACTGGTCTTGATTTGCAGTGTACACACACACACACCTGCACACACATCATATGCATGATATGAGTATAAATGTGGGCAGGCATGTAGTATGTGTAGAAGTAAGAACAGCTTCCATGAGACAGTGCTCTCCACCTTCTAAGCAAGGTCTCTTGTTTCTGCCCCTGAGCTGAGTGCTGCAGGAGAGCTGCTCTGAAGGCTTCCAGGTTTGAGGTAATTTTCCATCTTCACCTGCCTCTCACAGTGTGTGTCCTGGAATTACAGATGCACTCCATCAGTTTCAACTTTTGAACTGGATTCTGATGATCTAATTCTCATGTTCCAGGTTTGCAGTACAAGCCATCTTACCCACTGACCCATCTCCTTGGATCTTGCTTACACTGTTTTAAGATGCTAGCTGCTCCAATGGATAAAGCCTGATGTCTCAGAGGCTGTTCTCAGTGGAAACTAATTCCTCCAAATGGTTAAGTCAAGGCTCTGGGTGGATCCTATAAAACCTTTTGAACCTAAACTGCACAAAATGAAGAATAACTATGTGCCTTTCAAATAAACAGAGACAAAGATAAATAAATGAGGGAGATTTTTGAGGACTTTGACCCATATGGGAATATAATATTTCCTTTCTCATTCTTGTCTATCAGAACAATTTAGAAATGGTGTCTTTATAACCAGTATGGAGAGTGAAAGCCTTGGTGATAAGCCTACTATCTAAAACTTAGTTAATTATTTATGCTTACTTCTATGTTACTCTATAACTTTACATAATCTTACTCCTCTTGGCAATCACACCAACTGCTGCAAAGACAATCCTTGTGAGTAAATTTTAGTACATATATTAAGTCCAAAAACTCATTTTCTGAAGGAAAATGCTTAGCTAAAAAAGTAGGAGCACCTTTGAATTTTTATCATTGCTTCTTCCTAAAAATACATTTATTAATTACATGCCTACCTATAATTAGTGAAATTCTCCCACATCTCCCCTTGCAGCATCACTACTCACCTGTGTCAGTCTGATGAGGGAGTTAACGTCTCATTGTTACCTTAATTGGCAGTCCTGCCTCGAACAAGTGAATAGTTCCTTTGTATTCCCCAATTTCTTTTATCCTTTAGTGTTGATAGCTTGTTCATTCTGGCTAGTTGTCTACTAATGAATCAGAGCACAGCAGATATAACTCTTCGTGTAATCATTTCTATGGTGTTGGAAATGTCTCACCCTGTAACTGCATTGAATTATATTTGTACTTTAGGAAATTATATTTTTTTTTTAAAAAAAATGAATTCCTAAGAAGGATTAGTTGTAGCACTGTTGGAGGAAATGTGTTGCTGAGGGTGGTCTTGGGGGGATTTCTAAAACCTCAAACAGCCTCAACAGCTCTCTCTGTCTCTGCCTCTGTCCCCCCCCCACCCCACCCTGTCTCTGCTGTGGCTCAGGGCGTGGCTCTCAGCTGCCTCTCTAGCACCTGCTTGTCATCATGCTCCCTATCATGATGATGATGTACGAAGCCTCTGAAAGTAAGGAAGCCCCGATAAATGTTTTCTTGGTCACGGCGTCTCTTCACAGTAATAGAACAGTGACGAAGATATTACACAGGGAAGATTTAAGAGAGTTGAGAAAATAAAGCACAGCAATAGTTTAGTTCTTGATTCACCTGTTTTTACATCCCTTGGTTAAGTACTCTTATAAAAATTATTATTGGACAAATATTGAAAAGCAAAACTGTTAAACAAATTTTTTATGGAAACATAAGAAGGCAGAAAGAGTAAAATGAAATTTTCATTCTCATTGCTTAATTCAATTCAATTAAAGATTAATTTGACTTTAATCATAGGTAGGCAGTTGGATACAATTATATGTATCTGTGCAGTTGCTGTACATATATATGGATGTATGTGCCTATTTTCTTGATCAATGCAGGATATTTGATGAAAAACATTGGATTGTTGCCTACGTTCTTTGATATCATTAAAATGAGAATTTGGTTGGCTAAGAAGCAATATGAATTGAACAGCTTAAAAAAATGATGGTCAAACTTCATGGACAGTAATTAAAATTGAATATATCAGTAAGAGAGCTTCATAGTCAGTGAGAGAGAGAGAAGGCAGGAAGGAATAAAGGCAGAAACAGAGAGAGATGGAGAGAGGGGATGAAAATGAAAAGTGGAAGGAGGTATTCTATGTTTGATAGTAATGACTTCAGTGAACCAAAATTGACCACAAAGGTGAGGACCAGTCATGCAGAGAGAAGAAAAATCTCATCAGAGGTAGTCAAGGCTTCTAAGGAAAGTGGCCATTCTGCCTCTTTGCCATATTTGGGGTCTAGTGGGACTCAAGAAGTTAGGGCAACAAAGCAAATAATCTCATGGTTGTTAAGACTGTTCTGACCCCTGGTTCACTTCTGCCTCTCTATCCACTTCGGAATTTCAGAGCAGAGAGCGCCAAGGCTTAAAATGTCAAGCAGAGGTGGCAACAAAGTCATCCTAATCCTAAACATACTTCTTTTTGCAATGTTTTGAATTAAGAAAGAGCATATTCCTCATCTACATATTCTTGTCTCACTGACTGGATTTAGTGAAGATGGTCGATCTTCAGTGCTTTAGGGAAATAAATAAATAGATAAATGACTGAATAAAGGGAAAGCCATAGTCTCATGCAGAAATTGACTTCCAAAACATTTTAAATGATAAAACATTTCCATGAGAAAACGAAATGTAAATATTGAGTCTCATATAGACTTGAAAGCACATTTAATAAGCATCACATTTGAACAAAATCAACACAAAGCACAGTGATTCAAAGCATAGGTTTGGAACATCAAAGCTGTAGTTTGGAACATTGTGGTTTTATGTGTGTTTAACTGTTTCCTAAGGAATAGACTTAAAGTTAATGAACTTGGGCCATTTGGAATGCCTAGCAGCCTTTCAGAAGGTACTGGCCATACTGCAGACATCCAGAGTGAGCACCCTGGAGGCCATCTACAGAATTACTTTTGCCATAACACAGACATGGATATGGTGTATGAAAGAAAAAAAAACACATTTTTTAAAACGAAGAATATTAACTAGAAAATAGCATTCTTGTTTTGGTAAAAAACATTCTCATGAATTTTCAAGGGATGGAGACTGGTTGGTTGTTAGATAAACCAAAACCATTACCTTCACACAGAAAAATAAATTGTTAATGAGCTGTATGGGTAAGGCTTCATTCGCTGACTCCCACAAGGGAAGAAGGTGACATTTTATCGTAGCTGTTTGTCCAGTGAGTCAAGAGAGGTTTAGACAGGTTTGATAATACTGAAATCACATTATATTAGCTCTAGCTTTTATTATGTCTTATCCAGAGGCACACATGGTGCCCTATCCCCTTCTCTCCCTCCAATCTCTCTTTCTTGCTATATGTCCTGCCTCAGAATTTTGGAAGGAAAGAAAAGGGAAAACCAATTTTGACAAAACATCTTTTTAGTCGTATTTTCAAAATCTTGAATATGTACAGTTCTACCACTGTAAACAACTAAATCAGCATCGACTCAGTGGGCTGCTATGATTAAACTCATTTTCCTTTGCTGCATTCTGGTCCTTCTGCAGTCCTTTAGCCTTGCTGTGGTAACAATGTTCCATTTAAATAAAGCCAGAATCTAGCATTCCTTTGGTTTTCAGACCTTACATCATCTGACCTCTGGCTACATCACCGACTTTGTTTCATCGTCTTTACCAACCTTCGGTTTTAATTTCTTATTATTCCATGTAGAAGAATTGGAATTTCTCTGTACATTACATCATTCATTTTCTTTCCTTTGAATTATCTTCCTTGGTTGAGAGTTTCTGCTGAAGGAGACTTAGGATGCAGTTCCTATCTAGTAATTTGGATTCTGTGTCTACCTGGGATGTCATTGAAACTACATGATTTCTAAATACAGAAATGTCATACATACTATTTAAGAGACATGCCTAATTTAATCTATTTTCAGTACAGAAACTAACTAGAGATAGATGATGGTAGACCTTTGAGTTTAGGCTCCAGACTCCATTAGCTGAACTTCAGAAGCTAAAATCCAGTACCACAGAGTACATCAAAGACTTCTTCCTACTTTATTGAAAGCAAAACAACTACTTTTCTAGGGGTCGTTTAGATTTTTTCCTTATTATCGGCACGGATAGAGGAAGCAAACTTGCTATCTCAGCGTCGCCCCCCAGGAAATTAGAAAACACACACACACACACACACACGAGAGAGAGAAATGCAGCCTAGCTATTCCACCCCCAGAAATTAGAAACACACACAGAGGGAGAGAGAGAATTCAATTAGTCACTACAAAATAGAAAACATTGAATATTATAGCTTTCTTTTTAATTATATATTAATTATTATAATCATTTTCTTCATTTGTTTAAGTAAAAGACAAGCATGGTGACTTCAAACAACAACCATCATCTGTCTCTCAGTTGTAGGTTAGAAGTCTGAGGGGAACTGACTGAGTTCTCTGCTCATGGTCTTCTAAAGCCAACATCAAGATGTTGACTTGACCAGGCTTCTACTTGCAGGCCTGTGAAAAGAGTGAATTTTCCAGCTAGGGTGGCTGACAAATCCCATTCCGTTGCTGGTGATCTGTGGTCCCAGGTTTTGTGCTGACTGTCAAATGGGGACTCTACCAAGCTGCCTACATCCCTGCTCACCTGCCAATTTCAAACAGTACTCGGACTTTCTCTTCTCCCACCAGCTCAGGGAAATTCTCTGCTACTAAGTCTGATGTAATTATGTTTGGCTTAAGCAGATCATTTCTGTTTTAGAGTGAGTCTGGACCAGGTTCCAAGGAATACTGAGAGCTGTTTCTGAGAGATCATTTCAGGAAGTCTGCCATTGCAATTAACCTAATTCAGACATTTATTAATATGACTCAAGAGACATTCTCTCATGATCACTCTTTACACTTTAATGTATAATTTCTGGCATTATACAATGAAATCATTCATCTAAAGTGCATGCTCTCAGATTTGAGTTTTTAGGAGTCTCTAAAAGTCATCATCTTTACCAATTAATCACTAAGGAAAATATCAGTGTTCCTGCCCAGGGCAATACAATGAGGCTTTCTCAGTATTAACTCATTCTGTTTTCTAATTAATTAAACAAACTCCTAGTCTTGTTTGACAGCAGTTCACATGTCTCTTCCTTACTGGGAAGTTTTTTCCTCAGACAGATGATAAAACCATTTGCTGAATTATCAGGAAACCTACTTCATGTTTAAGTCTTTTTCTTTAATTTAATTTTTCATGCATGTGGGTGTTTTGTCTACATGCAGGTCTGCATAACACCTGGTTGCCTGGTACCTACAGAAGCAAGAAAAGAAATCATTGGACCCCCAAGACTGGAGGTACAGATGGTTATGAGCCTTCATGTGGGTGCTGGGAACTGAACCTGGGTTCTCTAGAAAAGCAGGCGATGTCCATCACCTCTAATTCCTCTTTCCAGCCCCTTACTATGACTTTTGTTAGTAAGAACAATATAACCAAACCTGTAGTCATTGGTACCTCTGTAAAAATATTTACACTATTTTCTTTTCATTTTCCTTTATTCTCTCCTGTATTACAGCCATTGCCATGTCCCAGGAGCTCTTATGTTGCCCCAAATATAAGATACTAGAATAGGATTCTTTCAAGGTCCTTTTTCCCCCAAGGTACTAGGATGCAGTAACAATAATAAATAACTTGAATTGAGTGAGTACTGGATAAGTCTTAGGATTTTAATACACTGTCCACATTAGTACCAAGGTTTTCAAATTCAAGACTATAATGTTCAGCTTTTCCAAAATAATATAAGATGCAACATGTAGCATTTATAGTTTTTCCAAAGTTGCATTGCAATTTTGCTAGGCATCTGGGTCTCAAACCCAGGTGGAGCTGACTTTGGGGGGAGAGGCTTTTTCCACTTTGCAGTGTCTTCCTGTCAGTATTGCTAATTCATTGACTTTGGAATAGGGTGGGGATTCTAGACTGGAGAAGTCTACTGAGACGTGGTGCTTCATAATGTTTCAGTCCATTTTGTGTTGCTAAAACAAAACACCACAAACTGTGTACTTTATAAAGACGAGAGGTTTATTTAGCACATAACTATTCAAGTTGAAAGTCCAAGATTAAATAGCTCCATCTGCTCTGCTTCTAGTAAGAGTCTTCTGGCTGTCAAGACGGCCAGAAGGCAAGGCAGATGGCACCACACAGGGAAAGTATGTGTGAGAGCTGAGAGCAGCATGAACAGAAGAGAGGCTCAAGGAGGTGCCAAGATCATTCACACCAACCCACTCCTGTGAATACTAATCTGGCTCTATCCAAACTAGAATCCCACCAGACAGTCCTGATCCCTTCCGGAAGCTTAAACATCTCCCCTCAAGGTGTACCTCACAATGCTGACATTGTCAGAATCAATCTTTCTAAACATGACCACAGTACATCTAAGGCATAACACACACACACGCATATCATGTGTATAACTGTTGGGGTCCCTGGCACTCTAAGATCTATAGACCCTTTTGTTTTGGATCTTATGAAATTTACAAGAATGAGCTTTAGCTACATGGTAGTGTGACAGATAGTTCCGCTTAGGAATAGCCAGATTTTCCATAGAATTGAAAGATAATTTCAGATCTGCACAAAAGGTGAAGACAGGGAAGAATCCTAACTATGGGCAAAGAGAAAACAAAAGACAGTCAAGATAATTAAACATGTTTCCTGATTAGCTTAAGATACTGTTTAGGAAGATGAGAACATAGGTTTAGGGCTGCACTCTAGAACATAAGCAGTAGGTTTGGGTTGATGCTTCTGATGAAATAGTGGTGAATGAAGGAGGAAAATGAAGTTCAGATGGATGCTGTCCATTTCTGTGACTTGGAATTTGCTAGTAGGCATATGATTGTTATAGGACAGAATATTACTTCATATGCAAATTTATTGAATGTCTTAGCAAGCAAGTAAGATGTAGACTGGTATTAATGATGGAATCTATCTATCTTGGATATGTCTTTGTAGTTCCCATTCTAGAGGAGCCACCAAAGTTGCTATGGCAGCCAGGTTAGTGCCCGTTTGGAAAAGCAGCTATTTCTGCAGCCTACATTTCCCCCTTCTTGCTTAGTCAGGTAGGCTAAAAATTTAGGAAGAAAATACATTGGCTTAAAATATAGACTTTATATTTATAGACCTATGCAGAATGTACCAAGAATAACAGAAGAAAATCTGTCATGATAACATTTTTACCATGATGAATAAAATTATGTTCAAAAGGGCTGTCGTCAAAGGGGGTGTGTGTGTATAATCTTTTGTGATGATTCCATTAGGATAAAGGAGATGTTATTAGGTGTTACAGAGTTTTACTTCATATACATTGTTTTATCTGAAGAATAATTTGAATACTGACTGGTATGGTTTTAATGAATGTGTTTGCTGAATCATGCCAATTATGTCTTGAGTTTGTTATAGACCTTCCTTTCCCTTCTTGGTAAAGGGACATCTGTTGCCTTTCTGTTTCAATAATCAATGACATTAGTTAGGTTCTCTTTCATAAAATCAAGCTTAAAATAAATGAGATAAAACTGATAGTATCATTTTTAAAGGGAAAAAAACCCCATCGAATTTGTTTTCCTTAGAGCACATGTAAGCTCCAATCAACCATCTACTTGTCTTTTCAACTCTCATACATTGCTGGAATGCCACTGAAGGCCTGTGGCAGGACAGAATGGGGTCAGAGAAACATATGCTGAAAGGATGTGGGGCAGTGATTTTAGACCCAGCAAATATCACTGAGTTATCCATAGGCAAAAGGAGCTGACAGATGGCTATTGAAATAATTGCCTTAAATTTATGAGATGGTGCTTTCAAAAGACAATAAAAACAAATTTGAATTCTATATTTTGACAAGTATCCTGCTTCCCTTGGGAGTGAAATACCTTGTCAGGAGAATTGATAACCTGCCTTTCTACTAATTTGCCACATTGCAGGCTAAACAAAGCCAATATCTATTTCATAGTAAGTAATGAAGGACACACAAGTCAAATAATGTATGATGATCGTAAATATGTCACCTGCTCTAGGCTGACAAAAGAATTTGCTTCTATTTGCTCATTGAGAAAATGAACCAGTACTGTCTGCTGTAAGAAATACTTCACACCCCACTTAAATTGATGCAATGAGAAAATAAAGCCATATATTTAATTCACGATGTGGTTTGAAGATAAGAGTGCATATAAAACATGAAAAACTTTTATAATCTTCTTTGACAGTGATATAGTTAAACTCAATTGGTATCAGAAATTCCATCTAGTAAATTAAGCAGATGACTGCATTTAGATCATCCCCTTGTTCCAATTTCATTTCTTTGTTTAGGCTCTTGATTGACTTTGGCAAACTATATGAACTAAAAGATGGAAAGCAATGGTTGAGGCTACAATTATGAAGTGGACAGCAACCATGAATTGTAGATCATTTTAATTGGGTCAAAACCTCTTTCGTCAAAGGCAGATGTTTTTAAGCATATTCCACTTGCTCTTATACCTATGTGCTGAGTCCAACTTACTGCTGACTGCTGAGCCTACAGCACCGTCAACAGACTTCCTCCATTACCTAAGGAACAATCCAAAGCTTAAATAAAGCATAACAGGCCTGCTAAGAAGGCTCAGTGGTTAAGAGCATTGCTGCTCTTGCAGAGGCCCAGATTCTTTATCCAGTACTCATGTCTCATAGTTTACCACTGTCTCTAACTCCTCTTCCAGGGATATGTGAAGCCCCTAGCCTCTATGGGCACATGCATTCATGGTCACATATCTACTCACAGGCACATGTGTGTACACATAATTAAAAATACTCTTTAAAGTTAAAGACAAAATATTTGGAAATGAGGGAAGTCAATATCCAGAAAGCAAGAACAAGTTTCTGAATCCAGACATGTGGATGTTGTCTGTGCTCGGGGGGGGATTTTCAGTTTCTAAATTTGACTTCAGTATTTTGATCTAGAACTTCACAACCTGCATTTCCCCTGCCACATCAAAAGAAGGTCAGTATATATCCAAACACAGGATACATTTGGAACATTTGAAATGTTCTCTCTTGAGTCTTAAACTAGGTTCTTGGTCACAATCCAGCCAGTGCCTTGTTCTTGCTGCTTTATGTGATGTAATTGAGAACTCTGCACTTCTCCATATATTTAATTTAAAATTTTATATCTTATTTTAGATTTAAAACATCACTTAAAAAAATAAAGACATGCATGTGAAAACCAGCATCTAAAAATAGCTCCCGACTATGAGGCACAGTAAGGAATGTCGTCTTCCTTACAATTAAACATGTACCAGAATACTGATGTGAAGGCAGCTGCATCCAATATGGAAAGAAGGAGGAAATGGGGGAAATTGCTCCCGAGGAAAAGAGGTTTAAGCTTTCTGATTACAAGGAGTTAAAGATATTAATTATCCCAAAGTAGGTCTTTTTAATTCTATCTTAAATGCTTCTCGTCTGAAAGCACATGCACATGCACACACCTGAAGAATGAGTACGGAGTGATGCCTGGAAATGTGAGGTCTGTGTGGTTCCCAGAAGTTGAAAAGATGCAAAGAGCTTAGTTAAAATTGTGCCAAATAAAAAGAGCCATCATGGATTTATAGCAATAGCCACAGGGTTTTTTTTTTTAATCCCAGTTAAATGCATCTTTACTAGAGACAAGCATATAATAAGAGCAAGAGATAGTTGTGTAGGGTATGGAGTGAGCAGATGTGTGTTTATAACCTATTCCCCTTTCTCACCAGTAAATAAATGATTATGAATTCGCTCCTTGCAGCACTCTGAGAAATGTGTTTTATAAATGTACTTTTGAAAATAAAATCCATCAAGTCTGCTGTTAAAATTGCTATTAAAAACAATGTCTACAACCTACTTAAGATCCAAAAGTAACAGCAGAAAATGAAAAATATTCCTTTACTGACAAGTTATTCTGTGAGAAATAAAACTTTAAGGGATTTTCTGCTTCTGTAAAATGTGAGTGATTAAGAGCAGTAATGTCCACATACACAAGTACACTGATGTACAGCAGAGTTGGGAATGGCTGAAGCCTAGGATATAGCTACAGAAGAGCCTAGAATGCAGCTAGTCTCTGAGCCTGTATCTGGACTCAGTCTGTGCTGTTTCTAAGTAGAACCTAACTCCACTGATTGTCTTCTTTCCTTTCCCTCTGGACAATGTTTTTTGTTTCATTTTTTAAAATATACATTGGTGATCTTTGAAGCCAAGGCCCAGGCATTTTCTTTTATTTCAAAGGGAATTCTACGACAATGACTATGAGATCATGAGTATGAAATAAGGTGAACAAATTATGGGTATGAAATGTTGACAGTGGGGTGACCTCCTAATCCAATCATCTGGTTTCCAGACTCTTAAGGACCCACACTGGTTTGCTAAAACTGTCCTTGCTATCAAAATAAAATCTTCATGTTATTGAAATTTCAACATTCTTAGACTCGTGTTTAAGAACTACACACTTGATAACAATGCTTATTATTATTATTATTTGGGGGGTTTTTTGAGATAATTGTTTCTCTATATAGCTCTGTCTGCCCTAAAGCTCACTTTGTATGTCAGACTGGACTCAAACTCAGAGGTTCACCTGCCTCTGCCTCCCAAGTGCTGGAATTAAAAGCATGTATCACCATGCCTGACTATAATGTATGTTTAAAAAAAAAGAATGTGCCCTTAATCCAAAATTTTATGGTGCCAAAGTTGTATGTGCATACTATATATTGCTATTTTATCTATAATTCATTAAAAATGTGGAAAGTGAAATGAAATGTATAGAGAAATAGTGACCTTTTTATTCAAAGTCCTGTGATGTTTTTGGATTTTAAGAAATCTAGGAGAAGTCATATCTGCTGTTGTTTTCTTTCAGGACAAGCACTGTCTCATCTTATAGACAAACCAAATTAAAGTCTGACAGCTCCTTGAACCACAGAGTATTAGAGAAACAAGCAATTTCCTAAGGTTTAAAACAGCATGAAGCCAAAAAATTCTTAGATGAATGTTTCTTCTTTTGTATAAATATACATATACATACATGATGTGGGATTCCCCTCTGTATGCTGTGATTACCATTGGTTAATAAAGAACTGCTTTGGAACTATAGCAGGGCATAACTTAGATAGGCAGGGAAAATTTAACTGAATGCTGGGAGAAAGAAAAGTGGAGTCAGGAAGAAGCCATGGAGTCGCCAGAGACAGACATGCTGAAACTTTGCTGGTAGGCCATGACCTCGTGGAGATGCACAGATTAATGGAGATGGGTTAAATTAAGATGTAAGAGTTAGCAAATAAGAAGCTAGAGATAGGCCAAGCAGTGATTTAAATAGTATGGTTTCTGTGTGATTATTTTGGGAGTCTGGGCAGTCAGGAAATGAACAAGCAGCCTCTTTAAAACACATACATCTATGTGTATATAAATATTTATTACACGTATACATACATACACATATATGTATATGCATGTATAGGTTTATATGCGCATACATATATGTATGTGTGTATGTGTGTGTATAAATATATGTATTGTCAGTTTGTATATATCTATATATAAAAACATTAAATTGCTACCTTACTGCCTTATTAAAATACTTGCAATTTCACAAAGAACTGACCTACATGAGAGAAATGAGCATATATTAGTTTTTCTAATCAGAACTTGCCTGCAAGCATTACTGATGGGCACAATAAGATTGTAATGTGTTAGAAAGTGGTGTCTTTACACATGCTATGAGGTTGTGACCTTCAGGCTAAAGGCTTGAATCCTCTATTCTTTGTGAAGTTCCTGATCACAAAGCTGTTATCTTTTTATCTTCTTCATTGTACGCTTTCATGGAAAAAAAAAAAGTAAAGATCTAGCTGTATGTCTAGATTAGTGTTCAGTTCATGAAACATGGTAAAAGTGCATTTAAATGTGGGTTTTCCCTTGTCAGTGCTTAGATGATGTCAGTTTATCTTGGGAAGTTTCTTTGAACTGTGCACTGAGGTCACTTTCTCTCATCTGATTTTATCACCAACATAGCTGATACTTTTTCATTTGTACATCCTTTTCTGTTCATTCTGAACAGAATCCAAATTAATTCAGTTCTATGAAAACTTTTCCCTCAACTTCTAAAAGAAGACACTAAACCATCCTTTAATAATTATTTCCAGGAGACTATGCAATGAATGCAATAAAATAAAGGAAGGGCAAGGCACAAGAACGTGAGCAAAGTCAAAGGCTGTAGCAGCTACCACAAGCTGTAAATTTGCAGGGCCATGTGTGAATCACCACCCTGGGACTCATTTGTCATGCAGTACCAGCTGTGGGAACTTTTTCTTTTGATCAACTGGGTTTTGTCAACCACAGTCAAATGTTCTTCACACAGCTGTCTCTGTTGTGCTGTTCTGAGTCAGGTAGCATTCCTTTTGTTTCTGGTGCCTGTCACAGGTGGTATAGGCTCTAGAGGCCTTTTTATGTTCCCTAAAAGTAAATACAAGGTCTAAGTATCAGAAAGCTAATTCAGCACACTAATGTTTTATACACACAAACACACACACATATGTATATACACATATAAGAGACAGAGAGAGAGAGAGATGACCTTTGTGCAGAGATTGTGTTATGATAGAAGAGGTTGTTTGGACACTTACCTTACCATTTTGTACGGTACTTTAATACCATGTAGGAATTGAATTGACTTCTTATTCCATATGTAGGTGATTTATATAATGGCTATAAGCCATGATTATAGGGATGAGTAGATTTTATTTAGTCATACTTCTGCAAATCTGTAGTCAAGCAAAACAGTAGCTTTAAGCAGCTTATGTCTTTTGCAAAGTTGCCTTTGTTAGTTATAAGAATAGCTTTTAGAAATAAAGTTCAGTGATTTATTTATTTATACAATTTGGCCTTCAGTCTTTCAGTTAGCACAAGATGTTTGGAAATGAACTGGTTTGTCCACATTGCTGAGTTCAGTGATAAATATACAATCATGTTACACAGTAGATAGAGTTTACATGTGTTCAGAAGATATATCAAAAGGAAGTAAACTAATATAATGTATACTTTTTTGAAAAACTTGTTCTTCATTTTATGTATATGAGTACTTTTTCTCTTGGTATCCTTGGAGGTCAGAAGAGTGTTTCAAATCCCCCAGAACTGAAATTACCAGCGGGTGAGAACCACCATAAATGGTACAAGAAACTAAACCTATACATGTGTATCAAAGACTTATTGAGAGGTGACATGACATGAAGACAGAACAAATCTTCCTGGTCTTGATGGACTGGTGTCATCTAGAGAGTTCACTAACCTAGCAGACAGTATTAGCTGTATTGAGAGTACTCAAATGGAAAGGAAACTGAAATTTAAGAAAAAAAAATCTTGGGCTAGTGATTACAAAGTCAACTCTAGAGAAATGGACAGTGTGGGGAAGGTTAAGTGTGTAGAGCATCATGATTTGTGGGAGAATTACTTTCATTGTTGTAGTTATTGACCTTTCATGGTTTTGTCCATGACATTAAAATGCATTTAATTTGTTTAAATGTATTTAAATAATTTATTAAATGCATTTAAATGCAGATCAGACTGACTCAGAGTAGAAAGGAAGGTTCTGGAGATGAGAGGCAAAGGAAAAGTCAGCAGTGGCTGTTTCTTGAGAAGGTACAGGCTGAATTAGACCAGTTGGGAGAAACCTGGCCTTACCCAGAAGGACATGGAGAAGCTGAGTTCATATTTAGGCAGCCTTTTAGAGCTGGCAGCCTAAATTTTAAGATGCTTCTTACAAAAAGTCAGAGGCACCTTACCTGTTCTATGACAGAGAAATAAGAGAGAATTCTTTTTAAAAATCTACTGTCTCATGTATAAGAACATTCTATATTTTATTTTTTAACAGTTCGAAGCATTCCTAGAAAGATCACCAACTATACAAGTATCTGACCTATTTATTTAGAGACAAAATTTTTAAGTAGATTCTTATTCCTTTATAGTGCTTTTCCAATAACAACCAACATCAATTGAATTTATAGAGACCAGAACACAATTCTAAATGTTTCACATTGATGTTCAATTTTCATTTGCAAAACCGTTCTATGAAGCTTATACTCATATAAATAAAAAACAGGATTAAAATGTAATGCTTATGTTACTAGTTCAGTAGTGCAATGAATGTAATTAATTTATGAATTCCTTGTCATATCCTAAGAGTTAAGCTGTAAGTCAAGCTAAGGGGAGCACAAATAAGTTTGTTTAATTTGTGGCATTGAGAGAATAAGTTCTAACTCTGGTTATTTAAATGACAGTTGCCCTAATAATGCATATATGAAAAAAACACCTTATATTTGAGAGTCAAACTGCCCTTCACAGGCATAGATCTGATCATTGCAGATTACCTATGTTCATTAAAATTCCCATTCCTGAAATTTCCAGAAAGTGAAACTTGAATTTAATATATGCCAAACACTATAGATCAAATCACATAAAAAATGTCTACTCACTAATAAGTGGTTTTAAAATATAAAGCAAAGATAACCAACCCACAAATCACAATCCCAGACAACCTAGACAACAAGGAGGACTCTAAGAGAAACATACATGGATCTAAACTAGATGGGAAGTAGAAAAAGGCAAGATCTTCTGAGTAAATTGGGAACATTAGGATCATGGGAGATGATTGGAGAGGAAAAAAGGAGAGCAGAGAAGAATTTATAGCTCAATAAAATCAACTTAAAAAGTTAAAAAAGAATACACACTAGGCTATAGCCTCCTAGCATTTCATATAGTCCTCGTTTCTCTTCAACCCTCACATTCTCTTGTGTCTCATTTGTGTAGAGTGTATTTATTTCTATGGTTGCATCTGTACTAAATATATACAGGCTATTTTCTGTTCATTATTTCTTAATCAGCATGGCATAGACATTATTTATCTAGCATTTAGATTGCATTGAGCAATGGAAGTAATCTAAAACTTAGTAGAGTTTAGTACTTGTAGAGAGTCTTGAAATAAATTATTCTCAAACCGAGGAACCATTCTACAGTATTTTAGGGGGGACTTCTAGTGCAACTTTGTAAGTAACTACATGGTTACATCTTTTCTCTGCCCCCTTTTGTCTTCACCGTACTCCCTCTTCTCTCTCTTCACACCCATCATGGGTATTTCTATTTTCTCTTTCAGGAAATACTGATCTCAGTGTCACGCAGACATTACTACTGCTGCAAACCGTGGCAGGAGGGAGGGCTAGGCTAGCTTGTTCCTTCCCGGCCTCACTGAATCATGGCAGTCTTCCTTGATGTTTGCCGGGTTTTCCTTGTTCTTGGGAAGGGCCCTTTTCCACTTGTTTTAAAAAAGGCTCCTATTTATTACAATTGCCTCACCGTGGGTCAACCCAAGATGGAAATGGATTTAGCTATTCATTCGTATGTGCTCCATTTTATTTTTCTGTCCCTCTGTAACGATTTTAATGGTCCTTTGTGTCACTCTTTTCTAACTGCGTCACCTTCCAACTCTCCCGTCCGTGGAGCCAAGTGATTATTCAATAGAAATGCCAATTGTGCATTTATAAACAAAACCCATGATAAGACCTGGAAATAAAATAATTAAAATATGAAACTAAAACCTAAGAATACTCAGAACATCATCATTCAATCAAAATTTAAAACTGATTAGGAACCCACTTAAAAGCTGCATGCTACTTGTATGTACTTTGGGCCTTAGCTAACCAGTTGGAGAGCTCTTCCCTGGAGAAGACTGTAGCCTACTCTCAAAATCCCTTAGTTGCCTATACTCCTTTAGGTAGGGTTGAGGACTCATGAACTTTCCCCCATACACACAGGCATGTCTATTATTGTTGTCCTTGTTCAGCTCATACTTAGGCAGCGTTGTTGGTGAGACTTTGAAGGTGTACTTCTGACCTTTCTAAGAAAACTTTCTATTGCGGGTACTTAAAATGTAGTTAGGGATTATGCTGGTTTGTCAATTGGTGGTTGTAGAGTACATACTAAGCAGACTTAAATTATGGTGTGTGTGTGTGTAATTTTGAATTAAAAATTTAAATTAAAAATCTGCATGCCCCTTTGCTTTGCCTTATGAGCCCTTGCATTAATGAAGCTTTGTCATTTGTATTTTAGCTTCCTATGTTCGCAGTAACAATTCACTACAAACTGAATGAATCAAATTAAGAGATACTATTTTTTTTAATAGTCCTGAGGTAAAGAATCCTGAAATTAGAATGTGTACTATTTTGGCTCTTTATGGAGGTTCTGGTGAAGATTTTGTGTGTGTGTGTGTGTGTGTGTGTGTGTGTGTGTGTGTGTGTGTGGTTTTTTTTTTTTTTTTTTTTGGTTTTTCGAGACAGGGTTTCTCTGTAGCCCGTCCCGAAACTAACTCTTGTAGACCAGGCTGGCCTTGAACTCCCAGAGATCTGCCTGCCTCTGCCTCCCGAGTGCTGGGATTTTTATATTTTATTTATTTATTATGTATACAATATTCTGTCTGCGTGTATGTCTGCAGGCCAGAAGAGGCCACCATGTGGTTGCCGGGAATTGAACTCAGAACCTTTGGAAGAGCAGGCAATGCTCTTAACCACTGAGCTATCTCTCCAGCCCCCTGAGTGCTGGGATTAAAGGCATGCACCACCACCGCCCGGCTTCTGGTGAAGATTTTGCCACAGACATTGATTTTGGCCTTTCTTCAATGGCAGAAACACTTGTCTTTAGTAAGTTCATAGGTTTGCCTGACCAAATTTGCCCCTTTATCTCCATCACCATATTTTTGTGTGTCACTCTGTCTTGACCTTTGATTCTTACTAGGACACAGTTCGTTGAGCTTTTAGTCCACTTGGTTAAACAAAATAATCTCATTCCAAGATTTTCATCTCATCATATCTGCAAAGACTTATCCCAAAACAAGTTGATGGACACACGTGTGAGGGAGCTGCGATGCAAGCTTCCACTGTCTCATCACATCCCAGCTAGACCCTCCTGCAGCTGGGCCTATTCTGTGCCTCAGAAAAAACAGACTTGCTATTAGCATTGGTCTGTAAACGAAACCAAAAATGAAGCAAGGACAGCAAACCAACCAGCTTGCTTGCAAGGTCAGTTCTTCTTCCATTCTGGTTTTGTTTTTTGTTTGTTTGTTTATTATTATTTGGTCTTAGAATATTTCTATCACATTCTCATGTGTTTAGTATTGTACTTTTTAAAAGTATTTTCGTTGAAAATATCCAGGATATATTGGTTGTATAATATACCATTTGGGTTTTAAAATCTTGGACCTCAGAAAATTATGTTGATTCACTCTTTTTCTTGAACAAAGATTCAAGTCCCAAAATGTCATTGGTGCCTGGTAGTCCACAACCCGTATCTGGTGTTTTATCTGCAGCCTGGAATTCTGGGGCACCAGAACCCCAAAAATAGGTCTATTTCTGAGCATTAGGTTCCATCCAATAACCATACATGCAAACTGTAAAGCTCTGAGAGTACCCTGATTATGACAAGCACTGGAATGTAACCTTAAAAGCTTTATGTATCAGGCTGTAAATCATCATGCCTTCTTTTCTAAACTGAGTATTTCTGTACTGTATTAATTGAGCTTTTCTTGTATAAACACCTAAAACAACTTTAACATTAACTTGGAAGTATCAGAACAATACTGAATATTTGTGGCCACTTATTTAATAAATATTTTTATTTTAGGGATACATTCTTAATACCTTTAATTGTCAAAAATTTACTATTTTACAATAGATTAATATGTTTTGAAATATCCTAAAAATGTGTGCAGTTGATTTCCTGTCAAAGATACATTGAGGAATATATGTTGGCTATTTTTACTTTAGTCTAAAAACTTGCATATTTTGTTTAACAACTTCAAATAATTTTATTCACAAATGTGCATACATATTTAACCATACATATCCTTTTGCCAGGCACTTAGGTTTATAGTTTGTTGGATTAAGAAAAGTGCTGTAATGAATACTTGCTACAATTACTTTTGTGTGTAAGCACAAATAAATCTGTAAGGCAAACTTTTAGAAGGCAAATTCTGAATTGAAATACCTATTATGACTATCATGGCTAGTGATAAATTATTGACATTGTCATATTTGTACCAATTCATATTTCTACCACTAATAGAATAAATGTGCCTGTATTTGGCACAAAAAGACAATGGCTATATGGCAAGAACAGCTCTTCTGGTAATATTTTCTGGGTCTACACTTACTTAGTTAACCATTAAGACTTGGGTCAGAGATCTAGAAGAACTTGCCACCAGAAATTGATACCAAAATCCTGACCCTTAGACTCTGTAGTTTTTAAGCAACTTAATTGAAAAAGTGCTGGCTTTTCTCCAGTCACACGCAAGGCCTTGGGGCCAAGCCCAGTGTCCTAAAAGCAGTAAGATATGCCAGATATGCCATCCTTTTCCTACTGCCTCAGCATTTATTGACTGGAGCTCTTCCACTTCAATGATCAGGGGAATGGGATTTGAGTCTCTGACTGAGCCTCTCCGGACTTGCGGTCTGAGCTGCCATCTCAGCCTGCATTTGGATTGATTGCCTCAAATACTGAGAGGAGCTGATTCCCACAGAATTTTGCAGAAGATAGGCCTGCAGGAAATTGGCTAGGAACCATTAAACTTCACCTCTTTGTCTGTCTTCTTCATGTTTCTTTTTTTTTCCTCTGAGATATTCAGGCTAAGACTGAGTAAAGCCCATCTATTCGAACTGTCTTTGATCAAAGAAAATAGATTTGTACTGACTTGGCTCTACCTTAAAATATTTTGACCCACCTTTATTTATCTGAATCTTCTATGGCTGGTAATTTGGATAATAATTGAATATTTCAAAAAAATAATCTTAGTAGTGGAAATTTATGTCCTCAATAACTGTTATTGATAATCTCAAAAAAGCTTTTCTTTTTCCTTTAACCCACTTTGTCCTGGAGTGGGCTAAGAAAAAGATTTCCATTTATCAACAATCATTTCATTATTTTCTAAATACTTACACAGTATTAACAGAGTTTGCCTCTTGCTTCCAGATGAATGGAAACACTTCATATATGTTTCTGTGCTCCACAGAAGAAAAGAAGGCAATATTTAGGGGAACATGATTCATAGTTCCAGACATTATAAATTTCATAAAAATTTGAATAAAATATTTTTTGTTTTTATTTTTCATTAAAGGGATAGAAATGAGAGATGAGATTATCAAAGTAGAATTTATTAAAGAGAAAAAGTTGAGTGTACTTATTGGAAAACCTCTAATTTTGTCATTGATTTATTTTGTTATTTGTCCTGATTTGCTTTCTGTTGCAGTGATGGAAACCATGAGCAAAAGCAACTTGATGCTGAGAAGTGAACTTTTTATTTGTCTGGAACTCTCTGATCACAGTGCATCATTGCAGAAAGTCAATCAGGAGCTCGGGCAGGTATCTGAAAGCAGGAACTGAAGTAGGGCCTACAGATAAATGCTACTTACTGGTTTCTTTTCTGTGGCTAGACTTCCTTCTCAGACATCCCAGCACTCAGATGAGGCACTAGCCAGAGTAGGCTTATACTTGCCCATATCAATAACTAATCTAGAAAATGCTCACAAATTTGCCTACAGGCCAGTCTTAAGGACATCTTTGGGGGGGGGGATGATTAAATTTTTTCATTTATTTTACATACCAACCACAGTTTCCCCTTCCTCCTCTCTTCCCATTTTCTCCCCCACCTCTCGTCTATCCCACCCAGGTTCCTTTTCCCTAAATGTCTGTAGTTTGTGTCAAGTTGTCAAAGATTAAACAGCACAATTGAACCCTTGTCAACTTGATAGAAAACAAATTTCTCTTAAACCATAAACTTTCATTCCTGTTTATCCATAATACCTTAATTTAATATAAACTAAAACATGATGTAACTTTAAAAAATCGCATGGTCTTTTAAAAAATCCCAACACTTTAAAAGTCTCACTTCTCCTTAAATATCCAAAGCTTGTCCATGGTGAGCTCCTTTAAAGTCAAAATAAATAAGTTACGTATTTTCCTGTGCCAAGACAGAACAAGGAAGCAGGTACAATCAAACCAGAGCAAAACCAAAACAACAACAACAAAAAACAACAAGAATGAAACACCAACAGTGCTGACAGTTTTATGTCCAGTGTCTGGGAATCACTCACTCACAATCGTCTGAGATGCGAAAGACTCAGGCAGACAGGCTTTACTGGGTCTGTCATCCTCAATACATGAAACTTGTCTGTTCAGCCTGGCTCCAGTTCACACCTGCTGCTGTCCTTGGTAGTCAGCCCCATATTCAGGTGTCTTCAATGTGCTGGGGTTAAGTATTGTAACTGTGGTTGCGCCTTCATCAGTGGCATTTCCTGCCCTCACTTAGGGACTCCAACCTACCATATAATGCAGCAGCCCATCTCCATGCCCCTTCAGTCTTGACATTTCCCCTGACACTGAGGCTGAACCCATACCAATGGCCTATTCTGGCCTATCCGGGACTTCGGCATTGCCCTAAGTGCCAAGGCTCAGTTTCTCCATATGACCCCTTCATGTCTTCAAAGTGGTACCTTGTGGACACTCTAACAATTTACAAAGTACAACTATCAGCCTGATATGTATCCTTTCCCCAAACTCTGAACCACAGTTTCTGTGTGCTGAGCATAAGAAATATTTCCTAGAATATTTCCCCTTAGTATTGCTCCTCTCTTATTAGTCATAGATGAGTCTCTTTAGCCCCAACTGACCAGAAACACAGATTCTTAGTAGAAATATCACATGAATGGCTCAATGAGTTGTTTGAGAGACTCTGGCTGTTCAAATCCAGACCTCATTTATATTTATCTCAGCATTCTAGTTATTCTTTTTGTTCCCACAGAACGCCCCATTAGACTTTAAGCATTAGTGGCTTTTACAGCCCAAAGTTTCACACACTACCACAATCTTCTAAAAGCAACAAACTCGAGTCTTCCACACAAATAGTCTATTCTCTGATACCAACTTCTATTTTAGTTTACTTCCTATCGCTGTGATAACAATCATGGTCAAAGGAAACTTGGGGATTTATTTCATATTATAGCTTTAAAAAGTAGCCACTTGCCAATATGACCAATAAATACACCACCATTAAGCCATAAACTTTCCTTTCATGTTTGTCTCAAAAATATCATGTTAATATTGACATCCCTGTCTCTATCATGAGGGGAAATCAGGGTATGAACTCAAGTAGGAAACAAGATAGGAATGATACAGAGGCCATGGAGAAACACTTCTTACAAGCTTCTCCTGAATGGCTCAGTCAGGTATTATACAAGCCAGGGGTACCTGCTTGGGTATCACTGCTCTCAGTGGATTGGATCTTCTCATATCAATCAAAAAATCAAGAAAATGCCCCCATAGACTTGACTGTGGGCCAATTCTCAATCTTCTCAATTAAGATTCTCTCTGCTCAAATGATTCTAGTTTGTGACAAGTTGACAAAAACTAACCAGCATGAGGTTATATATCTATTTATTCAATATAGGTACAAAAGGCGCTAACATCTATGAATGAATAATGTGTAGATTGTAAATAATTCTTGTAAATGGCATTGGTTGGAGGGCTTAAAAAAGAAATAAATCTACATCCAAAATGCAGGCCCCTGATTCTCACTACCTGACATGAGATCTGTTTAGATCCAGCATAGCCAGTCTTGTTCTTATGCCATTTGTCTTGATTTTGGTGATTGTGCTGACTCTTAAGCTATGGACAGAACTGAAGAAAGAAGTGTTAGGAAAATTTCAGATGACCACTGCAACACCGCATCCAAGTCCCTCATTTTCTATGCTGTCAGGTTTGGAGAGGCAGAATTGCTGAGGTTCCAGGTTAAAGAATGAAGGGCAAAAGTTGCTTTTTAAACTTCAAAAAGTACATATTCTGTGTGATGGGCCGCCCCTGGTGAGACTCCATAAGAACATTGGGGGCTAGAAGAATGAGCTATCTATGAATACCCAAAAATTAGGAGGAGGAGGTGGAGAAGGCAGTGCCAAATGGACTCTTGAAAATCATCCATTCCATGTTATACATGTTTTCTAGGTCAAGAGAGCTAGAGGATAAGGTATGACTCAGAAGTTTTACATGACTAGGACCCTACACGACGGAATGAAAGCCTTGGCTGTGTATTCCTTTGTAATAGACCACAGAAAGGACCCAACTTATCAGCTGTTCTTTATTGATAATTGAATGATTGTTCTGAGCTGGGGATGGTAAGAGAAATTTACTATGCCTCCTCCATAGTGTCAATGAACATTATATCCAATTACTTAAATACCTGACCAGAACACAGGATGAGTAAGGAAGAATTCTCTTTTACTCAGTGAGTCTTAGTGTCGGTCTTTTTGTGCCTTTGGATGTTGTCTTGGGAAGAGATATTTATTACTGATGCTCTTGTTTCTCAGGTCCTTGGACTGAGACTAGAAATATGACAGTGGTCTACTGGTTCTCTATAGGTTGCCATCTTTAGAGCTTATATGTCTTGGTCTCCATGGTTGAGGGACTCAATATGCCTTGGAATAGATAAATACCTTCACGTTCTGTCCGTTCCGTTTCTATGGACAGGCAAAATGGCGCTAACAATACGTTGACGAATGAGATAAAGAGTGAGTTCTTTGAGAAAATTAACAAAATAGACAAACCTTAATCCAAACTAACCAAAAAGCAGAAAGAGAATATCCAAATTAACAAAATCAAAAGTGAAAAGGGGAACATAACAACAAATATGTAGGAAATCCAGAGAATCATTAGGCCATATTTCAAAAACACATACTTCACAACATATCAAAAACTTAAAGGAAATAGACAATTTTCTGGATAAATAACACTTACCAAAATGAAATCAAGACCAGATAAGCAAATTAAATAAACCTACAACTGCTCAAGAAATAGAAACAGTCATTAAAAGTCTCCCAACTAAATGTTTTTCTTTATAAGAGACACGGTGTCTCTTCACAGTAATAAAACACTAAGATGCGTCCAATAGCAGCCATCAACCGCCAATAGTTTTTCAGCTGGTGGTGGGATCTCTGAAGGCCCACTACCAACCATGGCAGAATCTCTAACTGACTTACTCTTGTAAATGTTTCATGCAGATAACCACAGCAGTTATGTGGCGGCTATGTCCTTCCTGTGTGAAATCCTCAACCAACAAATGAAAAAGAAAATTTTAACTATGTGTTTTAAAAAGAGATTTATTTTTTAATATCTAAGAGGCAATAGTAGACATAATTAACCTAAAATTCTTTTACAGAGGTTTTTAAAATTTTATTAGAAGGACCTGATTCTAACAGAATACTGAGTGTTATTTCAGATAGTGAAGCAATACTGATATACAATTCTAATTATATAATATACACTTCCATATTATATAATTATATGTGCTTATATTTATATATATTAATTATAAATTATATATTTTTATATATATGAAGGGAATGGTGATTTAAATGTTTACTGGAGTTGCATTTGTTATATAAAAATGCATTTAAGATAACTGATATCAAATGTTGCCTTCTAGATTCTGAGGTACATCATCTACCCTTAAAGAGTCTATATTAGATCTACTGACAAAACTCTCTTGAAAAAGACAATGATTAGAACTGTTGAGGGTATAATGTAACAAAGGTACCACCTAAGCCATCTTGAGTGGCCTCCAAAGACGTATTATTCATGTAGGCTTCTTCTTAAACTGTAACCATGAAATGAACAGGATTATAAAGTTCAGTTGTGAAGATGTTGCCCTTTCTCCTTTATCTGCTCTGTTGATTCTTGGAACCTGAAGATGCTATGTGTCTGTATGCTTGCAAGTGAGAATATATATGAAGTCTTCATATATGTTGTCCTAACCACTGAACATTCCTTTAAGGATCAGAAATCTGTGTAAAGCATCTATATACTGAAATCTTTACCCCAAAGTGAAAATCATCTTGAGAAGAAATCGAAAGTCTGCCTTAACAGAAGACTTGTGTTTATGACTTTATGAAATGAAACTCCAATTGGCCCTGGGAAAGGTTACAACATTATGAATAAAGATATGAATCATCCACTTAAATGTAATTTCTATTCTCATGTCCTCTGTGAAGCATAAGCAAACAAAACTAAGCTAAATATTTGATTCAGACATGAACTCACACATTTTTGTGGCCTCGTTTGCAGACACTCTATTCAAAACAGACTTAACTGTTTGAAACACGTTTCGATACTAAACCAGTCGTTTAAACAAGCTGAATATGCTTACATTCTGGCTGGGTATTTGCTGTTGCCTGGTGGTAAGGAAGCTGGTGCAGAAGTGAGGCCAACAATGCCAGATGTGATTAACACTTAACCATTAAATAACTGCCACGTATTTGTGCATACATTGGTATGTAAATGTCTGTTTGTGTATGTGTTTGTAGTTCAGAAGACAGTCTTGAGTGTTTTCCTCAGTCACCACCTGCCTTCTTCTTGGTACAGGAGCATTCTCACTGTCCTAGAACTTTCCATGTAGGCTAAGCTGGCTGACTAGTGAGTCGCAGGGATCTGCCTAACTCTTCATCTGGGACACTCAGATTACAAGAACATAGCGCCACAACTGGCATTTTGTGTTAGGTTAATCCTTGTAATCTTAGTACTTTCAAGGTAATCATCATCCTGCAGACTGGACTATTTCCCTTTCCCTAATGGCGAATATCCCAGGAAATTGCATTTCCAGTACCATCTTATGCAGATATCATCCTCTATGACCTTGCAACATCCGATCAGGCTTTGGTATAAGAAAAACTATCACCTATAGCTGATGGGAAAGGAGTACTTGCAAGGATAAAAAAGCAAAAGGATTGAAGCTGAATCTTGACAGGGTGGAAAGAAATCAGCTTAGCTAAGCTTGGCTTTTATTTTCCATCATCTTTAAGATCAGCATATATATGGGGGTAAGAAAAATCAGCAGAGAAAGGAACCCATTTAAACCTTCTAACTATAAAACTTCACACAAAAGTGGGTTTGACTTTACTGACTGTAAAAAGTTTGGTTCAACCCAAACAAATCTGGAAATGTGCCTTAATTAGATATTATCTTTTGTATTTTGGCAGGATTCACACCATCTTTAACCCCATGCATGGAAAGAAATATTTACCTTCAGTCACTTAAAAGAAAATTCCCCTTTTAAAAACACTTGCAGTTGTGCTGACAGTTCCAAGTCTGACATCTCAGGAATGACCTTGATAGAATTTATTCGATTAAAACTATCTAAAATGAGCTACAAAAAAAAATAACAAAAAAATGGCCTCAGATGTGATGGCTATTATAAAAACTTGATTGTGAGGATTTAGTAGTGCAAAATAATTTTAACCATATCTTGATTTATTGTGTAATTTCTAGGTTGGAGAAAATAATGAGCATTCCTATCTCAAACCAATGAATGTCCAAAGAAAAAGTGCCTATATTTTACAGAAATTTATTTTATCTAGTGTATTTGAATATATATGACTAAGAGTTTTGTCTAAGTTGACAAATGTTTCTCATCTCACAGTGAGATTATGTGTGAACATATGTATGAACATTCCTATATGTGTGATATTAGCGTAAGAGTTAAGCCAATTTGCTATTTGTTACTATAAAGACAGATTTGTGGTACTTTTTCATAGAAAGGGATTTAAGAAGAGAATGATACAGAAACCCATTGGTATTTCCTTTCCACATTGTCAGAAATAAAAGATGCATTTGGGCAATATTAAACAATAGAAATAAAAACATAATTACAACAAAAAACTTAAACAGCTAAATTTAATTTATTTCACAAAATATAAAGCCAGGAAAAGGAACATTAATAACATCCTTAAGAATGTTATGGGAAAAAATGTTATGAAATTATTCTTTCCTTTTCAAAGACAAACAATATTTGAAATGATAAGTGATTTCTCATACTACAGCAATAAGTAGAAAGAGGAAACTGGAGAAATCATTTATAATACTCCACAGTCATATTAGCTTTTGAAAAATTCCAACGTGGAATGTTTGTTTTTTCTGCTTAATTTTTCATCAAGAGAGACTGTAAATTTATTCCTTTTGTCCAAAAATTACAAGTTAATTTAAAAAAAAAACATTACTTATAACTGCTCTTTAAGGAATAGTGAAGTAATGTCTAATTAATTCTCTCAACAAGGCTGCATCAGAGAAGACACATGTGCTTTGTAATTAAGGAAACAGTCCCACAGGAAAAGAGCAATTTAGTTTGTCAATGAAAGAATATGATCATCAGTAACGTTCTCTGTGAGCCATCAGTCTCACACATACGAAGGCACGAGATGAGCTTGCTTCAACTCTCTTGGGATGGCTGGTTATTATCAACTGGACACAGTGTATGATGGCCTGGGAAGTGATTCTGCATGGAGAATTGTCTGTTTGGGGTCAGCCTGTGAACATGCCTGTAAGGAACTTTCTTAGTTGGGTTCACTCCAGTGGGAAGGGTAACACCGGTTCATAAACCAGACATTGGACTGTGCATTCGCTCTCTGCTTTTGTCAGTGACGTGAGTAGCCACTTAAGTTTCCTCTACCTGCAGGACTTCCTTCCTATGATGAACTGTATCAGAATTGGCAGCTAAAATAAGCCTTTTCTCCCCAACATTGCTTTCATCGGGATGTTTTACTTCAACAACAGGAAATGAAACTGGGACAAGTGATATAATCCCTTAATCTCTAGGGGGTAAGTCCTTCATTCCTAAACAATTTCACTAACATTAAATGGTTTAAAAAATCATAAATCCTATTTGATGTTGAAATGTCAATTAATTTAAGAGAAATGGATTTAGATTGCCCAAACCCAATGTCTACAACATGGAGGCTTTACTCTCACTGTAATATTTATATTCATGGAATGCACTTTTATCTTCTATATTAAGAGCTCATTTTTTTGACATGGTCATACTGATGCAAAGTGGTTCTTCCTGAAGTAGAAACAATGTCAAGAGTTCAAATACCATGGGGATAATTAATCTTAGTCATATACAGGATAGAAGAGGGAAATACGTATAGTTTGTAAATACATAGTTCTTTTAAAATCAAATTGGATACACACAAGGAAAATTCCAAAAATAATGCCAAGAAAAGTCAATCAATGCACAAAGAGGACAATGGCTCTACATTTATATTTTGGTATGTAAAAATGATCTTCCTTCTAAAACACTAGATAATGCCCTAACATAACATGTGATCATTTCCAAGCTTAAAGTTTTTTAAAAGGACAGTTTCTTTGACTTGTTCTAACAAGACCTGAAGAAATCCAGGAATATAATTTGTAGTCTTCTAGCCTAACATTACAATGAATAGTATGGAAAATAATTTTAATTCAAGACAGTAGGTTATAACCTACAGTTCTTCTGTAAGATACATTATGCAGTGACCCAAAGTTTTGATTTCCTCCTCTGAATATTGGGTCTATATTTGAATTCAGCCCAGAGGGAGGGCTAGAGTCAGAATTAGTTATCACAGCAAATCTAACACATCAAAACAAGACTTAAAAGTGGAATATAGTTCAAAGTGTTTTCAGAAAATGGTGATTAGTTGAATAGGAAGGAGGCAGACACATCTTCAGGTGAGTAGGTAGGGCCAAGAGTTACTAAGGTTTTGAAACAATTCATTTGGTAATGCTTGACTTTGGACACTTCTTTCCATTTTGATCTTTCCCTGTGAAGAAGCTTGGGGATTCTGTGCTTAAACATGTATTCTTTCATTCAGCTGGCAAGCAAATGGCCTGCCTGTGTTGAGCACTGAGCTTTGCACCAATAATTATTGTTTCTTCATTTGTTTTGTAGGTGTGCTACAACTTAGGCTGTACTCAAACTCACTACATAGTCCAAACTGGCCTGGAACTCAACCATGGTGCCTCATTGTTATACATGCTGAGATAATAGGCATGCATCTACCATGCTTGGCTTCAGATTTTTTTTAGATGCAAAAAAACATCTCTCTCCCTCTCCTCTCTTCTCCATTCATCCCTTCTCCTCTCCTTTCCCTCCCTCTCCCCCAACCTCTCCTACCTAAATCTCTCTTTCCCTCTTCTCTCTTCTCCTCCTCTCTCCCTCTGCCAATCTCTTCTTCTTTCCCTATCTCTCCTCCCTCCTCTGCCTCCCCCTCTCGGTGTGTGTGTGTGTGTGTGTGTGTGTGTGTGTGTGTGTGACAAACAACAACAATGAACAGTATACTAAAGTATTTAAAAAGAAATACTTCATGTGAGAAGTATCTACTTCCAGTTTGGCCTGAGTCTGGAAGGCAGTAAAAGCTAGAGATAAGTTTTTTATATGTCTGGCTAGATTCAGATCTTTCAAGAGTGTATCATAATGATCCTATTCCTGCATTTTAGTTTACGATATACAGTCATTGGAAACAAATGACTTTAATACATTTGTGATAGTAGGTCAATCGTTGATGGTCAAGATGCCCTGGTACTGCTAGCTGAAGAATGTGTGTGCCTATCTCTGAAGTGTTTCAAATCTGCCAAGGCTCAATGTGTTTCAGCAATAGTGTGTTAAATGCAGGATGCTAAAAAAGAATGAATGTACAGACAGATTGTGGATTCCTGGATTATGCATCTGTTATTATAATGAGCCAGGATTTGTCTAACCTATTCTTGTATTAGATTATTTTTACAAGGATAGAGATTGAGTTCCATATGCTGTGGTAATTATACTTAAGTGACTCAAACTTTTCCCTGCTCATCTCTTTGTCAGGAGTCTACACATTGTTTCAGTGACTTTGTTTTGAATAAAAGTTCATTTGGTCCCAAGAAGCTTTCTAAATGTTGCTACCTTATAGTAACCCAATATTAGTCTTTATGGTTAGATTTTATATTATTGAGTAATAATCTCACTGAATGCCTCACTAGTAAAATATGGCCTTGTCCAAATAAATAGCTCTACTTCTGAGGTATATATTATTAACATGTATTTAAAATATATCCCTAGACCAAAGAGATAGCTGGGGATCTAATAGTATATCTTGTTATTGCAACGGACTAATGTTCTATTCCCAGTACCCACATTGAGTGTTCATTACTACCTATAACTGAAAAGTCTAGGGGAAAATGATACATCTGACCTCTGTAGGTTCATGCACTCATGTTCACACCACACAACTACACAGAGAGGGAAGGAGAGACAGACAGACAGACAGACAGACAGACAGACAAACAGACAAAGAGAGAGAAATAATAAAACATATTAAAATATATTTTATTAAGCATAGTGGTAAATGCCTAGAATCTTAGCCTTTAAGAGTCTGAAACTGATCTTACAAGTTTAAAACACTAATATTAACACATCTACCCACCTTCCTCATGTGTATGTATAATAAAAATCTTTAAAGATAAAAAACTCACATCCTGTGAGGCATGGTGGTGCATGCCTATAACCTTAACCTTCAAGAATTTAATGCAAGAATCTTACAAGTTCAAGACCAGCATGTGTAATATTGAGAGACTCCTTCGCAGTAAAATAAAACAATAAAACATTCTTATGTCCCATGTGACTAGTTCTTTGGAGAAATACATTGTCCTTGGAGTTATGCTTTGCAAATTCTGATGCAACAAAACAGTATTGATGGTGACAACAAGTTTTCATCATTACCATGTGTACATGACACATTAAGCCATGTTCTAAGTGTTTTATTGGTCTCATAAACATCCCATTATCAATGCCACTGCAGAGATGAGCAAATGGTAGCACAGAACATTGTTGTGATATGCAGTAGGCTGCACAAGACATCTGAATGGGGCGAAGGCTTCAGACTACCCGCTTAAACATAATTCATACCAACCCTTTCCACATTTCCCTCTAGCTTAGCTGCAAGAAATCAAGGTTGAGCATCATTGCCCTAGTTAAGAGCTTTCATTGGCTGTTTCATCTGCTCAGAGCCCCAATCCATGTTTCTCAGAAATAATGTAAGCCCTTCATCATCAGGTCACTCAAAAGCAGCATGCCCTCTATATCAGAAAGAGCCATGGGGGCTTCAACTCACCCCAGGGAGCAAAGTCTGCATCCCATAGAGGTGAGCCTAGATGTAGCATCATTTCAATAGCCTCTCTTTTTGCTTTTTTTGTTCCACGAACCACTGCTGTTCATACTTAGTGATGCCATGCAGTTACACATTGATTCTCAAAGTTCAAAATGTCCATTTTCTTTATAGAGTTCCCATACTAAGTTCAGATGTAGGTCTTTGGAGGAGTGTTTTTAACTTTTGCAGTTGCTACCTAAATTTAATGGTTCACTACCTAAATTCTACCCTGCATTGTTTAGTATGAATGCATTATCCGAGGTTATTACAGTGAATAATTAAGGTCTCCCTTATGGGATCTTCAAGAATTATTACAATCTACCTGTGAAAATTATGCTTGGAGAGGTGTGTGAAATCAAAGGGTTTAAGGAAAGGAGCAACCCCATGCTGTGCAAGGGAGCCTCATCGGAGCCATGCCCAGGGATTCCAGCAGGTGTGTTAGGACTCATAATCAGGTACCCTTATTGGGCATCAAGATAGAGTTTGCTGGCAAAGGTTTAAGGGAGTTTCTGTCATACATTTGAATGACACTCAGTCATAGTTGGTGTGTAGGGCCAAGGGAACTTGCGACAAGCAGCCTTTTTGACACTATAACTGGTCATCTGAACAATATGATACATATGAGAATGCTAAGGAATTAGGAGCTATGAGGGTTTTGTTGTTTATTATTTATTTTGAGACTATATCCTTTTCTTTTCCCTTTAAAACCCTCCCATATACCTCTCCTTGATCTCTTTCAAATTTATGGTGCTTTTAAATTGTTACATATATATATATATATTTAAAAATATTACATGCTCATTCTTTATGATGTTGTTTATATGAATGTTTTCAGAACTGACTACTTGGTATTGAATAACCAATTGGTGTGCTCTTCTCTGGGAAAGATTATTTCTCCCACCGTCAGCATTTCTGAGTTGATTGTAGTTCTTTGTGTACAGTTAAGACCTTGTGGTCTTTTACCCATTTATGTTAGTATAACTATTGTTTTCTTTGATCTGTTCATGTTTAGGCAGTCATAGGTTAAAAATTCAAAATGTCTCCCCAGACACAGAGATCACTTGAGAGAGAAATGATGGCTTTCTTAGGTATCAGGATTATGAGCCAATTCCCTAATTTCCATAAATTTCCCTTTAATGGACCAAAGCACATAGCAATCGATACTCATAATGAGATGCAGAAAACAAAGTACTAAGAAATTAAATAGTGCCAGGTCACATTTGTGTCACTGCCAGGGTTGCATTCAGCTACTTAAGATCAAGGTTATAAGCTCAAAGCTACCACTGGACCTGTCTCTGAGATTGAAACCTTCCTCCCTTCCACACTTTCCAACTTTGGCTCTACTGTTCCTAGATTTGGTAGAATTTATCCACAATGTTTTGGAGGGTGGGTAAGAACTGGCTTCTTCCTTTCTTCAGAATGAACTGTTCAACCGGGCGAAGGCTGAAAATCATTTTGTGAGGGAGGATACCAGAGAAGGAAAGATATATAAAGACCACTGGGGTGTGTGTGTGTGTGTGTGTGTGTGTGTGTGTGTGTGTGTGTGTATTTGCAAAAGAAAAATGTAACCCCAAAATATGTTATATTCCCGTCCTAGTCTATAACTGCTACTTATCTCATCATTCATTTACCCTTGGAACAGACAGGTTTCTAACCCATCACATGCCCTGAATTCAGGTGTTTCCCTATAATAATATCGTGATAGTTTATGTTATAAAGATAAACATTAATTCTAGATGTATCACTATAGTCAAGATCACTAAAATAAATGTATCAAATACAACTGGTATTTTAGATAATTATACATTTCTTCAATTGTGCCTAAGCAGGTACTTGGAGAAACTTTGAACTAAGAAATTTCATAAAGAATACAGATTTCTTATTTCAAGCTCTCCTGAACAAAATGGCTCAGCAGAGAGCCCAGAAAGCTTGATACTGCAATGCTGTCCCACTGATGAAGATTCTGATAGCTATCTAAGTGTGGCCACTGGTATTAGACCTTCCAAAAGGAGAACATCTTTAATATCTCTTGGGCCTTTCATCAATGTAGTGGCTCTAAGGGTCAATCCTTCCACATATCATGTGTCAGTGTTGGGTGCAGCTGCTTGTTACTTTGTCATTTAACTGTTGCCTGTGCTAGGGCTGGGGACCAGTTGTGCACAGTACCATTATTCAGGCACTCCACATTTGTGAATTATTGCAGAGATACTGTCTGCTCTAAATTTGTTCTGCTATAGTTGGAAAACAAGCTTGATGAAAACTCGGAGACACGGCCGCAACTGTTGAAGAAGTTTTTGAATATAAGCCAAATTTCAAATGAGAAAACAGTTGTTAGCTTCAGAAATATTTTGGAAGTGTCTGGTAATTCAAATTTAGCAGAGAAGGTAATTTTACTTATTGAACAAAAGTGATTTATAAATAATCATGGGAAATTAAGCATCTGGACTCACTCAGAACTTGCATATTCCATGATTTTAAATGATCCCTTTGCCAACTCAAAATAAATCTGAACATTTAAGATAATTTTACATGACAATAAAGCCTCGCTCACACAGTTGCTGTTAAGAACTTTGCGATTTTCTATTTTCTGTGTGTATTATCATTTTGCTGAAACAGTTAGGATAATCATATATGATATTTGTATATCTGAGGTCACTCCCTCATTTAATTTTAAATTTAAACCTGCAGATTTTCAGACACAATGCATTATTTCAAAGTGGTAAAAAAAAACCTGTGTTTCTGGAAAGTAATCATCACACTTTTTATCAAAGCAGGCACGGGTATAGTAATTTGCTAGGATCTTATGATTTCTGAAAACCAGTTCAATACAAAGTGTAGAAAACTCAGCGGTGAGGTTGGAAAAATTGCTCAGTGGTTAAGTGCGTTTATGGCTCATTCAGAGAAGTCAGGTTTTATGCAGTACCCATATGGTGATTTAAAACAATCTGTAACTCTGGTTCCCAGTGATCTGATGCCTTCTGACCTTTGCAGCTACTAAGTGTCAGGCACATGCAGGCAAAATAGCCATACACATAGCATAAAATAAATAAATCTAAAAGAAAATAAAAACCAAATTGAGGCATTGAGACTGTGACAATTAATGAGTCTAAAGATAGATCAAAGATAAAACAACTACAAGAACATAATGAGAAACTAATGACTTAGGAGGTTCTAGAGAAACACAAACAAAACAATAACTTACTTTATTTCTTAGTGTTTCAGTTATGGAGACATATTTTTTATTAATTGTTATTTTTAATTACCAGAGAACATTTATCATTCTTGGACTAAAGAGTGTATAAACTTTTGAGGGGTGAGACTCTATATAAATGAGGACAAGAATAATACTCTTTGAAGAAGCTATTAGATCTATTCATAATTATGCATTTATTGCACAGATGTTATATGTTAGCAGTGTGCACAGTGGAACTAGTTGCTTCTTGACAGGTTCTATGAGCACCCAAGACAGTTAGAAATATTTTTGCCTTATGTGAAGATGTATATGAAGAGGGAGATGATCTTACTTTTCTCCAACTCACATTATATAAAATAGACAGAGGAACACACACACACACACAAACACACACATACATGTAGATTTTTAACCTATGGACTATGTTAAAGACGTCAGAAATAGCTTTGTGTGAGTGATGCCTTGGGTTGGAGGCAGTTTTGTATTTGTCTTTGCATTCACATCAAAGCATGGTATTTATTAAAACTTGATTTACTTATTTTTAAGGGCATAGGTGTTTTGTGCACATGTACATCTATGCACATGTATGTCTAAGCATGCAGTTTTGTGGTAGCCAGAGAGGGCATTGGATCTCCTGGGACTGAGTTAGAAATGATTATGAATCATGATGCCAGTTCTAGAATTGAACCTATGTTCTCTGGCAAAACAGTCCGTTCTCTTAAGGGCTTAAACCATCTCCCCAGTCCCTAAGGTATAGGATTTTATTATTTTAAAATAACACAAGCATTTAGACATTGATTTTGTTTGATTTTTCACTTATTGCAGTATTGGCAAGCGGCTTTGCTTTCTTTTTTTACAAGGGACTCGAGAAGTCAGGCCTTCACCTTTTTAATGTGGGTCTTGAAAGATGGGCTAAACACCTTTCATTGCTTTTCTATTTTACTTTCTAACTGTTGCAATGAAATGGTTTGTGAACTCCAGTTTGAAGGATTAGACCAGTAGATGAATTTGTTGTAGTGTGTGAAGTACATAGAACTTGAATCATGTTTTCTCATTCAGGGGCAGTGTCCTGAAAGAAGAAATAGTTCGAAGTTTTCATGACTTGACTTTCAGCCACTTTCATGAGCTAGCAGACGGAACATTATGTCACATTTGGAGAACTGACAAAAATATCTCTTTAACCTTTGGGGATCTAGTCTGTCTGCCTGTATTTAGATATATTCCTTTATGCCTAAAAATAATTTAATTTGCATATTGTGCTTATTTGCATATTATAATTGTAGTTGCGCGAGAATAACCTGACAAAAGCTTTGATCCGTTGGTATTTTGATTCTTTAAAAAATACAAAGCTTTATATTAGACATTCATATCACTTTAAAAAGAGACAAATTCTGTCTCTTACAATCTTTCCACCCCCTCTTCCATAATTCCTGAGCCACAGGTGCAGGAGTTTTATGTAGATTAATCACTTGGGGCTGGATACCCACAACTGTTAGTCTCTGGATTGTATTCAGCTATGTTTTTCTGTGACAGCCTCCATTTGCTGTAAAGAGATGATCCTATGATGAGGGATGAGAGTTGAACTTATCTGTGGGTGTAAGCAGAAGATTTATAATGTAGTAAGGAATTATGCTGCTCTAGCAGAGTGGCAGTAATACATTCTATTCTAATGTCCATGACCACACTAGCCCTGGGAAGCTGGCTGAGTTTTCAGTACCACACATGATTTTCCTAATGTTGAATGGGCCTTAGGTCCCATTAGAGAACTATCGGTTGTCTCAGATGTGTGAGTGCCACTTAGGGTACCTTTATGCATATCTTGCCATGATGGCAATTGTCAGAGTTCTTAGGTGTTACAGAAATGGGTAGGGCTGTTCAATTGCCTCCTTCCCTTGAGAGCTTGCTCTATTTTCTGGAACCATGGAGGATTACAAATCATACCCAGCTCAAATCATCTGAGTTCTTTGTTCTACATGTGTGATATCTTCACCAGTAGAGGTACAGCTTCAACCCCTGAGAGGCAACCAAGGGCTATATCAATAATATATGTTGCCAAGAAGTCGGCTGTGAAATACTGTATTCTACACTGTTGAATATACAGGACTGAAACAGTGACAAAATCAACGAACATGTTAACATGGAAGGGTGATGATTTCCCTGGGTTCTACCCTTGGAAAAAGGGCTCTATGTACTGAGTGACTGCTGGGGCAGGAGAATTGGGTGCTTTCCCCTGGGTGAGCCTCCTTACCAGCTGTCCAGTACAAAGTGGTCAGCCTGGAAACCACATGCAAACAAAGAAACAAACCTTAGCAGGCTACGTGTGTGTGTGTGTGTGTGTGTGTGTGTGTGTGTGTGTGTGTGTACGTATGTGTGTTGTATGTGTACAGACATATGCATGCATGCATGCATGAAACAAACATCGAAAGAAGCTATTAACCTCAGTGTAGAAGAGTATGGCATAGGTTTGGGGAAGGTAGATGGGAGGGGTTGGAGGGAGTGAAGAAAGTGATGTAATTCTATTTCAGTTTTCTATTATAAAACGTAAAAATAAAAAATAAAAGGCAAATATTTCAATTCAAGATGTGCCAAAAGTTGTTTTATTTACCTTCTGTTATTTATTGACTTAAAAATTATCAAATCAGAATTTTAGAGCCTAGTCTTCCAAAACTTTTATTCCAACATTTAACAATATATATTAAATACATGTAAATATATTAATTTAAATGCCCATTTAAAGTAAAAGCAAATTAAATTATATTAATTATATGTGAGAATGTATATTTTAAATTTCTATTTAACATAACATCTTCAGAATTTCTTTTTATGATGTCAACTTATTAAACAGTAGTAAGGGACACATATTTTTAAATAATAGGAAAATGCACAATAATGAACCCACAATATTATTTTTAAGTTTTTACTCTATTATATAAAGAGAGTAAACAAATTACAAAACTGAAAATTCTGTACTAAGGATCTGTTGCCTTCCATTGAAGTTCACCTTCCATAACAACTGAAAGAATGTATTGGAGGTACACTCTGTCTTGAAATTTAAAATAAGGGAAGGCATGATATTTATGAGCATTTGTATATTTTAAGAGTGACAATATTTGATTGAAAAGTATATGATATGTTTATGGTCATGTGACTGAGTGCGGACTTTTTAGATTATGGTGATTCATCTTTCGTCATTTTAAAACGTTTGCTACATCTTCACATGTTCAGTTTGGTTTATGCCCACAAATTCTACTTTCTTTATACTTAATCAAGAAATATTATGCTGGGCGGTGGTGACGCATGCCTTTAATCCCAGCACTCGGGAGGCAGAGGCAGGCGGATCTCTGTGAGTTCGAGGCCAGCCTGGTCTACAAGAGCTAGTTCCAGGACAGGAACCAAAAAGCTACGGAGAAACCCTGTCTCGAAAAATCCAAAAAAAAAGAAAAAGAAAAATTATTCCTTCTGTGAGAGTTTTTTGATCATAGGTGTGATTGTTTGAGACCTATAAACTTGTTTATAACAAATGATTTGATTGCGTGGCAATAAACAGCTGGTCCGGGTTAAGAGCATGGTCAACAAGCACATTGTGTGGAGACTTCATTCCCACTTGTGATGTGGGAGTGTCATATATCAATCTGTTGATTTCATTAGCTAAGCAATAAAGAAACTGCTAGGCCCATTGGATAGGCCCACCCTTAGGTGGGTGGAGTAAACAGAACAGAATACCGGAAGGAAGAGGAAGTGAGGTCAGACTCGACAGCTCTCCGCTGGGGAGCAGACGCTTCAGAGAGAGACGCCATGCTACCTGCTCCAGGGAAGACGCACGCCATGCCCTAGCTCCGACCCAGGATGGACTTAGGCTAGAATCTTCCCGGTAAGACCGGTGCTCACAGATTATTAGAGATGGGTTGATCGGGATGTGAGAATTAGCCTAGAAGAGGCTAGATAGGAATGGGCCAGAGCAGTGTTTAAATGAATACAGTGTCCGTATAATTATTTTGGGGCATAAGCTAGCCGAGCCGGCGGCTGTGGTGTTGGGGGACACAGCCCAGCCGCCCTTATTACTACACACTTGCATGGAAAATGCCTGTGTCTCACTGAAGTGATGTTCTGAGCATTGTGACTGTGGATTGATGACATCACAATTCAAGCCAGAAACACCAATGTTCTCATTTTTAAATGCAAGGAGAGCAGCACACTGAACCTAAGTATCCTTTGTTCAGGACTCATTTCCATAACGGGATATGAATGCTGCTGGTGACAGAGTGTGTGCCCTTGGCAACTCATTTTCTTTTATACATTTATGTTTTAATTTATGGTATTAAGTTTTTTTTTAATGGAAGAATAAAAAAAACTCAAGTAAGACCATCATTAACAAGTAAAAGAAAGTGTTGAGTCTTGGGTTGTATAAGTTACAAAAAGAAAGAAAAAAAACCCTTATATATAAAAAAGAAAAAACTTATAAATGGCAACACAAAGCTGCTTTCCACAGGCTCAACTAAAGAAGCCAAATTGGTGAAGAATATGGAGAAATTTGAATGTTCAACATAAATTAAATTGGGAAGCACATTAAACAATTGTAAGTTGTCTCATACAGATAGGAGGAAGTTAAAGTAATTTTAAAATGTGGTAAAAACAAGTAGGAGACTTCTTTCTGTGTCTTCACACAGACACATGCATACATGTATGAAACAAAGAAAGAGGTTATTAACCTAAGTGTAGAAGTGTATAGAATGGGTTTTCGGGAGGACAAATAGGAGGGGCTGAACATCCACACTCAGTCCCATGATTATAAATTTCTTGTGCCCTTTTAAGTCAAATATTGCCATTCTTAACATATGCAAGTGCTCGTATATTTCTTCAAATAATGCCTTTCATTCTTCTAGATTTCTTTTCCTTACTTTTATATAGCTTCACCTTGAATAGAGGGTGCTCTGCAAGGTCAGGCTTAGGCAGATGTTAGCATCTCGCTGGCCATGCCCAGGTTCATGGCCTTCCTTCATGTGCTCTCCATCAGCATTCCCCATAGTTCATCCTCTGCCTCCGTTCTACATGAACTTCCAGATTCATTTTGAGTCTCTGAACCTGTGGGGGTCCTGGTGATATAAATTATATTGGTAATTTATATTTAAATTTTTATTATTTTTCTTAATGATTGTGTGCTTGTTGAGAGCAGACCCTTTTGAGCAAAAGATAGACACTCTCCTCTCAACCTCAATTATATTTATCTCAAGTATCTCCCCCCAGAACCTCTTTAAGTGACAGGATGGCCCCTGCCACTTTGACACTGAAAAGAGTGAAGAGCAGTTGCTCAGGGTCCTCAAAAAGTTCTGAGAACAAGATGGTGATCCATTTCCAGCAGGGGTTAAGATTGGCACTCCTCTGGTATAAACATGCCTGTAAAGCATCAAGGAGTTATCTGTTCTATCCAATGCTCTGTCCTGCCTGGAAACCTTCCAATCAGGAAGAGAGAGCGAGCGAGCAAGAGAGAGATTCACAGCTCTTCCCTGTTCGTTCCCCCTAGATATTATGAACACCTGATTTGAGGGTGTTAATTTTGCTTTCTTTCCCAATGTTGCTACTCTAGTTGCTTCTGCTCAATGTTCTAAGTGTTCAATTTGATGTCTTGCCACCTGCTACCTTGCTGCTTTGATTTTTACTTTTCTTTGCTACATGTTTCCTTGACTCACTCACTGAAAACCAAAAGCATTACTATTCTATATCATTCTTTTATTATAAGAATCCTATTACCTGTCTTTCCAGAATCCATTGCCTCTTTTTATCTTTCCTATGATTGAGTTCAGCTCGCAGTATGCTCATGCTGAGTCTAAATCGTAACTAGTTTAGTAATCTAAATCTGTCATCCCTTCTACAGGCGGTTCAGTTATACCCAAGGAGATTGCATAAATTTATGATAGAAAAAATGTTTTATCTTAGATTGTTGGTTAGATCTCACTTTAACAGCATCAGTAATCCTTGAAAATGGGTGCTTTTTTCTAGTATTGTTAAATATGTACATGCATAGAAATATATAAAATAGCCTTTTGAGTCCATTTAGTGTTGCCTGTATGTTTATGTTTTTTAAGCTGACCACTTGGTATTAGATAATCAAATGGGGTGGGCATCCACGAGGGAGCAGTCATTAATCACCTCTTCATCTAGAAGTAAGGCACTGGAAGATTTCCTTGGTCCATGCTGGTGTGTTAGTTGGTCTTGTCCTGTTCAGATCTTAGTCAACAACATGGAAGTTGAAGTGAGTTCAACTTCCTAGTCCTTCATAGAAGATGTGATCTTACAGCAGGCTTTCTGGTCCTCCGGTTCTTATCCCCATCGCCCCTTTTTTTCCTTATCCCCTCTTAAGTGATATTCCCCAAGTATTAGGGGTAGGGTTTGTGTAGTAGACATATCAATTTGGACTGGGTACTTCCATGGTCTGTCCTCAGCATTTGGACCAGTTGAGGCTTGCTGGCATGTTCTCTGTGTCTGTAGAAAAAGATGCCTGTTTGATAAGCATGAGTGACATTCCTCTGAGGGCGTAGGAGGAGTAGCAAGGACTGAGTTAGAGATTATTCTAGTTTGGGAAAGTGGCAAGAGTAAATTCTACCCTCAGTCCCATGGGGTGACCATACATGGTTAGGTGGCTAAGTGTACAGCATCATGGTTGAATCCCCTCCCATTGAACAGGCCTTAATCCTAATTGGACAACTCTTGGTTTGGGTACCTGAGAGGTAAATGCCACTACTTCACCTTTTGATGTCTTATTATGCTATTCGTTGTTGTAATTCATAAGCATCACAGCTGGGTAGGACTGTTGATGAAGGTGATTCCCACCATGACAAGTTACCCTATTAATCCCCAGAGTGGATTAGATCAATCTGGCTGGCTGCACATGTGTCCTTCCTCTCTCATCAATCCTTGTGTGTCTCTCTTCTGAAACTGTGCACTGGGATGACCATCCATGAACAAAGAGGAAGACCCGTCTTTGGTACTGGGTATGTGAATATCTGGGCTACAACTTCTACAACTTCCACATAAGCTCATAAAGTAACTTTTGAAACAAAGTTACTTTTCCATAGCCATGAGCTCAACCTCCACAAGACCATTTTAAAACTTGTAATTATTTAAGAGAATTTGTATTTTATTGGGTATAATAGCTAATCTAGAAATAATTTGGAAATATATAGGATCGTGTTTGTCAGTCGCACTTAAAATATATGGTACTTCATAAAAGTTTAAACTATGTGAAGGATTTGGGGGTCTGGAAAGTGTGGGGTGTCCTAGACGCAAATCTTCAAAAGTAGAACAAGGACATATAATAAACTTTCTTTTTGAGCATACTGTATAAATAAGAACCTACTGTGTTTGTCTAGGTGTGTGATTATGAAGTCACAGGACAAGTATCAACATTTCTGGAGTGTTGAAATGGAAGACTAGTAAGAGCTTAAAAACTGAAAGTTTCTAAAACCAGGCATAAATAAACAATGAATATTATGTAACATAGGCTGTATGGTTTCCTGATTATATTCTAAATAATATATTATCTTACCTCTAAATTCCAAGCTGTTCCTCTTAATGAATTGTACTGTAGGCTTTTACTAGCCTAGAGTTGCCCCCCACCCACAATCTTTTTAGCATTGTCCATTTTTCACGTTAACCTAGAATCTCATCTTTTTCCTGTAATATTTTATTTCCAAATGTTTCCTTCTCCTGGCATCTTCTTTCATTGTGTTGATTAACTATACATGTATATATTCATGCTATGCGTATATATACATATTTGTGTATTATATATATACATATATATGTATGTGTATATATATATATATGTCCTTACAGAATTTTCCCTCTTTTCTTAATAATCTGTCATATTTTTGAGCCAATATTAGCACTGCCTTTAGCTCATACGTGTGGCACATAGTTACACACAGCTATTTAAAACCTCATAACCCGACCCTTCCCCAGCCAGGACAATGCTCTCAGATAGGCCTCTAACTATATGAGATCAGTGAGAATAAATGTCATTCTACTCAGAATTCTGGGGGAGGTTGGATTCTGCTTTCTTCCTGCTAAAATTAATCAAAGTGTGTGTCTTAAGAAGCTGTTAAGAGCAAACATTCTGTCTATAGATAACGTCTAAATAAGGACAGTTAGGCTAGAATAGGAGTCACATAATATCTCCAATGCTTGAATCTCAACGCTGGGGAAAAAAAACACTGAAACTGTTTTTAAGTCTATACCCTTAAAAATCTTGCTCTTAAGTCACTTTTAATGAAGAGAGTCGAGCCTCTTTCTGACCGTTTTCTGACTGTCTAGGGAGATCTCATTTCTCTTGCCAGTGTATAAACAGGCTGCTACAGTGTCTGTGAGCCTGGAAACTCCCTCAGCACATTTTCCTTCTTTTTCATTTAGTAGACACATCATAAATATCTGATGAAATAATAGAAAGATCACAAAGTATGTATATTTTGGGATGGCAGCCAATTTTGATATTTTCTAAGAATTTCCTTAAAATTCCGAAATTTTATTCTGAAAGTGCAATTCTCTTTGGCAATGTATTTGCAACTTCTACCAACTCGGGGAATTTTACGCAGAACCTGCTCTTTAACCAAAGCTTTTCCCCAACTACGCTTCTGATTTACTGAAAATTTCATGTATTCTTTCTTCTTGTGGCCACTCTGAGACTGCAAACAGCTCCCATGCTTGTCTTTTCCCGCTGAAAGTTCTTATTCTTCTGCTCTCCTTTTTCTCTTCCTTATTCTTTCTTTCCTTCTTGTACTTTCCCCCGCTTTCTCCACCTCCTTCCTTGTGAGCCATTGCTGAGTGAGTTCATAAGGTCCTCCATTTTGAGCATCATTTATGAACTAACAGCTTCAAAACTGCCACTTCCCAAAGTCATACCTCTAGTTCTGTGACTTTAACATTTGGAATTTTAACTATGTACATGTCAAATTCATAAATCCTAAGAAGTTTCCAATCCTGCATATCTTGCTTCCCCTCATTAGATAACCCTCCCAGCCATAGATCAAAACTTTACTCATCTCCAATTTTCTGTTTTGTACCAAATCTATTGATGCAGCCCATGCTAACCACTTCTCAGTCCTTCTGCTTCTGCCCCTCAAGTCATCCTCATCCTTGCTCTCTCCCTGGACTGTGCCATAGTCACCTTGCGTCTCATTATCTTTCAGGTTCTTAATCTTGACATAAGAGTAACTTCAAAACCAAATATGAATCATATCATTCAGTTAAAAACTCACCAGGACTCTCTCTAAGTGTCCTATAAACTTTTGGGCAACTAAATTCTTACCCTTTTTTACCTCAGAGTGATTTTTATTTTTTTAATTGTATTTATTGGGCTATACATTTTTCTCCACTCCCCTCCTTTCCTGCCCTCTTCCCTCTACAATCTCCCATAACCTCAATGCTCTCAGTTTACTCTGGAGATCTTGTCTTTTTCACCTTTCAATGTAGATCCTTGTATGTCTCTCTTAGGGTCCTCTTTGTTGTTTAGTTTCTCTGGGGTTATGGCCTGTGGGCTGGTTTTCCTTTGCTTTATGTTTAAAAGCCACTTATGAGTGAATACGTATTATATTTGTCTTTCTGGGTCTGTGTTACCTTACTAAGTATGATTTTTTTTCTAGATCCATCCATTTGCCTACAAATTTCAAGATGTCATGTTTTTTTTTCCACTGTATAGTACTCTATTGTGTAAATGTACTACATTTTCTTTATCCATGCTTCAGTTAAGGGGTATCAAAATTGTTTCCAGGTTCTGGCTATGACAAATAACGCTGCTATGAACATAGTTGAGCACATGTCCTTGTGGTATGATTGAATGTCTTTTGGGTATGTACACAACAGTGGTATTGTTGTTTCTTGGGGTAGATTGTTTCCTAATTTTCTGAGAAATTGCCATATTAATTTCCAAAGTGGCTGTACAAGTTTGCACTCCCACCAGAAATGGAGGAGAGTTCCCCATACTGTCATCAGTGTTTTATATTTTGATCATGCTCAACCTTATCCATCAGAGAAATGCAAGTCAAGACATCTCTGAGACTTCATCTTATACCTGTCAGAGTGATTTTTAAAACAATATACCTCCAATATGGCTGATGAAAATTTAATGAGAGTGAGAGCCAGTCCCGTTGAAAGATTATACAGCTTTGTCTCTCTGGCTGTTCTCATCCCTACTGTAAACTACTCTTCAATTATGTTACCCCCGTACCTGTTTGTAGAACACATCAAATTCCTAGATAAAGGAATCTTTATTAAAAATTTCCATCTACTTAGAATATTGCCCCTTAGCTATGAGCCTGGCTTCTTCTCTTGCCATCTTTAGGTCAGTGTCCACATGTCAACATTTTACAGGAAACTTATGACTTGTATATTTTAATTCTCCTTGCTCTTATCTTTCTCCACGCCTCTTCTTTACTCTCTCCCCTATTCCTTCTCTTCTTGATTTTTATTACAACCCTGTAAATGCATTTCTTAACAAAAGGAAAAATACATAAAGGGAGAATGAGTTAAATAAAAACATGTAACTAGTTCTTTCAATTTCTTCTAGTTTTCACCTTTAAAATATCAAACACTGAACAAGTGTCTCATTTTTATCAGAAAATTTTTATGAATGCATATTTATTGTCGAGCTGGTAAATTTTATAATGACAATTTTGTTCATGTATACAATGTGATTTAATTATTTTTGTTCCCAAGTACCCTTCCTGAATTGTGCCCCTTATCTACTTCAGGTCACATATGTGCATATATGCATGTCTTTACATACCCTTAGCAATGATAATCTGCAATTCTGTGTATTTTCCTCTACATGATAAAATACTTTGTGGCTGAATCAAACTTCACTGTGGATATACTACACTTTCTTTATCCATTCATGTGTTAGTGGACATTTATACTGATTCTGCAAATTGTCTATTGTAACTAGTGTTGCAATAAACACTGACAAGTGCACTATATATGAATATATCTTATAGAATGTACATTACAATCATTGTAAAGGATATATGTTAAGCAAGTCTTACAAAGTGACATGTGCAGCTAGTTTCGCGTTGTGTGAACCCCTGCTAGTCCATACTGATAATGGCAGTGTCCTTTCTGAAGAGGACAAAGTTTTCCCACAGGCAGAGTAACCGACAATGGGAGAAAATCAAGTCTACCTTTGACCAACCACATCATTCCTAAACTCCAGTTTAATTCTATCTCGTGACTGCATAATCCCACCATTCAGTGTTCTCAGTGTACACTGTTCCTTTTTGTGACGTCAGTGCCAATGGGTGATTCTATCTCCAAATTCACAACGATGAACAGGTGTGGAGTATACAAAGGCAGCTTTTAAGTTGCCTGATGCAATCTTCCATCTGAACTGTTCATAAGGGTCTAATGTGTTTGTTGCTGGATCAGCCAAGGCTGTGCTTCTTGTCATGTGTGTTGAGACTGACATGAGATGGGCTGATAGGTCAAAGTTGTAAAACTTCCACCTATAAGTACCAGGTCTTTATTTTCTATGAAAAGGAATTTCTCAATTTTTCATTTAGTTACCTGAATAATTTCTCTTCCTCACCCTCCTCACCTTCCAATATTGCTTAGCAAAAAATAAAAAAGGTAAAATAGAATGCTTTGAACTATTTTCCAACCAAGACTAGCTCCAGGAATTTTTTGTTTATCTCTGTACTGTCTAACTTGAGTCCTAATCCTCCCATACCATACAACTATTTCCCTTCAAAGTCTGTCCCTTTCTTTGTGACAAGAACTCTTTTAGATCTCACCAATCAAGCATCATTCACATCTTGTAAATCCAGGAGGCACTTCTGCTCATCTCTCCATATTATGAGAAAGAAACTACATAATAAAAATGCTTCAACTACTTAACCAAGTAAACTAATAAACCGAGTCTATATTTAAACCCAGGCCAACCTAGATTCCATCCCATCCTCCTAAGTTTCACGTATATGTCTTACTTACCAGTGTTTACTAAGTGAATGAAGCACATTTACCAAGGGCCATGATTCCAGTCTTTATGAAATTCAGTGTCTCTTGCTAGTTATATTTTCCCTTAAGTTCTCAAGTGCACACTGGATGGATTTTAGAAACAAGAGACAAGCCATCTCAGTATGCGCAAAGAACGACACTTCCTGTGTACTGTGTAGTCTCGTATATTTAGGGAACTGGTTTCATTGAAAACTCTGTTTCTTTTCATGAACAACTGATATATCTATATTAATAATGCAGTGTAAAGATGCTAGGCTGATTAGGTAATCATCAGTCTGAGTTTCTTATGTTCATATAGCCAACGTATGAAAGCATAGCACTGGACAATTAGGAAAGACTAAGAAGTTGCCTTCTTGGGATAATGTTTTTTTTTTTTTTTTTAGCTCAATCTCACAAAGGGTATCAGGTTCTTAGTAGGGATGAATGGATAAGAGATGGGATGAGTGGTTACCAAATGAGGAGGGGAAAAATGGTAAAAATGGAGAGTAATTTAACAAGTTGTTTAGAAGAGAAGAGGAAGAGTTGGGTATGAATCGTTGAGATGGGGTCCAATGAAGAATGCTTCAGAGCAAAGAAATTGGTAGGGAAGAAAACAGACCTTATATTCACTTGAGAACCTGTTGTATAGCTAGAAGATTGATAAGGAATACAGTGAAGGTGGTTTGGACAAGGAGACAGTACAACCACTGGGAAACAGAGGGGTTGATATGGAAAAAAATCTCAGAAATGTTCGTGTCATCTGTGTAGAAGTCTCTCCAACGTTGGTACTTGGAGGGACTCAGCCTGTGCCAGACCTGCTGTGTCACGCGCCTCATAGCCCTCACCTCTTCCTTTAACTGAATGTCCATTATCAAGTGTGCACCCTCTCCACAGATCTACTTGTCAACCAAATAATACATTGGCTCAGAATCGAAGTATAAGCTCTTTGGGTGAAATACCGTGTCCCTTAGTTGCCAGAGACTGACAGTATACATAAATTATTCTGTCTTTGGTGAAGAATTCTGAAGCAGGAAATAATGAAACAGGAAAAGTCAGCACACCACACCAATATGAATAAATGAATCTCTTAAAGTCCTTATCATTGATGTGCCTAGATGAATTATAGGTAAATAAAAATACATTATTCTATCCATTTTGGCAAGGTGAAGTATGTGCTCACCAAGGAATGAATGTTAATAGGCACATAGAACCATCCTTTCATTTTAAAGCATGTGTGTCTTTATTTAAAATAAGTTCTTCATACACAACATGTAGACTGGACCAGTACATTTCAACTCTGTGAATATAATCAATGAACTTAAATTATTATCATTTAATATATAATTAACTATATATTCATATTAGTTGTATAAGTATTTTTATTTGTTATAGTTTACTAGCTGTTACCCTTGTAGTGTGCTCCCATTTTGTCTACCAAAACTTGTCTGTCATTTTGGTATTAATAGTTTATTTAAATAAGCTATTTATTATCCTCCTCCCATTTTCAATTAGAATTTCATTTGTTAACTCTACTTCTTATTCTAGGTTTATCTTCAGTCAAAGCACTGGAATTTCATATTGCTACAACAAGATTTTGCTTTATATATTGTGGAATGCAAGGTAATTAAATTTTTAATACATTTATTTCCTAAGAAACATGCAAAGTCAGTATATCTATATATATCATGCATCAATTTCTACTTTATTGCCTTTTATAATCACTGACACATTGCAAGTGCTACCTGATTAACTGCTCCAATCTCATGAGGTAATTTCATAACATCTATGTTGTGTTTAGAGCCGTGAAATTATTTAACACTTCTCCCACAGTCAGAAAAAACTACTTACAATCCCAGAATTCTACCAATCCATACATTGCATCTATGTAGGAAGAAACTACAGATCCTGCTCTGATCTCATTCCTAATCTCTTTCTTGACTTACAGTCTTTATATACTAGGGCATTTCTTTGTAAACTATGAACACCATGATACCCAATGATTCTATCCGAGGTATCTTGTGAAGGTATGGCTTTCTGGTGACTCTGTAGCCTCCTCAAGTCACTGGTTTCTCCTGAATTCTTTGAGTATCTTTCAACTGACAGCCTGATAAGAGAAAGGACAGTGGAGAAATCAACTTTGAGAGGCTCTGTGGTGAGTCCCGGCTTCACCATCCTGCCTTTCCTGTGCTTATCGGGTCAGGCTGCTTGAAACCTGCAGCCGTGAAAATCTGGACTTGTACCCTTACCTGCTAAATCCTCTTGTTGAGATTGAAATGTGTCTTATTCGGTCTGGCAGACAGTGGCTTCTGACTTGTTGGGCATGACAGACTACGGAATGATTCAGTAGGGCTATTAGGAGGGGTGGAGGGAGACTTGACATTAGAGGAAGTGTGAAAACCTAGGGCAGGACACTTAGTGGGCCTTTTGGCAGTAGAGGAAAAGGTGGGTGAGCTGGCCACCAAAGTGGAGCAGATGACTGTTTGCTTCATAGAAGGGAAATGGGTAGTCTGGAAAACAGACTTGGAATTGTTCTGTATGGCTTGTCTATAGTCAGAAAGATGGGGAGGCACAAAATGAAGAGAACTTAAGCAACAGAGGGGAAGACGAACAGGAGGGGGGTGGCGGGGTAGAGAGCCCAGACGTCTAGGAAGCTTTCTTGGCATCGCTCCAGCATTCTGTCTCCAAGGCGGTCATTTAACCACTATAAGTGAGCAACTGAACTGGGGTCATATTTGCTCTTGTAGTTGTATCTCACAAGTCATCTATGATGTAGTCCCATTGTGATGATGCACGCATACCCTCCCTCTGGTATAGGACTTTAGCCTAGCTATCCAGGGAACAAGCTGTGGTCTAGGTGTAAGGATGATCCTAGGTGTAAGCATGGAGAAGAATGGGATCCACATAAGCCCCTGTTCTTGGAGGAGATGGAAGCTGCCACTCTACTGGCCAGGACTGGCCCCAAACACAGCTAAGTCCATGTTCCTGGGGGTATGGGAGTATGTTCCTGAACCAAGAGCTGGGAGAAGTGTTAGAAGTCAGGGTTCTATGGTGACTAAGTACATCTTTCAAAGGCCTTCCAGCTCCTTTTTACCACTGAGTAAATATTTGATTCAAAAAAAGATAACCTTGTCCATTGAAACAACAGTGCATATTAGGGAGCGAATATTATAAGCTGGCCATTCAGCTGTCTCTCCTTCCTTCTATCCTTTTATCTTCCATCTGCCTTTCTTCCTTCCTCCTTTCTTTTGTCTTTTTATGTTTCGTGTTATAGTTTATTCATCATAATGAAGTCATTGAAGAACTTTAATAACTGAGAACCATGCCTATTTTGCCTGTCTTTTCTATTTTTTTCCTTTCTTTGTTTTTCTTTCTCTTTCCTTTATTTCTCTCTTCTTTTTGCTAGCTTTTTTCCTCTTATTGAAGATGGATTTGTTTCTCATATAGTATATCCTGATTTTAGTTTTTCCTCCCTATAGCTTGTATTTCTAAAGTCTACCATACAGACACAAATTATAAAAATTTCAATTATGACTGGCTTATAATCCTTCCTATAATTTACATATGTTTAATTATTTTTAGATATAACAAAATATAAAGAAAAATCATATCCAAGTTAAACAGAAAGAAACAGATTGTTGTGCCCAAAAGAAGGCACAACCATCAGAGACCCACTCAAGTGTACACTCAGGAGGAATCCCATAAAAACACTGAACTGGAAGCCAGACTGTATACACAGAGGACCTAGTGCAAACCTGTGTCTGCCCCACACATGCTGCTTCCACCTCTGTGAATTCATATGAGTTTTGGTCATGATGGGTCATAGAGTTTGTTCTCCTGGTGTCCTCCCTTCCCTCTGGCTCTTATAGTCTCTCTAACCTCCTGGCTGTGGTGGTGTGGGGTGTTCCCTGAATTCTGGGTGTGAGGGGAATTTGATTGAGACATACCATTTAGATGTCTTTCACTCACTGTATAATGTCTGACTGTGGGTCTCTTTATTTGATCTCATTTGCTGTAGGAGAAAATTTCTCTGAGGATGCCAGATTTTATTTTTTAATATATTGTTTATTTGTTTGTTCATTTATTTAGTGTGTGTTTGTGTGTGTGTGTGTGTGTGTGTGTGTGTGTGTGTGTGTGTGTGTGTGTGTATTGTATAACTGGTTACTTTTACTATTTACTCTTTGGCTCTTTTGGGGGGCCTGCCACCCAGCTTCCAAATACATCTACTCTAAGTGCCCAGCCTTAGCTTGGCTTGTTTCTAACAAGCTTTTCTTAATTTAAAATCATCCATCTATCTTTTGCCTCTGGGCTTTTATCTTTCTCACGTATGTACAGCTTTCTTTACTTTGAACTCTGTGGCTTGCCATATAGCTGGGTAACTGGCCCCTGGAGTCCTCCTCCCTTTTTTTTTCTTGCTCCTTGATCTTTTTCTCTTTTTCTCTTTCTCTTCTGCCTTGTTTGGTTTATAACCATTTTATATGAGCCCATTTCTGTTACCTGTAACATGTTGCTTACACTTGCTTGTTCAAAAGTTGTTTTTTAAGTTTCAGTGAGTTTACAATATACATTTAAAATTCATTTATATTCACTTTCATCTCAAGATTATACTGTCTTTTGGGCAATACAATGCCATGTAAGCTTGAAAAAGTCTGATTTTTATTATAATCATTAACTCACAGAAGCTCTCCTTTTCAGAGAGACTGACTGCCTGTTCAATCCCTGCATCTACCTGTTTTGCCCAAGTGCTGGGGTTGTAGGTGTCTGGTGTTATACCTAGTCTTTGCCCTAAGAGTTGGGATCTGAGCCTCATGACTCTTGCTCCTATTGCGAATACTCTATGTACTGCTATTGTCCTGACTCCAGAGTTATATATGAGTCCCTTCTCTGGTATAGGTCACATCTTACCCAATGTGAGCACCCACTTTTTAAGTAATTTTTAATCATTAATTTTGTGAATTTGGTTTCCTAAATTAGGAAAGATTATAGTAGAAAGTAGAAAACACATTTTAAAGATACTTTCTTCAGCCTGAGCTTAGTAAATTTAGAGATAATTCAGAATAAATACAAAATTTATAAAAATGGTTACCTAGAACAGACCATAATACACAGACAGTGATACCTATGCAACAACTTGCCTTATATAATTTTAATATTCTTTTTGTAATCGTCATCTCTTATAATAGAAGCCATCTTTAAAAGACCTCCATCACTTAGTAGGTTCATTGCTACACAGAGAACACCTGAGAACAGAACAGCAGTAACCATCCCAAATAAGTTCCATGTGGTCTCTTACCTCTGCTTTCATTAATGTTGTTCCTGAACAGTTTTATATATGTACATAATGCTTACTATGCACTTTCATCCCTTGAGTCTTTTTTTGAAGAGTTTTTTTTTTCTTAAAATCATGGTCATTCATTTTGTTTTGTGGCTCACTGAGTTTTACCAGGGACATTTTTATGTCATTGGGATTGAGTTACCCAATGGAGTCAGGTGAACTTACTGGTGGACACACACCAGGATATAATGATGCCCCCTCTTATTGTAGTTCAGCAGTAGGAGGTAGGGTCCACTTTACCATATCCTTTTCCATGGCTAATTGTGTGGGCCCATACCTGAATGTTTGTATCAAGTCTAGAGTCTCACCCTATTTTTATGGCTCTAATATAATCCCGAGCCCCCTCTTTCACAAGTATACTCACATACACACAAACACACAAACATACCCAAATAAATAAATAAATAAATAAATGTAACTTTTAAAACATATTTAGAAGACACATTTAGTTTGCTGGTAGGTCAACTAAGCAAAAGTGCCAAGTTCTCCATAGGCATGAGGTATTAAATAGGTATACAGTACTGTGAGGGCTCCCAGAGTGTTCTTTCATATAACCAGCCTGGCTCAAGGGGACCCCGAAGTGTGATCCTCATGCCTTGATCTCCTAGTACTAGAATTGTAGGTTTGTTGCGCCATACCCTGTTGTTCCAAGAAGCTTTATATTTCTTGAAATATTGTATGGGGCATTCAATGTTCAGAATAAAATTGTGTGATTTCCATGCAGTTTTTATAGCTTCCATGGCTTTTCTTCAACTTTATTTGCAGTTTTATTGCATTTTGGTTAGAAAATATATTAACTCAGCATGATTTCAATTTTTTATTTTTTATTTTTTTTTTTTTTTTTTTTTTTTTGGTTTTTCGAGGCAGGGTTTCTATGTGGTTTTGGAGCCTGTCCTGGAACTAGCTCTTGTAGACCAGGCTGGTCTCGAACTCACAGAGATCCGCCTGCCTCTGCCTCCCGAGTGCTGGGATTAAAGGCGTGCGCCACCACCGCCCGGCTGATTTCAATTTTTTAAAAGAAACATTTGAACCTTCTTCTGTGACCACACCCGCAGATATGGTCATCTGATCATTCCTGGAAAATGTTCTACATGTTTATGATAAAAATGTATGCTTAGCAGTTATTGGATGAGATGCCTTATAGCCATCTGTTTGGTTCATCTGTGATATAAGAAACTCTATAATTTCATTATAAATTTTCTGCTGCTTTGTAAACAAAAGCTGTACTTTCATTTCCCAGCCACCCAGACTTGAATAACAACACAGGAACTGTATTAATTACAGTACTGTTTGACCGATGGCTCAGACACATTTCTGGCTAGTTCTTACAACTTAAATTAACCCATTTCTATTAGTCTATGTAATGCCACATGGTAGATATGTCCATTACAGAAAGTAGCATTTTAAAACCCCAACTATTTTCATATTTGAGTTTATCTCTCTCTTGATGTATATTAATACGTATAATACATATTTGAGTGTCTTGAAGTTTTGTTTCTTGTTACTGAATAGGCCTGCTTTTCATTATATGGTGACCTTTATTTTTCCTAGGTTCTTGGTTTAACATCTCTCTTATCTTGGGTACATATGGCCACTTCATTTGAATTTAGTTTCCACTTAGCTTCACCTTTGCTTCCTTCGTGGACAAATCATGTGTGCTAAGAGGGAAAGTGAATTTCTTATCACTGACAAATAGTTGGGTGTAGGAGCTGCCTTGCTTTGCTTTGTTTCCTATCCCTTCACTCCATTTCTGATAATCTAATGACTTAGTCTGCTGATGTTCCGGGCAATTATTTATTTACCATCAGTGACTTACTACAAGCCCCTGTGTAACCAGTTTTCAACTTTTCTTGTAGTTCCCTTTCATTATTTCAGTCCTCCTTAGTGGTTACATAAATTCTTTAGGAAGAAACTTCTGACACTTACTACTTCGGTTTGTTTATACAGACTTTTATTGCCAAAAGACTGCATAAAGCATATTTTGACTGCACTGAGCTATTGAGTAATATTGGAACCTTGAAATGATCACAAGAAAAAGACAGAGAAAATACACTCAATAAAGCCTGTAGTTATATTTCATCCTCTCCCACATGGTCCGTTTTTTATAGTTTGCCATCTGTATTACATATTACTTAACATATTAATATGATTATTTTAAATTTTTCTTTTTACTCTTTTTATGAAAGGCACATAGTATCTTATGTGCCATGCTTAAATTATTAGGGCATTCTTAGAATGATTTGTGTAACTCCTCTTACCAATAATCTTTATAGAGTAGTAAAGGTTATTTTACTCATTAATATATTTTTCTTCTAAATAAAAGAACTTCCTTTACCATATTTTGAAGAAAATGTTAAGGTGCTGTGTTTTACCATTTCATGTTTGCGTGGCAAATTCTTTATTTCACCTTATTTTAAAAGTAGATGCAATATTACTGGCTACAGTATTCTCAGTTGATATTTCTGTTTGTGCCATCATTGTGAAAATCTTCTATCACTCTTGTATCTTAACTGTAGGTTTTCTGCTGATAATTTGACTGTCATAGAAACAGGGACACCCCTTGTTTGTCTTTATTTCTTTTCCTGAAGCCTTGAGAGCCTACGCTTTTTTATTCACTCTGAGAGTTTGATTGTAAGAGATCTTGACATAGATGAGCTAAATTTGAGTAGAATCTTTGATTAACCTGCACTTGGATATTCATATCCTCCTCTTATCATTCTTTTTTTTTACTTGCATGATATTTATTGCACATATATGCATATGCACAAGTCATCATTCTTTTAAATAAGTGCTCTATCCTTTGGTATTCTTGAGCCCTTTTCAACCATTATAATCATAGACTCTTTTACACTATTCAAAAATTCTAAGTTTTCTTCATTCCTCTCCATTCTTTCTCATTCCCCACATGTATGTCTTCAGCAAGTCCATCTTGGAACACACAGATTTTTTATATGATGTATTCTGCTATTAATGTCTACCATGTATCTATACTAGCCTCTTACTCATCCCCCTACCTTTTATCTTTCCTCTGATGTTTCTACCCAAAGTTTTATTGTTTTGTTGTTGCTTTGTTTCTTAGCTCTTTGTTCATCAGAATCTTTGGGAAATTAGCAGCTTAAAACTACAACTGTACTGATGCGTAGTCTGCATCAACTGTTATAAAAAGGCTCAGTTGGAACTGACTTGGAGGCTTTCATTTGTCTGATGTCTGCATACTCCACCATAGGTCTTTCCTGCCCTACCTTTGACTCTCCAAAATTTTGCACTACATATGTAAGATCTGAATAATAGTTCCTTCTAAAATACCCCAACATACATGTAGTTTTCACTTCTTGTTTGCTTCATGCTTATTGTTATCTATTGGCTACTGGAAGTTCAATGGTTCAGTGCAAAATCAGTATCTGGAATATCTTAAAAAGGTGTGAGTATGTAATTCACAATTCATCAAAAACCACCAATAAAAGAGTCTACCACAGAGACTATGATGATAATTATATATTGCTAATGGAATTTAATGGTTTTCATGAATGCCCCTGAACATGTAATTCAATAATTCTCAAATTACCGATACTAATCCTAAAGACACCCAAGAGGCATAAGAAACATAGATGCAATTCATTATGATAATTAGAGAATTGCATGCTGTAACAGTTGAAGAAATACCCTTCTTATGGGGAAACAGTGAATCACAAATAATAGAAAACTCTCACCTTCCTTGAAAAGACTATGGAAAACCTCAGAGAACTCTGAAATTAATTGGATTTAATTGATAGGAGTTGTGAAAAAAAGAATTCTTCACTGATTCTGTTTTCTTTTCTGTAATAACATGCTTGAATTGATGACCACAATGCTCAATTCCAGCTCCACAGTTTTAAATATTTCTTGGTATTAGTGTAAACACTTCAAGTATTTTGCAAAATTTCCAGGAAGTTAATATAGGAACTTTGTCAGATTTTTTTTTTTTTGCTATTTTACTTTGAACAATCTTTGACTGAAATCAGTCTCTATTTAGAACGAAGCTTTCAAAAGCAAGAAAAAAAATATAATTTGCTTATTAAAGTTATGGGGCTGTTTGCAGTTGAAAACACTTCTAATCAAAAGTCATCCCTCATTGTAATCCACTGTGCTTCCATTTGTTGACTTGTAGATACGGTGGTCTACCCGACATGCATGGTTTAATTACCAAATAGAAGAAAATTCACTAACAAATAAATCTTCGTTGCTGTTCTATTGCTGTAAAGAGACATTAGGACCAAGGCAACTCTTACAAAAGAAAACATTTAATCGTGGACTTGCTTATAGTTTTAGAGTGTTAGTCTGTGATCATCATTGCAGAATCAGACTATATATTGAGTTATAAGTAACATATACATTTTAGTGACTGTCAATCTAGTTAGGCTTTAAGAGAACATTTCTAATATAATGTAGAATTTGGACTTTTTGTATCTTTATCTTCTGTTATATTATTTTGGTGGAATTTATCAGGTTCATTATGACATTTAAGAATATGGGGCTCTAAGACAAAATATCCTTATCTATAGAAAAGTAATATGTGAATATGGTTTTACTATGGTTATTTTTTAAATTCACATGAAGCAATAAGAAAATGAAGCTAGTTTTTAAAGTTAGATCCTGAGGAGGAAAAAGCTGTTAAGTATATGAGAGCCACTGAGAACAGCAGGGATCCTGAGAGGCTGGTGATGGGATCAGAGCTGGTCATAGATAGTTAGATGATAATTGATGTTTTCTTTCGTGAATCCTGAACATGAAGCATGAAATAATTCTACTTTATTCAGGAGATGTAAATTAATGTTTGATACAGCTGACTGGCATTTGGAAGAAAGATATTTACTTTGATCACCAGCCCATAGAGTCTACCAAGTTATTTGAATAACATTTTTACATGTCTGATCCTTTTCCAAATTTGTTTTACACTCTTTCTGTCTCATTATTATTATCTCTGTCAATGCCTCATAGTTTATTTGGGTGGTAAAAGTAATTTTATGGAAATAAATTAATTGTTTAAAGATGTCTTTGCAAGTCAGTTTGATCAGAAAAAGGTGGTCAATATGGATGTCTTCATTCTTTTAGAAATAATTTAATAAAGTGTAAGGTTAACCCCAAATTCAAAATATAGAGTGTCCTTATAACTGTGTATTTAGACAATATCCCAAAAGTGCATTTTAATGAAAAAAAAGTACATTGTGTATGGTGGGGTATATATCTGAGTGCAGATACTTTTATACCTTTAGGGGCCAAATGATAGCTTCAAATCACCTGGCACTGCAGTAATAAGTAGTTTTGAGATGCCCAAATCTGGGTTCTGGGAACCAAATTCAGATCTTCTGTAAGAGTAGATAGCACTTGTTTTTGTAATATTTTATTAATTCTTTGAAAATTTCATACAACTTATTTTGTAAAAATTCACCTCAACTCTGTCTCTTACCATTCTCTACCTTCCCATCCTTTCTCATTTAATTTTGTGACTACTTCTTTTTTTTCCTTAATTACTAAGCAATTCCTCCAGCCTCATAAGTGCATTCTTTTTCATCAAAACATTCTTGGTATATGTATGAATATTAAAGACAAACAGTTATAGATATTTAAATCTGTCCTAAGATAAGTAATGCAAGGTTTACTAGATTTATGACAATAAAAAAGCCATTTCTTGTTAGAGCTGAATTGGACCTTTACCAATTTCTCTATCAAGTATTACAATATATTGAATAAATAAAAATTACTGGTTTAAACATTCACAAATAAATTACATACTCAAAATAGATTAATATGTTAAGCTCAACAACAACAGCAAAACAAAACTAAACTAAAGCTATTTTCAATAAATGATTACATATCATTCTACTTTTATGTGCCTATATAGCAACAGTTATGTAGCTTACTGGGTAAAGATATTTACTACCAATACCTGAGAACCCAAGTTTAATTCTTGGGGCCCACACAGTGAAAGGAAAAACTATTTTCTCAGGTTGTCCTTCGACCTTTAAACAGGTATTATAGTATATACATATACTCACAGAAACATACACATAAATAAAGAATTGTAATAAAAATTTTACAAACAATGTTTATCGAAGATATGAAGGTATTTAAATATGGCGGGTTGTGGGAGTAAAACGCATCAGAACAAAATGTCTGAAGTATAAAAACCTAAAATCCTCCCATTTCTCTTGCTACCTCTGCTTCTTATGTTCTTCTGTCTCCTAACTCTCCTCCTCTTCTCTCTCCACCTCCATCTCTACAGATCTTTAAATTTCTTGCTTCATGGAAAAGTCTGATGGATAATATGGATCTGTAGCTTGAAGATGGATGCCCCCAGGTTACAGAAGAACGTTGGATGACTGTCCAGGCAGCATGATGTCTCTGTCAATTCTAAAGTTTTTGAAGTTGCTTATAATGTACTTCCTGTTTATTTAGGTAATATTATATCCTTCTGGGGTTTTGATGGAATTAAAGACAAATAATTATAATTATAATTTTCCTTAGTTATGATAAAAGATAAATTAAAATGATACTTTCCAGATACAAGTAGACTAAATATTATAAATATAAATCTTGCTTAATACCTGTTTTGATCTATGCAATTTTACTCTGTTGAAGTTAAAATTTTAAGAGAGATGATATGGGATTCCCATCTACATGCTATAAATATGTTTTATTACCATTGATTAATAAAGAAGCTGATTTGGCCTATGAAGGGCAGATAAAGCCAGGCAGGAAATCCGAACAGAGATATAGAGAGAGAGTAGGAAGAGTCAGGGAGATGCCATGTAGGAGCAAAGGAAAAAATGCCAGATCCTTACCAGTAGGTCACAGCCTCATGGTGATATATAAATGAACAGAAATGGGCTAATTTCTAATAATTAAGATGTAAGAGTTAGTTAATGAGAAGCCTGAGCTAATAGGCCAAGCAGTGTTGCAATTAATATAGTTTCTGTATTCAGTTGGAAATGAATGCACAGCCTCTGCTTACAATACCCATCTTCCCTGTAAGTTTCTTCCATTTCTTCACCGGGCCTTCCCATTCTGGCAACTAACTAAAGGCAAAGCAATCCCAAGTTACATAGATTGGAAAGTAGAGTTCATTCAGTAAGAACTAAATAATTAAAAATTCCTTTGAGATTTAATATGTAAATATTATGTAGCATTCTTAAGTGAGTTTTATCCACTGAAGTTTTACTTTATCTAAATTCCCTTTCATTGTTTTTCTTATTATATTTTGTACTTTATTAGGGAACATGTTGGAAGTTGTGCTTTCTTAATAATGACAATTATTTCATTATTAAAATATTGCCATGATACTGAGACTTCTAGCACAGAAACACATAGCCTACTATTTGTGAAACCACTGAAATCTTGAACTTGTGGTATATGATAATACATGGATTGTCTTATTTTCAAAAATAAAATCAGAGATTTGTATAATAATGAACAACTTTATAATGGAAAAAAAAGACTCTGCAAAGTAAAGTTTTATCTGATGATTCAATGAAAGACAAGCTAGATATATATAACCTTGACAGTGGACCCATGCTTCTCTGTCAAGACATGATTTGTACTCAACTTGTGATTCTGAATTTCTGTAAGTTTGGTATTATATACTGTTGGTCAACTATAGATGAGGAAAATGATATAAAAAATTTTAAACCATTAGACCCTACTCCTATTACAATGCAAAACTTCTTCCAATTTCAATCATTTCTGAATTATTCACTAAAGACATCATTGAAGGTTATTTCTTAATTTATTTTATTTTTTCTTTATTTTACATTCCAACCACAGTTCTTCTCCCTCTTCTTCTGCCCCCCTTTTTCTCTACCCCAGCCTATCCCACATCCACTCCTCCCAACAGATAAGAGCTCCCATGGAGAGTCAACAAAGTCTGACACATTTAAGATGGGGAAGGACCAAGCCTCTCCCCTCACCCTGTATTAAGGCTCAGCATGGCATCCTATCATAAGGAATGGACTCTAACAAGCTAGCTCATGCACTAGGGATAGATCCTGGTCCTACTACCAGGAGCCCCTCAAGTAGTCCAAGCTTCAACACTGTCTCCAACATATGAACAGCCTAGTTCAGCCCCACGGAAGCTCCAAAGCTGTTGGTCTAGAATTCATGAGTTTCCACAAGCTTGGTTCAGCTGTCTCTGTAGATTTCTTCGTCATGATCTTCACCTCCCTTGCTCATATATTTTCTCCTCCTCTTTGAATGGATTCCCAGAGCTCTACATAGTGCTTAGTTGTGGATCACTGCATCTGGTTCCATCAGTTACTGGATGAAGGCTCTATGATGATAGTTGGATTATTCACCAATCTGATTACAGGCGTAGGAAGGTTAGACTATTTTTATTCGATGTCCTAACAAAATGATGTCTAGTAATTTCCATACTTTAATTTGGTCTTAGACTCAATGACTACGCTAAAAATAACTCAATTTGATACTTTATGTTGGAATCACTGTATTAAATAAAATATTTGTTACATTTGCACACAGTAAAATGACAACAAAATAAGGGAAAAAAAAACCCTATCAGTAAATCATAGCAATATGGCCACAAATTAGAGCGTGAAAACCTAATTTTTGGAAATAAATAAACTTTTGTGAAGGCATTTTTAATTTCATCAGAACTAAAAGAGAAAAACAAATACCATTATACAGCACATCAGTACACTTAACCCAGCGTTTCTCAACCTTCCTAATGCTGGGGCCCTTTAATACAGTTCCTCATGTTGTGGTAACCCCCAATCATAACATTACTTTGTTGCTACTTTATAACTACAATTTTGCTACTGTTATGAATCATAAAGTAAATATCTGTGTTTTCTGATGATCTTAGATGACCCCCATAAAAGGGGAACAAAGCACTGGTTGCATTTTTTCTAACCCTATGTATTCATCCAGCGGGTTAGTCAACTCTTAAAGGGATCACAACCCACAGGTTGAGAACCACTGACATAAACTCTGGTATCTTCAAATTTGCGAGGATAATGAGCTGTCAGGATTGTGTGATTTTAAAGTAGTTTGGTTCATTTGGCTGCCTTACTGATTCTGCATGAAAGGAGTCTGGTGAGATGATGAAAGGAGTCAGGGAACACCTGAATAACACCAGATGTGACAGGTACACAGCCTACTTTGCTGATGAAGTCTGTCTATACAGTCTCTTAGCCTCAGATCTGTAGTCTTTGCAAAAAGAGCCTTGCTTATTCCACAGGACAGTTAAAAATGTTCAGATGCTCTGCTGTATTCACTAAAAGTTGAAATGCTCTGTCTTGCTCTCTCCTTAATTCTTTCAATCTCAATGCCAACCACCTACCTACCTCACTGGGAAATTGGGTAAATATGCTTTATTTTAGAATAAATATTATCTTCAATCAATCAAGTATATGAAATTGTAATAATACCCCTTTTATTGTGTTTTGCAAGACATGTACAGCTATATTTTCAGGATGAGCATGAGTTCATGGATTTACCAAGTACTTACTTGTGTGTCTATTATATGTTAGACATGTCATAGGAAGTGTTTTCAGAAACCCAGGCAGTACTAAAATCCAAATACTTACAATCATGCAGGGTTTTTTTACAGATGTAAGGGCAGATGTCTGACTTATTGACTGATAGGAAATTTAACTGATTCTGAAGGTAAGCCAATAAAATACACTCTGTATTTATTGTCTGTATGAAAATAAATGTATAAGAATAGAAAAAAAAGGATTAGAGAGAACTAGAATTATATTGTGGTGAGAGTCGTGCACTGTATGAATAATTAAAGATCTGAAATCCTCACTTATGTATCTATTTATTTTGATTCTTTTAAGAGTTTCAATTTGTAGCGTTGGCAGGCCTGGAGCTCATTGTGTAGACCAGGCCGACCTAGAACTTGGATACCAGCCAGCCTCTGCCTATCACGTAATGTTATGGAAGGTGTGTGCCACCGCAGCTGCCTTAAAGATGTGTTTGAAATTACAAGGCAACTACCAAAGATCATTTTTAAAGAGACAGGAATGGAAAATTGCAGAAATAAACTGATGCTTAAGGAATGAGTTACAAATCTTAACAAAGCAGAAAAGAAAAATGTGTCTAGAACATTGACAAACTTAGTCATTCATATTAATATTGCAATTATATGTACAAGTATCAAACAACAACTTAAAACAGATTTTTTAAATTCTAATAAATCATGTGCTATTTTTATGTTGATTGTAAGAAATCTCTTTCTTTCCAAAGAAGCAAGAAACTTTTACTTAGAGCAAAGAGAGTCTATATTAAAGGGATATACCCTGTTAAGATTAACAGAGAGCCACAAGAATTAGAAAACTCAAGGGCCCCTATTGTGGTTTGGGGCTTCCAATTATGGAATTCAAGAGAAAGAGCTGGTTTACTAAGGAAAGTAGTTAGAGCAGATCTCTATTTTGATTGGCAGTTTATGTTATACAGTTATTTATCTATTTCTATAGTGAACCTAACCTTAACCACATACATGCACAATTAAGTATACACATGAAAGTAGGTAGGGGATTGACCCCCCAAGGCTACTAAAGCACAACGTTTTGCCCGGCTGTACACACATTCAAAGCCAACTCAGGCCAAATCAGCATGTGTATTCTTCATGAGTGATTGAGTCATTCATTTTCTGATGAGGATAAGGTTGTGGTAGTTTATGTGTTAAGTCTTAAAGAACTGGCACTATAAATATGTATGACTTACTACATGCTAACTGTTCTTCAAAAAAAGCTTTACATAATCTTGTCTAGGATTTTTATCTAAAATTAAGACCTAACAAGTACATTTAAAAATCTAAGTGATCAACGGGCAGTATTATTTATCACTGGGTGGGTTCAGTTTGCAACCCATACTCATCCTTCCTTGGATGAGTTCTTCCTTGAGGGGATTCTACAAATACATTTACATAGATCCTGGGAGAGAAAATTAGTCACCATTTTTAAGAGGTAATAGCTAATACACAGAACTAAGGTTACCATGGTTTGTGTCTAATTTCCCTGAGAATCTATCTTTGGTTCATAATTTTCACCTCTGAAGATTCTATATCCATATCTAAAAAGTAAAGGAATGGATATATCTCAAATCCCCATTCTAAACATGAATAATTCATTGGAAATAAATGGTTATGCCCCTTTGCTCTGTCAACCACAGTGTTGGTTGTTATGGATAGGAAGATAAAACCAGTCTCAAAGGGGGTCAAGTTCACGAGAAAAAGCAAATCAGTATAATCTATGTTTTCAGTGATGATAGACATCAGCTCATCACACTTTAGAGATTTAGGGTGGTTTAGGAATTTATAATTGAATTTAACCGACTATTGCAAGAAAGGAGTTAACCACTCAGCGTCTCCTAACTGAGGGTTAAAGATTAAGGATAATGTCAGAACTGAACAGGAGAAATTAAATTAATTTTCTGCATCAGAACATTAGCGATTTGATCCCTTACTCCTTTCAGATACCTATGTCCTGGAAATAATCCCACAAAAACAAGCTACCACCTTCTGACAATTCATGAAATCTCAGTTTAAACTGTTCTTTATTCCTAGTTATATGATAAATTGCTTTTCCATTTTCTGGTCTGTCTACCCAGCAAACGTGTTTTGTTTTTGTTTTTGTTTTTTTTTTTTTTTGCAAGGTGGTCTTCTGGTAGACTTTGCAATTGACATTTAGCTGTCTACAAATAAAAACACTCGCCATGCAATGCTTTCTTTAACACCTTGATCTCCAAATCACCTTTTACCTTTAAGTTTGTAATTATTCTTTGCCTTTGTATATTAGATATTTATCATTTTTATGAGAAAAAACAATATCTTATATTTGACTATTACGACAATATGAGCCACTAGATCTCCATGGGAACAAAATTAGTGTTCACATAACTCAGTTTTCTAGACATGGAAAAAAATAGTTTCCATGGCAATACAAAGGTGATGTAAACATAGTTGCCCTTGGAGATGTTGACATCTGTGAATACAGACAATTCTGTATCCTCCTTGGTCTGTAAGATTTTTGAGGTGGTTCTGAGTTTAAACTGAAGTATAAATGAAAGATTTATTTAGACAAGGTTAGTATCTTCTGTGAAATTAAAAATTATTTGGAAATTTCATACAATTTATATTTACATATATACAATATATTATAAAATTTGAGAAATTTTTAATTGCAGTGATTGGAAGTTAAAGGCTCAGTGGTAGAAAAAGAACTCAGGTAGTCACCTTGAAGATAAGTGTTACTGACCTTGAACTTTATAAAAACTCTTAAATAGTTGATATTTTTCAAATTATAAATATTCACTGTTCTTAAATAATTATTTTTATGTTCAATTTTTATTTAACATCAACTTTCTGTAGGTCCAGAAAAATCTATATCCAATTTGTCAATACTGATATTACTTCCAATGTAACTGATGCATTCATCCCTTTCCGTACAGTCATAAACTTGGGCAGGTGTAGAAAATACTATCGGTTTACTTAAGTTAAAGCATTGTTATTAATTAAAGATAATACTCATAACACATGATTAGAATGGTTCAAAATACAGTGGCACACAGAATAAAATGGATTAGGATTCTGTCATAGTTTTTAAAGAACTAATTTATTACAGAAAATATATTAAATTTATATATTATCTATCAGGTACTATATGCAAATCTGGGAATGCATAGTCTCTTCTCTTGTCAAAGTCAATTGAGCATTTACACAAAGAAGGAATAAATATCATGGAGAGGTATAAATAAATACAGAATCACTTACAAAAGACCAGGTAAATACACCACCTATGAAGGCTCTTAAAGAATGGCAAGGAGTGGCTGGGTGGTGGTGGCACACACCTTTAATCCCAGCACTTGGGAGGCAGAGGCAGGCGGATCTCTGTGAGTTCCAGGCCAACCTGATCTACAAGAGCTAGTTCCAGGACAGACTCCAAAGCTACAAAGAAACCCTGTCTTGAAAAAAGAAAGGGAGAGAGAGAGAGAGAGAGAGAGAGAGAGAGAAGAAAGAAAGGTAAGAAGTCTTTCATCCTCCATGATGGTGTGGTATGGGGTACAGCAATGCATTTGGAAACCATTAAAATGAAAACAGAAACAAAAATGTAATAGACTTGTTTGTCATACCTGGATGGATGAGATCAAATGTGGAAATACTAAAGAACTAACTGGATGTAACAGGGCTGTTTTTGCTGAGGGCTGTCAGTTGTGCCCAGGATTTGAGCAAACTAGCAGGAGCAGATGAGGATTCTTAGAGGTAGTTTGTTGAGGTGATGTAGTTCCCTACCCTCTTTGGTGCAGTTTGGAAACCCATGAGGCAGTAGGCAGAAATACTAATCAGGAACTCTTTTAGGGCTGGACTTTTTGTCAAACTTTCTTTGGAACACCAGTTTCTAATAATGACATGGAGACTTATCATTAATTAAGAAAGGTTGGCCTTAGTTTAGGCTTGTTCCCAACTAGCTCTTATAATATATATTACCCAGTTTCTATTATCTACGTTCTGCCGTGTGGTTCTTTACCTCTCCTCCATTCTGTATTTCTGACACCCTCCATGTCTCAATGGATTCTCCAACTCCCTCTGTGCCAGATTCTAACCCAGAGTTCCTGTCTCTGGCCAGAAGTCCCACCTAACCTCTCCTGCCCAACTATTGGCCATTCAGCTCCTTATTACACCAATCAGAATAAAACAGCAACACATTTTCACACAATGCAATCAAATATCCCACGACACTCTTTAATATGGGAAATTCATTTATGTGAGTGAATTCAGGATATGTGAAAGAAAAATATATCCTTGAAAAATAAGAAAACTTTTGAATTTCATGGAGCTCAAACATTTTGTGTTAATTTATTATGTTAAGGCAAAGACAGTAAAGTGGTAGGGTCATATAAGTAATATTTAGTTCCTGTGTCTTTAATTCACTCCATGTGTAAAATGACTAAATGGAAATACCTTTGGAGAGAGAAGCTACATTGGGATTCAATTTACTACAGTGCCTATCACCTTCAATTAGATTATTCTTTTCAGATACTAAAGTTATCATATCAGATACTAATGTATCATGACTACATTGAGCAGAACCACTGAGATTCATAACCACTTATTTAAGAGGCTTCTAAAATATCAGTTTTGATTGTCATACATTTCTGTCAGTGTCCTCTTGGGTTTTTTTTCCATTCCTTTGCATGTAAGTTTTGCTGATTTAAAGTAATTTCAATATGGCTTTGGATTTTATTATGCATAATTTAAAATATTTGATTTATAAATACTATTTTTTGGGAAATACGTTTAAAATAAAGATAAATTTTATCCAATGAGAAGATATTTATTATTACAAAATAACTTCTATGTAATAAAATATGTCTTTTGGCATATATTATTCTTTTTAGATAGTGTCTTATCATAAAATAATACCACATAGTGAATCAAATACTTTATATTATAATTCTATATTATTTTCATAGGTGATTGTTTTGGCACATTTTACTTCTCTTCATAAGGTATTTTAGTCTTGTATATATTTCAAAATAATAATATATAGTTACTAAGTGGGCTGGAGTGATGGCTCAGAGGTTATGAGCGCTAACTGCACTTTCAGAGGTACTAAGTTCAATTCCCAGCAACCCCATGGTGGCCCCTCTTCTGGCTGCATGTATAAATGCGGACAGAACTCTGTATACATGATAAATAAATAACTCCTTTTAAAAATGTAGTAACAGCCGGGCAGTGGTGGCGCACGCCTTTAATCCCAGCACTTGGGAGGCAGAAGCAGGCGGATCTCTGTGAGTTCGAGACCAGCCTGGTCTACAAGAGCTAGTTCCAGGACAGGCTCCAAAACCACAGAGAAACCCTGTCTCGAAAAACCAAAAAAAAAAAAAATGTAGTTACAAAGTATCAAAATAAGCATATATATGCTTACTTAAGTTGATCACTGATAATAAATATAATAATGATACATGGATAAAGAAGGCCTTGATGGATATATCCCAAACTAAGAATAGTGCTTCTTACAAAAAGGAACAAAGACATCGTTAAAAATAATAAAGTGACTAATTGGTCTTAAGTAAAGATGTTTGTAATGAGATAAATGTATTCATTCATTAATTTGTGTAGTTCAAATTTAACAAAAAAAGATTATAAAATATTAAAGGTTTCAAGGAAGATGACAGAATTGTTTTATATTTTGGTTTTAGTTATGGCCATAAAACTTTGTGTCAAACTTCAGGAATTATACAATCTAACAGGTGAATTTTACTGAACATAAATCACAAAATAAAACATTTAAATAACATTCTAAGATTAAAAATTAGAAGCTATAGAATGGTATAAATAATATTTTAAGACAGTACCTTTAACTATAAAATGGTTATAAAATCTATTACAATATGTTTGCCAAAATAACCTTTGATCATGTTACTATGGCCATCTGACAGAAAAACAGGGCAATGTTTCTTCAGTGTTCTTTTCATGTCCTGCAGGGATCCTGCATTCAGAACGCCATACAACTTGTGAGAATAGACTGCCACGAGAATAAAGGCACATGATTTATTAACATACTACCATATTCCAGTCAGTCTACTGCACCAAAGAGGGTACTCAGTGCCCTCTGTTGTTCCTCTCTATAGTATAAGATTGGGACTAAAATTAAAAAATAAAGATAGCAGTTCATATGAGTAATGACAGCTATTGATTTTGTGGATAGGGACATAATGAGTTTGTCAGTTGCTTTGGGAAGTAACCAATGTTATGATAAGTATAGCACATAAGTAAAGCATATTGAATTTCCCTAACAAGTACTCTTAAATTCTCTACTTAAGTAACTTCCGCCAGTCCTAGGCTTTATGCATCATTCTGCTGAGCAACTTGTCTGTACACCCAAGGTGTTGGCATCCTATTGCTGACAATGGAGACAGCCTGAGAGCACTGGAACACAGGTATCCAGCTGTGCTGAAAATCATTTTTACTTAAAATGCAACATCTAGCAAAAAAGGGTGAGAGTTTAGATGTATAGTAAAAGTTACTAACCCTCTAAAGAGATGATCCTAAATTATATTTTACTCAGAAAATCCATTTGGTTGTCCCCCAAAAAACTGGCAACGTTTGTTCTTGAATTAACAGTTCATGCAAGTATCCAATTTTATATGTTCTTGCTTTTCTGGTCCATGGCCGCACTCCCTCAGCATGCATCTATTAGCGCCATCCTCCTTAGGAAAACAGTTCAAAGGAAAATAGAAGCCTTAGGGGGAAGTGACTGAAGGCGACTCTCTCCTTTTTTTTTCTTTTCCCCCAGTAATAGAATCCTCCCTGGTACAAGGAGAACTAAGACTTGGTCCTTTTCAGAGCAGTGGAGAAAGACAGGTTAATCTTTTGTTATTTAAGTGCTGCATAACCAGTTCCTCTGGAAGTCAACTATAGGTCTTAGGTATTTGTTAGGTACTATCAAGATTAGCTGCTGTGGAAATTAAGTGAACAGAAACGAGGAGGTCACAAATTTCCCAAAGGTCTGAAATTTGGGCCCCTTCACATTTGATCTCATCTTGGAAGCAAGGCCTGGACCATTATATGGCTTGGTTCATCTGTAATTTCATTACAAACTGTTGCTGTAAAGGCTGTGAACCTATACAAAGTAGCTTTTTCACCCAAGGGCAGTTGCGATGAGGAACTAACCATTAAGCCTGGTCAAAGCATCCTCACAGAGGCAGGGTTTTCACTGACACAAAGTGACACTGGTTCTCATCTACTTCTTCCAGAGGATTCCAGTAGCAACCCCACACTCCTATCCCTGAAAGAGAGACAGATCTCATGGCTACAAATGACATAGTCTCTTTCTACACATTCTAAACTCCTTCCATTTGCTCTGTCTAGCTACTCTAGCTGACGATGGCAGTGTAGTCTAGAGCACTCTACTGAGTCCTGAGAGTTTCTATTTCCCTCTCCAGATGCTAAAACTAATTCATTAACTTTAAAATTGAACAAATCAGCAATAAGAGATATCCAAGTGCTTCTCTCTGGTGTCCCAAATGAACTCCTACTCTTTTGGGGGAAACAGAAGCCAAGTTTTCTCTTGAGGATCACAGTCAGCTGTCTTCAGCAGGATGGAGACATTTTGCTCTTGCTTGCTATTCCCTTGTCTCAACGAACCTAAAATGCGAAGGCATTAGCTGAAAACTCAAGTTCAGTGAAACCCTTACTTTGTTCTCAGTGTCCCATTTAAATGCAAATACTTTTAAACCTATAAAGTTCAGACTTGGGCCAGCCGGATGTCTCAGCAGATACGGTCACTTAAGGCCAAACCTGGAAAGCTATGTTTGATTTTTGGATCCACATTGTAGAAGCAGAGTACTAAATCGAGCAAGTCATCCTCTGTCAACCACAGGCATTCTATGGCACAGCATATTCACAATTTTCCACCTGTGGTACACAAAATAATAAATAAATAAATGTCAAAAAGCAGTTCAGACTTCCAGAACTATCAATGTGTAAACAGATATGGAAGTTAGATATATATACACACTATGTACACATACATGAAAAAAGAAACGTATAAACAAATTTTATGACAATGTGGCCTTATAAATATATAATATGTATAAATCATAAGTGCATATATTTTTATACCTGTATATAGTTCATACTTTTGCTAAGAGGAATGATGAAGAATGACATTCTGTACCAATGTAAAATCCAAATAATAATATTTTTACTTTTAATCAATAAATTAATGCAAAAAGGAAGCATGACATCATGGAGAAATGGTTTAGTCTAGAACTAAGGCAGGATATAACATAAACAACTAAAATAAAGATGTGACATGTTACACCAGAGAGTAAGCAAAGACTGGAACTGTTGCAGAGATATCAACCTATGATGATGTGAACACAAAACAATTGTAAAAATATAAATAAAATAGTAAACATGGCAATTCTATAAATAAAACTTGTTAATTACTTCACGCTTTTATCAATAAATTTATAAACATAAACAAACATTTACATATATCTAATAAATACATTATTCATTTATGTCTATATACAAGAAAAGTATCCTTAGAATAGAGCACCAGCTAATAAATATGAAAAAGGTTATTAAACAGATGTTTTAGCAACAATCACAGGGTTCATCAATATAAATGAAAATCATCAGTGGACATAAAGGCTGGTTTGTAGGAGTTTGATTAAAAAAATGAAATATCGTTGTAATTAAATCCCTACAAGAAAGCAGCCATAGCAGAAGATGGTAGATAATAATGAGAAAAAAAACTGGCTAAAGGACTGTATTTGAATTTGCCAAGTTTCCCAGAAGTCTCTTATGATCAAGCAACACAGTTAAATTAATTTATAATAAATAAATCTTCCAGAGACTACCTTACTGTGTTATTGAGTAATATGAATAATGTGACATTATCATAGTGTGTTTCTGAAGAAATGCCCAGGAATATGCCTGGCCATATGAACACATCTGTCAGTCACACGTTGAGGGTCCCAACACTGCATGGAGAGCCTTTTCTAAGACAGACACAAAGAGACACATAATAGCTCATAAGCTTCAAAGAATCTGGTGAGACCTGGTAGCAAATTTAGGACATGCTCTTGTTGGCTTACTGGACTGAAAAATTCCAGTAGTGTTGTTATAAAGGCAGAATTTATGACTCACTGAGTGGCAACTACTCAGTGTGAGTTCTCTGAATAAGCTGTGGATAATGTGTCCTTGTATTGCAGTACATAGTAGAACATGTAAATTAAATAGATATCGCACAGAGAGAAAATGAGAAGGCAAAAAACAAATGTATCACAGCCACCACCCATAGTCATGGGTGTTTCCACTAGAAAGGAAGATCCGGTTACATGAACCAGATATTCTCACCTGCTTGTTCTTTTTCTACATTTCATTTATCTCAAAACTACAAAGGTGGACTTAATAAGCATATTTCTACATAGTAAAATTCATCATGCCAGATGAATCCTCTACTTTAAACCTCAAAGTTCAAACATACAGAGGACATTGGTCTCCTTTTGAGACTGTGACAACCCTGAAGAGACGCACAAAGATCAGTCTGTTACTGTTGAAAAGTTAAGTACCCCAGGCTTTGACTAAGTCAATACGATAACCATACATGTATTCTCTGACACTCGATGTAAAGTATATAAATAAGAAAGAAAGGGAGTGGTTGCAATGCCAAACCAACCCCCAAAAAATCTGATATACTTCCAGTTTTGTTTGAAAGCAAAACATTTTCCATTTTAAAGTTACTCTAACTGAACTCCTCTGGGCTTTTCTCAAAAACTTCTTGTTTTCTTTCTTTTCCATTTTCCTCTTTGGCAAATATTTTACAACATTCAGTGAGAAAGAGTTTTGTAGTGTCCATTTGTAGTTGTGAAATAACTTGTCTTAATCCTTTTGTTTACTCCCTCAAATGAGTCACTCATGTTTCCCAAATGCTCTTAAGAGGGGCTTGTGACTTGGTAGCATCATGTTGTCTTTTCCTGGAAGCCAGAAACTGAGCAAACCAGAAAAAGTCCAACTGGAATTGAACCAATGTATCCTTCAAACTAACAGCAATTCCCTGATTTATATTAGAATAGTGTGTGTTTTTATTTGTTTCCGGGGAGGTTGCATAATTCTTACTGAAGAAAACAAAATCTTCTCAGACTCTCTTGTCGCCTCTAGCAATGCTGCTTTCAAAATACAGATTCAAAAGCAATTAACTGTTTGAAATAAAACCTCCCCAGTCTCCATTTTACTCATTTATGATATTTTCTTTCAGTCTGCTTACCTCTTCTTAGTAATATGCACCTTTGACAAGTTTGTTGATAATTAGTTTACAGTTGCCATTGGTTCGTACTAAGTTATTCAAGACATTATTGAATCCTAACATCTGGCTTCTTTAATCCTTCCTGACCTCAGCCATTTTTTTTTTACCAGCTAGGAAGGAAAATCAGATATTCTAGGTCATCCTGGTTAATAGTTTTGTCAATTCCAGTTCCTATCTGTAGAACAAGGTGAACATCTGGGATGATAGCTCATTTGTTGAAGAACTTACTGCACAAACGTAAGGACCTGAGTTCAGTTCCCGGAGCCCACTTGAAGAAGTCAGACTTAAGAGTACCTACTTTAATCCCCAACATTAGGGAGACAGAGAGAAGTAGATCACCAAGATGTGCTGCCCGGTTAGGCTAGTCTCCATTGCAGGAACAGGCCAGTGAGAGTTCCTTCTGAAAAAAAAGTAAAGTCTAGAACTAGAAGAAAAACACCCAAAGTTATGCTCTGATCCCACAGTCCCACATTTACTTACGCACGCGCGCGCGCGCACACACACACACACACATGAACATGTACACAAATCTAAGAGAACACACAAAACTAAAGGAAAGGGATGGACAAATAGAAAACAGAAAAAAAGAAAGAACCACCCCTTTGCCCTATGTGATGCTGTAGATCCATGCTCTTCTTGAATTCTATTGTACTCTGTTTTATTTATTTATTAAAAAACAACCTTTTCGCATTTTATATTCCAATTTCAGTTTCCACTCCTTCCCCTCTTCTCCATCCCTCCAATTTCCCTCCACCCTACCCCTCATCCACTCCTCAGAGAGGATAAGGCTCTCATAGGGAGTCAACCAAGACTAGCACATCACTTTGAGGTAGGACCAAGGCCCTTCCACTATATCTAGACTGAGAAAGATATCCCTCTGATGGAGGAAGGTCATTGGTTAAATAAAAAGAAACTGCTTGGTCCTCATTGGTTAGAAGATAGGTGGGAGGAGTAAACAGAACAGAACACTGGGAGGAAGAGGAAGTGAGCTCAGACTCCACAGCTCTCCGCTCAGGAGCAGACGCCTCAGAGAGATGCCATGCCCCGCTCCCAGGCAGACACACATGATGAAGCTCCGACCTAGAATCTTCCCAGTAAGACTGGTGCTCACAGATTATTAGAGATGGGTTGATCGGTATATCAAAATTAGCCAGTAAGGGCTAAAGCTAAAGGGCCAAGCAGTGTTTAAATGAATACAGTTTGTGTGTTGTTATTTCGGGGCAAAAGCTAGCCGAGCAGGCGGCTGGGGTGTTGGGGACGCAGCCCCGCCGCCCTTATTACTACATCCCTCCAAAGGGATTGGGCTCCAAAAAGCCAGTTCAAGCAGTAGGGATAAATCCTGGTCCACTGTCAGTGGCCCCACAGACTATCCCAGCCATACAGCTGTCACTCACATTCAGAAGGCCTAGTTTCATCCTATGTAGGTCCTTCTGCTGTTGTTTCAGTGGGTATCCCCAGCATGGCCTTGACCCCTTTGCTCATATTGTCACTCCCCCCTCTCTTCAACTGAACTTTGGGAGTTCAGCCCAGTGCTTCTCTGTTGATTACTGCATCTGCTTCCATCAGTTGCTGGATGAAGGTTCTATGATGACAATTAAGGTAGACATCAATCTGAGTACAGGAGAAGACCATTTCAGACACCCTCTCTTCTATTGCTTAGGGTCTTTGCTGGGGTCATCATTGTGGATTCCTGGGAATTTCTCTAGAGCCAAGTTTCTTGTTAGCCCTATAATGGCTCCCTCAATCAAGGTAACTCTTTCCTTGCTCTCCCTCTCTGTCCTTTTCCATCTCAACCAGCCAGTTCCCTCATGTTCTCTTCCCACCTCTCCTTCTCTTCTCCTCTTCTTTCCTCCCTTCTCTCCCCACTCCCATGCTCCCAGTTTTCTTAGGATATCTTGTCTATTTTTCCTTCCCAGGGGGATCCATATATGTTTCTCTTAAGGTTCTACTTGTTACCTAGCTTCTCTGGGTTCATGGACTATCAGCTGGTAACTTTTGCTTTACAACTCATATCCACTTACAAGTGAGTACATACTGTGTTTGTCTTTCTGTGCTACCTCACCCAGAATTTTTTTTCTAGTTTCATCCATTTGCATGCAAATTTCAAGATGTCATTTTTGTTTGGTTTGGTTTTGTTTTGTTTTTTAACCACCGAGTAGTATTTCATTGTGTAAATGTACCACATTTTTTTAATCCGTTCCTTGATTGAGGAGCAGCTAGGTTGTTTCCAGGTTCTGACTATTACATATCATGCTGCCATGAACATAGCTGAGCAAATGTACTTGTATTATAATTGAGCGTCTTTTGGGTACATGCCCAAGAGTGGTATTGCTGAATCCTGAGGTAGGTTGATTCCCGATATTCTGAGAAACCGCCATACTGATTTCCAAAGTGGCTGTACAAGTTTGCATTCCCACCCTGTTGATGGGGCTGCGTGCCGCCACCCAGCTAGCTTTACCCGAAATAATTACACGGAAACTGTATTCTTTTAAACACTGCCTGGCCAATTAGTTCCAGACTCTTATTGGCTAGTTCTTACATATTGATCTAACCCATTTCTAATAATCTGTGTAACACCACGAGCTGGCTTACCAGGAAAGATCTTAACCCACGTCTGTCTGGAGTGGGTAAATCATGGCGACTCTGACTCGGCTTCTTTCTCCCAGCATTCTGTTCTGTTTACTCTGCCTATCTAAATTCTACCCTATCAGAGGGCCAACCAGTTTCTTTATTAATTAACCAATGAAAGCAACAGATAAGATACAAGACCCACCTCCATCACCACCCGTAATGGAAGAGTGTCCCCTTTATTCCTCCTCTTTTCCAGCATAAGCTATCATTGGTGTTCTTGATCCTAGCCATTCTGACTGATATACAAGTACACACCTATGAACACCTGATTTTTTACAAAGAAGCTAAAATTATGCAATGGAAAAAAAGAAAGCATCTTCAACAAAGGGTGGTGGCATAACTGGATATCAACATGTAGAAGAATGTAAATAGATCCATATCTATACCCATGCACAAAACTCAAGTCCAAATGGATCAAAGACCTCAATATAAATCCAGTCACACTGAATCTAATAGAAGAGACAAAGGGTGGGCACAGGAAACCACTTCCTAAATATAAGACCAGTAGCACTGACCCTGAGAGCAACAATAAATAAAAAATGAGAATGGGAAAAAACTTCACTAACACACATCAGACAGAAGACTAACCTCCAAAATATCTAAAGGCTCAAGAAACTAGACATCAAAATAGCAAATAATCCAATTAAAAAATGGCTACAGATCTAAACAGAGAATATTCGACAGAAGAATCTCAAATCTTGGAAGACACTTAAGGAACTGTTCAACATCCTTAGTCATCAGGGAAATGAAAATCAAAACAACTCTAGGATACCATCTGTATTTTTTTTTACTGTGTGTTATTTTTAAAGGTCACAGAGAAGACACAGGTAGGAACAAACAAAGCTGTGTATTGAGAAACAAAGAAAACAAAAATTTGGTCTGGACATTTTTACCTGATAAATTCAATGGGGACCATTTGTGAAAGAACTGACCTAGAAGACAATTGGTATTTATCTTCAAAAATAACACAGATATCCTGAAAGAACACCAAGAAATATCCTCTCTTGCTGAGGCTCTTTGGAGAAATCCGTAATAGCTCAAATTTGTCAGCACAATCATCATAATTTATTTTAAAATATAAGATGTTGTCTTTATAAAATATATAAAATACCTACAGTATTTTCCTAGTTATTTCCATTAAAATTTTGTCCTTGATAATAATATTACCTATACAATGTTAAGGAGATGAGTAACTCTTGGGAGATGGAGCTCTTTCTACCAGAGATAATAGACATTCAAGGGCATGCGGAGACATCACTGGGGTGTGGCCTAGGCTCTGTGCATTTATAATAGTCTTATGAGATGTTGTCATTCTTCAAAGATTGAAATTAAATTCTGAGAGATTAAGCAGTGTGCCTTTCCTCTTCCCTCTGCTTACCATATTGTTTTCACATTTTATTATTGAACTTTTTACTCCTGTTTCAGATTCTAGTTCATCTGCCTCGTTTCTTGTCACCTGTTCTATGAGAGTGCAGGAACTACATCTTTGTACACAGAAGTAGTCATGTTGTTAGTCTGAATCCTTCACATTTATAACTGTGTTTGTTTGTTCATGTGTTCATTCAATGTGAGATGAAGCTTTATTATTTTACCTCCCATGTTGCGGGATATTTGATCACACTGTGAAACTTCAAGACTGTGCTAATAAAATTAATCTTGAGTTAGGGGGCACAGTCAGCGACTAGTTGACAGGAATTAGCCATAGAGAGAACAGAGGAGCCAGGAATATAGAGAAACACAGAGAAGGGGGTAGAAGAGGACTTAGAGATTGTGTTCTTTTTGGTTGGAGAAGAGTGGGGAGATACCTCTCTGGCTGGGTCTCTGATTAAAAAAGAAGGTCAGTGGGTTGCTTCTTGCCCTCTCTGAGCTGGCAGGTTTTTACTCCAACATCTGACTCCTGAGCCTTTATTGGCAAATCAAACTGCAGAGATTGCTAAAACTTAAATTTGGGGGCCAAAGCCAAGCCAGTGCCAGTGGGACCATAAATCCCTGCAGGCCCCAGTCTGAGTGGTAGGGTACTGACTATGTGGTCTGGGGGCGGGGGTGGCAGACAGTAGTTAAAATATCAGTAGATTTAGGGTGCAGCCACTAAGTCAGCAGACAACACTTGCCCTTCACATCCTTCACATTGCATACATTGTTTTTTGTTTTTTTGTTTGTTTGTTTGTTTGTTTTTTCCATGACAAGATACTCAGATTTCTAGGCTAGTCCTGCTCGGAGCAAAAGAGGATTTAAGAATATCAGTACCTGTCTCAACAGAGACCCTCCAGTTGCTCTAGAGAGGGCTTGTTTTATTTTTTTTTCTTCATGAACTCCAGGGATCCAGATTCTTATGTCAGCTTAAAATTCTTTCAAACATCTGATCCATTGGTGAGTCTGACAAGCTTGAGATTTTTAACCTGTAAATGGATTATTATTTTTTTGAACTTTATTTTTTGAGATAATAATGTAATCTCAGCATTTCGCCCTTTTCTCCCTTCCTCTTTCCAAACCCTCCCATATACTTCTCTTTGCTCTCTTTCAAATTGATAGCCTCTTTTTTCATTAATTACTGTTACATAATGTATATCTATATACTTATATATATTCCTAAATAAATCCAACCACTCACTCTGTGTAATGTTATTTGTATTTATGTTTTCAGGGTTAACTATGTGGTATTGGGTAACCAGGTGTTGTTTTCTTTACTGAGAAAGACTATTTTTCCCACTCTCAGCATTCCGTAGCTGCCTGTACTTCTTTGTGTATGGGTGAGCCTTCACGGGTTTTCTTCTACCCATGTTAGCATGTCCCATTGTTGTCCTTGTGAACAAGGTCATGTTTAAGCTAAGACTTTATGAATGTAGATTCAAACATTACTAGAAGACACAATATCACAGGAAACTCCCATTCTCTGGCTCTTACAATCTTTCTACACCCTCTTCCACAATGTTCTCTTAGCCTACATGTGGGAGTTGTTTTCTAGATGTTGTAGGACCAGATGTCTTCTAGATGTTGGGGCCCATTGGGATTAGGCTCCACAACTCTGTGTTGTTGTTGATTATGGTTTTCTGTGATGGTTTCAATCTGTTTTAAAGAGCTTTCCTGATGATGGATGATGATGAATCTCTTATCTGTTGATTTAAGGACAAGTATTTAGAATACAGGTAGGGATTGTGATGGCTTAATAAAGTGGAAGTTGTTGGTTGTCTTAAAACACCCATGACTTCACTAGCCCAGGTTGGCTAGGTTTGTGGTACCAGGCATGATTTCCTTCCTTTTGGGTGGGTCTTAGTTCAGTTAAATATCTGTTGGCTATCACCAAGATATGTGTGCCACTATTGAGTGTTTAGGGTTATTTTGTCATTGAGGTGGTTCATGTATATCATAGTTGAATAGTGGTACTGGTTGCTTCCCTCTCTTGGAAGCTTTCATGGTACCAAAAGGTACGATGAAAACAAGTACCAATCAGGGAGGAGACTTTTCAGATCAGTGACACTCAGTTCTGATTCAAGCCTGGAGTATAGAGTTAATAAAACTGGGTGTCAAATTTAGACATGATATAGGAAAGGTCTGTGGGTTAGGGCATAGACCGAGAGGGTCTCAGCAGAATCTTAGGGATAGGTTTCAGAACAGGCACTGGTGGCCATATTAGGCTTAGGCACTGGATGTGGGACCTGGACTAGATCTGGCAGGTGGGGGATTTGTGAGCAGAGGAAAGAGTCATGTATAATCACATGGGTAAACCTTGAAGAAAGATGTGTATGATCTGGCTGGGTAGCAAGGTTAGTTGTGGTGGCAAAAGTATTCTTCATAAAATAATAGCCAACTATTCTTTGTTGCTTTAAAAGCCAAGTTTATATGCCCTTGAAATCGAGTAATCTATTGGTGCTGTTGCCAATTAGACTATTGACCAAATCAAAAGAGTAGAGTTATGAAAGTTCATAGTAAAAATGTAAAGGCAAGAGCTACAAAAACCATTTTTTGTTTGTTTTAGAAACAAAAACTGATCTAGTCAGGCAAGCCCCGGGAGGTGGGTTACACCAAAACAAAAATCCCTCCTGCTCTTTTCGTTCACATAATCACAATTTCCACTTAACTAAAGATAGTTGTAGCAGCAGTGGTTTCCCTTTGTGTCTCCCTTCATCTTCTTTACCATAATTTATAAATTCCCTGGAGCTCTTTTCTCTTTTAGCATTTCAAATGAATTTCTACCGTTATGACAATAGGAGATTTCCATGAATTTGTTTTCTTTTACTTTCAAGTAGAACAGCAAACAAGCAGAATAAAGCCTGTCTTAGGTTTACTTGTTTTTACTCGTACTTACATGTCTTGGTTGAAGTCAACTACTTTTCATATTTTTCTTTTCCATAATAATGTTGGTATTATTGTTTACATATGACTCTTCTTTTCTCATGAACTCTATCCATAGACAGACATTTCTTGTACTAAAGAAACTTACATTATATTAAATGGGATCCTCCCTCCCTCATTTAAACATATACGGGCAAGTCTACATGTATTACATACATGAAATTCTTGAGCAAGTTTGAACAAAATTATTATAGCAATTATCACTTCTTCCACTGGCTTTTCTGGCAATAGTATTGATTTACAGTCTCTGGAACTTTTATATATTCTTCATAATTCCAGCTACAGCATAAAAAGTAAAGATAAAAGCCATCAAATCGACAATAGAAGATAGAATTGTATAATAAACTGTTAGATCAAAAAATTAACACTGAGTAGTTTAAAGCTTTGCTAATTTTATTTTGGCTGAAAAAAAAAAGAAAGAGAAAATAAAATCTATAGCACTTGGAATACACCGTAAAATAATATTATCCTTATACACAAAAGATGCCAAAGCCATAAAGTAGACTAAATCCAGGTTCTTTAGAAAAGATAAAATATATTCATTCAAAAAATTAACTATAGGGATATTTCCTTTGTATTTTAATAAATAAAGCTTGCCTGAAGGTCAGTGCAAAACAGCCACACTAGTCAGCCATACTGTCCAAGCATTGGTGGGACACACCTTTAATCCCAGCAGCCACACCAGTTAGTGTTGTGGGTGCTTCGGGCTGCGTTCCTGATACCCGGCCACCTGGCTAGCTTATGCCTTGAAATAACAACACACAAACTGTATTCATATAAACACTGCTTGGCCCATTTCTATTAATGTGTGTAGCACCACGAGGTGTGCTTACCAGGAAGATTCTAGCCTACGTCCATTCTGGGTTGGAGCTTCATCGCGTCTGCCCTGGAGAGGAGCAGCATGGCATCTGAGCTCACTTCCTCTTCCTCCCAGCATTCTGTTCTGTTTACTCCACCCACCTATGTTCTAACCTATCAGGCCAAACAGTTTCTTTATTAATTAACCAATGACCTTCCTCCATCAAGTTAGCCATAGGGGCCGGGCAGTAGTGGTGCATGCCTTTAGTACCAGTACTAGAAAGGAACATAAAGCAAAATAAGACAGTAACTTGCCCTCCCTTTTTCGATCTGAAGATTTCAAAGAGGTAAGAGCTCTCTAGTGGCTTGGCTGCTTTTGTTTTTCATATCTTCAGGTTGAACCCCAATATCTGTCTCTGTGTTTTTATTATTCATGCTACACTTAACTGACAAAAAAACAATGCAAAAGAACTCATTGTACAACTCTCATAGTTTTGCTAGTTAGGGTGCACTTGACTTTGCATGAAGAAAGTCTAGCTCAACTTAGTGAAAACAGAAATTTAAGCTACAAACCAGGAATTGAATGCCCACAAGAGCAGAAACTCCAGTTTCTCTTTATTTCTTCCCTCTCTAAGTTAACTTGACATCTGCAAACAAGCTTTTCCACGAGATTGCCTGGAAGACGCAATAAGTTTAAATCTTTTCAGCCTTGGGACCCCAGCTCACATTTGCAATATCTGGGAAATTCTGACAACCTAGAGCATCACTAATCTTGAAATGACAGGAGACCAGAGTAGAATGTTGTTATTGGCAGGTATAGAGCTAGGTCACCACTCCCAGCACCAATTACTATATGCAATGAGAAAGTTTCACTTTCAAAATTACCTATTTCCCTTTCATCAAAAGTAGAAGTATCCTAAAAGAAGGTACCTCTTGCTTCTAATTAAATTAAATTAGATAGTCTTGAAACTCTAAAGACCCTAAGTAGTTCAATAATCAGAGATAATCTTAACGTTCACTAACTGTGTTTGTAAAATTAATACCATAAGAAAGCTAAGTCTTACCACTGGGGCTACAGCTCAGTTTCTTTTATTAGTAGGCCCTGGGCTTTGAACTATTTTGTCTGTGGCATCTGGCTACAGAATCAGACTCTCATAATGTGACCCCAATGGAGAACTAAAGAGCTGCCCATTGAGGTACAGCCAAGAGAAAAAGATAATGAAACCTTGCCTCTTGATGATACCACTAGCATTATAAAGGGTTAAAAAGTATTAATGTGGGTTAAAAAGTATTAAAGTATTAATAGCACTATAAAGTACTAAAACTTATCACTTTTAACTGTGACTGGGCTATATATTTAATAATATTAGAGTCCACTTATGCCAGAAAAGCTAATTTAAACACAGAGTTTAAATGTCATGGCCTCTTAGTATCTAAGTGACCAGAACAGTCAATGTATACTTCCATTATGATGTATGGCTGGAAGCAATTACTTTAGAAATGAATTGTAGTGGAAGAAAAGAATACATGGAGCTGTAAGGACAAATAGTACTCTCAGTCAATATTAGTTAATTGATGTTGTTTTCTTCTTTCAATTTTATGGGCTCTCATTTAACCAGCAGTGATTTTCCTGGAGTCTCAAGAAAGCCAGTTATCCCATTGCTTGCCTTCTGCCTAGAGGGTGTCTTAGGAGAATTTTGCAGTGTTCATGAATAGAGGAAAACCATGGACGGTATGAGAACTCCAGATGAGAAAAGGAACTATCATCTAGCTATTGGGACAGACTTAGGCGAAGGACTAAGTGGCTCTGCTAATTCTGTCTGCCATCAGACTGTCCCTTAATGAGAACATCACGTATATCCATACCTTCCATAGTTTCTACTTTTTCCGTTGAGTCCTTTATAACTAAACCTAGCATTTCTGTGAATCTCAACTTCAGGTCCATTACACAAGATTTCCTTGGGCTTCAAATAGTTGGTTTCTGTTTTGTTACATTCTCGTTGCTGTTGTTCTCTGTAGGCCTTTTTTATTATTAGGCTCACATTTATAGCAGAGGTTCAACAGAGACCATTTTTTGACCTTTGAACTCATTTTGTTCTAAGGACTTGTTTACTGTTCTGTATGTTTTCAGGTATTGTTTTGAACACGGAATATAGATCCTAGCCATTTATATATGCAATAGTAATGTGAATACCTCTTGAATGAATTAAATGAATGAGGAAAGGCAAGGGAAGAACAAAAGGGGCCTGTTTAAAAAAAAGAGAGCACTGTGATATAGGAACAAAAATATTCTTATAAATATAAGCATAAAGGCAACAAACCATGTTACTAGGAAATTACGGTAAAATGAAGTTACTCCAATACATGGTACGAATGTAAGATATTTTATGAGAAATCTCGGAGCCAGAAATAGTGCTTTATTTTACAAGCTCTGGAAAGTTTCCTATAATGACAGAGAAATCGTGTTTTAAACCCATGGAAATATTTGAAGAACTGAAAGCCTGGCCTTCACCAACCATAAATTTGGGCTAAAGCAAATGAAGTGCTACCCACCCTGTCACACAATCCATGTGAATCTTCACATCTTGGAAAGTTCTGTTTAGAACCACAGGGAGACTTCGCTGTTCTCTGAGATTCTTTGATGGCTCCCTTTAGACACCAAGGAATTCTCTGCTGATGTAAATGTCCCCACATCTCATCCATATTTGTCAAATCATAGCAATTCTGTGCTAACAATATGAGTAGCAGCAACACATGAAATTTTGTAAGCACTGAGAGGACAATTGCTTGTGACAACAGTTTTTAAAGTTTCTCTGTAACCACAGCCCAATTTAAAGACTAAAATCTAAATTATAATCCTAGAGGCTGATATGTGTTGGCCTAAATACAGGTCTGGTGCTTCCAAATATGAGTTTAGAAGTAGGCTTTCATCATTTTCCTATTTCTGCCTCATTTCCCAAATCTATGAGAGAAGAATCATTTTACCTGACAGTTAGTGAACCATTTAGTAACTTAGATATTGCATTATGTGTATAGATTTTGTGCAAACTGTTGACAAGGATCTTAAGATAGCTAACATCAAAGAAATGAAAAGCCTAACACTATGTGTAGATTGTGCTGGCTTATCCAATGAAGCCCTTTAGAAGAAGAACTGTAAGGTACATAGCATTAATACATGTATAAACGATTGATTATGAAAGTAGTACTCTAAGATTTATGTCTTTTTTTTTTTTACAATAGCTGGTTTTATGTTTTGATCTCACAAAGTGATAACTATTCTTACCAAAACCCTAAGCAACATAAATTCATTTGCCTTCCACATCTAGGTCAGGTGGAGCTGCTTTGCACCACTGTTCACTTCTATACAACCGTACTCTCTGCACATTCAGGCTGAGGCAAGCTCTGCTGATGTGACTAAGGCACACACATCACGGTGGCCTCATCTCAGTGAGCTGTAATGGACCTAGTCTTGAAGATGCTTTTGTTGACTATTCTGGGAAAGAGCACATGTCACTTCCTAGAATACTTCATCCTTATATTCTCCCCTGTAGGATTCAGGGTTTAATTCTTTGTTCACTAATGCTTTTGACTTAATTCTCAAATCCCTTTCCAGTCCCATCTTATGTTTGCAGTTTTAAAGTTAGCTTTAGTTATAATGTTGGGAAGAGGCTAAAATGTGTCTAACTTTGTGTTTTGGACTAGATATTTGCTTGGTGGTCTTTTTGCTTTTGCTTCTATTCTTTGTGTAGAAAGAAGTAGTTCCTACCACAGTTTGGCCCTCTGCTCATAAATTTTGCACCCTTTCCTGTATTTAAATCACATTCATCTCATTTCTAACTGGACCAATAAAGCATCACTTTACTTCCGCTCCCATTTCGAAGTCTAGACTGGGTATAAAGTATTTAATCCTGTTGCTCAGGACCTTTTTGTGTGTTGATATGATTCACTCTTCATACACTAAAACACGAAATAGCAGTGACCAAGGAAGCAAGAGTATTAAAACCATGACGTAAAATACCTATTCTGAAAATGGATGAGTGTGAATCTTGAGATGGAAAGACTCATAAAGCAGTGGTGGAATTCTTCTGGGTTGCCTGTGCTGCTTCCAGTTTAAGGACAACTTTATCAGAGTTTGAAAGTAAAACCTTCAGGTAGCCAGCTGCAAATCTCATCAACTGGCTAGAGGGGGAATATGGGGAAGAGAAGAAAAAAGGTGGTTCTGATTTGAGTCAGGCTGGCATGAGAGGTCAACCACATGGCAGAGAAGCACCCACATGGAACAGAGAGGAGTTTCAGGGAAAGAGTGAAGCCAAGAGTGACAGGGAAAACATGCTTAGAACAGAGATGATAAGAAAGAAAGAAAAAAATCTACTTTCCTTTCTACTTCACTGAGTAGACTTACATGCTGTGAGTCCATACCTACATAAAAGACTTAACTAGGAAACAGACATTCTGGAAAGGAAAGGCAGAGGGTCCCATTGAAGGAATAAGCACTCCTATTTTTTCAGCAATGTTTCAAATGGATCTGCCTTCCTGAGTTGTTGATAGCCTTAAAACTCTCCACACAAATAATGAAGGAAATGTCATGGTTGGATTTTAAACCTGCACTTTAGAAGGAATCCCATCCATTTAGTCTATAATTTATGTTCTTCCATTTCTATGTTGAACAGTCTTTTTTTTGTACCATTCCTTCAATAGACACATTGCAGAAACAATCAAGAAGTATTGTTATCCTAGGGAAATGCATATCTTGAAAAACTCAGTTTAAAAGTTACCATTATCCAAGTAAAGTTTATACACAAAACTATATGTTAATTTTTAAATTATTGAAATGATATACACACAGATATATACATGTGTGTATAAACATATATGTAGTTATTGTATGAATGTTTTCAAATATGTATTAATTGTGGTATAACAACCTTCAGGTAATGGCATATGCATCACTTCACAGTTAACTGCATACTCACATATATTTAATTATATAGTATAATTATAATTATATATAATCTGATGAATTTGAACATATATACACATATGATAGAGTCATTGCATTCAAATATTAAGCATACTCATGAACTTTAATAGTTTCTCTGTAATTGTTTTATTTCTAATAAAAGGGTCTTATATACTTACCTGATAATATAGCGTTTTTAATGTGGATCACATTTTTAAAAGGTTTTTAGAAAATTAATTTGAAGTTTTATGTAAGGATTTTTCCACAATTTATAAATGTAAAATTTTATCTAAAAACAAATACATATTTAAGACTGCTATATAAGACAAAAGTTGGAAAAAGTGAAAAGTGAAGTGTCATACTTTGTTACAGAATACTTTAGTTTAGGATTTTCGTAGAGTATCTTGAGTCTTTTAATAAAATATTATTGAATCAGTACAATAGTTGAACATCATACACTCTCTCAAAAGTAAAAACAATAAAAACAAAATCAAAACAAACCAGAAATAGATAAATAAAAGAAAATCAATAAGACAAAAATTACCAAAATATGAAACAAAATAAAAAATCCATGCATGCACACATGTACATGCAAATGTGCACAAACACACACACAAATATGGAGTGCATACAGTGGGGGTAACTTCCAAAACTGTACACTGTAATCTAGGAATATTGAAAAGAGAATAAAAACGTAAAAGCATGGAGATGCTAACTCAGAGAATTCAGAAACCATTTCTTTTTTAATTGCAAATCGCAGCATCAAAGAGTGGCTGGTAAAACAAAAGATGCTAAGTATATATTTGGTAGATCATTTTCCATATGAGTCATTTCTATAATTGTGTAGTTAAAAACAATATAAATTGCTTTTAATTACTAAAAGTTTAGGTATCAATAAGATATAGCTACATTGTTGTTATTTGAATTTTTTATATTTAACTGTTACAAAAGCTCGGTCTGAAAAGAAAACATTGGAAAGGTGTATATTGACAATTTATTAGGATAAATATCTCAAAGACAACATTGAATGGCTTTTGTAGTTGGTGGGTACAGATGGTATTGACAGTAATAATGTGTTCATAAGCAGCTGATGGTTGGCACTATGTAATAATAATTAATACTTTTCCATATAGGTCAAATATGCATATTATTGGAGAAAACTCAAATAAGTACTAAAGTTATTAGGTAAGCATTTTATAAAGTCAATTAGTAAAGTTGGAATTATATAAATGAGCTAATGAAAGAATGAATATCTTAATCTTTTCTGTTATTTTAAATTAAGTATCACAATAAATCTTTATTGTCTGTGTGTCTGTGAGAGTGGTTCCACAGAAATTAACTTGGGGCCCAAGACCAACCCTGAATGTGGACAGTGTCTTCCGGTGGGCTGAGAGCAATAGAAGGGAGAAGGAACCTCACTAGAAGTCTGCATTCTCCTCTCTCTCCTTATTTCCCGTTTCTCTCTCGCAACACTGGATCCATCATGAAGGACTGAATCCTCTATACAATGAGCTGAAATAATCCTTTCCTCTGTTATTTTATGAATATATACTATAGATAATAAAATACATACTGTATATGTGTTTCTAAATACATAAACACATCTGTAATCTGTATAATGTTACAGGTATGTATATGCTTTCAGGGCTGACCATTTGGTACTGGATAGCCAAATAGTGTGGCTTTCTCTGCTGAAAACTACTTCTCCTACTCTCGGTATAAGGTTGAGGCCTCAGTGGTTTCCCCTCTGCACTTCATCATGTCTGCTGGTGTTCTTGTTGAGTTCACATTTCAGCAAATCATGTTGGTGAGACATCATGGGTTTAACTTCTGACAATTACCACAAGATACAATCTTATAGCAGACTCTCTGGTCCTCTTTCTCTTCCACCACCACTCCTAGCCCCTATTTCCCTGAGCCTTTGATGTGGGAGATGTATTATAGATGTATCAGGGACTGGAATCCATAACTCTTTGTTTTGATTAATTATGGTTATCAGTAATGCTCTATACCTAATGCAAAGAGCAATTTCCTTTATGAGGGGTAGGGGTTGCATTCATCTGTGGGTAAAATGTAGATAGAGATCATGCTGTTTTACTAACATGGCAGTTGAGAGTCTCCTCTGAGATTTATGGCTTCCTTCCATAGCCCTGGGCCGTTGACTAGGTTTCCAGGATCAGGCATGATGTCCCTATTTTTGACTGAGTCTCAAGCCCATTTGGGGAGCTGTTGTTTACCATGATGTGTGCCTGCCACTACTGCACCCTTAGGTTTATCATGCTGTGCTGAACACCTGTGTGGTTCACAGGCATCATCGCTGGGTAGAACCATTGGTTCCTTCCTTCCATTGGAAGCTTACATAATAGCTTCTGATGCCATGAAAGCTAATCTTAGTAGTTCCTGAGTTTTACATCCTCTGTTTCTAGGATGAAATGCTTCAATCAGGAGGACATTTCTCTAAAAGCATGGGACAGAAACATAGCCTGTTTCTTGGTGCTAAGGCTATACTGGAGTTTCCTCTAGTCTATGTAATTGAATTTCTCCCCATGTTGAAGAACAACAGTCTGACGCTCAGATTCTTCCTGACTGTCTTCTGTTGTTCTCAACTCTGTCATGTGCATCTGGACATACACTCACAACATGAATCTACACGTGTTCCTCATTTCTACATCACACAGGGGGAACTCACATGCTTGTCTGACATTATAGATTATCCTTCTGAAAAATGTGATTCAGTGCAATTAAAATTAAGGGGAAAGGAACAAGGATGTAGACTTAATATGTGATGAGACTACATGTTAAAAGCTTAATAACCTAACATAAAATATGGACATCGTGGTCTTCTGCAAATGACAGATCTATTTCATTGCCACCAAAAATGATCAGACATATTTTACACTATAGAGCTCACTAAGAATAATGAAGTTAGCTTTAAAGAGAGGAAAGGAATCTGGTGACAGCTAAATTGTCCTGCACTATGATGAGGAAAAAATGGACAGAAATCTTGTTGAAAATCATAACAAACAGGCAAGGAGAATGTGTGACATTCTCATGAGCATGACGAGGAGGAAACAAGATGATCTAATTACTGCTTTATTCTCCAATTTCATTGTTTCTCCATCAGAGTGAAATGAGAGTTGTAGAAATCCAACCCCCCACTGTGCACTGTTTGAAGAATGAAGCACTCAGCTCTTGATAAATGCTGTATCTCTGTCAGAAAGAATAGAAATCTTGGCTTCGTTTTGTGGTTTCAATTTATAAAATGAATACAAATGGCTTTAAGTACCTTTTATTGTTTTGTGTGCTTCAGCAATGTGATCCATAGGTCCTTCTATATTGCACTGTAAATAAACAACATGACACTCGTGTTCAGTTTCCTCTGATGGATGGGCACCATTCTCCACCCTCAACTGTCTCATTATCTAGGTACGATTGGGCCATTAAGCAAACATTAGGAACCTGGATTCTTGTTCTCCCTGGAATAAAATTAGGGACTTGAGAATCTTGGCTCCAGAATGATTTGGTCACTTACACATCTTGCAAAATTTTGTATGTATTATATCAAATCTGCTATCTACTACTTTATATGCTTCAATTATACAGTTCAGGCTATAAAGTAAAATACTGATTAGTGTACAAAATACTGCTTCTGATTTGTTTTTAGGCAGAATCCTATTAACTTTATATATGTTTATATGCTAATATCCATTGCAGAGAATGAACATTAGTATATTCAAGATTTATATTTCTGTTTACAATTTTCTTCTGAATGTCCAATATTGACTTTGGTAAGAAGTTCTGTCTTCTCACAGAGTAGTCCAGGGAAAACTGAGAAGTCATGCAAAATCCTGGCCTTGCCACATAGTCAGATTTATGAATTTATTTTTATTGTTGTTGTTCTTGATTTTTATTAAGCTCTACATTTTCCTCTGCTCCCCTCCCTGCCTCTGCCTCTCCCCTCCCCTTCGACCCTCTCCCGAGGTTCCCATGCTCCCAATTTACTCAGGAGATACTGTCTTTTTCTACTTCCCATCTAGATTAGATCTATGTATGTCTATCTTAGGGTCCTCATTGTTATCTAGGTTCTCTGGGATTTTGATTTGTGAGCTGGTTTTCTTTATGTTTAAAACCACTTATGAGTGAGTACATGTGATAATTGTCTTTCTGTGTCTGGGTTACCACACTCAAAATGTTTTCTAGCTCCATCCATTTGCCTATAAAATTCAAGATGTTGGTTTTTTTTCTGCTGTGTAGCACTCCATTGTGTAAATATACCACATTTTCCTTATCCATTCTTTGGTCTAAGTGCATTTAGGTTGTTTCCAGTTTGGGGCTATGACAAACAATGTTGCTTAAGTGTCACCATAGAACCTTCATCCAAAAACTGAACGAAACAGAGGCAGAGACCCACAGCAGAGCACTGGATTGTGCTCCCAAAGTCCAGTTGAAGAGTAGGAAGAGTGAGAATATGAGCAAAGAGGTCCAGACCATGATGGAGATACCCACTGACACAGTTTACCTGAGCTAATGGGAGCTCACCAACTCTAGCCAGATAAGAAAGGAACCAGCATAGGTCCAAACTAGTCCCTCTGAATGTGGGTGACAGTTGTATGGCTGGGCAGACTGCAAGACCACTGGCAGCAGCATCAGGATTTATCCCTACTGCTTGTACTGCTTTTTTTAAGGGGAGGAACCTATTCTCTTTGGATGATACCTTACTCAGATATAGTAGGGAGTCCTTTGGACCTTTCCAAATCATTGTGCCTTACCCTTTCTGAGGACTGGATGGGGGGGGGGGAGATAGAGTGAATGGGAGGAGAGAGAGAGTAGGATCTGGAATTGGTGTGTGAAATAAAAAAGTTTGTTTTGTTTTTAAAAAAATAAATTAAATTAACTTAAAGATTCTGTTTCACTCCGGACTGTCATTCTTATGTAATGAAGAAATAATTTGCTCTGAGAGCAAAACAACTCAACAGAACCGGTATTTATCTCTTGATCCTTTTCTTCTAAAGCTATCAGAGAGTTTGATTTTCATCAATAATCATCCTTGTATTTGTGGACTAAAGATTACTTAGCAACCACATTTTTCACTCAGAAGTATGCAAAAACAGGTATTCTTCAGCATTCCAGTCTAGTTAGAGTGGACAGATAAATGTTCAAGATAATTATGAATGACTGCATACATTATAGGAAAAATAAAACTTGCTTAAATCAGAGCAGAATTTGAAAGATTGTTCTTATAGGATTTTATAGAATTAAAATTTATGCCTTAGCCCTCTGTCTGAAAAATGATGGAATTTTTATGTTGTTCTATTTTGGTTTTTATTTTTTTCGAACAGGGTTTCTCTGTAGCTTTGTCCTGGAACTAGCTCTTGTGAACCAGGCTGGCCTTAAACTCACAGAGATCTGTCCGCCTCTGCTTCCTGAGTGCTAGTATTAAAGGCATGAGCCACTATTGCCTGACTTTAAAATGATGAAGTTCTTTAATCAGTCAGGTTAATCTTGTGGTTTCTTTATTTTAGAGGTAAACCAACTGAAGCCCAAAAATGTTAAGAAGAGAGGGCATTGCAAGTGACTAAAGGGAGAACTCATACTGATAATTTGGCGTCTCCTTGTTTAGATGTTGAGAGAATTCATACTCAACCCAAGCTGGGGCTTCTTTCCCTCCATAGTCATTCCTTGCATCTACAATCACTCCCCCATTTTCATTTATTTCCTCCCATAAGAAGTCCAGCCCAGACTCTAGTGTGCAACAATAGCTTCTTTTCAGATCTTTCTTTTTGGTGGTACTAACGTGAAAAGTAGCAGGAAGTTGGACTAGAAATATTATCTTTTTCAGTATCACAATGTTTATTCAAGTAAACTAAGAAACTGCAGTAAGGAGTGTGAACAGTCACCATAAATACACTTCAGGTGAATCCATGTAAGCATACGAATGAATGATTAGAGCATTTAAGACAGATGTGGCAGAAAGAACCTTCAGCCTTACAGAGCAAACTCTGGACAGTGCAGTGTTTCAGTATTCTGGGCGTCAGCTTTAACTAGGATGTTTATGAGATCCTCTTTTGAATCTACCATTACTATGTGAGGCTAAGTGGAAAAAGAGATGGTTACATCTTGAAGTTAATCTTCCTAAGCCTTCACAGCTCTTTGGTCTCCTGCCTGGATGCACCTGAATTATAGATCTGTAGCTTCTTATGTAGATCACCAGTTTATAGGGAAATTCTGCATCATGCGATGTTTGAAAGTTCTGCTGCAAATCATAATATCTTTTCCTCCAAAGCACTCCACCAGTACACGCTTAGAAAATCAAAGAATATGTAAGTGGAGTTACATTTCCTGAAACCCAAATTTGTTGATTTGGGGCTATATCAATATTCTTTATTTCATCTAGTAAATAAGTAACAAATTTTCTATTATGGTTCTCAAATATACATATATGTAATTATATATTTATAAAAAGCATATATAAATATATTCATGTAGCACCTATAAGTCTATGCTATATGTATACATACATAAAAAGGTGCATATATTTATATTAGACTATATTACCATCTCTTTATTGTCTCAGTAAGTTATTAAAACAGTAAGTTATTAAAATAGAAAACATTTCAAAATAAAGAATAAAGTTTTCCAATAATTTTATCTTAGGAGTTAACTTTTTTTACTATGTTAATAACACTACTAAGGTATTTGTACAAATTTATTTTTTGTGTGCTGTTTTTCCTGCCTGTATATACGTGTACTGAGTACATGAGATGCTCATAGAGGCCAGAACAGGGCACCAGACTCTTTGGAACTGTAATTACAGATGGTTGTGAGCTGCAATATGGGTGATGGGAACTGAACTCAGTCCTCCCCAAGAACAGCAAATACACTTACACACCGAGTCATCTCTCCAGGCCTGCATTTCCCTTTTGATTATGATGAAACTAGAAAATTATGGGAACATAATGAGCCTTTGGTGTTTGTTTGTTTATGACCTTTTATTTTACAAATTTATGAATATATCCTATAACAGTTTAAATTCATATCATGGCCACAATGATGATGGCGTGTTGGTCTCCAAGCAAATCTTAATAGAGAAATTTCTGCAGTTTCCTTTTTAGGAGTAATTTTCATTATGAAGTGATTTTAGCATGGAGAATACATGCCATTTCAAGCTCAACTTTTTATTTTTACTTTCAAGGACAACAATTGACTCCTAAGACTTATAATAAGACTCAAAATTACCCTTGCCAGGGAAGGGTTGCAAAACACACCAGCAGCCTGCATGCCACTTCTGTTTGGTTCCAACTTAGTTCAAAGAAGCAATGTTCTTTTGGCAAGCACTGATTCTACAGTGTGTGCCTAGGGAGTGGCCAAGGGTGTCTTGAATGACATAAAATCTGCACTTAACATTTTCCCACAGAACATGGAAGTGCTTACAGAAACCAGCATTTCTACCTCAGGATTTTCTTGATTGACAGCACAGTTCCTTTGTACGCTTATCTATAACTGCGGTGATAAATAATTGCACAAAGCCTGGTAAGAGCTTTCAAACAGATTTCCTGCCTAGCTCTACCTGACTCTAAGGAAACCAGAAAAAGTATTTCATTTTTCCTTCTTACAGCATGCCAAAGAAGCAGATCTTTTTTTATTATTCCAGTCTGCTTTGATGTAAAACCACCAGACCAGGGTCAGGGACCTGCGCGTCTGCCATAACTTCTAAGCCCTTGTGTTTTAATTTGTTTTCATGCAATTACAGCAGGACCACATGATTTCAAATGTCTACTTGACTCTACAAATAAAACATATTTCCCCCTTTGAAATATAACTATTAAAAATAAAATCATATTGCCCTTTGAACGAAGTGCCTTAGAAAAGTACTCTTTGTGTTCCTTTCCCCTACATGTGGGGTCTACGGGCCTTGCTCTACTTTGCTTCATTTAATCACCATAGCCTTGAACTTAAAACATGCAGCATTTTCTTACAGTAGAATATGTTCTCCGAGCAAAGGCTTGATACTGCTTTAGAAGTGGGTGGATTTAACTAATAGAAACGTTTCTTCCATTAATTTTAAGAATTTGCTGTGTGCTTTCTGATACTATTACACTGACAATGGACATGCTGGTTATAAACACAGAAGCAGCCAGGCCAGGCTAACCTAATGACTCACAGTGTGAGAGGCAGTTGGTTATCTAGACATTTGTCCTACCATACAGCTTCTAGATTACGTAGGCAACTTTGCTTTGTTTCATAGAAAAATCTTCTATAGCTGGAGTATTGTCTTTTAACCTTTGGGGAGATTTACTTTGTGCTCAGTCTACATATATTGTCTACTTTTTACTATCTTTATTTCTAAGAATATCTACCTTTAATTAAGTTAATATTTTCAATGAGTTCTATCTCCAGAGAGTTGATACCCATGGACTTGCAAGAAAACTATTCAGTAATCTTTGCTTTAGAGATAAGAAAATTATTGTTTGGAGTATGATGTGATAATAAGATATTCCCTTTCATGGTATAGGACATTTGTACTTTGTTGATCATGAAAAAGAAATTAAAACTCATTTCCCCTCCTTTAGAAATAAGAAAAATTCATATATGTCCATAAATTATGAATAACAAAGCAATGGTAAAGTCACAAAATTATGGATTCACTTTACTTTTGGAAAATCAGAATGGTTATAGGGAAAGCAAATCTCATATTAGATGACCTGAACTACCAGATGATCTTTGGAAAACACAGATCATTTCAGGCAACAACTCTGTTCTTCCTTCATTATTCTTTTTCATCTTGTTGTATATAAAATAGACTCCACCCAAAATCAAATAGGACTCTCCTTACTTGACTTTGCCTAAATGTTACAATCTCCTTACACTACCTTACTACTATACTTCAGACCCTGGGGCTTATTTATACTATAGGAACAGGTTTGTCTCTTTTCTGTCTTAGGATCAAGCACTAGTAAGAAGACCTCTCTATCTTCTACTTCAGATTTTATTATGTAGTTCTTACTGGTCATTCAGATTGAACCTCAATTCTCAGTCAGTAAAGAGCACCCCTGTGCAATATCACATAGCTTTCATACTCGGTAAATTACTGCCCATTATTTTATTGGGTTTTATTAATTGTTTGTCTTGATTTTGGTTTTGCCATTTGTTGTTGGGGTTGTTTCAGTCTCATTATAAAAACATTGTGCACGATTACTCCATAACAAATTAATGGATATTGGACATAGCAACCTTCAATCTCTACGCTGCTTCCACAAGATCTGGCTGTAAGGCATTTTCTTTTCTTTTTTTTTTTTACATTTAACCTAATTTTATTCATGCTTGCCTAGGGATAGGGAATAGATCATTCAATAAAAACATATGGTAAAAACGGTGGGGGAGGCTTATCATGTACAATGTTTAAACTACAATAATGATGTACCTTAATTACTTCCATGCACACAAGTCTAACATTACAAGTTTCTATTGTGTTTATTTTGTAAGGCATTTTCTTAATTGGTGTTTGATGGAGAGGACTCAGCACATAGTAGGTGGTGCTGTTTCTGAGTTGATGATTCTGGGTTCTACAAGAAAGCAAGCTGAGCAAGCCATGTGAAGAAAGTCAGTAAGCAGCACCCCTCTCATGGTTTCTCATCAACAACTGCCTCAGGTTCCTGCCCTGCTTGAATGCCTGCCCTCACTGCTTTGATGATGAACTGCTAGATGGAACTATAAATAAAATAAATCATTTACACTCCAACTTACTTTTGGGCCATGCCATTTCATCACAGCATTGGAAACCTGAAATAAGACAATACTATAGGTCCCCAAGAAGACAAAGCCTTATCAATCATCAGTACTGCCGTCATAGTACAGCATTTGTTAAAACTGAAGACTGTTCATACATGTATTTGCCAAAGATACAAAGATGACATTAGTATTTGTGGTGCACATTCTACAGATTTAAAGCAATGTTTAAAAGTACATACTTATCACGGTAATATCGCAAGGCAATTTTACTGCCTTAAACTTTTTCTGTATGTCCTCTATCACATCTCCTTCAAATTGTATTAACCACTAACGTTTTGCTTTGTCCTTTCTAAATGTCATATAGTTAGAATCACATGATATGTAGCCATCTGGCTTTTTATATTTACTTTAGTAATGTATGTCTAAAATCACTAGGTAATTTTATTTTTAATGCTATTATCTAGAAACACTACATGATGCCATCTACTACAGGGTATTTTGGTGACTTCCTGGTTTCAGCAATACAACTGAAATTAATGTAAACATCCATGGACAGGTTATATGGATTTAAGCTTCAGGTAAATACTAAAAGATGTAATTGCTAGATCACATAAAAAGAAAGTTATGTTTTCATTATGACTAACGCTCTTTCTTTTCCTTTTATTGAAAATAAATTTCCCCTCACATGATACATCCTGTTTATGATTTCCCCTCTCTTTACCCCTCCCAACTCCTTTCTATCCCCCTCCCATCCAGACCTACCCTTTATGGTCTCTCATTATAAAACAAAATGTCTAAGGTATAATAATAAAATGAAATGAAATAAGATATAATATTAAATGAAAACTAATACATCGATACAAACACAACAGAAACTAAGAAAAGGCACAAGAAACAGGTAGTGGCACAAAGACTCACTCCTTCACACACCCAGGTATCCCATCAAAACCCAACTCTGGTAGTGGAGCATATGCACAAAGGACTTTCTTTCTGCCTCCTCTTCTGCAGGATTCTCTGAACCCTGAGGGGAGGAATTTGATGGAGACATCTTGTGTAGAGCTGAGTGTTCCTAGGTCTCTCACTAAAAGAAAGCCTTTTGAATAGAGAAGAGAATGTTAAACTGTCTTTCAGAATGACTGCATCATTTTTTATTCCCATTAGCAGTCAATGAGTGCCTACATCTCCATATCTATCTGCAACTAGGTGGGGTGAGCATTCTGGATTAGGGCTGTTCTAACAGATGCACAGTGGTGAGCTAGTGCTGGTTTAATTAGCATTTCTCTCATGGTACTCCATATGACTCTGGATTTTTATTTGCCATGTGTATGCCACAATTGGGGAAGAGCTTGTGGGGGACATCGGCTTGTGTATAATTAGAATGCATTCTTGTTTAATTTCAGGCTTCTTTTCATAGTTTGACTATCCCACACCCACCTTCCTGTAGAACTCTCTGGGAAGCATAAATTCAGACTGACTCCCATAGTCAGTACACAGCACTGACAGGAGACAGAGCTTCTTGGGGCTGGGAAAAAGGTGGCATCCTTGGAGTAAATGCTTCACATTCCTACCCAAATCAAAACGTTGGGATATGAAAATCACTAATAGGGTTTCAAGGATTCAAAATAAGGAAAATGACTTGGTTTTCCTCAATAGCTTAGAAAGGTTTTGTTTAGTGAATTTCTGATTTAGAACATCCTTTGCATCTATGAGTAGGACAGGGGAGTATACTTAAAGAGTAACACAATTTTCTCATTTCTGTGGCTATCACACACACACACACACACACACACACACACACAAACACACACTTTCTGTGAAAGCAATGGACACTACAGCAGTCTTGCTTGCCAAGGCATGGACCAGCTTGCTATTGGGAATAAACAGCAAACAGCAAATTGTGTGAGGGATGCCTCAAATGTGTTTCTCATTTCTTCTCAAGGCCAAGTCTTTTGCTGAGCCTACCTCTCTCTCTCTCTCTCTCTCTCTCTCTCTCTCTCTCTCTCTCTTTCTCTCTGTCTCTCCCTCTATCTCTCTTTCTCTCTCACCCATAGCTTCAAAGTCTTCTTTGTCATACATAAAGAGTATCCAGCCCATGCCTCTCTGATTTTGTGTTTTGTTTGATTATAAAAAATGCTGATCATGAGACACTTTGAGGACAAAATATGTAGATAAGAAAAAAGGATACCTCCTTAAGGAAGGAGAAACAAATTTTGAGTTTGGGTTCTGACTTTATACAGATAAAGTCAAAGAGAGAGCTGCTTGTCTAAAATAACAAACACCTATGCTTCCTTGAAGAACCATTCCTGAAAAACTAGTATGTCATGAAGTCACACCTCATGGCTACTTCCAGGGACAGCATAATACTCATTCATAGCAATTAGGTCAAACTGTTGCTGGGAAACTTTTACTCATTCCTATTGACAAACGTCCAAATACAAAACTTAAATTTTTAAGAAGAGTGACTCCTGGAATCAAGTTGTCACTTATTATTTTTGCAATAAAATATTCAAAAGCATCATATCTCATCAATATATTACAAATTTTCAAGTTTTATTGAATAAGAAATTGTAGCCCTAAATGGGATATCTGTGTCAAATCCCTTACCCAAGACTTGGTTATATTCAAAAAAAGAGGGCAGAGGATTGCAGTGAGAAGCCAGTGAGAATCCCAGTACTGAAGGGGATGTGTGGGCAGGAAACCCCAAAGTAATTGAGGAGCTATTGGCATTTAGTAGCTACTGAGAAAATAAGAGTTCGTTTTCTCTAATGATATTGTCCCTATCAGCTCGACCACACTCCAAGACAGCTCCCACACCAGAGATTATATAGGAAACACAAATTGGACTTGTTTAATTAAATGAAGTATTTTAATTTTAAAAATTAAAAAAAGAAATAAGGGAGGAAAAAGAGAAGAAAACTCAAAGTCGAGTGATTACGGAGGTGAAGGTTGAAGGTTGCTCTTGGAGGAGTTGAGAGAATGATTACAATCCAAAAAAAAAAAAAACGAGCATGGAATTTTCCAAAAGTTAATAAAAATATTATTTTTCAAAGTTTGACTTGAAGTTGTATACAAATTAGTAGATGAATTTTGTCATTTCTACACTTTGTTTGTATTGTAGTACACTACCTCCCCTACTCCATCCTGTCTCCCTCTCCTAGTTCCCCGCTGCTGGTTCCTCTCCTCAATAGCTGTCTGTCTGTTTTCGTATCCTTGGTATTCCATTACTTTCTATTGCTAAAAGAAAACATTGTCACTGGACTAACATATATGCACACAAATGTGTACATTTGCCACCTAACCTAGCTTGCCCCCATTCAAATCACTCTGTTAGTCTCCAGTTTGGTAATGGTACACACTGGCTAGGTGTCTCATTTCACTGACTAGGAGAGGCAGTTACTGCTCGCTGTAAATTTGTCCATGTGGGAAGGTTTTCAGAAGAGGAATTCTCTGAGTTTTAGGTGTGTGATGGAGGAGCTAAAGAGCTTCCCTGGAGATCTATTGTCACCATAATCCCATTTATCCACCTCCAAGAGATTGTGTGATTCCTATGAAGAGGATGATAGTGTCACTCTAAAAACCTTCCTATGTCATATCTGCGGCCATGAACTGCACCATAACCAATTACTTGTCTACATCATTTTCTCAGTGCCCCTGTGAAACTAATTGGTCTGATGTACGAATGGACTTCACCGTTTTAGCACATTTTTTTTAAGACACACTTCAGACTGGGTCTGTGTCACTGAGGAAAAGAACACTGGTTTTTGCTATGGTTGACCTTCATAAGAGAAGCTTATCTCAGAGAAAATTTTTCTCAGTTTAAAAGTGATTATATCTCTCATTATGTGTACCTACTTTCAATTCTAAAATATTGGCTTGGAGTGTCTGAGTAAAGGTTGAAAAACTGTGTTCTTGAATGGAAAAACCAAGGATTAGTTTTTTTTTAAGGAGAAAAGAAAATTTTATTACATAGGCAAACATTACACAGGTATTTTAAAACATGTGAAGAGAATTATTAGATAAACAGATAAAATTTCTCGCTGACCTTTAATTTTGGCATGACTTCTGTTATCTCTTACACAAGAAATATAATTAAAGGTCCTTTCTTATTCTAAAATAGATGATATTTTTTCATAAGCCTTTTATTTTCATTATACTAATTGTTCAGTTTGCTTTGAGTTGTAATGTTATTTACTAAAATTATAGTATCGGTTATGGAGGTGGGAAATGGTCTAAGTTACCTTGATGACTCTATGAATTTACGCTCTGCATTAATAAATAATAGAAGTTGAATTTATGCTGACAGAAGTAATATGAAAGCATCTCTGTTACAACTTTTCTGTCACACTGTTCATAACAGCATTGCTTATCATAGCTAGAACCCGGAACAACCTAAATGCTCCTTGACCAAGGAATGGATAAGGAAAATGTGGTACATTTACACAATGGAGTACTACTACAGCAGAAAAAAAAAACAACATCTTGAAATTTGCAGACAAATGGATGAATCTAGGAAACATCATATTCAGTGAGATAACCCAGACCCAGAAAGACAAATATCATATGTACTCATGCATAAGTGATTTTTAGACATAAAGCAAAGAAAACTAGCCCACAATTCACAATCCCAGAGAACCTAGACAACAATGAGAACCATAAGAGAGACATATATGGATCTAATCTACACAGGAAGTAGAAAAAGACAAGATATCCTGAGTAAATTGGGATCTTGGGGACCATGTGAGAGGGTAGAAGGGGAGGAGAGAGGAAGGGAGGGGAGCAGAGAAAAATGTATACCTCAATTAAAATCAATTTTAAGAAAACCTTTGTCAATTATAATTGTCCAGTATAAGTCTTTACCAGCTTGTTAAAGGTAAGTTCTAAATCACAAGAGAAAAATCACAAATTTAATGAGACATGGAAAGAATTTTTTCCTCACTAATTAATTTTAAAATTCTTTTTTAATCAGATTCAAATATCTACAGTAGCTTAACTTTTCTTTTGCTTGCTCATCTACTTCCAAGTATATTAAAATTGAAACTTTTTTGCTAGCTCTGCTCCCTCTCTGAGTAGTTTTAGCAACATGAATGCTTTTTCTTTCAAAATTTTATTAAGATAGTTAATTTTTTTCTAAGAATAAATGCTAACATCTCTGATAGAACTTAAGGTAGAAATCAGAAATATATCACCAAGATGTGTGTATGTGTGTGCATGCATGTGTGTGTGTATAAATGTCGCAAATGCTACATATTTGTGGGTGTGTGTCTCTGAGTGTATATATCTTTGTGGGTCTCTTGTGTATCTGTTTATATGTGTCTGTGTTTTTTGTTTATGTAGTGGGAATAAAGGTAGAAAAAAAAGTGATTATATTTGAAAAGGCAATGTTTTTTATTCATTTTAGTACATTTTTATGCAAATGAAGAAGTAAATTCATCCCAACCAACAAAATTTCTCTCTTTCCTCTTCCATTTGTGTGATTTCCTTTTCTGCTCTAATGAGTTAGATCATCATTCTCTCCATAGAGAGCTTGCAGAACCCCCCCTTCTCCACGGGCTTTCCATGTGTCTGAGAAGTTGTGTATTTATAATCCAGTTAGGATGCTCTCATTTTTTTCTTGCACCCCCCCCATTATTTCCATCTTGGAACAGTAGGAAGTTTTGTAATCAAATGCTATTCACCTGTAAATGATATGTGTATCCAGGATACTCTGAGGCTTTGGTCACTCACAGAATTTATTGGAAGCCAGACTAAGCACAGCTTTGTAAAGGTAACTAATTAAGCCAACTATAGAATTCCATGTCTTCTCAGAAACTGATGACAACCCTTGGCCTTACTTGTATAATTAAACAAGTAAATATTTTAGCAACGTAAGCCTTGTTATTCAGGGGATAAAAACCATTTAAGGACTCTGTGTTCATTTTCAGTGATTTAATGATACAAAGGCATAATATGAAATCAAATACTGCAGGGTTTTTGATCTTGGTAATACAGTGGCGCTTGCCTCTGATTGCCTGTTGTCCACCAGACTTGCATGTTGCCTGAATCGGCTGTGTGTCAGGGTTGATGTCTTCTACTGATGATAGATAGATAGATAGATAGATAGATAGATAGATAGATAGATAGATAGATGGATGGATGGATGGATGGATGGATGGATGGATGGATGGATGGATGGATGGATAGATAGATAGATAGATAGATAGATAGATAGATAGATAGATAGATAGATAGATAGATAGATAGATGATAGATAGATAGATAGATAGATAGATAGATAGATAGATAGATGATAGATAGATAGATGATAGATAGATAGATAGATAGATAGATAGATAGATAGATAGATAGATAGATAGATAGGCAGGCAGGCAGGCAGGCAGGCAGGCAGGCAGGCAGGCTGGCAGGCAGGCAGGCAGGCAGGCAGGCAGGCAGGCTGGCTGGCAGGCAGGCAGGCAGGCAGGCAGGCTGGCTGGCTGGCTGGCAGGCAGGCAGGCAGGCAGGCAGGCAGGCAGGCAGACAGACAGACAGACAGACAGACAGACAGATAGAGGTAGATAGATAACAGTAACATTTTCCTTTGTTCCTTTTTCTCATTCTTGCCCACTCCTTCTGGGTCTTCAATCCAATTTTCAGAAATCTTTTCCCACTATCCATTTCATGTATTTAGCTCATCTCTTCTCTCTTTTCTTGTGCTTATACTTTGTACAACCATCCAAAAAATTACATTTTAATTTGTTTATTAGCTGTTTTCTTTATAATGTGAACTGTCTGAGATTAGGGATATTTCTTAGCATCTTTAATGCTTTTAGAGCAACACCAGGAACAATTCATATTCCAAGTAAAGTTCTAAGTAAGGTGATGAAAGAAATGCTATTTGGATTAGGTAACCTAGTCTCTAATGTCTGTGGAAATACACTGGCTGTTTTCTTCTTCTGGTATTTTCACTTCCTTACAGAAGCAAGTGAACTCTAAAGAGTGCCCATTCCACAAATGCAGCCTTTACTACCGTGTTTGTTTGGAACAATTTATTTTAGCTGTTTAAATATCAACTCTTTCCATTTAGAGCCCAAACTGCTTTATCTATATTCCAAAGCAGACATTGTTGGGCTGGTCTTCCAAACACCACATCGCCATCCTCTTTCCAGTTCATTCTTGTTTCCTATTGTTCTCTTGCGTTAACTACTAAATTGCTTGGTGGTTCATAACATGAGCTACCCTGAACCATTCAAGTGCCACTCAAATGAGATACACTTATTCAAATGCTCAAAGCATACGGTTTTTTTTTTTGTTTTGTTTTTTTTTTTTTTAGATTCTTTGACTCACATCGTTTTGTCCAGAGGACTTCAAAGCTAACTGGCCTTGTAAAGTGTTTTCTAGTTCCTGTTTTCCTGTGCCTGTAAATAGCTTAAATTTTAGCTTCTTCCTGTGCTGCTATTAGATCAGAACTGGAATGTCAAATAACTGAAACTTGGGCAGGAAAATGAGGAGGTATCAGATGGGTACAAGGATGGCTAGCAAATTAAAGGTTCGCACACAAATGTGCAGCCGAGTTAGCAGCCTTTTATCCTAGTTCTGTTCCTTACTGGTTCTGTGCCTTTGGAAAAGTCCTTTGGGTTCTCTGTGACTCGGTTTCCTCTAATGAGTAGTATAGAAAACATTAGCCCTGACCTCATAAATAAATAGTGATATCCTGTATAGTTATTGGTATTGTGCTTTTATAATCATCTAGGTAAGGTTCCCACCCATGCATTTGAGGCTTGAGGAAACCTCATTTCAAAAATAAACTTTGGAAATCAATATGGAAGTTTTTTAGAAAATTGGGACTCAGTCTACCTCAAGATCCAGCTATAAGAATTTTTGGCCTATACCCAAGGGATGCACAATCATCCCACAAGGATACTTGCTCAACTATGCTCATGATAGCATTATTTATAACAGTCAGTGAAGCACGATTAATAAAAACTCAGAGCGAAATTGGGGTTCAACTTGAATATCTGTAAAGTAAAACAGCCAGTCACTGCTTCTTACCTCAACCTCAATCTGAAGTGGCGATCTTGTTTCCAGGAATCTCAAAATGAAACTGTGACTGAGAGCTGTCTCCTCCACTTTCATAATCCTATCTAGGGCAGCAATTAAAGGCATGCACCACTGGGATTAAAGGCATGCACCACCCGGTTTCCATGGCAACTAGGGTGACTACTGGGATTAAAGGTGTGTGTTACCACTGCCTGACGAGCGGGGCTGTTTCACTATATGATCTTCAGGCAAGCTTTATTTATTACAATACAAATGTCTTCCTTGACTCGGGCCCAGGGATGGCAAAGCCAGCCAGCCACAGGCTGAAAACCTAGTCTCGCGATAAGATTTCTTCTCTCAGCAGATGCACTGTGTGATTGTTTGAATAGGAAATATCCTCCCTGGGTTTGTGTGTTAAAAGCTTGGTCCTCACGTGGTGCTCTTCTGGGAAGAAGTGGAAACTGGTAACTAGGGTCTGCTTAGAGGAAGTAGGTGACTGAGGTGTGCTTTTGAAGAGTGGTTTGTCGCTGGGCCCCTCCTGTTTCTGTCAGTCCTTCATAATCACACTCTGTCTCCTCCCCTCCCTGCCTTGTTCCAGGAGAGTACCTCCTCCAGCGTGATCACACCTCCTAAGTCTCCATAAATAATGGCACCTTACAAGAACTTATTCAAAGGCCTAAGATTATAGGGAACATCTCATTCAAATCACCATAATTCACAACACCAACCAACACCAAAGGAAATTCTAGCCAGCAAAATATCTCGGTTGGGAGGGCGCTAGACTGAAGGAGGAAAGTCTGATACGGTTGAAAGGCAAACTACACGTAATTGTAATTAATAGTAAAATAAAGCTGTTAGTAAACTTTAAAAAGTGGTGAAATTTGTAACATCTAGGAAAAATTAGCAAAATCAAGTAGGAAAATGATTAAAATTTCAATAGAAAAATATGAAGGGGAAGCAAAAAGATGGTATAAATATGAATATAAATGGAAATATTATGTGAAACTATTAAACACTCACTGTTTTCATATATAATTTTGGATGACTATTGCTCTAAAAGGAAAAAGAATATGATATCAAAGCAGAGTAAAATTATCATCAATGTAAATAAATAAAAGTCTCTAAATTTATTAAAAGATTAATTAGAATATAAGGCAAAAACTGAATTTCAGTCTATGCCTGTTGTTTCTATCTGGGAAAATATTTAAGAGTATATTTCAACTGCTACATACACATATGTACATAAAATGTTTTAAAAATAATAACCTGAAAAACTTAAATATAAGAATATTGTAGTAAATTAATAGAATAAAATAATAATATCCACTCACTAAAAGTAATTAACTAAATAAATTTATGGCTTGGAAATATGTTCACATTATACAGACAGCAGTTTACAAATTTTACATAGAGAAATAACTTAAAATTTCTCTCTATGCACATAGGAAGATGTCTGGAAGCTTAGGAACCAGTTGTCAATGATGTTGACCTTTAAGGTACATCCTTTCTAAGGTTTCTTTAAGTCTCCCTGTTATCAGTCTGCAGGCAAGCCTGTAGGTTATTTTCTTAATTAGTGATTGGTGGGGGAGGGCCCAGCTCATTGCCGTCCCTGGGCTTGCAATCCTGCGTTATAAAAGAAAGTAGGCTAGGCAAGCCATTAGGAACATAACCAGCACTCCACTATAGTCCCTGCCATCAGCTCCTGACACTGGGTTCCTGCTCTGTTTTAGTTTCTGCCCTGATTTCCTTTGATGATGAACAGTAATATGGAAGTATAAGCCAAATAAATGCTTTCCTCCTCAACCTGTTTTTCAGTCATGGTGTTTCACAGGAGCAACAGAAACCCTACTAAGATGTGAGTTCACCGTCACATCGCTGTCTTCGGGAACTCAAGGTGTCCCAAGAGACTAGTAAGATGGTTCAATTGGTTTTAAGAGCAAGGAACTCCTGAGTGACATTATGCAGTACACAGAATGGAAACTTAAGTATCAGATGGGTTTCATGCTCAATGAAGAAAATGTAAGACAAAACAATGGAGAGAAATACACAATTTAATCATCAGTGCAGGGTGTGAGTTTTGAAACCTGAAGGAGGATTTAGACATTCTCTTAAATAAACAACTGATGTTTAACTTTGTTGGATTAGTACTATGGCTGGCCATTAACAGTTTAACTTAACCCTGTAAAAAGAGAACAGAACAGTGTAGTAATAAGGAGTGGCAGGGCTGCGTCCCCAACACCCCAGCCGCCTGCTTGGCTAGCTTATGCCCAAAATAACAACACACAAACTGTATTCATTTAAACACTGCTTGGCTCATTTCTACCTAGCCTCTTCTAGGCTAACTCTCCCACCTGGACTAGCCCATTTCTTATCATCTGTATAGCACCGGTCTTACCGGGAAGATTCTAGCCTAAGTTCATCCTGGGTCGGAGCTTCATAGCATGCATCTTCCCTGGAGCAGGGAGCATGGCGTCTCTCTGAGGCATCTGCTCCAGAGAGGAGAGCTGTCGAGTCTGAGCTCACTTCCTCTTCCTCCCAGCGTTCTGTTCTGTTTACTCCTCCCACCTATCTTCTAACCAATGAGGACCAAGCAGTTTCTTTTAATTTAACCAATGACCTTCCTCCATCAGAATAGGATAGTAGAAGGTGGACAGGAAGTTTATTTTTCAGATTAGAAAAGGGGGGGCTAGAGAGGTAAGAACCTTGCTAGTGTCGTGGAGCCAGGGTTCACACATCAGCTCTCTCTGCAGAGCTGTTTGCAGTTTGTCTGCAGAGCTGTATTTGCTCTAGCAAATACAAAATAAAAACTAAACAGCTCAGCTATGAGAGAATTAATTAATTAGATTACAGAAAATATATCTATTTTGATTTAATATAATAATTAGCAGCATAAATTCCAAATATTAAAAAGATAATTATTATATTCATCAGGCAATGAAGATCTCATGACAAAATAACTATTTTTTCTAATGTGAGAATTTTTCATAGTAAAATATTTTCTTAATAAGTGAAAATATTGTTCAAAAATTATTAGGGGAAAATTAATGAGCAAATTATTCCTTGCTCTTGTGTGTTTTAGTTTTATAATTTTAATTTCTGACAATTCTGCATATGTGTACAATGTATCATATTCACCCCAGTTGTCCTGTCTTATATCCTTCCCACGCCCATAGACCTCTTCTTCCCAGCTCCTTCTCCCTCACAATGCTCACAGCTTATTTTGTATGTGGGCAGCAGGTCTTACGCAGGTAATTACACTTACTGTGTATGCATGATTATATTCACCATGTTGTATCCATAAAGGACTGTTCGCCATCCTCTCTCTCTCACAGTCTTTTCTCCCCTTCTTTTTCAATGATCCCTGGGAGTTAATCAGACATCGTGTTTAGAACTAGTCACTCAGAAGTCTTTATTCTCAGTATTTTGACCAGTTATAAATCTCTACCTTAACTATTTCCCAGTTAGGAAAAAAAAATCTTGTCTAGCCAAGACAAATAGCAGAATTAGTCCATGGATATATAAGTAGGTAATAAAATAACTAACATATAATATAAATAATGTAAACATTTAGAAAGCAATTTGTCTACATGCCCATTTAGTTTAGAATCCATAGTAGAGATTTGGGGGTCACTTATCATATAATCTGCAAATAGCAAAAGTTTAACCTCTTTCTTTCCAATTTAAATCAACTTGATCTCCTTTTGTTGTCTTATTGTTCTAGCTGGAACTTCAAGTACTATATTGAATAGATATGGAGAGAGTGGACAGCCTTGTCTTGATCCTGATTTTAGTGGAATTACTTTGAGCTTCTCTCCATTTAATTTGATGCTGGATGTCAGCTTGCTGTATATTACTTTTATTATGTTTAGATATGTTCCTTATATCCCTGATCTCTATAAGACCTTTATCATGAAGGGGTGTTGAATTTTGTCAAATTCTTTTTCAGCGTCTAATAAGATGATCATATGGGTTTTTTTTTTCAGTTTATTTATATGGTGGATTACATTGATAGATTTTCATATGTTGAACCATCCCTACATCTCTGGGCTGAAGCCAACTTGATCATGGTGGATGATTTTTTTTATGTGTTCTAGGATTTTGTTTGCCAGTATTTTATTGATTATTTTTGCATCTATGTTCATGAATGAGATTGGTCTGTGATTGTCTTTCTTGGTTTTGTCTTTGTGTAGTTTCGGTGTCAGGGTAACCATAGCCTCTTAAAAAGTTTGGCAATTTTCCTTCTGTTTCTATTATGTGGAACACTTTGTAAAGTATAGATACTAGCTCTTCTTTGAAATTCTGGTAGAATCTTGCACTGAAACCCTCTGGCCCTGGAATTTTTTTTTTTTTTTGGTTGGGAGACTTTTGATGACTTCTATTTCCTGGCATATTATAGATCTATTTAAATTGTTTGCTTGGTCTTGATTTAATTTTGGTATGTGAGACCTATTCAGAAAGTTGTCCATTTCTTTTACATTTTCCAATTTTGTGGAGTATAGGTTTTTTATAGTATGACCTAAATATTCTCTGGATTTCCTCAGTGTCTTTTGTTATGTCCCCCTTTTCATTTCTGATGTTGCTAATTTAGATGTTCTCTCTCTGCCTTTTGATTAGTTTGACTAAGGATTTGTCTATCTTCTTGATTTTCTCAAAGAACCAGCTCTTTGTTTCTTTGATTCTTTGTATTGCTTTCTTTGTTTCTATTTTGCTGATTTCAGCCCTCAATTTGATTACTTCCTGTCTTCTACTCCTCCTGGATGAGTCTACTTCTTTTTGTTCTAGAGGTTTCAGGTGTGTTGTTAAGTCACTAGTGTGAGTTTTCTCCACTTTCTTTATGTAGGCACTTAGTGCTATGAACTTTCCTCTTAGCACTGCTTTCATAGTGTTCCACTGGTTTGGGTACATTGTGCCTTCATTTTCATTGGATTGTAGAAAGTCTTTAAATTTTTTTCTTATTTCTCCCTTGACCCAGAGGTGGTTCAATAGAGCACTGTTCAATTTCCATGAATTTGTAGGCTTTGTGCAGTTAGTGTCATTGTTAAATTATAACTTTAAACCATGGTGATCCAATAAGATAAACATGGAGTTACTCCAAATTTTTTGTATCTATTGAGGTTCGCTTTGTTACTGAGTATGTGGTCAATTTTAAATAAGGTTCCGTGAGGTGCTGAGAAGAAGGGATATTCTTTTGTGTTTGCATGGAATGTTCTGCAAATGTCTATTAAGTTCATTTGAGTCATGACATCTGTTAGTTCTCTTATTTCTCGGTTAAGTTTCTATCTGGTTGACCTGTCCATTGGGAAGAGTGAGGTGTTGATGTTCCCTACTATTAGTGTGTGGGGTATGATGTGCGATTTAAGATTTAGTAATGTGTTCAGGATTAAAATTTCATCTTGATAAATTGTTGCCAATATGAGTATAAAGTATCCTTCTCCATCTCTCCTGATTGATTTTAGATTGAAGTCTATTTTGTTAGATATTAGGATAGCTACACACACTTGTTTCTTGAGTCCATTTGATTGGAAAACCTTTTCTGAACCCTTTACTCTGACATAGTGTCTGTCTTTGAGATTGAGGTGTGTTTCTTGTATACAACAGAGGGATGAATCCTGCCTTCATATCCATTCTCTTTGTGAATTTTTATAGGTGAATTGAGTCCATTGATTTTTAAGAAATATTAATGACCCATGATTGTTAATTCCTGTTAAATTTTTGGTGATAATGTATATGTATTTCTCTTCTTTGGGTTTGCTGGTATGAGGTAATCTGTTGTCTGTGTTTTTGTGGGTGTAGTTAGCTTCCTTAGGTTGGAGGGGTTTTTTTTCTAGTACTTTCTGTAGTTTGGATTTGTGGATAGGTATTGTTTAAATCTGGATTTCTCATGAACTATCTTATTTTCTCCATCAATGGTGATTGAAAGCTTTACTGGGTATAAGAGTCTGGGCTTGCATACATGGTCTCTTGGTGTCTGCAGCACATCTGTCCAGGACCTTCTGGCTTTCATGGTTTTCATTGAGAAGTTGGGTGTAATTCTTATAGGTCTACATTTATATGTTAATGACCTTTTTCCTTTGCAACCCTTAATATTCTTTCTTTATTCTCTTTATTCTGTATGTTTTGTGTTTTGATTATTATATGGCAAGGGGATGTGAGTTGTTTCTTTCTTTTTTTTTTTTTGATCCAGTCTATTTGGTGTTCTGTATGCTTGTTATACCTTCATGGGGATAGCCTTCTTTTGGATGGGAAAGTTTTCTTCTATGATTTAGTTGAATATATTTTCTTTACCTTTGAGCTGAAGTTCTTCTTCTTCTATCTCTACTATTCTTAGTCGTGGTCTTTTCATGATGCCCCAGATTACCTGGATGTTTAGTGTTAATAATTTATTAGATTTAATATTTTCTTTGGGCAATCAATTAATTTCCTCTATAGTATCTTCAACACCTGAAATTTTCTTTTCCTTCTCTTGTATTCTGGTGATTATGCTTGCATCTGTAGTTCCCATTCATTTACCCAGATTTTCCATATCCAGAATTCCCTCGGTCTGTGTTTTCTTTATTGCCTCTATTTCAAGTCTTCAAGTCTTGAACTGTTTTCACCTGTTTGATTGTTTTTACTTGGTTTTCTTGGGTTTCTTTGAGAGATTTATTAATTTCTTCCAATTTTCTTGTTTTTCTTTTTCTCCATTTCATTAAGGGAATTTTTCATTTCCTCTTTAAAGGTCTCCATCATCATCAAAAGTTACATTTAAAATCGTTTTCTTCTGCTTATTCTGGGTAAGGAAATCAAGTCTTCCTCTCGTATGACCACTGGGTTCTGGTGTTACCATGTTGCTTTTTAGGTTGCTGGATGAATTCTTGCATTGGCACCTATCCATATTTTCCTCCAATTGGTGCTGGCAGTGTCTTTTGCCTCTTGGTCCAATTCTTGCAGTGGCTATCTGTGTCTCTGGGAATTGTTCTTGATCTTCTCTGTACAATGGCTGTCTAGGTCGTAGGGAGCCACTGAGGTATCTCTTGGCCCTCTCTCTTGGCCTGATGTCTTGGTTTGCTCTCTTGATCTGCTCTGTGCAGTCACAGCTTGTGCTCCAGAGTTTCTCTTTTAGTCCTTTCTCTTGGTCCTCTCTGTGTAGATGCAGCTTGTGTTTCAGCATCCCTCTGAGGTTGCCCGGGGTGGGGTGCAGTTGGAGGGGGCAGAGTGGGACTTGTAGCTTGCAGGGTTCTGTGGATGGAGTGGAAGTATTGGAGCAGACTGCCTGCAAGAAACTCACCTGCTGGCTGACTAGAGAAGCCTAGACAGGTGGGGGAAGGGCCTGGGATTTTGCCCTGGTATGAAAGGCCTAGAAAGTAGTAGCAGGCTGTGTTTCCTTAGTTTAGAATCCATATTAAGTGTCTCTTCTAAAATCTGTGACATTTTTAGCTAAAACTTTTACCCATATTATAATGCCATGGAGCATTATAAAGTGTTGGTTAACCCCCAAACAATTATGCTGCTATTGTACCAGTGAGAACATCTTATAATGTCATTCCATATTGTAGTATTTAGATCCATAGCTGAGTATGACCACTGATACCTCTTCTCCCCAAGCACTATGAATTATAGCCAATGCATGGGAAGAAGACAGCTTAGTTCCACTTTATTTATGGACTACATGCCAAGTGTGTTGTGTCTTCAGTTATCTTAATAATTAGTAGGTTTCTATATGCATTTTCCTGTACTCTAAATTTTCATTGACCCTTCCCCACATCCTCACCTATTCCTCAATCTTCCTCATCTCCATTTAAACTCTTCGAGCCCTGGAAGTCTCCTCACTCTACTTTTATACTGCATGCATCTTAGTGTTCTCCCTCCCAAGACACCCACAAACACATCTCACATGCCTCATTTCTTGTCCTCTAGCTTCTACAGACACTCGCGCCAATGTAAACACAGAAATCTAAACTCAAACGTAGTATTCACATATGAGAGACTTTTGTAATTTTTTTTGTATTTATGGGACTTGGTTACCTTGTTCAGCATAGTATTTTCTAGTTCCATCCATTTTCCTTAAATTTCAATACTTTCAGTTTTTGTTTGTGCTAATAATTTCATTGCGTTCCACATCATTATTATTTATACATCCACTTATAAATATCTAGATTGACTCTATTTTCTAACTATTGTGATTACTGCATTCACATATGTGCATGTATCTCTGCAACAGGGAATGGAGTCCTTTAGGTATAGGCTGAAGAATTTTGATAATGAAAAAACTGTATGTGATAGACAGAGTTATAAGGACCAATAGTCTGTGAAGTCAAAATTCTCCATGCAGACAATACTGCTGTGATGTTTAATGCTATAATATTACAGCAACATTCTTAATCAATTTTGAACCAAGAGATTTACAGTCTCATTTTGCAGTAGATCTTATCAATTATTTAGCTAGTCCTTTTCTTAGTCATCTAAATGATAGCATCCCAGCATGCTGATATACTCAAGCTACATCTGATTTCAACCAAAGTAAAAGCACTACAAATGTTTCTCATTGAAGATTTGTACTTTGTTAATTTTTTTTAAAAAAGTGAATTTTATAACTTGCTATGTTTAAAACAAAACCATCTGATTTCTGGCTTTTGGGACAGAAAAAGTCAACTGCAGTTAATTAACTAATTGTAAAATCATTTGGAAATGTTTCTGAATTATTGGTAAGATAAAGCCCCTGAGTGCCTTCCAGGCAGTACTTGCAGCCAAGGATTGAAAAGCTACGAGTAAGTTTCAGGAAGGAAGTGTATAAGGGAGTGAGAAGACAATCCCAGAGCATCTGCCAGCTCTACAGAGTAAGACAATAAAAGAACAGAGGGAGTCGAAATAAAAAAAATTGATTTCTATACAGAAGCAGAAAGAAATCCTCTGTCCAGCGGTAGAGGATCTGCCATGATAGACTGAGTCTTTCAGAACACATCAGCCAAAATGGATGTGAAACCGTCTAGATTTTCTGGGCCTTTTCTAATAGCATTTGAGTTATTAGCTTGTGGGCAGAAAAAATGCCAAGGAAGAGAGGGCCCTGGGGGAGATGTAACAGCAGTGTTCAGACTCTGCTTCAATATACAGGCAAGAAAATGTTCTATTCAATGACTTATGTTCTTATTAAGAAAGCCCAAAGTGAGGTCTGAGTACTCCAGATAAATCCATTTCTATGAGAAGAATTTTTTACCAAATTGTTAATATTCAAGATAAAAGATAGTGTGTCAGTGCAAGGTCAAAGTATGACAGCGATCTATTAACTACACCAAAAACTTCTTTTTGCTTGGTTTTGGGTCTTTCTTTTTTTTCAACAGATATTTATGTGTGCTTGTATAAAGATTGCATGTTATTATCATCTAAAAACAGGGAACTGAATAGTATTTAATCAGACTAAACATGCTATTCACTGTATCTTCATATTAGAAACATTTATATAATAAAACTTATATATGCCTAATATCCATAATATTCTGTTTTTAAAAACATATCATACTGATCAGTCCAAGGGGATTATTAGAAAATTGACCTCTGTAGAAAATTTTAACTCATTTAAATCCTAAGTTTAGAAGAACATAGCATGTGCCCAGATTGGAATCTACAGAGTACTCACCATCATAAAGTAGATGCTATATGAAAAGCATCATATTAATCATATCTGACATTAGAAATTCATACTTCAAAAGTTGAGACTATCTGGTTTGTCTTATTCATCTCTGTGACCCAGTGAAGAACACAGTGCCAGCCACATATTAGGCAAGGAAATTTGAGCTTTATAGGGAGATAAACTCAAACTCTTGTGAACTAGAAATATTAAAATATGCACTATTGGGGTGGAGACATTGCTTCATAGTTACTGTTCCTGGAGAGGACTCGAGTTAAATACCTAGTTTTAGTTCTGGGCAGCTCACAACTACCTGTAACTCCAGCCAATCTAAGAGATCACATACCCTCTTCTACCTCTACTGATAACTGGCACACAGGTACATGAACCCAAATGGAACACACAGGCATATGCATAATCAAAGATAAAATCAAATGTTTTTTTAAAATGTTTTATATTAGCAAATAAATTGCCTCCCTCCATGAATCAGCATCAATAACTTTATAATATTTAGACTAAAAGTATTAGGAACTCAGTGCTTAGACCAGTTTGTTAGACTTCTAGAGCTGTTGAAGTCCATAATGATTTTAGTTCTCAGATTTTCTAATAAATCATGTTTTAGGTCACTTAAGTTTTTAATGTTGTGCTACTCCCAATTTCTTGTGCTTAGCTTAACACATAAAAAAAGATGATTCTGGGAACTGTTCTTTCTCACATGATTTATCTCTCCACAGTAGATGCTCTTGTTGAGTCTTAAAATTGTCTCATTAAGGTTTAATTATATTCCACAACACAGTTCTTGGGATTGTTTTTAAATTGTTCCAGGTCATTTTCCAGCTACTGTATATTTAATGGGATGTAACTAAACTGTATTCTTATTCAGAATGCATTACTTTAGTTATTTCATCTTCTTTTTGTTGTGATTATCCAGACTACTTAACGCTGTTCATATTTACTCAGCCTACCTCCATAATTTTAACTACATATTAACATATTGGTTTCTGTAATTATATTAAGCGGTACCATTTAGTGCATTATAGTTTCAGTGGTGAGAAAGTACACATCCTCACATTTTTCTTTACTTTCTTAATGCCATGATTTTTTTCCCAAGTAGATGATTCTTCAGAAGTTTTATAATCACAAAAACTCCATCAAATGATCATTTTTCAGGTAAGATTGCTGATTAGAAATCAACTCTGAGTGACCCTAGGAAAAAATAGTCAATATAAAAGAAAATGGCTGAGGGAAGGAAAAGGTAGGCATAAGTCCTCACTCCAAGAAGCCCAAGAAGCAGCATTTGGTGGTTTTCAGTCAGTGCCCAGGCACATAGTCCTCTAGCTGGTGGGAGACCAGTAGGCCCTTCTAGAAAGTGTCCTTCCTTGTCACTGCCATTGCTATGACAGCAAATTAGTGAGATATTGCTGGGCTAAGGAAGATGTAGTTAGTAGTGAAGGGGGAAGGCAGAACACCATAGGTTGACATGTATCTCGGTGTCACAAAGGAGTCAATACTAGACACAAGGGGAAAAAAAGTGTCTTCAACATATGATACACAAAGAATTGGAAATCCACATATAGAGGAATATAATTCGATACACATATTTCACTCAGATTAAAAGGAAATTCAAAATAAACCAGAGACCTCAATGTAGTAAATAAAACTTTGAAAATACTAGAAGAAAACATTGGTAAAACAGTTCAAGGTATAGTCAAGGATTTCCAAAAAGAACTCCAGTAGCACAAGAAATAATCCCAATCATTGACAACTGAGATAATAAAAATTTGTAAGGTGAAAAATCTTCTAAAAAATGTATTTAAAAAAACCAGCGAATTGGGACAAATAAAATGAAACTCACATCAAACCACACTATGTTGAGACTGTAAAGCAGCATTTATGATCTCCAGTGAGACTGGAGCCAGCAGACAGACAGCATCACAGAACATGCTCAGATGAGGATCGTGTCCATCAAGGCAGTTAAAGCTGTTTTGGTCAGAGCTACAGAGCTCACACATCCCTGCCCCTGCCCCCAAATTTCATAACAGTCAGGAAAAAAATCTGTCTTTTCAGGTCTCCTATTCATTGTTAAGTAATTTCAGTCACAAGCTATCCATGTGCTAATATTTATTTTTTATTGGCATATACTCATCACATACTGTTTTATGATGTCATTGTAAATCATACCAGCCAAACCTAACAAATATAAGAAATTAAAATTAGGCCTTTCCCTCATGGAGATGGACTCAGAAACATATTCCTACATATTCAGTAATGGCTCAGCAGACAAAGGTGACTACACAAACTGGCTATTTGAGTTTGATCAATAGAACTTACATAAAAGTGTAAGGAGAGACCAAGTCCACAAAGGTGACCTCTGATGTACACAAATGCACTGTGACACATGTGCCACCGTCCCCCTCGCTCTTTCTTATACACATGCATACACACACACACACACACACACACACACACACACTGACAAATACACTAAATTAAGCTGTAGCCAAAGGCCGGGTCTGGTCCATGGCCCTACCACAGACAGGGTCTATGTAGATACATGTTTATAGTTCCTGTTACCATCTTGGGCCATATGACTATCCATGGTCTGGGCTGCTAGTTGGGGCCATGTTGCAATCTATGGGCCACACTGCTGCTGGGCCCATACCAAATTTGAGAGGACTGCATTGCCTCCGGGAGACATGATCACATCCAGGCCCAAGCTGCTGCTGACAGCCATGTCTGTGTGTCTATGATCCTGCTGTGTTGATGTCCATTGCCCACGTTACAGGACCCTATTAACCACGTGTTAAACCCTGTATCTACCTATGTGTCAAAGTATGATGGCTGTGATGACTCTGCCCCTCACTGTCCCTGGGACAGCTGCCCCACCCCCACTTATAGCCGACCCTATCCCCCACTGGCCCCACCCATCATTGAAGACCTAGTTCCCACACTTGGGAAAGTTGGCCCCATCCCTCACCACAGGTGTGGGAGAACTTGCTCTACCCCTTACTTGAGCTGTGGTCCCAGCAGCTGGGAAGGGAGTGGTCCTGTGGAGCCATAGCCACAAGATCTCTATAACTCAGGGCTTCACCAGAATATCTGAAAGGAATTTAGGTGAAGGTCCAGTGTTAATGGTGTACCAGAAGTCAGAGACCTTGAATATGACCAACAACATACTACACAATGCACGTAAAGCTATTTGGACAAAAGGCTGTACTGAATGATACACAGTAGCTCCCAATGCCACTTAGACTAATGAAGAGGTGACAGAGAGGTAGGAAAGCAAAGGAGCGAAGTGGGCTCTTTGTTTATGTTTTTAGTTAGGATTCTTATTTGTATTTTTTATTATTTCTTTTTAAGTCTTCCTGTGTGTTGGGGGGACACTACAGGATGGGGAGGGACTGGAAAATAAGTGGGGTTGGGGTGCATGGTGTGAAATTCCAAAAGAATCAATAAAAAGTGTGTTAAAACAGAAATGTGCAATGGGGAAAGGGCAGCTTTGTTTGCCTGCCCCTCCTTGTTGTTTATTGGTATACTGCCATTGCTGGCCATGAGCTGAGCAACAGCTCTTGTGGTCACTTATCCATGGGAAACTCTAACAGATAAACTACGCACTCTGTGCTTCTACCGAACATCCCGTCATGGACAGTTCACAGACTTCAAATTAGTTAAAATATGTTCCTAAAATTATATAGAGATTGACTTTTAAGACTAAAATTTGTGTGTGGCTGAAAGTTTAATTTATTTTAGGTGGAAATTTTCTTCAGGTAACTTAATATGGGTTTCTACAAGAGACTGCTTTTGTCTGCTTTGCAGACTTATTTTATTTTCAAAGAGTCGTCGTCCACTTGTAGTAGCTGTTAGATAGACATTTAAACTTGAAATAGCTGTCCCCAAGCATCCCTGCAAATTAATACTGCTGGATTGTTTTCCATTTTTCTTAAGATTAGTGTTTTGGCTGTCCATAAATTAACTTCTAGGAATGTAACAATGCAAACATTTATTCCTTTAATTTAAACTTCTTGACTTAAGAGGTGCTTCCAAAGTAAAGTGTAATTATTCAGCTGAAGAATGGCAGATGAAGATGATACTGCCAATAGATGTTTCATATAGTCTTTCTTATAATCAATGATGGTGTTGAGCCTAATTTCTTTTGGCTGAAGTATCTTTTTGTTTCTGCTCTTAGACCCAATCTCCCAAAATTATTTAGTTATTTCATAATATTAACTCCTTTCTCCTGTTTAACCCTTGCCCTCCCTTCTTCCCTTTTTCTTTATTTTCTTCTTTGTTTTTCAAACAAAGTGTCTATTTTGCTTAGTCTTATTCTTTATTTTTTTTGATAGTTTTTCAAGACAGAGTTTCTCTGCAGCTTTCGAGCCTGTCCTGGAACTAGCTCTTGTAGAATCCCAGCACGCAGGAGGCTAGAGGCAGGTCGATCTGTGTGAGTTCAAGGCCAGCCTCGTCTATAAGAGCTAGTTCCAGGATAGGATCCAAAGCTACAGGGAAACCCTGTCTCAAAAATCAAAAAAAAATAGATAGGGATCATAACCAAAAGGCAGGTCACCTATTGTCACGTATCAATGTATATAAGTGTTGGAGTGAAAGTACCAATGCATGGACTTCTTTAGGGCAATGATCACAATTAGAAAATCCACATCAATTGTTATATTTATCACTTATTACATTTTTAATCACCACTCACATCTCATAGGATAAATATGTCACTTATTTATGAAGAAGAAATTAATGCATTTCTGAACCAAACACATACAAATATAGGAGGGAAGCACTAAAGTAATCAACAATCTAACAATCGTTATAGATCAAGTATTTGGAGTATGTCAAACAAACCAAGATTTACACATATGGCCACTACTTTAACACTGCTAAATTATGATTGTATTTCACTGTATGGTTAAACTTTATATCGCTGACAACTTTTAGAAACCTGTCCACATTCCGTGTGTGTGTGTGTGAGAGAGAAACAGACAGACGAGAAGTGGGCACTACTTTGAGATACACGTGAAGCTATAGAAAACATATTATCCATTTCTCAGAAATAAGTTGTCAATACACATAGTAAGTAGCTTAAACTGGATATAAAAAGGAAAGTTATCTAAAAAGGAGAAAAGTTACTCACTGATTATTGGAAATAATTTCAGCAGATTTCAGGGAAAATATTACATCTGTTTAGAGACGCAATCAATTTTGTGTCATGGTAAGCATTTTCTAAATGATGTTTCTAAATATTATATGATGTTTCTCTTATAATTGTGCTTCTCGTTTTTCAAAATGGTAATCTTTTATGCAACCTAATTTAAAAATTGCAACTTTATATGAGCTCACTACAAAGAGAGTCTCAGAGCAGAGCCTTAAGGAGAATGTGTAAATGGGAGGGCCTCAGGGAGACACACCTCCAGAATGTGAGAAAAACAGAGTGGGCAAATGAGTCCGTTCCTTGTGATCAAATTTAGCCTCCATAATTCTTGAGGCTTAGCTATTCAGAGGGTCCCATGCTGGTCCCCTGTGGTCCTGAGAGATAGAAAGCTCATCAGGTAACAGTACCTGCTCTGTAAACATGAATTTTCAGTTCAATCCCTCAAAGTCATATAAAAAAAAAGCCTCTGGATGCAGTAATAACACACAACTCACGGCATGAACTCTGACAGAGAGGTGAGAGGTGGAAAGGAGAAAAATCAAACAAGCTCCCAGGCCAGCCAACCTAAAGTGTACAGCAAGGCAGAAATGGAAGACTTGCCCTCAAGAAGGTGAAAAGAGAGGAGAGACTCCCAAAAGTTGTCCTCTGATGATACATGCACATGCCTACAGTCCCTCAGGATTGCACACACTAATAGAGGGAAAAAAATTAGTTCTTCACCTCTGTACCTCTCTGTCTCCAAACACTCTCTGTGAAAGAGGCCTAATCTTGGCCAAGGTAGATTATATCCATGAGTGATTAAAAACTGCCAGTAAGGGACATATCTGTTTACGAGTATCTCAAACCTGATGTGAGATGTAGATGGAACAGCACTAGTTCACTACATAAAGTGAATTTTGTACTATGGGCTCAAATTAGAAAACAAGCGATGGTATACTATAAACTAGACCTAATATAAATTCCTAACAAGGATATTCTTTGAAGATGCTCAGTGCCTCGGCTCTGTATCCTAAGTATATAAAATATACAGAGTTAGTTTCCCAGGCTCCATTACCAGATGGATTCAGTTACAGTCCAACAACGCCTAGGATTTGTAGGTAATTTGGAGAGAGAGATAAAACAGAAGAGTGTCACTCTGTAGTGAGCGCTGAAGGCTGAGATAATGGCATCGGCAACCACTGGGCTTCACAGTTCTCTGCGAAGCTTGTCATGGGCTTCCTTGGGGTGTGAGAGCAACAGCTTCTAACTCCAGCCACTCCAAAGTTCTGAGCATTTATGGTTTCTTAAGATGGCTCTTTCCCTGGAGTCCTTGTGCATTTATCTTTCCTGGAAACAGCAAAAGTAGAGAAATATTAAATGCACTGATATGTACAGTAGCCATTTACTAGATTAAGCAAGTTCATAAGAATGTAGTTCTACATTGAATGTCGTTTATAATCAAATAATATGTTAAACAAAGTGCTTTTTTGTATATTTCTGACAGTAAAGAACATTGAATATATATTAGCCTAGCTCTATGGAATTTAGAGTGGTTGGTTACTTGTTATAGAACAGTTGTTCTTAACCTTCCTGATGCTTCAACCCTTTAATACAGTTCTTCATGTTGTGGTGACTCATACCATAAAATTCTTTTTGTTGATATTTCATAACTGTAATTTTGCTACTGTTATGAGTTGTAATTTAAACATCTGTGTTTTTTAATGGTCTTACGCGACCCCTGTGAAAGGGTCATTCAAGCCTCCAAAAGGTTATGAGCTGCAGGTTGAGAACCACTGTTCTAGAAGCTGATGGAGAATTCTGCACTGGTTAATTTGTGGCAAGGCGCACCTACAATTAAGTTATGAGAAGCTTTCTGAATAAAAAGTAAGTAAAAGGTCTTACTAATGAATAGAGAATAGAGGATGAAAATGTAAAAACATTGTTTTTAGTCTGTGCAAGGGATATTCAGTGGAAGTTTTTACTTTTAGGAAAGCACAAAGAATCATGAGAAAGAATAGCACGGCATCTTTTATGCCAAGATAATTGGTTTAATACAACCTGGATATCCAGAGGTCACTGTGATAACATTTGTAGAAAATAAAATCTGCTAATGAGAGCTAACAAAGGAAGAAGTTTATGTAAGTTAGAAGTAACATGAATGAGAAGGAAGTGAAAATCTAGAGGAATATGTGTGGATTTAAATTGACCTTGTTCATTGTTCTGAGAGAGTTAGTTTATCTCTGATGGCCTAAAGATTACTGGAAAAGACCACAACAGCAGAAAATTGTAGGTAGAGAGGTAGAGGAGAAGAGAGACAGAGCTTGCTATCAATATGCTAGAAAATCAGAAAATCCTATTTATTATTTGGGGACAAGAAGTGTGTGTGTGTGTGTGTGTGTGTGTGTGTGTGTGTGTGTGTGTGTGTGTGTGTGTGTGTGTGTGTTTGGAGACTCAAGCTCACATATGCTCAATATGACATGAAGGTAGAAGTGTCTGTGAACTCTAGTCTATATAAATAACCAGGAAACCCATTGTGAAGCCTTCACCTGTGTGGAAGAATTTTACTGCAGCTCTCTCACTAACTTACAGACCCAGCATATGATAAATCATTAAAGGTATGGAGGAGTTGAGCATTGTAGCGTGACCACATTTCCATGGTGAGAATGCAAGCTTCTTCTCAGGCACTTGAAACAGTTAAAAAATGGACCATATAATAAGGCTTTTCAATGAATTTCACAATTAGTTATAGATAAACTACATTTTCTAACTTTATACAGCACAAACTTTTAAAAACCATTTAGATACATCATTCTTATTAGTGTTTAAAGCATATTATTTTTCTGTATGACATGATTTTGATATCCTTTGAGGTTTAATAGGCAAGTATATATATTTATTGGATATATTATTCCCTTTACCCATCATTTATTGATATCTTTGAGATATCTTGGTTCTCTTGGCTGCCTTAGATATCTCTTAGATACCTCATATCTTTATCCTCTTAGATAACATGATATGGAAGTTTGTCTACTGTATGCTGACTAAGACTCCTTCAGGTTTGTACCTGAATACCTGGGAGAGATGCAGCTAGATGATAAGGTAGCTCTACTTTAATCTTTCTAGAAACCTCCACACTAATTCCTACAATGGGTGCACTAGTTTTCAATCCCACCCACAGTGCATAAGGGCTCCTTTTGTCTCATATCATTATCTGTGTTTGCTGCTTCTGATAAAAGCCATTCTGGTTGAGAGATGAAACAGCACTATTCTGATTCACTTTATCTTTGTGCTAAAACTATTGAACACTTTTAAATATTTACTTGCTATTTATACCTATTGTTTTAAGTATTTGCTTAATTTATATTTATAATTAATTTGTTGACTGGTTGACTTGACCTTGATTTTTCTGTTTTTTATTTTAATCTCGTGATGGATGAATAGGTGGCAAAGATTTTTTTCCGCATTCTATTGGCTGTCTCCCATACTTCTGGCTATTTTCTTTGCTATGCAGAAGCACTGTAATTTAAACAATCCCACTGCTGTTTCCTGGGCTGTTGGGTCCTTCTCTGTTTGACCTTATCTGTGCCTTTTTCTTGAAATGTTTTTCTATGTTTCCTCAAGCAGTCTCCGAATTTTAGTCTTACAATAAGAGACACATTTTAACTGATTTTTAAAATTTTAGGAAAAATAAAATAATATTATTCCCCCTTCCTTTCCATACCTCTAACTTCTCCTAAGTCATCTCCATCTAGCGGCTTCGATGTCTTCCTCCATAATCCCTCTTAAATTCAAGGCCTCTTTTTATATGTTTATTGTTGTTGTGTATGTATATAAATGTACGTCTGTATAAATCAAACAGCTGTCTATCTAGGGTTGCTTATTTGTACACGCTTTCAGAGCTGACCACCTGATACTTTATAGTTTAAAAGGGGTCCATACCTGGGGAAGACTAGTTCTTCTTCTCTCAGAAGGTATTGGTTGCCCATCAAGAGGGGGAGCCCATTGACACCCCCCCCCCTTCCATGTTAGTTGATTTTTGTGCTGAGCAAGAGGGAGAAGTCGATTTTCACTCTTCTATATGTGGATTTCAAGATTTTCTACTGTCGTTTGTTCAAAGTCTTTTCTTTTTTCTCTAGTATATCCTGTCAGTGCTTTTGCCAAAAGTCAGGTGACTGGACATTCTGAGTTTATTTCTAGGTCTTCTCTCCATTGGTCCCCATGCCTGTTTTTGTGTCCATACCATGCTGCTCTGGTTATCAGGTCTCTGTGGCACTGTTTGAGACAGGTATTATGATTCCTCCAGCATTGTTTATTCTGTTTGAGATTGCTTTACATTTTCTGGGTCTTTTGTGTACCACATGAATTTTACAATTATTTTTTCCTAGATCTGTGAAGAATGTCATGGAAATTCTCATGGAGGTTACATTAAATCCCTTTCAGTAATAAGCATATTGTTACAACTTCAATTCTGCCAACCCATGGTCATGAGAGGTCTTTCTATTTTCTAATATCGTTTTCTATTTCTTCAGAAAGCACCATTATAGTGAAAACACACTCAATATTAGCTATGCGTTAGTTTTAAAAACACTATGAGGAATTAAAAACTACTTAGAACTAAATTATAGTGAAAATATATTCTGTACAACATGTTCAATTTAGATAAGGGAGTACTAAGAATGAAACAGATAACCTTAGAAAGGGAATATTAGGAATTCATGAGCAAAGGATCTCGTAGATGAAAAAAACAGCAAATTAAAATTACATAAACTGAAAGTAATTTACAATAAGAGCAAAATCTAATAATAAATCAAGCAGTCCTAATATAAAAAAAACTAAAAGTTTTAAATTAGATATTTAATATAACTATATATATATATATATATATATATATATATATATATATATGAAAATAGATAAAATGGATACCTTAGGAATATGTGGATGACTCGGTATTTCAAGAAGAAATGGAAATTTTCAACTTCCCTATAATCAATAAGTGATTGATTCAATAGATTGTTCGGTGCGATATAAAATGCCAGCCCAGCCATGCCAGTGTCTCAAATAAACAAACAATTACTGTTTTTTTTGTTGTTCTGGGTGTGAAATATTGTCCACTGGCTTGTGTTTGAACACTGGATTTCCAACTAGCAGTGTCATTTTGGAAGTGGGTGGAACATTTTGGATGGTGACATTATGTGCAAAGTGAATGCAAGCAAGCAAGCATTGAAGGATCCACTTCTGGTCCAGGTAGTACTCTTATGAAGATGTGAGCCTCTACCACATGATTCCACTGCCATGTATATCACATCTTCACCACCATGATGGGCTGTATGCCTTAAAATTGTGAGGCATAAACATTTTTGCTTATGCCAGGTTAGATGTCAAATAACAAGGAGATAAGTAACTGGTACTATATAAACAAGTTTTCTACAATATCATCCTGAAGAATTCGTGATAATCTGTTTGTAGATTAAAAACCAACATATGCAATTGCTAAGAGACTGTAAATGTTAGTACAGACTCATATTAGTAGTACAGGAAAATGGAAGGAAAACAACATTAAAATGACACAGAAGAAAAGTTGAAATAGATAAAATTAGGCATGTCATATCAAACCAAAAGTTAGTAATAGTAGACATTTACATTTGCAATTGTTATGCTAAGACATAAACTCTCCCCTTTCCTCCCATCCTCTGACTGTCCTTATCTTTCCAAGGTTTCACTGCATGCTTTCCTTTCCAAGTCTAAACATAACACTTTGGAAGCTCATTGTCACATAAGGCTGTGCTGGAGGACTTTCCCTGATTACTGATATGTTTGGTGATATGATTTAATAGGATCCTAGTAACAGTAGGGGCAAGAGATTTAAAGGAGATTACAAAGCTTTAGGAATTAAAGCAGTTTTTATAGATCTTGCAATGATTTAAGGAAAAGGACATTAGTGCCTAAGCAAAGGATCAGCCCCGAAAATAAAATGCTACCCTCTCTCAAAGGTTAGACACAAGTCTGCATTCTGGAAACATTGAGGATGTTAACCAATGAATACGAACATCGCTCTTCATTTCCAATAATAATCAGAATTTAATTGTGTAGAATAATCTACTTATTTGAAAAATCCAAATATAGACAGTTTTGAGTTGGGGAATATTATTTTAAGGTGTGTTACTTTTGTTCATGCTGCACTTGTTTAACACTGTGAAGCTGTGTTACTGGCCTGTCTGAAGCACCCGATGGCCTGATAAAAGAGCTGAACGGCCAATAGGTAGACAGGAGAGAGAAACAGGTGGGACTGGTAGGCAGAGAGGATAAATATGAGAAGAAATCAGGGAGAAAAGGATCCAAGGATCTGGGAATGAGAAAGCAAGGAGGAGGACTTCAGGGGCTAGCCACCCAGTTACACAGACAGACACAGAGTAAGAAGGAAAGAAGAGGTATATAGGAAGGGAGGAAGATAAAAGCCCCAAAGTCAAAGATAGATGGGATAACTTAAGAAAATTTGGCTAGACACAGGCCAAGATAAGACTTGGCATTCATAACTAAGAATAAGCCTCTGTGTGTTATTTATTTGGGAGCTGGGTGGTGGGCCCCCCAAAAAAGTCCAAAAAAAGACTAAAGAGTCAACAGAGTAAAACAGCACGCTACCGTTTTGTCTCTCAGAATTGCTGCACTGAGCTTTCATAACAGAGAAGCAGCGACAGAGGAGGAGTTGCTTCCCAATGATCCGCCCCATTTCCTTATGAAGAGAAATGATTTATGGGTCAGATGGCGACAGAGACTTTTATTCTGGGGGAACTTGTGGTTGTATAAATAAAGTTCAGACAAATACGCAAGGAAGTCGGTGCTCATTTCATTGCACGGGGAAAACAGAAAACAATGTGATTGAACATCTGGGAAAGTGTAGGGGGAAAGTTGAGGGAAAGAGTGCGAGACTAGGAACAATTACAAACTCTGAGACATGAAGAGGAAAGGCAAGGGAATGTTTGTGATGCATTGTCACAGCAGCTGCCCCGGTCTTTGAACATCTGCCAACAGCTGTACACTCGTCCATATGAGCAGCTGGACTATGTTTGCTTACAGGAGGCATAGTAAAACAATCAGGGAAAGCCTTTTTTAAAATCGTATCTCATAAAACAGAAGTATACAAAAGAGATTCTTTGGGATTCTATCAAGAACTCACCAAGTTGTTAAGTACTCTGAGATATATTTTTGCTATTAAACGTTAAAAATAAGTTGGAAATACTTTCCCCATGTAGCTCTCTTCAAAGTACTCATAATCAAGCTTTATCAGTTAAAGAGACACCACGATCCCTCTTTTCCACTGGAAATAATTTTAAATTGAAAGGCGGCCATGTCTGACGTGAACTATAAATTAATCTCCAGACATGAAACAAATGAATAGCTGTGTGATTACTGATTCCTTCATTAGACACATTCAGATAACCTCTAGATAGCATGTCACTTGCCTGTCTTGAGGATTTTGCCCTCAAGAGCAAAGGCCATATTGTAGAAGTTCACCGTGTGTGGAATGGACTCTGGAGCCTGAAGGGAATGAATGTTTAATATTTAGGTTATTTTTTTAAAGCACTGGTTTCTAAAGACTATATTGCAATGAATTTTTGAAACTAACCAGGTTTTAATATTTCTGTTGAATGTTTGGAAAACTTCCTACTTTGAATCAACCAAGTATTGTCTTTATGTTATACAACCAAATTTTTACATTCCTTTTTGATTTACTCTGGTTTGGAAGAAGGTCTATGAAAGACCTTTTCATTTTTGAAGGGGACTGAATTTCTAGTTCTGTCTATAAATCAAGTATTTCCCCATTGATCTTAGTGAAACAGATGAAAGCAATAAAGTGTGATGTCACCAGAGTCAAAGTCATCTGACCCGCAAGTACAGTGTCAGCTTTCAAAGGTTTTAGGGTTTGATACTCCTGACATTTGAGAAATAACTGAAAGCTGCTTAGAAAATTACCCTTATCAAAACTCTGAGCTGGGTCTGGGAACTCTCAGTAGCTGCCTCTCATAACAATGGAGAAGATATCCCATGTTCCCTGCACTAGGGGTGAGATTTACCATTAGGGAAAACCACCCACAAAGCACAGCTCTATCCAGAACAGATGACCGTGGCATCTGGCGGTTGACTTTAGAGTGGGTCACAGTATACAACCAGTGCCATGTCATGCTGCAGATGCTGCTCCTCAGCATGTATGCTAGACCATATATTAGGCTTTTTAAATAGCATCACAAATATTAAAATAAACATTTAGCTGTGATGTTAAATGCAGTAAGTGAGGATGAGACACTAAATCAAACATAAAAAGAGCTTGGGTAACTCCACAGATGGCCTCTTCATAATATGCTATGCTGAACTATCATAGATCAACTTTCTGACTCGTTTCTTTCAGTATTTACTCCAGAGACTACTGAAGCACTATTATAAGCTTATTTTTACTGTTTTTAAAATACAGTGGCAAAGCTGTAGTTTTCTTTTAAAAAAAAATGGTTCTTATTATTGTTTGATCAAATATCCCTTCTGTACTCAGTATGTCTGGGGAATGATCTTCAAGTTCTGATCTTTCTCAGGTACAGGCTACGTCCCCTGGGTTTTGTTGTGCTGGGGATAGCCCAGGGCATCTTATATGTTAAGATACTTTACCCTGTGTTTTGTAAACAGACCGGTTTTTCAGACTTGAAATCATATGAAAGTAAATAATTTTCTGACATTGCCATTCCTGAAGAGTATAATAGAAAACTTGAAACAAAATTATTTTTAGTGACATGTCCCTTTAGTCCCAGATACTCAAAAAGCTGGGATTGCTAGATTTGGAAGCCCAAGAAATTTTCATTAGCCTGGGCAGCAAAAAAAAAAAGTTTCAATAAGGAAGGAAACAAGAGAAAAGGTAGGTATATTGGAGTAAGTGGAAGCAGAGAAGAGGAGGAATGCTATAGAGACCAAAGCAAACAAGACCACCTTCAAAGTCATTAAGACTGTCAATGGAGATGGGATACTTCCTTACTAAATAGTAGTGTACTCTCACTGTAATATTTTAATACAAGTCAAAGTTCCTCTAAAATTATATTGGAAAGACTGATGGATTCTTACACTTCTTATAGCAAGCAATCATTATTAGTCACACTCTCTTTTCCAATCTTTGCATGGGGCCAAAAAGCAGAACATTAGAATAAAGAGCCAAAATCATTGCAAAGTCACAGGAATCCAGAAATGATGTGTCAGCTTGGTCATACAGAGTGAGCCCCTCAGGACTGTAGAAATGAGTTAATTGTCTGAGTGTGGCCTTCTTTAATCCTATTTAAAGTATACACAAGTACTTACTTCAAAATGAGTAAAACGGTGGCCAAAATAACCCTAGTAAATATTTCCCAAGTGTATGGTGAATATCATTCTCCCTCTCTCCTCTCCTACCTCTCAAGGTAACACAGCTTTAGGTTGGTTGTTTTGTGCTTGGGCCTAATTAAACCAGTAGGAATGCACAAGGTGTTTCACAGGTCTGTGTAGCTCATTACTGTCATGGGTATTTTCATCTAGTGAAATTCTTCTCATAGGTAACGGAAGACTTTCTGTCATGATGAGAACTTGTTTTTCCCCATGGTACAGACAGTGTGGTCTCCAGAGAAAAACATAAGTAAAGCAAGAATATGAAATGCTAGGTTTCAATTATTTTCATCCTACCTCTTTTTCTTCATATCTATTTTTGGTTTATATGCTCTATAATGTACATATCACAGAAACATATTAGTGTCAACTGTATGCCAGTGGTAGTACAATCTGCTATGGGAACTCTTTCAGCCTCTAGTCTTTAAGAAGCCAGCCCACTTGGGTGTGGCCTCTTATACTATAAATGCCCATGTAAAGCATGTGCTAGCTCTCTCTCCTGGCTTCTGGATTCGGTTCCTGTTCCCTGTTTGTGAAGAGGACTGTGATTGTGAGTCTACCACTAAATAAATAACCCTTTATTATACTCAGTTCTAGTGTAAGATTATTCTATAGTGTCCATCAACAGGAATATATTTAAAACAGTGGAGAGCAGCATTAGCAAGCAAATACCCAACCAAGCTGAATTTGACAACAAAGAATCAAAAGGGCATCCTTGGATGTTGGCAGCCCTGAATATAAGCATCACTTTTTTCAGCTCATGAAAAGTGTGTTTTCTTTGTTTTAACCGTGTTACTAAAGGAGTTATGGAGACCACCAACTTGCTTCAGTATTAGTAATGAACTGCTATTAATTTAATGGCTGATTAACCCATTGGAGAAGGCACATTACTGACTCGTTCAACTTAAAATACTATAAAAGAAAATACAAATATCTAAATAAAGTTTGTTTTTAGAATGGGTTTAAACTAGCAATGCTAGTTTACTTAATTTCAAGCTGTGTCTTGACTGTGTCATTTCAGTAATGGATGGTGGGATTTGACAGAGATTTTTTTTTTCAATAAAAACCTTATAGCTCTATTGAGTTGAGGACGGGGCATCGTGCAAAAAATATCAAAATGCACTTATATACTGAATGCAATTGAGTGTCAGACTGCTAAGAGAACAATAACACTCACCTTCCACCATCATCAAAGTTCTTTTAAAAAGTAAATCAATACAGACATGAACTAGTAATTGAATAACACCTTGATTTTACTTAAACAATTATAAATTTTTTATGCAGGTATTTGCACCACTAAGAGTTCTCTTAGAGGGCTGGAACTGAATTCTGTCTGGAGTCTGTGTGTTTATTCATCTCCAGGATGGATGGTACAGCAGACCCTAAGGCAGAGACAGTCAGTCCTTTCTTTTACTTCCTTGGTTCTGTATAATCACTGACGTTAGCCAATCTCTTTGAGTTTTCACATTTTGCAGATTTCCAATTTTGAAGTTTAAATTTTCACAAAAAAATATTTATTCAAAGTTGTAAAAATATTCCCCGGGCGCTGGTGGTACATTCCTTTAAATCTCAGCACTCAGGAGGCAGAGGCAGGCAAATCTCTGTGAGTTCAAGGCTGATCTGGTCTACAGAGCGAGTTCCAGGACGGGTCCCAAAGCTACACAGAGAAACTCTGTCTCAAAAAGCCAAAAGAACAAACAAAAATATTGTAAAAATGCATTGTCAGGGAGCTGTCAAAAATATGACTTTAATTTTATCTTCTCCACATTTTCTTTCCTTCCCTACCCCCGCTTGTCATCGCCTCCTTTCTCTTCACTTCTCTTGAAATAACGAGATTGTTAGCTACTAAACTTTTCACTAAATAAAATGCAGTTATGATTTTTTTTCAGTCGATTTTATTTTCCAGTTGGTTTATTTCTTTCTTCTATTTCTTTCTTCTATTCTCTCCTAATTTGATCAATCATCTTTTATTATTGTTGGTCTTTTGCTTTTATGTTGTTATTTTGTTTTATCTTAGTATTTCTTTCTTGAGTCTTAAAAGAATCAAATGTCACACGTTCCTGTACCCAAATTTTACTTTCTCTCAGGTTGCAGGTGTAAGCCATTGTCTTCTCAATTACTTCAGTGTATTTTGCAGTTTTTCTATTTTTTTCCCCTCTAATCTACAGATTTTCTATGAACTTATTTATCACTTTCTCTTTTAATGTTTCTTAAGATTTATTTCTTGTGCATGAGCCTTTTTTCTGAATGTATGTGTGTGCACCACATGCATGCCTTGTGCCCAGGAGGTCAGAAGAGGGCATTGGATCCACCTGAACCTGGAACTAATGATAGTTGTGGGTTGCCATGTGGATGCTGGGAACAGAATCTTGGTCATCTGCAAGAGCAGCAAGTGCCCTTAAAAGCTGAAACCTCTCTCCTAGCCCCATTTTGTAATGTCCAATGAGCTAGGAATGTTGGTCAGTTCTTATTATTTACACCTGATCGTTTTAGATTCTGATCTAGCATTTTCCAGTTTTAATTTTATAGTTTCCATGTTGCCCAGGGTGAGGATAATTTAGAAATGTTATGAGGGTATATTATGAAAAAATTATGCTCTCTTTACTTTGAAATCATAAAGTTTTATACTTGTGAACATGTACATCGATGAGTGTATTAAAACCAATAGATTTTTTTTTTTACTTTTTTTTGGTGTACCTTGACTGGTCTGGAACCAAGTGCTGGGTTAAAGAATTGTGCTCCCATACTCAGCCATCTTATATACCCTTAGGGTTTCTTATCGACTGAATATGGGTAAGATGGGAAAAGAGAAATACTTACTTGATTTCGCATACATGGTTTTATGAGTGCGCTACGTTTTTCACTTAATTGGGATCGTTATCATTAAATGCTTTTTTATCTTCACCTCTTTGAACTTTAAACTGTATCTTGTCTACCTGATCATACCTCATTTTTGTTTATCAATGGTCTCATTTTTAAGTTTTTTTTAAAAAATATCAAATTGCTGCGGGTATTTTAAATATCACCTAATGCTGCCTGTGCTTTAACTGAGGAAGCTAGACTATAAGGATCTTGGCTACAATGACTAATATGTCTTATGTCATCACTTTTGTTTTTCTTGAGTTTAACATTGTTTTTAACAAATGAACATATTGTGATTCTTTCATTGTAGTTTGTCTATATTGTTGATATTACTGATTATTATTCATCCTGGCCTGCTTTTCTTTTTCTTGCTATCTGTGGATCTCTCCAGAGCTTTCTACCCAATACTTCATGTATTCCAACTTCCATTTCTACTGCTGTTTTATACTGTACCTCTCGAATTTCTTTCTTTCACCACTTACTTTTTCTTTTTGTTTTCTGGGTCTTTATTTCTTTACCTTTGCTATAAATTTTGGTTTGATAGGCAAGAGTTTCATGCATATCATTATTCTTCTTTTTACAATATTTTGAAACACATGGGAGCCTGTATTTTTAAAAACTTAAATCATTGAGGTATTTTTTATGTTAATGTAATGTTTTAATTTTCTTAAATACTCTTTCCTGTCTCTTAAAATTGTGCCTACATGATCTAAAACCTCTAGTTTATAACACACATATTCTGACCCAACTCCTTCCCTTAGGATGCTAGGAAACTGAAGATACAAGGTTGATTTTCTCTACTGGTTCCCTGAAGCTCAGGTTCAGTCTCTGGAATACCTTAACCAGTGATGGAGGATGCTCTTCAGATTACAGACCATAGCTGTAGAAGCAGTCTGGGACCTAGGCACTTGCTGAGATGCGATTGGTGGATGGGCTCTCACTCTTCCACCTATGTGTTCTTCCTCTACAAAGTGAACTCAGTTTTCCTCTTGGCATCTTGTTTGTAGCTGGAGTCAAGGCACACACGTGAGGAGAGTGCAGTGTCAGCAGGTCCTTGAAAGCCACTGGCCTCTCACCTGAAGTTCCCAGTGATATCCAGGCACTGCCCTAGCTACTAAAACAAAGAGCCTTGATAAATCCTCTGATCTCAAATGAACAATAATTAATTATCAATTAATTAAAAGTAAACAACCAATAATAACAACAAAAAGGCTAATAATTCAAAACTCTTCTTTTTTTTTTTTTTTTTGGTTTTTCGAGACAGGCTTTCTCTGTAGTTTTGGTGCCTGTCCCGGAACTAGCTCTTGTAGACCAGGCCGGTCTCGAACTCCCAGGGATCTGCCTGCCTCTGCCTCCCGAGTGCTGGGATTAAAGGCGTGCGCCATCACCGCCCGCCATAAAAGTCTTCCTTTTAACAAAGAGCAATGGGGAATGAGAAAAGGATTATAAAACCAAAATATATCAGACACTGAAAGAAATGAAATGTTCTGTTTTCCAAGGAAATGCATGTTTCATTTTCTATCATACATATGTACCGTGAGAAGCTCATCTTCCCCCACTGGCCTCATGATCACCATGCTCTGGTTCTGAAGCAAATAGTCCAGTGGTTGATTTTATAAATATGCATGAATATTTTGTAATCTCATCCAAGAGAACCAGACACTTTATAACAACCCTTTACAAGTTATATCTTATTAAATTTGCAACTTCATTTGAAAATAAAATTGATTCATTTTTATGAGTGTCAAAGGCCATCTAAAGTTTTTAAATCAAGCTAGCAAGCCAAAGTCAGATTTGACAGTATTTTATAAAGGATTGTTTTCTTTTATTAGCACCATAGTTTATAATAAATAGAAGAAACATGATTACATAAAAATTAATCTCTTTCATCTCAATTGTTAGACTTTTAATTAAGAAGCATCATTGTATGTGTCAAAGAATAATGTCCTCGCACATTATTAACTGTATACTTATTATTGTGTATTCTTTTTATTTTCCTCTTTAATCAAAGTTTGTTATCATCAGAATGATAATATTCATTGTAATATTTATGGTAATATCATTAAAATATGAACCAACTAACTTCATTCATTTAAATAACAAGAAAGTCTATCTGTATCAATGAGGAATAGTTCAACAGGAACTCAGAAACACGAACAATATTTTTTTGCAGCAATAAGGATTCCTCGCTAGTAGAAGAGTGACTACTTTAAAATTTAATGCAGCCAAATCAATAACCTATCTCTTCAAAAAGTCCTATCACCTTTATCATTTCCTTGAACATTGCTAGTTTTCCAACATTTGACTTTCACTTTTCAGACTTCCAGATAATAGATTTTCTGAGACTTTTAAACAATCCTCTACATCCCCGTCAAGTCATTTAAAGACAGAACTTTTTCACGTTATGAAGATGCTTCAAATTAAATAAACAAATAAAGGCTTAGGAGGGGCTAAGAGGTTATAAATTTATCATTACAGATAGAACATGCTATATCATACATGGTGAAAATATCTTGATGAAACACAGAAAAAAAGAAAGTCTTCATTATTTTTTTTTCTTTGTGAACCAACCAATGCTTTTCAGTCTATCTGTCTGCAGATTTTGTTGCCAGGTTGTGAAAAAGATAAAATATGTCCATTTGGCCTTTTATCCAAAATTTATTTTATTCATTATACATACTGGAGAAATATGGAAAATTTTCATTTTCCATGTCTCCACTTAATCCATCATTTCTGTTGTGGAACTTTAATACTTAAAGCAGAAATTCCTAACCAACCACCAACTTTTGCCCTTAAATTTTGTAACTCAGCCTCCCTTGCAATTCTGTGTGACCATGTGATAAGAGTATGTTCCAGACTATAGAATGTAAGCAAAGTTTATTGTTTTCTTCTGTGGTAACATATTAATTAATCTTACTGTTGGATGTTCCATGATATCTCTATAGATAGATAGATAGATAGATAGATACATACATACATACATACATACATACATACATACATACATAGAGATATAGCTATAGATATATGTGTATAGAGAGAGAAAGAGAGAGGGAGAGTTTGGTTTTTCAAATCATCTCTTACCAAAAGTAACTTTTAACTATTTTGTACAGTATATATAAGTTCTTAAAAAGTTTACTTTCACAATAGATTTAGAATATGGGTGCCTGGTAGATAGCATAGGTAGACTAAACAGATTATCAGAGTTTAGAAAGCATAAGTAGACTAAACAGATTATCAGAGTTTCACTGATGATACACTTGTTCCCCAATGTCTAATGTCCTTTTTCCTGCCTCTATACTTTGTCCCCTGGTAAAATGAATAATGAGATGAAGTAGACAGATAAAGGAGTTTGTAATTAATTAGGAGTATCTTTTGGCTATGCTCTTGATTTTTCTACTGGATTAAAACTATTTCATCTATGGAATTCCAAGTTAGTGTGCTGGTTTTCAACAAGATAAAATTGCAGGACGTGGGGCGAGAAAAATCACTAAAGGCTTCCTTTTCTCTACTCAGATTATTTAAAGGATATTTAGGTCTTATTTGTGGCTGTCATACATTTTTTCAACTTTTAAGACCTTGAGTGTGCGTGTCTTTACTTGGTGTTTTAAGCAAAGAACCCAACTATGTATACACAAGAAGAGCGACCGAACTAACCTATTTAGTTCCACTCAAAAGAAATAAATAAAGACCATAGCAGTGCTCCACTTATCTGACAGAACCTTTGTCTGCACCTATAAACAGATCCCAAAGGCCCTCTCACTCTGAGGGAGTTTAAAACTAGACTGTGTTTTGATGGATCAGTGACTACCTGGGTTGTCATCAGAGAGGCTTCATCCAGCAACTGATGGAGCCAGATTCAGACATTGTGCCAACCTCAGAGAGTCCTGCTGAGGAGAGGTGGGAAGGTAGGAGGGATTGTAAGAAACAGGCAGCAGGTCAGGAACATAGCAGGCAAAACCCACAGAAAAGGCAAGCCAGGCTCATAGGAAACCACAGAGTCTGTTGCAACAACACAAAGCCTGAAAGGGATTGACTTAGGCCCTCTAGATGAGAGCTGTATAGCTTGGTCTATATATGGAACTCCCAGTATTGGGAGCAGGGGCTCTTCCTGGTGCATTAACTGACTTTTGGGAACCTATTCTTCATGCTGGATTGCCTTTGTCCAGCCTGAATACAACGGAGGTGCTTGATCTTATGGCAGAGTGATATGCCATACTTTGCTGAAGACCATGGACGGCTAGCTCTTTTCTGAGCAATTAAAGGAGAGGGGTGGATGAGACAGATGCGGGGGTGGAGGAGCAGCAATAGGAGGAAAGGTGAAAAGGGAGGCTGTGATCAGGATGTAAAATAAATAAGTTAATGATAATTAAAAACCTAAACTGTGATGACTTGACAGCTTTCAATCTGTGATCCATGACTCATCCATGTTCTGCTGTGTATGCTCTGAAACTTCCCACCCCTAAATAGTTAAAACAAATCAGAATTTTTTCTTTTTTCTTGTAATTGATCTAGGAACTCCTCAGGAACATCTGCTCAGGAGGAGCTCTGGTTCTCTGAAGAAGTGCCTTTGTCCTCCCATCCTGCCATGGCTTCCTATGACTGCTATCTTACCTATAGAGCTCGTTCTCTCCCTCTCCCTCTCTCCTTCCCTCCTTCCCTCCCTTCCTCATCTTCATGAAGCTCCTTTACAGGTTTAAAGAGAGCTGCCTTTAAACTATATTGTATGGCCTTCTGTCTAATGTTCTCTCTCCCAGTCAAGGTCTTGAGACCCACACATTCTAAAAAGCCTCATTTCTGAAAGGGATTTATTTGCACCTCCTTTCTTGCTTGGCTGCTCTACTTGGATTGTTGTAACAGCAACACCCTTACTTTTGGGAGAGGTTGTTGAAGAGGCAGATGACTCTCTGGGCTCCCTTTGTTTTAACCAGTTCCCCTTGTTTGCCTCTTAGAAAAAATGTAAAATAGCAATGTCACTAAACCCTGGCATACCAACTGTGAGACATTTATGGTTTTTATGTTACATTGATTTCTGTACTGAGCATTTACTTTTGCTATAAAGTAGATGAAATTTTTAGTATAATTTTCTTCTAGTCAATTTACCTGCATTTTTCATGAGATAGAGAAAACAAACATAAAATTTGGGACACAAGTTAGAATGGCTTAGACTTTTAAAACATGATTTCTCCAATACTGAACAGAGCCAGTTATATGTTAATATTCCATAATGCCACTTGTCTTATTAAAATAGACTTAACTGCTATAAATCACCTTCTTTTTCAATATAGTGCTTTTACATGGCTCAAAATTCAAAAGTTTAGCAAGCTACACAGAGAAAATTATTCCTCTGTCTCTTTATCTAATGTTAATCTACTTAGGTTCCCTAGCATACACATCAATGCATGTTGTCATATTATCTAAACTTTATAAGGATATTCATAATTTGTTTCCATCTTACAAAAATACTGTATATGTAATCCAACCCTACTTTACAATATATTAAGCTATTTTTCACTATTGTCAGTTCTACCATTAAGCTTCTATTGCAAACAGTTTTTTCTTCTTTGCCTTTCACAAGTATAAATGTCACCTGTTAAGTTGAGAGCCATTACATTCAAGCCTAGACCCTACTCTCCAGGAAGATCCTATGCTATAGTAATAACTTATCTATACCTGATAAACAGCCCTCAACTGCTCAAAGATCTGGGGAATGTGGCATTTAAATATTTAATTATTAAAAGACTTTTGATAACAGAGAGAAAGGTTGGCACCTAGCAGGACTCTATTTCCTCCCAAAAAGACAGAAGACAGGTGGGCACAAAACAATGTCCATCCACAATTCGCTTCATCAACTTCAAAGTACTGACCACTGGGCAAAACTGCCTTTCATCTAAACTGAAGGTCTCTAGACAGTGAACAGAATCACTGGAATCAACAGCCTAGCTGCTCAGGTCAAGGTAGGCTTGTCTTCCTGCAGATTTTCTAACGCACAGGATCTTCTGGAGTCTGACAGGCCCTTCTTCTAATAACAAAAGGCAAATATGACCACCAAGACCATGTAGTACTCTGATGAGAGTTTCTAGGTAGAAAACCAAGTAAGTTATCTGTCATTTTTTAGTCAATAACCCAAATAAAATTTTACCCTTCTCAAAGATCTCTGATGCAGTTTGACAACTGAGAGGTTTTAGCGGTTTAGAAGGACAAATTCGTCAAACAAATTTCAGTAAAATACAAATTATTAAGGTTTGTGCCTACAAGTTATAAAGGTGTGAGGACAAATGCAAGTTATCAAATTTCTCCCTCACTCTATTTTTCATAGTTTTAAAAACTATGAACATATCCTTTCCATTCTGCAAAAATGTCTGTCATAAACTTTGGTATAAATATGCTACATTTAAAACTTACGTTTTCACAAACTCAAAATTCCTGTGAGTTCCAGGGAGCTCACAAGAGAATTGAGAGGGTTATATCTGACCTGTTCAAGGTGGTATTGAAGGATCCACCTTGAATAGGTCATATGCACCCTTCTCAATTCCCTGGTTCTAAAAATGTTTTCTTCCTAAACCTAACTTTGTCCTCTGTACTGCCAAAACCTTGCCAAGTCCAAGAGACACCAGACAGTTCCATACCACAAACCCCAGACAAAAGTAAAACTACCAGCTACCCCAGGATGCAACCAGCACCAGCTCTCTCAGCCCTCCTCCAAGATGACACCCACAAACAAGCAGGAAGCAGTCTTGAGAATCTACCATTCCATTGGCCTCAACCTGCCATGCCTAACTCCTGCATTTTCATTATAAGAAATAGATGAAAATGTTATTTTTCTGACCTTCCCTGTCACCTGGGTACCCTGTTTCTTTAAATGACAAGTTCTGCCCACTCCCAACTTCCACCAAGGCAAGCAGATCCCTGTGTCCTCTTTCTTACCATCCCTCTTCTAAAGAGGTAACTGCTGCCTCTCTCCCCTCTCCCTCTCTCTCTATCTATCTGCCTCTCTCTCTTCTTCCCCCTTCTCCCCTTTACCTCTTTCCCTAACATAACCCACTAAATAAACTCTATACCCAAATTCTCTCTGTGTGGTGTATCTGTCTCTCAACTGTAGCGGTCTCCCACTCATCAAGGGGACCCTCTAAGGCCCAGGTGTGCCACCGCTGCCCCTCATGGGACCACCACCCCTCACGGGACTGGTCCCCCACCACCATATCTTTACCAAAAAAAAAAACCAATATGGAAAAACAAAAGCCCAGGATAGCCAAAACACTCCTGGATAATAAAGAAACTTATGGAGTCATCACAATTCCTTACTTCAAATTCTACTACAGAGCTAGAGTACTGAAAACAGCCTGGTATAGCATAAAAACAGACAGGAGGACCAATGGAACCAAATCAAACACCTGAAATATCAGTCCACACATGTAAAAACGCCCAATTTTTGACAAAGAAGCAAAAACTACAAGATGGAAAAAAGAAAGTATATTCAACAAATGGTGCTGGAATAACTGGATGTCAACATGCAGAAGAATGAAAATAGATCTGTATCTATTTCCAGGAACAAACTCAAATCCAAATGGATCAAAGACCTCAACATAAATTAAACCACACTGAACCTCATAGAATAAAAAGTGGAAAACACATGTAATTCTTATTTTTATTGCTGTGCTATATCCCTCTGTTTGGGTATCATTTCACCAATCCATTTAAAAATGAATACAAATTCCAGTGAGCATCTTACTTCTGCATTTGAAAATTGTACATAGAGATCCATAGGGTACACATAGCCTTTTGTAGTATTCTTTCAACGAAGCTGAAATCCTGTTATCTACAGCTCTTTCCGTCTGAAACCCCACCAGCATTCCCACTCCAATCAATCTTTGAGAAATCAGTCTTGATTTCTAATTATCTAATTATAGCCAACATAATGAGTGTAAGATGGTATCTCACCATGGTTTTAATTTGACTATTTTTCAAAAATGACTGTAAACATACTTTTATTTAAAAGTCAGCTCTATGTAGAATTCTGTCAACTGTTTGTGTTTTTCACAGAATTTCCTATTGAGCTTCTTGTTTTTGTTATTGTCTGGAGGTTGGCTTGAAATGCACTTTCTGGGTGACTGCTTCTTTCTGACTTGACTCAAAATTGTGTTTTATATACCAATTACTTTTATTTAATTGAAATCTTATCACTCTGGGTTTTGACTTCAAGAATTTTGAAGAGAAATGTTGACATACACATCTAAATTTCCTAATGTATTTTAGTTTCCATGTCCATCCGAAGCCAGATGTAGTCACATAACTAAGTTATCAATGGATGAGCTATAAAAAAATGGTACTTGAAGAGAGACTGCCATAAAGTACCTGATCCATTATAGTGTTTACTATCATTTTCCTTGTATTTCTTCCTCCCATCTGGAATGTGAGGATATAGAATGTTCCAGCAATTCTGCTAGACTATGAGATATTCAGTAGAATGGGAGAATCCAACCACAAATGGGTGAGCAGAGGGGTAGAATAGATCTGGATCCTTGAGAATTCCATTAGTTAACATGTAATTCTATATGCTTGTCATGTAGCTCTCTTACCTTGCCCTCTACTGTTCTCCAAATTTCCAGAGAAGTGAACATTCCTATACTCTGACAAAATTATTTTAATAAAAAATATAAAAGCAGCCACTGAAACTCCTGGGAACTTGTCAGTCAGTTTCATTAGGAGATGTTTGCAGAATGTTCTTTCGTGTAGCCTACCTCCCTAGGTGGAGCCCAGGATCTGCCCCACTAACCAGAATCAGAGGCTTCTGTTGAAAAAAGACAAACGTTGACTGGAGGTGATTGATCCTTGGCCTCCCTGTCTTGCTTCTCATGGTTGGAAATCTTTACTGTGATGGCCAGACATTGTGAGGGTACATGAACACTTGTTCCTTTCCTGACTTTCCTAGGCCAGTGTTTCTTCTCTGGACAGCAGCTGGTTGGGGAAGAGTTGGAACTTCAGGACCTGCTGGACAGAGATAGAATGGAGCATATGGGATGGACAGTACTGATGGACTTTGCCTGGTGGAAGAAACCACAACCTGTGCTAGGAACCTGAAAGGAATGTCCACTTCTTTTCAGCCACTACTAACAGAGCAGAGTAAGAGCTTCTGTGGAATCTAAGAAGCAGAAGGTGAGTTCTTTGTCTCCAGCGTTGCAAATTCTCCCTTTTTTTACATAGATTCCATAGGGATGTCTACAGAAGTATTTGCAAATTGCTCTGCTTGCCCAGAGAAGTATGCAGTGGTCTTGCCAGCCCTCAGTAATTGCCTCTTCCTCCAGTCCTTGATTGTTATTAGTATTTAATTTATCTTTATACAGTTGTTATTGGCTTTAATAATTTATATTACCCAAGCATCTTGTGTTCATAATCATGATTAATTTAGTTTTATTCCTTTAGTTTTCCTGATATTTATATGAATTTTGCCTTCTGTTCAGAGGTTTAATGCCTCACTTTTTATGTCCTTCATTTGATGCCTTTTCATATAGAAATCCAACAGTTAATTTTTAAAAGAGCAAGGTTAGTTTTTTGAGTTAAACTTTGATGTTCTGATTCACATGTCTCTAAATATATTCCATAACTTGTGGTATTTGTGCCCATTTCTTTCCTAAAGTGTTCGCATAAATGACATGATGAAATATTTCTTATTTCTCATTTGTTATAGAGAGAAGCTTCTTAGGACAAACTATTTACATGTGACTGATATATGAGAAGGGTCAAGGTCATATAACAGACTAAAGGCATTTTCCTTATGAACTAGATTTGCACGAATTCATTAGATTTTACTCTTCCACCAATGAATTCAGATCTGTAGGCTTTAAAAACAAAGCCAAGTTTCTCTTCCTCTTTCACTCTTTCTGACTTAATTTCTCTGATAAACCTGGTCTTTCTCATCGATGTTTTGGCTCATTCTCTGTTTAGAACAAAGTCTTTTCTAGAATATGTGATGTGAGTGTGCCCTGTCAGGATATTCATTTAAATAGGTATACTTTTGCACTCTTTTAGTCTGAAATCACGATTGTATCTCTCTTCTATATACCTCCCCCAATCAATCTTTGCTATTTTAGCAACCATTCAGTCTATTTCCTTCTTTATAATATTTTAGCATTCTCCCAATTTTATCAAGAGTTTACTTTCAGTTTCTCATTTCCTTTGCATAAGAAAATACATAATATCAAATATAATCTTACAAAGTACTATTTAAATTTGTAATCTATGATTATTAATAAAGTATGATTATCACATAATATCTAATACTTGTATACAGGTATAGTGTTTCCATAACTAACCACATTTACCTGCTCATTGACTATTTTGTTAAAACTTTCAAAGTCCTGTCTTTTTGAAATGGACTGTGTATTGCTGTTATTGGGTTCCCATGTCATGCAGTAGTATACCAGAGAAGCTTTCTAGAAGAGTAAATTAGTCCACATTGATTCTCTTCATTTCCCTCTCCCTGTAGTCTCCCTCTCCAACCTCTGGGAACCAGCTTCTACTCTTAATTTCTGTAGAGTTATATTTTAAAGACTCCACATATGAATAAGATCCGATAGCTTTTGTTTTTCCTCTAACTTCTGTGAGTTGAGATGCAATCTCCAGTTTTATTCACATTGCTCTAAATAATATGGTTTCCGTCTTTTTATGTATAAATAGTATTCCTTTGTGTCCCTGAATTATATTGTGTCTATCCATTATCAGTTGATAGGCATTTTCTGTCTATTATGAACAGTGATTCAGCTAAAATATCAAAACATATATGGCAAATCATATGTAATTTTGACATATTGATCTCTGATTTTTTTTGAGAAGTTTTCTCTTCATAGCTCAGGCTGGCCTGGAACTCATCCTGTAGCCAAAGATGATCTCAAACACAGAATCATCTTGCCTGACACACTGATCTAATTTCTTTTGAATGTATTTTGAAATCATATGGCCATTTGAACTGAAGAAGGCACTCAGTAAAATCCAGTCTCCCTTCACATTAGAAACACTGGATAAATTAAGTTTTTAAGAACTGCACCATGAGCATTTATAAAATTCCAACTCATGAGGAAAGTTTAAAGCTTTTTACTTCATTCAGTGATACGATAGTTCTACTTTCAACTTGTTGAGGGAACACCATACTATTTTCCATCAAGTTTTGCTAAATTCCAACTTTATCAACAATGTATAAAGTTCCTTTATACACATCCTTGTATTGTTATCTTTTATCTTTTGGATAACAGTCAATCTTTCTAGGGTGAAGTATTTTATGTCAACCGCTTCACAATTTCCTGGTGATTGATGATGAAGAGTGATTTCTTATGTAGCGGTTTGACTGTACATCTTCTTTGAGAATGTTACCTTATTGGCATTGTCCAATTCTCGTGTATTTTCTATTGAGACTCAGATACATTCTGGGTATTGACTTTTGTCAGATGCATACCTTGAAGGTATTTTTGCTCACCTCTCTGTCTATGCACCCTATATACGATGTAGTTCTTTCTGTGGTACTCAAACAATTTGATTTGATGTAATTCCATGTCCACATTTGCTTTTGTTTCCTGAGCTTCTAAATTCTTGTCAAAACCAAAAATCAAAAAAAAACAAACAATCAAAATAACCAACTATCCTTGGTTCTCATAATGTCTTAAGGTATTTCCCCATGTTTCCTTATATACATTCATAATTTTAGGTCTTACATTTAAGACCATTTTGAATGTATCTTATTAAATGGTGTGTAATAAAAATCTTCTTTTTTTTCTTTTGCTTGTGAACATCCAATTTTCCTAGTACCACTATTGAAAAGACTGAACATTCTTCAATGTGTGCTTAGATCCTTTGTCTCAGATAAGTTACTGACAGATAAGTGATTTTACTTTTGATCCTATTTTCTTTTGGTCACCTAGGGGTGTGTTTTTATATCAGAAACATGCTTTACCAAATCCCATGGCTGTGCAGTGGCTCTGAAGTCACATAGTGTATTGTTTCCTGCTTTCTTCTTCTATCTAGCTCAACGTGGCTTTAGCTATTTGTGATTGATTGCATACAAACTTTGAATACTTGCTCTATTTCTGTAAACAACACCATTGGCCTTTTGAAAGAAATTCATTGAATCTATTCATCCCTTTGGGTGAGCAAGTACATCTTAATAATGTTGATTTTTCCAATTCATAAACATGATATGATGTTCGATATTCTATGGGTTCTTCAATTTCCTTAATGAGAGTTTGATTAATATAGGTATTTCTCAACTCTGGTTAAACTTGTCTCAGTATTCTGTCTTAAATAGTCATTGTAAATGGAATTGCTTTCTTAATCAGTCTTTCCTGTCATTTCTATTGTCCTTTGAGGATGCTACCAGTTCATATATGTTGATTTTTCTATCCTGCAACTTTAATGAGTTCATTTGTTAGTTCTAATAGTTTTTTTACATAATATTAGTGTTTTAATATACATGATCTTACTATCTGCAGAGGCAATTTAAAGTTTGCTTCTTCAGTTTTAGTTCTTTTTGCTTTTCCTCGCCTAGCTTCTCTGGCTGGGACTTTCAACATGATGAAGAATAAAAGGAAGAAAATTAATATCCTCTCATACTCCACAATAGAGAACATTTTAAATTTCTCTTCAAGAAGATTAATACTTACTGTTGGAACTTTATAAATGTGCTTTATTATGTTGATGCTGCATTTCGTATATGCTCAAGTTGTTTACATATTTTTAACATGAAAATACGTTTAATTTTACGAAATGCCTTTTCTTTATCAGTTGATATGGTCGTATAGTTTTTTATTTCATTCTGTTGATATGATGTAGTATGTTTATTGATGATACTGGAATGAATCTCACTTGATCATAGTGAATAATACGTTCTGTTGGATATGGTTCCTAAACATATTTGTGTCTATTTGAGTGTGTGCACATGAGCATGCATATGGAGGTTAAAGGTGAGCATTAGGTGTCTTCCTTAATATCTTTCTAAGACACTTTTTCCACGGAGACTTCTGTTGAACCTAAAGCTCACTGAACTGGTCCAGTCTTGTTGGCTACTGAGATTTAGGGATCTGCCTATTTAAACCTCCCCAGCATTAGAATTACAATATACGTGATACCATGCCCAACATTTTAATATAGGTATTAAATTCAGGACTTCATGTCTGCTACCATGTCCATTACTGATGGAATTCACTCCAGCCTCTCTCTCTTTCTCTCTTTCTGTCTCTCTCTCTCTCTCTCTCTCTCTCTCTCTCTCTCTCTCTCTCTTTCAGAAGTTTTACATCTTTGATAATTAAGGACATCAGCTTGTAGTTTCCCATTTTTTGTTTATTTGATTTTGTTTGTTTATTTTCTTATCTGGTTTTTGAATTAGGGCATTGTTTCAATAGAAGAATGTAACTGTTTTAATGACTTCAGGAGAGTTGTTGTTGATGTGTCTATATTTACTAGGATTCAACACTGAACTGCAAGCTAGGCAGACCTGAACTTGCTTTGCAATAAAAACTTCTCCTCACTGATAAACTTATTATTGGTGTGTTAAGGTTTTCTTTTCATTCATAAGTTGATCTTGATAAGGTGTACATTTCTAGACTTTTTTCCATTTCTTTTCTGTTAACCACATTCATTAGTATACATTTGTTCATAAAAATCTCTAGCAAAGTTTTTAATTTCAGTAGTGACCAATAGGATGTTTCCCTTTTCATTGCCAATGTTCTACCAAAAAAGTTGAGCTGTGAATTTATCCATTTTAAGAATCTTTTTTTCAGTTCTTTGTTTCATTAATCTTTGACTTTTTTTCATCTTGTATTTCATTTATGTCTACCCTGGGCTTTTGGCCCTACCATTTGTGGCATATGATGCCTCTTTTGTGGTCCAGCTCTAGCTGGTGCCTATAGCTCCCCTTCGCTATCCCATGTTGTTAGGCTTTCTAACTCTGTGGGATTTCCACCAAAGGTTATGCCTTGCCCTGAAAGCTCCACTCACTAGTTTCTCAGAGTCTCTAGGTAGCTACATATTCATCAGTCTCATCAGTTTCTATTAGAACAGCATTTCTCATTTTCAAATCCCTTTTCACAGGGATCACCTGAGACCATCAGAAAACACAAATATTTACATTAGAATTCATATCAAGATCAAAATTACAGTTATGTAGCAGCAATGAAAATAATTTTATGGTTGGGATCACCACAACATGAGGAACTTTACTAAAGGGTCATTGCATTAGGAACGTTGAGAACCACTGGTCTAGAACTCTTTGCAAGCCTCTCCCAGCTCATCACACTTAAGTGTGCAGTTACAAAGTCAGCACTATATGGACAGTCACAAATTCTGAGGTCGGCTGGAGATATCGTCTGTTCTTTTTTGGCAGTGATTAAGGTACCCTATGAATTGCCACAGGCTAGAGAAGCCCAGAACTATATAATCAAAGTATAATGGGAAGTGAATATTCGGAGTTCAAACTGCCAAAGTAAATATGGGCAGTAAAGACTGTGCTCATCTAGGTTGTTTCCAGGTTCTGGCTATTACAAACAATGCTGCTATGAACATAGTTGAGCATATACTTTTGTTGTGGAAGAAAGTATGAAATATATACATATTAGAGTACTACTCAGCAGTAAAAAACAATGACTTCTTGAATTTTGCGTGCAAATGGACAGAAATAGAAAACACTATCCTGAGTGAGGTAAGCCAGACCCAAAAAGAGGAGCATGGGATGTACTCACTCATATTTGGTTTCTAGCCATAAATAAAGGACATTGAGCCTATAATTCATGATCCTAGAGAAGCTAAATAAGAAGGTGAACCCAAAGAAAGACATAGTCATCCTCCTGGAGATTAACTTTCATCGGGCAATGAAAGCAGACAGAGACAGAGACCCAAATTGGAACACCGGACAGAAATCCCAAGGTCCAAATCAGGAGCAGGAGAGAGAGCACAAACAAGGAACTCAGGACCGCAAGGGGTGCACCCACATTCTGAGACATTGGGGATGATCTATCGGGAACTCAACAAGGCCTGCTGGAATGGGTCTGAAAAAGCATGGAATAAAACCGAACTCGCTGAACATAGCAGACAATGAGGACTGCTGAGAAGTCAAGAACAATGACACTGGGTTTTGATCCTACTGCATATACTGGCTTTGTAGGAGCCTAGGCAGTTTGGATGCTCACCTTACTAGACCTGGAAGGAGGTGGGAGGTCCTTGGACTTCCCACAAAGCAGGGAATCCGGACTGCTCTTCGGGCTGATGAGGGAGGGGGACTTGATTGAAGGAGGGGGAGGGTTATGGGAGGCGGTGGCGGGGAGGAGGCAGAAATCATACATACATACATACATACATACATACATACATACATAAATACATACATAAATAAATAACTGTGCTCATGAACTTTCAAATAGGAAACTCTATCAGAAATTGAACCAGAGGCAGAGAGCATGGTGTGTTTTATCCATATCCTTAAAACATGAGTGAGGCTGAATTCAAAAGTAATAGAATGACTTATTTGGCAAGAGAAATTCAAGGCATTATAACAGTCAGACGGTTTTGTCATTATTCACTGCTTTTCTCAAGATTTTCAGTGAAAATTCATAGCAGAAAGACTAGAAAAATGTGAAGTTTGAAAAGCAACGAACGGTAATGAGTTTAAAGTTGTGGACAAGGGAGTTGTAGACAAAGCAGCTGAAATTTTTAAAGAAATTACTTACTAAAGAGAAACTGAGCCCTCTGCATCCAAACGATAGGAAAGAAGCCTTGAGGACAAGACACCATCCTCTGATGGCTTCAGGGCATCAAAACATAAAGGCCTTTGAAACCAGACTTTCATCTGAAAATTGAATAATACAGTAGGTGTGTCCTGCTCAAATAAGATAATATCTTCCTTTTAAGAGTTAATTCAACCAGGACTGTAAATAAGCTGGCCAGGAATCTACCCTCTTCTACTTTATCCAGGAGAGCTAGTTCACCTGAAGATGTCCTAAGAAAAGAAAAGAGCTAATTATCCCTTTAATAAGATAACACATATGCCCTTCCCAGAATTCCTCCTTCAGTGCAGACACTCACAGGGCTAACATCATGCAGTACTAAAAATGCTGTCTACTCCTGTTTTTCTGAGTTACTAAGAAAGTATAACTTTCCGTCTCTCAACTTTTTTCTTTTTCTTTCAGATGCTGTCAAGATCTGTGTAATGCTTCCCTTGATTCTTTGGACCTTCTCTTTCTTTGAGACGCCCTCACTTCTCGACCCCTGCCACCACCAAACACACCAAACCTACACCACCCAGACATTTCTCTCCCCTGGATAGTGCTCATATATTTCAATAACAGATGGCAAAGTAGTTGAAAAGATTGTTCTGCTTCAACTGGTTGGTGGTGATTTCATTAAAATGATTAGCCTGTAATAATGTCTGGGAGTACTTTCACTCATATATCACCAGAAGGAAAATGGACCAAAATGTCATATTGACAATTACTGACATACAAGTGACCAGTTAAGTTGTCTTTAATATTTTAGTGTGTGGGTGGCTGTGGTTTGTGGCTGTGTGACTATGATTGTCTTCTTCTCTCATTCTCCATGTTCCTCAAAATTTCTTCAGATTAATTTTCTAGTTCATAACAACTCGACACTCCCACATCAAATAGGAACTCGTTTTAATCTAGCACAACCCCAATCATAATGCATAACAAGTCATAATTAATAATTTTAATATCACCACATCACCCGTGCACTTTATGTAAAATGCAAGCGCACACACATACGTACATTCACACACACACACACACACAGACAGACACACATGCATGCACAGGTGCACAGGAGAAAGCAAAGCAAAGTGAAATAACACAGTCTATAAATGCTTTATAACACGGGGTTCCAAGTGTTTGGTATTCTGGGAAAAAAACAAAAGGATAAAATCATTAAAATGATCCACTATCCCCAGTGGTTTGGAGAGCATATTGAATGGATGAGCTCAGGGTGTCTTTCGAGTGGTATACTATTCTGTATGAAACCGCTACTGTGCATTTGTAAAACTTCCTGAGGACTTCAAGCAAAAAGTAAAACCTTAGTGACTACAACTAAGGACGAACATTTGGTACAGCAAAGGACAGAGGATGACCCAATTAACATCTGAAACGAGAGAGGCTATAGGACTAAAGCAGAAGGCACTCTGCATAAGCATTGTGCTGTATAGTCAGTGAGGCTTTCTTATGAGAGTGAGAATTCACAGTTCTCATATAACTATAAATACGGCATGATTTGGTAGAGACATGAGCGTGCAGCTATTAATTAGTTTATGTAAGTCAATATTTGTGTATCCCATTTTAAAACATGCACATATATTTGATGTGTTATCTGGAAACCAAAATAATCCTAGTATATAAAAGCTGTGTTTTTTCACCAAAATCTGGGTTTTTATTATCATTTTATAATTGAAGGAACCAGAAACCTTCATGAAATTGAATATGATAAAATATGGACAAAAATTTTGTAAGAGATATTCTCATTGGATGAGCACCACAGTGATATCTGCCAAGGATATACTTGTGTGTTCAGAAAAAAAAAGGTATTTGACAATCATTTAGCATTTACCTATGCTCTTCTATTCCATGAGGTCCATTTTCAAATTGGGAAAAATGTGTGACTCTAGGTCAGTGGTTCTCAACATTCCTAGTGTGGTGACCCTTTAATACAGTTCCTCATGTCGTGGTGACTCCCAACCATAAAATTATTTTCTTCATTACTTCATAATGGTAATTTTGCTACCCTTATGAATCATAATACAAATACCTGTATTTTCTGATGGCCTTATCAGACCAATGAAAGAGTCATTCAACACAAAGGACTCAGAACCCACAGGTTGAGAACCACTCGTGGAGGTGAAGAAAGTCATTACAGAACTTTGTAATGGGCAACTGTTTGGGAGGCTTTTAAATTAAGAAGTGTTAAGACCTCCCTGTATTTCATTAATGCAGCTCCCTTCTGACTCATGTAATTTTCTTCTAGTTCCTTGTGGAGCCATTCTAGGCAGGATAATAGACTGTTGTTCTCTCTGGCTACTTGGACTCAGTAACTCTTGTAAAAAAAAAAAGAGTCTCTGTTACATTCATGATGCTTGAATCAGGAAATAATGAGTTCTTACTGCTCTAAATCTGTACCAGACACCTAAATTTATTTCTACAATTTAATGTAGTCAATGTGCAATATAATTTTCAGAAGAAAGTATGCGAAGATAGATGGTTTGGGGTAGGGAATGTAATCATTGATTTCATAAAGAGAAGACAAGATGCTTTCTCTAGCAAGGCCTAGGGATAGCGTGCCAAATTATGGAACAAAATGGTGGCATTATATCATTAAATAGCAAAAGGAAAGAGTAATAAAGTTCATAAACCTTGACTAGTACAGAGAACATTGTTCTCACGGGAGAACCACCAATTTAATCTATTTACTTAAACATTGCATCAAGTTAGAATTGTTTGTGCCATGATTAACAATTAGAAGTAATATCAGATGGAAAGTATGCTGTCAAGTTTAAATGCACTCAGATCTTAGGATTTACACGTAGCCAGTAATTAGCAATAGGATATGGGGACGCCAGCCTCAGTTCTCTTACAAGAGATCCCATGAACAGTTCCAGCAATGTGTATCCACTACAACCACCCTAGTTGAACAAGGAAGATGAGATTAAACGATGCCAACGCTCACCCATGGTCTTTGCCGGCACTGTCTCTGCATCTTTCTCCAGCTGCCAGCTCCTGCATTTCTGCAGAAAGCATCTTCTAAGCTGGGAACCTACAAACAAGGGCAACCTGCAACACTAGACTTAAAGACTCTCCCCACCCTAAGTCACTAAGACAGTGGCTAACTGGGTTGGGATATAAATGCTTAGTTTCCCTGCCCTTTCGGGGAAGAGGTTTAAGATGGCCTCTAGGTCTAAGCTGTTTCCCCAATGGGAAAATTAAGATCCAAGGACCCAAGGAGACAGATCACTTAATGACATATACACTTTATTGACTCCATTCCTTCCCAACCCTTCTTCTTCAATTTCTCCTTTGCTAAGAGAATATATTAATCCCACTGGCTTTGCTATCTCTTCATCCCCAGTAAGCTCCACCTCTACTTTCTGGGGGAAATCAGCTTGCAGCAGGTTCACTGGCATTATTTTAACTTGCAAATATTTTGAAATACTTTTATGATATAGATCACATAGTTTTTTAATGTCTCATGTGAGCTATGTCAGTCGAGGGAACTGTGCAAACTAGTACTATGTCAACAAGAGTGTCGACCCTCTGTATCCAGCGTCTATACTTCTTCAATCTTGGGGATGTCTGAAAATGAATTATGAAAAAAGAGTATTTTATAATACATTATATTTTAAAAATAAAATTTTCTTTCTTCCTCCTAAGTTAACTATTCATTGCCAATATGAATATGTAAAAGGCTTGGTCTCAAAAGCAATAGGGAAATATTATTTTTTGCTATTAGTTTCTAGACAGATTTAATTGAATTCCTGTCTAAATTTTAAATTATGCATAAGATCTATTTCTCTTTTCCATTCAATTAGTTTTTCATTTATGTATGAGTTGAATGAAACAAAAGAAAAGTGATCCTTTTTAGCTTCATTTACATTTAAAATTTTCTTGAATATAGTCTAATGGAATAAAAACTATACTTTAATGATTCTTACAAAAATATATTTACTTACTTGTCTTCTAATAATGACAATAGAATAAAATAGAACCAAAATACCTTCATTTATATTTTAATTAATTTTAATTAATTAAACTTTTCTAAAGTAGAGTAAATGTCATATTGTCTTACACATGGTAAAATATAACATGGCAATTGAGATCTTAATCTAAAAACAACTATACCTACAATTCATAAGAACTGGGATTCAGAAGGAATTAGTGCTGAGAGATACAATCTTTAAAATATAGGATTAATGGCAGCACAATAAATACCTTGCCTATATCTGCATATGGACTAGTCTTACCAGTCAAGACTTAATGCTTTTTAAAGCTGATCTTTTCCTGACCTTTGTAGAAATAATTATCCTCCATTTTTGTTAGCAATGACCAAACTGAAACTATCTAAAACTATAAAGAAAGATTACTGTTTTGTACAAAAAAAAAAAACTGGAGAGACCAGGCTCCAGGCTTGCCTAGTGACAATTTCTAAACTATACTTCCCAATCTCTCAATCTTGTTTTCCCATTTGGGGGCTTTTAACTAGTCTCTCTCCACATCAATACAAATACTGTTAATGTCTGCTCCAGATTTACACTGTCCTCAAAGTTTTATTTCAAAATCTATGACATTCCTTTGAAAGCATATTAACTGGACTTGATTGAGTTTCTTGCCAATGTTCAAGGCTGGACATCATTTCAGTAAAGGTTGTTTAAAATAAGTAATGATTAAATATTCCTAAAGAAATGTCTGCCTTTTAAGATGGGGACACAGACTTATGAAGAAATGAATCAGCAGATATTTCCAGATGCTGGGAAGCACTGTGAAAAAAAGGATGTGAGATTCTGTGATAGACGATGACTGTAAACCAGTTTCAATATGAGCAGTAACAGGTTTCCTTCAGTAATAGTATTCCATCAAATGTATGAAGGAGAAACATCTGCATTTCAGGAAGAGAAACTCTGAGGAAAAGATCCTGGAACTAGACTCCCATTGGTAGGTATGGAGAGGAGAAAGAATTCAGTATTTCTAGAGAACAGTGAACAAATGTCCCATACCTTATAATTCTATATAAATTCCCTCCAATTTCATGGAACATTCAACAGATGGTTGTTTGAAGTTATGGGAACTTAATTTATTCTCTGAGAAGAGCTCCTATGGAATTACTGGGTTCGTTTTAAATTCCTGGACAATAAGCATTACCTTTATGAATAGAGATATGGTCTCTGAGGATCCACTAGGAAGGTTTCAGATAGCTGGTTTATAGTGAAGACCACCAAAGTATGTTGTCTTTTTTATAATGACCACTGAGCAATCAATCCATGATGAAGTGGTTAAGTTATTATTGAAAATAGGAATCAATCTAGAAATTTCAAATAAACGAAGTAGATCTGCTGCCAATATGTTCTCACTGTCTAAATGTAAAACTTCTTCTACATCATTCTTGCAAGTCTTTTACACCTTTCATCCTATATCAGAATAATTACACATATCACCATTAGTAGCTAGAAGTTTCTGGATAAATTCTGGAGAAAGGGTGAGTTATGTTAGGACATAGCAATCTGTTAGGATGTGTTGTGCTCCAGCACTTCCTGCTGGCTCTCCTATCATTAACATATTAGTTGAGTTTGTTTTAGTTTTCCAATGTAACAACACCACTAAGAAATTTCTCACATTTATAGTCTGAACTTATTGATTGTTGTATAATTTTAACATTCTCCAGTAATGCTTTCCGTCATTTCTGTGAGGATTGATTCTTACGTTATACTATTGTCTATGCAAATATTCCAAGAAACATTAATTAATTTCTTCTTTCATATCATTAGAAAAACATGAAAATGACCGTGTTTTGTTACCTTTTAGTGTATATATCACCTCCACAGGAGCGCTTTTACTTACTGACTTGGGAGGTGTTCTACAAATGTGATAGATAAAAGAAATATATGGTCATTAATATGTGTAGTCATTTAATTACTGGGCGAGGGTATTGAGTTGGCACAGTGTGCATACTGATCTTGTTATGGGTAACTATAGAGTATGGAGTGACATTGAAGAACAGCCTTTGCAGAAGTCAGACGACAAGTCTTCATCAGTCCCACTGTAGGATAAACCAACCTCCAGTAAGGCTTAATCTTGACTTTCTGATGCAAAGACAGAAAGAAAAGCAAAGGGGAGATGGAAACATAAAAGGAAAGCAGGAAAGACAGGAAAGAGGTAAAAAACCATGTGGAAAGCTAGAGGGAAATTTTTAAATAGAGTTTGTCTGACACAAGCACTTGTTGTGCAAGCCTGATGACCTGAGTCGGGTTGCCAGAACCTAGATCAGAAGAAGAGTAGCATCTCTCAAAGGTCATCTTCTGATTTCCGTATGTGCGCTGCACACACACACACACACACACACACACACACATTTTTTACTACATCAATTGTGGCTTTCCATTTTCATTATAACATAGGTAAGCTACTATCACACGAGACACTTGTATCCACAGATTTGAAATCTCAATTTTCATAGACAAAATTCTGAAATGTCATGACCTCATAATAAAAATATTCAAACAGCATCAATTTGTGTCATTTCTTTGGTATTTTTTTATAGGGAAGACAATATCAACAAACTAAGCTATAAACAGAAGGGATTTGAAACCACCGCGTCAGAACCTGACAACTGTATGGATTATTCAGGTGAAAAGCAAGCTGTACCAATGCACCTCATAGATGCTTCCTGGTAAGCAAGGTACTGTTTCATTCAAACATCTATTTATTTTGTTAAGTAGTATAAATGGAAGAAAATCATGCTTAGATTTGGCCATGCACTTAGCAGTTTAATTTGTATTCCTTTCTAAATTAGTTATTTCCTGCTATTGAATTAACTGGTGACTTTTGTGCCTAGGAAGGTAACACCAAATAAAGGTAGGACATATGCTTTCACAAGGACCTGCTGTTTTACTGTAGCTCATGCTTCTTTTCTATCCTTTTTTTTAAAAAAAATATTCAAAATGATCATTTTTTCAGAGCAAATGGAAATTTTCTTAGGCTTCTTCAGAGCAGCTGCGGGAATGCCTAAGCGATGCCAAATTGAAGCATCATCATTGAAATTAGATTCCTTGGGCGTGAGAAAGGTCCTTGCTGTAGTTCATGGTAGCTAGATCCTGCCCAGGTAGTACTTCCAAGATCACTGCCAGACTCCCTGTCACCCCCAATGTTCTGTTTCTCTTCCATGTGCACCACAAAACTCAGCCCTGTTGTTAGGAATCCTGATATTCACAATGCCACAGTCTGAACCTTTGGGCCCGAGCCAGCAGAAGATTCTACCGAAACCCTTGGTAAAGATACAACTTGAAAGTCCCTGTACTTCTCAATATTTATATCTGCCATGCACACATGCATTTAAGCATTCACACATATATTGATCATAGGCACCTTAGAGAACTGAGTGGATACAGTGGCTTCTTGTTTTATTTTTTTTAAAGGAATTAAAAGTTAAAATATTTCCTTCAATATTTGTTGCCCAGTGAAGTAATGTGACTCTAGAGACAAAGATCTCTCTAAAGCAGGTGTTGGTCCACGGAACAGGTCTTACCCAATATAAACCAGAACCTTCTAGCAGAGTTGTGAGAACCATCTGCAATATTACAAGGAAATAGCACAATTTAGCATTTTCTTCCTGGTGAGAGTTTTCACTTCTCTCCCTGTGTTTTCCCACTCTGTCTGTGTCAGGGTCTCAGACTACAGATTCCGACAGCAGCTTCTCACAGAACATCTTGGTCTTTCTTGGAGGAAAGTGATAATTCTTCCTGACCCAATAACCCCTTAATAAATGCAATTTCAAACTGCCCACATCTATGAACAAGAGAATTAGCCTCTTTGGGTCAAAACACATTTAAATTCATTGAGACGTAATATACCTTCAAATTTATAAATGAGAAATGTTTAACTAATTAAGGAATATCATTACCATGTCATCCTTCACTGTTGGAAAGACGAACTAGCTAAGTTAATCATAATGTAATCAGTGATGGTTGGTTTCACTCTATATTAGTGAGACATAATGCAAATGAGTGAGGTTCCCAGAGAAGTTAATGAAAGAATTCCACTTTGTAAGGAAAGGAAATGAAAGATGGCTTCTTAAATGTTCATTATCAAGAAACCAAGTTAGCTTATTTTTGCTGCTTTAGGTTCAAAATATTCATAATAGCAAAGTAATTTATTGTCAACTCTATCTGCTAGTTCTAGTTCAAGGCAATTGATGACTTGATGGCATTTAGTCTTCTCAATAAGAAAGGTAGAAAGGAAATGAAAATTAGACCTCTGGTCCCATTGTGTGATGATGGCCTCACTATTTTTGCATATATGGTTTCCTTCTCACCTCTTACTTTTTTCTTTTTTATACTAAGATATTTTTTTAATTTCATCTTAGCCTGGTTCATTTCTTATAGATCCAAAATTTTAAAAGAATGAAAGACCTATATCTATCCAGCATGATATTTTCTAATATTGCTATTTTCTGCAGCATGCGTTTCCCTAAATAAACAAGAGGGTGATAGACGTGCATTTGTTTATTGAAAACTTACACATCAGTTGTTCAATATGTGCTAGTACATTGCTTAAGCAATGGGGATACAGTGATTCAGGAATCATCTGGGAAGGAAATAATTACATTAATTCAATAATTGATTATGAAAAAAATATCTATATACTTCACTGTGTTTACAAATATTTTGGTAAGTCTTTAATTCTGGAATAAATTTTCTTCAATATTTTTTCCTTCCAATAATATTATATTCTAATTATGGGATAGCATCAGACAATCTCAGGTTACCATCATCAGGTTGTTAGTAAATTACTTGATATTACAGAATTCCTGCCATTCAATACTATCTCTCCTAAATCTAAGCTTGCCTGAAATAATAACCACCTAAATGTATTAAAAATGTCCCCTCAGATCCTTAGCTTTGACTTAGAAAGACACTCCTGATACCTCTGCTATATGCTTTTCTTATCCAGTGTGGTTCAGCCATCTTAAGACAAAATGCAAGACAACTGTAGGAGAAAAATGATACATTACTGCAACCAGTGTATAGAAGTTTAGCATAGTAGAAGGTCTTTAGAGAAGATAATCGTATTAAAGTCTGCATGCTCTTTGGATTAAGTTGTCTCAATACGTAAACTGTTTGCTGGGAAAGTAAGAAGACCTGATTTTTGGATCTCTAGGGCTCACATAAAACATAGTCATACCAATATGTCTTTACTGTCAGCACTGAGCAGGGATGAGGAGAGATCCGAAACTGAGAAAGGAAGATACCAGAGGCTCACTGGCCAAACAGTCCAGCAGAAACGGGAAGTTTGAGGGTCAGTCAACAACCTTGTCTCAAAAATTGATGTGAAATGATAAAGATCGATACTAGAAGCTGACCTGTGGCTTCCACATATACATGCACACACAAGACTGCACATGTACATACATGCATGCACACGCAGACACACATACACTACCACTTTTGTATCATTTTCAGGTTTAGAATCATTGTGTTTATGAGGAAGGATCCTCTTTTTATAGCAATTTTATGATTGCCGTGTTCTGTCTCTTAACAATTTGAATCTTTAGTAGTGCCTTTAAGTGATTGATTCAGGTAAACTGAATATGTTTCTAAAAAGAACGCTGTGCAAAATAGAAGAGATATATAGCGCACAGTTGAAATTATAATATTTTATCTAAGGCTTGAAAGAGAAAGATTTGGAAAGAAAGAACAATGTTTTAAAACTTCATCGAGTTGACTATTACAGTTTTAAATACAAGATATAAGAGAACAGGAAAAATGTATCATCCCTTGGATCTGTTAATCAAGTTATACTCATGCAAATGTTTTATAAGCATTTCTTTTATTTTGCTTGCAATCTCAGAATAATTTTATGTCTTAGAAATTATAGCCTGAAAAGGGCATTTATAGTAGCAGTCAATTTTTAAAATTATCCCCTCAGAATTTTCTGTAGTATATGTTTATAGTTCTACTTTCCTTCTGTATTTCCTCCAGAGATACAAAACCTACACAGACTCTCACTCCTGTAGGTTCGCAGATGACATGTCTTCAATGCATGCATTTATTTTATGGAGACATCTGAGTAATTTTAACAATTCATGAGAACAGGGAAAACTTTACAACTACTAAGAATAGAAGCGTTCAGTTGCCAATATAGTTCAACCCTGCAAATTGAAACTTTATAATTGGTAATTTCATGCTTTGATTTGAACTTTCAGTAGTCTAACTTGTTGTATCTCACCTTTGTTTTGAAAATCAATCAGTTCTAGATTTGGTGGATGTAAGATCTTCATGAATACACAAGCTTTATATTGTCATTCTGTAATTGTGTTAATTTTCTGTCACAAATGTAAAAGCTTAGAACCATACTGTTTATTTTCTCAGAAGCCTGTAGGCCAGAAGTCTGGATGGATGCATGGCTTATCTCTAGTCTGGTTTTATATCACTAAAACCAGACATCATCCAGATTAGACTAGGAATGCAGGGACAGGGATGTAGTACTTGCTTCCAGGACTGTTCTGGTTGTTGACATTTAGCTCAATACAGTTTGTGAGCTATCAATCCTGGTTCCTTGCCAGCAGCAGGTGGGAGCTGTTCTCGGCTAGTAAAGGTCCCTGTCATGAGCACCCTATGCCAGCAGTGCCTTTCAACCTCTTCCCACCCATTCTGCAGGCTCCAGCTCCTACAAACCAGCCAGAGAAGATGAAGAACTTAGCGATCAACTTGGGCCCAGTGATCTGTTAAAATAGTAACCTTGATTACATGTACAAAATGCCTCTGTCCATGCCAACATGTTTCCACACCTGTGGATTACGACATGTACTTGTGTGATTAGTTTTATGTGGGTGAAGGCGTGTCCAAGTAACTCTTAAAACAACATGTTTCAGTATGTCTATGATGACATTTTGGGAAGAGCTTAGCATTTGACTATGATTAAGTAAAGATCAATCTTTAGCAATGTGAGCAAGCATGATCCAATCCCTTGAAGGTTCATCTTCAAATAAAAAAGTGGAAGGGAGAATTCTTTCTCTCTTCTCTCTATTCACCTATCTCTCCCCCCACCACACGTGGGAGCCCCTCTTCCTTCTCTCCTTTCTCCTTAAGCTGGGGCACCTATCCTCCATTTGCTTCACTGAAGCAAGACTGGTCCCAGCAGCAGTCCAGTTTCCAGGCCTTTCTTCTCTCATTGGGACTTAGGACTTTGATTCCCTAAGTCCTCAGAATGTCAGATTCACATTAAGTTAATGCCACTAGCTTTCCCGAGTTCTCAGTCAGTCAGATAGTGAGACTTCTTGGCACCCACAGTCCTGTGAGCCAATTTCCATAACAAATCCATATATTTATTAGGTTTCCCTGAAATATTTAAATACAATATATTTTTTCGCATCATTGACCTGTGTACCATAGCAGTACACTATTTTTTTTCATAATTTAGTATCCTTAAAATAGGATGACTTTTTATTAGTGGTGTGCCCCACTGTAATTGGAAGCAATATTCACCCTTGTTCTACATAACATATACATATCATCATTAAAAAAATCTATAAAGCTATTATTTTATGCTACTCTTAAACATCATATAAACACAAAAATAGCTATGACAAATTATCAATAAAAGACAGCTGTTCTTGTAGAAAAGAAAGAGATTCCAAAATAAAATTAAATTCATGAAAGAAATCTAAATGGACAACTGTTGGTACATACATTTTAAATTTACTAGTAATTGAAGACACAACCATTGAAACAATCTTCAATTTTTCATCTACCAAACTGTCAGAATTTTGAGCAGGTGACACCCATTATCCATAAGAGCAAAGGGAAAGACATTTGGAGACAGAACAATTTTGGAAGCCAATTTTGTAAACATTTCACGAGACTACAGGTCTTCCCCAGAGCCTGAGAATCACAATCAGGTTCCACCTTAGTCCTGTCTCACATTTGTCTACATCCTTTTTCATTGGCCACACGTCACTGTGTCTTTCATCAAGAACTTCCTGGCAGGTGGAGTGACCATAGCATCTCCAACAAGACTGTACTACCTGCTACATATATCAAATCTCTGCTGCAGGCACAGCAGGCTCACAAGAAAATCTAGGCAGACATGTTATTAGTATCCCTAAGAATTAAGAGGCCTACCCTTATAGGTGTTAAGAGTAAACAAAACCATTAGATTCTCCTGAACCTAGGAATTCAGAGAAAAATGGAAGAGAACTTTCTTGAATGGTATAGACAAGAGAACCCAGTTAGGGCACTACTTCTAAGAAAATCTGATGTCAGAGAGTGCCACTGGGACCATATCTTTGTGTTTTATGTGCCCTCTTGTTTTTGCCTGCAGCTGTCTAGCAGTAGAAATGGGCAAAAGTTAAGCTCTGTGGGGTTAAAGGCTACATCAAGGCTTTAACTTGTCTGGATATTATGATCCAAGGATCTGTCTGCCTCAGTATCTATGACACTGTAACAGGGATGCTTCTAGAGCTCAGGAAACCTCTATTTTATCATTGGATGATGCACATTCTCCCACTGTTACACTCCCATCCCTCCAACGCTGTTCCACACCAGATCATGACATAGTCAGATTACAAAGGTGTGAGATACGCAAGCGTGCTTGGCACCTGGAGAGAGATTGTTAATTAAGGAAGCAAAGCTTTTGTTTTTTCTCTAAAGCACAGATGGTGCTTTTATGTTTGTCTTATCTGATAAATAAAACATCCGTGCAGTTATTTCTTAGTTTCCCACTGTGAACAGGCATTTTGTACTATAACTTACCTGGAGCATTCTGAACAGAGTTTCATCATCAACGACAACTATTTATGAATTGAATCAGGGAAATGGTAACATTCACCTGATCAGTTTTATTTAAAATCATTCACATAATGGAAACAATAATAGGACTTGATTATATTGTATACTTCAAATATATTTTAAAGTAAATTGGAATAAATAAAAAATACCTAAAAAAGAGAAACAGTTTTATTTAATGACTTTTACTATAGAATTTTTCTATAAAAATATTCAAAGACCTGTGAAAAGATATATGCAATTAAATATACATATATACACATACATAATTTTATGCATATATGTTTATATACAATTTGTTGTAATAATATTTAAAACAGCTGGAAATAAACTTCTTATCAAATAATACTTTTAACATGTTAGTTAAATAAACATGATAACATCTTCATGAGGACTTCTTCCCAGGCCAAATAGCGATGCTATGTTAGACTCCCTAATGAGAATGGAAAATGTGCATAGATTATAAAACAAGAAATGTAGGTTATGCAGTGAAAGATGCGGAGATTTGTAGAAAGAAAAAAAAGTGGATATCCATAGTCATTCCTCCCAACAGTTTAAGTGAAAGAGATGTATTTTTGTCTATCAGCGGCAAGTAAATCCGTCACACTCACAACAAGCTACTGTCCACCAACTGTTCTTCTTCACTGTTTCTGTTAGCTTCTGTTTTATAGGCAAAACAGAATTTCATTTCAATCAGCATAGTGTGTGGGTGTGTGTGGTGTGTGTGTGTAATTTTTTACTCATGCATCAATTTATTTGAATCAATACAAGAATTTAGACAATTACATGGTGAACAGTAATGGCTTAGCAGATAAAGGCACTTGCCACACAGGCCTGGTGGTATGGGTTTGACCAACAGAACTCATGCTAGGATAAAGGCAGCTGTGTTACTTCCTTCTCTCAAAGACAGGGAACTATTGTAAGCGCCAGATGTAGTGGAGGATTGCCTTCAACCAGCGTTTTCGAGTCATGGTAGAACCATTATACACACAATTCCCAATGGCTATGACTATATGCACAAGACCTCTATAAGATTAAACCAGTCAAAATTCCAGCACGAAATATGTAAATCTTCATGGAATCATACCCAAAGCTGAAGAGTTTTTGGCAACTAATTGTTGGTGAGAGAAAGAAAGTCTGTTTTCTTCAGGGATGTAGGCCCTACTAGGTTCCTTGTGCTTCAGTGGACAGGCCTACACCCATGCATGCTCTAACAACACTAAGTGATCTAGTGTTTGGTTTGGTTTTGTATTTTTAAAGAAGTTGAGAAATAAAAATGGTAGTTAGGGTAGAGGGGAGAAAGTGGGGAATTGGATTTGTTCACAATAAGTTATATGCCTGTTTTACAATATATTTTTATATATAATGCATTTAGTTCCTTTGTCCTGATTATTTTTCCACTCAATATGAGAGATCAAAGAGTCAGCACATTTATTCAGTGGATAGTTATTAGTATGAAAGTTATTTATGAATAATGCAACATATCTGTACCAATATTAGGAGACAAAAAGAAGTCAGATACTAAAATGTGCAAAATAAAAAATTCAACAGGTTTATGAAACAAAAAATAAAGACTATTCATTTCCACTTTAAAGGAATTTTTTAAATCTATTAATTATTGGAAAATTTGGCAATATGAAATGAATTGAAGCTCAATGTAGCTGTTATTCACATATTATAACACTTAATTTTGACAAATAAAACATTAAAGAACTAGAGGATGGCTGGTACAAAGAGTTGAAGTTGAGGACAACAATGAAGAGCCTCAAAGGTATAAAATTAAGACAACACAGATGAAACATTTTGGCCTGATATGAATTCAGTAGAACATGAGATTGCCAGGTATAAAACTGTGTAAGATTTCTAATGCCAGAACATTAGTGGTGAGAAAGCAAATATTATGAATATTTGATTCTTATTTTAAATAATTAGTCTATTTGTGATATGAAAGTAGATTGTAGTCATAACAAGAGTAGATTTGGGAGACCTGCAAACAGGTCTTGTCCAATGTGTTCGACCTTGTGCTAATCTGAGCAGTGATAACATAGAGAACTGTACCCACACAGGACATGTTCTAGAAACAGATTTACCTTGTATTGAATTGGGGAGAGAAATGAATGAGAGGGCTAAGAACAGCAGACATGCTGGAGCCTCTAGAATGTCAACTGTAGTCTAGCCAGAAATTAATCTGCTTTCTAACATTACCCTGTTATTGATCTGGCTCTGGCCATCCAGCTAATAATTCAGAGTCCTCTCCTTCTTCAAACCAAGATAGTCTCAGTGTGCACAATCACTCTTTTATGTTTCCAAGACTCTTTCATTTCCTTCCGCTCATGCTTATCCCCTAAACACTGAACTGCTTAGATTCTCGTTTTTATTCCTCAGTCTTGTCCAAGAATTAACACAGACAATTTTCTGACCTGTGTTCCCAGCATAGATATAATCATCCTAATGGCTCACAGTTTGTATACCAAACTGTCTATTAAACAGCAACGGTTTGAATGGCTGATGTCACTTCCATATGTTAAAAGCCAATTTTTATATGTTTAAATTACGTATTTTTATGTCTTTTATCTCTGGAATTCCATGAACAGCTACATAAGACTTATGGTAAATAACATTTGAGGCCAGGTTCTTCAATGACTAGACGTAATATTATGAAAATGCACCTTTGCCTTGGCTGCACAGAATCCATTGCCTACCATCTCTTGACATTCCGCTTTGCCAACATGTTTTTTGGGGGACCAATATACTGATAACTGACGCAGCCAGAAGTTTAAAAGACCATTATCCCTGTTCACTATAGCCAAGTTATGCAATCAGCTCAAGTGTCCATCATCACGTGACTGCATAAGGAAAATGAAAGATAATTGCACAGAGGGGTTTTATTTAGCTGTAAGGAAAAAGTTAAATTATGTCATCTGAGCAAAAATGGAGAGAAATATACCCCATGGTGTTAAGCAGACTCAGCTAAACATATTGTGGGTTTTATCTCCTATGTGGAATCAGGACTTAAGCATAAAACTTGAAAATAGAAGATGAACTATATAGAAAACTAGGAGTCAGTCAAAGAGGGAAGAGGAATAGGAAGGGTGATGACAAATACAAATGAAATAGATTCATGAAGATATCATAGTGAAATGTTATTTTGTACAATAATATATGCTAATTAAAAGGCACTCAAGTCTTCTCCCTTATGTCCTACTGTTCATCGTGAGATGATTCAGTTGACTTCTGATCCAAGGAGGCCAGACACATTTGAAGTAAACTTGGATCTAAACTCATGAGTTGGGAGCCAAACCCAGCGATGCTCATGTTGAGCAGCAGCTATGTAAATAAGAGGAAAAAGTGCATTTACACTAATTTTTACAACTAATGTTTACAACTAAATGATTTTGGTTGTTATTTTGCAAAACTTAGCTACACATTTTTTTTAAAGGCAGCCATCCCTGATTGTCTCCACTCACAACAGTCAGGTGAGATAATGTGTAAGTCCTACCAGATTTGTTGTCTGCATTCAACTTCACCTCTCTCGTCTAATTCTTTTTATTGGTTCCGAATATTCGCCAGTTCTTTTACTGATCTCCTTGGCTTTATTTCGTTACCCATTCAACCCATTTCCATCATTGATTTTGGAGGATCTTTCTTAAACAGTAAGTTAATAACTACAAAGAAGCAATGCTAACAAGACTAGGGATTTGGACTTCATCCTGACTGCTCGGTTATGTGTGGCCCTTGAAACATCATGGATTTTGGGAGGAATTTATTAACTTACTGTTGAAGATATGAGGCACAAACTGAAGATCACAGAAGTGAACATGAATATGGTTTTGCAAGCACTTGAGATGGGGTAAGAAGCGGCTGTAAGACATATCTTCAACGATTTTCATCCCTACTCTGACCTCATGTGTTTGTATAATGCCTACCTCTCTTTCCAGCATAAATATATGTCCCAATAATTTGTGTCTGAGTTCTTTAACTCTCTTTTTCCCATAGGGCCTTATCTCCAAATGCTGATGTGTTGTATATATTATATGGAAACAGCAGTCCATAATTGCCTCTTCTGGAACTTAAAAGAGTAACCAGTTCTTATCTGTTCAGATTTGGTCAGATGGACGTTTATTATTCCACTGATGTATTCGTTCCCATATCTTCAAATAACCACATGATATTTTTAAGGCCATAATGGATTCTTGCCTTTATATTTTCAGTGACCAGTAGAATGCCCAGAACAACAGAAAATTAATTGTAGACAAGTGAATGAACTCTTAAACGAGAAAACAAGTCAATAGATTTTAGTTTTCTTCTTGTTAATAAGCAAACAAATGATGAAGAATATGTTTTACCCTATTCTCAGTTTTCTAAAAAGTAAATCCATTAGTCCCTCTAACTGAAAACTCTCAAAATATGTGTTACTCGAAACAATAAATTATAAGTATATTTAAAAGTGCTCTACTTTAAAATAGTATGGGTAGAATAATAGAACTATCCTGAAAATGGATTACTCCTGAAGGTACAACTTTATTGGATCCTATAACTTTGAAAAATGTTGTCAGCAAAAGAAGTTATAACCAAGAAAGGATAATATCATCCTTAAGAGAATGTTGTTGTAACACAAATAATTATATCCCCATTATCCCTACATATTGGATATAACTGAATGATCAAACCAAATTAACTTCAGCCTCCCATCTCTTTTTTGTGTCTCCACAAACCTGCTTTCCTCATGGAAGTTTTATAAGCTTATTCTTATTTTTAATCAGCTCAATAAAACTCATTGAGATTTTATTCTTTTTTCTTTAGGATTTTAGTGTACTTTTTAATATTCAACACCACCACTTAACATATAGTCATTAATGAACTATCTCCCAAAAATCTTTTATCTCTCCTTACACTTAAGTTAGTTTGTGTGTATATATACCGATATACATGTGTGTGTATAATGCTGAAAAAAATAACACAATGTAATTATAAGATAACTGAGTTAAATATATTGGTGCCATGCCAAAAAGATAAGTTAAATCAAGTTAATTTATCGAGTATTAACAAAAAGATGAAATTAGAATTTTGAACTTTGTCACAGTGATATCCTGACAATGGTCTCCCCTAGTGATCAGCTTGCAAAAATTACCACTGTACTCTCTGAAACCGCCTAGAATTGTAAATTCATGTGAATTTGAGTCAGTTAGCATTTCTCTTCTAGTTACTTTAAGCAAATCTCTTTGATATATTTCATTATAAGAGATCTACTTGGAAAATGATTAAACAATGATGATTATTGATGGAGAAGCAATATGTTTGTTAGGCTTCTGTCACTGTGACAATAACCATGACCAAAAGCAGCTTAGGAAGAAAAGGAACTTATTTTATTTTACACTTCCAGATAACAGTCCATCACTGAGGAGAGTCAAGCTGGGAACTCAAGACAGGAAACTATATGCAGGAACTGAGCAGAAACCTGGAAAAATTCTGCTTTCTAGTTGTCCTCCAAGGCTTGCTCAGTCTTTCTTATAAACCCCAGGACACCTGCCCAGGGGTGGTACTTCCTGCACTGAGCTAGGCCCTCCCACAGACTTGCCTACAGGTTAATTCTATCCAGCCATTTTCTTAAATAAGATTACCTCTTCCAAGATATGTCTAGGTTTGTGTTGATTGTCGAAAGCCAACAGGGACAAATGAGGTTTCCAAAAAAGAAAAAGTGCTGCACTGTTTCCCTTGTAAAGCCAACCTGTTCTGTTTATGGTATTTTTGAGATGGTGCATTTGACTAGGTAAATAAATAATGAGCTAGTACTGATGGTGATGGAGGCAGCACTTTGCTATAGTATCTAGGATTTATGCATCAACTGTACCTCTTTGTGAGTATCCCACTCTTGCCACACTGAGGAAGATGAAATACATACTGATGTATTAAGATAGATCTTCAGTCAATTTTTTTATAGTCTAGTTTACATTCACAGTATTAGTAATGAAGAAATATCTTATCTTAGACTGAGTTCTGTGTTTTAAAGATGAACTAGAACAGTATCACAATTTTTTAGAATTTATTATACTGGAGAGTCAATGTAATGATAGATTAATTTCACTGAAAAAAACCTGGGAAAACTTGGCAGCCTGTCAATGTATCCAATAGCTGCATGGTCTATCCAAGTATCACTGATGACTTCACATGTTTGCTGCGCCTTATGGGAAGACTAGTAATTTTACTCAGAAAGATTATTTCATGATATTAGTCATGTTTCATTTCATTTTTTTAAAAACAGAAGGCAGGTCTTTGGAAACAATGATGTAATATTTAATACAATTTTGTTCTTAATGAGACTTGGTAAACAAGCAAAACACTTGGTGCCATGCCATGCCCTCTTCTTTCCTGGCTTGCCATGATAGGGAGGAATTCCATCAGACCAATGGCAATTCTGCTGCTCAGCTCCTTTGTTTCTCCAACTTCTGCTCCCCCGGCATGAATCTGAGTCCTTTGTATCCCCTCATTCATCCTATTCTATTTTTCTTTCTTCCTGAGAAGAGGTCTCAGGTAGCCCACACACGCTTTGAACTCACTATTTAGTGAAGCATAGCCTAGAATTCCTGATTTTCCTGCTCCTTCCCAGTAACAGGAGTTACAAGATGGTGTCACTATGCCTGGTGAATGTAGTAATAGGAATCCAACTAGAACATCATGTTTGCTAGCAAAGGTCCTCAGCCCCTCTGCTACCTCCCCAAACCTGACCCTATTCTTACTATAGTTGATTATTTTTTTTCAATAAAGTCTAGATCTGAAGATTGTAACTGTTATTCAGCATATTTAGGCTCACTTGACTATGGTTTTGGTGTGCCTGTTAAGTAGCTATGAGGAATGGTTGGATGTTGAGCTATTACTAAGTCATTCCATCTAAGTTTTCTAACATTTGAATAGTAAAAAAATAAAATAAATGTTGAGTTCTACACTCAATGAAACAATACTGAAATATTATTTGCATGCATTCTTCAGATCTGTTATAACACACTGCTAAGTAACACTAGTTAGTCAGAAATCTAATGCTGCTTTGAAATTGTATGTTGCTTATGTAACATGTGACTTTAAAAATTCTCTAAAACTACTTTTAATTGCTGGCTTTGTGATGAGCATGTTTTTGCCCTCACGTACTGGTGGAGGTCAGTAAACAATTTTAGGGAAACAGTTCTCTATTCCCACTGAATCATCAGGCCTGGTGGCAAAGACTTTTATCTGCTAAGCTGTTGAGGACCGGCTTCAACAAAAGTACTTCTTACCACGGTAGGGGCATGGGAATTGAAGAAATATAAGTAAAGAATATAAAGATGCATAAAAATAATATGACAAAAGACACAGAAAGTATCGGAAGGGTATTCCAGTGATTACTGAAATCCTGAAATCTGCCCACATTTAGTTTTCCACAGCCTTTATACCCAAAGTAAATGGGGGAGAAGGTAACAAAAGACTTTATTAACATAATACAAAGTATAACTCACACAGTCAATCTCTTTATCACTCTGAGACACCAAATCATTAGTATTCTGTAGTCTAGGTAGCAAAGATGCTCTAGGTCACACATCCTGAAGACTGCCTCTCCCCCAGGTGACATCATAGTTACAAAAGAAGGAGCAGAAGTATGTTTGCATATCCTGACCACTTGTCGGGATGGCATGAACTTATCTTAATTTCAAAAGAACCAAGCAATCACATCTTGAGTCGGGACCTGCGACTGTGCTTGTCAATCTCTAAACTCTCTGAAGGTCAGACATCAGACAAGGTAGAAATGGGCCTGCATTTTTCGGCCTCCACACTAAGTCGTCTCATTAACACCATTCATATTTCACTTAAGATGAAATTCCTGAGACTAAATACAAAGCAATGAAAGAGGTATTGCACTTTAGATTGGTTTGATTTCATTTTCTTTAACTTACAGCCATGAAGACTGAAAGTCCAGACAGTGTGGCATAGGCTTTGGCCAGTGTCCCCTTTAGTTACATTACTTCAAAGAAGGTAACTTTATTGACAAAGTTCTGGCAAGGCACATGACAGAGCATCACGTACTAATCTATACCTGAGTCTGGTCTCTGCCCTTCTTATGAAGCTATCCTCTATAGCTATTCTCTTTTTGATGTCCCTACCTCTAAATGCTGTGGTCAAAATGGATTGTAATCTTGCTAACACTAGCAATTATGTGACTTGAGGATTAAAGTGCTGTATCAGCGGGGCAAACAGTATTGAAACTATAACAGGTTCACACCAAATGACAGAGAAAGGTGAACAGTAGGACTGCTTGCTCTTCTTTTTAAGAGGGGAATAACATAGTGAAAACCTTGTCATTTCATCTTCAAAGTTTCATTCAGAAAATGGGATTTCTAATGCAGCTAATCTAATCTTGACATTATGTGAAGAATGAGTGTTTTAGACTAGGCTGTTTGAAGAAAATGTTTCCTCTGGGTCTATTTATCGTACTCCATTGACTTTCTGACTTATCAAGTTATTTGGAAGCTAAATTTCCAGATAATTCTCTTTCATAGAAATATATATATATATATATATATATATATATATATATATATATATATATATATATTCCCTATCACAGTCAATCTTCAAAAAGAAAGCATTTGCTGATAATTAGGAAGGCTGAACTACATGGGCACTGAAGTCTCATCATTGACACTTGTTTTCTAACATTGTTATTTAGTCCTTGACCTTGCTATCTAGCATTTTAGAAAAAGAAAACAAAATTTAAAATATTATAAAACAGGCTTTTAAAACTCATTTAGACATTTATTATATGTTCTCAAACTGTACATCAAAACAAAGCAAATAATATTAATCAGCCATGAGTTGCCTGAAGTGTTAATCTAATTAATCTTTGTCAATAAAAAATCAGGAGTCAGGTGTCAGGGTAAGAACCTGAAAGATAAGAGAAGTAGTGAGCAGCTACCAGTTGCTTCCTACCTCTTCTGTTCCTCAGTCCAAAAGGAGAGAGAGCTTCTCTCAGCCCCACCTTACTACTTCCTGTCTTCTCTAGCTACAGTCCTCCAAGCCTCTATGGTTTATTTTGGTCAGATAGTGGCTAGCTCTGCCCTCTGACTCCAAGCAAACTTTATTTGTCAGAACACAGTCAAAATATAATACAACATTGACCATATGCTAAAGCAACTAAGTAGCATATTTTATTTATGAAATAATGAGTCTAAAACTATATAGTTATATTTTTAAATGAAAACTTATATCCTACTTATTATGAAAAAACTAAGAGTCAGGTAAACTTGGGCTTAAATCCTAGATCTATCAAGTATAGTCAAGGTATTTCAGCCACTGCTTCCTTTGATCATATCAAGAAAGTGCTACCATTTCACAAGAGATTTTTCACAAAGAAAATATTTCCATTTCATAAGAGATTTTTCTATGAAAGAGAGTTTCTTGTGCAGGAGTCTGGTGGTAAATATTTCCTATTTTCTGCTTTTTAAACAATAATTTAGAAGTATAAGTCTATATATCCTCCATAGAAAACTCACATTGGGATTTTATATCCATGTTGCAGTAGGAAGATAAAAGATGAGCATACATTTAAAATAGACCATTTTTCAGTTTTGTCTCTGTGAGCACTCAGTCTGTTCCCTGCTAGGATTCCTACAATGTGTGGCCCAAGTTCTGTGGCTACTTGCAGCTAACTGTTCACAGTCCTCCCCTTCCCCATACTACCATGAAAGCTACAAGGCATGGGGATGCAGAAGGGCAGCAATCACCTTTACCTCAGTGCAGGACATCTGTGTCTTGCTTTGAATTCCAGAAATGTCTCAGAGTCAGGCTTTGGCTAACTAATATGGTAGCTAGGATCACACTATTAGATCCATGAGCCTTCTCTTATTCTGCCATAGGTCTCTCTGTTGCTGAGGAAAGCACCAGTAAATCCACTCACCATGCCACTGTCTCAGGCTCTGCAAGGCATGCCTCGTCCATACCACTTAGTGTGATGGGTGAGCAGTGTTTCATTGGAAAATGTAGTCAGACATGGCCTTGAATCCCAGTTTGGGAAGTGGAGAAATAAATATGTATATTTAGTCTGTTATTTTATTTTATTTATTTGAGAACTGTGAAACTTTGGGTTAGCCAGGCAAATAAAGGACATTAGAAGCAAAGATCAGAAAAAAAAGAAAGAGGACTTTAGCTTTCTGCTTGGGCTTTCCTTGTTCTGGGAAGGATCTCAAGGGGATATGGATGCTTCTTCAGAGGGACAGAGACATTGGGAACACTGAGTGTTCTGCTGAAGAGATATGGAGAAAGTGTTTGCTTGAGGGGATGACTGAAAAATGACCCAGTAAGGAACCAGTATAGGATAAGAATGCAAAGGAAAACTGTACATGGACAGTGGAGGCATAGACGTACCAAATGTGTGTGTGTGTGTGTGTGTGTGTGTGTGTGTGTGTGTGTGTGTGTGTGTGTGGTGTGGTGTGTATAGAAACCATGAAATTCTCTGATTCAGAGAAATCCCAGGTAGACTGGAAAAGGTAGCAATTTTTAAAGCTCTTAAATTTTATATTGTTCCCTATGAATTCTTAAAAGCCAGAGTAACCTCCTCCAATACATATGATTTTAATTTAAATTTTTTTCCTAAAACTCTTTTTTTTAGAATTAACAAAAATCAGTTTATTCTTGCACTAAAGTTTTCTAAAATCCCAGCTTTCTTTTGCTCTTATTTTTTTTAAATCTTTTTTTTACTGAGAAAATGAGAAAAAAAAACAAGTTTCCACCTCCTCCCAGCCTCCCATTTCCCTCCCCCTCCTCCCACTCTTCTCCCCCTCCTCCCACCCTTCTCCCCCTCCCCCCACTCCTTTCCCCCTCCCTCTCCAGTCCAAAGGGAGAAGGGGAGGAAGGGGGGAACTTGGGGAAAAAGGAGGATTGGGATAAAGGAAGGTTGGATAGGGGAGCACGGAAGCACAATTCTTAGTTAAGGGAGCCACCTTAGGGTTGGCAAGAGACTTGAACCTAGAGTGGCTCCCAGGTGCCCAAGCAGAGGTCCCCAGTTAATTCATTGGGCAGCTGGGGATAGGGAACCTGAAATGACCCTATCCTAAAACTCTTAATAGAAAGGAATTTTGGGACCAATTTGTCTGGCTCCACATTTAGCCTTGCCTTCTAAATTCTCCCCCTCTTTGTAGGATGATAATGTCATGAATCAGACTTTTCCGATGTTTTTCTTGGCTACTATGCTGCACTAGAGGTTCTTTATCATATAAACATCAGTTTATCTCATATATATAAATAAATAAAACACATGTACATTTAGGCTTTTCTCTAGTGTTCTGTAAAGGAAATGGGGCACAGAAACTCTCCAGTGTTACATAAAAATAAGGTGAACAGTCTTCACTTACCAGCAGTTTGATCTCTCAGTCTACACAGTGAGGTAGCAAGATGGTATGTAAGGATTCTTCACCAACCCGTAATATCCACTTGTTCCGCTAAGTCAGATGAATTGAGACTCTCTTGATTGCTTACATAAAAGGAAAACAGAAACGATACTATGTACTTTGGTGGTTTTAAGTATCTGTAGCATATAATCCAAAGAGAAAACACTGTGTCAGTCATCCACTGTAAACACATGGACCATCACATCCAAGTTCTACCTGTGTAAAACCTTGGGGAGTCAATACTTAAATGTGTTTTTTAAATGAGCTTATTAAGGGTAAACAAGGAGAACTTCTACTCATACATAAAAAGTAAACACTTGGAAATTAATTATTAGATTGTATTACCTTTCATTATTTTTGATTATTTCTTTTTTTTAAGGGATCATCTCTGCTCTTGAATTTTTGACAGTCATGGTATGTTCTGGGCTTACTTTCCTATTTTATGCAAGGATGTCAATTCCAGTGTTCCTAGGTGTCATTCTTGGCAGTTAAAAAGTAGTGAATTTCCAAAGTAGGTCAGTTTTGGGATCAGTTTGAAAAAGCTGTTTAAAAAAAGTACAAAGTTCCAAAGGAAATCAGAAGAAAGTTGTTAATTTTCTACATTGCATGGTTAGGGAATAGTACAGCAGCTCACGAGTATTTATATTAGGAGTCCACAAAGTGACAAGCAAAATCATACACGCTTACACCTGCTGGCCCAGGTACACATGAGTTAACAAGCTATGCAGGATTGAAAAAGATACCTTGAGAACTTTATTATAATTTTATTATTGCTCTTAAAAAATATAGGAACATCATTGTCAAGTTTAAGTTTTTAAGAGAAACCAGAAACTCAGGTACTCTTGCATAACATTACTGATTTATAAATATTTTCAATTTATTTTAAAACATAGCACAGACCAACAAATCAAATCTCTGAGCCAATATTGCCTCTATAATTCTAATTTTCAACTTCTATTGGTTAGTCTCCTCTATTCAGTGTGAGCCTGTGGCTGTTTTTGCTCAACACTCTGGTGATTTGTGACTTGCCCAGTTCAGTCTACCTTGTTCTGTGATTTTGTAGAACAGAGATATAAATACCAAAGCACACTACCTCAGCATCTCTTCTATAACACTGAAAAACAACGGAAAGCCTCATTAATCATCCAATAAGTTTTAGAAGAATTAATGGCATATGCAGATTACAAAAGTATTCAGTTTATGTGGTAAGATGAATTTTAGGTCCATGTAACAACTTATTAAAGAACAAGAAGGCAACAATTGGGAAATGATCGAGATAAATAAAACAGAGAAAAATATAGGGCCTTAGGAAAAAGAATGGGGTTTGGAAAGAAGACAAAGAAAATGAAACAGGTAGAAAACTATTAGGTGAAGTCAGAATGCTTAGGCTAAGTACCAGGAATAGACTTTCTTCCTTACATAGAACATCAGAAAAAAAGTTTGAAGTCATAGCCATAGCTCAGACCTAGAGCACTAAATGACTATTCATGGACCCCATATTAATCATCTCTTTAATCTTCATCTCTTACACCTGTATCCTCACTGGGAAAATGAGCATAGTTATATACACAGTATGCTTTATTTTAAGAATTTGTGTCAAGTATATGAAATATGACTAGAATAATATTTACTGTATCATAAACAACTAAGAATTTGCTGGTTTTAAATTAAGCTTTAGTTTGGAGTAAAGATTCATTTATATGCTATTAGTTTCTCATTCAAATTTATTTTCAAACTTTATTTTTCAAGTACCATTTTCCTTCATGGCTTTTTGAGGATCTCAAAAATTTAACAAAAGAATAATTTGTGTGCATGTGCATACAATAATACATACTCATTTTTAAATTTCTGTTGTCACATAACAACTGATATATGGGTTTTACTGTGATGTCATAGTAGTTAATGTTTTCTAACTTTGATCTAATCACAAATACAATAGCTAGGGCACTTTACTTGGACTCTTGGTCCTTTCGAAGACTTACTTTGCATATTTAATTTTACAACAAGTTTAAATGATTCTTTTGAGTGGTGATTACCTTGGCTGTGGTTAGGTTCAGGGCTTGTTTTTTTTAATAGCTTCAAACCACCTGGAGTTGATTTATGCACACCATGTACCCTTTACCTTGTAGTTTTTATACATTATTGCTTAAAAACCGCTCCTGCTTGGTTATTACAACAATTTTACGCAAAATTCGTAAAATAAGAATCAAAGAACTTATGATCAAGTCATTATTCTACAGTGTTGGATGTGCCTACTATCCACTCCTGCCATGATGTGGCCTTTGAAGACCATTCAATTCATTTTTAATTAATTTATGTATATGGATACTTTGTCTGCATGTATGTCTGTGCACCATGTGTAGATGCATGCAGTACCTGCAGATACACAAGACGGTAGCAGATCCCAGGAACCGGAGTTACACATTTTGGGGAGCAGATATATGGGAGCTAGGAATCAAACCTGAGTCCTCTGAAAAAGTAGTGGGTGCTCTTAACAATTGAACCATCCCTCCAGGCCCCTGGGACTATCATACTTAGGATTACTTGGGGCCTAAGTAATCCATTTAACTTTGTTGGTTAATGGTAAATGTGGATCATGAACCATGCTAGCTAGCTCTGATGTCTGTGGATCCTTTCAAAATACTTATTGCTGCTGGCTATTAAGAGATCGAGTGTCTCTGTGTCATCTGAAACAGAAAAATCGCTAAGATTTTTAGAGACTTCATACATTAATCTCCTTAATGAATTGATATGCCTTTAGAAAAATCTATGAAGGCTCATCAGAAAAGACTTCCTTTATCTAATTTTTGATAAAATAACTTAATTTCCCAAGGATATGTTTCCTTTTTAAAACATTTGCTATCTTTTCATTTTCAAGTTCATAATCTTAAAATGTTTTATTTTGTGAATGAAACTTCAGGACTTGTATTCAATTAAAAAAAATAAGTTCCTCCTTCCATTCTCTCTCCTTTGGCTTCAACATCTGCTTCCTTCTTCATTCTGGAAGGATTCATTTCTACCGCCCACTTAAACCCACGACTAGGCCAAGGTTCAACATAAATAAAGCATTATGATGTTAGCTTTATCCCCTATATCAATATTTGCTCCCTTGCTTCTCGTTTAGTGTTTACTGGGTGATTTTGTTAAGTTTATGATTCCACAGTCTTATTGAATCATCACCTTGCCAACCAAGGACCTATGTCACAGAGGCCCACAACACGCATGCGTAGGACAAGCCAGCCTGGCCTGCGCTCCTCTTCTGGCCCTGCCCCTCCACTACCCTCACTATGGCTGAGGCGGTTCCTGCACCCCGGTTTCGGCCAGTTACACACCTGTTATTTGACATGGATGGCTTGCTTCTGAATACTGAAAATTTATATACGGAGGTGTTTCAAGAAATATGCCGTCGCCATGGGAAGACATACGATTGGGATGTCAAGTCCCTGGTCATGGGGAAGAAGGCCCTAGAAACGGCCGAGATCATAGTAGAGCGCCTGCAGTTGCCCATGTCCAAAGAGGAGCTAATGGAAGAAAGCAAAGCAAAGCTGAAGGAGGTGTTGCCCACAGCTTCACTCATGCCAGGAGCTAATGATTTGATTCAGTACCTGCGGAAAAACCACCTACCCTTTGCCCTGGCCAGCAGCTCCGGGACCCTCACCTTCCAAATGAAGACCAGTAGGCACAAGGAGTTCTTTGGTTTGTTTAACCACATCGTTCTGGGAGATGATCCGGAGGTAACGAAGGGCAAGCCAGCCCCAGACATATTTCTTATCTGTGCCAAGAGGTTCTCTCCTCCCCCGGCTCCAGAAAAATGCCTCGTCTTTGAAGATTCTCCAAACGGTGTGGAGGCAGCTGTGGCCTGTGGGATGCAGGTGGTCATGGTTCCTGATGAAAACTTGAGCAAAGACCTGACCAAAAAGGCCACCCTGGTGCTGGGTTCGCTGAAAGACTTCGACCCTAACCTGTTTGGTCTGCCTGCCTATGAGTGAAGGGTGGACATGCCGCTGTGGGCCTCCTGAGACCCAAAGGCTGTTTTGTGAGCCACATTGCTGAGGGGAAAAGTTAGAAAATCAACAACCTCCAGATTGTAACCTTCATTGTCATTGCAGGTTATAAAGTTGTCTGTCCCATTGTTTACTTGGCCTCTTCTGTGATTTGCTCTCCATTTGACAATGGAAAGAAAACAAGACAAAGCCCAGACTGACCATCTACAGCTGCCATCTAAAATTAAGTTGACTAGGTATACAACAAAGAGGGGTGTGCATGCATGTATGTATACACGTGAATATGCCTACTATGTTTTTTACACATGTGTATCATCGGTATGTTCATGGATGTATATATGCATACATGTACATTATATCATTTTCCCAAATAAAATAAAATGTACATTTTCTTTTTCATTTTAGTATTTCTGATCATTGACAGTTTGAAAATATATTAAAAATTTATATATGGATGTGTGTATAAAAACATAACATCCATATTACATGTGTATTCTATGTATTGCTTCTAGTCTTTCAGAGTTGACATTAATACCACCGTGCTAACCAATGAGTCAGATTGCCATTCTGTCTCATCTTTAACTGGAGAGTGAAAACCTTGGTATGGATAATTGTCTTACTCAGACAGCTATTATAAATTATTTTATGACCTCAGGGAATTATTGGAACTTTATTCAGTATCTTATTGAATGTGTCTAGAGCATAAACCTTCCATGTATATCCTAATCTATATTGGAGAATGTTTCTATCTCAGAAAAAAATACTTCTTATGAATATTAATTTTATACTTTAAAATATATTGGTTTTATTATATACTTTTAATAAATGTGTTTATACAATGCATACATATAAATATAAAATAAAATAAAACACATACTTAAATAAATATATAATTAATAATGGGTGTGTAGTGAAGCCAGTGATTGAAAAAGAAAGAATGAATGGCAGATAGGGAGATGAGGTTTGAATAAGGGAGAATGTAAAGACTGAGATACCAAATATAGGAGTCACAATTCTTTCTTCAGAAGAACACCAAGTTAGGTTTGCAGACATGATGTTTGGGTGTGCAGTGTGGAGAAAGTGTTAGAGAAAAATCAGGAGGAATAGAGGTATCTCAGCTGGATAGGTGATTGTTAAAAATCGAGAAAGAGAAATAGATCACTTAAGGGATATTAGCAAGGTAAAGTTGACAGGCTGCAGCAATGCATAAAACGAGCTCCACATGTGAGCAACACTGAAGACTTCTCTGTTAATATTTTTGGTAGGAAGTAATTAAAAAAAAGGAACGGCTTCCTCAAAAACATTGGTAACTTATAGTTTTCAGAACATGAGAGACCTAATGAAACATTTAGACAGGCCCAAACAGAGCATACCATCCTCCCTGTCCAAAAAGTTCTGAGCCAAGCAGACAAGGAATCTTTAGGAAGCATAGAAACAGACTTTACGTTTCTGATTGCTCTTAATTCATCTCTCTAGGAACACATTCCAGCAGCAGAACAGATGAGCTAAAGAAAGTTCATTCTGTACAGGGAACAGGATTGAGCTGGCAAATTTCTATGTTAGTAAAAAGACTTTCTTCTTTAATATTCTTCTATTCATGAAATATTCTCCGTATTGACCCTGTTATTAGGTTCTTGTCTACAAGAGGTCTTTCTGGTTTTCTCCCTCTAAAAAATGCATATAAAATACAAGAAAAAAAGAGTTATAAGCTTTTTGTGTTTCAGCCAAACTAAGGCTACTGAGCTTCTATTTATTTGTCTTAACCACATAATAATGAATATCCAGGTCTTTGCTCTGGAACATAGTCTTAGAGGTTACCAAAACAACAAAGGAAAAGGAACAAACTGACAATGAGCAAACTTGCTGAACTCCATCAGAGAGCTCAGATCATGGGACAGAGCCCTGCTGTGGGCACAGCATAGGCAAGTAAACATAGAACTGGTGCAGCCTGGTGTGAGAGGCTCTGCAGTCAGTGATGGAAATGTTTAAGTCATAAGTGGGAAACGGTTACAAGTTGAGTGTGGACTAATTTCACAGTTGTAAATCCGCAGAGGCCCAGTTTGAAAAGGAAGGTACACATTGTAGGATTCTTTTCAGGATCCCTCCTAGGTTCTTAAGATGAAAACAGTGTTATATCGCTGTGTGCTGGAACATTTCAGCTAAAATTAGAAATAGACTACAGAGCGTCATATACATAAACCTTCCAAATACAGTTAAGTCACTTCAATAATATTCTTCAAACAATTAACCAGACACCTTCACGCCAACAGAACAGACCATAAGTACAGATTTTCACAAAATAACTTGAGATGTACCAAAATCCTTACATAAATCCAAAACTTTTAATTTCAGGCAGATAACACAGTCTTACCTACCTTAGATTTGACAGTTATTTTTTTAGACGTAATACTTGACAAAAAGAGCAAGAAAGAGAGAAAGAAAGAAAGATGTTGGTTTGCATTAAAGATATGGGTTTTTTTAAGTATGAAAGACAATAATAAGAAAGAAAACAGGCTTCAGATTTGAAGTCAATCTTTACCAAAGCATACATATAACAAAGAAGTTGTATTCAAATATGCAAAGAACACTTAAACCTCTTAAAATCCAACAACAAAAAAACAAACCAACTCAACAAATTGGGCCACAACAGATACTTACTAAAGATGAATGGTTGGAAAATAGACATGAAAATTTGCTTGTTAGATTATAAACAATTATATCTACTAGGGTGGTTAAATTCCTATAAACTAGAGGGAAAAAAACACCATCAATACTGACTAGAAAACAACAGACACTGTGGGGATGCAAAACAATTCAGTGACACTGAGAAACAGTTCCACATTTTATTTTAACAGAGTTAAACATAATCTTGTTACAGAATCAAACAATAGCACTCCCAATTATCGACCCAAATAAGTTGAAAAGTTTGCTCCACACAGCAACCAACATGCAAATGTTTATAGCAGTGTTTTGATAAGTGCAAAAAAAATACTAGGCAAAAACACGTCCTTCGCTTAGGATAAGTGGGTACATGCATACAAAAGGATGCTGTTTAGTGATGAAAAGAACTGTAGCTTTATCGGGACACAAAACAACATAAGGAAATGTAAGAGCACATTGCTAAATAAGTCAGTTTCTAAAGGTTATGTTCTGCAGAATCTAAATATATTACATTCTGGAAAAGGCACGAGTACAATGGAGATAGAAAATAAAGGTCAGAAAGGATTCAAGAGAGTTCTGGGAAATAGCAGAGGGTTAGACTGTGGAACATAGATTTGAGGGTAGTCAATCAAGTCCACATAACTCTGAAATTAATGGTATATATAACCCTAGGAGTTTAGCAAAACCCATGAGCCTATGTAACACCGTGAGAGAATACCAAAGGTAAACCTTTGGCTCCAGCTTATAATTGTGTGTCAACATTGGCTCATCAGTTGTACCAATAAACCATATTGTCTTAGTCAGGGTTTCTGTTGTTGTGAAGAGCCACTATGACCACAGCAAGTCTTATGAAGGAAACCAGAGTTTTAGTTCATTATCATCATGGTGCCATGCAAGCTAACTTGGTGCTAGAGGTGAGAGTCCTATATCTTGATAAGCAAATAACTTGAAGTGGTCTGAGACACTGTGTGTACCTTGAGCATATATGAGACCTCAAATCCTGCCTCTATAGTGACATACTTCCTCCAACATGGTCATACCTCCTAATAGTGCCACTCCCTTTGGGGGCCATTTTCTTCAAAACCACCACATTCCACTCCTTGGTCCCCAAAGGCTTGTAGCCATATCATAATGCAAAAGTGTATTCAGTCCAACTTCAAATGTCCTCAAAGTCTATAACAGTCTCAATTTTATTTACAAGTCTAAGGTTCAACGTCTTTAATGAGATTCATGCAATCTCTTAGTTGTAATCCAAGTAAAATCAGAATCAAAAAATAGATCACATATGATCGGGCATCTCTTGGGTATATTCCCAAGAGTGGTATTGCTGGGTCCAGGGGTAGGTTGATCCCGAATTTCCTGAGAAACCGAAACACTGATTTCCAAAGTGGTTGCACAAGTTTGCATTCCCACCAGCAATGGATGAGGGAACCCCTTCCTCCACAACCTCTCCAGCAGAGGCTATCGTTGGTGTTTTTGATTTTAGCCAATCTGACAGGTGTAAGATGATATCTCAAAGTTGTTTTGATTTGCATTTCCCTGATCGCTAAGGAGGTTGAGCATGACCTTAAGTGTCTTTTGGCCATTTGAACTTCTTCTGTTGAGAATTCTCTGTTCAGATCAGTGCCCCATTTTTTAATTGGGTTAATTAGCATTTTAAAGCCTAGTTTCTTGAGTTCTTTATATATTTTGGAGATCAGACCTTTGTTCAACTATGTTCATAGCAGCATTATTTGTAATAGCCAGAACCTGGAAACAACCTAGATGTCCTTCAATGGAAGAATGTATGAAGAAAGTGTGGAATATATACACATTAGAGTACTACTCAGTGGTAAAAAACAATGACTTCTCAAATTTTGCATGCAAATGGATGGTAATAGAAAATACTATCCTGAGTGAGGTAACCCAGACCCAAAAAGATGAACATGGGATGTACTCACTCATAATTGGTTTCTAGCCTTAAATAAAGGTCAGTGCGTCTATAATTGGATATCCTAAAGAAGCTAAGTAAGAAGGTGAACCCAAAGAAAAACATATAGCTATCCTCCTGGGTAGGGGAAGTAGACAAGATTGCCAGGCAAAAAATCGGGATCTTAAGGGTGGGGTGGGAGGGGGGTAAGGGGAGATGGGAAGAGAAAAGTGAGACGGGTAGGATGGGGAGAACTTGGGGCAACGGGATGATTGGGATAAAGGAAGGTTGGATAGGGGAGCAGGGAAGCACATATCTTAATTAAGGGAGCCAGCTTAGGGTTGGGAAGAGACTTGGACCTAGAGGGGCTTCCAGGTGCCCAAGGCGAGGTCCCCAGTTAGTTCCTGGGGCAGCTGAAGATAGGGAACCTGAAATGATCCTATCCTATAACCATACTGATGAATATTTTGCATATCACCATAGAACCTTCATCTGGCGATGGATGGAGATAGAGACAGAGACCCACACTGGAGTACTGGACTGAGCTCCCAAAGTCCCAATGAGGAACAGAAGGAGGGAGAAGATGAGCAAGGAAGTCAGGACCAAGAGGGGTGCACCCACCCACAGAGACAGTGGGGCTGATCTATTGGGAGCTCACCAAGGCCAGCTGGACTGAGACTGAAAAAGCAGGGGATAAAACCGGACTCTCTGAATATGGCGGACAATGAGGGCTGCTGAGAAGCCAAGGACAATGGCACTGGGTTTTGATCCTACTTCATGTTCTGACAGTGTGGGAGCCTAGCCAGCTTGGATGTTCACCTTCCTAGACCAGGATGGAGGTGGGAGAACTTTGGACTTTCCACAGGGCAGGGAACCCTGACTGCTCTTCAGACTTGAGAGGGAGGGGGAGAGGAGTGGGGAGAGAGGGAGAGGAGTGGGGGGACGGGGAGAGGAGGGGGGAGGAGTGGGAGGCTGGGAGGAGGCAGAAATTGTTTTTTTCTCAATAAAAAAAAAGTTAAAAAAAAAAAGTAGATCACATACTTCCAACATTTAGCAGCACAGGATATATGTCAGCCTTCCAAAACATAGGGAAGGGAACATAGTGAGGAAATTCTGGCCCAAACAGGGCCGAAAAACAGCTGTCCTCTCTCTGTAGATCTCCCCATTCAGGGACAGCCTTGACATCTGCCAGGCCTCAGTGACTTTCCTTAGCCTCAGTGGCAAATTCTTTAGTCCTTTCCTTCTATCCTTAACTCCAGAACCATGTGACTGAAACTGTAAAGTTCTGCTGCTTACTGGGGCTTGAACTGGTCCACCTTGTTCAATTACACTTTCACCAACTCTGTTTTCCATGATTTCCTTCACTGCCTAAGCTTGTTTGTTCTAGAACTTGCTCTACAGACTAGGCTAGCCTCAAACTCAGAAATCTGCCAACCTCGCTTTCCCAGTGCTAGGATTAAGGACACCATCATTCCGTACACTTTTATGCTTTTCTGTAATTTGTTTTCACAAGTTAGAATCTTAGCTGGGTGGGTGTTGGGAGCAGTGAGACCCCAGATCCTGAATTTCTTGTAATCCCCTGATCTGAGTGCCTACAGCTGCTCTGAGCACGAAACCTTCAGGAGTTCCTGATGGCAGGAGAGTGGTTTCTGGTGGGTTTGGCTGGGGCGTGGCTATCTCTATATAATCTGCCCCTGAACACAATAAAGGGGCATTCTTGGGGAATTCAAGGATGACCCATGTCGCTGTCTCTCTGTCTATGTATGTCTGTGTATTTTAACCTCCAACCCCCTTGCCCAAAGCTCAGTAACTGGGTTCAAGCACACAGAGTGCAGACACAGGGGCGCAGTGCGCAGCAGGTGGGATCTTACCCTGAGGTGACCACTCCCGTTATTCTATTTTTTAATCTTTTTTATTTCCTTAAACACAGGACTTAGCACCATTCCACTTTCTGGAGCTTCTTTCCTCCTTAAATTTTGTCTTTTGTAATTTACCCAATTCAACTTGCTCTATTTCATTATAAACCTTCCTTAGAGTTACCACTATAACCACACGACAGAGTCTATACTAGGCTGTTTTGAGATTTCTTCTGCCAATGGAATTAATTCAAAACTCTTCACTTTAGCCTCAGGCAGACTCTTCAGACAAAAAGTAGTCATTTTCTTCACCAAAATATCACAAGAATGATCTTTATGCCACATACTAAGATCCTCCTCTGTAACTTCTTGACTGAGCCCTCTACAGTTCACATCATTCTCAACATTGTCTTCCCTGCTCCTACTAGTATGTCCATCAAGTGGTGCTTAAAGCATTCCACTCCTTTCCTCACCCAAAGTACCAAAGTCTGTATTACTCCAAACAAAAACATGCTTAGGCCTTTCACAGAAATATTTCCATCTCTGGTACCAACTTCTGTCTTAGTTAGGGTTTCTATTGCTGTGAAGAGACAACATATCCATGGCAATTCCTATAAAGGAAAAACATTTAGTTGGGGTAGCTTACATTTCAGAGATGTCAAAGCCTGCCTCCACAGTCATATACTTCCTCCAGCAAGGCCACACCTACTCTAATAAAGCCATACCTTCTAATACTGTCGTTCACTTTGGAGGTGACTTTCTTTCAAACCACCATGCACATGACAGGACAATGTCAGTAACGGGGAAAGTAAACAGCTAAAAAGTAGTATATTGAGCTCTACAAACTGCTTGCTAGCGTTGATATAAACCCAAAATTTCCCTAACAAAATCTTAATTTCTCAAAGATGATACTATTAAAATTAATTCATTCAATCTGTTAAACCTTCAAGTCTTCAATAATTAAAACTGCCACTGAAACTATTATTATCAGTCACCAAGAAACACAGAGATGCATGTGGATTTGTGTGTAGTATGTTAACTGGGATAGGATTTAATGCAGTGAACCTTAAACAGCTAGAGAATACATAAAGAGAGAAGAGAGATGTCAGTGACTCCCACCACAAATGCAGAGATCCAGGTGTTTGCACTCATGAAGATGGTCCTGAAACATCTGCAGTTGAAAGATGAGGCTGAAGGCAGGGGCACACACAGAGGTAAAGTTAGAAAATAAAAAGTTAAGATGTTGGGAAGACTACAGATATCAAGGAAGTGTTCCCCTCAACTTGTAAGCATATGAACATAGCAGTTAAAGGAACAAATTAGTTCTTTAGGGATTACACAATATCTTTGAAACTATAATTAGTCCAATGTGTTTTCTTAATTTAGGGATTTTGCATATGTTAATTTTTCTTTTCTTGTAATTTTCCCATGATTAAAAAAGCTCACAATATTTATATTAGTCTTCAATCATTGAGAGAGTAGGATGAAATTATTGAAAATAATATTTTTCTCATTAAGTTATGGAAGTAAAATTGCAAGCTTCTTTGATGCAGGTGATTCTTGTTTTATTGTTTAATGAATGAGTTACTTTGTTAGTTGTTAATAATTAAATACTACATAAAAATAGTTCAGATGCAAATGATAATATATGATTAGAGTTTAAATGAAATAATTGAAATGCTGTGCCATTTGCATGTTGTTCTATTCTTTTAGCTCCTTAATAACTAAATTATTTTTCTCTAAGAATGTTAAGGAATGAAGATTCTTTAGAGATGCCCATTACTTGAAAAAATAATTATTAGAAGGCATACGTAAAGGGGTTTCTTATACAAACTGAAATGTGTTTAGTTGGTTTTTAATTAATTCAATTTTATTTCTACAGATCCTTGAGACATTCTTTAAACATTTAATTAATATTAACAATGATTCACTGAAAGTGTTAATTCTAATGATTTGCAGTGACTCGGAGCTCAAGAGAGAAAGAGAGAGAAATGAAGAGCCTTCATATAATGAGGCAAGAGCCCTGTAATGGTCCAACCATTTCATGATGAAGAAAATGTAATTAGCAGAAGAACAAAACTTCTTGGGTATCTGATTGCTAATTAACCTATTCACAGTTAAATCAAGAAATAAAACTTTTGAAAAAGGAGGTACTTCTCTACTCAGCAGACTTTTAAGACCTCCTCTTCTAGTTTTGAATTTCTATGAGATGTCGATGTTTGGCTTTACTTGAAATGACTATATTTACTATATAAATTCAAATATTTAAAATTTGAGTGTTAAGCATTTTATTGTGGTGTCAAGTTAATTTTAATATATCCCTTTTCAGTAGAGAGTGGTTTTTGCACACACACATAAACACACACACAAAAACATGTATCAGTTAACACTACTTACTATACACAGCCCAATTTTTAATTTTATCATGAAATTTAAGTCATTGGGGATTTAATTCTGAGACTCAATTATTATATATAATAAGTAAAATAATTATGTCATTATCTGTTAAATCTATTTTGCAAACTTGTTATTTATAGACTTAGTAATAATCCTAAACAAAGGACAACATAAAACTAAAGAATCAGCATACCTTTAATCCCAGCACTTGGGAGGCAGAGGCAGGCGGATCTCTTGAGTTCGAGGTCAGCCTGTTCTAAAACAGCTAGTTCCAGGACAGGCTGCAAAGCTACAGAGAAACCCTGTCTCAAAAAACCAAAAATAAAAAATAAAGCTAAAAAAAACTAAAACTAGACTTTCCCAGGAAGAGATCAAAAATTGTTTATCCATTACCAAATGGTCTGCTCTGAAAACATAAATAAATAGACAAAATTATACAGCCTGAATAAGTTGTATTTATATATTTACCAATATCTCTGTGTATGTGTGTGTGTTATTTATAACAACAATTATAGAAAAAGAGGCCATAAATTTGAGAGAGCATAAGAGTAGGGGTAAAAGGGAGGATTTGGAGAGAGGAAAAGGAGGGTGAAATAATGTAATTATATCACAATCTCAAAAAATATTTAAATGTTTTTTAAAACTAGCTTATGTTCTCAAGCTTTTGCAAAGCCTTGACCAGATCTTCAAGGCAATCATCATTTTTATGATCCTGTCTGTCATTGTCCTTGTCAGTGTGGTTGTGGCTTTGTCATCATGCCCATGACTCAGCCTATGTTCTCCATGATAAAAGAAAAGAATTTCTAATAACCTGTGTACAACAAGCAAAGCTCTGAAATAGAATTGGTTTGGCTGTGCAGATTCTGACTCAAGAAGAACTGAGAAAAGCACAAACACATTACAGAGTTATATTTTTAAGCATTACACACTGAAGAAATGTCATATTTTTCTTGCCAGAACAAGAATTGTACTTTAGATATTTGCCTGAAACAATTTGAAAGATATTCTATATTAACATAGTAAATATTATTATAAAAATATTTTCTCAATAGAGAGAAAGAATTCTGAAAAAGTAATACTAGGTTTACTAAGTTACATTTTATTAATTCAGCATTAGTTCTCATTGTTTCGATATTTGATGAAAGTTCAAAAGCAAGAGTCTAAAATGCCATTCTAAGATAGCTCAAAGAGGTTTTATCACATTCCTATCTAAATATATCATAGACGATATTATAAAAGTGATTTTAATCCTCACCCTTTCTTTCTCAACAAATTTGAAGTTTGTTGACACTTAAGAATGAAGACACACCTTAAAGACAGAGAACCAGCCTTAAGGACTTGACTATAGAAAGTAGGGTAGAAAGAATAAATGAGTCTGCTTTCCAGAGAGTGTCTTCAGTGGATTACTGAGATATCATAACCATTCAGAGCCAACTTTGAGTGTCCTGGTGTATATTTTTTTGGACATTTACAATTCATTATATAGACTATATAGACAGTTCACTAGGAAGTTCATCAAGACTTGCGTGTCTATTTGTGCTTGTGCAAATGCATGCATTGCTAGAACATTCTGTAGCTCACAGTCTATTGTAGCAGAGTTCAAACAGAAGGATTACATGAAAGGCATGTGAAGACCCAGACTTCTAGGCCTGAGTCTTGGAAGTGTAAATTGTCTGGTGTAGCATGGACCATTTGCATTTCTAACAAATTCTCAGTTACTGCTTCTGCTGATGGCCAGGACACCATGCTTAAGAAACAGCTGCTAGAGAAGAGCCACGGGTTCACCAGTTCATTAAAATCCTGCCACGCCAGTGTTTGAAAAACTTTTTTCACTAATATCTTTCTGAGAATTCTTAGCTGTTAATCCATCATCAGGTTTCTATCTGTATTCCACTAGAGTAAAATCTATAATCACTAAATGTAATTCATTTTTATCAAGTCCTGTTGTCCCCTGGGTTGTTAAACCCTTGAAATTGTTCAGAAGTGTTTAATAATACAGCTCTGTGTACCAAGAAATGGCTGATGTTACAATTATAGTTTATAAAAAGAGAAATCAAGTTAATATTCTCAAACTAGGTTTTCTGACCTTACCACTTGCATGTTCAAGTATCATAGATATCATTTATCCTAAAACATGAAAATTAGACTAGATGAAGCTACATTTTCTTTTTAAAAAGATCAAATAACAATTTGCTTTCTCTAAAAAGTGCATAAAATACCAAAAAAATGCTGCTTCCCCAATACTCATCTAAAATTTTGTATCAATGCACACTATCTTCAAATGTACGTGTTAAACTAATTTCACATATGAAAGGTATTTATAACATAAGTTAATATTTGCTTAAAATACATTTTCTCTCTTTTCACTTTACTGTCTGCTCCCATTTCTGATTATACTTATCAAGTATATCCATCTTTCCCTTCTCTTCAGTGTCTCTCTTTTCAATACTGTATTTCTAACCAGTGAACTGTCAGAACACAGTCCACAAATGGAGTTACGCAAAACAAATGGTGAGAGCTTATGAAAAAAACTACAAGAAAAGTCAAGAGTCTTGTGACTCAATTTCTTCAAAACCACAGATTGTTCTTGGGATGTCTGTCATGCCCCTCTCAGGTGTATGAGATAGGAGTGAGTTTACTTCAGATTATTCATTACAACTAGATATTGCTACTTGTTTTTGTGTGCTTCTATGGAAAACATGTTTTGCCACATGTGACATGTCCTTGTAGTTGTACATTTTACTCGTGTGATTCTTCTTTACCGGCAGAGGATAAATTCTATAATGCTATGAATAATGTTGGCTATTGCATAAAACTTTAATCTCCCTCATCTGGGGGCTCTATTCTCCCAGATTCCAACACCAATTAGAGCAATAAACTGTTAACCATCCAAAATAGCAAAAAGTTCACATTTCTTGATTAATTATATATGTAAAATACATTCATGGACATTTAAATAATTTTAGGAATACATTTTTCTGATGGAAAAGATAATTTTAATAAAACATGTACCACATGATTCCTAGTGGATCTATAAAATAATTTTAAATGTTCCTTAGTTCCTATTTTGTGGAATAATTTAAAGAATATTGCAAATAATCCTTCTTTGAAGATTTGGTAGAATTCTGCTCTGGCTCCCTTTGGACTTGAACTTTCTCTGGTTGGGAAATTTTTTTTAATTGCTTCTTCAATTTCATTAGAATTTATGGATCTATTTATATTATTTTGTCTTGGGTTACCTCTAGTAGATTATATATATATAAATTGGCCCATTTCTTTTAGACTTTCCCTTTTGGTTGAATATAGAGATTTGTTGGTGGTGGTAGTTTGGTTTTGTTTTTGTTGTTATTTTGTTTTGTTTCATTTTATTTTGTTTGTTTTTCCAGACAGTTTTGTGTAGCCCTGGCCATCCTAGAACTTGCTTTGTAGACCAGACTGGCTTCACACTTACAGAGATCTATGTGCCTCTGCTTCCTAAATCCTAGGATTAAACTACCACCCAGCAAATACAGATCCAAAGTATGTCCATTTATTAGCTAAGTTTTTCCCATTATCTCTTGTAATGTCCTCCTTTTCATCTCTACTTTTATTAATGCTGCTCCCTTCTTTTTTCCCTCTCTGCCTTCTTCCCTCCTTCCCTTCCTCCCTATTTCCTCCCCCTCATCTCTTTCCTTTCATTAATTTGGTGAATGGTTTGTCAATCTTGTATATTTTCTCAAAGAACCAAGTCTTCATTTCATTGATTCTTTGTATTGGTGTTTGTTCAATTTCAGTTTTATCCCTGAGTCTTCCAATTTCTTCCTGTCTTCTCTTTTTAGAATATTATTTTTTTGTTTTTGTAGAACCTTTAAGTGTTATCAGTTTGTTAACATTATATGTCTCCAGTTTTTTATGTGAGCACTTAGGGAGATTATGTTGCCTTCATCATCTCCCATAGCTTTGGGTATGTTGTGTTTTTATTTTTGTTCAATTATAAAATGGGTTTTTCCTTCTTGATTTGTTTAGCATACATGAGTTTGTATACTTTCTGCCATTTCTATTGCTGTCACTATCTGGCTTTAATTTATGATAGTCAGATACCTTGCATGGTGTTATTTCAGTTTTCCTGTATCTGCTAAGACTTACTTTGTGCCCTAATATAAGGTAATTTTGGAGAAAATTTCATGGGCTATGAAGAAGAAAAATCTATTTTTAGTGTTTGGGTGGAATGTTCTGTAGATGTCTATTAGATATTACTGAACTCTAGCATGTCTCTGCTTAGTTTGGATGGCCTATCTATTAGTGAAAATCTGATATTGAAGGCACTCACTATCACTGCCTTGACTTTTAAATATTTAGTATTTATCTGACTAAACAATCCATTTCTTCTACCTTGTCTTCAAGACCTGAAATTATTTCTCCCGTGTATTTTAATCTGTGTGGTAGGGCCAATATGTGACTTTAATCTATGTTGAGACCTATATCTGATTCTCACTGTCATAGTGTTTCTTTAAAGAACATGGCACCCTTGTGTTTGGTGCATAAGTGTTTAGAATCGTAATATCCTCTTGGTGGATTTTTCATTTAATGAGAATGTAGTGACTGTCTCTTTCTATTAACTTTGATTTTTAAAAAGTTATGAAGGCTTGCTTTTTGGTTCAGTTTGCTTGAGTTATCTCTACATCCTTTTTATCTTAAGGTGCCAACTGTCTGTGACAATGAGGTTGTATTTTTGAATGCAGCAAAAAGAAAGGAAGGAAGGAAGGAAGGAAGGAAGGAAGGAAGGAAGGAAGGAAGGAAGGAAGGAAGGGAAAGAAAAGAAAAGAAAAGAAAAGAAAAGAAAAGAAAAAGAAAAAGAAAAAAGATGGATCCTGTTTACTAATCCCATTAGTTAGTTAGTTTGTATCTTTTTACTGGGTAATTGAAACTATTGATATTGACAGTTATCATTGTGTAGCATTTATTAATTTCTTTATTTTGTTGTAGTGGTTTTTCTTTCTTTTTTGAGTAACTTTTCTGGGATTATTTAGTCCTCTGTCCTTTTGGATGCAATAAAGCTTCTCTTTACACTGAATTTTTCTTTCTAGTGTTTTCTGTAGAGCTGAATTGATAACAGACATTTTTTTTTTACTTTTCATCAATAATTTTTTTTTGCCATCATTTGTAACTGATAGTTTTGTTAGGTATGGTAGTCTGAACTGACATCTCTGGTCTGTCATTACTGGTAGAACATTAATCCAGGCCTCTCTGGCTTTCAGAGTCTCCATTCAAAGTCAGGCATTATTCTAGTGGGTCTGCCTTTATATATAGCTTGGTCTTTTTCCTTGCAGTTTTGAATATCCCTTCTTTGTTCTGTACATTTAGTCTTTTGATTACTGTGTCTCACTGCGGTATTTCTTTTCTGGCCTTGTCCATTTGGTTTACCTTATGTGTTTTAGATCTTGATTGACAACTCATTTTTTAAACTAAGGAACTTTTCTTTTATAAGTTTATTAAAATATATTTTCAATGACTTTGTCATAGGTTTCTTCTTCTATGCATATTAGTTAGAGGTTTAGTATTTTTTCCAGTATCCTTGATTTCCTGACAAAGATGCCTTGACTTTTAAATATTTAATATTTTATCTGACTAAACAATCCATTTCTTCTAACTTATCTTCAAAACCTGAAATTCTTTCTCCTGTGTATTTTAGTATTTTGGTGAAACTTACCTCTGAACTTTTTGTTTGACTTTCTAGATTATTCAAGTTGATGTTTCAGTTTGGCACTTTCTCTGTCTGTGTGTGTGTTTCTCTCTGTCTCTCTGTCTCTCTCTCTCTTTCTCTCTGTGTGTTTACCTTGATATCTTGAATTATTATCCTTATTTCTTGTGTTTTCATGGTTCTCTTGAAGCACTTATCCATTATCCTATTTACAGTCCTTGAACATATTCATAATTGCTGTTTTTAAGTAATTGTCTTGTGTCTCAGTGAAAATGCTTTTCTTGGTTTCTGATTTCTGGGAAGAGTCATATTGGCTTGGTTGTTGGTGTTTTAGTTTTTGTCCCAGGGATCTTCACATCTCAAGCTCTGACACTGGTAGTGTTTCTTGGTGTAGATATCAGCGCCATCTTTATTGGGTGGGTGCTGGATTCTTTAGCTGCCTCATCTGACAGGTTTTGAAAATAATATTTGGTTTTCAGTCTTGGAGTTTCTCTGGGTTTAGAGTTCACCCTCTCTTTAGCCCCAGGCACAAAGTTCAGGTTGGAGCTTTGGGTTCAGACTCCAAACAGTGCCATATTAGTGCAGTGGAAAGGGTAGGATATAGGCTAGCATGTTGGGAACGGAGAATAAATCTGAAGGTCTCATAAGTGGTACTTGGAGTCCATCTCCACAAAGAGAAATTAGAGGGAGAATACCCTGGCTCTGATCATGGATGGCCGTGATTCTGAAGCTGATGAATGTAGGATAGTAGAAGGGACTGATGTGGGCAGACAGAGGCAGCTCTAAGAGTAGTCTAAAGAAACCAGAATGGAAAGGTGGATAGAAGGCATAGGAGGCTTGGAGTCCCTGGTAGGGAGTGATTCTTTGGGGGAGTCCAAATAAATAGAGATGAGCTAGGAAGAATGACAGAAGGGGACAGAGAGAAAGTGTTTTGTCGTACTTTCCAAAGGAAAACCATTAAAGACAGAGGACACGAGCTAGGAGGTATTCCCACTGGTTTTCCGTTGTCATACAGAAAAGAGCAGGAGACAGGGAATTGAGTACAACAAAGAAAAAGAAAACGAGTTGACATAAATTTCTGGGGAATGTTGACTGCCCTTTTAAAATTAAGAGTTTCATGGATCACATGATGCATTAAGACCACAAAGCATGTCCATGAAATATAAAGAAGAATGTGGGGTTATTAACACTGGAGAAATTATTGAAAGGACTCTCTTGAAGCTGTTAACGAAGTAAAAGGTGATGTACTATGGAGTCGAAGTACTGTCACTAGGAGCAACAATGAGAAAACAATGCAGGAACGGCAAATGATGCTTCAGGGAAGTAGCTTGGAGACATTAGGGTGTGTTAAAAGTACAGAAACACAAGGGTTGCATGGTGACTAGAACACTACATGAATAAAATTGTATACAAGAAGGCTGATATCAAAGCTACAATCTCAAGGTCACAGCAGTCACAGAAGCAAAGCTCACTATAATATACTAGATTCATCGCACAGCAACAATGAAAGGCGGGTAATTTTTTGTATGCATTTTTATTTCAAAAAAGAAAAGATTTCTTTGTCTCGTGGATAAGGCAGTAGACCCAGAGGAGGAGAGCTGTGGGGATAGTGGAGACCGGAAGCTCTTTGTCGGCAGAGTCTGGTGAAAGTTGTTCATCACTTTTCTCTGCTTAATGATTCAGCTTTTAGTACCAAACAGCCAGCACTAGAGATTCGTCAGCTAATAACTATAGCAAGGGGTAAGACAGATTAAAACCAAGAAAAAGGGACTGATGGGATCTATGCAATTTCAGCCTCAGGCCCTCTGATAGCAATTTAATGTGCTAATTCTGATAATGTAGCTCACACATCAAACATGACCTGGAAAGGGAGTAGTTGGAAATAGCAAAGTAATTGTTAAAAAGTTTTAAAACTTTAGAGTATATGGGGAGCTACCGAAACAGAAAGCTTCTTGATAGAAAACATAATGCGTTTCATTTTAGAAAATGTGGAAAATATAATACATGTGATATGTAAATATAATCCATAAACACAGTGACCTATAATCTGTACTTGTAGAGATAATGGTTAATATTTGGGAAATATTCATTCACGAATTTTTCTAAAATTCTCTAAATTAAACATACTTGTTTAGAATTAGAAACACAGTACATGGAATAATACATAATTTTATGAGAGGATAGTAATCTATTTAGCCTTTAAAATGAAGGCAATAAAAGCTCTTATTTAGAATGCCTAGTTTTTGCTATATAAATTTAAATAAGACAATAAGAATAATAATTCTATCTTAAAAAAACAGCTAGGCTGTTTGGATGTTCACCTTGCTAGACCTGGATGGAGGTGGGAGGTCCTTGGACTCCCCACAGGGCAGGGAACCCTGACTGCTCTTAGGGCTGAGGAGAGAGGGGGCGTTGATTGGGAGAGAGAGAGAGGGAAACGGGAGGCGGTGGCGGGGAGGAGACAGAAATCTTTAATAAATAAATAAATAAATAAATAATAATAATAAACAGATGAAGTATTTGCCTGAGATTCATGTCACTTTTCACTTTCAGAAGATCAATCTTTCACATACAGTTCATTCTAAACAAAATTTCAAAGAACTGTTTTCCACGTAACATTAAATACATTTAAGCTTATCTTTAAATCTATGACATCTACAGTTCAATTATTATTTTCAATTGTTTATAGAGAATGGTAAATATGGATTACAAGGGTAAACTGAACACAACTCTGTTACAAAGAGTATATGGAACTGAACAACAAGATCTCAAAAGATAAATTCTCAAGTCAGTAAAAGCATTTAAAAGAGTTCAGCCACCTTAACATGTGCTTCACTCAGGAAAACACGCATTCCTAAATAAAAATAAATCTAAAATAAATTATTTTATCATTAAAAAATATTTTTATCTAAATTGTCATCATTATTATGTTTGAGACTATTTTTTTAAGTGTGCAACAATTTACCATGGATTATAGATTATCATGTCCTGATTTCACAAAGAAAATGTGCTTGTATTTTCATTTGGTGTTTTACTTTTCTTTTGAAAAAAATTAAACCAGATTTTTATGGCATTTAGGAAATGTCTTTTTCATACATCTTTGAAAAACGTCTCCACTCTATTTTATCTTATTCTAAATATTAAGGCTCCTGCCACTGTCACCAGGTAGAGAGTCAGAGCAGCGATCCATGTAATTGAGGGAACAGTAGATTTAGTTTGATGACTGACCTAAGCCAAGATTTTGCCCCTAGAGTTCATTCGGTTTACTTTCTAAGTCCTTAGGAAGTTTCTTCTATTCTGAGTGATTGATTAAAGAATGACACAGATAAGCACAAAAGAGCCACAATTATCCATACCGAGGGCATGTCGTGTAGGTGTGAGGCACCAGGAAAATAGATTGCTGTGGATGAGGGATGAAAAACTCAATGTGGTCCTAAGTTCTTACACAGTCAAGCTATTGTTAATTAGCACTTCTCTTCGAATTCACCACAGACCCAAGCAGACAGCCAACTTGCATGTTTTCACTATCTAGTCCTCTCTAGCACCTTTTCTAGCATCTGACATAAGCTGAGCTGCAATGACTGAAGTAAAAGAAGCAAATTGTAGGACCAGTTTTTGAAATTATTAAAATAACACAAAATATTTCTGCCAAACTCTAGGATGCTGTACCATTTTCAGCCTCCTGTGTTGTTAACTAGAATTTAACACTCACTGCATAATAATTTGTTCATCATCTGTTTGCCCAACCCAGATTTTGATTGTTAGAGATGATTTTATGAAGATGACAGTCATAAATGTGTAATTATCCCAGTTAAAATATTGATATGGAAAATATTATGAATTAGTCAATAGATGAATGAAATTTTGAATATATCCCAACTAGAAAAGGACACAATAAGTTTAGCCCACAGAATCATTCCTTCATTTCTAGATTGTTTAGTGACAAAAAATTTAGTGACATAACTGAAATACAATTAATTTTCAATACATTGGTTGATCAATTATTGATGAATTGATTACTGGATTCATCATTTGATGTAAGCATTCAATGAAGTAGAACAGCATTCAGCCCTGGTATGGGCCCTAATGGCCCTAAAGTAAGTTATTAAATATCTAATGTATCAGAATACCAGATTTTCTATGGTAACTTCAAAAAGTAATAAATTAATGCCGGCAGGATGACACAGTAGGTGGAAGTATCACTACCACCAGACCTGAAACCCTGAGTTCCATCCCTGGTCCCCATATAGTACTGGGTGAGAGATAACTCCTGAATGTTTTTCTCCAATCCCTATGCGTATATACACCCATCCACAAGCACATTCTTATACAGACACATAAATAATATAATTCTAATTAGTAAGCTAAAAAATGAGGATATAGGAAGAATATCATTTAAAAAGGAATCAATATGAGAATGCCAACTTGAGAATCTGAAATTACTGACTATCTCAAATATTTTCACTGCCAAATAATTTAACCATGCGTTTTCATCTCAGGAGCAACAAAACATCCGGACAGGAGTTTTTACCTAAGTCTCATGGATACTACAGAGTATCATATGCCATGACTAGAAGGAATAATATTTAGTCTTATGTATATTTATGTAATCACATGTAAATTACAGCTGATGGGGAAGGACTCAAATAGTTGAAAGATGGCTTCTTTGTTCCTATTTATACACACAAGTACACACACTTCTTTAGGAAATGAAGCCATCACACAGACTTGACAAGTCTGTTCTAAGCTTGAGCTCATGGACTCTCATTTTATCCTACTCACGTGGTCATCGGAAATACCAATATTTTGATGAGTGTATATCACTTAAGTAAAATTTCAAAAAGATACACAAATGGTTGTCTAAAAACAATACCAGAAATAGGCACTTGGACATCAACGATATGTGAAATAAGTCTGTGATTAAGAAAAAATGCATTAATTTTGATAATGAACAGGCACAATGACAGTTGAGCACTGCATATCACAGCATAAGTGATGCTGTTGAAGGGGACTTTAATTCTGTAATTACTGGAAGCAATACAGCGTAACTTTTGCCTCAGTCAGTGGACAAACTCAAATGCAAAGAAATTCAAATCCAAAGACTGAGGAGCCATCTCTAACAAGGGTGGCAAAAGACTCAGCTCAGGGGGAACAGATTGGGAGGAATTTCCAGCCATTGTTATAGAATATTAGTTTAAGATGTGTTACATTCGTTTATGCTATGGAATACTTGTTTAATGATGCAAAGATGCATTGCATTCTTTTATGTTTAACTCTGTAAAGCTGTGTTTCCTTGCCTGCCTATAACTCCTGATTGGTCTAACAAAGAACTGAACAGCCAATAGTTAGGCGGAGAGACAAATGGGTGGGTATGATGGGTAGAGAGAAATCTAGAGAAATGAGCAAGGTGTGAGAAAAGAAAGAGAGGAGAATGCCAGGGGTTGGCCACACAGCCACACAACAAGCCACAGAATGAGAAGAAAATAAAAATGCATAGAATTAAAAAAGATTAAAAGCACAGAGACAAGATGTAGCTAAAGAGAAATGGGATAATTTAAGTTACAAAACATGGCTAGAAACAAGCCAAACTAAGGCCAGGCATTCACAAGTAAGAATAAGTCTCTGTTTATTGGTGTATTTTTTGGAAGCTGACCCCAAAGAGTTAAAAAAAAAAAACCTAAAACTAAAAGCTATGGTTTAGAAACCCACTATAAACATAGCGCTGGGCATATTTTTAACTAATACCAGATAGACTTAATACCTATCCTAATATCTAGTTGCTTCTGATTAAAGACCTGGTAGTGTACATGGCTAAGGAAAATATGTTTGCAATACTGAGGGTATTACAATATTTCTACTGTTGCAACCAGTTCTCTTCTTTCTCTTGCATGAAGATTATTTCATTAGACATGTTAGTTTTATTCCTGTCACTGATAAAATATTGTGGCACAAGCAATTCCCTAAAGCCTGTTTTAAACACTTCTCACACCTGTATCCTGACCAATATGCAAAGAAGGCCCCCATTCCTCCCCCTGGAGCATACTTCCCTGATGTTTTTCTCATTCCATTGGGCTTAAATGATTTTTTGAAGACTGAAAAATATCTAAGTTAGGGTATTAATGTAAAATATCTGAGCATTTTTCCAGTTTTGTTGAAACATGATCGGATGTTACGTGCTTGCATAATTTCCACCTACATGTGACCTATCTGGCCCTGCTCTCCTTCCCTTCCACTGCTTCACTGACAGAAGTCTACATAGGCTGTCTACTTTCCAACCAACTAACCTTAAGAACATAGAAGAACGGGAGGGAATAGTGGTGATGGGAATAGAGGAGGCGTTGGAAGGGCAGTGATAGGAGGTGAACTTGGTTAAAACACACCAATATAAAATTCTTACACGATAAAAAAAAAAATCTGGCCCTAAACCTGTGTTCTTAACACTCATGTTTACTCTGGTACAATTATCTAAAGGTTCTGTTTTCATCATTTTCTAAAATACCATGTGGCTTGCTCATATTAGGTTGTTTGTTTCTTAACCTCTGTTAATATGCTTGTTCAAAACTTTAAATAATGCACTCGGGAGGCAGAGGCAGGCGGATCTCTGTGAGTTTGAGACCAGCCTGGTCTACGAGAGCTATTTCCAGGAAAGGCTCCAAAACCACAGAGAAACCCTGTCTTGATAAAAAAAAAACTTTAAATAATGTTTTGTTACAGAACAATTAGTGTTGAGACCATTTAATCTCCTTTCATTATTATTGTTGTTATAATTATTGTTGTTACTAGTTGTTTTTTTTTCACAGCAAGATCTCACTATGTAGCTCTGGTGTCTTATTACAGAGCAATTATTGTCAAAAACATTTAATCTTTTTCTTTCATTACTATTGTTGTTATTGTTTTTTCATAGCAAGTTCTCACTATGTAGCTCTGGCTGTTCTGGAACTCACTGTGAAGTCCTGGCTGACCTTGAACTCACAGAGATTTGCCTGCCTCTGCCTCCTGTGTGCTGGGATAAAAGGCATGCTTGACTACTCCTAGCTAAGAATATTTCATCTTCTTGATTAAGGACATAAAAGAAGGAAATTTAGGGGGGGGTGCCTGCTTGTCCTCATTCTTGCAGACAAGTACATAGCCCCGATGTTTCAGTTTTACTTTGATTGTATTAGGACCTCTTTCTTCAGGATTCCAACACAAACTGAAGTCAAGACAAGAAATCGGTCTTCTGGACTGAACAACTACCAGATTCCTATCTTTTCCATTGACTAAAACTATCAGTTCTTTTCTTCCAAAGAACCCTGATTAATACAGTGTGCTGGCTAGTTTGATATCAACTTGATGCCAGCTAGTCATCTGAAAGAAAAGAACTCCATCAGAGAAAAAATACCTCCATAAGATTGGGCTGTAGGCAAGCCTGTAGGGGATAGTTTCTTAATTAGTGGTTAATATGGGAGGGCCTAGTCCATTGTAGGTGGTGCCAACCGTGGATGGATGCCCTGGATGCTATAAGAAAGCAGGTATGTAAATCTGTGAGGAGCAAGTCAGTAAGCAGCACCCCTCATGGCCTCTGCATCAGCTCGCTCCTGCTTCCAGGTTCCTGCTGGTTAAGTTTCTGCTCTGGCTTTCATCAATGGACTATAATTTAGAATATGTAAGCCAAATTTTCGTCCCAAATTAGCTTTTCATTGTGGTGTTCATCACAGCAATGGTAACCCTCACTAAGACATGCAATATTCAAGACTAATCACAGATGGGTTTCTGAATTGAGAGGAAACATATCCCTGAATTGGGTCGTAATACCCTGTATCTTGAATATCTTCCCAACAGCTCCCCTTTCCCTCCATAACTCCGTTTCTTGCACCTATGAGGTGCCACTGTATATGAATGACTAGCTGCCTATACAGTTATCATGGTAGGTCGAGACGATCAGAGCTTTAAAATTGTTTAGTATTACTGAACACAAACAGTTAAAGCTAATTAACTTATTGAGTTAGATGTATTTATTTATAAACTTACATATATACAATGTCTAGATGTAATATAATTAGAGAATAAGAAGTCATTGAGGAAGAGTCACAGTAGACACTGGCGCGAAGAAAGAGAGGGGGAGAAATGATGTAAATAAAGCACTCATATGTGAAATCTCAAAAAATACATGTAAAAAGAAAGACATGCAATCTAGTCTGTACTGACAAGATAACAAACCGAAACCCACAGCAGGGAGACGTTGTTGCTATAGAAATCAGAGCATGGGGAGTTCAGGTTGAGAGTAAAGATGCAAGCGGCTGCAGAGCTGAAAGAGCAGGAGCCCCCCAAAAGGGAAAGATCGGGGTTCCAAGTAACAATGTGGTTTCAAGCTGAGCTGAAGCCCCAGAGATGGTCAGGAGTTCTCTGCCTCTAGGTCCTTTTAAACAGCATGTATCAGATGACAGGTTGACATGGTGCCATACCACCACAGTGCTAGGCGTCCCCTACTTTATGGGGGTCCACATGAAGGAATTATACCTTTCCTTGGTCTTATGTTTGATAAATTTTATGTCCTGTTTTCAGATATTATTTTAATATACCCTTGTGACTTCAGTCTCAATTCACCATGATAAACTCATAAGGTGGTGCCTGCTGTTGCCAGGAATAAATAAATTATTTAGGTTGGTGCCAGGCAGTTGGTGATTTTTGTCAGTCCACCTTCAAAATGGAGTCTCAAGCTGTTTGTAAAATGAAGTCTTTGGGGATCACGCACAGCCTGGAAAACCGCTGTTTTGTACAATATGAAGTAACAGAAAGTAGAACCTAACCTGATCTCAACACTCACTCATGAAGTACACTTGCTCATTGACATGGATTGCCATGTATAAGGGACTCATATGTGTGAATGTATATAATTATGGTTGTATGTATGTTTGTATGTATGGTTATTTGTTGGCAGACACTGTCATACATAAGCCATATTGTATCACATACCCTGACCAAGTTGATGCATGAGGAAAGTCGAATTCATGCCCAACTGAACTCTGGAGAAATGATCTTCTATATTTCATAAGAAAATAATTTAAATGGTCTACAGTTGGAAGTATGAATTAATTTTCATTTTCTATTTCAAAGTTCAGATAGTAACCAACCATAAAATGTTGCAAGTTCAGTGGACCATTCTAATACCCATTTTGTTCCAAGTTAGTAATTTTCTTGCCAATCTTTGTGTCACTACAGACATAGCTGTTTTCTTACCTGACAGGGGTCTAAAATAACCCTCAGAGTCTTAGTCTGGAAAAAATTATCCTTGATTTAGAGAATATTAAAATAGATTATTAACAAAATAAATAAACTACTAAGAATTTATCTATTTGAAAGGAAATAATAGAACACTATATGATCATCATCATCATCGTGGATATAACACAAAAACACCATTCCCTTCTCTCTCTCTCTCTCTCTCTCTCTCTCTCTCTCTCTCTCTCTCTCTCTCTCTCTCTCACACACACACACACACACACACACACACACACACACACACACACAAATTGACCAGGAACAAGAGTCAGAGAGAATTGTGTTTATCATACTGAACAGAGACACAAGACTGTAATTCAAAAAACAAAAATTTAAATGAAGTAACAACTTGCCTAAGGTAAAAATTCATAACTTTGAATTTGGCCCCAAAATGAGTCCATGAAAATTCAGAACTTCTTGGGGCAAGATTTCAGATAGCTGACGGTAGGAGCAGACAACGGACCACCTTAGAACAGGCAAGAGAGCCTGTACGCAGAATAACTAAGAAATACATGGCATCACGAAGATGTAGTCGCTTCCCGGCTAGCATTACCTTCAGAATACATAATTATTCTCAACTGTGCATATTTATTAGAAGGAGGATAAGAGTTCAGTGTCTCTCCATGATCAAATAAAAAAGTAAAAAGTAATTTATCCGTGTCATCAGCACTTTGCCTGCTGAATTCAAAGAGCAGACCCTAAATTAAACAGCCTCCCACGATGTTCAACCTCATTTGTAACATCATGTCTGGCTTTGATATCTTCATGAAACAAATGGGTCTTGAGAGCCGACTTTGACATAGAATAATGTTTACTAGCTTCCAATTCTAGTTCTATTTGAGTGCCTTTGGAGAGAATATGATGTTACATTAAGAGAACAGAAAAACAACAAATGTCAAAAAATGTTAGATTCTAAAAGGGAGAAAAAGAATGTCTTTACTGATAAAAAAAATAAATATGTTCTTCTATGGAACTCTTGAGATAGGGATTCAGGAATAACAAAAATTCACAAACACCAAGTGCTCTGGATCCCTTATTCACTGCCATAGTGATATTTATTAACATATTAACAAAACTTACAGGACTCCAAAATACGTTCACAACAAGAAATCTCTTCCAGTCTACTCTATATAGATCAATAGAATGTAGATACTGAATCTAAAGTATTCTCATGGGCAAAATTAAATACTTTTAAACTCAGGCAATTATTTTCTCCAACTTTAATTACACTGTTTTTCCCAAATACTGTCTTTCCTCCCACGGAGTGACTTCATCCTGTATCCTGCCATCTAGGGGATCTTTCAATGAATAACTCTAACTAGATTTAATTGCTTTCTGCTGCTTAACAGATTGTACATTTTCCTAAACTCTCAAAGGGCCAGATAAATTCCTTAAGTGAGAACTCAATAAATTTCTAAAATGGAAAGGCTCTGTACATGCTATGAATAATTAGTATAAGTTTATGTATGATATATGAATGCTAAGTGTATAATTTATTATGGAGATTCAAAATGGCCAGGAGATAATGGTATTTATAGTTTATAGTTTCAGGGATTGAGTGAGAATTTAGCCAGGCATGAGGATACAAGCCTTTGATCCATGCACTTATGAGGCAAAAGAAGGCAGATTTTTGTGAGTTCAAGGGCAGGCTGTTCTGCATAGTAAACCAGGGCAAAAAGCAAGACAAAAAAAATAAGACAAAACAAAAAAGAACTTAGGATTTTTGTTTTATTGACACTGTACTCTGATCATAACAAAATACCACAATGTGTTTCATTATTAATTCATACAATCAATCATAGATGAAAACAAAATCTTAAAAATGTACAGTAGATAGTCAGAAATATTTTTATTATAAATAGAGAACACTAATTAAAGATTGCCTTATTTGAATCTTTTCTGGATTTTCTCTTATGTGAAAAAGAGCTAAAATTTCCTCTCTACCATGTAAGACAGAATTGAATTTTAATATGATTTTTAAATCAGAATATGGCAAATGCTTTGTCTTGAAATATGGATCACTGTCTATATTTTTCAAGGTACACATTAAGGCTTCTGCTTTAATTAACATAAAGTTGGGCACAGAAATTCTGAAAGCATCTTGCTATTATCTAAGTTTTACTTAATGAGTGATGGTGAGTATTGACCTCCTATGAAATGTGAAGAAACTTTCGATTATTAACTAAAGAAAGTGCCTTGAAATTGAAACGGTGAAACAGAACTAAATGATCCATTGTGTACATTTAACTTGCTGGACGTTAGGAAAACAAATGCCCCTTCAATCTGATCAAACACAATAAATAATTATTAACTATAACAAAGTGAGACACTATTTCAATTTGGGAGCATTTAGTTTCTATGGTACCTAAATCCTCTTTGGAATGCTTTACAATAAAACTTGTCCAATTTACTAAATCAAACTTATTGGCTTTCCTTAGGAGGGAGCTACTAGAGTAGGTCTTGCACCTGAAGTTTTGATCATGATCAGTGCACATTATACATAAGTGTTGGATGTCAAGAACAGGTCTTTAGGAGTCTACCAGTTCTGAGATGAATCTGCATTTCATCCAGCCCAGTACACCCTAGGCAGCTGTACACTGGATACATTATCTCTAAGGTTCCTCCCAGGAGATTAATTGCTGTTATTGTTTTAGTAGCAGAGCTAATATTTGCATTTATAATGTCTAATTCTTATTCCAGCTCTTGTACTAAGGACAGACACAGCTGATAATAAAGGAAAACATCAATGACTGTCTCTTTTCTAACATTTTTAATCGAAAGAGAATTGCATCACATTCTCCCTTCTTCAGTCTCTCTGATACCCTCCCTACAACCTCTCCTGTACCCATCCACACACTCAAGTTGGTAGCCTCTTTTTCTTTGATGATTATTGGTATGTATGTATGTATGTATGAGTATGTGGAAATATATATAAAAACAACCTGCTGGGTCTATTGTTGTGGTTGTTGTTGCTGCTGCTGCTGTTTTTGCATACATGACTTCAGAGCTGACCACTCAAAATTAGACAATCAACAAGGGAGCTCAACACTGGGAGAAATAAATTCTCCTTCTCCCGGCAACAAAAGAAATGTCTCCCTTCCACATTAGCATGTCTATTCATATTGCCACTCCTATGGACTTGTTTGGGCTATTTCTATGAGAAATTGTTTTACAAACGATTTGCTGGTATTCTGGGTCTTAGATTATTTCCACTCCCTTATCCACAATGTTCCCTGAGCCATAACTGCAGGAGCTATAATGTAGACGTATCCTCTGAGATTAGGCTCCCCACAACCTATTGATTTCTGCATTGTATCCAGTTGTGTTTTTCTGTGATGGTCTCTATTTGATGTAAAGAGAAGCTTCTTTGATAAGGGGTAGTAGATGCAGTTATCTGTGGGTGTAAGGATAAGATTTAGTATAGAGTAAGGAATTATGCTGGTCTACCTAAGTATTGTTAACAGGTTCTTTTCTAATATTCATGATCTCACCAGCCCTGGGGAGCTGACTAGGTTTCCAGTACCAGGCATGATTTCACTCCTGTTTAGTGACATTAATTCCAGTTAGGAACCCTGCTGATTGCCACCAACATGTGAGTGGTATTATCACTCCTTTATGCATATCTTGCATGCAGAAAATTGTTCTAGCATTTAGGTGTTACAACTGGGCAGGGCTGTTAAGTGTTTCTTTCTCTTAGCAGCTTACAAGTTATTTTCTAGAGCCATGAAAGTTAGACTGCAGGAAAAGTGTTCACGTCACAGTCATCTTCTTGAATCATCCAAGTCCTGGGTCCTAAGTCTTCACCATTAGGAGTCCACCCGTGATCCCCACTAAAGAGGAAACCAAGGCCCAAATCGACAGTCGAGACTGTATTGGAAGACACGTGGACTACTCTGACCAACGTTTTGAAAGAAAGTTTCTCATGTCTAGTACTGAGAGGTTTGTTGGTCTGTAGTTCTTTTGGAGATTGATATCAATCAATCCAGCTGTAAAATCCCTTACCTCAGGAATAGGAAAGCACATGGAAATATAGAAGAGGTAGATGAGTCTGTGTGAATTTGTGGGTCCTATAATTTCTATGATAGTTTATAAATTCTAAATTTATAAATCGGTGAGTGTTCGGTGGCTGGTTTCAAAAGTTGTGACTTGATAAGAATTGTTCTTATTTGATAGTATTATTTGTATGTGCTTTCCAAGGTAAGTTTCTGGATATCAGCTCCAAACCCTTAACGAAAGTGATTAGGGGTGGTGATAATGAAGAATAGAAAGAAGAATGTTACATCATCCCTGTCATTTTCCTCCTCTTCTATAATTCCTGAAATTAGAAACTAAGATTATTAAATGAGCCCTCTTGTGCCTTTGAAAGCTGAAGTGATAAGTTGTCAGGTAAACAGATTTTGGCTTTTAGCATCAAGTCAATGACAGTAGTAGAATAAAAATTACTAACCTGCTCATTTCTTTTGTTCCCTATTGAGTATAAGGATAAAGGTTCTTTGCTATCTCTTCATTTTTACATACGTAAAAATATAGAGAAAAGAATCCTTCAAGGATGAACCAAAGCCTTCAACTTCATTTGGTGCCAAGTTTTAATATTATTAGATAACTTTTTAAAACCATTAAATAACCTTTGTTACTTATTTTTTAAAAATTTTTTTAAATACTATTTTTTAAAAAATAGTATTTATAAACTAGAAAAAAAACTCCATTGGTATAGTGTTTGCCTGGAATTCTCAAAGCCTTAAGTTTAATTTCCACCACCACATATGGGTGCTGGGAATTGAACCTAGATCCTCTGAAGAGTAGCCAGAACTCTTAACCTCTGAGCCATCTTTTTCCCACCCCCATATTCTTAAATTTTCAATTTTATAATATTAAACATTTCTCACATGTAACAGTAAAATATAATTCTATTACCTGTTTAGATGTTAATCATTACTATTTGTACTTCAATCACTTTTTAAAAATAATTTCTTTTTATAATTCCACATATTGTATATTACATTTGACTATTGACCTTTTAAAAGTTTATTAAAATAGTTTTCTATTTTGTGGAAAGAAGTTTCACTTGTAGATTTGTTAACAACAAAATACAGTATCTCAGCATTGCATAATACAAGCATAAAAAGCAAAATACTAATTGTAAAATCATAGAAATATCAAGTACCATGCTGAAATATCTTCCAGTTTCAATATGATATATTTATTTTAGCTAGACTGGACTGTTACACATTCATTAAATTGGACAGGATACCATTCTGTTGCCATACTTCTACTTTTAATTCAGTACCTTTTTTGATAAATGTGAGACAGAAAATATCTTTTTCCTGATGGGGAAAACCAATTGAATAATATTTCAAAACTCTGTCATGACTGTGTATATGGCTTACATTCTTTTATAGATAGCTGGAGGGTATTTTAGCCTTGACATTTCACTTGTCCTGAAAATGGGGATGATGCATGGACCAGCACTACACAGAGCTCCCATTTTTCTTTCTCAAAGTAAGGCATGATTAGCCATTTTATCCACCCAAGACTACTGCCTAGGGAGGCTCAGCTGTCAAGGCCAATGCTCCTTTGATGAATTAGTATCTTGAGATACCATGATTCCAATTCTGGGCAGCATTTGGAGGTGGACTGCTTGCTGTTCTTGGCTACTTGGATTTGTCCCTCTCTCAGACAGAGATTCAGGATGATCTTTTAGCTTGACTCTCGTACTTTTATAACATTTGGATATAGAAGAATGTAGTAATATGGAGCAGCGGCGGGGCTGCGTCCCCAACACCCCAGCCGCCTGCTCGGCTAGCTTATGCCCCGAAATAATTACACGGACACTGTATTCTTTTAATCACTGCTTGGCCCTTTAGCTCTAACCCTTACAGGCTAATTCTGATATCCCAATCAACCCATCTCTAATAATCTGTGAGCACCGGTCTTAATGGGAAGATTCTAGGTTGGAGCTTCATGGCGTGTGTCTGCCTGGGAGCTGGGAGCATGGCGTCTCTCTGAGGCGTCTGCTCCCAAGAGGAGAGCTGTGGAGTCTGAGCTCACTTCCTCTTCCTCCCAGCGTTCTGTTCTGTTTACTCCTCCCACCTATCTCCTAACCAATGAGAGCCAAGCAGTTTCTTTTTATTTAACCAATGACCTTCCTCCATCAGAAGAAATCCAAAGATGTGTGTGTAGGAGGACAGGGGCAATGACAGAAGCTGGAGAAACATTGTACCTTATTTCTACCCTGGCTTCATGGACGTTCAAGTGCACGTGAAAGAAAACTATGCAGCTTTGTCTTCTGACAAAAACTGAATTTTTTTTTGAGTAAAAACTCCAAGATATGCAAAACTCCAAAAGGATGGAATCAAAAACCTAAGTCTGAGTACAAGTGGAATGAATGTCTGTTAAAACCTGCTTCCTCTGAATAAGAGCTGCAGCACATGCTGGAGAACGCACCTACTGATTTATATCTTAGCCTGTGCCTTCTGAGCCTTATGCTCTGCCTGTGTTTCTCCATCCCTGTCCGCAGTGGAACAGCTCACTCTGGAACTGTAGCACATTCACCTTCAGGACCCAGTCTCTCACACAAATACTAAGGAGAATGAAAGAAAGCAAAGCAGTAACAGGTTGCCCAAAGTGGCTCTATGCCTCAGAGTTTTTTTGTTTTGTTTTGTTTTGTTTGTTCACATTTAAAATGGTGGAATCAACAAGCACCAAAGTCACCATAAATTATTCTGAATCGAGGAACCACCATCAATCCAGTCAGCGAAATCGAAAAGATCTTATGTTAATGGCACATTTATTTGTATAACATTTCACTTGCATTATATATAAAAAGAAAAATAATACACACCTTGCTTGTGTTATACAAAACAAAAAAAAAACAGATCAAATGAAAGTATAAGCTGTCTTTATGAAACAGAAGAGTAGCAGTCAATGAAGCGGTCGCTAGACCATGAGATGGTTTCAAAGGGCTTTACCACGTCCATCATTTCCATTAACCTTCTCTACTCCCATTCCCCCCAACTTCGCAAACAGAAGTGCCCCTAGGTTAAAACAGTATTTGGCCTTAGAATTTTTTAAAATGCATGTCCCAGCCTTTGTCAGTACTATCGTATTACAACAAAAATCTCTCCTATCAAAAAGTGTGGAGCTAACAGGAGACCTGAAGAAAATGATAGACTTCCCCTGCTGGGGCCACCACTGTAGCTAATCCTCCTGCCCACTTCCTCCACCTTTATTGTGAGTGTTTTTAGACTTAGGCATCTGGAAGAAATCTGCTATAAATCCCCCCAAGGAATTCTTGTACTATCACAGAATCAGTGCTCAGCTTTCAGGGGGGTTGATGTACTTTGCATATCAACCATGTTTCTATATATACAGATAATAAATCGTGAAGGGCTTCAAAATATTTGCTCACATTTGCTTAGGCAGCAACATGTAATCCATATTACACAACAGATCATGATAAGAAGTGTTTTATTATTGAAATATTCATTCCATCTGCTGGCAATCCCTTCTAACAGTAGCCTGCTGCAAGTTGTGAACTGTGTGGGACAACTCTGATTGTCCACAGTATAAAATCTTACTGTGGAGGGCAGTGAAATGAGAGGTAGAACAATGTCCAGAGTGGTAGGGGAGGTGGATTATCTTCTCAACTAGCACATGTCATTATTTCATGGAGAAAGTAAGACACACTGGAGGATTAAATGTGATTTTAATGAATAAGTTTAGATGAAAGCAAACTGTGTACCTCGTTTGGCTATTAACTTATTTTTCTTCCTCTTCGACTAGCTGAAAGATTATCGCTTAGGAAGATAATGCTCCTGTTTATGATAGCTCTGCAAGAGAGGAGGAATAACATGGCATTCACATGTATACATATATAGGAGAATTTTTAAGTTGCCAGTGGGTCTCTCAAATTGAAGGAACAAATAAAATTGCTCCTTCTGAGAAGAAATGACATTACCAGAATGCTGTTCCCATGGCATTATTGACTAACCAATAGCAGCCAATTAAAATATCCATAGAAATAGGATCTGATGATGACTCCCAAAACTGAAGAACTCCACCTCCCAGCCACAAACAAGAAGTGTAAGCCATTCCTGAATCAAACAGGAAGTATAAGTCATTTGATCTGAGACTCCTCCCACACAATCTGTAGTCTCCTTATTATTACATTTTCCTATGTTTATTGCACATTGATTTTGTTCAAAGAGAATGCCTTCATAAGGTTGACACAATAAGGCTAATCATATGGATAACTCCTCGACAAATTAAAATGCATGCCAATTGCTTTATTTGTCAGGTAATGCATATTCTCCTTTCAACAAAAAAAATCAAGATCATTTCTCATTTTATCTTTTTTTTTCTCTTGGTTTTAATTCATTTATTCTTTGACAGTTTCATACATGTATATATTACATACATCCCATTCTTCCTCACAAAACTCTTTCTCATACTCATAGCTCTTTGTCTTATATTTTTCCCCATGAAGTTCAACTACCACCATCTGTGTGACCGAGGGTTTGGATTACCCAATAAAGTCTGGTGACATCAACACAGGGTCCACAACTAGATTCTGTGCCTACCTCTCTCCCAGAATCTGTTAGCTGATTCTTTTTCTCTCAGTTCAGTCGTGTATTTGTTCACATCTTCCTTAAATCATTTTAATGACCTAAGTGTGTTTATAATTGTTAGTTTGAGTTTCGTGTCTTGAATTTTATCTAAGTAGTTGTCTTTGGAGACCATCACTGTGGGATTGATGCTTCTAGGGAGAAGCAAACTGTACTCATCATATTGTTTGTGATCTTCCAACAAAACCTGAGCATCTGTAGGTGAGTTATTGGTTTTGTCTTTTGTATGTGTTTTCAGTCCACAGGTTAGGACCTAGAGGCAAATGTAGAATGGGCTTCTTGGGAAAGCCTAGAGGGAGAATAAGTGATTGAGAGTCATGGAGCTGCCTTACTGAGTCCTGGCTAGGCCAGGCCACTTATGGAAAGTCAGCCTGATAGAAATTCCAAAGTTAGAAAGGAGACAGAGGCTTGGGAGATTTGCATTGCCACGTCTGTGTCAAGCCAAGCCTCATGTAGATGTTCAGCTGGAGTAGGACCCTTGAGTAGGGGTGGAAGGGCAGCTTATATGAGTCTGTGGTAGGCTATGTTCTGTGCAGTGGAACTAATAGAGTTCTCAAAGTAGAGGAAGGGTCTCAGATCATTTATATAGACGGACAGACAGTCTGGGCCCATCCTCTGTGGCAGGATGAAAACAGAGTGGGTAGTCTGTGTATCTTTCTGCTACCTTTCTTGAATACAAGCATCTTAACAATGCCTAGAGTTACATGCTGTATGACTGAGAAGTAAAGACTGCCCTTTATCCTCTCTGCTCTTTTCCTGATTTGGCCTGATTTATTTTGTACTTGAATTTTGGGGATACAAATGTAAATAACTACTCCAGGCCACATCTAAGATAACGGAAAATCCACCATCAAGCTCCAGCAAGGCCTGCCATTCTGCAACACACTGTAGCATTGTCCCTGTGGTCCAAGAACTGCTCAGTGTACAGTAGCTCTCACAGTTTTTCTCAGCAGACCACTTAGCAAGAAAGGGGCCATTTTCCCTTTCCCAGTCCTCTGTAAAAGCCTTCATTCTGCCTTTTTTCTGACTAAGGGTATCAGGGAAGGAAGACCTTCTGGAGAAGGAAGTGAATCCAGGCTTGACAGGTGGCAGGATGAGTTTAATGATATAGTAAAAACCTTACGTGCAATGCGAATCTAGAATAGGAAAACGCTGGTCCATCTTTTCTGTTTCTTTTATTATTTTTTAAATTTTCTTTCACATTCTGACCACAGTTTCTTCTCCCTGCACTCCTCTTAGTTCAGCCCCTACCTTCCCTCTCCCTCAGATACACTCCTCCTCTTTTTAGCAGGCCTCCTAGGGATATCAACCAAACGTGACCTAGCAAGTTTCAAAAAGACTAGACACGAACCCTCATATCAAGTCTGGACGAGGCAATCTAGTAGGAGGAAAAGGATCCTAAAAATCCAGAGACACCCCCAATCCCATTGTTAGGAGTCCCACAAGAACACCAAGCTATACAGCCATAATATATATGCAGAGGACATATCTCATATCAATCAGGCTCTGTGATTGGCACTTTAGTCTCCGTGAGCTCCTTTGAGCCCTGCTTAATTGATTCTTTGAGCCAACTTTTTGTAGTGTCCTTGACCCTTGTGACTCCTACAGTCCTTCCCAGCATCCTCTTTAGGAGGGTTCCCTGAGCTTTGCCAAATATTTGGCTGTGGGTCTCTACATCTGTTCTTATCAGATGCTAGATAAAGCCTTTCTGATGACAACTGGGCTAGGTCACCATTCTAGGAGTATAGCAGAATACCATTAGTAATCACTGCATTGACTTTTTTTTTTAGCCAGTCATGTTTGGTTCTATCCTGGGTCTCCGGGCTATCCTGCCTCTGCTTCCTGGCCATCTAGGTAGTATCAGGCATGGCTTGCTCTCATGGCATACGCCTCAAGTTGGACCAGTCATCGGTTGGTCATTCCCATAAGTTCTGCTTCACCATTACCCACATGGTACTTACAGGAAGTACAAATTATAGGTTGAAGGTTTTGTGGCTGGGTTGATGTCTCGGTCCCACCAATGGAAGTCCTTCCTGGTTACAGAAGTTGGTCAGTTGAGGCTCCTCATCCCCCATTACTAAGCGTCTTCACTAGATCACCCTGGTAGATTTCAGGAAGTTTTCACTTTACCAGGTTTTCACATTGCACCGCAAATACCCCAATCCTTTCTGCTTCTACACACCTGGCTTCATTTACTCATTTATTCAGAAAGCAGATGTTTGAGGTTCTATTTCCTCATACCCTATGTTATTCTGCTTACCAGTTCCCATGACTTCTGGGTGAAAAGCAGGCAAGTGGTAGACATTGAAGCTAGGGTCTTGTAGCTGACTGCCACCAATCTATTCCTGCAGCTTCACTTTGTATCACTTTCTTATACATAGTTTTTAGTAGTATGTAAAACAGTGCATTTTCTTATTTTATTTTTATATGTTTATGTTTTTTCATTGCTCATATTCATGCCTATTACCTTCTTGTGTAGCTAACCAGTTTCCTTGCTCTACCAAAACACTTCAACTTCTATGTCCTATACACATGGCTAAGTCTTGATTCCACATGAATTGAAGTCGACTTTACTTGTTTTTCCTTTTTCTCCTATTGATTTCCTTTCTCCTTGATCCCATCATAGCCATTTCTCTTGTTCCACCTTTCGACATTCCCTCATATTTTCCTCATAACTTTCTATCTTGTGTGTGTATTTATTTTATATTATGCATATGAGATAAACCAGGTAAATTTATCTTTCTGAGTATGATTTATTTCATTTAATACAATAATCTCTAGCTCTATCCATTTTGCTGAAAATGATACAATTTCATTCTTTATGGTTTAAATGCATAATCATGTATATATAAATACATATGTGTGTACAAATATGTATATATATGATATACATATATATGACTTATACATCTACCATTGTATCATGAATAATAAAAACCCAGAGACAGATATTGGGGTTCAAGCTGAAAGATCAGAGAAACAAAACAGTTAACCATTAGAGAGTTCTTACCTTTATAAAATCTTCAAACTGAAAAAAAGAGCAAGTTCCTGTCTCATCCCGCCTTGTATTTCTCTCTAATGATGGTATTAAAGGCATGCACCACCACTGCCCAGCTCCTATGGTTAACTAATGTGGCTGCTGGAATTAAAGGTGTGTGCCACCACTGCTTGGCATGTATGGCTGACTAGTGTGGCTGCTTTGCACTCTGATCTTCAGACAAGCTTTATTTGCTAGATCATAAACAAAATATCAATATATTTCCCCTTTTATCTAATATAAAAAGAAGGTAATAAGTAATAGAAGAAAAACAATGTATAGTAAGTACAATAACTATATATAATATATACAAGCAATAAATACATCAACAATTTCTAGTTCATTTACATTTGACAAATATGGAAAAATACTCCCATTATCTATCCTGTCTTGGTGAGTTCAAAGTCTTGTATCTAATTTACTTCCTATCATAACTTATATTTCCATTCAAAAGTATCTTGATATCTCTCAACCTTATAGACTTGACACTTCTTTAGTAAATTTTTTCTGAGTCTCCTAAAAAGGAAAACTGCAACTGTAACTTAGTCTTCAACTACCTCAGAGACCCAAGAATGAAATAATACTAACTTAGTAAACAGAAAGTACAAACAAGCACTTTCCCAAAAATGTGAGAAATGACAGAAATAGCTGACTGCCTGGATAGTCACCCAAAGTTCCTCTGCAATGTTAGGGCATCCATCTTTAGCCAAAAGGCCTAGAATATTCAACAAACTTTTCTATGAAACAGGATTTTTGAAGGACTCTCCCATCTTGTCTTGATAAGGTTTGGCAGTCATGCTCTTTTGTGTCCTGCTTGTCCAATTAGGATAACATACTGTCAACAGTTGAGGCAAGGACATTTTCTTGCCCAGTGACTTGCTTTTGCCACAAAGAAAAGAAACTACAGGTAGAGTCTCTTCAGTGCCCATCATCTTCTCTGAAGTAGGATCACCTTATTTACAATCCCTTTTAAGTTGACCTTGTTTGTCACAATAAGAATATTTGACATTTCAATTTTTCCTCAAATTTTCGGAAATCACCTCTCCTATCCAAGCCTCTTCATGGTCATGAGAATGAATATGGATTGTATCTCAGATACATTCTTCCAAGGGTGCTGACCTTGCCTTAAAGGACTAATTATCATTTTCATTGATAACTAGCATTTTTAAAAGCCAGAGATTTAATTATTATGTGTCTACCTTCTGAATTTGGTATTATTCTATTTATTGCTGAAGTCAGTCTTTGTAAGAAATCAATGAAGGCTTCCTTTGGGCCCTGTATAACTTTAGTAATGGATTCAATTTTCTTTTCTACTTCTTCAATTCTGTACCAAACATTCAAAGTTGATGCACAGTATAAAGCCAGAGTGTGGTCATCATATAAGGATTGCCTTTCTGTATTAGCATAATCTCCTTCCCCATGAAGTTGATCTTGGGAGATTTCTATACCTCTGCTTTACTGCATTGTTCAATAGTCTTTTTTCTTTTTCTTTTTTCTTTTCTTTTCTTTTTTTTTTTTTTTTTGGATTTTCAAGACAGTGTTTCTCCGTAGCTTTTGGTTCCTGTCCTGGAACTAGCTCTTGTAGACCAGGCTGGCCTCAAACTCACAGAGATCCGCCTGCTTCTGCCTCCTGAGTGCTGGGATTAAAGACATGTGCCACCACCGCCCGGCTATTATTCAATAGTCTTAAATTCTTCTCTAAACCAAGCACTTCATTGTAATTGTGGACCAGGTCCTAAAGCAGCTTTAACCAAGTCTGCCCAGTCTTTATGGATAATTCTATTACAAGTTTAACATTTGCTTCACAAAAGGTAAATGCATACTGTATGAGACTATCATTTCTTTGAATCCCCTTAAATCCAACATTTCCAAAGGAGTCCATTTAACTCTTGCATAGCCTAAGGGATATCTATCATTTGGCAATTGTTCCTTTAAGGTTACTGGATACATTAATGTTGGTTGTTTGAAAACTTTAAGCTGTTCTTCTCTAACCTTATAATGAAATGCTGAAATTGTTTAATTAAAAATAAAAAAAATCCATTAAAATCCATAAATCTTCTGTCTGGATCTGAATATCTCTATGATCTATTTTACTAAGTTTTTCTCTTGACAGTCAAGTCAAACAGCTTTTTAAGAGATAAACCAAGAATTATCAAAATGATGACAAGAATTATAAAAATGATAATTAACATTTTGTCAATCCCTGTTAAGTTGATTAGTCCTTCATTTAATTGTTCCATTTTTAAATCATGTATTACATAATCATACAGAGACCTAACTTTCTCTATTATAACTGTGTCTTCCACTTTTTAACATGAGGGAAAAAAAAAAACCTCTCCCTTTTAACTAATTCCTCCTTTAAGAAATCCAACTTTCTCACCAAATTTGCCCCCAATGATGATGAAGATGTGAGACTCATTGCTGCTGTGTAGAACAGTAAAAGCCCGACTGGATTTCAAGGCAGTTTACATATTTTTGCAGCAGCCTGAGAGAGGGTTCTGGAAAAGCCCATCAAGAGAGAAGAATGGAAAACCTAGCCAGGAGGTCAGTGACTCCAGCCATGTGAAGCTCTGGTCTATGTATGTCTGGTCTATGTGGCAGACAAACTTTTTTGTAAATTTATACCCCAAATGTGGATGCCAAATTTGGCACAAATAACAAAAGCCAGAGACAAATATTGGGATTCAAGATGAAAGATCAGAGAGCAAAGCAGTCAGCCACTAGAGGACTATTACCTCTACGAAATCTTCAAACTAAAAAGAGTGCTTATTCCTGTCTCATCCCACCTTATATTCCTCTCTGGTGCTGGTATTAAAGGCAAGCATCACCACCACCTGGCCTTTATGGCTTAATAGTGTGTTTTGGGGCTTAAAGGTGTATGCCACCACTGCCTGGCCTGAGTGGCTAACTGGTGTGGCTAGCTTTGTACTCTTTTCTTCAAACAAGCTTTGTTAGTCCATAAACAAAATATCACTATATACTGTCCATATATTTATAGGCATGTTGTCTGGCTCCATTTCTTGAATATTGTTCATAGGAAGGCAGTAAATATGTACACACAAGTATCTGTGTGGTGTGATAACTGAAATTTCTCAGGCACATACTAAGGAGTTGTATAGCGCCTACCTGCAAGTACTGATGTTAGAATTCTAACTAAAGGAATTATTTCTAAGTTATTATTCCAGTGCCTATAGTCTTCCAATACATTACTACTTTCACGAACTAAAAACCATTTTTAGTTTGATTCAGCATCCTGTAATCTAAGCCCAGGGGTGTCACTTTTCTAACATTGTATTTTTAAACCAGAGAGAACAATCTGTTCTTCCTTCTTTTCATTTTCTTTGGTTACTATCTTCACTCTGGTCTCTACCCAAAAGGTCTTGGTCCTGATATTTCCTTGGACATCCTATCTCTACTTAGGTGTGGGCTCTTTGTTGATCTCTCTCCTGATTACCAGCTGGAACTCCTTTCTGGTTTCTCTCAGACCTGAAACATTTTATCTATCCTGTGTAGGTTTGCATTTTCTGTTTCTATACTTCCAAGTATTCAATGCATGGATTAATGAGTATTGTAGACTATCTGACCACTGATAGCAGAGCTAACCATTAAGCATGGTTGCATTTAAAGGGTCTTCTATAAGGTCACCTACTAAGAAAACTGTAGTTGTATATTATCTGTATTTTAATAAATAAATTTTACCTGAAGACCAGGGGCAAAGCTAAAGCCACTAGAGGTCAGGTAATGGTGAAACACACCTTTAATCCCAGGATTTGGGAGACAGAGAAAGATGGATCTCTGTGAGTTCAAGGCCACTTTGGGGTACACAAGATCGACGCAGAAACAAACTAAGGTGGTGATGGTGATGGCGTACACCTTTAATCCCAGTACTAGGGAATCATATACCTTTAATACCAGCACTAGAAGGAATATAAAATGAGATGAGAGAAAGGTTTAGGCTGCTTACTTTATGGTCGCCCAGCCTAAGTAGAGGTAAGACTTCTCTAGTGGCTTGGTTGCATTATTTTTATGATTTTCTGGTTGAACCTTAATCTGACTCCAGGTTTTTTATTATTTGTGCTACAGAAAACAGAGGGAAGTTTTAAAGATTAAATCACATTAAACCCCTTATACACATTGTGCAATCTCCTTCCCCATTTTTCTCGTCTCCCATACACGGAAGCAGGCATTACTCTGTTAGAATTTTATATATCTTTCTAGAGAGATTTTTGTAAGATATGTCTGTGGTGGTTTGAGTAAGAATGGCTCCCATAGAATCATAGATTTGAATACTTAGTTAACAGGGAATGGCATTATCTAAAAGAATTAGGAAGTGTGGCCTTGGTGGAGTAGGTCTATGTAGTAGAAGTAAGTAGGCTTTGAGGTTTCAAAGAGCCCACTCTAATCCCAGAGTCCCTCTCTTTTCCTGTTGTCTGTGAATCCAGATGTAGCTCTCTCAGCTGCTTTTCCAGCAGCAAATCTGCTTGCCTACTGCCATGCTTCCTGCCATGATGATGATGATAGACTAAACCTCTAAAGTGCAAGCAAACTTGAATTAAATGCTTTCTTTTTTTTTCTTTTTTCTTTTTTAAATTTATTTATTTATTAAAGATTTCTGTCTCTTCCCTGCCACCGCCTCCCTTTTCCCTCCCCCTCCCCCAATTAAGTCCCCCCCCCAGCCCGAAAAGCCATCAGGGTTCCCTGTCCTATGGGAAGTCCAAGGAACCCCCACCTCCATCCAGGTCTAGTAAGGTGAGCATCCAAACTGCTTAGGTTCCCACAAAGCCAGTACGTGCAGTAGGATCAGAAACCCATTGCCATTGTTCTTGAGTTGTCAGTAGTCCTCATTGTCCGCTAAGAGTTGCCATGGTCATTGTGTCTTTTCACAACAATAGAACAGTGACTAAAAAAACACATCTTATTGTGTAATTTTGTGGCTTATGATAGAACACTCTGAATGTTATTAAAAAGCTGACTGCTACAGTGAATCTGATTCACCTGTCTACCATCTCTCGGAGCTGCCCATCTCACTGTGAGTGCTAAAGTTTGTTTCTTCAGAAAAAACTCCAGAACAAAGCAATATGTTTACATTAGATTTCAACCTTGATTTTGCCTGTCTACTACTCTGTCTTGCCTTCTTTACCCATTTTTTCCTCAGCCCTTGTGAAAGGTGACAGTTTTATTCTGAATCACTAGAGAAGTTTCTAAGTAAATGGCAATAAATGCAAATTAATTGTTTCCCACATTTTGCACCAATGGTACCATATTTCTTTGCATTTGTGGGTCTTTTTTAGTTAAAATATTATCTTGAAGATCTTCCCAGATCAGCACATAATGTACGATATTTTACTAAATAAATATAACGCAGAAATTCAAGGATAATTAAATTTGTTTCTAAACTTGTTACTATGATCAATATCACAATAACCTTATACACATAACATTTTTTATGCGAACAAATATACAAATAGTCGTGTGTGCATTCCTAGAGACAGAATTGATTGCTCTATAAGTTTCAATAGATAATTTAGAACTGTTACCCCCAGTAGATGTAGCAGTTTACAGTTTCAACAGCAAATGAATGAAGTATCTTCTCTCCAAGGAATTAACAAATGTGTATTAAAGCTCCCAGGTTTCTGCCAAGTTGATGTGGGAACACACTGTCTCAATTTTAGCTGGTGTTGTTTTAGAATAAAACACTTGATGAATTTCCAATAATCTTTGCTCAGGTTCATGCTAATCATCTCCGTACTGCAACAGTTTTAGTATAAATAGATGAAGTGGGTACTCTTGGTTTAATTGATTACTGTAATGTCCTGAGTGAGATCGATGTGTTTTCATTTATTTCAGCACCATTTGCATTTTTGTCTCCCCGTAATATCTTTTCCCATGTTTATGTTGTTTCTTTCCAATACAAATCTAAAAGAAACCTTTATATAAGAAGAAGATATGCTATGGTGTGTACTTTCCCCAGCTTGCTATTTGTTCTTCGGTGTTTAATGTGGTGATTTCATGTGAGTCTGTGTTTGGTATATGCATGTGTGTGGCGGTGAGGAGGCAGGGACTAGAGTATGATGTGAAATTCAGTATCCTCTCTTGCTTTCCACTGTGTTTGGAGACAAGGTCTCTTATTGAACTTGGAGCTTGACCTACAGGGGAGAATTGACACAGTCAGTTGTTTATCTAGGCAGAACTTTTTGTGTCCTTGAATGGGCACAGCAAGAATTTGTACAGCCACTTCTCTGGCCTCCTTACCATGGTTATTTTACTACAGTTGGGTCATTTGTACCATACAGAAACACTTGCTGCTGCTTTGATGGGCTCTGAATTTTGACCCTCTTTCCAGTGAGACCGAAACTGCTCGCCTGTGGCTGACCAGCCACTCCACATGCACTCAGCAGTTTTTAAACTTCTGGTTTTACATTTGAACCTTTGAGTTTATCATCTGACATAATACTTGTACCAACATCATTTGTTTTTCAGTTTAGAATAACGTTATAACCTGTTAATTTTAACATCTTTGCAACTGATGTTTTAAAATTTTTCTCGTTTTAAGACTTATTTTGTGTTTAATTATGTGTATAGGGGAGGGGACATGTGCATCTGTTTTCCACCGTGTTAATTCTTTATATTGAAGCTATATTAACTTCATAGTGTCCATCTCTTACAAGCGTGAACACAGTCGGCTTCTCCTTGTTCATATTTTCTTTAATTCTTTGAATAGGACTTAAATCATGAACAGAGTGATCCCTGGGCCAGACTCAGCTTGTGGTCTTTGCCTGCTGTGGGTGCAACTTCCACTACTAGCCTTTAGGATACGGCACTATGGGCGCTCCTTCCATTCCTTCAACCAATAGCCTTTAAGATACCAGCCCACCTTCAGGTAGCAATGGCATGTTATTGTTTACAAGATGAAACCTGATTATACATCAGGCAGATTGCGTCAAGCATAAGATGTGGAACAACATTTTAGCTTCTGGGATTTGTTATGGAAAGTCTTCTATTGTGGTGTTCTTTTAAATTGTGAGCATGCTTAAATAAACAGTAAAAAAAAAGCAGGAGTGGAGTGGGGATTACACAGATACAGTCTTTTTTTATGTTTTAGTTCTCTTTTGCTTTCCATTTTTTAAATTTATTTATTTATTAAAAATTTCTGCCTCCTCCCCGCCACCGCCTCCCATTTCCCTCCCTCTCCCCCAATCAAGTCCACCTCCCTCGTCAGCCCAAAGAGCAATCAGGGTTCCCTGCCCTGTGGAAAGTCCAAGACCTCTGTCTAGGTCTAGTAAGGTGAGCATCTCAAGGTCCAAATCAGGAGCAGAAGGAGAGAGAGCACGAGCAAGGAACTCGGGACCGCGAGGGGTGCACCCACACTCTGAGACAAAGGGGATGTTCTATCGGGAACTCACCAAGGGCAGCTGGCCCGGGTCTGAAGAAACATGGGATAAAACCGGACGCGCTGAACATAGTGGACAATGAGGACTACTGAGAACTCAAGAACAATGGCAATGGGTTTTTGATCCTACTGCACGTACTGGCTTTGTGGGAGCCTAGGCAGTTTGGATGCTCACCTTACCAGATACAGTCTTTTCTATAAATCTGGCAAAGAAAAGTTTGTGTCCTAGTGTTTCACTTAATAACAAGAGAGTTAGCTATTGAATTTAAAACTGGAATAACCTTCGACACTCAACAATGCTTTTCTCATGTAAGCAATATCTTTCATTTTCACAGCTGAAGGTGATGCGTCTGTAAGTGGCTGGTATGTATATGGATCAAATCATGGAAGTTTTAGTGGTGCCGAAGCATGTTTCTGCACTGACTTATTTAAAAGAGCTATAGGAATAATGCAAAGCTTTAGTTCTAAGAATCTACTCATGCTTCAAAGTATTTATCTCTGTAGTACCACAATCATGGAAAGCTCAACAACGCTGCTACTGATGTTTATAAAATAGAACTTTAATATCGTGCAATATTTCTCTATTAGGAGAGACAGTAGAGGCATCACAGTTGTGCTTTAGAGCAGGGAAGGAGGGGAAACTCCAAATACCCTAGAGCATAGTAAGGGATAAAGCTTCAATTTAAAAGGTTGTATTGTATTACATTACTTTTGATTTGGTTCAATAATAGCTTTGTGTGTTATTTCTGTCATTATTACAAAATTTTTCTGTATTATATTCAAATAAATATTACATATTTATATGTATTTTATTTTAGTAAATTTGCATTGTCACATAATTTTATATACAAATATTGAAATATCAATCTTTGTGTGCATACGTGTTGAATTAATTTGACACAAACTGGGAATCTTATATTATTATGACTCCAAATGTTCAGATAATTGTACCAAGAGGAGTCATTAAGTAGTCATTGAAATACTAAATTTAGAATTTGTAGTAATATGGAGCGGCGGGGCTGTGTCCCCCAACACCCCAGCCGCCGTCGGTAGAGCATGAGACTCTTAATCTCAGGGTCGTGGGTTCGAGCCCCACGTTGGGCGCCAAAATGTAGCGGCGTAAACGAATGCAGACAGTTTGTAAAGATATATATAGTTTTAATGTAGAAATAGACTTACAGAACCACCGTTCCCGCGGAGACCAGGAAAGTAGAAGAGACCGCTCGGAGCACGCTCGCCAAATTTATAGGCAGACATTAGCCCGAGGCGAACACGCCCCCTAAGGGGCGGGACTTATCCCTACATCAATTGTCTTTTGACCTTTCTATTCTCCTTTATTAATAATATACTGATTAAAATATTAGTAAACTAACACTTTTTTAAAATCACACAAAATGAAATAGAAAACAAGATTTTAATTTTCAGTATTATTACACTTTGTGTTACTGTAATAAAATATCTTAGGCATGCCATACTATAAAAAAAAGAAGTTTATTTTGACTCATGTTTCTGATCCAAAAAGAGAAGAGCTGTATATAGGAATAGTCTTCTTGCTCTCAGGTGCCCAAGGTAGTACCAGGAATCACCAAGCAAAAGAAAGAGAAGAAATACACACAAAAAGTCTTCTGATAACTTTCCCACTTCTTATAAAGCCAGTAGTTAAAAGGGCTCCACCCTCATGGCAGTGTTTTATAAGATACCCTGGTTCAAAACATCATTATCATATAACTTCCTCTCCCTTGATGCTTAGCAATGGAAATTAATTGTAACACATGATGTAAGAGAAAGCATTTAACGTATGCTAACATATGGGACAGAAAATGGGCTATTGTTCTTAGCTATTATATAACATCATTGCTATTTAAAAGATATTCACTAAGAGAATGACAGGTATTTTAGTTGCAGAAAATTCATAGAATATCAAATAACATTCTATGATCATTTTGACTGCTTTAATAGTCATGTAAGTGAAAACAAATTATATACTATTTAACTAGTTAATAATTACTAAAGTAATAATATAAGAAGGATATTAAATAACATATTAATAAAGTTACAGAATAACAAAAATAGGTAATACGTGGAGCAGTAGACATTTTCATACAACAGTGACTGAGTTATAAATTGAAATAACCTTTGCAGAGAGTATGATGAATAACAGCAAATGTCACACTCTACTCAGTCTTTCCTCTGTCGGAAAACCTAAGGCGATACTCACTATTGATGGTATTTGATGTGAAAGCTGGGTAACCTCCTTGTAGGAGTGAAGACCTCATGACATAATTTAATAGGAGCCATGTTCTTGGGTGTATTTCATTTATTCTTTTCTTCTTTGCCTGTTTTATTACTTGTGACTTTCTTATAAGTCATTTTATAGGTTTGTGTTTCTAAAACAATGTGAGATGTGACTAAACACAAATACCCTATTGATATTTTTAGTCTGGGGAAGGGGGGAGATGGCTTTTTTAGAACAGTATATGCACAACAGACTTATCTCACAGAGTTTGTATACACAGCCCATGGGTAATCCAATCTACCTGTCCTACAAGAAACTAATACACAGGCACAACACCTTTCATTAGCAAAGAAAAATACAAAGCAATGTTAGTCAACAAAGCTGTCATCTAACTTACTGCCGTATCTGAAGTTTTAAATCTTAGCTAATGCAAATCAGAGTTATATTTCCAGAGAAATATTATTGCTTGGAACAGATTTCAAGAAGAAAAAGCCTGTAACATGCCAATATGAACATTCTAGGGCAGGTGGATGACTTGACTTACGAAAATCACAATTTCCGAATGAGAGAATCAATACCAACTTATGTGGTGAAGAAATACATATAAAGCAAATGTAAAATTAGTATTATACACAATGTAATGTTTTGATTTAATAAAAGAATAGGTTTTAAAACAATATGATTCTCCATTGCTTTGAGTAAAAGCTGTATTCTTTTCTATGTAAAGCATGTAATTAATTAGACACATCTTCCCAGCAGGGAGACAGCATATATCCACATGGGTGAAGATTAAAATGAATATCATCACTGTGCCTAGGCCTGAAGAAGTTCATTTACCAAGAGTCGCTTACTTCATGAAACATGGGACATTATGGAATCCTGGGCCAAATCTCCAATACACAGTAAATACGTTGTGTTCAGGATGCTTTCACAAGGCCTGTAGAGATCAGGAGTTTCTCACTACTGTTTTGAGAACTGTCACTATTGTTGGTGGTGGTGTTGTGGCTGTTGTCGCTGTTGTTGTCGTGGCTGTTGTTGCTGTGGCTGCCAAGTAATTCCAGATGGTGCTGGTGTTGTAGAGCTCTAGATTTGCAGGCTAAGTAGAGCACTTAGCTGCTTGGGACTTTAACTGTTCTTGGAATTGCTTGGGTCAAATATGTGAGTATCTGAGCTAATTCTAACTTTCCCTAGTTAATTTAAAATTATTATGTAAAGTTATGTAATTAAAAAGAGCTAAGGCACCTTTAAAGAATAATGGTAAGTAACTTAATTTTAGATCATATTAATTAAGCTTGTTATGAATGCTGGGAAAGACAATAGTTAAATGATTAAGGCGCAGCAACCACAGTTGTACCGAGCAACAAATTGTATGTTGCATATAAAGAAAAAAAGTGTGTGAGCCAGGCAATGAGCAATGACTGTTCACAGCGGAAAACAATAAGGCCCCATTTCTTTCAGGTGGAAAGGAAATTCTCAACAGGTTAGAAGCCCAAGTGCATAAAGCAAGCAATAACGACTGGAGAAAACAGTAAATTGGTATGTATTAACAACCTTAGGTTTTGCAAAGATTTCATAGGAAAGAAAATAATCTATAAAGGAAAATCTCAATACATTTAATAACAAGTCCAAGGACCACCCACCTCCATCCAGGTGTAGTAAGGTGAGCATCCAAACTGCCTAGGCTCCCCCAAAGCCAGCACCCACAGGTCAGGGAACCCTGATTGCTCTTCGGGCTGATGAGGGAGGGGACTTGATCGGGGGAGGGGGAGGGAAATGGGAGGCATTGGCGGGGAGGAGGCAGAAATCTTCAATAAATAAATAAATTAAAAATAAAAAAGGAAAAAATAAATAAATAACTTTAAAAACCAAAAAAAAATAATAACAATTGGACCCTTTCTACTCCTGTATGAAAACAAAAGCACAAGCTTCTATGCTTAGAAGTATCCTAGTATGAAGTTAAATGTTAAGCCAGAAGCCATGCAATTTGTGGTAGTTGGGAAATAATTCATATCTACAGTACACAAATAAATAATACAAATTGTCACAAGAAATGATCTAGTGGGTATAGATCAACAGGCTATGTAAACAGTGTAAGGCTGGTGAGCATATGGACTAACTCCGCCTTAACAAAACATACGTCTAGCACCTCTTTTGAGTCACCCTGTCAAACATTTTAATATTTGACAATTCTAAGTGATTTTTGAGCAAATAGAAGACTGAATTTACTTCTAGTGGTATTGTACCTTGGACAAATATGTCAAATACATTTACTAAATCTGTTATGAATATGTGGCTTTTAACTCTACTTAAAAACACTCCACAATTAAAAGGGGTTTAAATGTGCTGAAAACTTCATTTTAATTCTGGATAAATGTTAAGTAACTGATAAAAAAAAATTATACCCTCATTATTCTCAAGGCACCCTGCCTCCGGAAGTCACTCTTAATTGGTGGCTCTTTTGTTTCTTCGTTAGTTTTACATCCTGGCCTCTTTCCCCTCTCTCCTCTCCTCCCACTCCCTGCACCACCTCCTCTGTCTCCCCCATCCACTTCTCCATTTTATTCAGAAAATGGCGGGCCTCCCATGGATATACAAAGCATGGTGAAATGATGCCTAATGAGATTCTGCTATACTCATAGACTGGTGCCAAATCCCATAGTCATCAGAGTGGCCTCACTCAGCAACTGCTGGAAACAGATGCAGAAACCAACAGTCAAATATTAGACCAAACGTAAGAGGACCCTGCTGAAGAGAGGGAGGAAGGATTGTAAGAGCCAGAGGGATCAAGGTCATCACAAGAAAACCCACAGAATCAACTAACCTGGGCTCCTGGGAGCTCACAGAGACTGAACTGACAACCAGGGAGCCTGCACAGGACTGACCTCTGCATATGTTACAGTTGTGTAGCTAGGTCTTCTCGTGAGACTCCTAACAGTGGGAGCAGGGACTGTATCTAATTCTTTTGCTTGTTTTTGGTACTCTACTCTCAAACTGGATTGGTGCTTTGCCTAGCCTTAATACAAGATTATTATTAGAGGAAGAAAAAAAAAACAAGGCTTTACTTTCCAAATTAAACATTGCTTATTTTTTCTCATTTATCTTTTCCAAAGACGTTGTTCAGAAAACTCAGATCTGTTAATTCAAATTATAGTATTAAAAGAAAACCAATATGCTAGTATGTTATTTTCTCTGCCACTATCATCGACATATTGTGAGAGAAACCAAGGTTTTGAGTTATAATAAAGGAAAGGCAAGCATTAACACAGAGAGGTAAACAGTGTCTTGGATGGTGTTAAACAAATTGCTCCCCACGTGAGGTTTTCCATTATAGCTTTGAATTCTTTATACTTAGTTTTCTTCAGGGAAAGAAAAAATAAATACTTCAAATACCTTAGGAATGAAAACAGAGAGTGGTGGGGCAGGGGGAGGCTGAGACGGGGACAGAGCAACAACAGAACTCCATAGGGCCGCATCTCAGCAAATAGTATTATAGTGTTGTCCTGCTTAGTTTTACTGACAACATAATACAATCTACAGTCACTCAGGAAAGGGAAATACCAGTTGGAAAAATGCCTCAATCGCATGGGCCTGTGATCCTACCTGTGACAGATTGTCTTGATTGGTGATTGATGGGTGTGAATCCCTCCCACTATGGGCAGCACCATCCCTAGGCAGGTTCCCCTTGGTTGTCTAAGAAAACCAGTTGAGCATGAGCCAGAAAGCAAGTCAATAAGCACTTCTCTCCATGATTTCTTCTTCACTTCCTGGCTGAGCTCCTGCTCTGTCTCCTCTCAGTGATGTATTGTGACTTGGAAGTGCCACCTGTCCTTCCTAAGTTGTTTTTGTTCAGAGTGTTTTATCACAGCAATAGGAAACTCAAATAATGGTATTCATATATTAACTTGCAGCCCCAAATTGCAAAGAAAATCAATTTGCAATTGATTTGTCAAAAAATCAAATCAACTTTATATTCCCACAGTATTGTTATGATCTTGTTATTGTCACGTTCTTGGTAGCTATGGGAAAGTTACTACAATCTCTGTAGACTAAGACCCATTTGTTTAATGGGAGCTATGTTCATCTCAGAAGTCAGCAGATTGGTTGCTTATCTCTGCAATCACTTTCCACAGTTATTAGGAACTCAGGGCTCCTACTTTTGGAGACATACATTGTGTACAATGTTTATCCTGTTAGGAAAACACACAGTTAATAGCTAATTTATTGTCACTAAATCTTGGTGTTTCTTTCTTCTTCCTTTAAGTTGGTGGTTTTCTTTGTTTCCTTACTTCAAGTCTGAATTTTTATGCAATAAAAAAAGTTAGAAGGACAAGCTCACGTTGTATAACATTTTCATCAAATTGTTGTTTTTCTTCTCACTTTCTTGCTCTCTCCTCTCCTACCCTTTCACGTTTGGTGTGTAGCACTTCCAATCTAGTCAGAACCAGTACATTAGTCAGCTATGAAGACATTCACATATAAAAGTATTTAACATTTAATTACTGGATTTATCAACATATAACTTGTCTTATTTCATCAAAGCATGTCCAAAATAAAGGCCCATGGATGCTTACAGCCTAGGATAGCTGTGAATGTGGACAACGTGAAATAATGAACTGACTTAAAACACTGAGTTTTTGTGTGATTTTAGTTGTAACTCGGTTAAATTTCTTGAATGCTAACGTTGTAAAGTAAGATGTTATATAGCAATAGAAGTGACTATAAATGTCCACACACCTTCCTTATGCATTGTGTTCATAAATTTCATTGAGAAATTAACTAAGAAGTTTGCAGTTTTCTGTTGTTTCTTGAAGTAACAGTGAGCCACACAGACATTTGCTCAGATTTCTTAGAATGTTCTCTTTTTTTTTATTTAATTGTATTGATGTCTCTATACAGACCCCGAGTTTAGAAGATGTCTAAATTGTCTTGTACTAAAAACCGAGACACAGTCTATCAGGATATCTGTATGTTTGTTTAACACTTGGACCACAAAAGGAGAAAACATTTTTTGTGGGTTTCTCTTTTTTTTCTTCTACAACCACCCCCCCCCCCGACCTCTTTCATTTTGTTTTCATAGGGAAAGACTCCAATTGGTCATAGAAGACTAAAGCAAGACCAAAAGAATAGAAAAGAAAAAGGAAAAGAAATAGATCTCTTGGTAAAGGTGTTATTTGCTTAGTGAAGGTTTGCCTTTCATCTGCTTTGTGTGAAGCATTTGTCCACACTTACCTGAAAAGCCAAGTAGCCTACTTGTGGTACTCTTCCACAGTAGTATGGACTGTAGCTCAGTGAGGCTGTAGCCCTTTCAAACAGGATGTCTGGAAAACTGTACATGTGCTTATGTCTTCCTCTCTGGGCGTAGAAACTCCTAATTCCATGGGGCACCATGCTCCTGCCCTAAATCTGGCTCCACATTAGGAAAGAACTGTAAGGGCCCCCACTTACTGGGAACAAACTACTCTAAAGATGCTGTCAGTTGTTGAAATATTTAACTATTTCCATGCTGGCTGCTCCACCTCGAAGGCTCATAGGCTAGTAAATAAAGGGTGACTGCACAGCAAGAATCTTTAACAGGTGATATGTTACAAATATTGTCTCTCCTTTTCAAAACTCTGAGCATTTTATTATTTCTGCTGGAAGGGGATGGCAAGTGTATAAATTAGACTAGAAGTAATTCTGAGCTTTTTTTCCTACACAGACGTGCATGCAAAGCCACATATTCACATATTATAATTGATGTGGAGAACATTAATATATTGGGTTACTATATATCGTGTACATTGAAAGATGACTTGCTTTTAGGTTCCTCCACCCTAGCTTTGGTTTTGTTGGGATGGCCTGGGGGTAGGCTCACCCTGGATAGTCCCAGCATGATTTGGAGCTCTTATCCTCTTGCTTCAATCTGCCTCATGCTGAAATTACAGGGGAAGCCACAATATACATAAGGTGTGCCTTTTGATTAATACCTACGGATATGAGAGAAACAAGGCTAGGCTATCATACAGAGAACCCAATGTGGCGCATTAGCCAAAACACCCTGTCTGCAACACAAGGCACTTTGGAACTAAAAGACCATCACCAGTGTGATCTTCACTTAGACCCACTGACCAGGTCTTCATAGACAGCCCCATCTGTCACTGGATTGTGTTGACACAGGCATTGTCTTGTGTGAAGTTACTGCCTGCAGTCGAAATCATTACTTACAGTTAGCAGACCCTTCTTTGAAGAGACACCTGGTTGGAATGTCTCCATATCTACTACAAGTCAGTATAATGTTTTCTGAAAGCCTTGAATGAAAGGCCATGTAGTCAATTGTCTTTGTCCTTAAAATATAGACATAAACAAAAAATGTTGAACTGTAATTTTACTTGTTCTGATATGGACACAGTGTATTTCATTAAGACTTCATAGATGCAAGGCATTGATTGTATGGCATCATAGAAGTGGATACTTTTAATTCAAGTTGACTTCCTCTCATAAGACCTCTTTTTCCTTCTGTTTGTTCTCCATTATTTCTATATTCCTCACAAGACACTCATGTAGCCAAATGAATGATAACAAATAATAACTAATAATGTAAACCTAGTGAGAATAGTAGTATTAGGGGTAGAAAGTGTCGATAATAATCAAATAATGTTATTCATTACAGTCTCTGGACCCCATTTACATTTCCTTGTTATTGATAGACATATTTGTGACAATGTCAAGACTCATATAAGCCATGTCACTCCATTTCTTCAACACACCCTATCACTGTTGTTTTTCCCTTTTTGATTAATTTTGTTAATTGACAATTTTATACACATAGATGGTATATTCTAACTATTTTCTCTCATCCTAACCTGTTGTAGGAGACCACTTGTTTGTGCCCAGCTCCTCAGCCCTAGAATAATCACTGGTTGGCCAATCACTTAAGCATATTGCTAGCTAGCTCTTACATCTTGAATTAACCCATTTCCATTATTTTATATTTTACCATGAGGCTCGTGACCTACTGGCAAGGTTCCGGCTGGTGGCTCATGTTTTTCTGCTCTGGCAGTTCCATGGCATCTCCCTGACTCCACCTTCTTTTTCCCAGCATTCATTTCAGTCTTCCCTGCCTAGCTTTATTCTGCCCTATCACAGGCCCAAAACAGCTTCTTTATTAACCAATGATATTCTCAGCATACAGAGGAGAACCCCACATCCCTAATCCTGTTATCGCCTTCCCATCCTGATTGACAGTATTCCTACCCCTATCAATCCTTTCCCCAGAATCGTGACATTTAGCATTTTTGAATCATTAAAGTATTTTAGGAAGAGCTAGTAAAAAAAAAAAAAAAAAAAAAAAAAAAAAAAAAAAAAGCTAAGCTAAACCCAAGGATCCAAAGTGATCAAAGTGATTAAATTCTTTTCTCTGGAGAATCAATGGGGCAAATGTTTACACCTTTGTGAAAGAGAAGATAACCAACAGATAGTGCCTTTCCCACGTCTCTCAGTCAGCGACATTGCTGATGTGGAACCTGTAATTCTCTGTTGCTTTTCCTCCAGGCAAAATTGTTCCCTTTAAAAAGTGAACAATGTGGGGGGCTGGTGAAATGTCTCAGTGGTTAAAAGCACTGACTTCTCCTTTAGAGGACCTGGGTTCAATTCCCAGCCCCCACATGGCAGCTCGCAGCTGTCCGTAACTCCAGTTCCAGAGAATCTGACATTGTTATAAAACGCACATAAAATAAAGTTAAATAAAGTTTAAAAAAATAAAAGGTGAACAATGAGCAGAAACTATTATTATTATGTGTACTCTGTGTACTTGGTGCCCACGGAGGTCAGAAGAGGATGTTGTATCTCCTGAAACTGGAGTTGCAGAGTCCATGTTTGTTTTCACGTGAGTGCTGGAAACTGAACCCAGGTCACCTGCAAGAGCATCAAGCGTTCCGCTTGCTGAGCAGTCTTTCCAGCACCTGTAAACAAAAGAGTCTTGTCCATGCCTGAAAGTGATGTTTTAGAACTTGAAAGTTAAATGAAATGGCTGTGGCTTCTCTTTAATCATGCCTTTTTGATGAAGATGTAGTGAGAAACATGCTGTGATTTCAACGGCAAATATGAATAATGGCTTCTTTGATAGAATTTATCTAATTATCTAGCAAACTTGTTATTTTTTACTTTACATCTGTCGTGTTAAAACCACTTTTAAAATTGCTTTCATTCTTCAAAACTGACTTTCATTCTTTTTGTTCTCAATAATGAGTTTAGCTTCAAAGATTCTTCACTAATCTTGCTTGATCTAAACTCAGTTGTTTTGATTTTATTTTATTTTATTCCCCTAACAGGTGTCTTCTGGAAAGGGCTTGGGAACTGGCAATGAGGCTTTAAAAATCCCAGGGTTGCTTTCCTCCTAGATGAAGTCACCCCCTGTTCCTTCATACGCTGACTTTTCTTTTTTTCTTTTTCCCATGTAACTTGGCAACTCATCAGTTCTGTATAGGCATACTTGCAGTGAAACAGTATGGGTGAGTTCTCCCCTGACTTTTTCCTCCGAGCTATTCTTAAGAAATGAATATCTACAACACACAAGAAGCTGCAGAAGAAAAGGGGATCATTAGGACTCTGTGGTCTTCATCCCTTCCAAATAGTGGTAAATGCCTCACACCAGTATACAAGCACTAGCTTGTCTAGGATGCATCCCTGTCCGGAGCAGCAACAGCCCCTCACCAGAGAACTCCCCTAACCTGATCAGTAAAAGCAAACATATTCACCATGACTATAGCATTCAGCTGTTCTTTCATCCTTAGAGTTATTTCCACTTTCCAATAGAACAGGGGAAAAAATATGCACAATCTAGTTTAGGGTTGCTTTTTTTGGCACTTATATTCAGCAACTGAAGGTGGAGGCGTGAAGCAGCAGCTGAGAATCTCCATAAGTGATGTCTACCTCCCACTTCTCCTGAGTTCTTGCTTGTTTACTTCATCTTCCATCTTCTCCTTGATTACATTGCAGTCTGCTGCAGGAGATAATTAGTGCTGAGTGTTTATTGGAGTGTGGAGTTTGTTCTTACAATTTTATGCCCATTTGGTAGTCAACCAAAATGGTGACGTATAAGCATCTCGGTGTCCCCATGAAGGACTCTAATCTTCTGGGGATGTCTACCTCCTCTCCTGGATTCACAAGGCTCTCCTTCTACTGCCCTCCTTGGTGGAGCTACTAGTAATATATCAGGAAACATTGTTTTTTATAACCTAACCCCTGATCCACTCTCTAACACCCACTGAACCAAAGTTGGAGTGACTTGGACTCTCCCAAGTCAACCCATGTGGATATTTTAAAACTACTATTCATATCTTTTTCTAACATTTAATCATTTTCTATAGTTGTATGGTATATTGTTGCTGTGCTTTTATTAACTGTTTTTTAACCTTATCATTTAGTTTGATTCGTGGAAGTTTTACTACCTTAAAATTAAAGTCTAGAAGAGATAACTTTCAAGATGACTAACTAAAACATGAAAGTATTCACTATTTAAAGTATTCAACTATTAATGGAAAAATATACTTTAAAAGTAAAAGGATATTAAATTTTCTCAATGTTTTCTTCCTGTTGCATTTATCCATATTTTCTTTTTTTTGTTTTTTTTTATTTATTTATTTTATTATTCATTTATTTATTTATTTATTAAGGATCAATTTATCTTTCTCACCAGAAAAAAATATGTCCTCTACTAATTATATCAAAGCATATTCAGATAGTACTTGAATTAATTCTCTTGGATGAAATATTAGAACTATAGTGCTCAGATATTTCTACTTTGCTTTCCTGGCTTATGCTGCAGGATGTAGATACACATTAAAGTCTTTCTCTGGAAAGTGTATTCTCCAAGAATTAGCAAAGCTAATGAGTTTCACCACAGTCAGTCCCTACAGCAAGCTACCAAGGGGGAGATTAGTAAGTAAATGGCTTCTTGAAAAGAAAATATTCTAAAATTAACCAAGACTGGCAATATTTCTAAACTCCCTACTAACCCTGACAGCCCCAAGGCTCCTTTGAGTTAGTAGAAGATTCCTACAATGTGTAGAAGTGAATGCAATCCTTTCTCTACTCAGGAAAAATTACACTGACTCTATCAAACTCAAGAACCCTGCAGCTAATTGGCTAAACTTGCCAGAGCAGTATCACTACCAAGATGACATGATTTAATTTCACAGAAATACAGGACCTTTAAAATAACAAGGCCAAGAGTACACATGTGCTTAAACTAGACACATCAAAATTAAATATGTATATATAATATAAGATGTGTGTACATATGTGTGGTATACACGTCTAGCTAAAAGAATGCATAACTTTCTATAAAAAAGAATTTAGTTCATGATTGTGAAACTGACAATCATTTACATTCTAAGAAAATGTTCATTGTATTTAATGTATTCTGTAGTTGATATATGAATGATAGATGATAATGGTTTCATTTTAATTTGTTCTACTTTAAGCAAATTTAAGTTATAAACAATTTGCAGCTAATCCAGCAATTGGTTGTTCTCAATGGCAGTGGAACCCAAGAATTACCACAAAGGGAGAACATAATGATTAAAAGCAATTTGCCTGAAAGAGTGTCATTGCTGAGTATGTGGTAGCTATGGTTTATAATGTTGTTGCTAAAAAGCTTTTTAAATTTTTGTTTTTTTGTGTTTGATATTAAACTCCATCTTGAAACCATGTGCCATAGGAAATCTTTTCAGGAACTATTAGCCATTTTATAAATGTTAAGGAAGCACAGTAGAGGTTATATAACATGGACTGGGGAAAACTAGGGTAAAGAATTATGCCGAAAATAAATGCTGGAGTAAGGAAATATACTGCAATCGAGCACAAAACATACCTCTGGATGTTCAGGAAGTTCAGAAAGGAAAGAGAGAAACATGAGGTTCAACTTTATCTCTAAGTAGTAAATGATACAAGAGTCTCGGCACATGTTTTTGGAGCCTTGCTTGGAGAACTAGGGTCCTAGAAATTTGTTGACCACAAAAGCCACCATGAATTCAAAGAATTAAATTCATGAAACACAGAAAGTGAGTTTCAGAGAGATGTTTATCATTCATTTAGAGGTGGGAGATGAAGAGAGAGAAAGATCTACACCATTTAATTTAGTTGTAGAGTTCGGTCACATGATAGACAAGCAGCATGTCAGAGAGAAAAGCATTAGAGAAAAGAGGGAGAAAAAAGCCCAGACTCATTAAAAGCATGCACAGGTTCTGACTAACATCCAAAACACAAAGACAATTAAATGGGGGAGTTACAGCTTTCTTTGTGCAAACTCAAAAGACACACAGATTCAACAGTCCAATGGTGGGCCCTGGAGGAGCTGTCCTTAGGGGCCAGAATTCTAAGAAAGAAAAGTACATTTTCTCATTAAAGGACAAATTATTCCTTCCATCTCTTTAGCATGACTTGAGGTGAATTCACCTCCCACTGGGAAATTCCCTTGGCCATTGACCTGCCCAATGAGATTAATTCTTTTTCCCCCTTTTATTTATTTTAAAAAAAAGAAAAAGACTATCTTTTTTTCATTATACATACCAATCCAAGTTCCCACTCCTTCCCCTCCTCCCATTCTCTCCACATACTCCCCCATCCCACCTCCATCTACTCCTCAGAGAGGGTAGGCACATTGCTTTAGGGAAGGTCCAAGGCCTCCCCTACTATATCTAGGCTGAGCAAGGTATCCATCCAAAGAGAATAAGTTCCCAAAAAAGCCAATACAAGCACTAGAGATAAATCCTGGTGCCACTACCAGTGGCCCCTCAGTCTGCCCCAGCCATGAGACTGTCAACCACATTCAGAGGGAATAGTTTGGTCCTATGCTTGTTCCTTCCCAGTCTGGCTGGTGTTCGAGAGACTGGTTCAGTGGGTGTACCCATCATGGTCTTGACTTCTTTGCTCATATTCTCACTCCTCCTACTCTTCAACTAGACTTTAGGAGCTCAGTCCCTTGTCCCGATGTGGGTCTCTGCCTCAGTTTCCATCAGTTACTGGATGAAAGTTCTATGGTGATGTTTAAGACATTCATCAGTCTGACTACAGGGCAAGTCAAGATAGGGCCCCCTCTCCTCTATTGCTTAGGGTCTTAGCCGGGGTCATCTTGTGGATTACTGGGAATTTCTCTAGAGCCAGGTTTCTTGCTAACCCTATAATGGCTCCCTCAATCAAGATATCTCTTTCCCTGCTCTCATCTCTGTCCTTCCTCCTTCTTGACTACCCCATTCTCTCAAGTTCTCTTCACCCCTACCCTTCTCTCCTACTTTTCCCCTTCCATCCGCCCTTCTTATCCCACCCCCATGCTCCCAATTTTAAGGGAGGAGACAGTGACACACTTCCACCTAAAAGAAAATGCTGTTCTTGGCTAGAAGGAAGCAGCTTTTCTCAGTGAGATTTCAATGCCATTACAACCTCAGGAATGACACAATGCACCCCAAGAGACAGCTGCTCCCTTTCTGAACACTCCATCAAACTTTTACCTTAAGGGGGATTAGATAAGTAAAATGACCTGCTTCCAGTTTGTTGGGGATCATTCCACTGTAGAAGCTACAACTGTTCATATTAAGATTTCACTCTCAACGCTGTTCACATTTGAAAAACAAATTATATTATCATCCCCTGCAATAGCAGAAAAAGATCCTTAAACACAAGGACTGATTCAGGTTTAATGAGGCTTGAAACCTATTATCTCAGAGGGCTTCTTTAAGAAACAATACATAATTACATATCCAAAATTAAGTAGAAAGGATATTTATTTAGAATGGAAAATAACTCAAAGAACTAAAACTTTAAATGTTGTCAAATAACAAACTTACTTGCTGCAGTAACCCTATATTTTTCTCATACATTTGTTGGCTACATCTGTAGGATAATTTTATTAACTATATATAGCAGAGTTGATTGAACTTTTTTATTATTATAGCAGTTTTCACAAATTTCACAAATCATCACAGTCTGTTTCTGATGCTAACCATACTTTTGAGTGTTAAATAAAAAGGAGCAAAGCCAGGTGGTGATGGCACACTCCTTTGATCCCAGCACTAGGGAAGTGAGACAGGCAGATCTCTGTGTGTTTGAACAAGTTCCAGGACAAGCTACATAGAGAAACCCTGTCTCAGAAAACTAGAAAGAAAGATAGAAAGAAAGAAAGAAAGAAAGAAAGAAAGAAAGAAAGAAAGAAAGAAAGAAAGAAAGAAAGAAAGAAGAAAAAGAAGAAAACCTTTGTCAAGTATTTGTTTAATATTTTAGGGAATTTATATTTCAAGTTCACTTGGCTATGTTAATTTCTTTTTTTTTAAAGGATACAATCAATCAATCCCAGAAGACATTTATTGGGAGTGTACTTTAAAGCAATTAAGATGACTGTTTAAATCAGAGTAGTTCATCTCCTTGGAATGAAAGAACACATTGGTAACAGAAGGGCAATGCCTGCTTTGAATGTGTTGGATTTTTTTTTCTTTTATTGAAAATAGATTCTTTTTCTCGTGCAATACATCCTGATTACAGTTTCTTCTCTTACTACTACTAGTTCTTACCCACCTTCGCTCCTCTTCAGATCCTCTCCATTTCTATCTCTCATTAGGAAAAAACAGCTTTCTAAGAGATGACAACCAAATATGACAAAATGAAACATGAGACATTTTAATATATAATAAGATAAAGCAAAAACTATTGCATTGAGGCTGGACAAGGCAACCCAACAGAAGGAAAAGAGCCACAAGAGCAGGCACAAGAATCAGAGAACCACTCATTCACACACTCAGGATTACCATAAAAATACTAAGCTAATAGCTATAATGTATGCACAAATGACGTGGTTGGTGCAGACTGTGTAGGTCCTATTCTTGCTGTTTCAATCTCTGTGAGCTCATATGTGCTTGCTTAGGTAAATTCCTAGGACCTGGCATTCTCCAACCCCTCTGGCTCTTACATTCTTTTTTTTAGAATTTTTTTAAATATTAATTTATTTATTATGTATACAGTGTTCTGTCTGCATGTATGACTGCAGGCCAGAAAAGGGTGCCAGATCTCATTACAGGTGGTTTTGAGCCATCATGTTGGTGCTGGGAATTGAACTGAGGACCTCTGGAAGAGCAGCCAGTGTTCTTAACTGCTAAGCCATCTCTCCAGCCCTCTTATATTCTTTCTACATCCTCTTCTGTAAGATTTCCCTGAGCTCTGAGGGGACATATTTGATGGAGACATCCCTTTTAGAGCCATATGTTCCAAGGACTGTCTCTCTGTAAGGTCTGGTTGTTAGTGTCTGCATCTGTTCCTGTCTGCCATGGGATGAAGTTCCTCTGATGATGACTGAATAAGACTGATCCATGAGTATAGAAGAATATCATTTTATTGATATTATTTTTTAAAACAGTAGTATTTGGTTTTACCCTAGGTCTCTGGGATATCTAGTCTCTGGGTCTTGATCACCCAAGCAGTGGCTGGTATGGGTTCTACACGAAGTAGGCCTTAAGTCAAAACAGACATTGGTTGGCCACACCCACAAGTTCTGTGCCATCATTGCTTTAGTACATCTTGCAGGAAGGACAGGTTGTAGGTCAAAAGTTTTGTGGCTGGGTTGGTGTTTATGGTTCTCCTTTTGTAGCCCATAGAGAATCTTCCCATGGCAAAGACACTAGAATGTAGGGATGACTGCATGTAGACACCACCTTGATTTCTCCATGTTCAGTGAGTTGTGTGGACAGTCCTTGACAATGGGCCCCTATTGCTAGTTTGTGAAGAGCAATCCATTGTCTTCCCAACAGTGTGGATTGTTTGGGGATTTCCATGGGAACCCATTGGTCAACTCAATTGAATGCAACCCAATCCTGCTACAGGAGGCCTCATTTGGTGACAACTAGTGGCTAGTTGAGACTCTGAATCCCCTCTTCTTAGGAAATCTCATTTTATATATTTTAGAACATTCCCACTGCACTAGGTTTCCATATCCTCATTCTAATGCCCCTCTATTCTAGCTTAACTCTTGTCACCTTCCCTCTCTCACTCTGTTTCCCCTACTTCTCCCCACAAGACCCTCCAGTTCCTATCCCTACCTGCACTCAGTACACCCATAAAAATCTCTTCTATTTCCCCCTCCCAGGGAAAACCATGTGTCCCTCCTAGTCCCTTTCTTTATACATAACTTCTCTAGGTCTATTGAGAAGTTTATTGGAGTTTATTCATCATTTACTTAATGATTATTATCCACATATAAGTGAGAACATGCCATGTTTGTTTTCTAGGTCTGGTTTACCTCAGTCAAGATATTTTTTCTAGTTCCATCCATTTTCCTTTGAATTTCATAGCGAATTTTTTAACAGCTGATTTATACTCCATTGTATAAATGTACCACATTTTCTTTTTCCATTCTTTGGTTGAGGGGCATCTAGGCTGTCTCTAGTTTCTGACTATTATAAATAGAGCAGCAATAAACATGGTTAAGCAAGTGTCCTTGTGGAAGGATAGAGTGTCCTTTGGTATATGCCCAAAAGTGATAGAGTTGGGTCTTGAGGTAGATCAATTCCCAACCTTCTGAGGAACCACCATATTGATTTCCATAGTGGCTGTACATGTTTTTATTCCTACCAGCAATTAATGGGTATTCTTCTTATTCCACATCTTCACCAGCGTGTGCCGTCTATTACTTGTGTTATTGACATTCTTACTTACATTCATTTCAAATATTCCTTACATTGAAAACATAGATTAGCCACTAGCTTCTTCACACTTTATTTACACTGGCATTGAGTTTTGTTGCCTTCGTTAGTATCAGAACTTTATATCAAATTGAAATCTTACCAACACGAAATTTAAGTATTTTTCTCATTTGTGTGTCTCTTCACTGACAAACTATCGAATAACCTCAAGACTATGCTACACGTATGAGACACTTATCTTCCTTCAGGCCTGACTACTTTGATGGTATTTGATACTATCTTATCTACAACACACAGTTCTGAACAAGTAAAGAGCTGTCAGATACACCGAGATAGGATCTGAAGCACAGATGTATAAAATATTCAACTTCACAATTCAACATGCTGCTTATGGGACTTCTGAAAATTTGTTTCCTACAAAGTCAGAAATTCTGATCATCTATTTCATGAAGGAAAAAAAAGAGTCTAGTTATTACTATGCTGTGAAGACTGGTCCTGGCAGGCTGAAACCTCTGCATTCGTGCCGCATCAATGGGAACAGCATCCTCTCCTGACAGTTATGCTTGTCTCGTTACTAGACATGCTTTTGGAATTCCAGTCATGTTACCTGCTTTTCACATGTTGATTTGTTTATACTTCCTGTGTTTTTCCAACCATGCTCATGTTCTGATCCTGTCTGGAAGATACTCTCCAGCAGTAGGAATCCTGATCCTCTGATTCTTAGGTGCTTTTCCTCTTGCATGATGTCTCTGAGCCTTAGGTGTAGGGGTTCCACTGTATATGTCAACAGGGCCTGGTTACCCCATAGTCAGGGTATCTGCATGTTGACCTGTTGTGGATCTCTGTAATAGCCTCTCTGCTATAAAAAGAAGCTTCTTCAGTGAGAGCTACACTGCTCTGTCAAGAATAAGGCTAATCATTTATAATGCAATTAGAAATTTAATTGACATAGGAAAATGGCAGTAGTATGCTGTCTTCTAGGATCTATGGCTTCTTTGCCACAGGCACTTGACTAGGTTTATGGTACCAGGAATGAACGCCCTCTTTCTCAGAAGGCCTTAAGTCCAACAAGACATCTGTTGGTTAGCTCTAAGATAATATAAGCACTGTTGTATTATTTGCTATATCTTCCCAGGTCAGTAATCATTGTGGTTCACAGGCCTTCCAGATAAGTGGGAGTATTGATTCCTCATCCCCTTGCAGTTTACATAGCACTTCCCAGTGGTAGAAGAGCTAGTTCTCTCCTGCTAAATGTCATATTGAAATCAAACCAATTCCTCCAAGTCCTATGTCCAAAGTGTGTGGTATCTTTAGTAATAAGGTCTTAGCTTCAAATCCTGGGAGGCAACCAGGGGCAGAATCAATAACCAAAATTGTTTTAGGAATTTTGTGAACATTGCTTTCTAACCAAAAAAAAAAAGCAAGCAAAGTGAGGTTTGTCTTGCTTGGCATAGGGTTTTTTCTTAGTTACAGCTGTTATTGTTGTTCATTTATATGATGCTAAGGACCAATACAAGGGTCTTATGTCTCAAATCCAAGCTTGTTTTTTTTTATTTTATTTTATTTTGGTTTATGTTTTTTTTTATTTGAGTCATAAAAGTTTTCAGTCATAGCAAAGACTTTCAGAAGAAGAGTTCAGAGTATAGAACCTAAATTTTTTACAATTTTAAAGAAGATTGATTTTAAGACTCAATTGTCTTTGACATAATGTATCTGTGAGTATTTCTAAATGCATTAAGAATGATTGAGTAAAATCTGGCTACAGACTTCAGTTCAGCAATAGAAATTACATTTTGCATTATTTGTTTTTAATAAGCCATCAGTCAAAATTGATGCCACTGGAAATTGCTTTTCTTTTCCATTAAAATAATAACCAGAAGTTATTTTCCGCATAGTCTTACTGATACTATCTATAAAATAGTTCTTAATACTTTTTCTATTATATTGTTAATTAAAATAAACTATCTTAAAGCAAATATGGACAAGTTATGGAAAAATAATTTGCAATAAATATAAGAAAAACTCATCAGTACTACATGTACAACAAAAAGAGTTACACTTTCTTCATCTTCCTATAATCCTGACATTCTAAAATATGATCAGCTTTTATTCTTTAAGTAAAGTTGGATTGTAAAATAATCACATCATGTTCTGATATAAAATCCTCTGACATAGTTTCTCTTATTCTGTTATTTCCACAAACTAAAAATTAAATTTTATTATCATTTCATCCAAGATTGGATAAGAAGTCAAGAAGCTTTAAGAAAAGTGTTTATTGAAGAATAATTTACATGAGATAAAAAAGAACAACTGAGACACTACATTTGATTAGTGTTTCACAAACTAAACACACCCACGGTATAAGCATCTTAGACAAACAATTTTACCAGCCTCCGGCAAGCACTCATTACAATGCCTGCAGAGCATTGTCAACACTGGTCTAAAAGCCCTTCTAACTTACATCATGCCTTGGGTTGGTTTGCTCATTCCTTTAGATAGAATCCTAATGCACAATAAACTCTTATTGGATTACTTTGCCATGATTATATTTGTGACACTAGTCCACATTGTTGACAGCAGGTTTGATCATGTCACTGTCATTTCTAAATACCATTTTTGTTGAAACCATATCAAAATATAAACCTCCTGCACCCCCCTCCTGGTAGATTATTTCAAACAATTCAATTTGGGATTATTATGAACAGGCACAATCATTTTGCAAGTACTTTGGGGAACATGTGACTACATTTCTGTTGGAATAGAAAGGTTTAGCTAATAATACCAGATAATTTCCCCAGAGGAATCTATTTATTCTTTATATATCCTACCGAGAGTAGGTGTGCCTTTTGATTATTCTGTTTTTTCACCAAATGTACCACCGTCTTCCTCATTCTGTTGAATGTGTTTGGAAAAATTTGCTTTTCTCTCCAGTAAAATCCTTGTTAGGCAAAGTTCTGATTAGTTGCCCTGCCAACACTTTCTTGCTCCGTTGTAACCAATTCACCTTCTGAAAACAGTGCACTCTCACCGTCCTCCGAAGCATGGCCGGGTGTAAAGTTACACACACATAAAGCTTCCCTGTGATTCAAAACCCTCCATGTTTAGATGCAACACTAGCCCTTTTTTTAAATCTTGAACAACAGTATTCTAGAAATATCATACAGATGCATTGGATTCTTAATGTTTTATCTACTTACAGTGGGCAGGCCTCCCCGCATCAATCATTTTTCAGGAAAATGGCCGAATCTGGATGGAATCATTTTCTCACTTGAGGCTCCCTCCCTCTTCCCTAACTACTCTAGTTTGTTTCAAGTTGACAAGAAACTGACCAGCACGAGCCCCCTTTTCACAAAGTCACACACTACTTGGATGATACACTACAGGAACAGCCCACTCATAGCCAAAGTCAACCTGACACCTACTATTACAACTATTTACGGGAGAAACTGGTCCTATCTGAGTGGCTTACAGCCTATATTTCAACTTAAGGCTGATCCAAGTCAGTTTATATTTAGAGAAATAAACATTATCTTGGAAATAAACCTATGTCCGTGTTTCCTAATAGCATGTATTTTCATTGCTGGTTCCCCAAAGCACGCTCACACTTTCCTGTTTGTCCTTGTTGCTGCTCATGATCTTAGGTGACACTCTGAAGTGTCAGAATGGATTCGCAGTTGCCTTGAAATTACCACCACTTCTAAATAGAATTCATTTATTGGAAACTTCTCTCTAAATAATAGTACTGAAAACATTACATCATTTGATTCTCTTCTGCTGTTAAGTTTTCTCTAAAACTATCACAAGTATTCTGCGTGCTTCCTAAAGCTAGCCTTTATTACCATTTGAATGTTCTTTAAAGATAATTGGCAGCATTTATCTGATGCCTTTCGACAATGCAATCAAGCATAAATGACACAAGATTAAAGCGAATGAGTGCATGTGAAGAATGTCAGTGCTGGCTAAGAAGAACACAAGGGCATGCTCTTGTAATCACTGGGAAATAAAGTCAGATGGATCCCCTGGGCTATATTGCTAGCCAGTCCAGCCTACTTGTGAGATCCAGGCCAACAAGAGACCCTGCATCGGTTTTTAAAAAGTGAACAATCCCAGAGGAATGATGTGTAAGGTTGTCTTCTGGTCACTACATACGTTCAAACACACAAATGCATACATGCATATACATAAACACACACACACACACATCCACACAGGTCAACTTTAAAATCCCCTGTATCCTTTAAAAAACAATCTTGTCTTTCATATTGTCACTTCTTTGTTCATATTTGTGGAGCACAGCAGGACAATTTGAATACATGTATGTGTAATGATCAAATCAGAATAACATTTCCATAGTCTAAAATTCTCATCTCTGTGTGAGGGAGATTCATATTCTCTGTTGTGTTTATTTTGAAATATATTATAGATCATCGCTGACTGTAGTTACCCTATGGGGCTATAGAACACCATAATTAATTTAGTCTCCTTACATTGTCCCCTCCACTCTCAAGATCTACCAACTTTTTGATGCTTGCTGTCCCCTAAGTGAAAAAAAAAAAGAAGATTGTTTATGTCTTTGATTTTTGACTTTTTTTTTTAAACCAGGAGTGACGAAAATGACCATTGTGACACCCTTGACACATGCTGCTCCTAAGAGTAAACTGTTTTGAGGCTTAAATGATGGACGGATGGAGAAAACCTGGGTCAGATTTGGATGTCCAGTTCTTCCAGGCCAGGCATTTCACAATCTGTAAGGGAGGAAAGAGAGTCAGAAATGCCACCAACCCCATTTGTTGTATATCAATGTCTGTCACTACATATCCAAGTGGGGCTTTAGCTGTTTACGCTGAATAATCCTGCTGATCTCTGAAATGCTCCAGTACAATTAGTTGGAATTAGGTAAAATTCCTAGGGAACTTTTTAGGTTTCCTGAGAAACTTTTTGAGGAACACTGATTTTTCAAGAAATATAATAGCATAAATTTATATACACCTTGATCTAGCTCCCAGCATTCCTAGCTCTCCCACAGGACACTCCCAGGAAAGGGTCAGGTGTACATGCACAGATAAGAAGGAATCGCTGTCAAGAGGTCCTCAGTTTGTACCCACAAACAGGAGACCAGGAAGAAGTGAGGATGGGAGAGACTAGGACTGACTGAGTCTATGTAGAAAAAGATAATGAGGCCCTTATAAAGAAGCCTTTTGGAAGCACTTTGACCTCTACATAGGAGATCAGGAAAAGTATGCAGAGACTCCTGGCCTTGGAATAGATACACACAGAGAGCAGATCCTCACACAGAGTCCTAGGTCTTTGGAACTCTCTCCAGAAACCTGCAATGTGGGAATATGAGCCTGTCCGGTAATATCTGGTAGCTGAGATGGTCAGACACAAAACATCACATGTAAGATTTGGGCCTGGAGCCAGGTGCCTCACTAGCAGACATTGGTTGTTGGATGCGTGATAGTGGTTCGATTATAATTCTAATTCTTAATGACTGGTAATGGTCATGAAGAAAAAAGAGGAAGGAGAGTAGTACATAGGAGTTAAGTTTCAGAGACAAACTTCCTCTTTTTCCTCCAAGTCATCCTGAGTAGATTTTACAACAACCAGTGTAGATGTTTTATTTGGGCAAAAGAACTGAGTCAGCACAAAGTAGAAATAAAATTATAGAAAAGGCTCTTGATCTATATTTTGATTTTTTTCAATTCCATACAAGTAGAACAAATGAAAGATAATCATTTAAGTCAAAGTTGCCTTAAGGGAAGAGCTACAGCCAGAATGTGGAGTCTTTAGAGACATAATTTCTTTTAGAAAAAAAAAACTATTAGAAGCTGCTACAAATTTATTTGTCATTATCAGGAAGATTTTAATCATTATCTGCATAATTTATGTTTCCTTTTAAACCTGTTTGATAAATAATGGTTACTTTGAAATAAGTGAAATGTTTTCCTGATTTCGTCATATTCAATTGATAGTGAACATGAGACACTGAAACAGCTAAAAGCTAAAAATAAGACTAGCAAAAATAATATTAAACTTATTTGTTTTAAAGTACATAGTTAGATGTCAACCTGACCCCAAAAGAGTGTCACATTAACATAAGCTGATTTTTGCCAAAACATGTATACTAAAATTTCAAATAGTCATGAGTTTGTGGGGTGAATTTATATTTTACAATATAAAATTTATAAATCTGGTAAACTCAAGTAAAATGTGCAAAGCTCCAAAAGGCTAAAGCCTAGTTCTAATTTTCTCTATTAATATTATTTAGATTCTCACACAAGTAAAAACATCAGACTAAGGGAAATTGAATATAAAGGTAATAATTATGTCCTTGCCTCTGGCCGTATGGATTCAAACATGCAAATGTACATTTCTGAGGAAATGTAATCATTTTAAATAATAAATATGAAAACAACAAAAATAGAAACCTCTTAAACTATTCAATGGCATTTGTATTTTGAATGTGTAAAGGACATTAATATATTTTGAACATGCTGTTATCAATTAGTTCTTAAAGTAAAATAAATGAAAGTCTGAATATTTAGTTCTAAGAAAGCTAGAGGACTGGACAGGATTAGTATTTTCTTTTTCTTTTTGGTTTTTCAAGACAGGGTTTCTCTGTATAGCTTAGGAGCCAGACCTGGACCTTGTTCTGTAGATCAGGTTGGCCTCGAATTCACAGAGCTCCACCTGCCTCCGCCTCCTGAGCTGAGATTAATGGTGTACACCACCACTGCCCGGCTTCAGGATTAGCATTTTCTTGCCTTAATTTCCCATACGTTTTTGTTTCAAACTAGGAGTCATCAACGAATGATATTAAATTTTGCGTGTATTTTGTCCCTTTTGACAGAACTCTGGTCAAGGATAACAGTTTTCTTCCCGTAAACTAACCTATTGAATTTACTTTCATCCGTTTTCTTCTGGATGTTTCCTGGCGTGCTAGATATATACATAGACTGATTTCCTAAATTGTAGAATTATTGAAATTACTCCTCTCTTTCTCCCAGAAAACAAAATTTGGATTTCTTTTCCCATGCACAGAAATGGACTAACTCTGAGATTTGAATTGCTTCTATTGGAGGCTAAACATCTTGTACACAGTAAATTAAAAATAAATGTATCTCATTCCATAAAGTATATTTCAAAACATCATATTGGATGTCATAAATATTCAGAATTTATATTTATCAATGAAAGGGCAATTATTTAAGAATAACTTTGATAATTTTTAAACAAAATAAAATAAAACTTAAATATTGAAATTTATTTAAGATTATGCTTGCATATAAAATATTCAGAAAGCAAATAACGTGATGTTGCATATATGGGTAGGTAAACCAATTTCTGGGTCATGGGGTGATAAAGAAAACTACATTAATGATATAATTTTCTATTATTTTATGTTTTACTTAAAATATTAATAATATAAACCAGATATTGAGTGCTTGCTCTTTATTACTTTATACAATATTAATGGTAGATTTTGTTCTAATATAGAATATCTAATTAAAATCAGGCTACATAATCATTGAGAGTAAGTGCAATCATATCATCAGAATTAAATGTAGATTAAAAAATATAAGGGTAGAAGAAAGGAAAGCATATGAGGAAAATTCAAATTTCATGTATTCAGAGATCAAGCTTATTAATGGCTAATTCAGAGAGGTGAAAAGTAATTTTTTCTAATCACAGAAAAATGATGGATCAGACATAAGTTTTCCACGATATATTTTTCAGTTTTGCTGAGCAGCATTTCCGGGCTTGGGTCTGGGCTGGCTCAGTCATTTGTGTCAGAGATCATTGTTCCTCTGAGAAGTGATCTCTTCAGCTTCAACTGCTTTACCATCTCATCTCTGTTCATCAGTGTGGGACCATATTTGTATGACATGAACAATGAAATAAAAATACCACCAATGCATTTGTATGACAGCTGCTTCCAATATATCTGTATGCCACTCTTTATTTCATATTTATATAACATAAGCAATGAAATAAAATACTACCAATTAGTTATTTAAAAACTAAATACATACATATTACATGTCCCAGCACCTCCACTGGAAGTCCCTTTTGTTCACAAGAGATGGCCAGTTCTGGTCACCTTATCTAGGAGTCTTGGCTATACGTACTCTTGTAGATTTCTGGGTATTTTCCTTGCACCAGGTTTCTTCCTGACTCTGAAATGCCCCCCTTTTCCAGTCATCTCTTTTAGTACTTTACCCCTCCATTCACCCCCTGAACCAGATCCCTCATGATCCCACCCTTACCTGCTCCCAATCTACACACCAGAGAACTCTTCTATTTCCCATTCTCTGGGAGATACATGTGTCCGTCCCCCCTCTGCCTCTTTGGTTCTGGTTGTTACCTGGCCTCTCTGGGTCTGTGTAGCATGGATATTGTTTACCTTCCCCTCCTGTCTTCACTAGGGTTTCTATTACTGTGAAAAGACACCAGAACCACAGCAATTCCTACAAAGGAAAGCATTTAATTGTGGTCAAAGAATACAAATGTGAACAGAAATACAAAGCAATGTTTCCAAGTAAACTGACAATAACTGTTCATCATTTCCATGAAATACTGATGCTGGGATGTAAGAGAAAGGATCGATACTCCAGACTTGTCAGTGGAGATGACCAAAGCAGCATCCAGATAAGTATCTGTTAGCATAGATTCTGGCCCTCCACTTCTGAGATGTGTCACCAATGGAACTGAGGTACAAGAAGAGGTCTGGAATGAATGGCTAGAGTCAATTCTAAGGAACACATACTTTCAGTAGTAAGAGAATCCGGTTTCCTAGGTAAATAATCAGAAGATTGTCTTAGCAAAGACAAGGTATAGATCTCAAAGATAGAAATCATTCCGATCAGGGCTTTCAGTCAACTGATATGGGAGCAGCAGTGCTATGGAACATAGGCAAGAAATGGGCTTTAATGAGTATAAGGGAGGCACTGGGAGTCCATATAGAGACCAGTTGCCTGATCAGTGCAGTACAGCAATGTACACGAGATATGCTGTATCCTTAAAAACACTTAACTAAGATCGGGTTGTGAAAAAGGAAGATGAGCAGTCACTGGACTCTTCACCTACAGTAGAAGTCACTCCTCACAGTATCATCAGAACTACAGAATGAAGATCTAAGTCCCTAGGAAGCAGTCTGTCCTACAATCCACTACCAACTTTAGCAGACCTCACTACCGAGAACATCACAGGGATTCAGCAAATATTGTTTAATTAAGGAAAATATGAACAAGGGTTACAAAGGCATCAGAAATGGTGACAAGCACAAGTGAAGAAATACAGAGGAAAGTCCTGTGTGAATTGAAAGTGTCGAAACCTGATCCTGTGATAAAAACACAATTCTATGGCTGAAAGACACTTAAGGAAATGTTCAACATCCTTAGTCATCAGAAAAATACAACTCTGAGATTCCATCTTACACCTGTAAGAATGGCCAAGATCAAAAACGCTGATGACAACTTATGCTGGAGAGGTTGTGGGATAAAGGGAACACTCCTACATTGCTGGTGGAATGTAAGATGGTATAGTCCCTTTGGATGTCAATGTGGTGATTTCTCAGAAAATTAGGAAACAACCTTCCTCAAGACCTAGTAATACTACTTTTGGGTATATATCCAAAGGATGCTCAACTGTGCCACAAGGACATGTGCTCAACTATGTTCTTAGCAGCATTGTTTGTCATAGCCAGAACCTGGAAACAACCTAAATCCCTCAACTGAAGAATGGATAAGGAAAATGTGGTACATTTACACTACGGAGAACTACACAGCAAAAAAAAGATGATGACATCTTGAATTTTGCAGGCAAATGGATGGAGCTAGAAAACATCATTTTGAGTGAGGTAACCCAGACCCAGAAAGACAATTATCACATGTCCTCACTCCTAAGTGGTTTTAAAACATAAAGCAAAGAAAACCAGTCCACAAATCACAATCCTAGAGAACCTAGACAACAATGAGGACCCTAAAAGAGACATACATGGATCTAATCTCCATGGGAAATAGAAAAAGACAAGATCTCCTGAGTAAATTGGGAGCTTGGGGACCATGGGAGAGGGTTGAAGGGGAGGGGAGAGGCAGGGAGAAGAGCAGAGAAAAATGTAGAGCTCAACAAAAATCAATAAAAAAAGAAAAGAAACAAAAAAAGCACAATTTTATAAAAACACTGAACCAAATCTTGGGAGATTTTTCTTTGCAAAGATAAGTACCTAGTTCTATAAATTTATCAGAATTAAATTCTCAGTCCTCTAGTTACTTATTTGTAGATTTGTTAATGTGTAATTTTCTAAAATGTCAAACATTTCTATAAGAAAGAATGATATGGAATTTTAATGCCTTAAAAATTTGCTCAAATGATTTGACATTATATATATATATATATATAAATGTTCTTGTTCACAATAGACTTTTCAGTCTCTGAAACATAATGATGCTATGTAATTTATTAAAGTGATATATTGGTAAAAAAATTTCAAGTTGTAGATGATAGGAATAAACAGGAACATGGCAGAGGGTAGATATTACATGAGGCAAACTTATCATTATATTAACCCTAAAACTATAATTGTAGATAATACATTTCTTTTAACTAAATTATCATTCTTTCTAAAGCCAAATAAATATCCATAAACTTACAATAGGAATGAATTCCCAAACTGTCTGAGGTTAGGCAACACCAAAAGTAAAATACTTCAGAAACTATATATTAAGCATATTAGATAATGAATATTAACAGGAGACTCATGGGGGGTATTTGAGCAACCAAGTTCAAAACTTCCTTCTTAAATGTTTATTTCCTAATGTTTACTTCATCTATCTTGACGAAAATTCTAAAGGGATATCAGTGGGTTACACTACATGGGAAATAGGCCACAGGGTTTTAGAAATAGAAAAGACACACCGTGGGCATGAAAGAGGACCCCAGAAGCTTCCGTTTCAGATCAGGCTGAACTACATGACAGACTTTCTGGAAAACAGTGAGGGGACATGCAATACTTGTAAATCTCTACACAAATCTCTCTCTGGTTCAGTCCTGTGTCTACAATCCTGTCCCCATAGAGCACAGGGGCATAACTATTGGGCTTGTTTTATATGAGGCAATGGGGTTATGACCAGACCTCACAGAAGATCACATATTTTTAATTTGGAAGAGCTTTTTAGAAATTTTCCTCCTCTTAAAACTAGTTTCTAAATACATTATTTATCTAAACCTCTTATATATACCTAAGTGCATGTGTATGTATGTGTATCCTTAACACAGAAATACATGTGCATACATACATGTACATACCCTTATGTTAAGGCAAAAGGTCTTTAGAGCCTGGCTCTAAAATCTTTCTATGCCATCTCATAGGTTACAGAAAAACCACATAAATCATTTAGCATGTAGACATTCACAGGATCTTTCATACGTGTAGAAACTTGCTTACAAATATTTAGAAAGAAGAAAAACAATCATGTACAGTTAAAACAGAAAGGAAAAAATAATGTATATCCCTTAATAATAAATAACATATTTAGCAACTGGAGAAATGGCTCAGCACTGATTATTCCTTCCAGAATATCCAGGTTCAATTCCCAGCACCTACGTAGTAACTAACAACCGCCTGTAACTCCAGTTCTAAGGAATCAGATTCTCTTTCTGGTCTCCTCTGGAAAGAGAGGTGCACATGGTACAGACATACATGCATGTGAGAACCTATACCCATAAAACCACTTTTAAAAATAAACAGCATTTCTGGAAGTTGGTTCACATTACATGAATTTTCAGAGGGAGTTTTGTATTAAGATATAAACTAAAGCATGCAGTAACCACAAAATATCTAGGAAATATAGTAACAAAATACATTGAACTAATAAAAACATATGTGTTAGTGAATCTAGCATATTCCCCAAGAACTAAAATATATGTTAAATACTAAGCATTTGCACTGAATTAGCCATATGCAACATTTAAAAGAATTCTCAGAAATTTTAGAACTCCTAGAAATGTAGCTTGAAGATAAATAGTCAAATGAGTCCAGCTCTAAAATGAAGATGGCCTCCTGCAGATTTGATTTGAACTATTGCCACTTTATAAAATGGAAGCAAAGCAAAAAATAAATAACAATAAGAAATTGTCAAAGGGATTGGCACCAATACAAGCTAATGTCATGGTGATTCAGGGACAGAACTCGGATTCTGTGTGCTGAAGTCCAGGAGTCTAATGAACTGCAGTAAGTAGAGCATGACGCTGGAGTTCCAGACTAGAGCACGGGTATTGAACTTGGCATTAAGTAAACTCCAGCTCATCCAAGTGGGAACTATTAGTTGTCTGAAAATGGTAGTGAATGTGGTTTTCTATTTATCCTACTTTATTCTTTGTCCGTATCTAATGTTTGAGTAATAATTTAAAAGTTAAGTATAAAGATTGGTGTAGGAATACTTGTTAATTAATCAGAATAGGACTTGCACTAGGTAAGAATTAGAGGTCACTGTCATGGACTATAAAGACATTGATAATAATCTACCTTTTGCTTTGAGGCCATTATGCTGTGCTGATCATTAAATACTAATCAGTTAAACTTGCAAATTTTAGTGCAGGCATTTTTTAGTCACCTGCTGTTCCCCAAAAATGTATATTCTCTCAAAATCATCATTTCAAATGACCATCATTTAGAAATCAAACAGTAACTTTTAAAATAGTCTAACCGGGCTGGAGAGATGGCTCACTGGTTAAGAGCACTGGCTGCTCTTCTAGAGGTCCTGAGTTCAATTCCCAGCAACCACATGGTGACTCACAACCACCTGTAATGATATCTGGCGCCCTCATCTGGTGTGAAGGTGACCATGCAGGCAAAGCACTGTATATATAATAAATAAATCTTTTAAAAAAATAGTCTAACCTAGGCTGTTTTTTTTCATTTTTCTTCAATCTTGAAAATTTCATACAAGTACACCATGAAATATGACCATATCTAGCAACGTTTCCCCCTGAAAATCCCCCATGTCCTTCCAAACAAGCTCCCCAAGTCCATATATTTTTCTTTCTGAAAATTCACTAAAGTCAGTTAGTTCTGACCATTGTGCATGGGTGAGGCACCATATTCTAGAGTAGTGGTTCTCAGCCTTCCAAATGCTCTGACCCTTTAATACAGTTCCTCACATTGTGGTGACCCCCCAAGCACAAAATTACTTTTGTTGCTACTTCATAACTGTACTTTGCTACGGTTATGAATTGTAATGCAAGTATCTGATATGTAGATGCAGGCTGAGAATCACTGTAAAGAGCATGGGAACCCTACCAGTGATCTCAAAGAAATGGTTCTCCACCCACTCCATCCCACCCCCAGAAAATGTTCACTGCCAATACCTCCTCAGTATATGATGGGACATAGAGATTTTCTGTCCCATCAATGCGAGAACGTTGGCTGACTTGATCTTATCCATGGCTTCTGGAAGTTCATGATTGTAATAGCCTCGTCCTATCCATAAGACAGCATGTCATGGCAATCCTCCCATAAGGCAGTGTGTCATGGCAATCCTCCCCATGCTCTGGTCCCTACATAGTTTCTTCTTCCTTTTTTACCATGTTCCCTGAGCCTTAGTGATAGTGCAGCCAATACAGTTGTCCCATTTATGTCCCATCATAAACCAAACGTTTTGATAACATTTTTCCATCTAGTTTTATCCTACTATGAAACATGGAATCCCATCCTAGAGACTTAAAAGGGGCCTAGAAATGTTTCCTCAGGTGATAAATCCAAAGGATGGCAATGAATCTAGAACTGGAAGATGAAGCCAAGAGGAATAAGGCAATATGAAGAAAAGTAGAATGGTCTGTACAGGTAATTTTTATGTGGGTTTTTCAGGTATGTGGCTTATTAGTTGTGAGAAGTAAGTGTGAACACATGATACATACATGCAGTCACCTTGCTTTTCCTGGGAATTCCTAACACAGATCTTTTGTGGCAGTCTGGGTCAATGTTATTAGTAGATGAGGAAAGGAGTAGATATCAGAAAGCAGTTCAGTTAAAATCATGATGGTGGTGGTTTTGTGTTGGTGGTGGTAGTGATGATATTTGGGTTGACAATTACAAAAGGAATATTTCAAAAATGTCCAATCTCTACAACATGTGTTTGAATCCACCATGATAATTTTTAGAGAAAGAAAGGACAGTGCTTGTAGGTGGGTTATAAAAAAAAGTCTCTAATTCTCTTCACAAACAAGATCCATTTTTCTGTCTTACTTCATTTTTTCTCTGGGCCACATTTACAGACTTAAAAGAAAGACTAGAACAATGACCTAGAATGCATATTCTCAACAAATAAAATGATGCTTAAGGACCTATTTGTAGGACTGAATCAAAACACATCACAACCAACCAAATATTCATTTTATTATAGAGAATATGCTGGATAAATGACTCTGATCCTGGACCAGATCTGGTGGCACTGGAGACTTGTGTCACTTCAGAGAGTCCATGTTGGCCAGCAGCATTGCTGTGTCAGGTGGCAGCCGTTGTCACCATTTGCTAGAGCCAAGAGGGCAGACATGTCCCTTGGCTGCTTAGATGACAGATGCTTTTTGCATGGATGCCCTGCATTAGCTACCTTCCTTGAGATTCATTTCCAAACCAAGCTGGGATCACAAAATCCATTCAGCAAATGAGGACTGACTGGACCAGCTGTTCCTCTGTAACACATCGAGGCTCTTCAACTCTTCTGAAACCTTATACAGTTTATCTGCGCAGGTGTCGCAGGTAGAAAGCCATTAAATTTTCATTTATCTTAGCATTTCACAAGAGGCATCCAAGCCTCCCAGAACTAGAAAGGGTTGACCTCTTACATGATAGAGGCTAAGTCTTCTGGAGAGAAGCAGGGACATGCAAGCAAAGACCTTGATTGGTTGTAATGACTTTTTGGTTTCAGGGCTCATTTGGTCTCTGCCTTTTCAAGTGCTGTTGTGCTGGGTACCTTAACTGATAACCATCTTTTCAAACAATTTATGTCCTAACAACAAGCACTGGTCTTCCTGTGGTCTTCTGAGCTTGTGGTCATGAAGTTTTCAATCTGCCCGTTCCGCTTAAGTCCTCAGAGCCCATGTGAAGTTAGCATTTTGTAGTGGCATATTTAAATTAAAGGTATGTCAGAAGGCTGACCCAATATATCAGTGGATTTATATCATCCAATCATAATTGGAAAAGATTTAAATGGGATAAGTAAGTCCTAGTTTGAAACAGGGCCTATCTTGGATGAATAGGAAAGGGAGAAAATGGTGGCAATCTACTAGCCCATACATTAGAGAATGCAGGGAAATCACCTGAAGTTCCTTCTTGTTTGTTAAGGAGATGATGTCTCATCTTTAATCTGAGTGGGTCCAAGATAAATATGGTGGAGCCCATTGGATGATGGGGCTGGGGCCATGCAATACTTACTTTATGAGATGGATTAATGTGATAGAGGCAGTAAATTAAATATTATTTGTGTTTCAATGTTAGAAAGAACATTGTAAAGCTATCTGCATATTGTAGGAGACCTATGAAGTTAATATTCAGTGCTTTGATGCTTTTCTTTTTCATTTTCTTGCCCATCTTCTTCCTCCTCCCCAGAAGACAAAAAGGAAATCAAGTGAAGGTTTGTAAGTGTCCCTAAATTACTTTAACTCCAGCCTTTAACGTATTTATAGTGTGTTTAGTGTTGTACTAATCATAGAGATTATGAGGGCGCAACACTCATCCTCCTAATTAGAAGAGGTAAGTATTTGGAGGATCCTTTTAGAGACAGGAAACTGAACTTAGAGAATTACAGAAATACCTGCAGGTTTCAGGAGCCAGTGTGCCCCATTGTAGAAAGCATCACCGCTCAGCATTTATCTACAGCAAATTCTAAGCAATACTTTTTAAAAGAGTTTTTCCAACCTGGGTAGAAGAAATTTTAGACTTGAACCTCAAAACTCATTTAATTTAACAAAATAAGAAACAATACAGATAAGAGAGGCATTCTTAGGAACTGAGGTAGTTGCTGTTCCCATAGTCCTGTGCCTTTTTCATCAAGTATGAGTTGGTTATTTTTTTAATAAGAGAAGATCATTGAAACCTAGTGCTAGAAAACTGAATTATCTTTTTCCACATTTCTTCTCTCGCTGCTCTTCTCCTCTCTCCTCTCTCTGCTATATCTCCCATATCTACCACATCCTTCTTAAATTCATGTTCACTTTTTTAGCCATTGTTGTTACATACACATATAAACAAGTCAACATACAAATACAGCCATCTGAGTACTTTTTTCATTCAGCATTGTCTGCATTGCATTGTCTGCATGTGCAGTGCTAACATGCACATTTCCAGCATGTGTATTTCCAGGGCTGACCACTTAGTATTGGATAAATATTCAGAGGTCTCATTCCTGGGAAACCCCAGTTTTCCCTCTCTCAGCAGTTTGTAATTTCCTGTTAGCTCTTCACGTAGCGGTGAGGCCCAACAGTATTTTCCCTTTCCACACCGTGTTGTCAACCGTTATTGAAATTGTTCAGGTCTTGTTTAGGGAGCCATGTTGTTGAGATTTCATAGGTGTAGTTTCCCTGTCATAACTAGAAGGGCACAGTCTCACAGCAGCTTCCTGGGCCTGAGACACTTACTTCTTCTCGTGCCCTCTTTCATGAAGCTCGAGTCTTGAATACAGGAGTTGTGTTCTGAATGTTATCAGCTGGGGCTGGGTATCATAGTCAGCTGTTCTCTGCATTTTTGCCTAATTGCACTTTTCTGTCATGGTCTCCTTCTGCTACAAAGAGAAACATTGAAGACGGATCAGAGCTACAGGTATGGTCTAAGGATAAGTAGAAGACAGTCAAGAACGTTTGTTGGTGTAGTAAAGTGGTGGCTAGGTCCTCTAAGATCCCTGGCAGCTGCCGCAGCTTCTATCAGCAGACTTTTGCTTTTGTAGCTTCATTTTGTTCCACCTCCCAGGAGTCTGACGTGGAGATCTTTTTTCCTTCACCACTCACCTCAGGCACAGTGCACAGCATGTGATTTGATCCCTTGGCATGACCATGATCCTGGGGGCCTGGACTCTGCTGTCAGCATGTTATATTAAGAACTAAACATTTATTTATTTAAGGCTTGTCAAAAACAAAACTGGTACAATCTCTCTTTGAAAGATACTTTTGAAGTTTGCAACTAAAATTTTTAAAGCTGGTCCCAACCTATTTGTTTGTATTTTATCTTAATTGATGTTAACTCACTAAAAATTTTTAATTTATAGAAGAGCCTCGTTTGATGTGATTTTATCATTATTAGTTTTCTGTTATTCCCTGTCCACTTAGTTCAGTATTTTTAAGCACATTTCAGCTTCCCCACCCCCAATGATGAGAGGTGAAATAGCATGGAATCAAGCAAGATGGTACCTCTCAAGCTCAATATAAGAAATGCTTTTGTAACAACACAGATTCTGAAGTCTATGGGAGTCACCAAGTAGGGACCAAGGGTAACAAATCAAATAATGGAGTTTCATTTTTTCACTTGTGATTGAAATATCAAACCACTATGTCACTGGTGATTTCATGTGCAGGACCTAGACTAACACCTGACAGATACTGCTTAATAGCTCTAAACTACAAGCTGCAGTCTTCAATTATAGAAACGGAAACTAATCAACGAGGACTCATTCCTCACTTGTGTATTGACGCTGTTAGTAGTAGATCTACCACTCTTAATGTAACAACTTTAATAGCGCCTATTGCAAATGAAGTTGCAACTCGAACATCAGTGACAAGATAATTTTCAAATATAGATTTAATCTTCTCAGTCCTCACTTGCCAAACCAATTCCTACAACACCTGCACTTTACACTGTTCTAAAAAAAAAATTGAAAAGTCCTTCAATGATTAGACCCCCAAATACTCTATTATCACTGGTGTGCTTTCGTCACAGAACTTGGGGGATGAATTGAGTCAAACTCATTGACGAGGAAACATGAAGATGGTGGCATTGGAAAGTAAGTATCACTGGGCCTCCTTTTTCTTCCTCCCAAATTGACCACATTGAATAAGTGTCCTTTCCTTGCTTTGTCACTTTAACTGGCCCATGGAATATGATTGATTAAGCCAAGCTTGTTAGGATTGCCATGGCCAAGGCTTTTTCTAATTCTAGTAACAATACCTTAGTCTAGATTTATCCATCATTGTTCTCAACCTTAATTGTAACTTTCATCTTAGGATAATGGTTGGCACATGTGAGAAAGTCTAGTGACAAGGTAGAAATATCTTATAAAAACTCAAGTATTTAAGCATGAAAGAGAGAGAGGTGTTATAAAAACTTGTGAGACACCGTCAATCGACATCACAGGAGAAATGTGTGTTCTATGGAATGGATGTAACTGTGTACTCAGAGGCAGACTATCAGAAGGCCTAAGTGCCAGTCCTGGTTTGTCATTTACCCTCTATGACCTCACTTCACCTCTGAGCTTGGTTCTTCCCACTGGGAAAAGGAAAATAATAATATCTTCAGAGGGATAATGTGAGGGTTTAATTGATGTCTGTGAAAGTTATTTCGAGGCTTTAAAATGCAATAAACCATAAAGAATTATTAATGTATTTGCTCCAGGGTTATTAATAAAACTTGTAGCTAAAACAAAGGAGAAATGCATTTGATGGTGCCACTGACCATGAAACCTGAAAGAAACAAGAGGAATCCTCCTTTTTTATCAGAGGAAGTAAAGTGAAGCAATCTTACAAATGTGTAAGATTGTCACTATGCAAAAGATACAAGACTGTCTAACTGTCCCTGGACAGTGCTGTGTGCTTCGGCATCTATCCTTCGCCTTCTCTGTGTATTACATCCAGTATCTGATGGACAACCCCCAGGACCTTCATCATAATAGTCTGGAGGTAACATTCTCACAAATTGCACCAGTTAGTTTTCATCTTTTATAAGTAGTTAACCCTGCTATGTTCCTGGTCTCTGTCCAGGTTGGAATTCCTATGATTAGCCCTGTCACAGCAAGTACACTCAAAATGTTGTCACCTTGATGAATCACATATTCCCATGTCTTTCAGATGAACTGTGAGGGAGTGGTGAAGGGGAAGATTGTTACGTAGCAGGCCCACTCCACTCTCTCCTGTTACTCCTCTATTAGCAGGTACCCAGCAACTAGAACCACACAGTAGCTGTCTTTTAGAACTAGATTTTTTTCCACTTAGAATAATGTCTTTCAGGTTCATCCATGTTATAACACACATCAGAATAACAGAGAAATAACATTTCATTCATGTAATTCCCTCACTTTGTTTACCTGCTCATTTTTTAATGGCATTTAGGATACACTGCCCCTTGACTCTGGTGAAGAGCAGTATTATTTCCATTTCGAGATCTGTCTGTTCTTTAAGATAAAACCACAGAGGTTCCTGTATTGTATAGTAATTTATTTTTACATTTTTAGAAGCCTAAGTACTGTTTTACACAGTGTTTGAACTATTTTCCTCTCTCTCTCTCTCTCTCTCTCTCTCTCTCTCTCACACACACACACACACACACACACACACATACACACAGCCTACAGAATTTCAAAAAAATCTCTCTGCATACTTGACAACAACTACTTTCTGGTTTTTAGATAACAGTTTGCTAATGTTTATGAATATCATCTTATTGTGGGTTTATTTGTGTTTCTCTAATGGTTGGTTAGTAATGTTGAACATCTTTGCATATGTTTGTTGACCATTTATATATCTTCCTTAGAGCAAAGTTTAAGTATTTTGTTCATATTTTAATTGATTTTTGTTATTATTGTTGAATTATAAGAGTCATTATTATTCTATGATATTAACCTTTATTCTATATAAGTGTTGAAAATATTTCACCCTTCCCATGGACTCCCTGGAAACTCCATTAATTTATTATTTTATATGCTAAAGTTTTAAACTTTGATACAGTCATTTGAACTTATTCTTCTGCTTCCTGTGTAGCCATTATTTTTTATATTGAGTCTCTTCTCGGTTTTTTATGATGACGGGATCATCTTGGTGGTCCCACTCTGTGCTCAGTTTCATGTCACACAGCTTTGTTAACCTCATTGCTGCTGTGCTTCCCACACGCATTGACTCTGGTGTACACCGTGGAGAGAGGCTACACACAGAGAGCCAGCAAGCAGGCTGTGGAATCGGGGGATGAAGCGTGTCATGCTGGTTTCTATTTACACGATTTTCTTATCCAGAGATCTGTTGTAAACAGTAGCCTTCTATTTGGTTTGCTCAATAGCCACAGGATACCACGTTTTGTATCTATTTATTCATTCTTTGCTAGTGGTTGTGTTTTCTATCTGTGCAGTCTGTTTTATCTCTACTGGTATCATCTAAAGACTAATGATCATTTGTCTCCCGCAATCTAGGGCAGGTGGGATGCTCAGCTAAGTAGAGCAGTTAAGAGCTGTGGCTGCTGTTTGGGTCAGGGTTGATGTTCTTGCCTTCCCACCTCCAGTTCTTTAAGCTTTTTCATTGAATTAAGAAAGGCTTTATTACAGCTATTCAGGACAGGAAAAGCCCACACTGCTTGGGTGGGATTTGAAAGTGTGTGCTGGGGAGTGATTGTGGCCATGGCATCTAAGTTGGGTAATGAGGGAAGTGAGGACATGGAGCCAGCTAGATGCAGCAAGAAAGAGACAGGCTTCATTAACAGTAGGGACCAGTAGGATTTAATAAGTAGAAGAATAAGATGGTTCTCAGGCAAATGGCTGCTGGAAAAGTGAGCGTAGGCTTGGTTATAATGGCAGGGTCTAGAGATGAGGAAGATGAGAAAAAGTGAATCCTATTCTTGCCTTCCCTTTGATATTTTTACACACAAAGAGATGTGGGATTTCCTTCTGTATGCTGTGATGACCATTAATGAATAAAGAAATTGCTTTGCACCTATAGCAGGGCAGAATTTAGGTAGGTGGGGAAAACTAAGCTGAATGCTGGGAGAAAGGAGGATCATGAGTTCAAGGCCAGCCGGGACTAAGCGGCCTTCTCACTACAACAAAGTATATTTTTTCTTTCAATTGATGTTGGAAAGTACTAGTCTCATAAAACAAATTGACAAATATTTATTTGATTTACTAAAGATAGGGATTATGTATCTTGAAACTGTGGTAGAACCTATGAGACCATTTAGATCTGAAGCTTTTTTTTCCTGTTGGGGGATGAGAGTCAGAGTAGAAGATTTAGAAGTGCCACTTCAGTTTCTGTAATTATCATAGGATTGTTTTCGTTTTTGAAAATTGTATTATCCTAAGACTATGCCAATTTTCTAAATTAATTAAATAAAATAGTAGGTCTTTCCCTTGTTCTTTTTAAATTTTATCTGTCATTAGTTTCCTTTTCATCTATAACATACAGGGAATGTGTATGTATATGTGTGTGTGTTGTGTGTGTGTTTGTACGTGTGGTGTGCTGATGTGTTCATAACTCTGAAGGTCAGAGGACTGTTTTATGGCATTGATTCTCTCCTCCTCCCATATGGGGCCCAGAGATAAAGCTCAGACTATCAGGCCCCTCAGTCCAGTGCTTTCTTTGCTGAGCCATTTCACAGGCCTGCGTTGCCTCTACTTTGTATATTTTTCCAGAAATTTCTCTACTTCAAAAAATTTTTCAACAAAACAATTTTGTTTTGGTGGCCTCTATTATTTTTGTTTTAGTTTCCGTATTTTATTCTTGCCTCTTTGGATCTTAATAATTTTTATGTAAACAGAAGTTTCTGTCCCACCAGGTCCCACAGCCATTCAGTCCCAAAGAAACACAGAGTCTTAATATTAACTATACACTATTTGACCTATTAGCTCAGGCTTATTATTAACTAGCTCTTACAACTTAAATTAATGCTATTACTTACCCTTTGTATATAGCAGTGTAGTATGCTATGACAGGCTCTTCCTCTAGAATTCTGGCTATGGTGCATCCTGTTTCCTGGCTTGAGAAAGGCATACTAATCAGGCAAATGGTTCCTTGGTGTGTCACCTATGTGAGATCATTGATAGTCCGAAGGAATTTTCTGTCAGTTCATGTCCTTAAAGCAACAGATATCCGGGGATAATTTTATTCTCACCTGGGAGCTTATCAAAAATGAAAAGTTTCAGACTTTACCCCAAACTCACAGAATTTCAGTAAGTTCTTCCAGGAAATTTGGAGCTGGGCTAAAGCACTTAGAACTAGCTATTTTGGCACCGTTTTGGTAATACTGAACATATATCATACCAACATGACTGAAAGGCAGTGGTATTAAAGAAAGGTGATGTAAGTAAACAGAACCAAGTCTAAATGAATCTGGATTAGGCCAACATGTCAGCACATAGGAGGTGCTGCTCTCTGAGGTGACTTCAAGCTCCACTTAGAATGTTCCTCTAAGAAAGAGCATTCTGCAGTTAAGAAATGCAGTTACAGAAGTATCATCCTCACATGCTATCTACGTGCCTTCCAGAAGCACAGAGTGAGGCTCGGCAACACATAATTGGATAGCTATCAAAGCTTCCAGCAGAAAAACTTTCACCACCTCACAAAGTTCTCTGCCAGCCATGGTAGCCATGGTAGGTCTTTGTCCACCAGTGAGGATGAGTCACCCCAGCCAAGCAGGGATCCTCTAAGCTATTGGGCCTGTTGCTGGAATCTTTGCTTGATGACCTGGTTTTTTACCCCCAGGTGCCGACTACACTCTTAGGCCTCCCGTTTAGCTTTGGTGCCAGTCACTCCTGTGCTCTGACAGCTATTAAACTGTTACTATCTTGAATCGAGTTTTGAAACCAAACATTTATTTTTGAATTTTAGCAAATTGAGCCTCCCATGACTAAGTCTCCATATGTCTCTAAGCTAGTGAGTTTCTCCCAAGTGGCCATTCTTATAATTAGTTTTACCCTCATGAAAAACTCTCTTTTGTCCCCAGGAATGCTCATGATTAATTCATAGGAAAAAACCTTTTAAATCCTATTAGATCTATGCTGTTGAACAGTGAGATAAAATATGAAAAATTACCTCACAAAATGCTCTATATGTAAGAACTGCATACCAGCTGAGCTTCTAAAATTGATTTAATAAGTGTGAGCATGGGTAGATATGATTAATATAAAACTTTCTTGGACAGATTCTGGATGACTTTGGCGATGATCAGTGTACAACTATCATGCCAACATGAAGAGATATACGCATGCAGGTCTCTCTAACAAGGAGTAGAAATTTGTTTAGACCTGTAACTATCAACCAAAAGTGAAGAGCCACTTAAAGGAAGGGAAAAACCTTGTCATAATTTTAGATTGATGTTCAAGAGTGTTCTCTTCTAGTCGTGTTAAAAATGCCCCCTCTTAAGAGCTGTATTTCATTACAATTTTGAAGTATTGTACAAATCAAGTTGTAAAAATGGGCAGCACTATGTTTAATAATATTTAATGAGTGGATCTTTTTTGTTTCTGTGGAGGATTTTTTTTGGCTTGGTATTTGTTTTGTTTTGTTTTGTTTTTCAAAACATGATTTCTCCATAGCTTTGAAGCCTGTCCTAGAACTAGCTCTTATAGACCAGGCTGGCCTCAAACTCACAGAAATCTGCCAGCCTCTGACTCCTGAGTACTGGGATTAAAGGCGTGCGCCACAACTGCCCGGCAGAAGGAGCTTTTTTCTTTTTCTTCTTCTTTTCTTTCTTTCTTTCTTTTTTTTGAGTTAGCTAAACCCAAAAGAATATAAAGTTAAAACTGTGGCCAAACTGTATTATTTGAGACAAATTGGTACTTGCTATGAGAATAGTACTTCCCAGGATATAGAATATAAGTATTCTTGACAATAGACAAGTCTATAGACCATTTATTCTGAGCCATAAGAGTTCTGCTTTTTCTTTGGTTACTCATTTGAAACAAGTAATAAACAAAATGCAAATTCCCCAGCTGGTGTGATATTTCAGTGTGAGATTTACATACGTTAAAGTCCCTTGATGCGCAGATTCTTTTTATTAATTGACTATTATCCACAAACTGGAACAGGCAACTGATCACAGTAAGACTAAAATTACTACAAATAGTAGATAGATCAATGGACCAACCACTCTTTAATGGTTCTTCCTTAGGATATTAAATGTGGATTTAAATATAATGTCTGAGAATGCTTTTTCAGGAAGGAATACCTAGCTTACATGATGTTAATTTGTATGTGCTTCATTCTAAAGAAGTATCAAAGCATCATTGATATTATTTTCCTGAAACTCAGGACAACTTCATGTTGAGCAAGGAGACAAAGCACACTCACTCTGCATGCCGTCTACAGACTCCTTCATAACATTTACAAGCCTTCGTAATCACCAGTCACTCAACTATCTACACCTACTTCTTCTCCACACTGACGAAGACGTATAGACGATATTTAGACATTTCTTGGCCATTGTGGAAAATGCAATAATAAGAGAAGGTGTCAGGTAGCTTAATTAAAGTTCTCTCTAGGATTCTTTGGAATATGCAAATTATACTCAGTGGTTATCACTTACAAAGAAAGGTTAAGATGAATCAGTTAGCATTTAGAATATTAATGAAAGAGTAGGAGATCTTTTCAATGAATCAAAGAAGGTGTTTTTTTAATTTATTGGTGATTTGCCTGCACTATCTACTGTGTTTAACACCCTCCTAGTCAGAAAACACTGCAGGGAAGCCCTTTGGATCATTCGGTTTGCTGAGAAGCCCCTATTGATGTACTGAAGAATCTAATGAACACTATGCATATGAACGAATTCTAAAGTGTTTTGTCCCAAACTCCACAAACAACATTTATCCTAGTGAAATTTTGAAGGGACTGTCATGAAAATAAACTATCTCTGACATTTCTCAGGCTGAACTGTCAATGGCTTTGCAATTGAGAAGAATGAGGTTTGAAGGCAAGAAATGGGAGAAGTTGAAGCAGATGATTGGAATCCAGAAAAAATAAAGAAAGATAAAGCAGCACCAAGTCAGCATGATAAAAAGACAGAGTCCAAGGGAAGAACTAGACAAAGACTGAACAGAAAAGGAGGATTTGCTGCCAGTGTTTTCATCGAGATTCAATTTCATTTTTCATTTATGATTTTTTGTTGATAATGTTTGTGACAATTTCATGTCCAATAGATGCTATATGAAATGCTTATTCTTTTCTTTTACTGTCACAACTCTATAATGCATCAAGAAGTGAGTCAGAAGCAGTGAAGTAGGTGAACCCGAGAATGTGGGTATGTTGTTAGATCCTTGAAGTGCCACTCACTGATGCAGTGATTTGAGAAATAAAGTCCCTTCTAAATCCCATTCTCTCCTCTAGTATATAATTATAGCATAGAGATCATAAACTTAGGTTGAAAAGTAATGGATCAGCATATATCTTTAGAGCAGTGCTTCCCAACCTGTGGATTTCAACTCCTTTGGGGGTCACATATCAGATACCCTTCATATCAAATTTTTACTTTATGATCCATAACAGTACCAGAAGTAGAGTTGTGAAGTGGCAATGAACGAATATTATGACTGGGAGTCATTACAATATGAGGAATGATAGCATCAGGAAGTTTGAAAATGACTGCTTTAAAGCATCAAAACAGAATAAATAAAGAATAGTGGTTGTTGTTATTAATATTTTTATTTAAAAGTTGAGGTTCATATAAACCAAGATATGAATATATACATATTAATTGGTATATATCCTTAATGTCAATTAATGTTAAATATAGGTGAATTTGTCTTAAGAAACATGCTTTTAGTTTATATAAGAAGAGAAAAGACCTAGTAGGTTAATTCTATTGTCAATTCAGTCTGTTTCTTAATTCTGTGTCTTGCTTTGAATTTCTCCCTGGTCAAATTATACCACAAAGATTTGATGGATATTTCCCATGAAACTTCTATTGATGAAAATTTTGACCATGACTTAATGATTACAGCCAAATACAGTAAAGCCAATGGAGCATGAATAACTGAGAAGTGCAGAATAGGAAGGAATCATGCTCATCAAGAATGCATTGTTATTGGGCTGTTAACGGGGAGGTGAGCCTCAGTGCTCCCAGGGTCCCACTGGATCTGTACAGAACACTCGTCAGAACCATCTTCCTGGAACAGAGGGAACATGTTCTGCCTCCCAGTAGATCAAGGATTGCTTCAGGGACTGCCTGTATTCCTTCAGTGCCAGGTTTTCACATGACCCAGATGAGCCAAACATTAGTGAACAGAGCAACAAGGAGCAGAGCTCGGGTGAGAGACAGCACACCTGTATGTCATTGTGTCAAATGTAAGAGGCACAGCTGGCTGCCGCAAATGGCACAAGTAGAGTAGTAAGCCAAGGGGGAATGGGTGCATTATAGAAGGATCTAACACAATCCCTAAGGGTGAGCATTGCTTGACCATCAAAGATGCTTACTGTATATGCATGCATAGAAATTTTCTGTCAAGAGTACTGAATTAAAGAAGAAATTAAAGGTTATGAATGTGAAAATACCTGAAAAAATTAAGACTCATTTAACTATTGTATACTGTACATGATAGAGAGAAATCTCAAAAATTGAAGGTGAAAAAAATAAGTTGAATACATTTTTTTTTAAAAAATCCCTTCTGGCTGCTTTGGAAATCAATGCCTCTTCTTATCTCACTATGTGGTAAACTGTATCTGAGTTTCAACAGAAAAAAAAATTATTTCTCTTGAGACACCAGCAAGGCAGTCATGACTGAATTTCAATTTTTTTAACCGAAGTTCAAAAACCTTGTCTAGCCAGTGTCTAGTTATTGAGCTTTTTGTGTTCTCAGAGGCTCAGCCTCTTGTATTCTGAGATAAATTTTAAATAGAATAGAATAAGAGTTTATCCTAACTAATCCGAGAGGGAGTTAGACATTTTCTATAGTTTTGTAAAAATTAGTCTATACTCTGCTTTTTAGAACTAAAATACGTGGTTTTGAAATGCTGGATTTTCAGTGTTGTTACCCCACCTCGTGTGTGGTCCCTCATTCCTCTTCCATTACAAGGTGTGATAACATGGTTTAACCTTCTGGTTATCAAGTTCCACATTCAGAATTAGAATAACATTGTTAATGTTAATAAGTTGTTATGGGGATGATTGCAATGTAGTCGGAAGGATTCATAGGACTTAAAGATGCATAAGTGCTAGCTTCCATTAATATTGTTATTATCATAATTACTTTTATGAAGATCTACACACTTATGTGCTGAGTACTTATATGTAATAGTTATTTCTATTACATTTAATGATCAGCTATTGTAATCTAACGTTTCCTATGCACTATAAAGTCTCTAAGAGTCATCGTAATGTCCTGACTGAAAGATGAATTTTAAACTGTGACCTTCTGGTGAACTTCTGACATCACAAGAGCACATGGCCTTTATATAGCTGATTTTATAAACAATAAAATGATAGCCCCGACCATAACTGGCTTAGAAGCAATGTGAAAATATCAAGTGCCTTGGAAGAAATTAATGGCTTGGGGGGGAAATGTATGTGTAGACGGATGATTTTCCTTCTAGAAATGCCTAAGTTCTTATTAAATATACTTAGTGTGTTTCCAGTGAGGATACTAAAGTATACATAGCACCTGTGTACCTGATGTCTCTCTCACAGCCGTGAAGTGGACACTGGAAATGTGCCCCAGTTTGACTCTATTTTTGTGGTTTGAACGTAGATAATGGGCACCTTCCCATTTCCCACTTTGAATGTCTCCACACAGATTCCTGAAAACCCCCACACTGGTGGTAGAAAGTTCTAGTCACGCAAGGCCCTGACTGTGTCTAGCAACCCTTATGCCACACTCATCTCTCTAGCACCCTAGTTTTCTGCACGGTTTCCTTTCTCTGGTCACTTGCAGAGAACCTTGGGAGAACTGCTCTGCTCTCCCTCAAACACCTCGTGGTGTCAGGAACAAACCCTTCACACCCTGTTGGAGCGTGGTTGATGATCCAAACATGGTAAAAATGTTTATTCAGAGCCTACAGTACAGAGACGGTAGTTTATACTTCAAGGAATAACTGAGGTTTCTAGGAGATGTGGCTAAGTCCAGGTCTTGAGGCAAAAAAGTGCAAGGTAAATAAGGAATGTTCTGTAGAGCCTTAGAGCAGAACAATTCAGAAAGACCAAGGGGCTCATTTCAAAAGACTAGCAGAAGTTAGGATGGAAAGGCTTCTGTCTGCCAAAATGAAACAGTTTGAGCACAGAAAACAATAATGATGGTAATAGATTGGACCATATTGACTATAAATCCAAAATGAGAAGTGGGAAAAAGGAGGGAAGAAAGCTCTTTCTTATAATTCATATATTTAGGAAAATACACAATTTTAAATTACTAATTTGTATAATTTGTAAAATATATAAATTTAAATTACTAATGATGACTCAGCATGACAAAAATAATTTGGAGCATTTGAGAAAATTTGAATGGGAATAAATGAAAGTGGTATTTGGTCATATAAGACAAAAGCCTTATTGTTAGTAGATGATATAAGAATAAATGAATATCTAGGGACAAAGCTATCATGAGATCTGTTACACTGTCTGGATGAACCCTTTGAAAATAAGCATTCATACATAAAAGAATATAAAATTAGGAACGGGAAGGGAGAAATGAAATCAAGTTTGGCAAAACCATGCTTTTAGTGAATCTAGATGGTGCCTGTTTATTTTTCTGCTCTTCCAACATTTTGTGTATGTTTGTAAATTTTTCAAGTAAATGGCCTAAGATGAGCCACCACAGAAAAAACAAATGGCCTACAGAGCACTGTTGAGGCCAGCAGAATACCTATGTTCACGTCTCCAGATATTGGATATGAACTTAATGTCATGCTTGTGAAATTATTCTTAATGTACAAAATAAACAGAAGTGATATGGCCACAGCAGCTCATGAATCAGGGCTATCTTCCTCAGCCTCTGGCATCACTTGAATTACTTTGTTCCAAAAGCAGAGAAAATATTGTGCTCTCTACCTTCAAGAACAAATAGACAAGAGAGTTGGGATCAAAAGAGATTTATGACTGCCTCCAATCTCCTTATTGTGGTACCTTGTTAATATCAAATCTGATTTGAGAGCCTCATGCTTGAACTACAAACGAACTCTGACTTCACTTATTGGAGAGCCATTGCCAAGACTCACCTGTGATTAACATCTCTTTGCTCAAATAAGAGCGACTACTGGAGATGACATTTCTGAGCTGTTCAGCGTGTCGTTATTACATCTGAAAACAGCAGTAATTCCTTGTTCTACTCCTGTTAACCCTGAAAAAAAAATAATTGGCTTACTCATTATCTCTTCAGAGCCCAGAGGAATTTATCCTATTAAGACTGTGGGCAAATGAACAGTTACCCAGTCTTTTTGACTTTCATGCCTTTGCACAATGTGTTAATATGATGTCCTTTGCCAAGTTTTTCTTTAATTTCCTGTAGTACATTTTTGACTTAAGATGACAACTTACTTTTCTTTTCTTCTGCTTGAGGACTCCCTGCACAAAGATGAATTGCCAGGCAGTATAGTCTTATAAAGTCAGGTTAAATCATATTTGTGAAACTCTCCAGAAACACCTTTTTCATCCTTGGCCCCTGTGAGACTTGACTACTGCCATCACAGTCTGTGTTTGTTGACACTTATAACACAGCATTTCTATACTCTCTTTTTCATTTCTTTGCTTTTAATGTTCCTTGGATCAACGACTTTATGATGTCATTTCTCAATGATAAATTTTTTTCTCCATAATTGAGAATTCTACATGAAAACGAGGATCCCACAGTCAGTTTAATGTACTCAATGAATTTAAGCAACATAAATGAGAGGGTAAGTAAATTTTTTTGTAAAATATTTGTCTCCCCCCCAAAAAAAGCCCATAAGATTTACTTTTAAATGAACCGTCATCTCAACACTGCATAAATGATACCACAAAACTGAAAGAGAGCAGTCTTTCAGAAAGCTTTATTTATTTAAATACAAGTGAAGTATCACTACATTATTGCTGTGGCTAGAACTTCAATTACTATTTTAAATAGATATGGAGAGAGTGACAGCCTTGTTTTGTACCTGATTTTAGTGGAATCACTTTGAGTTTCTCTCTGTTAGAAACTCAAATTAATTTGATTAATTAAACTCAAGCTAATTTGATTGAGAATTATTAATATCCAAATAAATTGTACTGAAAGGCAAATTAACACTTTATTGGACCAAAGATAAATAAGTAATTTTACTTTTATCTCACAGAAGCCAGGAGGTAGGTTCTGCTCTCTGTCAGCATCAGGATTGGAAGAAACCCTATGGCTTTGGTTCCCTTCTTGTCACAAGACAGGAGCTCTGTCTCCTGTCATCAACTCGAGTTCCAAGGACAAAGCAGGATTCACACTGATCCCATTGATCATGAAAACAGATTTCCTAAAGGCCCCTGCTGACTCATATCTCGTCTTCTCTGGCAAGAACAGTATCCTGTGACTTGCTCTAGCTGCTATGGCAGCTGTCAAGGGAGATCTCAGTTCTCTAACCCTCTGCTTAAGGGAAAACATGGAAGGAGATGACCAAAGATCGGAAGTAAATAAAAACTAGAATCTAGCAATGGGGCATTTGTAGAAGTAAAAGGCAAGAGGAGTGTGTAAGCTTCAGATAGTCTTGATCTATCTGATGCCTGGTGCTCTTGAATGATCTTCTTAATATCTCTCTGCTTTATATATATTTCGGGATTAATATTAATCATCTTCCAAGATGCGATAAAGACTATAATATACATTGTTAACAAATGAGTTGAATCATAAATTAGGATAATTTAAGTTTGAGTTAAGAAGATGCCTCTGTCTTATCATTTTTCTTTGTTATATTTTTCTTAAATCTTTAAGATTTTATACATTACATTTTGAAATTCATCACCCTCCTCCAACTCCTCCAAGATTCACCACCATTCCATAACCAAGCAAATTTGTGTCTTCATTTTCTTCTAAAATTAACCATGTCCCATTAGTCTTGCCCACAAACTCTTTGGTATATGGCCATCCACTGGGGGACACACATACCTTCATACAAATATGAAGATATATATATATATATATGAATGAATCATTTTTACTTTTAGGAAACTTCTACAGTAGTAGGTTTTTATATGACTTTAGCTAGGTTGGATTTTCTATTTGAAAAGCAAATGGTTAAAGTCTTCCAATTATTGGTTGTAAAAGATATTTGTAATATAAGTTTTGATTCTTTGGGAACGACAGTTACCAATCTTTTGAAATATCTATCACTAAATAATAAGAATGTATTTTATGCCATTTGGAGAGCAATAGATTAATAATAAAATTTACCATAAATGAGCTACTTCACTCTAGTAAATGAATACTCATTTTGAGTTAACGTTGGCCAGAGAAAGCAGTGAATATCTAGTTATTCTTGAATTTCCGGTTATAACCATTTTTTATTATGAGTGTGTCCCCAAAATGCCGTGAACTGTGTTTATACAAAAATAACCTTTTCTGTTTATCCTCACTTAGATTTGAACATGTAAGTGTAATTATGTCCTCATCCTGACAACCCTTCCTCAGGTTTTAAAAAAATGCCTAAAAAGTCAAGTGCAAAAGCCTGGCTGTGCTATCCACAGTCCAAGAGCTCAGATGAACAGTCATATTTTATATTGCATAGTAGCAAATCGCTCTTCTTTTTGGAACTCGAGTATGGAGAAATAAACCTTGTATGAGAATAGTTAGACTGCTAGCTGGGAAATAGTCCTTTGTTGCTATCAATTTTGTTTCTTTGTGATATCATTTTAGAAAGAATCAGTAAAACCATCTGGGGGGATGAGTAGGTGCACACAGAAGTTTCTACTGTGGATTTGAAGTTTAGCTCATGTAAAACAGTCATAAATCAGGTCAGAAAGCAAAGAAGAGACAGGAGAAATGCTTCAAACACACAAGTGAAAATATTCTTGAGATGCAAGAGCTATCTTGTCTACAGGGAGATCTAACATAAACAACAGTGCCGAGCTGTGCGTTCACTTACCCAGCTGGGAACAATATATAGTAATGGCATTCTGTGCTGACAGATATGTGGGAAAATTAACACTTGTGGAAAATTGTTGGTAAGAATTTAAATATCCGGGTTCTGGAAATACGGCTCATCAGGTAAGAATATTGCTGCTCTTTCAGGGGATCCAGGTTTGAGCTCCAAGCACCCACACTGTGCCGCTCACAACTGCGTATAACTCCAGTTCCAGGGAACTCTAAGCTTTCTATGGGCTCTGCACTGACATTCATATACCTCATCTCCCCACACAAGCTTGCACATATCCCTGTACACGCACACACACACACACACACACATACACACACACACACACGCACATACCGCACGCCACCCTTTTCACACATGCACATAATTTAAAACAACACAAATAAATAAAGGGAGGAGAAGAAGAAGGGAGAAAGACAGAAATTTGAGAAGATACAAATCAAGAAGTTACTTTTAATATCTTGGCGGTGGAAGAATATAAGTTGTGATTTTTTATTAAGGCTTTTTATGGTTTGCTATATACAGTTAAAGAAACAACAAAGAAAACCCTCATAAAGCATCTGGAGAGATAGATAGATAGATAGATAGATAGATAGATAGATAGATAGATAGATAGATAGATAGATAGATAGATAGTCAGGAAGAGGCAACAAAGCTGTTAGTTCAAATACTGTTTTGCTAATCATAATTTTAAAGTTTTAATTTAGTTCAAAGGAGGCCCAGAGAATGTCACCCAAACCAGAGGGTTTTATCTTACCTCCTCGGGGTGACTCTTTCCAATATTAGATTGTTGTCTGCAAATTGGTAAGACTGTTGAATGAATAAAGAACACAAATTGTGTTTGAGATGTCTCATCCCTTAGAGGCTAGGCTTACAACTAAAAACACCCAGAACATAAAATGAGATTTTAAATACTAACAGAACAGCAGGACTAAATGATGCTAGCATTTCAATTCAGCTCCCCTGACTCCTTGTCAAGTAATCAGAATTTTCTCTGCCTCTGAAGTTAGCAAAAGTTTTTAACAATTACTTGGGATATCAAGGCACATCTCTCTTAAGGATCCATTTCCAACAGGTGTGATTTCAGACAGTGCTCTCAATCTTTAAGAATTTGTTTTCTGAGAGTCCGGTTTTATCCCAGGCTTTTCCAGACCCAGGCCAGCTGGCCTTGGTGAGTTCCCAATAGAACATCCCCATTGTCTCAATGTGTGGGTGCACCCCTCGCGGTCCTGAGTTCCATGCTCGTGCTCTCTCTCTTTCTGCTCCTGATTTGGACCTTGAGATTTCAGTCCTGTGTGAACATAGCGGACAATGAGGACTACTGAGAACTCAAGAACAATGGCAATGGGTTTCTGATCCTACTGCATGCACTGGCTTTGTGGGAGCCTAGGCAGTTTGGATGCTCAACTTACTAGACCTGGATGGAGGTGGGGGTTCCTTGGACTTCCCACAGGACAGGGAACCCTGATTGCTTTTCGGGCTGGGGGGGAGACTTAATTGGGGGAGGGGGAGGGAAATGGGAGGCGGTGGCGGGGAAGAGACAGAAATCTTTAATAAATAAATAAATTAAAAAAAAAAGATCATAAAAAAAACAAAAAAAAAAACAAAAAAAAAAGAATTTGTTTTCTGTGATTTACAAAGCAAATTATGTCAGATAAATGATTTCTTTAAAGTATTGCATTTATTGGTTTTTATTTGTTTGTGTTTGGAAGGTGGTTTTTGCATATCATAGTCCATATGGAGGTCAGAGGACATCTTGCAGGACTCAACGCTCTACATCCACCATACTGACATCAAAGGTCAAACCCAGGTGATCAGGCTTGATTGTAAATGCCTTTACCTGCTGAGTCATCTCGCCAGACCTCAAATAAGGTTTTTGAAAGTATGGTATTATCATTAATATGAATCTTGACTAACAGCCAGAGTCAAGAGAAGTGTCTGTAAAATCAATCGTAATGTTAGTATTGAACATTTTCCCGTAATATTGGACCTTTCTTCTAGTTTTTTGAGCTACTTAATCTACAGCTCGTGACTCTTTATAGAAAGACCTTCGCAATGGCTTTCTGCCTAAAAGTGCTAACAGAATTCAAAGACGACAAAGTGGACCCGATATGATAGACTAGCACAGGTGATGGTTAGCAGCAGCAATCAGAATGCTAGTATGCTGTACCTAATCACAATAAAACTATAAAGTACACAAGAGTTACAGTCAGCATATGATATGTAAGACCTATATGGAAAAATTGCTAAAAAGTTGTCTTCAAAAAGCAGTCACAACGTTTGTGTAAATATAAAAACTAAGGAGGGGAAGTCTGGCAAATGAATATCATGAACGAGTGAAAGAGAATTTAAGAAGTCAGGTATATTAACAAGATTCAATAGAGAATCCCTACAATAAAACTGTTAAATTGGTGGTTGGGGACTTTTTTTGTCCTAATAGACACAAAACTCTAGCAGATAGTTTCCTGAATTTTGGGATATGTTATCTGTTGCAAGGAAAGTACATTTCATAGCAACCCTGCATCGCCTTTGTTCCCACACGATCCTGAAAGAACGACCCACCCACCATTCTGACTTCCTTGGCAAATTTCATATCATCTTTAAGCATATGCTAAAGTTACAGTAAAGGACATAAAAGTTATCTCAATAAGGAAATGACATGTCATGCTTTTTAATGTGATAACCTTTCAATACAAGATGACATTCTTTTTTTTCAATTTGGTAATTAAATGCCATATAATTTTAATCAAAATTTCAGGTAGATACTTTGGAAAATTTAATAAACTTACAGAGAATTTCTCGAGAGCAATGGAGTCCACAGCTGCCTATCATCTGATGGGATGTCATGGGTGGGGGGCGGTTTGGCTGACCCAGTATTACAAGAGTAGAGTAATCAAAAACCTGTGCTGGTGGTCTGAGGTAAATGGGAAAAAAAACATATACCCCCAAATCCCTGCTCATACATGAAATTTAATAAAACCTTAAAGGAATACCACAAAAATCAATGGAAATATTCTAAGTGATATATTTCTGGAAAACTGCCTGATGATGTGGAGAAAAATAATGAAACTGAAGCCCTACATAACATAACCCACATAAAGTATGCCCTCCAGATAGATCAAAGATTAAGTAGAAAGGGGGAAATTTATAATGCTAATAGAAGTAGATTTATGAGACAATCTTTATGGTATAGGAATGGAGAACAGTTCAAAAACTTAAAGAAAAAACCCATACAGGAAAAAGTTGAGAAATATGAGTACATCAAAATTAAGGCTTTCCATTTCATGAAGAACACTGCAGGCCGAGGTAATGGATGACTGGTGGGGGGGTATATCCACAGCCATTCTCTTAGCCCCAGTCCATGTAAGAGCCTCTGGTTTTGAGTTCAATTTTTCCCATTTTAGACCCTTTTCCAAGGCAATCATTATATGATATTTATTTCTTTGGTAAAGTACTTACCAATATGATTTATGTTGTTGTTGACATTTGCTTTAAACTTTGAAAATCCTTATAGATCTCATTCAGCTCTTTAATTGTTTTACTAAAATCATTGCATTTTTATTTTTTAAACTGGCAAGAGAGTACTAAAATAGAAAATCCTACCTCTCGATAAGTCAGTCACTATAAGAAAACAGGTTAAAAGTCTATACAAGGAAATTAAAGAAAACTCCAAGCCATGTAACTGAAGACATGACGATGATAAGGAAATATGAGCTGAATTAGAAATATTGAGATTATAAAGTTATATGATGCTGAGTGTTATTTCATGCAAGAAGCATAATGGACTAAGATACTGGTATCGCTATTCTGAAGGACCATCTAGCATGGTCAGGCATATTAAGCAAACATGTCTACTCTACCTTAGCAGATCTATGCCTGGGTATTTATCTCAAAAACATTCTTCAGATGTGTTTATAGTCTTAACTATTTAAAGGCACTCATCACAATGCTATTTAAAGTTGGTAGCAATTTGGATAGAGTACATAGTAAAACTTGGAAAAAATACATCTCATAGGGCATTGGGTAGCAATTAGAAGAAACTCAATTGATATATACATAGATATAAGATTGTACCTCTAAAAGTTAGTGCTTGGCCCAAAACAATAAGAAACTGGCTGAGATCTGTACAGATGTTCAAAGTTTAAAATACAAAGCCACACTTGTGAGCCCTTTGCAATATCAAGGAGTAAATGGTTCCTTTGGGAATCAGAATAAGACACAACAAAGTGAGTCTCACATGGACCAGTGATGATCACGTGCCTGGGAAAGAGTATTATTAATTCACCCCCATCTGGCTGATGAACAATTACAAGGAGTGGAGCAGAACGGACAATGTGTGAGGGGCACCTGAGTGTCATTGTTCCTGAGTGAGTGCTTCCCTCACTCTGCATCTCTGTCAAGTTTGTCACCGTGACTCACCTATGGACTGTGCCAGGGATCCAGGAGCCTGCTGTGAACTGATACAGCACTTTCACAGGCTCTGAGATCAAAGACCAGGAAGAAAATTCTGGCCAAGAAAGAAAACAGAGAAGATCAAAGCCAATCTGGCCTCTGCTTTTGTGCACATCATCATACCTCAGAAATTCTGGGAGACGTCTTTCTTGTCCTGCACCCGGTAATTCTGCATAGGTCCCTTATTTTCTTTGCAAATCATCTTCCTGTTTAGTAACATGTTCCCATAGTTTTTCAGTTTGCAAATCACTTTGATGAAACACCTCTTATATAATCACAGCTCCACTGGAGGCCTCATTATACTTCGTTTGCAGTTCAGAAACCAAAGCCTAAAGAGACCAAATAACTGTCAAAATGTTGTCTATCTGGGAAGTGATAAGTAGAGAACTAAAATCAGCTTTTCTGGCTCCCAACCTCACTTTTTAATCCATTATTTCAGGTTACTTTAGTGGGAGGAAATCTCCAGCACTAATTGAATTTCAAGTAATTGAAAAAAAATTAATGAAATTCTCATAGAGATTTCTGTTGCTATTTAAGCAGAAATTAACTAAGAATTAATTGGTAGAGAGTTAGTAGATATGACAACCAGAGAAAAGCTGTGTTCAAATGGAAATATGAAAAGCATTGATAAATAACACAATTCCTTGGTCATCCACGACTGCTTGGAAACCATGATGCATTTTTATAATAAATTCCAATTTTCAAGTTTCAGCTTGTCCAAATGCATTAAACTGTGAACTCCAAACACTTTGCAGCGTCATCTCAGACTCACTCCAAAAGAAGTATTTACGATATTAAGCTTCACAGGAAACATAAAATAATGTTTTAGGCATGTGCATGGTTCAATTGTGAAAAATAACAGCTATGAAAAACAGGTTAAAACAGAAGCTACATACTGAAGAAAGGACAACAGAACCCACTTCAAAGTGACCCCGGCTTTCTCCACTGCCATCTCTCAGTGACTCATACAGTGCCCATGGTCTCCTGGTGCTGACTGGGCACAGAGCAGTTGGAGTAAGCGCATCAAAGAACAAATTGGACTGTCTGAGAGTTCTCTTTCACAACCCTTCCACACTTGCTTTCAAGATGAAAATACGAGTCATCCCTGATCTAGCGCATCCACTGTTTGAACTTAACATCCTGCCCCCAACTTTCTGACCTTAATCTAGAATAGCATGCCTACCCCATTCCACCTTCTCAAACATTCCCTTCCTTCGCACCCCAAGAGCACATGTGTTTCCTCTCACCACAAGAAACTCTCTCCAGTGGTGAACTCCCATTCCTTCCTCACTTCTCACATCTGGCATTCCCTCCTGAAGCCTTCAGGACCTGCAGCTGTGTCAGTTCCCGCGGGTACAGGCCTCCAGGGAACTGAACTGGTCTCCTCTGTGCCACACACAAGGTCGATAACAGCATACATGGTGTAACTTCACCTTCTGTCCTACTTCTTAACCAACCTACAAAGTCTATAAGATTGTTTCTTATATCACAGGTTTTCTTTTTCCTCACCCTTTTTGGCTCTATTGCCTAGCTGATGGTTGCACAATATAGCCAGTTGCTTTCCTCCTCTGCACTTTGAACACTTCTGTGTTGAGGGAACTACCTATGAGTTTACCTCTTTTATTGTAGAACCCCCAAACCTACTTCCTCTATCGCTATCCTCTGCTGCCAACTGCAGAAACATTGTCTGGGCTCAACTGATCAGATAGACCATTCCATAGAGTCTTGCCCTGTGGGATAGTAAACTGGAATGCCAGCACTGGGTATCACCCAGTCTGTGGAAGCTGAGGGGACTGCAACGCCAGTGAGAGAGACTGCAGGAGTCACTGCAGTGCAGGTTGTGGTTGTGTGCCTCGTGACACTGCTAGCATTACCACACTCCTCTGTCATTTTGGAGATTGTTCCAGGGAGAATGACCTTCAAGCTTGTCTCTGAAGCTCTCCCAGAGATTCTGAGCCTTTTGCTTTAATAAAGTACATTTTCTGCTCTTAGGAGATAGAACAGTTTCCTGTGTTTGCAACTAAGAACATCTGAATAGAGGGATAATGGGATTTCTTTGCTGCTGACACAGATTGGATATTTTGGTGTCTGTGCTATTGTCTGGAGTTATTGGAAATAGGGACTTAAATTGTAGAAGTGATCTAAGCATTGTGCAAGACTTTTTATGGCCCTGTATATTTAGCTGCAGGGAGCTACAAAATGATTCTCAGATTCATGTAAATATATGCATTGCTTGGTTAATCTGTTGCTCAAATTCTTCTGACAAGTAGTTGGAAATTCTATGTGACCAATTTCAGGATAATTCGGCTCCTAATGCTTCTGTCTGTAGTTTTATTGTACATTTTGTACATTGCTAAGCTGAAACAAAAATATTAGATACTTTGGTGTCAGAATTTCTAGGTACTTCATTTATTATACTATGCTGAAGGGCGGTGTTTCAAATTAAACAAATAAATTGAAAAGCAGATGGATATATGCTATGATACTGTGACTCACACAGAAAAGATTCTGTGAATTTTCATATCTTATAAGAAAAAGCAATCATGGTTTTATAGTTTTGTGGTATCCAATTTGCAATAGCGACTGTCAGACCCTGAAGAACATAACATACAGTTTGTTTTTTATTAGATGTGTTTATGGGACACAGGCATGGTGACCTACCCACTTAATTGGCCTTTCCTTGAACCCCGTGCGTCTGGGCCTTCCCTGTATTCTCTTGCATAGCAGGGGCTTTCCAGCTCAAATACCACTGAAACACAATAATAGGAGACACGGCTTGCTAAGAGTCAGGAGTGCGGGGAAGAATGCCAACAAGTGAGGCAGGCTTGCTTAGCCTGAAGATGTTCCAAATCAAATGTAAAATTCTATCCTCACCAAGAGCTTGGTATCAGTGGCTAATTGGGCCAAGCGACAATTCATATATGACTTCAGACATACACGGTATAACATCAGGCCATTTCTCATAAAGAGTAACTTAAGAAATTTAGAGAAATGACGTTTCAAGTACTTATCAGTAGGTTAACCTTGCTGGTAGTCTGTCAAAGGCTGAACATTACTAGATGCTGTTCCCCCTCTTCCCAATATAAAGATTTATCTCTTACTCAATATGATACAAACAGAAGGATGACACACTTATAAAATACATTAAAGTCATTCTGTGTGCAGATGTGCTTCTCTTGGGAAGAAGAATGAACATTTCTGGAATCAACCAAAGAGGGCTGGCCTCAATGTGGGCACAGGTTGCTCAAGTTGAAAGGACTTGATTAGCATAGCATGTCAGTCAGTGGTCGCTTTCACTGCCCTCTCCAAGTCTGCTCACCAACACCACCCCTTTGCTAACTGAATATTGCCATTCATCCCCTTCCACATGCTCCAGTGAAAGCATATGATATGATGACATACTTCCCAGATTATCCCTCAAGGGAGAAATTACGATTCCAGACTCTGAACAGTTGTTAGCACAAGAGCTTCGGCAGTTATCCGTTCACAGGATCTCCTTGATCCAGAGAGCCGCTCTACCAAAGTCGTACCCTTCCAGATTGATGGTGTACTAGATCTATTGCCAACCATCACAAAGCCATGGCTCAGTCTTCACATGACTAAGCAATCAGGTCATTTCACTGTAGAAGGTCCTAGGAATTTGGTATCAGCTCCTCAAATCAGTCTCACAAGAAGAGACTCAGCATGCATAGACATCCTTCTGCTATGACCACACCATTTCGATCTTCAGCCTCGACTTCATCTCTGATTGACTTCAAGAATATCTCTCCTCCATCATAACACAAGATTCCCACAATAACTTCTTACAAACACCATTTGTAAATATTCCCAAAATCACTGCCCTTATTCTTTTTGTTCGCCATCTCAGATTTGAATGCTTTGGGACAGTCCTCACTATTTCATCACCTACCTACCTGGTTTCCTTATGTACCCTTTCGATCACAGGCCCCTTATCAACATAGCAGGACATCAGTTTTCTTGTATCAGTTTCCCAGGATGCCCAACAATGGCAGAGAAAAGTACCACTTTAATGGACCTTTGAATCATCTCTGAATGAGTCTTCCTAGTTCTCACTTTGTTTTATGAGAGATTTTTTTCTTGGCGAAATGCAATACACTTGTCTACTAATGAGAGAGAGAGAGAGAGAGAGAGAGAGAGAGAGAGAGAGAGAGAGAGAGAGAGAGAGAGAGAGAGAGAGAACTCCTGACAGACCAAAGTAATGATTGTATGAAAGTCCAACATGGGGAAGCAACAAGTTAGTGCTGGGGCTACTGCAGGTAGATGGGAAGTGGTTACTTGCAGGAGTAGGGATGGTTCAAAGGCAGCTGCATACCGAAAAGCCAGCCCCAACTTAGGTAATGACTCACAAAAGCTGCAACCCTGGAGCTCACAGAACAACTTTCAGGCAGCTCCACAAGTCAAAGGAACCTCCTCTTCATGAGTTCAACTTGTCAGTCTCCCCTACACTTGTCATCTGCTTCTGTGAAGCCAAAGAGGGGCCGTCATGAATCTTGCAAGTTTTAGCTTTCCTAAATTTGTGAAATGTGTTGTTTCCAGAGTTCCCAAAGCCTCTGGCCAAGGGAAAGTTTTGATTCGGAGGGAATATATATATATATATATATATATATATATATATATATATATATATTCCCTTCCATAGTACCAACTTTAAATTCAAATACCCCTGAAACACAAAAATGCAAGACCTGATTTACAAAAGGGCAGGGAGACTGAGGAGCATGAAGAACTAGTAACAGCTTAACCCAAAGATATTCTAATTGACACTTAAAATGCTGTCCTAGGTAACAGATATGTTAATATGGTGAACCAACAGACTAGGGAGAAACTAATGTATCCAAGCAGGGAAGCTTGTTGTGGCTTGGAAGTGCCCATAGCTAAAAGAGACTGTACAGAGTCCTCTTGGAGCTGGAAGAATGAGTAGACTTCATTATACTTACAAATCCTACAAGGCAATAAATAGGAATTGTTCTCTTCAATATCATAATTGTTCTCTTTAATATCAAATAAGATGGCATCAAGAATTTTTTTGATAATCTGAGACATAGTTGATCCTATGCAACCAACCAGTTATGGTTTTGCAACTAACTAGTTTTGTATGGGTTTGTAACTGGCCTGCTGGGTTAGAGCTGAAAGTAGAGATATGCCCTGTACTTACTAGGAAGACCAGGGAGACTTGACAAGTGCTTAGACTAAGCCAACATTGAATATCAGCTTGACTCTTCAGAAGAAAACATAACTGCATATGTATTCAGTGTCAATATTGGGAAAGAAAATAGGCTATGTCTTTGCCTTGTAAATCATATGCAGATATTCATGTAAGGGATTCATGAGCCTCCTGCTGTCAGGAAGAGTTAGGAGAATTCTGAGAGATAGAAGTAGGACAGGGGGTGGAGGGTTAAAGAAAACTCTGAACATGAAATAAGTTTGAATTGTACTGATGACTAAGGAAATGAGAGCTAGGTTTAGCTGAAATTTGAGAGAAGAAATTGTCACTTGCAAATGTCACAATTGTCTTCCATGGCCAAGCAGCAACATGGACTCGTTGAGAAATTCTTTCAGAAAAATAGATTTATGTTTTTACACATATAAAGTAACCCACAATAGCAACACGCTCATTAACCTTTTCCGAACAACTAGATCTTGATTTCTTCTACTTTAATCTATAGACTTTTCTTAGAGTTCACAAAAGGACCACAGGTCTTAGTTGATCAGAATATCAAATTGCTCTGTAATTGTGGCAAAGAGGTACATATGAGCTACACAGTTAAAGACAACAGATGAAGTAGATCTTTTGACAAGACATCTCTGATTTTTCACTATTGATTTTTCACTATAGGTCTGAGACTTTCTGGTGCCAGTTTTTCTGTCTTTATAGCTATGTCTGCAGATAGGCAATAGTGGGTAAATTTATAAAAAGTAGACCCAGATGACTCTTATTAACATCGTTTGAGCTGTGAACCAGAGATGCTGGGGTTCATCTCTGCCCACAGACTCAGCGTATAGTAGTAATCCATTTTTGTTTGAGTCAAAAGTAATTCCATGATACCTTCAACAAAAAGAATCTCAAGTAACAGAGTCATCTTTTTACTTGGTTTTCAAGCCTAGTAGATCAATGTCAGGAGTTCTTCCTGTATTGCTGGAGCCCTTGGATTTAGCCTTTTGCCTTAGGATTTAGCCCCTGCCCTGTTTCCGCCTCTGCTGATCTCTGTTCCATTCATTGTGCCTTTCTTCTCTCCTAAACTCTGCGTAACAACCATATCACTGTCATCTGCACTGGCCAGAGACCCATAAGATCCGACTGACTTCTGCCTCCCCATCTAGTGACACCAACTCACTCTTGACCTCTCAAGCGCTCTTTGTGGACTTTTCTCTACAAGTTCAACAGCACAAGTCTTTTGCACCTTTCCTATGAATGATGCTCAAGTGCTCACTTCTATTGAGACTAGGAAAAGTCTTTCCATTACTGTGCCCTACAGTTTATTTTTGCTGGTGGTAGGAACCTGCAGCAGGAGTCTTATTCCTTAGTCAGATCATTGCGGGAGGTTTACTTGCCCTCCCAGATAGACTGATGGTTTGGAAAATTGGGCCTAGGCCAGACTCCCTCCACTTTCAACATACAGGCTTTAAAGCTGGATGTGATCTACTCACCAGCAAATCAATGGATAGAAGGGATTTTCTAAAGAGTAACTATTGGACAATCCAAAAAGCTGTCTCCATGGAGTTTTCTAGATTCTAATTTTTTTTCCATTGTAGGCAAAGTTTCTAAGGAGTAAATATCAAGACCATATGATGATCTGAGAGCCTAGTTTTATCACTTACTTATTAATGTATTAAGCATTATCCATAATAAGAATAAGAATAGCTACTCCAGCAATCTAACTGGAGAAGACCTCAATTTTTCTCCCCAAATAAAAACCTTCTAAGTGATTGTTTTTTTCATTTTTCTATCAGGAAAAATCATTGGTACACATTTTTATCTAGTTTTTTGTTCTGCTAATAGAGAATTAAGTACTCTGCAGACTTCTTTCCCAATGTGAAAGGCTTAAAAAGAAAAGATGATTCTTAGCTTCTAGAAAACGGTTATTTAGTGAAGGATTCCTGGCCATAGTAGGCTCCAGTAATGGAGGAAAAGGTCACAGCGAAAGCACTGTCTTCATTTCCCTCAGTGAAAAATTGTGTGCGATTAAAACTTGAGGATCCCCCACCTCCCACCATGATGAAATGCTGCCAGTCCTCAAACTGTAGAAAAACAGAGGCTCTGCCTGTCCTTAGGGGCCTCACTTCTAAAGCGATCATAAAACAACCCGCTAATGTTTTTCTAACCTCTGTCCCCTCTGAGGCACAGGACTGAGAATTGCTTTGTTTTGAATCATGATAAAATATGACAACGTCTACTTTCTCAGCCACTGTGCCATTTATGATGCTCCATATTTCCCAGTCCCTGGTCCTTTATCATAGTGAGACTGACTTACGAGCATGCAGAAGCTAATGTCTTCCTTCCAAAAGCAGGAGCAATATATTGCAAATGGCTATAAATTTGGCTATTGTATTTTTTATAACTTTTTACTGTTGTTTCCATAAAAAAATGACGCTCAGCAGAATGGCTCCTCTATGTTTACAGAAACATCTTTATTCCTTTGTAAGAAAACTCTGAGGGTGGGTTGAATTTTTAGCTTTAAACTTTTCTCACAAAAGCAAGGATTTGAAATAAAAAGCTATAGTTTCTAAAGTTGAATAATAGTCTTTATAATGTGGTAGATTATTTTTCCTTTGGATGTCAACATGGCTGAGGTATATTTCTTGGCTTTTCAATCAAACACTAATCTACATGTTTTTCTGGGAAAGAAATTTACAAATGCAATTGAAATCTTTTAACAATTAGTTATGCATATAAATGACAGCTGAAGATTCTGGGTAATCTGGGTCCTGTTTCAAAGAGCTAAAAAGCTTTGATAGTAGGACTTCGAGTGGGGACAGATTGAGACAAGACAGACAGACAGACAGGTTTGATCCTAGAGGCAGGGAAGAGAGAGGACAGTTACTGAATATTAGTTGGGCCATCTGTCTGAGTTCCAGCCTATTACTTTTCTTCCCAGTAGCCTTCCCTATAATCTCAGATATATTTAACCAGCTTCCACAATTGTATAAACCAACTCACTAAACAAACCAATGTCTCTGTCTATATATCCAACCATTTATCTGTTTATAATTCTGTCATTGTCTGTCTCTCTTTTACTGCCTCTGTCTCTAGTTGAGTCTGACTCAAAACAGATTTTGGTCCTTAGAAGTATGACACTATTAGTAATAAATACTTTAAAATACACAACTATCCAAGGCTGGAGGGATGACTCAGTGGTTAAGAGCCCTTACTGTTCTTTGAGAGGCTATGAGTTCTGTTCCCAGCATCTATGTTGGGCAGCTCACAGTCCCCTGACCCTACAGTTCTAAGGCATCAGACATCCTCTTCTGGCTTGTACAGGCACCTGTCTGTACTCAAGATGCAGACAAACACATATACACGCACACACACACACACACACACACACATTTGCTAAAGGTTGTATAAGTGACTTTCTAAGGACTTAATTAGGGATTTAAAGTTTGAAGGGCTCAGGTAAAAAGAGAAGATAGACTCTAGAAGTCACGTGTAAGCCTCAGAATCCTAGGAGAGCAAATTCCTCATTTGCAGAATCCTTTTCTTTATCTGAAATTCAAAAACACATTCCGGTGTGGGGTTATTTTGTTGTTGTTTTGAGGTTTTAGGGTTTTGTTTGTTTGTTTTCTTTTTTTCAAGAAAGTGTTTCTCGGTAGCTTTGGAGCCTGTTTTGAAACTCGCTCTGTAAGCCAGGTTGGCCTCAAACTCACAGAGATTAATCTGTCTCTGCCCCCTGAGTGCTGGGATTAAAGGCGTGTGCCACCACCTCCTGATTCCAATGTGTTCTCATGTGTATCTTAAAGCAATGCTAGTAACTTTATACACTCTGAATCATAAAATAAGAATTTGAGGCGTCTTTTATTTGTTATAAGTAAATTATCCAAATGAATTATTGTAAAATAAAATTATTAGCTTTGTTTTATAATATTAAAGATATTTGTTAATAATTTTATTTAATATTTCCTCAAGTCTTCTTAAATCCCTGGACAAACTGTCTTAGGAAATTTGCTCCTAAGTCTGTATAACCTCAGAATTGGAAGTGACATCACTGATTATGTTCAGCCTTGAATTTCTCCCAAATTTGCATCTCCAGGGAATAACTCCCCCTGCTTTCCTCTAAAACTCATACTTACAGAGGCCATCAGCTGACTTAAGCAATGTACTAGTCCTTCTTAAAATTATCCTAACCTTCTCAAGTATGAGAAAATAGTGGCAGAGAGAGCTATTTCCCTTGCCCTCTGCCTCATGCCTAGTTAGTGGCAGTGTTTCATCTGCTGAGTCCTATTTGGGGGCACGTTCTACATTGGCGTGTTGTCTCTTGAGCAACGCAATCAGCTCTGACCTGCACTGGGCAGGACCCAGTCTGTCTGTTTGTACAATAGCGAGCAAGGAACTAGAGTGGACCTGAGTTATCTCTCAACCTTTTTAATTTTATTTTTATTTTATGGGTATGAGTGTTTTCTACACACACACACACACACACGGTCCCTATGACTGTCTAGTGCCTGAGGTCCCTGGAACTGGAATTACAGATGGTTGTGAGCCATCATGTGGGTTCTAAGAACAATTTTCAAGAAGTACTCCTCCGCTTGGATTTTCCACTGTTTCTTCATTATTGAAATGAATGTAACTACTCACTTCATTGTATGATTAGTTTTTTCACTTAATCACTCACAGAATTTTTTCCCCAGATTTAATATCCATTGATCGCCCTGCCTATGGAGAATTTTAATTTACATGAGAGTAGCACATGATTTTCTAGTTATTTTCTAATTATATCTTTATAGACTGACTAGCCAGCACTCCAAACCCAGACTTCTACCTTTCTGTGATGGATAAATTTGTGTTGTCTTAATGTTGGATTGACAGAATGACAAAATGGCTGGTATTGCTTCCAGATGTGTCTGTCTGTGAGGGTGTTTGCTGGGATCTGCCTTGTTGTCACGATGAGGGGAGAACATCCACCCTCAGTGTGGACGGGTACCTTCCAGTTGGCTGGAGGCCTGGCGGGAGCCCAAAGTCAGAAGGATAAATTCCCTCTTGCTAACAGAATGAAACATCTTCCTCCTGCTCTTAGGTGACGGAACTCCAAAGCTGTCAGCCTTGGATTGGGTATTTGCATCAGCAGATACCTGGGGCTCTTAGGCCTTCTCTTGGCCTCAGACTGAGAGATACATTCTTTGTTGTGTTTGGGTGTCTGGTTTTCAGAGTCAGACCATGCTGTGTTGCTGCATTTCCTATCAGAAAGCCTCTCATTCTTCCAGCTTGCCTATCTCCGGACTACTTGTTGTTCCTTAACAAATTTCCTTTCAGCTGTAGATCTATCATCAACTTATTAACCGTGTTGACTCAGATTCTTGTTTTGTTCCCCCCCACAATGGTTTATAGTTTTTATTTTCTTACTCAATTTTTTTTAACTTTATTAGTAAGAAAATCTTCCTGATAAATCTGTGTGACCTTTTGACAGGTCTCCATTGGTTTTGTTTGGTTCCAGTAGTTTCTTCCTTTCCGGCACAAAGTGTTTCAGGTCCACCTGTACCTTCACTGCCTGAGAACTAGAGTCTGCCATTTCTCCAAGCTCCTGTGCTTTTTTTTTTTAATAGAAAGTGATATTTTGAGACCCAGGACCAGGTGCACTCACTGCTTCTGAGTATAATTGCTTCTGGACTTCTAGGCTCTTTCTGTGGAGTGAGTATTACAGTTGTTCTTTAACTCAAATATTCTATCATTTCTTAACTCAGCTACTTTGGCTTTTTAAATTGTCTTGGACTTGTTGACATTTGTTTCGGCATTCTGTCCCATGGTCAGAAAATGGCTGATAGACATTCAGGCATACATCTCTCCTCATTCACCCATGTTTCACTGAGTAGAGCCTTCTTAACCTTGAGGACACAGTGATTGATTTCAAGTCTCTCTGCAGGGAGATCCTCAAGCCTTCTCATGGTCTCACTGGCATGTGGTTTCAAGCCTGGGCTTACACTGCCTCTTCTCTAAGGATTCGCTTTTCCTTGTGGAATGATAAATATCTAAGTGTACACCTAATATATTAGGAGAAGTAAGAGGTACTGAGTTTGGAGTTTAATATAAGTGAAGAAGATAAAAGAGGCTAACAAAGAGAAAAAGTACTTTAATGTTCCCTCTCCATCGTGTGGCACAAGAACAACATTGTTCTCTCATTTCCTGTCTGCCAGGTGAGGACGGATGAGGCCTGAGTGTATCTGTGACCAGAAGCTTGCAGAAATGGAAGGCAATAAAATTTGTAGCCTGTCTTCTTGATTATATAGCTAAATTACCTGGATTTAAACTCATGACTTAGGTGGCTTAATAATCTGAAGTTACAAGCCAAACAGCTCTTCCGTCTTCAATCTTTTATCTATACCCTTTTGAAACCACTTTAAGTAAAAAAATAAATAAAATAAAATAAAACTCTCTTTGGGGAAGACAGAGTTTAGAGGACAATAAAACTGTTTAAGGCCACAAATTAGAGCGTACTATTATGGATAGCAACATAAAATGGGCTGCCTTGGAAAAGAGAGAAATGACGCCCTTAGAGATGCTTCATATGGGCTGAGCAGGCAGTTGGGAGCTGTAAACATAAGGGGGACATTGGCTAAATGGGGAAGAATTAGATGATTCAATGACTCTTATTGTCCTTTTCAGTTTTGAAATTCTACAGGGCTACCTTGCTGTCTGGTGTGGATATAAAGACCATTAACCCCTTACACATATTTCTTTCTGAAATGGTTGCCAGCAAAAGAAACAGATTACTTCCTTCATCAAACCTCAAAGGAGTTGAACCTAGCAGAGCATCATCCTCTTCATAGTGGGTGAGGATCGATTTTGCTGAGAAACGATCATAAGCACTTGAAAAAATCACGTAAAAATACACACAATGTATCAAACTTGACACCTGAAGTTTGAAATTGATTTTTATTTTGAAGTCTTTAAAATATTAGAATTATGATTTGAATAGAGGCTTGTTGAATGGGAGAAAAGTTCCATGTACGATTATATTTTTATGTTGACATTTTTGCACGTGTAATTGTTTGTCTCCCTGAGAGTTTTTTGTTATAATACAGCAATTAATACAAAAGCCAATGATTTTTTTGTTGGTTATTTATTACTCAAGGAGACCATTTTATAAAAAAGGTTAACTTATACACAGCAGAAGCAATTTCTAAGATTCCAGGACACGTTTCTTGATTATTGTTTAACACATCAAAGTTTCTACGAAACTATACAGTCTCCTTGAGAACAGGAATCTCCTAATTTTAGTAGAAACCTCATAAATAAATGTGATACATTTTATCAGAAAAGAAAATGTAAGATTTGAACATGGATGAGGAATGCTGGTTCCTCTGAATTTCCAATGAGATGGCAAAGAATGGATAGTTTCTAGTTATAAAATCCTGAAGTCCTCATCATGACTTCATGGATGGTAATGTCAGGGACACCATGGCCCATACATGCTCTAGAGGAAGCCATAGGACAAATGGAACAAGAGTGATTCATCTCAGGCAAATGTAAAAACAGCAGAACCACTTGTCAATTTTAGAAAATTAGCTTTTATCATTGGGAAAGAAAGAAAAGCACATCACTTTAGCCATTCACCAGGATATGCAAGAGACTTGTACAAAGCTAACCTCCCATCTGGTTTCAGAGATACACAATGAAGCCCTCCAAAATATCTAGCTTCCCACAGAGACTGATTATGGCCAGCATCCTAGGGAGCATTGATATGAAGGGAAACCCTTACATTTTATCTTCAAAGCTAAGAAAGGGATGTGATTGTGTTCAAGGGAAAGCTTCAGTTTAAATGAGTTGAAAATGCTTGTCCTCTGAGGGGGAAAAGAAAGCATGGTTACAGTTTCTATCGTGGTCACAAGCCCCTAACAAAACTCAAGGACTCCATTGAGACCCAAATGATTATAAAAAGTTGAGGTATACACTGCCATATCATCTCATCGTGATTTTTAAATGAAACTGTGCATTAATCTCTGTTTTGTTTTGTTTATTTAAAAAATCCTTCATATAAGCTTGAGAAAAACCATCTTTTAAGAGAATGCTCTTTAGAGACAAATTTTTAAATGGAATAGGAAGATACTAGCTTTACTTGCCCTCCCTCCACTAAAAAAAAATCCTTTGGACTGACAGATTCCCTACTTATGACCCCAGTTTCCAAAAAAGTGTCTAAACAGAATAATGAGACTCTCACTTCCAGGGATGTCATCATACTTGCTTCCAGAAAATTTACTAGAGCTAAGTGGGCCAATCAGGGTGAATTTGAGTCATAAGATGACAGAATCGATGTGGTCTATTTTCCTCCGGACTTGAGGGTTGAAAGCAGGTTTGGGGTAGCTGTCTTACCACAGCCTAAGAATAAGCCATTATATCAGGAAATGGGGCAGAAAGAAGGAAGGAGCCTGATATTTCTGGAAATAAGTTCTGGGATGAAATCAAATGAATATAATTTTTAATCTATGTGGTCCAGTAAATGTATTTGTCAAATAGTGTGAATTAGATGTCTACTACGCAAAAGCACTTACCTAATATGATGGCTGAAACCTAATTACGTGACTTCTACTGTCATCCTCACTTGAAAACCATGTAGTGTATATATAAATTAGCAAATAAATGAAAAATCACATGATCAGGGTGCAATGCCTCAGAAACAAAACACAAGAGTACAATTTCATTGGACATTAATGCAAAATATGTTCAGTAGTTTTTCTACTACTCTTATCTCTGCTAAACACCAGTGTCCCAAGACTTTCCACAATTTATTTAGAGACTGCATATTCTTTCTTCAAGAATGAGAACTCTTCTGCCACAAAGTGAAAGGGGCACCTAGTATAGTATCTAATGAGTGCTGGCCCGTCTTTTTCTCAGCCTCCCAGAGGTCTGGCAATTCCAGCCTCTGAGAGCTTCCCATGCACTCTACAGTCTAGATCTCCAGCCTGCGTCTCAGCAGGATCCATGTTCTCTAAGTTCTCACTATGTTCATGGATCATTACTGCTTCTTAGTCCACTTTCCATCTTCCAAAGGTCTATGAAAATATCTTGTCTGTCATCATCCCTTTCCCATTTTGCTGCTCTTTAGAATTTATCATGGTTTTTTTTGTTCTTTCATGTTTCATTTAAATATTTCAGAGTAATCCCAATGTAGTCAAACCACCATTTTATGTGTAACTTCTGCTTGCCATGAAAGAACAAATCATTTCATGCATGTTTTCATTCTCCATCAACTTAATTGAGGAAATTCACTATGACTGACACACAGCGGATCTGTAGTTCGCCAGACTCTGGCCTTGGCATTGCAAGTCCAACAGTGTTCCTGATTGACAGAATATCCATTATGTAAACCCTGAAGCAAATATTCTGCTTGTTACATGTCTACAAAAAGTCTAACCTGACTTCTGAGTAAGGTCCAGAGGGTGTGTGTTTGGGAGAGTAGACATGCCATCATACTCATGCATGTGTGGATGCATGTTTATGTGAACTAGAAATGCACAACACTTAGCCTTCTGCCTATAAGTAGTTGTGATCTGTTTGGGAAAACAGAAGTTTTCTTCTAAAAGATTGCCATGTACTCATAAAACTCGATTATTTTAAAACACTGATTGTCCATCCTGAGCACACAACTGGTTTTAATTCTGAGCCTTTCTTGCAGTCAGTTGGAATCATAAAAATGTTAGTAGAAGAGGTGGATGCCCAAGTCCTTATCATGTCTTAAGAAGACTCTCAAGTGATGCTGCGTTTGCTCCATCTCTGGGACTCTAGTGAGAACTGTACTTGTTCCTATTCAAGTTGACCTGACCTTATCAACCTCCTTACACCACTCTCCTGCACTCTAATGGGACTTGGTGGAGGATTGATACTTTTGCCCTCCTCGGCTTCCTCACCTCATTATCCCTAGGACATGCCCTGACGCAAATGGAATTGGCAGTGATAGATGATGTCATCTTGAAGACACTCGGCATGTAAGGCTACTGCTGGAGATGGAAAGGGAATTCCACACTCTGAAGAGACTTCTATATTTTGAATTTTTGACATAACTGACAGGGATCTAGAATGAGTAGGTTGTTGGTTCTCGGCTTGATTGAAGTACAATATTTACTGGTAAACCTGATTGCCCTCTGAAGGGAAGTCTTCTTTTTCTGAAAACCATGTTGTTTAATGTTTCTTCCTAGATTTTTGATGAAAATTTACATATCAAATTTACATACTGCAGTGCAATGCTCACCAACTGGTTGGACCGATGTCGCAATATGGAAACAACTTGGCCAAAGGGGTTTGTTAGGTAAAGGTGACATGTTTTATGAACATATGCAAGTATTGCATTGTGGTAGCTGACTTACATCGTGACTGCAAATCACTTGACGACGTATAATGTTGAAAGCACAGCCACTGGCTACATCAGCTCTCATACTGTACCATCTCAATATGTTTGGTAATGAAGGAACTAGGAGAACGGAGTGGCTGCGCTGAACTCTTCGGTACAATCTGCTGTTTTCGCAAGTAGCTTGATATAGTTTGTATAACTAATTCAATTAGTCACTTTCATACTAACTAATTTCTGCATATTAAATTTTATTTCCCACAATCACGATTGGAGTTTAATCTTTCTTCTCGACTTGTGACATTTAGAAGAATCACATGACCGACTGTCTTTTCAATCAGCTATGCACAGATTGCTTTCAATGACAGGGAAACCCAACGGCTGTCGATAGGGCTGCTGCAGAAGAAAAAAAAAAACAATCTAAAGGCCTTTTGAATATTACATAAGCACATATGGGATTCTCTGTTTTAGCATCCTATGAGAATGTGGCTGATCAGATTGTTCTGAAGGAAACAAATTACAGGAAAGCTTTTGCCAGAATCTATTGAAGTCATCTTTTGTTACTTGGGAACTGTTTTTTTGTTCCAGTTGCTTGTAATTAATTCCACATTCAAGGCCTGTTTTCTGGAGGAAGAAAGATAGGCCTCCTCTTAATTTTTGAAAGGGTTACAGGTGAGAAAGTTTCTTAATTTATTTTTTGTGGAGAAAACAAAATATAGCAAGGCAACACTCTAATCCCTTTTAAGGGCTTATTGAAATGTCAAACTCAGGGGGACTGGAGCTGTATGAGGAAAATGAATAAACAGCAGATTAGCATTTAGACAATGTTCTTTCATTGTCTGACTATCGAAAATAATGCTGAATAGAATTAATTTGGAATTTGGCAGTAATGCGAATAGCAGAGGTAAGCATGTAAAACACGAGTGAATTTGCGTCTTGTAGGAACGTTTATTGGAATAAATTAAAGAATGGCAGGATGACAAAGATCCTGCCGCTGAGTACAAGACAGCGAAAAAGTGAGAAAGTTTCTATCATGGCTCTCTGGGATCCGAGTTTTCTTTATTCTGCTAAACACCCCAACCGATGGCGAAAATCCTTCACTGGTAATGACCACTGAAACTCTAATTTGTAGCTGAGTTGTCCAAGCTAGAAAGAAAATCATTTCAAACCCCATATCCCCAGTTTTGCTCGAAAATGGGTTTCTTCCTTTAAAAAATGAACATCGTATTAGTTGCATGGAGCGTTTGGATGGCTATAAGTAAAGAGAGAGAACATAATTTTATCGAAAGTTTTCTTCTAGATAAGGACCTATTCAGACTATTTAATTACTGTAGTTTATTGAGCATAAATTGTGGACATTTCAGCGATTTCCCCTACTCTCCTTTTAGTTCTAATTAGAATTAGATGGCCTATTTAAATGTATATATGTGAAAATGCTTATATTTAATGAAGAAACTTAAAGATAGCCTAAGTTAGGAAAGTATTTATTTCACTGATGAGCACCCTAAACCCTGCCGTGACTTTAGCAGCTCACACTACTAAATGGACTCAATTTCCTTATTCACTTTCCTTTCGCTATGAGGTGACCTTTTCAGACATTGCTTAGCAAGTTCCTCCGTGATGGACCTTAAAATGCCAGAGTTTATTTTCACCTTCAGTAGAGAAAATTGTGGCTTACTACTCTGTGAAGAGCGCAGAGAGAAAATGGGGCAGTGCTGAATGGCCTGAGGGGCCCCAGGGTGATGGTGAAGGCAGCTGTGGCCAAGAATTAAGCAACAATTGCCTAGAAGGTTCTAGACAAGAATTTATGGTCTAAGGAATACCCCTTCTTTTACAGTCTTCCTCTCCAATCCTATTAGTTTATTTGAGTGCATATTATAGCCAAGGTTATGCATGTTTTGAATTTCAAAGTTAGAGTAGGGGTTTGCTTCAGACCACAGAAGCACGGTCAGCATCTGTGAGCACCTGCATTCAAGTTCCTGGGACAAGCTCAGCTGACATGACTTCAGGGAATTAAATCAGGCTGGTTGGAGGGTCCACAGTCAACGTGAGAACGTGGCAAAATTATTGAGAGCAATCAGACTTGTTATACCTTTATCAGAAAGAGAATATAGTAGCAATTGCCAGGATCGATACAGTTGGAGTTGCCAGGACACAGTGAAGTTTGCAATTTATATAGGGTACCCAAGATTAATTTCTAAAATCAATTGTCCTGTCAAGCTTCCCTGTTTCCTTGACTTTCAGGGGAACATACATAGAAACACAAAGCATCCTGAACACTTCATTGCCTGAGGGAGTGCTTGGCACATTGTACCCCAGGAGCCATGAGCTCTAATCTGAAAAACCTATGACACATATCTCTCAAGGCAGCTAGATCAGGCCGACTCCATGGTTCCCTGCAGATCCCTATTGGTGTAGTTAACTGAAGTCAGGAGGTTTTACCTGATGTCAATGGTTCACAGTTATTTAAGGGAAAAATTGCCAAAGAGGATGCACGTGGCCTTCTGCCCATAGGTATTACATAGACTTACGGCCTTAAATAAGGGGTGAATAAGGCACAGAGACTGTAGTTCTCTCTGCTCTTTCCCTCTCTCTGCTGACTTCATTTCTCCTCTCATTCCCACTCCCTTCCTTCTGCCAACTTTTCTTTCTGCTTGCTCTCCTGCTTTATTTCAACAACCAAGCAGCTTTTTATGTCACCCAAGCCTGATTTACAATAAATATTTAGCAAAATTGGCTGATTACTAAACCAACTCACTTTCCTGCATGTGTCTTTGCTATAGTATCCAAAAGCGAATTAGAGCGGGGGGAAAGAAATAAAAGTCCAATCTCATGACCAAATCCGATAATGCAGCCTGTGTCCCTTGTGCACAATTATAGAATTTAGACACAATAATAGTGATATGAATTTATAGCTCTCCGAAAGCCAAAAGTAGAATTGAAGGTCTATCCCATTAGTGTAGGCAGCTCAGCATAAAAAAGCCATTAGAGTCACTGCATTTCAATGCCCAGGGTTTTTCTGGAGTCTGTTTGAACATAAGGTAACCATATATCTCTTGCATGTACATTAGATTATTTCAATGCCGAGTGTAACACTGGGAACACATTTAATTTCCTTAAATTTATTCAGCGACACAAAGTAATTTTTTAAGTGTGTATGGCCAACCCATCTCTTTTGCCCATGATCCAAAAGAAACTGTAGTTCAAATGTGTGTTGCTAGTATGTGACAGTTTCAAGTGATTTGTTTTAAACAATTTAATCATTGACACCATGGCTAAGCCGGCTACCTCCCCCTGTAAAGAACATTGCGATAATATGGTGGGGACTTTTCATTCACAGAGTAGCACATCCCAGTTTGCTATAACCACTTGGCATGTGTCTTTCCCTTAGCGTCTGCATCCTCCGGTATGTTAAGAGAATCTTTAATTAAGTGTCCATATAATGACAGCAGCACACTCCTCTGAATATATAAAGCCAAAAATGAAAGATCCTGTCTTTCTTAACCTTGATCAAACTGTTCATACCTAGTGTTCTATTTTGATTCTTGGTGCTATGATAAATACCATGACCACTGGCAATTTCAGGAAGAAAGGGTTTATTTCATTGAGAGAAGCCACAACAGGCACAAAGGCACGAACCTGGAGGCACACTCTAAAGTGGAGACTACAGACCAATTTTGCTGTTGGCTTGCTTCCACTGACTTGTTCATTATATGTTCTAGGCCTACCTCCAGAGATAGCCCACCATGACCCAGGCCCTCCTACATCATTGAGAAGTCAAGAAAACTGCCCACAGACATACCTACAAGTCAATTTGATGGAAGCCATTCCCCAGCTAAGCTTTCCTCACCCCAGATATATCAAATAAACAACTAAAGCTATCTATGATGTATGGTCTAGCCTCAGAAGTTCAGATGTTCTTGACAGGACTTTAAATCATTATTGGGTAGAATTTTAAAAAAAATCACAGTGGTTCTAACCGTCATAATGCTATATGATCCTTTAATAAAATTCCTCATGTTGTAGTGACCCCCAAATATGTAATTATTTTTGTTGTTACTTTATAACTGTAGTTTTCCTACTATTATGAATCATAATGTGAATGTCTGTGTTTTCCAATATTCTTAGGTGACTTCTCTGCAAGGGTCCTTTGACTTCCAAAGGGGTTATAACCCACAGGATGAGAATCACAGGTTTCTTAGGCCTTAGGTACTTGTGGTAGTATCATGGCCTGACAAATTATCACTTCTAAAAAGATAGTGTATCTTGATTTTTATATATATTTTTCTTTGTCTAATTATTTTTATGACAATTCTTTGACCTTATTGTGTTTCAATGACTTTAATGTGGTGACATTTTGTTTTTGCTTTAACGCTGTAACAAGTAAAGCTTTCCTGAAGATCAGAGTGTAGAGCTAACCACATTAGTTAGCTATAGAAGCAGGGTAGTGGTAACGCACATCTTTAATCCCAGCACTCAGAGAAAGAGAGACAAATGAATCTCGGTGAGCTCAAGGCCACCCCGAACTACATAAGATTGAAACAGTAGAAAGAGAAACTTTGATCTCAGCATTTGGGATCACATGCCTTTAATTCCAGCACTAGGGAGGTGGAGACAGGAGTGATATGAGAGAGGAATATAAGACAGGAGGAGACAGGAGCTCAGAGCATTCGGTCTGAGGGTTTGTGGAGACAGGGTCTTGCCCTCTTCGGTCTGAGGATTCGGTAGAGGTAAACAGTCTCGTGTGGCACCATGCTAGAGAGTAGTTGAGAGCTTATATCTGATCCACAGGTATGGAGTTGAGAAAGAGTGAGGCTGGGCTTGGTGTGGGCTTTTGCAATTTCAAACTCTACCCACAGTGACACACCTCCTCCAACAAGGCCATGCCTCCTAATACTTCCTAAGTATTCCACCAACTGGGAACCAAATATTCAAATATATGAACTTATGGGAGACCATCTCATTCTAACCACCACAGACTTTCTTTGTCCAATGGAAGGCAGGTAGATTTAACAGGGTATCTATAACTTAGAAGGTATTGTATCTCTACCTGTTCTCTTATTTTGGAGGGATTAGTCTGGAAAGTGGGTAACTTCTGCTCCCTTAGCTGACCCCCAGAATGAATACATTTCAGGATAAACTGTTGCTCAACCTTAGTAAAGAAAAAAGTGTTACTGAACCCTCAGCTTGAAGCAGCGCCACCTAGTCATGTTTACCCTAGTTGACCCTCATTAGACAAAGTGTGAGTTCAGCTGCTATTAGCAGAAACAAGCTTTTCTTGACACCAATATTTGTTGGTGTCAATCGATCACAAGCAAACATTTTGTGACCCTGAGGTTGTAGACTTGTGTGCTTCACAGCTTGCTATGGCAATTATTGGTACATTTCATGCAAATGAAAGCATTTCAACTGATGTTGATGATATGAAGACAAGTTTATATGTCTTTTTGTGATCCTACCAATATGTGCAATGGAGTAAGCTTTATTAAGTTTTAGAAGTCATTTTTCTTAATTACTTCCCAGTTGACCATTAGTCTAAGCACATGGCTTAAGTTTTCCTATCAATGAGGTGTGAGTGTGTGTGTGTGTGTGTGTGTGTGTGTGTGTGTGTGTGTGTGATTTTTTTTCTCCTTCCTGATGAAAGGGTATATGTGGGAGTGAGGTCCTTTCTTGGTTCATCCTTTTCACCCTTAAGCTGAAGGAGCTCTCTGTATCTGTTAGCAAAATGACTCCAAGGATTCAGGCAGGAACTGAAGTATGGACATATTGACTAAGCCTGGGTGGTTAATATCAGTGGAGCATTCCTCTAACCACTGCTGGATTGTTGCCCTATCTCAGAACTTGGAGTTGTGTGAGAGAACACATTTTTTCTATTTTTAAACAGCTTGGCTTGTGTTCCCTTATTTTCAGCTGACATATCGTAACTGACTTGGGTGTGGTTTGTCTGCATGCTGGGCCTCAAAGAAGACTGAAAGCAGTAGAAGTTCTGGTGGAAAAAAGAACTAGGTCATGCCATCATCTTTCATTGAGACTGAACACACATGGCAGCAGATGTCAAGTGTGTGTAAGTTCAGGTCACACATGAAGTGGTCTATCTTCCTCCATATGACTGTAAACTGAGGCACTGCTAAATGTTAATAAGTTTGTTTGAGCAACCAATGATTCATAAATGCAGTAACTCCAGACAAAAGTAGTTTAGGAGCTTCACTGAGGGAATGGAAATGCAGCCAGGAGACTATTACACGGCAAGCACAGAAATGATGTTTGATTGATTTCAGTTATATAGTCTCTTTGTTTGGTCTACCTGCATTGGAAAGTGCCCGGTTATATATTCATGCTTTGTTGACTGCTTCTGATTGTTTCTTCTTACAGCCTGTTTTTAGTGTCAGCAGTTGCAAGTGTTAGGCTGAGCAAAGCTTCACTTCTCTTCATATCAGGTTAGGGTCACTTATAACACCCGTGTGGGTCTGACAGAGACTCTCCAGGTCTGGTCTCTCTTTTAATTTATTTTAACAAGATCAACAACAAATGTTGGTACATGTACCCTCATTGCAGATATATTTCACAGAGTCTATACCTAGAGCATTTTGAGTCATGGAAAAACTTCCTTTATCTCTCACTTTTAGGAAGAAGTAAAATTTTGACAGGTTATTTTCTATTAATTTTACCTGGAAATTATTGGTATACTGTTTGAACACCACAGCTTTGATATTGGATTCAACCTGCTATCAAATCAGAAGCTTTAAGAGTAGAAGCCAAGCATGAATACTTTTAAACTTTCCTGGTTAATTTTAATATGCAGCCAAATGTTCCTTGAAACATTTCCTAAACTGAAAGGCATGGCCCCCTTGATGATCCAGTGCTGTAGGATCATGCTCCTATACACTGTAAAGATTTGTCACTAATATTAGTTTAATAAAATGCAGATTGGCCAGGCAAGAAGTATAAGCAGGGCAACAAGAACATGAGAACTGGGAAGAAGGCAGAGAGTCAGTCACCATGCAGACACAGGGGAAGCAAGATGAGAATGACTTACTGAGAAAAGGTACTAAGTCACATGGCTAAACATAGATAAGAATTATGCATTAATTTAAGTTGTAAGAGATAATTAATAATAAGCCTGAGCTAATAGGCCAAACAGTTTATCATTAATATAAACCTCTGTGTGTTTCTTTGGGACTGCAGGACCAGGCAGGGCATAAACTTCCATCTACAATCCAGAGTGGGTATAAAAATGACAGAGTATGACATAGAAAAGCAGGAATACAGCTTTTGAATCCTAAAGTGGCAGTAGCTACAGATATGTGCCAAAACATTCTTACTTTCAAAGATGAGCAGGGAAGCCTCTGAAAAAAAAAATCTGTTTTGTAAAGAAAACTGATATAATGAGGATGTCCAAGCAGAGTGGATGATGCAAAGATTATTTCTGCATCAGCCTGAGGTTATCTGTGGTATAAATGTTGATATGAGTAGGTTGGAGAGGACTTCTAGAAGGTACTTTATGAGTAATGTGTTCTGATGAAAGGCCCATTCCCAGTACCTACGGTCACATGACCTTCCCACTACTTTCTTTGAACTCTTCCTTTTCAAACACAGATGGGACTGACTATATGTTATGAAGCACTAACTTCCTGATAGTACCATGGTCAAAATAACTTTTTTTGGTTGTTCTACAACACGATGTTATAGATTTTTATTAGAATAAGCATCCATACTAGCTGTAAAGCAAAGCATAAGGAGCCTATAATCCATGATCCTACACAAGCTAAGTAACAAGCGAACCCTAAGAGAAACATACATAGATTCCCCTTGGAAGGAGAAATAGAGAAGATATCCTGAGATTATTAGGAGCATTATGGGGGGGGGATGGAGGGTGGAAGGGGAGGAGGAGGAGGAGAGGAGAAGGGAGAGAAGAACTTGAGGGAACAGGATAGTCGAGATGGGGAAAGGAGATAGATTGAGAGCAAGAAAAGAAATATCTTGATTGAGGGAGCCAATATGGGGCTAACAAGAAACCTAGCACTAGACAAATTCCCAGGAATCTACAAGGATGACCCCAGCTAAGACCCTAAGCAATGGAAAGAGTGTGCCTGAACTGGCCTTGCCTTGTAGTCAGGCTGATGACTATCTCAAATATCACCATAAAACCTTCATCCAGCAACTGATGGAAACAGAGGAAGAGACCTGCAGCAGAGCACTGGGCTGAGCTCCCAAAGTCCAGTTGAAGAGTGGGAGGAGGAGAATATGAGCAAAGAGGTCAAGATCATGATGGGGACACCCACTGAACCAGTCTACCTGAGCTAATGGGAGCTCACCAACTTCAGCCAGACAAGGAAGGAATACATTAATATTTAGACACACTCTCTATCTATCTATCCATATATATATAAGCACACACACACAGATATATATCTCCCTCTCTCCTATCCTCCCTTCTTCTTACCTTCCTTTCTTCTCTCCTCTTTAAAAAATATAAAAATTAATTAATGTATGAATTTAATAATCAAATAATTTCTATGAAAAAATACAAAATTATTCTATCTTATCTGCATTTTAGCTCAAAATTTCTGGCACGTTTGTTAAATACCAAACATAAAAGTTGAGAAAATTGATCAAAGCTTTTAAAAGTTATGATTGCAAAGTAGAGATATCTGATTTTTTAAATCAATAATGAAGATATTGAAATAAAGGAAAATTGTGAGTGATGCTGGATTCTTATAAAATATGCTCCAATCCAGATTTTAAATCATATGAAATGCAGATTTCATACCAATTTAGAATAACATATTCAAAAAGCATATTCTTTTATCATATTCTTCATAGTTTAATAGTTGGATATATAATACATCTTGAGAACAAAAACATGATATTTATGAATAACAAGGAGAAATTCATCTATTAACATGACAGACATCAAATAATCATTTCTAAGTCACCCTTTCCTAAAAATAATAGTTGTTTTTGTTGTCTTGGTAATTAGCATTCTATGATCTACCATTTCTCTGTACTTCGTAAACCCCATATCAAATTTCAGATCCCATGTTTTCAGGAAAAACAGCTGGAATAAATTACAATAAGCAGGCAGATGTGCTGAGCACAAAAAAAGGAAACTAAATACAATGATTGAAGGTCTTGTCTTAGGTGTGGGGGTGGGTTCAACTCAGCCTCCATGGGAGCTCACTTCTACCCTCCAAACCAGAATTGTTCAGCTTGTTTTCTCTTAGTATTTGAATGGAAAAGTGAAGTGAGGCAAGCTTTAAATTAAATAACAGATTACTCTCGGGATAAAGACCTGGTGTTATTCACAGGGAACGTTTTTGTCCTCAGCTTTGTCCCTTCTTGGATGAGGTGGACTGGAATGTGTCCCTCAGTCCTTCACTGTATGAACAGAATGTAATCAGTCATTCACAGAGCCTTCTAAATGCCTATAAACATTTTCTAAACCACCCTGAATTAATTACAAAAGTCTTTGAAGTCTTCTTCACCTTGAGATCTGTGCTGGTGCTCAGGTATCCTGGCTTGTTACCAGTGCCCAGCTATATTGAAAAGGGAACGATGTTTTTAAAACTAGTATTATGGAAAGAATTGGCTCCAAAAATCAAGTTTCAGTCTTTCCCATTCCAAAAACACTGGAAATGTTTGGCAAACAAGGTCCAATAATGCGAGCTACCCATAGGAAGAATGGTCACAAACTGGCAGTAAGAACATTCAAAAGGCCCACCCAGTAAGTCAGAAACTAAGCCTGGCTGGAGCTCCAGACAAATGGAACGTTAAGTGATTTCTGACCCAAATTAGAAATAAGCTGACTGCGAAGTCATTCATGAGAACTCACATCTCCCTCCCCAAGCTTTGAATGGGCTGTAGGCTAAGCCTGAGCACAGAGGATTGTTAAAACTGAACAGAACTGCTTTGAGACGGTCTGAGTTAGGAAATTTAGTTCAGTCCCTAGCTAGGTTGTATCAGGAAAAATGTTCTATTTCTTCATCTTTAACAAGCAGTGTTTTCGCTCATAAAATCATAACATGAAACGAGTTTATTAAGTAAAGTTCTGAAGAAGTGTAGTGGCCTCTAATAAGGATTCAGAGCTAGTGGGTATTATCTAGCTAGGCTGATTGACATGCTTAGCGTGCTAAATACGAGCCTCTGCTCGTGTAAATTTCAGTACACTCCAGTTCTAAAAATATTTCATTTTTCCATTTCTTAGCTTCATTATTTTTGTTTTTTACTTCACCACTTTTTTTCAAAACTGTGATTACCTTGATTCATTTTTTTCTGGTTATTTTACTAATTGCTGAATGAATTATGTCAGTATTGATCAATGGGATAAAACTTATGAAACTTTAAAAGTTTATGCATCCTGTGTTGTTAGTGAATCAGTTCTCCAACAATGAAGGTGAACAGCCTGATGACCAGCTGCTGCTGCTTCCTAGCCAGCTAAAGCCCTTGATGGTTACAGGAAAGGAGATGTCTGATAAGGGCGGATAAGCGGTATAAATGGATGTCAGTCAGCATGAACAGTAGTTTGATATCCTTTCTCTGTCTGGCCACTGCTACTTAGAGGAAATCATTTTAGAATTACCTGCTATTATATTTGCTTTACTCTAAGTTACATACACTCAGTGAAGCATGGGTGTTAAACATAGTCATTGACGAATCTTCCAATGAAGACGACAGATGAGCTTTCAAGAGCCTCCCATTGCAACCTAGGTGGACGCCTGCAAAGCCATCATCCAGCAGCCATTCGTTCCTGTCTCTGCTTCTTATTCTTCGTGTCAGAGCTCTTCCTTTTCTGGCTATTTGGAGGGTCCCTTTCTAAAAGACAAGTTTGGTGCCTCTTCCTCCATAAACCCCTTCCACTCCTAGACACCCGGCCTCTGTAGTGCATCACCCTCTACATTCTTGAATTCATTTCCCCTGTGATCTGCAATTGCTCTAGGCCCATTTTCACTTCTTGTGTCTGTATTTTGTCCTTGTAACTAGTTCTTAACTATTTCAGATTTTTAAGAAAAAGTTTGAATATGGATAATGTCATCTATTAATAAATGAGTCATGGTGGTGGTAAAAAAGCAATAACTTCGGAGGAACAGGGATGGTTTTGGCTACTTTTATCAGAGAGGATCACATTGAATTTCAAACTTAAATAGGGAAACAATTGGGCAGACTTTGAACTGTTGGAAGTGAAAGTCTTCTATGAAATACTATTTATGTCAGTCATAAATATTTTCTCTGTTTATTGGTATGGAGAATCATCCTAGGCTGTCTTAGGCTCATCTTAGTATATGCAGTATAAGTCTTCCCCAGTGTTTATCAATTTATATAGACCTGATGTAAGCCAATATTTCAATGTCCGGTCTCCAAGATGAGACCATCCTTTCAGCCTTCCTTTCAATTGTGAGTGAAAAGGTTCAGACAACTTCCTGATTCACGGTGTCTTAAGTGGAGTGTCCCCTGAAGAATATCCATTACCACTTTTCAGTAACAAAATGAGATAGGGAATGTGAAGGTTCCCTTCTAATCTTTATCACTTTCCGTCTCTCAGAAATATCATAGTAGAACAAAGGGACCGTGATCCAATTCTAAAAGTCATTGGGAGCTGGGACAATAGTTCAGTGGGGAGGAGCATTTGCTCTGCAAGCTTGAGGATGTCAATAAGATCCTCAGCACCTGAATAAAAAGGTGTCATGACCATAGCAGCCTGTGATCCTAGTACTGGTGAACAGAGATGGATGATTCCCGGGAGTTAGCTAGCCAGCTGGCCTACCTAAGATGACTGAGCTTCTTGTTCAGCCAGAGACTGTCTCAGAGCAGTAAGATAGAGGACAATAAAGGAAGATGCTTGACATCCTGCTCCAGATTCTATATGTCTATGGCCAGTCAAGTGCACATCAACACATTCACACATGCACCACATATAGACAACACACAACACACACACACACACAGTAGGGTGAGAGGGAAATGGAGACAGAGACAGAGTCAATCAAATTATTAAACAGTGACAAAATAACTGACAACTTGCAACTTAAAGAACAGTTTCTTATAGCTCGTGTTCATGAAGATGCATACAGTGGTGGGGAACTCAGTGTTCCGAGCATGATGAAGCTGCTCACATTGTCTCTGCAGTCAGGAAGCACAGGTGTGAATGTGGGTACATAATTGCTTCCCTTTTTATCTAGCTTTGGGTCCAGCATCTTCACAGACACACCGAAATGTGTATCTCCTTTGGTATCTAGCTGTTTCTCAACCTGATCCAGTTGACAACTCAAATAAACCATCATGAAATCAACCAAGCTTCATGGGATGTCTCCTTCTGCTTGTTGGCTTGTTTGTTTCTTTACAGGGTTTTATGAAGGCAAGGTTGGCCTTTAATGTACTATGTTCTGGAGAATAGCCTAAACTAATTCTGGTTCTCCTTTCTGCCATCTCAAGTATAGGGTTATAAGTAGGCACCACCATGCCTGGTTTTAAGTCTCTTCCTTTGCTCATTGGGTTCAGGCAGTAGAGTTTCCTGTCCAAGTACACATCACAAAGTGACTGAGTATCTTTATTAGTCCCAACTGTTTCATTTGCTTTTCTTTTTCTTTGAATGACCACTCAGCTTTCTTTGTGTGTGTGTGTGTGTGGTTTTTCGAGACAAGGTTTCTCTGTGGTTTTGGAGCCTGTCCTGGAACTAGCTCTTGTAGACCAGGCTGGTCTTGAACTCACAGAGATCTGCCTGCCTCTGCCTCCCGAGTGCTGGGATTAAAGGCGTGCGCCACCACCGCCCGGCTCAGCTTTCTTTTCAACATCATGTATAACCTTGCATCTGGCCACCCTCCTAAGTCTTCCAACACTTTTGTATTCATCAGATTTCTACTCTAAATTCAGTGTCGCTAATTACTTTGCACAATGACACTCATGTAAACTGGAGTAGAGCAGAGCTTTAATTAATGAGACTGGAATATTATAAGGCTACTTCCAGAAGCCTTTGAATAGCAAGACAAAAAGACAGAAATACTACAAAGTCCCTTGTCAACAAGGTTGATAAATCATGAAACTTGGAATGTATACGCTTTTTTTTGCAAATCAGAGTAACTCATTTCAATATGTTTTCAAGTTATACTTTTTATAATTTATATTAGAAAAATCATTTTTCTTGTAAAGCTATATCAGTCACTCATAATAAGTCGTTATCTGTGAGCAGCATAGAGGTGATAGGCGTATATTTGGTGAGAAGTGGATTTTCTCAGAATTTCATACTTTCACCTCTATTCTGTTTGTCCTGTGAAGATGCTGAAGTGTGTCACATATGTTTCTCAATTATTCAATAGAGAGAACATGGTATATTAATTAAAACTCCATTGCTTGGACTAAAGTACTCTGTACGTATTTGTTATTTAGTTTAAAGATTTCTCCCTACATATTCAACGACAATCTAACTTCATTTGGAAACACCTTGCAATCTTTTCTTTCTTTTGCTTATTTTTATTCATTCTCAGAACATTTCATTCAACACAAACACCAGACTCTTCCCAGATCTAACTCTCACTCAACCACCTAACCTAGAGTCCTTTAAAAAATTAATTAATTAAATAAAACAAAGCATTCAAGACCACTTTTATGGTCCCCAAATAGTCTAGATTGTGTGCTCATCCCCTAGAGTGTGGTCCACATACTAGAGAATACACTCTTAGAGAAAATGGCCCTTCCTTTCCTAGTAGCTAACAATTGCCTACCTCTCCAGAGCTAGGACTGGAATTAAGTGTTCCAGTCCCTCCTTCCTGCTGGGTTTCAGTCTGGCTTGACCTCGTACAGGTTTTACACATGTGGACACAACCACTGTGAGTTTCTATGTGCAGCTGCCATGCTTTCTTCAAAAGATGTTTCCTAATAGTTATCCACCCCCTCTGGCTCTTACACTTTTTATGCCACCTCTTCCAAAATGATCCCTGAGCCTTGGGAGGGGATGTGAGATGTATATTCCCTTTAGGGATTGGGCATTGTGCAATCATTTGCTTTCTGTACTTCAGCCAGTTATGGATCTCTGTGTTAATCGTCATCTACTGCAAATACAGGCTTCTTGGATGAGGGTTGAGAGACAAATTGATCTTTTCTGGTAATAAGCAACTGAGTCTCACCAAATCTTAAGTATCCAACTAATCAAACTATGTTCAGGCAAAGTGTAGATGTGCCACAACACATTGAACTGTCCCTGTCCCTCATTCCTGCTTTCTAAACAATGACTTCATTCACGTTAGCTCTAAGTAGACCTTGTTGATATAGTGAAGTGGATCATTTTGGGTCTACACCAACTCCTACTTCAAGAACTGCAAAATTAAACCAAGTAAGATCTGTAGAATGTGAGTCTATAGGTGAAGATTATACTTATAAACATGGCCATGGCAGCTACGGAGTGTTAAGGTACAGCCAGGGACACTGGTCTTTGAACAGATAGGAAGGCAACTAAGAAATGCTTCTTTTGGAGAATGACCAAAAATCAATCCTATTCTATGTCACTGATTTGAAAGAATAATTTATTGATTTTTAAACTGGCATAACATCAAAATAAATACTTAATAGTTAAAAGAAATTATTGGTTTCCACAATTGAAAATCCAGAAGAGGGATCTCTAAATCCAGATGTGTAGTTGGCTGCACCAGAAAGATCTCTCTCTCTACCGCTTGGTTCTGTTTTCCTATGTCAGATTGGCACCATCCTCACTGGACTCTCCTCAGGGGCTTTTGAGCTGTCTCAATCCTGGTTGGAAATTCTAACGGGAAGAAAGCACCTTTTCTAAGACTACCAGCTTTCTGGGATGCTATTTGTAAATTCAATTATATTAATTAGCCCCTTTTAACCAAATACTGTAGTCATGGAATGCAGTACTATGACCACACAGTCATATGCCTGTTTTCCAACTGACAATAGAGTTGGCACCACCCCAGAAGCTTTCCTAAGGGAAAACTGGGAGCTGAGAGCAGAATCGGGCTATGCACAGGAGAGGCAAACTTAACAAAACTGAAAAACAAATGAGTAGATCCCATGCATCTGACGACAAATAAAATCTGGACGAGGAATGATCCTTAGGGGGATGAGAGCTTCAGAGAAAATGCAAACCAGGCAGTGCTGTCTTAACAGGAGAATGTAATGAAAAGTTATTCAGGAAATGATAATGCTAGTACTGAGTTGATGGTTATTAACAGAATGAATAGCTAAATCAAAGAACATATTTTCATGCAGCTGTCCCAAATAATTAGAAAAATATGTTGGAAGACTGAACAAGCTGAAGGATTTTCAAAGTCTTTGAGGGGAAACTTCAATCCAAATTATTCATTCTTAGCAAGAAGAGTGGGCGTATTTGCGAAAACAGAAAACATTCCTGCAAAACAACATTTGTTTTTCAGTCTCCCCCTCATTCGCATGCCAATCAGCAAACTTATAACACAGACACAAGTGGCTTCATTTTCCTGACAAAATCTGCATGTTTGTTCAGAATAACTTAATTGATCATGGGGAGAAAAAATGTATTGTTATTAAATCCCTTTAATTTGAACTATACACACAACCTACCATTCCTAACAAATTGATTTGGGTAACATTTCAAAGTTAAATCTTATTTGTGATTTTACTCCTCTCATTTTCTTTAATTATTTCTCAATGATAAACATGGAGTTTGGCTAGAAGTGAGGAAACTTCCAGTTCCATTCCAGCTTGTTTTCTCTGTATCTTGCTTCCAAGATGTGTGGTACATCCAATCATCTAATTTTGTTAACATCAATAACACTAGTAGCCTGTATTATTTGAAGAACCTCTGAAACCTTTCTGACCAGCAACCCATAAATGCACCTCAAACCTGCCACTGGAAGTTTTGTTTAATGAACAAATGTGACTAAGAACCACATCCCCATCCATGTAAGTCAGAGAGTGAGATGCAGGCTTCTGAGGGAGTCAAGTCACCAATGGCATGCCCAGATGTGGACCTATGAACTGTATGCCAACTGATCGGGCAGGAGGTTGGGGAATACTGGAACTGTTGGTGGAATCGTTAGAGCAGAAAAAGACCTTTGCATTGTCCTCTCCAAAATGGATGGCTGGACTCTTGAGAAGGATGGATGAAATTGTTGAAAGAAAGGAAGACTGAGGAGAGACAGGAAGACTGCTCAGAAGTGCTGGAGTTCAGATTCTACACTTTTAGTCTCACCTTGTCATTCCCTTCAATATGATGTTTCTATCGATCAGAACTGACTACTCCCTAACATCCCTCAGGATCTTCCATGTTTAACCAGGCCTTGAATCAAGTAACAGTGGCCTTCTGGTAACTTGGTTTCTTTTTAGTATACGCTGCAGAATTCTGATCAGAGTTTTGGTGTGGTTAAAAGAACCTGCAAACAATGATGAAGCAGAAAGTCATTGGTATTCTTGGACTTGAAGGAACATGGGAGGGTATACACAGGAGAAGGAGGGAATTGTTGTAGCCAGGAGAAAGGATCTATGCAGTAGAGTTGGAGTGAAAACAGCCAAGCTTCTGCAAGGCAGAGAGGAAGGAAATGAGTTTTCTGATCTCTCTTTCCTCCATCATCCATCTCTTACCATTGCCAACCATTTGGAAACTTTGTGTAAGCCAGGGGGAATTAGTAGAGATTACTTGAATGGGGGAGATAGAGAATGGTATAGACTATGTCTGGAGGGACAAAGAGAGATGTCCAACCTATTTAACTTCTAGGATTTCCATTTTCCTTTGGATTTTTGACTAATGTTAAGCATATATTCCTTTGCTCTGGCTAGAACTATTTAGTTACACACTCCTTTGCTCTTGTTAGAACTACTTAGTTACTAGCTTCTTGTTGTTTTTATAATCTTCACTTATCATGAATGAATATTTCAAAGGCCTTAACAAGTTGTCAAAGCTTCTTTTTCCATTCGCTTGCATTCCTTCCTATACCTTAAGCTGCATAGTTTTAAAATAATTCAAAGAGGGGAACAAAAACAAAACAAGATAAGAAGAGACACATAGAGAGATTTCATTTTACATGTGTGCACAAAAATAAACTACCCAGAAACTCTATATGTATAGTATAATTTAGCTGCAGTTTCCTGTATTCTTTCATCTGACTAGGAGAAGGGCTTGTGCAGTACTGTTCCCATTCTTTTTCCTTAATATCATTATTTTGTTTTGTGACTTGTGGTCACATACTTTATGAAAGGCTGGCCCAGTGCATTGTGAATTTTCACCCATCTTAAGAAAAAAAATAAAGATCCAGCAGAATACAAAATACTGCTTCTCACTGATTTCATCATCGTATTCAGCCGCCAAATTTGAAGACTGGGTGGTCCGAAACCACACACTCTTAATGAAACATGCATGTGTGAGGAACTCTTGATATTACAAACAAAAATCTGTTGATTTTATTGCTCACACCAAGACTACAGTCAAAAGAATGAGACTGTCAGACCATATTGGAATTAGTCCTGGGGTTCTGTGTTTCTGTTCATCTCAAGCTAAGTAAGCAGAAAACTTAAAGCACTGCTAGTTTGGGTGTTTTATAAAAGGCTAAAATGGACTTACATAAGGCTCCAAGACCCACATATAGGTCAGGTATTAGCAAAGAGTACAGTCTCCCTTGATCTCGGAAACCAGGAACTTCCTAAGATTGAGAATATCTTTGGAGCTACTAAGTAAAGTAAATAAAATGGGTTTCAGAAAACACCCACTGTCTTTCGTCACGTCTCTACCTTGATTTACTTTGGAGGCACTGTTGAGTATTGGTGGTAGAAGACAATGAAACTTGTTAGTGTAAAAGAAAAAAATGGTTTATTTCTGGTCTGTACCTTTGTATACATGGAATCTATTGTAGAGAGCAGGAAAAGTTCTCATAACTCTTCGTAACAAAAACAGTGATGAACTAGGGATGGGGGTGACAACCTAAGAGTAAGTCAGAGAATTAACACCTAGGGAGTCTCTCTCACAATTGGACAAAAGATTTATTCATGAAAGAAGATAAAGTTGATTCATAAAAGAAGAAATATGAAGTCAATAAACATAATCAAATGTTTAAACTTGAAAGTCATTCCTCTAGCACACTGCTAGTGAACTTAGTAAAGTTGACTTTGTTATATAGATATCCTTAGAACCAATGAAATCAACAATAACATTTTGTCCAAAACCAAATGATTGAAGATACATGCAGAGAAACCTAGTAAATAATATTCCTCCTGAGATTGTTTATATTAGTGAAAAATTGGAAACAACTCACATCACTATTTAAAAAATGATTCAGAAAATAAATAAATATTTTTCAGTATAAAATTATGAGCTAAAATCACATTTTAATGACCTAGGAATACTCATGTCATAAGAGATTGTTTGAAATAGGAAACACACAAACATTACCCTTAGGAGAAAACGTGACAGCATGGGCCCTAATAAAACTAAGGCATTGTGCTCATTATTAAAGGAAAGAAAGTAAAATGCAAAAGCAAACCATAAAATTGAAGAAATTATCCCCAATACACATATCTCACAGTTGATATCACTCAATAATATGAGGAAAACCAAGACAATAAACATTACATAGAAGTTTGGGATGTTTCTACCTGATTTTACACAGTTGACAAACCCTGAATATTGACTTAAAGAGAAGGTGCTGCTCAGTCCAGTGCTCCAGTGTGGGCCTCTGTCTCTATCTCCATCCATCCCCAGATGAAGGTTCTATGGTGATATGCAAGATATTCGTCAGTATTGCTATAGGATAGGGTCATTTCAGGTTCCCTATCCTCAGCTGCCCAAGGAACTAACTGGGGACATCGCCTTGGGCTCCTAGGAGCCACTCTAGGTTCAAGTCTCTTGCCAACCCTAAGGTGGCTCCCTTAACTAAGAATTGTGCTTCCGTGTTCCCCTATCCAACCTTCCCTTATCCCAATCATCCTGTTTCCCCAAGTTCCACCCATCCTCCCCTTCTCACTTTTCTCTCCCATCTCCCCTTACCCCCATCCCACCCCATCCCCAAGATCCCAATTTTCTCCCCAGCAATTTTGTCTACTTCCCATAGCCAAGAGGATAACTATATGTTTTTTTCTTGGGTTCACCTTCTTATTTAGCTTCTTTAGGTTCACCAATTGTAGACTCCATGACCCTTATTTATTGCTAGAAACCAATTATGAGTGAGTACATCCCCTGTCCCAATGAGGAGCGGAAGGAGGGAGAAGATGAGCAAGGATGTCAGGACCACGAGGGGTGCACCCACCCACTGAGACAGTGGGGCTGATCTATTGGGAGCTCACCAAGGCCAGCTAGACTATGACTGAAAAAGCATGGGATAAAACCAGACTCTCTGAACATGGCACGCAATGAGGGCTGATGAGAAGCCAAGGACAATGGCACGGGGTTTTGATCCTACTTCATGTTCTGGCTTTATGGGAGCCTAGCCAGTTTGGATGTTCACCTTCCTAGACATGGACAGAGGGGGGGAGGACATTGGACTTTCCACAGGGCAGTGAACCCTGACTGCTCTTTGGACTGGAGAAGGAGGGGGAGAGAAGTGGGGAGAGGGGAAGAAGGGTGGGAGGAGGGGGAGGGAAGTGGGAGGCTGGGAGGAGGCTGAAATTTTTTTTCCTTTTCTCAATAAAATAAAATAAAAAGAGAAGGTGCTGATGAGTAAACAGGCCATTAGGTTCTAGCTGCTGATTGACAAATAGGAGTTGTGTTTCATTTAGTAGCGTACAACATGCTAATCTGTTGCTATTGAGAAAGGTATGTGATTTCAGGTGGTCACCCGATGAAAGTCTACCTGAGAATTCAAAGGGCACTTTCAAAAACAAAGTTCTCTTTCTGCTTGATAACTTTGGGGCATACTTTAACCACCGTGTCAACAAGACTTACATACTGAATCCCTGAAATGGTTTGGCTTGTCCTTTATAACAACCAGACCCATCCCAATTGTGACATAGTTTTTTTTTTTATTAATTAGATTTTTTCATTCATTTTACATCCTGACCACAGTTTCCCCTCCCTCCTCTTCCCTCCTTTCCTCCCATTACCTTCTCTCTCTACCTCCCCTCTATCCCCCATCTACTCCTCCTCTGTCTCCAGTCAAAAGGAGGAAGACACAATGACACAGATATAATCCCAATAGTATCTTAGTTACTTTTCTACTGCTGTGAAAAATAAAAAAAAAAACACCATGACCAAAGCAACTCATAAAGAAAGTGTTTAACTGATGGTTTTCTTACAGTGTCAAAGGGTGAGTCCATGACCTTCATGGTGAGGAGCATGGCAGCTCCCTCAAGCAGTAGCTTAGACCTTATTGATTAGTGAGTGAGAGGCAGAGAGTCAGTTGTAATGGCATGGGCTTAGGAAACCTCTAAACCCACCCCCAGTGGCACATTTTCTCCAACAAGACCACACCTCCTAATCCTTCTCAAACAGTTCCACCACTCTACGCCAAGCATTCGAACATATGAGCCTATAGGGGGCATTCTCATTCAAATTACCACAAATATGATCTGGTTCATTTAATAGACTGGAGGTGTGGAAATGTTGCCCTCTGAATTAAGCTTTATTGCTTTTTGGTACTGTGTTCATTTCGATTGCTGTGGGTTAATGGTATTGTTTCTGTTCTTCACTAACTTCCTTTCTCACTATCACTTGTACTCAAAGCATTCAGAGAAATGAATAAGGGAGACACTGTTGAAATGACTGTGACTACTAGACAGTTGGAAGCATTGTTTTGATGGAGTAAATAAATGAGGAAATAGCACACAAAAAAATTGCAAGGAAGTGGTGTGGCAACTCTTGCACTTATTTTCTAAACTATAGCTGTGGTGTTTGTTTTTTTTTTTAATGCCTTGAGAAAACTAAGACAAGTAGTTTATTGTTGCTTTCAAATAAGTTGGTAATTTTCCATCAAGTGAACAGAAAATAAGAACAGCATAAACATCAGTAAAGGCCAGGTTTGAGAAAAATTACTTTGCATAGAAAGAAAATTCTATAATTTATCCCAAACTGCACTCACTAGATTCTTAGAATGATGTAATCCTTGTCAGTCATATGGCTCTCTGGTAACTAAACCTATGGGATCCTCTGAGCCTCTTTTAAGATGAATCACATAACCCAGACACTATTTTTAAAGTCACAGATTGCACATTAAAAGCATAAAATATTTACATTGATACTCCCTCTTGTAATAATAGAAGAAGCAAGTATTTTAAAGATGTCCTATGAGGCCTTTTTAAATAGACAAAAAGCAGCTAGAATTAAAAGACTAACATATATTTTCCATTTTTTCTTTTATTTTTGAGGTTATGAAATAATTATATCATTTCTTCTTCCCTTTCCTCCCTCTAAGCCTTCCTATATGTTCTTCCTTGCTCTCTTTATTCATTAAATATTCTTGCATGTATATATGTATATACACATATATTTCTAAATATAACCTGCTCAGTATATGCAGTGTTAGTCTTAGGAATGCTTTCAGGGCCCACCACCGGGTATTGAAGCACCTGCTGTGTGCGCTCCCCCTGAGAACTATTTGTCCTACTCCTGGCATTCCTTAGTTGCCTATTTTTAAGATATATTTACTTATTTTAGAGGACATGTGCATAGTTGCCTGCAGAGATTTAAAAAAGAGCATCAGATACCCTGTAGCTGCAATTACAGGTAGTTATGAGCCTCCCGGCGTGGCTGCTAGGAAACCTTGTGAGAACAACAAGCTCTCTTCAGCACTCTTGACCACTCTAGCCTGTTTCTGTGTTTTTAAAAACAAAATTAAAATCTACATGTTATGAGTCTATCACTAAATGTAATCAATGTAATATCTACATACATAAATTAAGATTGTAGGATATATTTCCAATTTCCTGAAATGTTTTAAATCACTGATGGGCTAGAAGGCCACAAGCAACATCCTGAACTCAAGACTCAGTGTTAACCAGGGCCTACATTTAGTGAATTGTCCCTGAAATCTCATGTGTCTTATAACTTTTAAATATTTTTCAATTGGTATTAAATGATTAACTTCCAAATGTCATGAGATATAATTTTAAAACACTGCCTATTAGTCCATTGTTTTATAATTGTTTTGTTTTGAAGGAAAATTCATGCTTAAATCAGACAAAATGACCATGTAGTTTGAAACTCTGAATACTAATTAAAAATGTGTTTTTCAGAAATGCCTCAGCTTCTGCCCAACCTTTCTGAATAACTTGAGGTGTGCTCTACAATTAACATTTTTTCCTTTTCATGAAATCTGAATGTGTTGTAAACAGAATGCATTTGTAGAAATTTGTTGAATTCTTGCTATGTTTTTTCCTTTTTAACTTTGATCATTTCTGATTTTTATGTTTCTTATTGATTCTTTTTTCTTCCCTTTAGCTATTTATACAAGTTCATATACTATTAACATTTATTCTATAACTACTTATTTCAAATGCTGATTTTGTACACATTTGTAAAATAGTACTCAAACCTACTCTGCTATAATTAAAGAATGAAACATATGTTGAATCACCCTTCATGGTCATGTAGCTATAGTAATTTGAGACATTACTTTACTATTTTCTCCTTACCACACTTCCTAGAATTTTGTGAATAGTTTCCAGAACTACAGAGTTTGTGGGATTTTAAGATAATTAATTAACTCATTAGTAGTTGAAGGTGCAAGATTCTTGGCTTTGTCTCAGAGGACTCTATTCACAGCAATACAGTGTGAGCTGTATCGTATATGTATTTACTAAGGTTGGGGAGTCCATGGTCAGTTCTTTGCATTTTGGCCAGTTGTGACATTCTGTACCTATCTCTGAGAGAGAGAGGGAGGGAGGGAGGGAGAGAGAGAGAGAGAGAGAGAGAGAGAGAGAGAGAGAGAGAGAGAGAGAGAGAGAGAGTTTATTTGATGAGGAGTGAAAGCTTCTATCATCTGTGGATAGAAGGCTAAGTATTTAGAATATATTTCGAAGTTATACTTGTATACTTGTTTAAGGACATGTTAGTAGCAACTTCTCCTATAGGTTCCAGGGCCTCACCATCCAAGGGTAGTGCCCTGTTTTTACAGTACAGGGCATTAATTCCCTCCTATTGAGTGGCCCTTCCGTCTAATCAAACAGCTGTTGCTTACTCCCGAGATAGACGTGACACTATTGCACCTTTGGAGATCTCTTGCAATGCTGGTCATTGTACTTTGTTATGTTCTGGACAGAACTACATCTACTACTCTTCTCCCTTGGCAGATTGTATAGCTCCTTCCCGTACTGTGAAAGCTAGTCCTCAGTGATGAGGCTTCCAGGTCAGTTGCAACTTTACTTCAAGTCTTGTGTCTGAAGTAGGTGGTATCTTCAGCAGTGTTGTATTCCAACAAGACAGTTCTGTACAAGATGTGGGGGTGTCTGCATATGAGTTATCACTGAAGGAGTTGCCCAGACTACTACCAAGGCTCTGATGGTTGTCTGATGGTCAAAACAGAAGGAAAGGTGCCAGCAGTTTCTCCTGTTAGGGTTGAAGCCAGCCTGAAGCTGTTTCCTTTAACCAGCAGTGCTGTCTCTTCTAGTTAGTGATTTGAACACTTTATAATATGTTAAATCTTGCTAAAAAAAAAAGTGTATAAGGAAACCAGAAAATATATTGGCAAAAGGAACCATGGGTTCACACACTTAGTAATATCTACTGATATATTTTACAGATTTTCTTTTTATATATGTTTTATATACTTTTGTACATATATGTGCACATGTTTCTTTTGATCAATATGGGATCACAGCAAAATTCTGTTTTATTTTCTTTTTTACGTCACTAATACACTACGTTAAATTGTGCTTACATTGTAGCAATACCACATTGTCATATAACGACCTGTCAAATGCGATGCAAGCTACTAGGAGATTTAGTGAAAGTAGACAAAGTTCTTGCATGAAATATTTCACAATCAAGGGGGAAGAAATACAATTTAAAGCTATCCTTAATGTAATATTGCTGAGCTGGAGTGAAAGAAGAACAAAGGTAGCTGTTTCCCCAGACAGGAGTTTATGTTCCTTCTGTGACAATTTCCCAAGGGACACTTAGACACCCAGGTGATTTTATGGCAGTTCACTCGGACTGCCCCAACTTGTAGTTTGTGATTTGCTGGGTCCAATGTAAAGTGATAAGAGCAGAATCTAAAAGCATGGGGAGGGAAAGGGCTAGGCAGAGAAGTGATCTCTAACTTCTGATAGACCTTCAAGATTAGAGAAAAAGGTCACGAGCTCCTCACCCATTGCAGTCCTGTAAGGTCACAATGCAGGGTGAATCTGTCTCTAGATTGATAATTGAAGGGAGAGTTTGATGTTTGCTCTTGATGCTCAGAGGATGAGAAATGATAACGCCTGATCCAAATCTTTCACAAATCAATATGTAGGTTCAGTGTTTTCGCTATTACTGTGCTTTTTCAGTAAACTATGATTAAGAATAATTTGTAACTAAGCAGGTTATATTTAGAAACATATATGTATATATGTATACTTACACGCATGCACTAACAATTAGTAAGAACTAAAAAAAAGGCCACTAATTTGAAGGAAAGCTTGAAGGAATATGTTAGAATGTTGGGAGAGAGGAAAGGAAAGGGAGAAATGTTGTAAAAATTATAATAAAAGGGGAGAGAAATGCATTTTATAGATTTTTAATTAAAATGTATGTAAATTTAAAAATTTTAAAGGAATAATTGTGATGTCTCAGTGGTTTAGAGTACACAAAGTACTGCTTTTACTTAGGTTACATTGGTTCCCAGCACCCATGTCTCACAGCTGTCTAGACCCTCAGTTTCAGGGGATCTGCCCTCTACAGGTACTCACAATCACACAGCATATGCACTTACTAGCATGCACACAGCATACTCACTGACATGCACACATACACATTCACACAGCATACTCATATACTAACATACACATAGACATTCACACAACCGACTCACATACTTACATACACATACACATTCACACAGCATAATCACATACTGACATGCACACATACACACAACATAATCACATACTGACATGCACACATGCACATTGTCCTAATTAGGATAACTGTTGCTGCGATGAAACAGCATGACCAAAAGCAACTTGGGAGATATGATGGCTATTATTGGTTGTCAACCTGACTACATCTAGAATTAACTAAAAACCCCAAATTGGTCACAACTGTAAGGAATTTTTGCTTAATTTGAAGTAGGAAGAGTCACTTCTAATATGGATCTTTAGAGTAGAAAGAAACACTGTTAATCCAGACCTTTTGAAACTGGAAGGCTCACCCCTAATCTAAGCCCCACCTTCTGCTGGAAGCCCTTATAAGGACAGAGGAGAAGGAATCTTATGCTCTTTCCCTGCTTGTTTTCACCTAGTTAGTCCATTCCTTCACTGACATTGGAGCCAACTTTTCAGAATAACAGTGCATACTGAAGACCAGCTGCCAGCCTCATAGACTGAACAACTACTAAATTCTTGAACCTTCAGTAAATAAGCAGTCATTGTTGGATTAGCTGGACCACAGCCTGTAAGTCATTCTAATAAATCCACATAGATAGATAGATAGATAGATAGATAGATAGATAGATAGATAGATAGATAGATAGATAGATAGATAGATATAGATGATAGACAGACAGACAGACAGACAGATAGACAGATAGATAGATGATAAACAGATAATAGATATTCATTTAATAAGTTCTATTACTCTAAATAACCCTGACTAATATAGGTAAGAAAGGGCTAATTTCACTAACATTTCCAGATTACAGCCTATCACTGAGAGAAGTCAGGACAGGAACTCAAGCAGGGAGTTCCTCCAGGTTCCTGGAGGGAGGAACGGACACAGAAGCCAAGGGGGAGTGCTGCTTCCTGATCGTCCCTTCATGGCTTGATCAGCCTGCTTTTGTGTGTGTGTGTGTGTGTGTGTGTGTATAGTTTTGGTCTTTACTTTGGGTTAAGTTCCATTGAATGTGATTACCAGTTCAATGACAGCACATTTAATTCTGTAGCAGCCGGACAATCTCCCCAAATACCATTCTGGCTCCATCTCCTTATGGTTTCAATGCGGAATTCTACCAGAACTTCCAAGAAGAGCTAATACCTATACTCCTTAATGTATTCCACAATATAGAAACAGAAGGGTCATTACCAAACTCCTTCTATGAAGCTACAGTTACTTTGATACCAAAACCACACAAAGACTCAACCAGGAAAGAGAATTACAGGCCAATCTCACTCATGAACATCGACGCAAAAATCCTCAACAAAATACTGGCAAACCGAATCCAAGAACACATTAGAAAAATTATCCAGCCTGCTTTCTTATAGAACCCAGAACCACCAGCCAATTACTAATTAAGAAAATGTCCTACAGTTGGATCTTATGGAAGCATCTTCTCAGTTGAGTTTCCCTCCTTTCAGATAACTCTAGCTTGTGTCAAGTTTAGGCAAAACTATTCAGCATACACATAAATACAAATAAACAAGTTATCTTGTTTTAAAAGAATAGTTTTTGACTAAAGATCAAGTAACTTTTTGTTTGCAAATCTTTCGAAACTTCAAATAGCTGTGTGTCTTAGATAGATCTCTACCCTATGCTATCTACCGGGTTTATTTACATGGACCAAGACTCCCATTCCTTCTTTGTATTATAAAAATGAGACAGTTATACCACTGATGTTCAACTCTCTTCCAGCCTGGGAATAAGCGGTTTTTGTCAATGGACACTTTGTTTCCCTTCAACTCAAGACTTTCTCACTGCCAGTCTAGCTTAATTGGCTTCCACAAATTTAGACTCACAGAAAATATGAGCAGAGACATTTGTTCCTCCTCTCTCTGAGGGAATGTGTATAAAAGAATTAGCATGCTATCTGCAACTGCTATCCTGAAAAAGGCATTCATTGAGGTTGGACTTGGCTGGTATTTGGAAACGTAGATTCCTAAACTGTCCCGACAATTCCCTTACTAATGGAAGTGGCTTCCTGTGCCTACTATGTCTCTGAAAACTATGTTATGGTGAATGCTTGCTTTGCTTCTGAGGACCAGAAAATTTGGCAGAGGAAGAGAGGAGTTATGAAACTAGTACTCATTAAAAATAAATATGCATATGTACATATTTACATATGGACACGGAGGCTTTGAGCTTTGCTAATAGACATTTCTCACTTGTCATAATTCAATGTCAAGAAACTGAGCCCTGTGTGATCCCAAAGGCAAAGATTCTTCTGATTTCCTCCAGACTTCATTTCCCCTACCGTTCCTCTTTGTTGATTTTTTTATTTTCTTGCCTTAATAAGTATTAGGCATGATTATAACTTTATGTAGAGTCCTTTGAGACTTTGTCGTGATTCACCAAACATCAGAGTGGTCTTGGGGACCCCTACACAGAAGGAAAAATACCATTTAATATATCCTAGACTTTGTACAGCAGTAAAAAATAAAAGTAAAATCTGGATGACATTCAATATCTGAATGAATTCTAGAAATAAAAATTAGGGTCTAAGAATCGTTAAACCAACAGAAGCTCCCCAAAGGTTTTAACTCTTGATACATCCTAAAGTTTCAATGTTTGGTTGTTATAATGTTATTCAAAAGGGGTTTCAGGAGATTAACCCTGGAGAATTGGGGCATTCCTTAAAGATGACATCACAGCACAGACTACAATCCATCTTCTTAGGTAAAGCCAATCCAAAAGCAAAGGTAATATGCAATAGATATTTTTATCCTTATCCTGTTGTTCTTTCTTTTAATATTTTTGCAGCTATTTACTCTTTTGAACATTTTACTGTGAACTTCACATGTGTGTTGTGCATATGTTAGTGTGTGTACATATGTGTGTATGGGTATACAGATGTGGATATATACATACATATATGTACGTATGTAAGTGTGTGTCTGTGTATGTGTGTGTGTGTGTATATACCCATGTGCACATGGATTTACCTTTACTTGAATGCCCAAAGATTCAGGAATGACAATTTATAAAAAAAAAAAACAATGAATAAGTAAATATTGAAGTGATTATGAAAACAATCTGGTTATAGTGAAATCTATTGTTGTGCCTTACCAACAATCATACATTTTCCAAAATCAATGCCAAACAAAGCTGAAAGGTGACTTGATGAGTAAGAGATGTTTAAAATTGTGTTTTTATGTCTTAATCTCAAGACATGCTATTGCTGAATCTTGATTTTTTTTATGTGTTAGTATAAAATACTCAGGTTCAGGCTGGCAAGTGTGGGAAAAAATATTTGTCACTATGTGAGAGTCCTTGTTTCTGTTGTTTTAAAAAGCATCGGTTGGCTCTCATGTGCCTATTTCTGGAAGTATTTGTTCTTGCATTTCAAATCATCCACTAGAAATCAACAGGCTTGAGGAGCTGGCACTCCAGAGATAGCTCAGTCAGTGACATCTTTACTATACAAACTAGACGAACTCTGTTTGATCCCTAGCACTCGTGTTAACAACAGTGTTTGGGATCAGAGACAGACAGATCCTTGGTCCAAGGCTCACTGAACAGGCATCCTCACCTACCTGACAAACTCAAGGACAATACAGAGATGCTATCTCAATAAGCACAGTGGCTAGCTCCTGATATCTGAAGTTGGTGACTGGCCTTTCCAAATGAATGTGCACATGTACGTGCTCACTTGCTGACATATTCTCTTTCCGTCTCTCTGTTTCTTTCTCTCTCTCCATCTCTCTTTCTCTCATTACACACACAAACAACACAGACACACAAATTTTAAATAAATAAAAATAGCAAATAAATAAGCTTAAACACACATAGCCTAGCATAAAATATTATTGTTTACTCTATCGGTCACATAAATTTCTTCCAAGAGGGTAAAAATTCTTGGCATTCACAAAAAATGATTCTAAATGACTCCATTTATGGGAAAATTCAAACTACTTAGAAATTTATTTTTAAGCAAGACAATATTAGTGTATATACTTTAGCTTTATATATGTGTGTTTCTGGGTATATATGTATAGACATATATATTATAGTTATCACTTTATCCTGCAAAAGCCATTACTTTATAATTAATACTTAAGTGCATATTGTAACTACCTCCTCAGTGACAATATACATCCAGTCTTTGCTGCTATGGGTTATTGCTTTTGTATACTGTAAAGATTTGCCACTCATACTGGTTTAATAAAATGCTGATTAGCCAGGAGCCAGGCAGGAGATATAGGTATGGCAACCAGACTAAGAATTCTGGGAAGAGGAAAGTCAGTCCAAACACAGTTGCCACCCAGACACAGAGAAAACAAAATGAGAATGCTGCACAGGTAAAAGGTACCAAGATACATGACTAAACATAGACAAGAATTATAGGTTAATTTAAGTTGTAGAGCTAGTTAATAAGCCTGAGCTAATAGACCAAACAGTTTATAATTAATGTAAGTCTCTGAGTGTTTCTTTAGGACTGAATGGCTGCGGGACCAGGCAGACAGAAATTTCTGTCACACTTTGCTCTCATCCCGTATCAGGCTGTGTGTGATGACACCCAGAGGCCAGGTAGCGGGTATCTTTTATATTCTTCACATTCTTGCAGGTTTAGTTTCTGTACTCCACCACTAACTTCCAAATTCCTCCTTCCTTGTCCTGCTACCTGCACTTTGGCTTCATAGAAATGTTTCAATTTTAGAATTTTAAATTATGTAAAAGAAAACAGAAGCTACTGCTTTTCAAAGAATATATTTAAAGAACTACTATACTTATTATCAGGCTGTATGATTGCTTTGTGAAATACTTTTCTGAAAGCAGTTGCTTTGTTGTTTAGGTGAGTAGCTCCAGGTAACTTTTTTCTGTTTGGTTTTTTGCTTTTCAAACAAACATAAATCACCTTGTTTTTAGTGACTTAACTTTAGAGGGGAGAATTCTACCCAGTTTAACGACCCTGAACCGGTCCCTCCAGATGCATATGTGTAGATATATGTTAAATGTGGAGCTGTGATCTATCACGCAGATTGTCTCTTCTCAATGTGGTCTTCTTGAACACTGAACTTCAGTGTCCCCCGTTTTCCACTGAAGCACACCAATACCACAGGAGCACAACACAGGAGCATCTGCTTTGCCACTAACGTCGCAACACCTGTAGGAATCCTCCAAACAAAGAGTTATCTTAGTTCTTTGGTATTGACCCTCTGCCTTCATCTTGGATTCTAACACTCAGAAAAATTTCCTTTGGTGTTTCATTCTTAATTGATGAGTTCAGTCTTTATTAGCACAATGGTCTACATTCTTTCAAAAATAGCTTTTCATCTCTAAGCCAGCTTCTGGGAGCCTACACTCTCCCATAGCTGCAATTAATTTGCCTATCTACTGTAAATTTCCTGAGTGAACAGTCCTTCTTAATCACCTCTATTTCCCATACACCGCCTCTTTTTTATTTGTTAATGTCTTACGTTCTTTCAAGTGATTGTCTTCCATGCCTTTTATTGTCACCAAATTAAACCGTTCTGGCTCCCCATTGGTCCTCTGCTTTCTGCAACTCTCAAGCACTTCCGGTCATTTTCCTCTTTAAAATCTGACTCCTCCTCCTGAGCTGAGATCTTCCTCAGCTACTCCTGGACATCAGGTATACTCATACGGCCTCCCAGCTCCAGTTTTATCTGTAACTCTCTGATGAATTATTCTTGGAGTGCTGGGCCAATGCTGAGTTAGCACTATGACTGACTCCCTTCAGTCCTGCCCTCTGCCCGAAGCTCCAGCATCCACTACAGTTACACCGCTGGCTAACATGCTCCCAGGCAAGGGCCACATAAATGTGGGAGAATAGAGTTTTAATTGCCTAAGCTGAGATGTAAACTAATGACTTATAATCTCCAAAACTTCCGCCCCTATTGGCAGAGAACAAAATGCGTTCTTTGCCCTAACATTTATGACTTTCCGAGACCTAAGAGACAAATTGATGGGTAACATCTGCTTTCTCCGATTAGAGGCAGGTATTTCGAAACAACAAAATCTTCACATTCGGTTCAAATTAATTTCATGGAGAAGTAAAAATAAGAGAGGGAAAAGAATTTCGGTTTTTATTAAGCATGCTTTAATCCTGCACTGAAGAAATGAGATTTAGGAAAAATATTTGTAAAGGGACTTCAAAAATGTGATGCTGGTAATTTTTTTAAAGGAAGAATGATGTGCCAGAGCAGCAAAGCCCACGTGACTTTCCTTTGCCTGCAGCTATCATTCTGCAGTGTTGCTGTGGTGTGCCTGGCTTTAGAGCTGTTTCTATACCGTGGTCTAGCTGGGAATAGAGGTCGGGAGCTACTATAGCAAACCAGGATACAGGGCTACCTTCGTTACCTTCATTTGTCTGCTCATGTTTCTTCATCCTGAGGATGGCGTGGTTGGGGAGTTGTTTCCAGGTCGTTTCATTATTTTCAAATGTGAAGTTATCTTTAGTGTGATTTGTTTTTCCTGTGAAAACTCCGACAGCCCAGTTTGTGAGTTCTGCTCCACAGTGACCCCACATCTTCCTGAACGAGAAGCCGCAGGGAATGCCCCAGTTTTACAGCGTTTTCAACCTTCGGTTTTCTGGACCTCTCAGGAATCGTATATTTGCTCTCTACACTCATGTGTGCTGCAGAGCTGAGCTTTAAGGTTCCCACCTGAGTTTTTCTTCTTCTTCTTTGGAGAAAAGATCATTACCCCCTTGCATCCTTTGTTAGAGTTTTTCCCACTGTCCCTAGTCGCTGTGGTTCTCAGTGCACCCTGGCTTAGAGCTGAGATATCAATTTCAGTGTGTCCTCATCTTCATTCAGCTTTCTACCCATTCGCCCTGAGAGGAGAGTATCGCTGTGCATGCTTTGGTAAAAGGAGTATTGGGTAGAAACACTGACTTTGTGAATATATTGTTTTGTTCTGTGTAATGTTATGAATGAAATAACACTTTTTAACCACCCTGGACAGGTGATCACCCTGTTGATCTAAACCAGAAAGGACCACAAAGGTTATATTGGAATTGTATATATGGGTTAGTGTGTCATGCAATTATAAAGACTATTTGTTTCTTTGGCTTTGTACTTCCCTCTTCGCTGCTAAGGTAGTAAATACAGAAGTAATGAATTAATACTTTAGGATTTAAATATCTATGCTAACAGTTCCAGAAGGTAGTAACATACTAGGGAATAAAAAGAATTCTATGTCCATTTCTTTGGTAGAAACAACATATGACATAGAAAAAAGCAAAAACATTTAAGAAAAAAAAAGTAGGTGGGATGGCAAACGGATTTTATTTGTAACGGTTACTGTGGAACTGTTAAAGTCATTGGCTTAGAACAAATGCCTACCTAGGGATTCTCACCTAGTAGTTCACAAGTCTTAGGCCCTTAGACAATAAAACCTCTCTGCCCCAACAGATTATCTGTAGAACTGCAATTATATGAACTACCCCAGTGGTCGAGAAAAGTGAGGAACCGATGCAGTAGATGTGCTAAGGACCTGATACAAAGCAAGTCTGCTATAGTCCATGGTGTCTTGAATACAGACACCCGTGACAAGAATGCTTTAGAGCAGATGCTGTAGACCTAAAGGAATTCACATTCAAATGCCCTTTAAGTTTAATGAAACTGAATTATTATGCTTGGATGTGTCCTTCCAAACTTGTGTGGTAAAAACTTGATCCCCAGTGCAGCCATACTGAGAGGCTTAAGGACATTTGAGGTGATCTGGTCATTCAGGTTCTATCATAAATCAGGAATCTGATGAGAGGGACTTTCAGCAAGTTAGATGATTCCCAAGAACGCCCTTGTCAGATACCCCTAGACACTGGCAGTTTGAGTTTTCAGGAATGTCTGAAATAAATCTACATTCTTTATTGATTACAGTATTCGGTTACAGATGTATAAAACAAAGGTGTTATAAGCTAAACACCTCCGTGTCCATTTAATGAACTAACTAGTTATTACCTCAATTTAAGACAGAATTAGTAGAGAATCATAATACAGGATAATTGTTTACACCAAACTAAAATAAAAGCTAGAAAATTTAAGGAGAGTGGCTCGTCCATGAGTAGATGTTAGTGAAGATTTTAATATGTGCCTCTCATTTTGGGGAGTTGACTATTAGAGTGAATAAAGAAGCACAGCAGTCAATTCAATTGCTCAGATAAGTTATTGTATACATTTTTGAACCCCCAAACTGGTCATAGCTGTGTACTTCTTGTAAGATTCATCCATTTCTCTTTCTATGTATTAGGAAGATAAAATTAAAAGCAAAATCTTTTTCCAACATAGAAATCCTCTCCATAGAGTATTAAAGAATGAATGTTTGTTTATTGAACAAGCATTAAATAGAATATAGTGCCCTTCAGGGTCAGTTACATCATCAACAACAAGAAAGTACAGCCGCTGGGTGGTGGTGGCACACACCTTTAAGCCCAGCCCTCGGGAGACAGAGGTCAGTGGATCTCTGTGAGTTCAAGACCAGCCTGATCTACAGAGCTAGTTCCAGGACAGGCACCAAAGTTACACAAAAAATCCTGTGTCTTGAGGTAAGGTCTAAGCAGTGCGTAAGTTAGAGGACAAGACAACACCATCTGTCCAATGTGCTTCATCCTCACTTCTCCTAGTAACTAGGTTGGCTACTTGTATTAGTAAATTGGTCTTATCCAGGAGAAAACAAACTTCTTATGCCTTCATGTAAAAAGGAATGATTTTGAAACTGAAACAAGGTACCCTCGGAAGTTAGACTCCTAGTCGACCAAATAAGATAAAATATAGGAATGAGAACCTTTTAATGCTCATCTTACAAAGAGACAACTTCAAAGTCTTTGCTGAAGACAACCCTGGGTTAGAGAGCTGACAAAGACCTCTCTAGTTTTCAGTAATAATTCTGTATCTTTTAAATAAAAAGAAAGGCATTGCCCTTGCAGCTTTCTACTTATAAGCTCTAAAGAAAAGGGAGAAGGAAGAAAAATCTCTTCCCTGTGTGGAATAGAAAACATTTAGCATCTTATTTTACTTTGTGTTTGTTCTTAATACATGCAGGTTCCGTTCATCACCTGAACATTGTTAATCCAGGAGTACAGGTGGGTTGATGAAGCTCGGGTAATTAACTACCTAATCAATATCCAATGGTTAAAATTAAGGTTTTGCTATTTTTAAAATTGACAGTGACAAAGAAGATGCTTCATGTGATTGGCTCACAGCATCTGCTTTCCTGAATTGTTAAGATATGGTACCTCTTTTCTCATTTCCAAGAAGCAATGAGAAATCTCCAGATAACCTTTTATTTCTGTTAGCATTTTTTTTGCAAGAACCTCAGAGAGAAACTCTTAACTATCTCAATTTAAAGAGAATTGCTCATTAATTCTTTCAATACACAGGCCATCTATTGTGTTTAGTCAGCTTGTGTTAGAAATGTATAGTTGATAACCATAATCAGGGTGTTTGTCCATATTTTGCCCTATTAGGATTTTTCAAATGTCCCTACTCATTATGAATTTTGATCAACTAAATGATCTTGGAAAAATAAAGCAAAAGGCATGGGGAATAAATCGTGTGGATCATTCCCTTTAGGTGTGAGATAGGAAACGGGGCTGGGTATGAGAAATAGATGTCTGAGGGTAGTGATGGAGGGCTTGGATAGAGTCAGGGTTGTTAAGGACTTAAGATATGACATTCTTGGTGCCCTCATTTTGTGTTTCCGCTTTAGGAGATGCTTTGCTTTCTGCTTTTTCTACGATCTAAGGAGGTTGTTGAGTTTAGTGCGTGATTTAGAGAACCAAAGTTCAGATGAAGCTCCCAGTGACTCTCCTCTTTGTCAGCCTGACATTTTATTACATGGCCAGTAACCTTGGCCTGGGCTGTTTTAATTCAAAGTCTTATCTCCCAGAAACTGTCGCTGGGACAAAGTGAAAACATTTGTTTGGAATAAACAGTTTCGTCTTCTGCTTCGGTTCCGTGTATATGTGACTTCCACGACATTTTAAAGGCATTATTCTTTTCAGGCACCAGAAAGTTCCATTTCACAGTGGCCTCAGTAACTGGCAGATCCTATTTTTTGCATCATTGCTAAGCTCAGAGTAGGTTAGCACCCTAGCTTGGCAGCTATTGTTACATCTTGAATAGATCCAGCCAGAGAACTGGGAAACTGAGGTTTATGCTTACAGTAAACCATCCCACAACCTTTGACTATGACATTTCTAAAAATGCAATGGGCCAATGAATCTAAAGAATAAGATGGATAACTTGAATTCTACCTTATTTCATGAAGTTTAGAACATGCTGGAGAGCATCGTCTAGCACTTGACCACATGATAATTAAAAAATAACAGTAGCAGTTATTAGATGGTGTTAGAGTGTGAATAAAACCTGAACTTGTGTCTAGAGAAAAAGAATGTGCATCTATCTACTGCCTTGTCTCTCTTTTCCAAGGCTCGGTCTCATGATTTTGTGTATAAGGGTATGTGCATTCCATGTGGAGGGGTGGACAAGGGGATGTTCACTCCATGTTTCCCCAAAAGGACTGGAGAAGGAAGAGGGAGACATTCTACCTCCTGATGTGCGGAAAGTCAGAGGTCTCCTTCCCAGAGGCTGCTAAAAGCAAAATACCTGTGAAGGACACAGAACTCACAATTCTAAGCTCTTGATTTATGGCCTTATAACCCATTACCTTTCTCCTGGAAAATAAAACTGCCTGGGTAAACTGGGTCAGGATTTGAATCAATAAGTTGAGTTGCTCCCTCATTCCTCAATCATCCTTGAAAATTGCTTTTAAACAAGTGTTCAAGTCACCTCTTGTGCTTTATTGGCCTCTGAACAAGGAACAATAAATTTGTTTATATATTTTACTTCTTAAGCGTAGATGCTATGTAAATAGCGATGTGTTTTAAACACATAATATCACTAAATATGTATCCTGCTTTTCATAATCGACAAATGTGAAATGGTATTGATAGTTCTTAGGAAGTTTGGCGGAGCAGAATGGAGCATGGGACATGTGCTGGTACAATCTTGCTGCAAGCCTGTGGAATCATGCTCACTGCTACGATTTGATTCCTATGCTTCAAATGTCCAAGAGCTGGCTATGAATGAGGCTAGTCATGGCAGAATCGGGGCTTAGGATAACGGGGAAAATGGCCTGACCAAGAAGGAGAAAAATCTAATCAGTTTAAATTGAACATCTCCATATGCTCAAATTCATTTTCTCCTTGAAGAAAATAACAATTTGCTGTTGTATCTAGTACAAAAAAGTATTTATTTTCTACATCAAAAAGTACCCCTAGACAGTTGTAGAGATACTGGCTGAGTTGAGTAGCCCCCTAACTAGTGTGAACATGAAGATTTGAAAATGATTCTCCTTCCACTAGACAGACTAGCTAGCCACCTGAGGTGAATGTCTAATGTGTGGGGTGTGTGTGTGTGTGTGTGTGTGTGTGTGTGTGTGTGCGCGCGCGTGCGCGTGTGTGTTTCCTTGCAATACCACAAATGCACTTTAGCTGTATAATGGGCACACGTTTGTGTGCTGTTTTAAATGAGTGTATCAGATAACGTTTCAGGAACCTGCCTTGACAAAGCGAAGAAAGAGAAATTTTTAGACCTCACAGGGTATCTTAGGGGAGAGAGAGCAGAGATTCCTGGGTGAGAGGGAAAAAATGACACACTTGGCCCTTTCCCACCATTTTATAAAGCACTGTTTTCACCTCACGTGTTTAACACATGACAAACATTTATGCACGTCAGCGTGAGTTGTAACGCCGAGGAATATTATCTTAGCACACTGACACAGTTGGTCATGAGGAAATGGGGGAAGAAACAATTTTAGTTTAGCCGGCAATGAAAGTGAGAATGGAAAGACCAGCAGAGAAGACATTTATGTACTATCTGTCTCATGATTTTGCTGGAAAAAAAAATACTTATATCCTACAAAACAATAGGTACATGGAGAGTAGGCAATGGGAAAAGGCTCCGTGTCTCAATTTTTATTTGGTACTTGAAAGTACTTTCCATATGCTATTCAGAGAAACCTGAGTATAAACATCCCAAGAAGAAAAAAAAAACAGGCAATTGGAGTGAGGACTCAAGCCCAGTGAGTATCAATCAAACTTTTCACAGCATGACATACAGAAAATGATAACATCTGGAGTAGCTGGAGCAAAAGCATCTGCGCCATGAACATCAATCTGAGTGATCCTCGCTCAGCCCCTTAACTCCTTTGCCATACTTATTATGTCACAAGAGATTCAAGGGACTTCAGACCCTACGTTAAATGATAGTGCTCCCCAAGAATTAAATCGTATATCTAGTTCCCTGCAACCAGAACCTTGAAAATAGAATAAACCTCTATCTCTTGTTTATAAACTTTAACCTTCAAAGTCTTCGGGTTAACTTTACCAATTGTGTTAAATTTCAGGTTTTATTCAGTCTTTCCATCAGAGGGTTGGGGTGAATGAGTGGCCTCTTCTTGAGGGCAGTGCTAGGTGCCCATGTGTAAGGCTGGGAAGATGAGCGATCACCTGAAGACTGCTTCACTGCTCTCAGCATGGAGATGTCACAGTCAGCGAGTCTAGGGTGGACTGTCATCGCTGACCCTTGCCGATCTTCTTCTCCTGTGGTTTGCTTCTTTCCCACCAGCTCCATAATCTCTCATCTCTTGTTCCCGTTTACCTGGCTAGACATTTTATTTATTCACACCCCTATATTGAATCTACAATGTATGTGATACTATAGACTCTCTATATCTTAAAATTACAAATATAAATGATTTCTTAAAGCTAGTAATAATTCGAAATGTCTAAGAACACAAGAGTGAGCTTCTGGGTTGCCCTGTGGTTCCCTGTAAGATTCTAGAGGGAGGCTCTGTGAAAGAACAAATAAGAAAGAAGATGGAGAAGGAAGATCAGCAATGTGGCCTTGAAATTCACACTGCAAGCAAAACATTATGTGATGTGAAGCAAGGGTAGAATGGATTGAATCTGGCACTTCTCTGCCCCTCTTTCTCCTGTCCGAGTTAGGAGTCACATGCCCATATTGCTTACTTTAAAAGTTGTGTAGCCAACAATAAAACTGCAGAAGAAAAAAAAAAGAAATGTGTCTAAACGCGCATGCCTGTGGTAGGAAGTTTAAATGTATCCAGTGTGGGCTTACGAGAGGAGTGAACAATTTCCGTGTGGACGGAGCTTGTCAAAGCCCATAGCAGAGACAGAGGGGACTAGAGGAAGACGCAGTCCCGTTGTGTCTGGAAGACACTCTTTCTTTGGAGTCATCCACCACCTCTGGCTCTTGCGATCTTTCTTCCTCCTCTTCTGCATAGATCCCTGAGCCTTAGGGAGACATCCTATTTTAGAACTCTGTGTTCCAAAATCTCTCAATCGGCACACTGTCCAGATGTGGGTCTCTGTTTTAACTCCTCTCTACTTCAAGGAGAAATTTCTCTGATGAGGAAGGCATTGATCTATGGGAATAACAGTGTGTCCATATGTACATTTTTATACTCTTTTTATATGGAAGGTAGATTCTGATACTTTTGGATATTGCTTTGCATTGTATTTCCAATCATTTCTACAATGTAAGAAATGTTGATTTGTTTGTTTGTTTGTTTGCTTATTATGCATTTACCTTAACTACATGTATTGGGCTTTTTCTTTTGGGCCACCAACCAGCTCCCAAATCAAGATACAGAGACTTAATACTCACTGTGAATGTTTGGCCTTATCTTAGCTCTTATTTTAATCTGTGTCTCTTTATCTATGCTTTGTCTTTTTCTTACTTTCTATATGTCCTACTCACTGTCTGCTAGCTGGCGGCTACCGGGGTGGCCCCAGACATCTCCCTCTCTTTTTCTCTCATTCTTTGTTCTTCTCCTCTTCTTTTTCTCCCTCTTGAGCCTAGAATCTTCCTCCTATTTGTTCTTTCTGCCAACCCCACCTATCCTTCCTCTGCCTAGCTATTGGCCATTCAGCTCTTTATTAGACCAATCAGGTGCCTTAGACAGGCAAGGTGAAACTTCAACACATCTATCCATAATTAAACAAATGCAGCATAAACAAATGTAACATACGTTTACACAGTTAAAGTAAAATTCCACAGCATATACAAATACAACACATATTCATCCAGCAACTACATGCCTATTATATTAAGCTCTTATAATTATAATAAATGATTTTCCTTGACTTTTATGAGTACAAAGTTTTCAAGTGGGAATGAAATATATCAAAAATCTTTGAATCTAGTAGTAATACATCAGGCACTCTTCTAATTTTCTCACATTGTCTAAAGCAATGAGTACCGTTGATGACAGTGCACATTTTGTGATATGTATGCCATAATGAGGATATACAGATTGTGACTATGATACATTAATTAAATGGTAAATAGTAGACTCACATTAGGCTAAGTTCATCTGAAGCTGCACCTCATCATTCATCATTATTTTCCCTCTCAATACCTGATGAAAACATGTATTTCACTGTATCCCTGCTTATGTGAGTTATTTCAATAATTTACATATTAAGTCTTATAAAAATGGCTTTGCGTTGTCAATTAATTTGTATTTCCATAATCAGTTGTAATATTGAATATATTTATGTGCTCATTGAGCAAAATACTTCTATGAATTACCTATTGTTTTCTTTTGGGTTATTCATATTTATAAACAATGACTTGACTATATTAGTTACTTATCTATTTCTGTGCTGAGATATTATGGCCAGGACAATTTATAGAAGAGACAGGTTATTGGGGCTTATACTTTCAGATGTTGATCGTATCTCTATCATGGTGGGAAGCGTGGCAGCAGACAGGTAGATATGATGCCGGTGCAGTAGCTGCAAGTTTATAAACTAATTCATAAGCACAAGGCAGAGAGAGAACTAGCTGAGAATGGCCTGGATTTTCCTTTCAAAACCTAAAAGCCCACCCATAGTGCCATTCCTCCTACCACACCTCCTAATCTTTCCCAAACATTTCCACCAACTGGGGACCAAGCCTGTGGGGCACACAGCCATTCAAACTACCACAAGGATGATTAAATAATTACACAGAAAATTTCTGTTTGTTATGCAAAAATTATAATTATCTTCTCCAGGAGTATCAACTTGGTGACTGGGAGGTGGCTCAGCAGTTAAGAACACATACTACACTTACGAAAAAAAAAACCTGGAGTTTACTTCTAGGCACAAAAATCTGGTACCTCACAACTACCTGAAACTCTAGCTTCAGAGTATCCAACACCTTTTTCTGGCCTCTAGGCACACACACACACACACACACACACACACACACACGCACGCATGCATGCACACACACATGCATATAAACACATTTAAAAAAATAAATGTTTATTAAAAGAGAATAATAGGCTAGAGATGGCTCAGCAGTTAAAAGCACTCCCTACTCTTGCAGAGGTTCTGATTTTGTTTCCAAAATTCCATGTGATGCAGCCAACTAGCAGTCACCTATAACTCCAGGTCCAGGATCTCCAACACATTCTCCTGAAAACATATGCACACCTATGTTCTCATATGCACAGATATGCACACATACATACACGAGCACAGACATAATATGTATTTAAAAGTAATATTAGAATGAAGAAAACTTGCTTTGGATATTCTGGGAAGACAAAAAGATCCACTATAGATAACTGAAGCTGAAGGAGAATTAGATTACAGTTTCAAGGAATACTAAACAATCATCTTCAATAAAAACCAAACAGTCAAAACTTGTACAGAAAGGAGAAATGCCTAAACATTTCTGATTCCAGTCTTGTATAAATCCCACTGTTGCCTGTGACTATTGCTTAGTTGTAAACAAAAAAGGGGGGGAGAAAAACAGGATCTGATGCCCAAGTACTCAATACAGATACCCGGAAATAGTAAGTGAATTTGCTAAAATGTCCTGAGGCCTCAAGAACTTCAAAACTGCCTTCCAATCCACCCAATGATGTCTGCTAAGGCTACGTTAGCGAGATGCTTACTGATAAAAATGTACCCTGAAATTATAAATTTTGAATTTAATTTGGAAAAGACAGGATAATGATCAACATGGAGACTATCTAAAGATCTTTGAAAAGCCACAGTATTGGTCCCATCTCTTGTTATGAAAGAATCCCCTAGGTAAACAGTTTCGAGGAAGAACTATTTATTTCAGTTCATGGAACAAGCAAATAGTGGACTGACTCCTTTACCTCTGCTTCCAGTGAAGCAGAGAAAAAAGGAGGGGATATGGCAGGACAAGGCTACCTATCTCATGGTGGCCAGGGAACAGAGAGAGAAAAGGACACCTCATAGGCACAGCCTTCAAAGCACATCCAGCGGCTTAAGAACTCCAATAGGTCCCACCTGCTAGCTACTATCACCTCGTGATAATGTTATTGAAATCTGAGTCTATCAATGGATTGATATCCCGAATCAGGACCTTCACAATCTCAAAGCTTCATTTCTGAGCGCTGCATTGAAACAAATGTTTCCACACATGACTTCGGGGAGAAAACAAACCAAACCAGGCACATGAGACAAATTGTCAGTATGTGTAGCCTGATACTTTGTGTCAATATTTAATAGTAGATATCAAACATTATATCATTTGTTTCTTTCATACAATAGGAACTCATGGAGAGCCTATTATGTGCCTATCACCTTACTTCTTCATTCAAATGGTGATCCCAGATACCCAGAGTTTTCATCTAATCGGGAGACAGAAATTCATTAACGCATGACAGAAGTAAATTTAACGTGGCAAAAGTGATTATCATGGCAGAGAAGAGGGAGTGGTGTGCTGAAAGCATATATTAGAGATAAGTGACCCACTTAGAAAGGTCATTTGAGAGTTGCTAATGAAGTAGTACTTGATCAGAGATTTGCGAGATGATTAGACTTGCTGATTAGCTATGAAAGTGAGATGGGTGTAAAGTGTTTCAGGCAAAGTAGATAACATTTTCAAAGACTTGAGTACCGGCCAGCTCTTGGTAAATATGAGGATTTGGAAGGAAATTGTGGTAATTGAAGGAGAGAGAAGGAGAGGGAGAAAGAGAGAATGCAAGGATGTTGCTCTGATTAGTACTAAAAAATAGAGGGCAGCTTGGCCACCAAAGGCTGTTCCTCCAAGTAAACAAATGGTTGGGTCTTCAGAAATCAGAGAATCCTCAGGGTAGGGCTACAATTAAGATGGGGAAGTCCATGCTGCTGTGGATGAGCAAATGACAGCTGTTCAAGACAGTCACAGCCTTGCATAAGCTGAAAGGGGCTTAAAAAAACAGTAGCTGGCTGGTATCCTCCTGCCCCCACCTCCTTCAGCAAACCCTACTCAGAGGAGAAGAGGTAGTGGAAAATATGGTCAAGATGTAAAATAAATACATAAATTTATTTTTAAAAAGCAGCTGGATTAGTAAATTGACTAAATGCCATGAAAAATGCTGTTATATATTGAAAGCAAAATGAAAAGTATCTGAAGACCTTTCTGTGAAATTTGGTGAGCAAATCCAATATAGAGAATTTTCTATAGGTTAACCATACATAAAATCAAAATATTTCCATTACCCCAAAATGGCCAGTCACATCTAGGTAACACATGTTTCTTCTGTTTACTTCAGGTTATTCAATTTGATGATTTAACATATTTATTGTCTAGCAATGAGATTTGCCTGTATTACCATATGACCGTTCAATGAGAACATTTCAGGTCATCAGTTTATATAGAATCTCCTGTAAGAAAATGTTCAATGTCTTCAAAATGTAGCTATGTTTTCAATTAGGTCATTTGCATAAAGGAAACAATAGGTCAGGTTCAAAGTTACTTGTTAAATAAAAAGGCTCGTATTGAACAAAATAAAGTGATCTGTAGTTCCTTGAAACATTTCCTAAACTGAAAGGCATGACCCCCTTGATGATCCAGTTCTGTAGGATCATGCTCCTATACACTGTAAAGATTTGTCACTAATATCAGTTTAATAAAACATTGATTGGCCAGTAGACAGGCAAGAAGTATAGGCAGGGCAACCAGAATAAGAGAATTCTGGGAAGAAGAAAGGCAGAGAGTCAGTCACCAGGCAGACACAGAGGAAGCAAGATTAAAATGCCTTACTGAGAAAAGGGCCTAAGTCACATGGCTAAACATAGATAAGAATTACGGATTAATTTAAGTTGTAAGAGATAGTTATTATTAGTAATAATAAGCCTGATCTAATAGGCCAAACAGTTTATAATTAATATAAGCCTCTGTGTGTTTCTTTGGGACTGCAGGACCAGGCAGGGCAGGAACATCCATCTACAATCCAGAGTGGGTATAAAAATGACAGAGTATGACATAGAAGAGCAGGAATAGAGCTCTTGAATTCTAAAGTGTCAGTAGCTACAGACATCTACCAAAGCATTCTTTTTTTTTCTGTCTTTGAATATTTTTTTAATTTATTTATTTATTAAAGATTTCTGTCTCTTCCCTGCCACCGCCTCCCATTTCCCTCCTCCTCCCCCAATTAAGTCCCCCCCCCCCAGCCCGAAAAGCAATCAGGGTTCCCTGTCCTGTGGGAAGTCCAAGGAACCCCCACCTCCATCCAGGCCTAGTAAGTTGAGCATCCAAACTGCCTAGGCTCCCACAAAGCCAGTGCGTGCAGTAGGATCAGAAACCCATTGCCATTGTTCTTGAGTTCTCATTAGTCCTCATTGTCCGCTATGTTCAGAGAGTCCGGTTTTATCCCAAATTTTTCCAGACCCAGGCCAGCTGGTCTTGGTGAGTTCCCAGTAGAGCATCCCCATTGTCTCAGTGTGTGGGTGCACCCCTCGCGGTCCTGAGTTCCTTGCTCGTGCTCTCTCTCCTTCTGCTCCTGATTTGGACCTTGAGATTTCAGTCCTGTGCTCCAATGTGGGTCTCTGTCTCTGTCTCCTTTCATCGCTTGCTGAAGGTTAATGTTCAGGAGGATGCCTATATGTTTTTCTTTGGGTTCTCCTTATTTAGCTTCTCTAGGATCACTAATTATAGGCTCAATGTCCTTGGTTTATGGCTAGAAACCAAATATGAGTGAGTACATCCCATGCTCCTCTTTTTGGGTCTGGCTTACCTCGCTCAGGATAGTGTTTTCTATTTCCATCCATTTGCATGCAAAATTCAAGAAGTCCTTGTTTTTTATTGCTGAGTAGTACTCTAATATGTATATATTCCATATTTTCTTCATCCATTCTTCCATTGAAGGGCATATAGGTTGTTTCCAGGTTCTGGCTATCACAAATAATGCTGCTATGAACATTGTAGAGCATTTACTTTTGTTGTGTGATAAGGCCTCTCTTGGGTATATTCCCAAGAGTGGTATTGCTGGGTCCAGGGGTAAGTTGATCCTGAATTTCCTGAGAAACCGCCATACTGCTTTCCAGCGTGGTTGCACAAGTTTGCATTCCCACCAGCAATGCAAACCAGAATAAGAGAATTCTGGGAAGAAGAAAGGCAGAGAGTCAGTCACCAGGCAGACACAGAGGAAGCAAGATTAAAATGCCTTACTGAGAAAAGGGCCTAAGTCACATGGCTAAACATAGATAAGAATTACGGATTAATTTAAGTTGTAAGAGATAGTTATTATTAGTAATAATAAGCCTGATCTAATAGGCCAAACAGTTTATAATTAATATAAGCCTCTGTGTGTTTCTTTGGGACTGCAGGACCAGGCAGGGCAGGAACATCCATCTACAATCCAGAGTGGGTATAAAAATGACAGAGCAATGGACGAGTGTACCCCTTTCTCCACAACCTCTCCAACAAAGGCTATCATTGGTGTTTTTTATTTTAGCCATTCTGACAGGTGTAAGATGGTATCTTAAAGTTGTCTTGATTTGCATTTCCCTGATCACTAAGGAAGTTGAGCATGACCTTAAGTGTCTTTTGGCCATTTGAAGTCCTTCTGTTGAGAATTCTCTGTTCAGCTCAATGCCCCATTTTATAATTGGGTTGATTAGCCTTTTACAGTCTAGTTTCTTGAGATCTTTATATATTTTGGAGATCAGACCTTTGTCAGTTGCGGGGTTGGTGAAGATCTTCTCCCAGTTAGTGGGTTGACTTTGTGTCTTAGCGACAGTGTCCTTTGCTTTACAGAAGCTTCTCAGTCTCAGGAGGTCCCATTTATTCAATGAGGTCCTTAATGTCTGTGCTGCTGGGGTTATACATAAGAAGTGGTCTCCTGTGATGAACAGGCAAGCCTCTAGGGGGGAAAAATCTGTTCAGAAAGAAAACTGATATAATAAGGAAGTTCAAGCAGAGTGGATGATGCAAAGATATTTCTGCATCAGCCTGAGGTTATCTGTGGTATAAATGTTGATATGAGCAGGTTAGAGAGGACTTCCAGATGGTACTTTATGAGCCATATGTTCTGATGAAAGGCCCATTCCCAGTATCTACAGTCACATGACCTTCCCACCACTTTCTTCGAACTCTTCTATTTTTAATTTTTTATTGATTTTATTGAGCTATACATCTTCTCCCCTTTCCTTCTACCCTCTCTCATGGTCCCCATGCTCTCAATTTACTCAGGAGATCTTGTCTTTTTCTACTTCCCATTTAGATTAGATCCATGTATGTCTCTCTTAGGGTCCTTATTGTTGTCTAGGTTCTCAGAGATTCTGAATTGTAGGCTGATTTTCTTTGCTTTATTTCTAAAAGCCACTTATGAGTGAGTACATATGATATTTGTCTTTCTGGGTCTGAGTGACTTCACTCAATATGATGCTTTCTAGATTCATCCCTTTGCCTGAAAATTTCAAAATGTCATTTTTTTCTGCTGTGTAGTATTCCATTGTGAAAATGTACCACATTTTCCTTATCCATTTGATGTGGGAGTGTCATATATCAATCTGTTGATTTCATTGGTTAAGCAATAAAGAAACTGCTTGTCCCTCATAGGTTAAAACATAGGTGGGAGGAGTAAACAGAACAGAAAGCTGGGAGAAAGAAGCTGAGTCAGTGAGTCACCATGACTCTCCCACTCCAAGCAGATGCAGGTTAAGATCATTCCTGGTAAGCCAGCTCGTGGGCTACACAGATTATAAGAAATGGGCTAGTCCAGGTGCGAGAGTTAGCCGAGAAAAGGCTAGATAGAAATGGGCCAAGCAGTGTTTAAAGAATACAGTTTCTGTGTAATTATTTCGGGGCATAAGCTAGAGCTAGCCATGTGGGCAGCCAGGTGCTGGGGACGCAGCCCTGACACTCCTATTTCAACATCCATTCTTCGGTCAAGGGGAATTTAGGTTGTTTCCAGGTTCTGGCTATGAGAAAGAATGCTGCTATGAAGATAGTTGAGCACATGTCCTTGTGGTACGATTGAGCATCCTTTGGATATAAACCCAAAAGTGGTATTGCTGGGTCTTGAGGAAGGTTGTTTCCTAATTTTCTGAGAAAATGCCATACTGGTATCCAAAGGAGCTGTACCAGTTTGTACTCCTACCAGCAATGGAGGAGTGTTCCCTTTATTCCACATCCTCTCCCATATAAATTTTCATTAGTGTTTTTGATCTTGACCATTATTGCTGGTGTAAGGTGGAATCTCAGATTTGGTTTGATTTCCATTTCTGTGATTGTTTAAGGATGTTGAACATTCCCTTAAGTGTCTTTCAATCATTTTAGATTTCTCTGTTGAGAGTTCTCTTTTTAGGTCTGTACCCCCAATCTTTACTGGATTATTTGTTCTTTTGATGACACATTTCTTGAGTTTTTTGAATATTTTGGAAATCAGTTCTCTGTCTTATATGTACTTAGTGAAGATCTTTTTCCATTCTGTAGGCTTCCATTTTGTCTTGTTGGCTATGTCCTTTGATTTACAGAAGGTTCTCAGTTTCAGGAGGTCCAAAACACAACATTATAGCTTTTCATTTAAATAAGCATCCACTTTTTTCATTCTTCTACAGGTTGACATCCAGTTGTGCCAGCACCATTTGTTGAAGATGCTTTCTTTCTTCCATTGTATACTTTTAGCTCCTTTATCGAATATGAGGTGTTCATAGGTTTGTGGGATTAAATCCGGGTCTTCTATACGATTCCATTGGTCGACTTCTCTGTTTTTATGCCAGTACCACCCTGTTTTCATTACTGTAGCTCTGTAATAGAGTTTGAAGTCAGGGATGGTAATGCCTCCAGACAATCCTTTATTGTATAGGATTGTTTTGGCTATCCTGGGTTTTTTGTTTTTCCATATAAAGTTGATTATTGTCCTCTCCATATCTGTGAAGAATTTTGATGGGATCTTGATGGGGATTGCATTGAATCTATAAATTGCCTTTGGTAGAATTGCCATTTTTACTATGTTGATCCTCCCAATCCAAGAGCAAGGGATGTCCATCCATTTTTTGGTATCCTCCTCAATTTCTTTCTTCAATGCCTTAAAGTTCTTATCAAATAGATCTTTCACTTCCTTGGTTAGATTTACCCCAAGATATTTTATGCTGTTTGTGGCTATCGTGAATGGAGAAGCTTCTCTGATTTCCCTCTCTGCTTCCATATCCTTTGTGTATAAGAGGGCGACTGATTTTTTGGAGTTGATCTTGTATCCTGCCACATTACTAAAGCTGTTTATCAGCTGTAAAAGTTCTTTGGTGGAGTTTTGGGGGTCGCTTATGTACACTATCATATCATCTGCAAATAACGAAAGTTTAACTTCTTCCTTTCCAATTCGAATCCCCTTGATCCCATTATGTTGTCTTATTGCTATTGCTAGAACTTCCAGCACTATATTGAAGAGGTATGGTGAAAGTGGACAGCCTTGTCGTGTTCCTGAGTTAAGCGGGATGGCTTTGAGTTTCTCTCCGTTTAATTTGATGTTAGCTGTCGGTTTGCTGTATATAGCTTTTATTATATTTAGGTATGACCCTTGTATCCCTAATCTCTCCAAGACTTTTAACATAAATGGATGTTGAATTTTGTCAAATGCTTTTTCAGCATCTAATGAAATGATCATATGGTTTTTTTCTTTCAGTTTGTTTATATGCTGGATTACATTGATAGATTTTCATATGTTGAACCAGCCCTGCATCTCAGGAATGAAGCCTACTTGATCATAATGTATAATTTTTCGGATGTGTTCTTGGATTCGGTTTGCCAGTATTTTGTTGAGGATTTTTGCGTCGATATTCATGAGTGAGATCGGCCTGTAATCTATCACCGTGCACAAAACTCAAGTCCAAATGGATTAAAGACCTCAATATCAGCCCGATAACACTGAACCCGATAGAAGAGAAAGTGGGAAATACCCTACAACAGATGGGCACAGGTGATCGCTTCTTAGGTATAACCCCAGAAGCACAGACATTAAGGGCAACATTGAATAAATGGGACCTACTAAAACTGAGAAGCTTCTGTAAAGCAAAGGACACTGTCACTAAGACACAAAGGCAACCTACTGATTGGGAGAAGATCTTCACCAACCCCACAACAGACAAAGGTCTGATCTCCAAAATATATAGAGAACTCAAGAAACTAGACTTTAAAAGGCTAATTAACCCAATTAAAAAATGGGGCACTGAACTGAACAGAGAATTCTCAACAGAAGAAGTTCAAATGGCCAAAAGACACTTAAGGTCATGTTCAACCTCCTTAGCGATCAGGGAAATGCAAATCAAAACAACTTTGAGATATCATCTTACACCTGTCAGAATGGCTAAAGTCAAAAACACCAAGAATAGCCTTTGCTGGAGAGGCTGTGGAGGAAGGGGTACACTCATCCATTGCTGGTGGGAATGCAATCTTGTGCAACCACTGTGGAAGTCAGTGTTTCGGTTTCTCAGGAAATTCGGGATCAACCTACCCCTCGACCCAGCAATACCACTCTTGGGAATTTACCCAAGAGATGCTCTATCATATGTCAAAAGCATTTGTTCAACTATGTTCATAGCAGTATTATTTGTAATAGCCAGAACCTGGAAACAACCTAGATGCCCTTCAATTGAAGAATGGATGAAGAAAGTGTGGAATATATACACATTAGAGTACTACGCTGCGGTAAAAAACAATGACTTCTCGAATTTTGCATGCAAATGGATGGAAATAGAAAACACTATCCTGAGTGAGGTATCCCAGACCCAAAAAGATGAACATGGGATGTACTCACTCATAATTGGTTTCTAGCCATAAATAGGGACCACGGAGTCTACAATAGGCGAATCTAAAGAAGCTAAGTAAGAAGGTGAACCCAAGGAAAAACATATAGTTATCCTCTTGGATAAGGGAAGTATACAAAATTGCCGGGGAGAAAAGTGGGATGTTGGGGGTGGGGTGGGATGGGGGTAAGGGGAGATGGGGAGAGAAAAGGTAGAAGGAAAGGAGGGGGGACTTGGGGAAACAGGAGGATCGGGATAAAGGAAGGTTGGATAGGGGAGCACGGAACCCCATTTCTTAGTTAAAGGACCCACTTTAGGATGGGCAGGAGACTTGACCCTAGAGGGGATCCCAGGTGTCCAAGCTGAGGCCCCCAGTTAGTTCCTTGGGCAGCTGAGGATAGGGAACCTGAAATGACCCTATCCTAGAGCAATACTGACGAATATCATGCATATCATCCTAGAACTTTCATCTGGCGACGGATGGAGATAGAGACAGAGACCCACACTGGAACACTGGATAGAGCTCCCAAGGTCCCAAGGAGGAGCAGAAGGAGGGAGAACATGAGCAAAGAAGTCAGGACCATGAGGGGTGCACCCACCCACTGAGACAGTGGAGCTGATCTACTGGGAGCTCACCAAGGCCAGCTGGACTGTTACCAAAAAAAGCATGGGATAAAACTGGACTCTCTGTACATGACGAACAATGAGGGCTGATGAGATGCCAAGGACAATGGCACGCGGTTTTGATCCAACGCAATGTGCTGGCTTGGTGGGAGCCTAGCCAGTTTGGATGTTCACCTTCCTAGATATGGACAGAGGGGGGAGGACCTAGGACTTACCACAGGGCAGGGAACCCTGACTGCTCTTTGGACTGGAGAGGGAGGGGGAGAAAAGTGGGGGGAAGGGGAGAGGGGTGGGAGGAGGGGGAGAAGAATGGGAGGAGGGGGAGGGAAATGGGAGGCTGGGAGGAGGTGGAAATTTGTTTTTTTTTCTTTCTTTTCTTTATTCTCCTTTTATCAATAAAAAAAATACATAAAAAAATAAATAAATAAGCATCCACACTACCTGTAAAGCAAAGGATAACAAGCCTATAGTCCATGGTTCTACAGAATCTAAGTAACAAGGTGAGCCCTGTGAAGGAAAATAGAAAAGATCTCCTGACAAAATTGGGAGCATGGGAGAAGAGGAGGAGGGAAAGGAGAACTTGAGGAAACCTGATACTAGAGATCAGGGGGAAGGACAGAGATGGAGAGCAAGGAAAGAGATATCTTGATTGAGGAAGCCATTATGGGGATAGCAAGAAACCTGTCACTAGAGAAGTTCCCAAAAATCCACAAGGATGACCTCAGCGAGGACCCTAAGCAATAGAGGAGAGGGTGCCTGAACTGCCCTTGCCAGCTATGTTGATGAATATCTTAAATGTCACCATAGAGCTTTCAACCAGCAACAGATGGAAACAGAGGCAGAGACCCTCAGGAGAGCACTGGGCTGAGCTCCCAAAGTCCAGACAAAGAGTGAGAATATGAACTAAGAGGTCAAGACCATGATGGGGACATCCACTGCAACAGCTTACCTAAGCTAATAGCAGCTCACCAACTCCAGCTGGACAGGTAAGGAACCAGGATAGGAACAACCTAGGCCCTCTGAACGTGAGTGACAGTTATATGGCTGGGGCAGACTGCAGAGCCACTGGCAGTGGCACCAGAATTTACCCCTACTGCTTGTACTGGCTTTTTGGATGGATACGTTGCTCAGCCTAGATATAGTAGGAAGGGTCTTGGACCTTCCCTAAAGCAATGTGCCTTACCCTCTCTAAGAGGTGGATGGAGAGTGGGATAGGAAGAAGGTGGAGGGAATGGAAGGAGGGGAGGGAGTGGAAGCTGGAATTGGTATATAAAATGAAAAGATAGTTTATTTTCTTTTAAAAAAATAAGATAAAATAAAGCATCCACAGAGAATGTCTTGCCTAATTCTCTTATATTATTGGTAGTTAAAGTGAGGCTTGCTGACGGACCAATATTAAAAGGTAGAGAGCAGACTTTGATTTTGCAATCTTTGATTTCCTATCTGAATGTTAAAAAGAAGAAACTGGAAATAACAATAAGACAAAAATTGAAAAAAAAAGAAAAGAGGAAAAACCTTGTCAGGACATTATGAGACAAGGGACCTACAAAGACACCATTGAGTTCAATTACTGTTGATCAACTACTGCTGGGTGTGTTGTCTACCCTTATTTCTTCTGCCTTTTCAACTACAGGTCCTTTATGAATATATTATCTCTTCCAGTTTAATATTTTTATAGAATTCCTGAATATGCAAATCACTGCATCTCTATTTCTTGTGCCTTCTCTTGTTTGTTTTGCCCAATTCCAATGTGTTAGTTTTTGTTCTACTTTATTATATTTATTTTGGTTCCTTATTGTCCCATAGAAGCCAGTTTGTCTTCTAATGAGGGACAGAAGGAGGTGGATCTGGATGGGAGCGGAGGCGGAGAGGAACTGGGAGGAGTAGATGGTAGAGAAACCATAATCAGGATATATTGTGTGAGAAAATGAGCTGTTTTCAATTAATTAGGAAAAAATGAAGAAACTGGATTTATAGGAATTACCACTCATAATTATCTTTTGTTTTGCTCAGTTACTCTCTGTTATGACAAATGTTCTTAATTCTTCAATGCCAGGCAGTAGGATTATCCCTTTCGGGGCAAGAAATAAGCATTTTGGACATAAAAGAAACAGTCCCCTGTTATTGAGAAAGTGTACTTCAGCTAATATATCTTTTATAATATATAAAAAGGAGCTTTTTACAAAAGAATGCATACTTTTTGCAAAAGATATTTAAAAAAACTGAATAGAGCATACTGAAGCCTGAAGAGTCACAGAGGAATTTAGTGGTATAATCTATAATCATTTTTATATGTTCCCATAGCTCAAAATGCTATGATGTCAATATAAATAAATTACACTGAGTCTAAAATACATAAATACAAAATTTGCAGCATATACAGAAACAACCTATACTAACTAGAAACTCTTCTTTGTCTCCTGCACAAACTGAAACAAACTTTTACCCACACATGCAAAAAACAAACACAAGCCAAGTGTGGTTTCTGAATTACTTATATTTCTTCTTGAAATGTCATTCAAAATCCTTATGCTACAGGCAACTGATATGGTAAGTATTATGACTGAAACAAAATTCTATAAAATCTAGTTCATTTTTTCTTCATCTATTTTATATTTCCTTTAAGATAATATTGCTAATGAGAGGTAGCAGTCTGTAAGTGGAATAGTAGGAAATGGTGTCTGTCCAAGTTTTATGAATGTTCACAATTGTATTTTCCTCCAGAGCCTGGAGAGGTAGCTCAAAAGTTAAGTGTGTACATTGCTCTTCTGTAGGATGCAAGACTGATTCCTAGAACCTGCTTCAGGTTACTCACAACTTTCTGCAACTCCAGCTCTGGGTTTGGCGGCGGGGGGCAGGGGGGATCTAATGCCTCTGGCTTTCTGGGGCACCTGCACTCAAGTGCACAGACACACATACATGCAAATAATTAAACATAGTGAAAATAATTTTAGAAAGATGTTATCTTCCATCCTTCTATACACCTTGGTAGGAGCCCTTCCTCAGCCTCTGCTTCATTTTGGTTGTCAAGGGTTTTTGGGGGAAAAGGTTTCTGTTGGTGATAATCTGAAACATTTTGGCCCAAGGATCTTCATTGTGTTTTCCTATGCCATCTCAATCATGAAGACACGAAAGCAGCATACCCTGACTGCTGAGCCAACAGAAAGAAGACAGCTTGGAAGTTTGCCTATAATGGCACAGACTGTACGTGAGAAATGAGTATGCATTATCCTTAATCACTGAGACTGGCAATTTTCCTTTCCTGCAGCAGTGCTACCCTGTCCTCACCATCACCTGCAACGATGCTACCCTATCCCCACCATCACCTGCAGCAATGTTTACCCTATCCCCACCATCACCCGCATCGATGCTACCCTATCCCCACCATCATCTGCAGCAATGCCTACCCTATACCCACCATCATCTGCAGTGATGCCTACCCTATCCCCACCATCACCCGCATCGATGCTACCCTATCCCCACCATCATCTGCAGCAATGCCTACCCTATACCCACCATCACCTGCAGCAATGCCTATCCTATTGTGTTTAGCAAAATTCACTAATTCACAGGGATGAACCTCTTCGTAAAGCCCATTTCTCTGTCTGACTTATTTTTTTTCTGATTAGCATACATTTCCTGTAGATAACAGGCAACACATGTTATAGCTGCTAGGCAAACAAGCCAGAAAGTTAATAATTCTGATTTTCCTTTATAAAATCTGTTACCAAACACACACTGATGTCATTTCAAACTCTCTTTTCTTCCTTTCATGCAGTAAAGTTCTAATCACCATCACCTATCCATCTCTAAAGTTTGAAACTCCTCAGAATTACATGAGAAAATGTTTCCATCAACAGTAGAGCATCTGTCTACAGTGATAGACTATATCCTTGAAGTTTCTTTGTAATTCCTTATAGCATCAAATGTGGGCAACAAAGAATAAGGAAGGTTACACTCGTCAGATCAGATCTTCCTGGTAAATGCTGAATATTGTGCTGGTATTTAGCAGCTGGCTGCAGCGGCAAGACCTCCTGTTCCTCATACTCCCCACCCTAATTGATGAGGCCCTCAACAGAGAGAGAAGAACAGCAGTTGGCAACTGTTCAGTAAATGAGAACCTGTTCTCCATAATAATGATCAGGAATGACATTCAAATGATTTTTACAAGCTTAAAGTCTATGCCGTATATAAGCTCTAGAATTTAAAAAGGAGGGAGGGGCACACAGGCAATAATATCACTACAAAAGAAGCTTCCTTGCCTATAAAAGCCCATGGCAGCATGGATCATGGACCTCCACATGGTTTCTGGTGACAACACAGACCGCAGACATCCACACAACCTCCAGTGTCAACAGGGAAAGCTGACTCTGACATGGTCTCCGGTGGCAGAAGGAATCATGAGCCTCAGCACGGCCTGCAGCAGCAGCACTGACCTTAAAGTTGATGTATTTTTTTCTTTCTCAGGTGGACCTCAGAGGAATGGGAAATGAGTATAATCAACTAATAATTGATTTTAAAAATATGTCAAAAGGGGCGTAGGTTGAGCTAGCTGTTTTTTTAAGGTTTTGTTTTTATATTTATGTCTATAGGAGAGAATGAAGGTCACACACATTGACATTGATAGAACGCTGGTGAAGACCAGAAGCAGGCATTACAGTCCTGCAGCTAGAGTTATAGATTAGTTGTGAGCCACCAAAAGTACTGCTGGGAATCAACAGTCTTTCTAGAAGAGTAGTCCAGTTAAGTCATCTTTCAACCCGATAAGATGATTATTTTTACTGTTAATAATTGTTATCATTTATAATCTCAAATGGGAGTTGTTTTCGATATGTTACCTGACTTGGCTGGTATCTCATATTTAATAAGTGGCAAAGGATGGGCTTGAATCTAGATCTTTGACCTCTAAATAGATTCTGTTGGCTTTCTGTTAACAAGCTCCACTCTCCACTGCGGCATGGAATTAAACGGTTTTCCTTACCACAACTAACCGATAATCACAAATTAGGATCATTTTAGCATAAAGGAGTTAGTTGTAGTGATTATACTTGCGGGGTTCACTACTTGCTGGTGCTGCGAATTTTATAGCTCGTGCCACACACACACTCAGCTTCTGAGTTACCTTATGTTCCCATACATTTTTATTGTTTTTTATTTGTGTGGGGAGAGGGGCAGGGAGGGAGAGAAGGAGGAAAAGTGGAAGGGGGAGAGTGAGGGTGGGAGGGAGAAATGGAGGAAGGAAGAAAGGAAGGAGAAAAGAGAGAGAGAGAGAGAGAGAGAGAGAGAGAGAGAGAGAGAGAGAGAGAGAGAGAGAGAGAGAGAGGGGATATTCAGAGGACCACTTTGTGCTGGTTCTCTCCCTCCAACTTTACACAGGTTTCAAGGATGAATTCTGATCCCAGGCCTGCCCAGTGTGTGCCTTCACCTGCTGAGCCATCTTGCTGACTCATGTTCCCATTCTTGGTGCCTGAATATCAACTTCATTTGCAGTATAATCCACAATAGAATTTCACATTCTGTGTGTCCAGGTTTCATTTTTGCTTGATAAACTTTGTTCATCATGATGGGTAAAATCTGGTGTTAATCTTTCTCTCTTAGTGTTCTTTGTTGAGGAGTGTGTTCGCTGGGAGACAACTTCTCTCTCTGCTTTATGCATAACTTCTTTTTTCTCAGTAGTGAACACACTGTGCCAAGGGATATGTCAGGTTTATTTTATCTTCTTTGGACGTTTGAAGTTCTGGTATAAAGACCAGCTACCCAGGGGCATCACTTTCTCTGGTGGAGTTCTATGCTGGGAGCCTAGATGAATGGAAACTATTTAAAAGCACCTCTAACGGGTCTGTCATGAAAAGATTCTTATCATATTAAACGTTTTAAATTTTATTTTAAAACTTTAAAGTGATTAAAGTTCTATTTTATCAGAGAAATGGGCATCTGTTAGAAAAATAAAAGAATCAATTGCAATGACAATGGTTCAAGTTTGCTTCATTTTGCTTTTTGTTGTTTATTTGACCTTCACTTCATATTTTTACTAATTGAGAATTTCATACAGTGTATTTAGATCATTTTTCACCCAAATTTTGTGTCTTTTAAAAATAATTCTTATGTCCACAGATGAGTGCAGTTCTCAGTTCTCATCAGGGAAACTGCTGTTTGCAACTGGTGGATACCATGACACAAAACCACAACCAATAAAAATGCAGAGTCGTGGATCATAGTCCCAGTGCATACATCTACAAAACAGCTCCTTCACACAACAAAGGCTAGGGACACACTGTGAAGAAGGGGCAGAAATATTGTAAGAGCCAAATTATTGGAAAGTTTTGGTGATATTTTTTTCCTGATAATATCAGAAACTACACTCATAAAGTGTAGTTTCACCAACATGATTACCTAAACATGAACTAAACAAGGACAAATACAATAGAGATGCTAATGTGGGCAGGGGAAGCGCCTCAATCCCAAACAAAGAACTACAGGCAACTAAGAAAGGCTAAGTAAGAGCAGGAGAAATAGTGATCCAAAGGAAAGAGCAGACAAATTAGTTACCCAGTGCCAAATGGTCAGCCATGAAAACATACATACAATTAACATCATACGGACTGAGCAGGTTATATTTAGGAATATATACGTATATACGTGTGCACATAATAACAATGAAAAAGAGGCCATGAATTTGAAGAATATTCCATGTGGAATGGTGAGTTCTACTACCAATATGACTAGTACCTCTTTAGTGATCACTCTTCAAAAGCAAGAAACCTTTCATATATTGTATACTGTGGGTGCACCAAGATGGCAGTTTATGCTTGGCTGTGGGCTGCCTCTCACTCCTATGCTTATGGTTACCATTCAGTTCATGATATGTGCTATTTCCGTATTTCAGCAGTCTTCTGTGAAAAGGAACGATGAAAGTGGGTGTTCAATCTGTCTCTGTGAACCAAGAATTTTAAGGTATTTCCATTTGTCCTAGTTATTTAAATGATATGTAAATATCCTTATAGTAAAAATTTGATCAACACACAATTATATAATAAATATTAAAATTTGCCTTTATTTTCTCTCACTATCCCTTTACCTTCTCATCAGTAATGTTTGCTATATACGACCCTTTATTCACCTACCTACAACTTCCTACATGGATACTATAATAGGTTGGTATATAATGTGTTGAATGTCATATGGATTTGCGTGAGTATGAGTCCATGTACATGTGTATGCACATGAATGGAGATCAGAGGACAACCATTGGGATCATTACTCAGGCCTCATCCTCATTGTTTTTTGAAACATAGCCTCTCAGTAGCTTAGGAACAACAAATTGGGTTAGGCTTGCTGACCAGTGAACCCATGGAATCTGCCTGTCTCTCCTTCCCATAGCTGAGATTACAAGCCATACTAACCATCATCCTCACACGGCTTCTTCACATGGGTCCTGGGGATTGAACACAAGTCCTCATGCTTGTACGGCAAGCACTTTACCTGCGATATCTCCCCAGCACTATCCTGGAATATAACTTGGCAATAATTTTTCCCCATGATATTTAAATCAAAGTAATTATAGATGTTTGTTTCCTTTTATAACAAGTAGGCTTATACTCCATGTCTTATTTATGTAGCTTGCTTTTAGGAATGACTACTAAGTAAAACATTTTCAATCTCTAATCATAATGAGATAAGTATCTTCCTGAAATTAACTGGAATAAATTTGGGCTGAATGTTTCTCCTCCAGATAACTATTCTGGATATCAGATGCCTAATATCACCTCCTAATTATCTGCTAACCACTTTGTAATTTAGAATCTACTTACTTTAATTAAATTATTCCTCATAGGCATTATTCTAGTCACAAAGAATTAACACAAAAGAGTAGAACTTCTGGGATATTTTAGAACCAATACAAACATTTCAGCTTTGGTGATCATTATCCTATAAAAAAAATATGGCTCAAAAATATTGGGACTTTAACCCAATAGTCAGAACACATAAATTCCCTGATGCCTAGAATGGCACTCTGAGCCAGATCGCACTTCTTCAGTAACTGAAAGTCCTGCCTCCTCCAGGAAATAAATACAGCCACTCAAAACTAAGAATGGTTCTTTAACATGAATAAAACAAACCTCATATGAGTAATTAGCGAAAAGGGATTTATGTAAAAACTGTGTACAATGGCTCTAAGCAGGTGCACATGTCAAACTCCATGTTGCATAATAAGGATTATCTTGGGGATGCACAGATGTTTTCCCTTGATGACTTTCCTGATGTCCTGCTCACTCACTCCCGTGTGGTACAGCTAATTAAATAGTTAGCAATTCCTTCCCATAAAGTTTACTGTTAAATGTTGACTCTGAATTATGATCTGCTCACGCAGCTATCTTTTATCTTGATGATAAACTCCGTGGTTGCAGAAACCTCGTTTAATTCATGTCTAAGCTCCAGCACATGGAATGGGAACAGGATCACTCACTAAACGTTCCTTGAAGAATTGACACTTTGTGTTACTGTGCTCAGTTCTTTGCATTTGACCCAGGATAACCAACTGCAGGTCTATCCAGTGGACAATCTCATAGATAGAAGACTTTAAATACTTGCCATGACAGTTGCAAGGCAGGACAGTGTATACATCTCATATCTTGAGCCAAGTTAAGAAGAAAGAAAAACATATTGTTTTATATTTCCTACTTCAATGAAGAGAAGGCACAATTTCAGAACCTGTGTAAGAAATAATGCCACCACCCAGCAGAAGGGTTCCTCATTCCTTAGGAATGTCTATAATTTCAACATCTGCCTTCCTAACCAGGACCTCTTGCTTGTGCATCTTAAAACAAATGAGAGTCTACTATCTTTAAAAATTCTAGCTAAAATTTACTAATTTTTCTTCCATCAGTTTTTACTTATTTAAAATAATTTAAATTTATGAAAAGGGATATTTTGTCACAGTTATGGCACTAGTAAATAACAGGTACTTGTCCGTGGTAATAGTGGGGATAGCTAAAAATGAATGGGTTATAAAGACTAACTTTGAATTTGTCAGTCTTTTTTCTGTTAGAGAGCCTGAGCCAGGAGGTTTGGTATGGCTCCTAGGTGGGCTCTCATGGGAGAAAGAGATCACAAGGGAGAACTACATGAGTCCTCTGAAGCTTCAGGAATACTCAGGCTGAGAGGGGAAGAGACGTGAGTCAAGAAGACCATTCTCATGCTTTCCAAGAGTCGGTTTTTTACTGTAGGAAATCCTACAGCCAGTAGTTACCCATTCACACATAATAATAGTGAGTAATAGAGTGAATACTTGTGAGCTATTATTTATAGGCAATTTACATTGGTATATATTCTTGTATATTGATACAAATTCAAATTATATTGAATATGTTTCTATTTTTGTCTACAATATTTATATATCTAGGCAAAGTTATTTTGTTATATTGTATGCATGCATGCTTCTAGCTCTGCTTAAGACATTTGTATACTGATACAATTCTAGGGTATAATTATCATATTGCAATATACATTTCTATCTCTGATCAAGATACTTATACATTGTTTACATTTTGAGGTCATTGTTCTCATTTGTTGCACAGTTGTTTAAAGATTGCTTAATATTCTAATATAAAGTCTTAGCTATATAGGTATTAAGAATTATAGGTCAATAGTACTCCATGTTTCTCATACCTATAGGTAGACTAATAAGGATCTTTAGCTAAAATAGTGTTTTTGTCCTTATAAGTTGGTCATATCAGGTATTTTGTCCTAGTAAGAAAGGTAAACTGAACTGTGTATTCCATGGGGCATGCTCAGACCATGTTTGTTTCCATTCCTTTGGCTTTTGCCATTTAGGTGAAATCTTGTGCCAATGTTAGATGCTTAATAAGTTTTCAATAAAGGAAGAACAAGGGAATATAATTAAGTTGGTAATGGAAGAGGGGGTAAGCAGAGCTATGAACAAGCAGGAGATGTTGTCATATTCGTTGTCTAGCGGTGGGTCCTGGTGAGCATGAGTAGCTTCTTTGTTCACTGAGCTGGCACTAGAGAGAGCAGAGAGAATGAGATTATCAGATTCCACCGTTTCTTTGAGCATTTCTATTCTCCACTGTGTGTGTTCCTTCATCGGCTCAGTTTTGAGCATAAGAATACACAGATAAGAGATGGCTAATGACAAAAATCACAATATAAAATCACTACTTTGATAAAACATACTCTCATTGGTTGGAAACATTCTCCTAAATTGGGGATATGTAAAGGCCGTTTCTATATTCGAATGCTTTGCCTGTGATGATATGAACTAGAATTTTTGTAAGGTGCTTGCAAAAAGTGAAATTCTGTTCATTTAAAAATCATCCCTTTGTGTGCAAGTGAAATTGCCTGTCATGGTTGGGAAGGGTTATTTATGGTTTCTATGCACTCATCTCTCCCAATTCAGCTCGGAAATTGCCTTTACAAAGTAGAAATTTAATTCCATTACGAAATTCTGTAGTTCAATATATATTCCTTGTTGTGCTGTATTGTATCATGACTGCATTCAATTACCTCACTTGCCATGTTAGAAAATGTAAAAGTACATCAATTAATTTTTAACTTTTTGCTATGTAGTGTGTGGTAGTAACTGTAGCTAACACATTTAGTGATCACCTTGAAGACAGTCACAAGGATGTTTTACACTGAAGATGGTAGCTCACTGTAATGTAGAAAAGAGCAAGAGTGAAAGTTATTACACCTTACACACTTGAAGAATAAAGCCCTGTAAGGTAGAAAGTAGAAGTATAGAGGTTAAATGCCATCTCCCTGAATTTCAGAAATAACACCTTTGTCTTCTGTTTATTTTTTTCTTGTGTTATTTTTAATATTTTATTTATGTTTATGCATTTGTCTATGTGTGGATATTTGCACGTGAGTGCGGTGCCTGCAGAGATCAGAAAAGAGTGTCAAATCCTCTAGAGCTGGAGTTAAGGTGACTCTGAGCCACCTGGTGTGGGTGCTGGGAATCAGACCTGGACCCTCTGTAGCAACAGGATGTGCTTTTAGCCACTAGACCATCTCTCCAGCCCCAAATTATATTAATTTGAAGGTTAAACCTATGTCATGAAACTAGAACATATGAATATTTTAATAGCCAAAGTTCTGAAACTGATGAATTCCCTAAAGTATATTTCTGTATCTGTGATATGGTGCTACTCAGATAAGAGATCGTCAGATCTGGCAAAATAATCTCCAACATGCCATGTTTCTAAGAAATTCAACAAGGCCCAAATAGACTGAAGGGTGCCTATCAGATGTCAGAAAAAAAAAGCTCTGTTTTGATATTTGGCCAAATGTGTGCTTCATAGAAGGAAATACCATCTGCCTTAGCATCACTCACACTGATGGGGCATGAACAGTGATTAAGAGGAAATACTGCAAAAGCTGTCGAAACAAGTAATACAGACTTTGGAGGAATTTGACACTATGAATGAACACATAATGAGGAGAAGCATGAAGTTTATATTGAGAAGACAACGGCAGCCTATAAGACTTGAAGTTTGTTTTCTTCCTTGTCTTATTCCACCACTGCTCTTGAGAGCAGTGGCCTTGGTACAGTGCTGTGACCACGCTGGTTGAGTTAGAATGTGTGCTTCTCCACAGATCTTCTTCTCTGCATAAGCATCGGGGTGGGGATGAGAGGTGTGCCTTAGTCTGTCTGCCTAGGAGGGGCTTGTAACGGTTATTGCACTGAGCTCCACGTTTCCATGGCATCCTTGGTCCACACCATGAAAGCAATGTGCTACTATTTGCTTCAGTTTCTACTTGGAGTTCCAAGGACTGAAATTTTTGCTATCAAGAAAGAAAAACTATTTTCAAAGAAAGGGCACATAGTGACAAATCTTGTCATTAAAATAAAATTTGTCAAATGATGGCAAGTTTTATTAACATGTCATAACTGATTTTAACTCAAGAGATTTTGACAATTATTCACTGGTTTTAAGAACAGTAGATACAGTGTGATGAAAAGGTTTCAAAACCATGATCGTTGCTGTTTGGGTTCTTATGGAACTCAATGCTTTTCGTATATGCACTAAGATTGCTTCTTGGAATATGACAAAATTTTATAAGACTATGTTTTGTCTTTTCTCAAATACTCTAAGGAAATTAAAAATTAATGACTGTGTTCTTTTGTTTTTTAAAAAATAGAATATGTATTATGAGAAAAATATAATTTTAACTGATTGATGATCTCAGCTAAATTAAGAAAATCAATCTTAGATTTATCTAGTCATATTTCTGCATAAGAGCTAGGATACAAACTCTATGAAGGATAAAAAATGGCTGCTTGGCTCACAGTACTTCTCTGTTCGGAGCAGTGAGACCCCAGATCCTGAATTTCTTGTAATCCCCTGATCTGAGTGCCTACAGCTGCTCTGAGCATGAGACCTTCAGGAGTTCCTGATGGCAAGAGAGTGGTTTCTGGTGGGTTTGGCTGGGGCATGGCTATCTCTATATAATCTGCCCCTGAACACAATGAGAGGGCATTCTTGGGGAATTCAAGGATGACCCGTGTCGCTGTCTGTGTGTGTGTGTGTGTGTGTGTGTGTGTGTGTGTCTGTGTGTCTGTGTGTCTGTGTGTCTGTGTGTGTCTGTGTGTGTCTGTGTGTGTCTGTGTATTTTAACCTCCAGCCCCCTTGCCCGAAGCTCGCGAACTGGGTGCCAGTGCACAGAACGCAGACACGGGGGCGCGGTGCGTGGCACTTCTCTATGACATGGCACATGGTGTACAATCTATAAATACGCTTTGTTTTGGTAGTGAAGTAACTAAAAGAAATGACATCCTGGAGCTGCCAAAATGACACAACAGGTAAAGATGCTCACCATGCCAACCTCACGACCTGAGTTCAAGCCCCAAGACCGCTGGTAGAAAGAGAGACCTAACCCCATACAGTTGTCCTATGACCTCCACGTGCATTTCATGGTGTGTATGCGCGCGCGCACACACACACACACACAGAGTAAAATTTTAAAGAAATCAAAGAAAGAAAGAAAGAAATAGCATGGTATTGATAGTATTATTTGATAGATGGCATATGTCGTGAAGACAATTACTGTGTATTTAGAACATGCTTGTAATTATGGAATATATTATGAATATATGAAATACAAAATTCTTATAACTGTGTCAATCAAGTAAAGAAAAAAAAAGTCCTGGCAATATTATTATTCTGTTATTACTAAGCTGAATAAAAATGCATTTTATTGATGGCAAGGAAAATCTCTTTAAGATGATATGGAGGATAATACATTGCTTTGTGAAAAGGATGTGTTTCTGGAAGTTATTAGTTAATAATTTACATTATTTTATAACGAAAATTGCTATATTAAACAATTTCTATTAAACGTTTTTACAAAATTTACTCTTTATACGGCTCAAAATTCCATGCTTCTAAACACATAAAATAGAATCCAGGGATACAAAAGATAGTGTCCCTTGTGGAGAAACTTATAGCTACATCTCACAGTGGCACACAATGCCTTTTAGTGTGGAATTCTTACAGTGTACTCTTAGAAGAACATTTTGCTATATGAGTAGAATGCAAATTTTTAACAAGACAAAACAGACAAAACTAAGCCTAATTTCATCAGCCTTTTGTAAGGTGACTTGTTACGTGTTTTCCTATAAACATCTCAAACAAGATCAAGTTAAATCTACTCATTGATATATAAATTTTAAAACATAAAATCTATATTTTCTATTTATGTTCATGTAGATCTAGCTATTCTTCTACCCACAACTATGTATCTAAATCATGAAAAGCATTCCTGAACTTAAAAATTGACCCAAACATCTTTGATTTCTTGTCAGTGATTGAACCAGTAATGAGAACTATGTTCAATTCCATACACTTGAAAGTGTGAGGCTGTATGAAGAAATTGAGTGTGAGATTACAAATCCTCCTCTCTCTTTTTTTGGTGGTGACTATTCATCTACATTTCATGTAGATTAAAAAATGTTTTTGACCATTGCCTAGTAGTTTGTATGGAACACTGAAGGTTCCTACCATTTATAGGAACTACTATAAACGAGCCTTTCAAATGCCCATGGTCCTAGTCTATATATCCTGCTCTGCTTGACTCACTTACCTACATCTGGCTACCTTCATCTTTCTTTAAGACCCTTCATATTTAAATGAATAAATACTTTGGACATTTTTAATAAGTATCTGGTACACTGTAAACATGTTCTAGATACTATCAAATGAACGTGTTATACATACTGAGCAAGTTGTGTATATATATTTATGAATATGTGTATATTTAGTGGAAAAATGCCATGATTCTGAAAGAAACTAAGAAAAGGAATACAAGCCGGGTGGTGGTGGCGCACGCCTTTAATCCCAGCACTTGGGAGGCAGAGGCAGGCGGATATCTGGGAGTTCGAGGCCAGCCTGGTCTACAAGAGCTAGTTCCAGGACAGGCACCAAAGCTACAGAGAAACCCTGTCTCGAAAAACCAAAAAACAAAAAACAAACAAAAGAAAGAAAGAAAAGGAATACATGGGAGGTTTAAAGTAGAAACAGGAAGGAAAATTACATAATTATGTTAGAATTATGTTAGAAGAATAAAACATAATTTTTTTAAAACATATTACTTTTAAGACTTGGTTCTTAACTGGGGTTTATGAGAAAACACAAAAATACATCGATTGGGTTAAGGGTTCTATTAATCAACACTTTAGTAAGTATAAACCAAAATTGTAGAAAACAGGTAAATGATTGCCAAGACCTAGGTCATGCTATATAGCCTTGGTGGTATAGTGGTCGGCATAGCTTCCTTTCGATGGGCATGTCCTTTTGGATTTTAGCCCAACTTCATGTCAAGCAGCTAAACTGACAGTGTCAGGGACACCAGTGAGTAGCCTTCTTGGATTCCATCTTCCTGATTAGAAGACTCATAACTGCCTGAATCAACTGTTTTGATTCTGTTGTGAACCAGGCTCCTTAGTACCTAATTCAGAAGCCATTTGCTTCAGCCACAAGAAGCCTTCAGACATCACTGTGGTAGTATTTATTTGGTAGCACTCTTGTAGCTGAATGGAGGTTAAGGGTCAAGATCTAACATGCTAATTCCTTTTGTGGAAAGGGTTTTCTTCATTCTTTTTACCTTCAGCATCTATTGCAGATTCAAGGTTTGAAACACAAAAAAAATCTGCCTTTAGTCTTGCTAACACTTGTCCTTTTGCCAGAAATCACCATGATGTGATTTTAAAACTGTGACTTTAGGCCAGTGCCATCTTCTATTGTTCTATTTCTATTCAAATCCACAGTTATGTTTCCCAGTAGACAACAGTGCTCTTTGCACATTGTTGGATCAGTCAGTCCTCTTTGTAGGAAGGCATATTGAAACATAGTCATTTTAGAGTAAACACACAGCTGTAAGGATTAGTCATGCATGTGCTTTAATAATAATATTTTAAAACTGGATTTTTTTTCTAGATTTCATCCCACAATTGAAGAGCTTCGCTGCCTTTTATTTTTTTCTCACTCCAAAATGGAGCATCCATCACACATGTTATAGTAAATATCAGGTTGTAACACTGGAAAATCTTTCTTGGGAAATATCTAGAAAACAGATGACTTCTTAGTCTCAACCCCGTGGCAGGAGAAAGCTAATATTTTGAAATGTCTCATTGTTTCTACCTGTGAAACATGAGGTGCTGGCAGGATGTTGATATTGTTCACTATACAGAGTCACACGGCTTTCTCCACTCAGTTATTACTTCCGAGATTTCCACCAATAAAACTGCACCTAATCCAGTTCACAGCTCACTAAATAAATGCTCCATTAATGATGTTTATGTTCCTATTTGGAAGAGGCCACAGCAAGGTCTGTATTGGTTCCACTTGAAATTAACACACCTATTTACTCTGGAAATTGCTCCTTTTTCTACTTTTCAAAGTGACCCCCATTTGGTGAGTTTTATCTTTTAAAATAAACATTTAATATAACTACATAGTATGTTGCTGTATGATGAGAGTGACATGTTTAGCCACACATAGCACATCAGCATTTGCTATTTTTAACAGAGACATCAGTCACTCACAGACTCTATTGCCTCGAGGAGACAGTCTTAGCAGCAATGCTGTCAAGGAAACAGACTGCAACTGTTACATAAAAGAATGTTTCTTTCAGGAAAATCTTTCAAAATGATATTTCTATTTTTCTCGGATTATGTGAAATTTTAATTTGCACCAATTTAAACTTAAGCAACATATATATGAAGCCCATGCATGTAATGCAATAATCAGAAAATGTGTCACTAGAAACATTTTTTAATTCTAAGGTTAAATAAGTAAATGACACTACTGTCACATAAAGGACCTGTTGAGAAAGACACACATAGAATGTACTTGGGGTTTATGCTGGGTTAGTAAACTATCAAGGGTAGGTTCTCCTCCAAGATCCATGACTTCACCAGCCCTTGGTATTTGTTAAGTTTTCAGTACCAGGCATGGTTTCCTTCTTGTTGAGTGGGTCTCAAGTCCAATTATAAAGCTGTTGTTTACCACTGAGGCATTTGCACATATTGTACCCTTAAGGCTGTCTTACCTTGCTGGTTATGGATGTGGTTCACAGACATCATATCGGGGTAGGAAGTTTGTTGCTTCCCTCCTTTGTAAGCTTCCTTCTGGTACCATAAAGCTAGTCCTCGGGGAGAAGGCTTTCCGGTCAGTTCACATGCAGGGGCGTCTAAGCCCTGTGTCTGAAGTGCACGGAGTCTTCATCAGTAAAGAATTATCATCCACCTCTGGGAGGTAACCAAGAACAGCAATGGCCTACATGTTTGGAAAGCCTCTTGGACAACCATGTCCAACAATTCAAAAGAGGGCTTCTCATGCCTGTGTTGGGTTTTTTGTTAGAAAATCTGACTCTGGTCAGGATTCTTTTGGAAAAGAATATGTTTGGCTCTCACATCAAGGATATCAAATTTTGGTAAAGTCTTAGAGATACAAATGACATGGATTCTTAAAAAATTAACAAAACATAAATATCCCTTTATTTCCATGTTAAACAATTTTGTGGAGAAAGAAAAGAGACAATTACTATCTTAAAAGCATGAATGTTTAGGTCCACAGAGATTTAACAGGAAGTACCATTAAACAACTACATATTACTTATGTGTTCAAGAATCCTTGTTAGAACATCATAATTAGAGACCAGAATGGTCACAAGCATCTATCTTTAGCATCTGCTTATTATCTAGTTTGAATATATTGTTAGTATTAAAAGATACAATCCTGAATGGCGTCTGAAGGAAGATACTCTGCAATACAGAGTACACATGTCTTGGTCTACATATTATAGAATATTTGAATTTGAGGGGATTAAGGAGCTCATTCAATAGTTGAGGAAATGTGACAAGAAGCTTACCCAGTGATCTTAGGAGCCAGGCCAGAAATAGAACCCGGCTTCCTGATCCATAGTTCAGTGTTATTTTCATGACACTGTTGGCTTAAAGCACTCGGGTTATCACTTTTCCCCTGTGATTTTTTTTTCCCAACCGTTAGCACCACTGATCTTCATCTGAAATGTCAGCTCTACATAGCACCATGGGTGCTATTTAAGTCACTCCTGTGGGATGAGGAGAAAGAAAAGAATGTAAGAAGTTTATGTTTTATTTTCAAGAAGCCAACATAGATTCTCAACAAGCCTTGATGATATGTTAAGCAATAAAAGGTGATCACGTGTAAAGGAAGTTTTATAATCCAAATAGGTTTTCACAATTCATGCTCAGAAAATGAATAGGAATGTCGTTACATACCTATACACCATGCACTCGGGAGGCTAAACCAAGACGATCACCAAAGAAAGTTTCAGGTCAGCCTGAGCTACAATAGTGAGAACCTGTATCTTTAAAATAGCAGTGTTCTATCTACAATCTCTTGAAATTCCCCCAAGGCCCTTTAGTAACTTCCTGAAGTCTGTAGTTATTTCAAATAAGACACACATGCCTAAAACTTCAAAGCTAATCCAAAAATCAGAGACAACAGGTGACATCTTTCTGTTCAGGATTAGCACACTAAAAATAATTGTTTTCGTTACCATTTATCTGAGAATTTTATAATTTTGTTTTTTATTGCTGAATTATGTAAATATGAAACACTTTTTTAGTGATTTTTATGCATATGGGTATTTTGCCTACATGCCTGGGTGTCATTTGCATGCCTGATACCCACAGAGGCCAGAAGAAAATGTTGTATACCCTGGAATTATAGTTATATATGAGCTGCCATGTAGAAGCTAGGAATAACTATATACCACATTTTTATTATTAATTCATGCCTTGATGGACATCTATACTGTTACCATCTGATGGAGGAAGGTCATTGGCTAATAAAGGAACTGCCTTGGCCCATTTTATTGGTTAGAACATAGGTAGGTGGAGTAAACAGAACAGAATGCTGGGAGGAAGAGGAAGTGAGCTCAGACTCCACAGCTCTCCTCTCGGGAGCAGACGCCTCAGAGAGATGCCATGCTCCCCGCTCCCGGACAGAGACAATAGCTCTACTCTCTGAGGCAGACGTGATTCAGCTCTGACCCAGGATGGACGTGGGTTCGAATCCCACTTCTGACATCACCAACCCAGGATGGATGTAGGCTAGAATCTTCCTGGTAAGACCGGTGCTACAGTTTATTAGAAATGGGTTGATCGGGATATCAGAATTAGCCAGTAAGGGCTAGAGCTAATGGGCCAAGCAGTGATTAAATGAATACAGTTTGTGTGTTGTTATTTCGGGGCATAAGCCGAGCAGGCGGCCGGGGTGCTGGGAACCCAGCACCGCCGCCCTTATTACTACAACCATCTCTTGGCTATTGTAAGCAGAGCAACATGAATATGAATGAGCAGGTATCTCTGTAGGAGACAGAATGCAAGAACATGAAGGAGACATGAGGAATAACGAAAAAAGAAGGATTAAATAGGGTGAGTTAGAAACTAAGGTGCAGGAAGGAATATAGGAAGAGATAACTAACACTAAAGGCATTCTCAAAAAATCCTGTGAAAACTATTAAGCAGAAACTTCCTAAAATATAAACATACATATGTAAAAATAGTTTCAACTGGGTTACCCTATAATGAGACACCAGTAGTAATAAAAAGCTCAATGTCGTGAATGGGTTACCTGTATTGGAATTGTTGGCCAGTGAGGTCCCATAGACCTTAAAAGTTATAAACTAATGCCATTTCTCTCCAAAATATGACAGAAAGACCCTATTGCTAAAGATAGCACATATGTGAGTTTAGAACATGGAGAAATCAAGCTATTGCTCACCTGAAAGTTTTATCTCACTTGCTAGGTTTCATGGTTGCTGGAAGATAGTTTACATTCTACTAAAGAAGAAAAGAAATCATTAGTTTCATCTAGCTGTGAATACTGAGTTCGTAATAATGATTCATCTGGCGGGATATGCCCACTGTTGCAATAGTGGCATGGATGTCATGGAAGTAGCCAGTCACTTTCTGAGGGCGTTTAAGATCTGCTCCACAAGATGGAACTCATACCTGCCACAGTTTTTAGGGCCAAGAATAAGTGACTAGGCAGACCAGAGCTCTGCTACCATGCATAATGCATTGGTGCATGTGAACAGCATGTACCTGCTGTGCTTTAGTACACAAATTAAACACAGACTAAATTAATATTGAAAGACCATGACCTGATCTGAAAGTAGATTATTATCAACCACTCCTGAATACTTTTCTCTTCCCAGCAGCCTGTTCTTCTTCCTTCTATTCTAAAGAAACTGTTTGTTGTGTATATATTAAAAATAATAGTGGATCATAGTTGCACATATCTTTAATCCTAGTACTCAGGAAACAGAGGCAAGTGGATCTCTCTGAGTTAAAGTCCAACCCATTCTGCATAGCATGTTCCAAGCCAGCTACACGCATGAAACTGTTCTTTAAAAAAATATCTAAGCATATGTATTGGAAGATAAAATTAGTATTTATTAAACATGAATCTTTTTGTTAGGCATACAACACACAATGTATTATTTAACTTTGTCTGTTTTAAAAGTTTTAACATCTCAAGCATTTGAAAGTCAAAAGATCCTCTTTATTGCTGATTTAACTGAATAGAAGGCTAACACTCCAGACATCTTAGGTTCACTTTTGATTCCTGTCCAAAGAAAACTGTTCTTTTGCTCCGTGCTTATGCTCACATCAAAACAAAGCTTCAGCATACATGCTTAATAAGCATCGGTGGGTGGAATAATTATCCTGCTTTTACCGCCTTTCTGAGCTGGCTCTCCGAAGGTTTGTAAAGACAGCTAAGTCTATGTGGGCTACAAATACCTGGTACGAATTTTATGCCTGGCACACCAAAGCATTCCTATTTATGTTATTCTCCACTGCAACTGGCACCAACTGAGGAGCTATCTGCTAACTGCTTAGAGTCACATAAATTGTACTCTAAAAGTTTTCAGTTCCCAGCCACTTAATGGACTCACACGAGCTTGGAAATGACAGCCATATCAAGCCTCATAGTGACTTTTTACTTCACTGTCTGTGTCTGACTTAGCCATAGAAATGTATTTCAAATTAAAAAGGCTAAATTCTCTCAGCATATAGTGAGTAATGCCAAAAGCCAACAATTTGCAGTGAATCCAAACTTTAAAATGGCAATTAAAACACTGTCTCATCTACTCTGTGGAATGCCTTTATTCAGAATTCAGAAAGAACGTCTCAGTTTAAAAATATGCCTTGGTTTTATTAATAGAACAAGAACTTCAGGAAGAATGAGAGAAAGCTGAAATAGATCAGGAATATTCAATTAGGAAGGGAGAGGCGTTTTCTTTGGAGAATGACTGAAATCTTAGGAGTCCAAATGGAGAGAAATGATAAGTTCTAGAAAAGAATAAAGACCGAACATAACTGCTTGTAGAGGCTGGACTACAAAAGTAGAAATTGTTCTAGTTCTAATAGGACTGAAGAGGGTAATCGAGGCCTATGGAACATAATTCTAACATCATAGCAGATTACAGAGTACATTAGAATTACTATACTGAGGGGTCCCAGACTTACCAACTTTTTCGAAAACAAGTCCTCTAAAAAATGTAGATGGTTTTTAGTGGGAATTTCGGGTATGGTTATAAAAATATTTGGATAGATTTTCACGAAGATGATTTAAAAATCTGCCTGAAATGAAAGTCTAAATATTAAGTTGATACAGTCATTGCAAATGGGAAAAAAAGACAGAGATGGGATGATTCCGCCCACAAGGGGAGGACACAATTTGTTTGCACAATGGATTTTTAACTAGCAAAAGAACTGACTAAATTTATCTCTAGGAAGCCATCTTCTGAGCTAGAGCTTGGAGAAAATTATGTCATAAAAATAAAGTGAGCTTAAAAACAAGAGGTAGGAAAAGGCCAAAGGATTGCTTAGGTCTTATGAATAGCTGGTTATGTGGTGGAGAAGAAAAGCAATTAAAGAAATGACTAATTTGAACCTTCTAACAGTAGAACACTGGCCAGAAATAAAGTATGAAATATCATTGCTGTTGCAGAAAAATGTTCTTCAGAAAGAACTGTTATGTTGTTTAAAACACTTAAAAGATAAAAAGAGGACTGTAGAGCATGGCTCTGTAGCAGAAACCAATGAGAGAGCAAGGACAACCTTCAGAAATATCAGACAAAAAAACAAAATAAGCAGCAATAGTCTCTATGAAGCAGACCCCTATCAGCACAGATCCCATGGGAACACACTCACGGACACACACTTGGGATGGGGCTGGAGAATAAAATCAAGGCCTCAGGGGGATATGAAATTAAAAGGCTTTGGTAGACCAAAGGAATTTTAATAAGATTTGGTAAATTTAATTTATTTAATGTACTATTTTCCCCCACCTCTAGCCTTCATGGGGCAAAAGTAAATTAACTGTGAACTAAGGTCATGACCATTGCAACTTTCCAAACTTTGCCAAGAGTTTGCTCTTGCTTTCCAATAAAGAACAGAAAATACAGGAGTGGATTTTCCTCACTTTCACGTTTTTTAAATATAATTAATCCATTGATGGCAGATTTTACAAATCACTGATTTTGGACCACAGACATTAATGAATGTCTGGGTGTCAAATACGATGCAAAGTAAATGTATTTTGTGTTATTACTCCTTCCCTTAGACAGTATCTTGATCTCTAGGGACAACACACATCAGTTCCCGATTCTGATGATATTTTTAACTGGAAATAATAGCTTTGGAGCTGGGATGAAACTGTTTTAAACTACAATTACAGTAATTTCTTTGAAATGTTCTCTCAACTCTACTTTTTTAATGGTGAAAGGCATGAGAAAAATAACTGTCCTCTTGGTATATTGAATGTTACCACTCATTCTCACGGATAATATAGCTCAGCCCACAACACAATATAGACCTTCTCTGCAGCCTACAGAAAGAACTTTAACAAAATAGATTTCAGTCTTTATATATTTTTTAATTTATATTTATTTATTTTTGTATTTATTTAAAAACTGGGCTTACCTACACTGGGACTTTAATTTCTTTATGAGAACTTCATAGGGGAGAATATTTATATCCAAGGTTAGGTGTCTGTATGCTGTTGTTGCACTTTTGGAGAACAATTATGATTCTGTTGGACTTCAATATGTGAACTCTAGTGACATGTGATATACAAATGAAGATAGAAAACTTATTTTCAGTCCTTATTATGAGCAAACTTTGGAATTATTTTTACCAAGTGTTTTCTTTCTCAGCTTATATATTCATGGGAAAAGCTGGGTTGGTGCCATAGAGTGGGTGGCTGGTGTTTGTGGAGAGGACTTTGTGCCTAAGGGATGAGAAATCCGTCACTGATCATTTGCTTTATTGCCAAACCAAGTAAGTGAAGAGAATGGAAGATGAGGAAGTGTGTGTGTGAGTGTGGGGTGTGTGTGTGTGTGTGTGTGTGTGTGTGTGTGTGTGTGTATCAGCGGACTTTGTTCTTTGTTCAATTTTCATTGTAAATAAGTATTCCAATCTCAATAAAGGGAAACACTGGAATCCTTATAGTTTTTCTCTTACCTCCCTTCCTTGTTACCAAGGTTCAAGTGATAACTTCTGGAATCAATAAATTTTGGGAAAGACCCAAGCACTATCAGTTTGGTGCCAGGACACAGCAACAAGGTCTGAATCTTGGAGTGGTATTAAATTTAAATCAAGATGAAACTTAGCCCAATGATGTTCTTCAGGCTAACATTCTGAGTATTAGAGTTGAACTTTTACATTCAGAACCTTGACTCATTACTTTATGCTTCAACCTCACAACGTTATTAAAAGTGTGATTATCACCCCCTACATCTCTAACCGACAGAGAAGCACCAAAAGATGAAGAAACAGTGAAGGCAATAGCAGATCTAGGAAAGCCCTTTCAGAGGCATAAGGTATTCAGAGATAGAGGGAAAAAACTGGATGCTAAAAAGCAGAATATGCTGAGGGATAATCCTTCTGTATGCTGTGAATATGTATTACTCTCATTGGTTAATGATAAAGCTGATTGGCCCATGGCAAGGCAGGATGAAGTTGCCAGCACAATAAATCTGGGGGCTCAGATGAAGAAGGGCAGAGTTGAGAGAGATGCCAGCTAGTAACCCAAGAAGCAAGATGATAGAGCCCAAGTAAAGCCATGAGCCACATGGCAATATATGAGTTAATAGGAATAGGTTACTTAAAATGTAAGAGGTAGTTAGTAATAAGCATGAGCTATTGGCCAAGCATTTTGTAATTAATATAAGCTTCTGTGTGTTTATTTAGGACTAGGCAGTCGGGACAGAAAAACCCTGCCTTCATCTACAAGAATAAAATGGGGACATGTGCCACAGGACCACCTTAGTAAGAAGCAAGCATCATGGCCTCAAGGGCTTACAAAAGCCAAGTGAGTGTGTGAAAAGTACAAAAGGCTGGGTGTGTGCTCGCTGCAAGCAGCACTGATAACTAAGGCTATAGAGAACAGGCCCCGTGACACTCGAAGTTGTGATGCATACAACTAGAAGGCTGTAGTTATAAGAAAATTATCAGATCTGTTTATGTTGAACCGAAAGCAGAAGATGGCTGGAGATAGGAGTCAGCCATTAAAAACACATAATGCGATGTGGGAGCCCCCTCTGTGTGCTGTGATTGCCATTAATGAATAAAGAAACTGCTTTGGACCTATAGCAAGGCAGAACATAAGAGGCAGGGAAAACAAGGCTGAATGCTGGGGAAAAGAAGAGGAGAGTCAGAGAGAAGCCATGGAGATGCCAGAGACAGACACTGAGAACTTTAGCCTGTAAGTGATCAGCCATGCGGTGATACACAGATTAATAGAAATGGGTTAAATTAATATGTAATTATATATATATACATATATATATGTATGTATATATATATATATGTGTGTGTGTGTGTGTGTGTGTGTGTGTGTGTGTGTGTGTGTTAGCCAATAAGAAGCTAGAGCTAATGAGCCAAGCAGTGATTTAAATAATACAGTTTCTCTGTGAGTATTTCGGGGCTAAGCTGCAGGAAACCAACAAGCGGCCTGCTGCTACAATAACGCTCCTGAAATGGACCCAAGTTGGGTTCCCAGCACCTACATTGGGCCCATCACAATCACCTGCAACTTCAGTTCCTAAGAATCCAGTGCCATTTTTTGGCCTGCATGGGCATATTTTCATACCATAGACACACAGACACGTACACATTAATACACATATACATAATTAAAATAAATCTTTTTGAGATAAAATCAGCTGTGTTCAAGGTGGTATGGCCATAGACAAATAAATCTTTAAAACATGGAAGAACATCCCAGCACTCGGGAGGCAGAGGTAGGCGGATCTCTGTGAGTTCGAGACCAGCCTGGTCTACAGAGCTAGTTCCAGGACAGGCTCCAAAGCCACAGAGAAACCCTGTCTCGAAAAACCAAAAAAAAAAAACCAAAAAAAAAAAAAAAACATGGAAGAACAATCTTCAATTTTAAAATGTTGGCCTAAATTTAGAAGGAAAACCTTCTAGACAGTTGAAACAGTCATAGAGACAGAAGATGGCTTTTGCAATATCACAATGGAGCTGATATTTCTCGGATCACTGGAGGCATTTAGACTTGGAGTGTGCTTCTATTGGTTTTTGTTGTTTGATGATTTTATGAATGTATATAATATAAGTATACAATATACTCCCTCTCCTTATCTCCTTCCCATCTCTACCAACCCCATCCCAAACCCTTACCCATCCTTTCCCCAGATTTATAACTTCTGGTATTGCTTAGTGAGCCATTTACTTTAATCAAAGCCATCTGTGTGAGTATTGGATTGGAGGTGTCCACTGGAACCTGGTGGTGTCATCAATAGAGACATGTCTAAAAATAGTGATTTCTCTGGTCCCTGGACTATCAATAGTGAATAGGAGTTTACTTTATCCCAGTTAACCAAAGCAGATCAAACTCCTGTTTGCTGTATTTAAGCTTCTGCTCTCCATCTTTTATTGCCCCTGATTTAAGAATTTATCATATCCAACCCCAGACTAAATGCAGTTTATGACTCCAGTGTTCATGAGGCTTGACTGGATCCATGGAAGGGCATATGGCGAAATCTGCCATCTTGACATTTGTCAATTAAACCCATGTGCTTGTGCCAAGGAAAGTGATTTCTGCCTCCTAAAGACATATGAACCAGAAAGAAGCACTTTGATTTCTTGTTTAATGTGACATTCTGTCTGCAATTAGCAAGCTTCCAGATGTTCATGAATTTTATATTCAACTTATACAGTCATTTCTGCTTCCCTCCAGAATGCAGGGTGGTTTATGCTCTAGAAACTCGGTCAAAAACATTCTTCCAACCTGAACTCCAACTGGATAAATATTTCATAATGTAATTTCTAATTATAAATGTCCTGTGAGATTAGAGGACTTTCATTTTTATCTAGGTTGGAATTTTATCCACTTTCGTTGAACAAACATATGGGGAAAAAATCAAGTTCAGGGCTGTTTGCTGCTTTTGTTTATATCACGCCTGCCTGTGCACTGCCATGCTTCTCACCATGATGATAATGGACTAAACCTCAGAAACTGTAAGCCAGCCCCAGTTAAATGTTTTCCTCTAAAGGAGTTGCAGTGGTCACAGTGTCTCTTCACAACAACAGGAACCCTAATGAGAATACCACCCTGTTTCAACTGTGTGTGCTCTTCTATTGTAGCCTGCTGGCTCCAGTTTGTGCTATACACGTACTCTTTGGCATGGTACCAACCCCTGGGATGTATTTGACATCCATGGGCCACATCCTTAAAGAAAACTGACTGTCCATCCTCCAGAAGCCATAAATTGTCGATAACTTCCCAGTTAGGGGTGGGGGCTCATGGTCCTCTCTCTCCTCCATGTTAGAAGGCTAATCGGCTTCTTCTTGTACAGGTTTTACTGCAGACAGCCACAGCTGCTATGAGTTTATGAGTACAGCGGTCCTGTCACATTCAGAAGACAGTGTTTCACTCTGGTCCTCAATGACCTCTGACTCTTACAATCTCACCACGACATTATGGGTAGTGGTCCCTGAGCCTTGAAAGGAAGGGGTGTGATCTGTATGTCTTGTTAGTGGTTAAGCACTCCACTAATACTCTGCACTTTTACTAGTGGTGAAACTAGTAAAATGTTAACTACTGTATACCGCACAAAGAAGCTGTCCGATAAGATCAGGGGGTGGCGTTAATCTATAATTATGTGAATTTAGAGGGAAGTTTCACACTGTGTCCATTCAGTAAAATAGTAATAGACTCACATTAGAGTCTTTGAGCTCACCAGCCATTAGTTGTTAGCCAGATTGCTCTGAATTAAACTTACAGTTTTCTCACGCACTCCTTTCAGCCTATATGCATACTTTAGAAATGTGGGATTTTTCTATTCTTTGCTAAAAAAAAAAGTATCTAAAAATAGTATACAACCAATGTCAATACGAACTCACAGCAACTACAGTTACACGCACTGAGCCTGCATTAAGACAAGCCCTCTGAATAGTCTGTCATGTTTAAGGAAGTAAAATGGATGCATAGAACATTACCCTGCTGAACTACTGCCTACTGGTAGACTCAGAGAGGGGAAGTCATAGTCTACTGCTGTGTATCCACTGGTGAACCCATCAAGCTCTCTTGGACAGTTCCATAGCCACACAGACAGCCACGGTTAAGCCCAGAGGGACACAAACAACGCCAAACAACACGAATGCAGGAAGGAGATGACTAGGAAAAGGAAAGGTAGACAAGGTAGGATAGGGGTGAGGGCAATCAGAAGGCATTGTACACATGTATCAAATTAGCAAAGAACAGATTAGATTAATTCAAAAAGTAAAGAAAATTTTTGTTTATGATGTGAATGCTTCCAGGTGTCATTAGATGACACCAGGAACTGTTGAAAGGATGATTTATAAAAATTCTTCATCCTGAAAGTCTAGGATTTTTTAAGTTTTTTTTTATATTTCTCATCTGTTTTTTCAGTGCACATGGTGCTGAGTTACTTAGAAAAGTATCCTGCAAGTATGCAATATATTTTAAGTATATTCTCCCCATATACAATACCTTCTTCTTCTTCCTCATGGTTCCCATTACATATTCTAATAGACAATATTGCTTCTATTTCCATATTACATGTACAAATATTATTGTATATATCTATATAATATCTTGAGGCCACAATGAAAGAAAACATGATAGGCATCATTTTGCAATGCCTTAATTCATTTATTATGATTGTCTCCAGTTGTATCTATTTTCTTGTAAATGATACAACCCTCTTTTCCCTTGTGACTAAAAAAATACGTAATTTATATATACCAGGCTTTTATATTTATTCCTCTATTGACAACTGCCTAATTGACTGCTTTATTTAGCTATTGTGAATAATACTGCAATAATGGTCAAGTATTTCTATGATATGTTCACCTTGACTCCCTCAGTTAGTATACAGAACTGGTGTAACTGAACTTTACAGTAGATTTATTTTAGATTTTTATTTAAAAGCTTCCATACTAATTTTCACAATTTCTGAACTAGTTTATGTCCCCGCTAGCAGTCTGTAAAGGTTCCTTTTTGTCTGTATAATCTTACCACTTATTTATTATATAGATTCTTAAGACTGCCATTCTGGTTTATTACTAGTTTTAAAAATTGAAAGTGACAAGAAAAAAGAGTAATATAAAAGGGATGTGTCCTAGAATAATGGCATATAAATGACTTCATTGAGGTTAAGGGCATTTAATTAGTACGATAATATTAACTCAAAATTGATGTTCTGAAGATTTATTTATGGAAGATAATAATTTTGAAAAATGGCATTATACTAGTACCTTTAATTATAATTACAAGATATATATATATCATAATAATGGGCTTCACTATGACATTTCTGCACACATGTATGGTACACTGATCATATTCACCCCAATCTAACTAGCCTCTCTGGCCCCTCCTCTCTTCCTCCTCCTGCAGTTCTCTTAGTCTTGCCATAGTAGTCCCCCTGGCTGAATAAACTCTTGTTGTACACATATACCACATTAATATATACTGTTAATATACTATTGGCCAAACAGTATCATAATTAATATAGTTTCTGTGTAATTATTTCGGGTCTGGGCAGCCAGAAATAAATGATAGTCTCTGCCTACATTTACCTGAAGGTCACTTAAGTTGGTTCCATAAATTGGCCATTATTAATAATGTCACAATCAACATGTATGTTGGATTCTCTTATGTGTGCTGCCTTCATTTTCTTCATGCATATGAAGAGTGGTGTAGGTGGATCATGTAGTAGATTTGTTTTATTCTATGGGAAACCTTCATAATGTTTTTCATGGTTATGTTATCAATTTACATTCATACTAATGATAAGGGTTTGGTTTCACATATACCCTGCCAGCATTTTTTTAATAATTGTTATTCTAACAGAACTAAGAAGAAATCTCAGTGTAGTTTTGATATGAATTTTATTTCACCTATGATTAAAAATGTTGAATATTCTTCATATATTTTTATACATACTATTTAACTGTAATATTGACTACTTATCAAACTTGGCTATGAATGTATTTGAATGTTTGACTCATTGATAGTCTTAATTGTCTGTTTTTACTTTAGCACACTAGCCTGTAGTTTTAATCCAAATTTACTAATTCCTAAAACGTTATTCAATATATTAGTCAAGTAAAATATGCCAACTTTAAAGTATGAACTAAGAATTTTTATCATTACTCTTTGTTGGTTCCAAGAGCACACTTTCCCATATTTATCTATGGGCTTATAGATAGAATGATGATGTTGTGATAGTTAAAATAATAATAACATATTATTTTTATACCTAACTCATGAATAGTAGTTGCTATGCAGGGTAGCATACATATAAAGCCAAGACAGAGAAGGCGAAAACATAAGGATCATGACTTCAAAGGCCAGGCTGCATTTCATAGTGAGACCCTCTCAAAAAAATGTAATGATCTATTTCCAACAATTCTATCATCAGTGAGATAAGCTCACAGTCAGAACCTTAGTTAATAGAAATCCTACTTCAATGGAGAGCACATTTGGAAGAATGATGCAGAATTATAAGCTTTATTATTGTCCAGAAATGGAGCATAGCTTCCTTGTATAATGAATATATGGCTATTATCCTATTGCTTTTGCTACTTGCAAAAACATTATACATATTTTATAGCTTACTTACATTCCCTTTCCCAATTAAGTATCTTAAATTATTACTGAATGAATGGTCTTGGAGTTCTCAGTCATTCTAACAATTTGTTTATGGTTACAACTGTATCCCAGTCTGCAAACTGCCCTTGCACCAATACCACAGTAGTTCATACCTTCACTCCCATGAGTACTGTGAAAACCAGGGAATATTCTCTTATAGGATTTCTGATTGTTTATACATGTATGCCTGGATGTCACATATGTACATAAGTGCAGAGGCATGTGGAAGCCAGAGACATTGGATTCCCATGTAACTAGAGTTAGAGGTCAATGTAAGCTACCAGGCTTGGATGCTGGGAGCCAAACTCTAATTCTCTGCAAGAATAGTATTTGCTTTTAACAACTGAGCCACCTCTCCAGCCCCAGGGACTCTCTTTTTACATGGTTCCCTCTATACAATACGGAACAGTGACAACTTGGATTTTCATGACATCTTTCCCATAACCCATGCTGGTTTGTGGTTTTAGAGTTTCATCCCAAAACTTTACTTACTATTCTTCATTACTACAATTAATAGTCAGAAGTAGTCAAAAGAGCAGTGATACATATGCGGAGCTATAAACACAAACACAATCAATTTCATTCATTAAACACAGTAAAAAAAATTAGAACTCTATTATATCTAGAGTTAATTTATTCATTTGATAGCCTCCCATGAAATGCCTGGTATACATGAATCATGGGGAGGTCAAGTATCAAACTCCTCCAACCACTCAGCGAGGTATATGGAGAGTCCAATGATGTTGGAATCATTGGGTTATTCAATGAGAAAGAGCACAAAGTATAAGGAGGTACTATAGGATTCGTGGAACTCTCTGGTTCTGAGGAGAGTTCAGGAAAACAAGGTTTGCTCTGAATTGGATAATATAAAAAAACAAACTGACTGGGTATTTTATCAAATATTATCTATTAAGGGGAAAGATAAATGTGAAGGAGTACCTATACTTAACAAAAAAAATCATTATGTCTGTTATCTGGGAGAAAAGGATGTTTTGTAATCTTCGGTTGGTGCTATAATCTTGTTTTTGTCTGTTTTCTAATGAGGTCATCAATTAATCTTTTTCTGTCAGCTCATTCTGTTTCTAGAGTGATCTTTCTTGACATCCATACTCCATGTGATTAGTTTCAGCAGGAGAACATCTTGATCTGACTCTGAGTGCTAGGGTAGCTCTGAATATCATGACGTACCTGATAGTGTTGACATTGTCTTATGTTGAGGTCTGGTTTTCTTTTCTTTTCTTATCCTTCTTTTTCTTTCTTGTCTTACAAAAAAGGCAGAACCTCCATCTGATAATTAAAATTACAGCAACGATGAGTAGAAACACGAAGTGTACATGCACACGCACACACAAACACACTCCAGATACTTGAGCACTTTAGTAGTTTAATTGATGTAGTTCCTATAAGAACTCCATAAAGTAAATATTGTTATTATTCCTATTTTGGAATAGCAAAGTGAGATTAAGAGAAGTTGGTGCCTTGCCAAGTGATGTATAACTACATGTGAATTCACATCTTCAGTGATCAGATTGAACAGCTCGTAAATACATGTAAATAACATGGTAGGTTGTTGTGGTATTTGTTATTTGGGTATTATTTATTATATGACACGCAGCTCAAGTGGATCATTTATGGCAGGAATGAACTTCATGGCAGGAGAAGCAGCAGGTTGACTAGTCATCTTGTGTCCACAGTCAGAAATGAGGCAATAAACAGAAAGTCAGAATAAATTACAAACCCCAAGGCCCACCCCTTGTGACCTACTTCCTCTAACAAGCTCCATCTCCTAAGGGTTCTATAACCTTCCCAAATACACCACTAATTTGAAACTAATTGTTCAAATGCATGCGTCTATGGGGGGTGGGGGAAATTACACATTTAAATCACAAAGTTCCATCTCTTTCCTGCATAAGTTAATGGCCATCTCATGGTGCCAAATGTATTTGTTTGCAACTTCAAATGTCTACAATAGTTTGCCAGCCCTACCTTGGTGTTCAATTTCCATGAAGAGACTCAATGACCACTGCAACGTTTATAAAGGAAAGGATTTAACTGGGGGTCGTTACAGTTTCAGAGAATTCAGTCCATTGTTATCATGGGAGGGAGAATGGCAGCATGTAGGCAGACATGGTACTGAAGACATAGCTAACATGTGCATGTGAGTCCATGAACAGTTGAGAGAGAGAGTCAGTGGGTCTGGCTTGAACTTTCGAAACCTTGAAGCCCACCCCAGTAACACACTTCCTCAAACAAGGCCACATCTACCCCAAAAAAGCCATTATCTCCTAACCTAACCTACAAGTATCACTCCTTGATGACCAAGCATCCAAATGTAAGAGCCTATGGGAGGGGAGCCATTTTTATTTGAACCACCACAAGTCCCAACATTATTCAAAAGTCAAAAGTCTCTTCTGAGGCTCAAGGTGGTATTTTAACTGTGATACCTTGTATAATTAAAACAAATTATATGCTTCCAACCACACAGTGTCACAGAGAAAATATCCTTTCTTCAAAGGAGAAGATTGACCTGAAACAATACTCAAACCCAGCTATGCAAACATCAAATCCTACAGCTCCATGCTCAGTGTCTGGTGTTCTGACGGATCATCTGGGTCTACAGAACACATTGTCTTTCTCAGACTAACTCTACTCCAAGCCTGCAACTTTCTCCTTGCCAACATTCCAGGGTCCTGGCATCTCCAGCATCTCTGAGTTTCTCTTGCAACAAAGGTTGAACTTCCACAAGCCTCGGGGCAGGGAATCCTACTTGTCACACAGTGCTTGGTGTCTTAGTTACTTTTCTATTGTTGCACGAAGATACTAAAACCAAAGCAACTTATAGAAGAGAATGTATATTGGGGGCTTATAGTTTCCGCAGGTAATCTGTGGATATCATGGCAGGGAGTGTGGCAGCAAGCAGGCAGCTATGGTGATTGAACAGTAGCCAGGAGCCCACCTTTGTTCCATGAGGCAGAACAATAACTGGGAATGGTATGGGCTTAAACCCCCAAAACTCAATGGCATGCGTCCACCAAAAAGGCTGCAAAGCCTAATCCTTCCCAAAGAGTTCCAAGCATTTAAATATAAGAGCCTATGGGGCCCATTCTCATTTAAACCACCACACCTGGTTCTTAGAAACTGTGATGTAAGAATCCACAACCCCCTCAATTTATTCATGCAGTGTAAACCCAGTACAACATGGATGCAGTCACCGTGATGAATTATCAACTTGAAAAATACCCTGTGAGCCCTGAACCACAGATTCAGTGAACTCCATGTGCCTTCCAGGTTAACCCTAGAAACTATATAGATGGTGATTGGGGACAGGGAACCCTTTCCATGGTGTTCTCGGAGGCGCTACTTTCAAATGTAGTCATATTTTTGTAAGTTAGAGCCTTATATGTCTGTTGCCTAAGCTTAAACTTGCCCTAAATTTTATGTTTTTTATATTTTTACCATCTCTCACACATGCCACACCCTGAAACACTAGCCTGTCTTGAAGTTTCCTACACAAAAGAGAGTCCATTACATTTTGGTCTAGCCACATACAAGTTCTCAGGACCTGGGCAGAATGCAGCCACATTCTTTGTTAGACTAAAACAGGAATGTCTTCTAGGCCAGTTTATAATAGAATCTATACCCACATGCACACCAAGTATCTCATGAGCCAAGCCTCCACTATCCGCGTTTCTCTTGGTATTCCACTCTTCCACCGCAATGGTCCATTAATCTCTGCTTATAGTAGTTTAGGGCAAATTTTCTACATTCTTCTTACAAATTGGTTCCAAAGCCTATGAACCACATGGTCACATTCATCCCAACAATGACCCAACATGTGCATTAGTTACTTTCCCCACTGTTGTAACCTGATACATGATGAGAAGCAATGTAAGCAAGCACAGCTGTATTTTGGCTTGCCTTTACCTTTCAAGGGGATCACTCCATTGCTACAAGGAGGACATGGCAGCAGGAAAAGAAGGAATGATGGTAGTAGGAAGAGGCCTTCCTGTTACATATTATATTAAAGTCTAAGAGCAGAGAATGAACAGGAAGTGGGATCTGGCTCTAAAGACTCCCATTGACTGACCTCATCCAGTGGAGCTCCATCTCCTGAATATTCCACAACATTCCTAAACCACCACCATTTGTAACAAGATCCCAATCTCAGTCTCCCCCTCACCCCCTACCCACCGCCACACACACACACACACATCTTTTCTTCTTCTATCTCTCTCTGTAGAAGTAAGATCTGAAGGTTTGTTTAATTGTGAAGTTTCCTTCTTCGTTGTATCTTTTGTGAAAACCATATTTGTCTGCTAGGATAATAGGAACAGGAATAAATAGGCTTTTAATGAAGAACACTACGATAACACATTTAAAATTTGATCTACAGCTATGGGAATCATACCATTCAAACTCCCCTATTGTGCCTAGTTCATTACGAATAAAGAATAGGCACAAATGAGGAAGAGAAAATATACCAAACAATACCAAACAATGCAATCTCTACCTTCTCCCATTTTGAATTGTAGATTGCCTTATTATTTTGTGTTACCTATCTCATCCCTCATGGTGTAGTTATTGCTTCGGAATTGTCTAGCTCTTTAGTCTTTGTATTCGAGTCTGAGTGGCTCACTCGCTGCTTATCCCTCGGTAGACCATCTTAGAGTATTTTGTGTACTTGCTTTTACTGGTGAGTTTTACAGCTTCCCATGCTTCCTTCTAGCTCATTAAATGTTTTTCTTAATGTTTCTAAGTGTTTCTTAATGTTTCGTTTGAAGGATTTCTTTTAGCTTTTCTCTATATGGCAACGTATTTACTTCATTTCTAAGTAACAGCTTTGCCTGACATTTAGTCACGTTGACTGTTTTTCTTCTGTATTGTGTTAACTCTCGTCCTGGACATTTACCGTGATGGGAGGAAAAACAAGAGGCCCTAAGCCCACTCCAGGCCAGGAAAGAACTTCATACTGTTCTCATCTGTCCTCTAGTCTCCTTCTCTGCTCTGTTCAGATTCAGAGACATGTTACTGCCAATGACCTTTCAAAGATGGTGGACAAACTCACGACTTGCTTCAGTGCGGATAGCCCTATTGTCCCAGTGGGTGGTAGCAGTGGTTGTCTCAAAGATGTTGGGGTCAGATTTTAAAAGACCAGTATAAGAATGAACAAGAAATAAAAATAAAATAAAATTTTAACTCATCTGGATGAGAACGTGTGCTAAGTGGAAGATTTTCAAATATGCAGCTACAGTCTCAATCTTCAGGGCTCAGACGGACATTTATTAATGTTTTAGTGAAACCCCATTGATCAACTTCTAGAGATGTGTAGATGGGAAGCTAGATTGCTTTACTAAGAATGCAGTCAGGCATGGTTTGGAAAACGGTCTTTATTGCATCTGATTATGTGTTCGACTGAGAGTTGGTTCTTTCATCTTCCTTTATGCTAACAGCATTCCGTCCACTTCCACTGCTCTCTTGATGGCCGTCTCTTCTTCCTGGGATGGAGAAAATAAGTACGGTAAAACGAGAAAGATAAGAAATGCACAGGTCAGGGAACCCTGATTGCTCTTCGAGCTGATGAGGGAGGGGGACTTGATCGGGGGAGGGGGAGGGAAATGGGAGGCGGTGGCGGGGAGGAGGCAGAAATCCTTAATAAATAAATTTAAAAACAAAAAGAAATGCAATGACTGCTGCTAGTAGATTACCCTTTCCTTTGATCTTAACCCTACAGTCATGCACATACCACAGTGAGTTCATTTCCAGCTCCACTGCAGCAAACAGTTCGAGAACATGCACAGGTTTCTTGAGACCTAACTTCCATGTGGTTCCTTTTCTCCCCTCTACTTTTGCATTTTCCCCACAGGACTATTATGCCCATGGGCCAACGAGCTCTCAGCTCACTTAAGACCCAAACCTCTGATCCAACTGGGTCCCTATCTTCTCTCCAGGCCACTCATATTCCCTGTGGTTGTGCTGAGTTATCTGCCTAGAGAGACAACACTATTTCCCCTTAAAGTAGAGGACTATCATGTAGGAACAGAAAAAGTTCCCAGTCAAAGCTCTCCAATTTCTCACTTAATAAAGGTCAGTATCTCTAGGAGAACTGGGTGTGCCTCCAAACAGCCAATCACAGCCCCGCTCTTTGTTCTATAAGCTCCCTGTCCTATGAGGTTTCTATTCCTGTGGGCCTTACCTCTCCCAAAAGAAGGCCACCCCATCTTCCAGGATCCTCTAGCCCAAGAATATTAGTTGCTGTGTGGAAACAAAATAGGGATACTTCTTAAGGAGGAAAGATGCTCTCTGCCAGCCCTTAGAAATGATCTGAACTTCCTGCAGGAGCTGGAAAGCTTGGGACAAATCGCAACTTACAGTAATGTAAGATTCCTGGGCCAGAAGCAGAGGGCCTGTTTAATTCCCATCATTCCCAGAGCTGACAAGCTCCCCTCTCTTCCTGACGGAGGTGCAAGCCTGCATTGGAGGGACAGATTACTCAGCAAACCCAGCCCTTGCTCACTTCTGTCCTTTTGGAGAATCAAACATACAGCCTGGACACTGACTCCAGGGTTTCTTCGCACCATCTTCCTCTGTGGGCTGTTGCTCCTCAGCCTTCTCATCCCTGTGTTTCTCTTCCTTCTCGTTGTTGTCCGGTTGCTGCTGCCGGGCGTGCCCTGAATTCACATTGCCAATTATCTGGGACATAACGAGATGGAAGACGTGGCAGCTGAAGCCCTCCTGGAACCCATTCTGCACGTGCTGTTGGAGGCAATCTAAGGTAGGATAGACTCGGCAGCAGGCCATGCACTTGTAGCCATTCTCGATGGTCACCAGTGAGTCAGGTGTCTTGGCCCTGGGTCTCTCTTCAACCATGGGTGACTCTGGCCGGCTATCTAATTCTAGCCTTTCTTCGTGTTCTTTCTCTTCGCCACTTTGTTCACTGTCCGACAGGAGGTTTCTGGTGGACACATCAGAGGATGGAGCACCTACCCACACACTCTCAGGAAGGGTGGCTTCTTCCATCCTTGGATGCTTTTCTAGGGACTCTGAGGTTTCGCTTGTGTCCCAGGAGATAGCCACACCTTTTATCACGTGCACCCGCATGTAGTATACTTTCATCCTTTCATGTTTGTTCCTACACGGAGAGAACACACAAGTCTTATATGAAGGATAGGATGAGGAGACAGGTTGTGAGGTAGCATCCATCGCCTCTCCTTCTGCAACCTGGACTCGTGATGATCCAGGCTTGGAACTGTCTTGTAATTTCTGGGTTCCTGGCAAGTGAAATTAGAAATATAAGAACATTTTCAGAGAGAAAGTTGAGGGCACATGAGTAGAGAATATACGTGACACAGGAGAAGAGGCCTTGGGGTGATACAATTGAATGATGAGCTTTGGTATTTACTGTTTGCTTTCTAGGGTGGGCGTATGCTGTGGTTTTTTATGTACAGGGATATTAGCAGATGCTGTGTACTTAGGAATGTGGAGTATGAGAGTGAGAAATAAAGACTGTATGAAGTGGAGGTAAAACATGTATGTGGTGAGCCTGGGATCATGGGACCTCATTGCTATAGTATTTGTGCAACGTGGGCTATGCGTCCAAGGTCGGCATGGTGTGTCATGTGTCATACATTTTCATGTTGTGTCTGGACTGAGAATACACATATCTGAGTGGAGTATGGCTGTGTGTGAAGTCGCTGAGTCTGTGCTAGGTAGTCCCCCTGCACTAATGTCTATGCTAAGCAAGTATTCAGAACTCTGAACACAATCCAAAGGCAGAAGCCACACAATTCTTCTAAAGGTGCTTGTCTGGTCCCTTAGTCTGCTGCCCCAAGACCCAACCCTTCTATCCACCCTTTCATGACTTCTCGTCCTTGTGAAGCCACGGCTCAGGATCTCCCACACCAAGATCCAAGTCCTTTAGGAGCTCTGAATCCTATCTAGGCTCCTCTACAGAACCCTGAGCACACCCCCAGCTTCCCTGGGCTTCCTCTCAACCTTATCCTTGAATCTATATGCCTTCGGCACTACACCCTGAGCCCATACCCAAAGAGTTTTACCCAAGAAGCCCCATACCCAAAGTGTGTCACACCCAAGGAGCTTCGCACCATTACTACGATGGATGAGCTTAGGTGGAGAAGAAACACAGGAGAAGTATTTGGAGGCAGAGGAGACCTCCCCTACCCCTGGGTTCTGGGCTTCAGCCACTCCGGTAGATTCAGGCTGAGGGACATCGTCTTGTGATTTTGAAATTTCTGAGAAAGGTATAAGAGACAAAAAGATATGGTGATTGGCCATGTTTGCACGTCATTTACTTATCCAGCAAATAATTACTGGTGTCTGACAGAATTAGCAATTAAGATTAAGACACATAGTAGAAATCTGACCCGAATGGATATATTCTATTATTAATCACAGCCATAAATTATTTTATTAATGTCTTCATTAAAAATGTAAGAATAGAGGCTGGAGAGTTTGCTCAGTTGAGAGGACTGGGTACTTGTGCAGAGGCCCTGGGTTTGATTCCCAGTACCCACATCTTAACTCACAACTGTCTGTAACTCTAGTCCTAGAGGATCCAATACCCTCTTCAGGCTTCTGTAGGCATTATGCATGTACATGATGTATAGATATTTATGAAGTAGAAAACAACAAAAAATAAAAACTTAAAAAGTAAATAAATAGAAGTATAACAGTGATGTGTATAAGGCAACCTTTAATAAATGTGAGGTCAATATGGTAAAAGCAGTAGAAATATGATCTCTATCTAGAGAATCAGCGGTTAGGAAATACATAGCCTTTTTGTGAGGCCTATATCTGTTAAGTATGTTTCATTCACTGAAGCAATATTTAATAAATAGCTGTTATGTATGAGACACTTTCCTAAGTTTCCCTCTTTGAACTATACTTTCCATTTTAATCTTGAAGGGCAGGCACTGATCAGAAATAAGTAAATATATACTAGGTCAGTGTACGGTAAGTATATAAGGTTTACCAAATGCAGAAAACAAAAATATCTGATATTCAATTAAATTAGAATTTCAAGTAAGTCGCAGACAGATTTTTTTAGAGTAAATATGTCCTATATAGTATTTAATAAACATTCACACTAAACAAATATTTGTAACTTATTTGAAATTCAAATTTAAGTAAAGTTTATATTTTGTTTGGCAATCCTAATAAAAGGCACAGATGATTCTGTGTTTTATTGTGATTTGCACAAGGCTTGCCCATTATTATTACATGTGTAGGGTTTCTCATATGTGACATACTATAACATGTGGCTGGTTCTTACATGGTATTTAGAAATATCTTAAAGTATGTATGCTTTTATGGGTCTCTCTCTCATGTGCACACGCATAGAGAGAGAAAATAGAATTTAGTGTGTGAAGACAAGACTGTCCCATACACAGGGTATGTGAACGAGAGGTAAAGGGATGGTGTGTTTATATAGCTATGTGTTCTCAAAGTGTGGAAGTAAGGGACATCTTTCTGCATCAGAGCACAAGGGGAAATATGTGGCGATCTCACTGAAGACCCTTGTGAGAGCTTTTATGTGTTACTGCATATATGGAGTTTCAGGCAAGAAAGAAATAACTTTACCTTACACACCTCATAGTTAGTAACACTCTCTGACCCTCACACCTACTACTTCTCCTCCCAATAAGGATACCGAGGCAAAACAGTTCTAAAACATAAGGTGAAATGGGGGAGTCAAAACCATTGCTTCCCTTTCCTGTAACTGCCAGTGGGAATTTGACAGGGCTTCAAGCCACTGTTCTCTGGGCTCAGCCCACAGTCTTCAGATCCCAGGGCCCAAAAAAGCTGTGGGGTTCTACTGTGAGCAAAAGTCTCCATCTGAGCAGCTAGGTCGGGTTCCATTCTGCCCCACTTCCTACACTTGACAACCCTTTTGCAGCAAGCACTTATTTTTCAATTGTGCATTTATTTTTATTTTAGGTCTCTGAGAGGTTTCCCTGCCTGTATGTGTGTGCACCATTTAAATGCCTGGTGCCTGAGGAGTTCAGAAAAGGCTGTCTGCTCCCCTGGAACTAGAGTTACCAGTGGTGGTGAGCCACTATGTGGGTTCTGGGAATGGAACCCACATCCTCTTGCAAGAGTAGTAAGTCCTTAACCACTGAGCCATCTCTCCATGTTTTTACTTGTAGTCATTGCGGTTCTCATGCATCCTAGGATACAAGGCAGCAACTGTCGGTGTCATCTAGAGTCCGAGAATGCTGGTGAGTTTTTTTTTTTAATTTATTTATTTATTAAGGATTTCTGCCTCCTCCCTGCCACCGCCTCCCATTTCACTCCCCCTCCCCCGATCAAGTCACCCTCCCTCATCTGCTTGAAGAGCAATCAGGTTTCCCTGACCTGTGGGAAGCCCAAGGACCGCCCACCTCTATCCAGGTCTGGTAAGGTGAGCATCCCAACTTCCTAGGCTCCCACAAAGCCAGTAAGTGCAGTAGGATCAAAAACCCACTGCGATTGTTCTTGAGTTCCCATTCTTCCTCATTGTCCGTCTGTTATGACCTTGGTATCTTATCAGACTCTTTCCTTTCTTTGCTTTTCCTCTGGAAAGTCTAAAACCTGAAAATCCACAGCTTTTATTGGGCCGCTTATAAATTCTTTCCACTAAAGAAATAAAATCTTCATGGTCTCGATATAACATCAACCCCAGACAAACTCCTAACCTTTTGAATAAGCATTTTATTTCTCAAAATATTTCTCAGGCCCTTTAACTCATTAGGTTACTCTTCACTCTTTCCTAAAAGACTCAGTAAAACTCAGTTTTTCAGTAAGCCCCATCACATCTCCAAGCCATTTTTCTAAGGGAAAAACAAAAAATGAATAAGAGATATGAACTCAGAAAGGGATGTCTGAAAATCTGCACCTCTGAGTCAGACAGCTGGGACCTCAGCAATCTTGGAATCCATAGTCCAAACGCCAGTGCCCGGGAAATGCCAGTGCCCAGGAAGGAAGTTTATAAAACAACACCACTGACTACCTTTGTGCCATGGGCATCTGGACTCTCTGTACTGTCTCACATCACTGAAATCCTGGAGACAGAACTGGCAGTGTCCCTGATAGACCATCTATGCCTCCCTGCTTCACCTGAATCCCCTTCAAAGCCTGCTCGGCTCCAACTGACTACCATCCCTGTGCCCCCAGACAAGGTGCCCAGGACATACCTTCTGCCTTCTCGTCATCTTCCTGGGACTCTTCAATTTCCAGATGTTTCCTCTTTTGTCGTCGTTTCATAGTATCAGCCAAAACAGTCCCTTGAAGGATACTTAAAGTCTAACTTCACCTTTTCCCTACAGCTTGACTGCCCTTTTTGACCTTCAGAACATCTGTTAATACAAATTTAAAGATAAGTTAATACAAATTTTAAAATAATCAACTCTCTTAACTGGCTGAAGAACTCAGATTAATTGAACAGCAGACCTGTCCAGTGATCACTGCGCTGCATGGTGGCTGTTGAGGGTCAAAGGTCAGAGGTTTCCTAGTGGATTCTCAATGATGACATCAGAGCATTCCATGGACCTCAGTCTAACAGCCTCTGCAGCTTCAGAAACCCTCTTTGTAAGAACAATTCCTTTTCCCCGATGGAATCTCTCGAAGGAATTCAACTCTCATCTCTCAATTGTGGCAGAATATTTTTAGATGTTAACATGTTTCTATTTCATTTTTTTCCTCTGGTTATTTCACCCTTTAGTTTCTGCTCTGAAGCAGGAAGCAGGCATTGTGTTGTTTATTTCTCAGAGCAGAGGTATTGTCAGGGTTGAAATTGTCGATAAATTGTGTCTAGAACCCCAAACTTTGCAGAAAACAGAATACTGGACCAGAAATATAGTATAGGCAAAACTTTTTTAGATTCACTTTCTTCTTATTCTACTGAAGGTGTGGAAAATACCAATTATACCAGAGATACATGTAAACTGTGGGAAAGAGAGGCCTTGACGTATAGCTAGGGAGATAGATACAAAAAAATTCCAAAAGCAGACAATTGTGTTGTTCAAATAAGAGAAGATGCCAACCTGTCCTACTTAAAGTACAAGAGCAATAGCAGTCAGGTGCTCTGATGGCCACCCTCAGAGTCAAAGCCCTGCATGATTTCCAAAGAGAGATGGGTGGAAATTCGCACAAAGCAAGAACAGAACAAAAGCTTAAACTGGCAGTTTAGGAGGAAGTGTGAGAGGGAAAATGGCACTCCATTTCTTGCAGACAAGCTTGACTTTCTCCAGGAGTAAGGCGACAAGACTACTCCTGCATCTAACACCCACCAAATGAAGCCACTCTAAATCGACCCTTAGGGAGCTGCCATGGGAACATGTGGACGCACTGTGGACTGAGGAGCCTAGATACAAGGCAGAACTAGTAGGGTCACCACCCGTCCTCAAAATCAGACTATGTATAGGTTTTAAGGAATCACAAAGTGATTTTTGTTCTGGAGAATATAGTTTGATATAGTTCTGAGACTAATTCTCTGCTCCGAAGAGCAAGAATGGCAAAGCTAAGATGTACGAGGAGAAAGCTTGGTAATGTGACTCAGAGCAAGATATGCCTGTACCATGTGGCACTAGTTTTCCTTCCAATAGCAAACACGATGCCACAATCGCCTATCAATATCCATGGGGAACTGGCTCTTAGACTTCCTGCAAATTAGAGTATATACAAATGCTCAGGACTCTCAAATAAAATGATGGCAAATGTCCGTGTTGTACACAACCTCCTGCAGTCTTCTCTAGACAACGTACAATGCACAGTGTGCTGCTAATAAGGTGGAGATGGGTGTTAGGACAAGCAAAAGTTGTCATGGGTACATGTTCAGAATTGGCAATCCATCTCTAGGAGCCCAGAAGTATAGAGACTGAGTTGGACTTCTGTATGATACAAAGGGACAGGTGACCACCAGAAACAATACCACTGCTCGAATAATAAATCAGTTATAACATTAATAAATAATGTGCAAGACTGAAAAGTTGTAAAACATAAAACTATGGCTCAGCATAGTAAATTGCCATTCCCTGCAAATGAATATGCAGATATAGTATAATTCCTGTCAGAGTCCCAGAACAATGTTTGTAGTTACAGACTTTTTTATTTATATGTAAAGGCAAATGAACTAGGGTAAGTAAAACAATTTTGAAAAGGAATAAAAATTACCCTATTTTACAGCATTATTTTCTACAATAATCAAGATTGTGTAATATTGGTCAAGATATGGACACATAAACCAATTGAAAAGAATACAAATTGTACAGAGAAACATCTGCAAATATACCAAGTGATTTTTCACAAAACTGCAAAGTAATTCAACAGGAAAAAAGATAGCCATTTCAATAAATGGTGCTGAAGCAATCGGATACCCATACGAAAAAGAAATCAACAGCCATCTAAACTTCACACTTTATACAAAAGTTAACTCTGTGGATTGGTAGAATTGCATAAAAATAGTAGAGTAATAGATCATGAACTTGGAATAAAATGACCCAACTTTTAAAGAAGAAAATGAGAAAGCTCTCTTTAGAATCTGAGGCATCAGTAACATACAAGGGTGTGTGCTTCAAAGTAAATTTCCTTAAGCCTAAAACTAAAAGCATAAACTATATAGTAAAAAGATAGACATATTAGACTGCATCAAAATTAAAATCAATTGTTAGGAAAATTCCATTAATGACATAAAAAGAGATCTATAGACTCTAATAAAGTATTTGTAAACTATGTATGCAGCAAAGGGTTAATATCTATAATATAATGTTAAAAGTTTCAAAGCCAAGCACTTCACTAATCGAGTGAGAAAATGGACAAAAGAATGAGGAAATGAATAACTGGGATTAGAAGCACACAGCACATAATCACATGACGTGTCATTCAATACCATTGGTCATTAGGAAAATACACATTTCAAACATGCTAAGGTATCACTAAGAAACTATCAAAACAACCAAAGACACTCCAGTAGTAACGGCATGTTCTAACAGGTGTGGAGGAGCTGGGTTTGCTGTACACTGCTGGTAAGAGTACCAATACAGAAGATGTGGTCATCTGAATGTAATTAGCCCCATAAGATAATATGGACTGGCATTATTAGGAGATGTAGCCTTGTTGTTGGAGAAAGGTAGGTTTTGAGGTCTCATATATGCTAAAACCACACCCATTGAGACAGTTCATTTTCTGTTGCCTGCCACTCAAGACGTAGGACTCTCAGCTCAAGAACCACGGCCTGCATCCCGCCGTGTCCCCCAATGATGATAATGGACTCCACCTTTGAAACTGTAAACCACCCCACTAAATGTTTTCATTTATAAGAGTTTCTGTAGTCATGATGTCTCTTTACAGCTATAGAAACCATAACTAAGACAGAAGAGAATAATCATTTTAAAGACTAATGTAACTACAAAGTGACCCAGTAAATACCTTATTGGGGGTTTACCCCAATAAAAAGTCTGTATACACATGAAAACAATCATATTTTAAAATGTTTAAAACTGATAGGTTTGTATGTCAATTTTTTATTTTATTTTTAATTGTTTTTCTGGAACTATGTATTTTTCTCTACTTACTTTCTTCCTCCCCACTCCTTATCTACTCTCTCCCATGAACCCCTCCTAATTTACTCTTGTCTTTTTCTATTTCCCATGTAGATTAGATCCATGTATGTCTCTCTCTTAGGGTCATCTTTGTTGTCTAGGTTCTCTGGGATTATGAATAGTAGGCTGTTTTTTCTTTGCTTTACGTATAAAAGCCCCTTATGAGTGAGTGCATATGATAGATGTCTTTCTGGGTCTGGATTATTTCACTCAATATGACGTTTTCTAGACCCATCCATTTGCCCACAAATATCAAGATGTCATTATTTTTTTCTGCTGGGTAGTACTCCATTGTATAAATGTACCACATTCTCCTTTTCTATTCTTTAGTTGAGGGGCATCTAGGTTGTTTCCAGATTCTGGCTATGACAAATAATGCTGCTATGAACTTAGTTGAGCATATGTCCTTGTGGTATGAATGAGCATCCTTTGGGTATATATCCCAAAGAGGTATTGCTGGGTCTTGAGGAAGGTTGTTTCCTAATCTTATGAGAAATCGCCATACTAATGTTCAACGACGCTATACCAGTTTGCACTCCCACCAGCAATGGAGGAGTGTTCCATCCACCCCACATCCTCCCCAGCATAAGTTGTCATCAGTGATTTTTATCTTGGCCATTCTTATAGGTGTAAGATGGAATCTCAGAGTTGTTTGATTTGCATTTCTCTGATGGCTAAGGATGTTGAGCATTTCCTTAAGTGTCTTTCAGTCATCTTAGATCCATCTGTTGAAGTTCTCTGTTTAGGTCTGTACCCCATTTTTTATTGGATTATTTCTTCTTTTGATAACCAGTTTGTTGAGTTCTTTGTATATTTTGGAGATAAGCCCTCTGTCCAATATAAAGTTGGTGATGATCTTTTCCCATTCTGTAGGCTGCCATTTTGTCTTGTTGACCATGTCCTTTGCTTTATAGAAGCTCCTTTATTTCAGAAAGTTCCATTTATTAATTGTTACTCTCAGTGTCTGTGCTACTGAGGTTATATTTAAGAAGAAGTTTCCTGTGCCAATGCATTCACATGTACTTCCCACTTTTTCTTCTATAAGATTCAGTGTGGTTGGTTTTACATCAAGGTCTTTGATCCATTTGGACTTGAGTTTTGTGCATGGTGATAGATATGGATCTATTTTCATTCTTCTACATGTTGATATCCAGTTATGCCAGCACCATTTGTTGAATATGCTTTCTTTTTTCCATTTTATGTTTTTGCTTCTTTGACAAAAATCAGGTATTCGTTGGTGTGTGGGTTGATATCCAGGTCTTTGATTCAGTTCCACTGGTCCTCCTGTCTGTTCTTATGCCAATACCAGGCTGTTTTCAGTACTGTATCTCTGTTGTAGAGTTTGAAGTCAGGGATTGTGATGCCTCCAGATGTTCCTTTATTGTACAGGATTGTCTTGGATATTCTGGGTTTTTCCTTTTCTATATGAAGTTGAGTATTGTTCTTTCAAGGTCCGTGAAGAATTTTGAGAGATTTTGATGGGCATTGCATTGAATCTGTAGATTGCTTTTGATAAGATTGCCATTTTTACTATGTTAATTCTATCTACCCAAGAACATGGGAGAACTTTACATTTTCTGGTGTCTTCTTCAATTTCGTTCTTCAAAGGTTTAAAGTTCTTGTCATACAGGTCTTCCACTTGTTTGGTTAGAGTTACTTTGAGATATTTTATGTTATTTGTGGTTATTGTGAAGGGTAACGTTTCTTTGATTTCTTTCTCGGCCCATTTATTACCTTTGTAAAGATATTGATTTTTTAGTTAATCTTCTATTCTGCTACATTACTGTTTATGAGTTGTAGAAGTTCCTTGGTAGAATTTTTGGGGTTGCTTATGTAAACTATCATATCGTCAGCAAATAGAGTTTGACTTCTTCTTTTCCTATTTGTATCTCCTTACTCTCCTTTTGTTGTTCTATTGTCTTAGCTAGGACCTCAAGTACTATATTCAATTGATATGGAGAGAGTGGAAAACCTTGTCTAGTTTCTGATTTCAGTGGGATAGCTTTGAGCTTCTCTCCATTTAGCTTGATATTGACTATCGGCTTGCTGTTTATTGCCTTTATTATGTTTAGTTATGTTCCTCGTATCCCTGCTCTCCCCAAGACCTTTATCATGAAGGGATGTTATATTTTCTCAAAGGCTATTTCAGCATCTAATGAGATGATACTGGTTTTTTTTTCAGTTTGTTTATGTGGTGGATTATATTTTCATATGATGAACCATCCCTGCATCTCTGGAATGAATACTACTTGGCCATGGTAGATGATTTTTCTGATGTGTTCTTGGATTCGGTTTCCCAGTATTTTATTGAGTATTTTTGCATCAATGTTCTTGAGTGAGAATGGTCTGTAATTCTTTCTTAGTAATACCTTTGTGTAGTTTGAGTATCAAGGTAATTGTGCCCTCATAAAAAGAGTTTGGCAATGTTCGTTCTGTTTCTATTGTGTGGAACAATTTGAGGAGTATTGGTATTATTTCTTTGAAAATCTTACAGAATTCTGAGCTGAAAGCATCTGGTCCTGGCTTTATTTGGTTGGGAGACTTTGATGACTGTTTCAATCTCTTTAGCAGTTATAGGCCTATTTAATTTGCTTATCTGGTCTTCAATTAATTTTGGTACATGGTATTTGTCCAGAAAATTGTCCATTTCCTTTAAGTTTTCCAATTTTGTGGAGTACAGGTTTTCGATATATGACCTAATGCTTCTCTGGATTTCCTCCATGTCTACTGTTATATTCTCTTTTTCATTTCTGATTTTGTTAATTTGGATATTCTCCATCTGCCTTTTGGTTAGTTTGGATAAAACTTTGTCTATTTTGTTGATTTTCTCAAAGAACCAACTTTGTCTCATTGATTTTTTGTATTGTTTTCTTTGTTCCTTTGATTTCAGCTCTCAATTTGATTACTTCCTGCCATCTAGTCCTCCTCAGTGAGTTTGCTTCCTTTTGTTCTAGACTTTTCAGGTGTTCTGTTAACTCACTAGTGGGGATTTTTTATGTGGTCATTTAGTGATATGACTGTTCCTCTTAAAACTGCTTTCATTGTCTCCTATAAATTTGGGTATGTTTTGTGGTCATTTTCACGAATTTTAGAAGTCATTAATTTCTTCTTTATTTCTTCCTTGACCTTGGTGACTCGGGTGAGCATTGTTTCATTTCCATGTGTTTATGGGATTTTCTGAAGTTAGTGTTGCTGTTGAATTCTAATTTTAAGCCATGGTGATCCGATCAGATACATGGGGTTATTCTAATTTTTCGTATCTATTGAGGTTTGCTTTGTTACCTATTATGTGGTCAGTTTTTGAGACAGTTCCATGATGTGCTGAGAAGAAGGTATATTTGTTTATGTTTGGATGGAATAGTCTATAGATGTCTATTAAGTCCATTTGAGTCATAACATCTGCTATTTCCCTTATTTCTCTGTTAAGTTTCCGTCTGGAAGACCTTTCCAGTGGTGAGAATAGTTGAAGACTCCCACTATTATTGTGTAGGGTTTAGTGTGTGATTTAAGCTTTAGTAGTGTTTGGGGTTTTTTTTGTTTTTGGTTTGTTTTGTTTTGTTTTGTTTTACGTATGAGGGTGTCCTTGTATTTGAGATATAGACATTCAGTATTGAGATTTCCTCTTGATAGTTTTTTTGTGACTAATATGAAATGTTTTCCTTTGTCTCTTTTGATTGATTTTAGTTTGAAATCTATTTTGTTAGATATTAGGATATAGTTGACCAGCCTGTTTCTTTTCCCAACCTGTACTCTGAGGCGATGTCTGTCTTTGAGTTTGAGGTGTGTTTCTTGTATGCAGCAGAAGAATGGATTCTATTTTCGTATCCAATCTGTTAGCCTGTGTCTTTTTACAGGTGAGTTGAGTCCATTAATATTAGGGATATTAATGACCAGAGATTGCTAGCTCTTGTTATTTTAGTTTTTGTTCTTGGTGATGTTATTGTGTGTGTGTGTGTTCCCTTCTTTGGGATTTGCTGCTGCGATATCCTCTATTATCTGTGTTTTTGCGGATGAGCCTAACTTCCTTGGGTTGGAGTTTTTCTTCTAGTACTTTGCGTAGGGTTGGGTTTGTGGCTAGGGGTTGTTTAAATGTGGTTCTGTCACAGAATATCTTGTTTTTTCTATCTATGGTGATTGAAAGTTTTGCTGAGTATAGTAGTCCTGGCTGGCATTTGTGGTCTCTTAATGTCTGCATAAGGCCTGACAAGGACCTTCTGGCTTTCATTATTTCCTTTGAGAAGTCAGGTATAATTCTGATAGGTCTTCCTTTATATGTTACTTGGCCTTTTTCCTTTGCAGTTCTTAATATTCATTTTTATTCTATATGTTTAGGGTTTTGATTATTATGTGGCAAGGGGACTTTTTCTTGAGTCTATTTGGTGTTCTGTGAGTATATTGTATCTTCATATGCCTATCTTTCTTTAGGTTAGGAAAGTTTTCTTCTATGATTTTGTTGAACATATAGTCTGTGCTTTTAAGTTGGACTTCTTCTTTTTCTATCCCTATTATTCTTATGTTTGGTCTTTTAATGGTGTCCCATATGTCCTGGAAATTTTGTGTTAAGCTTTTTTAGATTTAATGTTTTCTTTGACCCATGAGTCTATTTCTTCTATTTTATCTTCAGCGCTTGAGATTCTCTCTTCCACCTCTTGCATTCTGCTGTTTATACTTGTTTTGTAGTTCCTGATTGTTTTCCCATATTTTCTGTTTCCAGAATTTTCTTGGTTTGTGTTTTCTTTATTGTCTCTATTTCAATTTTCTAGTCTCGAATTGTTTCTTTTCTCTGTTTGATTGCTTTTTCTTTGTTTTCTTTACGGGATTTGTTGATTTCTTCCAATTTTTATTTGTCTTTTCCTCCATTTCTTTGAGGGAATTTTTCATTTCCTTTTTAAGGGCCTCAAACATTTTCCTAAAATTATTTTTAGATCATTCTCTCCTGCTTCTGCTTCATCTGTATTGCTGTTGTAGGGCCACTAGTTTTTGTTGGTGTCATGCTGCTCTTTGTGGTGTTGAGTGTGGTCTTACCTTGTCTACCCATCTTTTCCTCTGATTGGTATAGTTGGGTCTGTGTCTCTGGTGATCACTCATGCAGGTGCCAGTGGATCCAAGGCTCAGATGGTTGCTCCTCATGGTGCAGTTGGTGCCACAGATTCAGTCACCAGGAGGTGACTTGGTGTTCCCAAAGGATGCACTCCTCTGCAATCCTAGAGGTAGTTCAGGCCTCCTCCTATGGAGCTCACTTGTTTGGGCCTGATTCCTCTGAGGCCTTTGGCTTGGGCCTCTTCCCGAGGAAGTCTCTGGCTTAGGCCTGCTCCCTTGGCAGTCACTCCCTCATGCCTACACCTGTGGAGATCACTTGCTCAGGGTAAAACTAATAGCTTGTCATAGCCCAAAACTGGAAACAACTCAGACATAATTCAGTGGTTACCTGGTTAGTCCATAGTATATTCACACTGTGATATCTTGCTGAAAAGTTCAAACAACTTACCATGGATGAATCTTCAGAGAATTAGCCACTCTTTAGTTTAACTTGAATTTAGGAAGGATCTTCTTTGTCCACTTATCATATTTGTATCAATCAAAAAGAAGTTTTCCATTCACATATAAATACAGAGTGATTTCCCACAAATTTCAATGGCTTCAAATGAGTTTCCTTGCTCTTGCTATGAGCCCACTGTCGGTCTGCCAGGAATTCTGCTCTTCATTGCTCTGACTGCAAGACCCAGATTGACAAAGCGATCACTGTCTGGAAAATTGACAGTATGGTTACAGAAGGAAAGACAGTACTGAAAGGTCTTGCATTGGCATTAGATGTTTTGGCCTAGAAATGATGGCTGCCACAGCCACTCAAAAATTAGTTACCAGGAAATACAACTGGCCAGCTACAGATTCACAAAACTAAATCTAAAATTACCTGTTAGATTATGAGCCAAAACCTCTCTACCATGCCCTGCTACAGTTTATACACAAGGATGGTGCCTTTGTTTGCTGTGCTTTTTTCATAATAAATTCAGGGAGGAATGTCTAAACGTTCCTAAAACACTTGGCCTGAAATGAAAAGAAACAGAATACAATTTTACTTCCTTCCTTCAAAAATGACGGAGATAAAAAGATTAGCTATCTGAAGTTTTTGTAGTCTGAATACATGAGAAACAATATTTCTAAGACTTCAAGAAATGGCCGAAAAACTCTTGATTCCCACTTTGCTATTTCGATTATCTTGTTGACACTGTAAGTCTGTGAATAATGGTGGTAGTTGCAGCCCGTGCAGTTTAGCTGCAAGGAAAGTGTTTGTAGCAGCCTCTGCAGAGGCACAAGCAGCCAGAAGCACTTGGTGCTCCCTTTTTTGCTCGTAGGTCTGTGCAAGAAAACAAATGCTTCAGAAACTTACGCCGACGAGTTTTTCTGTTATTACTGTAAAGATAACTTGGCTGCCAAATATTTGCTCCTTGATGAAAAGCAACACATCCTTGGAAGAAGGATTTGCTCATTACCATAAGCTGCTTATTTCTCGGCCTACACATCCCATGCACACCTGATATAGCAGAGGCATTCCTCCGCACTTTTCCCAAATTGTGCGAAAATGACCATGCCTCTCTCTTCCTTTAATCACTACTGGTGAGTGTTATTTTTTTAGAGAATAGTCTCCCTTTTTGCTCAGATCTTCAATGGCTTTCTAAGATAAGGGGAACAAAGTCGGAAATGGTCAACCAAACCTTCAAAGTCCCATGACATTTTCAAGCCTACAACACAACATTCACCTTTTAGCTTTCACTGAATGTAGCCAAACTTCCTACCTCGAACAGAGCTCAAGCCTTTGCCTGAGTCCTGTCCTTTCATTGCACAGATTTTTCAAATACAATCTAAAAGGGGATTTCTTTTTTTTTTTTTTTTTGGTAAGAATCTTCCAAGATACCCCTTAAGGAGGGCCCCTCATTCCCAGTTTCCAAAGATTCCTGGGACTACTCTGCTGAGAGCTAGTTCTGCAACACAGATGAGTCTGTAAAGACAGAGGCTGTGCTCCTCTTTGGATCCTCAATTCTCTGCACTTACGTCCCCTATACATCGCCACCCTCCAAAGCAAGATATTTAATTGCATCTTGTTACTCCCAGCCCCTTATACACCACTCCCCAAAGAAAATATGTAAATAGTGATGTTGCTCCTCATAACCTCATATATACCACCCACCAAAAAAAAAAAACTTAAATAGTGAAAGTCTTGCACCTTACTCCCAATCTCTTGGATACCACCCTGCAAAACAAAATATCTAAATAGTGAAAACACTGCATCTTTTTTTATTTATTTATTTATTTAAGATTTCTGCTTCCTCCCCAACACCACCTCCCATATCCCTTTCCCTTCCCCAATCAAGTCCCCCTCCCTCATCAGCCCGAAGAGCAGTCCGGGTTCCCTGACCTGTGGGAAGTCCAAGGACCACCCACCTCCTTCTGGGTCTAGTAAGGTGAACATCCAAACTGCCTAGGCTCCCACAAAACCAGTATGTGCAGTAGGATCAAAAACCCGTTGCCATTGTTCTTGAGTTCTCAGTAGTCCTCATTGTCCACTATGGGTCTGAAAAAGCATGGGAAAGCATTGCATCTTGCTACTCCCTTGCCCAAACAGTATCCCAACCTAGTCTTCTTTCATCCCCCCACTAAAAAATAAATTATATATATTATCGTTACATTTATCTGAAAGAACTGTCACTCCCAACTCTGTCATAACACTAGTTATCTGATCCAAAACAAGAAAGGGAGAGCCCCATCTGTCCTCTGCAACTTACCTGACTCACTTCATTTCTGCCACAAATTTCACTACCTAAAATTTAGATATAGGGAATTAGCATTTAATTAAAATTAATTAAAATTAAGCCTTAAATTGTTTTCTTTAAATCCAAATACCTTTGAGACTTTAAATCACTAGCAGTCTATATTTAAGCAAAGACTAATGCAAAACACTCATAAAATTAGCCTATTTTTGAGTAAGAGATATAAAATAAAGGACAAAGAAGAATGGGAGTAAAGAGGAGGGTTTTCAAAGAACTGGGGCAGACTGTCCGGCCACTGGCAGTGAGATCAGTATTTATCCCTACTGTTTGTTCTGGCTTTTTGGAACCCATTCTCTCAGGAGGGATACCTCACTCAGCCTAGATATATTGGGGCGGGCCTTGGTCCTGCCTCAAAGCAATGTGCTAGACTTTGTTAACTCTTCATGGGAAGCCTTACCCTCTTTGAGAAGTGGATTGGGGGTGGGATGGGTATTGGGAGGAAGGTAGAAGGAGCAGGAGGAGGGGATAGAGTGGGAAAAATAAAGAAACAAAATCCAAATAAATAAATAAATAAATAAAAAGAGGAGGGTGTTGAGAAACTACCAAAATTAAATAAATATTCAACTTCCTTATGAATTATATATAGACCTCCATGGACCATAGGCTCTGAACATCAGTTCACAGATGTGAAGGGGATTGCTGTATCCTGACCAATGTCCTGGCATTTTTTCTACAAGGTCAGCAGTCTATGCACAATGAGGGCACAACCTGAACCACTGGAAAACCTCATGTTTTGAACGTCTTTCCATTCATAAATGTTGTCTTCCTGCTGTATACAGATAATGAGGTAAAAGATCAAGGGAAAATAAGTCCCTGTGTTTACCAATGTGGTCACTGAACTGATGCTGCCATGAACGCACAGTAGGGTCTTGTCTATCCTAAGGAAAGCAACAAAATGCTCAGCCTGGTACTTCTCTTTCTAGAATATTTACTGCTTGTCACTACAGGAATTCAGTTGTAGGCTGTGAGATAAAGATCCTAGCATTCACAGTTTGTCCTTAAGAGAGAGTTAAAAAAGGATCAGAGTCCTGAGATTAACAGTTGGAAATTCTGACCTGGCATACAGTGGAAAGCAGTATACTTGCTTATAGGCGATTTTAGAACTACTTTGAAGTGTGTATGGAAATGCTAACTGGTTCCTATCTCTCGAGAGCACCAAGGTTTTCACATCTTAGAAATGTGTAAATAACTCAGATCCATTCTTCTCCCAGAGAAAGTCTATGAGTGCCAATTCTGTTGGAGCCTGGCAATATTTAATGTCTGAAAAAAAAATAGTTAATGACATTTATAAAATCTAAGTTGGGGGCACTGGAGAGTTGGCTCAACAACTAAGAAAACTGACTGCTATTGCACAGAATCCAGGATCCATTCACAGCACTCAACTGGCAGCTCAGAACTATCTGTAACTCCAGTCCTAGGGCATGCAATGCCTTCTGGCCTCTGCGGGCACTGCACACACATGGTATATAGACACGCATGCAGGCAAAACACCTACATATGTTTTCTGGAAAGGAAAAAATAATTAATTCAGCTGGATGAGTTGGTGTACTAGGTGAAAGATTATCAAATACATACCTGCAAGCCTGAGTCTGCAGGGCTCACAGTCTAAGACAGACATATAGAGGACACAGAAAAGGCAAATGTCAGAACAAAGCAACTGGTGTCACTGTGGATGCTTCCCTTCCTAACATCAACCTTCCTAAGCAGAGCCTGACCATAGTGGCCAAAGTGTGGCGAAGTCTAGGACAGTCCAGCAGCTGCTGGGATGCTCTAGATTAGGAAGAATTACAATTCTTGTGAAAGTCAGTCTCCTGACCCTTGAATTTCCTGAAATGTGGAAATGTGATGAGTCAAGTAGTTCTCTGACTCATCAAACAACTTTGCTGGTCATGAATCATCACTGTTTATAGAAAACTACATATTTGGGCAAGTATAACTGAAAAGTCTTTCCTGTAAGGACAAACCTACTTCCTTGCAGCCTGTTGTTTATAGTTGTATGGCTAACTTTGGTTGTCAACTTGACTACAGCTGGACCCAACTAAAACCCAAGCAGCTGGGCACACCTGTGAAGAGTTTTCTTGATTGGATAATTTGAGATGAGAAGATCCGCCCTAAATCTGGATCATTTAAGGTCAGAAGACCAACCCTAAATCCAGGCCACACCTTCTTATGAAAGTCCATATAAAAGGACCTGTAAGAAGGAAGTTCTTGCTTTTTGCCTGCTTTCCCTCACTCTCTTGGTTGCAAGTTCATCTACTCTACCCCTGAGGTATTACTTTGTTGGTGTTAGAACCTACTTCTTGGAGAGTCCGATGTAGACTGAAGACATCCAGCCCCATGTACTGAACAACTCCCAAACTCAAAACAAAATCAAAATGAAAGTAGTATCCCTTCCCCTAGTCACCATTAACTGCCAGCATCCCTCAGGGAGTGTCATGGCCTTATGAGCCCTTTTCTTTTCCATGTTGAAAAAATTTCATGGGCTCAATCTTGTGCAGGTAACCACAGGTGCAATAACTTGTGCATCAGCCTTAAAAAACTACTTTGCAACAGTCTTCTCCAATCATTGTCCTATAATTTTTCCACCCCTTCTTCTTCAGTGTTTTCTCAGCCTCAGTGGGTAGACAATATGATAGAGATGGCCCCTTGAGGGCTGAGCATGCAACAGTCACTCGTTATCTACACTTTGACCAACTGTGAGTCTCTAAATGAACCATGGTCCACTGGAAAATAAGCTTCTCCAATGCAAGCTGGCAGCTGCATCAATCCATGAGTGTAAAGATGAATATTTAGAAGGAAGTCTGAAACCACGCTTATTCATAAAAACTATGATAATACGTTCTCTCACAGAGTCTGTGGTCACCCACCACTTAGCTACAGGTTCTTGACCAGACTTACAGTACAAGGTATATGAGTTTTTTTACAATGGGCAGGACTTAAACCAATTGTATTTGGTTAACCCCATAACAATCGTGTCGCTATTAAACCAATGGACTTGCCATGCTGGTTGCTATTGTAGTTCACGGGGTTCACAACCGAATAAAATTGTTGGCGATGTGTCTTTCATACAGGATACTTGATTTCAAACTCTGTTTTTATTATCTTTATTATGTTTTTGTCTGCAGTAGGTTTTCATTTCAAGCATCCTTAGTGTGATCCCTCCCCCACTTTACCCTTCTTCACTACCCTCCCATCACCTCCTCTCCTCGCCCCCTATTCTTCTCATTTCTACCTTCATACCACATGCTCCCTTAAGATCTTCCTTCCTTCTACTCTCTGCAAGGCCTCTTCCTAGCTTCCAGGCTTCTACAGATCCCAAAATTAAACCCACAAATCTACATATTTGAAAATAGAGTCCATGTATAAGAGATAATGATGTGACATTTATCTTTGTATATATGGGTTATGTCATTCAGTGTAATTTTCTCCAGTTATATCCAAATATTTGCAAATTTCACTTTTACTTATAGTGGAATAAAATTCCATTGTGTATACGCACACCATTCTCGTTATCTTGGCACCAGTTGGTGGAAATCTAGAATGTTCTTGCAATCAGCAATGAACATGGATATGCAAGAATCTCTATAGCAGAATATAAGTCCTATGGGTGTATGCCCAGCAACGGTATATCTGGGTCATATGGTATTTGTAGCTTTTTTTCAAGTCAGGGTTTCCTCTGTGTAGCCCTGGCCATCCTGGAACTTACTCTCTAGACCAGGTTGACCTCAAACTCACAGATTCACCTGCCTCTGCCTCCCAAGTGCCAGGGTTAAAGGCATGCACCACCACCGTCTGACTATTTCGATCTTTCTGAGGGACCTCCATACTGGCTTAATTTTAGTTATGTCGGTTTTCCCTTCAGCAAGGTTGAATAAGGTCCCTCTTTTTCCCATCTTTGCCAACATTTGCTACCATTTATTTTCACTTTTAAAAAAATTAAAAATCACTTTATTTGCTCAAAATTCTTGTAAAAGTCTTCATATCAAAAAGGTCATCTTAAACTAGTTTGCAACTTAGCAAATTAACTATGCAAGCTTTTATCCCCCATAAAAGGATATATGATATGTCAAACAATTGTCAAGTGTATCCTTCCTAGTTAGTGGTAAAATGGAAAAAAGAAATATAGGCCAGTCATTAGAATCATCTGGTTTGAATCACAGCCACACTGATGAACAGCAGTTATCCCAAGGTACCTCAGTTTCTTACACAGGAATGAAGAATGCACTTTCACCCTCACAATGTCCTTGCAAGAAGTGTTTGACAGTACCTGTCAAGATAACTGAGGAGTGGCACATTCTCCCATGAGCACAGATCACACCAGCTTATACCTCACCCCCCCTTAATAGAGACAAACTAACACTTGCTTGTTTTCATACTCCCCATCTTCCCAATGTCTAGGCTGAATAGATACCCACATTTTTCTTGAATACTAATGTGAGTATCTGACTTCAGACTTGATTGTATATGATTTAGTAATAGTCATATTTCTTCTCTGGCCTCTCACTTTCACAGGGGAAGTTTGAAAATTCCAAGTCGTGAGTGTCTAAGATTACCTATTATTATTACAGATGAGGGAAAACCCATTGCTCTCCTCGTGTCCCAGACAGACACACTGAACAGATGCACCAGGTCTAATCTATTTTAAAATAGGCTGGCACTGACATTTCTTATATATTGAAAGTTGACCCAATTTAAAGCTCCATTTCTCTCCTAAAGTAATGGTGTTCCAAGACACAGCTCTAACGGGAGGGGTCAAACGGGGCTGACGGGGAAAAGCAGCATCTAATATATCCAATTCCTGGCCTATGCTTCAGCAAGCTAAAGGGAAATTTTGTTGGTCTCCGGCGTACACCCTGAGCAGTAAAATTAAGATGGTCCACTCCCACACTGCTTCAGACAGACTGAAGTAATTGTTAACTGTTATGGCTTTAGCAACTTGAGTGGGAGACAGTGGGAATTCTGAGAGAGGTTTGTTTACTGCAACGCATCCCAAATATCTCATTAGTCTGCTTTTCATTTTGTAAACTTTCCGTTCATTAAAAGTGCCATGCTCTGCATTTCCGGACAAAGCAATGCTGGCTCTGGGAAGGCACAGCAGCAAAGCTGAAGGAAGAGTTGGGTCTTAACCTGCCTTCCAGGCATCACAGGCCATTCCCCATCATTTCTTGAACCTCACTTTCTTCGTCTGAAAGAAGACAGTTCCCTCTGAATTCTGAGGTCAGCTGTAGGACTTGGGTGCCTTGTTTTGTTTCTTTAAGGCTCATATGATCGTCCCCAAAATGAAGTCCATAACAGCATCGATTTCCCGCAGTTTGCGATGAGTATTTAATGAGTGGCACATGCAAACTGATTAGATGTTATTGAATTAAGTGCTCCATAAGCATCTGTGGTCGGCATCATCATCATGCATTTAACGACACATGGAAAAGGTGCCTTGCATAGTATCGTGAGAAATAATCAATAACATGGGGGGGGGACATCTCTGCTCCACATAGAAACTTTCCATTGGGATCTAGCAACATCATAGGGTGCAATGGTGTATTCTATTATACAAACATGGACTCGGGATTTTAAGTGAGGGATCATGTAAACCAAGCCTTTCCAAAGGCAGTCAGACAGATAGAGAGCGTGAGGAGATGACACAGTTAATATATAAAAATACCAAACCTCCTGACAACTGATCCCTGAATTTTTGTCCCCATATTTTTCTGCTTTTTAAAATCACCTTCCTACAAGTAGGTTGCATGCTATCAGCTGGTTCTGCTCTTCTTTTCAGTGTCTGTGGACTCAGGGTAGTGGAGGAGGTGGCAGACTGAATGGATAATATGTCACCCCCAACAAATTTTCCTAGGAGTCCCAGTTCAGACTGGGAAACTTTCATCCCCCTCTAAAAACAGATGTGTTGCCCAGTTATTCAAATCCAGCAAATTCTGACTCCCTTTTATTTATTTTTTTAATTGAAAATAGATTCTTCTCTCATACAATACATCCCTACCACAATTTTACCTCCCTCCAATCCACTCAGCCACCCCCAACTCTCCTTTCCTTAAGACCTACTCTCCCTCCACTTCCTCTTTAGAAAAGAACAGGCCTCCAAGAGATGTCAATCAAACAGAACAAAACAAGATACAATAAGACCAGGCAAAAGCCCTCATGATGAGGCCAGAGAAGGCAACGCAACAGGAGGAAAAGAGTCCCAAGAGCAGGCAAAACAGTCAGAGCCACACCCACTCCCACACTTAGGAGTGCCCCAAAACCACCAAGCTACAGCCACAACATACACACAGAGGACCTGGTGCAGAGCCTTGTAGTCTCCGTGCTCACTGCTTTAGTCTTTATGCACCCATGTGAACCATACTTCATTGATTCAGTGGGCCATGTTCTCCTGGTGTCCTCCATCCTCTCTGGCTCCTATAATCTTTCCTCCCCGTCTTCCTTGGGGTTCCCCAATCTCTGTGGGGAGAGACCTATGAAGAGTTCCAATTTAAACTCTGTCTCCACATAATATCTAGCTCTGGATATGGTATCTCCATGCCTTCTCCTGCCAGAGGAAGCCTCTATGACGACAAGGCAACAAACTATGAGGATAGCAGAATATCATTAGGAATCATTTCATTATTGTCCATGGGTTGTATTTGTTTTGTTTTGTTTTTTGGGTTTGTTTTTGTTTTTTTTTTTACCAGTTGTGTTTAGTCTCTGGGCTAGAGGATCTCAACCTGGGGGGGGGGTCCACATATCAGATACTTACATTAAAATCAATAACAGTAGCAAAATTACAGTTATGAAGTAGCAGCTAGAAAATCTTATGGTTGGGGGTCACCACAACACGTGAAACTGTATTAAAAGGCCTCAGCATTAGGAAGGTTGAGAACCACTGCTCTGGTCTACCCCAGTCTCCAGTTCTTGGCCATCCAGGCAGTATCTGACACGGGTTCACTCTTAGGTGGGAAGCTCCAAGTTAAATCAGATTGAGAGAGTGATTGGTCACTCTCACAAGTTCTGTGCCACCAATGCCCCAGCATATCTTGTAGGCAGGACAAATTGTTGGCCAAGGGTTTAGTGACTGGGGTAGTGTCCAGGTTTCTCTTTCTGAAGCCTAAAAGATACCTTCTTGTGCCAAAGAGACTAGAACATAGTGGTGACGGCCCCCTACGCACACCAGCTTCATCTTTCTACATTCAATGAGACAAGAGAATGTTGTCCTTAGTAATGGGACCCCATTGTTAAAGAGAGCAATCCTCTGCTCTACGTCGGTTAGGGATCTCCACAGGACTCCCTTGGTCAACCAAATACCACCCAGTCCCACCACTGGAAGGCTTGCCTGGATACAAAAGATAGTCAGTTCCGACTCCGTATACTCCATTACTCCCTAGTGCCACCCTCATAGATTCCAGGGAGTTTCCACTATACTAGGTTTCCACACTGTGTTCCCAGTGCTCCCAAATTCCAGCTGTCTCTACCCACACTCCCACCATCCATTCCCCCGCACACACGCTCGATTCCTCCCATGTCCATCTCCACCCACCCCCACTCCACCTACATAGTTTATTCTATCTCCCTCTCCCAAGGAGGTCCATGTATCCCCCTACACTCCTCCTCCTCACCTAACCTTTTGTGTCTATAGACTGTAGTTTGATTATCATTCACTTAACAGCCAATATCCACTTATGCATACCATCTTTGCCTTTTTGGTTCTGGGTTACCTCACTTAGGGTGATTTCTCCTAGTTCTATCCATTTGCCTGCAAATTTCATAATGTAACTGTTTTTAACAGCTAAGTAATACTCCATTGTGTAAATGTACCACATTTTCTTTACCCGTTCTTCTGTTAAGGTACATCTAGGTTGTTTCCAGTTTCTGGCTATTATGAAGAAAGCCACAATGAACACAATGTTGAACAAGTGTCCTGCGGTAAGATGGAGTGTCATTTGGGTACATGCCCAAGAGTGGTATAGCTGGGTCTTGAGGTAGATCTACTCCCAGTTTCCTGAGAAACCACCATATTGACATTAACTCTTTGAAAATCTGGTAGAATTCTGTGCTAAAACTGTCTAGCCTTAGGCTGTTTGTATTTTGGAGACTTTTAATGGCTGCTTCCACTCCACTGGGGGTTATAGGTCTATTTAAATTGCTTATCTAATCTAGATTTAACTTGGTGATACCTATCAAGAAGATTATCAATTTCTTTTAGATTTTCCAATTTGGTAGAGCACTGATTTTTAAAGGAGCTCCTTATGATTCTCTGGATTTCTTTAATGTCTATTGTTGTGTATCCCTTTTCCTTTCAGTTTTATAATTTGGATATTCTCTGTGTCTATTAGTTAGTTTGAATAAGGGTTTGTCTATCTCGTTAATTTTCTTAAAGACCAACTCATTTTTTCATTGATCCATTGTTTTGCTCTCTTTTTTTCTATTTTATTGATTTCAGCCCTGAGTTTATTTCTTGCCATCTACTCCTCTTGGGTGTGCTTTCTTCTTTTTGTTCTAGAGCTTCGGGGTGCGCTGTTGAGTTGCTAGTATGAAATCTCTCCATTTTTTTACATAGGCGTTTAGTGCTACGAACTTTGCTCTTGGCACCACTCTCATTGTGTCCCATACTCTGGGTATGCTGTGCATTCGTTTTCATTAAATTCTAGAAAGTCTTTTATTTCTTTCTTTATTACTGTCTTGATCCAGTTTTCATTCAGTATAGAGTTGTTCAGTTTCCCTGAGTTTGTAAATTTTCTGTTGTTGGTACCCAATTTTCATCCATTATGGTCTGACAGAATGCAGGGGGTTATGTCAATTTTCTTGTATCTATTGAGACTTGCTTTGTGTCAGTTTTGTAGAAAGTTCTATAAGGTGTGAAACGATGGTATATTTGTTGCACGAGTTCTAATTTGTCTTAATAATAAAAACCCAGAGTCAGATACTAAGGGGTGAAAGCTGAAGGATCAGAGAAGCAGAGCAGCCAGCCATTCATCCTTACCTCTATGAAATCCTCAGACCAAATGGGGTATCCTGTCTCTACAAATCCTCAGACTGAATGCCCAAACTGAATGTGGTGAGCTCCTGTCTCCTCCCACCTTGTATTCCTCTTTCTACCCAGTCATATCCCTTCCTGTCTCCACCTCCACAGTGCTGGGATTAAAGGCGTGTGACTCCCAAGTACTGAAATTAAAGGTGTGCGCCACCACTGCCTGGCTCTACGGATAACTAGTGACTTAGCTCCACACTCTGATCTTCAGGCAAGCTTCCACATATATTCTTTTGTTCTCTAAATATTTGTTGGGTTTATTTGGTTTGTAACATCAGTTAGCTTCACCTTTTCTCTCTAATAAAAACAGAAATCAAGATTGCAAAAAAGAGAGAGAATGGAAAAACAGAAGAGGAAAATATATCAGTTCTAAATTGAGCACAAAGTATTAAATGTTTTTGTTTGTTCTCAATGGGCCCCTCTAGCAGACCCTTAGAGAAATGAAGTTAAAGTCAGTTTGCATGGGGCCAAAGAGAAGACAAGGGGTCCACAGCATTTAATGTTTTCTCCAGCTTTGTTTATGCTTTATCTACTCTCATAGGCTCAGAGCTTGGTACTCAAAAAAGAAACACCTGTATAATTGAAAAATATGAGGAAAACCTGCTTCAGCCTTGTCTACTTCAAGAACTCAAGGAAGGAAACAAGAGTTGGAGACCTGACATGACCATCAGGGAGACTTCCCACTGAAGGAAAAGGCTGTGTTCCTTCTGAGGGCAGCTAGCCTGACAACATGGGACTAGAAGCAGGAGAATAAAAAAGCATCCATCCTAAACTCAAGGGCGTTCGGTAGACACGTAAGTCAGCCCGTGGGGTAGTCTACAGAGGTGAATAGGAATAGCAAGGTGTGTAATCGCTGGAGAAATCAAAAGCTAAAGTTGTGTGATATTTCCATTGATGTGACTCTCTCAAGCTGCAGGCTCTTGTGACCTGAGAAAGAGTGGCTGTGTTAGAAACACTCCTCGCGAAAGAAAAAAAGAAATACAAAGGAAGAACGTGACTGACTGCTCCTATGTATAGTGAAAAAGAAAGTTTTTTGTAGATTTGAGGGAGAGCATCATCAGAGACAGAAATATCTGGGAGAGTCCGAGTGAACGTGACCCGGAGCCATGTGAGGAGATGGGGGAGGAGAGAAAGAAGAACCAGGAGAGTAAAGGGTAGATTAAAAAGACCATAGTATCTGGATTACATAGGAAAGGGCAGCCGAGGGAAGGGCAGTCCAGGCCCTGGGTTGGAGAAGTATAGAGGAGGAGATGTATAGTATGCAGCCATATAACAGGTAGAGACTGAGGGATGCTGGGAGAACCTGGCAACCAGGTCTGCTTTGATATGCTAATAGGCACCTCAGTCAGCCTTTGCCCTGGGTTTGAGACCTTACACCACCTCTCTTCTGTAATTTAAAGTTCATACAGCAGCGTGACAATGAGGATCTCCATCCAGCAGGCTGTTTATCCAAACTAACTCTACTCTTTTGTAGTTGCTCGCAGGAGGGTGGAAATTTTTGATTCTGGTACTTAGAGTTTAGTCATTCAAATCCTTGTACCGCTGAGATCCGCGGCTTCGGTTCTTTTCACACCAGTGTCGAGGCTGACACTGAATCACCTGTTGTCTCATTTGGTTTCTCTCGCGGTTGATCACGTACACTTGAGAAGGACTAGGTCAGGGTTAGAGGTAGCTTGTGCCCTTGACAGAAGCGCTGTGTAAAACAGCGTTAAAATACGCGTAACTAAGGAGAGCTGGTTCAGAGAATAAAAATACTCATTGTCATAGAGCCTATCAGCCTATTTTGGCCTCAGTTTCTTCATAAATTATAAATAATCTTGCAGATGATCTCTTTATATCTACCCCTACCCTGCATTCTCATGGAGGTTGGAACAGCTTGTTTGAAAGCTTGTTTCCTATAAGGATATAAATAAAGGGTTGTCTGGTTCGCTGGAAAAACAGAAACAAGTTTGCAAGTGAAGTTAAGATAGCTTCCTGCTTCCCTAGCTGTTGCTATTCAAATTAAATCATTTATCCAATATGCCATTCTCGTTCCTTATCCTTCTGTGATCACGTGAAATATGGGGGTGGGGGAATACACCAAATACCATCTCTGGTGGTCACAACTCATATTGAAAATTTTTGATGGATGCTACATACTAGAACTTAAAATCAAGGTTTCTTTTAGAAAACAAAGAGACTATGTACCAATACTAAATTGCTTTTGTTTTTCTCTTCAGTGCACACTGAAAACCAAGGTGCCACCAGCTTAGTGAGATATGGCTACATGCACGCATGCACACACTCACACACACACAATGAAAGAGAGACATCTTTCCCACTAGTGGCTTTTAGTGAGCATAGTAAGGAAGAAATTAGAGTCTGTGGATGATAGCAGAAGTGGATCAATCTATTAATCCTGCTTCCATGGAAGATTCGTGCTAACAGAAATCCCACCTCCAAAATGTGTTTCCATATAGTCTAGTGTGGTGGTTCTCGACCTGTGGACCTCAAACCCCACAGGAGTGGCATATCAGATATTTACATTGCAATTCATAATAGTAGCAAAATTATAGTTATGAAGTAGCAACGAAATAATTTTATTGATGGGGGTCTCCCTGTATGAGGTCGCAGCATTAGGAAGGTTGAGAGCCACTGACCTAAAGGAAGTGATGCTGCAGTGATTTGGATGCTTTTTTGAGTATCTTGCCTTAATACTGTATGTAGCTGAGAACCCATAAGCCTATGAATCTTAGCAAAGCAATTGTTTCCTGCATTTGGGGTTGGCATTCTTTCTTTAGTTATGGATGAATAACCTTTTCAATCAAGTCGTTTTTCTTGTTACTCTGGGAACCGGGCTCATTCTATAAACATAATTCTCCATTTCAGACTTCTCTTTTCCTCATCTCAGCTAGAACTTGATTCGCATTCCAGGAACTGTATGAAGTGGGAAGGAAATGCTGTAGAGGAGGAAAGTACCTTTGAAATCCTAGGAGTATCTCCGAGAAGATACTTAAGCCTGCCCTACAAATCAGGCTTCTCTATGCCATCAGCCTGGATAACAGAACAACCCAGCAAGAATCATCAAGACTTCACTCAGTGGCCTCCCCTCAATTAATGCTTTTCTATCCACTTGGTCACCCCGCAATGACAACAGCCCCTGCTTTCCACATTGTACCCCCACAAAATGTGTTCAACCAACATTTTGCCCACTCATTTCTTGATATTTTCTTCTTTTTCAGCTAGATTTAAAGCTTTGAAGAGAAGAAGATAGTTGTACTTATCTTTAGAAGACCCAAATCAAGCTTACTGATGCTTGTCCTCCTATGGTTTCAATTTTTCTATTAAATTACTGATTTGTTAATTGAGTAGTTGATTGATTGATTGAACAAGTCCTGCAAATGAAAACACCTTGTAAACTTCCGAACACTAGACAAATGTAAGGCATTATTAAATGTAATTCCATGAATTAGTTTGGAACGTAAGGTAATTAGGCAATTACTCAAAGTCAAAGGGTAATGGACCTTGTAAATGGTCTCATTTCATAGCATCCTTAGTTTTTGTTTATTTGTTTAAGCCCAGGCAGCTGCTACAATTTAAACACCCTAAAACAATCACACTCAAACATAGACTTGCAATAAATATCCTAGTAATATTTTGTTAGTTAATTTAGTGTTGCCTCTTAGAGGCAAAATGATGGGATGATGGGCATACTTTAATTCCTTCCTTTAGTACAAGATAGTTGATTAAAACATGAATGCCAGAACCAAAGAAAAAAAGAACTGAAGGGTGTCTTTTGTCTTTAGCAATTGCCATGTATACGATTATAGTTTTTTTATTTTTTAGAAAAAGAAAACAAACTATATTTTTTTCATTATACATACCAATCCAAGTTCCCACTCCCTTCTCTCCTCCCATTCCTTCCACATACTCCTCCACCCCACCCCCATCCACTCCTCAGAGAGGGTAAAGCACGTTGCCTTGGGAAGGTCCAGGGCCCTCCCTACTATAGCTAGGCTGAGCAAGGTATCCATCCAAAGCAGTAATCCACAGCCTCGTAGTAATACACAGATTAATAGAAATGGGTTAATTTAAGATATAAGAAAAATACATCTGACCACAGGGCAGGGAACCCTGACTGCTCTTTGGACTGGAGAGGGAGGGGGAAAGGAGTGGGGGAGGGGGAGAAGGGTGGGAGGAGGGGGAGAAGGTTGGGAGGAGGGGGAGGGAAATGGGAGGCTGGGAGGAGGTGGAAACTTTTTTTTCTCATTTTCTCAATAAAAAAAAGATTTAAAAAAATAAAAAAACTGTCACTAAAAAAAAAAAGAAAGAAAAATACATCTGAGTCATAGGCCAAACAGTATTGTGATTAATGTATTTTCTGTATCATTATTCAGGTCTGGACAGTCAGGAAACAAAATAGCAATCTCTGTTTACAGGTGTAGGCTTATGAAATAGTCTTGAAAAAAACTACAAGACAGAAAACAGATGTCATAAGACAAATAAACACCTTCCCAAGGTCACAGGTCTAGGGACAGAGGAAGAGCTGACAACTAGAGAAGATCAAACCTGAGGTCCTAGAGGAGATGAACTCCATGATGAAGAATAAGGTTTGACAATACTTCAACCCAGTAAACTAGAAGACAGTGAGGGCTTCAGCGAGGCAAGATACATGCAAATTCCCTAAAAAGGAAGATAAGCTATCATGGCTGACATTGTTCTTCATTTGCACAGTTTCAACATCATCGTTGAAACTTTCCTTGCTTGACACTGGCCAAATGATTTTGAGATTACCTACATTTGACATAAAATGTATATTATTATTGTAAATACATCTCCTTTTTAATAGCTCCATCAAATGCCTTGAGGTAGTGTGTCAAATACCACATCTGGGTAATATGCTTGAAAAGCTATTCAAACATTGAAATACATTTTGAATGAGCCATAATTACATTCTCTTCAGCTTTTATTACAATTCAAACAAATTCCCAGTTCATTTTGAAAGTGTTCTGTGCCTAACAAGTTGAAGGACTGTAGAATACATACCCCAAAGTATACCACTTTGGTATCAGGATTATTTGAACTGAAAGGAACTCAAAGGAAGAAGAGTTCTATATCCCCCTCCCTAAACATTTTGCTAAAAGAAGGACATAAATTTACATAATTTAATCACAAATACGGTTGCAGAGCATTGCCAACCTGGAGATATGCCAAAAAAGAAAAACCACTCCTAGCAAACTTTACAAACTGCTCTGTCCTACCACTAATTTCCCACATACTTATGTTCTCCAGCAAAAGGTCCTTCTTCTTTAACTTGTAACATCCCTGAAAATACTGAGTAGGCTAGATGAAACTCTATGAGTGTTTTTCAATTCCTTTGTTTTTCCACATATATTTGAAACATACCTGTTAAACTTTTTCATTTTTTTATTATTAATCTATGTCTTTTGATATGAAGATTCCAGTCAATAACTTAGGATAATAGAAGGAAAACTGTTTTTCCTCTCTTATTAAAGAAAATAAACAAATTTTATATCATTACATCTTATTAACGACTGTATCACTGCATCTTGCTAAACTCTGCTGTCTATAATTAGTTTCTTTATGGTATTTTAAGACCTGGAAAATGAACACATGCAAGTATGTAGTATTTATTAAGTCCATCTAATTCATCTAAATATAAAGCTGCCCTCTGATCTGTAGTAGAAGTAAGCAATTGTCTTCATAAAATGTCTCCCATAGCGGCATTCTGCAAGATATTTTTAGTTAATTTCTTTTTAAAAAGCAATTGAGAATGTGGCAGAGGGATGGGATCCAGGAGGAAAAAGCATTTGGGTACTGATGCTGATTTGATACCTGTTTTAGCTGCTTTCTATCACTGTGACAAAACACAACGACCAAGGAAACTTATAGAAGAAAATGTTTAATTTGGGCCTCATAATTCCAGAGGGTTAGCGGCCCCGGCCATCATGGTGGGGAGCGTAGCAGCAGGCAGGAAGACAGGCATGGTATTGGAGCAGTAGCTGAGATCTCACATCAGAAAACACAAGCACAAAGCCGAGAATAAATGCCTAACTAACTGGGAATGATATGAACTTTCGAAACCTCAAAGGCTGAGTAATACACCTCCTTCAATAAACCATATCTTCCAATCCTTTCCAAACAGTTCCACCAGCTGGAGCTAAGTATTCAAACATAAGAGCTTTGGGACCAATATCATTCAAACCATCACAATACCTATGAAAGAAAAAGTGCAAGGCGGCAACATTTGGCAGGAGGTGCAATAAACTGAAGCAGGGCCAACCCACCGTATTTCACCAAACCCAGAGGGAACTTCCCGAGCAAAGATTGCCTGTTAGCCTACACTGAGCAGAAATGACCTACCCAAGCGTCTCCTCTCATGTGCCACCACTACCTGAAATATTTCAAGAGAAATTGTAGCCCTTGTTCTAAAGTTGAGGAATATCCAAATGACAATGAATTTGGTGGTTCTCAGGATGACAAATTTTTCATTGAAAGGAGCCTGAAGTCAGACACATCCATTATCAAGGCTTCTGTGGCAGTAAAAGTCTCAGCTCTGGTATCTTAGAGCTAGAATTACTGACAGCAGCCTCCCAAGGCCCCTACAAACAGACCACCTCTAGATTCTTATTGCATGAGAAAAATTAATCTCCTAACTTATTTAGTCCCCTGTATTGAGGTTTCAGTTCACTGTGCTTCTGTGAATTGTTGACCCGGATTCTTTCCACTTGCTGATTCCCTAGTTAATAGTAAATTGGGTGTCTGGAGAAATGAATTCATTGTTCTGGGCTGAGAGAGTTCTGTTCAATGAAATAACACCAAAGGAGTAACGTGGTCACCAGTCAAATATGAACATCAGTTTCTTTGGATAACTTAATAGTGAAAGCAACTTGAATAATTGCCTGACAAAATAGAAATAGCAGACGGAACCAAAAGGGCTGGTACACAGGTACTGTTGCAAAGACCTTTCCCACAGCTACTCACATTCTCAATATAGTTCTATTGTCAATTCATAACTGCATTGTCAGTGATTGAAATGTAAGAATTTGTCTTCAAGATAACCTGAGGAAGCATATAGGCTTCAAACAGCTGCCGCATGAAATGAGCAGGGTAAGGATGTACCACTGCAAATATTTGTAACGGAGGGAACCTGGGGCACAGAATGATTTACACAGGTCATAGAGAAGTTGACAGCCAGGTTGGTGTGATGTAGTAACTCAGATATTAGCAACAACAGGAAACCAATACCACATTAGACAGAAGTACTGGTACTCTAGCGTATAGGCAGGTCAGTAATCCTACAAGGCTGAACCAATAATGGGCTGACCCTATGCTATCTGGAGCATGGAATAAATTCAGCTGCTACACAAGAATTACTCAAGGCAGAAAGGAAGAAAGGGAGAACACACAGACTTCTCTCTTTCTCCTCACTCCACCCCCTCCCACCATCAATGTCTTTGACTAGTTAGACTCAGCCCACTGGTTTATTTCATTGTAGAATTCTTAGGTCACACCCCATCACTGAGGGAATTCTGGGTGGAAACTCAAGACAGGAACCGGGAGGAAGGAACAGAAATAGAAGCCATGGAGTTAGGCTGCTTGCTGGTTTGCTCCTCGGGAACTGCTTTCTTAAACAACCCAGGACCACCTGCCCAGGGGTTGCACTGCTCACAGTGATCTGGGCCCTCCCACATCAAACATTAATCAAGAAAATTTCCAAGAAAGTCACCTCCTATAGGGCAATCTTATGGAAGCATTTTATCAATTGAGAGTCCCTCTTCCCAGATATGCCTAGGTTTGTGTCAAATTGACAAAACCACCCAGCACACAGAGGGGACGTCCCAAAGAAGTCTGTTGTATAACAGTCTTCATAGGTCTGATCTACCATGAAAGAATACCACAGGGAAGAGAAAAGAAAAACAGGATCAGACGCCTGGCAGGTTTAAATCAGGGGCATGTTGTGGAATGTTATTTTAAGATGTGTTACATTTGTTTATGCCATAGAACATTTGTTTTGATGGTACAAAGATGTGTTGCATTCTTTTGTTTTGCATTTGTTTAACTCCGAAGCTGTGCTTCTTTGCTTGTCTAAAACACCTGGTTGGTCTAATAAAGAGCTGAACGGCCAATAGGCAGGCAGGAGAAAGGATAGGTGGGGCTGGTAGGCAAAGAGAATAAATAAGAGGAAAAAGAAGATCAAGCAGGAAGGAAAAAGAAAAAGAGAGCGGATGCTAGGAGCCAGCCACCCAGCTACACAGCCAGCCACAGAGTAAGAAGTAAAGAAAGGTATATGGAATAGAGAAAGGTAAAAGTCTTTAGGCAAAAGGTAGATGTGATAATTTAAGAAAAGCTAGCTAGAAATAAGCTAAGCTAAGGCCGAGCGTTTATATGAAAGAATAAATTTCAGTGTGATTTATATGGGAGCTGGGTGGTAGGACCCCCCAAAAGAGCCAAAAAAGCAAAGAGTAGAAGCAACCAACAACAGAGGCATCCATCCATGTTTTGGTTTCAGCAGCAGGTTGTATGGAAATGAAAACATATAAGAAAACTGCTTGAACTGGAAATGACTATGACTACAGAAGATCCATGATTGGTATATAAATATGAAATTTTATTCAGATGTGAGACAAATACATACCAACATATACTGTGCTCATAATCTCTCAAAAGGATATGATATGATTTTAGCTGAGCTATATAATTCAAAAGTATATAGTTAATAAAACTAACTCCCTTCAATCTGCTATGTGATTCCTGAGGGCAGTAACATGGACAATAGAGGCTAGCTTACATATATTTTTTGTTTAATTACTGCTAAATTAATCAAAAGTTTCAAGCAAACTCAATCAAACGAATACACAAAGTCTTTTTGGTTGTGATAGTCTCTGTCAATGGCTATGTTGCCTGGGCCTATGCAGAAAGGCTCTCCGAAGGCTCGAGGAAAGCTGTGAATCTGTCACTCTGATCACGTCAGTATTATCATCCCCCACCAGGCTAGCAGGACACTGATCTTGGTTAGGAAGTTGCTGCAGACTGGATGCCAAAACTCATCCAAAGATCCAGATGCTTTGATCCATAACTCTTGGCTCTATTGGGAAGCTGTGAACCTTTAAAAAGCGGAGCCTCCAGGCAAATATGTAGGTTCGGGGTGGGCTTCGAGAAGAAATTGCAGAACCCTGGTCTCTTTCTCTTTTTTCATTTCTGGCCATAAAGTGAAAGCACTTCTGCTACATGTTACCACATGATACACCCCATTCCTGTTGGCTGTGAGCAACAGTCCAGCGGACAGGGGACTGAAACTGCCAAAGAGGCAAAGTAAGCCTTTCCCCTCTTTAAGTTGATTGCCTTAGGTATTTGTAACTGTACTGAGGCACTGTGTAACATAGAAATTCTTTATATCAAGGTTCCTGTGTCATATAAATGACTCTCAAAAGCACTTAGAACTGATGAAATGAACTCCCTGAAGTAAAAGGATATATTCCCCTTCAGTTATAGGAGGAGCTGGGTTTTCTGAGTCCAAGTACCTGATTGTCAATAAGGACAAGCTCAAAAGACTTGCCCAAGAAACTCTGCCACTTGGTGAGTGTCTTGAAGAGCCACGGGGAAGCCGCTCACCAGCTCACTGCTGCAAAGGCGCAGGCTGGTTCTGCCTTGCATGTGTACTGGCCTCTTCATCCACACTTCAGGTCAGGAGGTAGCATGGTAACTGCAGCCCCAGGAAACCATGAGCATCCCAAAGTAAAGCATCCAACAAACAGAATTTCCTTCCTGCCTTTAAAAAAAAATCTCCCATGCACCCCACGTCCCACAGGGTGAGAATTTAGGTGGTACTGAACATGGAAAACCACTGGGATGGCAGAAGTTATAAAACTAGCTGGAAATTTTTAGCTGAGAGAGAACTTTTATTCAAATGAAGGCATTTAAGGCAACCTATGGGTCTAGCTTGTTTACACTTAACATTTTAATAGCTGGGAGGTTAAGGTTTGGGAGCAAGAATTGTTGCTATTCATCTAGAAGCAGCTGGTTGTTATGTTCCTGTGATCTTTCCTCTCCCATGAGGATTTAAAGAAGGTCTGTAATAATGTCAAGCCCTGATCTTTTTCTTGAGAGGAGTCAGGAGACATAAGAATTAACTCAATAAAATGACGCTATAGCACAGGCAAGCCAGTCTACCCATCTGCCCTTGGGGGAGAGAAGTACAGACAAGGCTGAAAAGGACACAAGGCATCTGGGGACTCCGATCTGATAAAAAGTTCATTCTGCGGAAAAATAAAGACAGATTCTGAAGGGCCTTCAGGTGGTGACTTCTCACCAAGCCCATGCTGGAAGGCTGCCACGGCTTTCTCCCGGCCATCATTCACCTCCCAATCTTGTCCCCTTCTCTGCAGGACACAGATAATTTAACCAGCACCTGTGGGCTGGGGCTCTTGAAATTGTCCTTTAGTGTTTCCTCCAACTGACAAGTTAACAAGATTCTGGGGTTTTCTAAACCAACTCCACGTAAGGACCAGAAAAACTCACACACTGTTGATAATCTCTTCGTAGTTAAATGTGCTGTCTTCAATCTTGTGCTCCCATTTAAATAGCCAATTCCATTCACATTACGCCTTTGGAGAAAGTGCTGTGATTTCCAATTTGAGGGGTAACAGGGCACTTTAAGGCAATTGATCTCAGAGGGAGCAAAATAACTCAGAGCTCAGAAGTTTTTAAAAGCAATCGCAACTGCTGAGTCTGCGCGCTTTGAGCACTCAGGTCCAGTGTGAACATGGGAAGAATGCCTCCGTAACGGAAAACATGGGGAGAAAAATGGAACAAAGCATCCAAAAGTACCTAAGTACCCACCTTTATTTAGTCCTTGAAGTTAAAACAACAGAATTTCAGAAATCAACGAGGAATAGTGGGGTTATCAGACCCAACTTTCCCTACCTAGGCTTAAAGTTTGCTGTTGTTTTTTTCTGCAGTTAGATGTTAGTTAGCTTTATGGGCCTCATTGGATCCACCCTGGAAGCTTTTAAAAGAGAAACCCGATGTGTGTTTCCGTGCCACATCTATTAAATAAAATATTTTAAATAAAATAAAGGAAGGGTCAAGCTCTGAGCAGTTTTAAAACACCTTTATAGATGATTCCAGCATGGCAGTCATGTGACTCCGGCTTGACAGTCCAGCTTGACTGGAGGCCACGTTTGGAATCTCCAGTGGCAAGCATCTTTGCCTGCTGATTCATCTCACTGGTCCCCATGTGTGCCTTAAAGCCCCACGTCATACTAGCGTTCCCCTCCCTCTTCATGGAGAAGTAAATAAGTTTTATTATTTGTATACATTCTTATAAATTTTGTGCATATTTTATACATTTTGGTTTCCTAGAGTTTGCCCTTTTCATTGAGATTAGTTTTATTTTTCCTATTAATTTAGTTCCTCTAGGTGTCTTAAGATACTAGTCCCTTGATGGCATTAGAAACTTGATTTATAGTCTATTAACATTCTAATCTTTCTAATGATGTTGCTTAGATGTAATCGAAATCAACTTTTTTCCTGTAGATATCACATTTGAATTTTTATTTAATAAATCTTTCCTACCTAAAGGTCAGAAAGCTAATTATTCACTTAACTTCCAGTTCGCTTCCTGGTTCTGACATTCGTATTTATAACTTTGTCCATCCGAAAGCTGCCCTCCTACAGGGCATAAAGCTCTGTCCCCTGCCTGTAACCATTCTGGTTTTATGACCGATCTTCTCCTGCTGTTCTTCCTTTCCATGGTCCAGGGTCCCATCTCACTGTATTTTCTTCCGGTCTGTTTTGTTTTTCTTGAGTCAGGGTTTTTCTATGTAGTTCTGGCTGTCCTGGAACTCACTCTGTAGAACAAGTTAACCTCAAACTCACGGAGATCCGCCTATCTCTGCCTTCCAAGTGCTGGGATTAAAGGTGTACACCACCACCACCCAGCTTTATTTTCTTCCAGTCTGTATGTGGTTTTGTTGGCTCTGTTTGACCTTCCGATCTGTTTGGCTTCTTTGTACCAGGGTAACACTATGTTGTCCGTCATAGTTTTATAGATTATCTTAACATTTGCCAGGATATGATATACTACTTCTCTTTGCCAAAATTGATTTGCTGCATTAAAGGCAAACAGAGACTGGATGCGTTACTGTGGGTGTGATTAACAGTACTTTACTCCACCAGAAGAGTAGATCGTATATGTTCATCATTTGAAAGAGTTGGCTTGCTGTGCACTGTGGAGCACACATGTAAGTCTAGACGTTTGGAAACCGGTGCTGAAGGATCACTTGAGGTTAAGAGCAGCCTAGAAGACTTTTAACAAGACCCTGCCTCAAACCTGAAATGACCCTATCCTATAGCCATACTGATGAATATCTTGCATATCACCTTAGAACCTTCATCTGGCGATGGATCGAGATAGAGACAGAGACCCAAATTGGAGCACCGGACTGAGCTCTTAAGATCCAAATGAGGAGCAGAAGGAGGGAGAACATGAGCAAGGAAGTCAGGACCACGAGGGGTGCACCCACCCATTGTGACAGAGGAACTGATCTATTGGGAGCTCACCAAGGCCAGCGGGACTGGGACTGAATAAGCATGGGATAAAACCGTACTCTCTGAACATGGCGGACAATGAGGGCTGATGAGAAGCCAAGGACAATGACACTAGGTTTCCATCCTAATACAGGCTTTGTGGGAGCCTAGCCTGTTTGGATGCTCACCTTCCTGGACCTGGATAGAAGTGGGAGGACCTTGGACTTCCCGCAGGGCAGGGAATCTGGACTGCTCTTCATTCTTGAGAGGGAGGGGGAATGGAGTGGGGGGAGGGGGCGATGTGTGCAAGGAGGGGGAGGGAAATGGGAAGCGGGGAGGAGGCGGAAATTTTTTTTTGCAACAACTAAAAAATAAAATAAAATAAAGACCCTGCCTCACAACTTCTTTAATAGAAGTTTGATAGATGAATAGATAGATAGATAATAGATAGATAGATAGATAGATAGATAGATAGATGTTTTTAAATCACTTTTTTAAAAGCTGGCTTTCTATTTTGTGAACTTCCACTTTCCTAAGGAAAATTTAAATAAAAAAATCAAGTTCAGCAAAAATAATTAACTGAAAAAAATTTAAATTAAACTCAAGTCAGTATATTAACTTAGAAACACACACACACACACACACACACACACACACACACCCTGTTATCTTGTCTTGCCCAAGGAGCATCCCTCCGTTTATTGTTTATTTACTCTTCCTGTCCAGTACGGCTTGAACTTGAGTTTCCTAGGGTTCCTGTGCATTCCTGGGTGAGTTAAATCAGTCTGTATTCAAGGATTTCCTGAACAGGGACACAGAATTGGTGCTCCTTTTACAGAAGGCTTTCATTAGTAAGACTTCGCCCAGCACATTAACATCTTAACACCATGTGCACCCAAGAACATCAACTACCAACAAGACAGCAGCTACTCCAGCTGCCCACTCTCCTGTCTCTATTCTCTTCTATTCTACCCTTTTCTGGCCTCCATCAGCCCTCCCACCTAGTTCCACAGCAGCATGGCCCTTCCCAGAACCCAGCACCAAAGCACCTAAGATCCTACACATCTGTTTTTTTCCTGGCCCGTTGATGCTCCCGTTTCCCCGTTTAGCAGTGCGACTTCTCTTTTCACAGGCAGTACCTGCAAGCTGCAGATTTCAGCAAGTGTAATGAGAGATTCGAGGCAGCTGTTAGGGGGGAGTGGCTGCTGCTACCTGTGACCTCTCTCCAATCAGGAAAGCAGTCACTCACCCTGGCCAGAGAGAAGCGACGCCCTTGCTGTCTGGAAATCAATACAAAGTCCTTTATAGGCACTTCAAATCTGTCATTTGGTGACAGCCAGTCTCTTGAGTGACTGTTTAATCGCGCCGTCTCACCCTCGGGGCTACACCTGTGTGTGCCCCAGATTCCTATAGTCCGGAAGTGCTAGGATGCTAGCCATTCAGTGTAAAGACAGAAGTATAGGTCCTCCTGCAGGAACACACAGCCCTTTCGTCCTCTGGGTCACATGGAGTGAAGGAAGGAGCCTGGCACCCTGTGGCACACTTTTTGGTGACTGTTGTCCAGGCTCCAAAGAGCAGCCAATAGTAAAGACACCTCACGCCCTGGTAGAGGATGTCCCCTGCGGGTACTCTGCGGATCACTCTAGGTCCATAAATGGTTTATTTATTATTTTCTGTTTCCCAGTTCATCCGAGTCAGACATCAACTGTTCTTTAAAGTTCAGTACAACTTTGCAGTGAAACCATTTAGTCTGGAGTTCAAGGGAGGGGAAGTTGCTAAGCACCATTTCAATATATTTAATATTTGTGGTTCCGGTCAATGTTTGCTTATTTGTTGCTAGAAAAATTGAACCTATAAATGAGGGAATGTTTGATTGTGAAATTGATGAGATGCCCAGAAGTTTCTAAGTTGCTTAGCGCGGATTTATCCTGGAGCGCTGCAGTGTGCTGCCACCTAGTGGTAGTTTTTCTTTCTGGTTTGAATATTGACGGGACTGCTTCTAGACTATGGCTAACTCACATCACCCACAATTCTGAGAGTTCCCTGTGGTGAGCACCCACTCGATTGCCTGATGATGCAGGGTTAGGCCAAAGGAATGGGTTAGGCCAAGGGCATTCTTAAAGGCATTAGCGGATTGCCTTTAAGATTTCTACAAAAGCGACCTGCTCTTGTTTCCCAAAAAGATCATCACGAGTGCACCACGTTTCGAGAACAGGAGTAAGACAAAAGCATCAATTCCAGGTCATTAAATTCACATTGTCAATGTAGTTCTTTTTTAATTATTCTTACTGTGCTGGTATTTATTTGGCCATTATCTTTCTGTGCTGTATTTAATTTTATTCACTTTCCTCTCTCTTGTTACAAGTTTGTCAGTTTTATCAGCTTTCAATTCTGTCAATCAGCTTTTTATTTAGTTTTTTTAATTAGGTGTAATTTATACACCATAAACCGTTTAAACCAGTGGTTTGCGGCATGGCTATAGTGTGTAACTTTGATAACTACCTAATTTCAGAACATTTTAATCCCCGAAAGGTCTACTTCCCATTAGACCTCACTTGCCATTTTCCTCTTCCTCACAGCCTCTGGCAACCACTAAGCTTCCTTCTGTCTGAAGAGAGACTTCCACCGCACTTCAGTAGTTCACAGAAATGAGATCATACCTACGTGGCCTTTAAAGTTGGACACCTTTCATCCGTCCATTTCTACAAGGATGGTCATTAACGTTTCAGTAGCTACTCCATCGACTGTGTGTGTCATTTTGAGGAATATTTCCACCTTAACATATCTTCCATCTACAAACAGAAATGTCTTCTCACCATCGCCGAGGCTCAAGCTTTTCATCATAGCACCCAGGAGGAAGAAACAGGCGGATGTCTATGAGTTTATTGATCCTCTGACATTTATCAAGGCCTAACAAATATCCCATGTTTTATAAGTGTGCTTTACTTCTTGAAAGGAATGAGTATTTACTATGATTAAGTGTAGACTTTAAATAACTCTTTAAGCAGATTTATTAGTGTTACGATTTGATGGCAAGGTGCCTCCCACAGGTCCATATATTTGAATCCTTAGTCCCCACTAGTGGTTCTATTTGGGGAGGTTGTGTAACCTGTGGGACGTGGAGCCTTAGTGAAAGACACAAGGCCTTTCACTGTATCAACAGGGGTAGGGGCTCATAGCTGGACTGCTTCCAGCTGAAGGCCTACGTTTTCTGATCTGGGAAATAAAACAGGTGCCCTCCACTTCCATCGACACAGACGGAGCACCCATGGCTCCCCAGATGGAACTATGAACCAAGATGAGTGCTTCCTCCTCTAAATGCCTTCTTTCCCTGAATTTGATCAGTGACAAGAAAGATGACGAATATAGTTATATAGTTCAGAGCATTACTGCTCATATATGGTTATATATATAATAGCATTACTGTTCATAGATTTTTATCCTTTTGATCACATTTGCTTTTTTCTTTTAAACTCTATTCTAGTTTTAACTGATATTTTGTAGCAATTATACATATTTTTATTGTAACATTTCAATGTGTGCATACAGTGTGTTGGTGTGGGAGGTCCTTCTGTCTCTGTGTTGCTTTTATTGGTTAATGAATAAAGAACTGCTTTGAGCCTATGGCAAGGAAGAACAGAATTAGGTGGGGAAAACTAGGCTGTATGCTGGGAGAAATAAAGGAAGAGTCAAGGAGAAGCCATGGAGCCACTGCCGGAGACAGAAGTGCTAAACCTTTGCTGGGAGGCCATGACCTCGTGGTGATGGACAGATTAATGGAGATGGATTAAATTAATATGTAAGAGTTAGCCAATAAGAAGCTAGAGCTAGTGGTCCAAGCAGTGATTTAAATAATATGGTTTCTGTGTGGTTATTTTGGGGCTAAGTGGCCGGATACAAACAAGCAGCTCTCTCCTCCAAAAGTGAGTAAAAATTTAATCATGTCTGTCACCTCAGATGTTTATAATTTCTCTGGGGTGGGACCATCACAACTCTTCTTTCATCCATTTGATATATTCAGCTAAATATCATCAACCACGGTTGTCCTGTGTGCTACTCTTTCTACGTAACTTCCTCCTGTACCCACTCATCATCCTCCCTTCATCTCTGTCCCCTGCCTGTTTCCCTTCTCTGGTTCCCAACACTCTACACTCTATGAGATGAAATGTTTATCTTTCACATGTAGGTCTTAAGGTGTGACATTTACTTTTGTGTGTCTGACTTATCTCACTAAATACATTTCCAGTTTTACTCATGCTTCTGAAGGGGTTAGACTTTTATTCTTTTACTGATGGACATTATCTTTCTATAGATATGCCGTATTCATTAATGGATGAACAAAGTGGCTTCCGTACTGGCTTCCTGTGAATAATCCTGTAATAAGTGTGCTCGTTGGTTTTTATTGTTAACCTGACATAACCTAGGGTCGTCTAGAAAGAGGGAACCTCGATTGAAGAATTGCTTCAAACTAATTCCCCTGTTACCATGTCCTTGAGGAATTATTTTGATTGCTGACTGATGTGGGAGGGCCCAGCACACTAGGGGCAGTATCATCTCTGAGCAGGAAGGCCTAAACTGTTTAGGAAAGCCAGCAGAGAGCAACTGGAAAGTGAGCCAGTAAGGAGAATCTCCTCTACGGTTTCTGTTTCAGTTCCTGCTTCATTTCATACCCTTCGTGATAGACTGTGGCCTGAAAATATAAGACAGAAATTAACTCTTGCTTGCTCTAGTTGCTTGGCATCAGAGTGTTTTATCAGAACGACTGGGAACAAACTAGAGTCGTCAGCATTCTGGTGGCAATATTTCTCCAAGTCTCTGATTTCATGTCCCTTGAATATATATTTGTGGTTATAGGAGTGCTGGATCACAAGACTGTTTTGTTCTTAAAGAACCCATGTGGTGCTTTTTGTAGTAACTGTAATAATTTATAGTTGTACCAACAATAAGAGTTGCCCCTCTGTGCCTCCTCACCAGAATTTACTATGCTCCTCTTTGAGATACTAACTGTTCGAACTGGGTAAGATGATACCTTGATATATTTTTTTATTTTAACTGGATAATAGCCCCTTGTTTCCTACATCTAACCTCCCAATGTCTGAAGTACAAGTGCAATGTTCTTCCTTCACTGTAAGTGATAAATTATTTGGCTAGCCTGTAACAGGGAGTAGTTTACATAATCACATAAGTATGTTGATATAGTGATAGATTTTATATGTTGTTAACAGCTGTTTATTTCTGCCTAAATCAAATATAATAGATAACCTTGTAAATACTATATAACCACATATTTTAAACACTTTTATAATATTATGTTAAAACATATCAATACATGGGTTTATGTCCTATAGGGTGTTTTTATTTGTTAAGAGATTGTTGTGTTTTTTAATGTATTTCTGATTACAATTTGTTGCTTCACATTTATTTCCCAAAGATGTTGCTAAATGGACTTTTATCCTGAGTTCCTGAAGTTTCATTTGTTAAAAAGAGCATTAACATAAAAGAATCCTGACTAGGGCTCAAAAGAAGATATATTACCTCATTTTGTCTAAACATCTAAAAACAGAAATCACATATTTTATTTAGAAGACTACAGCTTATCAAAACAGCATATGAAAATCAGAATCATTATTTCTAAACTATGTAATGGAAATAGTAAGTCATGGGGTAAACACGAAGAACTGAGGCATCTTTTTCTAGTGTCTGGGTCCAACTTTTCTTTTGTTTTGTTCTGTTCTGCTTTATTGTTTTGTTTTTGGTTTTTTGTTTGTATTTTTTGTGACAAGGTATTACTATGCAGCCCTGCCTAGCCTGGACCTTACTACGCAGACCAAGATAGCCTCGAATTCACAGAGTTCCTTCTGCCTCTGCCTCCTGAGTGCTAGGATTCCAACTTCCCTTTCTAAACAGTTTGAGTATTCACCATTTCAAACCATTCATGACAGAAAATCCAGTTAAAATTATACTCAACAGAGGGTTATTAGTTGAGCACATTATATACAAGAGGAAAAGGGGATAAAAGCCCAAGATCCCAGCATAAATGGCTCCTCCTTCATACGTATAAAGTATTTCACTTTCAAAAGTGAAATAGTGCTTGAGGTCAGAGTTGTTTGTTTATTTTTTAAGTTGTCTATAATCACATAGCTTACCTACTCTTCATGCGGTATGGCTTTCTTTCTATTACTGCTTGTAGAAAGGATTGCTATACTGCTTCCCCCCCCCCCACACACACACACACAAGACCTGCGCTGCTGGTTACATTGATGAAGGGAAAGAACCATGAAGTTCTATATTCCATTGGCTGATGGCATGTTAGTGAATGAATCAACCTCACCGCAGGATAGCTTTGCCTAGAGGATTAAGAAAGGTTTTGTATCTATGCCGGCACCATTTAATAGGAATTAATAGGAATACACACGGACCTGCAAGTGTAACAGGTTACACTAGGCTAATCATCTCGTGACACTGAGAGATGACTCTCCTCTGCCTCTGGTTCCTGCAGAGTTAAAAGCGCAGTCTTTGCAGAGGACAATGGCCTGTAGAGAAATTTTAACAATTTTATTGATAACCCACCCAAGATTAATTTTATATGGCATTCAATTTACTTGTTCATATTATGCATTTAATTTAGGATAGCACGTACTCAATATCATCAAATACGTTCCCCCTGGAGAGCAAAGATTGTCATATTGTCAACTTGATAATCCTGTCAGGTCTGTGATTTAGTGTTTCTCGGAATCAACCTTTCCGTATTATCTGCCTTCATAGTTCCAGAAGTATTTTTAAATTTTTTATTTGTGTAGTGTGTGTGTGTGTGTGTGTGTGTGTGTGTGTGTGTGTGTGAGAGAGAGAGAGAGAGAGAGAGAGAGAGAGAGAGAGAGAGAGAGAGAGAGAGAGAAAGAGAGAGAGAGAGAGTATAACTCGAAGGACTGGCATTCTCTTTCTAAGTCTACATGTGTTCCTTGGACCAAACTCAGGTCTCCAGACCTGTGTAACATGATTGCCCACTGAGACATCCTACCAGCCTCCAGAAATATTTCATATGGCAAAGAAAAGTCCCCCAGAATTTTACTAAAAGAAATTTTGTAGAATTTGTACTCAGTGTTAGCCGCTGAAACTCTACCTCCTGTTCCCTCGTTCCCTATCACAGGGCTCAGAATCCCAGTTCCAATCTTGGCCATTTCACCAAGAGTCACTCTGGAAACCCCAATGATCCTGACTTGGTGGGGATCCATCAAAGCCTCTTAACCTGAGCATGCATCAGAATCAACAGACCCTTGTTCAACAGATCGGATACAGTAGGTATGACGTCTGCCTAAAAACGTACCTTCTAGGTAGTAGGATGTGGCTGGTGTCTGGGTTCAAGCACAATTTGAAATCTCTGCATAGATAATAAAAAATTAATATTTATTCTGAGAAGAAACTATCTTTCCTGAATGCATGTCAGCTTCAAAGGTTAAAAGGCGTCTATAGGGCTACAATCCTCAGAACCCAGTTTTCAGCCTGTTTGTCATTTATCTTCTGATTCAAACAAAAGCCCAGGGAAGAGAAGTTACCCACTCTCTGAAGACAGATAAACTGGTTCATCCAGTCATTCTTAATCTAAATAGTACTCTTAAGAAGTAATTATTTATTAGCAAGTTAGTAAGCCCCCATAATTTATTATTAGTCTCTCCCCGTCTCCCTCTCTCTCTCTCTCTCTCTCTCTCTCTCTCTCTCTCTCTCTCTCTCTCTCTCTCCAGTGTGTCTGTGCCTCTGTGTGTGTGGGGGGGGCTGTATGTGTGTGGCTGTGGGGGTGGTTGGGTGTGTGTATGAATGTGAGCATGCCCATGCCTATGTGTATGGAAGTCAGAAGAAAACTTGTTTTTGATGCAGAATCTCTCTTATTTCTGCCAGAAACTGTAGGCTAGCTGGTCTGCGAATTCCTGGGAGAATGAATTTCTCTGTCTCTGTCTCTCTCTTTCTCTCTCTCTCCACCATGTCAAAGTACGAGAGCTAGGGTTATAGATGTGTGCCACCATGGCCAGTTTGATTCACATGGGTTCAGAAAGTTGAACTCAGGTTGTCACGCTTGTGTGACAAGCACTCTTACCCACAAAGCCATTCTGCCAGCCCCCGTACACACTGTTAAACACCACCAATTTACTAAGAGACAAAAGACTTGCATTGGCTTCCACCACTGTGAATGCTTTAAAGCTATGATCAATAATGAGAGTCAGCTGATTTTCCATTGTCCCCAGTGAGTTAAACAGCTACGATGGAAACTGATAGACCAGAAGAGGAGACACTGGGTTGGAACTTACACCCATGATGAACATCTTATTTCTTATCCAATCCATCTTCAAATGTACTTAATATACAACTTATGCTTTGCCAGGATTCCTGACACAGATAAGCCCCAGATACAGTCGTTGCTATGTTCATCATGAGGTAAAATAGAGTGTTGATTAGCTTGTACCTGAGATAGCTTAGGAAACAATCCTGGGTAAGTTTTCCTGAAATATTTTAAAAATATTTTTAGTAACCCTCCCAGCCACCAAACTACTGCACACAATCCCAAAGCATATTAATACCTACAAATAATTTATGGGAGGGACCTAAAATCACAAGCAAAGCAAAACAAAACAAAACAAAATGCCTTGTGTTAGGAATTGTAGCTCTCCTTTGTTCACCAAATCTCTATTCAACAGACTCTGAGAAAGAAACACATATACACACACACACACACACACACACACACACACACAAAATGAAGTGACCACCTTAGCATCCAAAGGCAAAGAAAACACGTCAGCCATATTTGCCTTTCTCCCAGGTTCTAATGTACACATTTGGACCTGTTTCTCCATTGCATTTGGAGGGAGAAAAGCTCGTAGTGGAAAGTGGTGAGATTGGTTTTCTTCACCACATATAATAGGGATGCTTCAGGTTTCAAAAACACATATCAGGTTCCCCCCCACCTCAGGTCTTCCATACCTGAGCCATGCAGGCCCCACAGAAGGGAGAAAAGCCTTGTTGGTCCACATAACTAGTGAGCAGCAACTACAGATGCTCCCCAGACAATCCACACACCATGCACACCGGTGCTGTCCCCTTCCTTAGGAAAGGCTCTGATGCGGCTGCTTAGGACTTGTCTGTCCTTCAGGATTCATGAATCCCAATGCTTCGTGTTAATAAGTTGTTTACTGCCAGGTATTTTATACAGTGAAGACATTTCTTTAGAAGCATGCTCGTGGTTAGCGAGTAGATTGAGGGGAATATTGTGAAGAGCAGTTAAGATGCTTTATAAATAGAAGTGGTTGAGTGGAAGGAAGGCTAAAGCAAAGCAAGGTGGCATGCTGTAGTCACAGCCTTGGAAACTACATCCCTGCCTTCCCCGGAATAAGCATCCCAGCCTTTAGACTGTTTCAGCCTGAATGAAGGCAGCAAGCCTCTTTTTTCCCACCAGCCCACTTTGGATTCAGTGATACAAATGTCAAGGTCCTGAACCAATTTAGACACAGTAGGGGGACGGTTGTCCATTTGTCAAAAGAACTTGGTGGTAGTATTTCCCAGGCTTCCTTGTTTATCCTTTACAGCTACACTGGGGATGGCAGGCTATTGTACTGAATGCCTTTGTTGGGTCACTCCGATGGCCAGTGATTTCCCTAAATGAGAGACTTCAGGTAAATAGAACTGGAAATGCAGTTTAGAGCTGCTACAAACTAGAAACTAATTCCTTTTACCAAGGTTTTGCAGCTGTGTCCTATAAGCCCAGGAACTCTTAGAGGAAATGTGATTTTGCATTAATAATATCAAGGGCTCTGGGCAAAACATCCCCCAAAAGCAGTTACGTGTGCCAGCAAAGACAGCCATCTTTAATACAGACCGAGTTTGGATCCTATTGTCGGTGCATGTCAGGCTCATTCACATTGTTCTAAAGCACATTTACTAGAGGGCTATCTTGTTTTCATGACATGTTCAAATATCCAAAGAAAGCAGAAAAAACAAGATAGCCAACTATCATTATAATATTACACACGTCAGCAAGCATTCTGTAAAAAGTAAACATTTTTATTATTAATTATTACTAGTTATTAAATTTTTATTATTAATTAAATGTATTAATTTGTTTTACATCCTGACAACAGTTTCCTCTTCCTCCTCTCCTCCCATCCCCTCACTCCTCCCCCTGCCCCCAATCTACTCCTCCTCTGTGTCTGTTTAGAAAAAGGCAGGCCTTCCATGGGTGTCAACAAAGCATGGAATATCAAGTTGAGGTAGGACCAACCTCCTCCCTTTGTATTAAACTGGGCAAGGCAGCCCAGTATGAGGAATAGGTTCCTGGAAGCTGTGCAAAGCATTAGTGACAGGCCCTGCATCCAGCACTGAGAGTCTTACAACTTGATCAAGCTACACAACTGTCACACATATGTAGAGGGCCCAGGTCAGTACCATGCAGGCTCCCTTGCTGTCAATCAAGAGTCTGTGAGGTTCTACAAGCCCACATTAGTTGTTTCTGTGGGACCTATTATGACCTTGACCCCCTCCCTGAATCATACAGTCCTTCCTTCCTCTCTTCAACAGGATTCCCTGAGCTTGGCCCAGTGCATGTTGGAAGAGGCCAATCGTTTTGTTCCCAGCTGCTCAGCCCCAAAATAATCACACAGATACTGTATTAATTAAACCATTAGCTTGGCCCATTAGCTATAGCTTCTAATTGGCTCTTACATGTTAATTTAACCCATTTCCATTAATCTGTACATCACTATGAGGTCGTGACCTACCAGTAAAATTTCAGCACATCTGTCTCCGACAGTGGCTCCATGGCTTCTCTCAACTCCGCCTATTTTCTCCCAGCATTCAGTTTAGTTTTTCCTGACTACTTCTGTTCTGCCCTGCTCTACTATAGGCGCAAAGCAGTTCTTTATTAATCAATGGTATCACTGCATACAGGGGGAAATCCCACATCAAGTACATGGCTGTGGATCTCTGCACTGTTTCCATCAGTCACTAAATGAAGGCTCTCTAATGACGATTGGAATAATTTCCAATCTGATTATAGGAGATGGCCAGATCAGGCTACCTATCCATTGTTAGGAATCTTAGCTGGGCCATCCTTGTGAGAGTTTCATTGCACCGGGTCAGTTTTGGCCATTGACCCTAAAATGCACCCCCATGGAGAAGTCTCTTTCATTACTCTCCCCTCCACTACCCCCAACCCAACCCCTCATGTTCCCAACCCTGCCAGCCCCCAGTCTACCCAGGAGATCTCTTCTATTTCTCTTTCTCAGGAAAATTCATATGTCCCCAACTCCCTCTGGGCCATCCTTGTTTCCTAGCCTCCCTGGGGCTGTGGACTGTAGCATGGGTATCCTTTACTTTACAGCTAATAATGGAAACATTTTAATATCTACAGAAGCATTAGTGCATGGAATGAAATCATTTATGTCAGCTAAAACCCAGTCTATATTCAGTCCTAATTGAAATGTTTCATTTTGCATAAAAGTCATGAGGTTTGATTTTAAAATTGATTATAATAACACCAATTATAGATACTAAAGAACTAGCAAGGAAAATCAAAAACCCACATTTTGTTTAACTGTGAAAAAAAGAAAAAGAAACGACTAACACAATCTTTTTCAACTTTCTGACATGTGTCCTTAACAGTGAGAGATGACAATAACAACTTTTGTGTCATTAAATATGTGCCAGATTAGGGTTGGAATCAAATAAAGTCTGTATGAGTGATACTGTCTGCAACTTTAAAGGGAAATGTGTGTGTCAAAAGAAACTAAATTGACCTAGATAATCTGCTTGCAGGCTGAGGGAGGTGTGGCTGAGTCTATGGGTACATCAAACTGACAGCCTTCTTGCGGTACTTTGGCAATGGTTGGTTATGCTCTTAGGTTTGAAAAACACTGATATGAAACTTAGTGGTTGCAGAAAATATAGCTCTGGAATCTCTGAAGGGGAATTCTTTTCATGTGGAAATGCTAGGTCCCAAGGGCCCTGTTTTGCACACCATAGCTGTTTGCTAACTCTACACCCTTCTCTTCCTACTCCCTAAACCACTTCCGTGTAGAAAACTGCACATAGGTTAGGTTTGAAAAAACAGAGATTCTATTCTATGTGACCTTGATTAAATTACTTGCATGACTCAGACTGTCATTTAGGAAACACTGCTGGTTACATAAGAAGGCTTTCTGCAGTGTTCTTGCTCTGAACACAAGAGCTATGTGCCGATTCCTTTCTAAATTGGAACTAAGATGATGAACTTGGTTTGGAGGACAAAGAACTGAACAGGGGGGCACTCCATATACTCAGGGTCACATTCACTCTCTGGATTTGCTTTTTCCCCAAATTTTTGTTCTTCCCTCTTCCCAGATCTTGTGGCTTTCCTGTAAAAAATAAAATCTGAAATCAAATTCTTACCCGAGCCCAGTGATCAACCAACCCTAGACTCTCTCTGAGAACCTCTGAAATGCTAGCTACTATTTAGCAAAGCTGCAAGAGTAGCTGGACAGCTCTTGTTAAGTTCACATTAGCCTTGGGCTTCTGCAAAAAGGGACAAAGGGAAGAAGAGTAGGAAAAGAGGCTAAGGGGAGAAAAGACATGCTGAAGAATGGATGCTCCTACCAGAGCTCTGGTACTCATTATAGTCAGTGCCTGATGCCCCAGCTTTTCCCAACCATGGCTATAAAGGGAACATAATTATACTTAACAGAAGCCACCTGCATTTTGAAGTCATCTTAAATTTAAAGCTTGTGGAGAGACTTAATTAAATTTAATGAAAACCATGGCTTCTAAACAAAGATGTATTATAGTTCCCCCATACTTATTTCTGAGGAAATTGAGTAGCGACCATGAAGGGTCCCCGTAGTTCTCACATTTAACACCCCAGTCTATAAATAAGACACTACTCTCTCCTATTCATTACCTAATAACGTTGTCAAAGTACTCACCTGTTCCTTTAGGAAGAAAGCAAGCCCTAGCTAGAAGGAAAACGATGAAAAGGGAGGAATTAGAAGTTATTCTGAGCATGACACATGGGGTCATCCTGACCTTCTTCCCATGCCTGGGATATTCAACCACCACACCTACCTTTTCTGAAAGAACTGTCTATTATTTGCCATGATGTGGAAGTGTCCATTTTAATGTCATAAGAAGTGATGCCTAAATCACAGCATGGAGATATGTGGCTCATGGTGGTCTCGCGGTAACTGTGACCACCATGTGAATTCACCAGTCAGGAAATCTGATGGCGGACCTCCTGCTGCATTTTAGGAGGCTATGGAGTTGCAGCGCAGAGCAACAAACACTGACTAGGACAGAACAGGAGGAGGAAGCAAAGTGGCCTCACCTAGGTCCACAAAGGACCTTGCAAAAGTCAAAGTCGGGATTCTCAAACGTTACTGTGCATCACAGTCCCCTGGAGAGCTTGTTAAAGCAGATTTCTGGACCTCACCCCCAGAGTTTCTGATTCAGTAGATCTGGAGTGAAGAAACCTGAAACCCTTCCTTTCTAATAAGTTCCCAGGAGATGTTGGTCCGACTAGCTCAGGAACTCTATTTTAGAACCACTGGTCTAAGATACAGTGTCTCCTGGATGTTCACCTTCCTAGATATGGACGGAGCGGGGAGGACCTAGGACTTACCACAGGGCAGAAAACCCTGACTGCTCTTTGGACTGGAGAGGGAGGGGGAAAGGAGTGGGGGGAGGGGGAGAAGGGTGGGAAGAGGGGGAGAAGGATGGGAGGAGGGGGAGGGAAATTGGAGGCTGGGAGGAGGTGGAAACTTGTTTTTTTTTCTCCTTTTCTCAATAAAAAAAATAATAAAACTGTTTTAAGGTGTAAAAAAAAAAGATACAGTGTCTCCGAAGTTTAGGGAACTGATGTATTATTTAGAAAGCTGTTGGATATTGGACAAAGCCAGCCTAAAGGGCATTAAAAAAATCTAAGCTACTTACTAATGACAAGAAATGAGTAAAAGTTGAACCCTAGAAAGCTGCCCTATGGGGAAAGATCTTCACCACCAGGATAGGGTTAGAGTCTCCCTGGGAACACTGGACAAAGCTATGAAGCATCCCACTGATATGATCTACCTGTTGGGGGCAGGTCAGGGACAGGCCTCTTGGGCAAAGCAGGCAACAGGTTGCAGAAGGGCTCTGGGTAAAGAGCCTCAAGGTGGGAAAAGCCTAGAAACACCAGAGTCATCCACAGGTACTTTGTAATTTATGTTTCCTCCCCTGGCATCAGATCTCTGACAGGCAGAACATAGCTTCATCCCACATAGACAAACTCGCATCTTCAGGGCTCCAGGACTTGACAATTCATATATAATAGAACAGTATCCTAATCATGAAAGGCTTCTTTCATCCACCTACACTGAGATCGCTGTCAAACGCCATCTTTATGAAACAGGAAGCACAGGACAATAAGGCAGAGATAGCAGATTTTCATATTCATTCTTATCTGACTCTTCACTCCATACGGTGGGACAAAAGAACAAGCAAGAGAACACATTCATGTATCACACAAGAGGTCCAGAAGGACAAGTCTTAGGCATTCTTAACAGAATGTATTCTGTTGTAGAAAGGATCTAAGCCAACTCAATAAAACAAGAGAGCTTTATTCTCTCCTGTTTCGTTAAGCAAAAAAAACAGTCAACAGGTTGCAGCAGGTAGCATGTCAGTACAGCACTGAGTTTGCTAACACTAGGTCAGTCCCTCACAGCCTTAGGACCAGAGAAGGTCTCCAGCACTGGAGACAAGCAAGTACCGGTTACAAAACCATTTACCAGTACATTGACAAAGGGATTAAAGCACACATCTGGATAGACCTCATGCATCTGATTCTGTTGATCCATGACTTTAGAAGCCCCAAACTAGAACAATATTAATCTCAGGTATATTTCTTACCCAAAGATACCTTTACAAAAGAATTGTCTTTAACCCATTTTAAATTTATCTTTTTCTGTTTAACTAAGCTCTTAAAAGCAAATGTCCTTTGAACATCAGTTCGGTATTCCTTATCATAAAATCTTACGTTTTTTGTAGAATCGTTGGAAATTCTGTTTGTGAAATTCTTTACTCTTTTGAAAAAGATTTATACTGTTCCAGAAAATAAATAGATTGGTTTACATCCCCACACATCAGCGCACCAGAACTTCTCATGTTCCACGCTCTCGTGAGCACTTGTTCTATACATCAGCCATTCTCACTGGGGGCAATTGGATCTGCAGCTTTAATCTGTATTTCCACGATAGCTAATGATATTAAACAGTTGCTTATATGTTTATTGGCCATTTGTATCTTCCCTAATCACATTCTCTACCCATTTTATACTGAATCACTTGTTTTTATTAAGTTTCTGTGTTTACTTATATATTCTGGATATCTGTCATATGAACATTATATTTTATTGCCCATCTCTTCACCATTTTGATTGTTGTGGAAAAACTTTTTATTTTTACATAATGCCATTTGTCAACTTTTGTATTTATCTTTTGTATGTATTTTGGAAGATCTTATTTTAAAAAAATCACTACTTGTCCCAATGTCTTCTAATGTTCTCCTCAAATTTTCTCTATTCGTTTCAAGTCTCAGTTTTCAGTCCATTTTGAGTTGATTTACAGGTAGAGCTAGAGAGGGAGTCAAATTTCAGTGTTTCTATGGATACCCAATTTTCACAGCTGCATTTATTGACAAGGCTGTCCTATCTCCAAAGCATGTTTCTAGCACCACTGATGAGAATTTGTTGGCTGTAAATACATGTCTCTGGGATCCATATTCTGTTGGTCTATGTATCTGTTTTTATGCCAGTATCATGGTGTTTTGATTGCTATGGCTCTACAGCTCCAGTAATGTCTCCAATTTTGTTCTTTTTCTAAATATTGCTTGGCCTGTTCGTGGTCCATTTTGTTTCCTTGTAAATTCTGGGACCAATTTCTCTAGCTCTACGAAGATGTCATTGTAACTGAAATGGATAACACATTGAGTCTTTGTACTGGTTTCAGTATGTGGACATTAATTTTCCAATCCATGAACTTGGAAAATCATTCCATCCTTTTTGTGTTTTCTTCACTTTTTCTTCAGTGTGTGTTTATCTGCATGGTATACATCTTTCATTTAGTAGGTTAGAGTTATTTCTTGTGATCTTCCTGTAGCTTTTTGAAAAGGAATGTTTTTATGATTTCTTTTTCAGCAAAATCCTGATTGTGTATAGGAAAGCTAATAATTTATATACTGGTTATGTTTCATATAACTTTGCTGAATTTACTCATTCCTGTAGGGGTTTTTTGTTTGGTTGTTGTTTTAATTTGTTTTGTTTTGCTTTTTGGTTGAAGCTTTTACTAAGTATAGAATCATCTGCAGACAGATGATTTTTTCAGTTCTTTCCATCTTATTTGCATGTCTTTCATTTCTTTCTGTTGGGAAATTACTCTGGCTTAAACGTCCACCAGTATATTTAGTAAGAATAATGAGAGCAAACCCCGCTCTTTTGTTCTGACTCTTCTAGGAAAATTTTCAGCTTTTTCTCCATCAGCATAGAGCTTTGGCTGGGGTCTTCATATACAACCTTGTTACTCTGAAGTATGAGTCGTCTATACTTAGATTGTTCAAGAATTTTTTTCAAGAAGGAATGTTGAAATTTAACAAATTGTTTTCTGCATCCACTCAGATGACGATACAACTATTTATACTTCATTTTATAAATGAAAAGTGCCACACTTAAACTGATTTCCATATATTGAACCATCCATTTATCTCTGGAATGAAAATAAGTTGGCCACAGGGTATGGCCAGTTTGGTGTGCTGTTGAATATAATATGCTATTATCTTAAGAATTTTTACATCTATTACTATCATTATCTATAGTCTCCTTTTCTTATGTTTTTCTCCAATTTGGGTAACAGAATACTTGCTTCATACAATAGGTTTGTAAGGATTCCCTCACTTGTAATCCTGTGGAAGAGTTTGAGAAAAATCATCATTAGTTCTCTTAAAGTATGGTAAAAGCCAGCAGTGAACCCAGCTGATCCTGAACTCTTCCTCACTGGGAGACTTTTTACTACTGACTCAACTTCATTACTTGTTATTGGTATATTTAGGGTTTTTCTTATGTCTTCATGATTCAAGGTTAGTTGATAATCAATGTCTAGAAAATGCTTTCATATCTTCTAGATTTTACAAAATGTTATCACATAGTTTTCCATATTAATTTCTAAATGTTTTTATATTTTTGTATTAATTGTAATATCTCATTTCTAATCTTAATATTATTTCTTTAGGACAGGATTTTCTTGTTTTATCAGTTAGTCTAACTAAAGATTTGCCAATTTTATTTGTCTTTTGGTTTTTTTTAGTCCTTTTCATTTATTTCTTCTCTGATTTTGCTATTTCTTCAACTAATTTCATGGTTCATTTATTCATGATCAAAGTTATACTGCTTGAGTTCTTCAAGTTTATATGCAAGCACCCTTGCTCTGTTTTCTTCTTTTTATTTTATATTTCTGATATATTACCATTTCATATTCAAAAATTTCTTTTCCATCCTGATTTCCTTGATAACATAGTGTACATCCAAAAAATGTGCTGTCAGGTACCAGGTATTTGTATACATTCTTGATATTTTTTTGTTTTTTTCTTTTCATTTTAGTTCATTGTAATCAGGACAATACATAAAATGTCATTTCAATATTAATAAGCCTATGGTGTTCATTTGTTTTCTAAGATTAGATATTCCAACATTAAATAGACAGAGGTCTATGATCATTATGATTCCTGTTGACTTGATCCCCTGGTCATATATAATTTTCTGTTTTGTCTTTTCTTCCAACTTCATCTCAAACCCTGTCTTGTGAGATATTTATAGTGATACCTGAACACTTTATGTTCACATTCACTTGGGATAATGTTTCCACCCTTCTGCTGTTAGTCATGTCTCGTGACTGCAGAGACAGTATGCTGTTGAATCTTATTTTTTATTCCATTCTTCTAGTTTGTATCTTTTAATAATGTAAAAATGTATTCCATTTACATCTCAGGCTCTTATTTATAGTTAAGAGTTCTTTCCATTTTTATTTTACTTTACTTCCAATAATTTCAAACATTTTTTTTCTTTTCTTCCTTATTCACATTTGTAGTTTAATGGTTTACTGTAAGGATAATGATTGATTCTGATTTTCTTCCCTTTTATGTATGTCTTTTATTCTAATGGAATTGCTAGTAAGCTTTGAAACCTGTCCTGGAACTAGCTCTTGTAGACCAGGCTGGCCTCGAATGCACAGAGATCCACCTGCCTCTGCCTCCCGAGTGCTGGGATTAAAGAAGTGCACCACCATGGCCAGGCCTTAGTAACATTTTTTTATGTTGTATGTAGAATGCCCTTAAGCATCTTTTCTATTGTTGTATTGTTTATATGTATATGCATATGGTACAGGCATGTGTGTACACATTAGTGGGAATATAGACATTTGTGCTTGCATATGCAAAGCCTAGAGACTACCATAGGTTACCATCTTCTATCACTCCCCACCTTATTTCGTTTTTATCTTTAATGTATTATTTATTTGTGTGTGTTGAGTTTATTTTGTTTATTTTATTGCATTGTAGCCCTCTTTTTATCATTAATTTTTTTTTACTATTTTAAACAGGCTTTTATCTCTTTTTTTGTTTTTCAAGACAGAGTAAATTTAAATATATTTTGATCATATTCTTCCCCATCCCTAAGTCCTTCCAGATCCTCCCCTACACCCAACCTTAAGTCCTTTTACATAAAAAACAAAACCCAATACAATAAAAAAAATCAAGAAAATGAAACCACACCCAAAAGGAAAAAAAAGAACCACAAAATGTAACCAAATAAGTGTGCATGTACACATGCGCCCACTCACACACACACACACACACACATACCCCACCATGCCACACCACACTGAACTGTGGAATTCATTATACATTGCTCAACTACTTCTAAACATGTGCACCTGTCCTGTGGTGGTTGATACACCCAGTGTCACTATTTTTTGTGGCTGGGTCTCTCACTGAAAATGGAACTCACCAGATCCAGATTGCCTGGCTTGGCAAGCCCCCAACACACACATATCCACCTCTCCCCACCCCCATCTCTCCCATTATGGATTACAGGCTGATGTCACCAAACCCAGCTTCTTATCTAGGTACTGAGAACCAAACTCAGGTTCTCATGCTTGCCTACAAATGATTTACCTACCACACCATCTCCCTGGTGCTCTCTTAAACATCTTTTAGAAGGCTGATCTGGACCTCAGAACTTCATTCAGTTTTTATGTCTTCAGAAGTTTATATTTCTTCTTCATCATGAAGAATATTTTTGTTAGGTATAATAATCCTGAGTAGCAGTTATTTTGATTCAGGACAGAGAATATGTCATTCCATTCCCTCCAAGCCTTTATGGTTTCTTCTAAGAAATCTACTGGTAGTCTAATCAGGATATTCTTAAATGTGACTTTGCACTTTCTAGTGCAAAAATTGGACCTTTTTTTCTTTGTCTTGTACTTTTGAAAGTTGGACTATAAAATTTTATCATGAGGATCTTACTTGGTCATATTTATTCAGGTTACACAACCTTTCTGTATAAGAATTTTTTCTTCTATTAAATTTGTTTTCCTTACCATCTTAACCTTTGAGTATCTCAAAAAATTGTAATTTGTTCCATTTATGATGTCCTGAAAAGTTTTAGAGCTATTTTCTTGCCTGCTTCCTTGCTTGCAAGTCTCATGTGGCATGCATTCACCTTTGTGAAGCAGATATTAAACTTGTGATCAACTTGTAATAGAATTATCCCTCAGGACTGAAGAGACTTGGTTACAGTAGTCTTGGAGCCTGGTCCTCAGTTACAGTCGAGAACCTGGTTGAAAGATGAAGCCAAGATCATTGAACAAGAAAGTATGAATAGAGTTATGGAAATCTCCTAAGACTAACTTCTTGGAGAGGGAGATTATGCTAATGTGCAAAGGCAAACTCTATGATGACCACACCTTGGTTTTAAGCTGTATAGCAGCTTTGAATGTTTGAGGCAGAATTAAAGAAGTAGGAAAGAAAATTGAGTCATTTACTAAAGTTACACAAGACCCAAAGGAAACCTTCATTCATTTCTTACAAAGATTAGCTTCAGCAATAAATAGAATGATACCAAATTCAGAAGCTAGACAAAAAAAAATTGAATCTCTGGCTTCTGAGAATGCTAATGCACAAAGCAAAAGGGTAATTAGGTCATTAAAGGCAAGATCAGCACCCTTAGAGGAATGGATCTGAGATACAATCAATATTGAATCGCATGACCAAGATGATGCTTAGATAGGAGAGTAATTTCCAGAGGTTTGAATAAAAATCAAAATATCAAGTAATTTCAATTGCAGTAAACAAGGTCACCTAAAAAGAGATTGTAAACCGGCATTCCTAGAAACAATGTTTTTTTTTTCTAAGCCTGATCCAAACATAATGCTCTTCCTTCTGGATTATGCAGAAGATATGGCAAGAGCAGACACTGAACTAATGAATGTGGATCAACAAGGGACAGTCAAGGTAACCCTTTGCTGTCGGGAAATACCTTGAGGGGCTTCTTGCAGACCCACAGGCCAAATTCGGTTCAGTTGTTTCCTGTCATCATGGAAGAAACTTCTTCCCAGAGCCATTAAAGAAAAGAGTGACTATTGTAAAAAAAACATACTGCTCTGGATGATAGAACAGCTATAGAAGAGAGAACAAAAAATTTAGGAGAAATGGTAAAGCAGATAGTTTGGCAAACTTCTATAAATGAACAAAGACCAAAATTAAAAATACAAATAACTGACATCACTGAAAATTTTGTACACACAGGTGCAGGTGTATCAATAACTGTAGCAGAAAGTTTGGCATTCAAATTGGCCTCTTCAGTAGGTAAATGTCCAGCTTTTAAGGATTGGATTATTATCTTAGGTAAAACAGAGTGAGATCTTGGATTGAATGTATAGGGCTAGAAGGACAGAGAAGAAAATTATGCCATACGTAGCTAATATAGCAATGAATTTGTGGGGATATGAATTGTTACAGCAATAGACAACTTAGATTTAACATTTCCCCACCAATTAGATTTAGTACACAGAGAAGGTTTTTTGGTGGTCAGACTATCAGGGAACCCAGAGTTTACAATCCACGAACACAAACCAGAAAGCTGCATGGGTGGGCAGACCACAGGAAATTGTCAAGTCACCACATGGTGGGCCATGGGGAGTAACCAAGTCACTGACTGTACCAGCCAAAATATTGGCAGCTGCATGCCAAAGACGTATCTCAGCTGCAGAGGGCTTTCAAGCCATGTGGGCAAGGTACCTGCTCCATCCTGTTACACTGCCCAATTGGGCATCAGATGAAGGGGATTTCAATAAAGTAGTCCCACACTAGCTCAGAATGGAGTATGATAAAGGGTTCTTTATTTGGGGTAGACTCACAGATCAACCATCCTCTACATGAGCAGGGAACAGGAACCGAATCCAGCAGACAAGAGAGTGCATCTTCTACATCTGCTTTTATAGTACCCAAGACCATGTCCAAAGTGGTCCAGCATCTCAAAGGCCATTGACCAAAGGAGTTCCCACAGCACCAAACTGCTTGTATAGCTGGGGCAGATTGCGAGGATACTAGCAACAGCACCAGGACTTATCCCCACTGTTAGTACTGGCTTTTTGGGAATCTATTCTCTTTAGATGGGTACGTTGCTCAGCCTAGATATAGAAGGGAAGGCCTTGGACCTTCCCCAAAGCAATGTGCCTTACCCTCTCTGAGGAGTGGTTGGGAGGAGGGAGGGTTAGGAGCTGGAAATGGGAGGAGAGGAGGGAATGGGAACTGGGATTGGTAAGTAAAATGAAAAAGATAGTTTGTTTTCTTTTAAAAAAAATAAATAAATAATCCCAAACTGCTATGAAACATGAGACTAATAACATGCTTCAGAAAGGTAGATAAGATAACCAAAATACAACTTACTTGAGACAAGTATCGAGAACCTAATAACCAACATGTTCATTAGTGAACTGGAACATCTAACTTGATAAGCTTCTTCTACTAGGACACCATTGAGCTTCCCCAAGTTCATCATGAGCAGGAATTTGGTATAATAAAGACCAACATTACAAACTACCATTGCTTTATTAAAATTAAATTGGCAGAGAGTAGATCACTCTGCACTTTAGGGTCAAGTCTGAGGGACCCATTTCCTTACCTGTAACCGTACTCCAAAAATTCCTTTGCTGTTTGGCCCAAGGTCACACCCCTATTCAAGGCTAATCAATTATTAGTTGTCTCAGGATACTTCTTAAGGATATCTCAGCTTCAAAGAAGCCTACCAAGAAAATCTGAGGCTGTGTAGCATCCTTTACCCCAAGCCCACTTCTGATAGATACAGAACTTAAGAGTACCCCTATGACATCTCCATCACAAAGGCTGATTCTCAAAGAGTCAGCAAAGAATGGGAATTCCGAGTGTAACAAAACTGATGCCCTCCATCCCAGCCTTACTATTCACAAGTCCCTGGTTCCTCTGCAGACAAACCAGCAAAAGCAGATGCACTGAATCTGAGGGAAATGGGGAAAAAGAGCTACGTGAGCACACTTGCTAGAGACTATCTTTATGATTTCAGGCTACTGATGAAGCAAAATGTCTCATTTGTGATGATATCAAGTTTCAAGCAGAGGGGATCAAAGAATTATTTGATAGCACAAAGACTTTGTTCTTAAGCACAGAACTATTCTAACAGCGGAAAATGAGTCCATTCTGGGAAATCCATGAAATACGGGATATGAAGAGAAAAGAAGTGAGATGAGCATTAGGTGGCTTTTATTCATTCAATTTTCCTTTCAACATATTATTGCTATTACAAATTCTAAAGAAACCAGACTTGAAAATTTTTTATTAAGATACAGATCTAAGGACAGAATAATTACTAGCTAGCTAGATTACAGTTTCTTGTAAAAATAATATATGAAAAATTAGTAGAAAATGAAAATCTGAAAGTCATCTGAAATCTGAAAATGTTAAGCGATTTCTGCTGCATGTTACTGTTGATCGTGTCACAGAATATTGGAGCATAATTGGGCGGAGTATGTAATTATTCCATTTTTGTTGACAGCACAGTGGGCCCTTCAGAGCTTGGCATAGTCTTTAAGAATCATCTGGAGCTTCTGACTCAGCAAGATGTTCCCTTTGGCCTTCAGTTTGCCACTGAAGAAGGCCTGCAGAGGGACAGGGAAAGATACCAACCATTACCCTTGCACTTAGTCCTTTTCCAAGAATACAGTCCTCATGTCATGTCCTTTCCACTGACTGCTGGTGTGGTACCCCTGTCTCCATCTCCTTCACTGCTGCTTACTCTGAAGTCTTCTCCCATTCTGAGCAGAGCTTTACTTGATGTAGTAACCTTGGTGGGCAGTTATCTCTTTCAGGCCTTAAAATACATCCTTCCACACTCCCGCCCTGCAGTGTTTCTGCTCAGAAGTCTGCTAAGTCTAAAGGGGCCATTAAGGACTTACATGTGATTGGGCACGTTCTCGGGTTTAAAGAATCCTCCTTTATCCTGTAGTTTGACAGTCTGACTAGGTCACAGTGACTGTTTTTCCTGATCACATTCATTGGGAAACTCTGAATCATGTACCATTACGTTCATGTCTTTCTCAACATTGGGGAAGTTTTCAACCACACTTGCACTAAATAGTTTCTATGTCCTAACCTTAACTTCTAAGAATTCTGATGTAAAAGTCTGACATTTTCATGCTGTCCCATACATACCAAATCTCTTAATTCTTTATTATTATTTTTGTCTGAATGTGAAATTTTTAAAGACATATCTTCAAACTAATATTCTTTTTTATGCTTGATCTAGTTGGGGGCTTTTACTAAAGTCTTTACCTGTGTTATTGAGCTCTTTGTTTTCCAAGGTTTCTTCCATATCTCATTTATATCCTGCATGTATTCCTAATTTCATTCATGTGTACCACGTGTGTACAGGAATTCAAAGAGCCCAGAGGGTATCAGATACCTTGGAACTGAACTAAAGTTACAAGTGGCTCATAGCCACCTGATATGGGCAGTAGAAACTGAATCTGGGTCCTGTCCAGCAATGGAGTGTTCTTAACTAGTAATCTCTCTAAGCCCATCGACTTGAGCATCTTTAGGATCCATTCCTAAAGTGCTGTCATAGGCAGGAGGTATCATCATATTACATTTGTTTCTCATATGTGACCTTACATTGAGATTTATGCTGTATGGTAAAATGGATATCCCTACTACTTTCATGGAATGGTCTTTTTAGAAAGCAAATTTCGCCTGAAAATGTGTCTTGGGATGCTGGTTTGTTATGCAATTTTGAGTTTGGCACCATGGGTTCCTATAGGTTCTTTTGACCATCATTAGTGTTTGGGCAGTACAGCATACTCAAGTCAGAGACCCACTGTCTCTGCAGATTATGTAAGAGTTGGGGGACTCAAGAAAAGTGGGTACACACTGTGTATAAATATGGGAGCAGTGACTTCTGCCAAAGGCATGCGTTAACTGTCAACACTGTCTGGGACTATATGCTCCAAGTCCTGAAGCAGTGACACCCCAGTGTTTCACAGGAGACACTTGGTTGTATTCACATGCAGTTTCTTCAGCAGTAGAGGAACAGCTGACGCAGCTGGCCCACATGTTGTGGGTGCACACACCCAAAAACCCCTAGCTGTGCACCCTGGGAAAGGAAACAACAGCCAGGGTTGGTTTTGTTGTTTGTTCCCAATTCTCAGTGGCAGTTATCACCAGGGACCAAGTAAAGTTGCATTTCTCAGAAACTTTCAAAATCTGAGGATTACTTATAAACAAGTATTTTAAAATAGCATATAAATATATACCTTTTAAACAAGTTTTCTTCAATTCTTTCATCTCATGAGTTTTGCTGCTATGTGGAAGTCATTTCTTAATACTTGTACATTCAAATAATTGTCTGAGCCCATTCATTTGTACAGACTACTACAAACTAAAAATAACTAATTTTCTCCTCTATGTAAATTACTGCATGGGCTACTTCAATTTTGTGTTTAAAACAGATAACATTTTCAGAATAATATTAACAATAGTCACAGAGGCCTCCTGTCTTACTGACGATTTCCATGCCCCGGAATGCTTTAACTTCAGTGACTATTACAAATATTCTATTTCTAGGTTTTCCATGAGTTATTAATACTTTATGTTGGCTTTAGTGACATTTCACTAAAGCAGAACTCTAACTTCCTGAGAAAAGCAAATCAAGGTGTTTTGGGGGGGTCATCTGTTTGTTTAATTTTGGAGGATTTCCGATTCCAAATTTTTAGATTAGTAACATATGTACAATCCCAAAATCTACTAGCTAAAAGTTGAAATACCTCAGATATTATTCAACTTATATCACACACAAGTTTTACACCTCAAACTATAGATTTAAAATGCCTAGTTTGGGTTTTATATTGTTTGTACTAAATGATAAATTGGACTTACAGCCCCCCAAAAAAATATTTCAAAGCTACTAACTGAAATAGTAATTTTTAAAATCTGACTTGTTGATGAGAATAGAAGTATAAACTTAATTAATGAAAACCTTCAGAACATTACCTTCTGAGGGTCAAGCTTGCCCAGGACCACTTCCATGAAATCCTCATCAGAAATTATGATGGTGGTGTCAGCGGAGCCCTTTGCGGGGCCTTGGTACACTTCTCCAGAGCCATTCTTCAGGTCAATGGCTGGGAAAACAAAAAAACAATGTGTTACATTTTCTCCAAAATACGGCACAAAAAGTGAACTAAAACGGAAGCTGTCGCAGCTCCCGAGTTATTCATGTGTTTTATACTTGTTCTACATGTTCTAGAACATGTTCTTTCTGTCATGTAGAAAATTTTTGTTGTGGTTGCTGAGATGGGGTCTCACCTGGTAGCCAAGACTGGTCTAGAACTCACAGCAATCCTCCTGCAGTGTTCACCAAAAGGTAGAGCTTGGAAATCTACTTTTTCTAAAGTACTTTGTAATAGTCGGCTCAGTAAATAGCTTTTTCTTAATGAGGCATTTTATATCTAGAAATACTCATATAAATAGGAATTGAATGTAGAACAAGTTTCTAACAAGTGAATTTGCTGGGATATACCTAAGGCCTTTAACGGGGTTGGGCCCTCAGCAAAGAAGGTACCCAGTAACATTGACATTGGAGAAAACTGACCTTCCTTTCCCAGCAGGAATCAACTACATGGCAAATAGCTTCTTAAGCTGGGCATAGTGGCAAACGCCTTTAATCTCAGCATTCAGAAGTCAGAGGCAGGCAGATCTCTGTGAGTTCAAGGCCAGCCTGATCTATAAGAGCTAGTTCCAGGACAGGCTCCAAAGATACTCAGAGAAACCTTGTCTCAAAAAAACAAAATCAAAACCAACAACAACAACAAAAAAAAAAAAGGCAACAGAAGGGGACAGAAAGGAGAGGGTATGGAAAAGTAAAGGAAAGCAAACCTCTGTCAACCAATAGACTCACCATCTACGGTTTTAATGCTGCACACCTCTGTCCAAGCCCCACTGGGGGGGCGGGGGTAGTGTACATAAAAACTGTGCTCAGTGTTAACACTTTACTTTGCACACATTCATATCAGAGTAAAGGAGTAACTATACCAAGCAACAACAATCCGTGGTTGTTCTGTTCCTCTTTCCCTCAAACTAACCCATTCACCATTTGCAGACATGAGACTTGGAACTGTGAGAAGCTCATGGCTACACTGATACAAGAAAAGATAGTGCTTAGCAAGAACACAGACATGTGGGGTGAAGGAGCCAAACAGTCAAATGCACAAAGGCTTTGGTGTATGTGGGAGAAGCATCACCGGGCCATTTAGAATCCAGATGTCTGTAGGTTACTACTGGTCTTCTGTAGGATAAACAAACTGCACTTCCACCCAATGGCAGAGTTCACTGTGCTCACTGTGAAAGTTCAGATTTATGATCATTAAGTCTCTAAAAGAGTTCAGAACAACTTCAGCTAGAATTACTGTCTCTACAGGGCAGCGGGGAGGTAAAACCACAAAAAGGGTGACAGAAGACGACGATGCCTTGGACAGAAAGGCCTTGGTGGTTAAAAACCCATCTTGTCACCTAATCCCATCCACTCTGTGAAGATAATATTCAGGAAGTGGTGAGCGAGCGAAAGGGCAGAGAAAGGTTCTCTACGCCCACCAAAGAGGAGCGGCAAGGCTGTCCTCAAATTCATAGCTAGGATTACAGAAAGCAGCCATCACTCCCTACTAAAAAATAAGATTTTTAGGAGAAGAAAAAGAGAGACAGCAAAGACATAAAACTTTGCTACTCTTCTGTCTAAAATTCGCAAACCTGATCATGAATAATATCAAATAAATCAAACTAAAGAATATTCTTCAAAATAACTTTTCCAAAACATCAAGGTGATAAATAAGACAGACAACGTATCTGGGTTCCAGCAGCCAGGAACTTGACAACAGCTCGGAGTGTGAGCAGGCCAGAAGGGGGCATTCACCCCCTCTCTCTCCGTTTCTACTCTTGCTACTACTACTGTTATTATTCCTTTGCTTTAAACAACCTATTGGGACAAACGGTGAAACACTAATAAGGTGGTAGAGCAGATAAGAACAGTGTATAAATGTTAACTTCCTGACACTGACAACCTCTCTGTGGTCAGAGAATGCCTTTGTTCTTGAAATAATAGAGTAGCCTTACACCCTTACAATACCAAGTCTCCAAGTTATCTTACATACATACACTTTTACAAAATGGGATAAAATTTGAACAATTTGAAGTAGCAGATGAAAGATAACTGTTACTTCTCATTAGAATCTTTGCAGTTTTATCTCTATGTCAGAATTTATTGTTAACAAAGAAACTTGGCAAACGATGTTAGGGCACGCTGCATGCCAAGAGGACTGTCGGCCTCTGAAGCGGGAGGTTCTGTGGGCATGGAGTCGGGAGCTGCACTAGAAAGCAGCAGCTGCTCACTGTTGGGAAAATCCTTGCTGATGATTTGATAGCAGATCCTTTCCAAAGACAATCTGTTTTCTGGAAATTCACAAGACACTTCTGAATCTCAACCCAAAATCTGAAACTGGCATCTTTAAATTTTAGTGTTAGGCCTAGTGAGCTGGCACATGCCTATAATCTAGCCACTTATGAAGTTAAGGCAGGAGAGTTTCTGGTTTGAGGCTAGCCTGGGCTATAAAGCAAGATCTTGCCTCAAAAGATAAAAAATTTATGTTTTAGCTGAAAAATCTTAAAGGATAATCCAATTTGACTTCAGAAGAGGAATCCCAAGCCACAGCTCATAGAATCTGATCAAGAAGGTTTGGATTCTCATCTGCAGGGAATCCACACTTCTTCCCATAGGGACAAGTTCCCAAAATGGATAAACATATTCAGAGAGCACCGCCATACGGCCACTGTCCCACTGCACCGGACACGCCTGACTCCAGTCCAGATATGCAGTCAGCTCTGGACACTTAGTTAAAACTCAACTAATTCACTTCACCAAACAATATTCAAACAAAAATTCATTGTACCTCTATGATCTTGGTATCTAGATGAAATTTTTACACATTGGTTCATATAATATAAAAGAATACAGGTATGGTATTGGAGAGAAATAAACCAGCTCAAGCCATTTGCCTAAACCTATCACTCTAAGGAACGTAGAACACCTTCTGTTTAGCAAGCAACATTGTGTATTTAGGATATAATAAGTACTTGTATACAGTTTCATAGTTTGAATGTACCCTATAACTCTAAAGACTCAAGCAACAAACGAATGACTTGGAAACATGTACCATGCACTTAGCATTACAATAAACTGTACAATGGAAATTTGTAAGTGGAATTTTCTGTGAACAGGAGTGACAGACATCCTCCACTCTCGCATCGCATCCTCAAGGTGGCAAAGCTGATGCACTCTGACCGCGCTTCCCACCCTCCGCTTGCAGCTGCGACCTACCCACGAGCAGCAGCACACAGCCACAATCTAGCCCAAACCTTGACTGACCACAGTTCTGCCCTCACAGTTCATTTTCTCGCTACAAACTGCTTTTCTTCCCCATTTTGCCCTTCCAGAAATGAGCCTCCATTCTCAAGAGCACAAGTTTAAAACCTCAGTGTTACCCCAGATGTCTTCATTTCTTTTGATATTCAGACATAAAAAGTGCTCAGGAGAGTTCAGTAGTTTCACATCTGTCCCCTCCTCTCCATTACTATCCTGACTCTAACTTAGGTCAGCCTTTCTTCTAGTCTTTTCATGCCCGTTTGTTTCCAACCCAGTAGGGGCCATGGTACATGAATCCTAAACTCTTCACTGAATGACCAATTTCTCCATCCTGACGCTAAGCTCATCTTTCCAGGCTCTGTCACCCGTGTTCCTCATGCACACACGCAGGTCTGTAATCAGCCTGGATATGTTCTGAATTCAGAATTGTTCTGATTTTAGTGACTCTGAACTAGAAAAGCCCCACCCCCAGAGGTGCAACACTGTATAAACAAGGACATTACTTCTCCACTCTGACACCGGAGAAGCAAATAAAGACAGTAATACCACCTACGCTGGGTCAGACTTTGTTAGCAGTGAGTTGTAAGAGGGAAAAGTTTCCCACCTCCAAATCTTTCAGCTTCCAAATTTCAAATCAGAGTAACTGCTTAACTTTTCAGGCACAAACGATTCTGTAGGCTACCTGAAGCCTCCTGCTCGCTCTTTCTTTGTTGTTTGGTGCTGGAAATGGAACCCAAGGCCTCCTGCACAGCAGGCATCCCCAGACCTAAGCCGCTTATTCTGCCAACTTTCATTCCTCTGGCATTACTGTTAACAAAACACTAGATTAGGACCAAACCGCTTACTAGACAATTTTTGAATGGAATTAATAAAAAAAATATGATCACTGCTAGTAAAACGTTTCAGTGGTACATTTCACCACCAAAGAAAAAGAAAGAGCATCATCTATACAGGAAACCTACTGAACAGAAAGCAAGCATCCATTTTTTGCTCCTCTAAAAGGACAGTGATCTCATCTCTCTGAACTGTGAGTCCCACGTGGCTGTCAGCACTTACCAACCTGCACCTGTGCATACTGACATGCGCTATAGCCCTGACAGGAGCTGCCAACAGAGGAACTGCGGTCCTTTCTCAGAGTTAAGCCCAAGGTCAAATAAAAAGAGGAGTATAACTAGGAATAGCCAAAGTACAACAGGTACAATCAGGACAAATAAGAGTCTGTTCCACGGGGACTCACAGACTTCTTTATTGACACTTTCAACACAATCAAAGATCCCCAGAAAAATAAAGGGACAAGGATGGCCTTTATTCAAAGGCGAGGCAAAAAATGGCATAGATCCTTGGGAAGGACTGCCTGTGTCCTGACGTTCAGTGCCAATTTTTAATTTTATGTAATAAAATGACACTAACAACAGTCACTGTTCTTAAACAAAGACAAGTGTGAATTTAGTCCCTAGCTTAAGGATGTACTATGAATACTGCTATTACTAAACACTGCACCCCGAGATATGAAGATGAGGGTAGACTGCTTTCCTTCCAAAAGCCCCGCACTGAGGCACTGAGGCCCTTCTCTGACTTGCTGTATTAACCAGGGGCTTTACCTTTCCCCTTTCAGTGGCAGGAGGAAGGGCATTAGATTTTCTCAGCCCTGCCAGTAGAGGTAACTCTGCCCTCACTCAGTCAGCCCTCCTGTTTCTAACAATAGGTGATGGGCCTTAGAAATAGCAAACTTCAAGGCACACCCTCTGTCTTCATAATCAACACTAACAGTGTCTCAGCTGATATCAGCATTCTCTCTAGAACTAGATTTAATTTTATTTGAAAAAAATTTCCCCACTATACACACACATTCTGCCCAGAAATGTGGTACTACCAGAAAGCGAGAGGAAAACATGGGCATGGTCTGGGACCGTGGGGAGGAATGCGACCCATCAGTGCCTACATTTGCTCAAGGACAAGGATAGCACACGGTAGCACACCTAGCCTATATACTCATTTCTAGTCCCTGTCCCTGTATCCTGTTTCTGGTATACCATGATATGAGCACAGCCGGACTGCTTACCAACAATATAAAACACGCAGTTCTCAGTACTTCAGCATTTAGCAAAACATCTTAAAAACTTATTGTTGGGGGGAAAGAGTAGAGGCAAGATATTCCCTAACGTAGCCTTTAAATATCTACTCTCTAGTGCAACACAGGGCTGGCACAAGGGATGCCTTCTACCATACCAAGAGACCAAAAGAGATTTTCACTGCAGCCAAATACTGTGATTTGCCTCAGTTACACAAAGACTGGAAGGAAAACAAGAACCCCAAACAGTTCACGGTCAGTAGTGGATGGTGGATTCTTATGGAGTCCTAGCCCTCCCTGGGGAACTACTGGCTACTGACAGATGCTGGAAGATGGGGGACTCATAGTCACGTCTTCAGTTACTGGAACTAAGGAGTGCACCCCTCGAATGGATAGGTCCACACCCATGCTCACATGGATAGTGCTGGTTAAAGTCAGTGGGTCACAAAACAAAAAGATACGAATGTAGATGAAGAATTGACAGAAAGAGGAGAGATTAACAGGCTGGGGTGGGTCAGAGTAATTAGAACACACTATATATGTGCATGAAATTGCCAAATAACATTTGTGATTTAAGAGAAAAAGTACATGCCTTTGAATGTCCTGAGACCTATTAGCTCTCATGGAAAACAAAACAAAAAAAAAAAACCTATGTAGGTTAGATTTAAATGCTTTCAAAGGGACTATTATCAACTATAAAATATACTTTACCTCCATTAAAAGTTACCTTAGAATAATATAAAATCAGAAATCTTACTTACTCCACTTGGCTGCAATATTTCCACCTTTCGTGATATGCCACTCAAATACAGCATTTACTTTCTTTACCACCTCACGTCCAATGTCCTTAAGGCGGCGACCTATTTCCCCAAACACGAGAGCACTCTGAAGCTCCTCACCCTGACAAAGAGGAAATAATATTTGAAAACTTCACAAAGAAATGATTACACATACATAAATTAAGAGTGATTTTTTTTTCCAGGTCATAGATAACACAGCTAACCTATTTTCTTCACACTAGGCTTATTTCACACTTTCTTTGTATTATACAACCCAGCATTGTTTGCCCTATCAGAAAAATTCCTTTTCTTTTTCTTGACAGGGTTTTTCTGTGTAACAGCCCTAGCTGTCCTGGAACTAGCTCTGTAGACCAGGCTGGCCTTCAATTCACAGAGATCCACTTGCCTCTGCTTCCCAAGTATTGGGATTAAAGGCACAAGCCACCACCATGTACCATGAAAATTCTATTTTACCATAATTTTAAGATAATATTTTAGTGTCTTAGGTAAAGTGCCTCCTGTAAAACCATGAGGTTATAATTTGAATCCCAAGCAGCCATGTCAAAAGCTGGGTGTGGTAGTGCACGGCCTAACCCCAGCACTGGTCCAGAGGCTAGCTGGGAAGCCAGGCTAGCTACAATGGTGAGCTCCAGGTTCAGTGAGGGACCTTGTCTAAAAATCAAGGGGGAGAAGTAACTAAGGAGGACATCTGATAACAAACTCTGCTGTGTTCCTGCAAGGTGAGTCCACCCAACCACGCCCCACACAAATTAAGGAAGAAAAAAAAAGAGGAAGCAGTGTACCTAGGTCTAATTAACTTCTCAAATAATCAAGTCCTATGGTATTCAGTTTTTGTTTCTAAAATAGTAGTAAATTCTGTGAAGTGTTTAGTTATTTCTGGCCGTAAGGTGTCATAGGCTTTAAGCTTAGATTATTCTCATAAAATGTTAATTTTTGTCATATAATAACATGGTTTATGAAGGAAAAAGATAATGCTTGTGAAAGTTTCAACATTATTAAAGTTAATATTTTGGACACAAAATACAAATATTTTATCAAAAGTCTTAGTATACTAAAATAATATTTTAATAAATAAGACATGATATTGTCTTCAATCTTCATACAAACCTTTAAATCAAGAAAAAAGAATAGGTTACTTAACTTTTCACCTTTTATTCTCCAAATACTTTTCAAAATTTCTCATTAAAACTGAGCTAGACATTCTTAAAGCAGACTATTTTCTCCTAAAGTATCCCAATATTCTGCAAAGATTTTTCAAAGCCTAAGTTATCAAAATATTTTTCATTCCAATCAGTTTTAAATTATGTCATTTCTTCAATAGGCTTCTCATAGCTAAAGGAAGTGGCCTGAAAGTCCCGAAATGGCATTAACTAAGGCTCGCGCAGGGAAGTCTGGGCGCCAGACTTCACAGCCTACCTTAGAAGGTGCCTGAGCTGAGACTCCAGACGAGGGCACAAGATCCACATACGCATTTGAAATGACAATGTCTCCAGTCTCTTGAACCTGAAGAGAAGTGGGGTAGGAAAGAAACACAGTTCACGCTGATAGTTTGCATGTCCATCATGAAATGCTACAGTCATTTTAAGGAAACCTCAGACTTTTCTTTGAAAAAAAAAATAGAAAGCCAAATAAGACAAAAGGTCAATGATGTAAATAATAAAATAATAAACATAAGGATTTTCTGAATTAATACAACTGTTACTAAGCCTGGAAAGAGAGTCAACTGATGACTTTTAAAAGAAAAAAGAAAATAAAAGACACTATGATCAAGTCTCATCTTCCAAAATACAAATCAAAGGAGCTGGAGCGGATGGCTCAGTGGCTAAGAGCACTGTCTTCTTCCTTACTCTTCCTCAGGGCCCCAGTTCAGTTCCCAGAACAGTTGGCTTTCCAGCATCTACATCAGGCAGCTCACAAACATCTACAACTCAAGCTCCCAGAGAGCTGACCCCTCCAACTTCTGGGAGCACCTGCACTCTCGTGCACGTACACATAATTTAAAAACAATAAAACCAAATATTTTTCAAACCGGAATGCTAATTTAATGACCTAGGCTAGAGCCTGAGTGCCGGTATTTTGGAGATTTTCTTTTCCTAAGCCTAAGAATATTTTTAGGGGAGCAAGGGTGAGCAATCAACTGTTGGAAATAGTAGAAGGTATGCCCTAATACCCCATGTGGAGCAAATGTGTTCTGTTAATATAGGTTAAAACTGGCTAGGAAAAGACAATTGTTTGCAAAGTCATAACTCTGGGTCCTATTTCAAGTCAGATGTATACACAGCATAAAGTAAATATCCCAAAAACCTTTTACACTTGACATTAAAGAAACTCTCCTTCCTCATTCTATATTTCAAATCATTCGGGTGACAATTCTTCCATAAGAACAATACAAGCCAGGGGTGTAATGTTAGCACCCAAAAGGCTGAAGCAAGAGAACTTCAAGTTCAAGGATAGCCAAGACTAAGGAAGTATGTTTCTGTACAGGCTGTGTTATAGCCAAACACTGTCTCAAAAGGAAAAAGAAGGATTTACAGTGAAGAGAACAAGTTTCCCAAAGTTAAGGTAGCAAGTGATACAACTTTGATCTTAACTCCCTTGACTACCTCCCTTCTCTCTTGAAAGGAGGGAAAATACCTTTCCCACAATTCGTTCTTTTGAAACTAAATATCCAGTGAAAAACACAGACATGATTAATGAAAAACCAAAATACACTTTAGCAAATTGCTTTCTTGTAAGCACATGAGCATAGAGTTCTGAAACACTTGTTTTAAATGTTTCTTAAAATACACTGGAAAGGAGGGAGTCACGGTAGGAGTCTTCTATGTCCCTGTAATTACTGGGGAAGGAGAAAATACTCTGAAAAGAGAAAGCATGTTTAGAGCCATTTAAAATGGAAGAACACATTACATTTAGGTTATTTCTCAGCTCTTTCAGTTCATAGAAAGTGCCCATGTATTGTTCATGCTAGGATTGTGTGAAAATAAAAGCCTATAATGTTTCATACGGTGCCAGGGTCCTCACATCTTTGAGTTCATACTATTTTGTGTTTGTGTCTTTCTTGCTTTCTTCATGGCTCTAGGGATTGAACCCGGGGCCTAGTGCACAGCAGATAAATGCTCTGTCACTGAGCTACATTCCTAGCTCATTTGTGCACGTTAATTTTCAAGTAAGATTCTGAATTCTAGGGCTGGGGTTATACAGTATTTGCCGAATACGGGCAACACCCTGGGTTCAATCCCCAGACTCCACCACCATTTTATGCAAGACAATAAGAAAACGAGAGAGCTGAAGAACAGGAGGAAAAGGTTTTAAGTGAAATAAGGTTTCAGAGAAATCCAGGGTGTGTGCTGTGTCAGTGGGAGTGAACGATAGAGTTTAAGGTACTACTTGAGCTGGGCTTGGCAATGCATGAAAGTTCTAATGGGGCAGCATGGGCTACAGAATAAGACTGTTTAAATTTTTTAAAAAAAAATCAGAGAGACTGTTTCTAAGGGTAAGGCAAAACTTACACCGGGGTCTTTAATACAGAAGAAATTTGCAAAATAAAACAAATGATTTCCCTAAACCATGAACGTGTCATCAGCATCAGGAAGGCATTAACACTACAGCAGAATTCTGCTAACCTACCAGTTCCTGAGGGGACAAACTACAGCAAAAATAAACCTGGACACTGAAGCTTTGGAGCCATGTGAAGCTGTATTTGTATCCTACTCAAAGACTGCTTATGGGGCCATCAGCAAGTCATTACCAACACCAAGGTTTTCTTAGGAACCTAGACTTTCTTACATTTCAATGCAGAGTTGTTACTGAAAGTTGCTATTGAAGACAACAGTGCTTATAGCATCTCCATAAATAAAAGTGTTACTGCCACTGCTGGAGACTTCAGTCTGTTCTACGCGATACTGAGTGATAGACAGAAAACTATTAGCTGCGCAGCTGTGGCAACAAAGGCTGCTTTGGAAACTGTGAAGAGTGAAACAGTTGAATGTCCTCCTAGTGCTTTTCTGGAGCATCACTGCGTTTCCCTCGAAATCAGTTAAATCAGCAGAGGGACACCTTGATGGGCTTGGCAATTATTAATTAGGCCCAGGCTCTATGAGGCAAAATGTTAATTTTTATACTTTTTGTGTGCTCAAGAGTACATGGTTTCTGTCCAGGGAAAAACTAAAGGCTCCAACCTCACAGTTCTCTAGAACACAAGTAAATATGCCATTAACACAGCAAAAACTTGTCTCGAATGCCTTTGCTGTTAGACCAGGTAAACTGCTGTTCTGGTTCTCTTGAGCCAGGCTGCAAGATCTTTCATTAGTGAGTGAGGGAAAAATTTAAAAGGTACATGAGGAATCTTAGTTTCAACTAAAAGACAGCATTAACTTTAAGAGTACTTCAAGTTTCTTCTCAAAGATTCCTATTACTAACCATAAAAATGCTAACAGAGAACAAAATGACAATGTGTCGTGAAGGGTCACACAGCACATACTTCCAACTCTATGATGTATACCTTGGTTTGAAAATGAATTCTGTTTCCTTCCTTCCACATCTCAGTTTGAAGAGTTTGTCCTGGATACACTGGCTTGGCAAAACGAACCTATTAAAATAAAAGTTTAAGCATTAAAAATGTTTTTACACGAAACTCTTCTACTTGGAAGGGAAATTTCAGAGGTCTACATAAGAGGGAAAAAGTAGAGATTTAAATACATTAAGCTTCATAAACGATATCTGAAATGTAGGAAATTAATAACGAAAGGATGCTGACAATCATGCACATTCCATAATAAGCTAATTTTTTTCTCTCAAAACAAGAAGCAGGGCTGGAACATAGCTCGCTGGTAGAGTGTGTGCTTGCCTGGGTCATCTGACGTCCTAAATTCAGTTCCCAACACTGGGAAAAGGAAAAGAAAAGGCAGCACCAGTAAGCAGCATGTTCTTATGACAAATCAAAAACCACAACCATAATCCTATTAGGTAGTGATACTGGCAGCCACCAGAACAATCTGGAGTTCAATGTAGTACTAATTATTCTGGGAGCTGAAGGCTCAGGTGAGCATACAGAAGAAAATATTTGCATATTTTAGAACAGGATCATTTATGTTACTGTGTAAATCTATACACACATTACTAAACTTAAAAAAACTAATTGTGATTAAATAAAACACATGAAAATCATGAGTGTTATTAAGGTCCAGGCATCAGAACATTTGTCTCCACTCTGGCATGGAGATTAAACTAATAAATAATTTTAAAGCCATTTGACACTGCCCTAGCGTCTTTCAGGTACACATCTTTGACTTAGACAAAACTATTGTAGGCAGAAACAGTTTCCTTTGTTAATAACAAAGTGAGTAAACAGTAAAACCTTGAATTCAGCTTATAAGCACACCTAAACATGAGGTCCCGTCAGAGCTGATGTGTTGTGAGAGATCAAACTCAGCCCCGACATCTTCTGTACAGCAAAGGCAGAGTTTCAAAAGTTTATATGCTGAGGCTGGACAGGGTAGTACACATCTTTAATCCCAGCACCCCAGAGGCAGAAGCAGGTGAAGCTTTGTGAGATAAAGGCCAGCTTGGTCTACAGAGCGAGTTCCAGGACAGCCAGGGCTACACAGAAAAATCCTCTCTCAACTCACTCCTCCCCGCCAAAAAAAAAAAACTATGCAAGAGACATATACCTTAATCGCCTTGAATCTTGACACATCATTATCTGCAAACTGCTGTAGAACATGCCTTGCAGAAAATCCAAAAGTACATAATCCATGTAATATGGGCTTCTCAAAACCTGAGAAAATTTGGAAAACTGTTATACACGAAAAATGCCATATCTAAGTATATATTTAATTCAGCATTTTAATGTCTTTTAAACTGCAATTTTACAATGAATTATATCATATACTAAGAAAAAGAACACGCCAGGAAAGAGGGCATCACCTTTATCACAGCACTACAGAGACAGGGGTAGGCAAAACTCTCTAAATTCAAGGCCAGCCTGGCCTACTTAGCAAGTCCCAAACTAGCCAGTGCTACAGATTGAGACTGTATACTTTAAAAAAAAAAAAGTTTTACCAACAGTACTTCATACGTCATAGGGAAAAATTAAGATATAAATAACAAAAACTATTTTTTGAAAAATTTGGAAACACAAAAAACGTTTTCATTTCATTTATTTGCAAAAAACCACAGTGGGGGACTTCATAAACCTTTTTTTTTATTGTTTTTATTGAGCTATATATTTTTCTCCATTCCCCTTCCTTTCTCTCCCCTCCCCTTCTACCCTCTCCCATGGTCCCCATGCTACCAAATTTTCTCAGGAAACCTTGTCTTTTTCAACTTCCCATGTAGATTAAGTCCATATATGCCTCTCTTAGGATCCTATCTGGTAGCCCTGTCCAGTGGTGAGAGTGGGGTGTTGAAGTCTATTGTTATTATTATTATTATTATGATGATGATGATGATTTAATGTGTGATTTAAGCTTTAGTAGTGTTTCTTTTACATATGAAGGTGTCCTTGTATTTGGGGCATAGATGTTCAGAATTGAGATTTCCTCTTGATGGAGTTTTCCTGTAACTAATATGAAATGTCCTTCTTTGTCTCTTTTGGTTGATTTTAGTTTGAAGTCTATTTTATTAGATATTAGGATAGGTATGCCAGAGGTCCATTTGACTGGAAAAATTTTTCCCAACCCTTTACTCTGAGGCGATGTCTGTTTTTAAGGTTGAGGTATGTTTCTTGTATGCAGCAGAAGGATGGATTGTTTTTGTATCCAATCTGTTAGCCTGTGTCTTTTTATAGGTGAGTTGTGTCTATTTATATTAAGAGATATTAATGACTAATGATTGCTAGCTCCTGTTATTTTAGTTTTCATTGTTAGTGATGTTATTTTGTGTGTTTTTCCTTTCTTTGGGATTTGCTGCTGTGAGATCATCTATTGTCTGTGTTTTTGTGGATGTAGCCAACTTCTTGGGTTGGGGTTTTCCTTCTAGTACTTTGTGTAGGACTGGGTTTGTGGCTAGGTATTAGTTAAACCTGGTTCTGTCATGGACTATCTTGTTTTGTCTGTCTATGGTGATTGAAAGTTTTGCTGGGTATAGTAGTCTGGGCTGCCATTTGTGGTCTCTTAATGTCTATATAACACTTGGCCAAGTCCTTCTGGTTTTCATTGCTTCCATTGAGAAGTCAGGTGTAATTCTAATAGGTCTGCCTTTATATGTTACTTGGCATTTTTCTATCATAGCCCTTAATATTCTTTCCTTATTCTATGTTTAGTGTTTTGATTATTATGTGGCGAGAGGACTTTTTTGGTGATCCATTCCATTTGGTATTCTGTAAGCTTCGTGTACCTTCATATGCATGTCATCTTTAGGTTGGGAAAGTTTTCTTCTATGATTTTGTTGAATATATTTTCTGTGCTTTTTAGTTGGACTTCTTATCCTTCTATCTCCATTATTCTTAGGTTTGGTCTTTTAATGGTGTCCCATATTTCCTGAAAAGTTTGTGTTAAGCTTTTGTTAGATTTAATGTTTTCTTATTTCTTCTATTGTATGTTCAGCACTTAGTATTCTCTCTTCCATTTTGTATTCTGCTGTTTATACTTGCATTTGTGGTTCCTTATCATTTTCTCATAATTTCCATTTCTATAATTCCCTTAGTTTGTGTTTTCTTTATTGTGTCTATTTCAGTTTTCATGTCTTGAATAGTTTCTTTCATCTGCTTGATTGCTTTTTTTTTGGTTTTCTTTAAGGGATTTGTTGGTTTCTTCCAATTTTTTGTTTGCTTTTTTCTCAATTTCTTTGAGGGAATTTTTCATTTCCTCTTTAAGGGCCTCAAACACTCTTCTAAAGTTATTTTTTAGGTCATTTTCTTCTGCTTCATCTGTATTTCAAGCAAAGCACACTCCATTTCCTGAACACTTCATACCTTTCTATAGCCTTTGAATAAATATGAGAACTGTCTTGAAATGCCATTGAAATTAGCAGTCGCAAGCAGCACTTTTTTTAAGTGTACTCTTAGTTAACTGAGCTAAGACTTTTCAGTAACTCACACAATTTACAACTCACCAGCAATGCTAGCAAAGCTAGGGTCAATGTGTAAGGGATTCCAGTCTCCACTGAGGCGGTACAAAGCAGCCTGCAGAGAAAAATTACCACAGTACTCAGTATTTTCTGAAAAAGCATTAAGTGCAGGGCAGGAGGCACAGCCAACTATTGATTAAAATATATAATGTACATAAATCTAGACTGTGATCTAAAAGATAACTATTTTCTACATCTGTAACTTTAAGTTTTAATAAGGTCTTTCACTGTAATCAGTAGAGTGAGGGATAAAGCAGTGAGAAAGAAAAGCAAGAATTACACACACACACACCCATCACCACCTAAGAGGAAACTCACAGAAAGGAAAACCCCACCAAGATAGGTAAAGGGCTAAAATCTCTTAGCCAATCAGAATCTATGCCAACTTTCTTAATGGGTTTTTTCAATTTGAAGTCTGTAACATAGTACTGGGCAGATATATAGCTTCTCACACACTTTCATCTTTCTGGCACACTAAATCCTGAATATCAGCTCGTGTACAAAACCAACCAATAGCTTGCCAGTATGACTCAGTAGCTCAGATGGTCACACTGCTGATTTACATAGGTAAGGCAAGAATAACAGGAAAATGTAGGCAACAGCAGGGAAAGCCGTCATTTTCTGGTATTTAAACTGTGCAGTTTTCAAACTAGAGTGCTCTTCAGAACTGAAGCAGAGATTCACAGGGCAGCTGGGTATTTAATGCATCTTTACAGTAGCTTGTTACACTCTATGTCTGACCGGACTCAGCATCTTTTCCTTATCAAGTCTGGTTTTGAGAAAAATTTCACTTCTCTGTGGCTCAGTATTTTTTACTGTAGTTATGTTCTTCTAAATACAAGATTTTTATGTGTTAGAAAAGAAATGGTTATTTTTTTCAAAAGCCGTACACAAACAGTAAACACCAGGAAACTATGCACCATCCAGTACTGTGTATACAAAGAAAAAGAACATCTCAGGCCCACAAAGGGAAGTCGTCAGACACGAGCCACATAATAGACTTTGGTTCCAGAGGGACCTGGATTCACATCCATTCCTATCATTGCTAAACAAGTTTCTCTACCAAGATAAGCCTCAAGCTAAGAGGACTCACTTTCAAAGAAGAACTGGAGAAATTAAATGAGATAAAACTCATGGGTATTGCCTCAGCGAACATTAGCAATTTCTAAATCTTTTTACAAGACTTTAGCAACAGTGTAAGTGAACAAAGTCTCTTGTTAGCACTTGATTAGAGCCCTGTCTACAGAGGACAAAGTGTGTGTGCCTGCGGAGACAATCCCCAGAAAAGCGCGCATGGCTGCGGATGCAAACCCCAGAAAAGTGTGCATGTCTACATGCAAGTCCCAGAAAGCATCTCTTTTGGGGAAGCAAAGACAAAAAAATATCCCCCAAGAGCTGCCTAGTGAATGAAAAGCACCAAGGGGGAATCTGAGGCCCTGTGAGACACAGAAAGCTAAACATCTTTCCAAATAAAACATCTCCCTACAGTACTCCCTACAGCCATCCATTAAGGAGGCGGCAGACAGCACTTTGCTATGGAGAAAGGATGCCACAGCTCCAAATTAGCAATCTTGGAAGCCAAGCCATCAGCCTTATGAAGGCCGTGCACAATGGTGAACAGATTGTGTAGCTTTACAGGACTGCATCTCAGGGTGGTTCACTGCTGCTGATAGTTTTCGCTCTCAGTATGCTGGATCTTCCTGTCTTTCTCCCAACTACTCTCTACCTAGCCTTTCAGTTCTTGCCCTCGTTTTAATTTTTTTTTCTTGGATTTATTTATTTTTATGTGTGTGAGAGCTTGGCCTACATGTATGTCTGTGTACCACATGCATGCCTAGTGCTCAGAGAGGCCAGAAGAAAGTACGAGGTCCCCTGGTACTGGAGTTACAGAAGGTTGTGAGCTGCCATGTAGGTGTTGGGAAGTGACCCAGAGTCCTCTGAAAAAGCAGCCAGTGCTCTTAACTCCTGAGCCATCTCTCCAGCCCCCTTCATTTGCTATTCCATTGCTTTTTCTTCCTCAGTTTAACTTATTACTAAGTTGCATTTGTTTTTAATTGTCTTTCATCTCCCATGTGCCCTTAACAGCAGGGCATCTCTACATCCCTCTGCATCCCTTTCTCCACTCCCACAGGGGGTGGGGTGAATCACGTGTACTTTCTCTCTCACACTGTGTGTCACTTCTGCCCGTCCAGTCTCTAGCCTAGTCGTGAGTCTGCACTTGGCTATTTCAATCCTCCTGTCAGTGTTCCTCAGGCCCAGCTAGTTAGATGAAGTTCCTCCTTCATGTGGAATGTTCTTTTACAAGGACGGGTGGTTGATACAAACTTTTATTTCTCAAGAATGGTGCTCCATTTCTCCCCTGCTCTGGGGGAATCTGATGCCATCTATCTTCCTCTGCAGGATACTTCACCATTGCCTTTCAGTCCCTCAAGGTCATTTTTATCTTTAAAGTTCAAAGATTTTACCAGAAACCCTCTCAGTGCTACTTACTGAAAATTAGCATTTCCTGGTCAATGTAAGGGACCCAGACAATCCCATGAAGCATTTGTGATTATTTTCAGTGTTCAGCCCTGTAAAGGAATTGTCTAAATCTAAAAGGGACATCAAGAAGACCTGGTTTTGAGGTCATATCTGCTTTCAATTTAGCACAGTAGGGATTTTAATAAGGAATTATCTTTTAATGGAAAGTACGACCTACTCAGTAACAACTGAAATCCCAACAGTGCAGTTAGTGCTAGACTGTATCTGGTGAAACCACAGCTTGTTTCTCGTCCTCCACAGTTACAACGCCTGGTGTTGAGAGCTGTCACTGCTTGGCCTTTTTACATCACTGCATGAAAATCTTGATTCTTCATGAAACACTTGTTTTACTTGTTATGGTCAAGCGAGCTAGCAGTGAAGAAACTGTGCTGTGGACATTTAAACAGCATAGCTGAGAAGTGGCATCTGTAGGGCTAAGACGGTACAGTTGTGCTTGCTTGCTGACTAGAAAGTTACTACTATACAAAACCCAGCACAATTTATGCTCTAATGCACAATTTTTCCATTTTTGGAAAGATCTGCTCATACACATTGTCCTCCATTAACCACCAATGTAAATGTGACTTTGGCCTTCACATACCCTGACCCACACCCTGCCTCTGCCTCTCTGTGCTCCGCTAGGCTTCCCCACATCTTCCCTGACAGCCTGAACGCCCACATCTCTGAGGAGGGAGCATCCATACCCCAATCACGTTTCTGCCAAGTCAATCATTACTGGCAAACCTTTCTGCCTATCACTCAAAGGAGTGCCCTTCTCCAAGAACTTAGCAAAGTCTGGTGTCTCATATTCCCTTGCTTGGAATAAGATGCCCAAGTTAACTCCAGAAGTATAGTGTGTTCACAATGTCAACAGAGCAGTTTCATCAGCCAGGTGATCAGCACTTCTCACCTGATTCAATGAGGTGGTGTCTCTCAGGACCGCATCAGGAGGTCGTCTCGGTACAGCCACAGCTGCCTGAAATCAAAATAAACGCATGTCAACTTAAATATATATGATTCTCTAACAAAACTAACATCACATAAACAACCAAGTGTCAACATAATAAACTCTGAAAACTAGATTAAAGATTTTTTAATATTTTATGTCAAGAGAAAAACTACAATTAAAATTTCATACCTCCTAGCTTTTTATAAATTACAGTTTCCCTAAAATGACTCTTTTCAATATAAGAAACATTATCAGACCTATTCTCAGGCCACAGGGGACAAAAGACAGTTTTTCCTATGTAAAAAGGAATTAAACAATTTACATATTTTAGTTTGTCATGTTAACAAAATAATGCATTTTTATCAACTTTTTAAATTTTGATTTTTATTATTAATTACATGGGTACACAGGAATGCAAGTGTGTATGGGGATCAGAGACATCAGATTCCGCTATATTGGAACTACATTGTATTATATTCAAACAACCACATCAATTTTTTATTTATTTATTTATATAGAAATAAAATATCACCAGGGAAGTGGCTCAAGCCTTTAATGCCAACATTCAGGAAGCAGAAGCAGGCAGATCTCTGTGAGTTCGAGGCCAGCCCGTCTACAGAGCAAGTTCCAGGACAACCAAGGCTACACAGAGAAACACTGTCTTGAAAAACAAAGAAAAGAAAAAGAAAGGGAGAGAGGGAGGGAAGAAATATCAACTGTGCCACAATTACACAATATTTTACAAGAAAGTCAACTTTTCTAATTATGGAGCCGGTGATTTTTACTATGAAATATTAAGCTTAAATATCATCAAATTTGTTCCACAAATCCCAAAACCACAATCCTAAAAGGCCATGAGTAAAAGGGCTACTTCTATAGTAAGAAGTTGCTGCTACTCAAAAGAGATTTTTAACTTATTTTTAAGTGGTTGGGGGAGAGAAAGGGAGAAGGGAGGGGGGAGAGAAAAGCTGCTATAGAAAGACTCATTCAGAGCCTATTAAGTCAGCCTTAGAGGAGAGTGAAGAAAGCTGAGCCCAGTGGCTCACTCCTACCGCCCTGGCACCCCAGGAAGCTGAGGCAGGAGGACTGCTACCAGTTTAAAGCAATCTGCTCTGCTTCATCTGACAAAAAAGCAAAAACAAAAAGGGTGTGGGGCTGGAGAGAGAGCTCAGCAGATGGAGTTTATACTACTCTTGCAGGGGACTCAAGTTCAGTTCCCAGAAGTCACCAGCAGTCTGATGTCTCTGCTTTCCCCAGACACCTGCATATACCCACACACAAACACATGATTAAAAATGGAAAGACGACAGTGGTCACTAGATAAGAAAGGGGTAGTGGGAAGGAATGCAGCAGCCTGAACCAGCCAGTGCGGACCAGGGCAGCAGGACAGCGGAAGGTCAAGCAGCATATATCGAGAACAGGTTCCAGGACATGCCAATGCTGTTTTCTGACTTACATTTTGAACACAGATACTGAGTTGCTATATGCCGCATAAAAATGTACAAATATTATACCCCCAAAAAATTCTTACTTTGAGTTTTTCTGATGTCCGTTTTCCACCAAAGCCCCCAGAGCCAACAACAAAGATTGAGAACTGATTATAACATATGAGCTCCTTCCCAGAATAAGAATGGACTAAAAAAGAAGAAAAAGGAAAAAAAGAAGTAGTTAATGAAGATAGGCTTAACACTTCCTTTAATAGCTAAAAGAATAAAACACGGCCAGTTCAAAGGTCAGCACCTACAGTGAGCATGGGGTTTGCCAAGTTGTACTGCAGTTTTCTCATCTCCAGTCTCTGGCGGCAGAGAGAGCTGCCCAGCTTCCTCTGTGAACCATGGGCTTATCGCTTAAATCGCCCAACTACCACCTAGATCTCAAGCTTTATCTGCCACTAATATTTCAAACAATTCCTCGAGAAAATCCAAGCTACCACACTCCAACCCTGAAATACTGTCAAAGCACTGAGAAAGAACATGGGTCTTAAGGAGACAGGGCAAGAATGAGGCTGTAGGATGGCTCCGGGGGTGCCATCATGCTGGTTCTGTTAACCACTCTATCCCTAGGGTGCCCAATACAAAGGAGGTTCCTCCTGCCTCAGCCAACTGAGTGCTGAGATCATTATTCGTGGCTTTCCATGCATTTTTACCTAAGATATTTCAACTTCCAATGTGTTTACTGGGGTGCAACCCCATGGTAAGTCAGGGAGCACTGGCACGGCCCCCAGGATTTCTCTCAGAAACAACACATCAGGCAGAGCTGGCAGTTCTACTCAGATAAAATGTAGTCACAGTGTTTACGTCATGAGTTCAACAGCCTTACATGCAGCCTAGAAACCCAACCGCAGTCTACACTAATTGAGTTCCAAACAGCTAACACTGAAAAGAGCATCAATAGCCCAGCCCAGCTGCGTCAACCCTACTGCAGGAGGTGTAACTCTCCCTGTGACGTGAACAGGAACACACTTCTCACTTCTGTGCTTAGTTGCGTTGTTTCAACCCAGTGACATGTTCCACCTGCCATAGCTTCAGCTCCAATCTACTCCGCCTCCTCCCTTATTTTTCTTAAAAACCCTATGAAAATGCTCACTTTGATCTCTTACACATTATAAAATGAACACAAACTGAATCGATCTCTGTGGTGAAGTGTGCTACCTGCAAAGCCTATCACTCTAATGATATTATTATAACAATTATAGATGAGTTACCGTCCATAACAATCACTATGCCCGATCCTTTATCCAGGATGTCAGCAACAACTGCTTCACATTTTAATTCTCCTAAAATGAAAGATAAATAATTACATGATAAATAATTAAGACATGAAAGGAATTCACCACAGTTTCCACTTACTTCAGCAAAGCTTAAAAAATTATGGTTTTAAATATTTTCCCCTAACTTTACACTAAAAAAGTATAATTGTTTATACAAAACATAAAATACAGAACATATAAATCACTAAACTTAATAATTACTAAATTTCTGATGTAAAATTGTGAGACGTTAATATTTCTGATGTAATTTTTTAATAATCATTTCCAATGACAGTGACACCTCTTGCAAGGTCCAACTGGCCTCTCAATCCTGGGTAAGCACAACTCCACTTCCTCCATTCCTTCGCAAATCTCTATGGCTTTTGTGAAACACTACCTAAATTTTCTTCTCCGAACTTTTTTTTTTTTTTGAGTCCTCATTTAACTGGTTAAACTCAGCGGGTAACAAAACAAAAGGAAACACAAAAGATAAAAACCAACGTGGGGGGGGGGGGACACAAGACTTGTGGAAAGAAGCAGATGGACATGGTGGAAGGAGGAGGGAGTGAGGGTTACCAGGAAGTATTGTTTACAAGTGTGAAACTGCCAAGGAAAAAAGTCAGTTATTTGAGACCTGCTTTTCTCTTTCCTCCACAACTGGACTCACACCCAGCCCCGACCACACCACTTGAACCCACAGGCACCAAATCCATGTTAATCCTTGAATGTACAGAGACAGGTACATTTTTAACTTCAAGGTTATCTTCTGCTAAGGAAAAAACTGAAGGTCACCCTGGGACATGACAGGCCTTATCTCAAAAAAGGATGGATAGATGGACAGAGGGGACAAACAGACGGATGGATGGGAGGAACAGATGGACAGATGGAACAAACACACGGTTGGACAGATAGACATACAGATAAGCTTTGGTGAATATCCAAAGTATTACCGAGAAAAGAAAAAAGTTATTAGATAGGTTTAGTTTTCTTCTCTTCCAAGGGAATAGGGAAAAATTACAAAAGCTACATCTTTCAACATTGTTTGTTTATGCAAATTAATCTTAAAATAAACAACCACAGGAACCATAACTGATACACAGTCATAATGGTACATATGTCACTACAGACAAACTGATAGTACTAAGTAATTTTACTGTTAGTGGAAGACAATTAGAGATCAGTATAACTACTGGTTAACTTTATCTACTCTCAGGTTACATGGATGCTTCTGACATCTTGTTGGATTGGGCTATGCTAGTTTAAGACAATAGATTGGCTTGGGAGGTTAATCGGAAAATTAAAGCATAGTATTAGGCAATTAGTTCACATAAACTCACCTGATCGAGGAAGCGGTTTATACAACTCCAAGTATTGCTCCCCATGAAGAACCTACGTTACAACAAATGCAATCTTATTAGCCAACTTTCTTGTACCAGTGTCTACCCGTGGGTACTGCTAAGCACAATGACATTTTACTATCCACACACCACGTCAGTATTCGTCCTGTGTCATCTATATCAGTAAGGTGTTTACTTCTTAATCATGCAATGTAGAAATAATTAGTATGACAGCATAAAGACAAACAGATCTTTTGGAGGAGAAAAGATAAATCTGTGTCCTTCAAATCCAGGGATCCTTACTGGCTCTACTGATTTACCAATGGAGCCACTCAGTCAGGCTCTGTGCCAAGGACTTATAATAATGCCTAGATCATACTGGGTATTCAGTAAGTATCCACTCAGTAAAAATGAACCAGTGAGCCTGGGCTGGTAGCTTCAAGTCACACAAACCAAGCAGAGATGACTCAACTAAAACATGAAGATAAACCTTACAAGCATATCCAAAGGCAAAATCAGCAACATTCTCTCTGTGTGTCTCAGAGTACAACCACGCACACTGCAAGGAAAAAGCAATGTGAGCTCAGCACAGCAGAGCATCATATGCAAGTAAACCTGAGTGGAGTTTCCACATCCAAGTGCCTGCACCACTACAGCAGGACCGCTCTCCAGGCTTCCCATATCCTAGTTCCTGCACCACCACCAGCAGGACAGCTCTCCAGGCTTCCCACATCCAAGCGCCTGCACTACAGCAGGACAGCTCTCCAGGCTTCCCACATCCAAGCGCCTGCACCTACTAGAGCAGGACCGCTCTCCAGGCTTCCCATATCCTAGTTCCTGCACCACTACAGCAGGACCGCTCTCCAGGCTTCCCACATCCAAGTGCCTGCACCACTACAGCAGGACAGCTCTCCAGGCTTCCCACATCCAAGTGCCTGCACCACTACAGCAGGACCGCTCTCCAGGCTTCCCACATCCAAGTGCCTGCACCTACTACAGCAGGACAGCTCTCCAGGCTTCCCACATCCAAGCGCCTGCACCTACTACAGCAGGACAGCTCTCCAGGCTTCCCATATCCTAGTGCCTGCACCACTACAGCAGGACAGCTCTCCAGGCTTCCCACATCCAAGTGCCTGCACCACTACAGCAGGACAGCTCTCCAGGCTTCCCACATCCTAGTTCCTGCACCTACTACAGCAGGACAGCTCTCCAGGCTTCCCACATCCTAGTTCCTGCACCACTACAGCAGGACCGCTCTCCAGGCTTCCCACATCCAAGCGCCTGCACCTACTACAGCAGGACCGCTCTCCAGGCTTCCCACATCCTAATGCCTGCACCACCACCAGCAGGACAGCTCTCCAGGCTTCCCCCAAACACAGAAGGAAGAGAGTGGAGCTGGAGTGAGTGCCTTCCTCACTGTGCCACGCTGCCGTGAAATCCAAAGCTAGGAAAGCTGAGAAGCAGACTTCCAGATGGCTGTCATAGAAGGTGAACATCTTACCTGATTTAGCACATAACATGGGACAGCAATTAAGAAAGCAAAGTGACAAGCACAGGTTTCTGGTCTTTCATCTAATGTAATCAAACATTCTAAGAAATAAGCTACCATTACTCCAACAGGAAAGTCATCAGCAACGGACTCATCAGTTCCAGAAACCTGTTCATAGCTCTGATTCAGTAACTATTGCTAGAGTCAGCTCGCACCTACATAAGGAACTAAAACAGTCCCTAGGTCAAGTTGATTTTAAATTATTTCTTCCTTCTTGAAATACTTTCTTCTGTCTTCTTTAGTGTCATGTTGCTAAGGTCATGGGCCATCCTATCCAATTTTTTGCGCTAGTTTTTCCACATCTCTTCAACCTCTAAATACTTCGGAGGTCCTAAACCCAGGTGTCTTCTCTACTTAAATTCACAGCTTAGGTGACTTTAGCTAATCCCACACTTTTAAACATCGCCTAAATGTGGTAGATCCTTATTAGATCTTCCCTTACCACTCTAGATACAATCAACTACACCTTCTTCATCTTCACTTAAATAAGTACCAGACAGGTCAAGCTTGTTCAAAACAAACTGCTGACCATCCTCCCTTAAAACAAGTACGTAAAGACTGGAGAGATGGCTCATCAGCAAAGTGCTTGCTATGGAAGCACGAGGGCTGGAGTGTACCCAGAGCCCAGGGAGAGGACCCAGATGTGGTAGTGAATGATTGTAATCACAATGCTGGGAGGGTGAACACAGGCGGATCCCAGGGCTTGCTGCCAGCCATCCTAGCTAAATCTGCAAACTCCAGAACAATGAGACCCTGTGATGTGGGATTCCGCTCTGTATGCTGTGAATACCATTGGTTAATAAAGAAACTGGCTTGGCCTGAGAGAGTAGAACAGAGCTAGGTGGGGAAAACTAAACTGAATGCTGGGAGAAGGAAGGCAGAGTCAGAGAAGCCATGTAGCCCCTCTGGAGACAAATGCTGGGAACATTAACTGGTAAGCCACAGCCACATGGCAATACACAGAGTACTAGAAATGGGTTAAATTAATATGTAAGAGCTAGCCAAAAAGAAGCTAGAGCTAATGGGCCAAGCAGTGGTTTAATTAATACAGTTTCTTTGTGGGTATTTCGATTCTGGGTAGCCGGGAAGAACAAGCAGCCTCCTTACAACAATCCTGTCTCAAAAAAAAAAAAAAGGTAGACAGCACTGAGAAATGGCACCTTGTGCTGACCTACGGCCTCTGTGTGCCCATACACATGGTATCAAGATGCACATGTACACACCATAAAAACGGTGTGTGTGCAAAACTATGAATGACAGAACATGCCTATAATTCTAGCACTCAGAGGGCTGAGACAGGAAGATTTCAAGTTTAAGCTCAGAACAGGGCTATATATCAAAACTGTCTCAAACCATGCAGGAGAAGGTATACAACTTATATGACTATATATTATGATATATTCTATGATATGCAAATACTATATATATTAGTCATATACTAATAATTATACATACATCTGAACATAATTATATCTACAAGATTAATGTTGTTTGAAAAAAAACACCTTCTACCTCACATTTTTTTGTCCTTTTATTTGGAGCTTTTGCTTAGATTACTAAAATCAATTCTTTAATGGTTTCTCAGCTTCTCCACTCGCCTCTCATACCCTTCTCCACACAAGAAGATTAAGTCAGAAAGTGGTGCACATCGCTCCTCAGTTTAAAGGATTACAAGCTGCTTCCCCTGCTCATCGAGAACACCAGCTGAAGGGAAGCTAGACATTCATGCCCACCCCTAGCCATGGAGCTATTGGCAATTGCTAGCTGCTGGGAATAGGGGAGACAGTTTTCTCCAAGAGCATGGCCCTGGTAGATTAACCAGGCTTCAATTGAAGACCACACAGCCAACAATATGTAGCCAGCACAAATCAATCTTGTTAGGCTTTTAAAAAGACACAAAGTTGTGTGGATAAAGACTGGGAAGGGCTGGGGTTGGAGGAATGAATATGACCAAAACGCACTGTATTAAACTCACAAAGAACTAAGAAAAAGATTAAAAATTAAAAATCTTATGGGACAAAAATTAGTATAAACTAAAATCTTTATAATTGCTACAAGGTTTTCTTCTCATAACAGCCTCAAATAGACCCTCTCTGCACTCTACAGTTAAGACTGACGTCTTGCTGTTCCAAAACAAGTCAAGGACATGCTGTCCTGGGGCCTGTCTATGCTAGAGATCCTTCCCCAGGTAATTAGTGGATGTTCTCCTTCATCACTGTTGTGAGGTGAAATCTGCCTATCCACTCTATGGATGAAGAAGCCAAAGCCGAGAGCAGCTACTTACAATTACAGTAGTAAGTAAATGGCAGAGAGAGGATTAACATTATTCCAGGATTGCAGGTCTATATATAAGTATTTTCTTCTTAGCATTTTAAATTAACTCTCCCCTCTTTTATTTATGAAAAGAAAAATCAAAAGATATACTAAATCATTAATCCTAAGCCAACCACCAAAGTCAGTTTATATAACCTTTATATATATATATATGTGTGTGTGTGTGTGTGTGTGTGTGTGTGTGTGTGCACGTGTGTGTATGTGTGTGTATGTATGTATTCATATTATATATAAATTGCATGGATGTAATGTTTAATAATATAGTATGAGATATTTATCAGTAACATTTAAAGAAACAGTTTAAAAAAAAGCCAATTAAAAGTTTCTTAGTAGGCATACCTTTGAAAACTCGATTGACAGCCCAGGAATCTCTGCTAGCCCTCCATTCATCATGGACTTCTGAGCAATAATAACACCAAAGGTGGGCAAACAGGAGAAGTCAGCACTTCCTTCATACACAAACTTCAAATCCTCCGGATTCTTGACAGAAGCTCCTACACCAAGGGCATACATAATACTCTCCAGTTCCGAATATGAAGAGGAGAATGAAGGAAGCTTATGGCCAATAGCAGCAGCCTAAGAGAAAAACAGGAAAACTATTGCCCTCCACATTAGCATCCATGGCCCCGACTTCAAATCGTAACTATAAGGTAGCAATACTCTCAGGCTCAAAATCAGATTTCTAACTAAAAACCACAGCTTCCTGGGTCACAAAATACCAGGGCAATCTGTAATAAATGATTTCTTTCTCGTCTACTACACTTCTTTTTTTCCTTCTAATGAAAATAGATCTTTTTTCCTCACATAATATACCCTGATTAGTTTTCTCTCCCTCTATTCCTCCCAGTTCCTCCCACCTCCCCTCATCTGATCCACCCCTTATGTCTCTTGTTAGAAAAGTGGCTTCTATAAAATAATAATAAAGTAAAATATAACATGATAAAATAAAACAAAAACTAACACATGAACTAGGACAAAACAACAGAAGGAAAAGCCCAAGAAACAGACAGAGACACACTTATTCACACACTCAGGAATCCCATAAAAACACTAACATGGAAGTCATAATATCTATGTGAAAGACCTATAGGCTAAAAAAGAGAATTACATATACATATATATAATAAAAATTAGCTTTCTTATATTAGTTTTCCATATAATAAAAATAAAACTTTATATGTATATATTACATAAATTATACATATATTCATATATATGTGTGTGTGTGTGTGTGTATATATATCCATATCCCCTGGCCTGACATTACATCCACCAAACAGTAAACTGACAAATATCCCAGAGAGAGAGCTAGAACCCTCCTCATATTCTGTCCCTAACACAATGAAGCATCTGGCCGGGTCAGGGGGTCAATATTTTGTAATACAGTTTATCAATGCTTTCCCTTAAAAGATCTTGCCTAGTGGACCAAATGAAAAAATGGAAAAGAACCATCAAAATAAAAATTCTTTCGCAAAAAATTATAAAAATTATGACTTTAAAAGGGTTACTAATGTCCAAGAAAAAAGACACTTGTCAAACTGAAGGAAAACAGCAAAAAGAAAGTTATATTTTAATGTTCAGCTTGTATGTGTTCATTCTATCTACATTTAGGGCATAGTTTACAATAAGCCACTTATTTATTTTTTCAATTAATGTCTTAAAGAATAATTTTGTTAAGAAGTTTTGGAATTATTGAACACTAGATCCCAAGTCGTGGCTGACTGACAGGAGCACCACACATGAACATCTTTCATCAGCAGTCGAGGGAACGGCTTTCTCTCTCTTCCATCCACTATCTCCCTGGGTTGCTTTTCAAATAGCAAGAAGGATGTCGGCTAGTGATGTGGGATGTCCTTATGTATATGTGTTGTTTTTATTGGCTAATGAATAAAGCTGTTTTGGCAATGGCTCAGCAATGTAAAGTCAGGCAGGAAATTAGAACAGAGATATAGAGAGAGAGTAGATGGAGTCAGAAAGATGCCATGTAGCTGCCTAAGAAGCAAGAGGTAACAAACCACGACGCTTGTGGTAAAATATAAAATAATAATGGAAGCCGGGCGGTGGTGGCGCACGCCTTTAATCCCAGCACTTGGAAGGCAGAGGCAGGCAGATCTCTGTGAATTCGAGATCAGCCTGGTCTACAAGAGCTAGTTCTAGGACAGGCTCCAAAACCACAGAGAAATCCTGTCTCGAAAAAAGCAAAGAAAAATAATAATAATAATAATGGAAATGGGCTAATTTAAGATGTAAGAACTAGCTAGAAATACATCTAAGCTACTGGCTAAGCAGTGTTGTAATTAATATAGTTACTGTGTGATTATTCAGGCCTGGGTGGCCAGGAAACGAAAAGAGCAGTCTCCTGCTACAAAGTGGCACCATCGTCATACAACTATACCCACATAAAAACTGAGAAATCTTGGGAAAGAATTCTAGACACAAAAGAACAGAGTTAAGCACAGCTTCTTGGTAGCCACATTTTTTCAGACAGGCTCTGTTTGCTGGCCAAAGCAGAGGTGCTGCTTCTTTAAGAAAAGGCTTCCTGGCTCATGCTGGTGGCACAAACAGCTTTCCAAAGGCTCTGGATCTACAAGGAGGTACTGCTATAAAACACTTATATGGGGTCAGTGAGCAACGTGGTACTAGTTACTTAATGGCAATATAGACCTGCTGCATCCCTGGCTTTGGGGCAGTGAGAAAGACTTGCAGAAGCAGTGAACACACCTCTGCCATGTTGGACTGGACAAAGTAAGCAGGCAGGGCCACAGAGTTGGTCCTATCCACATGCTTAGCATCAAAAAAAAGTGTTCCTGGTCAGAAAATGATTACAGACACACAGTAAAGACAGACTCATATGAATAAGACTGCTGAATGAGTCACATTGTTGAATAAACGTACATAGGCTTGGGAGAGAAAAGAAAGACTATACACAGTTCTAAAAAATAGATTAAAAAATAAAACAAAGTTTTTAAGGAGACAGCAAAAGTAATATAAACACTGGTCAAGCAGTGTTGTAATTAATATAGTTTCTGTGTGATTATTTGAGTCTGGGAAGCTGGAACATGAAAGAGCAGTCTCCTACAACAAACTAGTTAACACATCAACTGAGCAACTAACTTAATTCATCTCAACCCCAAAGAAAGACTATCAAAAATTACATGAAAACTATACTCCTGAAAACAAAGAAAAGCTTCCAGCTCCTATACTTATCACATAGAAATACCCAGGACAGAAGCTGAGCTGATACCTTCTACTCTCCTATCCCAGCTCATACACCAAGAAGAGCTTTGGGAAACAATATCCAAATCCCTTCCTCTCCTCTCAAGACAGACTTCCATCAAAGCAAAAAGCATGGTCAAGCCCAGAAAAATCTCAGAGGAAAGGTGGAAAAGATGAAAAGAGTTATCTGGACAGCTTCAGAACTGACTTCAAACCACATGCTCATGTGGTCACCATGAATTCCCTATGTGTTAAACTTAAGTCTTATTCCAAACAATAATAAATGGTTCCTGAGAACACACAACTGATTTTCTCCATGACAAATGACAGAGTGGCCATCTCCAAAAGAAAGGCTAAAAGGAGGAAGGGGGAGGATGAGTCTGTAGGTAGGCTTCAGGCATTTCCCCTACTTACAAATCCTGATGTGGCTGCAGATACCGCATGACTTGTGTGGTTTTGGGAGACTCCTTCTGAATCTACTTTATGTAAAACTTCAAGTATGCCACTCGTTGATTCTACAATAAAAAAGATAAGAAAAGATAGAATTTTGCTGTAAAATCTGAATAAAGAAAACTGCAATATGCAAGAAAGCACCCACAATACCCTTCCACGGATGATCCCATTCCAGTGGATGGCCCCACACCCGTGATACTGAACTAAATGGGTTACTAAAACAACAACAACAAAAAAAAGAGGATATGAAATGAGAGCACAGAAGGTGGATATGGGAGCAGTTAGAGGATGGTGTGGGGTGTGTATAATCAAAACACATTGTACACATATATGAACTTTTCAAAGAATTAATTTAAGATACGTTTTTAAAAGGACTCCACATGAACATGCAGTTAGTAAGTCATACATCTGAAACAAAAGCAGGAAGAAGAGTTACATTAGATGTTCGCACAGTAGGTCAGCTAACAGAAGAATATCTGGGACTACCCTGCTGAGCATTTGGGGTCTGAATTTTTCTAAAGAAGTCCTAAAATTAGGTATAGGTGACAAAAGGAGGCGGGGGTGGGAGAAAGAGAGAATAGCAAAGACGATGAGCTGAACCAATGCCACTCCTATAACTAAAGAAGAGAGCTAAGCCTAAGCAAAAGAACCAGAACTTCCAGGGCAACAGAGAAAACTGCATCAGATTATGAACATGTGGCCAAAGGCTGGAGAGATGGCTCTGAGGATAAGAGTGCATACTGCTTTTACAGAGGACCTGAGTTCAGTTCCCAGCACCCACATGAGGAGTTCACAACCTAGAACGCCAGCTCCATGACATCTGATGCCCTCTTCTCAGCTCTAAAGGCACCTGCACTAATGTACACACACACACACACACACACACACTTAAAAATATATGTAAAAATTAAAGAGAGCATATGGCAAGAAAATGGAAGACTCCAAAGCCAACCACCATCTGGGAAGAAAGTACATGAAGCACAAATAAGTACACACCCACAGCCATCCATCTACCAGAAACACACCAACCAAACACACAGGACTAAGAAGCACTGAACAAACTGCCTATGAAGACTCTTAGTACCTAGTGGAGCAGAAACCACGTATGTTCTCAACACCTAAGTATCTGCTTCGGCACAGTCAAAACAGACGAACTGCATACGGAAAAGACAACTTGTTGCCTCTCCTTCCTGGCCAAGAAGACCAAAGAACTTGGGACTGTACCTTGAATGGTCCGCGGCTTGCTGGCATTGCTGAAGTCACAGATCTTCTCCCAGTTGTCCCTCACTGCCTCAGGAGTCATGGGCTGATTCCTCTGCCTAACAGTGGCTCCGAGGGTCCGCTCCCAGCGCACTAGTTATGGAAACAAAACTAAGACACTGTGCACATAGCTTGAAGGACACAACATAAGACGCTTGAGAGCCATCTTCAAGAAAAAGGAAAATCCTAAAGGAAAGTCATGCTGGCTTCTGACGAGCTCTACCAAAACCCTTTGAAGATATTTTTCTTTAAAGGCCCGTTAGCAGAAATGTCAGGTTTTTAGAGAAAGATCTGCAGCTGAAGGACAGAGGGACACGGATAGGCACAAAGCATAAGAACATAAATGGATGAAGATGCTGTAGCAAGACCTACCGCTTTGCATGCTAAGTTAAATAGCACAAAATTAGAAATATCTGAAACTGAAGAGAAACTTCTCTAATTCTGTCAGGAACTGCTAATAGCATTGTCTCCAGCTGAACCTGGAGACGCAGTTCCTCGCAGTCACACCGACGGCAGATCGCTTAGCACAAGACAGTCCACTTTCCTTGTTTGTGGATGAAGACTGGCCAGACAAGGCCTGCTGCTGCTGCACACTGAGAACCAGAGTGACAGCAAACAGGTTCCAGCTACAGATCCTGGACTCCACAGCTACCAACAACTCCCCTCCAACCATCCTTGGCTCGCCCTCCATTCCCACAGCCTCACCAGAACCTTGCAGGGTCACAAGAAGTCCTACCGCTCTTGAGTTCTCTTGAGAAATTGAACACTGTTTTCTGTTTTAAACATCCATAGCAGTAACTAACTACTATAACATTTGAACATGATGGTGGACACCGGTGACCACTCAGTGTACAACATCTTAAAGGAAAGAAAACGACAGACACCAGTTTCTAGAGTTTTTCCCTCCTGTAAAAAGGGTCCATATGTAGTGTAGCTGTTACTGCAACCCTTACCTTGCTGTTTTAAATGTTATTTAAATGCTGTTAAGATAACCAAATGCTTAAGAAATATAAGTTACTTTGTGGTTAACTGATGGAAGTTATTAATGCATATATATACACACATACATACCTATATGTAGATATTTAGATATACTCTATAATATGTGAAAGTGTCCTTCATTGATACCAATCTTCTAAATAATTCTATGATTAATTATGATATCAGCAAACAAGTAAAAGCAAGCTGAGATTCTGAATTTTCCACTTTTTGGTTTTATTTTGCTTTGTTTTTCAAGACAATGTTTCTCCATGTAGCCCTGGCTATCCTGGAACTTACTCTGTAAACCAGATCCACCTGCCTCTGCCTCCCAAGTGCTGGGGAAAGGAGTGCGCCATCATGCCCGGCAAGTTTTCACATTTTTTAACACTATAAAGCAACTACTATATTTGAAACTTAGAAGATTTAAGAAAGAAAGTATCAAGGGTGAAGCCAAATGAATTTCCTGTGGGGAAACAATTCCCACACATCAGCTGCAGCTTCTGTCCCTGAAAGCTCTCCCCTGTGCTCTTACTTGCTCCTGACATCTTCCATTCTAAAAAGAAGAGAATTACATGAGAGAATTGGGAGATCTGCTTATCCATCTAGAACAGGCTCCTCCCACTTTTCAGACAGGCCAAATCTCTGTTCAGATTAAACAGCAGGAAGCATGTGTGATAATATCAACAAAAAGGAACTACAGTATCTGAAGAGAATAAGGTAAACCCAGTGCTACCTATAGGGATAGCAGACAGGTCCTTAAAAACACAAGAGGCTGGCAGAATAATTCCCATGTTTTAGTACCTTTAGCTGGAACAGTATTCTAGTCTGAGTATAAGCAGGTTATAAAATGAAAAAGAATTATCACAAGCAAAAACACAACAGAGACTTACATTTTCCAATCCAGCCTGCTCCAACCTAACAAAAAGAAGGGAAAAAAATATCATCTAATATAAATCATTAAGAGACTGTTTTGATTATGATTAATACTAGGATGCTAGAGGACAATGATAGCTCTGCACAAAGCCCCGGCTCCATCAAAGCAGAAGCCTGCAGCAAGCAATGCTGTGGGTGGGGATGCAAGAGGCTGAGATAAGGCAAGGGACCACATTCCAATTTCTGCATTATATTAGAAGTCATTCCAGTAAACCTTAAGGGGGACAAGTATCTGATTAAAGAAACTCATACCTGCACACACTACTATTGGCCAGAACTTACTGGAATTCCTCACACATAACAGAAGAAACACATTAGTAGCAGACACCTTAATGGAGCTAGATCCAACATTAAGACTTCTCATCACCTTTTGCCTTTGCTATGTATGGTGATTTGAATAGGTATAAGTCCCATAGACTCATGTGTTTGAATTCTTGACCCATAGGGAGTGACACCATTAGGAGGTGTGACCTTGTTTGTGGAAGTATATTATTGTAGGTGTGGGTTTTGAGGTCCTTTTTTTTTTTTTTTGAGATTTGTTCATTTATTATGTATATAGTGTTCTGCCTGAAGGCCAGAAGAGGGCACCAGATCTCATTATAGTTGGTTGTGAGCCACCATGTGGTTGCTGGGAATTGAAATCAGAACCTCTGGAAAAGCAACCAGTGAGTGCTCTTAACCTCTGAGCCATCTCTCCAGTCCCACGGTTTGAAGTCTTATATGCTCAAGCTACACCCAGTGTGGCACATGGCACACAGTCTCCTTTTGCTGCCTGAAGATCAAGATGTACATCAGCTATCTCTCCAGCACCATGTCTGCCTGCATGCAGCCAGGTTTTCTGCCATGATGACAATGGACTGAACCTCTGAAACTGTAAACCAGTCCCAATTATGTGTTTTCCTTTATAAGAGTTGCCATGGTCATGGTGTCTCTTCACAGTAAAAACCCTAACTAGGACAATATGCTCACATCTTTTATAATATATCCAATTAATAGTGGATTGATCAGCTTCAGTTTTGACCACAGGCAAAGGCAATGGATGGGGAATTGGAGAAATAGACAAATTTTCAAGAAGGCAACTTAAAACTTTCAAACATCAGCCTTTCAATGAACAATCCTCAAACATTCTGTCACTGGTTACTTAAAAGCATGCCAGCACAGAGCACTCTTCTGACTGACCCAAAGCTTTAAAGTAAACAATATGGCTAGATATTTCCTCCTAAACATTCATTCTAAATTTGGAACCACATGGAATCACCTTAGCTAACATCAAAATCAAAGCCAACATAACAAAAGATGGTTATTTTCCTCTGCTAAGACAGCACATATTTCCTGCTCAAGGTTCAAGTCATTCTGGGCAAAACACAGTTTCCATGGTCCATCTCAGCAAACACTATGAGCCCTTCTCAGAACAGCTGGCTCTTTGCTCTTTCTCTACTGGCCTGACTTGCTGCGCTTGCCAAGCGTACTTCATTTCTGGACTTCTATATCATTAGAATCTTACTAACCCTTTCCTCTGGTTGCCCTTTAGATATTTGGAAGGTGTTCAAGGGTAAGCTTTTCTAACTTCAGACCACCTAACCTCACTTGAGCAATTTGGTAACAACATCACCTTTAGCCATATTGTGAGTAAAGTAACAAACTACAGGGGCCAAAATATCTGCACCAGCTGAACCAATCTCATCTCCCACCAGCAACTCCAGGAATCCATCAGATCTGAGCAAAGCATACCTTCGAGTTTAAATTCAGATTATTTCATATATTTCCTACTATATTTTTCAATTGTATACATCAAACGTTACTCATTAAAAAATGTCCGCACATAGTAAAAGAAAGTAACAACATAAATTTTTATATGCATGCATGATCTCAGCCATATGAGTACAGAGATGAAGATTTATATAAAATATCCCATCTGAAAGAACAGTCTATGTAAAATGTATATCAAATAGAAGACTGGAAGGAGATATTGGAAAATTCATAGCAGATCTCAGGACAGTAATAATGCATGGTTTTTATTCTCTCCTATTCACATTCTTATTTAAGATTTCTGCACAGATGATATATTATTTTGTGTAGTTAATAATAATGTAATTATAAGGAAATAAGTAATATTTTGATTCCTAGCTAGGTAGAAAGAGGCCAGATCAAATTTCAAATTTTAAGTGGCTCAATATCATTAAATTTTTCTATTCTGTAAAATTAAGAATGCAAAGTTCCTTCTACATCTAATTTCTGTAATTTACACTTAGTTGGTATAATTAGAAAGGTGGATGTATATAACTTCACTCAAATATATGAGACCTTTCCTCCTTAAATCATTCATCAGCTTTTAATTCAAATGAAATTGGCTAATAATATATTAGTTCAAACCTAGGCAGGTTCTTATGCTCCTACGAAGCATTTTTAATTCTATAGTCTATATACTATGGGTTCATTACTGTTAGGGTAAAGGGATGTCTAACATAGAATGCCTTGGCTAAAATAAGGAGATCAATCACAAATGGATATAAAAATATGTAAATTAACTGGGTCTGGTGGTGCACACTATAATCCTGCCTACCTGAGCAGCTGGGACAGGAAGATCTCAAGTTCAAGGCCAACCTGGGGTAAGTACTAAGTTAAAGGTCAGCCTAGGTGAGACCCTGTCTAAAAATAAAAATATAAACATAAGAGAGCTGAGATGCTGACCGAGCCCTTGCCTTCTACAAAGCTCTAATCCAGTCTGCAGCAGCACAAATGGTTCCAACAAATGGTGGACTGTGCATCATTTTATTTTGACAATATTCATGGAGAGCTACAAAATAGGGAAAACTAGAAGAGCTTACTGCTGAACTCTAAATAAACAAGCTGTATTTACTGCTCTGTTACACACAAACATCATTTATAACTAAATTGGAGGAAGGAAACACTAGGCTCTCATGCGGGTTTTAAATGGTGTGCAGTTTTCACAAAGACCCCAAGAAGACTAAATTCTTCAGGGTTAATTTACCCCACAACCCTGCGAGCCAGCCAGTGCTAGGCCAAGTGTTCAAATTCTGGCCTAGCTGACTCTAAACATCTGTTTTATCATTTATCATTCATCTTCTTAAATCAATGAGATTTTCTATATTTTACTAAACACATCAAATCAGCCACATTGCAACTAGGAAAAAATATTAAAAATGAACAGCTTTGAAAAAGAGTTTGTAATGATAATGTCATTTTCTAAAACAATAGATCCACACTTGCCCGTGTAAAACAAGGTCTTGCTATGTAGGCTCGTATCCTCCTGCCTCGGCCTCCAGAGTGCTGGATAAAAGAGTAATAGTACATACCACCTTTCCCAGCTTGACACTTGTTCCTTAACAACATATACACAATATGTGACAAGCCAAATGTTACAACTACAACAGATTTTTTCTAGGTGTAAGCATTTGGGAAATACTAATATACAGTCTTTTTAAAATTTAATTACATAAACGAGGCTTTAGAAGAAATACAAAGTTTCACAGTACCTCAAATAAGCTACCATTTTCCTCACAGCTCTCATGGCAAAGCCAAAGGACCAGAGGGGCCACATAATCTGGCTTCAGGGCTTCAATAATGTCTGAAATAATACAAAAACATCAATAAGCAAGAGTACAAACAGGTTTCATACATCATTTTACTTTCTGAAAATATTATATATAAATAATCAAACTTTTTAAACAAATATGATAAAATTTTATGTAGATAATTCATCTAAGTTTAAAAGCTTTTAGAGATTTTTCATCCCAACTGAGAAAAACCTAACATACTCCCAAGTTTCTCCAATCACAGGCATAATGTGTGCCTTTCAACAGGCAAGCACTGTTGATAAAAATAAAACAAAAATGGACAATCTTAGGTACCACTCACTCTCAAAGGAGATCAAAGGGTTATAAACTAGAAAGGAAGAAGTCAACCATTTGCTATTTGCACAGGATATGAGAGTATATATAGGGATCCCAAAAATTCTACAAGGGAACTCCTATAGCTGATAAACACCTTTAGTGAAGTGACTGGATATAAGATTAACAAACACACAAAAAAAATTAGTAGCCCTCCTATAGGCAAACGATAAACAGGCTGAGAAATCAGAAAAACAATGCCCTTCATAATAGCTACAAATAATATAAAATATTTTGGTTTAACTTTAACCAAGTGAAAGACCTGTATGACAAAAACTTCAAGTCTTTGAAGAAAGAAATTGGACAAGACATCAGAAGATGGAAAGATCTCCCAAGCTCATGATCAGTAGGATTAACAGTAAAAATGGCCATCCTACAAAAAGCAATCTACAAATTCAACACAATTCCAATTAAAATCCCAACACAATTCTTTAAAAACTTTGAAAGAACAATACTCAAATTCACATGGAAAAATCAAAAAAAACAAGATAGCTACAACAATCCTGTACAATGAAGGAACTTCCAGAGGTATCACCATCCCAGATTTCAGGCTTTACTACAAGGCTATAATAATAAAAACCTCACCGTACTGGCATAAAAACAATTGGGTGGATCAATGGAATCAAATTGAAGACTCAGACGTAAATCTACACACCTATGGACACCTAATTTTTGACAAAGAAGCCAAATTTATAAAGAATGAAAGAAAGCATCTTCATCACTTCCCAACCTTTTGGCTAAGATCAAGTGAAGAAAACATTTTCAACAAATGGTGCTGGCATAACTGGATATCGGCATGTGGAAGAATACAAACAGATCCATACCTATCACCCTGCACAAAACTTAAGCCCAAATGGATCAAAGACCTCAACATAAATCCAGATACACTGAACCCCATAGAAGAGAAAGTGGGAAAAATCCTTGAAGGCATTGGAATAGGAGACAATTTCCTAAACAGAACATGAATAGTGCAGATACTAAGATGGACAATTAATAAATGGGACTTCATGAAACTGAAAAGCTTCTGTAAGGGAAAGAACATTGTCAATTGGACAAAACAGCAGCCTACAGAATGGAAAAAGATCTTCACTATCCCCACATCTGTCAGAGAGCTGATCGCCAAAAAATGTAAAGAAATCGAGAAACTAGACATCAACAAATCAAATAATCCAAGTTTAAAAATGGGGTATAGATCTAAACAGAGAATTCAACAGAAGAATCCCAAATGGCTAAAAAAATGTTTAAAGAAATGTTTTAACATTTAAAGGAATGTTCAGCATCCTTAGCGATCAGGGAAATGCAAATCAAAACAACTCTGAGGTTCCTTCTTATACCTATCAGAATGGCAAAGACCAAAATTACAAGTGACAGCTCATGCTGGAGAGGATATGGAGCAAAGGGAACACTCCTCCATTGATGGGAGGAATGCAAACTTGTATAGCCACTTGAAAATCAATATAGTGGTTTTTCAGAAAATTGAGAACCAATCTACCTCAAGACCCAGCTAGGACCGGGTCTGAATGAGCATGTGATCATACTGGACTCTCTGATTGTGGCTGACAATGGGGACTGACTGAGAAGCCATTGATAAAGGCACCGGGACTTGTTTTTACAGCATGTTCTGGCTTTTTGGGACCCTAGTCTATATGGATGCACAGCTCTCTAGGCCTGGATGTAGCAGGGAGGGCCTTGGACTTCCCACAGGGCAGGGTTCCCTGCCCTCTCTCAAGCAGGGTGGGAGAGGGAGGAGGGGGTGTGGGAGTGGGAGGGGATTGGGAGGAATGGAAAAATAAAAAAAATAAAAATAAAAAGACCCAGCTATACCATTCTTGGGCATATACCCAAACAATGCTTAATTATACCACAGGGCACTTACTTCACTATGTTCATAGAAGTGTTTTTCATAACAGCCAGACAAAGAAACAACCTAGATGTCCCTCAACTGAAGAATGGATAAAGAAAATATGGTATATTTACACAATGGAGTATTACTCAGCTGTTAAAAACTACGGCATCGTGAAATTCGAAGGCAAATGGATAGAACTAGAAAAAATTCATCCTGAGTGAGGTAACCCAGACCCAGAAAGACAAACATGGTGTGTACTTACTTATAAGTGGATATTAGCTGTAAAGGATAAGCAAGCTACAATCCAAAGACCAAGAGAAGCTAGGTAACAAGGAGGCTCAAGGGGGACACTCAGATCTTCCTGAAAAGGGGAAACAGAAGAGATTTCGTGGTGGACGGGGGGCAGGCAGGGATAGGACCATGAGGGATCAGGTGGGAGTGGGGGAGGAGAGAGTACTGAAAGAGTTGAATAGAAAGGGGGGTCATTCCGGGGTACAATGGAAACTCCCAGGAACATACAAGGGTGATCCCAGCTAGGACTCTTAGCAAAAGCGGATACACAGCCTAAACTGGCCACCTCCTGTGATCAGGCAAGACTGCCAATGGAAGGATTGGGACACCAACCCAGTCACATAACCTTTGACATATAGTCTATCCTGCCTATGGGATTTGCAGGGATAAGGGTGACACAGAGGTTGTGGGAGTGTCTAATCAATGACTGGTCCAGCCTGAAACCCATGCCATGTGAGTGAACCCACCCTTGACACTGCCTGGAGAGCCAGGATCCACAGGCTGGATGGCCCAGAGACCCAGGATAGAAGCAAACATGACTGTAAAAAAAAAAATGTCAATGTAATGATGCCTAATGATATTCTGCCATAGTCATGGATTGGTACCTAGCCCAATAGTCATCAGAGAGCCTTCATACAAATGCAGAGACCCATAGTCAAACACTAGGCTGAGTTCAGAGAATCCTGAAGAGAGGGAGGAAGGATTGTATAAGGCAGAGGAGTCAAGGACATTACAGGAAAACCCACAGAATCAACTAACCTGGGCTCACAGTAGCCCACAAAGACTGAACAACAACAGAGAGCTTGCATGGGACAGACCCTCTGCATGTAGGTGACAGTAGTGTAGCTTGGTCTTCTTGTGGGACTCCCAGTAGTGGGAGCAGGGGCTATCTCTGACTTTCGCATGGCTTTTGGGACCCTATTCCTCATACTGGGTCATCGTGCCCAGCCTTAATACAAGGTGAGGTACTTAGTCTTACTACAGTTTGATATGCCATGTTTTGTTGATATCTACAGGAGGTCTGGCCTTTTCCGAATAGAAATGGAGGAGTGGATGGTGGTAAAGGTAGAGGGGAGATGGGGGACTGGGAGGAGAGCAGAGTTGGAAAACTGTGGCCAGGATGTAAAAGACAGACAGACAGACAGATAGAATGAACATACCTTGTTGTAGAATATTATTTTAGGATATGTTACATTGGTTTATGCTATGAAACATTTGTTTAATGATGCAAAGATGTGTTGCATTCCTTTATGTTGTATTTGTTTAACTCTGTGAAGCTGTGATTTTTTTTTTTTTTTTGCCTATCTAAAATACCTGATTGATCTAACAAACAGCTAAGCGGCCAATAGCTGGACAAAGAAAGGACAGGTGGGGCTGGCAGGCAGAGAGAATAAATAGGAGAAAATGGAGGATCAAGAAGAAAGGAACGAGAAGAGAACAAGAAGAGGAGGATACTAGGGACCAGCCACCCATCTATCCATCCACTCAGACACCCAGACACTCAGCCAGAGAGTAAGATTGAAAGTAAGATACACAGAAGAAAAGGAAATGCCCAGAGGCAACAGGTAGATGGAATAATTTAAGAAAAGCTTGCAAGAGGCAACCTACTGACTGGGAGAAGATCTTCACCAACCCCGCAACAGACAAAGGTCTGATCTCCAAAATATATAGAGAATTCAGGAAACTAGACTTTAAAATGCTAATTAACCCAATTAAAAAATGGGGCACTGAACTGAACAGAGGAATTCTCAGCAGAGGAAGTTCAAATGGCCAAAAGACACTTAAGGTCATGCTCAACCTCCTTAGCAATCAGGGAAATACAAATCAAAACAACTTTGAGATATCATCTTACACCCGTCAGAATGGCTAAAATAAAAAACTCCAATGATAGCCTTTGCTGGAGAGGCTGTGGAGGAAGGGGTACCCTCATCCATTGCTGGTGGGAATGCAATCTTGTGCAACCACTTTGGAAATCAGTGTTTGGGTTTCTCAGGAAATTCGGGATCAACCTACCCCTGGACCCAGCAATACCACTCCTGGGAATATACCCAAGAGATGCCCTATCATATGACAAGAGCATTTGTTCAACCATGTTCATAGCAGTATTATTTGTAATAGCCAGAACCTGGAAACAACCTAGATGCCCCTCAATGGAAGAATGGATGAAGAAAGTGTGGAATATCTATACATTAGAGTACTACGCTGCGGTAAAAAACAATGACTTCTCAAATTTTGCATGTAAATGGATGGAAATAGAAAACACTATTCTGAGTGAGGTAACCCAGACCCAAAAAGATGAATATGGGATGTACTCACTCATAATTGGTTTCTAGCCATAAATAAGGGTCACGGAGTCTACAATTGGTGATCCTAAAGAAGCTAAGTAAGAAGGTGAACCAAAGGAAGAGGCCAAGATAAAAAACACTGATGACAACTTTTATGCTGGAGAGGATGTGGGGTGAAGGGAACACTCCTGCATTGCTGGTGGGAGTGCAAACTGGTGCAGCACCTTTGGATGTCAGTATTGTGATTTCTCAGAAAATTAGAAAACAATCTACCTCAAGACCCAACAATACCACTTTTGGGTATATACCCAAAGGATGCTCAATAATACCACAAGGACATGTGCTCAACTATGTTCATAGCAGCATTATTTGTCATAGCCAGAATCTGAAAACAACCTAAATTCCCCTCAACCAAAGAATGGATAAAGAAAATGTGGTACATTTACACAATGGAGTACTACACAGCAATAAAAAATGACACCATGAAATTTGCAGGCAAATGGATGGATCTAGAAAACATCATATTGAGTGAGGTAACCCAGACCCAGAAAGACAAATATAATATGTACTCATTCATATGTGGCTTGTAGACATAAAGCAAAGGAAAAAAAAAACCAACCTACAGTCTAAAACCCCAGACAACCTAGACAACAAAGAGGACCCTAAGATCTACATGGATCTACATAGGAAGGAGAAGAAGACAAGATCTCCTGAGTAAATTGGGAATGTGTGGGTCCCAGGAGAGGGTAGAAAGGGAAAACGGAGTATGGGAGGGGGCGGAGATAAATGTATAGCTCAATAAAAACAAATCAAAAAGAAAAAAGCTGGCAAGAAACAAGCCAAACTAAGTCTAGGCATTTATAAGAAAAAATAAGACTCCTTGTGATTTATTTGTGTATTACACTGTCTACAAAAATATATATCGATGTCCACCTAACAACACAGAGAAAAAGGAGGAAGGTTCATTTCTATGAGGAAATTAATGGTCACTTTTCAGACTTTCCACTGTACTCTAAATTTTTCAACAGTAGTCATAGATTACACAAAATGCTTTTGAAATTGGAAATTTTCTTTAAATATTCAGAAAATCAGATCCTTTTGCCAAGCTTACTGCACACCCATGTGACACAAGTGCAGACCCTGAGCACACTCACCTTCCGGCATCACAGTCTGTGTCATTCGGGACCCCGCACTGGGGGCAATGGTGTTACAGTGAATGTTGCTCTTCCTGCCTTCAATTGCCAGAGTGTTGCAGAGGCCCAGAATGCCCAGCTTTGCAGCACTATAATTTGCCTGGCCGAAGTTGCCATATATGCCAGAAGCTGAGGAAGTCATGATGATCCTAAAAGAAAGCAACCCCTCAGCATCATCTCTCCCGTGGTTTGCTAACACTGACACCCGACCTCATTCCTGATGCTGTGGAGTCTGTCAAAGGCAACTCTACAAACCATCCTTCACTTCTCACAGCTGTGATTCCTATAGTTACAGTACTGTTGATATAAATGTGATGCTTCAAAACTCAACTACAGGATTTAAGTGCATAGAAAGGATCTCTGGTCAGAGCCAAGTGAATTTAAATATAGAAATGTTTATATATTATCTATAAAAACCAAAAATATTTACAAATATAAATTAGCAACATTAAATTAAAATTTTAGCAAGAAATAATATACTTGTAATTCTCATCACTTGTCTGCTCAGTTTCTGAATAATTCTAAACGCCATCTTATAACCTAACCCACCCTCACTCAACTTAGAACATAAAAAATAAATCACACCATTTACTTTCAGAACTGTCAAGATCATGATAAAACAGAGGTCTCAGAAAAATTTAGCATTAATACCAACTGCTCCTATAAGTGTCTGAAGCCTAAATTGCAGGGCTGAGTATCAGAGTAGACAGTACAAATGGACCCACATCGAGTTATACTTAAGCAGGAATACACGGGAGTCCTGTTGCCAAGAGTTCACGAAGTCTAACCCATGGTGTGCTAGCACAGAAGAAATGGCAACTCATCTCTGTCTAACTGGTTACTGGGCACAACAAATAACATTGTGGTTAAGAGCAAATCTTCAGTGTCTACACAGCTTTCTATTATTGTTGTGTGCAGTTTCCTACAAAACTAAACATCTTCCATCTTGAAAGGAAGCACTTTAAGTCACACAATGATTACAGAGGTGAAATAACAGGATGTTCTGAGGAGAGGTAAAAAAAATCACACAATGATTACAGAGGTGAAATAACAGGATGTTCTGAGGAGAGGTCAAAAAAGCATTCCATGCTGCCATGATGCTGGGAAGCTCATTAAGTAAACTACTCAACAACTTCAGGAAGTCCCTGAAACCAACAAGATTCACTAACCTTTCTCTCCCCAAGGGTATAAGAAGTAGTAAAGACAGTTGCTAAAAGACACTCTCAACCTAGCTGAGCTGACTGGAAGAGGCTCAAATCCACTGAGACACCTGGAATGTCACTCCCCAACCTGTTGGATGTCCTGCAGGCTGTTCAGTGAGCTCCCGATATCCAGCTTTTGTGAGCTGTCACCATGCTAAGGTGTTGTTTTGGTGACACAGTTGTCTTGAGTCATTTATGCTCCTCTTGGTGGCCATCACCCCTACTCCTTATTTTGTTTTGTTTTGCTGAGCTGAACTCTGGTGGTTTCTGTACTTCTGGTCTATTGTTGGCTCTCTATCTGGGATGAATAGACATTGATTCACAATTCATATCCCCAAAAGTAGTGTCACACAACAAAAGTGATAAAGGCTCATGGGAAATGTATTAAAACTAAAGCGCACATGGTAAAAGAAAAACACAGACCTAGTGAGTGTGCACTGTCCAGCACTTTAGAGCCTGCACGTACGTGAGAATACTTGCCCCAGGACCAGACAACTGTTTAAGAGCACTTGGTGCAAACACCTCCAGTCCCCTCTGGTGACTTCAGATAACTCTACCTTCCATATTTCTGTTTCTTCATATGATCCCACGCTGCCCGGGTCACTTGGAAGGAGCCCCGCAAATGAACTCTATGAATTATATCTAAAATGGAAATTATTTTCTATATATTTTGTCAAAAGTTAAGTATGCCTCAGAATGAGCTTATATAAACATATTAGACTTGTACACATTTACACAAACATATCATTTTATATCCAGCATTTATAGCCACCTACTGTCATATTCAGATAACCACTTTTGCTTTTGTCAAAATTATACAACCAATCAGTAATTCATACCCATACCTGTGAACTTTTCCTATAACTTATAAAATTATTGTAATCCTTGTATATATCTAAGCATAACGCTATACTTAATTAATGACCATTCAAGATAAAAATCTATTACTATAACCTGCATGGGCAGGGAGACAGTTCAGTTGGTTTTTTTACATCTCTACCTGAATGTATACCAGGCAAGACAAACTTACCAAAGCAAATTCTGACTACCCTCCCCTAAGTAAGCACGTGTAGGGATTCAGCTCAGCTGGCAAAGTGTTGTCACATATGCACGAGACCCTGGGTGAGAGTCCCAGAAGTCAAGGGAGAAGTTAGACATGGAGGTAAATGTGTGTAGTTTCAGTGGAGGGAGGCGAAGAAGGTCATGGGCCTTCCTACCCAGCCAGTCTAGCCTAACGATGCGCTCCAGACCAATGAGAGGCCCTGGCTCAAAGGAGGTAGGTGGCATTTCTGAAGATGATAATCCAGCATTGTCTCTGGCATATAAATGCCACAAATTCACATGAACTAATATACGTGCATTAAAAGCAAATATCTAAATAAATAATACCCATGAATTTTACATATATAACTTGTACAAGAAATAACAAAACATAGTTAGACCACACTGCTCATCATCGGGGAATATTTATAAAATACTCACTGTTATCTCTATTTTTGTCATGATTTTCAAATGAGTTAGAGGGGTCTACTTTCAACGACTTAAATCCAGTGAGCCAACCATTTGGGAACACTTTAGAGAAACAACTCTAGATTGAGTGTTGTCTTGGTTTTGACCATTCTTACCTATTTGGGTTCACTCTGGAACCCCAAAAAAATGTTTTTATACAAATATAGATGAAAGGGAAGGTAAATGCAAAACCAAGACTAGAAAAGCGGGTGAAGGGTTGGAGGACTGAGTAGGGTGGAATCTCTTCAGTTAGACGGCAAAGCTCCACATGCTAGCCAATCTTCTCTTTCTCAGCTTTCCTTTCCAAACTGTCCCAAGGAAAAGGGACTAAAAGCTTTCCTTTGTTTAATAATTCTGGGTCACAAGGATACCATCCATGCCTCTTCCAAAAGTTCAAGGGCCAGAAGCTGAACTCTTTTTTTTTTTCAGCTTGTAGGAACTTTATTTTCCTTCCACCTTTTTTCCCTTTGCTCAGGTGACTGCAGAGGAGCTCCAACCCATTCGGTGGCCTGCGCTGTGGGAGCTGCTGACCAATCCTCAGTGGTTGGCTGGGCACTCCAGTCTTCAGTAGGGAACTGCTGGATGGGCACCAAGGGCACCTCACCCCCTCAGACCAGTCAGCCACCTCTGGCTGAGCAGCAGTGAACTCAGGAGCTGGTGCGGTCCATTCGCCCTGAAACTCCTCCTTGGTCACGGCCTTCTCAGCAGCAGCCTGTTCTTCCTTCTCAATCTCCTCTGGGTCCCTGTAGAAGTAAAGATCAGACATAACCTCCCATGGGTGGTCACGGGAGATAGTGCCACGCATGCGGAGTACTTCACGGGCCAGCATCCACCACATCAGGCCCAATGAGTGAGCTCCCTTGTTGTTGCACGGGATGGCGATGTCCACCTAGCGCAGTGGTGAGTCTGTGTTACACAGGGCAATGGTGGGCAGGTTCACGTAAGACGCCTCTGTGAGGGGCTGGTGGTCAGCCCTGGGATAGGTCACCACTAGAAGCCGTGGCTCCCTGAAGGCTGCCTGGATCTGGTTAGTGAAGGTCCCGGGGGTGAAACGGCCAGCAATCGGAGTGGCTCCAGTGGCGGCAGCAAACTTCAGCACGGCTCGCTGCCCAGTGTTCCTGGAGGAGATGACGCTGACATCAGCGGGGTTCTCGATGGCAACAATAGCCCGAGCTACAAGCAGCAGCTTCTCCCAGGTCCTCTTCAGATTGATGATGTAGATGCCATTGCTTTTCCTTTCGTAGATGTACTGCTCCATCTGGAAGTCGAGGTTGGTGCCACCTAAGTGCCTGCAGCGAGGAATTTGAGGACATCCTCCTCCTTCATCTACAGGACATCAAGGGCTCCGGACATTGTGTAAGTTTCCCTTTAAGTTACGTCGGAAACCAAGAACAATGCCGTATGGACCCGTCCCGGGGCAGCGCGGAAAGGCCAGAAGCTGAACTCTTAGCAATGATGGGATCACCCCAGCTTAGCTGCTAAGCCAGCCACTGTCCCACCACCGATTTGTTTACCTGTGATGGCTGATGAAAACTACCACAGACAGGAACAGAAGAAAAATAAACTACAAATGTAATTTCATCATTGTATCAACTCAACCTTGGCAACACGGGGAAGGAAAATGAAAAATATTTCCTATTTATTAGAAACTTCAGATAAGCGTGTAGGTTTTGTTCTACTCTCCTAACATCTTTGATTTTAATTTGTAGTGCCCTGGGCTCTTCTAAATCCTGCTCTACTCCTGGGGGGCAAGAGGACAACTATATAAAACATACAAAAAAAAAAAAAGAAGTTGACAGCCTCTTAGGGAGAGAAAAGGAGAAACATTGCAAGAAACAAAACTGTTTTCCGTAACTTCTGCAAATGACTTACCTATTTTTTAACAAATGTTTAAAAATATGATACTTCTAACTATAAAAAAATCATTGTCAATAGACTAAATTCATTTATATTAACAGCAGCAAATGGCAAGTATTTCCTTAACTACATAAACACATTAAATATTAAAAAGACAATGTATAGTTCCATTCCACAGAAGCATGAGAAACAGCTTACCCCAGTCTTCATCACTTATCCTGGAGAAGGAACGGTCCCTCAGGATTCTAAAATATTAAAATAATACGTATGGTCAGAGTAAAAGGGAAAATATATAGTGATGAATACAATGGTGTGTAAAATGAAGATTAAAAAACTCACCCAGCATTGTTGACCACAATATCTACAATATAAGAAAGGTCAAAGTTACATAAACGAAAGCAATCATATTAATTTGCACCTGCTTACAACTCACATTTATTTTAAAACCTGATTTTTAAAGCCTACCCCACCCCAAGAAAAACTAAACACAACAAGAATGCTGCCAAAACAAAATTTCATAGCGATAGCCAAAATGACTAACTGCAAACAACACAATCATCATGTCGTACCTTCCTGTCAGGCCTAAGTATCTATATTTCCTTTCTTCTACCAAAATCCTTTTCACTCAGAGGGCTGGCTACACCCTCTTGAGTTCTGAGGACTCAGAATCAATATAAGCCATCTTGCACTTAACTTCAAGTCCACTCAGAAAGGTAACAGTTCTCTCCTTGCTCCTGAACAGAGAAAAGATCAAAAGTTCAGGAAGTCACTGAAGCAAACACCAGGATTCAGGCCTGCAATCCAACCACTTGAGAGGTGAGGGCCAGAGGCTCTTGAGATGAAAGCCAGCCTCGGCTACACAGCAAGTCTGAGGATAGCCTGTACTACAAGAGACCTTGTCTCAAAAAAAAAAAAAATATCCAGTCCTCCCCCAAAAAAAGAGAAGAAAAGAAAAGAAAACCACTGAAGTCAGAAACTAATGCTCTATTTGATGTCTTCATAAGTTCACGATCCAAAGCAAGGAAAGCTTTTGCAGATTCAACCACTGGAATCCTTGGCTGTCCCCATCCTCTGCCTTCACACTCTGCGGTTTCTGTCCCTGTCAAATAGCACCTGACCATGGCTCTTATGTTTGACCTAACCAAACTAGAACAAGAAGTGTGTTAAACTCAACAAGGGAGGGGCACACTCAAGTGACAAAAGGAAGTGTCGATCAGACTGAAAACACAGTTTCCTTTCCCTTTAGCGATCCATTCATTTTAGTGAGAATGTGGGGGCTAAACCAGGAGGAGGTTCCAGAAAGAGAGGAAGGACCAACAGTACACTTCTAAAATGAAGAGCCTGACTGTGCTGGGTAGTTTTATGTCAACTTGACACAAACTAAATCTGAGAGATGGAAGCCTCAATTAAGAAAATGCCTCCCCATGAGTGGTGGTGGCGCACACCTTTAATCCCAGCACTCGGGAGGCAGAGGCAGGTGGATCTCTATGAGCTCAAGGCCAGCCTGGTCTACAAGAGCTAGTTCCAGAACAGGCTCCAAAGCTACAGAGAAACCCTGTCTCGAGAAACCAAAAAGAAAGGAAGGAGAGAGGGAGGGAGGGAGGGAGGGAGGGAGGGAGGGAGGGAGGGAGGGAGGGAGAGAGAGAGAGAGAGAGAGAGAGAGAGAGAGAGAGAGAGAGAGAGAGAGCGAGCGCAAATGCCTCCCAAGATCTGGCTATAGGCAAGCCTGTGGGGCATTTCCTTAATTAGTGATTGATGGCCCACTGTAGGTGGTGCCATCCCTGGGCCTGGGTTCTATAAGAAAAGAGGCTAAGCAAGCCATGGGAAGCAAGTGAATAAGTAGAGTTCCTCCATGGCTGCTGCATCCGCTCCTGCCTCCAGGTTCCTGACCTGTTTGAGTTCCTGTCCTGACTTCCTTTGATGATATGGAAGTGTAAGCCACATAAATCCTTTCCTCTCCATCTTGCTTTTTGTTCACGGTGTTCATCACAGTAATAGAAACCCTAAGACACTTATATATATATATATTTCTTCTAAATTTATATGCTATCAAATCTTATGAACATAATTATTAAAATGAATGCACCAGGTCCATTACTGCCAAAATACTGATTTATCTCAAAAATAGTATTTAAGACTTAATTGAATTATGATTAAAAAGGGCAAAGATTTTATGCTCATAAAACTTTTTAATCATATAAGGTGCAAAAAATAAAAAAGCTAAACATATATATATATGTTATTATATACCTCACCTATTATGAAATAAAACAGGTTAAATAAAATATTTGAATTATAAGACAAACCCAAAAATGTAATTAGCAAGAGAGATTTGTTTGTTAAAGAAATGTCAATTCGAAAATATTGTATTGGGAAGCTAGGAAATGCTTTATAAGGCCATGTACCAGCTAGCTTTCATTGTCAATTCACCCACCCTATAAGCACCTGGAAGAAAGTCTCACTGAAAGATTGTCTACATTGAGTTCGCCTATGGGCAAGTCTGTGGAAGACTATCTAATTAAACTAATTGAAATGTGAAGACCTGGCCCACTACAGGTGGCACCATTCCTTAGGCAGGGTTTTCTGAACTGTGCATGGGAAATCGAGCTCAGCCCAAGCAAGCAAGGAGCATGCACGTACTCACTTCCCCTCTGCCAACCACTGCCGCCACGCCTGGTGTTTAAGCCCTGTCATGACTTCTCACAATGATGGGCTATAGCCAAGGCCTACAAATCAAAATAAATCCCTTTCTCCCCTAAGTTGTTTTTCCTAGCAGTTTTTAACCATCACAACAGAAATGGAACTTATAGAAACCACACAACCAGGAACGCTCACCTATTCTGCCGAAAGCATCCAGTGCTGTCTTCACGAGCTTCTCTCCTTCTTCAACGGAATCTGAGAAGAACGACGAGGACAAAACATCAATAGTTTTCCCACAAATCACTTTCTGTGGCTCAGGGCGCACGGCTGATACTATCACCAAACAGAATTAAACTCAAAAAAGGCACAAGCAATCAACACAGAGTCTAATATTACCAAAGAAATGTTTATGCCAGACAGTTCATTAACCAGCAAAATCAGGGTAGACTGGATGAATAAAAGATGCTTGCAAGAACTATAGCAATACTGCCCAATAAGACTGCTTATGGAAAAGGGGAGGCAGCTGACCCAGCAAAGGCTGCTCACCACTTAGCACAGTAGACTGAGAAGCCTTTAAAAGAGTACTAAGAAGAATAAAAGATGATGCGGTGGAGATATGCAAGATCTTTAGTTTAAACCAACCTGTAAGAACACAGCAATCTAAGTACCACAACCATTGATGAAATTACCTACATTAAAAGTTTAGAGATTTCTCACATATGACATAAAGTATGTTCTCAAAAGGCTTGGTAGATAGGTAGACTCTAATTTCATAGTTACAGTGTAATGCTGAGTTACGTCTCCGAGATGACTAGCGTGAGCAGTGTTCATCAGCAGAAGGAAAGCTGAGAGTAACGCTTGTCACATACCGTTGCTGGGACAGTCTATGCCTGTCACATACCGTAACTAGCCACTGCCTTCCCACCTCTCCTTCTTATTTCTTCCACGACTTTGTCTGCAGCTGAGGAGCCTTTACCAACTCCCTTGAAGTCTCCTCCTAAGTCATTCACTGCAATGCAAAAACAAGCAAACCGTTCATTTTTCACATCTTCCAAGTACATTAGATATAAAATCCAAATTATCGGTGCATCTCTTCAATCACCTGCCCACGTCCCCAGCTACGTCACCACCAATCTTACCAAGTACAAGGTAAATGTGTGTGATTAAAAGAGGCCTCTTGGCTGGGACACAGCTGTGCTGTGTGGTGCTCACCTCACGTGGGCAAGCCCAGATTCATCTCCAGCACCAAGAAAACAAAAGTTTGCAACACAAAGACGAACAGCAAATACTTAAACCCAGGCTCCGATCATGAATTCTTTACTTTCACTATGCTTTTCCGACAACCCCTTTTGAAAAAATAAAAAGGGGGGGGGATGAGGGAGGGGTGCGAAAAAAATCACTTCAGGAGTAAATATACAAGAAAACAATGCACAGGTTTCGAGAAGCTTTAGAACAAACAAAGAAGTGGGCCTTGGAGTTTCTGACTTCCTGAAAGTTAAGTGAATAACAGAAGTTTTAGCCTAAGTACTTATCCAGGCCAAAGTAACCGAGTACTAGGGACAGATGACAAACTCAACTACACAGAATTAAACATAACATGCAAGCACTAATGATACGTACAGATCAACGCCAAGTAACCTAGAAAAGCAGAATTTAAGAAAAATATTTGGAGCATTTGGAGTAGATGGCTCCTGGAAGGGGGCAGTGGGGAAGGACTTGGTTTTCTTTAAGGGGCTGGCCACTGGGAGTCTGGCCATGCTCCATTGGGTATAGGGCCAATACAAACTGAACTTTTCTTTTTCTCCTCCTCCTCTCCTTCTTCTGGGAAAGGAGGTCACAAGGGAGGGTGGGAGGTCTGACCTGGGAGGGCCTGGGAAGTGAGTGTGATCAGGGTGCATGATGTGAAATTCCCAAATCATCAATAAAAATACAATGTTTGCTGGGGGAAGAAAAGTATTTGTGGTGAAGACTGCATTGTGAATGTCATTTCTTTATGGCTGTCACATGATTTCAGCATAACCTAATAAAGTACTAATCACAATGGTGAGAAGTTACATACTACAATTATGTTTTCCAATATTGATGAGGGGTTTTTTTCTGAAGGAAAACATCCTTTTTAACTGAAGTGAGGTGATAAACGAAGGAGAGAGGAAAAAAAAGCAAACACCTAGCACACTAAAAACCGCCACAAGAAATATGTTTTCAGTTTTTTTTTCTTTTTTAAAAAAAATGAGTTTTCCAAATTTAGGCAGGGATGTTTTCCTAATCTAGTAATATTACTAATCTTGTTGAAAATGAAAACTCTCTGTAAATACACAAATAATAAACAAGTTTACACTACCCTCAAGACATGGAAAGAGGGATGATTATTCAAAATCTGAGTTCTATTAATTGTTCATTTCCATGCAATTATTTAAATGACAGAAAACAACTACTTAAAAACAATCAAAATTTAGAGACAGGCAAGAGTTTTGATGACTCTTTTTAAATTAATTTTACATTTTTAATTAAAATATAATTACATTACTTCCCCTTCCCTTTCTTCCTTCTTTAAAAAATAAAATATCACGAGAACTTCTAAGACCAAATTGACAAATACAGCATTTCAGTGTAATGAAACACTGCCCCCAAGTGGAGAAGTTAGAAAGTGCAATCAGACACAAACACTGAAGGTTGGATAATGCAGAGAAAAAGGACACTTTGCTAAAAGTACTGGAACAGTTAGTTACTCAATAGATCGCCACATTATAAAACTAAACTATCAAATTCGCTCCGTTACCAGGTCTCAATCCTGCGACCTAGAAACACCCTATTCAAGTGCTGAATGGCTGGGAAAGCAATAATTTACAAGTTTATTTGTAATCAAATATGAAAAGCATTGTCGGTACCCATACTATGTAGCAAGGCTGCCACTCCAATGCATGGTCAAAGTTCCAGATGCAATAGTAACACACCAAGCAGTTTATATTTATGTAGGTCTCCCATCCTTTAACAGTTATACACTGAGGCATTTAAGGTTCACAGTTCTTTAAAACTTCACAATAATAACTACTCCTGTGTTCAGTGATTAAAACAGTTTACACCTTAACTCAGACTAGTATAAGCAAATGTTAGTCTAGAACCAGAACTTATTGTGCTCCTCAGTCACACCCAGGTTACTTGACCTTAAAAAGAAGAATCATTTCTACTGAGAAAATCAAGCACGTTCACTTGAGGAAGACACAGAAAAAGGCTAAAACAGCCACTCCCCTCAGGTCAATGGCACGCGCAGGCAGATCATAAGAGCGGAGGATAGCATTCTCAGCTGAATCAACAAGTTTCTACAGTGTGATATATTTGTCAGTTCTCCCTTTAAAAATCCTTTTCAGGGGCCTGGGTCCCAGAATGTGCTTGTAATCCTTGCACACGGGAAACAGGAAAGAGGGCCAACAGCTTCAGAGACACCCTTCGCTACGCAGTTAATTCTAGACTAGCCTGGCTACGGCAAATCCTATCTATAAAAAAAAAAAAAGCTGGGCAGTGGTGGCGCACGCCTTTAATCCCAGCGCTCGGGAAGCAGAGGCAGGTGGATCTCTGGGAGTTAGAGACCAGCCTGGTCTACAAGAGCTAGTTCCAGGACAGGCTCCTAAGCCACAGAGAAACCCTGTCTCGAAAAACCAAAAAAAAAAAAAAAAAAAAAAAAAAAACAGCTCACACCCTGGAAGGTCTCTAGCTGGGCAGTCTACTAAGGACTGTTTTGTTCTATTTGGTTAGGTTGGGTTGGGGGTTGGTGCTCCTAAAAATCTACTCTCAAGAGTTTCAGTATATAATGGCTATATTGGAAATTCACAGATCCAGGGAATTCTAAAATACACATGGACAACACACCTCACATACATACACACTCACACAATCACATACACACACACTCACATATACACACTCACACAATCACATACACACACACTCACATATACACACTCACACAATCACATACACACACTCACACAATCACATACACACACACTCACATATACACACTCACACAATCACATACACACACTCACACAATCACATACACACACACTCACATATACACACTCACACAAACATACACACACACATACATACACACAATCACACAATCACATACACACACTCACACAGTATTCCACAATTAGCTTCACAGGTAAATTAACTAAAAGAGCCAAATTATCCAGCTGTAGTCATCTGAGAGCTGCACACAGAGAACTCCCACTTCCCACAGTTGCCCGTGCCATGGCTGTGGCTCTGGAGAACTCATAAGCGCCAGCCACTGCTCTAACTCACGTTTCTCTGAGCACTGCTGACCTCACACTTCATTCTCAGGTCCTTCGCCGCTTTGCCTGCTTAGTTCACCACACTTTGTTTGGAATATGTTTCTCAGATACATTTTTTCTTTTTCTTTTTCTTTCTTTTTTTTTTTGTTTCAATACAGGGTTTCTCTGGCTGATTAGGCTAGCTGACCACTGGGCTTTCAAAGGGCTGAAATTACGGCCACCTGGGCCATGACATCCAGCATTTTCTTCTGTCGTGACTTCTGGGAATCTAACTGAGGTAGGTCCTCAGGCTTACACAGCAAGCATTTTTACCAGCTTTGTCATCTCTCCAGAACCTGCTCACCTTTAATCTGCATAAACCATGCAAACCAAACAGACTCACTTCCCTCAGGGCCCCTTTTCCACCTCACTAAGACTTCCAACATTCTTCCTCAACCTCTCCCTCTTCAGAAAAGCACAGACCCTGGCCTTCAATTTCCTCAGGACTCTTAGTTCCCAATTCAGGTCCAGGGCTCGACCAGGAGCTCCGCGCTCTAACCCTTGGGTCTGCAGTGAACTGCGGGGTGTGCTGAGAAGTCCCTATGTCCCTTTCCTTCCTTCTACATCACTCCACGCCTAGCTCGCTGCAGCTGTCCCTAGGTGGTTGCCATCTTAAGACCTCTGCTGCTGCAGTCAGCTTCCCAAGGCAGCTGTCATGGTGTCTCAGCACCTTGCTCAAATCTGTACTAGTTTCCTGCCATTCGGTAGTCAACGCTGAAGCCGCCATGTAATCTAGGCTCACTTCAGCACTTTCACTAACCACAGGCTCTTCCCACGATAGTTTATATATAGTTTACATAGCAATTTCTTCTAACTCTCCACCCAACGAGCAAGAGTAATACTTGTTTAACTTAAAGGGCACTGCATATGTACACATGTTCACACTCATATAACATTGCAAGGACCTGTCTCCGAGTCATATCCAGTTCCTGACGATGGAGATGAATGAGTAAAGGAGATTATTACCAAGCCTGGCAACCTAGGCTCATCCCCTGGACTCTCATGGGGGAAGGAGAGAACTGACTGCTACAAGCTGTCCTCTGAATGTTACATAATGTTACATGTACATTATGGCATGTACAGCCCATCCTCCATGCCCACACATACACCAATAATAATAATATAATTTAAAATTTTGTTTTAGAAAGAATTACTTTGGGGCTGGGGATATAGCTCAATGGAAAAAGTACTTCCCCAGCTTGCATAAATTCTAAATTCAATCCCCAGCACGAGGAGAAAGGTCATTTCATCCCGCTGAGGATGGAGGTCAGAAGGAAACAGAACATGTGCATGCAGCAGGCACAGAGCCTCAAATATAATCCCTAGCATCTCCCACATCCCAAAAGAGGCATTTCATTAACTTTACAACAGCTTGGTTCCAATGGATTTTTTAACCAGCTTATATTTATGCACTGATAACTACCAAAAAGAATTTCTAAACATATGTTATTTGGGGATCACAAGGTGTCAAGGAACTCATATGAAGGCTGAAAGGAAAGAGCTTTCCTTCCACTACATAGGTCCGGGGGGGGGGGGGCTCAGTCACCAGGCTTCTCTGTCTTAAGAGTGAAGGCAAGTGGCCGGGCGATGGTGGCGCACGCCTTTAATCCCAGCACTCGGGAGGCAGAGGCAGGTGGATCTCTGTGAGTTCGAGACCAGCCTGGTCTACAGAGCTAGTTCCAGGACAGGCTCCAAAGCCACAGAGAAACTCTGTCTTGAAAAACCAAAAAAAAAAAAAAAAGAGTGAAGGCAAGACGATTAGGGGTTCAAGGGCAGACTAAGTAACCTGACAACAATACCTGTTTCAAAAGAGAGAAAAGAAAAATTAGCAAGGTATTACATATGTGTTGTGTATGTTATACATGTGTGTGTGTGTGTGTGATTTTTTTACATTCGAGAAAAACAGCTTCTACAAGGCATAGCCAATAGTTGCTGAGGACCCTGTTGAGCTTCATCTAAAGCTACATAGCTACCAGGGAACCGAGGGAAATCGGGGCTGGCTATCATATTGTTTCCAAAGTGTGATAGAAAGACAGACAGTCCTCAGGCTCAGGAAGAATCTTTTCTAGAATGGCTACAAATGTATCTGAATGCATGAAGGGCTCAGAAATGAAGAGCCACTCAGAAAGCAAAATCCTGAACTAGCTATCTGACTTGACCCTTGCTACTCCTGCTACTCAGAACAAACACTGCAGGCTAGGGAGCTACTAAACAGGATTCCCACCACCACCAGCAGCAGCAGTTCTAGTGATTAGAATGGCCAAGCCTCAAACTTATAGAGGACTGTTCTCTGTGGGGTTCCCTGCAGACTTTAGAGCAGGCAGGGAAAAAAACTTCAGAGGGAGGTAAGAATGAACTCAACTGGATTTTATTATAACTAGAGCTGGACCAGGACTTCCGAGAGTCTGGTCCAGATCATTTTCCTTTGGCCATACAATTTTGGAGAAAAGGTATTCGGATAACAATTAATTCAGCCCCATGGGTACAGCAAAGCGTGCATTGAAGCTCTTCGCAAAATACATGTGGCTTCATCTGTAAGATGGGTTCCTGCTGAAGTAGAGACAATGCTCTAGGTAAGGGTCTAGGGAGAACGACTGAGGTAAACACAATGCCTGTGGGAGTCATGACTGGCCTGGCCCTAAGATAACACTTAGGCTATAGTAAAGTACAAATGACATCTCTCATAAGGATGGGGTATAGGGCCTAAAGGCAATGCTCAAGATTTAGGGAGAATGGGCCTGGGATTAATAAAAACATAAATTCTGGGAGGTCCGGGCAGATCCTGCCTCATCAGACAGCAACGAGCACCAGTGGTAAAATGCACCACCCCTGGAATTCCAGGGGAGCAGCTCCGCACCTCATTCCACTGGAGAAGCAAACTGTGGGTGTAACTTCCCTGGCTCCTCTGGCACTTACCTGTGTGCATGAGGCCTTTCTGCCCCCTACAGTTCTCTATTTCCTTAATGGGGCCAGATGGGAAGAAGCCTGAGGCCTGAGGCCTATGTCCGAGGGAGAGTTTCTGCAATCCTAGTCCCTTTAGATGTCCTCTCATTAGCGAGGACACAGCCTTCCTGACTTAATCCTCATCAAAGAGCCACACCTCGGCACAGCTGGGACTCAGTTTCAAGACCATCAGTCAAGCTTAGCAATCCCTGTAATTGATTATCTTTGCCTCACCAAGGAGGCCAGCATTTCCTTAAAGGAGAAGAAAACTGGAAAAGAAAGACGAAGACCGATCCTTGGATCTCTTTTCCTGTTCATCTGTACCCAGTGCCTAATCAGCCCTGGCTTTAAATACTACCTACACAGGGGCGACGCTCAGATCACATATCAGAGGAGGAGCAGAGGAGCAGCACCAGCTGATTTAATACTAAATCTAACATTCTGTTTTGTTTAGGAACTGAACTGTCAGAGACCGAGAGTGCATTTGTAATGGAGACTGGTCACTCAAGAGAATAAAGAGTTGAAGGCTATCCTTGACCAATGATTGAATTCCAGGCCAGCCTGGGCTACATGTAGCAGTGAGAGAGAGAAAGAAAATAAAGAAAGGAAATCAGCTTTTCAACATAGACCTGGCCTCCATCTCAGAATGCTGCTCCCACTGCCTACTGCAAATCTAACAGCGATGTCTGCTGCCTGCCAGTTTGCTCCTCCGCCACCCTCCCCTGACTTGGGAAATGGACACATTTAGTTTTTCAGATGCTCAACTCAAAAACCTAGAATCATCCTTAACGTTCCTTCCCTTTCATTGCACACATAACCATTCAACAAACCCCACCCTACCTACGTTCAGAATACACCCAGAGTTCAACCTCCATTCCAAACACCCTTTCTTTTTTTTTTTTCGTTTTTCGAGACAGGGTTTCTCTGTGGTTTTGGAGCCTGTCTTGGAACTAGGCTGGCATTGAACTCCCAGAGATCCGCCTGCCTCTGCCTCCCGAGTGCTGGGATTAAAGGCGTGCATCACCACTGCTCTGTGTTCCAAACACCCTTTCTAGACCACTAACGTTTCCTGCATGGATTTATGGTATGCTTTTCATGACCAAAACCAATTACCTAAAGCAGGCTATTTAGGTAGAAACAAGAGCTTGATTAGTACAATGCTTGCTAGCATGCACAAAGCCCTGGGTTCTAGAGTACCTGTACCACAAACACCAGGCAAGAAGGCACACATTTGTAATTTCAGCGTGTGGGAGTGGAGGCAGGAAGATCAGTTCAAGATCTTTGTTAACCTATGGGGTTCAAGGTCAGCCTGAGCTATGTGAGACCTTGTCTCCAAGAAGGGAAAGAGATCCAGAGCTTGGGCTATAGCTCAGTCAGTAAATGACTTGCCTTGCAAGCATGAAGCCCTGAGTTGGATCCCCAGAATCCACAAGAAACAACTGCGGATGGTGGTGCCCTCGATCCCGGGGCTGGGGAAGCAGAGCCGGGAGGACAGCTGGAGCTTGCTAGCTAGCCTAACCAAGTGCTCTCCAAGCCCATAAGAACCAGCTCCTGATGAGCGGTACCTGAGGGTGACCTGTATGCACGGGAGGGCGAGGGGGGGAACGGACACAACAGAGTTAACACCACATGACAATAGGTGGAACCTGCATTTCTCCCGCTCCCTGGCTCTTCTCTTTCATCACAACGTCAACAGATTTTATGAAGGCAGTGCACAGAAGGTTGGTTCACTGAAACCTAATCTCCTCCAAAGGTCCCACCTCAAAAACATCAAAACACCACTGTGAGACCAGACCTCACCATCTTAACACACACACACACACACACACACAAAACCAACTGGGACTAAATTTTACCACACGAAGCCTTGGAGAACACCCAAATCCTATGCAGTGAATTACTGTAATAGGTTCTGGCTAGTCTCCTTGCTTATACTTGTTTATTTTCATTTTAAAAAAATTACAAAGTATGTGCAAAACAACCAACCCATGTGCCCAGTCATCGTGCCCCTCCACTTCCTTTCCACTCTTGATCTAGTCCAAGATGAGCACCCAGAACAAAGCTTTCATCCCCTAACCAGGACACTTGTGCTGCTCCTCCACGCTCACTCTGCGACCTTTCACCATTCGAATCAGGTCAGAAGCCAACCGTTCCGTGTGTCCAGCCTCACACTAACTCTATGCTCTTGTTTCTGGCTTTTATTCCCTTCAGTGACCCCACCAAGTCCAGCCACACTGACCCCCTTGCTAACTTTAAAACACACCAAACCTGCCCCCAGCCTCAAGAGTATAATTTCAGAGCAGAGGAAATCGCTGGATGGCTAAGACCACACTGCCTATTCTTCCACAGGACCCAAGTTTGATTCCCAGCACCCACATACATGTCAAGTTCCAGAACCCTCTGCAGCTGTAGTCCCTGAGGATAAGGTACACACATGGTGAATGAAACATAAGCAGACAAAACACCCATAACACATATGATGAATGATTTTCAATAAAGAGTGTGATTTTACTTTATCACTGTTAGAAAAGAAACACTCTAGATGCTTGCCTTACCCACCGCTCTCCGAACGTTTTCTCATCAACACAAGAACCAAGACCGCTGCTGTGGTGGTAGAGGCTGGAGGAAGACAAGGCCTCCCAATACCACCAAGGAAGCAAGATCTCAACTCAAGCTGGTGACAGGCTCATGTGGTGCCATGCCTGACGGCCTGAGTTTAATCCCTTAGATCCACCAGCATGGGGAAGGAGAGAACCAGCTCCTGAAGGTTGCTCTCAGACTTCCATACATGCTCCACAGAACACACACACACACACACACACACACACTTTGACTTTTTAAAATTAATTCTTTTACAAGATTTCATGTTGACTTATGAATTCAGTAGAGCTCAGACACACAATGTGTACTTGATACTGAGGTGTAACTCAGTATTCCTATATCTTCTTTGAAGGCCTTAAATTTTTCATCCAAGTTACTCAGTTAATACTACAGATTGGGGAAGTAGGCAGAAAGGGATCGTGTAACTAAGCAGTAGATGGAGATTTCACCTGGTTTCAAGGTCAATCAGTGGATTTGCCTCACGGACTGACTTTCCATCTCTCGGGATCAGGATTGCACAAGGGTGGGAACACTCTGAATGTAGCCCGCAGGGATTTAAACTGTGGTTTACCCATGGCTGTGTAAGTACAGCAAAGAAAGAAGTCATGCCCATCTTAGTTCATAAGACTATAGCTTGACTTGTCCAAGATGCTACTTCCTCGGTTCAAGAGAACAAAACTTTCTGACTTGTCAACTGCAGTTCCTGCTAGAAGCCCTAACTCTTGTCTTTTATGTTCATGATCTCCAGTTAAAGCATAACTCAGAGACCTGGGTGCCGCTATCTGCTGCTCAGTTCCCTGCACCTGCCTCAGACGTGAGCAAAGTTTTACTAAAATGTGCCACTTATACAAAACCAAATTTGGGCTGTTAGAGTGGCAATCCCGTGCACTGGATTACAGCTAACATGGGGTTGATAGAAAGTTTAGAACGAAGCTTATATCTTAGTCAAAATAAAAGAAAATCTTACGCACAAATTTAAACATTCCACAATACTTTATATTTGTATTGTCATGAAATTAGAACGTGTCTTCAATGATGCCCTCAGCTTCAGGCACGGCTCAAGGGTTTGGTCACGGAAGTAAGAGTGGACGAAGAACCACAGCACTTTTGAGCCAGGGTTTCTGGAGCCAGCCACCACAGAGCTCCAACATGTCTTAGGGTTTCTACTGCCGTGATGAAACACCGTGACCAAAAGCAAGAAGGGAGGGGAAGGGTTTATTTAGCTTACACTTTCACAACCAAGTTCATCATCAAAGAAGTCAGCACAAGAACTCAAACAACCTGGAGGGAACCTGGAGGCAGGAGCTGATGCAGAGGCCATGGAGGAGCGCTGCTTACTGGTTTGCTCCTCATCATGGCTTGCTCAGTCTGCTTGTTTTTTTGTTTTGTTTTTTTGTTTTGTTTTTTTGTTTTCAAGACAGCGTTTCTCTGTAGCTTTGGAGCCTGTCCTAGAACTCACTCTGTAGACCAGGCTGGCCTCAAACTCACAGAGATCCACCTGTCTCTGCCTCCTGAGCGCTAGAAAATGCCCTACAGCCAGGTCTTATGGAGACATTTTCTTAATTAAGGTTCCCTCCTGGCAGATGACTTTAGCTTCTGACAAGTACAAAACTATCTAGCACACATCCTTATGTCCCCTCTGAGTAAGAGCTGCCATCTGGGATCACAGTACAGGAACAGCTGAATGGTCATAGAAGGATGGAGTATCCGCCTATCCGAACAAGTCACTCCGATGTAAAACTGTGAACTCATTATAATCTAGCATAAGATGATTTAGATAGGAGACAAGCTACTCTGTTTCTTAGGTCTTATACTTCTTAGGTCCTCTGAGCCAATGAAGGGATATACAACAAGTCTTCCAAGAACAAGATAGCCTGAATCCTAACAATGAACCAGAAGGTTATCAGTGTACAGCGCAACGTGGTGCTAATTAGGAAGGAACATAATGCCTTGGTGGCCCATGAAGTTTCCAGGAAAGTCACAGATGAGAAAAGGTGAGTGGCCATCAGAAAGGGACACTGTATCGAGCTTGGTGTGGTGTTGCACACCTGCAATCCCAGCATTTGGGAAGTTGAGGCAGAAAGACTGCAAGGTGAATACCAGCCAGGGTTAGTAACAAATTCCAGGACAGACTTGGCTAACTGTCTCAAAACTTATGTGTAGTGTGTGTGTGTGTGTGTGTGTGTGTGTCTCTCTGTCTGTCTGTCTGTCTATAGTTTCACAAAAACGGAATCCTGCGTGTGTGTGTGTCTGTCTGTCGCTTCAAAAAGACTGAATCCTGCCAAGTAACACCTAACTAAAACCATCTTTCTGCCACATTTAGCAAATATTTTATTTCTGCTTCCTTGAACTTTCAGCTAGGACTTATCGCAATAGCACAGTAACCACCCATAGGCAATAAGAGAACAAACAGACGTATTGTCCTTGTATATCTGGTCGCTTTTTTGAAATCCAGTACTCATCGTCTGAACTTGACATATTCAAGGTTATAGGAAAGCAAGACCTGACACCCACGCTTATGTCACTGTAGTTTATTCCCCCTCATACTCTGAGAGAGAGCCTGACTGCAGAACCCAAGTCTGCCTGCTGTGAAATTATTTATGAAATAAGATTTGTGATGTGGGGGTGGGTGATGTCTGTGCAATTCTGTGTGCTTGGTTTGTTGTTCTGGGGGTTTGGGGCAGATTGTTTGCTTGTTTATTTCTTAATTTTACCAAGGGCTTCTCCTTTAATCTCTTGTCAAGAGATGAGCTTCTACCTCAAAACGTAACAGTCATTGAGATGGCTCAGTGGTTAAGAGAACCAACTGCTCTTCCAGAGGTTCAATTCTCAGCACCCACATGGCAGCTAACAACTGTCTATAACTCTAAGATCTGACACCATCACACAGGCATACATACAGGCAAAACACAAATGCACATAAAATAAAAATGAGTATTTTTTTAAAAAGTTGCAGCTCATGAGACTAAAGCCAAGAGTCAATGCTTATACCTCTTTATCAATTCTTTTAAATGAGAAAGTCTATAAACACACTTTACTTTAGAAAGTGAGTTAAGCCAGGCATGATGGTGAAAATCGGTAATCTCAGCAAGCCAGGGCTTAAAAAAATAAAAATAAATAAATAAGCAACCTTTAAAAAGGAAAAAAATTAGCCTTGAACTAAAAACCTCTCTGACAGAAGTAAAAACTATGACGTTAAACCATAATTCATTATGCACCAGGAGGACAAAAGGCACCTGTGAAAACTGTGCTTTTGCTGGCAGCTACTAATTAAAAAGACAACTTACCAACCACAAACGCTCCTCTTTCTGCAAAAGCCAGGGCATAAGCTCGGCCCAGTCCTAATCAGAAACAAAACAAAGAGAAAAAAGTTGCAAAATATTAGCATAATTATTTTAGTCCATGAAACTTGATCTCCATCTTAAAATAACAAGTTAGCAACTGGTTACAATTGCAGATGGCATCTTCATTGGTACTCTCAACGTCCTCTCTTCTGACTGCAAAAGATAGAAAGTTGGAGCCGCTTTTGCTGGCCTGCTTTCCCTAGAATTCCCTAGCATCCTCCCCGGTTGCTCAATGCCAAGTGTGAACTGGAGACCATCACTAGGTGGATTTTCATGAAATTTTAAAAGTAGAAATGACAGCCGGGCGGTGGTGGCGCATGCCTTTAACCCCAGCACTCTGGGAGGCTGTGAGTTCAAGGCAGGTTCCAAAACTACACAGATAAAACCTGTCTAGGGAGGGAGGGAGGGAGGGAGGGAGAGAGAGAGAGAGAGAGAGAGAGAGAGAGGAGAAATGACACAGATACCTTATTATTACCAGTGCTCCAGCACCTGCTGCTTAAGAAGCTGCTTCTCCTGAAATATCCTCGTATTTAAAAAACCCGAGCCTAAAGAGGTAACTTCTTTTTTAAAAAAATATTTATTTATTATGTACACAATATTCTGTCTGTGTGTATGTCTGCAGGCCAGAAGAGGGCACCAGATCTCATTATAGATGGTTGTGAGCCACCATGTGGTTGCCGGGGAATTGAACTCAGGACCTTTGGAAGAGCAGGCAATGCTCCTAACCACTGAGCCATCTCTCCAGCCCCCAAGAGGTAACTTCTTGATCTGGTCTCCTAATCCTTGGGCATCAGCTTCCATACTTCAGGTCCCTGATGTCCTAGGCTACTTAGACTATGACAGAAATCCAGCAACAGATCAAAGGGATGACTTCCAAAACCCCACTTCAAACGCAAATGCTTCTGCTGAATTCTTTACCGTTCTAAAACATCCAGTGATTTCTACAACCTGTGCTGAACCTTGAATATCCAACTGCCAACTTCAAATCATTTTAACTCTAAATTTGAGAGACTAGCAAGAAGAGACGAGCTTTGGGGAACCAACCAGCAAGAAGATACTTGTCTGGCTTAAACGTCTTTAACTTTTTTTTTTTCAATTTTAGTTGCTAAGGGGAGAAGCTTAGCAAGAAATTTATATTTGGAGTAAACTGATAAATACATATACAAATGAACCAAAATGGATAAATTAATCAGACTTTTCCCAGTGTTGGTGGCAGACATGGGTAATGACAGCCCCTGGGAGATGGAGGGAGGAAGCTGAGGAGTTTAAAGCCAGCTTGGGCTAGATGAGACCCCCACCTCTTTAATAACAACTGGTGCAAAAGAGCCCCTTTACCTATAAGGGTGAGAGATCAAAGGTTTAAGTCGATGCACTACACACGGAGGTTAGAGGCCACTCACTGCTGTGAAACTAATGGGGAAATTTCACTGCAAAACATCTGTCTACGTGGAGTTGTTTAATTTCCTGTCCTTTAAACTTAGCATTGCTTCGATTACAATTCTCCTAATCTGCAATACAAGACTGGCAGCTTTTCCACCGCCTGACTCACTTCAGAAATGCCTTTGCTCTCAAGTTCTCCTCTCCTCTCCCATTATCCCTGTATCATCCCTCGCCCTTTCACACATTTGAGTTTGCGACCTTTGCCACAAGTCAGGTGAACTTTGGTATGTGGCCCTCTCAACAACCTGAATCACAAGACAGAGGAAAACAAACACTAAACGACCGACTATTCAAAGTCAAGGAGCTGGCAACTCAATCCCTTGGGAGGAAAGCCGGGCCCAAAAAGTCTTTTTAAGCCCATGTGTGACTTGACAGAGGCCTAAGCGTCCAAAGGCAGCAGAACTCACAGTCCATGCCCACACACGAGAGAGGAAGAACTTTTACACAGTTGTGCACCCGGCTACACTGTTGACATCTCTCCCCTGGGAAAGCCGTGGGCCTTGGACGCTCCATCCCGGCTGGGGACTCCGGAGCACCTGCCTGCATGGTCAATGTCCCGGTGCACCCGGTGCCCCTACGTGCTCGGCCCACCCGGGTCCCCCTCGATCCACCACCAGCTCCGCATCCTGCAGCTGCACGCCGCAGCCCTGCCATAGAGACAGTGGGCCCGGCGCGAGGCTCACCTCCCCCGGCGCCGGTGACCAGGACCACACGCCCGTCGAACCTCAGCGGCAGAGCCATGAGTCTAGCCGGCACCAAGCACACACTGGCAGTGCACCCGGGTACGCTCGGCTTGATCAGGACAGCGGGCAAGGAGAGGAGGGGCGGGACACCAGCAAGTCACCCGCCGGTTTCAGGAAGCACACGCCTGTTTCCAAGTGGGCCTGCGTGAGGAAGGCTTGGCATCATGGGAAATGTAGTCCAATACGATTCCTCTTAGAAAATTCGTCCAATAGCATTGGCTTGGAAATTCTTTTAGAAGAAAGCGCCGCCAAGATCTGTGCGGCGAAATGGCTGATTCCGTTCTCTTCTTGCTTATATCTCCCTATACCTTCACAACGCGTTCTGAGTTCAGCCACTGACCTAGATAAATAGTACTTGACTTCCATTCTGGGGAGGCTTTTTGACATAGCCTCTGAAAAATACAGTTATCCTTCACAGCACTGATCAAGACTTCTCAGAGTGTACCCCCCTGGATCTACTATATGAAAATCATTCTGAAACTGTCAAAACGCAGAACCTGCACCCCCACCCCCACCCTCCCCAAACAAAGCGGGACCCCTCCCCCCGAAAAAAAATGAATTGCAGCTAAATGAGTTTAGGATTTACATGTTGGGAACACCCATACAGTGTTTTTTTTTTAAATTCAACAAATATTGGGCAGCTAGACCTTAGAAACAAACTTACAGCTCGGCAAAAAGAAAAAAGGAAAGAAAAAAAAAGGCCAATGTCATTGATAGAGTTAGAGTGCTGGTTAACTTTGAATAGCACTGCAACCTGACAGGACTTGGGAGAAAAGTGTGCTGACAGACGGTGGCAAAATAAAAGACCACTATGCACCCACGGGAGGGGGGGGGGGAGCCTTCCCAAGGAAACGAAACAGAAGTACTGAACCTGGGGTGGGGAGGGGATTGCAGGTAGGGGAAATACTAGCTAGGTTGGGGCAGGAAGAGAATGGAGCCACCAAACTAAAGAGAGGGATGAGATGAGATTTCAGTGTGTGCATTTCCTGCAGAAAATGGTCTTGAGCAGGGCTCCTCCAGATGGTGGTGAGAATCTGCTTATTTACAGAAAGGTCACTTTGTCCTTCTAAGGAGTCTTGAGGAGAGGTGGACAAGAACACATAAAGGGCCAGGGAGGAGATAAAAGAGGGCGGAAGAGGAAACACTGAAGAGGAAAATGTTGGATACATTTTGGACAGAGTGAATAGATCTTTAGGGGCTGTTGGATGTGAGGGGAAAGCAACTGAAAGACATACCCTGCCTTGACAAGCTGTGTTATGATGGGCTGTTCATCGAAGCAAATAATGGGAAGAACCACTCCCGAAAGAGAACACGGGCTCAGTTTTAGGCAGCTGCGTTTGGGGAAAGGGGGTGAAGATTCTGGGGTAGGTGCCTAGCCAACAGCTTTAGTGCTGAGATCTGGCTATGGGGCTTCCTTGCTCCAGCAGAGCAAGAGTAGTCAATGCCAAAGTTCATGTCCCTTCGCTGGCAGCAAAGAGCCTAGCTCAGCCAGCACTTCGTTCTCTGGGCTCTGTCCAAACGTCCTTATCTGGTTTGACCCTTGAATTTTCACCTGCCTGAAACCCGAGCAGCGAGCAGCGCAGCTCAGAGAGTATGCAGGACTCAAGATGGAAGGTGGCTGGGGGAATGCCTCTCAAGATGGAAGGTGGCTGGGGGAATGCCTCTCAAGATGGAAGGTGGCTGGGGGAATGCCTCTCAGGATGGAAGGTGGCTGGGGGAATGCCTCTCAGTGGTGAAAGGCTTGCCTGGCATGAGTGAGATCTTGGGTTCAATATAATTTTTTTAAAAGATGTTTAGTATTGAAAAATTAGCAAGCTAACAGCCAAATTTACCAAACAGGCAAGATAATTTAATTATCTGTAATTGCCAAGATAATGAGGCTCTCTTCAGCTTAGTCTACATAAAATAAAGTAACATGGTGCTAATTAACCCCTTATTTGCCCATTGTCCTGGCTCCTATACTTTCCTTACAAGGAAAATAATTTTGAAATTACCAATCCATTTGAGCTTTCTGTTCTGCTTTTTTTTCAAGCCCTTCTCCGTCTGTAAAGTCAACATCCTTCACTCAGACTGTGAACACACTGTTTTCTGGACAATCCTTGAATAGAAAAGCAGAGACAAAGAAGAAAGTTAGAAAGGGGGCAGAGCGGGGTGTGAAGCCAGTGACACTGGCCTTTCCTGCTCCAGGCTCTGCTTTGTGCTCAGCACCCACAGAGCATAGTTAAGGAGGGAAGCAGGGAGGAAGCACGAGACGCCAAGGGCTCGTCAAGCTCCGGATCTTGGGACCTTTACTCCGACCCAGTGACCTCCAATAAGGCGGGTTGAGGCCACCTCCGCCCAGAAGGCACGTCTGTCCTCTTTGCTGGATTTTCTGCTTTCCTGACTGACCACGCACAACCCAGCATGCGAGCATTTCTAAACAGAAGCTTAAGTTCAAATGTAAAAGTTAGCCTAGATGTGGGGAATCGGGAACCTGACTCTGGCATAAGCTCAGAAACAACTTTGTAACAGTGTGGGTTTTGTGGCCCAGAGCCCCTCTGGGGAAGCCTCTACAACTAGCTCAAAGGGGCAATACACCAATACTTAATTATGTGTACTGGTGTTTGTGGGGGGGGGGTCTTCCTTCCCTCTCAGCCTGTTGGCTACCAGGTCAAGAGGGGAAAGAGGCAGATGAGACAACAGAGTGCTTTGGCGGCCCATGAGCATGAATGGAGGCAGCCCTCCAGGAGACAGATTTTGGTGAAAATTTGCATTAAGTTGCACAGCCCTATCACAGGGCTTAGTATGTGGCAGTAGGGTCCAATAGTGAGTCCCTAGTTTTATGGTTTTTGTCTCTTTAAGAGGCAAGCCACGCCCACTCCCAGTGACCCCTGCTTCCCCCTCCCTGCCATCTTGAATCTCTTACGGTTCCTTCTTTGCGCAGGTGTCTCTTCTTCTCTGTCTCTTTCCTCCTCTTCTCTTCTCCTTCCTCCCCAACTTTCTCTCTCTCTCCCCCCTCTAAGTAATAAATATCCAATTCTATTCTCTACGATGTGTCTATTGCCTTTTACCCACTGCCTGCTCAGCCACTGGCCACTGGGAAACCGCACGGGAAGGGACCAGCCCACCGGGGATGGCTGCATACTGCTTCCTGGGACCCGCCAGCATTTTTTAAAAAATCATAAAACCTAGCACACGTGTTCTCAGCAGAACTGTGCCAAGAGTCTAAACTAAAGCTGAATAGGGCCTCTGATTTAGAGATAGCTTTTAGATAAGGTCAGTCCTCCTGGCCCAGGGACCTTCTCAAGATAAGGATAAGAGCAGGTAGAGGCAGGAAGTTCTGCTGCAGGGAGGGAGCTCCTTTTTTGCCCAGCTTATGGAGACAAGCTGCTAAATGGTGGGAAGAATCTGACCAGCAATGACTCCCAACATGTATTTGGGATAGCTCAAGTTCCAACGTAACCACTGCAGAAAGCCAGTTTTGATCTTGTCTTGTAATCTTCCTTGGTATTCCACTGGCCAATCTCAAACTTAAAACTCAGTTTTGGCTATTTCTAACTTGTCCTGGACCATGGCCAACAGAAATAGGTAAAAGCAGGTGACAAACAAAGTAAGTCTACAAATAAATATGTCTAGAATATGAATGATTGCATATTTAGAAATTGCAATCATTGAAATAGAAGGAAGTGTCTGATTTAAAATATTACAAAAGAGGTGTTGTTCATAAAGGATTGTTTATAAATGTTTGCTTACATTTAAAGGGGGATATAATATATAGATGAATACTTTACATTGATATGGATCTTGGTTTATTGATACAAATTTAAGGTCAATTTTGTTATATGTATATTTCTGCTCTTGATTAAGGTATTGTGAGTTGAAGAATAGTTATAATTATAGTTTTCCTTAGTTATGATAAAAGATAAAGTAGATATAAATGTTGTAACTATAATTCTCGCTTGATACTTGTTTTGTTATATGTAATTTTACTAAGTTAAAATTAAAAACTTTCTTTTTATTTAAACAGAAAAGGGGAAATTGTGTGGGAGGTTCTTCTGTCTATGTGTTGCTTTTATTGGTTAATGAATAAAGAATATGCCTTGGCCTGTGATGGGGTAGAGTAGAGCTAGGCAAGGAAAACAAAACTGAATGCTAGGAGAAAGAAAGCAGAGTCAAGGGGAAGCCATGTAGCCACCAGAGGGGAAAGATGCAAGCTGCCAGCTAGAACCTTACGAGTAGGCCACGAGCCTTGTGGTAAAATATAAAATAATGAAAATGGGTTAATTCTAGATGTAAGAGCTAGATACCAATACACTTAAGTAATTGGCCAAGCAGTTTTGCAAATAATATAGTTTCTGTGTGGTTATTTGGGGCTGAGCAGCTGAATGAACAAGGTGCCACCTACTACAGATTGGCACAGTGATGTGGGTAACTGCAGCCACATAAAAACCTGAAAAAGCTTAAAAAGAGAGTCTAGACACAAAAGAACAGAGGTAAGCATGGCTTTTGGTAGCCACAATTTTTTTTTATGTCTAGATGGGCTGCTTTAAGAGGGGTGTGGTAAAAACTGTGTGGCTTCTTTATAAACAGTGGCTTCCTGGTTTGCCAGCACAAATGGCTCTGACTCTTTTGGGAGGTCCAGCTATGGAGCATTTTAATGGGGTCTGTGAGCAGAGTGCTACAGCTTGCTTAATGGTCACATAGACCTGCTGTGTGCCTAAAAATGGGGCTGTGAGCATGGCTCTCAGAGGCAGCAAACATGTCTCCACCATGTTGGATGAGGGTGGGCAAGCAGGCAGGACTGTGTTGGCCCTAGTCAGACCCACTTAGGATTTTAAGAAGCAGTCCTGGTCAGAAAATAATTACAGGTACACAACAAAGACAGATTCATATGGAAAAGACCTCTAAATGGGTCACAGTGTGTTTTAAAAATGTGTGTAGGCTTAGAGAGAGAAGCAAAAGAGTAAAGAGACAGTAAATGTAATACAAAAGAGTACAGACAGTCATAGATTAAAAGAGTAAAGATAATAAAATAAGTATTAAACTTGTAGGAAAAGTAATAAAGTAAGAAAAATAAGTCATGTAAAGATGGAATATACATAAAGAGTCTGGATTACGTATATTATTGTGTTTATTTAAATTTTTGACTATGAAGGTGCTAAATACAGAGACACATTTCATTGTATAGGCTACTAAGCTAAACCAACATATATATCCTAAAGGTGTCTTGACTTCAAAATATGGGTCTAAGGATATGTTGCTTTGGAAAAGGGGTTCTTCTTTTGTTTCCACAGAAGATGAGAACCTGTGGATTAATTCTAGACTAATGTGGTTTGATGGACCAAGACCCTCTGAAAAATCACTGTGAACACCCTCAAAAATACTTCACCCAACAAAAAGCAGGAAGCAGTTTGGAGAGACCTATTCCCAAATATTGTTTATAAATGTTTTTATATATAAACGGGAATATGATATAGAGATTTACATTGGTATGGATCTCAGTTTATTGAAACAAATTTTAGATCAATTTTGTTATATGCATATTTCTGCTCTTGATTAAGGTTTTGTGTTTGTGCAGCCATTTAAAAACATAATGTATAATTAAGAAATTCAGGTTACTAGATAATCATCTATATTAGTCAAGTTTGTAGTCATGTTAGTTAGGTTTTCTATATATAAAGAGAGACAGATTTCAGTTAGGTAGGTATCAAAGACTACAGAATATAGCATTTAAAATGTTTTAAGAACTTAGTACTTTTCATGACAATGAGACACATCTACTCCTGGCAGTACCAATCTACTTCAAGAGGATGATGGGCATCGAAGAAGCTCCTCATGGAGTTTGTTAGCCATTTGGGAAAGAAAATACTCTTGCCTGGCCTGCTTGATGGTATGCTGTGTGAACTAGACATGCAGGACCCACAGAGAAATGACTACTAAACTCGCCTAAAGGTGAGACAGTCCCTTGGACACACACACACACACACACTTATATACTTACAGCTTTATATACTTAAAATCTTTTAAGCAGTATAAAATCAGAATGTGGTTATCTATTTTTAAGTAAATGATTACAATGAATACAAGTAAAAAACAACATGTTTTCTATATCCCTTACATGATTAAACATTTTATCTATTACAGGTAAAAAACAAGTTTTCCCAAGAACCCATATACATTCACACCCAAGCAACTTATTATAGATTGAGTATAAGCAAGAAAGGCATTTTTCTTAACCAGTTCGTGTGTGCGTGTGTGTGTGTGTGTGTGTGTGTGTGTGTGTGTGTGTGTGTGTGTGTGCATGTATGTGTGTGTATATCAGAAAGCTGATGGCAGAAATGGTACAAGGAATTAATCATCACCCTGATCACCAACCCATCCCTCCTTCCTAGCAAGAAAGTTCATCAGCCAGCAATAGCCAGACTGCCATTGTTCTTGTTTCCTGACCTCAATGAGTCCTTCAATCAACTATTAAAAGTGGGCCTTTCTAAACTTTAAATTATTTTCCAAGATTTTCTACCTGAGAGCCATTAACAAAAACATCTCGCTCTAACCTTAAGTCATATCTAAAGCTTTGTTTCAGCTGTGGTGTACACCAAAACCCTGTACACATCTCCCAACATTAAGATTCAAAGAACTTGCGCTAGCTTAGCTTCCAGGACTGTTTCTTTTCTTAACCATGAACCTAAGCCACAGTTTATGTAGTTCCTCAAGAGAAGCTAGCTGTGTGACATTTCCTTGTTCTTATTTTTCTAGCCTCAGCAGGCCCTGTTTTACCAGGGGCGGGGACAACACCATTCTTGCTTTCACCTGTATTGGTTTTCCACTAAACTAACTTCTATCATAGTCCCTCACTGTATTTATTAAAGACCCTCAGTCATCAAAATCCTACGTAAACTTACACTATTATACTATAAGATTATGGCATCAGTTGAACAGTACAGCTTAGTAGAAAATCATCTTCATAATGATCCACAGGTAAAAACACCCAGTAGGATGGGATATTTCCATGAAGTGATCATACCACATCAAGGGCAATGGGAATCTCCCCTTGCCTATTCTCATCATGTCAGAAACCAGAGAAAACTGGCAGCAGCAAGCACGTAAAGAACAGCAGTAGCAAGACACATTCTGGAACCATGGCTCTCAGAGGTCTTGCCTATCCAACATTCACCCATCAGTGCCTTGCATGCTGGCGGGCCAATCCCCTGAAGTCAGCTGCCACCTGCTGCTCCTCTGACATGGCCACTGGCAGGTCTACATAGAGAGTTCTAGGCCAGACAGGACTGAATATTCAAATTCTGTCCAAAAAAAAAGGCACCTTAGTGTATTTAGGGTAAATAAATGACCTTTGGGATTTTCCCCTTTCTGTTTTCTAGCATAAAGGACAAGTTTAGTAGAATAGAGATGTCCCTAAGTCCAGCATAATACAGACCATGACAAAGAAAAGTTCTACTTCATTCCCTCAGTGACCCTCAACCCACCTGCTCTTGGCTTCACCTCAAATCTAGATAGGTTCTAAATCCTCTTACAACACTATGCGGACTTAAGTATTCTTCAAACCTGCTGCAATTTATCTACTCTTTGAACTCATTTAGCAACTTCTATGTGAGCCAAAATATTACAATAAAAATTACTTTTAAAATGCTAGGGATTAAATTCAGAGTCTTGCACAAGATAGATGTACCACTGAGCTAAACCCCCAATCCCCATAAAAGATAATTTTCTATTCGAGAATTGTCCATAAAATAGCCTGCTCACAGTCTGAGTGACGACCCAATCAAATGGAAGATAAAAACAACATTCCTATGAAACGAAGTTAGCAATTATTGAGTATCCAGGAAAATAAATATTCCCTTAAGAGCAAGGGTCAGGTGAGTTCCTTTTAGCCATTTTAAAGAATCTCTTCAGGTATGACACAAAACCACTTCATCTCAGTACAGATAGGTCCTTCTGCCTCCCAGTCATGGGACAAAGTAGAGACAAGAGAACCAATGACAACGTAATGTTCATTGAGCATTCTCTGTTATAAACAATCAACTCTTGTGTCTGACCCTGTAGTCTTTAAGGTTTACTTTTACTATTTTTAAATTATATGTATAAGTGTAGGAATGATACGTGTGAATGTGGGTACCTACAGAATCTAGACAAAGGTGTTGGGTGCTGTGGTGATTTAAAAAAAATGGCCCCCAAAGGGAGTGGCACTATTAGGAGGTGTGGCCTTGTCAGAGTAAGTGTGGTCTTGTTGGAGGAAGTGTGTCACTGTGAGTTTGGCTTTGAGGTATCATATTTGCTCAAGTCACACACAGTGAGACAGATCACTTCCTTTTGCCGGCAAGTCAAGATGTAGGCCACTCGGCTATGTCTCCAGCACCATGTCTGCCTGCACTCTACTGTGCCCCACCGTGATGGTAATGGACTAAACGTCTGAAAAATGTAAGCCACCCCAATTAAGTGTTTTTTTCTTTATAAGAGTTGCAATGGTCATGGTGTCTCTTCACAGCAATAGAAACCCTAAGACAAACGTCCTGTAGCCAGAGTTACAGGAGGCTGTTAGCCACCTGATAGGCGTTCTAGGTACCAATATCCTGTCTGCTGGAAGAGCAGTATGACCTTTTAACCTCTGAGCCATCTCTCTGTCCTCCACAAGTTCCAGCTCATTTTTTAAAGACTTATTTTTATTTCAGCTATGTGCTTATAGATGTGAATATGTGCATGTGTGTGTGGGTACTCTCGGTGGCCAGAGACATAAGATTCCCCTTGAGACTGGAGTTAAAAGACATGTGAGCCACCAGACATAGGTGCTGAGAATCAAATTGAGTTTCTCCGTGAAGCAACAAATACTCTTAATCTGAGTCATCTCTCTAGCCTGACCCTGGACTCGTTTGTTTGTTTGTTTGTTTGTTTGTTTTTGTTTTTTCAAGACAGGGTTTCTCTGTGTGGCCTGGCTGTCCTGGCACTCAGTCTGTAGCCCAGGCTGGCCTTGAACTCAGAGATCTGCTGCCTCTGCCTTTACAGTGCTCAGATTAAAAGCGCAAATTACTGCCATCCTTTGACCTCTACTAAACCAAGTACTTAACTTTCAGCTTCCTCAAAATCCTTACCAAATCCGTGCTGGGCAGGCAGTGGCGCAAATCTTTGATCCAAGCACCCTGGAGGCAAAGGCAGGTGGATATCTGTGAGTTCAAGGCCAGTATGATCTACAGAGTGAGTCCCAGGACAGCCAGAGTTACACAGATAAACACTGTCCTGAAAAAAACCAACAAAATAAAAATAAAAATCCTTAGCAAATCCATGGGAAAAGAAGAAATGCAAGTAGCATATTGCATAAAGAAAAGAGCATATGATTTCAGCCTCGATATTATGCAGGAGGTCACAAAAGAGAGGCATCGATCTCAGCTGAAGGGGTTTAGATGGAAAGGCCACCAAGCAGAACAGAGATTCCTGGAGCAGAAACGGCTTTGTCCAGCTCAACGGGAAGAAAAACAGGAGCAACCAGGGTAGAGTTGATAAATTTGGGATGACATGCAGATTTTCAGATGTTTTTGTGGGCAAAACAAAGAGTTTAGAAAATTAAGGCTGGAAACCAGGGAGAGGAGTGAGAATCTGAAAAGCAGAAAAGACTAATAATATGCAAAAAAGAGTTGATCATGTGGAATAAATGAACAAAATTATTAAGGATGGGGAGCGAGGAAAGGGGAAAGAGAGAGTGGGGGTGAGTGCAGGGAATCCCCATATTTACAATCTGGCTAGGAAGGGGCATCCCTAAGGAAGTGTGTGAATGACCGCAGCATGCAGAGCACCCTGTCAGGAGGAACGGACAATGGAGATGGCAGCAGCAGGTGCCGCGGAGGCTGTTTTCCCAAGCTGATCTAGTGTCAATCATTAGTCGAGGTGAAGACGTTTTCTAAACCTTAAGCCATGTTTTAGCTTTGGTCACAATAAACAAAAGAGAAAAGAACACATTTCTCCACCCCCTGATAGACCACCAAACTTTATATCTCTCCTCAAAGAGGAATGGTCAATGATTGGAGAAAGTCAGAGATGTTCCCTTAATGAACCACGTAAGAATGGATACAAATAGGGCTGGAAAGAAGGCTTGGGGGTTAAGAGCATTGGCAGCTCTTCCCGGTGTTCTGAGTTCAATTCCCAGCAACCATATGGTGGCTCCCAGCCATCTATAATGGGATACGATGCCTTTTTCAGATATGCATGAAGATAGAGCACCATATACATTAAATATTTTAAATATTTTTAAAAAAACAAACAAAGAATGGGTAAGAATTCCATAAGAGAAATGCAATCATAACAGGGCCCTGACATTTCTCTTTCACTTCCTACATCTCTCCAGAGGGCTTCTTCCACTTCCTTTCCTTTAACATGTGGACCAACAAGCTGCCGAGAGTGTTTCTCAGCCGGTAAGAGGCTCATCCATTTCCCTTTTCTTGTATGGCAGCTTTGTCCAGATTATCACGTAAGACATGAAGGTGCAGCCTAGATATACTTGATACAGGGCGGCAGGATGAAATCAGCCTTTTCATCTATCTATATGACGTGTTTCCTGTGGTCTTCACTTTACCACCTTAAGCTGAAGAGCTAGGCGTGTGAAACAGAGAGTGACATACTCTGAACCTTTAAACATATTGGTGTCAAATGTGGTAACACAGGAGAAATACTTTCTTGAAACCAAAATATGAAGTATTGAGATGAAAGCTTCGTTTCCCGGCTAACAAAAACATCATGGTTGAGTAAGCAACTGGATTCTGGCTGCCGCTTTTCCTGGCTGAGCTCACACTTAGACCTGAGCAGCAGAGGTAAATAAGAAAACCAGCTCATTTGGGGATAATACAAACTGTCCAAGAATGCATCTTGCTAAAGTTTAGGTGTGGTTTCTCCCCAAACTCAGCTGGTAAAATGAACATAGCACAGGTTGTTTGGGGTTTTTGTAGTGATGCTGCTTTGTTGGATTTTTTGTTTTGTCTTGTTGGTCAGTCTTACTATGTAGTCCTTGCTGGGCCAGAACTTACTGTGTAGACCAGGCTAGCTTTAAACTTTTAGAGAACTTTTTGCCTCTGCTCCTTGAATGCTGGGATTAAAGGCATGGGCCTCTACTCCCTGCCAAATATTGTGGGCTGTGTTTTGCTTTTCATTTAGCTTCTCCTCCATTTTTTTTTTTGAGCTAGGGTTTCTTGTAGCCCAGACTAGCTTCAAATTTGCTCTGTAGTTGAGGATGACCTTGAACTCCCATAACTCACTCCCAAATGTTGAGGTTACATTTCTTCCTCCTTTATCTTATTTCTTATCCATAAGTAGATAATATACACTGATTCTGCTACAGGAAGACAATTTTTATAAGAAGTCATGTCTGATGTCACAAGCCTATTAGCCCAGCACTGGAAATGCTGAGGCAAGGGGATCATAAAGTTTGGACTACATAGGAATTTTGAGACCCATTGAGGTACGTAGTGACGTCCTCTAGAAGAGGAGGAGGAGCTGGAGGAGAAAGGAACTGATTTGTAGGAAAGAAGCTTACACATCCTTTGGAGTAGCAAAGTTTATGTCTTATGTCCTTCCTGGGCCTCAAAGCCTAGTCCCAGTGGAAACAGTAGCTGCAACACAGCTGTAAGGAAGCCTTAGGTTCATGCGGGAGATCAGAAGAAGCACACAGAAGCATAACTAATCTGTTTATGAAAATATTTCCCAAGGGAGCTTAGGTTCACCAACGCTGGTCAGCTCACCACAGTAGACTGTAAATCCAACAAAGTCAAACAGGAAGCTTGGTCCCCAGATAGTCTTAAATCACTTTGCTGGCAACTGCTACACAGGTCTGGCTTGGGCCGAATCTGGCAATGTCATTTGTGCTTTCGATACCGTCTGCTGGTGTTTTCTAAATATCATGAGCAGGCGACGGCTGCCGCAGTCGTGTGAGTTATAAACCTTCGGCAAAAGTAAGATTCGTGAGAGAATTACAGCTGAGTTCATCTTACTTTAGAAGTTCAAGGAGATTACATTAATTCTTGTTTCAAAGCACAAGATATAGGGATGGCACTCGGTGCTGACCAGTGTATTAAAGTTAAGCTTTTAACAAAACCCATCCTTCCTGAGCCTCCCCTGAACAGGGCTTGTCCCACAGCCACCTCCCCACCCAGGTCTCCCATACCTTTTCTCAGGTGTTGATTATTTACAGATGTATTTACTATCAAACAGGAGGATTTTTCTAACAAGCTTTCTTACTGGTGATTTTGAACTTAATACATTCATATCGAAAAAGATACATTGACTTCAATCTTTTGGAATTCGTCAGATTGGCCTTCTGAGACATCATTTTGCCTGCGTTAATCAGGATTCCACATGTGTTTGACAAGAATGTGTGCTTTGTTGTCTGGGGCTTAGGCTCTACACATGGCCATTAGATCAGGTGTGTGACTCATACTGTTCCTATCATCTGTGCTCTTGCTGCTATCTTTACTACTCTCTAGTTACTGAGATATCTAAAATATCCTATTCATGCATCTTTCTAAATCTCTTTCCATTTTTGTCTTATTTGTTGTTTTGCCTTATTCTGCCTTCCTCTGGTTCTCTACTCTGCAGCAGGCCAGGATCCAGAAGATACTCAAACCACCATAAAAATCATGAGAAGCCTAGTAAGATTTCAAAAATCTGATAGGTTTTCTGGATTGCTATTTTACTAGGAAATAATAACTGTGGGAAGGGGATGCCTTGTGATGCAAGACTTAGGCAGGCAGCCCTAAAACACGATAAATTCATCAAAAGGTGTAGACTACCATTTTTACCAACAATACAACTGGGATTTTGAAAGTTAGATAACAGGAGAACATTGACATCTGTTATGCCCAAATCCCCGAAGTCCCTGAAAAAGCCAACAAGGAGACTGAGTCCCGTATGTAAAAGCAAAGAGCCTTTGTTTTATGCAAGTTTGCAAACTCAGTCTCTTGGCATGTCCAACATATTGGAATAAACTGAGAGTCCCGAGCTCAGTTAGAATAGGGCTTTTATAGTAGTAAAGGTGGGGGTGAGGGGTTTCTGAAATTTAGGACCCCTGACTGGCTGACATTTGTCTAGGGGTGTCCTGGTGAGTGTGTACTGACAAGTAGTCCTATCTACAACAGTTGAAATGTTAGGCCTTTCCTTTGGATGGTCTGTTTTGGGGTGGTGCTAGGTAATCTCAGTTTGTGGTTCTTTCTGCAATCAGGTATTGCTTCAGGGTAAACAACTGAGATTCAGGCCTCTTATTAAATTTATCGATGGCCAAGTTCCACACTGGCAGGTGATAATGGTTGGAAGTAAAGAACTTCCTTTGGGTGATCTGCCCATACTTAGCTTATCATGGCTGGCCCCCACATTTCCCCCTTTACAAGCACCAATGTCAGGACCCAACCTTGGGTCCTACCTGCCCTTGGTTTTAAGGACTCTGGACCTAGTGTATTAGCAGGCACTATAGGTAGTTATCTTGTCCCCCATGCTAGGGAGAATCCCCTTGTCTCAGTCTTTTAATTTTAATTTTGGGCAGGGGGCATGGGATGATGTGTTTCTTTCTGCAACTACTTCAAGCTGACCTTGGGGTGCTGTTTCCAGGCCCAAGCAGATTGAAAGGCTAGCCAAAGGTGGGGGGAAGGACATTTAGGCAATGGGGCACTCATCAGACTTTGTAGAAGGAGCAGGGAGTGTTCATATCAGCTGGACTGGTCCACATCAGCTTTCGGGAAGTCCAGGGCTCGCCACCATTTAGAGCAGGTTGCAGTCAGCAACTGATGCTTAGATGCGTCTACCAGCCAAGTGGAAGCCTATTGAGATAAATTTAAACTGGGAACAGAAATTAAAATTTAGATAAAGAGCAGATAACAGTTGTCTGTAAACAGGAGGTAAAGACTCACACCTGAGTCCTAGCTAACAAGTTGGCTATAGCTTTGTGGAAGAATCTGGATACTTTTTGCTGTTAAACTGACATTATAACTGCCCTAGCCATTAATACTATTAGAGATCTCAGAGGGATAAATAAAGTATTTCTGAGTACAGACCAAATAGTTTCTGAATCTATTAAAAGTGACAGGGACCAGAGTCCATATAGAGTTAGTCATACCCAAGTCTCCATAGCATTGGAGGCAGACATATTCCGAACAGCAGTCTTACTGTCTAAGCCAGGCCCATAAGGTGAATTTTTCTTTTTATGTGGAAGAGGGACATGGAAAAGACTGACCTTATTTTGTCTAGGCAAAAGTGATGCAATAAATTCTCCAAGGTCCTGCTGTTTGTCCACAGTCTGGACCGGGTCCTGGCAGCAGGTGTTGCTCTAGGGGTCATCTCGCCCAGTTGTCAGCGTCATCGTAATCCAGTAGAGACACCATGGTGTCTCATAATCTTCTCTGGAGACCTTGGGTTACTGCTAGGATCTCAGAGTCTCTGTCTCAAATAATAAGCTTCTTAATCATTATTTTAAATGCCATATTTTGCAGATCTCTGAAGTATGAGGGGTGCCTAGGTATGTCTGATTAGACAAACTTTGTTTTTTATTTCTTGCTTGAAGTTTGACTTTGAAAACATATATAGGGAACTAAATAAAGCTTATTCCTATAACCAAGTATATTAGGACTTTAAGGATGACTGACTAACTTGTATTTCCTAACAGTCTATGATGAGTTAGCAGCTTTTACAAGACTGGAACTCCACACTCTGTAAGGACTTTGAATTAAAACTAATAAAGAAACCAAATTATTCATTCTGAGGGTAAACACAGAACAAGTTTATATCTAGCTGTTAATGCTGTCTCCTGCAAAGGCAAGGAACAGGTCCCAGGGTGAAATGGGAACAGGAGAGAGTCTAAGAGCTAGCATTGCCCTAGGGCAAACTGAGACTCAGGTCTACCTTCCTGCTGATCTATAGAACCCATCTTGGCAGGTGTGTACCAAGTTGACCTGGGAAAGCTGCCCTGGGCCCTACATTTTTTCCCCCTTCACAAGTACCGATGACAGGACTCAATCATGAGTTCTGTCTGTCCAGGGGCTCAAGGGGGTGATACTGGAACCTTAATACCATCAGTTGAACACTATTGACCCACTTTTTTGAACAAAAGCCATCAGTCTGTTGATAAGAAGAAGCAAGATCATTAGGGGCCTGTTAGAGTTGGAAGTAAGGTTGTTAACCAAGGAGACCAGCTGAACAAGTTTTCATCCCTGTGAGTGTTCTGTTCCCTATCATTAGGAAGGCCATTGAATCTCTAATTACCCCAGAGTCATTGACATAGAAACAACATTCTTTCCCCAGAAGAGGAGGTCCAAACCTCTTAGTATCTATACAAAAATTTATGATTCAGTTTATCCAAATAGCTTAAACCCTAACAATATAAAACATAATATATTGTATAGCACAGATGTCTCACCGCCTTATAAATTTATTTAAAAACTTAAAATCTCTTAAATGTCTTTTTGTAATATTAAAAATAAAGTACTTCTTTGGCCCTACCCTCGACAGCATATGCAGCCTGTCTTTTAGATCTCAGCCTGCTCCATTTCACTGTAGCTGGTACTTTTGGTGACTATCACCTGGCACTGGCATTTTTAAAACTATTAAGGTCGGTCCATTGTTACAACTGCATATTATTTGAGATTCTAGTCCTGTTATACATTTGTAAACGTTAGCTGGTTTTTTTTATGATCCCTTTATGTCTTTTTAACCATGATCACCTGGGTGACTCTTAAATTAACAAAGTCTAGCTGTCAGAACAAGGTACATTTTGAGTATAAAAACCTTGAGGAGTAGCTTTAATCAGTCAAGATGGTGGTAAAATCATGTGGCATCCATTTTTTTAACTCTAATAAAATGACAATCTAAAATTTAAAATGGATTATGCCTTATGATTTTTTAATTACCATGCATAGATTTTAAGTAAATAAAACATCTGCTCAGCTGACGAACCCATACTAATACATCATCACTCCAAGTCCACCCTTGCCATTAGAGTTTAATCTCTGGGATGATACGCATCTAACATGTCAAACAAGGTCATTTCCCCACCCGTGGCTATTTCTCCTTCCTGCCTCCACTACTCCCTTGCAACTGCTGATCTCGTTGCTGTCTCCACAGTCTGCCTTTTCCCAACTGTCAAGTCACCTGGAGTCCGACCCTGGAAGCCTTGTCTGACGGGCTTCTTTCACTTAGCGTGCATTTAAGCTTCCTTTGTGTTTTTCTGTGGCTTTGACAGCTCTTTCGGTGTGTATTGCTGGATATGACTTCGGTGTCTCATTGTGACACAATGCCGAAAAGTATCTTTGCTTCCAAATCTGGGCAAACTACAGAGATGATGTAATAACCTACTTTGCAAATGGTACCTTATTCCTACTGGGCACTGAAAGCAAATTAAGCTCAGCTACAAGGACACAGAACATGAATATATTATGAGCAAATCATCTAGGGGAAGACCCTGAAGTTTGTCCAGCGTGAACAGCGAAACAAATGCCAACAGCCACCTTGACCCCGTGCAAGCACCAGGCCAGTTAAAGAAGGCCCTAATAGAACCTCTCCCTGAAGAAGGCCTCATCTCAACAGATGCCCTTGACCCTACCCATTGAGAAGGTCTCTAAAGAAACATACAACATGTAAAGCTTGGTGCCAGTTCACCTTCCTTGGCAAAAAGAGTCTATTTCTGACTATTTCTATTTCTTCAGATATGCTAATCCCATGCAGAATTTCAAAAGGGAATTTTTGAAATTGTGTTATTATTTCTGTTCCTCCCTATGGACAACAGAATGGAACCTAGAACTTAATAAGTAGACAAGTTCATAGATGGTGCCTATATACAGGCAGTAGAATATGCATATGAATTTAGACCTCACATTTCAAATTTGAAGGTTATGTTGTTTTCCTTCTGCTAGAATAGAAGTGGAGAAATTAGGTATTTTCGTTTTTACTGAATTCCTAAACCCCCATGTTGATCCAGAATTTGGTAGAGAGAATGTTTTGCATTGTTTTGTTTCTGCTTTCTTGTAGTGCTGGGGATAGAAGTGAGGACCTTGTGTGTTCTGGCCAAGTGTTCTACCACTGAGCCACATCCCCAGCAGAAAAAAGAAGTTTATAAAACGGTCTATGGAAGGGCATAGTGAAGCTACGTGCTTCTATACACAGCTAAGTTCCAGAACTCTCTAGAAGTACCCACTTCTAGACTCTCTGCTTTTAGCTCTATCAAATTGTTATACCCAACCCAATTCTAGTGAAGAACTAAGGTGATTTAGCCAAGCAAGTTTGTGCTTGACAATGGCGACACCCCACCACAAGAGGGAGTAAAGAGCCACCGTAGCAGCTCATTCAGTGTGTGGACTGATTTATTTATTCATCTACACATTGAATTACTTATTCAAAAAGGACCTCACTCTATAACTTGAATTCATGATACTCCTCCTTCTCAGTTTTGAAATTACAGGCATGAGCACCACACCCGGCCAGAAAGCAGTGTTCAAGCTAAACTCCATTATGCTGGAAAGTACCAGCAACTTTCGTTCCAGCCGCTCTAGCCCTCTTTCTCCTAATAATCCATAAACTGACAGAAGGTAGAGCTGATACCGGTGCATCCTGCTGCAAAGTCCAGACCACGGGAAAGCAGCTCCTTCCACTGTGTCCCCAGACTGTCTCTGCAGCGGAATGCAGATAATACTGATTTCCACATCAGTGGGTTCCTGTCTCCAGGCTGAAAACGCCCTTCGGGGTTTGTCTCTGTCCCCTGAGGTGCCTTCTACCAGAGTCTAGATAGCTGATTTAACAGTTCAACTGCCTTTTGAGCCTGCCCTCGGGTGATTAGATGACATTAGGAACCAGTGGTAACCTTCAAAGGCCAACAGCAAGCTGTAGGCAGAGAAGTGTCTCATATCTCAAATCTAGCTCATAATTTATATCTTGAATGACGTGAGGACGTATCTCTGGTTACAATGCCCTGTCATCATTGGGTCCTTTGCTCCTTAGGAAATCTTAAAAACAGGTACAATAAATGGTAACACGTTGAGCTCAATACCATATAGGGGCTTAGGGATTTGGTTTTTCATTATGGTATAGCCTCATAAAGGGATGGTTAATGGAGCCAAGTAGGACTATTCTCCTCAGTAGAATCAGTCTGATGCTGCAAGCAGAAATAGTAGTCGAAATATATTAGGAGGTGTAACACAAGGGTTCATTAACAATGGCTGTGAGCCTCTGTCGGTGATTTCCCAGGTTCTGGCTGGTGCAGCCCAGCACAGGCCCCAAATGTCTGGGACCTCATTTCCTGTCTTTGTTTTGTTTTGTGAGACAGTGTCTTACCTGGCTGGCTTCAAATAAAAACATCTTCCTGTCTCAGCATCCTAAATGCTTGGATTAGAGGCCTGTCATTCACACGCACACACACACACACACACACACACACACACACACACACGATTTCATTTAGAAGATGTCTTCGAAGAGTTCAAGCATATTTGCCTGGCGAAAACATGAATTTCATTTGAACACTGCCAGTGTAGGCATCGTGGAGGGGAAGAAGAGCGGGGGTAGAAGCAAACTGAGATCAAGAGGTTTTACAGAGACGAGGGCTGAGAAAGAGAAAAGCTAAATCTTTTTGGTGTGAAAATATCCAGAGGGCTAAAGGAAGGAACGCGGGCGGCCCTGAGGCCCTGTACTGCATCGATGGCAGAAACTCTGGGGGAGCTTACCACGCCCACACCCACTGCACCCAGAATCCTGGAATCCTCCCACAGGCTTCAGATGGGGAAAGTCTCCTGGTTCAACGCCATAAACGCCTCTCCCTCAGGCCTTTGACCGTTAATGCTGCCCCTCTTTCCCCGCACCCATCTATTGTGGAGAACATAGGACTCCGACTCACCAGATGCTTACGTCCCTATCCTTTTATCAGCCGTTTCCTAAGCTCCAGATCTGCGAGAGTCAACGCTATTTACAACTGGGGTCCAAAGCCCAGGGATTCCAGAGACGCGCAGGCTACCCTTGTACTCGGGCTTCAGCGAAGAGGACCGCTTCCTAGTGCCTTGTCGTTTCCCATCTCTGAATCAAGTTAGAAGAATGGGAATTTGGTCAGATTTTTTTTAAGCTGCGACAACTCTGGACCTATTTCTACGAGAACAGATTGTCTGGAATGCCATGGGCTACGCAAATACAGTAAATGAGCTCTAAGAACTGGGGTGAGTTCCCTAGATCTCTTTCCAGCCCACCCCTCTGTATCACTGAGCCTCACATAACGATAACGAAATACTTGATAAGCTACTTGTGAAGTTTAGGCTTATTCTGGCTATTGTTTCTGAAGGTTAAAGTCCAAGATTAGGCCAATTTGTTTAAGCCTTTGATGAGGGCCCCATTTCATGGTGGATCGACGTGGTTAAACAATTTAAGTGTCCACGTCTCAAACTAGAAAGGAAGCGGGGCGGAGTACGGAGTTACAATAATTCCTGGCATACTTCCAAAGAACTAAAGCACCCTAGGTCCTTCCTCCTACGGATGCAGGGCACCCCCATGATGTCACTCTGCATCTTAAGTCTTAACCGATGGAACTTTGTGAAATGCTCATCGAAACCGTAGAAGTCTCCTGATACAGCCTAACTAGAGCTTTAAAAACAATGCAAACAAACTCTTAGGGTCAGACAATGTGACAGCCTTGACTTTCAGCTGTATTGTTTGTGTCCAGGCACACCTTGGCCCTGCCCCTTGGGAAACTGGTACAGTATGTTGCACTCTGCGCCCTGCATCAAGCTTGCGGACAAGGCAGACAGTAGCCTGTCCCTTTTAGAAGACAAGCCCCACCTACCCACGCTTTCTCTTCTCTCCTCTCCTCTGAAAGCGGGCAGATCTCTGCATGCCCCCTCTCCTTCCCTCCCTACCCCCTTCACTCCCTACCCTTTTTCTTCCCTTTCCCTCTCTTCCAACCATATTCCTCTCTGTCTCTTTCTCTCCCCCCCTCCATTCTTTCTTCCCTTCCCATTCCCTTTATCTCAATAAACTCCACACTCAAGCTCTGTCTGTTGCGTAGTCTCTCACCTGCTCCGGTTTGGACACACCCTCCACCAAGGTCCCAACTGGCACTGTATCATAACACTGGTGTGAACTGCTTTCATGAGAATCACTCCTGTCCAACTGCTGGGTGCTGTGTTTCCATTTCTGCCCATATCTTCCATTGATTTCTGTTGTCACCAAGTCACTTACATATGCAGAGCCATCAGGAGACAAGCCTAGACAATAATAAGAGTTGACAAACAACACAGACTGCATATTATAATCAACGTGGCATGGGAAACTTGAAGGTGCTATAGCACAATGGAAAGTGTTCTGTTGTTAATTCCTTGTGAAGCAAAATGTGTGGTTAATGAGCAATCATCGATATTAATCATCAATAAAAGTAAAATAAATAAAAGTAATTGCCTTTCATTCTCATCGGGCTCATTGCAATACAACTATGTGAAGTCAAATGCAAGTGACTCATTAGGAAAGAATGGTTGTCCTCCCACAACGAGGACATCCTCAAATGCATAAAGAAACAGGCAAACAGAATTTAATGAATCTCCTCAGAAAAGACATCATAGTTCCTCAAAATGGCTCAGTCTGTCCCCACTAGAAAACCCCACAGTGAGCCTTGTGGATGTCCCAGGGAGTCCTGAGTCCCGGAATCCAGGTCTCCTGTTGAGTTGAACCCTGATCTAGAACACACAGGAGCCCGAGGGCAGAGGCAAATCCTGCTGAACTGGATGTACACTGACTGGGGCAGGGTCGTGGGGCAGTTTACATAAGAGTGTGAGGGAGGAGGTCGGAACCCACACAGCCTGGACCGTGACTCTCGCTTCCACAGTTTAGCAGCTGGGAATCCTTCGGCAATTCCTTTCTTCTAAGCCTCAGTTTCCCTATCTGTAAACTGATGTTTGTACCTTCTGGAGTTCTGAGAGACAGAAACAAAACAGACCTCCTGCCAGGCACAGAATTGGGTCTTTGGATCAGTGTCTTGGACCAGTCTTGGGTTGGGTCTTCTTTTGTTTTGTTTTGTTTTGTTTCTTTCCACAGATCCAGTGGGAAAAGTTTAGTCTGAACTTGTCCATTAGGACAACTGCCATGGACAATGTATTTCAGCCTTAAACGGAGCAAGGAGAACACAAAGACTCAACTCTTCATCGACACTCTGTCCACATTTGTTTCCTACACTGTTAGAGCAAAATGTGACTGGGGAAGAGAGGATTCATTCCATTTTACAGCTTCCCATTGAGAGAAGGCAAGGCAGGGACGCCAATGGACCTAAAGGGAGGAACTGAGGCAGAGGCCGTGGAAGAATGTTGCATACCGGCTTGGTCTCATGGCTTACTCAGCCTGCTTTCTTATATAGCTGCCCCCGAGGGCTCTGCACACAGTGGACTGGGCCCTCCCACGTCAGTCATTAATCAAGACATTGCCTCACAGACTTGCTATAGATCAATCTGATGAAGGCATTTTCTCAACTGAAATTCCATTTTCCCAGATGACTCCAGGTTTTTTCAAATTGAAAAAAAAAAAAAAACTTAACCAATAACACATTCAGCAATAGTTAGGTGTCCCTTTGCCTATTAGCTTGAAAGAGTTGGTGACTAAATCTGAGGCAGCACAAAGATTGTTTAATAAATCCAATGGCTTCTTTCTAAACAGTTTGGGCTTCTAATTTTAATCTATGTGATTTTTTTACTCTATTTCTGCCTCAATGCTGCAATAAAAACCACTATCACATTTTCCAGAAAATGAAAAATTAAAAGCATTATTAATAGTGACATCGTCTACTTGTGAGGATACACTAGATATTTTGGTCTGAATTCTTTAGGTCAATCATTGATTATAATAACTTCTTGAAATAACTGTTCTTTAATGTAATATAGCCACTTTTCAGAAGGGAACATTGAGACTCAAGAAAAAAATAAACCAGTTCCCCACATTTCAACTATAAACCTTGTTTTCTTCATTTAATATACTTTCAAAATACTTTAAGTGAAAATTCCAAAATGAATAAGGAGGATTAAAGAGCTGACTACGTCGTTAAAGAACTTGTTGCTCTTCCAGAGGACCCTGGTTCAATTCCCAGTATCCACACAGTGACTCACAAGACTCTGTACCTCTGACGGCACGAGGCATGCATGTGGTATACAGATATACATGTAGGCAAAACACTCATATACATAACATAATAAAATAAACAAACATAAAAATATTTTGATTTAAAATGAATGAAATAATAGTATAGATTTGAATCAATACATTCTCATGATTCTTCAGGACTTCAGTTCTGAGATCTAGCTGACCTGTCTTCCCTGACCATGTCTGTATTTGGTGATCTATATTACAAGGCTTCCTCGGCTCCTTCTCTACCCTAACCCAGTTAGAACTCTCCACAAAGAATGCAAAAACAAGCTCACAAAATCATCTTGCATCAACCAGAACTCTCTTGGTCATGCATAGTGAAATGTTACTCAAAATTGGCTTAAGCAGCCAGGTGGTGGTGGTACATGCCTTTAATCTTAGCACTCAGCAGAGGCAGACAGATCTCTAAATTCGAGTTCAGCCCAGTTTACAGCACAGCCAGGGCTATACACAGAAACCCTGTCTCATGCAAACAAGCCAAAAAAAATTGACTTAAGAATTACAGTGTGTTGTAATAGGAGCAGCGGGCTACGTTCCGGCACCCGGCCGCCCACATGGCTAGCTCTAGCTTATGCCCCGAAATAATTACACAGAAACTGTATTCTTTTAAACACCGCTTGGCCCGTTTCTATCTAGCCTCTTCTCGGCTAACTCTCGCACCTGGACTAGCCCATTTCTAATAATCTGCTGTAGCCCACGAGCTGACTTACCAGGAATGATCTTAACCTGCGTCTGCCTGGAGTGGGAGAATCATGGCAACTTCTTGACTCAGCTTCTTTCTCCCAGCCTTCTGTTCTGTTTACTCTACCCACCTATGTTTTAACCTATGAAGGCCAAGCAGTTTTTTTATTGCTTAACCAATGAAATCAACAGATTGATATATGACACTCCCACATCACTTCCCCTTTTTCTGTTTAAACAAAAAAAAAAGGAAGGCTTTAACTTTAACATAGTAAAATTACATATAACAAAACAGTTATCAAGCAAGAATTACAGTTACAATATTTATATCTATTTTATCTTTTATCATAACTAAGGAAAACTACAACTATCTATTCATTCTTCAACTCCATCAAAGACTCCAGAAGGATATAATACTACCTAAGTAAACAAGAAATAAGAAAACTCTAGAAATGACAAAAACATCTCGCTGCCTGGACAGTCACCCAAAGTTCTTTTGTACTGTTGGGGCATCCATCTTCAGCCTTCAGGCCCATAGTATCCAGAAGACATTTTCATCAAGCAGGAAATTCCAAAGACAGTTCAGTCACTTTCTGCTGTGTCCTGCAGAATGTCTCGCAGACTCTTTTATGAGTCAGGAACCCCCGAAAGACCATCTCACCTTTAGGCAAGTTTAGCAGTCCTCTCTCTGCGGGTTCTCTTTGTCCAGTTTATGCAACAGTCCAGGCAAGAACAGTTTCTTGCCCAAATGGCTATCAAACTCCATAAGGATCCTCTTCGATGCCCATCTTCTTCTTGAAGTAGATTGGTGCTGCCAGAAGCAGACATGTCTCATTGTCATGAAAAGCCCTAAGTTATTAAAACATATAAAATGCCATATTCTGCAGTCTTTGAAAGATATGAAGAATGTATATCTAATTGAAATATATCTCTATATATCTAGAAAATCTAACTATCATGACGACAAGCTTGACTATTACTGATGATTATCCATTAGCAACCTATATTTCCTAATTATACATTACATTTTAAATGAACTACACAATCACAATAGCTTAATCAATATCAGAAATACATATACATATAACAAAATTGACCTTAAAATCCATACCACTGCAAATTATTCATACCTATATCATTTCCCCCTTTAAATGTAAAAGAACATTTATAAACAATATTTTGGGAACATGGGTGCAGTTTTTTCTCTCCAAACTGCTTCCTGCTGAATAGGGGCGCTATTAATCAGATCATTTAGGGTGTAACCTGTGTGCCAGGTTTATCTCAGTTGTCAGTTGAGTGAAGCAATTTTTTGAGGGTGTTCACAGGAACTTTTCTGGAGGTCGTGGTCTATCATACCATATCGGGATAGATGCAATCCACAGGGTCTGGTCCTCTGTGAAAACAAAAGAAGACCCTCTCCAAAGCATCATATCCTTAGACCCAAATTTTGAAATCGTAATACCCTTATATCCATTCTGGTTTAGCTTGGCAGCCCATGTAATGAAATGTCTCTCTGTACTTAGCTCCTTCACAGTCAAAAATTTTAAAGAAAACACAATGTACATAATCCAGACTCTCTGTGAATTTTCCATTTTTACATGACTTATTTTTCTTTATTTTTTTAATCTCTTAACTATCTGTACTCTGTCTCTTTAAAGACTTTACCTTTTTAAAAAAAAAAAACCATTAATTTTTTCCTCCATATTTTTTTTTCTTTTCTCTGTCAAGCCTATGTACATTCATCCAACAGTGTGGTCTTTTATGTCTGAATCTGTTTTATTATGAATCTGTAACATTTTTTTACTATCCAGGAGCATTTCTTAAAATGTTAAGCAGTTCTTAAAAACTTAAGTTGCACCATGTACAGATAATACGGTACCGCCTGTGTCCTACCCAGTTGAAACCTTAACTGCACTGTTATTATGGTAATTATGGTAGTTCCTGCCTGAGGTCAGCCCAGGTCAGCATGGAGCAGCCGCTCCTGCCTCAGATCCATTTGGTGCCCCTGAGCTGAGCACAGTTCCAGGCACACAGCAAGTCCACATTGGAGCCTCACTCAGCGGTTTAATTCTGAGACTGAGCGTGCAGCACAGAAACTCTTTTTATCCAAGTTACAGCCAAATCTGACACGCAGAGCACTGTGCAGTCTGAAAACACGTCTCTCCCGCCATGCTCTTCTGCCTGCCTAAGCCTGATTCTGCAGTCTGCCCAGGTGCAGGCGGGGAGCGCTGAGAGCCATCAGCACTCTCAGAGCACTGTCCTTCAGATCCCAAGAGGGAACACAAGCATCCAGTCCCATAAAATCCATTGAAATGCTTTAAAGCCAGAGTTCACGCTGGCAGCACAGCCCTAAGAAGCTGCGCTTTAAAATGACACAGTGTTTTTCTGCTGCTGATGCCGAATCAGGAAATCTCTCTACAGCATGCCAGCAACAAACAGCAAAAATCTGTGTTAAACTCTCTCTCCCTTATTTTTAAGCCTTCTCAAGTTTTTAAGTGGATTTAGTCCATCACGTCTGGGTGCCACTCTGTTGTAATAGGAGCAGCGGGCTACGTTCCGGCACCCGGCCGCCCACATGGCTAGCTCTAGCTTATGCCCCGAAATAATTACACAGAAACTGTATTCTTTTAAACACCGCTTGGCCCATTTCTATCTAGCCTCTTCTCGGCTAACTCTCGCACCTGGACTAGCCCATTTCTAATAATCTGCTGTAGCCCACGAGCTGACTTACCAGGAATGATCTTAACCTGCGTCTGCCTGGAGTGGGAGAATCATGGCGACTTCTTGACTCAGCTTCTTTCTCCCAGCCTTCTGTTCTGTTTACTCTACCCACCTATGTTTTAACCTATGAAGGCCAAGCAGTTTCTTTATTGCTTAACCAATGAAATCAACAGATTGATATATGACACTCCCACATCAGTGGTGGCCTCCATAGGCTCATATATTTGAAAACTTAGCAAGCAAGAAGTAAAGCTCTTTGATAGGATTAGAAGGATTAGGACGTGTGGCCTTGTTGGAGTGGTGAGTCACTGGGTATAGGCTTTTAGGTTTAAAAGCCCAAGTCAGGCCCAGTGTCTCTCTCTCCCTCTCTCTTCCTATGGAGAAGGATGTAGTTCTCAGCTACTGTTTCAGCAACTGCTGGCAGTTTTTCCTGCTCCCCACCATGATGATAATGGACTAAAACTCTGAAACTGTAAGGATACCCTCAATTAAATCCTTTCTTTCATAAGAGTTGCCTTGATCATGATGTCTGTCTTAGTCAGGGTTATGGCTGCTGTGATGAAACCCCATGTCCAAAGCAACTTGGAGAGGAAAGGGTTTATTTGGCTCACACTTCCAAATCATTGTTTATCATTGAAGGAAGTAAAACGAGGAATTCAAATGGCATAGGAACCTGGAGGCAGGAGCTGATGCAGAGGGCAAAGGGGCGATGCTAACTGGCTTATTCCCCATGGCTTGCTCAGCCTGCTTTCTTATAGAACCCAGGACCACCAGCCCAGGGGTGGCCCCACCCACAATAAGCGGAGTCCTCCCACATGAGTCACTAATTAAGAAAATGCCCCACAGGTTTGCCTACAGCCCCCATCTTTTGGAGGCATTTTCTCTATTGAGGCTCCCTCCTCTCTGATGACTCTAACTTGTATCAAGTTGACATAAAGCTAGTCAGGACAGTGTCTCTTCATAGTAATAAAACAGTGACTAAGATAAAAATGATGATGGTAGGTGGTATAGAAGTGCATTGGCTTTGAGCTTGAGATTCCCACGATGGTCATGGCCCGAGCGTTTGTTTTCTCTTCTTTTGTTGACTTTGCATTACAGATTGGGTTTTTCCTCACAGAAGCTCCAGACTCACAGCCTCACTGTCTCTTGTCGAGTGGGAAGAGACAATGGCTTCTTCTAGTATCTCTGGCAGAGATACTGGAATAAGCTGAGCCTACTAGTGCAGCTCTGTAATTGCAGCTACTCAGGAGTCTGAGGCAGGATTGGAAGCTCAAGGCTTCCTTGGGCTGGCTGCTCAGTAAGTTCAAGGCCAGCCTGGTCAATTTCGTGAGACCCTGCCTCGGAAAGTAAAGAGAGGGAAGGAGACACATAGAGTGCTTGCCTAGCATACTCAAGGCATCGGGTTCAATTCCCAACACCCACAAAAAATAAATAAATAAAAATGATCAGAAAGATCTGCAGTCTATTGTAAAGATCAAATCCAGGACCCTGTGCACTAAGTAAGCATCCCGAATGCAGGGACTCTTGCATTCTAGCTTGTCCAACCAGGATACTACACTCCAGTCTCTACAGCCAGGTTAGTCTTGATTGCATCACAGCATTATATATTTAGTCCTGAACCAATCATTCTTGGACAGGAATGCAATGTTCTGGTTGGCTAGAAGAAGATCGTACGTCCAACTGGTTTCTATTTGTTTAGTTTTACTACTAATGTGTGAGCTTGTGTGGATGTGTGTACGTGAGTGTGTATGTGCGCATGAATCTGGACGTGCTTTCCCGGAGGGCATGCCAGTCAGAAGACAACTTTGTGGAAGTAGTTTGGTTCTTTCATTTTCCTTTAATGTGGGCTCCAGGGGTGGAACTCATATTGCCAGGGTTTTGAAGCAAGTACTTTTACCTGCTGAGCCATCTTTCTAGTCGGGTCCAGCTGTCACCACAAGGGGCAACAGTACCAGCAACAGAACTGGACAGAGGTGATACGACTAACGAAAAAAGTAGGTATTGTTACGGTATTACAGCTTTAGCAATGGACGTCAACTACCACAAACATACATGCAATCTGATCACATATATTCTTAAATTTATCTCCAGTATACTGAATAACAGTAAGATACAATACCAGATATCAAGAAACTGATTAATTCCAGGCCAGATCACTTCTGTTGTAATATAAGCAAGAGACCTATGTTTTGGGAAAGAGCAGATTTAGTCAGTTAATTGAAAACACCTCTCACCCAACAGTTGTAAGCCAGGGTCACTACTTATGAATGCAGAGTAATAGAACAAATGCCAGTCATCCCCCTTCCCCTACACTGTCTTGGCCATGACCTTAGAATTTCCAGGATTTTAAACATTGGCGCCAAGGGGAGCAAGCTAAGAATTTTTTGAGTGTTTCTTAAGGAGCTAGTAGAAAAGATGGGCTCTTCTCAGATGATGCTCATATGGACTACATTTTGTACACATGGAATTCATGTTAAAGCCACAGCCAGGGGCAAGAGTGGCAGAGAGAACCTTCCTTAGAGTGAGAATTCACCAAGAACATGATCTCAGCGGAGCACCACGAACAGGAAGGACCATTGTTGGAGGGAACCAGCAGCCTGCTAAGTCAGGCTTTGGTTTTGGTTGCAGGGGACTGAGCACAGCCCTGGCACCTGTGGTTACATTTTTTCTATTATATTAGAAAAGTAAACATATGCTGAAGTTATAAGTAGCATATATTTCCCAAAATGAAGGTGAACATTTTATTGTAAACCTGAATCTTCCTTAAGCATACACGGTAACATATTAAAAGTTTTTGGATTTTTTTAAATATTTAGCGCATTTTTGTTTTTGTTTGTTTTTAAACAATTACTTATTTTCATTTTACAAGCATTGGTGCTCTGCATGCATGTATGAAGGTGTCAGACCCCCTGGAACTGGAGTTACAGACAGCTGTGAGCTGCCATGTGGGTGCTGGAATTGAACCCAGATCCTCTGGAAGAACAACCAGTGCTCTTAGCTGCTGAGCCATCTCTCCAGTCTCACTCCCCACTTAGGTTTTTTTCAACAAAAACCACAAAACACACAGACAAAAACATCAGAAATCTGAAGGACTTTTGGTCCCCAAAATTTCAGGTGAGGGCCACTAACCTGTAATGAAACACTCCTCCTAAACACTCTTGGTATTGGGGCTCCTTCTCATCAGATCGCTGGGGTGGTAGGCTAAGTGTGCGGCAGATCTAGAATTTAGCAACCAGAATTTTCCTAGGAGAGAAACAGTTAACTATAGAGAACTCTTGACCTACAGTCTATACTCAGCAAGCCTTGTCCCCTTCCCATCCCTGCCTATGTCTTGTAGGTGACAGCAATGGTACTGCAGGTGATGCCTGCAGTAGTGGTAGCCATGGTAGTGGTGGTGGCGGGGGTTAAGGCTAACAGCCGTAGAGCGCTTCTCATTGTGAGGCACTATGTTGTTGTTGGTTTTGTTTGTTGTTGTTTGACTTAAATGCCTTCTGGACGTTATATGCAACAGCTACAATCCTTCGTACTCAGATAGAAGTAAGCAACCCACACATCATCAGAGCCATTTGGTGGCTCCTCATCCATAGGCTTAACAGCCACCAGAGCTGTGGATGCAATAGCAAGAGATCCTGGTTTTCATATTTTCTGTAGCAAGTTAGTTCTTACATCTAATGACCGCTAGTGTTCTGATTTGCATATTCATGATCAAGCATCACAGAGGTAAACACAGAGCTAAAGTAACTGAAATTTTAAGAGCAACTTTTTTTTTTTTGAAACAGATTTCTCCGCAGCTTTTGGTTCCTGTCCTGGAACTAGCTCTTGTAGACCAGGCTGACCTTGAACTCACAGAGATCCACTTGCCTCTACCTCCGAGTGCTGGGATAAAGGGCATGCGCCACCACCGCTCAGCAACAGCAACTTTTTTTAAAAATTGTTTTTATTGAGCATTATATGTTTTTCCACTCCCCTCCCTTCCTCTCCCTTCCCCTTCTACCCTCTCCCATGATTCCTACCCTCCCAATTTATTCAGGAGATATTGCCTTTTTCTGCTTCCCATGTAGATTAGATCCATGTATGTCTCTCTTAGGGTTCTCTTTGTTGTCTAGATTTTCTGGGATTGCGAATTGTAGACTGTTTTTTCTTTGTTTTATGTCTAACAGCCACTTATGAGTGAGTACATATTATATTTGTCTCTCTGGATCTGGGTTACCTCACTAAATATGATGTTTTCTAGATCCATCCATTTGCCCTTAAATTTCAAAGTGTCATTTTTTTCTGCTGTGTAGTACTCCATTGTGTAAATGTACCACACTTTCCTTACCCATTCTTCAGTCAAGGGGCATTTACGTTATCCCCAGGTTCAGGCTATGACAAACAATGCTGCTATGAACATAGTTGAGCACATATTTTTGTGGTATGATTGAGCATCCTTTGGGTATATACCCAAAAGTGGTATTGTTGAGTCTTGGGGAAGGTTGTTTACTAATTTTCTGAGAAACTGCCACATTGAAATCCAAAGTGGCTGCACCAGCTTGCACTTCCACCAGCAATGCAGGAATGTTCCCTTTACCTCACATCCTCTCCAACATAAGTTGTCATCAGTGTTTTTAATTTTGGCCATTCTTACAGTTGTAAGATGGAATCTCAGAGTTGTTTTGATTTCCATTTCTCTGATGGCTAAGGAACATTTCCTTAAGTGTCTTTCAGCCATTTTAGATTTCTCTGTTGAGAGCCTGTACTACATTTTTTATTGGATTATTTGTTTTTTTGATGACCAATTTCTTGAGTTTTTTGTATATTTTGGAGATCAGACCTCTGTCTGATGTGGGGTTGGTGAAGATCTTTTCCCATTCTGTAGGCTGCCATTTTGTCTTGTTGACTGTGTACTTTGCTTTACAGAAGCTTTTCAGTTTCAGGAGGTCTCATTTATTAATTGTTTCTCTCAGTGTCTGTGCCACTAGGGTTGTATTTAGGAAGTGGTCTCCTGTGCCAATGTGTTCAAGTGTACTTCCCACTTTCTCTTCTGTGGTTGGTTTTATGTTGAAGTCTTTGATCCATTCGGACTTGAGTTGTGCATTGATGGAGGAAGGTCATTGGTTAAAATAAAAGAAGCTGCTTGGCTCTCATTGGTTAGGAGATAGGTGGGAGGAGTAAACAGAACAGAATGCCGGGAGGAAGAGGAAGTGAGGTCAGACTCAACAGCTCTCCTCTCCGGAGCAGACGTAGGAGAGACGCCATGCTACCTGCTCCAGGGAAGACGCATGCTATGAAGCTCCGACCCAGGATGGACTTAGGCTAGAATCTTCCCGGTAAGACCGGTGCTATACAGATGATAAGAAATGGGCTAGTCCAGGTGCGAGAGTTAGCCTAGAAGAGGCTAGATAGGAATGGGCCAAAGCAGTGTTTAAATGAATACAGTGTCTGTGTAATTATTTCGGGTAAAGCTAGCCGGGCAGGTGGCTGGGGTGTTGGGGATGCAGCCCCGCCGCCGCGCCCATATTAGTACAGTGCATGGTGGTAGATATAGATCTATTTTAATTCTTCTACATGTTGATACCCAATTATGTCAGCACCATTTGTTGAATATGCTTTCTTTTTTCTCATTTGATATTTTTTGCTTCTTTTTCAAAAATTAGGTGTTCGTAGGTGTGTGAATTGATATCGAGTTCATTTTCATTGGTCCTCCTGTCTGTTTTTATGCCTCTGTTTTTAGGCTGTTTTCAGTACTGTAGCTCTGTAGTAGAATTTGAAGTCAGGGATGGTGTTGCCTCCAGAAGTTCCTTTATTGCACAAGATTGTTGTGGCTATCCTGGTTTTATTTTTTTAAGCCACAGAGCATCATGCAGAGGGGAACAGAGACACATACTAGCCACCCACGGGTTCTGGAGCACTAGGGTGAGTGGCAGAGGAGAGGGTTCTCAGTACTGGCTGCAGAGTCGAGTCCCGGTCAGCTCACTCACTTTTCAGCTGTATTACATAGAAGATTCTCAACCTGAGGGCCTGGACCTCTTTGGAAGGGTCAAGTGACCCTTTCACTGGGGTCAGCTAAGACCATCAGCAAATACAGATGTTTGCATTATGATTCATAACATCGAAATCACAGTTATGAAGTGGCAATGCAATAGTTTTATGGTTGGGGTCACCATCAAATAAGGAGCTATACCAAAGAGTTGCAGCTCTAGGAAGGTTGAGAACCACCGGGATAGAATATTTGTTGCCTTCTGGGTGCCAGTTTCTCTTCTGTAAAAGAGCACGATGCTGCATAGCTGTCGGTGGAAGAGGATGACAGCACTTGCATGTTGACGCTCAGAGAACACTTAGAACAGCATCATGCTCAGAGTGGGAAAGTCTAAATTACAAGACAACCAATGTCTGTAAAATGTGTGCAAAGGAGACAGAACTTACAAAAAACAGGAAAGGATCAAACCCATGTTTATCTCTACAAGAACTAATCTTGACTTGTCAAGATGTCCTACTTCCTCTTTTCTGGAACAAATAATTTTATCATATGTGAGAAGTTGGATCAAATTTCCCCTTGGTTCACTCTCACTTATACACAGGCGAGCTTAGACTTTCAACAGCCCAGCTACTGATTAGAAACAATGATACAGCAGGCCAAACCAGGCACCTATTCACCTATATCCTTACCCAGATGATTTCAGAAATGCCATTTGGTGAGGTGACAAAAAGCTGATGCCGTGGGTTCCCAGATTCCAGGAAATGTGATAAAAAAAAAATCCCTACTCCACCTCCCCAGTCACCTTACACCAAACTCTCCCTAAAACCAGCTGTTACTCCCTTGAAGGTATTGGTATAAAAGGTAAGTGGAAGGTGAGCTATTGGAACCTATTCTTCACAGCGCAGTCCAGTTATGTATTGTCAATATGCGGTCACCTCAAAATACCATTTGGCTAATGAAGCATCTCAGACCTCAAACTATGGCTTGTTTGATTGCGGACATCTTCATGATTGTTGATATCCTTATGGAATTCGCTGCATGGGGCTGGCAGTCATCACTCCTGAGGATAATTCAGCAATGTCTGATGCGTCTCATGATTAAAAAAAAACAGTTGTAAAAGAGTACATGCTGAATGACTCACTTGCAACCAGTCTAGTTTTGAATAAAAAAAACAAAAGTCTCATCCACGTTTCTTTTACCTATACTATCTCTTATACAGCCATGAATGTACATATGTATGTGTGTGTACTCACAGACATGCACAAACACATTCAAATACCCTCGCCATGGATACTGAAAATTTGCCACCACTTTGAGTCTATTGCTTTTAAAACATCGATTTAAAACCAAACTATTTGAAAAATCTTCATATCAGGAAGCTATCTTGGGATCCTCAGCACACTGGACAGCCTAATTTAAAGCTGAACTAACTGCACCATCACTCCACTCCCCATCAGCCACAAACTCTTTAGAAATGGCAGCCAGGTGTTCCTGAAGGGTCCAGTGTTTGTTGAATTGCATAGTTAAATTCTTTTGTCAGGCACGTGGCGGGGGTGGGGGGGACGACTCACCTTTCACAGGGGCAAGAATGTAACTCTGAACGGGTTAGTCTATCATTATTTCCTGTATTTGTTTCTAGTAGAAAACAATTCCCTGAAGAAACTCCGGACCCCCCAAGTATTGGTGTCTTTGCTGGAACCAGGCAAGAAAAAAAATAATGACATGGTATTTAGTCTGTAAAGAGAACTTCAAAGAGCTACTCACTCTCGAGTTCATGCCCTGGCGTAGTTCTTCCCATACCGAAGCCAAGCTGCACGTGTGTGCACATTCCAAAGAAAAGTCAGACCCTCATCAGATCTTGGAAGATCATTTCTAAATATAGGAATACATTGCTTGAGCAAAATGTCTTTGTGCACATAAGAACCAGAAGGCACACCAAGCGGTTTATGCTAATGATGTCACTGATAGTGAGTTTTAAAATTCACCTCAGTCCCCGAGTCATTTGTGGTCCTTTACCACTGGAGAAGCTAAAGACTCAGTAATGACAGTCAAATGGATGGGGCATGCCTCGGCGAACACCCTGGATCCCACCAGGCAGAGGAGCTTTCTTAGGTGGTAATACTTTGCATATGTCGTCACACATTGAGTCTGAAAGAAGTGGGCTATAAAAATCTACTGGAGGAAGTCCCCTAGAAACATTGAAACTGGTCTCTCCTGGACTCTGTCCTGTGCACCGTTTCCTTTGCTGACTGTACTCTTGCACTGTAACAAACCATAACTGTGGGTACAACCTTTTCCTGGCATTCCCCGACCTTTCCTAAAGAACCACCAACCCCAAGGGACTCCCGGAAGAGCCTACATGGCCTTTGACTAGTATGCTGAGGAGAAGTGATGCTCGATCTGACTTGGTATGAGTCATGTGGAGGACTGGAAACTTCTGCTTGGGGGGACTTGTGGCACTCCTAAGAAACAGGAGGCAGAAAGTTAAGCAGAAACTGGAAGCGATCAAGAGGCCTAGTCACCCCAGGGTCCCAGGCTAAGCTTCAGTCACAATATGACTGTAACCCAGGAGAGAACTCAGTGGAGAGAAATGCCAAAGGACACGGTATGTAGCATGTCGTAGCATTAGCAAGCATGAGGTCCTGTGATCAATCCCCAATCGAAAATTCAAACAGGGAAAGGTCTGGCTGAGTGTATTTAACCCTACAAATCATGAGGGACACTAAATTTTTTGTCGTTGTTGTTATTGTTGGTTCTGATGGCTTGTGATCCAGCAATAGGTGACTAATGCCAGCAGAAATGATCAAATAATTTACACACATGTAGACTGTGATGGTGTAGAGGCCAAACATAAACAACAGCCAGACAGTATTTTTCACAACTCAGTCCAAAATAATTTTTCCAAATTGAAAGCAAAAGCCAATTTTTAGAGGGGACCTGGATTGCCTGGGGTTCTCCGGGTCTGTTGAAGCCTGTAGCTGAATTGCTTTTATTTGTATTGCTTCTTGGGAAATGGCGGAAGGCCAACCATAAACAGTGTCCTACAAAGGAACACTCCTCAGCTTTCAGAGCCCCTCTGTGTTTGATTTTATCTTTCACAAGAAAATATGAAATAGTTGGTTCTTACAAGTTTTAGACACATGGGGAGAAAGCCCCCTGGCAGGCCAGGAAATCAGTTTCCCCGCTGGTTTCGTTGTGTGCTCTGCACCCTGCTGGGTTCTACCTGGTCACCCTCCAGTGACTCCTGGAGGAAGGGATGCCAAACTCCTGACATACATGGTCTGAAAACACTGTGGAATGTTTCTGTCTTCAGATTTCAGGGCCTGTTCTGTGGTGAATACTTTAGCAAGGTAAAAATGTGACTGCTTGGTCGTGAAAGCAAGAGTCCCCGACAGCGTAAAAAGCAGCAGTGTTGAGACTTCCCTCCAACCATCAGCAAGGATTCGTCCTTGGAACAAGTTGTCTAAGAAGACAGCAGCAGCCTACAGGGAAGATGCAGCAGACGGGGAGGATGCAGCAGACAGGGAAGATGCCGCAGACGGGGAAGATGCAGCAGACAGGGAAGATGCAGAAGACAGGGAGGATGCAGCAGACAGGAAGGATGCAGCAGACAGGGAAGATGCAGCAGACAGGGAAGATGCAGCAGACAGGGAAGATGCAGCAGACAGGGGGGATGCAGAAGACAGGGAGGATGCAGCAGACAGGGAAGATGCAGCAGATAGGGAAGATGCAGAAGACAGGGAGGATGCAGCAGACAGGGAAGACGCAGCAGACAGGGAAGATGCAGAAGACAAGGAGGATGCAGCAGACAACAGGGAGGATGCAGCAGACAGGGAAGATGCATCAGACAACCGGGAAGATGCAGCAGACAGACAGTGAAGACGCCCTTTAGCACAGAGAACTGACAAAAATCCAGCTCTTGAGAAATGAGAGCAGCTTGTCTCGGAAACTACCAGTTACCCCACATGATGGTGACAATAAAGATATCTATCCTTTACTTCTCTGCCTCGCATTTATGCTTGACATCAGGCGATTTTAGATGACTTAGCTGTCTGCATGCTTCTAAGTGGAAAACTCGAGGTACAGAGACATTTACTGCCTTCGTTGACTTTATGAATCAAAACACTTACTTTAACCACAGGGCAGGGAACCCTGACTGCTCTTTGGACTGGAGAGGGAGGGGGGAAAGGAGTGAGGGGAGGGGGAGAAGGGCGGGAGGAGGGGGAGAAGGGTGGGAGGAGGGGGAGGGAAATGGGAGGCTGGGAGGAGGTGGAAACTTGTTTTTTTTTCTCCTTTTCTCAATAAAAAAAATGAAAAAAAAACACTTACTTTAAAAATCAGATATTAACTGTTAAAATGTGTGTGCACATATTCTGTGGGAGTCAGAGAACGACTTGTGAAAGTCCGTGCTCTCCCTCTATCATCAAGTTTCCAGGGATCAAATGCAGGCTTTCAGGCTTGGCAGAAAGTGCGGTTAGCTGCTGAGCCATCTCACTGGCCCCGATTCAAGTATTTTTTTCCCCTGTGTTGAGATTAAACTGTAAGCGCCTGATGGGTCACTTTATTTTCACAAGTCAAAACCAGAATGATGTAGCGCTGAGTAGAGAAGGCAGAATTCCCTGAGCCACCCAGGAAGAAAGACAATGGGTTGACTCACTGACTGCCTGATCTTACAAAGGTCTCATGGAACTTTGGTGAGTGCAGAGCCGGGTTCTCTGCATGTGCAGTGTTTTCCAAAGTACAGATTTTTTCCTCTTGGCTGGGACGGCTGTCTGGCTTGTCCACATCCTCTCTCAGTGTTCTGTAGACAGTGGCATAGTATAGCTCTCACCTGAAGCTCAAACTCATGGCTGGGTGGAAAATGCTTCTTGGGAGAGATAGACTAGCTCTAACACATGTGTAAGTATCTCTTTCAGTATCTCCCTGAGGTAAAAAGGTCCCTGTTGAGGAATAGCACTTTAACTTGGAGAAGATGTGTTACATTTATTTATACGGTGCATTTACTTAACTATGTAAGGATGTGTTGCTTTGCCTGCCTAGGTGCCTGATTGGTTTATTAAACGTTGATTGGCCAATAGCTAGGCATTAGAGGGATAGATGAAGCCGGCACGCAGAGAGAATAAATAGGAGGAGAAAAGGAGAGGAGAGAAAAGAGAGAAAGACACCCAGGGCCCGCCAGCAGACATGGAGTAGATCACAAAGGTAAAAAGCCCTGAGGCCAAGCCATAGTTGAAGAGAAACAGGTTAAGCTGTAAGAGTCGGTGGGTCAAATACAAGCTAAGCAGATCATTCATAACTAATGAGTCTTTGTGTCATGATTAGGGAGCTGGTTGGTAGCCCAAAAGAAAGACTGTTACAGGTCCCTCTAGTTCTGGGCCACACATTAAGTGTTCCTAAGGACACCAGGGTAAAAGAGACATAAATGTTCACTACTTGGAGGTGCTGGCAATGGGTGATTGTAAGCACAGATCGATGTGCATATGGTTTTGTGGGTAGATACACTTGAGTGCTGGTGCATGTGGAGGCCAGAGTCCCTGTTAGATCCCCTGGAGCTGGAGTTACAGGCCATGGTGAGCTGGGAGCGGAACTCGGGTTCTCCGCAAAAGCCGTATGTGCTCTTAATCTCCGGGCCATCTTTTCAAGCCCTAAGCTTGATATATAATCTTTATATATAAAGTTCTGTAATCTTGAGTTGAATTACAGAAAATGAAACTGTTTCAGAGCTAGGATAGAGGTTTTTTTTTTTTTTTGTCTGTCAAGTAACATTTTAAAACTGCCATGGGTTTAAGTCACATGAGGGTTTCTCTGCAGGTGTGTAATTTATCAAGCCAAACACTGCTAAGTCCTGCTAACTTAGAAAACGCAAACGGGGAAACCCAAGGCCGACGACATACTTAACACTACTATTCCTGATAACACGCGGTTTCATTAGAATATTTTAATTTCCTAGCGATTGAAGAACACTGAACTCTTAAACATATCTTAGCCTATGGATAAATGCACTGAATTTTATCTGTTTGTCAAGGTGGGTGTGTTAGATTATATAGCTGAGCTCATATATTCACATCAAGTATCTCAAGGAGCACTTAAACTCTTGTGTGGAGGGGGGAACATCCAACCTGATAGGTTCAAGCTACAAAACCTAGAATTTTAAGCCAATGAGTGGCAGGAATCTATCAGAAGTTTGAGCTTTGTAGGCTTTTGCTTTGTTTTACATGTGTATTTCACATAGGGGTGGGGGCTTTCCAGAAAATTACAAATGAGATACTGTGACAGACAAAAGGAGGTATCATTAAGGTTTCTTACACACGCTTTTCTTTGAAACAAACTGAGTTGTATATGTAAGTCCTAATAATCAGAAAAATACATAGGTATGTTTTAAATCTTACTTGTCAAAATGTTTTCAGCCTCCAAACCTGGATATAATGTCAAGGCTTTGAACTGATGTCATATTACTCTTTGGTACACAACGAGGGGCTGTCTTCGAGCAGGCAGAGGTCTGTGCCTCCACCAAAGGCTGTCTCGGGGAAGGGCGCCTCATCTCGTGAGCCCGTGTTCAAACCATCCTTCATTGTGAGCCCCAGAAGAGACAGAAATTTGAGCTACATGATGCCTTCAAATTAGAACTCATGCTGTAGCAATGAAATGCCTCTGCATAAAATTAGGCCCAGATCTTGGAGGATAGGTCAGATCTATAATGATCTGAATTTGATCTAAAATGTCACTGTTTGCAAAATCTTTTCAGAGGCATAAAGGCTCTCCTCTGAGCCAAAGACGTGTTTGCTATTGCTTTTAGCCAGGCTGCATTTAAATACAAGCAAGGGTGCATTGATACTGTAGCTGTGATGCATTACTTGTGATCTCAAGAAAAATTTAATTTCCTTTGCCTCAGTTTCCTTATTTGCAAAGTCATGAAGATTTTGGTGGGGGAATTTTGAGTGAGTGTGCCTGGCACACGGAAGCCATATCATAAATGTTAACTGCCAATATTGGCTATCATTTACTAATTATATATCTCGTACTTTTTTTTGCAGAAAATCCATCAGCACATAATAAAAGTGGTTCTAAAACATTTCATTCTCTTACCACATCTAAAAGGACACCATTTAGAAGAAAAAGTTAGAATGCATATAGAAGTAGACACCTATAATCCTAGCACTTGAGAGGCTGGGGTACAAAGATCATAATTTTGAGGCCAGGGTTACAAAGTCAAACTTTGTATTTAGAACAACAAAACAAACAAACAAAATAAACAATGAAACATAGAAAACATACACACATAAGATCCCAAACTTAGCTCAGAGTTATCTATCTACCCTAAGCTTGTTCATTTTTTTCCTCGTTCCAGCCTTTCTTGCCAAAAGGCATGCAAAAGGGGAAGAAACCTGATCACATCAGAAATTAGCCTGCTACACGGACCAAAAGAGAATCTGCATGCATCAGAAAATAACTTGCTAATCATGACATTTTAATCGACATGGAAATACGTACTTTCCAGGCAAAAGACTAACAAGGCAATGGTTTTCAGACAATTCTGAAAAAAAAAAATGGCAGCAAAGATTCCCTGCTTCAGCATTCGGCTGATCTTCTTTCTATGTCTGTGAATTTGGCATTTGTAGATTGAAAAACATTTTATTAAAAAAAATGTGTTTGTAGGGGCTAGTAACTTAGCTCAGTAAGTGAAGGCACCTACCTGCTGCAGGTGCTTGATACACGAGTTCCACCCCCAAACCCACAAGGTGGAAGGCGAGTACCAGCTCCTGCAGGTTGTCCCCTTGCCTCCACAGGCATGCCCCCCCACAACACAAGTAAATATAAAAGAAAGTGTTGGTACTGAACACACACACACACACACACACACACACACACACACACACACCTTCTTTTTCTTGTGATTATTCCATAAACAAAACATTTTGTTGTTTTTGTTTTGTTTCCAAATGAGCAGTTACACCGTTCATGTGCTGTGAGTAATCTTGAGGAGTGTAAATACAGGAAGGTATATAGGCAGGATAGATGCAAACACTATGTGATTTTCTATAAGGGACTTCGGCATCTGCAGTATTGGATATCTGTAGGGTGTTCCTGAACCAGTTCTCCACAGGTATTTCTTTGGGCCTTCCTGGGTGTGCTGGCTAGTTTTATACCAGTGTGACAGAAGCTGGCGTTATTTAAGAGAAGGGAGCCTCAAGTGAGAAAATGTCTCCATAAGATCAGGCTGTAAGGAAGCCTGTAGGAAACTGCCTTAAATATTGATCATGGAGGACAGTTCAGCCTATTTTCAGTGGTGCCAGCCCTGGACTGGTAGTCCTGAGCTCTAAAAGAAAGCAGGCTGAGAAAGCTATGGAGAGCAAGCCAGTAAGCAGCACCCCTCCGTCAGCTCCTGCTCATGTTCTTGCCCTGACTTATTTCAATCCCATTGTACCAAAGTGTGAGCCAAATAAATCCTTTCCTTCTCATGGTGTTTCATCGCAGCAATAGTAACCCTAACTAAGACATTGGCATATAAAACTAAGGGATGCTACCATCGTCCACACACACACTGTGTTGCTACTCTACAGGCCATCAGTATGACCCAACTATGTGCAGACATCTCTACATTTCTTCTGAGGTCTTCTGTATGTTGTTGGTCATGTCCTGAGCTAGAAATTTAAGAAGCTGTCCACATCACTAGCCATACTTCTGCTGGGCAAGATCTGGTAGAGAAGAGAATATGGCAAATCAGATCCTCTGTCCAATCACACGCTTAGCCTCTCTTGAGTAGGAGAAGAGCTGGCCAAGGAAGGCTTGCTGAGCTCGGAGTATGAACCATATAGCATTTACAAAGTCCAGTAGTCACTAATGCAGCCACTATGCTAGTGTTACAACATCTAGCAGTCGTCTACAAGGCTCCAGGAGGTAAGAATTATATTTCCAGCTCAAATTAGGATTTAATGTCACTCAGGTATACATACTTTTTGCCTTTGCTGTTTGCCTTAACCGAACAAAACTGAGCCTCAGAGAAACCTGACCATTTCCTTCTAGTCTCTGATGGGTCAAAGCAGATTTTCTGGAATTTTTCCTTGTGGGATTTTTTTTCTGGTGAATTTTTATTTCACTGTCAATGTTCTCAAGAACAGACTCAGTGGCAGTGGCAATATTTAGTGCTGGGGGTTGGGTCTGTTGTTTCCTAGATGATAGAATTGGCCAGTAGGCTTCTAGTTCATTTTACAAAATAAGCAAAGGTCTACTTTATCATCCATGCACCTAAAATTATACAGAAAGAGCACACCACTTGCTGGAGACAGACACGGTCATCGGTCCACTCATCAAAGTAGCAAACAACACAATCCAAACCCTAAGTAGTTAAATAAAAAATGACGTCCTTTATTCATCAAGCCCTGTTAAACACTGAAATGCATCCATCTTTCTTACATTACTTAGCAACGCCCTGTCTATTCTTTCGCCCCCCACTCCCCTAAATTAGTCTAATGAGTTCATCCTTAAACTCCAGATTGGTTTTCTTTTCTTCATACTACTTACATTTTATTGTTTCAGTATCAAAGCCGATCTAAAAGTTCTTTTCTCCTATGTGTGAAATGGACGTTAATGTGTGTCAGCACATGTTCAAGATGACATCAAAGTTAGGCCCCACGCATTTCAAGACAAGGTTTGAGAATCTAAGTATCTCCAAGGATCCAAAAGAGTATAACTCTGTCTCAGAAGCACACTCTTATTATGGGCATATTTCTCATTTCCACAGTTGTGATTTCGGATATGCACTTCCCTGCTTTCCTGAGGGTTCAATTCGATGGCCTCAGATTTAATTCCTGAATGTCAATTTCTATCTAGAACAAAAAGAATCAAGCAGACTAGGAAGCAGGATTGCTTCAAGAGGATCAGTGACAACAGAGGCCCTTGGCATTTTAAAAGAGCTACACAGATAGTAAAGGATAAAAGTGAACCAAGATACACAACTTTGTACACGTTAGAAATATCCAATGTGCCACCAATACAATTTCCCTAAAGCACAAAAAGTCCCAGAGACTGGAGCCACACGCATCTGTCTTTGTAACACTCTACATTTGAATTCCTAACTATCTATTTTCCCCACATCCTGACATTCATTAAGACGTTTTCAGCCAGAATTTTTGGCAATATGCTTTTTTTTTTCAACAACAACAAGCCACACAAAAGTACTGCCATTAATGTCCAATGGTTGCATCAGGCCAGGCCTTTCTGAAATACATGTGATCTTTAAAAGATTCTCTGTCTTCCCTTCATGAGTCAGCAGTGCTCTGTCTTCACCAAAATCACTTATTCCACGAGCTCAGATGTTCTCCTCATCCAACATTTTGTTGATGCCGTCGCAAAGTTTCTGTAAGTGAGGTTTAAATTTCCCAAAGGGATTATACAAGGCAGCCAAAAAATCACAATCTGAAAAGTGATCAAAGACGTGATTAACCCGTCCGTGAGACTTGGCGGTGAGGTGGCGCTGGATGATGTCATGCAGCAGCTCCCGGCACTCGTTCAGCAGCCTGGACAGCACGTTGCGGTCGAAGGTGTACTCCACCTGGTGGAAGCTGACCACCGTCATGGCGAGCTGGTGGACCTTCTTCTTGAACTTCTCCATCAGCGCCAGCTCGTCTTGATTGAACTGATTGTTCCTGTGGAGAACGGCCAGCTTGATGACTGTCTTGATGAGGTTCTTGATGACCCTCTCCGCCTCCTTCTTGTTCTGGGTGTACTCCTTGGTCACCCGGTAGAGCTCATCCAGCACCTCGCTGCTGGTGTCATCGATCAGGGTGGTGGCGATGGATTTGGATACCATTTTACCCAGGATCTTCTTTTGCGCCTGGACGGCCAGGTTTTTGGAATTGAAGACATCTGTGGCCACTGTAAAACAAAATGAAAAAGGATGGAAGATTAGTAAATAGCAAGTAAAACAAAACAACAACACAAATCTCCAAGAATTAGGGAGCACTTTCCCCCATTCCTTCACCATTCACAGTCTGGCTCCCATTTGCTGATATAAGTCTATGTTCAGAAAGAAAAAGACTCATTTCATTTCTTGTACATTTCTGCGCATTGGGTTCTCATTTGTGGAATTAATGGGTTGATGTGTAATTAAAATCCTTTATGCCTTCTGCTATGTAGTCAGTGATTTCTTCAGCAGTTAATATTTATAACATCCTTGAAAATATCTTCTGGGCGCCAGCACACATGTAGCACACACTAATACACATATACATACGCATAGTCATATAAGTAAAAATAGATCTAAAACTTAAATCTGTCTTGTGAAGTGGTAAACCATTTTATCCAGCTTAATTGTATAAAACCATTAAAAATTTTAAGTCAACTCTATACCTATTTGCTAGGCATCTGCAAACCTAGGCATCTTAAAAAAAACTCATTTGAGCCAGGGTGGTGGTGGCACACACCTTTAACCCCAGCCCTTGGGAGGCAGAAGTAGGTGGATCTCTGTGAGTTCAAGGCTAGCCTGTTCTGTGGAGTGAGTTCCAGGAAAGCCACGTGGTTACAGAGAGAAACACTGCCTGGGGGCGTGGGGAGGGAGGGGGAGAAGGAGGGAGAGAAGGAGGGAGAGAGGGACTGACTCTTTTGAATGAAAGCAGCTTAAATAGCAAGGCCATGATACTGAGCAAGATGGCACATTTACTCCAGCAAACCCAAGGGAGAATCCTCTCATAAACCACTTACAGAAAGCTTAAGTGCCTAAGACATTGGTCATCGCTCTCTCAGCCATCCCACCCACTTTGAATTTCACTCCCCGATGTCAGCTTTTGGAAGGTTATGCTCCAGAGAGAGCTCACTGTCAGCTGCTATTTCTGATCCACTGCTTCTTTTACGTTTTGAGGAAATAAACTTATTTCATGAGCCGATGAAACACGTTACATGCAAAGCATACTCTGGAAAAGCGGATCCCGGGAGCTGACATTTGGAGTGACTGTGACTTAATTTGGCAGATGTTTAATGCTCGAGAAGAGTTGCACAAATTACAGATTAATAACATATGAAACGGAATGCTGCTAGCTTAGGGCCCATAGAGAAAATGCTCTACAAACCAACATTAGCTTTATTCTACTATGATTGCCCCTTCCATGTGCTGGATGCAATCGGAAAGCTTGTCTATGATTCTGCCTTTTCTCCCTCTCCTGGCTGAGGGCTCAGAACTCTGGTTCTCCGGGTATCCACCCCACCATAGGGTTCAGGGATCTCTCTCCTCTCTGCACTTGCCACAAAATGCACTCAGAGCAGTTAAAATATAACCATTTAGTTTAGATACACACCTCAGGGCACTGGTGATGTAAAATGATTTCTAGTTTGGATAAAAGTTCGCATCATTAGGAAGCAAAACAGCAGAAGTAGCAAACCCAGGCTGGAAGGGCATATACGAACAGTAACTGCCTCGGTGTGTAGGTTTCAAGCTAGATGTAAGGCGGGGACACAGAGAGTCGACATTACATCTGAAATCTGGATTCACGGCAAGTATATTGTCTCATGCAGGTTATTCCAGAACGGCTCCTACTGTGTAGAGCTCACCCAGGAACACACAAAGTTGTGCATCTCCTGAAAGGGCGTCCTGGTGCAACCAGAAATGGTGCCCTCCCAGCCGTCATATGACATTACAGAAAGTGAAGTGAGAGTGCAGAGGAAGAACTGAAATACGTTTGGAGAGGGAGGAAAGGAAAGTGAAAAGCTGCGAGAAAAGGCCAACTTTGGGGTCCAAGCTTTTCAACCATTTTTAGTATAATAGTAATCCATTCTTATTCCCGTCTCTTGAATGATTTCCAAGAGCGTTAATTCACACTGATGAAATTCTACACAAAGAGTTGGTACCCCAGCAGATAATACCGCCACATTATGGCCAAGGGCCTTCTTTTATATCTCCAGATACAGACCTTAAAAAAAAAATCAATCTGGTTTTTACAGGAAGAGACACACAATCACTTTCAGATACATAACACATAACTCAGATTTCAGCAACCTATTTTAGATGAAAGCTCGCTCTTCTGCTTTGAATCTTTTAGAGACTGGCATAGCCTACAAACATCCTATCTAGAACCTACAATCTCAGTACCCAGATCAACATACTTTCCTTTGGGAAATACTGAAACCAGAGTGGAGAGGGAGGGAGGGAAGGAGGTTCAGACTCCTAGGTGCTAATTTCTCAGGGCTGAACTTGCAGTTTTGCATCAAGTTACTTTCCTCATTAAATCTCAACATTTCATTTCATTTCAAACATACCAGAGAAGTAAGAACTCTATGCCACAGCATTTTAGCTTCCTGCAAGCCAGCGGGGGTGGCGGGGAGGGGGGGGGCGGAGAAGTCAATCTCCTGCAGACTAAGCAAGGTCCTCCCCCTTTACTGTAAGCAAGGCAGAGCCCAGACGTGGAAGTTGATCTCTGGGGCTTTTTCTTTCCTCCCAGGACTTCCACATGACACTTGCATTTTAATCTTTATGTCAACCCAGTGCTCTCCTCTTCCTCTCCACTAGGAAGACTTCCATCCAGTGGTTTGATTTTTCAGCCTTAGAAACGGCCTCTTTTGAGCCAAGCAAGGTTGTGGCTGACAGCCACTTGCCAGGGATATGTGGTCTGGGATCATCAAGTGTGACTGTTTGCTTTCTTGGACATTAACTGCGCTGGCCTCAGCTGCTGGGGATCACTGTCAGTTCCACATGCTGGCCCAGGTCTCTTAAAGGTCCACTGCATCCCAGAGCTAATCCTGGACTCCTGTCTAGTCTCACCCCTATGTGATATCATCGCCATGGCTGCAGAGAGCAGCCGTGTGCCAGTGACTCCCACAGTCCTGATTCAGCCTTGACTTCTTTTCCAGACTCGTTTAGCAAAAACATTTAAGGCTGTTTTCTTCTGAGATTTTGCAGACATCACAGATGTACCATGTCCCCAACTGAATCCTTGTCCCCCCCCCGCCCCCATCCAGTATTTACCAGCTCAATTAATAGCATCTCTCCTGGCCAGAGACCTGGGAACCATCCACCATCTCGTCCTCCCTTTTCTTAGTCTGGTACCAAGATTTTTCCATTTTTACCATTTATTTATTAGTTTCTAAAGTTTATTCAATTCCCTCCATCTCTACAGATATTATCTAGTTCAACTCCTTTCCAATGTCTTTTCACACTACAATCAGGGTACTTTGAAAATGTACATATAAAATGAGGTGCTTTTTTATTTTTCCACAACAGGTTTTTTTCTGTAGCTTTGGGGCCTCTCCTGGAACTAGCTCCTGTGGACCAGGCTGGCCTTGAACTCACAGAGATCTGCCTGCCTCTGCCTCCTGAGTGCTGGGATTAAAGGCATGCACCACCACCACCAGGCAAAAATGAGGTTCTATTTAAGTTTTTTGCTAACCATCACACTTTCTAGTTCCTAAAACCATTTTTTTTTTTTACCGAATTATTCACAGCTCTCCCTTTGGGCCCTGAGCTCTCCAAAAGCAGACTCCATCTGTCTACTTCTCTGTGCCATGCCCTGGGCTTGGGCAGGCACCAGTTTCTCCCATCTCTTTATCATGCTTAAATACTTCTCTAGGAAAATGTTTTGGCCTAAAAAATATATGAGTTTAAAATACATACTTGAGTGTTTCTGTTTGCTTATTTTACAACTTAGAGAAATCAGCACTTGTGGTAACTCACTAAATATGTGGGCTGTCACCCCACCCCCAGGGTAAGCATACTTCACACCACCAGCAATTAGGTTTTTTTAGAGAGCAAAGACTTACGTATACTAAGGGAATACATCAGATGACAACGACACAGATACTGTGAGTAGAAGCAGGGTGTAATATTTCTGACTTGAACCGCAGTGGAAGATTAGCTATCCTGGCCCAACTCTGCTTCTTGCTTGGTCTGTGTTTAAACAGGGGACAGAGAGATGAACCAACACATGTTCATGGAAGCAACTGAGATGCACACAGATGTTCTCCAAGGAGACGGTGTTGAGAATATTGATCAACGGTTTACCAATGAAGATGAATTCATTTGCCTTGGGAAGAGACATAGAAATTGTTGGCAGGAAGAAAAAAGTCTGTGTGAGGTCCTATTCCATTCCTAGTTTGGGGGGAAAAGACTGTTCTACAGAAAAGAATAACTTTACATCTGCTCACCTCCCCCTCCCTCTAGGACTTAACCAAACAGTCCACTTCAGCAATGTTTTCTGTAAAACAAACTAATATTTAGGGAATCCTGCTTTTACCATCAACAATCATAAAGTTGGAGATAAATATTGATGGTAAAAATATTCTGACCCATGTGTGCTCCGAAGAAAACAAAGATGAAAAGCCTTTTGATAATATCAATGAATGAGATTTTCTGAAAGCTGACAAAAATGCCCCACGATTGCTGATATGACACAAAGAAGGACTCAAGTCACGTTACACATTTATCAGCAAACACAATGTTTTCCACTCAACAAGTGTACTACACTTGGTATTTTTGAATGCTGACTACAGATACACATGTCATTCCAGATGTTTTACCCAGTTAAATTCAATCCAGTGGATCCAGAACGAGGAAGCACGGAAAAGAAAACCATTTGAAGAGCACATCTGGCCATTGTGCGGAATGCGTCAACGTTCTTTAAACAATGCCAAACCTTAGCTCTCTTATATTTGAATAATTCTAAATGTAAATGAACTTAGGTGAAAAAAAAGGGCAGCTTTGGGGATAAGAAAGTGGTCAGAACCAAGCCCAGCTTCCTCAGGAGATCAGTGAGCTAAGAGGTGACCTCCTTACCCTGGGATCTGGCAGTGGTCCAGGTGAGAATGACTGCTTATGTATCCTGACACCAGTCTCCGTACTGAAAATCTCCGAAGTAGGAAATCAATAGATCAATAGTACAGAGAAGAAATGAAATTACAGGGAAAGCAGGGGAGGACAGGGGAGGACAGGGGAAGGGAGGAAGGGCCAGAGGAGGGGAGGGAGGAGCGGAGGAGGAAGGGACCGAAGGCACAAGTGGGGCAGGGGCTGGAGTGGGAAGGCTGTGGCCAGTAGGAGCTGTGTTATCTTTATGAAGTGTAAGGACAGCTGGCCCTGAAAAGATCAGAAGTAACAGCATAGCTGGAGAGAAGACAAGTGCCAGACACCTTAGCACGAACTGTATTTATGTCCTAAGAAGGCAGCGGCCATCCCAGAGATTGGTATCTTGGGAGAACTGATATACCTTGGATCCTTAGCTTGACCTTCAATTGCACAGTGGCATGCGTACATTCTCATGATCTCAAGTGGCTAAGAACCAGCAACATACACCACCACAGACAGGGACAAGGCTCCTGCTTATGGGGACGGAGGGTGAATAAAATTTTCCCAGTGTAGTTACAGTGAGTCTTGGTATTCTTGTCTGCGTATCTTTGGATTGAACTTTGGGTACAGTGTTAACAGGTTGCCTTGTTGCCTCATTAACTCAGGTAAGACAGATCTTCAAAACATCCAATTTGTATTCATTAGAGAGTCATGAAATTATCTTAAAAGTATACCTCCCAACACATATTGGAATTTTAGCAAAAATATTTCAAGTTGGAAGGCTGCAGTAGAATCGTCGGGGTATGAGTGGTCCCTGCCGGTGGCATTTCTTCCCAGCACCCTGGAAAAGCAGTTTGACTAATCAGCCCAAACACTCTGCAACCAAGGAGTGGAGGAGCTACTGCACTGCTCGGGCTATTGCTGGGACCAGGTTTCCACATCTGTAAGCTGAGACTGTTTATTGATTCAACCTCTCGGAGTTGTTTTACAAGTCAATAAACGGGATTGCATGGACCTGCCACAGTGCCTACCACAGAGACTCCTCTGAAGACTGCGAGGAGAACACAATGCATTAGCTTCATACATATCTCAGTACTCTAGTGATGACTTGCATTTGGTCAAGATCAGTCAGCTCCTTCTGTCAGCACTATGAAACTGAGAAATGCAAGGCACCAGGCGGTCACGTGGGAACAGAGGCCCCCTGTAGTGTACCTAATACCAACTTAGGTTTTCTTCCCCATGATCCCACTGAAACACATGCAAATCTTTTGGAAAGAGAATTTCAATTTCTGAAGGATTTCAATTTCCCTTAGCAACAGATTCAACTGTAGGGAGGTAGTAGGAGGGTCTTTTGTCTGAGGAAACTGGTCCTCCGAGAACAGAAAGAACGCCCACCCCACGGGGACAAGAAGAGACACAGTCGCAACATGCGTGGTATGCAAAGCTGTGTGACAGAGGCACCTCGAGAAAGAAACGAAACAAAGCAGTAAAAGCCACACTGAGGCATCACCACCCCAGGCCTAGCTTTCCACAGCCTCACGGAGACTCAGACATGGGGGACAGGAAGCCAGTGCGGCAAAACAAAGGCCCAAGTGGGAGAGAGTCGGGCTGGAAGTCTGGGTGCAGGTTAGTGTCTTTGGAATTCAGTTTCCTCATCAGCTGAGTTGGTGGTGTGGGGGAAGAGGTTTCCTGGTGGTGTGGACAGAGTGAGATCTAGTAAGTCACAGATATTAAAGCAGCCATCGGTGTGCTATGCTCCTGAGGGACCTTCACATGAACTCTGGCTTCAGCCACCCTCCCTGGTGTGACGACAAAACTCAGAAGTAGAGACTGCTTAAACAGAGGACCCAATTCTAGCACAAGCACCCTTCATCTCTTACAGCTGATAATGTGTGGACAAGACAAAAAAAAGCCCTGAAGATGACATGAAGAAGGTTTTCCCTGTATGACCACAGGCTGTTTCAGTGACATTGAACCTGTTTGACATGATTTTGAGGTTAACTGCATGTCCTTTGTTCCTATGCCGTATTTTATGGTGATTTTGAACATCTAAAGCCAGGGAGACAGGTCAATGGGTAAAGCTAGAAGACCTGCGTTGGATTCCCAGAACCCATGTAAAAAAGCCAGGTGTGGTGGCATGCCCCTGTAATCCCAGCACCAGAGAAAAGGAGGCAAATGGGTCCAGGGCTTCCTGCCCAGTCAGAAGAGTGTGCTTGGCAAGCTCTAGACTAATGGTACATTCTGTCGCAAGTGAGGTGGACAGCATCCCTGACAATGACACCTCAGGATGACCTCTGGACTCGACACAGGTACACATATGTGCATGTGTAGCTGCACACACATCTGCAGCCATTTGGACATGATTATGCACACACATGCAGCCATATGCACACGATTATGCACACACATGCAGCTGCTTGCATATGATTATGCACACACATGCAGCCGCTTGCATATGATTATGCACACACATGCAGCTGCTTGCATGATTATGCATACACATGCAGCCACTTGCACACAATTATGCACACACACATGCAGCCATATGCACACGATTATGCACACACATGCAGCCATATGCACACACACACACACAAAAGACAAAGCCATCTGCTTCAGTCTTTTCACACCCTATTATTAGACTCACCTCTGCCTCTTCCCAGTGTTCTCTAAAGATCATTCCACCTCTTTATTGCCTTGGTGGAATAAACTATGGCAAAACATGCCTATTGCCTCCAGAAATGTTTAGATGAAGCAGTATGGTTGGATCTCAAAGAATGTCAGTTTCATAAATGTTAAGACAAAAGTTAGAGAAACAAATATATTTTTATGGCTGCCCAAAGTCAGGGCAAGACATATATAGCCATGAGTACTCATTAAATTATTCAAGGTAATAATCGCAGTAAAGATACAAACAATAGACAATAATAACAGTAGTCACCATGAAAAAATAGCTTGGTTAGTTTTTTAAGAATTTCGGACAATGTATTTTAATCATATTTGCCCCACAATTCTTCCCCTTAGCACCCAAATTCATGGCCTCTTTTTTGTTATAATCCCTTACTCCAGTTTTTGCTGTCCTTGTACCTCAGTGTGGGGCCATCCACGGACGCATGGCTGACAACCAGAAGCCACATCCTGACTCTTCTTCCCACAGAAGCGATACACGCCACAGTTCTTCAGCAAAGGGCAGGGGCTCATGAGTCTCTTCCCCTCCATGCTAGAATACTAACCAGGCAGCCAATGTTTTAAAGAATCCTTATTATACTATCCGGGAACCTGCATTATCTCACTGAAGTTTCATACCAAGCCTAGAAGGAAGACTAGTACTGTCAAGATGTTCAGGTTAGGTCTCAGAAAAAAAAATGAGATAATTTCTTATATATTTTAATCTTATTGTTTTCATTACCCCAACTTATTCCTGATCCTTCTCACCTCCCTATCTACCTAACTTCATGCTATCCTTCTTTCTTTAAAAAAAAAAAAAGACAAAAACAAAAAGGTCAACACACACACACACACACACACAAAGCACACTTAAAAAAACATGGAGTTCCTTTTGCAGTGGTCAACTATTCCTGGCCACAAGGCCCATCCTGGTTGCTACCTTTATCAAACCCCTCCCTTCAAGGCTCAGGGATCGATGTGGAAGAGGATGCAGACAAACTGTAAGAGCCAGAGCTGGCGATGACTCCAGGGAAACAGTGGCTCGCAGACACAGCAGGACTGATACGCATGTGAACCCACAGAGCCTGACAGCATGCACACGACTGCACAGGTCCAAACCAGACAAAATCCCAGTGTTGACAAGGGTAAGTGGACACAAAGTCACTGACCAAGAAGCTGCTGCAACGGAAACCTGCTGGGAAAGGGAAAATTAGTTTTTTCCAATGGGGTCTCACCGAAATTGAGCTACTGTCAAAAGCCACACAGTCAGTGGGTGGGAGAGATGAATTTGAATGCATACATGTCCAAAGCTAAGCTCTTCTCTGAAAGTCTCATGGATGCATGAGTTTTAGAAATAAAGTTTCAGCCAGTCTGTGGTAGTGCACACCTTTAGTCCCAGCACTCAGGAGGCAGAGGTAAGCAGATCACTGTGAGTTTGAGGCCAGCCAGGTTGACAGAGTGAATACCAGGACATCCAGGGCTACATGGAGAAACCCTGTTTTGAAAAAGGAGGAGGAAGAAAAGACAGAGGAGGAGGAAGAGGAAGAAAAGGAGGAGGAGAAGAAGAAAAGAAAGAAAAAAATCTAAGGTTATCTTTCTAAGGGAAGGGAATTTAAAGAAAGAGAAAAGGATCTAAGGATGTCTCTCTATGGGAAGGGAATTTAAGGAAAAGGAGTAGTTCCAGCCCAGCCGAACTTGAAGAGCTTGTGTTCTCAGGATGCACCTGCTTAGCTTTGAGATGTCAGGGTGTTTAATCTAAAAACAAAGAAGTGCTTGCACTGTTCAAGAACAAGAATGTCACCAAATCAAGTGCAAAGTGTCTCAGCTTTGCCCCCACTCGCTGCGCGCTCTGATCTCAACCCTTGCTTCTAAGAGGCAACAACTGTTGTGAGATTTCTGGCATCTTTTCAGAGCTCTGCATAGCTCTGCCCCTGCACAGATAAGCAGATGTATGAATAGATCCTGAGCTATGTGAAGGAGTCTTAAAGCTCCTCCACCTCCGCGCTTTGAATCTCAGATAGGGTTTCACTCCGTAACAGCTCCGGCTGGCCCGATACTCATGATCCTCCTAAGTGCCAGGATGACAAGTGTGCCCCACCACACCTAGACTGAGGCTCGCGGTTCTTAAGAGCTGTGATTTCTGAGTGATGAAAGGGACACATGACAACGTGTAGGTGTTCTCAGTTCTACGCGGAACTGATATGAAGTGGCGGCGTGCTGAGGAGCAAGGCCACACCCGTGTCACTGTGCACATCACAGTCGTCGTAAGGGGCCCTTCGGAGTGCTGGGCGGAAGCAAGGCTGTCTTCTTGAAATGTGTGAAAGGGGGACCACGCACCGTGATTAAGATTATCATACAATTTGTCATCCACGCGAAATACCTTAGAACAGGGTGCTCTTGGTGATTGCACCACGACAACAGATCTGTGAACACCTCAGATAAATGCAAGTGGCTTTCCTACGAGAATAAGAAAGGAGCAAAACTAAGGAGTTACTCAAATATTTATAAGAATTTCCTTGAGAATCCCGTAAACATATTGACCAGGTTTTCTTCCAAACTTCATTATAAATAAAAATACTAGTTTTTAATTTAATTTTTTAAATTTTTCTTTTACCATTTCTTTTGAGACAGTGATTTTCTGTGTAACAGTCTTGGCTGTCCTAGAACTCACTTTGTGGACCAGGCTGGTCTTGAACTCACGGAGATCCACCTGCCTCTGCTGGGATTAAAGGTGTGCAGCACCACCACCCAATTTAGTTTTGTTTGTTTGTTTGTTTTTAAGATGTGAAGAGGAATCATATTAATGGTGTGGGAAGAAGTCTCTCTAGTCAAATAGTATCTATGCAGTTAAAAAAAAGGATTATTAAATTTTGCTTAATTAAGTTTCCTAAAAAACATTTCATACAGGACCCAAGGCTAAAATCAATTAAGATAATCGATTCCATCTTTTATGTTTTTTATCTGATAAACTGATGAAGGTTCTTAGTGTTGCTTTGGAATGGACTCATTCAGCACAGCTCACAGCAAGCAAGGGTGGGCCAAGCGGTCATGGTTGGGCTGTGGAGCGAAGCTGGGCAATACAGTGATGCAGGCATAGCTCCTGGAATCAGGCAGCCTATGTCAGAAGCTGCATCATCCCCTAAGGTCCCTAGAGACTGGACCACATCACCTACTTCCTCTGTGCCTCAGTTTCTTGATCTGCAAAAGGAGTTTAAATAAAAATAATCCATATGAAGGTCTTAGACTAGCATTAGCTGTCGGGTAATCAGGTGGATTTGTGCAATTATCATCATTTTAACTGCTAGCTCATCATTACAGTGAAGTCTGGTACATAATGCCTCGGGTTCACGTGAAGGAAGAAGAAAGAAGATTAGATGTAACTCATACATACCATTCAATGAAAACTTATGTTGCATGTTTCTAATGTGCCAGAAGCTGTGGCTTCAAAGATAAATAACACTCTCTTTTCTTCAGGCATCCAGACTAACAGAGGGGAGGGGGATGTTGGGAACAGGTGGGATGCACCACAGAAAGTCCACAGGAACATTGCGGAAAAAAAGCAAAAGCAGTGAAGATAGTAAATGTTAATGTTTGAATGAGATGATGGGGGAGGGGGGATTAGAGTGAAGGTTTCTCAAAGGGGGGCTTTGCCTCAAAAGAAAAGCAATTCCTGTCTTAGAGAAATAAGCAACCATATTCCAGAGCGAACACAGAGACTTCCTCCTTGCTTGTGAGGCATTACAAATTCTGTTCATTAGCATCTCTAAAAAATAAAAGTCAGCTGGGCAGTGGTCATAGCAGCGGTGGTGCACGTCTTTAATCCCAGCACTCGGGAGGCAGAGGCAAGTGGATCTCTTGAGTTCAAGGCCAGCCTGGTCTACAGAATGAGTTTTAGGACAGGCTCCAAAAAGCTATAGAAAAACCCTGTCTTCAAAAACCAAAAAAACCAACCAACCAAACAAACAAAAAACCAGAAGACAAAGAATGGATTTTAGGGGGAAGATGGAAACATCAAACATGTAAGCTGTGTATAAGTTGTCAGGGCTGTGGAAGTGTTTGCTATTAGGTTTCTCAGTTCTCAGTGTTTGGCAGGGAAAGGAGACAGAACCAGGCATCCAGTGCAGAACTCTGTGTCTTGGGCCACTCGTACCAGAAGGGCATGGAAGTGGCTTGGTAATTACCACGACAAGTGCATCAGAGTTTCTAACTCTTCTATCAGAAGTTGTATTTGGGAGGCACTGAGTGACCATGACATATAATAGAGGTTCTACCCTGCTCTGGGGTATGCTCCTAGAACACTGGACTTAAAATCCCAAGTAGATATGTGTTGGCCACAGAATGACATTGAAATCAGACTCAATGGATAACATTCTCTTTCAAAATTATATGAAAATCGAGATGTTGACTTGTGAATGGAATTCACAGAAAATATTTTCAAGAGAGAGCCTGTGAGGGTTTTGAGAATGCGGCTAGGAGTGTAAGAAAGCAAGCCTTTTCTAGATGATACCACAAAGCACAGCTGGAACAGGGCCTACCTCCTACACACAGCATTGAAAGGAAAGGAAAATACCTTCCAATCGTTTGTGCAAAATTGACTGTAGCGAGTGATTCTTTTATTTTCAAATTAAGTAAATCTTTATTTATCATGTTGAGCTTGGAAATGCTAGTAGTTCTTACAGATGTTCCAGCTGCACTTGATTTACTTATATTTATTTAAGCATATAGCGCTTTCCCACTGTTGAGTCAATGCTGTCTTCTATCAGAAAGTGGTGAAAACCCCTCTAAATAGCTCTGCGATTTCTACACTTTTCTAAGTCAAGCCCTACAACCTGCCAGCAGCCCCGGCCCCGATGAATATTTATATTCATGTGACGTTTAGAAAAACAACAGCAAGTTCTAAATCCAGCACGCGAGAGTGACGTTTAGTACTGAGCCAGCTCTCAGATTGGTATCAATCAGCAGTCAATGCACACTTCCTGGTCTAACCAGGTTGCCCCTGGTCTGATAATAAAGACAACCGAACAATATAATTTCAGTGACCACTCTGTAGTTAACAAAATACTTTAAAGTACTTTCACACTCATTTCTGATTTGGACTATAATTTACCACCCCCACCCCACCCCACCCCCGGGAGCCAGAGGAGTGAACCATAGCTCAGAAGCTGAGGGTGCATAAGCAAAGACAGGCGAGGAACATTACTTCCTAGTTGCTCTGTAACTGTATGCTGCAAATTAAGGCAACGTTTATTGTTTATTAATTTCCCATCAGATACTACATACTGCTAAGCCAGCCACATTCCACTCCTTGGAGCTTGTATCTTCCTTTACCCAAAATAAGAAGCAAAGGTCTTACACATCAGAGGATAGAAAACTAAAGAAAAAATCATGTCTGTCTACCTTTACCCTGGCTCTTCATCCCTGCCACTAAAGAGCTTTTTCATTCTGTAAACCTAAGTTAAAAAAATCTCTTCCAAGAAACCTTCCCAGATCCAACGGCCAGAATAAATCTTTCCTTCTAACCTGCTCTGTGCTTGATAAGGAAGTTCAATTTCTATCTGACCGTAACTGCTTATAATCCTTGACAAGTAAGGCGTCAAATCTTTCATCTCTATATTCTTCACGGTGCTTAACATATGCCCTCGAGCTAGCACAGAATGAACCGAGTTCCAACTCTCTAATCTACCTTGCTGGACCCCACGGGGATCCTTCACAACTCCTAAAGACATGTCAGAAAATCAAATCAGTTCTTTACACCTAGAGTTTAACAATGGAAATGATTTGTACTCTATGGCTAAGAACATAACCCTATAAATAGGAAATAGACACCATCTTTCTTTAGTGGTACTGGTGATCAAACCCAGGGCCACATTGTGGTGGGCAATCCCTTGTGTTTTAAAGGAGCAAAATATATCAAAAAACAAAACAAAACAAAAACAAAACTGATGCATTTTCTATTTTTCTATTTTTAAACCATTGCTTTTCTCTCCATCCTCAGTCAAACTAAATAACTATCTATCTAATCTTTGCAGCAAATGTTGTAGAATCTTCCATACAAATATCTCAAATCCATCTGAGTATTTTAGGAGCAGCATCCTGTTGGCTTTACTCTGGGCATCTCCTACATATGCCTCTTGGCACAACCTCCCAACATTCTGTTCGCAACCTTTCCCCAGCCATTATATTAACTTGTCAGTCAAGTGTCTTACGGCCATATCGACATCTTGTGGGCAGATCCTGACGAGGGCAAGCGAATGGTGACATATAGGCCTTTGAGTAAACTACTTAACTCAGATATCAAGGCATTCATGTTCTAGGGGTCTGATAAACGCAAGTCCCTTCCTTGGAGGCTCTCCGCAGCACAGTTCCTGACTTTGGGTGCTTCCAAAGAAACATCTGAGTCCTTGGAGTCGTTCTTTCCCCGTTGTCTGTTGTCTGTCCGCCTCTAGTTCAGGGGCTCAGGAAGCACTGCAGAGTCTGCAGCCTGGACTCCCCAGATTCGGGTTCTACACAGAGTTGTATTGCTCTTAGGGTTAGTGTTAGAAAATGGGGACAGTTGAACCTCAAAATCTTTGTTCCCGAATTTCTTTGAACAATCGTTAAGATCCGTGCATAAGATGTCATGTTCCCACATGACAATGGTGCTCCTGAGCTACGTTGTGACCCCTCTCTTTTGAAGGAGCATGCCTAGAGTTTTGAGTGGGTGACCTCTAACCTGTACCATATAAATGTCACTAGACTTTCAAGGGACTTCTGGAGCTCCTACTGAATAGTCTGGAATTAAAACTCCTGCCGAGAAGCTCTTTCTCTGATCTAGTCCCTACATGATTATAGGTTTTTAGGGAGGTTGGACTGTTAAAAGTCAGCATGAAGGTCCTGTAAGAAGAAAATGCCTCCTGATCAAGAGAACAGACTCTCTGGCTTGGGTGCAGACATCACGTCCCAATGTGGCCAGGTCCATCTCCTGTCCACGGACCCACCCCCAGAAAGATGGGTTCACTTGGAAACATGTGAATGAAACAGTGGGAATAATTTACTCTTTGAACTAAGGCCCTGACGCAGGCTCATTGAGCCAATTATTGCTGAGCAAGGACTTCCTCCCTACTGCAGTTTCTTACTCTGAGACAGAAAAGGAGAGCATATATGTTGATGAGTTTGAAAAAGCGTTTCAAAAAATAAAAAGAGGAGGGATTTATAAAAAAACATTAAATATGAGTCTTTTCAGAAAAGTCAAATACTCTAAAATTTTGTTTAGGACAAGAAATAAAAAAATTTTTTAAGCCCCACCTTATAACAGTTTTATGCCAATGTTTTAATCCTCCCCATCCAGTAAATTCTTTGTTTACGTGAAGGTACACACACACACACACACACACACACACACACGCACACACACGCGCACACACACACACACACATGCACACACACACATGCACACACACACATCGTCCAGCCCAGCAATGTACTCATACATTAGTGTGGTGGTTTGAATAAAAATGGCCCTGTAGGCTCATATATTTGAGTGACCAAGTGGCCATCTGAAAGGATTAGAAGAATCATTAGTGGCCTTGGTGGAGGAAGTTTATTACTGGGGGTGGTGGGCTTCGAGGTTTCAAAAGCCCATGCGTAGGCTCTCTCCCAGCCTATGAATCAGAATGTAGCTTCCAGCTACTGCTCTGGCAAGTGCCTGCATGCCACCATGCCCTCTGCCATAGCAATAATGGACTAACCCTCCCAAGCTGTAAGCAAGCTCCCAATTAAATCCTTTCTTTCATAAGAGTTGCCTTGGTCATGGTGCCTCTTCACAGCAACAGCAAAGTACCTAAGACAGTCCCAGGCTTCTGCTATATTTGGTGCCTTATCTCATTTCTATACAATGTGTCAACTGGGTCACAGAGAGGTGGTAAATTTGCCAAGTTCATAAAGATCTCAGGAGAAAGTTGAACTAATTGTCACTGTATCATTGTGAAACCCTAAACAATTAATAAACTTAGAGGTTGGGAGGAAGCCCTCACTCCACTCATTTCTCATAGCACAGATTTTTTGTTGTTGTTGTTTTAACTGAGTGTCTATTATGTGCTAAGTAGAACACATGCACACAGTAAGTTTGGATTCTAAAGGAAGACCCATGACAGAAACAAACAGGTAAGTGCCAAGTAGGGCCAGGGGCCATATGAAAAAGAAGTGTATAAATGAGAGAACATGTTCTTCCATCCAGGGTGGTCAGGGAAGGCCTTTCTGAAAAGGTCACATTTGAAAAGAGACCTGAAGAATGCACAGGAAGTAACCTTGGCCTGGTGCAGCCCCCAAGCTTTCCCCACAAACTGTCTTGACTGTTCTGCCTAGCTCTTACTGGAGTAGGCATTTGTGGCTTTGCTTCCATTGTAACCTGGAGTAGAATCCTTGTGACTGGTTATACTTTATTACGTATTCCTTGCTATAATAAATTTTCAGTTAATCTCTAGCATGTAGTGCCTAGATTTGTGGGGAGGAGGCAGGAGGATGGGGAGGAGTAGGGCATGGATACTGTTTCCATGAAACACAACCAAAATAAGCAACTACAGATGATGTATTTTACTATCTGTTACACAGCTACCTCAACGACGCTTATACAAGCGATGCATATTTCACTGTCATCTTCTGGGAAAAAATATTCTCCTCATTTAATCATTAAAGACAGGAATAAAAAATAAGCCTTCTATTGATAGCCTTGGAACTGGTAGGGAATACCTACATCTGAAGAGATAATATAACTCTGTTTTTAGAATACATTTTTTCAAACTATAAAAAAGCATTTTCTTTACAATCATTGACAAGAAACTGGAAAATGAGGGTCGGGGCAAAATGACTCAGTTGTTAAAGTGCTTGCTGTACAAGCTGGTAGAGTTCCAATGTAATTATCTTTGTGCTGGGGAAGTGGGGACAGGAGGAGCCCCGGGACCTGCTGGACAGCCTTGCCTATTCAGAGAGCATCAAGATAGAGACCCCCACCTCGAAAACACAAGGTGGATGGCTCCTGAGGCTGACACTGACTTCCACACACACATGCACACAGACACCCATACACATTTACCCCATACCTATGTACACCTACACAAACATCGCACACATATACCTAGAAGAAAGCATTAATTTACCTAAATTCGTTGAAAAAGAAAGAACAAACTGGATCTATTTTATTTTTTTCCCCTTTATTGAAACTGGCTGGCTTAAAATTATATTTAGAATTTAAAATAACAAAGCCCCTCTCAAGCCAGAAAGACAAATATTTAGTTAAAGTAACCACGGTCCTATGATGTTGACAGCACAAACCTCGTATATTAGACTCATTCTTTTCAGTTAATGAAAATAACTAAAACACTGTTACAGTCCTTTCTCGCGAGAACTGAAAAACATGCCCTGAATATATCAACTTGCTGTCTTGGAGATGGGTTTCTTCTGTAACGGTGGATATCAGGGTAAAGTAAACTCTGGCAAATAACACAACAAAACGGGTCATTTTTATGACCCACTGCCAAATATCAACAACACAAATGTCTTCTCTCAGAGACTTTGTCAGCGCCCCCTCCTCGGAGCTTCCATCACACCCACTCCCCACCCTGCCCCCTCTTTCATCAGCCCCCTGCTCCAGAGATGGAAGAGGGCCAGCAGAGGCCCACAGGTCAGCCCAGGGTCACCACGTGAGTCCTATTAACTTGTGATGGCCCTCTCTCCTTCTGCAAAGGTTTTGGCTGGGGCACTACCTACAGCAGTAAGAAGCAAATTCTTCCACTTAAAACTTAGCGATTTCTGCCACTTAGAAGCCCATGGCTGCTGCTGTCCAGTTGAACCAAACACTATCACTTTTCTCCAGCTGTGGTAAAACTCACGGCATGTAAAATCTACACTGGTACCATTCTAAAATCATTTTGTTATATCCACATGTTGAGCAACCATCTCTAGTATTTAATTCCAGCATACTCCTATATCCACCAAAATGGGGCCCCATAATATGTAAAAATTTTGCTTTTGTAATTAGTAAAAAAAAAATCATCTGAAAGTTTGGAGGGATTTCCCCCCACTTCTTCTTCATAAAAAACAAAACCTGACCTTCTGCCGGCAGGGACTGGGGAAGGTGGGAAAGACATGTCCTCTCCAATTTCCTACCTGTCCATCAGCATAGGGGAAACTCCCTAGCTCCGTGGGTGTATGAGTTAGCATTTCTGACTGGAATGGCCAGGGTCCTACAGCATTGTGAGTCACTTTACAAGAACCTAGGATAAGGCTCTCGGCGACTCATGAGCTTCCAGCCGTTTGTTCCTGCGTTGTCCATCAAACTGGGCAAAGGGGCTGCCACTGGTCTCTTCTCCACAATTCCCAGGCTCTTGTCGACTTCTGGACTCGTTTTTTCCTCATAATGCTTCCGCTTTTAACCTCCCGATCTTTCCTGAAGTCTCTCTCCACCTCAGGTCACGTTCTATTCACCTCGGCTACATCTTCAGCCTGGTTCCTTTAATACTACACTCTCACGCTTTGTTTTCTACCTACCATCTGCATTCTGCTTCCTTGTAGCTACTTAACATACTTTTATTACAAGATAAACCTACTTAGAAAGGACACCAACTCTTCAGTGTGAGTGGAGACTGACATCGGTCCCTTTGAACACATCAAAGTCATCAAAATCAGTCACTCCTGTTTTCTTCATTTGCTATTCTTAACGTAAAAAAAAAAATCATTCAACGGAGACAACAGACACCGGCGCGATTAGCTGCTACCAGATGCTGCTGTTTGCCAAAGGCCACGAGTCTGTGTGTAGCTTTGGATTACAAAATGAGTCCTGTGACTAAGGAGGCAAAGGTCACGCAGTCCAAATACAAGCATTCTCTGGAATGATACAGAAGATAAAAAACAAACAAACTAGAAGCACCTGGTCTCGTGAGACGTGGTTGTCTGGATACTGCGTCTGGGATTTCCTGAAGCCGCTTGCTGTAGCACTAGCACCACAGGGACCATGTTTTGGGAAACAACCACATTCCATTCCAAGTTCCCAGCACCACCATCTACACCAACAGTTCTGCCTCAGATACTTTTCCGTGATCCTCTCTCCCCAGAATGTGGCATCCCCTCTGGGTCCTTAACTCATGTGTAGGTCTCGTAACGCCTTGAGACTGTTTTCCTTCCCGGATGAAGCTACCGGTATCAACAGCCCCCTTATCCTGATCAGGTTCCTGTCCTATGCCTGCCTTGACATCTTGGGGGGGAAATGTAACTTTAAAAGTTCGAAACTAGCTTCCAAATGAACTCAAATATGTCTCAGCTGATGCTCAATGCAGTAAAAGGCTGAGGCATGTGTATGTATGTGCCTCTCTGCCCTTCTCTCGCTGTGGGTTTCACAGAGCACTGAAGATAATTATCGGTGGACCGCATTCCCTGTTCTAAGAGTTATCCTTCCGAGCAAGTTCTTGTTAAAGGGAAAGTAAAAGTAGCTAGAAGGCTGGGGAGTAGAGTGGGGGTTGGGTGAGGTTTCTCAGCTTGTTTCCAGGGTGGGCACGGGATGGATCTTCTGGGTGGTTCAATGTGTCCTACATGTCCATGAAGAAACAGTTCACATGACCAGGGCCAATGTGGGAGAAATAAGAGTTCACGTAAACAAACAACAGTATTAACTAACATAACCTTAAAAAGCTATTGAGATATAATTTGTGATGGTAAGATTTGTAATTTCAAAGTACCTAGATTCGTGTTCTAAAAGACCTAAGCCCTTGCGAAATCTGAAGAGGCAGTACAGTGTTCCCACTTTAACGGCTGGGAATATAATCTTACTGAGTCAAATGATTAACCAGGTTTATGGCCATCTTTTTGGTCTTGGGGAATAGTTCTGATCATATCTGCCAGTTACTTTTCATTGAGACTTTATAAATAACAGGACCTCCTATTAAAATGTTGTTTCTATGGAAAAAGATAATGCTTTACTAAAATTTTTATTATAGTAGTCTCACAGCTGCAAGAGGTTGAAAATATCTCTTTATCCATCTCGTGTAGTTGGAACAAACAATCTGAGGCCGAGTACAGTTCTGCCCGCTCGAGAAGACACCTGTGGCTGTTCATGTGCTCAGGCTGCAACGAGCATTGGAAGCGGCAAACACAGTGCGGGTTCACACCAAGGGACCCAGGGGAAGCATCAAACACAGTGAGGGTTCACACCAAGGGACCCAGGGGAAGCATCAAACACAGTGAGGGTTCACACCAAGCGACCCATGAAGAAATGGCAACCACGGTGCGGGCTCACACCAAGGGACCCACAGGAAGAAGCAAGACTCACGGGATGGCCCCACTGGACCTAGTCCACTCCCAGGAGGGGAGCATTCGGCCTTAGAGTGCAGGCCCCCCCCCCCCCCGACAACTACCTCCTGCAGGCCCCGCCTGGTCAAGATTTGACCACTTCTCAATACTGCTCAATTAAGCGCCAATCAAGTGTTGAGCACTGGAACCAACCTTCGGAAGACGGAGCACAACCAAGCCATAGCACTAGCTAAGAAAAATAACACTGCATTTATCTCTCAGAAGTGAGACTATGAATATTCTAGAGAATGCATCAGACTTATAAATCAATTCTTTTGAATATATGATATCAAAATTCTAAAACAATATTAAATCTATTCTAGTTAGCTAGTTTCCCCTTGAACTTAAGGGGGGTTGCTCTTCAATTTGTGCCACTTAGTTCCCTAATTTGGAAGGAAAAAAATGCTTGGGGAAGTTAACGATTTGCCAAAAGGGAAGGTCTTTCTGGCCTCCCTCTTGCTCAGCCATCTTTATTGCCTTTTGCTGGTCTTGGAGTGAAGGAAGCAGATGCTGGTGCATGCGACGTGGTCTCGGGCAGTATTTTTAACCTCTCAGCTGTAGAGAGTTAGTCTTTATATAGGCAATGGCAAGTGTTTCTCTGTACCTTGATTTCCCTGAAACACACAAATACACAGATGCCAGAACCCCACCCACATTCCAATGCAGGGCACTTTCTACTGCAAATAAACAAAACGAAGCCCACACACTGTCCTTAACTATGCATCACTGTGGAATAAACCACGCCGCACATGGTCCCACCAGAATTTATAAGCTATTTAAACCAGTGTTTAGAGAATTTAGCTCACATCATAAAGGAGTTTAGTCCCTGACCATGTGTTAAGTATGTACAAAGCAAAGAATCTCCTTCTATCATATCTGCATCGCGGGTGGTGTGTTCCTTCATGGCAGAGTGCTTGCTTAGCAGGTATAAGGTCCTAGATCCTTAGTAACACACACACATACACACACACACACACAATTAACATAAAATTTACACTAATAGAAAATGGAGTGATACTGGATAAGAAAACTACAAATATTTGGGGTGATTGGCATTCTCATGGTTGGCGCACATGAAAAGTTCTACAGCAGAATTCCAATGAATTTTAACAGAGAAAGATGTTTGTGTGTGTGTGTGTGTGTGTGTGTGTGTGTGTGTGTGTGTGTGTAAGGGGGTAACCTTCAGGTATTCCAGACATGGAATTTGGCTAAGATATTTCTTTTTTCCAATAGCACCATAGGATGTATTTTCATAAAGTAATTATGTCTGACCCAAATTTGAAAGATGAATTTTTAGTTTCCACCACATTCCCACTGAGTAAGAGGTTAGGTAACCACAGCCAGCCTGCTAAAGACCCCACTGTGGTCTGACTGCTCTAAGCTGAGCACTGTGGTTCAAACACCTATCACCAGACTAAGTACTCCCTGTGTAGGCTCAAAGGGAGCCAGGGACAAGGTCCTTCCAGGTCTTCCTAAGCTTGTGCCTATGTAGTGTTGTTCAGTCTAGTTTGAACTGACTCTTGTGATGGGAATGGTATAAATATTAACTGAGTATCATACACACTAGGCCCTATAAACCAGGTGAGGTGCCCAGAGGCATAATACATATCCAGATTTAAATAACCCATGAATCTCATGAAAATCACACATTTTGTTTTTGCAAAATATTTTATATTGTGGACCATCTAGAAGTGGGCCTATCTTCACACTTCACTGGGTATCAAGTACTTTCTGTTTGCCTACAATGTATTATTCATCATCAAAAAAGCTACAACGGGGAGAGAGATGGGTCAGTAATTAGGAGCTCTTGCCGATATCGCAAAGGATCCAGGTTCAGTTCCCAGCACTCATATGTAGGCTCAAAGCCATCACTAACTCAAGTTCCTGGGAAACACACACACACACACACACACACACACACACAGAGAGAGAGAGAGAGAGAGAGAGAGAGAGAGAGAGAGAGAGAGAGAGAGAGAGAGAGAGAGAGACACTTATGTACATTAAAACAAAACCAAATACAACCAAACCCATGAGAGACTGGAAAAATGGCTCAGTGGCTTAGAACATGGATCCAGGTTTGTTGCTATTGCAGAGGACATAGGTTTGGTTCCCAGCATCTACATGATGACTCATGGCCACCCACAACTCAAGTTCCAGGGGATCCTATGCCTGTTCTGACATCCTCAGGCACACACATGGTACAGGAATACATAGATATACACAGGCAAAGTACTCATGCATATAAAATAAATAAATCTTAAAAAAATTAAAAACAAAGAACTACAAAGTACAGATCTGCTACTCACAGGTCCAAGTGTCTTGGCTTCTAAAAAGCTAAAATGAATTGATATTTTGCACCAAGGAACTGTTTTTACTTGATGAAAACTCATATATAGGGTTTAAAATGTTAAAAGTCAAGCTTTAATCTAAAACAAAGCTTCAGCAGGAAAAAAGAGGAACAAACAGGGAAGGCACACATTCTAGAGTCACAGCCATGTCTTGCCCTACTACAGAACTGTGCTGGCTAGTTTTATGTCAACTTGACACATGCTAGAGTCATCCAAGAGCAGGGAACCTTGTTGAGAAAATGGCTCCAGAAGATTGAGCTATAGGCAGACAAGCTTATAGGGCATTTTCTTAATCAGTGATCAATGGGGAAGCCCAGCCTATTGTAAGCAGGAAAACCTCTGGGCTGGTGGGCCTAGGTTCTATAAGAAAGAAAGCTAAACACGCCATGAGGAGCAAGCCAGTACGCAGCACCCCTTCATGGCTTCTGCATCAACTCCTGCCTCCAGGTTTCTGTCCTAATTGAGTTCCTTCAGTGATGTGGAAGCTTAAGCCAAATAAATCCTTTTTTCCCCAACTTGCTTTGGTCATCGTCTTTTATTCCAGCAGTAGTAACCCTAACTGAGACATTCCTTAACCATATATTTTATGTTTATGATTTCTTTCTAAACTTAGCAAATGAAGTCTAGCTGCGTCTCTGAAGATGTCTCAACAAATTGACACTGACTTCCCCCTAAGCTAACTAAAAATATTTGCATGCATTTTGTATTTTAAATCTGGCATGCCCTTGTATTTGACAGACAAATGGGAACTCAAGGGGTCAACAGATGCTGAGTTGAGGATGCAGAAGAGTCTCCTCTCATCAATGCTGCAACTCATTTGTAATTTCCACAACCTACAAGCAATACTTCTTAAATCCTAACACAGGAAAAGGGTGTCGCTTAAAAGTTAAAGAAGAGGGACTGGAGAAATGGCTCAGTGGTTAAAGCACTGCCTGCTCTTCCAAAGGTCCTGAGTTCAATTCCCAGCAACCACATGGGGGTTCACACCCATCTGTAAGGAGATCTAGTGTCTTCTTCTGGCCTGCAGGCACACATGCAGACAGAATACTAACAATACTGTATACATAATAAACAAATAAATCTTTTAAAAAAAAGTTAAAGAAGAGACACCAGATAGAATTTTTCCCCCTTAAGTTAAAGGAGGAAAATTTTAATATTTAGAGAGAGGGTAAGGAAAAAGAAGAGAAGTTTCTTTTAGAGACATAGCTAAAAGGAGCAAAATCACTAAAAAATATTTTGGTGTCTGTCAAAACAGCATGGTTATTTCTGAGTGAAAGAGAGATCTGATTTAAAGAAGTCTAAAAGTCACTAGGCTAAGCGGAAGGAGCTTCAGGGGTGGCTAAAGGTGATGTATCATATGGGCCTTATATTGAGGACAGGTCTCTGGTCTGCAGAGTTACTCAAGGCTCACCTTCATTTAGCTTAAACTTTCTATAGGCAGGTCAGGTAGGTAGCTCAGGAGGGTGATAACCTTAAAATGAGCTAAAATAAAAAAAAAAAACAAGTAGAAAATACAGACCTAGAAGATTCTCAGGACTATTCCAGTATCGCCATAATTTGTTTTTTTAAAAAATCAATAAAACACCAACAGCATGAGAAAAGTTTCAGTCTGTATAATATACAAAGTTAGGTGAAATGAAGGCCTGGAAAAATGTAAAATAGCATTTTTGAACTTTACCATATAACGAACACTGGAATGAGTGACAAAGACCTACTCTGTCCAAAATCCCCCACTTTATTTTAAGCTTGGAAATTGGTTAGTCATATCTATACTAAACACTTCCTGTCCACGGGCAGGCTAATGGCAACCAACTGCCAAGTTCAGAAGCTGCCTACATTCAGTCAATTGAGTCATTCATGAACTAAAAAAAAAAAAAAAAAAAAAGCGCCATAGACTTAAAAAAAATCTGGCTGACTAAAACTATGAAGGATATACAATGCAAAACAGGATAGACCACTCCACAAAATAGGGAGAGATGGTCCACAAAAATATAAAAAAATAGAAGGAAAGTCATAGACAATTCTATAGTAAGAAAGCAAGTGCTGGTAGGTTCTATGATACTCTAGAACCTCTACTAAATAAAATTCTCTCCTTCCATCTGTCCTGGTTACCATTAACTGTGAATATGGCACAGTCTAGAATCACCTGAAAAGGGTCTAAATCAAGCAACTGTCTTGATCAGGTTGGTCTGTGGGCATGTCTGCGAGGGACTGTCTTGACTGTCTTAATTGATGGTTGAAGACCCAAGGCACTGTGGGTGGCTCCATCCCTAGCCGGGTGGTCCTGGGTTGTATAAAATGGCGAGCTGAGCTTAAGCCTATGAGTGAGCCAGAAAGCAGGCAAGCAAGCAAGCAGCATTCCTGCACGGTTTCTGCTGCAGGCTTCAACTTGAGTTCCTGCCCTGACTTCCCTAGATGGACTGTGACCTGGAAATATGAGCCACATAAATCCTTTCCTCCACGAAGCTGTTTTTGGTAAGAGTGTTTTACCACAGCAGCAGAAAGAAAACTCTAACACCTTCCTCTACCATGAACTAATCCAGCTGACATTCCACATCTCCGTGGACAAAAATGCCAAAGGCTGTAAAATGCTCAATGAAGAAAACAGCAACAACAAAGACAACTAATTGATCTGTTGTCAACCCTTTATCTTTTCATTCGGTTCAAGCGTGTTTTAAAGGAACAAGAGCTAAGAGCTAAAAACCAATCAGGAATGTACATGATGGTGACCGATTTACTGATTGCAATGTTATATTAAGAATTCATATTTGGGAAAGAGAATGGAAAACAATTAAGGATTGCAAGGGTGACCCTTTCCCCTGGCAACCTTGAGAACTGTGTCAGGATTCAGCTCTACTGCCTCTCCCAGTAGCAATTATAATATACCTGATTAACCCTCCGATGTGTTGAAACAAGCCAGTTGCAGCTCGACTGCTGAGAGACACGAGGAATGCCTGCCCGCCCCCACGGCCAGACGCTCCCATGAAACTATCCCACAGCATGCTGGGATACGAGGCCATAAGAGGAATGTGAAATAATCACTCTTACATGGACTTCTAGAATTATCAGCTTGATCAAGAAGTCAGAACTAAGACTGAGTGACCAAACAACATAAGCCAGTTCTATGCATGAGAAACCCTAAACCTAAAATTCTTCCCAGTTTACACTGACTCGTCGATGAGGGCAGCCCCTATAGAATCGGGTGTAGCTTCCGTGGCAAGGGGCTTTGGTTATAAATCCACTCAACAGTCCCGTAATGCTGACCCTGTCCAAACAGATGGCCCAGAACAGCGGGCAGATCTGAAATGATTGCCACAGGCTGGCTCTATTGCTTTGCTAATTGATCATTTGCCATTTGCTAGTTTTCGGAGGGAATCACTTTTATAATCCAGTAAAAAATGTTACTAGACATTCTAGCAAATTCAACACAGCCCCGGCTGGCTTTTGACTGGCCCAGGTCAGCATGCTGTAGGGGTACCAATGTTACTGCCTTCTTTATGGGCCCCTCATGCAGATCCAGCCTGAGAAACTTTTTTTTAAATAATCTTTTAATGGCACCATTCCTTTGGCTCCAAGTTGGCACAGCACATTGGCAAACAGCACCCATCCCGCTTCCTGCTAAACCAACCAAAATAAGCAAACTGCCCAAACTTACCCAGGCCATCATCGTTTCTTGCCTGGTAAATACTGCAGCTCACTTTGGGGGTTTTCAGTTACATTTTGTCCAATTCACATTATTCCCACACTCCTCCCTTCCTCTCCTTCCATGCGCCCACCCATTCTTACTCGCCCCTCCCACCCCGCCCCTCCCACCCCACCCCCCAGTTCTCTCTCATTGTTCCCTTACTCTGGAATCTGCCAAAAGCCTCCTCCCTTGACTTCCTGTTCAATTCTGGCTTCCAGTCCTTTCTTCCCCCTGCCTTTCCTAGGTGCTACCTGTGCCCCAGAATCCCACCTCTGTTGACAGCTACCCAGGAGATGACTTCTCAAGAATCTAAGCCCAGCACTTGGACCTGTGATCTGAGGAGGGGTGTGTTTTCATCCTAGCTATCTCAAAACTGACTTACCCGATTTTCATTTTAACCCTGGAAAGAAAAAAAATCATTTGCGAAGCACCTCACTGTCAGGGGAACTGTTGGTGCACGACCATCTTAATTTGACAGGAGAATTCTGGAGAAGGAAAGAAAAGGTTGTTTCTTGGCTTTTCATGAAAGGTGCTGGGAGGATTCACTGTGTGAATGTGGTCAGCACGCCTGGGCAGGGTTCTGCCTTGGGGAGCTATTGTGAGCCTCCTTATTTACTTAGCTCCTAAATGAAACTGTACATTAACTTTATCTCCCAGTTTCTCACCAGGAGCGAGCCGTGTAACGTATTTCTGCTGGCCTATGACAACCGTTCCCTATCTTAATTACAGAACAAAACTGACATTTCTCAGAGTGCTTCTGAGCGTCTCAGTCCTACCGAGCATGTGTAAAATCGCAGTCTGAAGAGCTCTGGGTTAGATGCCAAGACTAGAGCACCCTGGCAAAGGCCATCAGTGTCTTCCCACAATATACAGCTTGGAAGAGAGAAAATGAAGGCTCGAGGGGAGAAAGGAATAAAGGAAAATTCTCTTGCTATCAAGGGGGGCAAAGGTCTTCGGAGCACAAAGACCTGTCTGGTGGTATGATACAATAGGAAATCAACACTATCTTCATCTCTGGCTCCTGGCCAGCGTTCCTAAAACCCTGGGAATTTCCTAAGTGACAAGAACATCTATTCTTATATGTTCTAGGTTCACTGTTTCTGTCACAACGGTCCTAAGGGAGAGAAGCCACTCCTATGTATCACCACAAACTCTTACCTGTTTATGCGAATGAGGCAACTCAGAGAATAAGGACTGGCTGCTAGGAGGAGGGAACTCCTCTGTCTAGAGAGGGAGAGGAGCTAGAGACTCTGCTCAGCCTCCTGGGGCTAATGAGCAGACCTTCCTGGAGGTACTTAGCTAGTAGCCCTGGAGGCACAGAGATGCTTAGGGTCCTGTCCCAATCCTTTCCTTGGTATCTCCTCTGTTTGGCTCTAATTGTGCAGGTTCCTTTATTATAAGCCGGACACTTTCCTGAGTGTTTGAGCTGTTGTAGCATGTGGGAAAACTTTTTTCTGCCCGTTTTACATTTATTTTTTTCCTCTCGGCTATCTTTACCTGTTACATCCATGTACTGGGGCTCATCTGGTGATGCCCCAGAGGCCTGCAGACCTGCTCCCCAGATTCCCCTCCGCACGGAGGGGAGGTGCTGGGATGGACAGAATGACAGGAGTCTGTTGGTAAGACTCGGAAAACACATGCAAGGGAAATCATGGGAGCTTAGGAGGACTGGGTACTTACAGAAGGACAGTCTTCATTCGTCCATTTAATAGCAGCTGAATGCCCAAGGCACATTCCAATCCTACCCCACCCCAATGGCCTCTTCAAGCTTTGGCTCCCGGGTTTACTTGAGTCCAACTTCACTCAAGGCTCCAAATGGGGGCAAAGCATTCTCTCTAACATTCCTTCAGACTCACTGGCCATTTCTTCCACGGACTCTCCTCCTGGCTTCCAAGCCCATTCTCTTTGGGATTTACTCCTCTCACTGGTATGAGTCTATTTCTTTTTCCTAACTAGTTCCACCTCTCTCTGCTCCCCGCCCCCATAAAAAAAATGGTTGCTTTCAGAAAAATAAACCCATGGTCCAGCCTTTTCTTTCTCCACACACTTTCTCGCAGAGTTCAAAGAGCAAGCAATCTCTCCACCTGACTTTGCTTCTCAATATTTATAAGGCTAAACCTTGTTTATCACTAGAGGACACATTCCCTCTAGAGTCTATGTACGAGGCTAAGTGCCGTCTCCAAAACCATTAACATGGAGGCAGGGAACCAAATCTGATAACATAGGCCTTGCGATGCTATTGATCCCCAGAGCAGGACTGCTATCGATTTGCTCCCCACTCGGTAACGACTCACAAGGACACTACAACCCCTCCAGCTGACTCTTCAGTGGTAAGCCATCAGAACAAGAGCCAACACTTCCTCTGCCATGGTCATTGTCTGTCAGGGGCTGCGGAAAACAGCAGGCCACTGCCCCTCAACTATCTCCTAAAAACAAATGTTCTGACTCCCAGAACGCAGCAGGCTTGCAGGCTCCCTGGAGGTAAGGCTGTGGGATGGGCATCTGTTCCTGCAATGCGCGCTCCAGGTCAGGCACTGACTCCTTCCCCGCCCCCACACAGACAGCACATTCTCCTGAAGGCTTCCCCACCCGACCAGCACTCCCAGTAACTAATTCTTCTTAAGGGGATGAAAACAAGTGGGCCTACTGGTTAAGGCTCTGGTCTGCCCCTTTCCCACCGAGGACCTATTTGCAGAGCTAAATATTACTTAATAGTGCCTTATCTCTTATTCTCACTGGAGAAGGTCGAATGGGAACACTACATTTGTTCAAATGGTCCATTTAGGTTTTTAAACTTCTCCAAAAGGCAGTGGGTGACATCTATACAAACAGATTACTCTCCTGTTTCAAGGAGGCTTCATGGCCTGAAGGCAGAGATCATATTTACATACGTCCTTATTCGTCACGCATGCCAGGGAGAGGGTAGAACAAGGCTGGTGGGCGGGCACTGTCAACCTGGGTGCCGCTCTCCAATATGAAAACTTTAGAGTGAAAGATGTACGATGCGATATTGTTCTAACACCCAATCACGGTGGGCGATTCTACACGCACTCGCAGTGAGGATTACTTTAATTACAAAACATTTTGCTAGCCAGACCTCTCTTAGACAGCCATGCACAGGGCCTCATTTTACTCTCATTCATTTGTGGTATGATTTTAGGAACAAACTGCATTATGTACCCTGCTCGTTTCACCAGTTTCCAAGTTGTTGGCGTCATCTGCGGAACAGAAATGTCCACAAATAAAAGGCTGGGGCACATTGCTGACTTTTGTATCGTGTTGAGATGAAATCACTGGATCCTGAGATTTCTTTCCTGGCTGTGTTTCTCTTCCACCCACCCACCCTTTGGCTACTTCCTGGATTACTAATAGCCAGGAGCAGGGAATTTAATCATCCATGCTCTCCTGACAGTTCAGAACGACAGAGGCATGGTGCGTGATCAGGCTGGTAAAAGTTTCAGAGGTGTGGATGGGGAGCCTCGATTGTACCCCAGCTTTTAGAAGTCGGAGAACCAGGTAACGCAAGGCCAGTGAACAGCTCCCTGGAGAGGAAAGAATGTGCCCCATCCCGAAAAAAATTTTCTACTTCTAGTCCTTGTCAGCACACTGTACTCTAAATCAAATGACTACAGTAATGGAAAGGGATAACGGTGTAAAAGTCTCGCCTTCAGGAGAGATTGCTATGCCTGTTACATTATGTACGACATCAAGGTCAGGCTTACCAAGTACCGGGCACTGTATCATAGCCAACCTCATCACTGGCCTTGCCTTGTTGTTCCCTCGGCCAAACCAGGGCTGTAAAGAGAAGATACAAGGAGGGACCTGGCAAGGCAATGAATGAGAACCTGGAGTGCCACACCCCATGGGTCTGAAACAGTGAGAATCAACAGCATCCGATGCCCAGCTTATACAGCATCATAGGGGTCCATTCCCTCAGAAGAGGATTCTAGAAAGTCACCACCGTAAACTGAGTCTTCTCCTCAATTATAAATACTTGACCAGCTAAACTGTGAAACTTCTAGAAGAAAACCTTCAGGACGATGAAACAGAAAGGGGCTTCGGGGAGAGGGGGGAGGAAACAAAAGCAAACAAATGAGAATACAGCAAACGGCAAGGGCTTCTGTGGGGCAAAGGACACCATAAAGACATAACCTACAAAAGAGAAACTATCTGCAAACCATTCATCTAACGAGAAACAAGGGACAGATTACTGTAACATGCAAGGAAATTGAGTAACTCAATGGCAAAACCTCACGTCACCCAACCAAAATCCAGAAGACCTCTCTGAATGTGTGTTTCTCAAACAAACGACCAACAAACACATGAAAAGGTATTTGCTCCACACCTGTCATCAGGGAAGCATACCTGGAACCGGCAGTGAGAAGCCAGCACCTCAGTTACAGTGGCTGTCGCCAAGGGGAAAACAAAAACAAATATGCTGGCAGGTATTTTAATAAAAAGAATTCTTATACACTTTTGGTAGGAATACAAATCAATACAGCATTACACAACACGCTATGGAAGTTCCTCAGAAAAACAGAGATACAATTACCACATGACCCAGCAATTCCACTGACTGGGTGCTTATCCAAAGGAAATAAAATCAGAATGCCAAAGAAATGCCCGTCTGCCCATATTGAACACCGCACTTTCTAATACGCAAGATATGGGACCCACATTGTTCATTGATAAGTGAATAAAGAAAATGTGGTATGAGGACAAAATGGAATACCTTTCAGTCATGAAAATAAATGGATTCCTGTCATTTGTGGCAATGTGGCTAGACCATTTTATATTCGATGTAGTAAGCAGACACAGAAAGTCAAATGTCACATGGTCAAGTACAAAAATACATTACACAGAAGGAATAAGTCCCAGGGTTCTACAGCCTGGAGGTGACGACGGTTAACAAGACCATCAGCTAGCTCTAGAGAGCAGCTCCTGCCCTTGGATTCCTCTGTGTTTGTAGGAGGCAGCCCCCCTGCGATGCTGGCTTCTAGATCTCCTGCACTTGGGCTGTACAGAGGCACTGGAGAGTGACCTGGGCAGCTGCCTCCTGGCAAGAGGCAGCAGATAGCGTGAGCCAGAGCCTCTGTCTCCCCACTTCTGACTTCTCTAGGGCACAAGTAGACCCAGGCTACAGAGACTCTTCCTGAACCCCAAGCTTATGTGAGGATGGACGAGGGGTGGGTTTAGACACGGCTGGAGCTTTTACACGGGGGTTGAGGGACACATTCTGCAGTTAGTGGGGTCTCTGTTCAAATTCTGGTTTTACCTTTCCTAACTTCGGGTACAGTTATTCACACTTTGAAATGAAGCTGCTTAGCTGTCAACTGGGATGGACACAAAAGACCGTGACACAGCATGCAATGAGAGTACGCCCAGCACGGATCTAGTGTAGGAAAGGACTCCGCATAGCCTAGCTTCGGCGCCGCTTCTTCTGTGTTCAAGGAAATTCACGATGCTGGCAAGCTACTGAGACCCTGACCGCATGCTTGTTTTATCTTTGCTAATAAGAATACCTGTATGAAAATTTTAAGAAAATCAAAATAAGCTGATCCTCTGGATTCGGAAGGCGCCATTTCTATTTCTAGAAAGAGGAGAGGCAAGTTTTAAGCAATGCTCTTTCCTCAAGATTCTGCCATATCACATATCTTCATTTAAAGTTGATCACTTAACAAACCACCGTTAGCTCCTTCCATATGAGATGCCCCCAGTTTGGCGTTGGGGGTTCAGGAAGGGAAAATGTATAATCTTGTTGTCAAAAAGTTCATAATAAAGTGCAGGCAAATGGAATGACTTATTGTTAACGCAGGGTGAAAACAGTGCATACTGGATAAGCACAGGATACCAGGGAACAGGCTGGAAGAGCATTCTCTGCAAAATGGGTGTACTTGGAGGCAGAACGCACTTGAGGCAGAACCAGAGCGATCACAGCCAAGGAAACGGGGCTGTTGAGAGGAACGGGGAAGTAACTGAACAGAACACTGCTGGCCAAGTGCTGGGGTAGAGTGTTGCGGTTAAGGGGATGCAGATTAGAACTTCCCATCTTGCAACAGGCCTCCTTAACAGGGTTGAAAGACTCAGACTCCCATTTCCCAGCACTGGAATCGGAAGCACCCTCTCCCCCAGCAGCAAGGGCAGGGACTCTCAGCCAAGACCAACCAGATGGTTAAAATCTGGGGCCTTGAAGGCTAAGATGACAGAAAACCTGAATAGTCAGAGGTAGTAATGGCAGTGGTGGCAACCTCACCAGATGGTTCTTGGGGTCTGCCTGTGCTCCCTAGCACATCCTGAAAGCCTGGGTTTTGAGCCTGTTAGTGGGTGCTGAGGATCTGACCTCAGGGTTCCCCGCAGGGGCACAACTGGAAGATGGTGGAGGGTTTCAGGTGACCAGAGGGTGTCAGGGTGAGACTGCGCCCTGTCCTTGTTCTCTGTGATTTCCTGGACACCGCATTCACGGTTTTCCTCATGATGAGCTGCCAACAGCACAGACCCAGGCAAGAGGACCATCCATCATGCCCTGAAACCTCTAAAACAGCAAATCAAAATAAACCCTTCAACCAGAGAGATTCCTAACTGCAATCCTAGCATCCACAAGCCTAGGACAGGGGGACAAGGAATTTGAAGCCCCCAATGGGTATACATAGTTAATTAAAAGTCTATTCTAGGTTATACAGTAAGAGCCTATTAAAAAAATAGTAACAAATAAAAATGTTCCATAGAAGTTGATTACCTCGGGTATTTTTATTAGAGTGACAGAAAGCTGTCTAAACACAGTGAATGTACAAATTATTCAAAATTTCCATCAATTATTTTGTTTACAATAACAGAAACTACATTCCATTTTTTGCTTCTGGAATTGTAGCAATGGGGGCAATTACTATAACAACCCAAGCACAAACGCTCAGGTGCAGGACATATAAACAAGATGTATTCCAGGAGGAACGAGGCAGGGGAAGTGGGAGGCCTTCCTTGGTGACTACTTGGAGGCAGAAGACAAAGGAAAGGACAGAGTTAATAGGAACATGCAGGAATCCAAAGAGAGGGGGAGGACATTCAGTAGAAACTCCGAAGAGAGATCAGATTTGTGCTGGCAGAAGGGGTGTGGTCATGTGAGACTTATTGAATTGAAGGTTCCTGTTCAATGTTCAGAGCACAGTACCTGCCAGCCAGCTCAGTATACAGGTGGTTCTTAGAGGAGACCAGGATGGAGGCAGAGCAGATGTGACACAAGAGCTGGAAAAAGAAAGGGAACCAAGGGATGCTGACGTCAGAGGAACCAAGGACGATGCTAGTTCCTAGTGTTAAATACAGCTGTATTTTGGTGGTGGTTTTGTTTATGTGGGGTGTGTGTGTGTGTGTGTGTGTGTGTGTGTGTGTGATGGGAGATGGGGAGAAATTGTGGAGGTCAAAGGACAGCTTGTAGGGATTGGTTCTCTTCTTTCCCATGGGAGTTCCAGGGATTGGATTTAGGTCATCCAGCTTGGGCAAGCACCTTCATTGGCTGATCCATTTTGCTAGCCTTTAAACTTATTATTATTACAGTTTTAAATGATCATTTTGACAAAAGATATGACCAGAGGTTTACTGATGATTTTGACAAATTTGTAGAGTGATGAACCAAAAAGACAAAAGGGAAGAAATTTCACAAACCAAAACACAAAACCAACCAGATTTTAGTAATGCAAGGTACCAGGAAAAGAACATTAAAAGGCCAGGTATGTTGGTATGTAACTGTAATCCCAGCACATGGGAGGCTGAGGCAGGAGCATCACTGTGAGCTCAAGGTTTGCCTGGGTTACACAGCCAGATGATATCTTGAAAATTAAAACAATCAGAAAGTGTTTTTAAAGAAAAGTTCATTTTAAAGGGCAGATTAGTAATGCTTAAAACTGGACCAAGTGATGGGGATAAACTTTATACACGAGTCAGCCGTTTCGTCTATGGTATTTAACAAGCACCTCTCTCTGTGTAGACTCTGGGGACCAAGGTGGTGGAAAAGACACTTTTGCTTAAGAGACTGCAGCCTGGAAGGGAGGTTACCCAGTGTGGTGTGTAGCAACAGAGGAAAGGACAGGAGTTCTGAGAACAGACATCTGGGGGTTCTGGTTCAGATAAGGGAGGAGTTGGTTCAGAAACGGCTTCTCTGAAGAGCTGGTTAGGAAAAGGGCTCAGATAAAGCAAAGAGTATTAGGGCAGAAACGTGGCAAACACTTTTTTTTTTTGAGAAATGAGAACTCATGTAAGCGTGGGAGGGAAGGAACCAAGAAAGATTGTGTGGAGGGCCACGGTGGAAGGGTGTCATTCTGGAGTATCAAAGACACCTGCTCCACGGCTTGGTGCATGTGGCTGCCAGTCTGCAAACAGAAGGTTGTCTAATGGCCATCATGTTCACTGTGAAATATTGGAACTGGTGGGGCAGGAATGACCTGGGTTAGGGGGCAAAGGGAAAAGGCTCGTGTGGGCAATGAAGCAGAGAGCTGTACTCTCTTGCCAGCCAGCCCTCAATTCTCTCCCAGGTCCTCAGGAAGCGATGATAGCTTTCGCATTTCCACCACTCAAACCCTGATTGATTCTCAAGGCAAAGGAGTCTTGGATTCTTCAGTGCTTATGTCTAAATCATCCTCAGTGATCTCAGCTATCATTCATTTTTACTACGTTCATAATTAAGCAACATACTCAACAGGAAGCAACTAAATGCCAAATATGTGGATATTAATTGTCTGCTCAGGAAGCCCAGATCCACAGGAAACTGTTGAGATCCTCTTTTCAAAGGCATTCTCCTCCTTAATAAACTGGCTGCTTCCCGTTCACTTTATGGCTAGATATTGTAAACGCTTTCTCCTTCGTAGCAAATTCTGGATTTTTTTTTTAAAATCATGTTAAGCACTTACCTACTGGCAGACAGGCAAAATGAAAGCATTTCTTCAGGAGGTGACTATAGGCGGGAGCTACTGCCAGCACAGAGCCAAGGGCATTCTAAGCTATGAGAGCTGAACAATCTCGGCAGTCATACTCGTCCACATTCATGCACGTGCGCGGATAAATGGGCCTCTAAGGACTTGTACTTCTGATGGCATCTTTTTCAGATTCGCCCCCAGTGAACGTACGCTAGTCTCTTACTAGGGTTCGGAATACTGAATCGGAAGTATCCACCACTACCACAAATGGGATGGGAAGCATCCACAGGCAATTTTCTTGCCATTCAAAGAGTGTGAAGGGCTCCGGATGATCTCTCACTAGACAAGACAGACAAGGCTACCCCCAGGGGAAAAAAACCACAAACTGTAAGTGAAGGGAGGTAGGGAAGGATGGGATCGGCGAGGAGAAACAGCAAGAAAACTAAGTGGTGATAGACTAAGTGAGGGGTTGGGGTCCACAAAACAGCAGCCTGGCAGATACACACACACACACACACACACACACACACACGCACACGCACACGCACACACAGGCACATTCTAACACACATCCTAGCACAAGCTTCAATGCATCAATCTGGTCACTAAAGTAATAGACCAATTTTCCTCAGACTTGGTTTAAAAAAATAAAACAACTTACCCTAACTGCTATCAATTTAAAATTCTAGTAGCTCAGGTTAATTTAAAGAAACGAATATTCTGAATTTCCTCTAAAATGAAGAGGGCAAAGGGTGTGTGGCAAGTAACCACTGCAGGCAAGGACAGATGAGGAACAAGTGAAAGGCGCCCACACACCACAGCTTCCATGTGGCTGCCTGCAAACTCACAGCCAGAGGCAGCCAAAGGAGGCGAGACTGTGGATGAAGCTAGAGGGAGGTGTAATACAGTTGACCTGGCAGTATTCATCCCCTCACTCCCCCAACTCCTTTCCTAAAAGTCAGGGAATAACAGGCCTGGAAGAAAACGCTATGCAATTTACAAAAAAAGTTCTGGAACGACTTCTCAGCCCAGCTCCTATTTCCTTTGACTACTTCTGACTTCATGTAAATTGCACAAAACACAGCCATCAACACAAAGCTCTCTTGGTACAGAGGCCAACAAAGGGAGACACCCTGCTTCAAAGCAACAATTCTCCTAGCTGTCACTTCTCATGCTGGCTGGCCCGGATTTCTGTTAAACAAGCCCTTTCAATGGACAGTTTCCCTCATTCCACATAGTGAGGTACATGGGCCACATCGAAGGCCTACACTGCAAAATGTAGAACTTTCCTTGCTCAGTTGCTGCCCCAGGAGCTGTGGCTGACTTGCAACTTAGCAGTCTCCAAGATGCTAACTGAAAAGAACGGGGGATTTCACAGCCTTGAACTAATTTTCCCCAGCCACCTCAACTCCCACCCCCGTGTACAAGTGGACTTTTGTATACATAAAGTTCCAGGAAACAAAGCACACAAACACTCATACACAAATAAACTCCCAAGCTAACACCAGCTATAATAGTGTTTTGGTTGGAGCTTTTCCAGGCCTGTCACCGGCTCTGTTAGCAGTAAATGAAACTCTTGCTTTTGCAAAGACAGAAAGGGACAACCTCTCCTATTTCAAATGGTAAAAGGGGCCCCTCACATCTTTCGGTCCCCAGCAAAACGAACAGCAGAAGAGTTGGCAAAACAAAACAAAAAACAAACAAAAAAGAACGTATTCCCCAAATAAAGATCTTTCGCTTCTCTCCTCACTCAGCTTCCCCTTTTAGCCGGAAACGCACGTCCCTTCCAATTTCTGACACCCCTTTTCAAGAAACCCGGACTTGGGCTGTTCCTGGGAATCCAGCTTTGGGCTGTCCCCAGGCAGGCGGCCCATTCCAGGCGCTTTTTTCTTTTTGTATTAACAGTCAAAGCTCGCTTTCTCCTTTCGAGAGAAATCTGAAAAGCAGCCTTGGTGGGCAGGCTTGGCTAGGTCTGATGCTGGGTTCCTTGCCTCTTAACCGCCTGCCTAGTGGGACAGGGCTGCACCCTGGGCTCTCCGCGTCCAGCCAGGCTGGAGAGAGACAAAGTTCCCCACCGCTTGCTAGCTGCTCCCATCAATGCCTGCTCCCGCCCTCCTCCACATTCCTGCGCTGAACTTGGCGAGCCGAGCGGCTGGCGTACCTTCCTTGGGCTCCTCCGCCTCGGAGAGCATGCTGTCGGGGTGCACAGCCGCAGACGCCACCGCCGCGGACATGGACGTGAGGCTGCGAGGCTCCCAGACGAGAGCGATGCACGCGGGCGGCGGGACGCGGTGGGAGGAAGCCGCTGAGATCAGAACCTCCCGAGGCGGGCGGCTGGCTGCGGGAGGGATTTTCAGGGGAAAGTTCCGCAGGAGTGACGAATCGCGTGGGGCTGGGCCACAGGAGTCCGCCCCCGAGGGGCCGCCGCGGGTGGAAGCGACCCGGCAGGTGGGGCCCAGCACAGGAAAGGTGCCCTGGAGAGAACGGAGGTGCGAGGCAGAAGTGCACAGGGGCAAGCTCGCACTGCATCTGGGGGTAGCACTTCTGACATTCCGTCTTGGGCTTTGACGTGAAAACTCTTTCAGGGCTGCTATTTTTTTTTTTTCAGGCTAGTGATACAGATGCTGTTGCAAGCGTTTGGAAGAGTCCCGTTCGCAAGGCACAAACTTCACCAGTGCCAGGAATGGCCTCTAAGAAAGTCGGACAGGATGGGCAGAAGCCCCCTAGTGCGTGGCTGGCTCCCTCTAACCAATGCTGGGAGTTAAAGGCCTCTCTGGCTTTGGGAAATGCTGGCAGACAGGAGATAAAAGGCCAAAGGGCAGGAGGGCCCAGAGCACAGCAGCCATCCTGCCCTCCCCTCCCCACCTGGCCCTTACTACAGACTCAGAGGAAGTCCTCTTAGCCCTGGGTGGCCCCGGTTTGCCCTTCAGAGAAGTGGGTACGACAGCTTCCACCACTCTACCTGTCTTCGGAGGTTATATATTTTACCAACCCTTGTTTAAGCACCAATCCTAGGGTGAGGGAAAGGAAAATCATCCAAAGGAAGGAAACACCTAACTGGAGATTACGTGGAGAGGTACATTCTTTAAGAAATGTCTTTTCCAGCCGCCTTCCTTTTCCTTATATCTATTTTTATATGGAGGGGGCAGGCTCTATGGTCAATTTAATGAAAGAACTATTTAAACTGCCTAGGTTTCTCAAATCTGGGTTTAGATTGAGCTCTGCTATTTATTATTTATACGGCCTTAAGCAAAATAATAATAATAATAATAGACCTCTCAAGTATCTATTTGCTCATCTATAAAATGAAGATAAAAGTAGTATGTAATTCACAGATGTGTCTGGTATTGCAGCCAGTACTATAAACAAAGCAATTTGATAGAATAAGTGCTACACACGGGTTATCATTAACTATTGCGCCTTATGACAATAAATTTTTATAAAGGATATTCTTGCCTTTTACTTCAACATTAAGTTTCAACAGTACCAATTCTATTCACAGGCAAGGGGACATTATAAATAGTAATATAAGGTCTGATATTAAATCAGTTCCTATTGACGGGTGATTGATTCTAACATGCCTAAGACCCTTTCAGAATTTTATATCAATTTTATTGAAAGGGCAAGGTGAACCAAGACATAATAGCCAGAGGGAAGAAAGAAACATCTGGAAAATATCAGAGCTGTGGAAGCCTACAGAAACCGTACATGCTTTGAAAAGAATAACAGGCTGCACCCTTCTGAAAATCAAGGTTACCATGGTCCCCACATCCTAGTGCTGGTCAGTCTATGCTCCCTAATCTTAGGTTCATGGCAGACACAGGCTGAGATAAAGATGGAGATGGTTCTGAATGGGAAAAAAAACCGCTCCCTTGCCAGGCATACATGGCCTTGCCCGTCCTTCTGAGGAAATCCCTCTGGCCTTCCCTACCCTACAGCATCTGGCCTTGCTTTCCACCTCCGCAGGCCAGATGTCCACGGATGTCCACCGCGGGCTCTGAGGAACCTCGTCATGGCTGTGTGCTACACAAACGAGATAACTTTTGTCAATCTCTAGCTGGGGTGAAGCAGCATCTTTCCCAAGATGAGGTGATGATTACGCAAATGAGGACTGCCCAGCTTCCACATTCATCTGCCCCAAACACAATGACTTTCTCACTTCCTTCAGGAAGTGCCCCTTTATGTAATATTTATTAAATGTCATTTACAAACCCAAGGACATGCAAACCTCCTAAGGTCTGTTGAGCAGAAATCCTTAATACCCTGCTTGTTTTTTACACGGGTTCGCAAAACGGCCTTCAGCCCAGCCCAGGTTAGCCAAGGAGAACAAGTGCTGAATGAACAGTTTGAATGCCGCCACAGCAGCCCGGTAATCAACTTAGTGTCCCGTTAACAGCCCTGCTGATCTTTGAAGTCACCAGGATCCTCAGGAAACCTCCAGAGAAACTTTTTTTTTTATTCAAATACAGTCCAGCGGTCACCTTGGGGAAGAATGTCCCCAGATCAAATTCAGGAACAAAGGATGCCCGGCTTACCTAAAAAGACTGTTGATGATAAGCACACCATAACCTTAGAGCCGTCTGCCCTGGGCAAACTATTCTGCTTCATGCCTCCAACTTGCAAAATCATGGCAATGGACGGCTGGACCTCCAGGGCTCTCATCTCCTCATGCTACTTCCAAGTGAATAATTGGTAGTGTTGATTTTGCTAGAATTTTATTCAAAGTGGGCTGGGCTAGTCATAGTGGCTAATACTCCAGGACATCACAGGGATCTGCTACTGCCTCTCTGACTATTCATTTTTGTCTTTTGGAGACGGGGGTTCATGGATCCCCAGGTTGGTCTGAGATTTGTTAAATGAGCAAGTATGACCTTGAATTTCTGATTCTCCTGCTCTCACGCCCAGTGTGCTGGGATTGTAGGCTTGCACCACCATGTCTAGTCTATGTGGGTCTGGAGATCGAACCCAGGGCTTCATGCATTCCAGGCAAGCGCTTTACCAGCTGAGCTATATCCCCAGCCCCCTATTAATTCCTGTATGCTTGAGAAACAGCCCAGCATCCTTCCTTGAGCAATAAGCTCAGAATTCACATTAACCATCCTTTGTAGATCACTTACTATAAAATAGCCACTAAACTGATTGGTTGGGGCTGAGGACCTTCCATCCAAGACACCACTCAACTCAAGCCTCCAAACCATGGGAAGGCCTCACTGGTCATCTCTCCGGAGCCCTCCCTGCCCCATATCCTTGCTCTCAGTGCAGAAAGGGGACTCGTTTAACAGTAGAGGCCATTTATGTACCTTCCAAGCAGGAGCAGCTCATGCTTCCTGTGGCCTTGTATGTTGATGAGCAGAGGGGCTAGGTTAGGGGTCTGAGCATGAAGTGGAACAGAAGCGCCCGAGCCAGCAGAGGCAACTAAGAAAGAGCGAGGCGGCGGGAAGAGAAAGGCGTACTGTCACCAGACTCTGGGAGTGTGTGGTTATGGGTAAATTCCATTCAGACTTCCAATGACAGTGCCAGCAAATCTTACATAACCATCAATATTCTGGGTGTGAGCAAAGGGTTCTGAGGGAGTGAGAAGCGCTGACGCTGAGGTGCGCGCTGGCAGGCAGACAGCTATGCATCTGGTGCGCACTTGTTTCCTAGGATTCCATTGTTTGTTTCTGTTTCTCTCCTAAGAAATCATCCGTGCTACAAAGCTTTGCGTAGATAATCACAAAGCTCGTGCGCACCCGCATGCAAGCGCGCGCACACACAAACACAGAGACCAGGTTGGAAAATACTGAAGGATTTGTGAGTCCATGATCCTTTTCCTAGAATACTTGTCAATAATTCTTTTTATGTTTTCTTTTTGGAAACAGTGTTGGAGTTTATTAAATAGAGCTTTCACGAGAGTTCAGTCTGAGTATTAACTTTAGGGGTGTCTCCGAGAGGTGCTTAAGAAAAGGGTACTATATACCCAAGAAATAGGTCTGGCTTCTCCAGAGACTGTGGCACCACTGTGTTCTACAAGAGACTGCAGGTATGACTTGGTGGCTCTGAAGTGACATTCTTCAAGGGGTTTCTAGGAAACTTTTCTCTCCTGGTTTTTTTTTTTCCTATGTGGTGTGGGAGGGGTGAATGTGATGAGGTCAAAGGGTGGTTTCTGAGGTGCAGCGGATAGTGCAGGCTGGAAAGGAGGAAGACTAAACTCACAGGTCACATGACTCATTGCCATGTGACCATTTTGCTTGAAGAGTATAAAAAGGAATTCTACGTAGGTATTCTTCATTGCAAATTTTGTTACTTATGTCAAAACTCTTGACCCTGGGTTAGTGAGAGAATGCAACTACACTCCAGGCTGAGGGGCTCCTTTCTCTTTCCACGTTCTTTAAAATTTCCCTGTCTTCCTATTTTGCCTCAATCTACTTCTCTGGAATTTGGTTTAGTCTTAGTGGGGTCGATGATGGCTGAAGATTGAATTTTTGAAACTTCACTGCTAAACATGAACAGAGACCCTATCTACCGAGGGATCAAATGTCTGAATCTGTCCTCGGCTTGGAGACTGGAGGATCTTCATTCAACGAGAAACTAGCAGAGGGACACCGTGACTATAGCTGTATTTACTAAGTCACCCCTTGAGTTCACTATATGTAACTAAAGAAAGGCGGTTCTGCCTCCCCCACCCATCGCAGCCCCACTAGCCAGTCAGCAGGCAAGGCTCCTGAGGGCAGGCCACTCCACCCCCATCTCCCATTGGGCCCTGGAACCTACAAGCCCCACTCTGCCCTCCCCAAACCCAGCCACTACAGCATCAGCAGCCCCCAGAGGCACAGACGCTGACTGGAGGAGGAGACGGGTAGATAGCAGCGCAATGGTGCATTCAACAACATAAAAGAGCAATACGGTACCACCAGAACCTCGTGGTCCTACAGCAGCAAGACCTGAACATCCCAACGCAGAAGAAGCAGAAGCAAACGACCTTAAAAATAACTTTATGAAGATGATAGAGGCCCTTAAGGAGAAAATGAAAATTTTCCTTAGAGAGATCGAGGAAAAGAGACAAACAAAAAGTTGGAAGAAAAGAGGTTCTATGACTTTTCAAGTCTCTGACCTGAGGAGCAATGGGCTCCAGGACAGAGTGGATGTGGCTGAGCTTCCTTCCTGCCTCCTGCATCGGTCCTCCCTGCACAGAGGAGGGATGCCTCAAAGACACTGGAAGGTCACCAAAGAGTTTACATCTGGCTGCTGTTCCAGCACAGACGGCTCTAATCCTTGTTCGCATGCTGAGATCACCACTCCAAATTAAAGCCATTCCAGTCTTGACATTTAGTGCTTTAAGTAAGCTATAAATTTAATAGCCTCTATTTATTCAGCTACATGAGACCATAAATGTGTTGGGCCTTTTTTTTAATTAAAAATTCAGTTGGGACCCCAACTAAGCTTCCTTGGATATGAAGCAAAATCAGAATTAAGTGGGAGGGAGAGGACCCAAAAAACTCCAGACTCAATTTGGGTTTCTTAGCCTTCTTATGGAGAGCATAGCAGAGCCCATGCCGGCAGAACCTTGCTTGGATTGAAAGGGTTCTCCTCTAGTTACTCTTTTTAAAAAATTTCCTCTACAAACAGGCAAGTCGTTAGGCCTCTATTTGCACATCTGTAAAATGGGGGTAATGCTACTTATCATCAGTGATGAAATGAGCCAAGAAGCTGGCCAGGTGTGCAAACTACAGCACACCCCTTGTCTCATGTCCCCATATTTTCATGAATGATGCCAGACTGGTTTGGACTGTTCAGGAATGTCTACTTGGAACCCTACGTGCTGACCCAGATTGATGAGCTACAGAGAGTGAAGGCAAGAGGGCTGTAATTCTTCCTCTGCCCAGGTTAATGGGGTCAAATGGGAAAGCCTCAGGGGAGGTCACAGAAAAGATTCAACAGATTGATGGGAAGGAATCCACTGAGTCAGGGCAGCACGGAGTCACGCTGACTGAGGCATGCTGGCCCTCCTCAACTTAGGTGATCAACAGCCACAACCCAGGTGAACATCCGTCAGACACAACAGTCACAGGAGCTAAGTCTGCACGCAGCATGAGCTGTCACCCCTCTAGCCCCCCGTTTGACGTGACCCCTAGACACGTCAGCAGCAGCCTCTCTCCTCCACCTCCTCCCTCGCCTCTCTTAGCAGAGACACTTTCCGTAGAAGGCAACCCCACTTAGAAAGCCCCTCTTTGTAGTGAGCCAAAGTCCAGTTGAAGGGCCGCAACGAGAAAATTCTTTCCCTTCTAACCGCTGCCCCCACGTCCTTTACACTGAAGAAATAATTTTGTGATGAGACAAACATAGATTTATAACTGAATTTTCTTCTTCAACAACTTAATAGAGAGCCCCTCACACTGGCTGGCTGGAGCGGCATGCAATCTGAGATTCTTGTGCAGCCTTCCAGCGCTGGCTGGCCGCACACATCTGTAATTGATTACTGCGACGCGTTCAGAAGCCAGAGGGGCTCTGCTCGGGACCTCCAGTGATAATCTCTTCTCTTCTCTATGTTGCCTGGGAGGGGCTGAAGAACAACGCCAAGATCGGTTGAGGAATGAGTCCCTAAAGCAGAATCTCAGACTGCATCTGAGCAGAGGTTTTTCCCCCCCCAAGTTTCTGAACAAAATCTGGAATCCCAAAGTCGTGCGCCACATGTGGAAATTTGAATCCAAACTCTTAGCCTGGGATCTGTTTGGCACTTTAACCTACGTCCAGTTGTCACGATCTGATTTTTACATCAAGTTTTGGACATGAGCAGAATCCAGGAGGTTCTGGCCGTGTGCCAGGTGGTCATGGTCCAAGGGACAGAAAAGGCTGGTGGAGAAAGCCCGGGATAGGGTGGGCTTTCCAGGCAGAGTGGCCGAGGCTGACACTGGACAGACAAGCTCAGCAGGCGGTAAAATGTGAAGTGAAGCAGAACTTATCCCAACAGGGTTGCGGGGCAAGGAGCGGCTCCTTCTCTGCTACGGATCACAAGTTTTTCTACTTGACCAGGTCAGGTTCTGAAACCGGTTTATTTGGTCAGTCCTTAAAGGGGAGCTATAGAAATAGGTGTCGGTTGTGCCTCAGAATATGGGGTACATGTTCTGACTCCCCACCTGGCTGTGCACACGCTACAAAATGTAATATTAAGCCCACTAATTCTGTAGAATAAAGTGAAAAATCATTAACTTTCTCAGTCTGAAATCTATTGCCACTGACTTTTTTGTAAACTACCGAGTTCAGCTAAGTCCCCTTACAGGCCATTTAATTTTTTTTCCCGATTTCAGCTATACGTGATTGTTCCAAACAGATGCAAATAATTGGAAGGTAGCACATGGGCCACAGTCCAACCTAATTTTATCCTGGAGCATATGGTGATGTAGAGCTGGGACCTCACTGTTCTCTTCCTGACTCGCTCTCCGCACCTCTGCCTGACCTTTCACGGTGCCGGTAGCCCTCGTACATGAAGGGTGAGCATTCAAGGTCATGTAGTTTTTTTTAAAAACTGATAGACATGCCTAACAGATGGCTCAGCAGTGAACGGTACTTGTCCTCAAGCCTTTTGGCTAGTTCAATCCCTAGAGCTCCATGGTGGGAGGGAACTGACTCCCTCAGATTGTCCTCTGACCTCCATGTACACACCACACATACAACACACACACACACACGCACATCCCACACACATGCACGTGTGACCTGTACACACACTATTAATAAATGTAAAGTAAAGAAAGAATGACCGTAAAATATTGACATAACTTCACATCTCTATGGAGCATGCTGTGATATGTTAGTACATTCTATGTTGATAACAAAAGACACTTAGGCCACCCATCTTGGTCAACATTTTTCATTTCTTTGTATTGAGAAGATTCAAAAGCTTCTTTCGTAATCATTTTAAGCTGTCTGTCATCCCATGGCAAAATGTTTCAGAAAAGAAGCCAGCTATAGTTGGTCCCAAAGAAATCACAACCCGTTCACATGCTAGAAGCAGCATTCGCTCAGTAAGTCTTAGAGAAATTAAGGGATAGGCCCCCAGTCTTCAGTAACTTCCTGTGAGGGCTCCAGAATTAATACCGACTCTGTACCATGTTTACTTTACACACGACTCCAGTGTGTCCCTAACTAAACCAGCTCCTTAGCCTCCCATTAGTTATAGTAGTGTGGCCTAAAGCGGCTGCTGAGGACCAACAGCTGAAGCTCTGGACGGCCACACGGGGGGTCTGTGTGCCTCACTCAGGGCACTACAATAAACTCACGAGGGGGCCATGGCATCCTAGATTGGGGGCGAGGAGGGGAACAGAATAAATTCAATCTCTTGGGCGATGTGCAGTACATGAGTGTTTGCCCGAGCCTGTTCACAGTGTAATGTCGCTCTGTGCTGTTTTTCATGTGATGACATCATTTCTTTCTCAAGAAATGTGATAAACACAATTCCTCTGTGCATGGGAATGCAGGGCAGGAAGTTAGGGTCGCAGGACACTATCTGATCTCAAGGCTGAAGAAGTTGCGAGGTGACTCATGACAGACCCCCCTTACTTCACATTCCCAGCCTGTTCTTCATTATCCGCTCCGAGAAAACTTCACCCAGGGTTTCTCCCCCGGCTGATGGAATTCTGTACTTATTCAGTGGACGGCACTTCCTAAATTTTATAGGAAGCAGTTCCTTTCTGGGACTCGGCACTTGCTTTCTATGGGTTCCCTGGTGGAGCTCCCATGAGCTGGCTCCCCTTGTGCACCTGACTGATTGACACTACCTGGCCTCAGGCAGTTCCGTCTGGCATTCCCTTTAGGTGATGGACAAACGTCCCAAGTGAGAAAACTCCTCAGGAGCAGCAGTCCTCAGCAGCTTAGCGGGTGGCTTTCCAGCAAGTTCTGTCCACACAACAAACACCCTAGTGACTTGGCTGCCACCCAGTGAGCCAATATCTGGAGTGGGGGAAGCTGTTCTTTCTTGTTCACTAGCAAGCTCTGTATTTCCTACCAGCCAGACACCACCAGAAAAAAAAAGAAAGTTAATATTCTTTTTAATAGATTTGCTTTTATTTCCACGTTTATCATTGCGGTGAAATACACATGTCATAAAAATTATCATTGCAACTGTGAAAATGTGTACATTAGTGACATTTAAATATATCGACATGTCCCTACAGCTATCAATACTACATCTTCGGAGTGTTTTAAATCTTGGAAGCTAACTAATGGGCTACTTTCTGTCTCTAGACTGACTACTCTAAGCAGCTTATCTATAAGTGGGCTATACAGAACTGGTGATTTTGTGACTGGCTTTCTTCACTCACCTTCATCCATGTCAAGAAATGTCTGAATCTCCTTTTAAAGGCTGAGTGATATTCCACATCATCTCTGTAGCAAACTTTGGGTGGCTGCCACCTGTAGCAATTGCTATCCTTCACAGTTATTTTTGTTATGTAATCAGAAGTGGAATTTCAGTGTTAAGTGTATGTGTGCCCATGGGAGTTTATGCCACCATGTGTTGGTACCCATGGAAACCAGAAGAGGAAGTTAGATCTCCTGGAGCTGGAGCTACAGGAAGTTGTGGGCCATCAGTGTAGGGGTTGGGAATCAAACCTAGGTATTCTGAGAGACCAGCTAGTGCTTTAACCTCTGAGACACCTCTTCAGCCTCTATTCTAAAAGAAGAGAAAGAGAGAAAGAGAGAGAGAGAAAGAGAGAGAGAGAAAGAGAGAGAGAGAGAGAGAGAGAGAGAGAAAGAGAGAGGCCACTACAGTGTTTCCTAGCTAACCTTTCATTTAAACTTTTATGCTCAACTTACTATACAAGTTTCCTGATTGGACATTGGCTAATATGTACAGTACCTCACAGGTACACATATGCCATTAGTAAATAAAAAAGAAAATACCCCCCCAAATCTTTCAATTTAAGTGTATTATTATTTTCATAGGATTACAAAATTATTAGTATATAAATACTCATCAAATTGGCCACATATTTCCAACTGCCTAGGACTGGTCTGCTTGGATGACTGCTGAGGGTCCCTGAACCTAGAAACATCTACCCCTGAAGGCACCATCAGAGCCCACCTTGACCCCCTTTCGAACATCCTGATTTTTCGTTTTACATAACATTCATTTTCTTTTCTCCATTTAAGCAACAGTGACTAGAAGTCTGATGGTTATCATTCATGTTAGCTGCTCTCTTTCCCCCTTTATTTCTAAACCAAGTGCCAGTCAAAATGTTTCCTGGCCCTTTCTCCTCTACTCCCGCACCAAGAGTTAAGTCATCAGCTCTAGGTGCAACACCTAGAATTTTTAAAGCTGGTTTCTCCCAGCAGCACGGGCTGAAAACCCAAATGCCTGCCAAGGCTACAATACAATAGTCCCTATCTGCCACAGTCCTGCATCCCTCAAAGTGACACAGATAAGCTGGGCTGCAGGTGAGACCCTATTCTCGGTCAGTGTCTTCATCTCTGCCCCAATAAAAACAATAGCAACGCCTGAAAGAATTAAGTGTTTCAGGGACAATTTTGTGCCCACAGACTCACAGACACAAAAGGGTTAAAAAGTGATCATTCCGAAACGTTTGACACTTGTTTCCATTACCTGGGAACTACCTGCAAGAACCCTTACTGTGAACCATGACGCCCTGTGCGGTAACATTGTGGGGCAGCTGCTGCCAGCCTAATTTTTTCCCTGCAGCTACATCCTCTTTTTGCCCCTCTCAAAGCCACACTTAGGCCTCCTCTTTCCTGCTGAAGCCAGTAGTGAACTTCTCCATGCAACTTCTACTCTTGATAAGCTTGATATCAGATGTCTTTTGAGACAGACAACTAGGTTGTGCTATTGCCAATGCAAGGTTATCCCTCATGTCTGTTATAGGTCCTTTCCATACCTATAACAATATAACCAATAAAATAATCATCAAAACATTTCATGATACTGACTTATGACAACATGTAAGAATAAACTGCATTTCCTCCACCCATAAAGCATATTACAAGAAACGATGAAAACACAAAACTGCAATCTTCAAAGAGAGGGAAGTTTAAAGGAGCAGTTGCATTGCACTGAAGACCAAGGCTGGCAAGCCGCACCGACTCATAACTCTTAACAAGTTCCCAAAAATTCTGTCAGAAAAGGAGCCAAGAAGAAAGCAACTCTGCCAGCTGCAAGCCTTCTGTTTTACAGTGTGTGCAGAGTGGACGTACTTGCTTTATCATCTTTATAAACAGAGTGTGGGGGCATGTGCAACCTTCCCAGAAGATGCTCACCAGACTCTAGACGGCAACGGCTGGGCGGCACTAGGGGCAGCCTAACTAGCTACTCTCCAAGCCGCCACAATTGCCATCCGGATCATTAATAAGACAGACTGAGCAACATTCCACTTCAGCTGATGAAATTTCCAGGGCCAGGAAGATACTGGCAGCTGCTGCCACTTTACAAAGCAACAAATTCAGCATCCTCAGATTGAAAACTTTGTTTCCTTAAGAACTAACATCCGCCCTACGCCACCTGCAAACATACACTAATAAATCCCAGATGGGAATTCCAGACACTTCTTTGCTAAGGCCGTGGATTTCTTCCAGGCGATAACATCCTATTTAGCTGGCCTCCCATCAGCGAGCCGCCTTGCAGAGACTGCCTTCATCTACAGGACACCCTGTTTAAAGAGCTGGTTTGGGATCTGCCGTTGCACAACGTGTAATTAATTCTGACCTTTTTTTTGTTTTTTAGATAGATAAAAAAATATTAATGTAAAAAGGCAGCATATTAAGAAAGCAGATTCTGTGGAAGTAGAAACTACGGCTAGTGGTTATTAGAGAAGGAGAAGGGAGCGGGGGGGGGGGAAGCAATAGGTACAACAAAGGGTCGGATGGGAAGTCTGAGCTCTAGTGTTCCACAGCACAGATGAATGTCCGTCATTTACCGGATTAACCATTGCTTGTATGAAGAACGAGAAGAGAGGAGTCCAAAGTTTCCCTTCATATAGGAACGATAAAAATGTGTGTGTGTGTAAATAATAGTTACCTTGATTTATTTTATCATTACACATCATCACAATGTCCCCTATAAGTGTGTGCAAATATTATGTTACATATAAGAAGAAAAATTCTTTAGAAAGGGAGCAACTTGTTTGTCTTGTTATTTGGGCCAGAAAAGGGGAACTCCCTCTTGACCATCCCCTCAAATTCTGAATCAGTGACCCAGGCATGTTATGTACTTACGTTAAATCATGTCATATCTCAGCAATTTACACATCACCTTCTATAATGTATAGCAGGCTATGTGTCACAAGAGACACATCACGGGGCGTGTCTCTGGACAAGATGGCGCACCCCACACCACAGAGTACTTCCGGTCCTTGTGGCAACTGCTACAGAAGAAATCTCGAGTGTCGCTCTCAACACTCACTTCTCATGAATTTGCAGACTCTCCGAGGCATTAAGTGGCTGGCCCACAGCCACCAGCCAGGGCTGACACTCCACTGAGAGTCTTCTGACCTCATTCCGTGCTTTTTCTCTGCACCCATGGTATCTGAGCAGGAACCGATGCTGCACGGTTAAACGTGTCGTGCATTTCAGAGGAGGGTTACAGAAAGCAAGAATCACTGAGAGTAGATCCCATACGGAGGCCTTGAGACTGCTGCCTGGGGGAAAGGGTACCAGACATTAATAGAAAAGCAGAAGCTACTGAAGGAACAGGTGTGGCCAGAGGAAGTAGGCTCCACTTGACACATCTAAGGCAGCTAAGGACTGGGTAGGAACCCCCATGGGAGGAGCTTCACCCCCTCTCTGACTCATTGCCCATATAAACGGAGCTCCTGGGCAGCTCACAGTCTTCTGAGAAATCACACAGAACATCCACTCTATTTGTCCAATCTGCAGGGCGTGTTTAAGAAATTATTATTTTCATTTATGTGTATTGGGGCTTTGTCTTCATGTATGGCTATTGCCATGTGCATGCCGTGCCAGGGGAGGCCAGAAGACAGTGGCAGATCCCCTGGCTCTGGAGTTACAACTCATGGTAACAACACATGGGTGCTGGAACTCAAACCCAGGTTCCTTTGGAAGAGCAGTCAGTGCTCTTAACTGCAGAGCCAACTCTCCAGCTCCCAGCAGGGGTGCTTTCTTGATGAAGTGGGCTACAGTTAACCATACACGTTACAACGGAGATGTGGCCTTTCATTCATTCCCAAAACCTAATAATGCTTTGTCTATGTTTTATACACAGGCAATAATTTCGGTCCAATGTCAAGAAACAAAAGATCAGAATCCAAAGTGAGCGACAGGTTTGCACTTTCCTTCTAACTGTTCTATCAGGTATAGATAGCCTGGACCAATGTGTGATATGAATGACCTGTGCTTTAGAGGTTCTAACTGTTCTATCAGGTATAGATAGCCTGGACCAATGCGTGATACCGGATGAACTGTGCTTTAGAGGCATGGTGGAGAACGCTGAGCTCTCAGATCCACAAAGCAAGATTGCATATGGTGAAAATTACCTTGAGCATCCCTTAAAGAGCGCAGAACACTCGGCACAACCTTGTGTACACACAATGCTGTGAGAGCCTTAACTGTTCTACTCTCCAGCTGTCAATCAGAGAATTCAAGTTCTACCTCTACGACCAACTTGCTTGGTCTCCGGAACAATGCACTCTCCACTCTGTTACAGCCCTGAACCTCCAGGTGTATCCAGCTCTCACCACTTTCACACAGGCAATGCAGAACTACTTGCTGTTGATAGGGTGGTGAATGCCAGTGGCCACGATGTCCTGACAACTATCTTGTCCATTGGGGCCAGGTGCCATTTTTTTCTTTTTTATTAACAGTATCTATTTCCTCCTCGACAGCTTCAGCTGTATACCAAAGGGACCCGGGAGACTAAATGTTGTTAAGGAAGCTGGGGGCTCACAGCCTGCTCTAAAGAAAAGCTGTATTATTTCAGGCACCATCTTCACTGGTCCTTTCTCCATTCTGCAAAAATCTGTGGAGCCCCTCTCACTTACAGGAAAATGGTGTCTGTCCTTGACCAGCCGGTCAGGGAGCAGATGAAGAAAGAGGCTAGGGATGGACTCATAGGGTACACTAATTAAAACACAGGAAGAAAAGTTCAGGAGCAAAAAGATATGAGGTGCCATGAAAGTTCAGAGAGAAGAACCTAAGCCATTACCAGAGGATGGAGTCATCATAGAAGCCTGGCCGAAAGACACGCTGACGCAGACTGCGGGGTGTTCTGGGCACTGAGAGAAACACATGCAAAGACCCACATGGCCAAGAATGACCAGTGGGGAAGGAAGGCTGACAAGATCAACGGCTGCACTGGCAAGGAAACCACTGGAAGTCCTTTAACAAAGAATTTTGTCACATGACTAAAGACAGAAGCCAAAGGCTCTGTAGAATACGCTAATAGAGAAAGCATGGTGGGCCATTTATTTACAAAGTTCCCCTAAAAGGTGTAAGTTGTGAGGAACGGTTGTTTTAAAAAGTGCCTTTGAAAGGGGGATATTTGAATTTCCACAGTTGTACCAATGCCAACACCAGCCACAGGGAGGTGGGTAGGCGCCCTGAATCTCTAACAAAAACACATTTGCAAGAATCTGCAAGGGCTCTGGCAGAAGTTGGAATAATGTATTTTTAAAGAAGGACAAACTCAAAACCCCTTCCACTTCCCTGTGGTTGATGCTGGTCCAGCAGGTCTGACCCAAGCTTGCCTGAGGCTCCCAGGACCCCAGCTGGCCTCTGGTCGAAACAGGAAATACTCTCATTAGAGAGGCGGTACTCAGTGTGAAACTCTGCCCTACTTCCTGTTCTTCTTGGGGGGCTCTTTTGAAAATACAAGCATTCCTTGGAGGAAGGGCCTGGGAATTACTAACATCTGACAGCAATTCGCTGGTTTCTGTTTTCATTTTCTGCAGAGGTGAGGGCTATGGGAGCACCTGGGTGGGGAGTAGCTCTGTAGAGATGAAAGGAGTGTGGGGAGTAGAGAATGAGCAGCCATCATGGCTTCACTCGGCTTCACTCCCAGGTCTGGCAGACCAGTAATCTCATACCCTTCGCATACCGAGAAGAGGCAGAGAGAAGAGCCACAGCCACCAGACATCACAGAACGGGATTGTGCGCTTCAAAACCTTGGGGTTCCTGATCTGCAGCAATGCAAATTAGTTAAGTGTCATAAAATATTCAGAACCATTTTGACTGCAATTTCCATCGCTGCCTCACTGATCTGATTGAGCCTCCAAAGGCCAAATATGACTTTTATGAGAAAACAGTTTCCTTCCCGAAGTTTCCAATTCATGGGTGAACAATTTGGAGGTCTTGCTGACTGTAGAGACAGCCAGTTTTCTAATCTAAGGTAGAAGCAAAGCCAGTCACAAAAAAGGAAAGAAAAGCAAAATGATAAAAAGCTTACATCCATAAAATCTTGTATCTCTCACTTTAAATAAACACAACAGTGATAGCCAAAGTCAGTAGGCGTACATCCTGAACCGATACCTCATTGGCCAGACAAGTTTTCCTCCAACTCCAGTGCCGTACAGCAGTGGTTGTCAGCCTTCCTCATGCTGAGACCCTTTCATACAGTTCCTCGTGCTGTGGTGAAGCCCAAACATAAGACTATTTCATTGCTACTTCATAATTGTAATTTTGCCACTGTTACGCACCACACTGTAAATATCTAATGCGAACCCCCCAAGGGGGTCGCGACCCACAGGTTGAGAACCCCTGTGTTAAGGGACTTTGTATCATTCATCAGAAACCTCAAGATCCCCAAGTTCTTACCCGGCACTACTTTACACATTGTTATTTGCTGTGAACCACTCACATGTCTACGGGTTACCTTCTTTCCTGCTGAAGTAGAGCCTGCTCGCTGCAGGTGAGCCATTGAGGAAGAGGATTGCTGATAGACTGCAAACCGTAACTCTGCAACAGCACTGTGATCTGATTCTCTACGAAACAGGAGAGCGAAACTGCAGCGACACCCACCGGTCCCTGCATAAAACACGGCCAGGCTTTGAAAGCACTTCTCTAGAGAGTACGGCTGTGGGTCACCAACTGATCTGCTCTCATGGACACTGCTCCTGGATTTGTCACTGACATCTGAAAGTCCCAGGGCACAAGCCTGGCAGCCAATATCCTATTCTGGCTTGGCAAAGGATGTAACTCCATTCAGTGAGCTGTGGCCACAAATGTGGTCACTATCTGGTTTTCAACCAATAACCCTTGCAGCAATTCACACTTGTTAGCCAGCCAACTGAAGCATCTTCCTAGCTAATTCAAAGCATGCCATACAGGAATGAGGCCGTCGGCTGTCTGTGTGTATGGGTTCTCACCGGGAGGACTTGCGTCCCCACAGCTACCTAAAACTTAGTTCCTCAAGATACAGTCTGCCGCAGCCTGCGTAAAACCCAAGGATTAAAAAGAAATCCAAGGGCAGAATCATTTCCTCATTCTTCAAACTCATTTATAAACAGGAAAACGGGTCCAGGAATTCGCGCGATAATATCCGAAATCTAACCACACAGGTGTCCTTTCAGAAATGACACAAATGAACCTCCAGAATCTGGACTGTGACCTCAGGAGCTCCGTGCTCCTCTCTGACCAGCCTCCTGAGACAGCAGTGGTGATACGCCTTACCCCAGGTCCTCCTCGGAAATCTCACCCAGCCCACTTCAGGTCTTCATTTGGATTTGGACCAAAATCCACTGATAACAAGGTAGTCCTTGCTGTGTGGCTAGGCCTCTGGGTATCAATTTCCTTCCAGAACACAGTGGGGATTGCTGCTGACTAGGGACAATGCTCCATACTCTGGTACACCAAGTCAGCGATCTAAACCAGCGTTTCTCAACCTGGGGGTTGAATATCAGATATTTCCATCATGATTCATAACAGCAGAATTATAGTTATAAAGTAGCAACAAAAACAAATTTATGTGTGGGGGTCACCACCACATGAGAAATTGTATTAAAGGGTCATAGTGTGAGGAAGCTTGAGAACCGCTGCTGTGAAGGATAATGATGTGGGAGTGTCATATATCAATCTGTTGATTTCATTGGCTAAGCAATAAAGAAACTGCTAGGCCCATTGGATAGGCCCACCCTTAGGTGGGTGGAATAGACAGCACAGAACGCTGGGAGGAAGAGGAAGTGAGGTCAGACTCCACAGCTCTGCTCTCCGGAGCAGACGCAGGAGAGACGCCAGCCAGGTCAGACATGCTGAATCTTTCCCGGTAAGACCGGTGCTCACAGATTGTTAGAGATGGGTTGATTGGGATATCAGAATTAGCCAGTAAGGGCTAGAGCTAAGGGCCAAGCAGTTTATAAAAGAATACAGTGTCCGTGTAATTATTTCGGGGCGTAAGCTAGCCAAGCCGAGCCAGGCGGCTGGGGTTTTGGGGTCCCAGCCCCGCCGCTCTTATTACTACAGGATAAAATGGTTTCCTCTGTGTCAACCAGATCACCACAAAGGGGTATTTCCTGGCCCTGCCTGTACAGCTTTCCCTATGACCAGCTCCCTGAGTGCTGCCGCAGCCTTTCCCCTGCCCCGCCAGTCACTCCCAGGCAGGGCTACCGACAGCAAAACAAACTCCCAAATATTCATGTCCAGTCTCAAAAGGTTTACATTACCCAGAGCCCACTCATTTTGATTAAAGTCAGTCAAATATGATGATGAAACTCATTTATTTATAAGACTGGCCTTTGCAGGAATTTAGTTATACAGTTGTTTAAGGCTATATTAGACTTGAGTGTTTATAGTGACATGTAAATTACAAGAGGTTGAAGAACTGTGATTAATTTTCTCGACTTCCATTGTCAGGGTTGTCTGTGTTCCCTTGAAGACGCTTTGTGGACCTTTGAGCATTTGTGTGTGTGATCTACCGTGGTACAGTGGTCACGTGATTGTCGCATTTTTATCAGCTGTGAGTCAGTGGTCGCTGGCCAGACCATTCGCTACACACCGTGGCCAGTCACCAAATGAGAAGCACCTTAGTAGGAAGACCATGTGGCCTGTGCACACTGAGGCTCAGCACCTCTCACAGGCTTCTCTCCTTGGCAGACACCTTGACCATTTTAACCCAAGTATAGTAATCTCAGATGTGTCTGCCCTGCAGAAGGGGTGATGCCTAACGCCATCACCAAGCAGATGCACAGCCAACAGCTCAGTTCTCCAAACATCAGAGGTTTGTCCAGGGCATCTAGAAAGGGGGCTAAGTGAAGTGTGGAGCTCTGACAGGATCTTAGCACCGTGAGAGCAGCCAGTTCGGGGGGAAGCTCACCCACAGAAGGAACCAGGAAGAAAGTGGGTTCTAGATGTCACTAAGCTCTTAAATCAAACCTGGTCCTTGGTACTGAGCTGATGCATAGCTCCGCTCTGTGCGAGCCGGTCCAAACCTGCTCTCTCTTTCCCCTACACGGAGAGCTATTACAGACACCATGTTGGGATGGCTAAGGGGAGACAATGAGAGGATTTCTCATCTTCCTATCCACATCACCATATTTCCAGTGCCCGAAGTTCATTCAGCAGGTCTAGGACCCAGAGGTACAGAGCTGGCCAGCTCTTTAGCCAGGCCAACATGAAGGCTGGAAAGAATTCCTCCAGCAGGGCCAAGCCCAGCATTGGATGGCAGTGCCATCAGAGGCAGAGTCCCAGGCAGGTGAAGGTGTGCAGGCCATGAAGGCCCAGATGTGTCGGGAGTCTGACCCTGGCTGCAGAGCCTGGTTCCTGGACTTGATCCCTGACTCACAGCTCAGGGGTTTAGCTTCCTAATAGACCCCATATAGATAGGTCCTGTCACATGTGACTGACTCCCCACCTCCCAATGGTGGGCAAAAAGGACAATATTTGTGGGTTGGGACAGGTACCGGAAAGGTTTTTGCAGGCCAAAGTCCCATGTTCCAAACTGGAAGGAGCCAGGAGTGACGTCAGGTGTGATTTGGGGTTTTTCCTGGGTGGCTGAAATCACTCAGGAGCGTCACGATACATGTGGTGAAGGGCAGATGTTTTCGGAAAGGTGGCGGCAAATCAACAACACAGCACTAATATAGGAAGGTTGGGTTTGAATTTGCCTTTGAGGGTGTTCAAAGTCAGCTGGGTTTGAGAGCTCACACCTCTAATGCCAGCATTCAGAAAGCTAAGTTGGAGGATCTAGAGTTTGATGCCAGTGTGGGCTACATAGCAAGACCTTGTTTTTACCAAAAAAAAAAAAAAAATTAAACAGAACCAAAAAGTACTCAGAGTCCATTCAGTGCTGCTTTGAACAAGGAACACAGCACACGGTCAATCACAGTTCTGCCCTTCACTCTGAGCTCACAGCCAATCACAGTTCTGCCCTCCACTCTGAGCTCACAGCCAATCACAGTTCTGCCCTCCACTCTGAGCTCACGGCCAATCACAGTTCTGCCCTCCACTCTGAGCTCACAGCCAATCACAGTTCTGCCCTCCACTCTGAGCTCACAGCCAATCAATCACAGTTCTGCCCTTCCACTCTGCAGCCTCACACCTGAAACTCAAAATTCCAACAAGACAGCTTTCTGGAAGCTGATAATTCATTTGGGCTTTAACTAGCCTCTTTTATGCACCTTTTACAGGGCCTCCCATTCCCCCATTTCCCACATGTAGCAAATACTTTTGATGTTCCGCTTAAATTTCTTCCAGCAAGTCCCCATTCTTAGATTCCCACCAATTCTGGCTACAAAAGCTCGCCTAGACCTACTCTATAGTCCTGAAGACTATAAAGCAAAAGAGAGCACAACTCTGGCCACCCAGGCTCCCAAGCTAATCAGAGAACTTTACTACAAGAACTGAAAACAAAAAAGGCAAATTCACACTTGTCCTAGAGGCTCCTAGAGAGTTCAGTAGTCACAACAAAGGAACATGAAGTGACCTTGACTGGTGTTTAAAAGGAAGAAACTATTCAAACCAACACAAGTGGAAGATGGTGGACAACTGTGATCATGATGATGATGGTGGTGGTGGTGACGACAGGGACAGGCATCTCACATCTACAATATGAACTCTAAGATGAGCAGCACATCACGCAAGAGATCCTAGGATTAATTCACACACAAGATGAAAATCCCTTCTTCACTTTCCCTGCTGGAGATAGGACACAGGGTGATTAAACAAGAGGAGACAATGCAGGTGGCATTCTCAAAGTCACCTTCTTTTGTACTCATCCCTGGTCTGACCTGCACAGCACAGTGATACTGGAGGACTTGGCCTGTATCCAGAGGACAGCAGTCATAAGATGTAAAGAAATGCAAAGGGGAAAAATGGTTTGAAGTAGGCCCACATAGGACAGAAAGACAAGGATAGGGCAAACCTGTGGAGGACGAACGGCATCTGGTGACCGAGTTCTGACTCTTTTCAACTTCTGCTTTCAAATTAATTTTAAATCACATTTGATGTTCAGTCTCACTTTCCTGACAACTTAGGAGTGTAGAAACTTCATCTTATATTAACTATGCACAAATAACTCAATCATGAATGCAGGTGAGGAACAGGTCATCCGTCTACTTATTGGTACAGAATTATCAGGAAAACACCAAGGATTTATCTTCATTTCCCCCAAACAGGAAGGCAGTGATGGCATGGCCGTCCTTCGGACTCAAAAGGGAACGAGCCATTGTTCTGGTGGTTGTGGGGCCTCTATTAGTGGGTACATGTGCACTGGGGGAAGACAAAGGTAATACTGCAGAAACAATGATGGTAGAGGAACCTAGAGCCCTCAGAGGTCTGAGGCTGTGTGCAGCCACACATCCCTGCCCGGGTGAAAAGGAGAATTTTTATTCCAAAATGGCACTACACGTGTGGACGGCCGTGGACACTGCACTTGATTTCTTAGGCCTAGGTTCATTTGTCAGCTAAAGGAATTAGATCCAAAGGCTCTCGCTTCATGGCCAGTAAAGTTAAATAGATTACAACTATGTGAGGCCCCCATACGTCTCTAACCCATCTCTTCTCAGAAGTTGGGAGCTGGAAGGAAACAGGATGTTCTGACCTCAGGACCTTTGCAGCTGCTTGCATTTTGCCTAGAACATTCTGCCCAGGGCAATCTTAGCTGCTTTTCCTATACTGTTCAGGTGATTCTAATAAGCTCAGCGAGTTTAGTCACAACCACAGTTGCTTATAATAGCTCATCAACACACGCACATGCAAGCATGCATGTGCACACACTCACACACAGAGGGGGGAGGGAAGGAGGGAGGGAGGACTAGGGAAGGAGGGAGAGGGAGAGAGAGATCAGTACTTCCCTCCTCGTGTTTAAACTTGCCCTTCTCAGCACTCAGGTTGAATTGTTGTATATTTTACTTATTTATTGTGTTGGGGTCAGTCTCCTTCAACTACAACAGCTGCTCTCCAAGAGCATGCACCTTTACCTGCCTAATTTACTTCTGTACCCCCCGGGCCTAGAAGAATGACTGGGACCCACAAAGAACACAGTGTGTAGTGGGAAGCAAGACAGGAGCGCCAACCCTAATCGTTTCTTTGGCTCTCAGTACTGAGGGCTGTGGTGCCCAGGATCCTAGGTCCCTCCCTCTCCACTACCAGGATTTACTCTGTAACCACACGGAAAAAAAAAAAAACAAGACAACTTAAGACAGAAAGGCCAGGGCCAGCTGCGACATGCTTTGATTCTGCGGCAGAACTGGGCACGCGCACGCCCACTGTCTAGCCTCCTCCTCCGTAAACAGTAACATTTGGCCAATGAGAAGTTACAATACTGCCACCAGTTCCAAATTCCTAGCGTCTAAATTAATAGCATACGTGCGCAGGGAGGATAGTGCATTCCTCTGCTCTAACTCTGGACTTACAAGACCCGAAGGCAAACGGAAGCAAGAGGCGGCACTCCCGTGTGCATCTCACATCACTCCACTAGAGGGCAACATGAGATGTGCTGGCACCCAACGGGGACATACATCAGAGAAGGAGCAGCCAAGTCCCTTGCCCCCCTAGTGCTCTGCTGGGTTCTCGCACCCTCTTTTCTTGTTCACACAAGCCTTCCTATTTCCAGTCACTAATTTATAAACCACTCTCTGGTGCTTCAGGCTTACCCGTGAAATCATCTGTCTCCAGCCCTTTGGAACATTCCCCAAACCTACTTCTTCCACAAGCCCTTCCCAAGCAAAGCTGGCTCTGACTCCAGCTGTATCATGTATACACCATGACATCAGTCACAGACACATGTCCCTTTTTATATACTAGATAGACAGAGAAAAAGAGGGTGAGGGATACATATATGCCACACAAACATATGAAGCAGGCCAAAGATCATGTGTACAGCCCTGAGCATCCAGAAGACATATATTTACCTTATACAAATGATGTGCAAGTGACCACACTTTACACAAGAAAAGTTACGACTCTGCAAAATAGTACCAGCTGCCAGAGGTTCAATTAATGAGCTTAGACAAGTTATATCACACCTATGTCTTTCCATTTCTAGTTCTTCCTACTATCCACTTTAAAGTCTAAAAATACTTCTCTTCTTAACCCTTTTCTTTCCTTTATCTCTTGCTCTTCTTCCTCTCTTGAGCAAGTCTTGCTGAAAATCCTTGCATTCGCGATCTTCCTGCTTTCACCTGCCAAGTGTGGGGTTTACAGGTAAGCTTAGCATACTTGGCTCCCCAAACGCCTCAAATAGGAAACTTTTAGATAAACTTATGCGGATACTACGCACAGACCTGTACAGACATGCGTAAGTACCTAAAGAACCTCCAAGGCTGTTTAAAAAGCTCTTTTATTTCCTCTCTTCACAATTTTTCCAGTTTACCTCAGAAAATCAAATTGTTCATTTGTAGCAACATTAAGTGTGGCTATAAACAAGCCTCGGGTGCCGTTTTTAAAATGCAAAAGGTTTTATATGTGGGTAAAGTTGCTCTCTGGCTATGAGGGGAAAAATAGGAATAGTAATATTCGGACAAGCAGTTACTCAGTGGGGAAGAGAAGTAAACTAGGTGTTTACAGAGCCCTGGGAACAAATCAGAGTGTGCTACCGTTCAAAAACGCAGGGAAATATACAAAATAAACTGTGCCTTTAAAACAAAACTACAAGATCTTACAGAGCTATGTCTCTGAAACTTTTCAAGACTTATTTGTTCACAAGGGAAATTATCTAACCATGCTCTGCAGATGCCTTTTTTTTAAAACCTGTAATCCCCATCTCTCCTTCAGCTTAATACTGGCTCCCCACAGCCAGTTCCATGGCAGAAAGAAACCCATGAGTTAGTGAGCACAGCCCCTCCAAAGCCATGACCAAACGTTACTCCTCCAAATCCATCAGTACCAAGTGACTTGGGCATCTGAACATTCCACCCAAAGGTGGAATTCTGCCTCCAGACTGTCCACGAACAATCTTAACTTACCTAGTCTTAGCATTTTCTCCCTGTGCTCGTCAAGAGGACCACATCAAAGTGTCTTGAGTCACACAAACTTGAAGAACATTCACGGCACCATCTTCCCAATCAATTCACACCATCCTTCTGGGAAAGCCACCACAAGCTTACCAAACGAATGCATAGCAGACTGGTCAACAATGGTCACTTTAGAAGTTGTCCTGTTTGTCATTCTGGGCGCTGCATTTTGTTGCTGGTAGAGGAATATGCTATGCAGTTTTTTAAGTGTGTGGTCACAGAGGTCTCTGTGTTCACACTGAGAATGGACTGGAGGCTGCCCGCACTCCCTACCTGCAAGTCACACTAACACAGAAACACAGGCTTACTGTGCTTGGCAGACAGGCAGAATTTTAGAAGTCAAGCAGAACAGGAAGTCTACTGTCCCGACACGCTAGTGGAAAAAGCAGATACTTCAATGGAAAAAAAAGGGGGGTTGGGAAGGACAAAAGGGAGTGGCTCCATTCACAGATGCCTGGGGAAGAAAATTAAAAAGAAAAAACCCACCCCATTCCTACCTTGCCAGTACAAACATGAAGGAGTGCCTATTAATAGGAAGTATGGCTCAGAGGTGTTCTTGTTCTCAGGACAGCTAGGGAATGCAGCGAGAACAATGTTACTGCTTAAAACCACCAGCCTCTTGCTCATGAAGAGGACTTATAAAGAATTCAAGTCTGAGTATGTTTAGGTGCACATGAATACACATACACGTATGTATGCAATGTGCCTGTCTCCATAGAGATGGTCTAATAGTCTCTTTACTATCTTATTTAGCTACCTAGGTCTTCAGAAGTCATCGCAGCTAACTAACTTCCCTTAGATAAGATTCTGCCCATACTCCTCACCCACTCACCGCACGTGAAGCCTTCTCCTGCTGACTTCCACTGAAAGCTTGGGATCTGCCTTTAAATCCTAGCTACCCGCTTTATAATTTCTCGGCACCATTTTGTGATAGTTACTACAGTTGTTACCATCCCTGGCTGTATTTCTACCTTGTTGCCCCAGGGGCATGCCCTTGATTTTACTTTTCTCCTCTGTAGCATTGATAATCTGGCTTATGTCTGCCAGGCACCGCGCAAAAAGATACAAAGTGGAAGATAATTTGCTAGACCTGGTTCAAATTCCATGTATGCAGCTTTCTGGCTTGTAGGCTCCCGAGTTATCTAACCTCTCTGGACAACTTTGCACATCCGCAAAATAAAAGCGACACAGCCAACTTCAGAGACCATCTATCGAAGTGGGAAGAGACAAATGTGAAGCAAATGACAAATTGTCTTATGCAGAGGGAGTTCTAGCAGCAATGCGAACTATCAATGACCTGAATTTAAATAATGTCCTTTATTAATTGAGGGAGGGAACTACAAAAAATGAAATGAATGTCAATTTACAAACATACGTTTATTATTTTCAGAAGGAGGCTATGAAATGTGTTTTATAAACATTCTTTTTGTGTTCACAAAGATGTCATCTCTCCGAATTCTGACTGGCCCAGGATGCTATGAAAACTTCATCAGTGGAAAGAAAATGTCAAGAGATATCTATTTCAAGATTCCAAAAACTTCCCAAACGTGGTTGATTGATAAAGATGAGGATAATTAATAAAAAGCAAAATATAATACCCGAGCTAAAGGAAGGCCTCCTACGTCCCTAAAATGGCCCCAGTGGTACTCTGTAGTGAGGCAGATGCCAGGCACTGCTTCCTCTGTCTACAGCAGTCCGGGTGCACAGTGAGGCTGTGGGGGGGGGGGGTTGGAAGAAGGCTCCTGTGGCTCCCATCGACTCGCCTGTGCAGGATCCAAGCCCAGGGAAGGAAGTCCCCAAAGTCCCAACACCAAGCAAGAAAGAGAATGCTCTAAGTATGCTATCCTCAGGTACCAAGGGCCCTCCAACCCAGCAGGACATTCCTGGTCTCAAGGAGGTCCCAGAGGTCAACAGAATAATGGGAAGCAAGGCAGCTGGATGGCATTCTTCTTCCACAACAGCCGTCTGCTCTCCCGTGAGCTCAGAACACCCAGGTCGTCCGTGCTTCTCTCTACTCACTGCTGTTTAAAGTTGTCCCGGCATGCAGACTTGTGTTCTGCTCATCCCGTATCAGCTGGTTACAAGGGGGTGGGGGGCACCGGCAGAGGAAGATTCTCACGTCACTATCTGTGGAGCCGTCCAACCTCACAGGGTAGCCTATACACCAAATATTTAACTCCTACATCTGCCTCTGTGGATATGAAAACAGCTCTTCCAAGCTTCCCTAGGACTTGCAAATTCAGCCACTTTGGGTGAATTCAAGGATCCGCATTTGTTATGATGCCCAGTGCACACACATCCTCGTGCTGCGGCAAGTGGGGGGGGGGGGGGGAGCAAGGGGTCAGAATTTCCAAGCCTGGACACTGGTTCGTGATCTAGTGGCCAAAGAATGTGACCAGACTATGCCTTGATCAGGTAATTTGTATACAAATACATGCTATTCTTGGGCTCTTAGTCTTCTCTCTCTCTCTCTCTCTCTCTCTCTCTCTCTCTCTCTCTCTCTCTCTCATGATGAGCGCACACTGTAGGGGAGTACAGGAATGCCTCCATGCACCTCACTCTCACTCATGGAGGTGCTCTGAAGCTCTGAGGGGACACAAGGACACTGAGTAGCCCTCCCTGGGGATTCCAGAGCCATCTATCAGAGGTTTCTTCATCTCTCTGCAGCCACATGTTAGAGGCCACTAGAAAAATCAGTTGTTCTATATGCTACATAGCAACTCATAGCAAAAACAAAACCCAATGACTTAAACCCAAATCCGCCCTACACCCAGGGGAAATGGGTGGCAGTCCCACTTTTCAAAGAAGATGGTAGAGCAAGGGGCTGAGTAAGTAGCGTCTTCGAGGCTCTTCAACAACAGGGCAGGGCTGAGAAAAAAAGACAATGAGGTCAACCCCTACCCTTCCAGAACTATCTCCAGACACACATGCTAGCCTCATTTCAGTGGCTGCTTATTATATACTCCAAGGTGGGGGAAGAAAAACTTCCTGTACAGCCACCCACATCCTTATCAGCAACACATTGCACACAATCACCACCACACTGGTGCCTGCATGCAAAAGATAGCTTCATGTATTACATCTGATTCTCAGGCCTCAGAGAGAACTGGAAACATTCACAAAACACCTCGACCTTTGCAGCATGGCAATCCCAAGACACGGCTAGCCCATTGTGCACACACGATTGCGACTGCCAGCGTCAACTCCATTTTCTGTCTCCCTCTTATTCCATTAGTCCTCTTCTGCCCCCCTAATCCTACCTGACTTTGTCAGTACCCTAATGAAAACCATGATTCAACCAGAGTCCCTCTCCTCTTTTCACGCTGTTCCTCTTCATTCACCTCCTCTTCGAAAAGGAGGTCATAGGGGAAGAGGCAAGGAACTGTATCGCTCTATCAGGAGATAGTGTTTGAGACGGGTACATGCTCAGAAGTGCCCTCCAGATAGTCCATAAAAGACAGCCCTGATAGAAGCACCTGACGCAGGGGCTACCTCGGCATGGGGGCCCAGGGTCCAAGCCTAGACATGCTCAGGGAAATCTCACTGCTGAGTGCCCACCAGCTGCCCCACTGTGAGAGCTTGATACTCCCAGGTCCTGGGAGGCGGGCAACATTCTCTCCAGAACACAGACAAGGAATCTGAGCTCCACCTCATTCTCCTGTCTGGTTGGAATGGGGAGACGGGTGTATCAGGTTTGTCTCACCCCAAATTTTTGACTCTCCCCTCTGCATATCATTCCCCCCACCAAAAAAAAAATCCTTGGCTCATCACCTAATACAATGGGGACAGGGAGGGAAAATAATTAAGAGGACCTAGAAATGTCCCACCTTGGCCCAGGTAGAGCAGCAAGCTGAGCTGTCCTGCAGGGGCCAGCCCTGGCCCAGGATCAAGGTTGGGCTGGAGAGTTCCCATATCCATCACTTGTGGCAGCTGCCATTCAGAACCTTCCATCCAAGCAGCTACTCAAACAGCAGTTCTCAACCTGTGGGTCGCGACCCTTTTGGGGTCAAAAGACCCTTTCACATGGGGTCACATATCGGATATCCTGCATGTCAGATATTTACATTATGATTCATAACAGTGGCAGAATTACAGTTACGAAGTAGAAACGAAAACAATTTTATGGTTGAGGGAGAAACTGTATTAAAGGGCCACAGCACTAGGAAGGTTGAGAACCCCTGGGCACAAAAAATAAGCGTGGGGAGGCAGGCCTTTCTACTAGGTAATAAGTGCCGCTATTATCCAAGTCTATGTTTTATTAAAATGTTATTCTTTGGGTTTTTTTCTTGGAATCTCATAATTTTAGTGTTTACAAGAGCTCTGGTATCAGCAACCACATCTCATAAGCAAAGAAAATGAGACAGCACAAGAGGCTGAAGGTCATTCCCCGTCTTCGCTGGTGGGGAATGGCCATGCAGTGAGGTCTGAGGACTCCAGTGAGCAGGGCGGTCTATCTTCTGGAGAGATTCATTCACACTTGCACCAGCAGCGACAATGCTAAATCAGCATTTAGAAAGCAGAGAGATGCCAAGTGCCAACTGTAGCGGCTACATTGGCATGGTGCTTGGAGGTGGTTTATTCCCTACTAAGCTGAACAGAAACAGAGCTTTAGGATTTTATAGCTCTCTCGCACCGCAAACCTTCACACAAAACAGAACATGATCCCCAGTAATAAATATTAAAGCAATTAAACTCTCAACTGGACAAAAGAAACTATCCAGTCTCGGAGTAAATCTCCCTATACGTTTCTGGAAATTCTACTTATTGAAGAAGCGCAGGATGTTTTCCAACCTGACATCCAGGCCTTTCCCCAGCCCCTTGCATCGCCAGCCTGGCTGGCCATTGTTTCTGCTGTCTGCTCACTGGTGCTGCTCGCAGGGGAAGCCAAAGGTGGCTTCATGAAGACACCACATCCCAGAGACTCCAGCAGGACATTTTCCATTTTTCATTTTTTTTCTAGAGGTCATCACCCCTTGGTCATTATATGGTATTACCAATGGGCCTATTTGCATGGACACATTTTTAAAAAATGTAATAAAAATTAATTGCAAAAACTCAAAAAAGCACCTCATTTTGAGTGTTTGCCAGGGAGAACGATGCATCACACAATTCTGGGCCCGAGGCTGCATTCTGTGTACAACTTCTCCACCACCTCCCCCTCAGCCTGCTGAAAGGCTACATAACTGGGCCAATCCCTGCAAATCTCTTCTCAGTGGAAGATGGAAGCAGACTTTCTAGCAGACTACAGCTCATCCCCTGGAAAGGGGTTAGAGTCCCCACTTTTCCTTTCCCTAATGCATTCCTATTCTAGCAGATGAGGACCCAAGAGCCCCCATTCCCCTGTCCAATGGCATTCCATCATCCTCGTCTATCGTGTTACTGCCCAGAAGAGCACACAGGATAATTTAATCTGGAAAATGTCAACCAACAGTAAAGGGCTGAAATTTGGCACTTGCTGAAGCTACGATTAACTCGGAAATGAGGAAACACAAAGGCTCAACTGTCAACTGACAGTCAACATGGAAAAGAGACTGACCAGTAAGCGAACACACAATACATAAAGGACAGATGTGGGGCCATCAGCATGACGGAGTTGTGATGGAGACAATTGCAGCTGTGGCATAGCGGATGCGTACCCAACACCACAGGAACGGCAGCCTGGCAGCAGGAAAAGCTGGGCACGCAGGGCCTGCTGGGGGCCCCGGAGTCAGGAAGGCAGGGCAGAGCGGGGCACGACTGCACTGCTGGAAGCAAGGTGTGTAAAGCAACTGCAAGTCAGGCAAGGGCTAGAACACACAGTTCATGTAAGATGCTGTCAGAAATCCAGACCATCTGGTGGGAATGCGAAACAGACAAACGCCTGGAAGGCAAAGCGGCAATAAAGATCAAAAATCTTACAACTCCACAGTCCCTCTGAACCGCATCCAAGCACATGGCCAGCGAAGGCGGGGTGAATGCAGCCGCTCTTGTGTAAGGAAACTGTACAGATTGTGACCAACAACGAGAATTGACATGAGCTGCGTGGCGGTGGCGCTGGTTATCAGCACACGAGGGAGGCCAAAGCTGGTAGATGATGGAGTATTCAAGGCCCGCCTGAGCTACCCATTAAGAAGACAAGGAGTCGGGGGAGGGCACAGACCCAACTATCTGAATAGGACCGTACTTGGAGGAGGGCACTTCTACAGCACGGCATGCCACACGGTCTTTAAACAGACCTTGCAGTTAATAACATGGAGAACCCTGGCAGAGGCTACAACACAATACATTGAGGCAGAGGGCCTGTGAGGTGGTGCAAAGGGTAAAGGGGCTTGCTGCAACCTGAGTTTGAACCTGGGGACCCACATGACACAAAGAGAGAATTAACTCCCCAAAACTGTCCTCCAGCCTTCACATGTGTACCATAATGTGGACACGTCCACACACATACACACATAAAAATACACTTTTTAAAGCAGAGAGATTATAGGAAACAGAATAGCGTCTTTGTAAGCAGAAAAATGTCTGGAGGGATGACATGTACAAACATGTTCTTTGAGCTTTAAAAAAAAGGTTTATTTATTGTATTTTATATGTATAAGTACTTTGCCTGGATGTGTGTCTATGCGCCACATGAGTGCGTGGTGTCCGAGGAAGCCAGGGCATCAGATACTCGAGCTGGCGCTTGCAGCTGCCATGTGGATACTAGAACCCAAAACGAGGCCCTTTGCAAGGGCAACAAATGCTCTCAATGACTGAGTCATCTTTCCAGCCTCAATATGTTCCTTTCTAAGTAATAAGAGCAAGGAGGGTTTGGTCTTGTTTGTTTTTGTCAAAGTACACTTGATAAATATACTTCACCAACATGGTATTTTTTTAGTAGGAGAACAACAGATTGATAAAACACGTAAATGACAGGGAAATGCAGGAAAGACTGTCCTATGGCACCACAGAAATAACAGAGGCTGCTGTTGATGGGCTCAGCCGGACAAACCTCTATCTTCAAGGGGAATCTTAAAGCAAAACAGAAAAACAAAGCAGAAAGCTTGACTAGCACTTGGGGCAGGAAGTGTGTCATTCCTGCCTGGCTAGTCCCTCTGACTCAGCAAAGCTGCTCAGCCCCTCTGATCCTCGTGGTTCGGTTCCTGGTGAGATGGCAGGTAGGAGCTGTGAGGAAACTGGCTCCTCCCAGCCCAGGGAGAACCTGAAACGCTGGGCCGGGACTCTTCTAAAGAGAGGAATGTAACCTGGTCTTTTGTAGACTCTATACAACCGACCAACTGTGGTCTCTTACCTTTTCACCGTTACAGAGGAAGAGATCCCGTCTGTTGCTTAGAAATGAGACGAGAACACAAGACCCAAACCCTGTTGCCCTCCCTTCCCAAACAGACTTAACGAGCAGTGGGGACAAGTCCCAACAAGTCTCAGGTATTCCGATTCTGACTTACTGGAGACAATGCTGGAAACCTTCTGAGAGCTCAAGTCTACTCAGCCAAGGTGCCCTGCTCTGCCCGGAAAGCCAAGGTGCTTCGGCTCTCATGGGCCTTTTTGTTGGGCAGCTTCCTGGACTCAACTCTCAATGATCAAAGAACACAGACTGCAAATGATTCACCAAGAGAACCGCACACACTTCTCTTAGTTCTGAAAACTATGAGCAAAAGAAACAAACCCAGAACCAAGAAACCGAACGAAGTACAGGCTCAGGAAGCCCTTAAACTTCTAAGGAAAATTAAATTAGAATTTGAGGACTTTGACAACTGCTATCCAGGGCTACTGCCTTCCCACCACCTTCATTCAGCAGGCCTCGGTGTGCCCTAAAGAAAACTATAGGATGAAGGATAAACACGAGGCCAGAGGAGGCTGTTTGGACAGGAGGTGTTTCGGAAGGGAGAGAGACAAGAACGTCTCAGGAATGCCACATAACAAAGGCGGTTTGGGAACAAGTTCCTACAGATCTACTTTCTGAGCCCTGTTAAAAAGCTGGAACTTTAGAAAACCCCAAGCCCCCTCCAGTCTGGGAGTGAAGGAATCAGAGGGATGTTTACTAAACCAACAGCGGTGCCTGGAGCCGGGCAGGGTGGTGGAGCATGAGTCAATCAGCTGCCCTGAAAGCAATCTACATAAAATAGGTCTAGTGTGGTCTTGGCTGGTTAAAGCAGTCAGTAGCACACATGGCATAGATGCTACAGATGCTTAATGAAAGAAGGGACAAGGCTGGGGGTTCATTAGAGACAAAGACATGGGGGCTGGAGAGATGGTTCAGAGGTTAGGAGCATTGCCTGCTCTTCCAAAGGTCCTGAGTTCAATTCCCAGCAACCACATGGTGGCTCACAACCACCTGTAATGGGGTCTGGTGCCCTCTTCAGGCATGCACACAGACAGAATATTGTATACATGACAAATAAATAAATATTTGAAAAAAAAAAGAACAAGGGAATAGAGACAAGACATAATACAGCAAGATGCTACCCAGGTTTCTGGCCTGTTTGCTGAGGAGAGAAAGCAAGCTCAGTTTTCTTCACTCTGAGTGTGAGTTGTCCGTGAAACACTAATACATTCCAGGAAGACACGGGGATGGAAGACACAGATAAGGACTTCATTCTGAAATATAAACGTGGAAGTCGTCGGCATGTAGAGAATCTGAAGACCTACAAATAGACATGACCATGAGGGGGAGAACAGAATGAGGGTGAAGAACACCAGCAGAGCCGGGGAAACGCCAGTGCTTACAGAACCGACAGAGCAGAGCAAAGAGCCCAGGGAGGCTAAGGAGGACAAGCAAGAAGGAAGCAGGAGGAGATGATCTGGAACCAGTCTGTCTACACAGCACTGGAGCAGAGCAGAAGAACCCTGAGTGGTCAGGAAGAGGAGTGAAAGGTGTCTACCCCTCACTAAAGCAAAGGACGCAATCACTTCCTTCCCCGTATCTATGTATTTCTAGAGTCCTCCATCAAGCTGAGTGAGAGTCAACAGGAAGAGATTAGGTTTTGAGAGAAATGTAGCAGTAGATGCTGGCTGTAGCCCTTGACAAAGCACAAAGGACTACCACGGCGACAGAGTACTACAGTTCCATAAGACAGGCCTCAGGGAGCGGCAGGCCACTAGTCACAAGTATGTCCTGGTCATTGAGTGTGCTTTAGTGCTGTTTGTTTGGTGTTAGGACAGCACAGTGACAAAAGTCTTACCGTGACCAACATGAAGTGTGTGCGCACACGCATGCATGCATGCATGCATAGACATGCACGCGCGTGCACACACACACACACACACACACACACACACACACACACACACACACATATATATATATATATATGGAGAAAAAGCAGCACCTCTGTAGAGAGTCTGGCTGAGGGGAGCACTTTGGATAGGTCTTTTTCTGTTTCCTCGCTGGGTATTAATCATGACTCCATAATGCAGGGGAGACTTTAATCTTAGTCTAACCCTATACAGTGTGTTCTCAATTTATTCATAGTTGTATTAAAATACTATTACTATCTCAAAAAAATACTATCTTTAGGTATGCAGACATTCCAATTTTTTTCTGGCTCGGCAGTATTTGTTTACTTAGGCGTGTCTTCTGTGTTGTACGCATGTGCACTGTTATACAGGCACATTTGTGCAGATGTGTGTGAAAGCCAGAGATGGAGTATCTTCTTCAATCGCTTCTCCCTCTTCCCATTTACTTATTCGTTTGTTTGTTTGTTTAGACAGGGTCTCTCACTAGACTGGTTGACCAGCGAGCCCCTGGGGTCTTTCTCTCTCTGCCTCTCTGTGCTGGGATTACAGACATATGCCACCACAGCTGACATTTGGCCTGGGAGCTGGGGGTCTGAGCTCAGGTTCTCAGCCTGTTCAGCGAGTGATTTACCAACAAAAGCCATCTCCTGAGCCCCGGTTTTTGTTTTTTGAGATCTAAGTTTGCGGTATCGAGACCCTTCCTTGAAACTCGTCATGAGAGCCATTACAAAGGTACTTAATACTGGTAGCTGGCAATGGTCCAATGTTCCTTTACAGGAAGATGTGAATAGCTTGCGTGAATGCAGTGTGTGTGTGTGTGTGTGTGTGTGTGTGTGAGAGAGAGAGAGAGAGAGAGAGAGAGAGAGAGAGAGAGAGAGAGAACGTATTGTGCCCTTGCTAAGGCATAGAAACAGAGAAACAAACTGGAACAGAGGAAAGCTACATTACTTAAGGACTGCATAGAGCAAGACCAAACCTTGGAGGAAAGATAGATTTGCACCAAGGCTGCAGATATCAGTGGTTAAGAGCACGCTTTAGTCACTGTTCCATTACTGTGGATACCATGACCAAGGCGACTCTTACAAAAGAATTAAGTTGGGGGCTTCCTTACAGTTTCAGAGGATTCGTTTATCATCATCCTGGCAGGGAGCACGGTCTCACAAAGGGAGTCATAGCACCGGTGTAGTTGAGAGCTTTATATCTTGATCTACAGGAGGGAGGCAGGGAGAAGAGGGAAGAGAGACTGGGCCTGGTATGGGCTTTAGAAACCTCAAAACTCACTCCCAGTGACGCATCTCCAACAAGGGACTATCTCCAAATCCGCCCAAACAATTCTTCAACAGGAGGCCAACCATGTAAATATATGCGTTTATGGGGGCCATTCTCACTCAAACAACCACAAAGCATGGACTGCTTTTGCAGAGCTCCTGAGTTTAAATCCTGACATGTGTGGTAGGTGGCTTACGTTTGCCTGGGACTCCAGCTTGGGGTGATTCGACACCCTTTTCTGGCCTCTACAGACACCGCACTCTCGAGCACAAACCCACACATAGACACTCACATATTATATTTTTTATATATTATATATATAAATTTATTTATATATATTTTATATATATAAAATAAAAAGAAAATTTTTTATGATACTATTTTTTTATAATTCATTTAAGTTTATTTTATGTGCATTGGCATGAAGGTGTCAGACCCCCTGAAACTGGAGTTACAGGCAGTTGTGAGCTGTCATGTGGGTGCTGAACCCAGGTCCTCTGGAAGAGCAGTCAGTGCTCTTAACCGCTGAGCCATCTCTTCAGCCCTTTATGAGACGATTCAAAAAAGATAGTATGGAACCATCCTGACTTCTTGGAAGCCAGGATTATTGTACATGTGACAGTGTAGCTTTTATTCCATATGCTTGTGTATACACCGAACATAATAAAAAAAACATTGAGGTGTATATAGAGTAGGTAAATCAGTTAAATACATTGGAGAGCTGATACCAATTAGACAATAGACAGATACAGAGTAATGGTAATGTCCTATGGAACTAGGGTGTATGGCACCTGCAAGGCAACCCCCCCAAAAAACTCGATATACAAGCATTCCTAAAAGTTTCACAATTATATAAAAGTGAAAATGTATTTCCCAACCTTCTTAGAAGAAAAGAAAGACCTCCGATAGATTATAAGATGAGATTTCTTACTTCTCTGGTTTGAAACAGGCCAAGCAATTCTCAAAAACTTACTTAAATCTTGTTTGTTCCCTTGACTAATTTCTATGGATTTAATTTTCCTAACTTTGGTCTTCTTCCAAGTCATTCAAATATGATAAATTTAGATCACCAGAACAGGGAGACATCTGGCCCCAGAAATCAGAACCTGGTACACCAGCCTCGGGGACGGGCACAAAAGAGACTCAAAGGTATATACTATAAACCACTTCCTCGCATATTCTTGCTGAGCGGACAAATCTGTACCCTCCCTGCTGTGATTTTCCCCGAGAGAGGCCCAGACCTGGCTCCGGAAGCTCTTGAATCTGATATCTTCAGTACTGGTTCTCATCCTTGGTTCTAGTGATATTCGGGCCAGCTTAACCCCATGCCGTACTATATCCTATGTACTGAAGGATGTGTCCAGCAGGATCTCCCACCACCTAGATGCCTGAAGCATCCCGTGACATCCACAAAGTCTGTAGGCATTACCAGATGTCCCCTGGGGAACCAAATCACCCACAGTTGAGAGCTATGTTCCAGCGCGCTGGCTTTGAAACTTGGCCCCTCACTGGAAGTCACACTCCACGGGCATTTCTAAAAATACTAGCTCAAGTTTCACCCGGAGAGGTTCTGATTTTATTTCCTTGGGGTAGGTCCTGGGCTTCTGCATCTGTGAAAGAAAGCCTGAGGTTCCGCCATGCAGACGGGTGAAAAAATGTGTCCTGAAAAAGCTATCAGTGATGTTGAATACCTCACTGGCTCAATCCAACACAACACAAAATAACTCGGCCCTGCCTCTGAGTTAGCCCTTATAACCTTGGTAGTAGAGTGGATATGATAAGAAGAAAAAAAAAAAGTAGAACAGATGGAAAAGGCGGCGGCAACAATGACCTGCAATCCTCTTTTCTCCTTCAGTTGCACAGAAACAAGTGAACCACTTCAGGGTCAGCAGCATAGCCCAGTAGGTAAAAAGTGCTTGCCACCAAGTCAGATGACCTGAGTTTATTTCCTGGGAACCACATGGTAAAAAGAGAGCTGACTCCTACGAAGTCTCTAACCTTTGACCACACACACACACACACACACAACTAATGGGGAAAAAAAGAGCAACCAAACAGCAACAAAAGCACAAACATGCTAAGCTATGGGAAACTTACAAATACCCTTCGGCGGAGGAACCCCCAGCGTGACAGCTCCATAGTGACAATAGATATTCCTAAAACAAACTAGAGAAATGTCAAGCTTGTGACAAATGAGAAAACCTGTGGGCTGGGAAGATTCCCCCCACGACAGGAACTGCAATTCCGTTTTTTGGGGGACTCATGGTCCAGCAGATGACACTGCCAGAGATTTCCTTGGAGCCAACCACAAAGTTTACCGCCTATACAAATGCTTCACAACCACAAACAGCCCAAATGCCCTCCTCCTCCCTTCCTCCACACTCAGCATCTTCTGCCAGCTTCCTCACTATTGAACAACACTGGGCTGGCTGCCAGTCCTCGTGGAGAATGACATGGCACTGCCCCAGAGGCACTGTTCCCCCAGGACCTGTCTCAGGCTCGGGCTTCTCATCAAATGTATGCCAGCCTATGGGCTGTGCTAAGTAAAGCAGGTCGTCATTTCTTTAAGAAAGAGCAAGTGGACACACGAGTGCTGGGAACGCCTCTCCTATTAATAGTGACTGTTAACTCGTACTGCATACTTAAGCTGCATGCAGTACTCACATAAGCACCAAAGAAGCACTGCATATCCCACGCAGTGTAGACCAATTGTAAGACACTTTTTAGAACACACACACATTTTAGAGACAAAGTAGTTGACGCTCAGGCAGTTTAGGAAACACATCCTAGGGAAAGTTGAGCGCAGGCTCCATTACTCTCTGACTATTCAAAGCTACTTTCCCCATCTTCACTGAGGTTCTTTTAGTATATGTAGCCACTCCTAATATAGAAGCTAGGATAAAGAGTATAATAACCAAAATAGGTATTTTTTTTGTCTTTTAGCATATAGCTGTTTTTCCAAGTAGGGCTGACTATAACCTAACTTTACCTTCTGTTCTAAACTCTTACATCCCATGGAGCGTCTCCAGGGTTTTAATGACCACATTTGCCTTCTCTGCATGAAGGAACAGGCTGCCCTGCCCCGAAGTCTTCTCTCTCTTGCAATCTTCACACTCACGTTTCCCTAACTTTACAAGTCCATACTCTTCCCAGTAAACAAACACACCCTCCCTTGGCAGCAGCATGTTGGTCCCCAAGAATCTCACTAATCTTAATCTGAACTACACCTTCCCACTGAGACATCTTTATTTTCCTTTCTTCTGTGAAAAATAAACACATTCTATATAAAAATACAGCTATGCTGAGCACTTGCTCCAAGACTCTATACATACAAAATCTCACGGTCACCCTTATGCCTGTTCTCTCACAGGCTGGGCCTGGAGTCTCAACCACACTACCCACATTATGCTGTTTCCTTTGGTGTTACCTTTTCATTATAGCCCCAGAACCATCTTGTGAGCATGTGTTTTAAACAGTGCTGCAGGTAGACCAGATGGCTCAACAAGAAAAGCAATTGCTATGAAAGCTTCACAATTTGACTTTCATTTCTGAAGCCCGCTTGTTGAGAGAGAGAACCAATAACTGTAGGTTGTCTTCTGACTTGCACACATGAGCTGTGGCAGAGTGCGTGTTCCATCACTACTACCACCACTGACACACACACACACACACACAATTAAAATCTACTAATAGGGAATCTCTTTCCGACAGTCTGTTAGAGTGAGCCACACTGCCTCTGGCTACTAACTCTCAGCCTCCTCTCACCCTCCTCATCCTATCTCTGCCCCCCCCCAGAAAAGGTGGTAATCTAGTGAGGAATATCTCCACCAAGATATTTCCTCATTTAAAACATTTTGAGACAATAATGTTCTGAAGACCCCACTCGGGTCTGGAAATGGTGTGCACCCAGAGCGAGAGATACCCAGTGCAGTCCCGAGCTGCCACAGTTCCTCCTGGTTGGGTGAGCTCGCTGGTTGTCGTGCAGGGTGAGAAAGTAGAACACGGAGCAGGCAGCGGAGCATTCGATACAAAGGAAGGAAGCTGCGGTCTGAGCAGAGAAGGAAATTGCAGAAAAGGTCTCTGATCTTTGCATTTCACAAAATGTAACCAAAAATATAAGTAACCGTCTTCTTTAATACCAGTTGCAGTTAGTAAGAAACATCATAACGACTTTACAACACACCACCTTTTTACTAGGTACCAAAAATAACTGGAAAGGGACAGTCACCTGGAACACTAAGCAGCGATGGCTCTGAAGCCTTCCCAGTGCTGTATCCAAGCAACAGTCTTAGGAGAGATTGTAAAAATTCATATAGTCAAGAATACTTATCATTCCGGGATGCTTAAGACCTTCTACAAGGCCACTCTGCATAGGCAGCCTTTCATAGAGTTGGGGGAGAACAGGCTGTACCCTGTGCCATCCACAAAGTTGGGAAGCCAATGGCGAGGAAAGAGCTCACAGGAACGCTCTGACCTCCACCTTAATCAAACAGAAAGGGGAAAACTGACTTCTGAGGCTACTTGTGCCAACACTGGGGACCCAGAGGACAGGTGGGAAGCTGCGGAGATGTCGGCAGGAAATGTGGTTACCTGCACTAAAGCTATCATTTCATGGATGCAACACCCAGTTCACAATGTTACTTTAATGTTAATAAACAGTTGGGGAAGATGCATGAAATGCCGGAGTGCTGAGCCATGAGAAGTTGGATCAACTCTAAATTACAGGGGGTGGAATCAATCTCCAAATTCTGCAACTCTAAGTAGCATGACTTCCTACTTCTTAAAGTACAGTTTGGGTCTCGATTTCTTTCTTGAAATGTGGCTCTTTGGGAAATGAAAAGGTGTTTGTTTGTTTGTTTCAAAGCTGGGGATCAAACCCAGGGCCTTACATGCGGTGTGCAAACTCCACCACCATCCTACAGCTCCAAGCATGAAAGCTTGCTTTCAGTGACATGTACTGGGCTGGAGAGGTGGCTCAGTGTTGTTAAAGTACTTGCTACACAAGCATGAGAGCCAGAGTTTGGATCTCCAGCAGCCACGTAAGAGATCAGGTATTGGCTGCAGGCCCATCATCCTAGCACTGGGAGGCAGTGACGGGAGGATCCGTGTGCCTTGCTGGTCAGCCATTCTAGCAGAATTGGTGAGCTCCAGGTTTCATAAGAGACTCTGTGACTGAGGAAACAATGTGAGGCCAGAGAGACAACTCGGCCAGTGGGCCTGACAGGAAGAGCAATCCCTGAGCCCGGCATTTAAAAAGAGCCCAGTGTGGTGACACCACCCGTCAGCCCACCACTCTTGTGGTCAGAACAGAAGAACTGCTGAGACGGTCTCTAGCCAGCTCTCCTGAAGTACACAGCACAGTGCAACAGGAACTAGAGAGGCTTTGACTCAACAAGATGGAAGGAAAAAACTGACCCCTGAAAGCTGTCTTCTGATCTCCAGGTGAATGTGGTGGCACTCGTGTGCCCATACACGTGAAATACACAAACAGACGAATGGGTTAGAGGAAGACACCCAAGATCTACCTCAGGCCTTCATGGACGCATGCACAGGCATGTGCACCTGTACACATGTGCATGCAAATAAATAAGCAAATCAAATACAAATCCCATGTGCAGACCCCAAGAGGGCAGCAGCTGCTAAAAATCAAGGGGTGTCTACAAAGCTCTGGCTTCCTTCTGAGAATGCTTCAATGGAAAAATAATTAAAACTGTATTTTCATCCTTAGAGTGATTTGCAAATAAATCTTACAGGTCACGTATAAACCCATTCTCACTAAAATACACTCTATTTCCTTGATTCCCAACTTGGTACCAATTGAAATATGTACAATTTCATAGCAGATTTTTGGGAAGGAAGGATTAGGATGTTATCTGTACACGCCACTGTACATTTCAAATACTAAAATTTGTAAAAATGAAAATATGCATATTAGAACTAAACTACTATTATATGACTAGGTGAGTATGATATACATAAATAATTTAGAGCTGTCTATCTAGATACTTCCCTAGGATCTTTTCCCTACAGAAGACTCCAGCGAAAGGTACTTGTTTGTGCTTGATTTCTAACACTGGAAAAATACAGAACCCAGAAAAAGGTGTTTACAAAATAGAACTGTCTGTCCACTTTTTACCTAGACATTTTTCTAGAAATGTACCCTATGACTACTATTTACTATTAGACAAGGGTAGAAACAGGGGTGTGGAATGCAGTACTAACTGTGACATAAAAACCTAGAATTAACATCAATGTTCAAAAGTAGGGAAATGGTTAAATAAGCCATGGACTTGAAATATGGGATACATATTTAAACGTGAATCTCTAACATGAAGCACCACGAATTAAATGGAATTGCATCTCTCTCTCCCTCTCTCTCTCTCTCTACAAATCTGAAATGACATGCTTCATTCAGTGATGTACATTTAATGTTTTAAAAAAAAGTAAACTCCAGAGAAGTAATTATCTATATGTTAGCAACTGTAGAAGTCACATTTCTTCATATAACATCTAAAATTAAGTCTCATCATACAATTAACAGTGTCTTCAAGGCCATGAAATTCAGTGGGGTGAGTAGTATCTGTAAAAGCATGTGTAAAATATGTGTATCTGAATATGCAGATAACGTTTCTGGAAAGTCACTTCTAACTGTAGAAAATGTTGTCTTCTTTGTTTTAATTCACTTTGTCCTCCATCCTTATTTGAAGCCTGAGTGTTTCCTTGAATATATATTATTTCCAAAACAAAGTGTAACTTGTCCCAGGTTCCTAAACAGAACGGTTTGGGTAACCTGCTGCTTGGAGGAAAAGACTTTTATTCATAGAAAAACTTACTTCGTTGAAAATGAACAGTGAAGATCAAGGCAGGGTACATTCACTAAGAGATGCCTGAGACAGCAGAGACGTCGGGGCAATGTTCTCCGCAGCCCTTTGGTTCTCTAAGAACCATGAAGGCCCTGGTAAGCACAGATAGCTCTTGCCTCTCCGGAAGGCAGCTGAGTAACTTCTATGAGCACTGCAACAGGGGCATCAGCTCAGAGTTTGGATGCTGGGAATCTACAGCTCATACGCTGATGTGAGGACGAGAAAGCTTTATAACATAAAGAGCAGAACGACGCCCTCCTCCTGTGGCATGACGGTCTGCAGCTGCCACCGCAGACAAGTCATCAGTGGTCCTACCCCGCCGCAGAGCCTGAGAGCTGCAACAATGATGGTGCAAGCAAGACATGTATGATGGTGTAACAGTGGCATTTATATCTCGGAGGAAACCGATAGCTGAATAACTGGACTTAACCCCTGCTCAACTGGAGGGAACTCATGCCTGATACTGTAAACCCAGTCTAAAACCCATGGCTAAAGAGGTCATAGAGTAGGAGACCTACTCAACTATGTCACTAAAGTGACACAGTTTCCAGCTGCCTTCTAAATACTCACCCTATGTCGCAGGAAAGTCCGACTCTCACAAGTCATCAAGGCAGCTTCCTTTGCAGACTACACAGATTATCACAGGGAACCACCACAGTCAAATGCAGAAAGTTCATGACTATGGAGCGCCCAGCCCCAAGTAGGACAACAACACACACCGCCTACACGTAAAGTACAGAGAACACTGTAGGAGAGGTGGCATGCAGATTGCAAGACCCTGAATGTAGTGGCATTTCAATTGTATTTTAATAAATAAAGCCTGCCTGAAGATCCGAGAGTAAAACAGTCCCACTGGTCAGCCTTACAGACCAGGTTATGGTGACACACACCTTTAATCCCAGTAGCCACACGAATTGCCACAGAAATCGGGTGATGCATGCCTTTGACCCCAGTGGTGCACGCCTTTAACCCCAGCCATAGAGAGGAATATAAAAGAGGGGGAGACAGCTCCCAGACACAGTCTGATTCTGAGATTCTGGGAGGCAGGATCGCCGCTTCAGACTGGGGTCTAGGTATGAGCCAGTGCCTAGCTGTTGTGCTTTTCAGATCTTCAGGTTAGACCTCAATTTCTGACCCTGAGCTTTTATTAATCATGTTTCACCTGAGGAACTAGATGACTCCTGTATAATAATTCCTTCTGGACATAACTGGATGTTGCTTCCATGAACTCTCAACAATATGCTTGTCTGCCTGTCCAAGACCTGGAAAGACCTAGCTGACGTGCCAACATGGGTGGGGGAGAATTTCACAAGGACCCACCCCTAGATAAAGAACCACAGGCTGTCAACTGCTGAGGGAAGGGGAGCCCCAGGTTCTGCCTTTGCTTTTGTTGTTGCTGCTTTCCTAAGTAGTCAGTCCCAAACATGAAATAAAAACACTAACTTGACTCATTAGTACATATATACATACACACATACATGTACACATTCCACAAATATAACAAAACAACTATAGAAGAGGTTATGAGTTCTAAAAGGGGGTTCTTGAGGGGACCCACGGGAAGACTAAAGGGGTGTGGGGTGGAAAGAATGCAAATACAGTGTGCTCGTGTCTGAAATCCCCAAACTGAAAAAAAAAAAGGTAGATTTGAGATGAGTTTAACAAACTCTATTTGAAATGCTTTTTACAATTCAAATGAGAACCACAGCCCAGGCAGGAAAGGTTTGGATCTTCTGAGATTAAAACCTTTCTGTTTAAAAGTGTTTAGATACTAAAGCCCAAATTTAAAATGACCATCTTCTCCTGAAGAACTAGAAAATTCACTCCCTTTGCAACATATTTAACTAAGAAAACAGTTGCAGAGGGAAAAAAATCAGTATTTTGAGGCAAGAAAACTGTTAAGGTGCCTATCAAAGTAGTTTAGTTCTGAAGCCTATTTTCTGTCTGTAAAGCAGCTTGTTTAGATTCTGTCCGCAGCGAGCCAGTCACTGGGCATCCCTTCAAATGGTTTTCCCTCAGTGCTTTCAGTTTGGACTTTAGAGATTTAACTTGGTCTCATGCGATGTGATCTCTTTTTATCACTGTACCATGGCGGGGTCAGATTATATTGACCCACTGATAAGGATGTGATTATAGGTCGACTTTTAAAGACAATCTCACCGAGCCAGTCCTTTCTGAAAATCTGCCTCTCATTTATGTTTTGTTTGGCGTGTGTGTGTGTGTGTGTGTGTGTGTGTGTGTGTGTGTGTGTGTGTAGTCTGTATGTTCACACAGTCTGCACGGTTCACATTTGTGGAGAAACATGTGTATATGCACAGGACACAATTCCGTAGAGGCCGGAAGTTGATAGCCGGTATCCTCCTCTGCTTTTCTACTTTATTAAGGCAGAGTTTCTCAAGGGACCTGGAGCTCACTGCCCCTCGCCAGCCTAGACAGACAGCGTGCCCTGGGATCCTCTGTCAGGTGGGTCGCCACGCCCGCCCAGCTTCTGTGCGCTACAAATTCGTGCGCCAAGAGTGACATGAACACAAGTGAAAATGATTGCACGAGGATACGATCCTAGTGACAGGAAAGTTGTCCCCTAGGAGGGAACCAGGAGGGCGAGAGGTCTCAGTTGATGGAATGAGTCCATGCCACCTTGGCTCACTGCACAACAGATCCCAACAGAAGCAAGCTTGAGCACTGCACTGCGAACTCTAAGATTCTGTTTATGATTCCAGGCAGCCGGGAAAAGCGTCCGGAATCCCCACGGATCACTGAGGAATGGCCACGGGCTTGTGCCCCTCCACACGCTCTTATCTAGGCTACTCAGTCTGTACTGAGATAAAACAAGAATTCTTCTCCTTGCAGTTGGGAAGATGGGGAGAGGGGCAGGATAGAGAGGGATATGAGAGAGTCATAGGGTGAAGGAATGGGATCGCAGTAAGTTGTGTACACATATGAAATTGTCAAATTTACAAATAATTTTTCTTATTAATAATGTCGGAGAGATTAGTTAAGATTTCATCAAAATTGACAACAAGGAAGCAGCCAAGCTAAGCGGAGGGCCCCTAAGTGCCACTCTGGTACAGCCCTTATTTTCAGCAAGCTAGCGTTTTTGATGGGCTCACAGTCCATAGCTGTACTACATAGCTGTACTCACCAAGATACCTGGGAACAGAACCTGTTTCTACCAATTATAGCACCAAACCCGTACAGTAAGCCAGGACTCAATGTACTAGCCTTGCTGTAAGGATGAAATGAACTGATACAAACTAAACCCTTAGAAAGTGTCTAGCTCTTCAACGCATGCTGGCTAACATATTCACCTGGGCAGAGGCAGTCAACAGACTAGTTATTATCGTGCAGAACGCTAAATCTCTGGAGGAATTCAGAAAGGAGTATATAGCGTACACAGGACAACAGACGTGGTTGGGAACATCTCAAAGCCTAGCTCTAAAGGCAGCAGCCAGCTGGAGCAGGAGATGAACCTTACAAAGGAGGTTTGCTAGAAAGCCCATGGAGGGAAGAAACAGTTCCAGCCAGCAGAAACGGAGCCCTCTCATAAGGGAGGAAACCAGGCTGGAAAGGTGGATACAAACCAGCCTTAACATGCAAGGTGAGAGAGTTTGAACTCGACCCTGGCCAAGGAAACCCTTTTGTGATGATCCAGCTGCGGATAACAGTATTTGCCTCTTATACCTCACAAGCCCTAGGGAGAAAAACTTGGGAGAAAAGAAGAAGACTCTCCATTAGCATTCAGAAGACTGAGGGGGAGAAGGTTGAGGGAATTCCCATTCAAACTTGTTTAGCTATTTGTCCTTGGAGCCCATACCAGGTAAATGGACGTACATGAAATATTTTATCCCCTAACAACAGTGAGAGACTCTTGGGCTAGGTTCTAGAGAGAAAAGGCACTTGTTGTGTGTTTGCTTCATACTAACGAGTTCTTATAAAGCAAAGGGAAGGGTGACCCGCCTCGTGAAACCGAGTGGCACTGAGCTATTGCCCTTCAGTACGGCGAGTAACCTCCCACTGAAGTCAACCTCCTTGTCTTCTCGGTTCTATTGGTTTGAAGTGAGCATTCATTTTTTGGGCTCTACACCATTTGGATTTACTCTACGACTCCCACCCATGAGAGTGGGGAGAGAGCCTGGTCCTCGGCCTTGGAGCTCTTGGAGATGTGAGTCAGGGTATTTTTACTGTTCCGCAGGAGCAGCAATCCATCTGACTCAGCCCATACCAGAGCACACTGCACCGCTTCCCCTGCAGGTGTGGAGGTAGGGCTAGAGAAGGGGGGGGGGTGCATGAATATCTATCCCCTGTACCATATGCTGTCAGTGGCAAAACATTAGCTGCTCCCTGAGCCTCTGGCTCTGAGACTGCACACATTCTCTACCAGGCAACTTGCACTTGAAATAAAACACAACGCTCATTAACGGGAGCGCATTCCGCATGACCTCACTAGCCTGGGTAATGGGAAACCGAGAAGTTATCTCTAACTGAATTGGAATGTTTACACTGGCTGGACAGCTGCTCCCCCAGAGGAGTCAGTTCAGGAAGCTGGCTCTCTTCTTTTCCAGGTGTGTGGTTCTGCTCTGGATGGGGCTAGGGCACAGAACAGGGGTCTTTCTAAGACAGAAGAGCCAAGAAAAGAATTGCACACTGGACAGGTTGGTGGTGCCAAAGTTCAAAACACAAGCTTGAATAAAGGCGGAAGTCTTAAAATGGAAGAAAATATTGCATGTCCAACCAAGACTAGGATATTCAAATGGGAAGCATCCTTCCATACTGAATCTAAAACTGTCTCCTGGAGGCTTGTGCTAAGGACCTCATGGCTAGCTTACAGGCTTTTGGGGCTAACTTCATCAACCCATGGATGAGGTCATGGCTAAAAGGACTTTGAGGCCCTGAGACCCAGAGGGAGAAACAGTCACTGAGGGTGTGTTTCTGAAGAGATTATCCTCTTCCCAGATCCTTTCTCTCAATCTCTCTGCCTCCCAACCATCAAAAAGGTTACCAGTTCAGCTCTTCCACATACCCCTGCCCCTGCCTGACCATAGCCCAGGACAGACAGAGCTGAGGCTCCATGCACCTCCCAAGCTCTGTGCCAAAACAAATCCTGCCTTCCTTCAGTTGTTTTTCTTGGGTTTTTATTTGGTCACAGTGGCAAAAAGTGACAAGTACAAACACTGATGTGAACTTAGAGGTGGGGAAGAGGCCAGGGGTGTTTTCAAGCCTTTCTGCTGCTTCTTCTCAGCCGCGCTGCCCTGCTATGGGGGTGCTGTTCGGTTCTGCAGGTGAGTCATCTTCATTAGAAGACGTGAGTGTTAATTACGAAGGGAAGCAAATGTGCTGATCCAGCTGACCCTGATGAAAAGATGATCAAGGAGCCAGAGGCTCCAGATGAGCTCATAAAAAGCCATTAAAAGACTATGTCACACACACTCTCCTGCCGCCACCCCCCCATGCACAACAGCATAGCTGATAGAGACCTCTGAGTGATGCCCTGCCAACCTGAGCTTAGTCCCTAGACCCTACAAGGTGGCGGAAGATAATACCTAAAAGTTGTCCTCTGACCTCCAGACAGGCATTAATTCTCTCTTTCTCTCTGTTGTCTCTGTCATCTCTCTGTGTCGTTTCTCTCTGTCATCTCTCTCTCTGTTCTCTCTCTCTCTCTCTCTCTCTCTCTCTCTCTCTCTCTCTCCTCTCTCTCTCTCCCTCTCTCTCTCTTCGAAAGACTACGGGACAAAGGATTGTACAGGACTACGGAAAGCCACACACTATCCCACGCGATAGAAGCGGGTGACCTGATAGATGCAGACCTAATTCTCTGCCATCTCTTCACCCTATCCTCCTCCCTGAGGGCTGACTGTTGCTTGTCACTTTCATCCAGTGACTAGCAGAGAACGCAAGGAAGCAGAGGAGAAAACAAAAAACTGAAGCACAGCCAGTGCTCTCAAGCAATCTGCCTTCCCCGTAAAAGCACACACGCACGCACGCACACACACACACACATACGCGCACACACACGCACACACACGTTTCTAGGAAGAAACTGTTGCTTCTGAGAGCAGAGGGACTCACTAGCTAAGCACCAGTGAGCAACTACAGGAGAGCTGCCCCTGGGAACCAGAGGACCTCCACACAGCAGGGGCTGTCCATGGAAATGTAAATACATCGGGGGAGAAAATGGTTGTATGAGTCCAGATAGATGGCGAGTGGATAGTCAATGTAGCCTTTCATTTGATAGAAGATGAAAACTGAAACTAAAAAATGAGATTAGTTGGTGGATGCTCAGAAGCCGAAGAGTGTAAGTGGCACCTTCTTTCCTGAACAAACTAGAAAAGTCTTAGGAGCATCTAAGTTCCTGTAGTTCCTAGACTCTCATTTCTCCCATGTCTTCCCCAATGAGTTCAATGAGACCTTGTAGTGGGTGAGAGGGGGTGCTGGGGACACTTGGAATACACATCTACCCTAGGAAATAAGATGGCATTTCTACTGCCTTATAAGTATAGGCTAATACTGTTAGGTCAGGTTTTTTTTTTCTCATGATGATGACTTGTTAAGTGTTTTTATTTTGTCTTTAGACTCTTCCCTACAAAAATCATAAACCAGGATTCCAGAAAGAGTCCATCCTACTGGATTCTGTGAAAGCCCACCACAAGATCAACAGAGAACTTGGGAGTACGATGTAAGGGAGATGCTGAGGTCTCCAGCTTGAAGCGTCTGAAACACACAAATAACCATCAAAACTAGGGGTGGTCAAGATGCACAGAAAGTTCCAGGGAACCCCTGAGAAAAAGAAACCCCAATTAGAATGGCAACTACTTAAAATAAAAAATGAGAAATGTTGACAGATATTTGGAGAGAAAATTACTCTTAAATGCTGTCCATGGAAACGTAAATTATTAGAACTGCCATGGAGAAGATATGAAATTTCTTCAAGAATGAAAACCAGATCTACATCATGATTCAGCCATACCACTCCTCATTATATGTCCAAAAGAAATGAAATCACCATATCAAAGAAACACACATCATGTTCATACTAATTATGGCACCATTCATAATAGATAAGATACGGAACTAAAAGAGGTGACTATCACTGGATAGATGGATGGGTAAAGAAAATGTGGACTCTCTGCAGAAAGAAAATTAATTCACCCATACAGATGGCTGAAACCCTAGCTTTTCTGCAAAATGAGTGGAGAAGGAAGACACTGTGTCAAGTGAAATAAATAAGCCCAATAGAGAAAAGAGAACAAGTACCGTACGTCTCCGAGGTGGAAATGAAGACACTGACCTGGATACAGAACCGTGGAGGCTAAAGGTGGGGAGGCGGGGAGATAGAGACACCAGATTTGATCACCACATACATACTTCAATCTTGCCAGCATGTGCCGAAAAATAACATTGCCAATAATCTAGTTTCTGCACTTGCAGCACCTGTCTCTGCCACCTTCAGATCAAAGCTGGGGGCCACTGGTAATGTTTTCAGTGCCAACCTTGTGCCTCAAGGGTTGTCACTACATTTTACTAGTACCTGTGTCTGCAGCTCCCCAGGGAGACCGTGCCTCCTCTTTCTTGCTGACCTCATACGGGGTCCATGAAGGGAGTAAATCATATGTGCTAAACTGAAGACGGTGGAAAATGGGCCTTTGGTGGAAATTAGGTTTCCAGGAAACCAAGAACACAGGAGCTATCAAAGAACAGTCTGTGGTCAGCTGGCCACAGCACTGATGTCCATTAGATGGCTGATCTCAGACAAGTTATTCAGTTCTTCTCTGCTTCAGCTTTTTTCACTAAGATGGGGACAAAAGTCTACCTTCGGGGGAAGGGAAGATGGCTCAGTGGGTAAAGTGCCTACCATGAAACATAAAAACCTGAGTTTGGATTCCCAGCACCCACATAAAAAGCCAAGTATGGTAGTGTCTGTCAGTGACCCCAGGACTGGAATACAGAGACGAGGATTCCTGAGGCTTATCAGCCAGCTAATCTAGCTGATTGGGTGAGCTCCAGGTTCAGCGAGAGACCCTATCTCAAAACCAAAGGTGAAGGGAATTTGAGGCAGACACCCTATGTTGACTTCTGACCTCTGACCTCTACATGCACGTGCAGACAAATGAGTTTGCACACTGGTACACACATGACTATGGACACACACATACAGCGTTTTATTCAGTCATAAAGAACAAAATTTTGCCATTCACAAGAAACAGTATGAACTAGAGACCATTGTGTTACATAAGATAATTCAACCAGACTCAGAAAGACAAATACAGCATGTTTTCTCTCATATGCAAAATCTAGACTTATCTTTTTTAAAATTTTATTTATTTATTTATTAAAGATTTCTGCCTCCTCCCCGCCACCGCCTCCCATTTCCCTCCCCCTCCCCTAATCAAGTCCCCCTCCCTCGTCAGCCCAAAGAGGAATCAGGGTTCCCTGACCTGTGGGAAGTCCAAGGACCACCCACCTCCATCCAGGTCTAGTAAGGTGAGCATCCAAACTGCCTAGGCTCCCACAAAGCCAGTACATGCAGTAGGATTAAAAACCCATTGCCATTGTTCTTGAGTTCTCAGTAGTCCTCATTGTCCGCTATGTTCAGCGAGTCTGGTTTTATCCCATGCTTTTTCAGACCCAGGCCAGCTGGCCTTGGTGAGTTCCCGATTGAACATCCCCATTGTCTCAGTGTGTGGGTGCACCCCTCGCGGTCCTGAGTTCCTTGCTCGTGCTCCCTCTCCTTCTGCTCCTGATTTGGGCCTTGAGATTTAGACTTATCTGTATAAAAGTGAGAGGCCGACTAGCTGGAAGGGAGAGGTGGACCAGCTACTGGTGGTAAGACAAGAAAGAGTAGCAGAGAGATGAATATGGATAAAATATAGTAATGTACATATATGAAAATGTCATAAGGAAACATTATTTCAAATGTTGCTTTAAAAGTAGTTTTTAAAATATTAACTGTTCACTATTTTTGGCATTCAAAATTTCAAATATACACAAGAGTTGAAAGAAGATTGAAAGAAGAATATGAGCTATTAACACCCACCACCCACTTCAGGAAGTAACCGATGGAGTGTCCATGCTGTCTCACTGATCTCTCGACTTCCTACGTCTTGGTTTTTAAATACCACTCGTAAAGCATGGTTTAGATTAACTTATTTAACTTTATGCACATGAGTGCTTTGCCTGCACATGTGCATGCCTGGTGCCTGGGGAGGCTACAAGGAGGCACTGGATCCCTAGGAATTAGAGTTAGCAGGTGGTTGTGAGCCACCACGTGTGTGCTGGGAACTGAACCTGGTTCACCTGCAAGTGTGACTCACTGCTCAGCCCCTGCCTCCCTCCCCTGTCCTAATAAGGTAAATTATCACTTTAAGTACACACATTTCAATAACTCTGATTATAGAGAGTTATGCAACTGTTACCAATATCCCAATTCTAAAATATTTCCCTGGTAAAGACATGTGGTGTGCATATATAATGGCATACTCTTTAGCCTTTGAAAAGAAATTTCATTTGCAACAACATGAAAAACCTGGAGGACACCGTTCAGGAGTATCTGAAGGAGTCTCAACTGGGGGACTCCCTTGATCAGCCTGGCCTGTAGGCATGTTTGTGGGCATTTATTTTTATTGCTAATTAATGCAGGAGGACCCAGCCCACACTGGGCTGCATCCCAGGACAAGTGGTCCTGGAATGCCCATCAGTCCTGAGGAGCAAGCCGGTAAGGAGCGTTCCTCCATGGTCTTTGCTTCAGTTCCTGCTTCCAGCTCCCCGCATTAAGTTCCTGCCCTGACGTCTCTCAGTGAAGGCCTGTAACCTGAGCATTGTAAGATGAAATAAGCCTTGTCCTCCCCAAGTGGCTTTTGGTATTGATCACAGCAACAGAGGACAAATTAGAACATGGAGCTTACGTTAAGAGAAAAAGAGCCAGCACCCAAAAGATAAACACGGAATGACTCATCTGTATGTTGAAGAGAAAGGCATAAGAGCAACCAGAGACCGGTGGGTGTGGTAATCACAGACACAACATTTCGGCTAGACAGGAGAACCAGCCCAGAAGATCTGTTGCACACCAGAGAGGTGCACATCCTGACGGCCGCAGTGACCCATTTGTTGCACACCTGAAAACTGCTGGGGAACGGGTCTGTGCCCATTCTCACCTATGGGCAACCTCAGGCAGCATATGCAGCCTTTCTTTGCCTCAACTTCCTTCAATGGAAAGGACGAAAGAAATAAGTAGCAATACCTACGTTAACTAGCCTGATTCCGCATTCCATGAATGACATTACCAATACATCATGATGCACACCACTGACATATTTAAGGTTTACTAAAATAAAACGTTTGCAAGAGGAGACAATCCTGCCATCTGTGTGATAACAGATGTATCTAAAAGATATTAACACTTAGAACACATTCCACCATCTCAAAAATACTCTTTTGTTTTCATCCTTAGGCAGCTGGTAACCTACTTACCTCCATAATAACTGCTTTTCCCTCGGACAATATGCAGTCTTTGCTATTTGTATCCCTTAGTTAACTTCATCTTTTTAAAGGTTTCGAAGTCCATAATGTACTAAATATGGTAAGGTGTTCTTGTTTATTGATAAACACTGTTGTGTTGTATAAATGCATCCCATTGTGTTTCCATTCACTAGCAGGGCTTTTCCAGTCAGGGACCCTTATGTATAGTGAATACACGAGCACACTCATAAGTATTTATATAGATATATATTTTTTTCTGCATTAGATACCCAAAAGTAGCATTCCTGGGGGGGGTGGAGCTATTGCCCAACAAAATCATAATTTTAGAATTACGATTGTAACTAGAATCATAATTAGAATCTGAGTAGATCTCAGCATCATAAGACCCAGTTTTACATTTAATAAACAAGGAATTAAAACCAAAACACATTAGCTAATGCCCCCAAATGCACAGCTCCCTGGTTGCTGCCAGGATTGGAACTCTAGGGCTCCCATTCTTAAATTCTTAAGTTCGCCACCCAGAAACCTCCTTCCTGGAGCTCTCTCACTGCATCTGGCCTGGCTGCCCTCCTGGGCATTGCTGCTAGGGACAAATCCTTGTGAGTCCCTCCTCTCAGGGATTTTCCCTCCTCCACTCCAGCAGGAAGCTTTGGGCCTCTGGAATCTGAGGACTCATTCTGAGGGTCCCCTGTTCCTGCCCCACCCCCAGGAACATCCCCATTTTATGGCCCTGCCCCTTTCTCTACAACCTCACCCACCGTTCGTCGTCTAGTCTACTTCCTGTCTTGGAGTCCTGTGTCATTGGGGTTACGGGTATCTAATCTCCGACATTCCCGAGGGCTGGGCTCTACCTCTAGATTTCATTCTTAGTTTCATGGCAGTTCTGCAACGGTGAGAAAGCATAAATGTCCCTGCTACCTTAAACCCAAAAGTCTCTAACTTTGTGAAATGGTCACTTTGGTGAAGCGCTTCTGTAGTGATGTAGGTAGACAGTGATGCTACATTGCAGTGTGTGCATGAGCAAGGCAGCCCTTACTCAAACACAAACGCCACCCTTCTTTCACAAGGAGATGACTGCATGAGCAGAATTAAGCAAAATAAATATTTTTGATTTGGGTTTTTTTTGTTAAATAAATTTTTTTTTTACTAGTTTCCTCTACACATTTTGGCAACTCGGGATGTTTTCCACTCACAGAAATCTTTTGAAAAATGTTTTAACTGCATTATGCAGCATAAGCTGGAAATGGTGGCTATCCGCACAGAGTGAGTGGCCGATACTATCCACCAGCTAGCGAGTGTTTACTGTACACCAGGGTGTTAGGAGCACAGCAGAAGAAACACAAACAGATAAGGCTAGGCCCTGTGGCCCTGCAATCTCCGTGTGACAATAAGACAAACACATGGAAGTTAAACAGTACAGGCAGTCTGTGGCCAACGCAGGGGCAAGAGTCTCACAGAACTTAGAAATGAGAGCTGAGCACCCAACCCTGAAGCTCACACCCAAACACCAGCTACAGTGTGACAGTGATGAGGCTCCTGCCCAGCTCCAACCCTCCGGAGAGAGCCTCATTCCCCACCTTAAGACCTTACAGGTGCTGACCCCTTCTTATCCTGCTGGCTTTCATTCCAGCCAAACTGTATGAAAAGCCCCGAATACAGACACCAGGTGCTGCCCAGGCCTTTCCTCCTGGTCCTTATTCCAGGACATTCCTCCCCTCCGCCAGCCACTACCAACCCATCAACTTCACATTTCACCTCCTCTGCCAAGGCACTCAACAATGTGTCCTTTAACACTCAGCTGATCTTTGCCTCCTGAATCAGCTTGTCCTCAGGGCATCTCTGGTGATTCTTACTTCCCGGTGCTACCCCTTTCCATACACCTGTGTAGCTAACTGTGGAAAGGACTATGTGGCTCCCAGGCCTTGGTTATAATGGATTCTGGAGTCTTGTACGTGAACTATGTTGGGCCACTGTCTCTAGGGAGACTCATCCACAATGTAGGGGATTTACTCCAAAAAGCCCGTCAGTCGGAAAATGAATATGAGAAATGAGACCTCCGGCTTGAAGCCAGCATATATGGAAGCAATCTTGAAATCGCTCCAGAATGTCTGGATTTTGCAGACCTGGCCAGCTCTATGACTTCAAGCTATGAGACACCTCAAATCAGTACCAGACAGTTGCACTGCTCCCCAATTCATGACCTCTATATGCAAGGTTATATACTGATCACTAGTTGATCAACTCACGATAAAAGAGACAGTTGGTAAAATGGTGCCTTGGGTTGACATTATATTGATTCTGAGAGAGGGAGTGGGGGAGGTGAGAGCACGTGTGGAGGAGGGAGGGAGAGAGAGGGTCAAGAGAGAGAAACAGAGTTTGCGTGCGTGAACTTTAAGACTTAAAACGGTCCGGTCTGAGGATATGCATCAATGGTAGCCTAGCGCGTGAAAAAAATCGCAGTAAACAAGCCAACATTTGGCTGTGTGGAAGCAACAACTGAGGGCAGTGTGGACTCTGATCCTCACCCTGGGTCTGAGGGATAATCCGGGACAACAGGATCCCGAGCACCTCTAGGCCAGGACTCTCCCACTGAGGCGTGAGAAGCAAAAGACTCACGGTCACCTGTGGCGAGTGAGCATGTGGTCATCAAGAGTCAGTCATGAGCAAGGGGACGGGGAGGTGTCCGACAACAGCACACAGAGGGCAGCCCCAGTCAGGCCTAGGGAGCCATGCCTGGCACCTCCCTGGCTGCAGCCTCCATGCTGAGACGTGTTCTCCTGCTCCTCCCCTATTCCAGGTCGATGCTGGTGTCCCCTATTCCAGGTCAATGCTGGTGCTCTCTCAAGCTTGGGGCTAAGTTCCAGTCTAACAAATACCCTTCACGCAGGTTTTTGGAGAACCCACAGAGGCTGCTGTAAAAGAGAAAGTAAGGCTGAATAGCTCTTATCAAAGGCTATAAAAACAACAAAACCAGGAGGGGGAAGAACGAATCATTTGTGGGCCTTTTCATAAATCAAACCACAAATAAACACGAAGACCTTGTCATCCCTACTGAGAACTGCTCAGCTCTCCGGTAGTGTTCTCTTTGAGAAATTGCAGACTCTAATGTGATAGAGTAAAAAATCATGAACTGAGTAGATAAAAGGATGGAACTGGGAGATATTACACTGAGTGAGGTAACCCAGACCCAGAAAAAACTGCACATGTTCACCCTTGTTTGTGGTCTTCAACTCTGAATCTTTAGGTTTGACTGTAACTTTGAGTAAACCTTGAAAACCAGTGGAGTGAGAAGGAAGGGATAAGTAGGAATGAGGATGATGTAAAAGACCATAGGGAAATATTGTTTTATAAGCCTGTGTGTGTGTTGTAGTTACCCCCCACAGAAGGATAATGTTTCCACCAGGAACCACAGATTATCTAAGCCTGATCCCAGTGCCAGGCAAGGGATGCCTTGCTTTAAAAACAACACAGACTATTCCATTGATCTTGGTTGCCTGCTCAGACTTGAGGGTTAGAACCTATTGCTGAAGACGCAACACACTCCAGTCGTGGGCCATGGGACAAAATCTGGTACTGATCTGGAAGTCCCCTATAGGGCCAGCTCTCAGAGCTTCAGAAGGTGCTACACAAGCTAAAGGGGACGGACAATCAGTAGCCCTACCTAGCTATTAACATGTGAACCCCAGTCATGACCAGCCCAGCAAGCGACCCCCAGTGCTGCAACAATGGCAGCTACATCTTGGGGGCAGCCACCAATTGTCTGACTGGACACAGGGCCCACACAATAGAAGGGGATTCCTGCCTAGTATTATAAACCTAGCCAAGAACCCATGGCTGGAGAGGTGGACTGATATTGGGGGAGAGCCCACAACTACCATTTTGCTAATTAATATAGTGTCCAACTGCCTTCTAAATGCTTATGTGTATACCCTTAGAGGAGTGGAGCTCCCTTACCAACGCATCTTCTTTTGGCAGCAGGAGGCTATTACAGAGAATCATAACCGGTCAAATGCAGAGAGGAGGTGACCGTGGAAGTTCCCAGGCCTAAATGGGACATCTAAACATTAGCCCTACTCCTCAGGCTTGGGGAATATTGAGGAAGAGGGGGTGGCCGACTGTAAGAGTCAGAGGACTGGGATGATGACCGTAGGGCTCTTTTAGACACGACAGGACTGATGCAGCCGTGAACTCTCAGCAACGGGGTTACCTGCACGAGACCTAAGCCACACCACACCAGTCAACATTCTAGGATGGATGAAGGAAGGGTACACAAGAATCCACCTCTAGCTGGAGAGCAACAGCGGTACTGAGAGAGAGAAAATCAGTTTCGTTCAGGGATGAACATTCTGATAAGTTGCCCAAGCCTAAATGATCAGCCTAAATCCATATATATATATGGGAAACACTAATTGGATTCAGAGGTTGTACAAGAGTGTATGGCTGTGTGTGTGTGTGTGTGTGCAACAATAATAACTATAGAAGAACAAATAATGCATTAAAGAAGGGATTGAGGAGGTGGAAAATGGGAGGAATTGGAGGGGGAGAGGGAGGAGTGGAAATAGTGTAAAAATAGTTATTTACACTATATGAAATTCTCAAAACATTCAAGTTAAAAGTAGTAAGGTGTGACCACTGAGCACACACTAATTACTAAGCATAAGGCAAATTCAGGTTGAAAGGACTTTTGTATTAATGACTATGGGAGATGAAGGAAACAAACTTTAAAACCGCTCTATAAAGGAAAGCTAAGAACAGCAAAGTTAGCTGGTTCTCAAGGTCAAAGGGAGCCGACGTGGCTGTAAGTCCAAAATGCAGCGCAAACCTTGTCAGCTTCACCTGGGGACAAAAGCAAGACGGGGTCCAAGAAATTAGTGCCTGTTAAATTCAGTGCAGCTTAATGGCCCTCTTTCTCTTTGGAAACTATATCCACGGACCTCAAAGACCTCAAAGAGACTCTGGCACTTAGCCTAATTCTTTCCTTAGGTTATCCACACCTCTTCGGCTATAGGTACCGGCAGACGCAGTTTCTTCTGAAAAGAGTCCTTAGAGATTGACTCGTCTGTGTAAATTATCTCATCCTTTCAGTTAAGAAACATGGATTTTTATTACTGAACAATTTGCGGCTAGTTATACAAACCTGCAGATAAGGAAGGGCTGCTGTCCAGCTGCCGCCAACACACCTTCGTAAATAAAAAGCCATTGCTTAGGCAAAAACCTGTCTAATCTCACAAGGATGTGTGTTTAATTAAAGAGCAGGCTCGTAAAGGCCGGAAGATCTTCATCTCTCTGCGTGTGCTGCAAATATCAACGGATCATCCAAATGGTTTTATTCCGTCCATCTCGGTGATATCAGAATAAGATCGCTGATTTTGAAAGTACATCATGGCATTCCTCTGACAGCATCTGTTTTACAGTCTCCTGTTCTTTCTCAGCAAAGGCAGCAATCAAGTGAACTTTCAGAGTTTCCTCTTGAATTAGAGCCACGCGCACGAAAGCATGGGAACCGGGTAGGAAACAGGCTCAAGTGGAGTCCCCATGCGAAACTTGAGTCCTCCAGTCACTCACAGGTGAGCACGAGCAAAGATGGAAGGGACCCAAGAAAGGAAATACGACTTTATGCAGCGTCCACAGCTTCCCTGTGCTTTCTTTCCAAATTTACTTTCCTGGGAGTTGTCTTAATAGTGGGTGTAATATGTTTACTTTTCTAGCTATCAAGATAAGATCTCGGTTCCTTAGATAAGACCTTACAATATTCAAGTACAGGGTGGTAACATGGGAACCACCCTAAGATCCTAGTTGCCTAAAAATTCCTCAGTAAGGTTCCAGTATAAACTCTGTAAGAGGAAAGAGACAGTCTAACCTATTAATCACACTGGGTTCCAAGGGAACAGTCTCATTTTTAGCATCAGGCTTTTTCTTTCTTTCTTTTCTTTTTTACTTTATTTTTATTCTGTGTTTAAAAGTGTTTTGCCTGCACATATGTCTGTTTATCGTGCGCATGCCTGGTGCCCACAGAGGTCAGAAGAGGGCACTGGATCCCCTGGAACTGGAGTTCCGTAACTCCAGTTTGTGTCCCAATACCCATCCTGCAGATGCTGGGATTAGACCCTGGGTCCTCTGCAAGAACTAGTGCTGCTAACCACTGAGCCATCCCTCCAGCCCTCATATCGGACTTTCCCAAATGATTCTTTGAATGAGAGTCAAAGTATTTGAACACATTATAAAAATGATGTCACCCCTTAATACGCACTGCTGACAAGACTTCCTTCACAGAAGCAGAAAGTAGACAGTGGTTGCCTGGGCTGAGGGTATGAAGAAGGATTGGTCAAATGGTGCAAACCTTGAGTTCTAAGATGAAGAATTCTGAGGTTTCTTACTGTGCAGGGCAGTGTCAGGGGCTAATAATACGGAGCCCTCCTAAGAGAGCAGATCTTATGTGTTCTGACTGTACATGCAGATTGTAACGGTAGGGTGAAGGTGTCCATTGTTGGCTATGGTAACCCCGACACAATAATGTGAGAAAGGCAAAAACTAAAGAGGTCTTTACTGTGCCCAGAAAGCTATCTGAGGAGGCCAGAGGGAGGCTGCATTACAAAAGAATGTTGTAAAAGTAGAGACCTGGAAGGAGTTATAGGACCTTTGACGAGAGCAAAAGCACGTCAGGACTCAGAGAAGGTTTGAGAGGCATCACCTGGGCTGGGTCCAGGACAGAGAAGACGTGGGTACACCCTCGCACACTCAGGGAAGAGCAGGGTGTGATTGGGTAACCTGCTAGGGATTTGGGAAAGGAATGGGAAGGAAGATAAGGGGTGTGGTCAGAGCCTTGAGGGCTGTACAAGGAGCTTGGAACCTGACAGTCTATTCGTTCCTCACTTGTTATAAGAGAAAAGACTGAGACCTGGAAGCCAGACACAGTTTCGGGGAGATGCACGGCGCTCCAGGGTATCTTGCATGAGCACTATGCCCGGTACACGGATGGATGATGAGCCCCCAGGCCAGGCCTATGCTCTACCACACAACCCTTCAGGCCTTCAGCAGATCCTGGAGAACCACGGACCGTTCCGAGCTAAAGAAACACAATCACCAGAGAGTTGTGTTTTGAAAAGAGGAGGTGGAACTGGAGAATTACCCAATGCTGAGAGGCAAAGGTGTTTGTATTCGCTTTGCTTTTCCCAAGCAAGCTATTTTTATTCAGATTCTTCAAAGGGGGCATTAGAAGGACTCCAAACCTCAACTGAAATCTAAACTCTCTCCTTTGCCAAATATATTTTTATTATAAAATTGGAGCACCACAGACAGAATAAAATGGAAATCTAAAACTCCTTCCCTTCCAAGCTGCAGTTCTACTATTAATGGTACAGTGTTCATTCTTTTCAAAAATGCCTATGCACTCATAAACATATAATACGCCTTTTTAAAAAACATAATGAGATCATTATTTGGTGTTTTAACTCAATCTGTCTTAAAGATCTTTCCATATCGGAGCACAGAGGCCAACCTTGTTCTCAGGCTGCGTAGGGTTTCAACTCCAGGAAGCACCATTTTATGGACATAAGTAGTCAAGCATATTGAAGCCATTGAAGGGTTTTGGATGTTATTTTGTTTATTTTGCAATTCTGTGGATTGACTACGGGGCCTCATGCAGACAGGTGAGTACTCTACCCCTGAGATATTCTCTAGGTCCTTTCTCAGTCTTAAAAACCAAACCGTATTGAACCTTTTTCGGAACAAAACTTTATCCACTGTGGGCCACTCGTATGAGCATCTTGGTGTTGTCACAGATGGGTTCTCTATTTAGCAAATGTCAGAGCGAACAGTCATTTAGTGAGGAAAGGGATCATGCAGATAGTCTAAAAATAATTTACTCACCAGAGTCTCTCCAGGACAACACTGGACAGCCCTGCCCGGAGCCTCCTGGGAAGACTCGGAGTCAGGATTCTGGCTTCCCACCCCAAGCTCCTTGGGTAACATTTCCCATTCTATCCCAGGGCAGGCAGTGCAATATTCCTTCCCAGGGCACACAGGACACTGCCATCCTGGTTCTACGAAGGGCTTTAGTCTCCCCTGGCTCCTGTGATAGTGAAAGGAAGATCAGAGCCAGGAGGGCCCACAGATAATTTAGTCTGCGCTTTACCTTCTTAGATGTAGACTTTCGGGTGACCGTGCATACACAAGTCAGCAAGATAACACAGTCAGTTACACAACCACCACCTGCATGCCTGTCCAAGGTGTTTCCCACAACGCGGGACCAAATGAATATTTTCTTAGCTTTTAAAATTATACCTTAATTACTTGGTGGAGGATGGAGTGTGTGCTGATGTCAGGGCACAACTTGTGCGATTCGGCTTTCTTATTAACAGCAGTTAATAACAGCAGTTTCAGTGGCAAGCCCCTTACCTGCTGAGTCATCTTGCTAGCCCCAAATACATATTTTTTAAGGACTCTGAGAATATGTGGAGACAATACAGTGTAAATAAAAAAAAATCACCTTTTCAGAGGCCTTGAAACTTGACATGCTTAACAAGTTCTCAAACTGATACATTAGTTACACACTCACACACGCACGCACACCACACACACAGTGCTGAGGTGGTAATTAGCAAGGGCAGAGAACACTGCTGACTTGCTGCCAGTGAGACATGCTGCTCTCCAGTTTGCACTTCTGACAATGGATTGGGAACCACAGAGCTCCATCTGACATCCTCTTCTCCCTCCCATCATGCTCCAGGGTCGAGACGAGATATTTTTAACAGCTCCAAAGAAAGGCAACAAAAGTTCTAAACTTAGAGTAATAGCTCCACCCGCTAACCCTTGCGCCCAATCTGTTACTGACCAATGGCAAGCACCTTCGTGTGTCCCGGAATGAAGTTGGTGACAGAATACCTGCAATGGTGGACAGTTCTTGCAACAGGTGTGGGGAAGGGACAACAGGGAGGGTGAGGGTCGTGAGCAAATTCAGAGACCATCTACAGTATGAAAATGTCATAACCAAACTCACTCTTTCACAGGCAAACTAAGCATATTAAAAAGGATGGGCTCAAATGTCAGATTTCCCTTTGAACTTGTTCTGAGTCTTTGCACCTTTAAAGTGGTAAAAACAGGGACCAGAGTGGTTATAACTAGCTCGGTGGGTAAGAGTCACTGACTGTCCTTACAGGGGACCTGAGCTCTATTCCCAGCACCCAAATGGCATCTCACAACCATCTGTAACCCTGTGATGCCTCTGATGCCTTCTTCTAACTCCATGGGCACCAGGCACATTTTCATATATATGTGAAGGAAGGAACAAAGCAGGCAAGAACAGGGAAAGGGTGCCTATCAAAGAAGGTGGCAGCCCCAGCACCCAGTGAGACAGCAGTGATTACAAATGCCAGGTTGGAGACGTGGGAACGTGGCTATAAGACAAAGGAAATGAGAAGGGAATGTATGGACAGAGGAAAAAGGCATGAGGACCATGCTGATTTTCACCACGGAGCCCTATTGGGGAAAGACCGGAGGTTACATGTGTGCGATACAATTAGAACACAGTCTGACAGCCCAACACGGACTGCCACCCATGGGTTACTGCAGCCACACATATGCCCAAGGAAGAGCTGCCTCGGTAAGCACAGCTACACCTGAGGCGAAGCCTCACCTCACAGGAGGAAAAGAGTTCAAAAGGACGGATGGTTCCTCACAGGCTAATAAGGAGAAGAAAACCACCAACACCCGTCCACATCACTTCACAAACACGTGTTTAGTGATAGCTGTGCACACTTTTATAAGGTTCAGCTGAGGTTTCAGAGACAAAAGTGCTGAAGTTACCAAGAGCACAGAGTTACTTTATTGTGAATTGAAAGGAAGAAGAGATTATTTAGTATAGGACTGATATAATCATAAAGCCGGCACTTGGTAAAATAACAGCTCACTAATTCTAGGACTGGAATGCTGAATACACAGCAGATTGATTACAATGTTACACGGATGGACCACAGAGAGCAAAATAAAATTATATTGCCATCATTGGAATTCTGACAAGGGTGACATACTTTAGAATCTCAAGGAAGGAGAATGTGAGCTGTGGATTTTATACCCAGCAAAACTGACTCTAGCTTGTATACAAAAGTCACAAAATGTTAGCAATAAATTAGTGGCTATCATTCCTATGAGTCCTTCCTATTAAGTTCACTTGAGAATCTTCTTTACTTTGGAGTGTGGGAACTGGTGAAAATGCCTAGAGAAAGAACACTAGATGGAGATTACAGGGCGGACTGTTTGATATGATGGCTATATGATCTTTCAGTGAGGAGAGTAAATCATATAAATAAATTGGGTAGAAGGAGCATGACATATGCCAAATAATATTCTCTACTGTAACAAAAAAAAAAAAAACAGGATTTGTTGATCCCACTGAGCAAGAATAAGACCACTACCACAATTTTTTAGTCAAATTTGACGCAAGTTTTCTTAAATACTGGCCAGGAAAATGAACACTGGCCAGGACCATACCTGGGATTTCCAGAGAATGGCCATGAATTACATTAGTCTAGTGCTTATAAAGACAAAAGCCCCAAAGCCACATACTGCCCACCTTCATCCAATCAGAGGCAAGCATACATCCTGATGTACTTCCTGTATACATACCTCCCACCTACGTGTGACCAAGCACATGCCATGCAGTTGGGACAATCCACCTTGTTTATAGAAGTAAAAACATGTGGCTTGTTATCTTACATGAACAGCCCCCAGAATTCCAGGAAGTTATCTGTCTGTGGGCAGGAGGGGCTTACCTTTAGAGGCATGTTTGTTTTATGGCTCTCTTAAGCACAGTAATTAAAACTTAAAACATAACTTTAACCCTCACAGATTCCTACTAAAGGGGGAAAAAGAAACTAACAAGCAAAAACCTACAATGATCATAGTGTGTAAATATAAATTTAATATATAATCAAGAAATAAGAAACTCAAAAAGTTTCTTATCTTCATAAGCGTCTATATGTTTCCGTGTGGATGTGTGTACTTTCCCCGTTTGGAACCCGAGAGAATGCCTAGAAAGACCTGTTCTGGCGAAGGGGCCATCTCCCAACTGTTTTATGGTCTGAAAAAATAAACAAACAAGCCCAAAGATTCTGAGGCTCACTGCAGGTCAAGGCAAGAAACATGAAGAACAAGCTTTGAATCCCTTTAGCATGGCAGGAAACACATTATGAAAGGACTCCGGAGCCAATAGAAGAGGATCCCTGGTCTGCCAGCCCTGGCTAAGTCTTCACGAAAATTAAAATTAAAATGTCAACAGCCGGAATGTCATTATGTATATTTACACACACTAACAAGGGTTTAAAATAGTAAAAGTCTCATTGTCACCTTCCAAGAATGATAGGAAACTAATTCTAGAAAAATTCGGTAACACAGAGGACATAAGCAGTTATCTGGCTGTTCTGTTTGTGAATTATACCTCTAGGAAACCAATTAATGATTAAAGAAGAGTCTCCTTTTATAAAATTATTCTGCCTACAATTGATATGATAAAATGCAGAGGTGAAAAATACCCCAGTCTGCAAGTTCCAGTGAACTGATCCATCTAGACACAGTGGGTCAGTGGCTGCATCCTTCAGAAAGTGGGAAAAGAGGCCCAGTGGCCTTCCAGGGACAGCATAGTCCACCACTAGGAATCTTGCCAGAGGGGTCCCGCCTGAGCCCATCACACTGGAACCAGATGTAGGAAACAGGAGGGAGGGAGGAGCTGCATCCTGATGACAGTGAGGAGCCTGCAGAAACAGCCCCGCCCCTTCATGAGTTCTGAGAAGAGGAAGGCCGCCAGGGGATCATCTCACTAACGATATTTAGAAGACACACCAAGAATGTTTTCTGTCAAGTTAGCGAAACTAAAGCTCTGTGTAACAGAATGCACACTTAGGTGATATCGCCAAAGAAAGGTGCCAAGAAATACTTCCCACTAGCAGGTCAACGTTCTGGAGGGACAGAGGGGATGTGTGGTTGGGACACCCAGGGGCTGTCTTAACACTGCTGACATGTGCCTGCCTTACATTACCTCAGGAAGTCAGGGTTTCTTTAGTGTGGATATTCGGTATTTGTGTTTTAGTCTACAATTTATAAAAAAGATTAAAATGTTTAAGAAACTAGCCATGTCAGTGCTCTGATGGAAAGGACCACAGGATGCTGGACAGAGGAGTTGGGAACCAGGCTCCCAGGATTCTGCTTTAGTGAATCTTCTGTGTTGAAGGTAAATCATTTTCATGTACAGGGGCAACTAAAGCTTGACATAACATTTCAAAACACGCTTAGAAGCTTGTAAGAAAGGATGTGCTCCAAGATATCTTAAGGACAGCTTTGATTTAAAATGACTTTGCTTGGGCTGGTGACATCGCTCCACTGACACACTTCTGACCTAGCCCTGGTTTTAAGTCCCAGTCCTCCAGAAGAGGAAGCCAGAGGGTCAAGAGTTCAAGGTCATCCTCAGCTACATCAGGAGTTCAAAGCAAGTTTGGGACCTGCGAGTCTTGGGTGGGGAGTTGTAGGGGAAGACCTTGCGGGGAACACAAAAGGCAGTTAAATGCTCAGTGTTTCTTGCGGTGCAGAGACACGTGTCCCCCCGGGAAATGTGAAGTGGACAGCTCAGCACAACCCTTGAAGCAACTGAAAACACTACAGTGTAAAAAAGAGCGAAGTATGGAGGCCAGCTACTTGTAGAACCATCTGGCCGGAGCCCTAATGGCTGCCAAGAGGTCACAGGAAATCAGAGTGTTCCTAGAAGCTATTCTGAGGAGCAAATCCCTTAGGGCAGTCAGAGCAGCAGCGCAGGACACAGCTGAGTCAGGGTGTGGCCCCAGGTCAGCTGGACAAGCTGTGGGTGTGGGGGTGGGGGTTAACCTTCCTCACCTGGATGAGAGGATTACCAGTAGTCCCTTCCTGTGGTTCCATTCGGAAGGTGAAACTGAACGCGCCAGCACACACGCCTGGCCCATCATCAGCACTCGATAAATGTTTGCCATGATTATCAACGGAGCAAAAGTTTCTGGAAACGTTAGGAGTGTTTCTGTCCTCAAAAACAATGTCCCCAAAGTAAGAATGCCATTTTAATAAGCCCCTGATCTAGAAGATAAAGTTACTGCTGGCGATCCTTACACACCTATGATTTTTAATATATATAATTTTTATTCTATAATATATAGAATTTTTAAAACATTAGAATTTTTTAAAAAAAATATCCGTCCCATTACCATCATCAGTAGAGAGTTATGATTACAATGAGACTAGAATTATTGTCAAGAGCAGCCCTAACTCAGCAACCTTTTAGTGGGCAACTCGGGGCTAATCCAGATGTTATTGGCCAGCCCACGTGTCTAGCCCTCCTTCTTCTTCCCGTTGACACAATCACTGGGGAGTAGAGGTCTCCCTCCATGGCCACTGTCCAATCACGCAGCTTCCTCTAAAGGGTGACTATAGACAATGAGAAACGTCAGGAAAGAGCCCCTTCCCGTCTAATGAAGAGGACTCTACAAGAGACAGTGTCATGGCCACCTCCATCATGCCCTGCGCCCGCCCCCCCGCCCCCTGCCCCCGCGTGCGCACACACACACACTTCCCCACTACTTGCCTCTGGATGAGGCTGGCGGGCCATGCCCACTGCTAAAGAAACCACGGTCTGCCCATGCTATGGAGAGAAGAGAAAGAAGGGAGACAAATGACATTGTTGAAGCCGCTGATGACAACCCCAGACTACCCTTCACATAAAATAATTTAGTGATCTTACTGTTAAAACCACTATGACTGGGGCGCCCCCTTAGCTGCATACCAAAGGTCCTTGATGAGTATGATCTGGCCATCACTGAACATAAAATCCTAAGGTGACGGGACTGAGACATGAGGTCTCTGGAGCAGCGATTTGAGTCAGGAGCCTCATAGACTAACATTATAAATGCAGGCTGTGAACTCAGGTGAACAAACAAGAAAGCATTTTAGGAGAGACTGCTGATGCCTTCACGTCTGGCTCCTCAGCTCTCAGAACTGTGAGAAATAAAGTTCTTTTCTTTTTTCTTTTCTTTGAGACAGAGTTTCTCAGTGTAGCCCTTGCTGTCCCAGAACTTGTTTTGTAGACCAGGCTGGCCTCAAACTCAGGGATTTGTCTGCATTTTCCCTTGAGGGAGGGGATTAAAGGTGTGTACTACCACCTGGCTAAGTTATTTTCTTTATAAATTACCCAGTGTTGGGCGTTTGTCATAGCAGTGTTATCGTAAAAAGACATTCCCCAAGATCAGTTTGTTGAAGTCTTGTCTTAAGAGTGTGACTACATCTAAAGACAGAACCGTTAAAGAACTGAGTCTGTTAAAGCAAAGCACTACTGGGATTGGGCCTTTCCCACCCTGCCTGGTGTCCTCATACGCAGAGGAAACGATACACAGAGGCACCAGGCAGGCACATCAAAAGAATCCATTGCTAACAGATCTCAACTACAAAAAATACTATAGAAAGTTCTTCATGGGTCGGAAGAGATGGCTCGGTTGGTAAAGACCTTGCTGGCAAGCACAAGGACCTGAGTTCCTACCCCCAAGACCCACTCAGAAACATAAAGAAGCAAGATGTACCCCCAGCACTGGGGAGACAGAGAGAAAGGACAACCCCTGGGCTGGCTTGGCAGTTTAGCTGAGTCACCATGTTCCAGGGTCACTGAGAGACCCTAAGTACAAAAATAAGGTAGAAAGCAATTAGCAAAGACACCTGGCATCAACCTGTAGACCACACACACACACACAAAGAAACTAAAATAAAAAAGGAAAATTTTCAAATTTGAAGAACAAAAATATATCAGATATACATTTGGGTCACCAGTAAAAATGACAGGACCCAAATACATCAAGCGAATAGGTAAATTAAAAATAAAAACAAAAACAAAAATCCAACTTCTTCCTGCCAGTAAGATGGTTTATCAGGTAAGGGCATTTGTCACCAAGTCTGACAACCAGAGTTTGATGCCTGGAACCCACGTGATGAAAGACTGACTCCCATAAATTGTCCTCCGACTTCCACACACATGTACTATGACACACAAGTGTGCATGCATGCACGCACTCACACATTACACACATGTACTATGACACACAAGTGTGCATGCATGCACGCACTCACACATTACAGGGTAAATCGCTAAATGTAAAAGGAAAAATTTTCTCGCCTTTTAATTTCTATAAAACCTGGTTATTATGCATAGAAGTGTGTCCCTCTTAAGTTTTTTATTTCAAGGTCCTAAATTCCCAATGTGACCATATATGGAGATAGTAAAGAGATAATTAAGGTTAAATGAAGCCATAAGGATGAATGTTGGCCTAATAAGAGGGACAGACACCAGAGACATCACAGCAGGACACAGAGGGAAGGTAGCCATCTGCTAACCACAGAGAGATGCCCCTGGAGAAGCCAAGCCTCCGGCATGTTTATCTTAGACTCAGAACTAGGTATTCTGGCAGCCTCTGACAGGCCCACTCCTACCATGACTGTACACGTGCTAACGGGAGCCATAAAAGGGAAAAGAATTTTAAGGGTGATTAAAGGGACCGTTTTGGAGAGGATGTGTTTATATCGTGCATCAGGCAGAAGGTGGTTCATTCTCTCCCGCCATCTGTCTCCAAAGTCACTGCCCGTTCTTCCATCTGCTCACTCCTCAAATGGCGAGGCTGGAAGGCCTGGTGTACTGGATCTGGGCCCTCAAGCCTGGTGGACAGTGGCTAGACTCAAATCCATCCATCTTCATCCTTGTTAATAACCAATTAAATATTTAAAGCCAGAAGGCAAAAGCAGCAGATTAACTGAGATTAGTACTGTCATCAGGATGAGGCCTTTATTATCCATTCTTTCCATAACCCCTATTAGAATGATAACTTTAAAAGTCATCAGAATTCCGTAGAAGGAAAGGAGGTCTTGGGTACTAACACAACCCAAAATTCATGGAAGGGAAAAGAAAAGCAGAAGTTATAGCAGGATGGCTTTAAAGGAAAAAAAAAAAATCAACGGTCTATTTCTGGTTGCCTACAATTGCACAGTCAAGGAGGAAATGTGAGAGCAAGACAGGTTATTCCTGGAGGTTCTAGACCCTCGGGGTAGAACAACAGGGCTGGGTTAGGGAAAATGGGTCACTAGGCGGCTCCAAGTCAGGCCAGGCTTGAAAGAAGGACGTCATCCTAGACCAGCCACCTACAGAGCTCTTGTAACGTGCTCAGGACAGCCGCACAGCGAACCCACAAAGTTACCATCGTGCATGGCTGACAGATTTCCAGCCACTGGAGGCTGAACACATGACCTGAATACGTGACCTTCCCTGGAGGTCAAATGTGGATTTATTTCTGGGTGTACCACTACAAGTTTTGATTGTCAACACTTCCAATCCAGTGAGGACTGACTTGAAAAAACAAAACGACTTGGTTATTTCTTAAGATGGGTATGCAGGGACTGGAGAGCTGGCTCCGTGGTTGAGAGCATCAGCTACTCTCCCAGAGGACCTGGGTTCAATTCCCAGCACCCACAAGGCAGATCACAGCTATTTGTAACTCCAGTTCCAGTTCCAGGAGATCTGATACCAATGCTCATAAAGTTAAATAATTTACAAAAAAAGATGGGTATGTATTCTCTGCGTATAATTCATTTCAATGTTCATTCACCTTTAAAGCCCCTCTGTACACAGAGAATAATAATCCTGCGCTAAGAGATGGTTTGGTGGCGAACGTACTTGCTGTGCAGGCAGGAAGACCTGAGTTTGGACCCCCAGCTTGGCAGCATGCATCTGTAATCCCAGTTCTAGGGGGCAGGTGGGTACCCCAGTGTGGTGGAGGAGACAGCAGATCCCTGGACCTCAAGAGTCAGTCTAGGTGAATTTGTAAGCTTCAGGGTCAATGAACCAACCTGTCCCCAAACTTGAAGGTGCTAGAAAAAGACACCTGACATACACACGGGTCCCTGCCGCCGCCCCCACATACACATACAGAAATATATATGTACCCCGCTTCTCATGTGCATATGCAGAAATCACAGACACACACACACACAGAGAGAGAGAGAGAGAGAGAGAGAGAGAGAGAGAGAGAGAGAGAGAGAGAGAGAGAGAGAGGCACGCACACACCCAAATCCCTGTAGATATCTGCTATCCAAATAAGTTTTCTCAAACAAGACATGAGAACAGCTCTCCCAGGCTAGAGGTTCTCATTTTGCCTTGTGTTAGCTCCCAGCATGGGGGGAGGGAGGGTAGAGCAGGGAGTAGAAACAGATTCCCCGGTCTACCCTGGTAATGGAACCCAAGAACGTTCACCTACAACATCAAGTTTTCCCAGTTACTGACATGTTGTTCAGCCAGAAGATGCAGACAGCAGACACAGTCACCTTTTTGGCTTCCCAGAAAAGTCCCAAACTCTGCTCTTGGAGCAGAGGCTTCCTGCTGGGAAGGCAGCCAGTGCACAATCCACCAGGCAGGGAGGGACTCCTCGTGGCCACCCAAGTTCTCCAGCAACACAGAGTCTCCTGAAGGGGCAACAAACAGCAGCTGTGCCTTTGGGTCCTACCAGTGCTGCAGGTTATAAAAGCCAAGGAGCAGAGAGGCCGAGCATGTAAACAGAGATCCTCTCCGGAAGCTGAGGAGGTCTGAGCTCAGTCACCTCTCCCAGGTACACCCTGTGAGTCAGTGGGGGCCTGTCTACACAAAAGTGGTGACAGGGTTATTTAATCAAGCACCAGCCATTTCCCAGAAAGACTACCTCATCGTTTTAGCGAGAGAGAAGGGAAAATAAAGAAGTTGTTTCCTGATCACTTCATGATGGACTAGTCACACGCCGGGCTTGCTTCTTGAAGGTCTGAGTCATCAAAGCCTGTCTTGAACTTTGAAATCTGCTGCCAACATTGTGCTGGCACCTTTGCGCATAAGGCCATGGCCTTTGGTGTGGTGTCTGCATGTGTGTGACTCTGGTCCCAGTCAGACGGGCAGCCCAGGATGAGAAAGCATGGGTAACAAGACTGCCATGGCATATACCACAGCCTCTGCACCTGCCGTTTCCGTTCGAGTCCATTTTGTAAGAATTCTTTTCAGATTTATTTTTAAGTTATGTGCATGGGCGTATGCGAGAGTGTGTGTATGTGCACAAGGGAGTGCAGGTACCGGGTTCTGGTAGAGGCAGAGGCCGGAGGAGCCAGATTCCCCTGGAGCTCGAGTTACAGGTGGCATTGAGCTACCCAGAGTGGTTGCCGGGAACTGAACCCTGGCTCTCTGCACGAACAAAGAATGCAAAGAATGTTCTTAACCTCTCAGCAGATTTTCATCTTTAAAAATAAATAAATCAGCTGGTAGCACAGAGGCAGGAGGATCTTTGTGGGTTCAAGGCCAGTCTGGTCTACACACTGAGCTCCAAGTCAGACAGAAGTATGTAGAGATCCTGTCTTAAGAAAAGAAAAAGGGGAAAAAAATCCACTAAACAAACAAATAAATCAGGTTTAGGAGTGGAGAGGTTTATTCTAAGTGAGCTCAGCCTGAAGAGGTAAGAAGGCTGTCTGGGCCGCTTTCTACTGTTTGGCTCCTTTCAAATATCTAATCATTTACTGCATGCTTTGCTCAGTCCTGTGTTCCCAGAAGAGTACCATTTCCCTGCCCTTTTGTCTCCTGGAGTTCATACTTAGGGTAAGGATACATCAGCCCAAGCAAGTCCCTTGCAAAGCCATGGGCAGCTATCTGTGTCGGATGCTATTTCTTCAATACCCGTTTGAAACATGGGAGCGGTGAAAGACCAGTTCACTAGTCACAGCTTCATTATAACAGGTCTTAAAAGCATCCCCCAGGGGCTGGAGACATGGCATAGTGGTTAAGAGCACTGGCTGCTCTTCCAGAGGGCCTGGGTTCAATTCCCAGCACCCATATGGCAGCTCACAACTGTCTGTAACTCCAGTTCCTGGGCATCCGACACACTCACATAGACACACATGCAAGCCAAACACCGATGCACATAAGATAAGAATAAAAAAGCATCCCTCATGTGCAGGGAGAATGGACACACAAACTCAGCAGTCCTGCGCTGGCTCCTTCAGCAGCAGCATTGCCGTCATAGAATAATGTAAATCTGCAGCAGGAGTTCAGGGGAAGTGTGCTATTCTCACTCTGCTCGCTGGGCTCATCTGCCTTTTGTGTGTGTGGGGGGGGTGAGACACTCATGCTACAAGTACAACCAGCACCATTTACCACTATCCTTCCTGTTCTACAATAGCCCAGGGTCATCAGCACCTTCCTGAGAGGACACCAACTTGGCTAACTAAAATAAATCTACCACTAATTGAGTGTCTGAGAAGGTTTTAGTTTAGTCCGCACAGCAATCATATGATGCAAACCGTGTCACCAACTCAGAGGAAGCAGGCCCGGAGAGCTGATGTCAGTCGTTCAAAGTAACATAGCCCGTGGTGGCTGAGACAGGAGCAGCTGACAGCAGTGGAGTCATCCTAACCAAGCACTTCCTGACTAAGCCAGCCCTTGTTACTCCCATCACCGAGGAAACGAGCATGGAAAAAAAAATCTGAACTTTACTCTCGTCCTCCCTTATCAAAGAAAGAATTAAACCTAAGATTTGTTTGTAAACTGGTCTGACGGGCTCCCGCGTTGGCGCTTCCCAGCGACCTCCTACTTTAGTCCTGGACCACAAATATTTGCTTCTACAGAAGAAGCAACTGTCCCCTAAAAGGATGGGGTAGGTATTACCTGGTTACTGCTGAGACGGGGATGTTGTTAAACACTTTTCCCAGGTAACATCCATGCTTGACACAAATGTTTAAGGAAAGAAAATATTATAGAATCAGGCTTACTGCTGTTCTGTCAGGCAAATGTGCCCGGTGTAGTTTCTAATCATTGAGAAATGAAAATAATTTAGAGAATCTTTCTACTATACTCAGTAAGTACCTTTCCTTTGTGAAACACAAGAAGTTTTTAGTTCACTTTGCTTTTATCCAGTCACCCGCAGGGACCCCTTTCTCACCAATGTCCTTCTCTGTACAAAGCTACCAGTCTTCCAGGGCATCAGATACACAAGAGAAACCTATGAACTACCAGGCATACAGTAAGAGCTCAATTAATGCTGCTGCAAGAATGAGTGACGCTCACTCGCCTCCTACATGCTAGAAATGAGGAACTGGGTACCTCTAAATTTGAATAGCCCTGGGTGTTGTGGTCAAGGACCACTGAGAAGTGGCTTCAAAGGTACCTCTTGACTGACATTCTGAAATCACCCACCTTCTATTTTTGACTCATTTCTTTATCTTCAGGCCAAAACAAAAATTAAAAATCAACCAGCTTCCACTCGGAATTATTCTTCATTTACGTTTTGTGACAAGATATTCCCTTTCTTCTTCCTCCCCTCCATGAAACATTCATCTCCATCTGTTGGACAGTAGCATCAGAGAAGAAAAGTCTAGAAGCTGCAGTCCACAGTCACCAAAACCAGATATGGGATACCAGAATATGAAAAGGACTCTTAGCTACAAGGAAGTACTAATACTGAGTTAAGAGCATCTTTGGGGTGTTTGTTAAGTTCTTACTGTAAGCTTTGGTATTAAATGCAGGATGTGGGCAGTGTAAGAAACGGAGCAGGAAGGTGAGAGAAGCTACCCTGGCCAGGCACCACCTGTATCTCCCTTCTTAGTTTCTGTATCAGCCATAGAGCCCTAAAAATACCAAATCAGAACAAACTGTCTACTCTATCGGGTTGGCCCTGTGCACTGGGATTAAGTTAAGATTCCCAGTGCTTCCCCGTGGCTCTCCGCCTTTCTTTCTGTCCCGGAGAACACAGGGGGCTTGTGTTTGTCACTGTTATCTCTCCCCTGACTCCTGGAAGTCACTACCTTGTTTCCTTTCAACGTCTACCATGTAAAACTGAGAGGGTGGTGAAGCGCCACTCTGCTAAGTGTGGAACTCACATCTGAGTCTGAGTGAAATCTCCAAGTAGGGAGGTATTGCTTCAAAGTAGGGCTAACTCCAGGGCAGAAGCTTAACTGCCCTGACGTGATGGCCCACTCAAATTCAACAATTTACTGTTTTTCCCTTAGAAATATCTCTCTCTCTCTCTCTCTCTCTCTCTCTCTCTCTCTCTCTCTCTCTCTCACACACACACACACACACACACATCTCTCTCTCTCTCTCTCACACACACACACACACACACACATCTCTCTCTCTCTCTCTCTCTCTCTCTCTCTCTCTCTCTCTCACACACACACACACACACACACACGGCATTTTCCAATGAGCACTGTTTAGATGCAATCACTTCTCCCCACATACCCTTTCCTCTGATTTCAACAGAAGGAAAACGGCAGAAAAGCTGACCTTGCAAACCCTCTGTGCCAGGCCAATACAGAGCGCTCAGCCCTGGTTTCTGTCAGGGGCCCAGCACGGTCAGTCTGTCCTTACATATGCTCAAAACCCAGGCAGAGACTGTATCTAACAACACACGGAAAGTGTGCTGGTTAAATTTGGTAAGACTGACATACACAACAGTTTCACCGGACAAGAGGGAACCTCAGCTGAGGAATGGCCTCCATGAGATCGGCCTATGGGCAAGTCGGTGTGGTCATTTTCTTGATGAACGATTATTGTGGGAGGACCCAGACCATGGTGGCCAGTACCACCTTTGGGCAGGTAGCCCTAGGTTCATGGGGACCGAGCCACTAAGCATTGTTTCTCCAGCTTCAGCTTCAGTTCCTGCCTTGACTTCCCTCAATAACACTACTGTAAACTTTCCCCCTTCCTAGTTACTTTTGGTCATGATGTTGCCACAAAAGACAGCAAAATAGGACAGAGAGTTAAGAGACAGCAAAGATGAGATTTCCAATTCCAGCAAGCCCCTTTTCCTTTCCTTAGTAAGCACAAACCCATGAGAACAAAAGGCACAGTTGAGTAAATCTCCCGTGAAGATAGTGTTTACAATCGGTGCAAGATGGCTACACTTTTGGTGGCACATTCCTCCATTTGATGATTTACTCATGACTCTTAAATCGGGAAATCTAGTAAGATTATAAAATCTAAAACTGTCACGAGAGCAGTAAGCACAAGACATTCATTATCTAAACTATTTACATTTTACAGGGAGAGGAGACCTAGTTTACTTTCCTAAGCTTTATTTACTTCCTTTACAAGCAAAAGCTCCGAAAGTGGGTAGTGGAGGCGGAGATTAATCTATACTGAGGGAAACAGCATCCCAAAAGACCGAAGAAAAGATAGTTATTTACTACCTCGAATATTAACGATAAGGTGTTGACTTCACTACCTATGACAGATTTAATTAGAAGGTGGCAATAAATGTTTCCAGGTGTTTAATTAAGTGTGATAATTATTCCTGTCCCTAAACAGAAATGGAGTCATATGTTTACACTGCAAAGTATAATGTTTCCTTAGTTAAACCAGCGTGGAAACACCTTTGTGTAATACAGGATTCATTGCATGATAAAAATATCTGCTGTGATAAGCAGCGCTTAAGAGTGATTTAGCAGCTCTTACCTTGCAGCCACCAAAGCAGGCTGGTGGCTTAAAAGCCTGTTAGGGTTCTTTTCTTTAGCTACAAAGTTTTGTTAGCCATGCACCTCGGGAAATAATTTGTATTCAAAGTGTCGTTTCCCTACCAGCATCCAAGAGGATTCTCAACAAAGATGTGGAAGACGTTTCATGGGAATTCTACTTCCACAGCAAACACACAGTAAAAATCAACTGAGCTGTAGGAAAACCAGAAATTATGACTAGATGGGAACTCTGGAACTCAAGCACTGTAAGTCTGTTAGGATGCTGCAAACTGATGAAGGAATCTTTCTGTGTAGAAATATGCCCTCTGCAGTGAGAGTTACTGATGACCCCTCTTCAATAAAAATAATTTATAGTAGGATGAAATTGTCAGACTTAAGCAACCCAAGGACGTTACTGTTTCAACACTGGGCAGTAACTACAGTTGCTGGTGCTGTGAGTTAGGAAATCAATTGGTTTAGAAACTTGGTGTTGCTGAGTCAATGAACATCTTACAGATGCCCAAGTCGTTTTTGATCAGACTGGTCTTGAAAAAGCGTATCAGCAGTCCTGGGTCATCAGGCCCTGGGAACCCATCAGGTGTTCTCCCAGCAGGTGCTGGAAGCTCGGCGCCACGGGTAAGCACGTGGGACATTCAGAACCGCACACAGGCATACAACTTTTTTCACCTCACGATCTTAAAGCAAAACTGGTCGCTGACGGTTTTACAATGCAGGATTGGATAACAATCTGAGGCCACCATCTCAGTCTGCAATCTGGGGCATCCTGAACACAGGCAAGCCTTGCTTCAGCGCTTGAGGTTGGTTACCGGGAGGACATGACAAGAAGAAAGTCAGAGAAGAAAGGGAGGGGTGTGGAGAGGGGTTCAACGAAGGAGTTGGAGGAGGTCGCCCAGGCGGTAGAATCCCAGCAGCGGAACGGGGATCCACAGTGCGGGGCGGGCACGGTAAAACTATGGGACTTCCCGAGCTGCGCTCTCCCACGCGCTTACACTCACTTGCACTCCCCACACGCGCCCACTCACACCCACTCTCACGGCCGAAGCTCTGGGCGAATTGCAAGTGCGTCCCCAGGAGCACTTTAAAAGTCCCAAAATAGCGTCCGGTTTTATCATTACTATTCTTTTGATCCTACCCCCGCCTCCCCAGCCTCCACTCCTAGGAGGGAAGCACTTACTCGGAGGAAGGGCGCGGTGGCGCCGGGACGAGAGAAGAGCGGGACGGTCCCGCAACGTCGACCCTCAGAGGCTGGACCGCTGGCCGCTCCCGGACCCCTAACAACCCCAGGCGGGCCCCAGCGCGGGAGAAGTGGAGCTCGCCCCTGGGGCGGGGCTGGGAGGAGGCAGGGGCGGAGCCTGCAATGCCGGGGCGGAGCTGGGAGGTGGACGAAAGGAGTGGCCAGGTTGCTGTGGGGAAGCAGGGAGGAGGTCAGGGGCGTGGCGTGGTGGGAAAGGGGCGTGGCCGGGGCAGGGACTCTGCGGAAGGGGCAGTTGGGGAGGGGCTGAGTTGCTGGGCGGGAGGCGAAGCAAAGGCCACCAGCTAGGGCGGGGTCTGGAGGCAGAGAAAGAGCAGTGTGGCCGGGAACTGGTGGCGGGGCGGCTGGACCAGCACCTCTCTGAGGGCCCCTGAACGCAGTGGTTGGTGCTGCCAACCGAGGACAGAATGGACGCTCACAGAGTAGCCCAGACCTCTGGGTGCTGGCGGCCAAGACCTGCTTGAGAGATCTGTTTCTTTGCATAAATGTGTGGTCAAATAGTGCCGAGCTCATGTACACCCTGCCAGACACTTAACCCATATATGTGACTGACGACTTGTGGAGGTCTCTGGATCCTGCCTCCCTTCCATCCTTTTCGCTCTTTCCCTCCTCGTTTTAAGATTACCCAGTGACATTCTAAGCGCTTGCAGATCTTTGGCTTCCATTGTCAGCCGTTGTGGGATACCATCTATCTCTGGGTTAAAGTCTCCTCTTGGCTTCTCGCGGGAAGCTTGTGGTCTTGGACACGCACGCTCAAACTCACACACTCCAGTGTGACTGTCTGACTTTACCTGAGGAACAATAGACTCCAGAGGAAACAGCAGGACGAAGCCGACTCTGGGACTTCCTTCTGTTTAAGGGCCATTCCTGGGTGGCTATTGTAAGTGGCAAGGACCATCTACATGGGAGTGAGAGGAACCCACCTGTCGCATAAACATTCACTAACACGACTAGCTCTGTGTAAGGCGTTGAGAACAGTATTGACGAATTTAATATGTGCACGTGACCATTCTAATCTTCTCAACAGTCTATGAGATAGGTCTTAATAGCGATCAGAATTTAGTGAAAAGAAGGAAGGTTTAAGAGACTGCTCAAAGAAAGCTGCACCCTCAGGAAAGGGCAGATTGACTGGAGCGGAGGAAAGAAAGCAAAGCCTGGGTTGCTGAAACAGACAAAATCACAGCAGCATGGACTTCACGCAGAACACCGCTGTCTACTGTCTGGGCCTGTAATGAGGCATCAGAGGTACCAGACGATTTTTCTGGAAGGGGTACTCTGAGCTGGGTTTGGATAAGTGGGAACTTCCTAGTCCTTTCCAAGGAAGGAGCAGGGGTGGTGTGTAAGTTTCCTTCTAGATGAAAACATTCCAGCCGGGCGGTGGTGGCGCACGCCTTTAATCCCAGCACTTGGGAGGCAGAGGCAGGTGGATCTCTGTGAGTTCGAGACCAGCCTGGTCTACAAGAGCTAGTTCCAGGACAGGCTCCAAAACCACAGAGAAACCCTGTCTCGAAAAACAAAAACAAACAAACAAACAAAAAAAACAAAAACATTCCATCTTGGATAAAGCTCCCAGTAAGCAGGAAAATAAAAAGCTCAAAATAACTTCAGGAAGTCCCTGAAATGAATCAGATTCACTAGAGCCCTCCCTTACAGAGTAAACAATAAAAACATACAGGAGGAAGCAGAGCTGCAAGCACCAGCACCACAGTGCGACCAGAGCAGCTTCCAGGAAGAAAGAGAAAGCACCTGAGCTGTCTGGAGGTTCAAAACAGAGTCACCCGGAGAGAACACTCTCCAACCTGTCGAGCACAGGCTGTGCACCGTACTGCAGGTTTCCCAGCTTTTGTGAGTTGTTACCCATGCCGGGGTGGGCTTTAGTGACGCATCTGTCTTTCAGTCATTTCTGCTCCTTTAAGTAACCCCTCACCCACATCCCTGAAAGTAACCCCAATAAATCTCCTTGGTTCACCAAGTTGGACTTTGGTGGTATCCATACTTTGGGATCACTCTCTGGGGTGGGTAGACATGTGTGTTTCGTCGTCCCCCCCACAAAAAGAAATGTTTTGTCACACGATAAGTGGCAAGCATTTTCCCACATTACAAAGGATCAGGGACCAGGTACTGTGGCTCATGCCTCTCAGCACTCAGAAGCAGAATCAGGTGGGTGGATCTCTGAGACTTTGAGGCCAGCCTGGACTACATAGTGAGCTCCAGGACAGCCAAGGCTATGTAGTGAGGTCCTGTCACTCTGCAAGATATCATTATTACAAATATTAAAGGAATAATGCACAAAGGACCGGAAGAGAGGAGGAGTAGTGGTTGGACTGGTACTAAAGCAATAGACCAGAGCCAAAACTAAAGTCTCTCATCTTCCAGGACCCTTGGGTGGTACTAAAGCAATAGACCAGAGCCAAAACTAAAGTCTCTCATCTTCCAGGACCCTTGGGTGGTACTAAAGTCTCTCATCTTCCAGGACCCTTGGGTGGAGGAGGCAGAACAAAACATCTGTTTCAAATGTTGCTTCATTTGATGTTTCAAATGTTGTTCTATTAATTTAAAAAGTCTTTCAAATATGGAAACAACATAAAGGACCACAGAGTCAGGTAGCATGATCAATAAGCTGAGGAAACATGGCAGGCGAGATGCTGTGGTTGACAAAACCATGTCTCACAGAGAGATGTCCAGTCTCTGACCCACAGAAACTGTGAATGTGTAACCTTACACGGCAGAAGGAATCTTATAGTCATGAATAAAGCTAAGAACATTGAAATGGGGGACACTACCTTGGATTGTTAGGTGAGCCTAGTCTACTTATACGGGTCACCTAAAATGGGAGCACACTGGGGCAGAGATTCAAAATATGACAAGATGTTCGGCCTGGGGCATGAGCCAAAGACCATGGGTTGCCTCTAGAAGCTTGAACAGACCTCAACTAACTGTTCAAAAAGGGTGTGGGACATAAATAAGCCTTATATCCCTGAGAACTAAACTCTGCCATGCATCAAAATAAGCAAGCAAATGTTTCTCTCTTGAGGACCTCCGGAAAGTAACCCTTCAGATGCCGTAATCTGATACCGATGAGACTCCATACTGAATTTATGGCCTATGGAACTACAGATAAAAGTTTGTGCCAAATGCCTAACCTAGTGGTAATTCATCAGGGCAGCAATTGGGAACCGACACAGATACTGAAGCCCAAAGTGGATGGAACGGGTAAGGTGGACTCAGAACTTAGAAAAGGCCTAGAGATGGAGAGAGTATTGAGGTTGTTTTACAAGGTTTCTGAATGGAGTAACCACCACAGGTAGTTATTTCCCAAGGAGTAAAGTAAAAAAAGTAAGCAGATGTGTTCTAAAAACTCCAGAGTCTGCAGTGGTGTCACTAAATTAGGGTGGTAAGTGTTTGCGTACCTCCAGCAGCCTCTTTGTCAAACAGCTAGACACACTGTCTCAGTGCCTCCCGCACTGGCTGCTTTCCTTATTGTTGTGAAAAATACTGCAAAACAGTGTAAGGAGATGAAAGGTTCGTTTGGGTCGGGTTTCATATGGTGCAGTCTACAGTGGTGAGGAGGCGGGGCATAGTGGTTCTATCTGTGGGCCAGGACTATGAAAACCGTGCAGGGATTTTTCACATGGAATGGGCCAGGGAGCAGAATGCAGGCGGAAACCAGAAGCGTGGATAACTTTCTAAGGCCCACCCCTTGCCACTTCTGCCATCCAGGGCCTGCCTCCCACGGTTTTGAAAATAGCACAGCAAGCTCAAGATTGAACGTTCAGAATGTGAGCTTGTCTGGGGAGATTCCAGACCCAAGCCATAAAGCATTTACAGCCACCAAGTGGTGTTTGTCACCACCATTTGAGAGTTCTAATACTAGATCTGCCACACACCCACTGGATGTCTTGGGACAAAGCACAAAGCCTTAATGAGACTTGGCCTCTTTGTACAACTGCTGTGAGTCACCAGGATGCCCTGATAGCTGAAAATTCAGCTCCATTCACTCTCACCATTGCTTGTTTCAGTGTGTGAGCGGTTTCCTCCAGGTTTGACATGGTGAATGCCCACCATGAAGCAGAGTGGCTGAGGTGACCTCTGGGAGGCCTTGACCACACAGCCATGGCAACAAAACCAACAGACCTATGCTGTGGAATTGTCTTTTTGTACATTGTGAAGATTTTTCACTCAGATTGGTTTGATCAAAAGCTGTATGGCCAGTATCTAGACAGAAATCATAGGTGGGACAGTCAGACACAGAGAACTGTGGAAAGAAGGAGGACAGAGTCAAAGGAGAGGTCAGATGGGCATGCCATACTTAGAAAAGGTACCAAGCCACATGACAAAACATAGATAAGAAATATGGGGCCGGGCGGTGGTGGCACACGCCTTTAATCCCAGCTCTCGGGAGGCAGAGGCAGGAGGATCTCTGGGAGTTCGAGGCCAGCCTGGTCTACAAGAGCTAGTTCCAGGACTGGCACCAAAGCTACAGAGAAACCCTGTCTCGAAAAACCAAAAAAAAAAAGAAATATGGGTTAATCTAAATGTAAGAGTTATATAAGAATAAGCCTGAGCTATTGGCCGAGCTTTAGGATTAATATTGTCTTTGTGTAGGTTATCTGGGAACTGGTAGGTGGAGAAAAAAGTCCGCCTACAGACCTATATAGCAAGTAGCAAGGTGCAAGGGAAAGGGACTGTTAGCACTCCCTCTCAAAGGGAGGAGAAAAGGTCACAAACCTATAATAACACCCTTCTTTGCTACTCCAACCTCCGCTCACTCCTGCCTCAGCCATAATCTTAGCTATACAGTACATAAGTACATAAGTAAAAACCCCTGGAAGTGGGACTCTTCCCTGCTGTCACAGTTCACAAATTCCTCACACTCCAGCAGTAACACCAATATCTGCGTTTATTTCCCCACGCTGGACCCGGTGGCATTGTTCTTTGGTCTCTCTGTTCCTTCTCTCTTCAATGTGAATAACCACTCCTTTTATGGCCCCCCAGGAAAGTCATGTGACACCTGTGGGGTACTCCCTTCCTTGTCTGCGTTCCTCAGTCTTTGGCCCCAGCATTACTATTGGTCTAGCTGGAAACCCTTTCTAGACATCATGTTTTTCCTAAGGGCTGCTTATGGATCAAAATGTGTGAAACTTAGTGCAGCAGATTTACAAAACCCAATGGCCACTGAGTCATCATGGAGCCTGGATACTAATCTGCATAGTGAGGTCATCTAGCTGTTTTTCCCACTCCCCTAGCCTTTCTGCCCTTAATGTATATTCTCTCCTTGTTCACAGAAAATATAAAAACTGATAGAGTTGTTCATCATCTTGTCTAGCCCCCCCGCACGCCACCGTCATCCTCACTTATGTCTCATTACCTGCATTAGAGCGGGCCTGTTCCCAATTCTCTGGGTCTTCTCTGAACCATCCCTTCTAGCCACATGGATCAGATTCTATTAATACAGGTTTTCCTCAGTCTGTCCATTCCTATGTTCCTTTGTAACATAAAAATGCTAAAATAAAAAAATACAAAAATGAAAAGCTCTCAGAATAACCCACTTTACTAGAACCAGTTATGCTTGTAACCACACCACCAGGTGCTAACAGAAGAAACAGCAAAGTTTGTGTTTGTGGGGAGGGGGTAAAATGTTGAGGGACACTTTGTAATCTCAGACAAGTTATATCACTGTCATTAATAACTACTAATTACCTCTAACTTTGCTCACAAATATCCTCCGCATCCAGACATACTTACAGGACTTAAGTTTATTCTGTACTAAGAAGATGTGTAAAATGTAGCAGGAAAATTAGTATTCTTATCTCACTTGTTTGTTTGTTTGTTTTATTGGTTTGGTTTTTAAATTAACTCTTGCCAGTCTCTAATCTGGTACTTTAACAATCAAATTACCCTCAGTATTGTCTTCTATGCTCCTACTAAGTTAGGCCGGTTAAGCCCGACTTAAAATATCCAACTGCTTTTCCTAATTCAAAGTCCAAAACTCCACATTCCACCAAGTGGCATTGTCAGGCTAGCCACAGCAATGCCCCATTCCTGGTACCAGCTTCTGTCTTAGTATTCTATTCATATGAAGAGCCACCCTGAAAAGCAACTCTTTAAAAGAAAGTAATTCATTGGGGCTTTCTTACAGTTTCAGAGGTTTGGTCCATTATCATCATAATGGAGGATGCTGGCACATAGGTAGAGTAGCTGAAGTTCTTTATACGGATCTTCATGCTGCAGGAACCTTTAAAGCTACAAAGCCCATCCCAGAGACACACTTCCTCCAAGGCCACACCTCCTAACCCTTCTCAATTAATGCCACTCGCTGATGACTAAGCATTCAACTATATGAACCTGTGTGTGTGTGTGGGGGGGGGGTTCTTATTCAAGCCACCATAGTGGATTTATTTCTGGGTCATCTATTGTATTCCACTTGTCTATATGTCTGTTTTTGTGCCAATACCATTCTGGCTTTGTTACAATGTCTCTGTAAAATATAATCTGAGATCAGCACTGTGGTATTTCTAGCATTACTTTGTTTTTGAGACAAAATCTTACTTACTATGTAGCTCTGGGTGTCTTAGAGCTCACTATATAGACCAGGCTGACTATGAACTCACAGAGATCTGCTTGCCTCTGCCACCCAAATGCTGAGATTAAAGGCGTGCACCACTGCTGGCTGCACCGCTCTTCCTGGTAAGGACTGCGGTAGGGGCTGCAGCGGTGGCTCAGCAGTTAAGGTTACTAAGCACTCTTCCAGAGGACACAGGCAGTTACCAGCCCCACATGATGGCTCACAACCACCTATTACTTCAGTTCCTCTCTTCTGGATCCTCTTAGTACTGGGCATGCATTCTGTACAGATGTACATGCAGGCAAAACACCCAAACACATAAAAATTATAAATTTAAGAAAGGAATGACTTTAGCTATTTAGGGTCTTCTGTGATTCTATATGAATTTTAGGATTTTCTTTTTCTACTTCTATGAAATATGTTGTTGAACTTTTGATGGAGATTACATTAAATGTGTGTATTGCTTTTGGTAATGTAGCTCCTTTCATAATATTAATTCTGTTGATCCTCCTACCCAAGAAATCTTTTTTTTCTCATGTCTTCAATTTCGTTCTTCATTGTCTTAAAGTCTTTTTTAGAGGTATTTCACTTTTTTGGTTTGGCTTAATCCCTAGGTATTTTGTGGAACTATTGTAAATGTGATTCCTCCCACCCTGATTTCTTTGTCAGTGAGTTCACTATGGATATATAGAAAGGCTAGTGGATTTTCTGCGTTAATTTTGTATCCTGCTACTCTGCTCAAAGTGTTTATGGGCAGGAGTTTTCTGATGGAATCTTTCAGGTTTTTTAAGTGGAGGATAATGTCATCTGCAAATAGAAATAATTTGACTTCTCTCTTTCCCATTTGTTCCCCTTTTTGTCTTGTCTTATTCCTGAAGCTAAGCATCAAGCCTATGCTGAGTATGAGTAGAAAGAGTGAGTACACTTGTGTCATTCTAAATTTTAGACGGAATATTCTGTTTCCCCCATTTAATAAAATGTTTACTATAGGTTTGTAAATATAGCCCTTATTATGATGGGGTATGCCCCTTCTGTTCCTAACTTGTTCAGATTTTTTTCATTAAGGAATATTGAATTTTGTTGAGGAAAAGACCTTTTCTGTCTTTAAATCTGTTTATCTGTTGAATTATACTTACTGATTGAGTATGTTTTATTAACTCTGTATTCATGAAATAAAATCAGCTTGGTCATGGTATATGGTCTTCTTAGTGCATTCTTGAATTTAACTTGCAAGGATTTTATTGAGTATTTTTGGACCTGTGTCCAACTGGAGAAATTGTTCCATAGTTTCCATTGTTTGTTATGCCTTACGTAGTTTTGGTATCAGTATAATGTTGGTTTCATAGAATAAGTTTGGCAGTTTTCTCCTTTCTATTTCATGGAACAATTTTGAGAAGCCTTTGGTGTTAGCTTTTCTAATTTAGCGGTGAATCTAGCTGCATCTGTTCATGTGCTGGGTGACTTTTTGCTACTGCTTCAATCTTATTTATTTCTGTGGATCTGTTTAGGTTATTTATATCCTCTTGGCTTAATTATAATGGGTCATATTTGTATAGAAATTTATCAGTCTTTTTTTTTTAGTTATACGGATATTTATTTGTCTTCAACAAGGTGGCCATGCTCGCCTCATCTGTTTTGAATCTTTCTAGTATAAACAGTCATGGAAGTTGTATGTAGATGCCTTTGTGTTAAAATTTGGTTTAGAACCAGTGGGATCTCTGGGACCCACACCAAGCCTATTTCTTCTGTTCTGTGTTTTGTTTCTTTGGTAAAATGATAATGGTTTTCATTTTTTGCCTAATGTTGTATTCTTAACCTATGTAGAGTGTCAGAGCTAAAACAGGCAGAGCCTGCTGTTACTAGTTCTTTCCTCGTAAAGCTTGCACACAGTTTTTCCTTGTTAAGAAGATGTAAGATGTGACCTACTTGTTACTTAGTATCACACAGATTATGTGTTTTTTTTCAATTTCTTTCTTTTTTTTTTAATTGAAAAAATTTCCACCTCCTCCCCGCCGCCCATTTCCTTCTCCCTCCCTCCACTCCTCTCCCCCTCACCCCACTCCTTTTCCCCTCCCTCTCCAGTCGGAAGAGCAGTCAAGGTTCCCTGCCCTGTGGGAAGTCCAAGGTCCTCCCCCCTCCATCCTATCAGTTTCTTTAAGAAATTTCAGTTTCTGTCTTTGTGAGTTTCAAAGTACTCCCTACTGGAGTACTTTTTACTGGAATCTGCAGTTTCCTCACATCTTTCGTTTCTAATTTTATTAAGCTGAGTCCTCCCTTTCTTTTGGTTAATCTGACTAGGACATTTTCAAAGAACCAACGCATCGATCTATTCTTCATATTCTTTATTTCCTTAATTTCTTGCTTATCATTATTTCTTGACATCTGCTGCCTTTAGGATTGTTCTTATTTGTTTCTTTGCTTTTAAGAACCTGAGATACCTTAGTATAAAACTTAAACAAAACTTTTTCAGTGTAAGCATTCATTACTACAGGCTTTCCTTGGTGACTTTGAAGGCTGGTGACAAAGACCTGGTGTTCTGATTATTTCTGCCTTTGTAGGTATGCTGGCTACTTTTGTGTCAACCTGACACAAGATTCTAAGAGAACAGAGCCTCAATTGATAAAATGCCTCCATAAGATCAGCCTGCAACCAAGGGTATGTAGGGCATTTGCTTAGTTAGTGATGGATGTGGGAGAGCTCAATCCATTGTGGATGGGGCCACCCCTGGACTGGTGGTCCTGAGTTCTATAAAAAATCAGGCTAAGCAAGTCATGGGGAGCAAGCCAGGAAGCAGCAGCCCTCCATGGCCTCTGCATCAGCTCCTGCCTCTAGATTTCTGCCCTGTCTTCATTGGTGAACAATGATATGACAGTGTAAGCCAAATAATCCTTTTCCTCCCTAACTTGCTCTTAGGTCATGGTGTTTCATCGCAGTAGTAAATACCCTAACTAAGACAAGATGGTACCGGTAGTGAGGTATTGTTATGACAGACCTGACCATGCTGGTTTGGAGAGGATAGTAGAAGAACTTTGGAACTTTGTGCAAGAAAAGCCATCGAGTTCAGTATCTGATGAGATGTTCTGGAGGTGCTTAGCAGATAAGAATGTTGAGGGCAATGCAGTAAATGGAAGCAGGCTTTTGAAGTCCCAGAGGGACATTTAGAGTCTCTATTGGGGCCATTTATTATCTTGAGTTAAGATTTTGTCATTTTGGTTAGCTGGGACTGATGAATCAGCTGTAACTAACAAGATACCAGAACAACTAAAGTGAAACCTCTGCTTTTACCCAATGCTGGTCAGCTGGAGCTGAAAATTAGTAGGGAGTAGAAAAAAAAAAAACCCAACATTGTTGAGGTGAAATCTTCTGGGAAGTGTTCCTGAGAGCACAGAGAAGCTGTGTTCCAGACGCAACCAAAACTGTGCCTCACTCTGGAAGATGAACTTGGTAGTGTAAGAATCACCCGTTTGATACTGGTTTTGAAGGCATGAATGAGTAATGGAGAGCAGGTGGCAACTGAAGTCTCAGTGTAGAAGAGGTCAGACAGGGAAGTTGAGGCTTGGTACCAGGAAGAGAGCCTATATGAGGCTATTAGTGAAGGTGCTGTCCAGCTGCAGCAGGAGATCCCAGCATCTTGGAGATGCCAGTACCATGGATGACCACCAAGAACAGCAGCAGCAGTGGAGTGGAGCCAGCTAGAAACTGTAAGACAAGCTGTGTATGCTGAGAGCAGAGCCTCAACCCAAACCACTAGGAGGATCCCAGAAGATCCCGAGTGAATCCGACTTATTTACACTCTTGGAGTTGAGTTTTGCTTTTATTTGATGGTGACTGTGCACTGGTTCTTCCCTCTTGAAATAAGGAAGTATTTAATTTTATTTCAATTTTACAGGCGCCCACAGCTGAGAGACTGAATTTTTAAAAAGAAATTTTAGTTTTTAAGAAAGACTTTGGATTTTTAAAGAGACTGGATTTTAATATGTTTGAATCTGTAAAGACTTGGGGTTTTATACTATAATGTCAATGTGTGATCTTGGGGATGGTAAAGAAAGGAAAGTCTGTGACTTTCTAATGAGGTATTTGTGTGTCAAGTTGACAGGAGGTCAGTTGTGCTGGCTACTTTTATGTCGACTTGACACAAGCTTCTGTTTTGGCTTTTTGAGACATGGTTTCTCTGTAGTTTTTAGAGCCTATCCTGGCACTAGCTCTTGTAGACCAGATTGGCCTCAAACTTAGAGAGATCCGCCTACTTCTGCCTCCCGAATACTGGGATTAAGGCATACACAACCACTGCCTGGCTTGACACAAGCTTCTAAGAGAATGGAGCCTCAATTAAGAAAATGCCTCCATAAAATCAATCTTAGTTGTTGATGTGGGACTGCCCAGTCCATTGTGGGTGGGGCCATTACTGGACTGTGGCCCTGGGTTCTATAAGAAATCAGGCTGAGCAAGCCATGGGGAGCAAGCCAGTAAGCAGCACTCCTCCAATGGCCTCTGTATCAACTTCTGCTTCCAGATTCCTGCCCTGTTTGAGTTCCTGTCCTGTCTTTCTTTGATGATGAACAATGATGTGGACATGTGAAGCAAGTAAACCCTTTCTCTCTAGCTTGTGTTTTGGTCATGGTGTTTCATAGAAGCAGAAGAAACTCTAAAGACAGAAGGTGAGCTGACATCACTGCCTTGTAGCTTTGAAGATCGTTTGCTTTATATTTCTGACATCTTGATTACAAAAATGTAAAAGTTCTCTGGTTATGTCTGTTTTGGATTTTATATGCTTTCTTATATTTGAATACTTTTTCTTTCTTTTCTAGGTTTGAAGAAATTACGGCCATAATTTTCTTAAATTGATTCTCTCTGCTTTCACAGTTGATCTCAGCTTCTTCCTCTGTCTTATGGATTCTTAGGTTTGATCTTTTGATCATATTTTAGAGTTCTTGAATGTTGGGTTCCTTGCTGATATTTAAATGCTGTCTTCCATTAATCCTGTGCTTTCTTGATGGTATTTTTTCTTCTCTTCTGTTCATGTCACTTTCTATGGTGTCTTTTTTGTTGGCTTTGCTTTTAGATTTTATCTTTAGTTTACAAACCCTTAGATTCATTTATTTAATGTGCATGAATGTTTTGCTTGCATGTATGTACACATGTGCCCATGAAGGAAGGAAGAGAAGTTGGACCAGATGGAACTGGAATTATGGTTTGAAGCCTCCATATGGGTGCTGGAAATGGAACCCAGGTCCTCAGTAAGAGCAGCAAGTACTCAAAACTGCTGGGCCTTCTCTACAGCCACAGATTTTATTTTTACATTTAAACAAGGATGATGGATACTCTTGGTTGTCACCTTGACTGCAAGTGGAATTAACTGAAACCAAGTGGCTAGGTGTACCTGCGCAGGTTTTTGTTTTTTCTTTTTTTTAAATCTTAATTAAATCACTAGAGGTTGAAAGACTCACTTTTAATCTACGTCTTTTTGAAGATTGATATAACTTCAATCTGGGCCACACTCTCCGGTGGCAACCTGTATAAAAGACATGGAAGAAAGAAGGGCTTGTTCTTGGTTTGCCCTTGCTCTTGCTGGCAAGTTCATTCCCTCACTGTCATTAGAGTGTACTTCTTCAGGATTCTGACATGTACTGAAGACCAGCTGAGACAGCCAGCCTTGTGAGCTGAACAACTACTGGATTCTTGGACTTTCCATTGGTAGGCAGACATTGCCAGATTAGCTGGAACACAACCTGCATGTTAGTCCAATAAACCATATATATGTTCATTCTTTAAGTTCTGTTCCTCAGGAGAAACCTAATACTATATACGTATATGTGTTTGAGTGTAAACCCCAAAGGTATTGGGTCCCTTGGACTTGGAGTTATGGGAAGTTTTGAGCTGACATGGGTACTGAGAACTGAACTCAGATCTTCTGCAAGAGTAGTATTTGGTCTTATATGCTGAATCATCTTTCCATCCACTCTATTATTTTTCATTTTCAACTCTTGTTTTTCGTTTTCAATATTTTTCTTAATATTTCCTCACTTTCTGATGTGGGAGTGTCATATATCAATCTGTTGATTTCATTGGTTAAGCAATAAAGAAACTGCTAGGCCCATTTGATAGGCCCACCCTTAGGTGGGTGGAGTAAACAGAACAGAATGCTGGGAGAAAGAAGCTGAGTCAGGGAGTCACCATGGTTCTCTCACTCCAGACAGATGCAGGTTAAGATCATTCCTGGTAAGCCAGCTTGTGGGCTACATACATTATTAGAAATGGGCTAGTCCAGGTGCGAGAGTTAGCCGAGAAAAGGCTAGATATAATGGGCCAAGCGGTGTTTAAAAGAATACAGTTTCCATGTAATTATTTCGGGTAAAGCTAGCAGTGGGGGCGGCCAGGTGCTGGGGACGCAGCCCGCCGCCCTTGTTTCAACAACTTTCTTTGTTGAATTTTTTTAAGTTGCTCATGTTTTTCATCCACTCTTTCTCCCGTGTTGCTGATTTTGCTCTCTAGTGTCTGTATGTAGTTAATTTGCTTGGTTGTGTCCTCATTCAGGTCACTGACACTTTTTCCCAGAAAAGTTTTGACCTTGTCAGCTGGCATTTTACCCATGCCCATGTCTGTAAGTTCAGCACTTGTGGAATCATTTTGCCTTGCTTTTCATTTTTTGTTTCTGTGTTGTAATTTTTGCATCTGTTTTGTTTATCTCTTCTGGGTTTTTTTGTGGGGATTTTCTTACTGGGCAGCTTTTTCTAGTACCATGCAGAGGATGAAACAAACTTTTGGGGCATAGTGTTCTGTATTTTTTTTTTATCCTGGCTCTCATAGAAGTAGCCTTTAACCCACTATTTTATCTGGAAGTTCAGAAATAAGCCTTTACATTACTAAGTACCAAGGAATTAAAACGCCACAAAGTATGTATCTACTCTGAACATGGTTTCTAGGTGTGGCAGTAGAATTATATCCTTTACCACTTATGCACAACTGCTCCCAGGAGCCCTCACTTCTAGGACTCCCCAGTTACCTCAGTGCCCCCTTGTGGGAGAATATAATTGAAAAACAATGATTCAATATTGTGAATTACTAGTTATCCACAGTGTAAACAAGACTGGGTTAGGGCGATAGCTCAGTCAGTAGAGTGCTAGCTTAGTGAGCATACAGTTCTGAGTTTAATCTCCTGAAGCCACATTTGAAAAAGCTGGGCCGTGTGGCATGATGGGACTCCCTAGGTAGAAAGAGTCTGGGAGTCAGAGATGCTGGAGGACACCTGGAAACAAAGCCTTCTAAATCAACATGGTGAGCACACATGTAAACTCAGAGAGATCAAGGCAGCATGCACAGGGCCTGCATGGGTTGGCAACAGATAGGAGACAAACCCCCACATCCCTAAATTTCTTGTTTAGTAAACTATGTTGGTCTTCTAGTCCTGTTAATAATTTAATAATGTTAATACCATTTCCATTTTAAAGCTATATAAAACATTTTTTAAAATGTCTTCATATTGTTTCAGTTAATGAGGTACATTTGAACATTTTTGCTGTTTAAAACGACTTAATTGGGGGAGGGGGAGGGAAATGGGAGGCGGTGGCAGGGAAGACAGAAATCTTTAATAAATAAATAAATTAAAAAAATAAAACAACAACAAAATAGGGGCAGAAGAGATGGCTTAGTGGTTAAGAGCAGTGGTTGCTCTTCCAGAGGTCCTGAGTTCAATTCTTAGCAATCACATGGTGGCTCGCAACCATAATAATCAAACATTATTATATGCTCTTCTGGCATACAGACATACATGCTGGCCAAACAACAACCACCAAAACCAAAATAAAACATTTTAACAAAAGAAGGGTAGATAAGGGTTAAATGCTTAATTAGTTTATACCAATGCCTTTATAAAGTTTTGGTAAGAACAACAGCAAATTTTCTATCTTATCTAAAAGCAAAGAGTGGAATCAAAGGGGAAAACAAGTAATGATTATTTCATGATAAGAGGAATCCCATAGAGCATAAGTCCTGCCATGTGAAAAAAATCTATAATAATGTTGGTGGCCAAGGGTGACGCTGCCAGCTGGGGCCATGGTGACATCTGGGCCCAGGCTGCTGCCAAGGATCATATGTAGGTTCATGGTCCTATCGCACCTGGGATATGTGTTGACGTCTGTGGCCTAGGTCGCCATCAAAGGCCTCATAGATGCCCAGTGTCTGGGTGAACACCTGTAGCCATGTTGGTGTCCAAGGGTTGTGCCTCCAACCAGAGCCATGCCAATCTGAGTGGCCTGCACTGCTACCTGGTGCCATCTGGGCTGGAGCTGCTGCCGAGGGTCACTTCAGGGTCGGTGGCCCTCAAGCAGTCAGGATCTGATTTGATGTCCATGGCTTCTGTTATCACCGAGGCCCATGCACCGGGGGTCTGGTCAGCCATCTGAAACCGTGTTGGTGCCCTTGGGCTATTCTGCCACTGGAGTCATATTGGTCTGGGTAGCTTGCGCTGTCACCGTGGCCATGGTAATGTCCAAGCCCAAGCTGCATCCACAAGTCATGTCTGGGTCCATGATCCTGCTGCAGTTGGGGTCTGTGCTGACCTCTGTTGCCCACAATACCACAGGGACCACAGTGTTGAAACCAAGGGCCAATTTGAGCCAGCCCTGCCTTTCACCGGCCCTACCCATCACTGGCTATTGCCACCCCAAAGCTGGGCTGGCCCTTCACGGGAGGGCTTGGCTCCATACTCAGGAAAGATAGCCTCATCCCTTATCTCCCCAGAGCCATCATTCATGGCCCGATGGCACAGGTGTAGAAGTGCTGGTTCCAGCCCCCACCTGAGTAGGGCAGCTCCAGTGGGACTGACAAGGGCTTTGGGTTCACCCCATCCATGACCTGATGGACTGTGTGAAGTGACTGGATATGTGGCACCATGGCTCCAGGATTTCCACGAGCACGGCATGGCGGGATATGTGGGAGTATTGATGAGGGTCCAGTGTTGATAATGTACCAGAAGCCAGAGAGAGATCTTGAACCAGACCAACAACTTATCACAATAAATATCTAAAGTAAAGTGGAACAGACAAAAGGATATACTGCAAGACACACCACAAGCTCCCAATGCCACTAAGATGAATGAAAAGGTATAGGAGAGGCGGGAAAGGTGAAGGAAGGAAGTGGGCTTGCTCTCTAAAATAGTTTTAAATTTTCCTTTTGGGAGGCACTACAGCAGTGAGGAGCAGACGTGGAGGGGCTGGGAAATGAATGGGATTGGATTACATGATGTAAAATTCCCAAAGAATCAATAAAAAAATTATGTTAAAAAAAGCTGTAACAGTCATTCTCAGAAACATAGCATATAAGTGTATTTGATGTGTTCATTACATTTGGATGAATAATAAAAATTTAACTCTATGTGTATATATCTTTACTTATTTCAATTATTTTTATTCCTATCTATAGTTGTTTAAAATAAAGTGTGTGTGTGTGGGGGGGGATGGCCCTCATTATTGGGAGGTGTGGCCATGTTGAAGTAGGTGTAGTCTTGTTGGAGGAAGTATGTTACTATGGGAACAGGTTTTGAGGTCTCTTTTGCTCATGCTTTGCTCAGGCTGAGTCTCAGTCTACTTCCTGCTGCCTGCATCAACACATAGCAGCTATCTCTCCAGCACCACGTATATCTGTACACTGCCATGTCCCATCATGATGATAATGGATGAACCTCTGAACAGTGAGCAAGACACCACAACTAAGTGCTTTCTTTGGAAGAATTGCGATGTTCATGGTGTCTCCTTGCAGAAATAGAAACCCCAAGTCACCATTGTTAATGATTACCCATTAAGTAAAAAAAAAATGCAGAAAAGAATGCGAAGGTATTTAAGAAAATTCTCTCTACAACTGTCACAAATATAGAAATTCTGAATTTAAAAATATCACATAATGTAAAATCAACTAAACTGGCAGAAATACTTAAAATAAAAGCATGCAAAAAATCACTACATGATTGTTTATTTAAAATATGACTCTGGATGTAAATACATACGGGCTTACATAATATGTGGTTGTGGTTATTCATATAAACCCTCAATTAGAATGCTCAGTAGTTCATACCCAAAGCCTTTTGTTTAATACACATGATAAATTTTCTTTCTGATGGAAAGTGTTTAAAGCCTTTTGAATCTTGATTTGTGAAGAGATTACTAAAAAATAACTTAGCTACATCAAAGAATAATATTGTTTGCAATGTTGTCACAGATTTCTCCATGGCAAAATAGTCATGTATTATTATTGCACAATTTACAGGTACAGGTTACTATGTGTATATAAACTCTCTATAATGACAGTGTTCTCACTGTAACTTGCTTACTATATTTAAAATTATGAAATATAATTTACAAAACCTGTAACAATATACTTTTATAATAAAAGTATCCTGAGGATATTACAAAATTCATTTACCAGCCCTTCATTTCTTTGCTTTGACTTTTTAATTCCTAATAGTTTTCCATATTTCTTTACATAAAAATGGTCATTTACAGTTCTAACTAAAAATAAATTTAAGCTAAGTAGTATACAACTGTCCCTTAAAACTTATCCCCATCTACTTACTGCCAGTCTCATTGGCTAAAAATCAAGTATTTATCAAGTTTTTATAATTCTGAATCAGAAAAGATATAGCATGAAACAGACAGAAATAGGGTTAGCATAGTTATACGCATTGTAAAATTTATATATTTTGGTCAAATTTTATAATAAAATAATGTATTTTGGCAAAAATAATAAAATATAAGGTTTATTTCCTATCAATGGTAGATCTGCGGGACACTGTACATTTGTAAATACTATTTAATTTGACTGCTTTCACAGTGTTTCTAAAAACACTGCTATACATTTTCAGAATTTTGAGACTAAATTCATCTAAGAAGAAAGAAAACTGAAATTTTAAGTAAAATATCTGATCATCAAAACGATGACAAATTCATAAATGTAAATGTCTGTGTGCCACATAACATCTTTATTGCCTACTAAGACTTATTTAACACTTTTAAAATAGTAATCTTGAAATTCTTCTTAAAAATGACTTTGAAAATTAAAGTGATAATTAAAAAAACTTTATATAAGAAAATCACAAGAAAGGTTTTATACTTGTGGCAGTAGGTGTTATGGCACAAAACACATGAAAAGACTTGTAGCTTCTGTTTGTGTATATACAATATCAAGTAAGATATATATACATATATACACATATGCACACATATATACATACAATTAAATACATTTACACACACATCTGGGGCTATAGAAGGGAACGAGGAAAACTCTAATGAACTCCTTGGCTCTTTTACACTGTTAAGTCCCAATAGCAGTTTTAATGGAGATATCTTACCTATATATAAACTTCTCACTATTAACAAGAAAAGAATTATGATGTCTGTGTGATAAAGCAGTGAAAGTGTGGTCAATAAGTGATGAGTATTATCTCGGCACCTGTCTTAAAGAGTTTTACTGTCAATAGAATTTGTGCAGTGGGGTCTGCAGAAGGGTGTGTAACAACGAGAAAACAAAGTTCCTTTAACCCAATGACATATTTACTAAAATATACTATAAATAAGTATGAATACAGCATTATTTATACATTCTAACATTCTATGTTAGGCAATAGGATCTAACTCTGACTGACTTGTTAACTTTTAAGGCATCAGTGCATCAAGGGCAAAGCTCCATAAAATAAATATGAGGACAGAAAGCATTAGCCTATCCTTGGTACAGGGGATTACTGCGTAATGCATCTTTTGGCTACTTTCACAAAGCAGATAATAAATCATACACCCTCTTGTGAAGATGTTACAGCATCAATTTTACATCATTTTTTAACACCTCATTTAAAGGGCTAAACTGATCCGGCAGTATCCTCATTTTCATTGTTCCATCAGCTCCACAAGAGAAAATGTGATTTGCAGGTCCTGTCTCAATTTGCATGACTCCAGTTCCAATATTTCTAAAAATAGACTGTCGAGCATGTTCATTGATGAAAGTATGGAGAAGACTAAAGGTAGAAAGACTCCAAATCTGAAAGATACGAAGGACAAAGTGAAAACTGGGACTGGTGATTGACTCAATAATCCAAAAGAAAATGTAAGCCTGCCTTCTTGTGCAGGTAAGACATTCCTACAAGGATGGAGAGTATTTGTATATGCTATGATCACAGCTTCCTGAGTCTCTATAGGCTGGATACAATTATCAACTGCTTTTATTATTATTCAAAGTCCATCCTGTAAGGGCACAAATTATTAGCAATGCACTGAAGATTAGACAACCTGAGTACAAAGAACAGAAACTTGCATCAGTGACTAGAAAGGTGTTGCTGTGTAGCTACTATGGGGTATTGCTTCTTTATACTGAATACTCAGAGATCAGAAAAGATGCAAGGATGAAAGTAAACTGACATCTATGGCTCTCTACCCTCGTAAAGCTTAGACAAACTCAATTACTAAAATTATAAAATACTAAATTCTGAAAGTTTCTATTGTAAGCCCCATCAAGACAAATGTGACTGCTTTAAATCAAATGCCAAATGGCTTCTCTTATTAATGACTTATGTGGAAAGGCTTTCAGGATATATTTTTCTGGTTTGGAGATAACAACTTTTTAATTTTTTATATCTCTTAGGAAAACATCTGAAAAAAAAAACCCTCACCAATCCACATTACCTTTACATGAATTTGTTAGATTATACATCTTAAAACACACTGTACCTTTAAAACTTTATCTTTATTTGATGTATATGGGTGACTTACTGCATGTGTATGTGAAATAAGATGTGTGCTTGATGCCTAGGGGGCCAGAAGTTACAAGTGGTTGAGAGCTACATGTGGGTGCTGAGAAACATGGATCCTCTGCAAGAGCAACCTGTGCTTTTGATCACTGGGCCATTTCTCCAGCCTAGACTATATGTTTTTCAAATATCTTAAAATATAAACTGCAGAATCAGAGTAGAATCTAAAAATAGGTGATCTAAATCAAAGTCTGTCCTACTCTAAAGTCTGTTTGAGGTACACTATGCAGGCACAGGGAAAAAGAAGATAATTCACTCACTACATTAGCTGGGACCAACATGGCCAACACAGATGACAGTTAACTCTGCTTTACTACAATGAGATTTCCAGACCAACAGTGGACAAAATGGCCTGCTTCCATCACGTATCTGATATCACAACACATCCAAAAAACAAAACAAAACAAAAACAAAAAAACAAAAAAAAAACCTCCTTAAGCACAGAAAAGGGGGAGAAAACCCTATTCTGGGAAAATCCAGACCCATTCCTGGATTTCCCTGTAGATCACCTCCTGAACAATCCTTTCCTCCATTAGTTTTGCTCATTATTAAAATTACCCAGAATCCTAGCCATGTGACACTATTTCTTGAGGGTGTACTTCTACTTTATTACAAAACTTTTTCTCGGTTCTGTGCTTTGTCTTGTCTCTTATTCTTTCTCTGGAGGTGCTAAGTGTCTGGACACAACAGATGGAGGTCTAAATTTGTTCTTTCTGAAACAATGACAACCTTTACCAGCAGCCACAGGTTGAAATAAAAAAGTGGCTTCAAATCAGAGAAGAATAATTCTGCTGGGATTTATTATTTTTTAAAAAAGAGTACTTTGGGGCCGAGGAGATGACTCATTGATTAAAAGCACTGGCCACTCCTCCAGAGAACATGAGTTTGATTTCTAGCACCCATATGATGGTTCACTCCAGTTCCAGGGGACTCAATACTCTCTGATGGGAGCAGCAAGCAAGTTATGTGGTGCACTGGCATATGGGCAGACAAAACATCCATGAAACACAAATAACAACATTTCCAAATTCTGCAGTTCTGGTTTTTTTTTTTTTTTTTTTTTTTTTTTTTTGGTGGTGGGAGGAAGGAGAGTTAAGGGGGAAGAAAACAGCCTATCAGTTCTAAGAGAAGTTCATCTTATTTAGCACTAAGTATGCTCACATTCATGTAATGGATTCTAAAAATCAGATCCTTCAAATCTAGGCTTGCTGACCATTCAACATCATGAAGACCAATTGAAACTGGCATACCTCTTTGCAATGGGCCCACAGAATCTTCCTCAAAATCAACAGGTATTTCTTAACATAGAACTTCACAGCTGAGTATTTTTAAGGTGGAATTTTGCAATATACATTTTAATAAGTTGTTCAACATTTTTAAATAAGCTGCTTAATGCTTTAAACAACTTTAAAATTTAAGTACAATAGATTTTAGTTATCTATGAACAGGGCTTATCTAGGTACATTCTTGAACCAGAATTATGGAATCTGAGTTGTTGAATATTATTATTATATATGAAAAAAGAGGAGCAATGTGGGTTATAGTTAACCTAGAAATTTAATTTAGTAAATACATCACCAAAAGAAGAGTCAAAACCAATTCTAATGTCTGAAATATACTAAGATCCACAGAAAATTTAAGAATTAACTAAGCATTTTTTAAAACAAGTAAAAAAGTAAAACTTCAAGTTAAAAATAATTCTATTTATCAAAGGGTTTATTAAATAGTAATTGGCACTGCTGATTATAACAGAACTAATATAATATGACTAGTATTTAAGTAAATTACTACAATATGATTAAAGGCCTAAGTTTGTAATTTTTTTTCCATATTATTGATACCATGTTTTTACCTTTATATTGCCTTCTGCAGATCCTGTAACAAAGTATTCTTCAGTTGGATCAATAGCAATGGCTTTAACAGGGGAATCATGGCTCTGAAAAAGCTGCCTCTGTTGCCTTTGTCGAAGGTCAAATACACATGTGAAACCTTTTCTGCCACCTGATATTAGCAGCTGATGTTTGGGAGCATATGCTAAGACTGTGGCTCCATTATCATGGCAGGTAAAAGCTGAAGGTTTAAAAAAAAAAGATTAAAACCACTTAGTGATAAAAGACCACAAGGTGGTCAAGATAGAATAAATTGAATGAATAAATAAATATTGGATAAAGATTGCTGTCCCGCCCAAGGCAATTTAAAAACCAAATGCAATATAAGAAATAATTTGAGATACTAGGCATAAGACAACGAAGCATGGTCCTGGAGAAAAGGAAATATGGGTAGCCATAGTATTGTTCCAGCAAACCACCTACAGTTTTGTGGTCAGAACATAAGAAAAGGAAATTCAAGTTGAACTGGACTCAATACCAGCAAACGGTTGAATAGCATCTATTACTAAGTGTAATAATCTATAAACACTTATAAATATTATAAATAAAGCTGCTAAGAAAATTCCTGTTTAAGTCTTTTTGTAGCTTTCAGATACTGAAAACAGTACATACAGATGGATCACGCTCAGTCTATGTTTAACGTTATTAAAACTAAGTTTTTGGGGGCTTGGATGGTTCAGCGGTTAAGAGCACTAGCTGCTCTTCCAGAGGTTCAATTCCCAGCAACTACATGATGGCTCACAACCATCTCTAGTGGGATCTAATGCCCTCTCCTGGCATAAATGCATACATGCAGATAGTGCACTCATAATCATATACATTAAAAAATAATCTTAAAAAACTAAGTTGTTTTCAAAGTGGTTGTAGCATTTTCTGCTTCTGTCAGCAGTTGCAGTTTCTGTACGCCCTAACCAACACCTTGAGTCTTTAATCTTGGCCATGCTGGTGTAAATGATAACTTGCAGCACACTGGATGTGCATTTCCTGATTATCTTGATTATCCTTTTATATGTTTACTTGCCATTTGAATAGTGAGAATGGGATTGTTTAAAAGTCCTTGGAAACATTGTCATTTTGTTTTAAAAACTGTTTTTTTGGTATTATATGTAAGAATTCATCACCAGACCCAAGCCACGTAGATTTTTTCCGTTTCTTCTAGAAGTCTGCACTTTACATGAAGCTTTACAACCCATGCTGAGCTAAATTCTGTGAAAAGTGAAATCTGTGTCAAAGATATTTTGGGTTGTTGTTCTATGTCACTATTCAATTGTTTTAGTACTTTATTTAAAAAAACCTTATTTTTCTCCATTGAATTCTTTTGTACATCTATCTGATAAAGTCTATGATATATAAAGTCGCCTATGAGGCTCTCTAGTCTCTCCAATGCTCTCGGTAACTTTTTAAAAGCCACTGTCACGATGTTTGATTATTGAGGCTTTACATTAATTTCTGATTATGCAGGGTGAGTCCACTGAATGTTTTTCTTCAGTATTTTGTTGGTTATTTGCTATTTTCTTATACACTTTATTTAGAATCTGTTTACTGATATGAATAAAAATTTGACTATATTTCATTAGACTTGTGTTACATCTATAAAGTTGGGAGGAACTAGTATTTTGAACAAAATTAAGTTTTCAAAGCTCTAAATGTAAGTCATTTTCTATATTAATTTAGATCTTTGAGTTTTTAAATTATATTTGTCCCCTTCTACATATATGTCCTGTGTGTATTTTGTTTGACAAATGCCTCAGTAGTTATTTCAGGTGTTATTATGAGAAGATCTTTTAAATTTCAAAGTATAGATATTCATTTAGTGCAGAGGACCAACTGGTTTTAGTGTACTGACCTGACACCTTGATGTATTCACCATATTAGTCTAGGTGCTGAGGGTCACACCTAGGAGTGCGCGTATGGTAGACAAGCACTCTCCAAATGAACTATATCCCCAGTCCAAGATGTGATAAGTTGTCTTCAAAACTTACCATGGACTAAACTATTGGCAGGTGCTACTAGAGTATCCCACAGACATATGTTTCTGAGAGGAGAAAAAAAGGGATTTCTTTTTAACCGACACAAAAATAGAATAAAAAATAAGCCAAATATTAAACATTTGAACTTTGTTCAAAAGGTATATATATATATATATATATATATATATATATATATATATATATATATATGTTGTCACACTCAATTTAAAAGCTATTAACTAATAGTAACTGAAGGCTGACTATAGAAATTGCTTGTGTATTTACTAATTTTTAATCTATCTATACCTAACATAGACAAGTCATAGACGATGCTAGTTATTAGGTGGAATCTACTGAACACAGCCAGAGTCTACAGCCCTGAAGCTAGTTTTCAGTGCAATGTGAAGCTCACATCTGAGTTTCAGAAGCTCAGCAAACTCAGTGTGTCTGGATGGGCTGCGTGAGTATATGGAGGGAGAAGACAGAGATGTTCTTACAAACTATAAAGTTGTTCTGAGATTCCTATTTTCTTTTTCCTTTTCCTTTTTGGTTTTTTGAGATAGGGTTTCTCTGTATAGCTTTGGAGCCTGTCCTGGAACTTGCTCTGTAGACCAGGCTGGCTGCAAACTTACAGAGATTGGCCTAGTTTCCTATTTTTTTGCTGTGAAAATGATAATACCTACCTAGTAAAGCCATGAAGACTAACCAAGTTAACTAAATAATACGGCCAATAAATAATTGTACCTTTTTCAGCTTCAAGTTTTCTGAATATACAGAAAATACAAAGAAATGTTCATTTTACAAACAACCAAATCCTTTCTCCTAAAGTATCAATATGAGAATATTAAAAATAAGAATGATTTTTCTGTAAGTGGTACTAGAATTTTCCTAAATTTATGGCACTAAGAATGATTTAAATAAGAAATCTTTATGATGAAAATTCTTAGGTCATAATTACTGAGACAAATAAATACACAACAACAAAACAATTTAGTTATCCACACACAACATTTCTGTTTCAGCTCCATCTCTTACCTATTGTCAGTTGAAAGACCAGCTGTAGCTATCAGAGAGGAGGAACTAACGAAGACAAAATCATTGGCTGTTTTGTTATGACACTGCCAAGCCTGGAATGGTTATAAACAATAAATGTTACTGTTGCTAGTAAAATTTCCATAATGTGACCATGCACTTTATGTCTTTAAAAAATAATTTCTATTCTTTTAATCTTCTGAACTTTAAAAAGATTAGAGAATACAATAACTCTCACGATAATTCTCCCCATCTCTTTCTGTAAAAAATGCAAACAGTTAATGAACAGTCTTTTTCACTTTTGTTCAACCAACACCTTAAGAAGAAAACACAGAGGTTAAACTTCAAATAGTTACTTAGGTCTAGGTAGTGGGGGAAAAAACAAACAAGAACAAAACTGTCTTACAAGAAGTCAGATACGAGGATTTAAGATTATGTTAGATGTAAATATCTTTGCTAAACTGACATTAATTGTTCAGAAACATTCAAACTTTTAAATAAAAGTAACTGTTCAAAAGTAATAAAAAGTTACTATCACAAAATAAGAAAGCTCAGAGAACTTCTGAAAATTCAATCAAACTTATTATGATCATTTCACCAATTAAAAAAAGAAAAGCAGTCGTCTCTCCAAAAGGTCAACTTGCACAGTTCACACTGTAGCCTAATAAAACGATGAGGCGAAGAGCAAACTAAGTCTTTCAAGAAGTCCTAGCAATGCTCCCTTGTGTTTATTTAGATCAATACTGAACTCAAACATTTAACCTCAGGTGAATCACCAGAATTATAATCTATAACCTTAATCTTTTTCTATGTTTTGCTTATGTTTAGTTCTGTAAAGGAAATCAATGAAACATTTTTATTTTCTGAAGGCAAATTTTTATGAATTCTGCACAGACTTTAACAGATGAAAAAACAACAGGATCAGCAGCAGGATGCCCTTTCTACTTCGCTCATTAATAAGAGCTAAATACAGGAAAACAATCTGATAATTCCGTTGGTCTGCTAGTCACCTGAGGCTGGATCTCTGGAAAAACGGTGCTGGGCATGCTAACTTCCTCAACTTCACTCAGTCATTTTTATACACAACAGGAGTAGTCTGTTGTAATATGTGATGAGTAGATAAGACTAGACATATTTTATTTATTAATTGTAATATTACTTGCTCAAGCACAGCTTTGATTTTTAAACATAAAGTCCATGTTTCATATATATATATATATATGGAATATTTAACTTACCAGATATGGCTTAGGTATGCTCCCAGTAATTGGACAACATTTCCAGTTTGTTTGGTACAAACTTAAATATCCATCAGCATCAACAATTCCAAACTTTAAAAAAGAAATTACATGATTAGTGTAAATAAAAAGCACACATTTACTCCTTATACCCAGTGTGACACATTATCTCTATGTTTAACATTGGATTGACCAACTGTTATCTTTTAATTTCACTTAAGCTTCAATCTAGTTTTGAGCTATATTTAGGTATCACTTTAAGAAAACTTCCAGTGTAGAAAGAAGCAAACATCAGACACTTGGTTAGTTAAACTTACACCTCCACATGTTGAGTCATGATATGTGCTTGGCTTCCTCCCACAAAATAAAGTTCAAAAAATGTTAAGAAGTTGAAAGATGAAAGCAAAACAAAATTTTAAGGAAAATAATTTGAACTCAATACTCATTTATTCTTACACTAATTAATAAATATTAAGTACTATCAAAATTTAAAATATTTACCAAGTTTTAATAGCTATTTTTTCAATTTTCAGTGATGATTACTGAACATATTAGAGATTTTGGTAAAATTCATATCGCTTATTTACTTCTCTAATTTTTTCTGAGAATTCTGATAGAGCTATTATTAAGTATATTAGCCTACGGCTTTTATATTTGCTATAGATACTTTCCCCACTATCTAATCCTCTTTTCTAGTTTTATGTTTTCTGGAGTAGAGCTAGGTTTGTTCTTCAGCTGAAATAAACATGGAATATATACTCAAATAGTGTTAATGAGCCACCAAATTTGAAATATAGTCTGGCTGGGCATCAACTTATTTCTCATTCTTTATCTAGCAGAATTCTATGGAAATAGTTCTATTAATTACAATTTTTTCCCTTTTAATTGGAATTGTTGAGTAAGGTGTGCTATTCGGTTACATCATGGGCAAAGTAGGAACACGAAGCTAAGGGGTTTATCAAGATACCTGGTAGACAAAGAACTAAAGCTTGTTGTACTTTAAAACAGACGATATGAAGGACTGTAGCAGTGTTAATGCTGAAAAATAAGTCAGACTACGAAATCAAATTGTAGAAAGGTTTGAGTGTTATACTGATAAATCTGGGAAGAGGTACCTTGAAGGGTTTCTCAAAAACAAACAAACAAACAAAAGATACTACTTATTCTGTAGGTATTTAATTATGTTGTTCATAATATTACTTTATTTTGGGAAGACAATATATCAAAGGAACTATGGACTGACATGCATAGACTAGAAGCAACAGCACATCGCCAATTAAAATGGAAAACATAATAAATACTGAAAGGGAATACAACTGACAGCCCAAGTTGAATATTCTTATTGCAAATGTTTATACCAGAAAAGTGTCAGATTTTGAAGATATTTTGATGTGCGAATCCCTTCTGTATGCTGTGAATACGATTGGTTAATTAATGAACAGGCTTGGCCTGTTAGCGTAGAGTAGAGTTAGGTGGGGAAAACTAAACTGAATGCTGGGAGAAAGGAGGTAGAGTCAGAGAGGCCCTGTAGCCCTGCCAGAGACAGACGCCGGAACTTTACTAACCGGTAAGCCACAGTCTCATGGTGATACACAGATTAATAAAAATGGGTTAAATTAATACGTAAGAGTTAGCCAATAAGAAGCTAGAGCTAATGGACCAAGTAGTGAGTTAATTAATACAGTTTCTGTGTGGTTATTTCAGGGCTGAGCAGCCAGTAACAAACAAGCAGCCTCCTACAACAGTATTTCTTTTAATAGTTGCACTTACTAAACTAATCAAGCACTTATAATCTGAAAATGTTTGAAATCTGAACTTTGTAAGCACCATAACTGAAACTCAGGGAAAAGAAAAGGCAAGAGATACTATTATCTAAGATTGTGTAAACTTTTAGTGAAGCATGATCCAGAAGACAAAACAGTAGGCTAATTTGCCTGTTAATTCCTATAAAAACATGCTTCAGGAAAGCAATTTGAAATAAGCAGCAATGTGAGAAGTAACAGATAATAAAGGGATGGTTTAGAGGTGGTTTGGCAAACTTCTTTAAAAAAACAAAACCTAAAGTATTATTTATTCATGTGTATGTGTGTATGTCTGCATATGAAGAGGACAGAAGGGGTCAGATCCTCTGGAGCTAGAGTTATAGGCAGTTTGAGCTGCTAGATATCTTGGGTCCTCTACAAGAACAGTATGTGCTCTTAACCACTAAGCCATCTCTCCAGCCCTATATTATTGTTACATATATACATGTATAAATATATAAATGCAACTTGCTGAGTTTGTTTAATATTGCTGTGTATATATGATTTTAGGGCTGACCATTTTGTAGTGGATAACCAACTACAAGGCTTGTCCCTAGAAGAGAAATTTTCCTACTCTCAGTAGTCATCAGTTGCCTATAGTTCTTTGTCTAGGGGCCCCATGAAATTTTCTGCTTTCTCATTAGTTTGTCTATTGGTATTGTCAATGTTTAAGGTACCATGTTGCTTAGCTGTCATGGGTATAACTTTCCTGTCATTTCTAAGAGAAACACTCTCACAGTACACCTCCTAGTATCATTTTTCTTAAATATCTTGTAATTAAAGGTTAGCCCACCATACAGTCTTTGCCTCCTCAACTCTGCTAGATGAAAATACTCAAAGAAAATATAATGAACAATAGAATTCGGATTCGAAAAAAAGTTCTATAAAAGTTGTGTTGGTAACTAATCCAGTTTGCTGACCTGCCATTCTAGAGCAATATTACTAAGTGTTAAAGTGCATAAAAATCACAGTGCAGATGGGTTAAGCAGATCTGACACACCACAAACTGTACTTGCTGCTTGGTACGGAATCATATTATGAGCATATTCCAGGAACTAAAGAAATGGATTTCACTAATCAAAGAAATATAAGGGAAAACATTGGTCCTAAGAGAACATTTAACTTAATTTTAGTAGTGATATATGTGCACCACAAACCTACAGGAAGAATCATGTACACTTAAATGTTCTTTGAGAAGAGTTAAAATATTCTTTTCAAACTCTCAAGCTAGTAAATTTATGCACCATCAAGCTTTTTAAAGAAAAGTAATTAATTTTCAATAGTACCTTATTTCCCTGATAGTTAAATCTCATTCTTGTAATTCTTGGATTGCCACCGGATCGAAAACAGGTTATTTGCTGAGAATGGCCCCATTCAAACATTCTGACACTCCCATCTTGAGCACCTGTCAGATCTGCATTGTAAGATGACAAAAATTAAATATTTATTTTAAAAACTTTTGAAAAAATTCTTAACACAATATTGAATTATTCATCAAAGAAGTACCTAGGAAATAAAATCTATTTATATAAATTTACTTTGAAGTTTTATTTTATATAAGAAAAGTCACATGATGTACTTTCATTTGACTGAGAATATGTTTTCAAACAAAAAAGTAGACACATTTAGATCACTATAAATTATGATTCTTCTCAAAATTATCTTAATGTCTTAAGAGTCTAAAATAAATATATTTTATAATAAACATTTAATAAATTACTGAGATTATTAAAGAATCAACCTTTATCAGCCATATTATTAATGTTAAAATTATGCATTTTTCTAAGACAAGGTCAGATTTAAATACCATAGTAAAGGAGAAATTTTAATTTAAAATTATTTTGATGGATTTATTATCTCAAATATATGCTAATGTCTGATAATACTAATTATACTATGGAATAAATAAGTCACTATTTTTGAGAATGATTGAGATCATTTATATATAGCACTCAAAATAATAAATGGCACCCAAATTATATTAATTATAACTGTCAAAATTAGTATAGAATAGGGATAATGAAAATCAGTATAGATAAATGCCCAGCAAGTTGCTAATTATGCTATTAGTTGAGTTTTACTAATACTTTACCAAATATCTAATAGCAATGAATTCAGGCTGTTTTAGAATATTTTGTCGTGTACTAGGCAGGGGTGTGAAGGCGGCAGCATAATGACTTGGGACTCGTTGAGGGGATGTGAACTCTTTTCTTTTCCTCCCAGGATAGCTGCTTAAAAACTGTTTACGTTTTCCCAATATTATCTATAGTGCTAAAAACACTAATTGGGAAACCTCTAAGCTATAATGGCTCTGGTGTATGAACAAATCTAACCACAACTCACTATAAACAGTAAGACAATAACCAAAGTTTCAGCTCTAATAAGTAATTTACCACTTCAATGAATCAAATTTCTTTCTGTCTTGCTTCTGCAAACACCTTTAAATTTTTCTCCTACTACCTTAGTGTGACAGTTAATCTTTACTGCCTGGGTTTAGATTCATTTAGGAGATCAGTGAGGCACATCTCTGGGTGTGCTTGTAAGAATATTTTTAGAGGATATTAACTGAAAGATAATAGATGTACCACAAATATGGGACATGACATTTCATGAGCTGGGGAACCAGACACAATAGAAAACTAGCTGAAAAGGACAGCATATCCTATTTCTGTGGTTTTTAGCTGGCTTCCACTGCCCAGATTTCTGTTCAAGTGACAAAGGACTTAAGGCTCTGAAATAATGAGCCAAAATAAATGATTCCTCTCTTCTCAGCTGGTCCTCTCAACTATTTATTTGATGACAGCATTGAGAAGCTAATGAATATCTTGGTAAAGCTTTAAACCACCTATAGGCTAATGTATATACATTAAAAGGACAAAAATAAAAAGTCAAATGAAATGAAGTCAACCCAAGATAAGAAAATAGAATTCTATAATGAGAATTGATCAAGATAACCCAAACTGAAAAGGTGAGAGAAATGATAAACTCATTAACCAAAACAAAAACCTCTGTGGAAAGCCTCTCCAATGGAAGGGATCACATGGAAAACTATGTTACGGCTGGACGATAAACTAAAAGAATTGGCTCAATGAGTACAGGAAAAAAAACAAAGAAGAGAGGAGAGGAGAGAGAAGGAAGGAGAAGGAGGAGAAGCAAGAGAAGGAAGAGAAAAAGGAGGCAGAGAAGAAAAAAGAGGAGGAGGAGAAAGAGAAGGAGGAGAAGGAGAAGAAAAAAAAACAAAAGAAAGAAAAGAAAAAGAACATGGGGAGAGCTTCGGGACAGTGCCAAAAGACTTTAGGAAGAAACTGTAGACCATATTTGCTGGGTTTGATCATTAACAATGAATAGGTAGAATAGTCTCTCCTATTTATAAGACATAATTAGAAAAACTGGTTATATTACCAAGGTTTTGACTAGAATGTCATACTTGAGAATTCACATAATCAGATATACAGCTTTAAATCATTAAGGTGCTTTTATGTGACAAAAAAAGCAACTTGAAATAAAACTGGCCTAGCAACATGTACACAGTTTATATCATTCTCTTACATGTTTATCTTACAGCTGAATAAGGACTGTCTATCACTTCTGGAACCCAAGATATTTGGAGATCTTGGGAAAAAAGGAACCCAACTCTAGGGAGACAAAAACTGTTCTTCTGACCTTATCTTAAGTATCTTTTCATCTGTGTTACTTTATAATAACTTTTACAATAAAGTCTCAAACATAAGCCAAGTGTTTCATTGAATTATTCTAGCAGATTAGTCAAACCAAAGGAGAAGGTTGGGAGAACCCCCTGTATAGCCAGATGTATAGGGGAAGTGAACTAAGTGAGGCAGAGGACAAGCTTATGTATCTGAGCTCTTGACTTGTGGCTTCTGAATCTAACTGCAGGTAGAGAGTGTCATAAGTTGAATTGAATTAACAGCACACTAAGTTTACCTTCAGAGTGGGATACCTGCCTAGGGTAGGGAAAAGAAAAACCCACACAACTTCCATAAGAAGTGTTGCTGAGAACAACAGAATGTATTTTCTCACTTAGGAAATTATAAAAGTATTATCTCAATTTCTAACAAAAACTCAAAAATAGTGGCTTAGGGTACTGGCAAAGTGGTATAGAGCTTGGCTAGCCCAAGCATGGGCCTGGTTTTTAGTCCTAGCAATGGCTTGTAATGTTTTTTTTAAAATATCTGGAGAAGAAAAGGCCTACTGAATTACCTGAGTTTCAAAGTAAGACTTTAGGAAATCTTACTTTGTTGCATTTGCTTATATAATATGCACTTATTCTTGAACTAACTTATTTCTGGGAGAATGTGTTCATGACTAAGAAGAAATACTGGGGAAGAAATCAAATGAGAAAAAATCCAAATAATTTAATTACCTTTAATTTTCTAAGTCTCTTTCTTGTCCGTTATGGAAATTCTCTCTTATAAGACAGTGATGATTTTTCTTACCTAATACTTATAAAAATTGGTTTACTAATAGCTGTGGAAGTTGGGGATATCTTTTTAAGTCTGGGACTAATAACAGTTACTGCCAACTATTAATCTGGTGATTATATGCAATAGAGTTGACAGTATATTAGGTCCCTTCAATATTTCAGGAAGGTTACAAACCTTACTGCAGAGGGTAAGAACATTTTTAAGCAATGCCAAATATGTTGCTTGCCAATATTATTTAAACTTTGCACATAAAATACCTTTTTTTTTTTTGTGAAAGGGCCTTATTTTGTAGACCTGGGTGTCTCCCAAGTGCTTAAATCTCAGGTATGTGCTACCCACATGCTATGCTAAATGCATACTGACATCTTATTATATACACTTTGATGACTATTTTAGTTTTTCTTCAAATTCTTTCCTCTTTAAAAAAATTTTTTCGAATTTGTATTTATATGTGTGGATCATGTTAAGGCCAGAAGAGGCTACCGGGTCCCTTGAAGCTCGAGTCACAGGAGGTGGTGAGCCCGACATGGGTGCTGACCAAATTTGATTAAGTCAGCTCCAAAAGTAGCAGAGATTCTTAACTACTGAGCCATTTCTTCAGTCCCAGATACCTATAAAGTTGTAGGAACTCAACGTTAAGGGAGTCAATATAATATTTTATTTCAATTTGTATTTGGTATGAGAAGTCATTCTCTTCATTTAAAAAATTTTTTTCAACCTTTTTATTTGACAAAGTATGCAATTTAGATAACATGATTATAGCACACACTGGAATACAGAGGAAAAGAACACAGAACTTTGTTAATTTTATTTTAATGGACAATTGTTTATGAGAAAGGCGGCTAAAATTTTTATATATTATTAATTTGTAAAGACATGAATATCTCAATATACTCCTATAACTATTAAGGGAATGACATACTAACATATATATTTCAACCATCAGTTAATCAATACTTTCAAAATTTTTTAAAAAATTTTCATTTAATTTTGGCTACAACAAAAGAGACTTAAGATTTCTTCAAATAAGATCTGAAAAAATATATCTCCTACTTTATAAGAATTTACTAATAACTCCTTTTATGACTCCTATTAACGTGCTTGATGAAAGACAAACTGATAAAATTAGTGTAACATAAACTCATCTATGAAAAATAAGTAGGATAAAAATTATCTTTCAATTGAAACTAAAAGTTTCCCACGAATTCCTTATACAATTTATATAAAAAATGTAAAAGTAAGACAATCATTGTTCATCATTGCCAACTTACAGTAAGGAAGTGTTGGATGTGATGTCATTCTTCTGACATTATTAATGGCTTTCTTAGTCATCTGGTAAAAGAAGAAATATTTTATAGTAACAATAAAAAATAACTAGAACTTTAAGTTGTAGGGCTGTATACATAGTTCAGTCATAGAGCACACCCTAATTATGAGTTATGTTCTGATTTAATCTTCAGCAACACACAGAAACATACACATAGTTCTACCTATCAGTTAGTTAATCAATATCTCCAGCGACTCCCTTTTTGGCTAAACCAAGAGAAACTTAAACATCAGAATTACTCTACTTTTTTGCCAACTGATTCATTTTAAATCATTTTTTGAATGATTTAACTATCCTGTTAAGTAAGAATAAAATAGCTATGTAAAATTAAAGGAAACTATAGCTATATGTTAGTTTACATTGTGCATCAATCTTGAGATTGCAACAATCTTAGTTGGTCTTTTGGATTTTAATTGTTTAACTAGTCTAAAGTTGTGGTGATGTGTGGCATTGGTAAGGGTGGCAAAAAAAGCAGGCCATCAGAATGGTAGTGACAGGAAGAGAAAGATCCCTGTGGATGTGTTCTAGTCCAGAACAGAAGCTGCTGTTAACAAATACAGTACTGATCATCCAGTAACAATATAAGATCAATTCTCCAGACAACAAAACCTTGATGAACATATGACTATTACTTTAAACCTCACATCTAAATCCCTTTATTTTGTTTGGGGGTAGGGTTGGGAGAGACAATTTTTTTTAAAAAAAGGTTTTATTTAATGTTAATTTATGTGCATTTGTGTTTTGCCTGCATTTATGTCTATGTAAGTATGTTGTATCTCCTGGAACTGAACTTACTTGTGGGCTGCCATGTGGGTGTTTGGAATAGAACTCGGATCTGCTGGAAGAGCAGCCGGTGTCCTTAACCACTGAGTTATCTCACCAGCTACAGAGACAAAATTTTGTTGTATAGCCCAGGCTCACCTGTAACTTGCACATCGTGCATCACCCCCCTGAGTGCTGGGATAATTAATTATAGGCATGTCCACCATGTCTGCCAAATCCTATGTTCTGAATTAAATATATGTATAAAGGTTCTTAGTCTTTCTTTTACCTTTTTGTTTGTGACAAAATTATCACAGAAAAATAATAAAACACAGATTATAAGTTTTTCTGAAAGCAGGTAACAGAAAATAAAGAAACCATTGGTTATTTGAAAAGATTCATATAAAACAAACCACCTTATTTTATTAGTATTTTTTTCTTGAGAGAGGAATAGGGGTAATCATGAATCAGAATGACTTCCAATTAAAAAGCTATTAAGATGGTAATTCCCTATTACTACAGACAATACCTATGCAACTCATTGAACATAATTAGTTGACAGCTGGTGCCTACATAGAGCCTTCACCTCTACCGACTAGTGTTCATGGTATGGAGAGTACTTTGCATGGTCTCAGAAGGGAAAGGTAAACTATAACCCACCTACAAACCCTGCTATTTACAATGGTGACATGCCTGCAAGGTGGTTGAAAACCTGAAACTAGATAGGCCACAGACCTAGGGAAAACTAAATACAACTATTCTGTCAAAGGAACACAGCAAGAAAATGACTCCTAATGACATTCTGCTATACTATACTGATGCTATAGATCAGTTCTTTGCTCAGCCAGTATCAGAGCAGCGTTCTTCTGCAGTAGACCCACAACAAGACAATGTACAGAGTTGGAGCTCTTGGAACACTCAGTACTAAATGAGGGTGTCTCCATCAAACAATAAAGTTTCTTTCATACAATATATTCTGATTACATTTTCCCCTCCCTTTATGGCTCAGGGGATGCGGAAAGATTGTTAAAGAAACAAGGCTTTGTAGACATAACAAGACTGACACACATATGACATCAGAGACTGTGGTAGTATGCATAAGGCCTGCACAAGTCTAAGCCAGAGAGTACCCCATTGCTGAGGGAAAGTAGACATAAGCCTCCGTCCCCAACCCAGAAGCTACTTCCAGCTGATAATGACATGTAAAAGAAAATTCAGTTCTGGCCAATGGAGTTTCATTGGGTATACAAAACCATACTTAAGTGCAGGCCCTATGCTCGGCAGTAGATAGCCAACACAAACCTAACTCAACAGTATTTTTTTGGGGGGTATTTTATCTCATTATGCTTTGCCAGAGCATTTTTTTTTTTTTTTTGATTTTTTGAGACAGGGTTTCTTTGTAGCTTTTTTTGGTTCCTGTCCTGGAACTAGCTCTGTAGACCAGGCTGGTCTCGAACTCACAGAGATCTGCCTGCCTCTGCCTGCCTAGTGCTGAGATTAAAGGCGTGCGCCACCACCGCCCGGCTGGCCAGAGCATTTTTTTAAACCTCATAGATCTTATATGTTGTGATTTCTGATTTTATTTTTATATAACATATTTTTTGTTTTCTATATGTGCAAATATGTGTATCTCAGTATCTGTGTTTCTTGTACTTTTTCCTCGACTCTTTTCTCCTGTTTGTTCATTTTGCTCTATCCTGGATTGTTTATTTTTAATTTCATTGTCATTATCATGATTATTATTCAGATGCTTGTTTGTTTTCTAATGAGAGAGAGAAAGAAAGGGTGTGGACCTGGACTTGAAGAGGAGAGGAGATAGGGGAAGGGAAAATGTAATATCCTTAGTCATCAGAGAAATGTAAATTAAAACTACTTGAGATTTCATCTTATCCCTATCAATGAATAAGATTAATAAAACAAGTAAAAGCACACTCTGGAAGGATTCAAGGAAAGGGGAACACTTATTTACTGCTGATGGGAGTGCAAACTGGTATAGAAATCAGTGTGAAATTTCCTGAGGAAGCTGGGAATTGATCTATCTCATGATCCAGGCTATACCACTCTTGGGCATATATATCCTACTATGGAGATACTTGCTCATCCATGTTCATTGCTGCTCTAATAATAACAATCACAATTTGAAAACAGATTAGATGTCCATCAATTAATGAATGCATACTGAAATGTAATATATTTGCAGAATTGAAATATTATCCAGCTGTTTAAGACAAATGATATAAGAAATTTGCAGGTAAATCAAGCTAGAAACAATCATCCTAAATGAGATAACTCAGATCTCAAAAGATAAATATTGGGCTGAAGAGATGGCTCAGCAGTTAAGAGAACTGGAAGCTCTTCCAGAGGTCCTAAGTTCAATTCCCAGCAACTACACGGGGACTCACAATAATGAGATCTACTGCCCTCTTCTAGCCCGCAGGCATACATACATGCAAGCAGAACACTGTATACATAATTAATAAAATCTTAAAAAAGGGAGAGATTGCATGTTTTAGCTTATATGTAGATGTTAGATTTTAAGCTTTACATATGCACTTCAATTACAATAACCACAGAGGTTAGGTTGCTCCTAAGAACCAAGGGCGGGGAGATCTTCCAAGGAAAAGGAAATAGGACATAGTGCAATAAAGAGATAAAGAGGAAACTTGAATACATTTAAATGTCAAGAGGGGTGGGAGAGAGGGTAAAGGAGAAAATATGGGGAGGGACAATTAACACTAAAGGCTTTTTAACAGTCATTTGAAAATCTACTACCCAGAAGCTTCCTAAAATGTATACATATATGAAAGGAATGTAAGTGGAATCACCATATAATAGGGGAAATAATTAGACAACTTATGTTACCAAGTAAACTCCCTAGTAGCAGAAATGTGTTACATCTTGCAAAGATGTTAGCCAAACATATTCCATAGACTCTCTTAATATCACAGACAGTTGTCAAATCTATTAATTACCTTCTACAACCTGATGTTGAGTCTCTAATGCTGAAAACAACACTTACTCGTGTCATCGAACATGGAGAAACTGAACTTGCGCCCAACTAGAAGGTACATTCTTACTGACTACTTATGAGGTACTTTGCATGATACTGGAAGCTAAAAGCAATCATCAACCTCACCCAGCGACAAACCATGTTACCTACAATGTATCTGCCTATAAGATATACTGGTGCAATATTAAGGGAGTAACTAATCACTTTTGGGTTGGAATTAAAACACTGAGACAAAATAGGTCATGTGTCTATGGAAAAAATTAGAACTATTTATTATTCTGCAGAAGGAACACAACAATAAGATAACTACTAATGGCATATCACTATACCCATAGATCAGTGCCTTGGCTCAACTCTCATGAGAGAAGTTTCTGAAGTTGTTTTCTTGCTGTAGATGGGAATTAACACAGAAATCCATAAATATACAATGTGTAGAGACTGAGACACTTTGGAGCACTCAGTCCTGAATGGGATGTCTTTATCAAATCTCTTCCCCTTCAAAGCTCAAAGATTTATGTTAGAAGGAGGCAGAAAGATTTTAAGAGCCAAAGGTAGTGGATAATTCCAAGTATGTAAACAGTGTTTTCTAGACACAACAGGGCTGATACATATATGAACTCACAAAGACTCTTGACAGCACACATAAGACCTGCACAAGTACAAAACAGACAAAATACTAGCATAGAGAAAAAGAAGTTGACACAAAGTCCTACTCCTAGCCAAGAAGTTATTTGCAATTCATTTCTGCTAGCAAAGGGAACAATTAGTTTTCTCCATTGTAATGTGATTAGATTTATCAACCAGACTCCAGGGCAGGCCCAATGCCCAGGTATAGCTGGCCAACATAAAACAGATTCCATCACCAGAAGAACATAGTCCACAGAAACAACTAAGCAGGACTCATTGGGGCTCACAGAGACTGAAGTGTCAACCACAGAGCCTGCATGGGTGTACACCAGGCCCTCTTCATACCTGCTATAGTTTTTATAGCTTGAGGTTTTGTTGGACTTTTAACAATGGGAGTAGGTGTATCTCTTTTTCCTGCTCTTGGGACCCTTTTCTTCCTACTGGGTTGCCTCATCCAGCCTTGATATGAGGGTTTGTGCCTAGTCTTATTGAATTTTGTTGTACTGAATTGATATCACTGGGCGAAAAAAAACCAGACTCCATTATACAGCTTATGCAGAAACCATCTTTCTGACTATCAACAGATACATGTGTGCCCAGAAGATGAAATATATTCATGAGATAAACATAAAAGCAGTGGGGGAAATACCCATAGCTATTTTTAGGGAAGAAATGTAGTGGCACATGAGAAAATTACAGATAGAAGCAACCAGTCCACAGACAGTGTTTTTTGCTCTGTTTTGGCTTCTTCTTCTTCTTCTTCTTTTTTTTTTATCTTATTTTGCTTTTCTTCCCTTTCTTTCTTTCTTTCTTTTTTTGAGAGAGAGCATGAAATTGGGTGGGAAGGGAAACATGAATGATCTGGAAGGAGCTGGAGGAATAGAGAAAATATGATAAAAATACAATGAATGAAATAAAATTTCTAAAAAGCAGCCCTAAAATTTGCATAGGAAGAATATTCAACTGTAAAAGTGCTGAGAGTTGCTGGTAGCAATGGCTTTACCAGAGACACGAGAATACACAGCACATGACAGCTGAGAGTTCAAGTGTCAACCTACTGGGTGAATAATTCTCTGATGGAGGAATCTCATTAAGTAAGGCTTATAGGACCACAGACTCTGGGCCGGTTGCCTCTGTCTGTAATTTTCTCATGTGCCACTTCATTTCTTCCCTAAAAATGGGTATTTTCCCCACTGCTTTTGCGTTTATCTTGTGAATATATTTCACATATTGGGCACACATATATCTGTAGATTGTCAAAAAGATATTTCCGCATAAGCTGTATAATTTTGATGAACAGAAATAATACTAGAACATTTTTCATAGCTCAGACTGATGTAGGAAAATGACAATATTCTCAGTTACAAAAACAGCTTTTTACATATTTGCTGATTTTAGACTTTAGAACAGATTCAAAATAGGCTAGTTGCCCCTGCAAAATATGCAAAAGGGCAAGTTCCCAGGTGTCTGTTTGTTGAACCAAAGTCAGGCTGATAACATAAAGACCTAACTCCCTGCAGCAATGGACTTTCTGCATGTATTCCTGGTCTTGGTTTGTGATGCAGGACTGAAGGTCCAGAAACTGAAGCTTGTTTAAGTTCTGAATTTCAATGTCACTCTCTGTCTGGGAGCCCTGACCACTGAGAGCTAAAAGAGAAACTATGCGACTTATCAGATGTTATTAGAATGGGTCGGACCCTGTATATGTAACTCACAATTGTCCAAAGTTAGGGGGTTGAAGGAGGTGCATGTAGAAAGATCTATGTAGACAGAGTTTTGCAAAGGGCTTTGTAAAGAGCGTGTAGAGCTATGGAGAGAAAGCTATATAAAGAACTGTGTAGAGCTGTGTAGAGAGCTGCTGTGTAAAGAGTCGTGTATAGCTCTGTAGAAGACAGCTATGTACAAGATGAGTAGTTGTCTAGAAGACAGAGCCGTGTAGAGAGATGGAGCAGTAGCTGTGTAAAGACGTGTAAGGAGAGATATGTAAAAGAGAGACATGTAATGGAAAGATGTGTGTGTAGGAGAGAAGAGATGGAGCTGTTGAGGAAAGATGTATGGATAGAAGACAGCTATGTAGATATGTACAGCTGTGTAGAGGAGGTGTATGGTAAATGTAGCTACACGGAGATGTTGAACACTTGTTTCGTTTTTGGCTGCTCAGCCCCAAAATAACCACTCAGAAACTGTATTAATTAAATCACTGCTTGGTCCATTAGCTCTAGCTTCTTATTGGCTAACTCTTACATATTAATTTAATCCATCTCCATTAATCTGTGCATCACCACGAGGTCGTGGCCTACTAGCAAAGTTTCAATATGTCAGTCTCTGACAGTGGCTCCATGGCTTTTCCTTCACTCTGCCTCCTTTCTCCCAGCATCCTGTTTAGTTCCCCGCCCCACCCTGCCTAACGAAGTTCTACCCTACCAACAGGCCAAGGCAGTTTCTTTATTCACCAATAATATTCACAGCACACAGAAGGAAATCCCACATTATGGAGACAGAGAGATTTCCAGAAAGAGATTTTTCTTTTATTTTTGGTTTTTCGAGACAGGGTTTCTCTGTAGCTTTGGTGTCTGTCCTGTAACTTCCTTTGTAGACCAGGCTGGCCTCAAGTTCACAGAGATTCTCCTGTCTCTGTGTTCTGAGTGCTAGGATTAAAGGCACGAATCACCACCTGGCCAGAAAGAACTTTTTAAAGACAAAGCAAAAGAGGAAAGTTTCCATCAGAAAGCATGTGTTTCTTTCTTATTCCCCTCATATAGAAAAAGTCTAGCCCTTGCTGCATTTGTAGATTTTTTTTTTTTTTTGCACACCCTGGGCTGCTGGAGGCTGGCCCTCCAGATAGCAGTATAAAAAAAATGCAAAGTTGGGTTTCTAAATTATAATGCTTTCATATATAAAGAACTACTTTTGAACATAACGTGTCCAGCATTATTCTCTACAAAGCATATCTACCTGTAAGGCAGGCAAACCTCAAAAAGCTTCTGTTTACAGGAAAGAAACAACTAAATAATGCATTGCTTTTACAAAGATAAGGTGAGACAATAAAATTAGAAGTATGGGGCGAATGTCTTCTCTAAGAACAACAGAGAAATCTCCTGAGATCTCAAGTTGGGATCCGAATGTTTACACAGAGAGAGAAGCATTTGAAGGAGAAGGTAAGGCAAAGTCTTTAGCATGATAGCAATGGATGAGTCTGAGGGACAGAAAGCCGGCATAAACAGAGCAGAGAGAGTAAGTGTAGACTGGAGAGCTAGGATTAGAGTCAGGCAAAGCTTTTGGGGGTCAGAATAAGAACTTGTTTTTTAATAAAGATGTATTGGGAAATGCAGAACTTGAAAGGAGGGAAAATCTGAATGGTATTTTAAAAACACCTGCTGCTTTATAAAGAACAGAGGGAATAAGAGGTTGCAGCAAGAAAGCAATTCTAAGAGAAACTGTACTGTTTTATCTAAGGCTCATACTGAAAATAAAATCCATTATTTATTTGTATTTCCCTTAAGTTTCTCTGTAAAATACAATGTCACAATGTCACTAAAGTTCACAAATTTTATGATTTGTAATCTTAGACTGACCTAGTCATTTCATTTTAAAATTACTAATTTCTAATTCTGAATTCAATTGAATCCTTAAAAATAAAGTACTTGAAAACATTAAACTAAGTGATTTGAATCACGTGACCTTTTCAATTAAGCTTCATTTACCTGATCAATGAGTCAAGAGGAATATGAACACAAGTAAAGCAAAGTACTAACAGTCTGTACTACCTATAAAGGAACTGCACATTACAGAAGACTAAAAAGGCTTATAAATGATGTCCAAGTCTCCATTGAACAATTACCTATATTAATTGGTTAAAAAATGGCAGACTGGCAAAGGAGACAGAATGCTCAATAGAACTTAGAACATTAAAAGCAAAACATAATAAAACAAAGAAAAAAAATCCCTAACAACTAGAAATTAATTAAAGGAATTAATTTGTTTCTGTGCATCAATTTTTATAGCCTAATCAATAAAGGGAAATCCTAGAGGAATAAATATAGGTAACATTTTACACAAAACAATCAATGCTCAAATACATGCTTTATCACTACAAAATTATCTTGCTCAATTTTGAAAATTTGCATTTTTTCTTAAAAGAAAGAATGTATTATATATCAGCATTACAAAATGTCATACTCAAAATGGATAGCATTTAATTGGTATCTACTAAAGGATATTATCTAGAACAGGGCCGAGTACAGCATTTTACAAGAGCTGGACAAACATCCTGGGTTTTATGAGTACAGCATGCTGTCTTTTGCAGACCATAAGCTCTGATACTGCAGAGTGAGAGCAGGACCCATAAAAACGTAAAAAAATTGGCCACAGCTGAGTTACTACAAAGCTTTACCAACAGAAATATAAATCTAACTTTTTATAATTTTCATGTCCTGCAAAACTGTGATTTTTTTTTCTATACAGGGAAAAATGTAGGGCTGGGGCTAGAACTCAAGAATAGTGCTTGACTCACAAACATGAGGCCCTGATTTTAAACTTCAACATTGGAAAAAGAAAAGAAAAAAAAAAAGAAACAACTTAATCTCATTCTTATTATATCAGTTTCATAGTGCATGGTTTACATATGGCTCGTACCTGCAAATTAAAATGTATTTCTTTCATTTTTAAACCAAGTATATTTTATTTAACTTTTAGATATGTATCTCTGGCTGTCCAAGAACCTGCTATGCAGACCAGGCTTGCCTCACAGAGACCTGTCTGCCTCTGTCTCCAAAGTTCTGGGATTAGAAGGTGTGTGCCACCATGTTGGGCCAAAGAGATTTTTTTAAAAATATGTAATCCCTTTCAAATGAAAATGTTATTCTTAATTATTCAAACATACACTTCTAGTATATAAGGTAACTAAAAATTAAGAAATTAAAAAGGTCTTCATCACCTTTTACTCATTAACCTAAAGGGAAAAGAAATAGGACAGTTATGCGTAAACCTAAGTATCTTTAAATCTACATACCACAGATGCTCCTCTACCCGTCTGTGTACTTCCCAGCCACGGCATATTGATTGGAGTGCCAGGGTTGCTGTGTGTATATGGAGTTGAACCTTGGACAGCTGTTAAATCATCACGAGCATGTATCACCAAGAAATCTTCTGATCTACAAAGAAACATCAACTAGAATGAAAACATCAGTTCTTCATTTTTTTTCTCCCTGGAGTCTGTCCTGGAACTTGCTCTATAGATCAGTCTGGCCTCAAACTCAAGAGATTCACCTGCATCTGCTTCCTGAGCGCTGGGATTAAAGGTGTGCATCACCACCTGGCTCTTCGTTTCTTTTTTACATTCCAATTCCTTTTAAGAAGCTACAGTCACGACTTACTTACCACCCCTAGTCACGGCAGCATGTGCTACTCTGCTTACAATTACAAGCACTGTGTTTGAGACAAGTGCTGCCTGCTGTTCAAGAGGGCACTTAAATCTCTTAAGAAGGTTTTCCAAAGTTACAGTTCAGTGGATAAAAATCACTCATATTATATAACTGAATTAAAAACAAAGCATAAGAATACCCTTTGGTTTCTGTTTCTGCATCATCATCCACCCATGTATAGATCTGTGTGGCCAGAATTCCAGAAACATCGAGTTCTTGTACATCATGGCTGGAAGCAATTGCTATGCAATTTCTATTTGCCTGAAAAATAAATCATGTTAACTTTTACATTAAAAAGCCTAATGGGTCTATGAGCTACTTCTGAAGAAAATCTCTAATCTCCAATAACATGCACAAAAACATTTTTACCAACTAATATTTTAATTTGGGGGGGGGTTGGTTTTTTTGAGACAGGGTTTCTCTGTAGTTTTGGAGCCTGTCCTGGAACTAGTTCTTGTATACCAACTCGGCCTCAATCTCAGAGATCCACCTGCCTCTGCCTCCTGAGTGCTGGGATTAAAGGCATACACCACTATCCCAGCCTTAAATTAACTTTTTTAAAAAATGTTTTAATTTTTTATGGTGTTTTGCCTGCATGTATGTCTGTGTGAGGGTGTTGTATTCTCTAGAACTGAAGTTACAGACAGTTGTGAGCTGCTCATTTGGGCTCATTTGGAAAGAAATGCAGTCCTCTGGAAGAGCAGCCTGTGCTCTTATAACCACTGAACTATCTCTCCAGCCTCTTAAACTAATTTTAATAATTAAATTTTTGGTAATTTAATTTGGTAATTAAGCTTGAATGAAAGAAATGTTCACACTCTAGAAATTCTAGACCACCTAACAAAAAGTCAAGTAGAAATAAAAAATGTTTGAACTACTTTATTTCCTCTTTCCAAGCAGTTTCTCTACTCTTCCAGACGACTTTTATTGTCCTAATATTTGTACAACAAAAACACAAATAGTAGGCAGATGCAGCAGCAGCTCACACCTGTTGCAGCTGGGGACTCTGAATTCAGTGACCTCCAGTAAACAACCCACTGCTAACGCAGGCACTGCCTGTCCCGCTTTTCTCACTCTGCAGTCACTGGTAGCCCAAAGAACTGGTGTGAAGAGATTCATCTAATAGTGACTTCTTGTGCTACCAGATGTGAACTGTCTGTCCCTAGTCAGTGAAACTAAATTCTTGTGTTATCAAATGGCATCCAATAAACTAAAAATAATGTATTAGTTTGAATATAAGATACCATCACAACTCTCATTACAGGTAATACCCAATGAAACAAACGGAGAAAAAGCTTAATCTTAAGGCCATTTTAAAAACATGAAATGTAAAACAAAACAGATTATTTGTGAGCTACAAATTTTGGAAGAATGTAAAAATGTAATACCAAAATGTAGAGAAATAATTATATAACGTATTTATAAAAGTGAACAGCAGATTTCATATATGTAGATGACTATTTATAGTTACTCATACATTTTAAGGGGAAAGCAGATAATCCTGAGTGAGGACAGAATTTGTATGTGTGTGTGCTCATATGTACCCCCACACAGACATAGACACAAACACACATACACTCACTACTCAGAGTTACATAGATATTACAACTTGAGAACTGCCTAAGGGGTTAACTGCAGTTCTGCCTGGTCTAAACATAACTAGTTCACAGATGTTTATGATGAGATGAAATTAAAGATACAGGAAACTATAAGGACAGATGGCTAAAGAACAAGTTAGATAAAGTCGAGAAGATGGGTATAGAATATGAAAATGAACAATCTACTGGTAAAAGGCTTTCTAAGTGTTACAAAACATACACATGCTGAGGCTGAAGCAGGAGGCTCACCTGAAGGCAAAGAGTACCACAAAGGGTCTGGTTGATAACATTGTAAAATTAAAAATAAATATGTGCATATGTCCTTAGGTATACATAAAAAACCCATAATCCTACCCTTTTAAGTTGAAAAGGAAACAATAAGACACCAAAAACTATGCTGTATAGCAATCTGGGGGCAATTCAAGTGGGATAAGATTCACAAAACTTCACCCTTGGACTATTATACTTAACACTACCTCTTCTCCTGGAGTTCATAGATACCTCTAAGGAGGATGTTAAACAGAAGACTAAAGACTATAAAATAAACACAGAAACTGGACTTCTAATACATGAGTTTAAGTTCTTCAAATACCTTAGAAAGCCTCTGGATTAACGATGTATTATTTTCTATCTATTTTAAAGTTTTTGCTTGAAATTCAAATACTCAACACTGTTCTCTGCAGAGCAATAAAGTATTTTATTAGATGTATCTCCCAGATAATATAATAAACAAAACTCCATTAGCAAATTATATAATAAATTTAATAAAAGAAAGTTCTTACTGAGATTATAATTTAAGGAATGGGAAGTAAATTTGGAAGTAGAGTACTTTCACTGAATAAACTGATAAAGGTATTCTCCAGCAAGGAATAGTTGGAAGTCACAGAAAAGACATCTACGTACTTACTTTATTAACAGCAAAGGCAGTAATGATATCAGATTCCTTATGAATAATTCGTGCTTTACCTCCGGGATATCCCAAATCTGCCTCTATCTAAATAGAAGAGAGTATAATATTAAAATTTCTATTTTATTAATAAAACAAATGACCAAATCAAATTAATTTTAATAAAGTTTAAAAATACACCAATTCCAAAGGCACTATGGTAATTATCTCAGATTTATTTATTTTTATTTTATGTGCATTGGTGTTTTGCCTGCACATTTGTCTGTGTGACGGCCAGATTCCATGGAAGTGGAGTTAGAGACAGTTGTGAGCCACCATGTGGGTGCTGGAAATTGAACCCGGGTCCTCTGGAAGAGCAGCTTAACCACTGAGCTATCTCTCCAGAACTTATTATCCCAGAAAGAATTTGATGAGAGGAATTTTTCAAGCTTGTTTTCATACATAGAAACATGTAACTTCTTGAGCTGTTTATCCTCCTAAAGCAACAATGAACTAACTTTAAAGGATCAAAATATTTTAATTATTTTTTGCTATTTTGTTTTGTTTTTCAAAACAAGGTTTCTCTGTGCCACCCTGGTTGTCCCGGAACTCAAGTTGTAGACCATGCTGGCCTTCAAATCAGAGATATTCCTCATCTGTTGGGATTAAAGCTTCCTCACCTCTTATCTATCACCTGGCTGACATTATATGTGTGCATATATATATATATATATATATTGTTTTAAAAAAAGAAAACAATCTTTTTTTTCATTTTACATACCAATCCCAGTTCCCACTCCCTCCCCTCCTCCCTCTTCCCTTCCACCCACCTCCCCCACCCCACCCCCATCCACTCCTTAGAGAGGGTAAGGCACATTGCTTTGAGGAAGGTCCAATGCTTGCATATATATATTCCTATTATATCTAGGCTGAAGAAGGTATCCATCCAAAGAGAATGGGTTCCTAAAAAAGCCAGTGCATGCAGTTGGGATGAATCCTGGTGCCGCTGCCTGGCATTTTAATTACTGAAGTAAAGATCTCCCAAGTTTCTAAGTAATGTAATTATTTAATAATTCCTATAGTACTACAAGAAAGGTCAAGTGGTAATTAGTTCAGTCTTATAGACCACAAGGGTTCACTGTTGGATATTTTTGGTATTTTGTTTCCCCCTCTAAACCATCCACTCAAAAGTCCAAAGGCCATTCTTACTTCATAAACTAATAACAGTTGTTATCTTACCAGCCAGTTGTAGTTTACTGACTTCTGATCTAAAATAACCTTCCATTTAATAAGGAGAAACTGGAGTCCCAGAAAGGATGTAACTCAACCAAGTCAGTAATTAATTTTAGTAGTTGAATAAATATATTCAAGTGAGTTTACAGGAAGGACACATTTTGACATTCTGTTTATTCTAGAAAAGGCACATACATATGTATAACACCTTTGAATTCAGAAGAGAACACTTATAATCAACACTTATAATCAATATTTACCAAAATTAATTAGTTGGAAAGCTCAAAATATTAATTTATCTTATTTTACTTACCTTTAATGTCTAAAATAGATTACTAAGAAATGTTTAAAATCTCATTATGAAATGCAGAAATTATTATTTTGAAATTAGCATATAACAAATTTAGATAAAAATATCACCAATGGCTGCTCATTGATTATTTATTTATTTTAAAAAAAATATTTATTTATTATGTATACAATATTCTGTCTGTATGACTGCAGGCCAGAAGAGGGCACCAGACCCCGTTACAGATGGTTGTGAGCCAACATGTGGTTGCTGGGAATTGAACTCAGGACCTTTGGAAGAGCAGGCAATGCTCTTAACCTCTGAGCCATCTCTCCAGCCCCTGCTCATTGATTTAAAATAATCAATTTATTTTAAAAAATGGCCCCCAGAATAATTTTAATTGTAATTGAAGAGACTTATGCAATAACAAAGCCTATATATCCTAATATAAGCAAACATTATATATACTATATATATACACACACACACACACATATATATATATATATATATGTACAAAAGTCAAATATAGTCAATCTAAAATGTAACTAACTTACAAACATAAAACAATTTCAGTGTTTGATAACCAAACATTCTGGGTTGAGGTTCTAATTCTAAGGCAAGTATTTGCTCTGGCCGATTTCTGTATTTTTTAAAATGAAAACTCGATTTGTCCATTTATATTCCTGGTATCTAAAGCACCACACCAACGGGCTACTCCAGTGCTTGTGGATTATCAACAAAGTACACCAAGAGACCACCTCTGGGTCTAAAGAAACTGAAGGTATTAGAAGAGACATGACATTTTCACAGAACAAAAGAATCTACAGGTGATAGGCCCAAGGAACATGCTGGTTTCATGTGGAGAACTTTCCCCAACTTTACCATGGAAAGAAAGTGAAAACAAATTAATTTCAAAAACAGCTTTCTCAATATGGGAATAAATTCTTATCCTCTCATTCAAAACAATGTTTCTCAAGAGCATGGTATCAAAATTGCCTCCTTGATATTCAACTGGGTGGTATTTTAAATATGAAGGTTCTGAACACCATGTCAAACACACAATCAAATCACACAGGGGTGAGCAAAGAAATAGAGCTTAGCATCTCAACAGTTTCTGGTACAGTCTATGTGAGAATGACTATACAAGTAGGATTTTTTAAGATCTGCAGAACAGGCAGGTTCAGTTTATGAAAAGGCCTTAAAGGTTACAATAAAAATTCATTTGTCATATGAATGTTTAGAGGCCTTCAAATGATTCTGGAAATTCTGTTAGTAGCTGAAACATAAAGGATGTGAGAATGGCTATCAGAAAACCAGGTAAGACACTATAATGGCTCAAATAATAAATGAGGAAGACTGGATTAGGAAAGCAAGTATTACGGGGTTAGAATGGGATAAATTGTGCTTATGGGCTGTATTCTTTTAGCACGACTTAAGAGAAGCTGATTTTAGTTTTCAAGATTGATAAATGTTTGTTTTTTGTTTTTTCGAGACAGGTTTTCTCTGTGTAGCTTTGAAGCCTGTCTTGGCACCACTCTGTAAACCAGACTGGCCTTGAACTCACAGAGATCTGCCTGTCTCTGAATCCCAAGTGTTGGGATTAAAGGCATGTGTCACCACTGCCTGTCAGGAAGTCACCATTTACTGAGAAAAGTGAAAAAAAAAAAGTGGTCTTAGGTCAGGAGTAAGGAATGTATAGCCTTTAGTAATGAACTGGAACTAGTGTGATTTGAAATGTACCAGAACACAGATAATACTTAAACTGTAAGAGCAACCAAAAAGGAAAGTTAGAACAGAACTGAGTTCTTAGCACATGCATTCTCAAGGACAGATAAAAGTGAGGTCTGGTTATAAGTTCTCAGTGAACTGGCTAACACACACACACAAAAAAAAAACCCTTGGGGTTATAGAAATTGAGGTAAAAAACATTAGGAAACTGCCAGGGATCAATAGTATCAAAGGATACTGAAAGTTGAAATGAAGAAGACAGAAATTGGCAACTGAATTTAGCTTGCTTTAAAGCCAGTTATGCCAAGTACAATCTGAGTTGAATGGGCTAAAGACAGTACCTAACTATGTAAGGTTCTGACATCTCGTGACTAGAGAGGGAACTTCAGGGACATAAAGGACTGAAATTTTCTTTCTGAATTAAGACAGTTTGGTCATGATGTTTGCAGTAGGAAAACAGGGAAATGGCAATTTCATGGAAGAAAGTATAATGTCAACAGGTTAATAGAAATTAAATCTACAATAAACTATTATGATTGCTAAAATTTAAAAGCCTTTGATGTCGTATGTTAGAATGAAAGGTAATTGAGATTTTAAACACTGCTGGTAAGAACATAAAATGGTATAATTATCCAAGAAAACATTTAGATAATTTCCTAAAAAGTTAAAACACATACCAAGGTTACACACTTGCATCAATCTCTAGTACTGCAAAAATCTATGCCTGGTATGTAATTTAGCCATCTCTCCTAGGCATTTACGTAAGAGAAATGAAAGCCTATATACAAAGACCCTTATGCATAAATTTTCAAGGCAGCCATATTTGAAACTGCTCCAATATAATGTAATTAGCTCAAATCACTAGGAAAAAAAGATGAACAGATTATGACACAGCTGGATAATATAATGAGTATCAGCAATAAGAAGTCATGAACTATCAAAATACACAACATTGAGAAATCTCAAAATAATTATGCTAAGTAAAAAGACACGGGTTAAAACGAAAATACAAATCCAGGCATGGGGGCTTATGCCTGCAATCTTCAGCACCTCAGAGGCTAAGGCAGGAGGTGTGAGAGGTCAGCAGGGACTACATAGTTAGCTCCTGGCTGGCCTAGTCTTCAGAATAAGATTCTGTCTTAAATAAAACAGCAAAAATAAAATAATAAAATGACATATGATTTCATCTAATTCCTGAAGATGAAAATAAATTTAAACATTTGTAGTTACTTGGGGGAAGAAAAGGAGAGAGATGAGAAGGAAGAAAACGAGAAAGTCTAAAATGTGAGAGTTGATGTGTATAACTACCATCTTGAAGGTGGTGATGGTTATCCCAAACAAGCTAGATTATTTAAATATGTAGTTACTTAAGTTCACAAAATAATGGTTTTAGTTTTTAAAGGCATCACATGGTTTCCTCATAATATTTTTACACATGTGTATTATACTTGGTTCTAATTTGTCTTCCTTTCCTACTATCCTCCTCTTTCCCTTCTGCCCCTCCTATGTTGGTTTCTTTCCTCTCTGCATGTCACAGATACTCCCATTATCCTTTGTTTTATAGTTATTTCCTCATGAAGCATTCCATCCTAGACAAAAGGAGGGACACTGTTGAAAATTTAAAGAAACTAACAAAACTTAGAAGGCTCAGGAAACTAAAGAGTTACAAAAGGTTGACAAGGTCCCTCCTTCAAAAAAGGCTGTTTGTAGGGACGATTGCAAATTGGGCCAGGAGCTCCAGAGAGGCAGGTTTTGTGAGAGTCACCATGTAAGGCACACTTTTCAGTGATGTAGCTGCTTTAGAGTTGCACATGCTCAAGCACACAACCCTAACAAACTCAATAGGAGCTGTTTCTCCCGGCTGCCATGAGATCCTCTCTGGGGTAAATAGGTTTATTCAGTCACATAAACACACCCCTTTTCCTCTTTTCCTTTTCGTTTAAGATGTTTGCCTCTCCTCTCACAATCCCCTTTCTGGTTTCATAACCTATGTAACACACACACACACACACACACACACACACACACACACACACACACACACACACACACTTACATACAGGTTCATGTAAAGAAACATGATATTTATCTAGTCTGGCTTACTTTGCTTAAAATAATGATTTCTAGTGTCATCCATTTTTCTGTGTCATGATTTTGTTTTTCTTCATAACATTTCATTGTGTACATGTACAGCATTACCAATCCATCTATTGTCAGATACCTACGCTGGCTCCATTTCTTAGCTATTGTGAATAGTGTAACAACAAACAAAGATGTGCCTCTGGGGTGTGTTGACTTAGCCCAGAAGTGGGTCTAGAGGAATTCTATTTTTAGTTTTCCGAGGAACCTCCATATTAATTTCCCTAGTGGCTGTACCAGTTTATACTCCTACAGCAGTGAGTAGGGCTCCTCTCTGCCTATATCCTTGTCAACATTTGTTATGCTTTATATTCTCGATGGTGGCCATTCAAATTGGGATGAGATATAATTTCAAAGTAGCTTTAATTTATATTCTCCTGTTAATTAGGATAAAGAATAGTTTTTCAAATTTTTTTTGGCCATTTGCATTTCTTACATAAAGATGTTTCCTAAGTATAGCTAAAATAGTTAAGATGGTAACCAAACAATGACTAGTTTCATGAAGCATGGACAAGTCTTTAGACATATGTCAAGAAAACAAATTTTATAGAAATAGTATCAAAAGAAAAATAATTGAAAAATATTTTTTTCAATTTCCAATAATAAATACATTATTTAGTATAATTATCCAAGCAAAGAAAATTGTTACCTAAAAAAAAATTGTTGTATTCTCTCAACATAAAAATTAAAAAATCCAAAGTATACAAACATCTATCAGCTTTAGATATAATATATGCATTATATCAAGTCAGTTTTTATTAATTGCATAGGATTAGTCTATTTCACTAATTCCTTTGGAAAACAATAAGAATTAATGTCCCTAAAAATATTTTCTGAGAAAAAATTTTCCCCTAAAAATTATCAATGCAAGATTGTCTTAAATTTCTCAGTCATACAATTTAGATCGGATGAGTTAAATATCAACATAATGTTGTAGCCACAGAAATTCTATGAGTCATTTATGTTTATACAAATTCTTATGTGCTCTGCTTTACTTCTCAAGAACTTAGGCACTTACTACACACAAGAATACATGTTACATGCTATTTTGAAGCAAAATAAATACTATATAATAGTAATTGCTATAATTTTCAAATAAGAGATAAATTTAACAACGCTATTACTATATTTTACACTTCTTGATGTAATTACATTCCCTAAACTTGAAAGGTATTTACTCAGAAAAATCTGTAGCCAACAAAGAAACATTCAACTCCCTTTTAAAACTGCATTCTTTTAATTACTTAAAGAGGACCAATTTTTATGATTGCAACAGCTAAATTGTTATGATGAAACAACAAACTGAGCAGATACGCTTCATTCCACTGGAAACCAAGTTCAGTTGAAAACTAAAATGCAAATTTCTTTTTGTTCTGGTCAAGAATGCAATTTTTAATTTCAGTTGAATGACATTATGTACCTTATTGATGTTTGGCTCCTCCATCATAGAATTTTTGATGGTTTCATTGTTGTCCTCTAATAACTTCATTAAGAAAGAATAATCACATGTCAAAGAATAAAGATGAGATGTAACATGTACAACACTGAAGTATTTTTTAAACTTATATTTGTAATCAAATTACTAAAAAAACAAGGAAATGATATCTTCTTAAATTTCATATATTTTAAAAGGAATGCATGTTGGAGAGGGCCTGGTTAGGGAGTAGGATATTTTGAAGGTGTAAAAATTCCTTATCTACAACTATACATTTTATTCTACTGCATGAACAATTATTTTTAATCATTTGTTTTATAATGCTGACATTAAAATAATTTTTTGTCTAAGGCACCTTATATGTGTAAATTCAGAATTTCTGGTGTCAACTGAAAATCAAAGTCAAACTATTGTCTTAATACTATATTACTTCCATGATACATAATTCCTGCAGAAAACCTCCTTGGTAGAAAATTCAAATTTCTACCTTTCAAATTCTCTCCTACTGATGTTGCAAGGAGGCATACAGCCTTACACAAAGATGTCAAAGAGAAAAGTTGAGTCAGGACTTTAAAGTTCTCAGAAAATTAAATATCACCAAGACAGTGCAAAGATGTTAATTGTTAAATCCAACTTTTGTTGAGAGTGGCTTTGACAGCCTACCTACAATCATGTAAGATTAATTTACAAATGAGTACAACCATTTTCTAAGAAATTTTAGTTTTTTTTAAAAAAAGGAAACAAATAAACTATGCTATGAGGGAAAAGTTCTGAGATACATGAGAATTTTAAGATACGATAAAGTCAGATAAAGAAATGGTAAATTTTTATTTTCAATCACATAAAGGAATAAACAATGGCAGCATCAAAATATTCAGCATGCCATATATCAATCTTCTGAGTAACTAAATTCATAATGGCTTTAATGATCACTTTATTAAAAATAATATACAAGAGGCACTTTTATGACTACCCAAAACAGACTACTTAATTCCTAGTAAATAATTTTCTACCAACTCTATAAATTTAAGAATCTATTTAACTCTATCCAACCTAGTTTTTTTATATTCCTCTACTGAAATTTTCTTATGAGTATCATGGTCAGTAATAAACTACAAGGCAATAACAAATTCTTATTGCCAAGTCCAGAATGGGTATTGAGTAGGAAATCTTGCATCCCATAAAACCCAAGACCTTTTTCTTTCAAAAATAGAGTCTTTTGAGACCTCATTTTCTCCTTAGTCCAGACTTGAGTAAAAATCTGTGTCTATAGCAGAGAATGAGAAAACAAAGACAATGGAAGCCACCTGGCTCGGACCTTTATCTCTCCTCCCATCCTTCCACCCTTTCTCCACCCCAGAAAAACAAGGTCTAGCTCACCTACCTAAATTTACACTTGTGCTAGCTTTTACAGCTTCCTGTAAATTATAAAATGGGTACAGAGGGTATGGGGGAGCATTAGCCACCCCTGCCTCCATTTAGTCAAAGTGTAAATAAATTCATTTTCCTGTGAAACAAACAAACAAAAATTCACAACAACAAAGTTCTCATAACTTTCAATGAATGTGTTAGTGTGTAAGTTTATTATAAAAACATTGCAAAGAGGCTCAACAGTCATTTTGCAGATTAAAAAATTCAGAAAAATATTTAGAGATGCTACGAAAACTGTTAATACTATGTTCATATTTTTGTTTTAAAACTATAATAAAAAAGCTTTCAGTTTTCCATTAAGGTATTATGAAGCTCCCAACAAAGATAAGACTAAAACTGTTCCACATTCCTCTTTCAGAGTATGTACAGAATATAGCACTTACTACTTACTTGTGGGCTCAGAACAAAATGAAAGTACAGGACATTTGTTAAAAATTTAAAAATGTCAATAGTATATTAGACAAATATTAAACCAATTGTAACTCTACACCAATAAATTAAGACAGATTAAATAAAAATGTGCAAGTTTACTCATTAACTGTTATTCTCATATGATATGGCATGGTTATACCACTCTATTTCTCTATGCTGAATCACTGAGAATATCAAATCTTCATATGCATGTTAAAAGGCACACTACAGAAAAAGGAGCAAGCAGAGTGAACTTTTAAAATCTAGAACAATGTAGCAGTATTCTTAAATATTACATAAGAAGATGTTTAAGATAAAATATACCTTTCTACTAAGTCATATATTCTATTCACTGTTGACTATTCAGTCAACAAATTCACTGTTAACTATATTTGTTCATTTTCTTGAACTGTTTTAGTGATAACTCACACATTAAATTATAATCATATTTTACAGTTACATTACTAAGTAAATGGCATTCATATCTGCTTAGATTTCAATATATTATCAAGGCATTCACCTTTAAATACTTAGCAAACATGCTATATTTTGTGTGGTATGATCACAGCAAATAGTAAATAACACATTCAATCATTTATTATAATTGGTACCAAGGGAGGGAGACATGGTGGAATCACATAATTGCAAAAAGTAAAAAAATTTCAAAAAATTTAGTATTTAAATTGAGAGTTATGTATAAAAATATCCTTTGACATTTGATGTTATCTTGTTTTTTTCTTGTCTATTGTGAAGCCCTTCTATTTTATTTTTCCAACCATATAGCTTTTTTCTCTTCTCCTACTTCAAAACCAGTCTTTGGACCATGTTCTGTCATTTATAGACTCTGTTAATGACTCCAGAGAAGTAACTGGCTAACTATAACTGTGTCTACTGTTTAGGTTCACTTGATAATTTTTAGATACAAATCATTTATATTCAGAAGGCAAGATCTTCATGCTAACCACTATTTTTTTAGTAGCACTGGACTAATGATCCCTCCCCCCAAACATACAAAACAAAACAAAAAAACAAAAAACCCAATCCACTGTAAAGATATCGAGGTATAACTTTGCTATTTCAGTTTAATTATAAACTAGCTTGGATTTGTAAAATTGCCTTTATTTGTATGTAATTTCCAGAAGAAAAAAATACACATATTCAGAAAGTTTCCAATAGGTAAACCCAGTTTCAACTAATTCTAAGACTGACTTCTCTTAACTATCATATGAAAATCAAAGGAAATGTTTCCTAAGAAAAAGGTCATTATAAAGCAAAACACAGTATGCAAATATCAGAATCTTAACTCAATACTTCAGAAAAAAGTTCCAATTACATTAATTAAACTGATGTGTGAAAATGTTGTCCCTTCCTTTTTAACACACCTTTATAAACATTAATTGTTATACCAAATGGATTTTTTAAAAAATGCGCAACTTCAATTATTTTAATGATTACAAACAATATGAAACACTCATAATACTATAGTAAAGAGTTTTAACATCTACAAACCTCATTTAGACATCGTTTCTTTGTGAATATATTTCTGATAAAAGTTTCTTGAATTTCTTCCTGTTTCACCAAGTACTGCCAAAGTCTCTTCACAGACAGTGCCAAATGATTCTTGGATCTATAGGTACAGCAGATTTAATTACCTCAGACTTGACATTTCCATAGCACTCTACCACAGTTTACTATAATAAATTAGATTGCACCTCATGATCTAGGAAAGCACCCAAAGAGCTTTTCTACAGAGTCACTGACTACTATCTTAGGGTTAGTGGACAGTGTGGTTCCCATGACTCCATCACTTTGGTGGGAAAGCAGAAAAGGTGAACATCCCTAATCTGAATGCTCCAAAATCTACAACTTTTTTCTGGTTTTTGATTTTGTTTTGTGTTTTTGAGATAGGTTCTCATGTAATTATGGTTGAACTGGAACTCACTATGTAGACCAAGCCGACCTCAAATTCACAAAGACCTATCTACTTTTTTGTCTCTGCTTTCCTAGTGCTGAAATTAAAGGCATGTACCATATACTTGGCTAAATTTTAATACCTTTTAAGTGACGACAGGACACCCAAAATGTTTTAGGTTTTAAAACATTTTAAATTCTGTACTAGAGATACTTATTCAACCAGTAAAATCTTATTCTCATCTGCAAATGATATTTATGGCTGAGCTAATAAAATGTTATTGACAAAAGCAAGAATAGGTATGACCATAATTTCCTGACCTTTAAATCAGGGTCATGGGTGTTAGCAAGAAAACAAAACAAAACAAAAAGTTGTGCTTACTAGAAGATAACTAGAAGCAGAATTCCTTAATGTGTTTGCTGTGGATACAATAGTCTATAACTTTCTTGTTACTGGCCAAAATTGGTTTAAGAGCTCTACAAGAACATAAATGAACACTAAAAAACTAAACATACTCTTCAGTTAAGTGAACATTTGTTTGGGGCAAGACTTTCTAGATAAAGCAAGTATTGTATAAACTGTTTTCTCTTCATGCATAGTACAACAGTTGCTGAATAGCTATTATTCTTTTGCAGAGCAGGAGTTAATAAAAGCACATTCTTCAAGCTGTATCTACTACTTCAGCCTTATCTGTTCCATATTTTCAAAAACTCAAGTTTTTGAAACCCCCTTTGTTATACATTCTTAGTGGTTGCCTTTACTCTGCAATGTCAGAGTTACCTAGTAATGACAATGCATCCTAAAAAGCCTAGAACAATTACTATCAGAACCTTCAACACAAATGCTTGGTGACCTTTGATATCTATGTCTTATAACAAAGACACATCTGCTCCTAAAACTGAATGTTAAGCATGTACCAAAAGTATTTCTTCCTCTAAATGTTCCCAAGGACAACCTGGTTCTGCAAAACTTCTTAAAAAACGAAACAAACAAACAAACAAAAAACCCCACACTACCAACAATAACAAACAATATCCATGGTAAAACCTACTTGAAAGGAGTGTTTGTAGGTTCTAGTAAAGCTTTGTGACGGAGTATTGCAGGACCTGCAGACACACTCTCTTCACAAGTGTGACTGGAGATATAATTTTGAGGAGGTCCACCATGGATTTCAAGTCGTCGGAGAAGTACTTGTTCCCAACACTGGAGAGTTTTTAGGACTGCATGACAAAGAGGTGAACTGACTGGTAGTTCTGAAAAAGGAAAACACAATTGGTCCACGGTTATATTCTACAGTAAAATGCTTATGAGAAAACAATGGATACTAATGAAATTTAGTAGGGATATGTGGGCACTGAATCTGGTATTTTTGAAGATAAAGTGACATAAATCTTTACAACTATTCCAACATTACTGCTTTGGAATTTAATTTCACATGAAAATTATGCTTGAAGATTATATGAAAATGTTTATGGAAGAAAAATTAATTGCTTTAATGTCTGTAACAGGCCTGAAAGCCATCTGACATTTTTGTTTAGAAAATGAAAATAATAAAGTTTAAAAAGTTCAATGATCCTTACCATGAAATGAAATACTACTTCAGCTATACTACTTCATAGTCTTGGGTAGCAATCCTAACTACTTTTATCTGCCCACATCTGGTAACAGTCTTAATTTTCAATTCTGAAAATTACCTACTCATTTATTATAGTAGAATGACTATAAACTTATCATTCCAACAGTCATACATTTTTTTCCATTAAGTTGGTATTTTATTATTTACTTTAGTGTATGAATAAACACGGTTCACAGCTGAAGTGTCTTTTATAAGAGTACCCTTCTTTATTTCATATACAGCACTCTCCTACTTTGGAACTCATCACTGTGTTTCAAGGTTTATAGGTTTTGTATTAAGTCCCAGGTAAGACATAGTCTAATATAATAATATCAGGCTCGGGGCCTTTGATTTCTCAAACATTTCCCTCCTCAGCAGGTAACAGTATGATAGAAAAATTTAAAAATAGTTTCTACCTGAAATAAATGTATATTTTACTAAAGAAACTCATTATACCTTTTCTTTATTTAAAATATACACACAGAATAACAATTAGCACTGATTCATATTAAGATGTTCATTACCTGCAAGATCATGGCCTGCAAAGGGATAGAAAGTCTTCAAATTGCTGAGCACCAACTGGACCATAGCCAATCGCATCAATGACCAACTAAAAATAAAAGTTTCTCTGTTTAAACATTTGTACAGGGATCTAGAAAATGATGTCACCCTTTAACATAACTATTTCCCTACAAGGAATTAGCCCAAAGATATACTTCTGTAAAACCAAAATAATATAACTAGTTATTCATGTCAGCATTATCTAAAACAACAGTTAAAAAAACCTAAATGCCTGTCAGGAGAGTAGGGGCTAAATAACAATAATTTTGTAGATTGAAATTTTAAAATAACAGTAAAAATGAAATATTACTAAATGAAATATTAATATTGCTAAAACTACAGTATCAATAGTAATAAAAAAGCAAGCTTAGGGGCATCTTGTGTATGTGTGTATACTGTCATCAATTTAAGAAAGCAGGGGAAATAATACAGATGTCCTTTATTTCTGTAATCAGAAGGATATAGGAATGAATAAAAATGGCTACCTTTACAAGTGCCAGGGAAAACATAGCATAAATGAGAAACATGAGGCTTCTGACTTTACATTTCTAGATAGTTAAAATTATTTCTGCTTCTCTTTAATTTTAAATATATCATATTTATTTATATCTTACCATACTGACTTTAAATCATGAACTGTGCAAAATATGCACAACATAAAGTCTAGCATTTTAGCATTCTTGACAATAGCACACTGACTGTTTTGGAACTATCACCATCATCATTCTCTACAACTTTCCATAGAACTGCTAAAAAAGAACTATGCACTTTTCACTCCTCTAGTGACTATCAATTTGACTGTTTAATGCATTTAGTAAAGTAGAACACACACAATTTACTTTGTTTTGACTCTTTGTATAATGTCCTCAAGATTCATCCATGTATCATGATTCAGAATTCCCTTCCTTTGTAAAATATAGTAATTTTCTGATTACGTACATAATACATTTTGCTTACTGAGTCACCCAACAAAACACTTGGATTTCTTCATACCACTGCCCATTATGAAGTTGTCAATTGGATGTACAAACACGTTTGAGTTCCTACATTCAACTCTTTTGGTATATGCCCAAAGTAGAATCACCAAATTATACTATAGTTGTACTTTTAAGTTTTAAAGAAACTATTTTATCATTTTCCAAAGTGGCTGTACCATTTTATAGTCCAACCAAAAGAACACAAAGGTTCTAAATTCTATCTGGGTCAATACTGTCATTTTGTTATTTTTGTAGCAGCCACACTAATGGGAATGAGATAACATCCCACTGTGGTTTTCATTAACATTTCCCTAATAATCAGAGTATTTTTCCAGTGTTTATCAGCCATTTATATGTCCTCTTTAGAGAAACACCTCAAACTATTTGGCCTCCTTCTCCTGACTCTTGCTTTTTTCCAATACTGAGAATTAAACCTGGGCCTTCACAGATGTAAGACAAACAACTGTGCTACAAGTGACCTACATTTCCACTTCTGACCAGTTTTTAAAAGTTTTTTTTTAAATTGTTGGATTATATAATTTGGCTTCTGAGCCATACATATGTTTATATATTCAAAAAGTAAACTAAAGTCAACAGAGAAAAAAAACACCAGTAAGCAAAATCTTAGTTTTTCAATAGCTATTGTCCAAAAATCTACTTGTTTCTTTTCAAACTTTTATTAACCCATCATTAGCATGCCATGTCTTAATAAAATATATTGCTGCTCCAATGTAAATAACATATGAATAAGACCACTCAAAAATATAAAGCCAACAGTGAACCATTCAAATTGATGTTGAGAATAGTGAACACTTAAGGCATTTTTTTTCTTTAAATCACAAAAGAACTGGAGAGATGGTTCATAGGTTAAGAGCACTGACTGATCCTCCAGAGGTGCAGAGGTCGATTCCCAGCACCCACATGGTGGCTAGCAATCATCTGTAATGAGATCTGGTGCCCTCTTCTGGCCTGCAGGCATATATTCAGGCAGAACACTAGATTCATAATAAATAAATAGATCTTAAAAAAAATAAGGATATCTTATATAATTAGAGGTCTACTAAACAGTCATTTGATATTCTTTGTTGACATTGTAAGATTTATATGTGCAAAAAAATTAAAGCATAATATGAAAAGATTTGTGTGATGTACGATAAATGATAATGTTTTATCAAGGGATAATCAAACATTAATTGAAAATTTATTGCAGAAAAAAGGAATTTAAAAATTTCAACTAGATAAATAGTATAGCAATTCAATAGGTTATTAATTAGATGTTACTTTTAAAAATATTATTTATATAGGCCAAGTTGATTTTTTTTAAAGAAGCTTAACATACAGTATTTCATACCTGAATGAATTTGAATTAGAATGTTCCTGGAGATGGGGATCAGAAGGTAAAGTACCGTCATCATTATCATCTTCATCATCATCCTCATCACTTTCTTGACTCTCCTCAGAATCATACTCTACTCTACTTTGGGAAGGAGGTAGAAAAGGCTGAAATAAAAATTATATACCTTATCATTCAAATATTTGATTTAATCTATCTAATCATATAATTCATCCCATTTGTGGATATTTCACTATAAGCACAACAACTATTATTTACCACACTGTGTTTTTGATATAATTTTATATATTCACCCAGTTAACATAAAAAAAATTTTTTAAAACAATCTTATTTGCATATCAAAGCCAGTTCCCTTTCCCTCTCATTCTTCTGCTTTCCCCATCTTCTTGCTACTCTGCCCCCATCCATTCCTCAAGAGGGTGAGGACTCTCATGGGGAGTCAGCAAGTCTGTCACATCACTTGAGGTAGAACCAAGGCCCTTCCCCGTATCAAGGCTGAGCAAGGGATACCTCCATAGGGAATGGGCTAAGAAGAGCCAGTTCACACACTAGGGATACATTCTGGTTCCACTGTTAGTGGCCCCACAAACTGCCTAAGCCACACAACTGTCACCCACATTCAGAGAGCCTCATTCATTCTTATGCAGGTTCTTCAGCTGTCAGTCTCACTAGCTTGGGGACTGCTTTTGTTTCTGTGGGTTTTCCCATCATGGTGTTGGCCCTTCTGCTTGTAATATTGCTCCTCCCTCTGTATGGCTGGACTCCAGGAGTTTGGCCCAGTGCTTAGCTCTGCAACTGCTTCCATTAGATACTGAATGAAGGTTCTATGATGACCATTAAGGTAGTCATCAATCTGATTACAGAGGAAGGGCATTTAAGGTACCCTCTCCATTATTGCTTAGATTCTTAATTGGTTTCCTGCTAACCCCGTAATAGCTCCCCCCCCTTTTTTTTTGCTTCTTATTTGAGCTTGTTATGCTGTTCGACTGAATGCAGAATAAAGACCTTTCCAAAGCTCCGTGTGTGGTGAGGGCTTATGAGCAAAGAAGTCGGGACCACTAGGGGTGCACCCACCCACTGAGACAGTGGAGCTGATCTACTGGGAGCTCACCAAGGCCAGCTGGACTGCTACCAAAAAAGCATGGGATAAAACTGGACTCTCTGAACATGGCAAACAATGAGGGCTGATGAGACGCCAAAGACAATGGCACGTGGTTTTGATCCTACGCAATCTGCTGGCTTGGTGGGAGCCTAGCCAGTTTGGATGTTCACCTTCCTAGATATGGACGGAGGGGGGAGGACCTAGGACTTACCACAGGACAGGGAACCCTGACTGCTCTTTGGACTGGAGAGGGAGGGGGAGAGGAGTGGGGGGGAAGAGGAGAGGGGTGGGAGGAGGGGGAGAAGAGTGGGAGGAGGGGGAGAAGAGTGGGAGGAGGGGGAGGGAAATGGGAGGCTGGGAGGAGGTGGAAAAGCTCCCCTTTTAAAGATTATCTCTTTCCCTGCTCTCCCTCTCTGTCCTTCACCCATTTATCTTGCCAATCCCTCATAATCTCTTCCTCGCCCACCCTCCCCAGTCCCCCCCCCAACTGCCATGTTACTAAAGAGATCTTGTCTACTTGCCTTTCTGGGGGTGGGGGGTATGGGGTGGAGTTGTGGGCTGTAGGCAGGTTATCCTTTCCTTTATGTCTAATATCCACTTATGAGTTAGTACATACAATGTTTGTCTTTCTGTGTCTGGGTGACCTCATCAATAAAAAATTTCTTAGGAATGTCACCCAAAAGTCTACTTGAGATATATCTAATATCTACACAATCCTCCCCTCCCCTCCCCCTCTGAAAAGGTCTCACTATGAAGCCCAGGCTAGTCTTTGCCTTGTGGTTATCCTTCTTTAACCTCTCTCTCAAGCGTTAGGCATTTGATAGCATAAACTGGCTTGACACAAGAATGTTTAAAAGAATTACATCCAATGCCATCTAACAGTTTTACATTTTTGGTAGTAAAGTTAAGCAAGTAAGTAAAAAATTAAGTAAAATTCAAGAAAAAAATGTATTAAGTGTTACCAAAAGGGGGGAGGGGGACTAAGATGGAGAAAAGTGAAAGCTGACCATAGAAGGCCTCTATGAAAAGTAGCATTTAAATAAAACCTAAAGGAAAAAAAATAACCAGCCTAGGGACAATAATGGGGCTAATGAAACCTGTCTAATAATTCCATAAAGAGAAAAAACAATTTTCCAAAAGCATTATAATCACTCACTTTAGACCACTTGTTCCCATTTGACTACATGAACATTGTTCTGTGTATCAATGTTTTATTACCTTGGCTATGAAGTAGTCCCAGATACTTAGCTCAGGTGGGATAAACTTCTCTTTTACTGCCAGTGACTCCTGATTTACTGAGGAAGAGGTTATGGGGGCAGATTCTCTGCAAGATACTTTTGATGGAATAAAATGTTTGTTTTGTTTTTCTCCTTCAACTAATAAAGAAACAAAGAGAATAAATTATTAAAGTACTATGTCCAACTGTAATCTTTACAAAAGATAACTACAAACAACATACATAAACTAAAATATGATTATGAAAGTATAGAGCACTTGAAAAAGCAGGTACGAAAAGGAAGAAAAAAAATCACTCTGTATAGCAACTTTTGCTTTTACCTTAACTTGTCCACAATTATCTGAATGCTAACTTATATGTTGTATATAGTGTATAATAGACGTAATGTCTGACAACCAAAAAAAAAAAATCACTCTACAATTTAGTTAGGATTATGATAGAAATTTCCTATATCCTTCTACTTCACGGTTTTTAAGGGGAAGAGGTTTACAGGAGAATCAACCAGGGATTTATGCACATTAAACACAGATTTTTTTTATTGCCAGTAAGCTACCCCAATAAGCACTTAAAAAAAATAGATAACATAATGTCAATATGTTATATATATGAATTAAAAATAATACCACATTTCAGATTGTACAGTAACAAAATGGTCTCATTATACATTTAAAATACATTTTTATTAGAAAATATTTTTAATATTTTGACTTCCATAATTAAATTGCATTTATTACAACTTGAAAAATGGGTTAAAGATGAACTTTCTAGTTGTTAGAATTACACAAAAGAGAAAACTCAGTCTTTATTTTAGTTTCTAAAAACTTTAGAATTAGACAGTATTCTCTCAGGATTTACCCTATAAAACTAAAAATAATAAGTATACGAAAAGCAAAAATTATATGGGAGCTTGATTTAAAAGATTTTATGGTACCAGTGATCAAAGCCAGGGCCCTTGCACATGCCATGCAATTATTGCATCACTGAGCTACATATCCACAGGCTATAAAAATATTTAATAAAAACTAAGTTATAAGACACATTATCAAATGTAGACAAACAGGGGTCTTATAGACATAGCATGACCTAATAGGCAAACAATTTATATTAAGCAAAACAGTATCTGTCTCTAATGATTCCAAATGAGATTTACTTACCTTAGGAAGGGATGTAAATATTTGTGTCTTAATTACAATTTTGATTTATCATTTGGAATTATTCAACTTTAAAATACAACATGCACATGCAATATATCAAGCAATAATAACTTAAGCTTAATGTAGTAAATTATGTGATTTTGGAAAAGATGAATGACACGTGCATATTCTAAAGATAGTATATAATAATGGTTCCACTGTTATTTCATCTATTAAATGATTAAATTTGTAAATTGAAATCTGTATAAACTTTTATTAGTATCTGATAATTAACAATCAAATTTCCAATATATACATTGTACATATTAACAAACATTCTAAAATTAAATGGAGCAGAAACTGGATGTAGACCTTATAAAGTATCTAAGAGAAACGAAGAGGATAAAATGTAGCTAATACAAAAACAAAGACATGCTTTTATCCACTGACTGATGAAAACAGATGCAGAAACCCATTGCTAAGCTTTGGGACAAGTTCCGGATATTCTGATAAAGAGAAAGAGAATTGTAAAAGGGGGAGCTGGGGGGTGGGGTTGGTTCAGTTGTGTAGTTTGGTCTACAAACAATGGGAGCAATAGCTGTCCTTAACACTTTGGCTGGCTCTTGGAAATTATTCTTCATATTGGGTTGTCTTGCTCAGCCTTAATGTAAGGCGAGGAGCTCAGTCCTACCTTACCTTGATATGCCATGCTTTGTTGATACCCACAAGAAGACTGTCCCATTCTGAACAAAAACGGAGGACTGGACGGGGCAGAGGGGAATAGGAGAGAAGGGAAGGGGAACTGCAGTTGAGATGTAAAATAAATGAATAAATTTAATTTATAAGAAAAGAAAAAAAACAAAGGTATGCATGGGATGAAAAGCCTGACAGAATAAAAAAAATGTCCTAAATTTTAAAAACTTAATTCTTTTTTGACTAATAGGTTTTCATGTCAAAATAGATTTCGTAGACAAATATCCCTTCCTTTCCTGAACATCCTGATCTGACTCTCAGCAATTCTGTATTACAGATATTTAGAAATGTTAAAGTCATTCCCAAAAGATATGAAAGAGAAATGTGTGTGAGGTTACACTAAGGCATGGGAATATGAAACTAAAGGAATAAGAAATGAAACACTGCTTTCTATAAGTTTTCTTGTATTACTAGATTTGTTACCATGAAGATATTACTGTGATAAGAACACAACAAACCAAAGTGCAGAAGTGAGAAAGGGAAGGATAATATGAATTAGTGGGACTTAATATGCTCCAAGTACATTACATACATGCATGAAAATGGCCACAGGTAACCTGTACAATAAGAAAAATAACACATTGAAAGTTAAGAAGTGGGATTGGAGAGATGGCTCAGTGGGTAAGAGTATTGCCTGCTCTTCCAAAGGTCCTGAGTTCAATTCCTAGCAACCACATGGTGGCTCACAACCATCTGTAAAGACATCTGGCGCCCTCATCTGGCCTTCAGGCATACAGACAGAATATTGTATACATAATAAATAAATAAATATTAAAAAAAGAAAGTTAAGAAGTTAAAAAGCTTAACGTTTATTTTATCATTGTTCTTTGTCTATGTGGTGTGTGGTGTATGAGGTGTACATGGTATTGTGTACTGGGACTGCATGCACACATTTCGACATACACGTGGAAGCCAGAGTACAGCCTCACGTGTTGTTTCTCAATAATGCCATCTACCTACCTGGTTATGTGAATCAGAGTCTGCTGCCAGCCTGGAATCACCAAGTAATTTAGCTGACTGGCCTGTAAGCCCCCGGATCCACCTGTTCGCCCCTCAACTTCCCCAGTGCTGGGATAACAGGCATGTATCAATATGCCTGGATTTTTTCTGTGGATTCTAAAGACTGAACTCAGTCCTCACACTTCCATAGCAAGCACATTACTGAGTTACCTCTCCAGCCCGAGCTTACCATTTTAAAGCAGATATAACAGTATTTTGTAGCCAGATTTAAACACTACTTACTTAAGATCTTAACACAATCAGCAGAACTATTTCATTTCCTCCTTTTCTACTGAAAGCCAACTTATCTTTGGGGTTCTTACAGAGAATGCCAGGAGTACATAAAATTCATAATGCAGGACTTTAACAGTTAGTCCCAAATGCAGGAGGAAAGGGTAAATTGTTTACTGATGACTTAAATAGTTAATGTTGAAGGAAATACAGATATGAAAAAGATATAGGACATTTAAAGTTTAATAAAAATTAATCCCAAATTAATTTTTGGTTTTAGCAAGGCAATTCAGGCTAAGTACTTAGTTTTTTATAGGGTACTTTAGATACAAACCTACCTGAAATCTACAAATAAACTTCAAAGAACCCAAAAAGGGAAATAATAAAGAAGCAATGAATTAAATGAAGTTTTCTTCTTAAATAAATAATATTAATAATTTTCAAAAACTGACATGATACTATTCAGGTATAACAACATTTGATTCTCAGGGTCCTTCTAAAATCATTACCTCATATACTACTTTGTAACTGTTCTGTAGTATTCATAAAAATAAATTTACAAGCTGGACATGGTAACACACAGCTTTAGTTTCAGATCTTTGGAGGTAGAGGCAGGCAGATCTCTGAAGTTAAGTCTAGCATCATTTACAAAGTGAGTTCCAGACCAGCCAGGACTATATATATTGTGAGATGCTATGTTACAAAATAAATAAATTTATAAATATTTGAATTAAAAGTAGCAAATTTTTCTCAAAATCCTATACCAAAGCAGATTCCTAGATAGTTGATGTGAAAATGATTCACTGAAAAATAGCAAGAAACTACCAAAGCTGTTATTGGTAAGAGAAGGGGAGAAAAGAAAGGGAAGAGCTGGAGAGAAGTTTAAAGCAGGGCACAGAGGCAGAAAATAAGAAGTGGGGAGGGTGAAAGAAAGAGAGAAAAAGAGAGGAGAGGGAACATGGCTGGAGGAGAAAGAAGACAGTCTCTATAGTACTGTGAGCACATGAGCTAATGCTGTGACTCATGTTCTGTAAGCAGGGTTTTATAATCAAAAGACCTATGGTCACTGTATTGGAATACTAACTCTAAATTATTACAAAAGCCCCATGTTGGAAATATATTCAATCCATTTTGTTGTAGACTTGAAATGGCCAAAAAAAAGGGGGGGGGAGGTCAGGAAAAAAGTTTACAAAAGAAAATATGCTTAGTTTTAATAATCTCATTAAATATCTTTACCCACTGATGGCATCTGGATCAGGTAGACTTTTTCCTATTGCTTCTAGCTTTGTATATCAAAAGGAACAGCCTTAATAATGAAATTAAAGGACTAATTATCTGCACAAAAAGTACATTTACATTTCTTTCAAGCCCTCCTGGAAAGCTTCTTTTATCTCCCATTCTCACAAAAATAAGTGCTATTTAAACACAAAGGGAAACTTGATATGACATGGCCCTCACTAAAAACCTAAGACTAACAAACATGAATTAATTTCCTTCTAAAGTGAGTTGTTTTCATAGCTGGTCGTATTTTTAGAAGTTCTTAACCAGTGATGAGTGTTTCCCATGCTCACCTGTGTTTAGTCACTGCCATTCAAACGTTATGCCTTTGCATTTTCTGGTAAAAAATGTTATTCTGCTAAAGGGATGATTGTAATAGTATGTAATAGTCACTAAGGAAACACTGAGCTTTCATACAAGTTCTATATATATAAATGATTTGGATTTTCTGACTATATTTAGTATAAATAATAAAAGATCAGGGATAATTTTAAATGTCTTCAAAATATCTATCATTAGCAGTTTCAGAGAAAGATGATATAACAGGCTTACCAAAAGTAAAATACTCATTTTATGTTTCATTCTACAATTAGGAGATAAAATATTCTGTAAATTTATTGAGAAGACAAAATTCACAAGTTTTTTTTCTCACAAGATGCAAAATTCTAAAAATTATTTCTAAAAATGATAATACAAGAAGCAAAAATATGGATTTCTAACTGTTTGCAAAAATAATAATTTTAAAAAATTGCTCTTGCTAGTTTTCAACTTTAACAATTATCAGAAAATATAAATACCACAAGTATACATAATTACTACAATTTAATTATAAATATCAAAATTTTCATGTGATGCAAAATTTACAAAGAGAAATTTCATTAACATTTAAGTTAGTAAGTTATTTAAATTATTAACTTTTTGATTAAGAATCCTAGGCTGTCCTTACTAGCCAAGTAGCCACAGGGGCTACATAAGAAAGCTGGCTGAGCATGAGCCAGGGAACATCCCAGAAGCACAGTTCCTCCATGGCTTCTGCCTCCAGGTTCCTGCCCTGAACTTCTCTGATGCCCAAGTTTCTTTCGGTCAGAGTGTTTTAGCAAAGCAACAAAAAACAAACTGTAACAGTCAGCAAAACGATTAGAACAAAGTATATGAGACATGCAGGAAAATAAAAACCTATAATTTAGTCCATGAGACCATTATTTCAAAACACTTGAGATGAGAATTTATATCAGAAGAAACACAAATACCAAACTTCAAATGCCTTTTCTAGCATGAAATTTGAAAACACTTTTTAGAGAACATATATTTAGGCATCCCAAAACAAGTATTTCATTTCCAATACACAGTATTTGAATAATGATGTGTTAGGAAAACAATATTCTACACTTCTCAATTTTCATTTGGCTAAATTTAAAAACTTAAAATACATACATTTTAATGCTGACTCAATTCGCACTGACTTTCTGAAATACATTATTTATCCTAGTGATGATTAAAGCCATGGTTAAACTTGACAGCATCTGGAAGCACACAGGAGATTAGGCCTCTGGGCATGCCTGTGGGGTTACCTCATTGCTGACTGAGGTGCTATTATGGGTAGTGTCACTTCCTGGTTGGGGTCCTGGATTACTTAAATAGAGAGAGGAAGTTGAGAAGCAGCAGGCATTCACTGTTCTTCACCTCCTAAATGCAGAAATGACATGACCAGGCTTCAAGCTCTTCCTGATTTGACTTTACAAAATGATGACTCTACCTTCAACTGGGAGCTAAAATAAACATTTCCTTAAGTAGCTTTTGCCTGGGTATTTTATTGTAGTAACAGGAAAAGAAACGAAGATAATCCCCTTGGTCAACAATGTACACTGAATATTAATACAACCAAACTCTTGGGACATTGTGAGTGTTATTTTGCAGCCATCTAAACACAAAGCACTGCTTATCTACACCTAAAATTCCTCAGATTGTTGTGCTTTAAAAATACAATAATGTGTCTAAAAATCAAGATTTTAAGAGTTTCCTTTCACACTAACTGCCGTCATTCTGTTGTTTACCTTGACTGTACTTTGGTTCTGAGTTTTCTCCTGTTCACAGGACTGGCTGTTTCTGACTGCCAGTACTCTGTTTTCCACTGCTTCCCTTTCCCACTTCAGTCTCTCACTCCTCTCCCTTCACTTCTTTCCTCCATGTTTCCTTTCAAACTAGAGTAGTTTGGAACCAAGAGCCTTTCTCTTAATCAATTGATAAATCATGTAATTTACAGTTCCTGTAAGTCACATCCTTCATAGCTCCTCTAAGCGCGCTTGGTATCCAAAATAGTTTCTAAGTTCTCAAAGACAGGTGAGCATAAGATGGATGTTTACATCCAACCTTACCACAAGATAACTGTGTTTTAAATATTTTATTTGGCTGGCCTATACCCAATCCAAATGGATAAACATACAGATAATTTTTGGTTATTTGTTTATTTTTTATTATCTGAAAAAATGGTTAGGATTATCATTTATTAAGATCTTTACAACTACATAATGATATTTTTGCCTACAAGCAATAGATATAAGTGTTTAAATAAGAATCAACCTGACCTTTGAGTAAGGCTCTTCATAAACATGTAGAACTGGGGCTCGTAATCTGGTTCATTGGTAGCAGCCTGCCTAACATAAACATGGTTCTGGGCTCAATTTTCAGTATCAAAGAAAAAGAAACAGTTGAAGCTAAGACCAGGCTAAAAATATACTTTTCATCTTAAACCATATGATAAAATTGCTTACCAAAAATTTATTCCTTAAATAAATTTATAAATTTAATTTATAAAATAAATTTAAATTTCACTTAAATATTTAAGCCTTAATGTTTTTAAAATATTAAAAATAAAGCAAAAATTAATTTACCAATTATCAATTTAATCATTAACTCCATGACCTATGAATCTATTTATGTTAAAGTTTGAAAATTTTTTTCTAGAACTCAGATATATGAAAAATACAGTCAAGGTAAATTTCATAGTTTTTTAATTGATGGAAAATATATCATGGGAAGTAACTTTAAAAACTATTCTCCAAACTAAAATGTTTAATATTTTGATAAACAGATAAATTTCATATGTAAAGTAAATTTGAACTTAAATCTGCAATTTTAAGGAAAAAGAAAAAATGTTTTAATTCAGAACAAAAGGATTAGTGAGGCAGTGTAGTGGGCTTTAGTACAAGACGAGATGGTATGAAATCTGTGGGCAGCCACATCAGCACTGGACCTTCCAGGAGAGGAGCCAAAACTGTCTTAGCTTCTGAACTTCTTCAAAGAAAGGGTCACAGAAGGAAAAATGACAATTATCACTCTGATGGCATCTGTGCCAGACATGAAATGGTAACTTTAGTTCTTAAAAGCAGAAGCTATAAAGTGTAACAAAAAACTTTGTATCTCAAAGGCTGTCAAAATATGACCTTTTTTTTTTTTTTTTTTTTTTTTTAGCTCTGGCTGTCCTGGATGGAACTCACTATAATAGACAAGGCAGACCTTGAACTCAGAGATTTCTCTGTCTCTGTCTCCAAAGTGCTGGGATTGAAAGATGTGTACCATCATATCTGGTTTACGACCTATTTTTATATCCAACATTTTACTGAAACACAGTCATATTTATTAATTTTTGTCTATTGCTGCTTTAGTGCTACAAGAGAAGACTGATACACCAAAAGGTCTCTGTACCCCAAAACGTACTCAGTTTGTTTTAAGTCGCATCCCCACCCCCACCCCCAGCTGTTGAAGAGCAGGAAGAGTATGGATTAAAATGTAAGAGTGACAGATAAATGAACAGTTTCAATGTGAGGATAAAGTAGAAGCTAACCTACCAAGACTTTTGTTGTACAATTCTATGGGATCACAGCTTAGTGAAAAGTGTGTCAATATTGCTAAGAAGGACTATTAAGGATTTTAACAAGATAACGACTTTTTTCTTCTATTACAGAAGATCATTTTAAAAAAAATCTAAAAATATTTACTTATGAGGGTATGTATGGGCTTTAAAAATGCTTTTAAAACTTTTTAAAATACTTATTTTATGTATATGAGTGTTTCACTTGCATGCATGTCTGTGCATCAAATACATGCCTGGTGCCTATTAAGATCAGTGCTGGGATTAAAGGCTTGCACCACCACTGGCTGGTTTTGTTTCTTTGGTTTTTAGAGACAACAGGTCACGGTGTCTTGGAAAGCACTTAAGGAAAATTAGATATAATGTTTCATGCTGTAAGTAAACACCTCAAGTAGACTCAGGAAAGTTCCGTGAAATGTTACAGTGTTAAACTTTTCTTTTTTAAAAATATTTTAGAGGACTTGGGGTTTCTTATGGGATGGTGAGAGTACCCTAATCCTTATTCTTCCTAGAGGAACTCTGGTCCTTCACCTTATACCCCCTCTGATCACCATCTTTCTTCACTTCCTTACTAGCTTCAGGCTTCGATTTTGTATTAGCCTATTAAGATCAGTAAGAGAATGTTGGTTCCCTGGAACTGGAGCTACAAAGTTGTGAGCTTCCACAAGGGTGCTGGGATTCAAACCTGGGTATTCCACAAAAGCAAGTGTTCTTAAGCACTAAACTATCTCTCCAGCCCTACAAGGATTTTTTTTTTAAATTATGAATCCAAATCTAATTATATTTTTTCGTCAAGTCTTTTGCCAACCATCTGACCTTCCAAATAATAAATATTTAACCCTACAAATATATACAGGTACGGGTCTAAGTACTTAAAGGCAATAGGGAAGAAGTGGATTAAAATTCAGAGATAATCTTTCTGGGCTTCACTTATAAATGTGATTTCTTTTAAAAGGGTTTCTTTTAAAAGCATTTAAAATTGTTTTCCAATTTCTATTTGAAGATTCAAATTTACATATATTTTAATAATTTAAAAATATTTAATGTTAATATAGTAACAGGTTTCCCAGTGTTATAAATTAAGTCCAAAATCTACTCCAAATAATCCACAAAACTGGAAAACCAATACTATCATGTTGTTAATAAATCACAAAAAAAGTTTGAAAAACATCATGAAAGTTATTTTCAAGTTGAACAAGTACGTTGTTTTAATTTTATTTAAATAGAATACATGTGGTTATAACATCAGAAATGAAAGGATACAATTACTTAAAATATTTACTTTTCGTGGTATTAAAAACACTTAGAAATCCAAAAACTAATAGCCAGTCATAATATGCAAATCATAAAGCAGCCTCATGGGAAATGCTTTTTAGGTCATTTCAAGCCATATTGTGATTTCCTGGCAATCTTTTTCTTTTGGTTTTGTACACTTAAAGATGTTAAAATTTAAGGGATAGAAAATATCCACAACCAAGTATTTGAAACTAGTATGGAATAGCAGAAAGAACTTTATAAAATGCTAATAATTGTTTTAAATAAAAAATATGGCTTGAGTAAAAGAAACTGTCAATTTTTCTTAAATGCCAAAACAAACTATCCCACTCTATGCAAACCTGCGAAAACAACACAAAGCAAGCTAAATAGTAACAACCTATTTCTAAAGCTAAGATCTTGCCTTCAAGAGTGGGAGGGCTATGAGAACTGATGGCTGAAAGACCTTTGGAAAAGCCCACACATTCCATGGAGAATACGACTACCTGGTGGGGGCTAGGCATAGCAAAGTGCCTTCCTGCCAAAGAAAGAAGAGAAAAATCTGTATTTGGAATAGAACAAATTCAAAGTGACAGAGTATTGCAAAAGAAACGAACATTTTAATAATAAGAAACAAATTAAAGTACATTAAATAGTCTAATCATCAATGCAGGAGTATGTTAAAAGACTGAAAACTAGACCAGAAGCTTTTTTTTTTTTCATTTTCTTACCACATTATTATTTGCTGACTGTCTTGTATAACAAGAGCTCTCTGACACAAAATTAAAACATAATTACATTTAACAAAGCTATCCAGATGAATAAAGTTTCAGCTTTAAAAAAAAAATGAGAGGAAGAAGAGATAAGAAAGGAAAAGGGGGAGGAAGAAGAGAGAGACAGGAAAAACTTACCAGATAAGCCTTTTGAGTGTGTCTGCACTCCTCCACCAAATACTGCAGACCACATATTTTCATTTAGGGGGTGGGCTACAATCCGAAACAGTTCATTACTAGAATGTGTTGCCAGCCCATGAATAAACAGACTAAGATACACTGCTGTGAGAATTTCACAAAGCAAGACTGTAAGTCCTGATTGGGCTTCTTCACCAGAAGAATTCAAAAGTTGTATTAGGCAATTTATTCCTAGGATCAAAAAAAAAAATTCTGCCATTAACAACAACAAACTTTTTTTTTTGAAGATTTATTTATTTATTAAGTATAGAACATTCTGCTTCCATGTATGCCCACACGCCAGAAGAGGGTGCCAGATCTCATTACAGATGGTTGTCAGCCACCATGTGGTTGCTGGGAATTGAACTCAGGACCTTTGGAAGAGCAGGCAATGCTCTTAACCTCTGAGCCATCTCTCCAGCCCCCAACAACAAACTTTTAAAGTTAAAAAGTAAAAATTTTTGAGTTTTTGAAAAAATTTACTCAATCAGCATTAAATAACCCCCTCTGGATTCATAACCAGTAGGTTATTATGATTTAAGAGCAATTGCTGAAATATCTGTGCAACTTAGATAAACTGAAAAATTAAAACTTATGTCAAATCTCATAATAAAAACATTAGTAACACAAATATTTTGATAAAATATTTCAAACTATTTAAGAAACAATTTAACAAAATGAGCTACTTGAATATAGTGATTAAAAAATACTTGTTTATTAATGTCTTGTGTAACAAGAGCTTTCTGTGACTAAATGAATTTGCATTGAATTTTTAAGGGTGTCAAATCTAGCAATATTTAACAATGATAATCAATTGGCAAAATTAAACCAATCTGCTTTTTATCACTTAACAGTTCTAATAAGACTAAAAAAAATAACTCATATATGTAAATTACTTATACCTGGCCATTGAGCTGGTGATGTGTTGGGAGTTACTGAGTCATCTAAACTTCCTGTTCTCAAAGAATGTCGATGGGCAAGCAGTACTGTCTGATACACCATTCCAGTAAACTGATTTGCTTGAAATGAACTAAGAAAAGAAACAATATTTAAGCCTAAGCTAAATTCCATGTAATTCCATCCAACTTCGAAAGTACCTTAAACAGAAATTTTTGTTTAAGAATTATATTGCTTTTATATGTCTAAGTTATAAGTTTTACGGCACTATACTGTTATTAATACACTATCCTCTAAAGTTGTAAACACACACATTCTAAACTAAAACAAATTTGACAAGTGTCTAGCATATTTTTTTAGTGAAAGATGAAAAACACATTTTTAAAAAAGACACATTATTTTGGGCAACAAGAAGCAAGCTTATATGTATGAGTTTAAAACAAAGCTATTTCATTGAAAATGAGGTGAGTCCAGGCTCAATTTCATAGTTAATGGCTAGTCAACCCTCTATCTGGCACTGAACTAGGTACTAAGCATATAGTAGAAACAGTTTCTATCCCCATAAAAGTTTTGCTATGATGGAGGAATCGGACATAAATAATTTTATCATACTGCTATTGATAAAATTATATACATCACACTATGAAGGCAAAGGGGATAAGCATTACTATATATTTAACAACTTACAGTAATTTAATAAGAGATTAAGTAAATAATAATAGTTTACCACAAACTATTTTAACATTATGATACCTAGCAGCAAAAAGAACTTATAAAAATCCTAGAAAGTAGTACTTCAGATGTTTCTATACTACATATTCAGTAAACAAATATAATATTTACACTTCAACAGACAGAGCCTTAAAGATGTTATACTTAGTGAATCTCACTAATCATAACATTTTCATATTTGTAAACAGATTCTTGGGCTTTATTTTCCAAATTTAAGATGGCAGAGTAATAACAAAAACTCCCTCAACTTGTAGAAATATTTATGATAAGAAGATAAAAACATGTCGATGAAAACAAACCAATATGCAATTACATAAATAAACTCAAAATCAAAGAAATAAAATTGAAGCTACCCTGGGAATATATAACCAGAGTGGTAAGTGGGGTTGTCCATGGACAATTTACAGAGATAAGATGAACTGACAACCAAAAACCAATACCGATGAGAGTTGATACCATTTAAGAGATAACAAACTCACCAAGACATCTATCTCTACCCACAGAAGCAAACTTACTAAAGCTATTAAAAAGGAATGTTATGCATAAAGAAGTTTTCTGAAGTCAAAACAAAGATAAAGTATAAAAATGGAAGACATAATTAAAAGAGATTGAGAGGGACATTACATACATAGTAGAATGGGAATCTCTTGATTTTCCCGCTACCCATGGATATACCGTAAACATCTATCAGTGGATTGGTTCCCTCTAAAAGAAAGTCAGAAACCAGTTGAGAATCCCCAGGCACTAGATAATTGAGAAAATATTTGTACCAAATAGGTAGGAAAAGCTATGACACAATCAGGTATGGAGTCACTTCACGAAAAAATTGAGTAGGTAGGTGTCTTCTTGTGAAGACAGGGAAATGGGTAGACCTCATGTTTCTTGAGAACTTTATTCATTAGTATTGTTTACATCATATCTCTCTTCTTATTCAACTCTTTCTGTGTCCCTCCTATTCTTGCTCAAATTCATGACTTATTATTGCTATATGTACCCCCCTTCTGTGTGTGTGTGTGTGTGTATGTGTATGCCTACATACATACAATTCACTGAGTTCATTTAGAAATGCTTATATATTCATGTGGTTAGGGCTGGTAAGTTGGAAAAGGATAACCCACCAAGAGGTTTGTACCTGGCAAAAACTCATTCTCCCTGTCTCAGCAGCGACTGACTACTTTTTAACTCTTAGAGATGGGGCATATGAAATTTCCTCTCTCTATGCTGTTTAGGCAACCATACTGCTGAGATTTCATGTCTTTTCTTTCCTTTTCATGTCTAGAAGTCATTGTTCTGCAGCAGAAATCCTGGTTCTCTATCTCTTAAAAATCTTTCTGCCTCTTCTTGCATGATTTTCCTGAGCCTTATGTATAGAGTTTGGGTTATGATATATGTATCAATTGGAATTAGGCACCCCATGTTCAATTGTTATAAAACCTTGATTGATCAACTAAAGGAACAGAAAGAATTAGATGTAAAAGGCTACTCTAGTCTGAACATGTACAAAAGCACTACAGGAAGACTACTACCTAGAAGTAAGGACAGGACTTAAATAAAGTAAAACAACAGAGTTCCTCATCCTCTTAAACCACTGCTCCCACCACCGATTGACCTGGGGTTGACAAAAAGATCCCAGGCAAGAGTTACCATGGCCTGGCTTTTAACCAACTTTAATTGAAAATTAAAGATACAATTATTAATCCTTCTTTGTGGTAAAATGGATGAATTCTGAGGACGTCATATAAATAAAATAAGCTAGGCACAGAGAAATAAGATACTGTCAGTTTTTCACATATGCATGGATTTAATAACAGTTATCTCACAGAAGCAGCTGAGTAGAATGGTGGTTACCAGAAACTAAGGAAAGGAGGGTAAAGCAGAGAGAGAGTTGTATAACAGGTACAGAACTTCAGTTAGACAGAGGAAGTTACTTCTAATGTTCCACAACACAGCATGGTGGCCACCATTAATACTGTGTGTGCTATTTCAAAATACCTATGATAGGATTTTGAATCTTATCACAAAGAATAATAAATATCTCAATACCCAGTTTTGATCACTGGACATTGTGATATCAAAAATATCCCATACTGTACTGCATAAATATGTACAATCAATATACATAAATTTAAAAACCAATTTGCAGTTTTAAAATGAAAAAATATTTATTTAATATTTTATTTTTTACATTTTGCTGTTACCTTTTAGAAGCCTGTTCTTTTCTAATGAGACAGACAGGAAGTTGACCTGGATGGAAGGTGAGGTGGAGTGGAACTGAATGAAGGGTGGGAATACTGTAATCAGGATATATTGTATGAGAGAGAATCTATTTTCAATAGAAAGAAAAAAAGCAAAAATTTCTAAAATATAAACATCTAAAGAGGAAAAAATAGTATATATTGTAGAAGAATGCACCAATATCTAAAAAATTAAGCGAGAATTTGCATGGAAATGAAACCAATAGATAAAAGAATGGATGAAGTTTAAAAAAGAAATGGACATACAAGTTTTAATATCTGTCTCAAAGAGTAAAAAAACAGAAGACAGATAATATTTAAATAAATAATGTCAGAGAATTTCAAAGAATTAATGCTAGACTATACACTAGAATGTCAATTTTCAGACTTTTAAAATATTATACTGAATACAGAATATGAAAATTCCTAAACATGAAATTTGAAAAATTTCTCAATTTCATATTAATCACCCCTTTGTCTACGTGCCTCAGGCTTTTTGCTGTATAACAAATTAAAGAATTTATCACTCAAGTATGATGTTTTATTATTTATCATCTATTCATCTGTTTTTAATGAGAACGTTCTTAAGGAATGAGTATTTTACCTATTTTTAATTTCTCAGTATCTATCACGGTATTTAGCATGACAGCAGTGATCAATTACAGGCAGCTAAATAAATTACAAAAAAAAGAGCTTCAGTTTCCTTTGTCATTAAGGCATAAGCTGAAATTTCAAAGATGGAAAAAAGTACATTTACTGAAAGCAGTGTTATGTATCATTTTGAGGTAATAACATATAGATAGGGAACCTCACTGTTTACTGAAAGTAATCTTAAATTCCATAAGAAGGTATTTACCTGTAGTTATGACTACCACAAAGGCACTGATAAATACAAGCAGAAAGTGAGGCTGCTAAAGTATGCATTACATATACCTGGAAAAAAAACAAAAAACACAATTACTTTAAGTAGAATTTTTGTTTGTTTGTTGAGACAGGGTTTTCTCTTTGTAACAGCCCTAGATTTCCTAGAACTGGCTCTGTAGACCAGGCGGGTCTCGAACTCAAAGAGATCTTTCTGCTCCCGAATCCCTCCCGAATACAGGGATTAAGGATGTGCACCACCAAGGCCCGGCATAAGTTACGATTTTGCCAAAACGGAAATGAAAAGTCTTTAGCTTCTGTAGGCTATTTTCTTCTTTTAGTCCTCCTAAGAACATCTACCCACAGAAGTCATTTTATAGAAATATTAAAGAAAAGACAAGAGTTCTCTGGCAGAAATTACAAACCACACAACTATAACCAAATTTCTCCAGAGCAGGGGAGAAGTATGAACTACGTAGAACAATATGAACCACGTGCTAAGAGTATACCATTCAAAATGCATCTGCCTTTTCTTAAACAAAATATAAATAGGTAACAGTAATAAATTACAGTTCACTTATGGACAGGCCACCGAAGAAAATGCTAGCATGTATCATAGTCATCTGAGAATGAAACTTTAGAGAAAGGAAAAGTGAAAAAGGTAGTGAAGGCAAATAATTATTTTAAGGAAGAAAGGATTCTAACCTGACATGGCAGGAGCTATAATAACAACAGAAGCCAGGATAAAGAAGATTAAGGCAGAAGAAAGCAGATTAGATTATAAAAGATTACCCGATTATGAAGTATAAACATTTCATGTAGATAAAAATGGGTATTGATAGATAAAAGTCTAATTGCTTATTTGGCTTCAATTGTCAATAATACCTGTGGTTAAAAATACCATATACTCAAGCTGGCAGAATACAAATATGATAACAATAACTGGTAGTATTTCTCCAGATAGGACTGGCATCTGTTTCTCTATTCATTGTCTGCTGACTTATCTAACTCATGAACAGAAGAGAAGAAATGTGAGAGTCCTAAGCTTACAACTCAAAAGGCACATTTTACTCTTGTTGCTCTTAAACCCCTGAAACTCTTGTGTAACAAATAGAAACCAAGTGTTACTGGACTAGGAGGTACACAAACACTTGGATAAATATTACTCTGAGTGAGCCTGAGGATATTTCTAGGAGACAAAAATATATAAAATAAGTAGTCTGGTTAAAATAGATTGATTTCTCATTTGCCAATCACCTGGAAGAGAGGGTAAGAAGTAACACTTTTTTGTCATCATCTTCCCTTCTCTATCCTCAGAGTCTAACTGAAACATAAGCTCTTGATATAAGATATCAAGCGGTTCACTTTTAGAATAAACTTACTTTTTAACCTTTGAACCTGGACTGGAACTGTAAAGTCTGTTCTTCTATTCACAAGTTTAGCATGTGTAGATCCTTGAGCTACTCAGCCACCACAGTCACTATGGTGGCTGACATGAGAATGGCTCCTGTAAGCTACCATATTTGGATGCTTGGTTCCTAGTTGATCGACTGTTCAAGGATTAGGAGGAATAGTCTTGTTGGAGGAAGTTCTTCACTGGAGTGGGCTTTGTGGTTTCAAAAGCCCATGTCAAGCCTTGTCCCTCCCTCCCTCCCTCCCTCTCTGCCTTCTGATTATGGATCAGGATATAAGCTCTCAGCTACTGCTCCAGCACCATGCCTGCCTGTCACCACAGTTCCCATCATAATGATCATGGACTTATATGCTGAAACTATAAGAAATGCCCCAATATAATGCTTTTCTTTTATATGCTACCTTGGTCAGATGTCTCTTTTACAACATAGAATAGAAACTAAGACAGTCACACATGCCAATTACTGATAATTTCTTTCCCTCTTCCTCCTTTCCTATTCCACTGTACTTTTCATACATCCTATCAGTTTTACTTCATTGAAGAGACCAGTTTAACGCATTTGGCTTGCCTGCTGGGGGATGAGACACATAAAATTAAATCGTCTATCACCAGAAAATAAATGAGGCTATATCACCCAGAATCTAGCTACCCAACACGAGATCACAAGCATAAACAAGTAAGTTCAGAAAATAGCCATGTTGGCTCAAAAAAGAAATGACAAGTCAACAGATGGAATGAAATTAAAGCCAGTCATATTTCAGGATAGTTCTTAACCAGCAACAGGAATTTAAGAAGGCAAAGCTAATACGATACAGCATGGATTCCTGTAATTAATGTTAATAGGCCAGCAGGGAAAGAATTTGTCAACAAGTCTGAGTTTGCTCCCTGAGCCCACATAGAAGAAAAGTGATTCCCAAGAGCTGTGCTCTAAGTTCCACATGTGAATTGTAGTGTTCAAGTGTATATGCACACATACAAATTTATAAAATAAATGGATATATAAGTGTAATAAAATAACAGAAGTAAGAAATGTAGTTTGCTGAAAATGAGCAGTTTTTAGGAAATGAATTTCCAAACTATATAGTACATGCTTTATGGATTTCCACTGTAGAGTAATACAGTAAAAAAAGTGTGTGTGGGGGGGAACAAATAAATTGTAAAAATTGAGTAAACTGAAGAGGGTAAAATTGTGGAAAGGAGATTTTACTATCAGTACAGCAGAAAATCAAACTGGTATGGTATCATAACCTGGAAGATAGCAGGAATTTTAAGACAATGTCAGAAAAAAAATCCCAAGGGATATACCGAAAATGTCAATTAAACTCAGTCATTAAAGGAATCTCAAGAGGAAAGATGAAATATAGTTTCAACAGGAGATAAAGTACAGTAAGATGGATAAGAAGATGGTGTGATCAATTAAATTATCTATAATAATACTAGCATATTTTAAAGAAGTTGCAACTTTGTTAGTAACAAACTTATTCCTGAGCCTCTCTCACAGGTGATTCAATAAATCTGGAACAATTTAGGAATTCAAACTTTTAGCAGATGATTCTGATAGGTAACAAGATACCTCATGCTTTTTAAAATGTATAACTCAGTATTGACATGGGAATAATTTAGTTACTTGTTAGTGCTTTTACACTAAAATACTAAGCATCTATCCTTTAAAAATTATAGTATTCCACCCATGGAAAGCATTCTACCCTTTATAAACTTAAGGAGGGGCCAGCAAGATAGCTCCAAACGTCTTGACCTGTCACCAAACCTGATGAAATGAGTTAAATCTCCAGAACTCACATGGTGGAGAGAGAACTGAGTTCTGCAAATGTCTTCTGACCTCCATATGAGCAGTGGCATGTGCACACCAATACACATACACAAGACTTTTGATGCAAATCAAAAAGATTAAGGAGTCATTGATGTTTTATGTGTGTGAGTGTGTGTGTGTATTTGTGTGTATAAAAACAGTTAAAAATCTAATATATATTACATTTTGGTGTATATTTAGATATATTAGGTATATAAATATATGCATACTTATATAAGTATATTATCTATTTATGTATATATAAATATACAATAGATTTTTACCTGTGTTTATGTATAATTATTTATTGTGTGTGTGTCTTAACGTGGATATAGAGGTCATGGACAACTTGTACAACTTTCAGTAATCTCTTCTTCCACCATGTAGATACAAAGCATCTAGTGCAGGTTTTCAGGTTTGTAGTAAGTGTCTTTAGCAACTAAGTCATCTCTTTAGCCCAGCTGTTTTAATCTTAATGAAGCTAATGAAGCTTAAACAATTGACACACAGAACTGAAAAAGAACTCCAGTATCCTACAAAACAGTAAACCTGACCTAAAACCAGGGAATTGTTAATACAATTAATACTATGCCTAATCTTGTATTTTGTTTTGATAGAAACTCTTGTATCTTCAGAAAACAAGTAAATGAAGGTAGGAGGAGGCCTGCTCAGGAAAAGGAAAAATCAGGGCAAAAAAAAAAAAAAATTAAAAAAATGAGTATGTAAGAAGAGGAGTGGTGTAACAGAGGGTGTATGTGGAAAATACTGCTAAATGTTTTAGAGATGAATAAAATGTTAGAATAAAAAAATCTGTCATTTTATCTAAATAATATACATTGGTAACAAAAAAGCTTTAAATGAAGCATACTTACTTTATTGCTTTGGCTATCAGGATGAGGTGGTGAATCAAAGTTTATTATGGCATGTAGAATATCATGTGTGAGATTACTAAGGTGCAGCAACGGATTGGCAACTACTGTTTTGGCACTGGCTGTACAAGCGAAGAGAAGAGGCACTGAAGTTTGTTCTGACAGAGGGTTAGGAAATACTGGCTCTGCCGTTTCCTTAAAAATAAAGAGAATAAAAGTTAAACGACTATTTTTAGTTATACTCTACTCCTTAAGAAATTCAGGGGAGAGCCGGGCGGTGGTGGCGCACGCCTGTAATCCCAGCACTTGGGAGGCAGAGACAGGCGGATCTCTGTGAGTTCGAGGCCAGCCTGGTCTACCAAGGGAGTTCCAGGATGGGCTCCAAAGCTACAGAGAAACCCTGTCTCGAAAAACCAAAAAAAAAAAAAAAAAAAAAAGAAAGAAATTCAGGGGATCTTTCAAAAAGCTTCAAAATTAAAACTTAAAAGCATTCAGAGTACATATACCTTAAGTTGCTACAACCCAAGGACATAAATGTTTCTACAGTTGTATTTCAAACAGTAATACCCTTAGTACTCCTCCATAAGGTGATGCTCATTACCTGAGGTGTTCCTACAAACAAAGCAAGTCATAACACCTAACAAGATCTGTTCTGCAACTGTAACAGACACAGCACCTCCAATTCCTACTATGACTACACACAGATTCATTCCTTAAAGCAACTCTAACACAGAAAATCAAGTACAAATATAAAATAAAAAACACAACACCAAAAGCTGCTTCAGACAGGTAGTATCTTTCTCTTTAATTAAAGCTTTTAAAATTTTAATTAACATAATTATATTACTTCTCCTTCCCGTTCCTGTTCTATGTTTGACTAGTTAAAGTTATATACCTGCCAGCATGCTGGCACAAGCCTTTAATTCCAGCACCTGGGAGCTACCTGCAGAGGCAGGAGGATATCTGTGAGGTCAAGGTCAGTCTAGTCTACGTAGAGACGTTGGACTAGCTAAAGTTACGTGACACCTGGCATGGAAACAAAACAAAAAATGTTACATACCTGCTGAGATTCTTGCAAAAGTAAGATTAATTCCATTCTCACAGATGCAAGACCCCCACCATGAGAGCCATGAAGTACACAGTAACTAAGAAACATTCTCAAGAGTGACTGATACTTCAAGAGCCACTGTCTTTTTTCCTGGAAACTTTCTCTCCTTTGTTTCACTGTTGTTTGGTGATGCAAATCATCAATATCCTCACTTAATCCAGATTCCCCTACACTTTGACTAAATGTGGTCTGCAGTTGTTCGGCATCTGAGCAAAAGTCACAGATCCTCTGAAGAGCTACCACCTCTTTTTCAAGCCAGTGGTAAAGTTGGTAACGCAATTTCCCACCATCTATTTCATAGCCAGTAGATAAAGTACGAAGTTCCACTGTGAGGATCTTTAAACATGCTCTAAATTTTAGTTGAACAGCAATTATATCTTCTGATGGATTTAAAATGTCACTTTCATCTAGTGTGCTTAAAGAGTCTGTGTAACTGCTTAATTCGTCTAATTTTTTATCTGCTTTTCTCGGCAAAGGTTTTATTTCTTTCATTGAAATAGGAAGATCTTCATTTTCTTCATCATTATCACTATCCCATTTCAATTCCAAAGAGTCATCCTGAAATACCACACTTGGTTGGCTCCAGTCAAAGGAAAAGGTAGAGTTTGACTGTTTCTCTGAGGAACCCTCTGAAGAAGATTCGAAACCATTTATCAGTGACTGTGACCAGTCAACAGCAGAAGACTTATCTTCTTTTGCATCTGATTGTAATGGAGAAGACTCTTTACTAGTAAAAAAACTAGACGCTCTACACAAGTGTTTTGTTTTCTTGACAACTTTAGGCATCTTTGACAATACTTCCAAAGCCAACATGGGGCAGCCAGATTTGAGGTGAGCACTAGCAGTACTAAAAAATAATCTTCTTTCATTTAGATTAATTGCTCCAGCCAATCCACTTTTTCCTCTTACAGCCATGTGAGTTGAAAATGTATCAGTTGATCCAAAATGACGTCTTAGCAAAAGTGGATGTGTTCTTAGAAAATTGTAGAAATTAAAAACTACAGGATTACAGGCTGACATCACGACTTGATCTGAAAGCAAATTTACTTTGTAAGTCAAGAGAAACTCAAGATCTGAACAGAGAATTTATGACTGTATAAAATTCCCTCTTTTCTCTGAGGAAACTTGACCAGGTCCTTGGGCAAATTATAATATCATATATATTATATAGACCACATTATTCCTTGTCACTGAACAGAAAAGATTTTACAATTGTATTTTAAACATAAACAATGCCTTCAGATAGATAGATTACTTAGCTCTTTTTCTCACTATTCCCTGGATACATCTCTTCAGTCAGTTTGGCTAGTCCTTGTCTTCTCTGATCATAAATACTATATTTTAGCCACACTCCCCAAGTTAAACTCACAACAGTCCCATAATCTTAACCACCATTTATATGTTGTTAATTTGCACATTTCCCAATTCCCCACAGCATTTCTACTTAAATACAAAAACACTTTTGCCCTGGGGTGGCTTATCTGATGTGCCCTTGGTCCATACCACCCTTTATCCACCTACCTCTTTTGATTAACTTGCTTCTTTCAACTAGTTCTTTGCCCAAAGATCATCTAACTGGAGGTTTCTTGATCTAATCAGTGCTCCATCATATCATTCACTATTAGTCAAGCTAAAAATCTAGGAGTTACCTGTAATTTCTTAATCTTTGACACTCCATATAAAATTCAGTCCTGTGTAGTCAATCTAAAATTATCCCATATTCAAATATTTCTTTCTGCCTGTAATACTATCTCACTGGTACTATCAATTAAACCAGTGTTATCACTTGTCTTTCAAAAGAATCCTGATTTAAATGGTTCTAGAAATGTAATCTTGCATTAATATCACACAAACACATACACACACACACAAACATTTACATATTTTCATAAAACAAGAAGGCATGAAAGTTTAATAAAGCGATGTTTTCCCTCCATTATGAAGAAGCCAATTTAAAAATCTTTACCTCATGTGACTACTGAAGGGACAACAGTCAGTTGTTCCAGCAGCCAGATGTTTGCTAAGACCTCTGCCCCACATTACCCCACCATCCTATATTGACTCATGTCTGGCTTCAACTAGACCCTCAGCAAGTAGATCCAGTCAGGGTCCTACCTGGCCACAAGCAGGAACAGTTCTTGCTATTTTCAGTCAAATAGACTTGACACAGCAGACAAATCCCTGACACCACAACCACAGTTGCTGACTAGATGTCAATCACAAAATGATTCCTCTGTCAATACCCAATCACTTCAAAGTACACTTACCCAGAGCTGAAATTTTCCTAAGTAGGATTAAAAGGGGCTGCCTTACCCTCCCCTGGGGTCAAACCCCGGGGGAATCCCAGCATGCTAGCTTTTTTTGTCTCAAGAATAAACCTGCCTTCTCCAATTGCAGATCAGGTGTCTTCTGGTTATTTGGAACCATCTAAGGACCCTTTAGCTACGAGACTTAAATACCCACGTCTCATGGCTTTGAGTGTTAAAAGATACTTCCTAATTAAATAGTGCTACATAAAAAGTTATAAACTAGAAGCTATTTTACTTACTGTTCCAAATGATACACTCACTACTAAGCCAGCTACAACATACCATTCAATCTTGCCTATGGAGAAATACTGGTAAAGTAAATCCCACCATTTTTACATGACTTCATAGAAAGAATTTCACTTTATAGTAGGCTATAAGAATGTTTCACAATCAGGCATGGTGGCACATGCCTTTAATCCCAGCACTCCAGTGGAAGAGGCAGATGGATCTGTGAGTTCAAGCCAGCATGGTTTAGAGAGCTAGATCCAGGACAGTCACGGCTGTTACACACACACACACACACAAACACGCACACGCACACACACACACACGCACGCACACACACACACGCACACACACAAGCCCTGCTTAAAAAGAATGTTTCCTGCATAAATGTGTGTATGCACACATGCATGCACTCACACACACACCCAGAAAGAAAACGAGAAGTAGAGTTCTAAAGGGCATATTTAAAATAACCTATATGCTACTGATCCTAAGAAAACAATAGTTAAGGATTTTTCCAGTTTAAGGTTCTCCTATCACATCTATTAAGTCAGCTTTCTTGTCACTGCATTTTTCTTGTAAGAATTATAAAACTGATTAAGAAGTGTAATAACTCAACCAAATATTAAAAATTGGCTTTATATTATTACCATTTCTCCAAAGTATTTAAAATCAACTGTTGATACTATTTATGTTCAATACATTTATTTCATAAAACAGAAAATCTAAAGTTCTTGGCTTTAAATAGTTTATCTTTCTGAAATAATAAAACCCCACTTAGTCACCAAGACCAAAAAATTAATATGCAGTATTACATTTGACCAGAAAGTGGACTACATTTTCATAAAATAATAACATTTTTATTAAAATCTAGGAAGTGTCACCTTACCTTCATTCTCTGTAACTGGCTGCTTTATTAATGTCTCCAGAGCAGCGCTATAATCCTCTAAAATCCAGTGTGCCATACTCCGAAGAAAGGGGTCGCGATGTGCATTTAGGTTTGATGAACTGAGTTCACTGACTGGAGAACCAATTCCCAACACTTTTTTACGTAAAATAGATTTGTATGTTGCAGACTTATCAAATTCAGACTCAAACAGTCTTGCTATTACAAGAGCCAACTGAATGTCATTCAGTTTCTCAAGACATACCTTAAAAAATATTGTTTATAAATAAAGTCAGCTTTTAAGAAGAACTCAACCTATTTACCGAAAATGTATAAGGATTTACTAATCTCTAAACATTACAAGCTATAAATGCAATACTGGCATGTATATTGCCTACTTTAGTAAATTAACATTTATAACATCTGCAAATCTATTTGTCACTACTAAGCATGCATTTACAAAGTAATTTGACCTGAGGAAACGGATAACTCTAGTCAGTATGAATCTATAATTTTTATTCTTAAAACTTGCTCTTCTGAATTCACCTGAGCAGATTAGAATTTTAAAATTAAGAAGATATTTTTCTCAAATCTAATAAGTAAAAGAGCCAGATATACTTCATGTGTAGTCATATGAATTACTCATTTTACAAAACTTGCTTTATCAGTTCTGTAAAATACTGCTCTAGGTAAAAGATAAAATATAAAAACTACTATAAAATATTATCAGTAACTTTAGGCACTTAGCTTCATATTTCTACCAGTTAAATTAAAATTTAGAAAATTAAGATTTAGGTGAACTGCTTAAGGAAATGATAATGCTAATTAAAAAGAAAGTTTACCTCAATTGCATCTCTGAGGCAACCACCTAGAAGAAAAAAGGCTGCAGAATGTTCAAACCTTTGCTTGCCTAGTAAAGAAAAGGCATTTTTCAAAGCTGCTTTACGCCACCTCTCTTCCTCAAAATTGTGTCCAAAAAACTGTGTCATTTTGGTGTCTTTTTGAGATCTATAAAGGAACAAAATTCATAAAATTTTAAAATACTACTTTGGAATCAGCCTTTTACACTTAGGACTTTCAGTGAGTAAGATGGGTAATTTGAAGGCAATCTGTAGTGCATACTAAGATCCAGTTACAAAAAAAAAGTTATAAAAATGAAAACAAAACATTTGCCAGTTCACAAATTACTATGAATCTGCATCTTCATCAGCAAAATAAGATTAGGTAAGCATTTACTTTTATATATAAATCTCACAAATTATTTAAAAGTTCTCTTACAAATTGCAAAGTGATCTGCATTTGCAGCACTCAGACAAAAATCACCTTTAAATTCATGCAAATTAATTTTACTAATACATACTTCATTAAGATAATTTACACATTAATATTTACACTAGTATAAAATTAAAACCTCATCAATAGTTGTGTTCTACCTATTTGGAAATGAGTTTGCTAACTAAAACTCAATGGAATCTGATAGAAAACAATCCTGAAAAACCTTAGATTCTTAGAAAACTCATATATTCAATATAAAAAATTTCCCCAGAAGTTGCCATTCTGAAACAGAATCTTCAACAAATGGTACTCTTGGAGTGGTTGCGGTTGACAAGTGAGAAGAAGAAATGACAGCACCTAGAAGAGTAACAGTCTCAGGAACACCCTGACCCATGTCCTTTAGCAGCAGAGGACAGATGCTTATCCCAGACTCCACTATCTCCTCCTCCTCCTCCTCCTCCTCCTCAATGCTGATGCAAATTCATCTTGACACATTTGTTTTCTACTCCACTTCCTTCCTCCCTGCTTCTTGGTGATGAGGGAGATATTCTTAGAATAATCAAATAAGAAACAAACTTGTTTTTAGACTGATAAATGCTAAAACAAACTTAAGTAACATCATTTGGTTTCTTTTAACATGGAACACATACTTTAACACAAAAAGCAACTAAGAACATATTCAATAAAAACATGTTTTACTTATGCATTCATTCTGAATGAAAAGTGACTTATAGCTCTAAAGGTCTTTCACTTACCTATATAATCCCCAAATCACAGCTTTTTTTTTCATGGCAAGGTAAAAAATTGCAGCATCTAAAGGATCATTATTTCTATGAAAGGCTGCTTTGGCTACCTACAATTGGAAAACAGTAGTCAATCTTTTAAAGAAGTAGTTTGGGAATGAACAAATAATTGCTCTTACATATAAGATTAGTACATGCTATTTCTATGTTAAAATTTAAATAAGCACACAAATAAGCATAAATAAGTGCAAGCATATAGATTTAACTAGTATATGTGCACTTATAGTAGCAGAGTACACACAGAAGAGGTGACAGGGCTATAGAAGCCTTCCTAAACTATTGTATTTTTCTAAACAAATACTTCAGAAATTAAGAAGTATACAAGTAAATAAATGTGTTAACTAGAGGTTGAGAATAGATAGGCCTACTGGCAAAGGCCTAGAATCACAACAGCTCAAGGGTTTGAGACAGAACTGCACATTCAAGGCCAGCATCTGCAATGTACTGAAATCATTAAATGTTTTTTTTAAAAAAGAGGCTTGATTCTGAACTTTGTTCACTGATATAATGCATGCCTAGCATTCATAAGGCCCTACATTTAATACCCAATAACACAACACACCACACAAAAATTATGAAGCTGTTTCTAAAACAAAATGGAATAACTAATATAGAAAACAGGATGCCATTAAACAAATATTCAAAATATACTATTTTACGTCCAAATAAAAATTTACCTTTTCTATGCATTTGCGCAAGATGCGAGAATTGCGAACCCACCATCCCACACCCATTGCTCTAAGTTCAGACCAAGTTGGATCATCTTTCTGCATGACTGGCAACATATTCAGCAGTTCTTCTTCTGCTACCGAGTGAAATGCCCAAGCAAAATGACCAGTAGAGAGGCCTGAAATGTCAAAAAAGACACTTATAAACAATGCAAAAATTATACAATGATTATCAGAAATATTTATAATATTTGCACAATAAACATATAAATGGTTTTAGGTTTTTATTTAAGCAAATTAGCTCAAAATAACCTCCGTTAATATGTCTATGAATTGTGTATATTAATTAAGACAAACCAGGTACTTAAATGACATATGACAGAGTCCTTTTACCATAACAGATGGAAGAATAAAATCCTAGAAATAGCATAAGAAATGATTTAAGGAACCCTTCATCACTATCCTGTGTGTATGATTTGAGAAACCATTTCTAGGTTTATTATTTCTGTGGCAACTTGAAACTGTGATGGTGACAAGCTTGAACTGGAAACAGATGCTCTGGGTCACAGACTTGCTCTCTCAGTTCAGGCCTTTTGCTCTTGAGAAATATCTGACTTACCAACTTTGCAAATTGCTACATGCATCAGTGAGAAGCCCTGTTGCCTTTCAAAGCTTTTTCCAGACTCATAACTATAGTCTTTATTGTTCCTAAAAATGTGACTTAGTTTTTACTCCAACAATACCACTCCGATGAATACAATTCACATCTATTTCTTTGAAAACACAGAACACGTATGGGAAATGTCACTGTGCTACTCTGGATATTACCCACAGACTTCCTGAGAACATAAGAAGCACTTGAAGCATTGTTACACGGGGGTGTGCTTTCCTCTTTAGTACTGCTTCTCTTTTCTCTCAAACATCTGTTCTAGATGTTCTACTCCATAGAATTAAAGAAATTCATGGAACCAAACAAAAAGTATAACTCAGGCTAAGCAAAGTACTACAAAGACTCTAAAATTAGAACATGTATGCAATATTCCAGGTATATTACAAAATAAAATATATAATCTTGGGAAAGTTATTATATTTTTAATGACTCTGGTTTTTATTACGAAAATGTGAATAAAGGGTTGGAGAGATGGTTCTGTGGCTAAGAGTACTGGTTGTTCTTCTAGAGAACTCAGATTCAAGTCTCAGTACCCATATGGCAGCTCTCAAGGGTCTGTAATTCCAGTTCTAGGGAATCTGACACACTCATATATACACACAGGCATAACACCAATGCACATAAAATAAAAAACAAATCATTTAAAAAACAAACAAAATATCATGGGGGTGGTGGCTCATGCCTTTAATTCCAGCATTGGGAAGGCAGAGGTAGGAGATCTATAAGTTCAAGGCCAGCCTGGTGACAGAGCGAGTTTCAGGACATTCAAAACTACACAAAGAAACCCTGTCTTAGAAAAAACAAACCAACAAATAGAAATTGTGCTTAGTTATAATATATGCGTAGATATATATGATATATATAACAGTATTAAGGATTGAATAAAATAATCCAATTAAGTAATACAGAATATCTGACCCATAACCATGGCTATTATGCTGCCTCATCATATTGATAGGATATTTTAATATTGATATTTAACATTTGTGTAGGCAAGCTAATGATCAGTACAGGTAACAATGCTCAGTTTCTATTCTGTCTTTTCATGCTATGTTTTATTTAATATTACTAGGCAAAATAAATGTTTGTTTACAAGACATGACTTTAACATATATGGCTTCACATTTTTAACCTATGATAAGGAATAATTTCTTTTACTTGAACAGATATTACACTCTATTCTGATTGCAGCAATGTTCATAAGATGTGGAAACAACCTAAATACCCATCTGAAGAAGCACGGTTTTAAAAATACAATCTCTCATACAATGGAATAGAAAATTCTACAATATGTAACATAAAATTTGAAGACATTATACTAAGCAAAACAAATGAGTCATATTATTGGTAAGTACTGTATTATTCTACTCACATGATTTATCTCAAAGAAAAAAATTCATAGAATCAACAGACTACAATGGTGGTTTCAGGGGCTGAGAAGACGGGAATCGTGAGGCATCGAGTTTTATCAAATAAAATGAATAAACTATAGATGTCTGCTATACAAAATTGTAGCAATGGTCAACAATAATGTATTGTCTTCTTATAAACTTATATTAAAGGTTGACTGCATGCAGTATAAAGAATATCAACACTGGAAAAAAGATTAAGTATAAGCAGATAGAAAAGTTAATAAATATCTAAAAGAAATAATAGCCGGGCGGTGGTGGCGCACGCCTTTAATCCCAGCACTCAGGAGGTAGAGGCAGGAGGATCTCTGTGAGTTCGAGACCAGCCTGGTCTACAAGAGCTAGTTCCAGGACAGGCTCCAAAACCACAGAAAAATCCCGTCTCGAAAACCAAACAAAACAAAAACAAACAAACGAACAAAAAGAAATAATAGAAATCAAAATTTAAAATAAGAATGCCATCAATAAATGAGTCATCAGTAGGCTCAAAACAGTCAACTTCTGAACATACAAGAAAACAATCAAAACAGTCAACTTCTGAACATACAAGAAAACAATCAAAACTGGGCAGTGGGAGGTGGATCTCTGAGTTCAAGGCTAGCCTGGTCTACAAAGCAAGTTCCAGGACTGTTGTTAGACAGAGAAACTCTGTCTTGAAAAAAATCGAAGAAGAAAAAAGAAATAACGAACACAATCAAAATAGAGTCTCAAGAACTGTGAGTTTGTTTTTAAGTATAGTTGAGCTACCAGCAAAAGAACAGAAAAAAAGAAAAATAAGTTTTTCAATCAATAGTGGCTGAGACCATTCTGAAATTAATCACAATCAAGGATGCTCAAAGAGCACAAAACAGGCCCAAACAACCTGCAAGCTCCATGACTTTGACAATGATTGCAGTACAGACAACAAAAATAGAAAAATGGGACATAAAACTAAAATACTGATAGCAAAGAATGAAAGATGGCAAGAATAGAAACAGCCTATAGACTAAGAGAAAGTACTTGCAATCTGTACATCTGATAAAAAATTCATATCAAGGAAGGGTGTGGTTGCACACAACTTTAATCCCAGTATCTCTGTGAGTTCAAAGTCATCCTGATCTATATAGTGAGTTGTAGCTAGCTCAGGGATACATGGTGAGACTTCGTCTCAAAAAAAAAAAAGTTCAAAATTTAAAAGGAACTTAACAGCAAGAAGAAGAAACTTGATTTAAAAATCAGTGAATGAACACTCCAGCCATGGAAGCAGGTAGGCTAACTGCAGAGCTTCACTTCTCCTTGCTCTTCTCAAAAATCAATCCCCCAGTCTCACCCCAGACCTATAGCAGACTACCTGCTGTGGCCGCCCCATCTCCAGTGGGATCACACAAGTCTCCAACCTTTCTTCCCTACTCACCCACCACCTTATCCCAGTCCTCAAATCCAGCAGGCATTTCCTGGGCACCGACAGGCCACTCCTGCCACGGATACGGGTAGCCTAACTGGATCTCCATCTCTCCCTTCTCTATCCCAAATCCAAGTCCCAAGTCTCACTCCCATCTCTGCAGCAGATTACCTGCTGCCTACATCTCCAGCCTGAGACAGATTTTCTCTTCCAGTCTTCTTCCCCACTCCTCCTGTTATGCTAGTTCTCTAAGGATAGCAGGCTTTCTCTGGAAACCATCTAAACAACTTTCCAGACATGCTATCAAGCCTGGGAAGCAGGTAGACAAGTTTTAGATCTTCAACCTTCTCTCCTTCAAATCCACCTTCCCATCCCCCCATTTCATGCACAGCTTTTTTAACAGACTACCTGTTTTGGCCTCTCTTCTTTCTGCCCCCATTTCTAGGAGAACAAGCAGATCCTGGTGGTTCCCTTTAGGGTCCTACCAATCCATTCCCATTACTAAGTAAGAATTCCTAATACCTAGAAACATATTTTACCTCGAAACCAGTGGCCACATCTAGCAGAATCCCAGAATTTCTTACCAGGCAATACAGGGCCACAACACATTCCCAAGAACCACGCAGAGCAGCAAAAACCTAGGAACAAAATATGTACCCACCAAAGACAAGACCTAGAATTTCAACACCTAGAATTTCAGTTGTCCCAAACAGAAATGTTTAGACTCCAGTGTAAAAACAATCAATACAGGACAGGAAAATGCTTCTCTAAAAGGGCACAGCAACCCTACCACAGTAGGCACTGAGGACTGCAACATAGCTGAAGTACAAGATAAAGACCTTAAAATAGCCTTTTGACTATGCTAAAGGTCCTTTTGGAGGAAATTACTAAAAGCCATAAGTAAATCTATGGAAACACAAACAAATGATGGGAGGAAATGATTAAAATACTTTAAGACCTGGAAGTGAAAATATGATCAATAAAGAAAACCCAAACTGAGAGAAATTTGGAAACAAAATATTTAGTAATTCAAACAGGAATCCCAGAGGAAAACCTCACCAACAGAATACAAACGATGGAGCTGAAAGTGTCAGGCATTAAAGACACAATAGAAGAAATGGCTTACTTGGTCAAAGAAAATGTTAAATCAAAAAGATCTGCCCCCCACAAAAAAATCAAGAAAAAGATTAAATAAAAGACCAAATCTAAGAATAACAGGAATATAGGAAAGAGGCCTTTAATCTCAGGACTCAAGAGGCACAGGCACACAGGCAGGGGGATTTCCGTAAGCTCAAAGCCAACCTGGTCTACAAAGCAAGTTCCAGAACAGGAAGGGCAGTTACACAGAGAAACCCTGTTTTAAAAGACCTCCCCCCTAAAAATAGAAAGATGATTCACCAGTAAATGATGTAGAATGATGCTCATGTACACTGTAAAGATTTGTCACTTGTATTGGTTTACTAAAACACTGATTGGTCAGTAGCCAGGCAGCAAGTATAAATGAGGCAACCAGACTCAGAAAAATTCTGGGAAGAAGAAAGGCAGAGATGCAGTCCCCAGCCAGATGCAGAGGAAGCAAGATGAGAATGCCTTACTGAGAAAAGATACCAAACCATGAAGCTAAACCCAGATAAGAATTGTGGGTTAATTTAAGTTGTAAGAGCTAGTTAATAAGCCTGAACTAATAGGCCAAACAATTTATAATTAATATAAACCGCTGTGTGTTTCTTTTGGACTTAATAATAGCGGTGGGACTGCGCAAGACAGAAGCTTCTTCAATCTACAGGTAAATACACAGAACACATGTTTAATACTGCAAACCTCCAGTAAAGTGTAAATTAAGATCACAATGTGACATGACCTATTATCTGGAAGAAAGATACTATATCAAAAGATAAAATCCTTCTTTTCAAGAATTTAGAGAAAAGGGGAACACCATATGATCCTGGTGAGAATGAAAGTTGTCATAGATATTATGGAAAACTATATAGCATTGCTTTATAAAACTAGAAATAAAATTGCCATGTGGGTCAATATTCCTACTTTCAGATACAATCTTAAAAAGTTTTGAAATTAGCATGTTAAAGAGTTAATGCATCCAATGTTCATAATAGCTCTGTTAAAAATGAATCTAAAATGTCTTACTAATGGGTAAATAGATAAAGAAAATGTATATATTCATAATGGAATAGAATCCTAGTATCTTAAAAAAAATTCTGTTACTTGCAACAACATGAATAAACCTGGAGAACATTATGCTAAATGAAAGGCAGAAAAAGACAAATACTTCATTATTCTATTTATATGCAGAATCCATATTGCATCTTATACAGGCAGAGGATAGAATGGTGGCTACCAAAACCTGCTGGTAGGGCAGTGGGGAGACACTCATCAAGGAGAAATGTTTATGAGTTCTAATGAATAGCATGGTTACTATCTTCTTTAAAAAAAAAATCAACTGTTCATTTTACACTTATGAAAAGTAAATTTCAAATGTTTTCACTAAAAAATGAAGTATTTGAGTGACTGATTGTGTTGACTAATTAATGGTTAACTTGATAGAATCTAGAATCACCTGAGAAGTGGATCTCTAGAAATGCCTGTAGCGATGATTATCTTGCTATATCAACTAAGGTGAGTAAACTAAGGTGGGTAGAATGCAAAATATGGATGAAGGCAAGCAGAAAGAGAAACACAGAGACAAAGGGAAAAGAGAGATACATATATCACTGAGTAAATTGCTTTACCAACATGGCCCAAGCCCCACTGTTAATAACAATGTAGCCAGTAATGCTGCTGGCACCATGCACTAACTTCAAATTCCCAAGTACTGAGACCATGTATATCTGGATTTAATGTAACATCACTGAGGTCTGTTACTTGTAATCACATGTATATCAGAATATAATATTTGTAATACTCTCATGTTAGTTATGTTGGGAATACACACTAATTTTACCAGTTTAGTGGGTGGATAAATCTTATTCTTTACTTCCTTCCTTTTGTTCTATCAAACTCTCTTTTTCATTCCTGGTATCTCCATGCAATGAATAGCAAAATCACCTTGGTGAAGGAGTTGAGCTCGGTAGGCTGGAAGGGAAGTTGTAAGAAAGGTATGGAGTCGAACAGCCAAAAGAAACTTTAATCCACATTCATCTAGAGTTTCTCCACCTATAACCAGAAAAAAAAAGTAAACTTTTGTGGTTTTTTTTTTTAAAACTATATGCAAATGCAATACTAAAACTATTGTATAAGCATAAAATACTAAAAATTTTTATAATTAGCATGCCACAATACCATATATAAGAACAAAACATTCTTAATCTTTTTTTTTGGAACATTCTTAATCTTGCAAAAAAGTTTACTTTAAAATATTTTCTAGCATTTTTTCTCTAAGCATTCTTATATCAGAGAGGAAACAGCATAGCTAAATAACTGAAAACTAAAGATGAGAATGAATTGACTTAAAGTCTATTAACATTCTTTATAATCTGACCTCCTTTGATCTGAAACTTTTATTTTTAATGAGTTTAATGCTTTCTATGGTTATGTTAAAGTAATGTTTACTATAATGGATTCAAATCATATCTGAATCCCAATAATCAGCTGTAATACTGGAGGATATGGTGTTATGCTAATCCTGATTGTAAGTTCTAATTTTTCCCTTATAAGCTTAAAAATAATAGCAACATACTCATAGTAAACATATTAAAATAAACATAACATATATAAAATTAGTATCTATTAGTAATACCCTCTAAAGTATAAACTACCTTTTTTAAATTTAAAACATTTTGAATGAACTTTAATCCTTATTTTATTGCCAAGCTTAGGTCAATGGTCAATCCTATTAAGCAATATATCTGATTTAAAATAACAGACTTGCTAATTTCAGACTTTAAGATATGATAGAAAATTTCCATTTAAATATGCTTAAATGTGCTCATAGCTTAGATTTTAAAAAATGCTCTCTGGGTAATGAAGATATAATCCTCTTGTTTTTACATTTGTTATTCTAGGCAGGAGTACACAAAAACGCTAATTTTTTTAAAATGTTAAATCAAACTGTAATGTTTTACAGTGGATTATCTTCACAGAAGGGGTAAAAACAGAAACACTTAAATTTCAACTATATTAATAATCTGAACTTTTGCAAAACTGATGAGGTTCAGTTGGATCTTCTGTATCTGTACTGAGCAATTATTATTGATGACCGGTATGAATTTGTGAAAGATGAATTTTTTGCAGTAACTTTCTAAAAAGGTCCCTCATAATATCATTTTTATTAAAAATTATGTAAGATTGGTTTCTATAAAAGTAAGTAAAATTATCTTTATTCCCTCCCCCTTTGTACAGAGTTTACTTTTACCTTGACTTCTGTCTCGGCTTTCTCCAATATCAGTGCTTGTAGTTGCAATAGTATCTGCCAAGGCCATCAAAGACATCTGTTCCATCCGGCTGAGTCCTGGTAAACTAGAATGCAGTAAATGGCCAGAAAGAACCTGTGCATGCTCAGGACCAAAGTAAGTTGGACTGTATTGTGAAAGGTCAATAACTTTGGGCTTCGTATTTTCGTCATCTGTCTCTAACATGTGACTATCAGAGAGAACTGAAGGCTGGAAAAGCTCATCATAATTTTCTTTTGAAAACTGTTTATTTTTACTTGAGGAACTTTCATTACTAAACTTTTCCAGAGATGAGTGATAGCTATCATCATCCGCAGCAAGTAAGGCATATAAAGGAAGTGGAGGGACAGAATCTATTTCTGTGTAATCTGTGTTTTCAGCTTTGTTGAATGCCTGTGGGTCTCTGGTGGTGCTTCCACTAGCACTGATGGTGAGAGACCTAATACGACGCTCATGATTGGATTCAGTTTCATTCAGAGCCACAACTTCCCCAGCAATGCATTTGACAAGATGTGACAAGATAGCCTTGGCTCTCCGGACTTTGCCAAGATCCATGAGTTCCAGAAGTTGCAATGGATGGTATTGAGGTAAAGTTGGAGAAAGTACATGAGCTGATTCAAAAAGACCGGAATCTTCCATATCCACTGAAGGGTCAAACGTACTTTTCTTTCCACAGATTTTCTGTGCAAGACTGGTCATGGATCGAGTAAGAGTTTTCTTTGGAGGATGTAGACCAGAACTTGAAGAGTTACTTTGTTTTATTAAGCTTAGTATAGATGGAGTGCTTCCATTGAATGAATCTGTTGTAACAGGTTCTTGTTTATAAGATGGCTGCCACTGGGAATATACATGCATTTCACAATCCATTCCTACCACAAGGATGCCATCCCGGACCCATGATAAAGAAACAGGAAATGGTGGGGCACCTTCTACAGAAGAAACCAAGTCCACACTTCGTAAAAGTACAAATTTAGAAAGAGGTACAATTTTAGTACTCTCCCAAAGAGGAAATGCCTGGTTCTCCTTACCAGTTTGTTCTTGTACCTTGCCAGCCAGAGGTCCATACATAAAAAGTTTTGAGCCAACTCCTACAGTCAAGATATGAGAACCATCTTCTCTAGACATCCAGTCTAAGTGAACCAAATGTTTTGTGTTTGATGTAATACTTTCTTTACTGAATAAATATGTCTCTTGTTTATTATAGGCCACTAAATTGCTATCAATACTAATGCCAGAATCCAATACTGTATTTAACTCATCTAAATAAATAGTCTGTTCAAGGACCCAACATGAACCTCCTGTAGACTCACATTCAAAAATACTTACATGCATTACAAATTCCTGAGATTTACTATTAGATGTAGGCTGTTTATAAGCTACTGCTAAACGATTAGTATGTGCACAGCTCACTTCTACAGGTCTACCAGGTACAGTTATACTACTATTGCTCTGAAGTCCATCTTCAATGAGTAACGGCCATTCTTCCCAAATATACACAAGATCCATTTTTCCATTCTTTGATGTAGCCGATTCTCCATCTGTTACTCTGCATCTCCAAAATCTTACTTTATCATCTGAGCACGAAGTTGCCAACAAATAAGGGGCACTGCACGCAGGATATATGGAAGATGAACTCAGGTGTCCTAGAAAGAAAAGGAGACATTAAAATTATATTTTCTATGTATTAAAAGTTTAAGCTGTTTTGCTGAAAACTACTGTAAAGCTCATGATCAGGCTTTTAATGACACCAATATACTATATACTACAGGGCTGTGAGTTAAATTCCGGAACTTTACATGGTAGGAGAATAGAACAGACTAATGCAAGTTGTCCTGAGTTTCATATGTGTTCGTGCACATATCCAAACACACACACACACACACACACACACACACACACACACACACACACACACACACAAATATATAAAGAGGAATACTACAAAAAAGTCACCAAAATTTAGAACTAAAAATGAATTCAGAAAATTTATTTTAATCCTTACATTTTATAGGTTAAAGCCCCGACAATCTACATTAAATGTGTTCTAACTAAACTGAACTACTGTACTATTTAAAGGATTATTGAAAACTTAGTTATTATCCTGATTCTGTACCCATTTGCTAGTTTTATACCTATGTATCTCATTTTAAAAATATATTGACATTTGTCATGGTTCTCTAGCTCCATATTCTTCGTATCTTTCAATATAAGTATGACTGCCCAAGCTTCTGGTCACTTTAGAGGTTTTTTTTTTTTTAAACAAAGTTTATTATATGACAATTTCATGCTTATACTGCAAGATATTCTGATTCTCTCCCTCCTCACCTTCTCTTTTCTCCCTCCCATCAGGACCACCCACCCAACCACCTCCACCAATGTCTTTCCTAAGTTCATGACTTTCAATTTTGTTTTGTGACCTAACAAGCTTAAACAAGGTCATTTGTGACACTAGTGGATTAATACTAGTCATTGGAGTCTGGTGAAAGCAGTAACATCCCCCTCTTTCTGAACCTATCAGTAGCAAATAGTTAAGTAGTGAGAGGCTGAGATCACTGAAACCCTCCTCCATCCATGCTTGAAAGATGACACGCTCATTCATATATAAACCCTTTGCAGACACCTGCAGTTACTATGATTTTGTCTTATACAGAAAATGGCATTTCATAGCCTTTCTATCTGCTGGTTTTTATATTCCTATCACCCTTTTCTGTAATTTTCCCTTAGCTTTAGAGGGTAGACAATAAATATCCTCTATCAGTACTTTGTGTAGTCATGTATCTACACTGACCACTAATCACCAAAAATAGACTTCTCTTACTAGTACTGCGAACCCCCTCAAATGGTGGTGGTGACTGCAGTCCCTAATAGAGAACTGGATATTATTATTTAGATAAACTGACATACCATTAAACTGTCTTCTAAATATTTATGTTTATACCCACAAAGTCTATACTAAAGTATATTTAATAACACTAATCTATTCCTAAGTGAAATGAATACTTTATCAGGCTTAAACTAATAATATATACTATTAGTTTCCCAAAACAGGTTGTCAGATCTAAGGAGATATTGATAACTACTTCAGGCTTTGACAGATGTAGGATCTCTATTACAACTACTCAACTGTGTTACTGTAGAGCAAAATCAAATATATCCAACAGCAGACAAAGGGTATAACTATAAACTGCCAAATTTATTTGTAAAATATAGGTAAAGGGGCTAGGGAGACAGCTCAGTCAATTCAGTGCCTAATGCACAAGTACAAGGATCTGAGGTTGGGTATTCAGAAGCCATGTAAAAAGCTCGACAGGAAACACATCAATTAGGAAGCTAATTGTAAAACAAACAAACAAACAAAAACAAAAAACTATTTAAAAGACTTTAAATTGAATTATCCTATATATGTGCACAGTGTCACTCCCAGAATAAATAAAAATGACAGGCGTGGTATATCTTCTTATGAGATCTTGGTCAGAGAAGTTCTAGAGGTCTACAAGACAATACAGAATATTGCCCTTGTCCTTGATTACCCACCACTGCTAAACACTATCACTCTATTGCTGAAGACATTGCATGCACTGGCTGCAGGAAGTAGAGAAATCAAAGTCAAACTGTCCAGGTAAATGCCTCCACAGTAGTGAGCTTTCACAATGTGAAGATGCTATGCAGGAGTAAGAAAAGACATTAATGGTCTTATCCAGCTCTGAATCATACATGTTACAATATGTACCTATCACGCAAAATATGCCAGCTTCTGCAACAGTGGCATTACTGTTAAAGAGTGTTAACTAAATGATTGGATTTGAAGGCTACTCTACAAGAGAAAATGTTATGCCCTGTATGATAATCCTACAGAAAAGACCATGAGTGTTATCTATTATTATTATTTTTCTAAATGGTCAATTGCCATTTAAATCTTTATGTTTATACCTATAACCTAGGCTGCTCTGAACCTTGATAGAGAAGCCTCTTCTTGAAGTGGGCAGTCAATGGAATGATGCATAACTGGTGATAAGAGACTGAGTACTCAGCCCTAAATGAGATATTTATATCAACTCCCCTTCTTCCAAGCTCATGAAATATCATTGAAGAGAAGGCAGAAAGAATCTACGAGTCAGCGGAAGGATGGGGAGTTTTGTAAAATACTACTTTCTGGATATAACATGGCTATCACACTCATGAACTCAAGCAGCTGTGATTACCTGCACAAAATCAAACCAGCCAAACTTCTGGCATAGAAAGATAGATGGTATCCAGGTACTTACTGTTCCTTATTGAGGATGTGGGGAATTCTAATACCTCATACGTATGAACATATGGGAAGCACTAACTGGACTAAGTGGGTTATTTAAAAAAATAAAAAAGGACATATAGTGGGAAAGGGGCATGTTAAAGTGGATATAGATGGAGTTAAAGGAGGAAAATAAGGGTTATATATGATCATATTTCATTGTATATGAATGAAATAGCCAAGAATAAAATTAGAATGGAAAGGAAAAAAAAGTAGAAATAGGAGCTCCTTAGGTTTTTGGGGAAGAATTGGGTAGAAAGAAGTAGCTCCCTGAAACTCAATGGCTGGCCTAGCTCAGTTAATGAGCTTCAGGTTCAGTGAGAGACCCCACCTTGAAAAATAAAGGTGGAAGACTAGAGAGAGAGAGTTCAGCAGTTAAGAGCTCACACTATTCTTGCAGAAGGCTAAGTTTGATTCTCAGGACCCATGCCAAGGAGTTTATAATCACTGGAAACTCTAGCTTTGGAGATCAGGCTGGTCTTCATAAACACCTGCATTCACACGTGCATACCCCATAATACACATAATTAAAAATACATCTTCAAAAAATTAGAAAGTAATTGAGGAAAGATGCCAGATGTGGGTGCTGGGAATCTAACTCAGATTAACTCTGACTGTCAGTCCTACCAGCAGATACTTTTACTCACTTAACCATCCACAAGCCTCTATCACAGTTTGAAGTTCATTTCATATTAACTGTGATGATATTCCAAAGTCTTAAACAAATGTAACCTTACATTAGGATCATCAATTTGAGCTGAATAAAAACATTTTTAATCCTTTCCAAGAGAATTGACTAAATAAATAAAATTCATACTAGAAAAAAAAACATTTTCTATATGGCCCCCAAACACCCTTATATTTTTAATAGGGTTTCATTATATAACCCAAAGGCCTGGAATTTGCTATGTAGACAAGACTGGCATTGAACTTGCAGCAATTCTGCTTTTGCCTTCCAAATGTGGGAATTATATGAAAGAGCCACCACATTTGAGTATATGCTACTCATTTTATGAAATAAAACAAATCTTGTTTTTCCACACAACTTCTAAATTAGGCCAAAGAGTTGTCTTAATATATCCTTGATTTCTCTATTTTGCTATTTTAACTGGACTTCAGCAATGAAGACCTATTTTGTTATAGCTAGTGGCAGAATTTTGACAATACTAAAATTACTCTTTTTCAAGGTTTAACTTTGCTTACATTGATGCTGCATATATGGCAACAACCCAAACTCCTAAGACTTTCACCTTTCACAAAGATTAATGTTTAATAGTATTTGTATTTTAGGCAAACCGTCGAAAGAATGAGAAGTAGCAAAGAACACGGACACATTCTAAGTATGAAACTCAAAGAATGAATGACTAAAACCATGGATGTTGTATTGGTTTTCTTAGAACCTTAGCACACTGGTTCTATACCTGAAAGAACAAGAGTCACTAGAGTGCTGGTCATACTTGCTGGCCTCTAGCCTAGAATTTGTAATCAAGAGTCACACTTTCATAATAATCTGATGATTTAAAAAAATAGGAGTCTGAAAATAGAGTTTGGAGTGATTATAGTCCCTGCACTTGCGAGGCTGAATAAAAGAACTATTTGAGTTGGGGAAATTGAGCTCACTTAAGGAAACCCCTACTTAAAAAAAGTACAAAAATAATGCCTGGCGGTGGTGGTGCACGCCTATATCCCAGCACTCAAGAGGCAGAGGCAGGGAGTTTGAGGCCAGACTGGTACCAGTCTAGTTCCAGGACTGGTACCAAAGCTACAGAGAAACCAAAACAAAAAACCTTGAAAAACCAAACAAACCAAAACAAACAAATGAAGAAAAAGTACAAAAATTAAAAGGCCTTGTATCTTGTCTTGTATTCTTGATACATATATGCGAAATACCTGGAAGGCTTAGATCAGATCACTGGGCACTAAGCTACTGTGCATGAATCAGTCATTTCAATGCCAGTAAGTCACGTTAGCTGCTGCTCCTGGTCTGGAAACTGCACTCTCAAAACCACTGTCTTGGAATAAAAGTGATAATACACTGCAGAAACCTTATACTGTCTACCTTAGCACATAGCTCCAGAAAACTACTGTAACTACTAAAACAGTTGGCAAATAAGGGAAAACATGTTATTACTTACATTCTATTTTTTTTTTTTGAGATTCTCAAGAAAGAAAAAAACTCAAATATTTATTTAAAATTACATGGTGGAAAAGTCCTGGAGAAGTCATAGGAGGCAGGAAAGTACCTTTATTGAATCCTTACCAGATACATTGTCCACAAAAGAGGTAGAATGGGGCAGGTAGGACCCAGAGGAATTAAATACATACACTAGTTTTCCTTAGTACTAATACACACAAGTATAAAATCTGTACACGTTAGACTTTGTAACAAAATTTGGATGCCTGCATAAAAAAAAATAAACTATAGTCCTAATTAAAAATTACTTACATTCTAAAACTTTCATTTTGTCTAATGTGATAGTTTACTTTTTCAACTTGAGGGATTTAGAGTCACCATAGAAACAAACCTCTAGGGAAATCTTTGAGAGTTTCTAGTTGAGTTAATGGATATGGAAAAACCCATTCTAAACTTGGCAACAGGATTCCATGGGTTGGGGTCTTGGACTGAATAAAAGAGTGTGGTGGTTTGAATAAGAATGGTCTACATTTGAATGTTTGGTTCCTAATGGGTAGAACTGCTTAGGAAGGACTAGGAGGAATGGCCTTGTTGGAGGAGGCGTGTCACAGAGGGAGAGGCAGTAGTTTGCTCAACTTGTATCATTCCTGTGTGCTCTTATGCTTCCTCCTTTTAGAGCTATGAACTCTCAGGTGCTTCTCCAGCCAGCCTGTTGCTTGTTGCCCTAGTGTCCTGTCACCCTGCCATGATGGACTCTTAACTCTCTAAAACTGTAAGCCCAATTAAATGCTTTCTTTCATAAGTTGCCTTGGTCAATGGTGTTTTACATTGAAATAAAAAAGTAACTAGCAAGACAGTGAGTGAAGTGAGCTGAGCAGCAGCTTTCATGTCCAGCTCTCTGCTTCCTGATTGCAGACACAATGTGTCCAGCTTCTTCAAATTTCTGCCATGCTAGTTTGTACCTTAAAACTGGGAGTCCAAATAAACATTTTCAGGTATTCAGTCCAAGTAGTGAGTAAAGTAGATAAAACATCTATCCAAAAATATCGTTTTTTTAAACAAATCAGTATTTCCAATACAACTTGGCTGGAAAATGTCATATAACTTGAAAACATAATAAGAAATTTAAACCTTCAATTTCAGGTTCTCAATAGAATTATTTCCATTTCTGCTTTGTGTGTATTTCAGAGTAAGTTACAGCATTTACTTTGAGGAACACTGTAAGCACCCAGGCTTTACAAAGCTGGCTTAGTCTCTGGGGGACATACAGACCTGCTGAAGGCTGGACACTGATGATCTCCACCCCTTCTGGCAGGTCCAGCTCTTTGCTGTACACCATTTCAGAGGACAGGGACAGCTTGCTGGTGGTCTGGAGATTTGCTCTGCAAGCCTGGAATCTCTGTGAAAATGGAGAGAGAATCTTCTCTGGAGAAGAGGAATAATGATCTTCTGGTACCCAAATAGCTTCTGATACTTTTGTGTCTGTTCTTTCATCTGTAAAACAAAAAAACCAGAACCAAAATCTGAGCAGGAACTCTATAAGAGTAAATATTGTAATTGCTACTTTTAAATACATAGCTAAAATGTAAAATTGTAGACACTATATATAGGAAGACAGTAAGAAAGGTGTTTTACTTTTGGTATTCTAAATAAACTGTAATTATTACAATATATAAGAATGATTTCAAAAACTAATTCTAAACAATGGAAAAGGAGACATAGCTAAGAAGGATAACAGAGGAAGAAGAGGAAGAGAGGAAAGTAACTATGCTCAAGTAACTAAACATATTTATAAAAAGTTAATAAATCCATTATTTTGTGTAAGTAATATATAATGTTAACAAATGATATTATTTACAAGAATAAATACGGTTTTACAAAACCATTTTTCAGTTAAATGTATGTAGGATTTTGTAAACTATGTAAAAGTAAAAATTTTTTTCTTACAAAGAAAAAAAGCCCTAAACTTTTCTAACTGTACATGTATACTTTGTTAAATGTAGGTCTACTTGAATCTAAACAAAACAAAACAAAACAACAAAAAAACCCACACAAATGAAGTAGACTTACCCAGTGAGACAGGAATGGACCTTAAGTGTAAATCCCACATGTGTAACAGTGAACGACTGTCTTGAGTGCACTCTATCACAACCAGGTAGAACTTTTCAGAAAATCCGTGAGGTGAATTGCCTGTTGACATTAAATGGATAGTATACTAAATATACCAAGTTAAAATAGCTTTTCGCTATTTTAAAGAAAGAATCTTAAAAAATGCAAAGCAACATTATAGAATGTATTCGATAGTGTTAGCAAATGACTTAGCATTATCATGAAATTCTAATTATATACATGCTATAGGCAAATTTCATTTTCAAAGTCTAAATTTTAAGTGTTGAATTTGAACATTTTAACCTTAAAAAGTCCTATTACAAGTGACTAACAGGGAACTGTTCACAGTGATATCCTAGTAGGTAGGACATTGCTAAAGAGATGGAAACTATGTAAAATAACATGGTACAATATATCACAATAGCTGGGCGGTGGTGGCGCACGCCCAGCTATTGTGATATATTATCACAATAATACTCCCAGTATTATATATTATCACAATAATACTCCCAGAGTGGCCCAGCACTCTGGGAGTTCGAGGCCAGCCTGCTCTACAAGAGCTAGTTCCAGGACAGGCACCAAAGCTACAGAGAGACCCTGTCTCGAAAAACTAAAAAAAAACAAAACAAAACAAAAAAAAAACAAAAAAACCCCCAATATATCACAATAAAAATTGTATTGTTAAAACCTTCCAAGGTAGCTGGGTGGTAGCACATGCCTTTGATCCCAGCACTCAAGAGACAGAGGCAGGTGAATCTCTGAGTTTGAGCCCGGCCTGGTCTACAAAGCAAGTTCCATTACTCAGAGTCTGGGGAGGGGTAGAACAGTGACGTGTAGACCTTCCAAGGTAAGTTACATACAAAAATGTTGTCTTTGTTTGTTTGTTTTGTTTTTTAAGACAAGGTTTCTCTGTGTTACAGTCCTAGCTGTTCTGAAACTAGCGTTTGTAGTTTCAGACTGGCCTCAAACTCACAGAAACTGGCCTGCCTTGGCCTCCCAAGTGCTGGGATTAAAGGCGTGAGCCACCACTGCCCAGCTTAAGTCTATATAATAATACATAGTCAAGAAAATATTTCTTTTATGTGTGTGTCCCTCTTTCTCTCTCTCTCTCTCACACACTCACACAAACACAGAGGTGGTGTGGAGGGAGGGAGGGAGGGAAAGAGGGAGAGAGACAAACCGTCTGACCTACTGACCTCACTGGTCCTAGCTTACCATGCAAGCTTGAAGACAAGAATTCAGATGTGCCAGTGTACAACTATAATCTCAGTATTCCTTTACTGAGATAAGAAGCAGAGATAGGAGACTTGCCTAGAAGCTCACATTCCAGTTAGAAACAGCAGGGGGAAAAAAAAACCAAGTGAGACTCTGTCCAAAAGAGGAGTCAAGAACTGAATCCCAAAAGTTGTATTTGACCTCCATAAGCATGCACCCCTACATTTACACAAGCACACAAATACAGATGCACAGACAAAATAATAACAAAAAAATAAAAAAAAGAAGGAAAGGAAGAAGGAAGGAACCCATCTTAGTTCATACTGCAAAGTGTAAATTAAATGCATCTTTCTGAAATTATTACAAAACCAGTAGATTATTGCCTCTTTTATGAAAGATTATAGTGCAAGATTTCTTCATTGTAATCTGTTTCTAAGATACAAAATTATCTAAACAAAAATTAAAATTACAGTCAGAAATGGGTGTCAATATCAGTAACCTTAGCTATTTGGGCAGCTGATGCAGATAAATCCCAAGTTCAAGAGCAACTTGGGCAAGACCCTGTCTCAAAATAAAAGAAGTTGCAGGTATAGTTCACTGATAGAAAGCATTATGTCATAGATTCAGTATTTAATCTTCTCTCTCTCTCTCTCTCTCTCTCTCTCTCTCTCTCTCTCTCTCTCTCTCGTGCACACACACACACACACACACACACACACACATATGCAAAGGCGATGATATAAATCACAGAAAACAACATATAAAAAAAGGTAAAAGCCAATCCCTCACCAGCAGCACTTGGGAAAACAGGCCCTATACCTTGCCTGGGTAGCACAGCCAAGTTGGCCCTGTAGAAAAGAATGCTGGTGAACCAGCCCTGAAAGTGTTAGAGAGGCTGGTACCCTTCTAACCTCCTCTGCAATGAAGTGGTAGGCATGAGGTAAAGATGCCTTCCCTCCTAGCTTCTACTGCCTCCAGCTGGCAAGGGGGTTGACCTTCCCCTTTACCAGCTGCAAAATTTGGAAAAGTGGAAGCTGCACCTCATCTGGGCAGCACAGTAGATCCGACCCTATTGGAAGAGGTGTGGGTGGGCCAGTCCTGACGTTGTTAGCATGGGAGAGCTATCTCCAGCTATTTATCTGTCTTGTGGGTAGGTAGGCTTGAGAGAGATGTCCCCCCTTACCCCTTGCCGCCTGCTCCCCCTTACAAGCTGTAGGAAACTGGGCCCTGCTCCTCACCTGGGCAGCACAGCTGAGATGCAGGACCTGCTCTCACACCCTGTTGGCAGAGGTGCAGGTTGCTTGGTCCTGAAGGTGTGAGAGTGGGATAGCTGACTACATCACCCTTGTCTGCCATGGGATGGTGATGGCAAGGGATAGATGCCCTTTCCTGCTTACCCTGCCACAGGTGGTGGGCGAAGAAGCTGCCCCTGCCCCCTACCAGCTTCAGCACTTGGTAAACTGGGCCCTAAATCTCACCTGGGCATCACAGCAGAGCTAACTCCTCTCCTCATCTGCCATACAGTGGTATGGGTAGGGGAGAGATGCCCTCCACCCAAATGCTGCAGACCCAAACCTGCAGGATCTCCATGACACAGTGCAACAATAGGATATCCAAGAAGAGTCTCAGTGAGGTCTCAGCATCAAATATGTAGCAGAAACCGGAGGCTTCGAACCAGATCAATGATTCTTTGCAATGAGCACTTCCAAGTAAAGGTACATGGGCAAAAGGGTTTACTGTGTGACTCACTGTGTCACACTTCAGCTTCTATGATAAGATTTTCTTCTTTTTTTTTTCTCTTAAATTGTATTTTATTGGGAGGGGGTACAAGGGCACAGGGCAGGTTCAAAGAGATGGAAAATATTCATGATGTGAAAGACACAAAATAACTATCAGGAATTTTATCATTGTATCTCTATAAAACATATATAAAATAAATTCATTTAAAATTTTAAAAAAGCTGAAAGCAACTATTATTAGGGTACACCAAAGATTTACCATTTTAAGTTTGTATAAGAAAAGTTTTAAAAAGAAAGCCAAAAAGAAAAGGTGACAACAGGACTTCTAGGTAAGATCGTACCCTAGAAGCCAAGTCAGAATCAGTACCTGATTACTGTATAAGAAACAAAGAGAACAGGAATATATTACTCTATCATCTACTTCTCCAGTCTCTGAACTGATCTGATCAAGGGCCGACAAACATCTTCAACCTTTAGAACTTCAACCATGAACTTTCTCTATCATCAGACTGAATTTGATGCTGCAACTGAAACCAAGAAGTTGTTGCTGCCATAGCAACATTTTATTACAGGCAAACTAGGCTAAAAGATTCTAACAGGAAATATACAAAAGTGGTGTTGGTAGAGATTTCATAAGAGGGGTTCTCAGAAGCTGCTGCCAGGGTCACCATCAGTGCCCCAATTGGAAAAACCAAAGCTCTCAGAGCTAAACATAAGCTATAAACAGTGCCATGGGCATTGAACAGACACCAGCTGCTCCAACTCTGTGAGAAGGCAACAATGGCCTAAAGAGTGGAGACTGCCTAGGCTAGCCAAAGCCCACTAAACAGAAAACTCCATACACAAGCAAGGTGAGAGAGATTCCACAAGAGAACAGGACCCTAAAAATCAACAGAGTACAGGCCAGACAATAGCCAGGGAGATAAAACATTTCTTCTATGGCCCACCTTCTCTACAACTATTCATTATCTTTAAAAATACAGCAGGGAGCCCAGTACGGTGGTATAATACAGCATTAAGGAGGCAGAGGCAGGTAGATCTCTTTAAATTAAGGCCAGCCTAGGATACAGGAACAAGTTCCATGACACCCTGGGGCTATGTTAAAAATTCCCAGACTCAAAAAGAAAAAGACAAGACGAAAAGGGCAGTAGAACAGGGTTTTATACATGTTTGTTACTATTTACTCTCGCTATTAATTTTTCTTCCTTTCTCTTTTCAGCATCCATCCCTCCTCATGTTATATTTCCTAAAGCCAAGAAGCTTACCTACTTAGCCCAAAATGCCCACATACTCACCCCATTTTTTAAAACTGAATCAACTGTTCACACTGTTAGGCATGTCTACCCTCCTCTATGTCCATTAACAATACTTACCACCAGTCTAACTGGACTGCCTACCTCTTTTCTTTTCCATTCTACTCATAATGTTAGTATACACAGTACCTCTGGGTCCCTTTATCCCTAACTGATACTTAAATATGCTGCTTGATTATTAGAGTTGGTTAATCAAGAGTTGGCTGTTCCTACAGACAGTACTCAATGCAGAGAGGCAAAGTGGAGATAGAGCCCAGTGCCTAGAAAACCAGTCTACAAGCAAAAGCAATCACCAAAACTATACTACAGCATAGAGCCTCCTGAACACTGCAAACTCATTCACTGGCAGAAAAACCTGAATTAAAAGAACAAAAACAACAGCAAATCTTAATTAACAATCTAATCTCAGAAGTGAAGATCCCAGAGAAAAACACAGGTAACATGAAGCACAAAGACAATGTGTTTCCTCCAAAAATTATCAATCCCATATTAATGACCCCTGACTAAAACGACTTAGATAAAATTCCAGATGCAGAATTCAAAACAATGTTTATGGATATGGTAAAACAACTCAAAGACTTGAATATTTTCCAGAAAAACACAAACAGCTACATGAAATAAATAAGTCAATATAAGACATAAAAATAGAATTCAATAAAGAGATAGAAAAATTGAGGACAACCCAAGTCAAAACAATAATAAAAATGAAAAACATAATGGGTCACACAAGAACTTCAGTGAAAAGCCTCACCAACAAAATAGATCATGTGAAGATATATGATCAGGTTAAGAAGACAAAATAGAGGAATTAGACAAAGTCAATGACTTTTTTAAAAAATGTATGAATCCACATGCAAAGGTTCTGGAAAACTTGGCAAACATGCACACTATTGGAATGCACGAGAAGGAGAACTAAATAGTAATGGTATAACAATATTTTAAATAAGTTATAGGAGAAAATGTCACAAATCTGGGTGGGAAAGACCATCCAGACACAAGAACAACACAGAAAACCAAACAGAAAAGACCAGAAAATAAAACACTGTGTCATGTTATAATTTAATTGTTTATGTACAGAACAAGGGAAGTATATACACAGCTACAAAAAAGGTCAAATGACATCCTAGGCAAGCCCATCAGAGTAACTGGTGACTTTTCAATTCCAACCAGATAATCAGGAAGGGCTTAGACTGATTTGTTTAAAAGCCTGAAATAATACAATTGCAAACCTCTTCTAATACACAGAACATTCCACTCAAACATCAAAGAATACATAGTCTTCTCAGCACACCACTGAACTTCTCTAAAATAGATCACATTTTAAGACACAAAGTAAGTCTCTACAAATACGGGATAATTCAAACTATATCCTATATTCTGCCATATGAGATAAAGCTAGGCATCTCTTAAGAGAAAGTATATAAACTCATGAAGTTTAGTCAGTAAGATATTGAATGATGAACAGGTCATTGCAAAAATCAAAAAGGATACAAAACCTTCCTAAGACTAAATGAAAATGAAAACATAACACAGCCAAATCTAAGGGGTAGGATAAAATCAGTTCTATATGTACAGCTCTAAAGGCCCACTACACTAAAAAAGAATCAGAGATATCTCAATAAACATCCTGATGATGAACCTTAAGGCACTGGAAAATAAAATAACAAATCAATACACAAACTAGTATTAAAAAATAATCATGCTAATGCAGAAAATAATGAATCAATGAAGCAAAGAGTTTGGCTTTTTTTTTTTTAGAAGATAAATAAAATTGGCAAGTCCTTAGCCAAATTAACCAAATGAAAGAGGTAAGATCAACTGACAAAATTAAAGATGAAAAGAGCAACATTACAACAAACATAGAGACATTCAGAGAATAAGGGCATACTTTAAAATTTTACAGTCTCCTAAAGTGGGAAATCTAAAAGAAATAGATGAATTTCAAGGTGCATATAGTCTACCAAAGTCAAGAAGTAGTAAATACATTAAATGGATCTATAACAAACAATAAAACAGAAGGAGTCACTAAAACAATCCCAATAAGAAAAAGCCAATGGCCTGAATGAAGTTTTGCAGACTTAGACCAAACACCAAAGAAGAGCACACATAAATAATTAGTCCATAAAATAGAAAGGAATACTTTCAAACCCCTTTTTAAAAAGTCAGTATTACCCTGACAATAAAACCAAATAAAGATTAAAAGAGAAAGGACAAGACCAAGTCATTTCTTAAAATTATCTGTAAAGTATTCTCTTCATAGAGCAAAATAAAAAATATGACTCCATAAACATTTTCGGGGAAACAATAATAATAAAAGCAATGGATTTTTTTAGTATAATTAGCAAGAATTGCTTAAGTATTTTAAGAAATACTAGAACAAGTATTTGGTCTTAAAGAGAAAAATTTAAAAATAAAAGAATCTTACAACAAAAAATGCTAGAAACAAGAAACAGCAAAATTTGCTGAACAGCAGAGTTAAAAAAATTTACTTTTAATATAGTTATTAAAAAACAGGATGCAGCCATTTGTAGTTACTTGCAGGGCCATTTATCATGTAGAACTGTGACTCCTGCACTGTGGTTCCTTTGCCATGTAGTCTGCTGGCATTTTCATTTTAACCTTTTCTTTCTTTCTTTCTTTCTTTCTTTCTTTCTTTCTTTCTTTCTTTCTTTCTTTCTTTCTTTCTTTTTTTCTCTCCCTCTTTTTTTCTCTCTCTCTTTCTTTCTTTCTTTCTTTCTTTCTTTTCTTTTCTTTTCTTTTCTTTTCTTTTCTTTCAAGACAGGATCTCACTACATAGCCTTGGCTGGCCTGGAGCTCACTCTGTAGACCAGGCTGACCTCAAACACATTGAGACTTGCCTGCTTCAGCTTCCCAAGAGCTGACATTGAAGGTGTTCACCTCACAAGGCTTTCTACTCTTCTCTTCAAATTCCAGTTAAAGCCTGGACACGCATTCTTCAACACTATGAACTTCTTTTCACTTTTCCTGAAGCTGCTCCCCACACTTGCCATGTGGTGCTTGCCCTCCATTGCTGACCCAGCTAGTTTTCTCAGACACTAAATTTCAAAGGGAGTGTATTTCTCTCTTCTTTTCTTCTCCCCACTCCTAGCAGGCACCAAGACTTACAGCTTGCCTGCTGTTGTTTGTCTCTCAAACTCTAGTAAAAAATTTCTTCAAATTTTCTCACTCCAAAAAATTAACAATATTAACAATTTTGATATCATTTAGAAGAAGGTTTCATATTTGAATTTTTCATCTTAAACCTGTCATCTTTGTGTGTGTTTGAGGGGTGGTGCTCAAGCAGAGCAAGTGTACTTAGGACAATCTGGGTCTGTCCCGTTGGGATTACAAATGTACCCATATTTTTAAACCTGGGTTTAGAGATTAATTAACCTCAGATCCTTCATGCTATATGACAAGCATTTTACTGTCTGAACCATCTTGCCTTCCCTTTATTCTCATTTTTAGCATATGGCTACAATGTCCAGAATTTAAAAAGTGCATGAAAAAAGTATATTTTCACAGTTCATGAAATCTCATGGAAAATGATGAAACCACAGTAAGAAACTACCAACAGTAAGGTGCAGAACTCTAAGGAATACTTCTCAAAAGAGAAGTGGGTATTGCAGAAGTATTTGTAAGAAAAAATCTGGAACAAATAAATAATGTACTTAATATTATCTGAGACTTAATAACTGACTTGATTGATACAGTGTAACTGCTTACTGGATTTTAGTCTTCAGGAGAGAAATAACCCAGTTTGGTTTGCCTGTGTAATTAAAACTGATAGCCAAGAAATTTTAGCTCTGTTTTTTCAACTTTTCTTCATGCAAGTTAACAATAAGATAGCTAATTAAAAAGAACTTTTATTATAAATGTTTTTTATACATAAAACACTACCTAATAATTACCATTTTAAATACTTATTTCTTTAAATTATGGGCTTCCACAAAGTCAAGTGTCCACATTTTTTCAAATCAATACACCCATGTAAAGAGCACTCACTTACTCTCAGATTCCATCTATTGTATACTTAAAGTATAGGTAACTGGGCTGGGGATAGGGCTCAATCATAGAACACTAGCTTAGCTTGATTAATCACCAGGACAGCTTAAAAAGAAAAGTCTAGGAAAGAGATCAGGTAGTAGGGAGGAACTAAGAGGAAAGTAGCTTAAATTGAGGAAATTCAATTTGCTTTGATTTGTGTTGTTTGTCCATTTCCTGGTTAAGAGTAAAAAGCTAAAAAGAAAGGCTATATGTCTATATTCAAGCTATTCAGGAAGCTAAGGCAACAGGAGACCTTGAGCAGGGAATTTCAAGGCCAGCCTCGGCTACTAATAATACATATAAATAAATGCACACATTCATAGACAGAAGAGATAACAATATTTATGTTGCAAAAAATCAACCTGATATACAACTTGAGATGTATTAATTTATCTTTATAAACTATGTAACATCAGCTGCATATTTCTCATTACATCAAAATTTTTCCTTACCTGGATCCAATAAAATGCTTTCTTTCCCCAGACTTTTCTTCTCAAGGTTATTCAAAATGAAATCTTCTTGAAAAACATGAAGCAACTGGGTTTTTCTGCCATGCTGAGATAAATAAATACCAATATAAATTGACATATATGTCATTTACCTAATCCTAAATAGCAGAAAAATAATACTTACAAGCTTGGTAATGGGATCTAATGCAATAATGCAGCCTGGCCTGGCGGTTGACTGCTGACTGACAATGTTAAACACTTCACCAACATATTTCTGTTAAAAAAAAAAAAATTTCTTTAGTAAACAAATTCAAAAGTAACTAAAAACAAATATGAAATATTTCAACCACAATAAAGATAAATACAAAGTCAAGTAGATTTAAACATATTTTCTTGTAGCACGAATTCTAGTTGGTCTTAATAATAAAAACTCAGAGTCAGATATTAGGAGGTAAAAGCTGAAGGATCAGAGAAGCAGTGCAGCCAGTCACTAGAGAGACCTTTACCTCTCCAAAATACTCAGACTGAAAGGGTGAACCTGTCCTCAGACTGCATCTCCAGATAGCATCTGTCACCACCAAATCTCAGGCTGCAATGAGTTCCTGTCTATCTGGCCTTATATTCCTCTCTCCACCCAGCCATATCACTCCTATATCCATTTTCCTAGTGCTGGTATATTCCACCACTCCCTAACGTCTAGTGGCTTAGCTCTGCACTCTGATCTTGAGGCAAGCTTTATTTGTTAAAATACAAACAAAATATCAATAGTTTCTCTCAACCATAAACATTATAGGATTTTACCTTAATAGAAATTACACAGAAATGAGTAGAACTACAGCTCAATAGGTATAGAGGGGTTAAAAAAGGCAACACTAGGCAACAAAATATTTTATACCAAACAAAGTGAAAGATGCTTTCAACTTTCTGGATATACTCTAAGTAATGCTTTAAAAATATCAATCTTTCAGAGTAACATGTTTGTTTTGTTGTTATGCTGAGAATAAAACCCAAGGCCCTGTGCATGTTTAACATACTATCTTTCACCGAGCTACAGCCCTTATCTAAGATTATTATTAGCCATCATAAGGATATTTTCTTTCTGATAAATACTCTACTTAAATTTCAAGGTAACGTGTGTGTTTGTGTGTGTGTGTGTGTGTGTGTGTGTGTGTGTGTGTGTGTTAGTGGGACCAAGAATAGAACTCAGGGCCTTACTTAAACTAAACCAAGTGGTCTACCAACCAACTCAAAGGAGCTAAAGCATTAATTTTAAGGTACTTACAATGTAGACCATATTAGCTAATGATGTAAGTTAGCATCTTGTTTCTATAGGCTGATTTTTAAAAAGAATTAAATTTTTAAAAATTATGTGTTATGTATGTATGGGTATGAGCGTGTGATTGCAGGTATCTGCAGAGGACCAGCAGTGTTGAATACCCTGGAGCTAGACCTTCAAGTGATTGTGATGTTGCAAGTACTGGGAACTAAACTAGGGTCCTTAGAAAAGCAGCAAGTGCTCTTAGTTGCTGATTCACCTCTCCAGTTCCTTTTCCCACCATTCCAATTTTTTGTTGTTATAACTGTTGAGTATGTATGTGTATATATATGCAAAAGATGAGGGGGAGACAAGAGGAGAGACAAACTGACAGACAGACAGTGAGTGAGAGCCAACACTCATGTGCCATAGTATCTCTAAGGAGGTAGGTAGGCAACCTTGTGTGTTAGGCCTTGTCCACCTTATTGTAAACCAAACTAATTGGTTAGCAGGTTTCTTACAGATGTATGCACTACAGTGCCCAGCTTTGTGTGGTTTCTGGGTCAGGCTTGTGTAGTAAACACTCTGCCCACTGAGTAATATCCTTAGTCCAAATATGCTGACCTATTGAGCCACTTACATCTTTACATACTGTGAAATTCAGTGTTCATCTTATTTCTCACGTATTTAACCTTTCAATAGCATTTGATCCTAGTGATCCTATGAATACTTCATTGAGCTTCTATAAAATACCATATAAAACATATTTTAATAATATAATGGACTATTTAATACTTCTATCATTTACTTTTTCTAACTATATTCCCTTCTTCTACAATTACATCCACCTCTGTAACTTTAAATTTGTCAGTACTCCTTATTATTGTTATGTTTTTGTTCTGTTTTGAAATGGGGGTCTCTCTACATAGTCCTGGCTGTTCAGGAACTTACTATATAGACCAGATTGGCTAGGAATTCACAGAGGTCCACCTTTCTCTCCCTCCCAAGAAAGGCATGTGCCACCACACCTGGCCTCAGCTGCTTATTTTATATGTTCAGTCCATACATACTTCCAAAACCCAAAAGGCAACTTTATTGGATTGCTTGGATGACAAACAGGCATCTCAAAACAAGTATGTCAAAAGAGGAATCTTAAATCCCCCAATTCTTCCAAACCTTCTAGCTGTACATTCTTCCTTATTTCAACCATAGCAATGCTACTTTACATCTAAAATCCTGTCCAATCCTAACTACATACCTCCAAAATACATTTAAAATCAAGCTATTTTTAAGCATTTCTAACATTAACCCTCATAACCACTCTTGGCTCCATATCATTCTCCTAGACTAGGGTTACAACTTTTTAAATTGGTCTCTCTTATTCTACTTTTTTCTTTTCTTTTTTTGAGACAGGGTTTCTCTGTAGCTTTGGAGTCATTCTACTTTTTTTCACAGATAGTGGCATCACAGTTGTCATAGTGACCTATTTAAAAAACCTACATAAAATAATTTTCACATGGGCATAACTTGCAATGGTTTCTTGCTGTGAAATATTCCTTTACACTGTGAAGATATGTCACTGTGATTGCCTTAACAAAAAGCTAAATAGCCAAAACCTAGGCAGGAATTTGGGGGCAGAGAGAATGCTGGGAAAAGATGAAGATGCCAGTGAGACACAGAGGAAGGAACATGGGCATTACAAATTAAAGGGAACCCAGTCATGTTAAAAACAAACAAAAAAGATTAAAAGATTTAAAAGATATGGGTTAATTTAAGTTATAAGAGTTAGTTAGAAACAAGCCCAAACTATTCATAACTAAATGAAGTCTCTGTGTGGTTATTCGGGAGCTAGATGGTGGAACAGAGAAAGACTCACTATAGTTTTTATGTCATTAGGCAGAAGTCCAAGTTACTGAGATAAAGTATAAGGCCCTCAGAGGATCTGAGCAGGTTACCTTTCTGTTTTAATTTCTGACTACTCTATATTACTTTAATCCACAATGATCTCCTTAGTGTGCTATTATATAACCAACATATTTTGGCTGCCAGGTCCATGAACAGGTCAACTTTCCTTTTGGATCACTCTTCCTGTAGACAGATGTCTAGATCACTCTACTCCTCCAAATCTTTATAAAGTTTTTCCATACACAGTAACTTAAGGGACACTCCCTACTTCCTTTGCAACATTGTTTCTCTCCACAGAACTCGTTAATGAATGCATTTTTATTTAGTTCCCTTCAGCCAGCTATATCTTGCTTCACTACAATGAACTTTGTGGTATCAGCTTGATTTTCACAGCTAAATTCTCAGCAGTTAAAACAATATCTAATAAACAAAAGGCCCTCAATAAATATCTTTCTCTACTAAATAATGTGTATGTATACATACATATACATATACTTTGCAAAACACTGTGTTTTGTAAAATTATACTGTAAAAAGAACTTAGCATCAAGCAGACTAGAATAAACCAAGGACTCTACTACTTTACAACATTAAAACAACTAGTAACTGTTAGTTCCTTAAGCCAGAATCTCCTAAGCAGGAAGCTTAGGCACAGCCTGAAGGCTACCTCAGGAGGTATTTAAAAACACCAAATAAACATGATATGCTGTCAAATGCTTACAATTGGAACACATAGGAATCTGAAGTAGGGTCTCTTCCACAGTAAATGGCATCCAAAAACTTGCCTGAGTTGCAATCAAGCTGTGGCCATTTTCTTTTCATGTTTAACACTGAAATTCCACTTTAACTAAACAGAAACCAAAAACTTCTACTACAAAAGGTAGTCCCCATTTATTTCTGAGCAAAGAAACACACAGCTAGACTTTCCTTTCTTTTTTGTCAGAGGGAGGGGCTGGGATTTGAACTAATGGACCTCAGCATGTTAACATTGTACTCAATACAGAGCTAAATACCAAACCTAAAATGATGAAAGGGCTTAACTTAAAAACACTACATAAGTGAATGTGAAAAAAATATATTAAAAAAAGAAAACACTTATCTGTCATGAATTATAGGCCACAGTTCTAGCACACGCCAAGAAAGTATAGATTAAGTATCTAAAAACATCATAAAACTAGTACTTACAGAAATTTCAGGGTTGGAAAGCTCATATAAAAGTTTCTTGGCATCAATAACTGCTTCATATAACCTCAGATACTGTCCATCACTAGCTACAAAGCATGCACTAGGAGAGTTGCAGTATGCACCTAGAAAGTATTTATAAACATTTAAAATTTAACTTTTGAGCAAGAGTGCCTGAAAATAAAATTACTAAAATAAAATCATAGTATGCTTACCTAGACAGTAACTGGGTATAAGAGTAGGGAGCCATGCCACATTGGAAAAGGCAGAAACATGAAGAGAATTAATCCGGGCCAGCTCAGATACTCCTCCAGAAAAGGATAATGGCCCAACTGGATCAACCCTCCAAAGAATAAGCTCACTATATATTGCATTGGGATCTTGAAATGCCATATCAACATTCTTTTTATTTTGCTGAGTCAAGGAACAGTCTTCAGTATTTACAGTGTCATGAGCATGCTTTTGGTTACCCACATTTGGTGTCCTTAATGCATTATGATGTGAAGTTGTCAGTAGTAATGGTAATACTGAGTGGCAAGCTAAATCATTAAGATGAAAACGGTGACCACAATATCTGGATTTGTGAGAAATACTAAGAACTGTAGAAAAAGCAGATTCCTCAGCAAAACTAACCAGCCACTGATTCAAAGATCCATCAGCATGCTTTGAAATCATCATAACATTAGGAGTAAAAATACTTAATTTTAAACTGTTCGACGATTTACTGTGACCAGATGAGATAAGCATTGATGTGGAACGAGTGAGGCCAGAAGGTTTCTGTTTTCCATGTTGAATAGCCAAGTCAACATTCTTTGTACAGGCATACATAACTATGCTCTTACAGAGAGAGTTTGCATCACCTGTGGGGAAAGCTACAGGTATTCTGGAAACAAAGGACACCTAGAATTAAAAAAGTAAACATTAGAAAATATAATTGCATGAAAACATATCACAAAAAGTTTTCACACAAAAAAAGAAGTAACTCATCATAGACGATTAACAAACAATACCTGTACTTGACGAAACATACCAGGCTGGTACTCATCCAGCCAATCTACATGCCAAACTAGTAAAGAACCATCCATGGGATGAATACTGAAAAGCATGTCTGCATTTTTACTCCATTCAGACAGAAGCACTTCAATCTGATGATCGATGGCAGCTGACGATAATGGTGTAATACTTGAGTTTGGTAACATTTTATCTTCACCCAATTCCTTTTTCTCATGATTTATTTTTAAATCATCAACATCATCATCCATTTCTATAAGCAAAAGAGTTCATGAACCAAGTAAATACAATAAATCTATCACTACAAATTAAGACAGAATTTTCTAAATAAATCCAAAGCGAGAAGCCATATTTTCTGTATTAACAAGAAATAAGGCAACAAAGTAAACCTAGTTATCAGGCAGCTTCCAGGGCTGTTAACATATACAAACATGGATTTCTTTACTTCTTTCAAAATCCAAGCTCTAGGCCCTCTCCTCAACTCCTGGATTAGGAATACGGAGAATTATTTTAAAGAAGCAATTAAAACCTTTTATCAGATTGAAATGAAAAATAAGCAAAGACTTATAAATTATAAATAAGTTTGAAAATGAGACCACATAGGGCTTTGTGATTGTTTCTTGTCAATGCAATCAGAGTGGAAGTGGTATGTGTCAATGCTGAGCCAAGGCAGAGAAACAGTCTATCTTCACCCTGTCTTTTTTTCCTTCTCCACTTTCAATGGTAGGATGAACAAAGGGGGTCTAAGACCCTAAATACAATGCTGTGTGGTGTTATTGGTACAGTGTTAAGCATAATTGCCATCTTCCTATATACAGTGTTTCTCAATGCTCATGTATATATACATCAACTATATATGAACGGCAGATTCAGGTTGTGTAGCATATGAGACTATGTATTTGATGTCATGATTCTACAAATAGTTCATAAAGCAACAAAGACTTAGTGGCTGATAAATCCAAAAGAACAGAAAGCTCTGAAAAAAAAAAGTGACATGAGCAAGAGCATCCACACAAAGTTATTAAATGAACTAATCCACATTTACACTAAGTCAGAACAATCTTGAAGATTATCTTACAATATGTAATTTTATCCTTATATGAAAAATATTTATGGCTGAAAATTTAAAATTTCATCCTTCTTAAATCTTTACCTTCATCAGATTTTATATCTGCCTGAATAGAATCTTCTACACTGGCCTCAGATGAAGGCTGTTCAAAACTTTTTCTAAGTTGCTGTAAGAAGACTTCCATGGACAATGTAAAATGCAGCTCTTTATTGTTTAACCAGTGTACCACAAAAGGTCCACACTTCTCTTCATTTTCACTTAAACTTAAAGATGTAATAGATGGAAGAAGTGGAATGTCTATAAAGAAAAACAAATCACAAAATTTAAATTTTGAACAACTGTAACAGAATAACATTTACACGTTCTATTTTCATTACGGACATAATACTTACCATTTATTTGAGAAAGATTTAACTACTTTTAAATTTAACTTAAGAGTTATTTTTTTTATAGTCAGAAATTGGAAACAGCATAGATGGCCATCAGCTGACAAAGGGATAATGAAAAATGTGGTATATTTACACAAAAAAATATTATTCAACTGTTTAATAAAAAGATAAATTTGCAGGTAAATGTATAAAGCTGGAAAATCATTTTGAGTGATTCACTCCACAAAGGGCAAATACTACACGTTTTCTCTAATATGTGGATGTTAACTTTTAAGTTTTTGATACATGTGCTAAATTCAAATAACCAGTTGTTAGGAACTACTAAGGGACCGGGGGACGGGGAGGACTTTTTTCATGATAAAAGATCTTTAAAAACCAATAGAATACTCTGTTCGATTTATCTGTAGTTAATATAGAAGTGAAAACAATACTATTTGATAAATGATACATGAAAGAATCATTCCCTTCATTCTATCACCAGAGGCAAGTTCTAATACCTCCAATGCAAGAGCTCCTGGTTATACCTATACATCCATTAACATAATCATTTTAATTATATATTTACTTATATTTATCTGGTTACAGACTTCAAGAGAGAAGGATGACAGCTGTGTTCAGTGCTGCTTTCCCTCCAATTCCTAAAATTATCTCCAGGTTTGACAATGGTATAGAGAAAGCTACTAAATGCCCTGAACAGCTGAATTAATTACCAATCTCATTATTCCTGGGTAGAGTCAGGGACTGAAAGGGTACTTCTCCAAGAAGTTATGAAAAAAGTTTTTCATTTTTGGTTTACACCAATCCAGACGAGAATACAAAACCTTTTGTATTATATTGTCAATTGACAATAAGCATTGCTGTTGTCATAAGAGATAATATTGTTGACTTTTAACAAAATATTAAGAAAGTTTAAGCACTTCTGCATCAACAGCACACTCAAAGAACATGTTATTTTTTATAACAAACTTTCATGAAGATATAAGGACTAGAAATATAAGAGAACATGTTACAAACTCCTCTCCTATGGCTATAGGTAAAAATCAGTAGGAAACTCAATCTAAGCAGTGCAGTGGTGGCACACGCCTTTTAACCTTAGCATTTAGGAGTCAGAGGCAGGCCTCTGTGAGTTTGAGCCCAGCCTGGCCTACAGAGATTGCTTCAGGATAGCCAGAGCTGCTGAACAGAGTAACCCAGTCTCAAAAACCAAAGAGGAAACTGGGCGGTGGTGGTGCACGCCTTTAATCCCAGCACTCAGGAGGCAGAAGAAGATAGATATCTGTGAGTTCGAGGCCAGCCTAGTCTATGACAGCCAGTTCCAGAAAAGCCAGAGTTACGCAGAGAAACCATGTGTCGAAAAACCAAAACAAAACAAAAAACCCAGAGAGAGATAGAAGAGGGGAGAGAAGAGGAAATAAGACTAGACCTGTATTTTCAAAAACATAGCATCTAGGAACATTAATCCAACAAATCAAATCTACAAAGAATTCTCCATATAGCCCAAACTAACAAGAATATTATGCTTTGACATGCTCTATGTTTTTAGCTTAGTCTATTTTCTATTGCTATGAATAGAAAACATAACCAAGACATCTTTTATAAGAGAAAGCATTTTAACTGGGGTCTTGCTTAGTTTCAGAGGTTAGAGCATTATCATTAATACAGGGAGCACGGTAGCATGTAGGCAGGCAGACTGGAACTGGAGAAGTAGCTGAGAGTTCTACATCCTGTTCTGTAGAGAAAGTCTGGGATGGCAAGGCCTTTTCAAACCTTAAAGTCTACCTCCAGTGACACAGTTCCTCCAACAGTGACACACCTAATCCTTCCAATCCTTTCAAACAGTGCCTTCCCCGGTGCTGAAACATTCCAATATGACCCTGTGGAGCCATTCTTATTCACAGCACCAGTTTTCTGAAGGACGATTAATAAAAACTTAGGGTAAAAAATTGGGGTTCAACCTAAAGATCCCAAAAATAAAACAGCCAGCCACTGGCTCTTACCTCGACTTTGGTCTGAAATGGCAATCCTGCATCCTGGAATCTCTGAAAGAAACTGCATCTGAGAGTTGCCCCCCACCACCACACCCCCTCCCCGTTTGTTATTCTCTCTAGAGCTGGAATTAAAATGTGCAACACTTGGATTAAAGGCATACACCACCTGATTTCTACGACAACTAGTGTGGCTACTGGGATTAAAGGTGTGTGTCATTGTGGCTACTGGGATTAAAGGTGTATGCTACCATAACCGGTCTGTAAGTCTGACCAGTGGGACTGTTTTACATTCACATCTTCAGGCTGACTTTACTTATTAAAATACAATTGAAACACCACTACATTTCCCCTTTGTGTCTAAAAAAAAGGCTATAAATAAGAAAACTATATGCAATAAGTACTGTGACTATATAATATATACAGGCAATAAATACATGAGCAATGTCTAGTCCATTTCTATTTGACAAATTCAGAAGAAACATTTCATATCCGTCTTCTCTTGGTGAGTCCAAAGTCTTATACCTATTTTATTTTTTATTATAACTTGCTTTCTGTGTCTGGTAAACTCTAACTAATGCTACCTGATCTTCAACTCCCTCACAGACCAAAGAAGGAAATAATACTAAATAAGGAAACAGGAAATGCAAGCAAGAGACTTCCAAAAGATGTGAATAATGACAGAAATAGCTGACTGCTTGAATGGCCATCCAAAGTTCCTCTGCATCGTTGAGGCACCCATATTTGGCTATAGTTCTAGCATATTTGATAGACTATGAAGCAGGATATTTTGCGTCCTGCTTATCTAATTATGATAGCATAAAGTCAGTAGTTGAGGCAGGGGCATTTTCTTGCCTAGTGGCTTACTTTTGCCACAGAGAAAGTAAATTCATGTGGAGTTTTATCGATGTCCATTATCTTCTCTGAACTATAATTGGTGCTGCCAGGAGCAAATGACTCATCGTCATAAAAAAGAACAACTTAGGTTATTAAAACATCTTAAATGCCATATCCTATAGATCTCTGAAGTGTTTGAAGATGACATATCTATCTAAATTACATCTTTGTCTGACCTTGAAAACACACCTAATGTTACTACAAGATTGATTTTACTAGGTGATTAACTACTAACTATATTTCTTAATTATCCTAAACAGTTGATAATAATAATTTTCAAGGACTAGAAATTTAATTACATTGTTAAATGAGCTGAAATTTGTTAAATGAGCTTGAACAAGATTAGAAACGTATGTAAAATTATTTTAACAAAATTAATCAAGCATGTATCAATATACAAAATATGTGTACAAGATACAAAAGTAAAACCAATGTAAAACATTTAAAACTAATAGTTGCTTTTAAAAAGTATAGAATGAGCCAGGTAGTGGTGGCACATGCTTTTAATCCCAGCACTCAGGAGGCAGAGACAGGTGGATCTCTGTGAATTCAAGGCCAGCCTGGATATAGAGTGAGTTCAAGAATAGGCACCAAAACTACTTAGAGAAACCCTTTCTTAGAGGGAAAAAAAAAACAAGAAAAAAAAGCATAGAATGTATGGGCTCCAGTTGTTGGTGTGTCACGCTCAATGCAAAGAAGAATACAAGTAGTTTTCTTTATAAAGTTAATTTTATTGCTTCTGGGAAAATTGCTATTAATCTCTCCTAAAAAATTAGCACAAACTCTTTGCCAGGGTTCACTGTCTTCCCATAATTTAATTTCATCAGTATTAAAAGGCACTATAAACTCTGCTGGGTCTATTCCTACTAGTTGACAAAGTTTCAATTTTTCTTTTATAATTAATTCAGAGACCTTTTCCATATAAGTTTGTAATTTTTTACTTGGTTTAGGTAGTAAAAGATCCATTCTAATTTAATATTTGCCCTCTGCATTAAAATTCCTTTTGGGGAAATTCTGGAAGGCAATATGACTAGAATACAATTAAGATTTGAATCCTCCCAATCTCCATGTGCCTCCTGTGATATCTCTTCAACCACAGTTAATTCTTTCTCAGCTTCAGCTGTCAACTCACCATTTAAGGTTTTGTTTAAATGAATTATTAGGTCAGGTGTTATGCCACCAGCGGATTTTAGACTGGAAATGTCTCCAGATAATTGTTGAAAGTCATTAAGAGTTTACAACCATTCTTTCCTAATTTGTGCCTTTTGTGTTCTAATTTTCTATAAACCTCTTATAACCTAGATAATTGACAGAATCTCCTCTTTGCATTTTTTCACGAACAATTTGTAATCCACATTTACTCAAAAAATTTTACTTTTCAAACATTCTTTCTAAAGTATCTAGATTTGAATCAGATAGCAAAATGTCATCCATGTAATGGTAAATTATAGATTTAGGAAACTGTTTACATATTATTTACAATGCCTGAATTACAAAGTATTGGCATAGGGTGGGACTATTAAGCATTCCCTGTGGGAGGTCAGTTCATTGATCTCTCCTAGCAGACTGAGGAATATTAAAATTAGGCATGAAGACAAATTTTTCTCTATCCTTTCCTTGTAAAGATATAGTGAAAAAAATCAATCTTTTAAATCAATAACTGTAAGAGGCCATCTTTTAGGTAATAGGGAAGGCAAAAGAATTCCAGACTGTAGAGGGCCAATAGGTTGAATTACCTTGGTGACAGCTCTTAGATCTGTCACTATTCTCCATTTACCAGATTTCTTTTGAACAACAAATACAGGAGAATTCCAAGGGCTGGTTGATTCTTCAATATGGTGAGCATCAAGTTGCTCCTGTACCAGCTTTTCTAAAGTCTGCAGTTTCTCTTCTGTTAAAGACCATTGGTTAACTCATATTGGTTCCTCAGTTAACCATTTCAAAGGTAGGGCCTTTGGTACCTCTAAAGGTTTGCTAGTTGTTTTGTGTTCTTGTACATCTTGAATGGCTGGTGACCGTTTTTAATAATACCTAATAATATCCTTCCCAGAAATATGCATTTCTGTGACTGCAGGCATGTTAATCTTGGTATTCCATTGCTGCATCAGGTTATGACCCCATAAATTCACTGTGTTATTAGCCACATATGGCCTCAGCCTTCCTCTCTGTCATTCTGGCCCTATGCATTCAATCCATCTTGTGCTTTGTTTCACTTGAGACAGGGTTCCAATTCCCAGGAATTGAACACCTGCCTCTTGAAAAGGCCAATTTGGATGCCAAGATTCTGGAATAATAATAGTCACATCTGCACCCATATTCAGTAATCCCTCAATTACAATGCTATTTATTCGCACTCTTAACTTTGGTCATTGATCATTTATAGAAGTCTGCCAAAATACGTGTGTCCTATTTCTTATTGGAATTTTTGATTCATCCTCCACATTTAATCCACCATCCAGAATAATATGATTTTTTTTACAGCAGGCACTGAATTTTTTGATTTTCCTGGTGAGACATGTCCTCCACAGTGACTGGACCACATTTTACCTGGGGGCCTCCAGAAACCCCCTGTAAGGAGTTTCCCAATTGTACAAGGCTACCTTGTCTTTTGTCAATCAACATTCATTGGCCCAATGTCAACCTTTGCCACATCTACATAATCCAGAAGGTTGAGACCATTTTTTTTTTTTTATTTCCCAGAAGAGACATCATTCCTAGGAATGCCTTGTCTCCAATCCCTACTCAGATGTCCTATTCTACCACAATTAAAACATTTGGTATTTTAATGTCTCCTCATACCTTTGGAAGTTGCTTCTCCGACCTAAGCCTCATAATCATCAAATGTCTCAACATTCATTGTGTGCAGGATCCATTCATCCATTGGTGCTGATCTAACCTTTAAAGGTCCAAGTATCCTTCTGCATTCTAAGTTTGCATTTTCAAAATTCAGAGATTCAATAAGTACTTGTCTAGTTTCTGGGTCTGTTACTCCTTCTGGGTCTGTACAGCCTTAGTTAAATGCTTGTAAAAAAATCACTAAAAGGTTCTCTTTGGCCTTGTTTAAGGTTCAATTCTTTTTCCTGATTCTTGAATCCTGTCCCAAGCCTTTAAAGCTGCGGTGTGGCATAGGGACAAGATGTGGTCATCATAAAGATCGTATTTCTGTGAATCAGCATAAGTATCCTCGCCAAGAATTTGATCTTGAAGCCTCAAATTTTTTTCCCTGGTATTTTAAAATTTTTGCTTCTTTTCTCCAATAGCATTTCCAAAGTAGTTGTGACCTGTCTTCCAGGAACAATGAAACTGATTGAAGCCAGTCATGTAGCCTTATTGCTTGAAGCAATAAGTTTCACTATCTCCCTAACAAATAGTGAATGTAAGCCTCAAAATACCACTGCTTGCTTAATTTCCTTTAGATCATTCATACCATAGGTTGCCATTTATAGCCTTTGAATCCTTTTGGGTATTTAGTAATGGATGGTTTGTCAGAGGAGATTACAGGGTGGGTAGCTAGAATCCTTGGTAAGTCATCTCTGATTCTGACACATACTGGTGAGGCTAAATCCTATCCTTGTACCTCCAGCCCATGCTCATCAGTTCCGATAATTTCTTCACTCGTTTCAAATATTTTTACCACTGTCTTTTGTAAAGACTGAATCTCTTGACCTGTGAAATTTTCTAATGATTTCATCGACTCAAATAACCTCTGGTTCTCAATCTGCACGTATGATTCCAAGGTATGAAATTTTTCCATAATGATAACTTCTCATCCTTGGTTATTATTTGGATGGCTTGCAGAGTGCTTTCCTAGAGAGATATTCTATCTGCTAAGCTATATAACTTTTTAACTGATTTTGATTGTCAAATTCAACAGTATGAATTCTTTCAGATAAATTTTCAGCATCCTTTGACATGGATTGAATTTTTTTTCTGTCAAATCAATGTTATCCTTTTCAATGGTATTAATTTTTTCAGGTAACTTTTGATTTTCAATGGTATAAACCCTGTCAGCTAGCTGTTCATTATTAGTCCATAAAGACTGTATCATTTCTAAAAGTGCCTCAGTCTTAGCTCTGTTATCAAACCATTTTTATGAAGATATAATACGAAAAATGAAGCTAAGTCCCAATATTAGAAAAATAGATGCATAAGAAAAACCATATAAGACTTGCAGAATATCATCTATAATATAAGCAAAAAGTTATTCAATTCCTGGATGGTGATACAGTCTGCCGTCATAACTTTCAAATTTATTGAAATTTATTAGGAGATTTCAGTAAATTTTTATCTGGGAACACAAACCAGAAGCTGAGCAAGTTGCCATGTGGCAGGGAAAGCAGAGGGGGTAGAGGGAAGCAAGTGCAAATTGGGTAAAACCACTTAGTAGGTGAAATCAAGTCAGGCAGGCAGGGATGGGAGACCTTAGGCTGCGGACTTTCTTAGCTGGTCCTGGTAGGCGTGGAGTCGGAATCCACATGAATTTGTACCCCAAAACTTTGGGTACCAAATGAAGCATGATTAATAAAAACTCAGGGTCAGAAATTGGGGTTCAAACTGAAGATCCCAAAAGTAAAACAGCCAGCCACTGGCTCTTTCTTCAACCTCAGTCTGAAATGGTGATCCTGACTCCTGGAATCCCAGAAGGAAACTGTGTCTGAGAGCTGTCTTCCCTCCATCTTGTATTCCGCTCTGGTGTTGGAATTAAAGGCATGCACCACACGATTTCCATACTGGGATGAAAGGTGTGTCATTGTGGCTACTGCAATGAAAGGTGTATGTTACCATCACCTGGTCTGTAAGGCTGACCAGTGGGACTGTTTCATTCTCAGATCTTCAGGCAGTCTTTATTTATTAAAATATAATTGAAATGCCACTACAATTTCTCTTGGTGATTTACAATCTAAAGAAAGTTTTAATTGTCTTTATTGAAAGCATGTCAAAGAGATGCCATACTTGAACTGAGAGTTTTTATATCAATAATTTCTTAGGCTTTTTTCATTAATATGAGAAATCAAGTTTTCTTTAATTCTTGTAATATTGCTGATTTTTTAATTTATTTCATTTTTTGAGGTAACGCAATCAAACCAAGGACCTCATTCATATCATTGAGTATCTAATACTGTTCCTCACTCAACAGGGGCCTTCAAAATTATGCCACTGACCTTATAGGTAATTGTATTTATAAACAGTCAATAAATGTTCAAGATCCTTAGTCATCAGAGAAATACAAATCAAAACAACTCTGAGATTCCATCTTACACCTGAAAGAATGATCAAGATCAAAAACACTGATGACAACTTATGCTGGAGAGGTTACAGGGAAAAGGGAACACTTCTGCATTGCTGGTGGGAATGCAAGCTGGTACAACCCCTTTGGATGTTAGTGTGGCGATCCCTCAGAAAATTAGGAAACAACCTTCCTCGAAACCCAGTAATACCACTTTTGGGTATATAGCCAAAGGATGCTCAATCGTGCCACAAGGACATGTGCTCAACTATGTTTATAGCAGCTCTGTTTGTCAAAGCCAGAACCTAGAAACAACCTAAATGCCCCTCAACCGAAGAATGGATAAGGAAAATGTGGTACATTTACACAATAGAGCACTACACAGCAGAAAAATATAAAGACAGCTTGAATTTTGCAGGAAAATGGATGGAGCTAGAAAACATTATTTTGAGTGAGGTAACACAGACACAGAAAGACAATTATCAGATGTACTCACTCATAGGTGATTTTTAAAGATAAAGCAAAGAAAGCAGTCTACAAAACACAATCCCAGAAAACAGACAACAATGAGAACACTGAGAGACTTACATAGATCTAATCTACATGAGAAGTAGGAAGTAGAAAAAGACAAGATGGGAACCCTGGGGGAAGACTGAAGGGAGGAGGGGGGAGGAAAGGAGAACAGAGAAAAATGTAGAGCTCAATAAATATCAATTAAAAAAAGAATATTCTATACTATCAAAGCCATCCTTGGTTATATGATGAGACTGTATCTAAAAAGACAGGGAAAAAGGAGAAGGGACTATATTCTATAAGATATATAAAAAAACAACTGTAGTTTCATTCTAGGGAAATGGACTAAAGTAAAAAGCCATTTACTGTCCTCCTTCTATAAAGGTGGTATTAATTATGTGCAAATATTACCTTTCATTTTATTAAAGAAATATTTTGACATACTACTTCAAGTCCCTCAGCTGTGGCTCCTGATTTTCATATTCACAGAAAATATTTAGTCAAGTGGTAAATAATTAAATTCATAGGTAGATTGAGATTATGTGGCTTTGCTAGTCTAATAATTCATATTTCACTACCGAGTCAATTACCTGTGGCTGGATTGATGCTGGCTGCAATATGAAAGTGACAAAGTGCATTAGGATGTAGAGGTGTGTTCCTGTGGACATGGTGAGGATCCTGCTGATGAGGCAGATAGCCAGTATGTGCTACAAGAGCAAGTGATCTCCTCCGACCTCTACGGAAAGGTTTCAGATTTACCTGTATAAATTAAAACAAAGTAAAATTACTGCCACATTATGACTGTCAGAATGGCATATATGTTATTTTATGTAAATTCATATGAAAAAACCTCTTTGCACACAAATTTGAATGTTGAAGAATACGTATCTGACCTACTCTTTTCACATTTGTTTTCAACATCTAAAATCAACTTCCAGAACTTAAAAGTAAAAAAAAATAAAAACCAACCAGCCAATTAACAAAACACTCCAAAAACTAATAGGGTGGGCATAATGGTAGACACCTGAATCTTAACACCTAGGAGAGAAGCAAAAAGACCTCTGACTGAGTTCTAGGCTAGCCTGGTCTACAGCGAGCCTGCCAATGCTATAGAGTGAGACCTTTTCTCCGAAAGTAAAACAAAATACAACCAAGATGTTGTCTGTGTACAGATTTCTCCACAGCTTACTCTCTGTAATTACAAAGTACTGAATGTTATTACCATCATGTACAAGGTTATCTGGTTTGTATCTGATCTTGTGTGGTATCCAGCTTAAACACTGCTATTTTAGTATTTTATAACATAAAATAGTTCACGTAGAACCTAAGGCTATCTAGCTAGTAAGATGCAAAGTAGAGCAAAGATTCCTAGTCTAATACTTTATAATGTACTTATTACACAAAGCCATTCTATTGTTTAATATACAATACAGTTTAATTAGATTCTGAGTCATTAAAAAATAGTTGTTCAGCTGGGCATCATGGTGCATGCTTTTAATCCCAAGTACTCTTGAGGAGGAGGCAGGCGGATTCTGAGGCTTTGAGTCTATCCTGGTCTAAACAATGAGTTCCAACACAGCCAAAGCTACATATTGAGACCCTGTCTCAAAATATCAAAAGAAAAAAAAAAGTTGCTCTGTGGTAATTTAAATGTAAATAGCCTCCATAAGCTTACTGGGGCCTATATAAGGATCAAGATGTGGGACTCTCAGTTCCTTCTTCAGCACAATGCCTGCCCATACACAGTCATGTCCCACCACAATGATAATGAACGAAACCTCTCAAAACAGTAAGCCACCCCAACTAAATGTTTTCCTTATTATGAGTTACCATGATCACGGTGTTACTTCACAGCAATAGAAACCCTAACTAGGACATGTCCAATACCCATACAAATTTAAAAAAAAAATTCTAGACACTTTATGCTTTAATACTAAGAAAACAGTGCCAGGTGGTGGTGGCACATGCCTTTAATCCCAGCACTGGGGATGTAGAAGCAGGCAAATTGCTGTGAGTTTGAGACCAGCCTGATATACAAGAACTAGCTCCTGGATAGGCTCCAAAGATAGAGAGAAACCCTGTGTGTGTGGGGGGGGGGGGGGAGCAGTAAAAAGCTAGGTGTGTTAATGGACACTTTTAATCCCAGAATTTGGGAGACAGAGGCAGGCAGACCTCTGAGAGCGCCGGCGGAGGTGGGAGGGGAACAGAGGGTGATCACGCTGTTACAGAGGCATTGCCGATTTCAAACCCAGGGAGTGCTAGCTCTCCCATCCTGCTTGATTCTCTAGCTAGCAGCAGGGAAAATCGAGTCGCTCAGAGTCTCAGCTACTTCCACGCGCCCAGGGAGACCCCCGCAGCGGCCCGGGGTGGGGGGGCCTCAAGAGACTCCGATTTGGGCCGGGTCTTGGCAAAGCTCTCGGGGGGTGGGGGGGGGGTGGGGGGGGGGCGCGCCAAAAGTATCGGCGTAAGTAAATGCAATGTAGATATTAAAGAATATTTACCACTTTAATGATAAACTTACAGAACCGAAGTTCCAGCGTAGTACAGGAGGCAGGAAGGAAAAAGGGGCCGAGTGCCTCCCTGCACGCCCATTTATTGGCAGGCATTCGCCCGAGGCAAACCCAGCCCCCTAAAGGGGCTGTCTTAACCCTACATACAAGAACTAGTTCCTGAATAGGCTCCAAAGATAGGGAGAAACCCTGGGGGGGGGGGAGCAGTAAAAAGCTAGGTGTGTTAATGGACACTTTTAATCCCAGAATTTGGGAGACAGAGGCAGGCAGATCTCTGAGTTCCAAGTCAGTCTTGTCTACAGAGGGAGTTTCAAGACAGCCAGGGTTACACAGAGAAAACATTTGGGGGAAGAGGAAAAAAAGAAAGGAAATGAAAAGGAAAGGAAAAAAAAAACCACTAAGAGTCAGTATTTTTATTCCATTTTCAATCAGAAATAGACTCACACTATAATCCCAGAACACTGAGACAGGATGACTGGCATGAGACTGATAGCATCCTCAAAATACAGTGTAAAACTTCATATCCAAAGAGCAAAATTTGTTCTATATTCAATTAGCCCAAACATCAAACATTGACTTTTACTGTCAATGCTTGTAAAATGAACACTCGTGCTCTGGTGGGTCTGAAAATAACAAAGGGTACAGCAGAATACAGAGAACAAATCTACCATGAACACTAAGAGAAAATAAAATTTATAATCAAATCTTTGCATTCTCAGACTTTACACTCGTAAAGTCAACTGTTACTACCATTTTGGTTTAGTTAAACTAAGATTAATCACATAATTAAAGACCATTTATGTGTTATAAAAAATATTTAAGAGGCCAGGCAGTGGTGGTGCATGCCTTTAATCTCAGCACTCAGGAGGCAGAGGCAGAGGCAGGTGGATCTCTGGGAGTTCCAGGCCAGTCTGGTTTACAAGAGCTAGTTCCAGGACAGCTAGGACTGTTATACAGAGAAACCCATCTCGAAAAACAAAACAAAACAAAACAAAAAACCAAAAAACAACTTAAGTGTATTTTCTTAAGAAGATAAAAGGAACATTGCTGATAATTGATTTCCTAAGGTATACTACTTCTTATATTACTGTATAGCTGAAAGAAAAAATATTAAAGATTTAAAAATCTGTAGAAACACACAAAATAATGAAAACACTTACTTCTAGAGCGCTTTGAACTCGGTCTTTACTGGAAGCATTTCTCTTGAAGTTATTTGTTAAATTAATTGGTTCACACCAGTGGTTGTAATCACCGCCATATAGCAAGCAGTCATTTGGTAAAAATGTTTCTACCCAAAGACGACATACATTATCTTTACAGCAAGTCAACAGTACATTACATACAGAAGCCCTGAGGAATAAAAATATTTTAGAGACAATACTAATTACATAGCAATGCATCATAAACATTCTGCAGTGTTTCTATACATACTTAAACACATAACCAAGTAAAAGCCAGAGATATGCTCAACGGTTAGGAGGCTGCTCCTGTACAGAACCAGGGTTTGATTCCTAGCACTAATTAAGTCCAGTTAACTCCAGTTCCAGGGAATCCAACACCCTCTTCTAGCCTCCATCCATATGTATAAAATCTTAAAAAAAAAATAAATGAGTCAGGCAGTGGTGGCATACACCTTTAATCCCAGCACTCAGGAGGCAGAGGCAGGAGGATCTGAGAGTTCAAGACCTGCCTGGTGTACAGAGTGAGTTCCAAGGCAAGTTCCACATAGAAACCCTGTCTCTTAAAAACAAAACAAAACAAACAAAAAAAACCCCAAAACGTTTCCTATTTATTCAGTGAATGACCATTATTTTAACTATTTCATAATGCTCAAGTTTTACTTTCTGCAAAGCACAAAGTCATTAAGAAGCTGATGTAACCATACAGTATCCTTATCCTCTTCCTGCCTGCCTAAGTCCAAAGCAGTGATGTGCAAGAAAATTCATGACAGACTTTCACAAACCAAATCCATCCTCGGTAATTCTGAACTTTTGGTTATTTTTCTCTTATGGCATTCTCAAAATAAAAACATATCTAGTCATTATCACAAAGAAATATACTATCAGAGAGTTTAGCAAATGAAAGTAAAAGAGGGGCTGAGAGTGGGCAGCAAACCAAGAACAAAAGGGAAAAAAACTAAGGGGGGGCGAAATCAAATATTCTACAGTAATCACCTTATCATCCATCTCTATATGATTAAAGACAAGTAGCACAAAAGAAAAATGCAGCAAAAACCATGTTTGTGATGATTACCTTGTCAACCTGAACTTCCCTAATCCATTTTCTCACCTTTCTCCCTGCTGTACACTCACCCACCTTTCTTTTTATTCTTTTGCATTCCTCTTCTTCAGGACTTCTCCATTCTTCCCTTTCTCTGTCCTCTGACATCACTCTCAGCCTCTCTAGGCCACATTTTCTTTTCTTCTTCCCTGTCTTACTCCTTACCTCCCTCTTTATTTCTTCCTGGACTTCTTGCTTCTCATACCTCATCACCAAAACGCATCCATTCCTTTCCATTTCCTTTCTTCTATCCCTTGCCTATACTTAAATCCTCTATCTTATGTGTTCATATATATAAACCATAGTAATGAAACTAAAAAATAAGCAAATATATCAAGAAGAAAGTAAATCAAAAGACAATAACAAAAGTCAAAGGTTCAAGAGACAATACCAAAAGTTCAAGGTTCATATTGTCAATAAGTAACTAGCAGAGTAGAAACATCTACAAAGGAAGAGTAGAAAGTAGTAACTTTAGGGTGAGCTAGATGGCAATCAGATGAAGTGAAAGAATTTAAGAGAAACAAAACAAGTCAGAAAGGTCACAATCAAAAACAGGTGAGAGTAATGATCTTAGTGTGTGTACAGCTTCAACTGACTTCTCAAGATAGCTAGTCAATATAAAAAACTGGCAGGTAATCCTCAAGATAGCTAGTCAATATCTAGATTATATAAACAACTGGTTAGGATTGGGGTTAGGGTTAAGTGTGTGTATACATATATATACATACACATACATATATATGATATAGAAATTATATACACATTTCTTTGGTAGGGTCTCCCTTGCTTCCTTCTTAGTTGCAGTGTCCTCTAAGTACCTCATGAAATTGACTGGAGCTCTCCTTCCTCATTTCTTTTACAACATTTGTTATCTCCTTGATGGCCTATCACAGTGGCTCTCAACCTCCTAATGCTGAAACCCTTTAATACAGTTCCTCATGTTGTATTAACCACCAACCATAAAATTATTTTCATTGCTACATCATTACTACAATTTTGCCACTATTATGAATCATAATATAAATATAATGTAAATATTTGTGTTTTCCTATGGTCCTGGGTGTCCTCTGTAAAAGGGCCATTCAACCCTGATCCATAGGCTGAGAACCACTGGTCTATCATATTGATACAAAGCTGACACATCACATAAAATCAGCAACAAACAATGTCTAACCTCACAGAAAGCTCTTCAACATCTGATTTACACTGATGAAATCAGAAGCTAAGATGGTTCTGCAACCTCTTATCTCCAGCCAACGTTTGGAGGTTCCTGCAGAGTATCACCAAACCTCCCAACCTGCCCTATAGTCATCACTTTTTAAATAGTGAAGTATACGTTCACTACACAAGCATGTCTACTGTTCTTTCTCAATCCAACAGTCTATGTGTTCAACTTTGCCACATTAAAAAGAGAAAAAGGGAGACCATAACATAATAAAATGGTCCACAGGCAGAGATGGGAGAGTAACTAAAAATGCTTCATTGTTATTTGCAGGTGCCCCTAAAAGTCTGCTTCAGCCTTCACTGTGATGACTCTGTCAAAACTTAAGTTAGCTTAGTTAGTCCTTAGAAAATTCAGTGATTCATAAGCCTGTTTAGTATTTTCATGGTTGTAGCATCAACAGATGATAATTTTCATTTATTATGTATCAGAATAAGTTAGTTACTGTAAAACAGTACTCTTCAGATAGGTTTAAAAGCCAAATTTGTGATGACCAAGCTGGAATCACTCACAACTTTCAAAATAAGAGTTAACATACACAATTAGATCATTTTATTTAAAACACATCTTTATGTATGTAGGCAACAGAGTACTAGGAACATAAGTGAATCTGAGGCGAGGTTTTTTTCAGCTGACAAAACTGATTACTTAGACCATTCTCTTAGCTTGAAAACTCTACAAATTAAGAACAGAATTACTACTTTTCCTAGAATTTCTCTTTGGCTAGAATAAGGACAGTACCTACTATACTGCAGTTCAAAAATCTAAGTATATCCTGTTGGTCCAAAAGAGCAAAATAAACTCAAGAAATGACTTAGGTACAACATTACAATTCTACTTGATATCTCAGATGTTAAAACTCAACAGCACTACAAAGGCAAAGAGTAGGATAACCAAACTAGCACTGCCATGCAGTCAAGATGGATTTCTAGATGTACTTACTAGATCTATGTAACTTACCATAAACATTCTATGTGAAACTAAGTTTTTCAAGGACCACAGAAAAGAAATGTACTAACAGGCACACATTTCTGAGCTTGTATGGGTTAGAAAAATATCTAACTCAGGGCATGATAATATAAAGAATTACCTCTTTTTCTCAAAGTTGTCTTTTCAATAAAGGATAATTTGTTTGCTTGTTTTAAAAAAGAATGTCAGAATATACAACAGAAAATACAAAATGAAGATAATAACTGTCAAAAGAAGTCCACACAAACATCAATCTGTATAAGGAAATACAATAGGATAGAAAATATAAAGAAAATAAAATCATGTAGAACTCTGTGACAAAGACATCTGATATGGAAATAAATTATCTTGGTCTTAAATTCCCTTTGAGGTCCCAATAGTAACCATGAACCATACTTGACCAGACCTATGTAGCCTGGAACAATCGACTATAACCCTGATCTTCAAAGGCTCCAAGTAAGAAAACCAGTCAAATTGGTTATGTTCTTGTAACACACAGTGACATTACAACCAATTACTGACCTTGGCATATATTTGCTTGTTTTACGCCAGGAAAATCCATTTACAGCTCGTGGATGGGCCAGATACACAAAAGAAAAGTCAATTTCTCCTTGGGATTGTTTTTCTGAATTTTTATCTGGAGAGGTAACAGCTGGCCGCCAGTTTTCTACATTATACCATACCTTTAGAAGACAGTCATCCTAAGGAGAACAAAAAGATCCAAAGACCACATAACCTTGTATACTTTTCAGGAAAAATGAAATTAAGGGCTTCTTTACCCTTAAGCCAAAAATCAAGTAAGGGTGTAATACTAAAAAGAAAGAGTCAGTTAATGTTTGTAAGTTCAAAAATAAAGTAGAAGAGGCTGGAGACAGCTCAATGGCTAGAGTGTGCCCCATAAGCAAGAGGATCTGAGTTTGAGTCTCCAGAACCCGTATAAAAAAAGTCAGGTGCCACAGTGCTTGCCTGTAATCCCAGTTGGGAAGGCAGGGACAGAAGACCATGGAGGGTTCTGACCAGTCAATTTAGCCCACAATGAGATTCAGGTTCAGTAAATAGTAAGATGAACACTGATCAGGAAAGATACTACTGACCCTTTACTCTGTGTGCACATGCCTGCACAAGTACCACACACACATGTACACACAAGGGCAGGTGTACACATAATCTTAAAATATAATGTAGTACAGATACACAATTTATATTTTCAAAATTTACCTTTCCAGCAGTGGCAAAAAATTCTCCATCTGGTGAAAATTTCATTAAATGAACTTGGGAAGCAGTTCTGTAAATTAAACAGAGAAGGGATAATCAGCAAGGAAACTAGGTTCAAAATAATTAGCACTCTTCAAATTCAACACCAGCAGTTTCATATTCTTACAGATTTTTTTGGTAATAATTTCACACTCACTTTTTTCTACTTATAAGATAATGTTTTGCAAAATGGTTCATGTTAGATCTTAACACCAGGTTAAGTAGTCCTCCTGCCTCTACAACACATAGCTAGAACTACAGAGTACCATGTCTGACTCTAAAGGTTGACTGAAGTTCTTTGGTGTTGTTGCTGTTGAGAAACTTTTGTTTATTTATTTGATTTGGTTTTTTCGTTTTCATTTTGTTTTGTTTGTTATGGATTGAACTCAAAGGTCTGCATATGCTAAGTACATGCTTCACCATGGACCTTCTCCAGGCCCCTAACTTTTAAGTATATTCCAAAAAAAAAAAAAAGTACTGAGAGAAACTTTAAAAACACACACACACATATTTCTAAGTCATGTAAATGCAGGTAATTGCAGTGTTCAGAAGGTAAAATTAAGAATATTGCAAGTTTGAGGCCAACTTGGCCTACACCATGACTACTTCAGGCAAGCCATGGGTGTATGTCAATGACGTCTCAAAAACCAAACCTAGAGCTGTGTAAACTCCCTGGAATCTAGGAGGAGTGATCCTAGTTAAGTCTCCTAATAATGGGGGATATAGAATCCAAACTGGATCTCTTCTATAACCAGGTCCTCCTAGCATGAGGAAGGGGATATCAACTCAATCACAAAACCTTCAATCAACAATGTGTTCACCCTGCAAGATGGGCTGGGGCAATGGTGGCACAGAAGTTGTCAGTGGCCAACCTATGACTGGTCCAACTTCAGACCTATGCCATGAGAGGGAGCCCATGTCCAACACTGCCTGGATGGCCACGAACCAGAAGCAGAACAGTCCAGAGACACAGGATAGAACTAGACATGTCTAGCAAAAAAAAAAAAAAAAAAAAAAAAAAAAAAAAAAAAAAAAAAAAAAAAAAAGAAAGAAAAGAAAAAAAGAAAAGAAAAAAAAATCAATGCAATGATTCCTAATAATATTCTGTTATTAAATCAGTGTCTAGCCAACTGTCATCAGAGGAATGTCATCCAGCAACCAATGGGAGCAGATACAGGGACATACTGTCAAACACTAAGAGGAGCCAGGGGAATCACCTGAACCCCTTTCCTCCCCCCACCACAAGAAGAGGGAGAAGAAGAAGGCGCCAAAGAGGATAAGGAACACCATGGGAATATGGCCCACAGCATCAACTAAGCAAGGCTCCTAGAGACTCACAGAAACTGAAGCAACAATCAGAGACCCTATATGGGTCTAAGCTAGGTTCTCTGAATATACCTTACAGTTGTGTAGCTTGGGGTTCGTTCGTGTGGGACTCCAATCAATGGGAGAGGGGAAAATTTGATTCTCCTGCCTGCATTTGAGACCCTTTTTGTCCTACTGGGTAGCCATGTCCAACCATCATATGAGGGCTTGTGCCCAGTCTTATTGTATCTTGTAGATATCCCTAGGAGGCCTGCTTTTTCTTTTTCCTTTTTTTTTTTGTTTTTTAAGGGAAAGAGAGAAGTTGATCTGAGTCTGAGGGAGAGGGAAGATTAAGAAGGGACTGGGAGGAGTGGAAGGAAGAAAAACCAAGGTCATGATATAATGTAGACGAGAAGAATAAGTTTTAAAAAACAAATAAAAAACAACTATTTCCAAAGAATCATAAAGTAATAATTGTTAAAAACTTTGTACATCGGATCCAGCAATACCACTCTTGGGAATATACCCAAGAGATGCCCAATCATACTATAAAAGCATTTGTTCAACTATGTTCATAGCAGCATTATTTGTAATAGCCAGAACCTGGAAACAACCTAGATCCCCCTCAATGGAAGAATGGATAAAGGAAGTGTGGAATATATACACACTAGAGTACTACTCAGAGGTAAAAAACAATGACATCTTGAATTTTGCATGCAAATGGATAGAAATAGAAAACACTATCCTGAGTGAGATAATCCAGACCCCAAAACACGAATATTGTATGTACTCACTCATTAGTGGACTCTAGCCATAAACAAAGGACATTGAGCCTATAGTTCACAAGCCTAGAGAAGCCAAATAATAAGGTGAACCCAAAGAAAAACATATATAGATCCTCCTGGAAATTGGAAGCAGACAAGATTGCCGGGCAAAAGTTGGGAGCATGGGGGTGGAGGTGGGAAGGGGAAAGGGGGAGAGAGAAGGGAGAAGGCAAGGATTGGGGAGAGCTTGGGGAGTGGGAGGGTTGAGATGGAGGAAGCATGGATACAGGAGCAGGGAAGAAGGTATCTTAATTAAGGGAGTCATTTTAGGGTTGGCAAGAGACTTGGCTCTAGAGGGGATCCCAGGTGTCCATGGGGATGTCCCCAGCTAGGCCCTTGGGCAGCAGAGGAGAGGGTGCCTGAACTGGCCTTATCCCATAGTCACACTGATGAATATCTTGAATATCACCATAGAACCTTTATCCGGCGATGGATGGAGAGACAGAGACCCACATCAGAGCACTGGACTGAGCTCCCAAGGTCCAGTTGAAGAGCAGAAGCAGGGAGAAGTTGAGTAAGGAAGTCAGGACCATGAGAGGTTGGTCCACCCACTGAGACAGTGTGCCTGATCTAATGGGAGCTCATCAAATCCAGCTGGACTGGGACTGAACAAGCATGTGATCAGACCAGACTCTCTGAATGTGGCTGACAATGGGGGCTGAGAAGCCATTGGTAATGGCACTGGGACTTGTTTCTACTGCATGTACTGGCTTTCTGGGACTCTAGTCTGTTTGGATGCTTACCTTCCTAGGCCTGGATGGAGGGGGAAGGGCCTTGGACTTCCCACAGGGCAGGGTACCCTACCCTCTCTTAAGACTGGAGGGAGGAGAAAGGAGGGTGAGTGGGGGAGCAGGAGGGAAATGGGAGGAGGGGAGGAAGTGGAAATTTTTGAATGGAAAAATAAAAAATGAAAAACCTTTGTACATCTAACATCAAAGTAACAGCAATTTCCCTTTAGAGGTTAAGAATAATTTCTGTTTTTAATCTGGATATCTAACTTTCAGAGCCATGGATCTCTAATAGTCCAATATACATTTTTCAGACAACAATGTTTTAAAATAAATTTTGCCTTCATCTGGGATAACATTTACTTAATAAAAGGTTTCACATGTGTTAAAGGAATTTAAATGATCATGAACTCAGTTACCCAAATTCACCTACCTACTTAGTGCATACTTGCCTTGTCTTCTCAAAGAAATTTTGGCTTATTATCCCATATTGCCTTTTGTTCCTAACACTCATTATTACTGCTTTCCTTTTCTTCATTTAAATTCACACTTAACTGTAACTGTGTCAAACTGATTAGCAAAGCATGTCAAATAGGCTTTTTTCTTCTTTCGGGTGCAGTGCTAGGATCAAGCCAAGCATTAGATTACTGAGCTCTACCCCCAACCCTGTAAGGGAACTTTTGTTACAATTCTTTTATAGTAAAATACTCCAACTTTTACATATAATAAATATATTCAAAACACTAATGGATGAAAAAAAGAAAATGTAACCACCTATAGTCATTACTATCATAGCATTCTTCCTCAGACACACATCAGTCAACGTATCAGTACATGGATTTTTCACACCTTTTCTTTCTAATCCCCTCATCTAATTTCTACAAAAGAGAAACATGAGGAAAGGTTGGAAACAAGATCATATTTAGTGAGAAACAAGATATTTATAGTTTACACTGTTAACAGCATTTACTTATTTAAAAATGTGAACATTTCTGCATCCAGATGTATATGATGTGTTTATGTGTCTAAGTATAAAGACCTACATCATTATTTCATTGGCTTATGGTTTTCCATGGTAAACCATACAATGCTTTAGAATATCTACTAGTTCACAACTATTTCCTCATTTTTGCTGCAACAAATTGATGCAATGAACATTCATACTTACTGTGTGTGTGTGTCTGTGTTCATAGGCAAGCAAACATTCATGCTCACATCATGACCAAAAGCAACTTAAGAAATGGGTTCATTTCATCTTACAGCTTATTGTCCACCATGAAGGGAAGTCAGGGAAGAAATGCAGAGTGGGAATCTGGGGACATAAACTAAAATAGAAGCCATGAAAGAATGCTGCTTACCAGCTTGCTCCTCCTGGCTTTCTTCATTTGCTTTCTTATATATGCAATGGTTCTGCCCAGGGACAGTACCACCTACAGTGGACAGAGCTCTTAACAATTATCAACCAAGAAAATGCTCCCACAGGTTTGCTTAAAGGGAACATTTACTCAGCTGAGGTTCCATTTTCTCAGATTACTAGTCTGTGTCAAATTGATGAAAACCCAACCAACACACAGACGTTTTACTCTCTTATCACCCTATTTTTTGAGACAGAATCTCTCACTGAACCTAGAGCTTGTCTTTTAGCTAGACTGGCTGGCTGGTAAACAAGTGCTTGCATCATCCTATTGCTGGTCTACCACCTCTCACACTGAGATTTTACATGGATGCGGGGCATCCAAACTCAGGTCCTCATGCATGTATAGAAAACATTTACCCAACGTAGCCACCTCACCAGCCTGTACACTCATTATCACTCATCTGGTTAATCTTTTGAGATAGTCTTAAACTAAATCACAAAAATGTGCTTAGAGTGCTGGCCTGTAATCCCAGCACTCAAGAAACTGAGGCAGTATGACTGTGAATTCAGGGCCAGCATAGCAAGATCCTCGTCTTTTCTTAGAACAGCAACTACAGTAGTCTTTCTAAAAGCAAACCAAATCTTAGCATTCCTACTCAATCCCTCAGAAATTTCTGGATTCCTTCAGGCAAACAGAAAGACAAAGGCATCTGGATATGGTGGTTCTAGTTTAAATGGCAATGGCCACCATGGGTTATATGTTTGAATACTGGTTGCCAGTTGTGAAGGATTAGGAGGTGTGATCTTGTTGAAGGAGGTATGTCACTGGGTTCAAGTTTTGAGATTTCAAGAGACTTGTGCCACTGCCATGTTTTCTTTCTGCCTCCTTTTGCCAATCAAGATTAAGAGCTCTCAGCTGTTCCTGCCACCATGCCTTTGTTCCTCCATCATGAACTCTAACCTTCTGAAACTAAAAGCAAACCCAATTAAACACTTTCTTCTATAACTGGTCATGGTGTTTGTCACAGAAACAGGAAAGTAATGGCCAGTAGCAATGCCAAAGTACCAGCCTGAGCAATATAACAAGACATTTCCCTCCTCCCCAAATGTCTTCGCAATGATGTATAAACAGTTCCCTTCTATCGTTCTGTGTCTTGTGCATGTCACTCTAGCCACAAGTTAAACAGTCATACATACAGAACTTTGATGACACTCATTTCTTTCAGGGTGATTTTCCAATGTGACCTCCAGTTCTCTTTCAATTACCTTGCTTACTCTTGGCTTCAAAATTCTTATGTAAAACAAGTTCAGTGTTTTAAACACATCACCAGTAAGGAATGTGATCAAAATTGAACTTTGAGATGTATGCTAGTCATCTTAAACTGATCCTAAATCAAAACATGCAGTCTCTGAGCTTGGACTTTACTACTTACTTAATAAGAAAGTAACAAATCAAGTTGTTGTGCCTATTCTAAGTTACTGTTGCGTTCTCTGAGCTTAAACAGTCTTCCCTCCCTTCTCACAAATACACAAAGTAGATTTTTATGTTCTTTTTTTATTTATTTATTTTTTTTTTTTTTGGTTTTTCGAGACAGGGTTTCTCTGTGGTTTTGGAGCCTGTCCTGGAACTAGCCCTTGTAGACCAGGCTGGTCTCGAACTCACAGAGATCCGCCTGTCTCTGCCTCCCGAGTGCTGGGATTAAAGGCGTGCGCCACCACCGCCTTTTTTTATTTCATGGAAACCTTTCAATATACCTATAGGAAGAGTTAAGTTCCCCCCACTTTAGTAAGTTAAAGGAAAATGTCAAAACAAAGGTGCAGTTGCCGGACAGCTGAAAAATTCTTATCTTGATCTGCAAATATGAGAGAGATTAGGCATAAAAACAAAGTATAGTTCCTTCTAAAAATAATTTATGCAAAATTCTATTCTTCTTCCACATATTAAGAGGTTTGTTCTGATGATACCTTCTGCAAATTTAGCATATAGGTCTGCTTTGTGGTCATCTGGTAACTGATAACACTCCATTACTACCTCATATAAAATGGAGTAAGAAGAATTTCATTCTGTTATTCCAGTTTCCCTGTTAAACACTGATCTTCCCTTAACTGTTCAATGCAACATCCAAGCAATTTTACAAATGCCTGGAACATGTTAGGCAACCAAAAAAAAAAAAAAACTGTTGAATGATGGAAACCTGAAAATGCTAACAAAATATATGAAAAAAATAAGCCTACAGAGTCATAGTTATAAATGTCTATGAAAGAAATTTTTAGAAAGAAAATATTAATTTGCAGTCAACAGTTCATAATACACTTTTTACTTTGAATAGCCACTACTAATTGACATTATTTATAATCTTCTTTCAGGACATTTCACTTTTTTTTCTTTTTTGGTTTTTCGAGACAGGGCTTCTCTGTAGCTTTGGAGCCTGTCCTGGAACTAGCTCTTGTACACCAGGCTGGCCTCAAACTCACAGAGATCCGCCTGCTTCTGCCTCGTGTGCCACCACTGCCCAGCCATTTCACATTTTTTACTTATGAATAAGTCACTCAACTCGTAAAATCTGTTAGTGGGGCTGGAGAGATGGTTTTGCAGTTAATAGCACTGGCAGCTCTTCTAGAGGACCCGGGTTCAATTCCCAGCACCCACATGGTTGCTCACAACTGTCTGTAACTCCAATTTCCTGGAATCTGACATCCTCATGCCAATGCACATAAAATAAATTTAAATTATTATTATTATTTTTTGGTTTTTCGAGACAGGGTTTCTCTGTGGCTTTGGAGCCTGTCCTGGAACTAGCTCTTGTAGTCCAGGCTGGCCTCGAACTCACAGAGATCCGCCTGCCTCTGCCTCCCGAGTGCTGGGATTAAAGGCATGCGCCACCACCGCCCGGCTTAAATTATTTTTTAAAATGTGAGTTAGTTACACATACTGCAACTCTTCACATCTTCATAACTCACTTCTGTTAATATATGATCCGCTCTTTTCTAACCAATCTTATTTTTAAAAGAATGCATTAACCGCAAAACTGCACCTATTTCCACTCCAACTTTTATTTCCTAAAAGAAATGTTTTATTTGTATAGTCAAATCTATTAATTTTTCCTTCTCTTTCAATTTCTAGCTTTGATGTATTTAGAAAATGTATTTCCATACACCATTTTTAATTGTCCAACAGCAACATAACATAAATGACAATTGTGTGGAGGTTAAAAGACAACTTGGAATGGAATCAGTCCTTTCCTTCTACCACATGGGTTCTGAACTTAGGTTGTTGGGCTTTACAGCAAGCAACCACACAGTGAGCCATCTCACTGCCAACCTAAGTACAATTTAGTCTAACTCTAGATTCTATTGTCTGTTCACACAGTGAGTAAATTAAAAAATCATATAGAAACAACTTATAAAATAAAAAATGGCAGGACAGGTTTACCAATTAAACTATCTAGTCAAATGCTTACTTGCAATGCCAAATGCACACCCAATCTCCAAAGTTAAGACCTGTTCTATCTGGATTTTCATCTTCAGTTTGCTTTCTTGAGTTAGTATTACACCAGAGCTGCAGACAGCTGGAACCAGTTAAAAGACGATTACCTAAAGAAATATACAGATGTATTATTCACCATTTATTATTGTAGGTAGTTAACACTGAGTTAAGATACAGACTCAAGAATCTTATAATACTAGAACATGTAACACAGTTTCTAAAAAGAACTATTTCCGGTTGGTTAGAAGGTTCACTGAGTAAAAGCATTTACTTATAAGTCTGATGACTTGAGTTCTAGTCCCAGAACTCTCATGATGGAAGGATAGAACCAACTCCTGCAAATCTTCAACTGACCCCATATATGAACCACAGCACATACACGCCCATGCATATATACACATATGTAATCTTTATATATATATATACATATATATATACACACACACGTGTGTGTGTGTGTGTGTAAAAACAAAAGAATAATATTTTTTTAAAAGATAAGACCTGCTAACATCCTGCTATGGAAGGAAATGATCCCATGAATCCTGTCCTTTCCTTGAGGATTATTAACAGACAATGATAACTGGGGGGAGGACCAATGAGCACCCACTCCTCCCTGGTTATCTACAGGTTATCAGTTAAGAGAGAGAAAAGACATTTTACTGTGTGTTACAGCAATTGGTAGGGAGGCCATACTCTTGGAAATGATCCCTCACTCAGGATTCTATAAGAAATACTAACAAAATGCAATGAGAGAGGAAGGAGGGAGGTGGGGAAAAAAAAAGGAAACAAAGAAAAGAAAAAGTCCAGCAAAAGCACAAACTTAGGTAAGAAATTCATAAATCCGTCTGTCTACATCATTTAATTAGCCATCCAAACTGGATCTAGTTGGGCAGTCTTTGAATTTTAATTTTCTTATCTGTAAATTCAGAGCTTTCTAGAGTTATAAAAATTAGCTATGATTTTACAAAGTCTATAGCTAGGCCCCCATGCAATATGCCTTTTCCACACATTTCAACAAGAATGGAATCTGTTTCTCTTATTTCTTGACAACCTACACTTCTACCTTGTTTTGAACAGAGAATGAAACAGGAAAATCCCCTAGATAAGGGAGGCTTTAAGAGTACTTGTAGTTTAAACTTTCAATTTGAAAATTTAATCACCATGTAAAAATACTACTCTGCTGAAAAGGCCACATGAGCGAGAGAGGTGACATGGAAAACAAGGGAACTCGCCAAAGCGCCACATATGTGAACAAAGTCTTTTTTGAATCCTTTACAAGTAAGGTACTGTTTTGTGGTATTTGCTTGTGTTCTGGAAATCAGAGGGCAGAGCTAGTCATTAGTTAACCACGAAAGCTGAGCCGTGCTGGCACACACCTTTAATCCCAGCACTCGGGAGGTGGAGACAGGAAGTGATAAGGTGGGGTGTAGATAGCACCTTTTTGAACTGCGAGACAAGGGAGGAAAGAAGCAACTGGGGCTGCTCCCAGTTCTCTGATCTTTCAGCCCAATCAATATGTGATTTTAATTAGATTCACATTTCAAAGTACTTCAGGTAATCCACGGATTAGAGACAAGGCATTCCCACAAAACTCTGTAGCAATTCCAACCCACAGAACAAAAGTAGGAAAATGATTGTTGCTTGAAGCAAAAGGGCACAATTTGCTTTATTTACTTTTGCATTCACCACAGTCTGACAGATGAAATACATAATAATAATAAAAACAAACTAGTTCAGTGATATTTGCTCTAACTAATCTTCTTAAATTCCTTACCTGTGGGATCCCAAGTTATATTATGTGCTATTGAGTCCAGAAAAAATTGGCCACTTTTCTGCCACTGACTATAAAGTTCCTAAAATGAGAAAAAAGTCAGTTAGTTAATTGTGATTAGCATCTTTTATATCAAATAAACATGTTCTCATTTGCTGTGCTCATATCAATGCAGTAATTTTTTTTTGAGAACAAAATAATTCAGTCAAGAGAAATAGGAATTACATCAGTGATTCTCAATCTGTAGGTTAAGACCCCTTTGGGGGGCATATATCAGATATTCTACATATCAGATATTTACATTATGATTCATAACAGCAGCAAAACTAGTTAAGTGGTAATGAAAATAATTTTATGGTTGGGGGTCAGCACAACATGAGAAACTGTGTTAAAGGGTCGCAGCATTAGGAAGGCTGAGAATCATTGAATTAGATGATAAAGAGGACTCTTAAAAAAAAGGACTATTAACAGACTACCCATTGCTGGGATCGGAAAGTCAATCTTGCATATAAACAACCAATAAGCATATAGCTTATTTATCTTCATGTCAAACGTTGTTTACAATATGTGTATTTTATTACACTAAAGCTTGAAGGGAAATTTAAAATGTGTGTCCATGGGTCAAATAATTTAAATATTCTCTTAATATTTCATCTCTATCTAAAATGCACTACTTCCCTAATGTAAGATTTTCTCATTCTTTCAAACATCTTTTATTTGAATCTACAAACAGTTAAAAAAAAATGGAGCTGGAAAGGTGGCTCAATGATTAAGAGCAGTGGCTACTTTTCCAGAGAGACTGAGTTCAATTCCCAGCACCCACAAGGCAACTCACAATTGCCTATCCTCCAGTTTCTGGGGGATCTGACACCTTCACACCAATGCACATGAAATAAATTTTAAAAAAATACATGTGGCACTACTACATACACAAATGAAAACCATGGGTACCCTTAGTACTAGTATATAACCCAACAATTTCTATTGTAGTTCATTTTAAGTTCAAACTGTGACCTATTAAGTTAGCCCATAAATAACTATCTTACTGCAATGGTCTTCAGACTTCCACACAACAAAGAATACGCTAAGATATTTATTAAAATTTCAAGTTTCCAAATACATACCCAAAAATTCAGGTTCAAAAAGTGCACTTTGAAGCACAAGAATATGGACTTTAAACCAATACCTAAGGTGATTTTGATACCAGATGTGGACTACAGAATACCCTTTTAGGAATGCCAGAATAGTTCTCAAGGACAATGAACATCAGTCCTCAATAGAATTAGACACACAGATGGATCAATGGTATATACGCACAGTTTTGGACAGTGCTAAGCTACGAGCTGAACATAAGAACTTACTAATAGCCAGACAGTGATGGTTCATGCCTTTAATCCAGGCGCTCAGGAGGCAGAGGCAAGCGGATCTCTTTGAGTTTGAGGCCAATCTGGTCTACAGAGTTAGTTCCAGGACAGGCTCCAATGCTACAGAAAAACTCTGTCTCAAAAAACAAAACAAAACAAACAAACAAAAAAGAACTCACTAATAATTCATTAAGAATATTAATAATTTTATTACTGCTATTTGCATTGCTTAGGATTGAGCTTACAGCTTTTTAAAAATATTTATTTATTTGTTTATTTATTTATTATGTATACAATATTCTGTCTGCATGTATGCCTAAAGGCCAGAAGACGGCACCAGACCTCATTACAGATGGTTGTGAGCCACCATATGGTTGCTGGGAATTGAACTCAGGAACTTTAGAAGACGAGGCAATGCTCTTAGCCACTGAGCCATCTCTCCAGCCCCTGAGCTTACAGCTTTGCATACACTAGGCAAGCACTCTATCGTTGAGGTACATCCCCAGCACCAACAGTAATCCAAAAGTATACCTCTCATAAAGAACCACCATTTCAAAAGAATATTCCAGAATGCATAAGAAAAACGAAAGTATCTTTTGTATAAGGATCTAAGGAGTGCTTGAACTAGATTTCGGTATTACAGATTTTGTCCAACTCTATGTCTTTTCCAGTTTTCCCCTTCAAGGGGAAATACTGTGTAACAAACAATTAGTCTGATCTTACTGAGTATTTTACACTATTATATTTACAAGAATAATACTCATTTTAAAAAAAACAATTATATAATTATATATATTATAATAATCTATTATTACAAAAAAGGCATCTTAACAAAACTAATTTCCAAACCATTTTCTTTATTCAGCAGATAGTTGTTGAGTTAGAAAAACTGTGTTCCTTGTGTGGAACATTTGTGTACACTGTAAAGATGTGTCTCTGCCAAAACACCTGCCAGTCACTTAATACAGAGGTAAAGCCCTCTAATACTGGGTTAACTAGATAATCTAAAGACACTAACAAAAATCAGAATTTTGGAAACTTTTCTTGAAAATGAATGCTGGTGAGTGCCCAGCATAGTGGCACATGCCTGTAAAACCAGCACTTGGGAGGCTGTGGCAGGACAATTAAGAGTTCAAGGCTAACCTGAACTCATGGTGAATTCCAGACTTGTCTTGGGGTACAGGGCAAGATTCTGTATCAAAAAGAGGGGAAAAGAGTGAGAGGTGGGGGGGGGTAATTTGTAAGATACTCCTGATTCATGTAAAAATGACCCCCAAATCATCAGAAGCAATATAAGAGTATTCCTATCATTAAAACACTATTTAATTCGTTATATTTCTGAACTTTTATATATCATCCTATTAAGAATGAATAAATGCCAATTAATTTCTGAGTTGAGCAGAGAAGGTTATAGGCAAAAGCAACAGAAATAGAAAGCAATCCTACAACTTCTAACCCTGTCTCACTTCACTATGCTGATGCTTTCCTATGGTTAGGAATCACTGGTTTAAAATTTATGGTGACTACACAGACATGCAAAAGAATGTGGCCTATTTGTTATATTTATCAACTATTAGTTAAGAAACTAATTTCTTATATATTTTCCTTATAAAGAACATCTATTGATCTAATAGCAACTATATTACGTGATATAATAAAAGCAAAAAACAAAGTCCTAGAAATGTCTTAATACTAAAAGCAAATCATGCAATCGTAAGAACAATACACACGAAAAGGAAGAAAACTGTTCAAGCATGCTCTATAAACCAAGAATAAAGTGCCACTTATGGCTAAACAACGGTATCTCATAGTAGCAATAAAGTAACTTCTAAACTTAAAGTTATCAGTTCTTTGCCTATTATGAAATAAAAATGTCAGAAGGAAAACAAAGCACTTTAAGATATCTGGTTGGCACAATTTAGTATAATTCAATTCCAATAAAAAATTTAATTATATTTTAGTATGAACATTGAGCTTAAACATTAATATTCAATTATAGTCAACAACTTATACTAGTTTGCTGAGTCCCTCTTTTTTATACTAAACATATTTCAATTCAAAAAAGAAAAATAACAAACTACTAACCAAATTTTTCCCTTTTTTTGGAAGACTGACTGGTTCAAAAACAGAGATGACATTTCCATAGGATGCTGCAATCTTTTAAAAAGAAAGACAATTATAAATAGATTAACATACTTATGGAACAAAAGAGTAAATGAAATAACTATTATGGCTACATTTTTAAATATACAAATACATGATTTCATCCAATAGTACTTGAGAATATACGGGATTAGAATCCCAGCATAGTTACCTTCTGTACTTATTTTCAGAGATTTCTCTACCTGTATTTACAATACATATAACACTATTTTTCTAACAGTCCTATGTTGAGAAATGAACATTCATAAAACATCTTTCAACAAGAATCTTAGCAACAAGATAGTTGCTAAACATGAAATCTGACCTGATTTTAAAATGAGTTTTTTAAGCTTATCTATCATTGGAGTTCATAGTTCTCCCAACAAATAATTTAACTTAAAAAAAAATTAAACTTAAGGGCTGGAGAGATGGCTCTGGGGTTAAGAGCACTGGCTGCTCTTCCAAAGGACCCAGGTTCAATTCCCAGCACGCACATGGCAGCTCACAATTGTCTGTAACTCCAGCTCCAGAGGATTTGACAACACCTTTACACAGACATACATGCAGACAATATACCAATGAACATAAAAATAAATAAATCTAAAAGAAACATAATATCTATTCTTTATCAATTCCCTAAACTTTTTTTTAACGTTTTATGTTTTTTTTAATTTCTTCATTTTTTGGCAGAAATACATGATCTGAAGCCAGGGCTCTGAGGCTCATGTACCCTGGAACCATGCAACATGCTTAATTCTTTCATGAATTTGATCTTTAAAAAAGCAACCAAAATAGCTTGAATGACCACCATCAAAATCTCAGAAATCAGCTAGTAACAGTAGCAGAGACCTGTAATCTCAGAATTTGGAAAGGCTGAGGTAAAAGGATTGATTACAGTTTACAGTTCAGCCTTGAATACAGAGTTGAGACCCTATCTCAAACACAAAACAAAAATTAAACCAAACAGATAAAAAAAAATACACAAATACTCAAGAAATTCTTCTGCTTAGGCTTCAGAGTAGCTGGGACTATAGGTATGTGCCATCCTGCCTAACTTCTTGACACTTTAAGGAAGGCTTTGCTAACTGTTAATAAGGAAACTTACCTTTTATTAGTTTGATCATAAAACCAAATGACTTCATCCTAACCTAGATAATCACATAACTTGGAGAATCTTCATTAAAAAAAAAAGACATTCTTGCTGGAAGCTATGAAAGCTATCAAATTTCCAACATTAATAGCTTTATGAATCTGAATGATATTTTAAAAAGTTTTTAATAGTAATGAGATTACAGAACTACAAAGTTAGGGGAGCAAACACTGAAAGCATGAAAGGGAAAAAATACAAAATAAACACCAACAACAACAAAAAGCACCTCACTGAATTTTAGAATTCTAAAGTAAAGAGCAGCATGTTTGTAGCACTGTTAAGAACTAAACAAGAGGCATTTGTAACTATATTGAAAAGAAGGGCTATAAAGTGACAAAAAAAACTGCGGTACAACAAACAGATAAAGACTGAAATAAAAACTCCTTTTATCAAAAGTATCATTAGGTACCTAACATGATGGTGCATACCCTAAGTGGGTAGAGGCAGAGAGATTTGTGAGCTCAAGGCCTGCACAGTCTATATAGCAAGTTCCAAGCTAGCTAAAGCAATTAAAAAAAAAAGATAGACAGACAGACAGATAGGCCTAATCTTCTATACTTAGTTGGTGCTATTTCAAGGTATATATGTTGCCTGGAATGACTCCTAGCAGAACACTTTACAAAACTATAGTTAAAATGATCAACAAGAACTACATGTTGTTTCTTTTGTATTTGCTGCAATTATTTTACTTTCAAATTACTATTTTTACTTTTCATATACAAACAGAGGTCCTAGAAGTCTTTTCTTTTTTCATTTATTTATTATATATACTGTGTTCTGCCTGCACTTATACCTACACACAAAAAGAGAGTACCAGATCTCATGTGATCTATGAGCCACCATGTAGTTGCTAGGAATTGAACTCAAGGACCTCTGGAAGAGCAGCCTTGCTCTTAACCTCTGAGCCGTCTCTCCTGCCTCTGTAAGTCTTTTCTTAGACCTAAAAATGAACAAAACATTTCAGATTTTAGTATATGTATTCTTTCGATGTTTTCCAGGAGTTACTAGAATACCGTTTTAAAAAGAATGTCTACCAAATTTGCCTTTTGAAAATAATGCTATTCCTTTTTTTTTAAAGAAAGTTAACCTCTTAGAAGGCTTTTAATTAATTAATTAATTAATTTTTCTCTTCTGTTTGTTTTCCAAGGCAGGGTTTCTCTGTGTATCTCTAGCTGTCCTGGAACTAACTCTGTAGAGAGTTCAGGTTGGCTTTGAACTGAGAGATCAGATCCACCTGCCTCTACGTCCCAGGTACTGGGATTAAAGACTTACCCAGCCTTGATTTTTTTTTTTCTAATGCTGAAAAACTAAGTTTTAGACATGTTTAGACGTAAAAATTACATTTGTTTCAATTAGTAGAGAAGACTGTGCTACATCTTAACATTATACAAAAACAGATTCCTAACTGGGTATAATAATTCCTGTCTGTAGTTTCAACATTCAAGAAACAGACAGTAGGGTTGCTTTGAGTTCAAGGCCAGCCTAGGTTGCATAGTGAGTTCCAGGACAAGTGAGCTTACAATGTGACCTTGTCTCAAAAATCAAGAAGGGGCTGAAGAGATGGCTCACTGATTAAAAGTACTCGCTACTCTTGCAGAGGACCTAAGTAAGTACTGCTCCCAGAACCCATGTCAGGCAGCTCACAATCAACTGTCAAGTCCAGGTCCAGGTAATCCAAAATACTCTTCTGGCATCAACTGATAACCTGCACACACACACACACACAGTTCACATAAATATACTCAGGAATACACATAAAATAAAGTATTTTAAAACAACAAAAGATTATTATCAGAATTTCTGACATTTTCCAAAATGCATCTTAGAGAGCCAAAGAAATGTATAGCTTTGTTCTTGGAAAGAAGGTCTTAATTGAATAGGAAATATATATTTCAGAAATTATTCTGACAAAAACTATACTCAAAATGAATCTGCAAGTTACCACAAGATTACAAACCTTGCCTTGCTGCATTGAACAGTCCACACATCCCACTTGAATATTTCCATGTTTAGCGCCTGGGATGATCTGTAATCTTTCAAAATTACTTCCCAGTATTACAATGTCACATCCAGATGCATAGGCCTAAAAAATTAAAATAAAAATGATAGACATTTCAAGAAAATATGTAGAAAACTTGCATTAAATATTGTTTAAAACACAAAAATTTTAACTGCCTTCGAGACAGCCTTCATTGAACTATTTTCTTTCCTTCTTATATGCAAATCCACCACAAATCAGTCCCAACTGTAGCACAAATAATAAAAACTCAGAGACAGATATTGGGGTTCAACCTGAAGATCAGTAAAGCAAAGTAGCCAAGCCACTAAAGAGCTCTTCCTCAGACTGAAAGAGTGTGACTTCCTGTCTTTTATAGTCCTCCCTAATGCTGGGATTAAAGGCATGTGACTCCCTAATACTGGGACTAAAGGTGTGAGCAGCCACCTCCACTTGAATCTGTTGCACAGCCCAGGGTGACCTTGAACTCACAGAGATCCTCCTGACTCTGTCTCCCAAATCCTGGGATTAAAGGTGTATGAAATCACTGCCTGCCCTCTAATGGCTTAGTTTCACCTTCTGGTCTACAGACAAGTTTTATTTATAAAACATAAATAAAATATCACTATGCCCATCTGAAACCAATCACATGCATTTCTTCTATCTTCACTGAATGCTATCATCCCTGTTTGTAACTTCATCATCTGTCTCCTGCCCTACTGTTAACAATCCAATTGCTTATATCTTTGTTCTCAAACCAAACAGCTGAGTCCTAAAGATGTTTTACTGCACCAAGTTATAATTCCTACCTAAATTTTAAAGTTTCCCACTACACTTACAATAAAAACCCCAACTCCTTACCAGGACAGTCCATCTCAGGCACTTTTGCCTGATTCCTTCCCTCACCAGGTGGTCCTTACACCACCCTTCCTTCTATTCCTTTTTCCATATCAAAGTATCTTATCTGAGTTTTATTTGCCTGGTCTTTGTCTACCTCAGGGTTTCTTAAAACTTTGTCCAACTGAGAAATTATTGAATGGCCCAAGGTATAGATATGTAAAACAGGTAAAAAAAAATCAAACTTTTGCCGGGCAGTGGTGGCGCATGCCTTTAATCCCAGCACTTGGGAGATAGAGACAGGTGGATCTCTGTGAGTTCAAAGACAGCCTGGTCTACAGAGTTCCAGGACAGTCTCCAAAGCTGCAGAGAAACCCTGTCTTGAAAAACCCAAATTAAAAAAAAAAAACAAAAAAACTAATGATAAGTATTTTAAAACAATTATTTGGCATACACAAAATTTTAACATTTATAAAAGGTAAGAACAAATTTGTATATTAGTGAGATGAATATGCTTTTTTATTATTAAAAAATATTGGCTGAATATTTTATGAAAAAAATGTAGCGTGCTGTCTAATATTTTCAGTTTACTGATCCCTTAATTTTATAAGCCTGTATTTTGAGAACACCATTTTGCATAAAATACATATTATAAAATGGCAGAAGCATGCTTAGAGAAATTTCAGAAATGGATGGATGTCCCATCCTAAAAATGGACCAAATTCATTGAATTATTTCTGGTGAAACTCAAGTTAGCAGCCAAAACACAAAATTTAAAATCAAACATTATTTAACGCTATATAATCCAAAAATAGACTAATCTGAATGCGTTCTTAGATTTCTTAGATCTCTTAGGACCAGTTGCCCAGGTGTGGTGCGGCCCATAATGTGCTTTGTCTTTAGAGCAGTTGATTCCATCCCATGCTCTCTGTCCCATTTGTTCTCAGAATATTTACTACTCTCTACCTCTCTAGCTGCTTAGGATGCTATGACAAAGGACACCATGGGCCCCAGAAAGAAAGAAAGAACTAGGCTATGGTATAATAATAATAATAATAATAATAATAAATCACTGTGTGATGGTGATGCATGCCTTTAATCCTAGAACTTGGCAGGCAGAGGCAGTTGAATCTCTGTGAGTTTGAGGCCAGTCTGATCTACACAGTGATCATACAGAGATACCCTGACTCATAAATAAGTAACTAAGTGAGTGAGTGAGTAAATGAATGAATGAATACAGGAGAAATGATAATCTGACTAGAGACTTCTACTTTAAAGCTTTAGGAATGAGAATATTAAGATCTTTTCTGCAAAAGCAGAAGGAGTTGAAAAGCTGCTTGAAGAATGTGTAAAAGTGCTTAGACATAAGAGAGAAAAAGTATTTAGGATTCCTACCATACAAATTGTGAATAACAGATATAGCAAGTTTAAGAAGGAACCTTCTACAAGCAATAGACTAAAAATGTCTATTAAAATACCTGAAAAGGTCACACTTATCTTAATGTGCCTTCTGCTCTGGCAGTGTTAAACTGGAGATTAAGTATGACTGCATACAAGGACATTGGTAGTATGGACAGAGATAAGGAAGAGATCTGATATTTATGAGGTAGACCCCGGTGGCCTTCAATCTCTTGGGAGATCTCTGAGTTCAAGGCCAGCCTGGTCTACAGAGCAAGTTCCAAGTTCCAAAACAGCCTGGAATACACAGAGAAACTCTGTCTCAGAAAAAAAAAAAGGAAAAACTAAAAAAGAGGGAAAGGCAGACAACTGGTTGATGATTATTCTCAATGATAATAATATAAGAAAACAAACCAAACAAGGTGGGAAGGAAAGGCTGGAAGACATACCAATAGGGGAAACTGAGCCTAAACAATGATTTTGAGTGTGTTGCACCTTCAAGTGAAAAAAATCTAAGAATTGTTTATCATTTTGAAATTCAAAACACAGATCTCACCACTAGAGGTAATATACCCTACAGAATGGAAGACCAAGGACAAATTATCATCCTGAAAGGTACCTTACAAAGAACACTGAGTAGAAGAAAGAAGGAAGGAAGGAAGGAAGGAAGGAAGGAAGGAAGGAAGGAAGGAAGGAAGGAAGGAAGGAAAGAAAGAAGGAAGGAAGAAAAAGGAAGGGGAAGAAAAGGAGAAAAGATGTTGTAATTAACTAAAAGATGTTAGAACTATAACTAACTATAAGAAGGATGTTATAACTAAGCTAAGGAGAAAACTAAATAAGTGAATTGACAAATGCCAAAGAGAAAGAAACATAGAAGACACTGACAACTAAGGAGACACAGGCTGCCAGAAAGCACTGTTTTTAAGATGAATGTTTTAAACATATCTTGAAATTTCCAGAGAAAAAAGAAAGTAGATAATAAAGGACCAATGCCCCAGATAGAATTTGAAGATAAAACCCACAGCATAGAGAAAGGGGTTAACCTGGGACATGTAGGATAAAATATATCATTCATTGTGCAATGACAGGGAAAAAAAAGGATGCTGATATAGTGACTTTTTTGGCTTGTAACTGACAATGAGGGAGTGATCAGCCGACAGATTCCAGGTAAATGTTTATATGAGTAACAGAATGTTGGGCTGGGAGGTTTTATCTTATGGAGGAACATGAACAAAATGAACAGATGGGCGGGTGGGTGCTTGGGAAGCTTTGAGGTCTCATCTAAAGGTGGTAAATAGAATTGCATTTCCCAGTTTTATTTATATTATCAAGGAGTGATCAAGAGTCAAGAACGAAGATACAAAAAGGAATAAAGAAAAAACAAAGCATGTTGGATTTGGTTAGATTCAAAAACAAGAAGGTTCAAGAAAGTTAAAAGATGTGGACAACAAAGACTATTATTAAATTAACTCATGTCAAATTATCTAAATTATAAGATGTAGCTGTCTAAAAATAACCATGCTAAATAATAAGGACAAGGTTCAAGGTCTGGTTTTCACATTGTGTAGCACAGAAGTGATAGGAATTCCACAATCAGAAGATCCAAGAGCAGAGAGAGTAATCAGAGGTAGAGCATGCTCTTGCATACAAAACGCCCTGGTTTTACCTTGTATTAATTGCTCGTACATATACATATGTACTTTAAGTTCTAGGCCCAAAATAAATGGATGACATTTCTAAATGAAAGAGTACATTTACTCTCTCGCTGCAATGTTTTCCAAAGTTTGTGAAAAGTAGAAACAATGCCATGTTTTAATTTTTTATTGTTTTGCATTTTTAGTCTATAAATTTATATAAAGTCTGTGCTAACAAAGGGGTAGATTATATATGTGTTTGTGTGTATAATACACCTAAATCTTAAAGTCACCTAAAGTAGTTTTATCAATATATAAAATTAATTTAACTTCTAGAACTTATATCACCTGTCAGGGTACTAAACATGAAAGTATATCAGTAAGAAAAGAGTCTTACAATGGACTGTGAGCTAGGCCTGCTAGTACATTCCCTTAGTAATCCCAGCACTACTGAGGCTGAGAAAGGATCTAAATGCAAAGTCAGCCCTGGCTACCTAGTAAATTAGCTGATAGCCTGGGCTACATAATAAGACCTTATTTCAAAAATAACAAAAGCCAACATGGCAGTGCACACCTTCAATCGTCAGAGGCAGGAGATCTCTGTGAGTTCAAGGCAAACTTAATCTATACAAGGAGTTCCAGGACAGGATTATGTCTCAAAATATAAAAACAAAGTCAACACAATTTAAACATTAGGTATAGACTTGTCTGAAATAAATTATTCACAAAAACTCACTTAAGGTGCTTTGACCTTAATATGAAGAGTTACCAAATGCAGCTTAATGACAAAGTTGGTATTTAACATGCTTCTAGTCCTGGGTTCAGTTCCCAGCACTGCAAACAAACAAACAATAGCAACAACACTGTGCTGGATTATCAAATAACTCTCACAAAATATTTGTATATTACAATTGGTACACCAACTACTTCTGTCAAATCTCTAACCAAGCCAGGAGAATGACATATATAATAATCCCAGTACTTAGGTGGTAGGGGTTAAAAGGTCAGCCTGAGCTACATAGTAAAATCCTGTCTCAAAATAAATAAATAAGTATAATTAGAAGGCTTTGTTCCTAGCCAATGAAGGTTCTCAACTGAAAATCATCCAGTTAGGTACAGGTAACAACAGTAAGTCACTAACTCAAGTAAACAGGATGCAATGCACAGGAAGACCTGAATCCAGAGCACTAAGAAGCATCAATCAAAGGACCTTCTTAACTTCCAAGTCTGACAATTAACCTGAAGTATTCTAAATTTCAAAATTCAAGTTTGTAATAGCCAGTCTTCTAATCTGGAAACTGATTTCTCTAAAACAAAGTTTGTTTTCGTGAACCTTTCATTTTAGGTAAATGTCCTAAAATTTTTCTTTCTAGAATATGCTTTGGTTAAATAACTCAAGTTTGATTATGTTGTAATTAATGCTTATTCTCTCTTTTAAAACCATAATATTGACAATTAGTGTAATTTTATTAATTTTTAAGTGTACTTACTTCTACAAATCACAGTAATTGATAAAATGAACCAAAAATTTTAAAACAAAGGTCAACTAAGTTACTTGGAACGGCATTATAGATACCATGAAGTTTTTTCTTCTTCCAGATAGGTACAAAGACAAACTTTCCCCGTCTATAACCTCCCCACCCACAAAGACGTACACCATTCATAGAACCCTTCCATTTTCCAAATACAGCAATCACAGTGCCACCAATAAAGCATCCTTAAAATAAAACAAGATTACTATCACAGAAAGTTGGGGGAAGAGAAACTTATTTAGTCTCCCTACCAAAACCCCCATAGAACCATAGCTGCATTTTTGAATTTGTAACTGGATCTACTTAGACATGAGTGAGCACCGAGTTGTCTAATATTAAAGAAAGTCTGAAGCTATAAAATATTTGTTTTACCCTCGATACAGAAAGAAAATCCTAAATACTAGCTTTCTGTTTCTTAAAAGTTAACCTTCTTGAATCAGCAAGCAAGGTACTTACAAGCCTGATGACCTCAATTCAATCCAAAGAACCCTGACTTCAACCATCAGCAGATGAAGAGAACAATCTCCTACAAGCTCTCTTCTGACTACCATACATGTGACACGTACACACATTTAAAAAAGTAATAAAATTGAAAAAATAAATTAACTCCCTTTCTGTTTCTTCCAAAACACACTGTCGGCACTAAGTATGGACTAATTATAAAAGGAAAAAATATTTTATGTCAGCATTCTACACAAACTATTAAGACATCTAAATTTTAATTAATGGTATCTCTTTTTAAATTACTGTGTCTCATAAACAGAACATTTCCTCACCCCCCAAAGGAAATTAAGATGAATAAAAGAAAGAGGGAAGCATTACTGTAACCAAAGAAAAAAATAATAATTTGGCTCATGTATCCATTATCTCCCCTAATTCCTCATTTGATGTTGATGATAAAACGTGTAACAAATGGACTATGAAAAAATTTCATGAAACTTTAGTAGAAATATTGTATTTAGACTCATATCTAAATTATTAAAGCAATTTTAAAAGACTGCAATTATTAACCGCACAACAATAAAGCTGCTTTGCTCACACATCAAGTCAACCAGTATTTATACACTTTCTAGTACAAAGTACCATGAATTAGGCACAATGAACTATAACCTTAATTTAATAAGTAAACATTTCATGTAACAAAACAGTGTCCCATTAAAAGATGATAGAAAAATAACATTTAATGGTTAGAAAAAGAACGTGCTCAAAAACAACTAATGACAAAGACCTGTGGTCCAAGCTAGTAGCAGACAGGAGGATCAGAAGTCCTGGGCATTCTGGCAAGGTGCTGACTCAAAAGAAAAGGTGAAAACAGTGTTGAAGATTCAAAGAGCTTCCCTAGCATGTGAGCATGTGCAAGACCCAATGGTTTGATCCTTGAATCAAAAAACAAAATTTTCAAAAATTAAAAACAAGCAAGCAAACAAACAAACAAACAACCTATTTATAAAGAACCATGCTTGAGCCGGGCGTTGATGGTGCATACCTTTAGTCCCAGCACTTGGGAGACAGAGGCAGGCAAATCTCAGTGAGTTCGAAGCCAGCCTGCTCCACAAAGGGAGTGGCAGGACAGTCCAGGACTGTTACAAAGAGAAACCTTGTCTCACAAAATCCAAAAACAGAGGGTGGAAGGAGAGTGGGAAAAAATATATATATATAGCTCAATGAAAACATTAAAAACAAACAAAAAGAACCATGCTTGAAACCAAAGCAGTTATGACTCAACTGCGACTTCAGTGACTGTCTAGGCACTCCCAAGGAAGCCACTGAGGACACATACTCAAGGCAAAAGTGCTAAGCAATGAAATAAAAGCATTCATTCTGAATGCATGAGTGAGATAGTCAGTGTCCACTAGTAGCTTTCCCAAAGCAAATCCAAACTAGTTTGAGGCAGTTGATGTAGTAAGAAAAAAAAAAACAAAACTGAATGTTTTGATATGATAACCTATATTAGTAACAGCATTTTTTTTTTTTTGGTTTTTTGAGACAGGGTTTCTCTGTGGTTTTGGAGCCTGTCCTGGAACTAGCTCTTATAGACCAGGCTGGTCTCGAACTCACAGAGATCTGCCTGCCTCTGCCTCCCAAGTGCTGGGATTAAAGGCGTGCGCCACCACCGCCCGGCTAGTAACAGCATTTTAAAACATGAAAATTGGCATTCCAATTCAATTTGAAGTATGTTGAGACGTTACTTAGGAACCAGTCTTGTTCTTGTGATCCTCGGAGCGCTGAAATATTTGCGAAAGTGTAAAGGGAAGAACTGCAGACGGGCTCAACTTCAGAGAGATCATCAAGTTCCACAAAGGATGAATAGGAGACTGCAAAATCCCAAGTCCCCCCCTCAAGTGCAACTACAACTCAGAGGGATTTTTAGTCTTTGCATATAATCTATCATTAATATTTTGCTCTTCTTGCTAAAAAAAAAAAAAAAACAACAACAAAAAAAAAACCCTCAAAAGCAGAGCAGGGGAAGGGGTGAGCTTGGAGGAATGCTTGACTAGAATGCCAGAGGCCTATGATTTGATCCTCAGAGTCTTCAATCCCATTCAAAGAAAAGAGGTTAAAAACAAATCTCAAGGAAGAAAACAATAGACTGTTCATAAACATGAAGGAGAAAGCGTGCAATTTCAAGACAAAGAAATATAAGATGTACTAATTTATTCAGGAAACTAAGGGCAAGAAACTTGCTGAAATGGGACTACAGCTGGCTGCAGGAAAAAACATGACTCTAAAATAAAAGAGCTGGGATTTTTATACCAAACGAATGTATTTATATGTATTTACTCTCTAATGTGTGAATAAATGTGTATGTAACTTATTTGTATGCTTATCTGAAAGCAATCTGCAACCAGCTTGAGGAAGGTCATCAACACTTGCTTTAGGAAAAACTGACTTTAAAAACAGAACTGGGCAACAAGTTACATGATAGTTGAAGATACATTTCTTAGCTCCTGAAAAGCAACATGGAATCAACTGGCCAAGATTTTACAGAGGAATACATGTAGGTGTAAAAATGAACAGTCATATTAATCATTCTATGAAGTACACACACTATGGCCTTGTGTACATTCAGAACGCCTTCCTTTAGAAGCTGGGAGCATCTGCCTTGGATAAAGCCCTCATAAAAAAAAGGGGGGGATGGCAGAAAATGCAATACTTCTCTATCCTATACTCTCCCACCTTGGGAGACCTCCAAGGAAGCTGTACTTCCTTCCCTTAAGAACAGATAGTAGGTAAGCCACCTCGTGGGCTACACAGATTATTAAAAATGGGTTAGAGCAATATGTAAGAGCTAGCCAATAAGAGGCTGGAACTAATGGGCCAGGCAGTGTTTAAATGAAAAAAAAAAAAAAGAACAGATAGTAATGTCAGCGGAGGGGTGACAAGTGCTAAGACTTCTCCCTCCCCTCACTTCCCCTGGGCAAATAGCACAAAGTAGAATCTTGACAACTACTAGCATCACGTGCCACTGCACTGGGAAGTCACCGTCTTTATCGGAAAGCAGGGAACTTAGTTGACACAACTCTAAAAGGACACTTTAAGCATTAAATCCCTAAATCACGTTAAATGCTGAGTGTTACTTAGTCCAGCGCGCGCGCGCACACACACACACACACACACACACACACACACACACACACGTATCTGGAAAATTATGATTCCTAAGCCTGGGGCATCTATTAAGCTGTTTTAGTTATACAAAATTTTACATTTAATCACAAAGTTGCTGCAAAACTTATCAGCACTACAGATATAGTCAGACTAAAGATCTGAAGTCCAGCCGGGCGGTGGTGGTGCACGCCTTTAATCCCAGCACTTGGGAGGCAGAGTCAGGTGGATCTCTGTGAGTCCGAGACCAGCCTGGTCTACAAGAGCTAGTTCCAGGACAGGCTCCAAAGCCACAGAGAAACCCTGTCTCGAAAAACCAAAAAATAAATAAATAAAGATATATCTGAAGTCCAGTACTGAGTTATGACTTGAAATTACTAAACTAAGATAGAAATGTCATTTATAGCGATAAAGCCAGAAATGTGAGACAGATCATCTTCGTTCTAATAGCTGGACAAGGCAAAGAAGAGCAAGTCACTTTGGCTAAATCTTAACCTGCCCTAAGCAAACAGGGGAAACCCTAACACTACAATGGTGAAACTGTCAGTGTTACCTTGAATACCCTCAAAACTTTTCAAGAAGTACAAGGCCGCTGCCTCTGCAACTCAAAGGATGATAGGAATGAATGAAGAATAGTTTCCTTATTCGTTGGCGAACTTTAAGGAAAATAAATAGGAGCTGTTTTCATTATACTGCTATTTGCGCCGGCTTAATAATCAGTAACTGTTTTAAGACTACAAGGGCTTGACCTTAGAACTGGAAAAAAATGAAACATATCCCAAAGACTGAAACTAAATTCATTCGACAACTCTCGCTAGGAAGCGAGAAAAGTCAAAAGACCCCTTCCACCCCCAACTCGTTATTCAACTATCATTTTGGAAGAGCTACTTTGGCCCGAGGGGGTCGGACTACCATTTCTGGAAGCCTGAAAGCACGCTAACTGGAGCGGAGGCCGAGCGAGCGAGCGAAGAGTCAGTCTGCTCCAGGCCTCCCTTCCTTCTCCCTCTCTCTCTCTCCCGCACTCACCGTGAAGCGCTGCTCGCCGACGCTGCCCACCGAGAAGCAGTGGTCGCCGGGGTTCACGGCGCCGGTCAGCACCTGGTGCAGGTTCATGGCGGCGTCCCAGTCCCGCAGCAGACGCCGCAGTCAGCTCATGCCTGGGCTCAGCCACCTCCCTGCGCCTTCCCCTTAGGGGCGGCGGCAGCGGAAGAAAGGCGGCGGTGCCGGGCGCCCGAAGCCGCAGACGCTCGGTCGGGGCCCGCGGCTCATCCCGAGCCGGGCGGCCGAGGCCTGAAGGGGGCGGGCCGGGCGAGCGGGGGCGGCGCCGCGCCGCTCTGCACCTGTCACGGCCGCCCAGGTGAAGCGCGGCCACCGCTCGCCGATCCGCCCCGGCCTGAAGCTCCCCGCGGAGCCGCGCTGTCCGCAAGCAACGCCCGAGCCGGGTCAGCGGCACTCGCAGCCAGAGAGGCCCCGCGGCACGAGCTGCTCCCACCAGACCGGCGGCGCCTTCCCGGCCGCGCGCCCGCTGCCCTCGCCAGCTGCCACCGCTCGCGACGAGGCTCCAGCCTCTGCGCCAAAGTATCGCGAGACTTGCCTCTGCGATCCCGAGGGCCCCACTGCACACGCAGCGGCAACGCCCTCTCCAGCGAGGCTTAGCCAATCCTGAGACGCGGAAGTACAAAGAGCTCCGCCCCATGCTGAGGAGAGGCCAATCTCTTTGAGGCTTGTGGAGGAGCCTGTGAGCCTTTGGCGTCCTGAGCCTTGCGCCAACAGTCAGAGCCGAGACTTACCGAAAAGTTACCTAGCTGTGCTTCTGGTGAGGGGTCAACCTAACTGCTGGGACAGAAAGTTCAACAGGGAGAAGTTGTCGTTTCCTTGACCCTAGGACGACTACAAGTCCCAAGATGCACCGCTTCCCACAGGCATTCCCCCGTGATACTCTGTAAAAGTGACCATTGAAACCTTTCAGCCTTGTCGTGGTTTTTCCGGCGCCTTTCCAAGTCACTAAATTTAGAAAGGTTTAAGCTCTTCAGTAATACTAGTTGATGTATTTTTAATATAGACACCATTCTTTTACAGTAGTGCCGATAATAATGACCCACCAGTCCTACTTTGTTTTGGAAAGAGAACCCAAGAATCTCAAAATGAATTGTCAGGCACCAGTGGTGACATCCAGTGCTCATTATGTTTTGACACTAATTTCATATTATTATTAACAAAAGTCTGCTCAAATGGCTTCCCCTCGTAGGGACAGACTGTTCTGTTCCCCTCCATCGCAAATGACTGGCACAAGCTTAATCCAGAGTGTTCGAGAAAAGTTTCAAATGGATGAGTATAATATTGAACTTTGCTGCAGTAATGTTGACAGAGGTGAGAGGTCAGACACACAGCTCAGCTCTGACACTCTCGGCTGCCTAAGGAGTTTGCCTAGTTTACAAACTTCAAGCCAAACCGGAATTTGGAGCTTGGGTGCAGAAAAGAATTTCAGGACTTTCCAGTTCGTGAAGCACAGGTGAGGTTTAATAAAAATATTTTAATATTGGTTTAAGTGCGAGTGTTAATAGAGCAGTATTCAGAAAGAGAACACACCCAAGTGATGGTATGGGCTCCTCAAGGGATGGGGTTCCTGGGACTAGAATTGTTTTAGCCATACAAAACATTTTGGAGACTCTCAAGTTACACCTCAAAAGGTTGCCAACAATGTATCTTCCTCCTTTTCTCTTTCTTTTGATAAGAGAGATTAGAAGGTGTCCCTGGAAATAACTTCAAAGGAACTGGACTCTGAAAGGATGAAGCCAGAAGTTTCACAAAGTGTTTACTATATGAATTTATTTTCCTGTAAGTTGGTTTTGGGTGAGATTCCTAGGAAATTTGAGGTTTAAAGAGAAAGGTCTTGAACAATTGTTAATTGTGCTAGAATTCTTGATTCTTTGCTAGAAGTAGGTTTCAACCAGTTTCCAGGATGAAGGGCTCTTCTCCCTTCTCCTATCATTTCAAATATTCCTGTTTTTCTATCCTGCCTCAAAATGATTTCACATTGGAGCTTAGAGAGAGTGTGTTTGGATGAGGCCCTGTATTATACCTGATTTACCGTTGAGAGAGAGAGTCAGTCCTCTGGAGGCAGAGGCAGAAGGAGAACAATGGTGACTTCCAGGCCATCCTGGGCTACAGAGAGAGACCCTGTCTCAAAATTAAAAAAAAAAATGAAGATGCTTAAAACTAATATAACATGGAATGTCCTTCTGTATATGTGTTGCTTTTATTGGCTAATGAATAAAGCTACTTTGGCCTATGACAGGGCAGAATTTAGCCAGGCTGGAAGGGATATAGAGAGAGACTAGGCAGAGTCAGAGAGATGCCATGTAGCTGCTGAAGGAGACAGATTGGAACCTTACTCAGTAAGCCACAGCCTCATGGTGATAAACAGATTAATAGAAATGGATTAATTCAAGAAGTAAGAGCTAGCTAGAAATATGGCTGAGTCATTGGCCAAGCAATGTTGTAGTTATTATAGTTTCTATGTGATTATTCGGGTCTGGACAGCTGGGAAGTGAATGAGCCATCTACGGTTACACTAACATTTCAGTGACAAATACTAGTAACTATCCTTTTCCTAAGACACTTGCAATATACATTCACTTGGACTTGCAATTTAAAAAATATATAAGAATAATCTTCTAAGAGCTATCTCCTGTTTCTAAGTAGAAAGATGAAAATGCATTAAAAAATGTCAGTCTTTTCATAAATTAGACAACACTAGGTCATCCACAGTGGCACCTCCTTGTAGTTACAGCACTTGGAAGGTGGAGGCAGGAGAATCAGGAGTGCCTTGGGTGCATTGAAGCTTAAGGCCAGGCAACCATGACTACATGAGACCCCCTTACAAAAGAAGAAAACAAAAGGCAAAGTGTAGTGTGTTTTATGGAAGTTTGTGAAGTGTAAGATACCATGAGCTGAATTTCTCTTGAGTTGGAAATTGACACTATGGTCTCACACTTGCTAAGCAAGCATTCAACTACCAGCTACATTGCCGTCCCTAGAAATCACTTAGGAGACATATTTTCAGGTGTGTTGATAAGGCATTTTCTGAGGCATTTCACCTACCCGGGATGTAGACAGAACCGTGCCATGGGTCCAACTAAATATAAAGGAGAAAAGGAGAGGATCACTGGCGTTTATCTCTGTTTCTTGATACTGGCCGCCTGATGCTCTGATGTGAGATTCCCCTCTTTATGCTGTGAATACCATTGGTTAATAAAGAAACTGGTTCCACTTCAGCTGTTGGAGAAAGAAAGAAAGAAAGAATGAAAGAATGAAAGAACGAAAGAACGAAAGAAAGAAAGAAAGAAAGAAAGAGAGAGAGAGGCTTGGCCTGATAGAGCAAGGTGGGGAAAGCTAAACTGAATGCTGGGAGGAATAAGGCAGAGTGAAGGAGAAGCCATGGAGCCCCCAACAGAGACAGACGTGCTGCAACCTTGCTGGTAGGCCACGACCTCGTGGTGATGCACAGATTAATGGAAATGGGTTAAATTAAGATGTAAGAGTTAGCCAGTAAGAAGCTAGAGCCAATTGGCCAAGCAGTGATTTAAATAATATAGTTTCTGCGTGATTTTATGGGTCTGAGCTGCTGGGCAGCTGGAAAACAAACTAATGGCCTCCTCCAACAATGCTCATACCACTGTGTCTTCCCACCTGAATGGACTGAGACAAAAACACACCAACCCCTCCCCTCTGCAAGTTGCTTTTACCAGGTATTTTATCCTGGTAACGAGAAAAGTAACTAATACAGTCACCAAGAATGTTTGGATGTGTTGTTTAGTTATCATCTCAAATTCATTCAAAGCAACTTTAAGTTAACTTTGAGAGAGAGATATACATGAAGTTGAAATCAAGACCTCATGCATGCGAGCATGCTTTCAATGAGCACTAGTCCCCAAAATTGAATTATTTTATGTATATGTGTGGGTAGTACATACATTCTGTGGCTAGTGCACAGAATTTATTCACCATTTACTCATTCTCTTGTGCCCAGTTTTTGTTCTGCAGCACATTCAGGGGGGTAAAATGAAAGCGATTCAATGAGTTGGTACCTATGAAACTGAAGGCAAAGTCTTGATCACATAGTAACTAGCTATATGACTAAATATGCTTATTAAATTTGAAGAGTCATTTCCTCATCTATAAAAATGGGAAGTTTAATTTGACTATCAGCAGCACTTTGCTCTGTTTTGGCATCTATCCACCTCTGTGTTCTCATTGGTTCATGTTTAAATTCTCTAAGCATGTATGTAGTTCTTGCGGCCAACTGCCCAAGTTGAATGCTGCCCTAACTACTCTCTCAGACAGATAATTTAATTTCCTATTGCTTCCTTTAACTATAACTATTTATCACATAATTTTTGTGGGATTTAAATGAGAGCAATGTGTGGAGTAAACAAAGCAGTCAAGAAAAGTTCTATGTTGTTATTATTCTTAAATAAATCTCACCTGTTGATATATTTGTCCCAAGGTTGTCCAGACAGCATTAAGTTTCTGTCTTAACCAAATTTCTCAGTGATATTTGAGGCTTCTGCAAAGGTTCTGAGGTCACCCCTATCAGTATTCAAAAAACATAAACTGACATAGTGGCACACACCTAGAATCCTGCAGTCGGCAGCTTGAGTCCAGTAATAGTCCAGGCTACATACATATCCAGAACCAGTCTAAAGGAAGAATAAATTGAAGCCTACAGGAGTGAATGGCTAACAGAACGCAAGGGCACTCTTAAGTAAACCTACTTAAATTAAATTTAAGATTCTTCATACCACAATTTCCAAGATAACTGTAACCTAATTTCATACACAAACTGAAGCCTACCCATAGGACATATATTTTGCTGAGGTCTAGAAGAGTTTGAGAGCTTTACAAGCACATGAGATTTAGCTGATCACAGGCCACCAACTGATAAGACCTTGTTCAAATAGGCAAACCTTGACCTATAACCAACCAGTAAGTCATATATGAACAACTTATTTCTGTTTTCTGCCAACATTGTTGAGGAGAGCTCTCTGAACCTTTATGTTTCTGGGGACTGCCAATCTGAGAATCATTATTACCTCAACTAAACTCTTAAATTTCATTTACATAAAGCTTTCCCTTTAATATTAAATCACCCACAAAACAATCTGTCTGAATTATAGAAGTACCTCATACTGTTTAAAGTTACTTATTTGGTTTTGTCCACGTCAGAGAAAAAAATATTCTTTAACTGTGACCTCTTGTCTATTGGGGGGAAAGATTCAAACAAAAAGCTTGACTATATAAATCACCTATGAAGACTTATCTCTTGTGATCTTTGTCAACAGTGTTCTTCTGACCAAACTACACTTAGACTTGTAAGCTCAGGGGTAAATTGGGTGAAGTGGCCAGAGGACAATCAAGAGGACACAAGTGTTCTTTTTATCCCTGCCACTAACCCCAAGTAATCTTGAAAAATATATTTCAACTCTTTAGGCACTGGTATGACCTTAAACTCAGAGAGACCAGCCTGCCTCTGCCTCTCAAGTGCTGAGATTAATGGTGCAGGCCACTACCCCCTAGCTATTTCCTAACTTTATACTCAGGAATTTGGACCAAGTCTGTGGGCCCTGAGCCAAATGCAGTCTGCTTCTGTTTTATAGAGTCCTTGACGTAAGGATGGGTTTTTATAGTTTTTAAGTGGCTGAAAAAATCAACAAGAGAATGATATTTCATGACACATAATATTTATGAAATTTAGGTAGGACTGATGGTACAGGCCTATAATCATCTCTGCCCAGAAGACTGAGGCATAAGTGACGATCGTAAGTTCAATGCCTGTCTGGCCTATAGATTGAGTTTGAGGCCAACCTGGACCACTTAGTAAGACTTCATCTCCAAAACAGAGCTAGGATATAGCTCAGTGGTATGGTAAAGTCCTTGCCTAGCATCCACAAGGCTTTATGTTCAGTCTCTAGGAACAGACACACACAATGGTGGGGGGGGGCGTCTGGAGGGAGAAGTGTTTGGCTGAGAGGGAAGGAAACAAGGAAGGAAGGAAAACCAAAAAGTTATAAAAGTTATATCCGTTGGCATTCATAGAACATAGATGTATAATCACTTCTGGGTTGTCTGTGCTTTCACACCGCAGTGCAAGGAGGAAAGTGTCAACAGAGAGGTTTATGACCTGCAAGTCTGTGACCAGAATAACAGAACTTGGCCTGCCTGGCAATAAACTGGTACTGAGTAAAGATGGAAATTGAATTTGTAAACTGTTTGATTTTCAAAGAGCCAATGAATCCTAGACACCTGCCTTTCATCACATATCCATCCAGCAGGTTACATAGGGTGTAAACAAAGCCAGTCTTTGTCACTAAAGCACTGGTTCTCAACCTGTGGGTCATAACCCTTATGGGGTGGGTCACATAACAGATACCCTACATATCAGATATTTGCTTTATGATTCACAACAGTAGCAGAATTACAGTTATGAAGTAGCAATGAAATAGTTGTATGATTGGGGGCCACCATAACATGATGAACTGTATTAAAGTGTCGCAGCATTAGAAGGGTTGAGAACCACTTCTCTCTCTCTCTCATATCCTGCACCTTCTCTTGCTATCATTATTATTTTACCATTATTGCAGCACAGAGGCGGCACTTTAATATGCTGCCGTTTTAGCCAGCAAATGCTGCTCCACGGTTACTTGGCTGAGCCTCTGGCAGTGGCTCAACCATTCAGGCATGGCCTGGTGGGAAATCTGTTCCCGTAGACACCTGCTATGTCACTGCCACCAACTATAGCTTCTAATTAAATCTCTATCATTCTATTTGTCAATAAGACTTAGAAGGCAAGAGATTGGGGTGAAACCCTACTAGCTCATAAAGTAGCAACTAGCTGATCTTCGAGCGTCCTTCCTTTCCACCAAAACAAAAGAACCCAGGCTAAGTTCCTCCCTACTAGTTTCTGAGCATCTCTCTATCATCTTAGAGACACCCTATGACTCTCTATGACTACATTCTGTCAACTAGTTGCTAACTCAGCCTCCTGACCCAAGGCTGATTTTGTTTAAACAATTCAAACTCAAACTCGGGGTTCACAGTGTGATCAAATATCCCACAATTTACTATAGTTCTCAGTGCACCTGGGTTGCATACTCCCAAGGCCTCTGAGCCTTGTATCCCTCATACAGAATCCTCTAGACTAGGGGTTGACTTAGATTAACAAACTAGTGGCAGCATGTTCATGTTGAGCTGTTTACAACATATATGTGCATTTATACTTCATCATATACTATATGAAGTATAAATGTGTTCTTATGACACAGAATATGAAAGTGATCATATCCATTCCTCCTCTCCCTTATCATTCTCCACTGTCAGCCATAACTCATAAGGCATTTATCATACTAGATACAGCATCCTGCCATCAGTCGGTTGTTAGCATGACTTCTTACCCATAAGAGAAAGTATATTAAAGATGACCTTACTGTAGAAAAGTAATTACTAAGAGTGGAGAATGGTGAAGGGAAGAGGAGACAAAGGGAAGATTGATAATGAGTACCAAACATGAATAGAAAATGTTCTGATGTACTAACTATAGAACAGCTTTAAGGCCAAATGGCCTTTGGCACTATAGCATGATGTTGTCATCTACACAAGTCAGGGTCATGCTTGAGAACTATACAGTCAACACACACACACACACATGCAACATCTCATACTACTTTAAGTAAGTTTACAATTTTATGTTGGGGGTCATTTGTTTTAGTGTTTGGCTGCATGTAGCCCCCTGATTACAGTCTGTACATGCCTGGCAGAGTAATCTAATCTAATATTTATTAAGATCTACAATTTAGGATATTGAAGGCTCTAAACTTGATAAAGAGTAGGGAATGATAGCTACCACTGGTAAAATATCACACTGAACCTCATTAATATAAACAGTTAATATTTGTTAATAAGAAATATATATTCTGCCAAACAGTGGTGACACACACCATTAATCCCAGCACTCAGGAGGTAGAGGTAGTCGGATTTCTGTGAGTTTGAGGCCAGCCTGGTCTACAGAGTGAGTTCCAGGACAGTCAAAGCTACACAGAGAAACCCTGTCTTCAAAACCTGGCAAAAATAAATAAATATATATTTCTATGATTCCTATGATACCAAAAATGCACTTAATTTTAGAAAAGAGAAACAAAAATCTAAAAACAAAATTGCTTTCTTCAGAGTTTCTTTTCTTATAGATACAGATAGAGAGATAGAGCAATGGTAAAATTAAGTGATTAAATAAGATCAGGGTATTTAAGGTAACTTCATTTGTATTAAAGCAGAGGAAGCCTCCTTATCATACCAAGGGAAATTGGCCTATTTGGAAAAGCTGGCTCTCTCCCTAATCTTAATTTCTCAGGTCAGATAAATAGCTCAGTCTCAGCATGGTGGAATGTTAATATGACTGACTTTATTTTTATCTGTAGACAAGTCTGTGCAGGAGCATAGTCTAAAACAATAGCTCTCTGTGTTTTTTCAAACATTTAGTTATTTATTCTATGGAAGGTAGGGGTGGCGTCACATATGTGGAGGTCATAGAACAACTTGCAACAGTTGATTCTCTTCTTCCTCCATGTGGATCCTGGGGATTGAACTCATGTCTTCATGCTTAGTGGCAAGCTCCTTACCTGCTAAGCCATCTTGTTCTTCCTCCCTTGTAGTGTTTCTTTAATGCCTGCCAGCTGCTAATTCTCATAGACCGTGTCCTAACATGCATTTAGTATAGCTCTGTTCAATCACAAACGTACTCCTGTCTCCTATAGTGAGATGAGGAAGAGGGTAAAGGTAAATTGTTCTACTTGCCCCTTGTCCTCTGTTCCCTGTCTCTTTATTGAGACAACACTGCCTGCTTGCATCTTGCTTTCTCAGTCTCTACCTTCCTTCTGCTCAAAGGTCACAGATCCACCTTCTAAAACAAATAGCCTAAGATAAGTGTTAATCCATTTTTTCTCTAGTGAGGCTGAACTGTGTGATTCTTTCCTTTCCTTGGAGGCTGTATGACCTTGTATTGTTTTCCTCTTTATTTTCCAAGAAATAAAAGAGGAAGAAAGATCCTAAAGGGGAAGTCTTTAAAAAAAATATTCTGTATGTTTCTCATTGCTGCTGGCAGTAGAATCTCTAAAGTCCAAACTGTTAGTGTGGGAGGATGGCTCAGTTGGTAAAGTGCCTACTACAACTGGGCAAGCATGAGGAACTGAGTTCAAATCCCTAACACTCATGTAAAGCATGGGCGTACTGGCACACGTCTAGAATCTTAGCACTGGAGGGGGGGATGGGCAGCTAGATCCCTGAAGCTAAGTGGCCATCCAGCTTAGCAGAATCGATGAACTCCAGATGCAAAAAGAGACCTTGTCTCAAAAAAACCAACCAGTCAACAAACAAAACAGAGTGATTGAGGAAGGTGCACAGAGTCAATCTCTGGCTCCGCATGTACACTCACACACACAAGAAGCAGTAAAAGAAAAGTAAACTGTTAAGCGGTTTCTGGCACCACAAGACCGTAGAGACGTTATTCTGTCTTCAGCGCTCTTCTTTAAGAGAAGAGAGATTTTTATGTGAGTACGTGGCTTGCGCTAGTGTGAAGAACAAATAAGCAATCTTTAAGATCCTCAGAATGAAAAAGACTCGATAGGAGACAAGCTCAGACAGAGAAGTTATTGTGCATCTCTTCACTCTCTGATTACAAGAAATGTTCAATGTCTTCTATTCCAGCTTCACCAATGCAAGTCCCTGTCCTTTGGCATAGGAGCCAGGAACTTCAGGTAACACCCAATAGGCCAAGAAGTTAGGGCTAAGAGAAGTTCTTAATACCATGACTATTGTTCAAATAGGTGGACTATTTGCTGAACTTCTTATAAGCATTCTGAACACGTAGCAAGTGAAAATAAAATAAAGATCTCCTTGCAACTAAGACATTAGGTACTATAGAAACCTTACACTGCCAACAACAACCTTTTATAGAGACATGCCACCAAGAATACTATAGTTTAAAAAGGGGTTTGAACAATGAGTTGGGATCTTGGCCAACATTTGTAATATAATTCAAACATTTGAAATATAATCCAAACATCTCTAAAATATGAAAGCTGTTGCTTAATATACTTAGCTCACACTCAAAAGCTCAGTTGGGAGATTTCTTCACCTATAAGCATTTAAAGAGAGTTATTCATAAAATCTGTGGTTAACAAATTTCCACTGTACTTTTTTTCAGGCTGGGGGAGGGGCAAATGACAACATTGAGTCTATGTGGTTTTGGCTGTCTTGGAACTCTCTGGGATTAAAGGTGTGTCCCACCATACCTGGCCCCACTACACATTTTAATAAGTATTTAGTCTCAATATTTAAGAATAATGCCTTTGTTTTTGTTTTTGTTTTGTTTTGTTTTTACAAATGAAGAAACCTAAACTCAAAGAGATTAATTTCCCCAAGATCATTTTAGATCTGGGTCATATTACCACCCAGGGTGGTAACCCTGAACTCAGGGTGCTTAGGTAGAAATCAGACAGGCCAACAGGACCCAACTCTTCCTCAAGTTATTTGGCTGGAGTTCAAGCATTATTAGGAAACCTCAGTACCTGTTAAAAATCCAGAAGCTGTCAGACAGAAGGCTCACAACTTGACTGACATCTGTCAATCCTTGTCTCCAACCCCAACAAGTTGCCTGAGAGCAAAACTAAATGACTACCATAGAATGACCAGAGACAGGGACTGGATCAAGAGCCACTGCTGTCAGATCCGTGTTTCTGAATCCCCAAGACTGAATGCTTTTGCTGTTGCTTCAAAGAACCATCAGGATGGTGTGCTCTATTCCTTCCCTCCCGTCTCCCTAGTTTCCTGAGTTGTCAGAAGCTGTCAAAGGCTGCTTCCTCCAATGTACATCTAAACAGTCTTGGCTGTTTTAAAACTCTCTTGGTGGCTAGTGGAGACTCCAAGCCTTCTAGTGACACCTGATTCTTAGCTAATTAGATATTCACTTGATTAAAAACCCATTACTTCTAGGAAAGTTTTGTCATTATTAAGTCACGAGAATCAGGTGACTTTAATCAGCTTGTGATACCTATTAGAGGTAGGTGTTCTCTACAAAAAAACAGAATTCTCAACTCCAAGGAGAAAAGATAGTTTATTCTGGAGCCAAATATCTGAAAGAACACAGCTAGTTTACCCAAAATTCCATGTTCCAATGTGGAAGCAGTTTCAGAAAGTTTTTTTTTTTTATTTCTTTGGCAGTTCTCCAACTTTATTTGACATTCAGCAGGTTAGTTCTCGTCCACATTGACTGTCTGTAGATTTTTGAACATGGTAACAGGTACATAAGTTACCAATGTGTAGAGCTTGTTTGGTGAGTCCTCATCCTCACGACGTTTTCTGGACAAACGTATCTGGATACGGTATGGAACATTCCTTATTCCTTTGGCCAAGATGGCTTTATGGAGCCTGGTATCAATCCACACATATGGAGTCCCCATCTCCTTCATGGCAAACTTCTGAATTTCTTTGGGTGTGCTTGCAAATGTTGACGGTGTATTCTCGGGTCACCGCCTCGTTGATGGCAGGATGGCTCGGTCTTCTCGCCCCTCTTCTTTGTGGGAGCCATTCTACCGGGCTCAAGTTGGAAAGGAGAGCTTAGGAAGTTCTAATAGTAATGAAAGAAAGTTGCAACTCGAGACACTTTTTTTGTTGTTGTTTTTTGGGTTTTGTTTTTTGTTTTTTTGTTTTTCTAGACAGGGTTTCTCTGTAGCACTGGCTGTTTTGGAACTCGCTCTATAGACCAGGCTGGCCTCAAACTCAGAGATCCACCTGCCTCTGCCTCCTGAGTGCTGGGATTAAAGGTAAGGGCCAGACACTTTTTTGTTTTGGTTTGGTTTTTTGAGACAGGGTTTCTCTGTAGCTTTGGAGTCTGTCCTGGAACTAGCTCTTGTAGTCCAGGCTGGCCTCCAACTCACAGAGATCCACCTGCCCCTGTCTCCGAAGTGCTGGGATTAAAGGTGTGTGCCACCACCACCCTACAGATAGTTTTAATAAATATTGGTGGAAACGTCAGAGAAGTAGTTTCCAGCAAAATGGAGAACTCTCAGCTACAGACTCAGATGCTGTCTGAAATGCTCACTCGGCCTTTTTGTTGATGGAACTACAACTATTTTAGTTAATACATTAGAAGGTTTTTATCTATTAGTCACAGGACGTTTGGTTTGACTCAGACATAGCCAAGGATTTGCTAATTACAGAGCTAAATATAACTCAAGGTAAATTGCAATTAGACTGTGAACCTAAGGTTTCACCCTCTCCACACAACTCAAGTTCTAAACAGTCCATCAGCCCTTACAGACACTGCATCAATCAGCCTTTGCAAACACAATTTCAAATTCGGGTTCTCACTTTCATACCTGTGCAGGAAGGTGGACAACTCGAAAAAATAAAAGCAGCTGCGTCAGCAAAAGGCTTACTCAGCATTTGTGAAAACTTGGGCAACTGCATCCCTGGAGCTCTTGGCATAATTTGCAGGCAGTGTGTCTGGTTAAAGAGTCACTTCTGACCAGAAATTGCCGTTGCTTATATAACTACAGGGGAGGGGAGAAACCTTTTATTGCAGTAATAGTCACCATAGTGAAAATAACAAATTGTCTTAGGTGACAAAAGTTGTCTGTGCAATAAAGCTGACAGTGGTGTGCATCTGCAGTCCCCACATGTCTGTGGTGAGCTGAAGAGCAGGAGGCAGAGGCAGAGGAAGCTAACAGGCTAGCTAGCCTAGAGTGCATAGGACATAATCAACAAGACGTAATCTCAACAAAGTGAGAAGAACTGACCCCTGAAAGTTGCTTCCTACCCTCCACTCATGTGCTGTGGCACACATGTATCTGCACTTACACACACACATACACACACACACACACACACACACACACACACACACACATTCTCTCTCTCTCTCTCTCTCTCTCTCTCTCTCTTTCCCTAAAATACAAAGTTAGAATAAGCATGAAAAAAATCAAATTTTGCACGTAAAGGGAAAATATAATTAATGTAAAACTTCAGATAACTCAGAAGTCTGGTGTGGTGGTTCATGATTGTAATATAAACATTAGCAGGCTTGGGAGGCCCAGGCAAGATGCTGGTTAGTTGTTTCAACTTGCCACAACTTAGAGTCTCTTAGGAGGAAGGAACCTCAATTGAGAAAATGCCTCCATCAGACTGGGAAGTCTATGGAGCATTTCCTTGATGAATGACTGATGTGGGAAGACCCAGGCCTCTGTGGATGGTGCTGTCCCTGGGATGGTGGTCCTGGTTCGTGGAAGAAAGATGACTGAGCAGGATAGGGGAAACAAGCCAGTAAGCAGTATCCCTCTGTGGTCTCTGCTCCAGTTCCTGCCTCCAGGTTTCTGCCTTGATTTCCCACCTCACCTTCCCTCTGTGATGGACTATATAACTGGTAAGCTAAATAAACCCTGTCTTCCCCAAGTTTGTTTTGGTCAGTACTTTATCTTAGCAACAGAAACGCTAACTAGAGCAGGCAGAAATATCATGAATTGTATGGTGGTGGTGGCACATGCCTTTAATTCCAGTACTGGGGAGGCAGAGGCAGGTTCTAGGACAGCCTGGTCTAAAGAGTAAGATACACAAAGAAACCTTGTTATAAAAAACCAGAGAGAGAGAGAGAGAGAGAGAGAGAGAGAGAGAGAGAGAGAGAGAGAGAGAGAGAGAGAGAGAGAGAGAGAGAGAGAGATCATGAATTTGTGGCTTTGGTCTACACAAAAAGACCTCGTATCTAAAAAGAAGCATAAAATTGAGAATCTAAAAACAAGATTATTACGTGTTTTACAAATAGAAAGAGAAAGAGTAATTCTCAGAAAATAAGAGACTTACTTGAAAATAGTAGAATATACATTTGTTTTTGTTGTTGTTGTTGTTGTTGTTATCGTTGTTGTTTGACAGAGTCTCACTATGTAGCCCTCTCTGTCCTAAAACTCACTATGTAGACCAGGCTGGTTTCAAACTCCCAATTATCTATTTGCTTCTGCCTCCCGAGTGCTGGACTTAAAGGGGTGGGAGTGCCACCATGTCTAGTTGTTTCTATTTTCTTTAAGGTATAAGTATTTTTATTGTTAAAAATAAGAAAATGCAGAAGTTAAGAGTTACAAACAATGAAAAAAATCTCCCTCAGAGAAAACCATTATTAATATTTTTTCTGGTATGCTACACACACTTTTAACCAAAGGGAAGATTATACAGGATATTTTATTTTAATTAAATTTTTAGTTAGTGTACACTATGATGGGTTTTATTACATGTTATACATACATATGTATGTGATTATATATGTGTGCATATGTATAACCAACTCTTTATTTCACTCTTTACACTGTTGAGTCTTTATTCCACTGAATTCTGCTTTGATCCTTATGATTTCTTTCTAGTTGTACTACCCCACCTCCAATGTGCCCTCCCGCATTGATCATTATTAAGAAAATGGCCTACAGGCTTGCCTACCTACAGTTCAATCTTATGAAGCCATTTTCTCAGTTGAGATTCCCTCGTCTCAGATAACTCTAGATTGTGCTAAATTGACATAAAAGTAGCCAGCACACTTGTTTTGAGATTATTCTGTGTCCCACACAGAATATAATTCCCAGGTTACAGATAACGAATCTGAAACAGTAAATGTAAGCTACTTCCTAAGATCATGCAGTTCACTGGGCTGTCTGAAAACAGAGCTCGGCTGACTGGTGGGCATCCTGCCTTACCTCAGATTACTTAGTAACCATAACCAGTTCAGAGCTGAAACTCCAGCCGGGCCCATGACAACCCTTCTCCACCTAGCAGGGGGGTTTCATTCTTTAACGCTTTCTAGACATAGATAACATCTGCATGTTTTAGGAAGGAAGGTTGTACTGAACTCCAGCTTTGACGGAATAAGGGATACAAGAATGTCATGACAGCCTCACCTGAACCCTTGGTCAAAGCCTGCTTCATGACCTTCCCATCCAAATTCGTGAGACTTGACTCCCCATGACTTCTTCACTTCCTTTGGTTGGTTTGAATTCAGTTCCTTTTACATGAGAGTCCCAGTTTTCTACATCTTTGGAAAATACTAGCATGTGAATTAGCCCCGAGAAGGGGATCAGAGAGTCTAGGAAGAAGAGACTACCACATCTACAGACACTTGATGTATCACATGACTCCACAGTAAAGTTCACCTGCTGCTGTTTTTTATTTTTTAATAGAAGTATGGAATTGAGAGAATTTCAGAGGGACTAAAGAAGAATTGAATGGATGGACTGCTTATCTTTCATCTAGCATTTTCCTTCTCTGCTTCCCAAAGTATAGAAAACACAGCATTTATAAGATGGACATTTAGTAAATAACTTGCTAAAAGTCTTGGCACTTTAATTAAGGCACATTGTAGACAATCAGCTTTTTGGGTTTTGTTTGTTTGTTGTTTGGCTGGGGAAGGTTTTGTTTGTTTTATTTTTGAAATGAGGCTTTTCTTTGTAGCCTTGGTTGTCCTGAAATTCACTCTTACAGAACTGCCTAGCCTCAATCTCTGAGATCCACCTGACTCTGCCTCCCATATGCTGGGATTAAAGGTGTGGGCCACCACTGCCCAACTGGCAATCAGATTTTCTGTTGTAGGTTCTATATCTTCTGAATCCTAAAAAGTAGCAATAGATAAAGAAATACCCTTTCTTAATATACAAAAATGTCATACATACATTTTCTCTGAGAAAAAATCTTATAGCTTATAATTTTCAAAAATAAAATGGTATTTTTTTACATATTTCTATTTTCTGGTATAGATAACACAATTGATGCCTGCTATGCTATACGTATTTAATATTCTTTGTAAAGAAGTTTTGCTCTGGATAAATGAGAGTATTTTGAAGGTCTCTCTTAGGAGAGTGGGACTTGAGATAAGCCATTGATTAGAGGTTAGATGTCTAAGGAAATGGTATTTTACTAGTGCAATAAAAATAGGGAGAAAACAGCATGATGAGCTGTTTTGGTGAGGGAGGCTAAGGATAATTTTGGTTTGTGAATTTGAAGTAATTATAGATGTTGTTTGAAAGGATGGGACTGAAGCTCAGGAATAATATCAGTACTACCAACACAAGCCTTGCAGATGGCCATGATGTCAAGAGTTCAGCCACAGGAAGGAAAGTAGGTTTCAGAGGGGCGGGAGTAAAGAAAGCAAGCCATGGAGAACCAAGAACTACATCTAGTCATGCCCCTGGAGTGTTAAATGTGAGGAGATGTCCTTGAGTGAAATATTTTGGTTGTACATTGATTTAAACAACAACAACAATAAAAGATGATACTCTAGGGGGTAAAATGAATTAAAATTTAAGAAGAGAGCATTGGATTTAGGATTTTAGTAATTTCTGGGAATGAACTTTTAAAAAACTATTTAAATTGCATTTAATGGTTTATTATACAAGATATAACACAGGAACAGTATACTGCAAAGAATAAGTGATGTTTAAAAATCAGGCGTGGCTGGCAAGCTGATGACCTGAGTTTAATCCCTGGCATTCACATGGTGGACAAAGAACTGATTCTTTCAAGATGTCCTCCACTCTCCCTATGTGGGAATGCACTGTCTGTTTTTTTTTTTTTTGAGGGCATGGATGCTATTTAGATTAGGACATTGTGTTTGTTACTTTCCTCATTCTCGTGACCAAATGCCCGACAGAAGAGAACTAAGGAGGAAAGGTTTATTTGGGCTCAAGATTCAGAGGGTTGAGAGTTGGAAGCTTGATAGCTGGACTAGCTTCCTCCTTAGCAACAGGAGCAGGAGGTAGCATTTGTAATACCTCGATGGACAAGGGTGAGGGGAGTGGGAACAGAAGTGTGGCCTGGATATAACAATCAGGTCCTGGCAGTCTCTGCCCATCCCAAAGATTCTAGTCACCAACTAGGGACCAAGTATTCAAATACGTGTGCCTGTGGGAAAATTTCACGTTCAACAGACATGAAGAGACAGTGTTGTTTGGCAGAAATAGCTACAGGTTGCCTTTGCCCTTAAGTTTACTAATTGTCCTTTCTCAAATTTTTTATTTTTAATTTAGAGAGATGAAGCCTTGGTCCCAAGAGATCTTCCTGCCTCTGCCACCCAAGTGCCTGGAACTATGGGCATATATCACCACATCTGGCTGCAAGTGGAGTTCTGAAAAAGAGAAACCTATGGAAAAATTCCAAGACACATGTGCTGGTTTTGTTTTGTTTGTCAACTGGTCACAAACCTAGAGTTCTCTGGGAAGAGGAACCCCAACTGAGAAAATGCCTCCATCAGACTGCTTCTAGGCAAGTCGAGTGTTTCTAAATTAATGATTGTTGGGGAGAGGGCCTAGCTCACTGTGGGAAGTGTCGCTCTGGTTTCTCTAAGACTGAGCAAACCATGGTGAGCAAGCCGGTAAACAGCATTCTTCCATAACCTCTACTTCAGTTCCTGCCTCCAGGTTGATGCCCTGCTTGAGTTCTTGCCTTGACCTCTCTCAATGATGGACTATGATAGGGATGTATAAGCCAAATAAGCCATTTTCTCCCCAGGATGCTGTTGGTCATGGTGTTACCACAGCAGTAGAAAGCAAACTAGGGCAGCTCTGAAGAATTCGCCTTCAATTCAGTCTTCAGCCAAGCTTATGCTATCACCTACACACCCAAACCACAAGACAGGAGACAGGGTGTCCTTTTGTTTACTTCTATCTTTCTTTAAACAACCGTAACAATAAAAACATTCTTGTTTGAGCCTAGAGTAGTGGCATGTGCCTATTTCTCTGCATGTTTAAGGCTGAGGCAGAAGTTTGACTGTAAGTTTGAACCTAGCTACAAAGTGAATTCCAGGCCAGCCTGGGCAATAGTGTGAGAGAGCTTTTTTCAAAAAAACTAGAAAATCTCATTTTGTTTATTAGTGTCTTAGTTAGGGTTTCTATTAATGGAATGAGACACCATGACCAAAAAACAATCTGGAGAGAAAAGGGTTTATTTAGCTTATATTTCTGTATTGCTGTTCATCAACAAAGGAAGTCAGGATGGCAACTCAAACAGGCCAGGAAGCTGGAAGCAGAAGCTGTTGAACCTGGAAGCACAAGCTGATGCAGAGACCATGGAGAGGTGTTGCACACTGGGCTAGCTTCCCCTGGCTTGCTCGGCCTGCTTTCTTCCAGAGCCCAGGACTACCATCCAGGGATGGAAACACTTACCTTGGGCTGGGCCCTTCCCTATTAATCACTAAATATGAAAATATCTTATAGCCGGATCTCATCAAGACATTTCCTCAACCGAGGCTCCTTCCTCTCTGATGGCTCTAGCTTATGTCAAATTGACACACAAAACCAGTCAGTGCAGTTAGCTTTTTGGAATTAGGGAGTTTTAAAAATTGTCTTGTTCTCTTTAGATAGGGTATAGACTGCACAGTTTCTAAATTGCACTAGATGAAAAAAGTTTCTTGGGTGTCAGTCAGAGAACAAGTTCTTTCTAGCAGTGGCTCTGGACCACTGTCCTGCAGGGTCTAATTACTTTGCCTCCTTGACCTTGATTGCTACCTTTAAAGGAGGCTTTAAAGCCGGCCAGCTTCCTGGACCTGCCAAGTCGGCTGCCTGTCTGGTCAATGGTCTTGACTTGCCCAGACCTCCAACTGTCTGACCACATGCTTAGCTAAGTCCATTTCTGTCATACTTATTGTCTATGCCCCTTTCAGAAAGGCTCGTTTAAGTTCTAGCTCCTCTGTAGCTTAGTAGTACAGTGCTTACCCAGAATGCATGAATCCCTGGGTTCTATCCTAAGGACCAAACAAAATAACCAAAGGTACTTGGTGTAATAAATACCAAGAAGAAAATAAATTAAAGCTGGAAACTGGGCATGGTCTTGCAGACTGTAATCGTAGCACTGAGGAGGTAGAGTCAGGAGGAATAAGAGTTCAAGGCCAGCATTGACTACCTAGCAAGCTTGAGATCAACCTGGGATACATAAGGCTGTATGTTATACATGCATATGCACACATACATGTAACTAAAATAAAAGAATAAAAGATAATATGGCTAGAGGGATTGGACTCCGAGAGAATAAATACAAAGATGATAGTTTATCAGTGGTTCTCAACCTTCCTAGTGCTGAGACCCTTTAATACGGTTCCTCATGTTGTAGTGATCCTAATGACAAAATTATTTTTGTTGCTACTTCATAACTGTAATTTTAATATTTTTATGAATCATAATTTAATTTAAATATTTTCAGAGATGGAGATTTGCCAAAGGGGTTGCAACCCACAGATTGAGAGCCACTGGTTTAGTTAAAAGATACAGATGTGTTTGAACAGATTAAATTTGGTGGAAAAAAATGTAATTTTTACAATGTAAAGTATTGAGTTTAAAATGCAAATCCACAGTGGGTTGCAAATGTCTGCTTATGGATGCTTTAACATTCCTATGTAGGTTGGTTGTACCAGTTTCTACACAGTCCTCCCTTCCTTCTCCATTAAAATATTAGGTTATTCCAAAGGTTCTCCTTCCCTCAATGAATTGAGGACCATGTTACCAAATAGAAATTATAATTAAGGATATTAAGAATAGCCTTGTTTTTGGCTTTCAGCTCATAGAAGGCAAAGGTATGGTTTTCTTCAGTCATCTCAAAATTTAGGTTTTCTGACAGTAACTGCCTTCCCCATTCTATATAATTTTAATTGTGTCAAAATCGTATATGTAAGTATACCAGTTGTAATGTTCACATCAAGCTTACTCCAAACAGTATTTGCCCCGTATCAGTCTCTTTCCAAAAGGTTGGTTATGACATTGCCAAAGCAACTAGTGACAAAAAGGTCCCGAGGATTACAGTGCAGCACCATTTAAATCACACAGGGTCAGGCTGAGGTGGAATCTCCTGCCTTTGTCCCTGGTCAGCAAAACTTTCAAGAAGCCACCCAAAGTGAAAGGAACACAAAATGGTGACACAGTGGAGATTCCACTTTGGGTGAGGCTGTCACCATTGCCTAACAGTTCCGAGACTGATGTGTAGTCGCAAAACTTTCAGAGACCATGAAAGAAATCTTGGGCTTTGTCCCGTCTGTGTGGGCTGTAGTGTCAGTGACGTCACCCTCATGACATCATATATAATATCAAGTGGAGCTGAGCGTAGTGGTGCACACCGGCAAGTGCACATTCAAAGGCCAAGACAGGATGACTGAGAGTTCAAAGCCAGTCTAAGTTACAGAGAAACACCGTATCACAAAACAAACAAATAAGCAACAATAAAACCCTGCCAATTTTGGAAAGACATCATGACAAAATGGTTTGCGTTCATTTCCTTTCCCCAAAGATCTGCTCTGTCTCAATTTCTCTCTCTCTTGGATTTTCAAGACAGCGTTTCTTTGTATAGACTTGGCTGTTCTGGAACTCACTTTGTAAACCAGGCTGACTTTGGACTCAAGAGATCTGTCTGCTTCTGCTTACCAAGTGCCAGGATTAACGATGTGTCCAAACAATTTCTGCTCCGTGACTTAAGGAAATCTCTTTGTTCTCCTATAAAAGTTTTCTCCCTAACCTTACTAAATTGCCTATATGCATATCTAATCACTTTAATGAGCTAGTTGCTTCTTTTCTTAGCCTCCTTATGCACATGGATTACTGTTTATCTTCTTAATCTGTTTTTGTTGTTGTCATCAGTTTAAAGGACCCATCGCTGTACCTAAAGACAGAGGAAACGTGTTTTCCTCCCTAGAAAGTCTGCTAGTTTTCAGAACTGGTGCTATTTGTATTTACGGCAGAGTTCATCATTGCATGGTACTATGCCATATATTAGGACATTAAATGACCTATCTCTTGTCAAAAAAAAGTATCACCCTACTTCCCCACTCACTTCCATTTCACTCTGTGTCAACCAAAAAATGCTCATATATATCCTATTAATAAGCAGGATTATCCTGTCGAAGAGAGAAAGAAAAGTTTATATAGTCAGGGGTCAACGTCGTCGCAAGAGAACCCAGAGAAATTCCTAACCAGGGCTCATAGGAGCTCACAGACTTTGTCCTGACAGCTAGGGAGCCTGTGTGGGACTGACCTAGGCCCTATACACATGTGTGACAGTTGTGTAGCTTGGTCTATCTGTGGACTTCTAGCAGTGGGATCAGGGCCTGTCCCTAACGCTTGAGCTGGCTGGCTTTTGGGAATCTAGTCCTCATACTGGGTTGTCTTGCTTTCTTGGTGTATGTGTGTGCTGTTGGCTTTGCTTAGAAAGCTCTTCCCTTTCCCCTCTCGCCCTCATCTTCTGAAGCTTTGTTTCAAGGGCACCCTTACCTTAGAAATGATTCCAGATCTGTCAATAGTCCAGTTCCCCAACAGCACAAGCAAAGACAGTCCAAGAAAAGTTTATTAAACAACCACCAGCCCAGAGAACTGCAAACATTACCCATGGCTGGAGCAGTCAGGAACAGTAAGAAACGAAGTGTTTGTTGTGGAATGTGTATGTCCCTTGTTCTTGCCTCATGAAGGAATTTAGTAAAAGCATTTCTCTTTCTTCTCCTCCTTCTCTCTTTCTGTCTTTCTCAGTCTGTCTCTTGGGTTATCCGTCTCTCTCTGTGCTCTCTCTCTCTCCTTCGTCCTTTTACTTTTTCTTTTGAGACAGAGTCTGTCTATGTGGGCCTGGGTATCCTGGAACTAGCCTGGCTTCAAACCCACCTGCCTCTGCTAAAAGCATAATTCTTGATGACTAAATAGAATGCTTTATCTGATTGATTTTGTACTATTATCTGGATCCTGATAACCTTTTAATTAATGATCCTAATACTCTAAGAATGGAATTATGCATATCTTCAACTACATTGAAATGCTTTCTCCTACTATAATATGGTTCCTGAAAATTTTAAAAACTTGTTGAATAAACATGAATTCACACATCTAAGTCTCTTAGCAAACAGATGTTATTGAAGTAAAAGTAGTTATGCTCTGATATTTAGAATATTTGCAGAAATTGCCTAAAATTTTATGCTTGAATACTAGCATAATATTTCTGCATATGTTTGTATGCACACAATTTGCACCATTTTTTTCACTGCAGGTGATCCAACCTGGAGCCTTGACATACTGGGCATCCAGTCTACTACTGGGCTATACCCCAATCCCTCTTTTCTAATTTTTTAATGTCTAACCAATATTATATGCTGCCATCTCATGGTTTTGAAATTATTGTATAACATTAATGTTAGTAAATATTTTATATGAAGGGAAATATTTCAATAAATAGCTAGGCCACATTTTAATGCCTGGACACGGCATATAATTATGTAGATAATAATATAACAATATAGATAATAATATCACATTAGTGTAAATTTACATTTTTAGAATATAAGCAATAAAGAATCTATTGACAAAAGTAAAAATACTTTCTATGCTTGTTTTCTTTTTTCTGGACTTCAGGTTATGTGGGATAAGTGAAATCATGTCTGATTGTTATCATTTTTGTTATGGTTTAGGGAAGGAAATCATTTTATAAGTTTGATCCCATTCCCTAGAGTTTAGAGGGAACTGAAATCTTAGAAGTGGTTTTGAGTGAGAAAAGGCAGGGCTTGAATCCTAGTCCTGGATCACTTAATAAATAAATAAATATATAGTAAAAGACAATAATCATGCAATGCTGGCCAAATGAGTTCACCTCTATGAGTATCTGTTTCTGCATCTGTTAAGTGGATAACAAGTACTTCAGAGGTTGTTGTGATGATCAGTGCCCACTGCTTAGTGATGAGCACAGTCTAGGGCATGGTTAGTTCTCAGCACACTTTTATCTAATCAATGGCACAGTAGCTCTGAACCTGAACCAAAAGGAATCCAGCATAGGCATCTCTACTCCTAATATGATATGCAACTTGAAATAATTTTTTGTGACACTGCAATTCTGTTTCTGCATCCAGAAAATGAAAATAATGTTGCAACTATTTTTAAATATGAGCACAAACCTTGAAAGTTACGTAAATGCTAATTTATGTATCATATTGAAACCTCTAGCTATGTTTATGGTCCTGAAGATAAGAATAGTTAATGTTTTGTATTTACAGTGTTCCTTCCACTCAGGCATTAAGAAGACATTTCCAAGGTGAGCAAGCATACTGTCTTGAATGTCGCCAGGGTTATGAACATGGAAGCAGTGACAGGAGGGACTGGTATCCTAAGATCCACAGACAACCCCTGTCTCTAAGAAGTAAATAGCAAGTCTTTAATGAGCCTTGCCAGCTGCTGCAGTAAGAAGTGGGTAGGCCAGACCTCCAGGGTGGGCTGATAACGCAGGTCTCTAGGCTACTTGAAAACCTTCAGCCTCTCCTTTCCTTTTCAATGCCCGGCTACACCATGATTCAGTTCTCTGTAGACTTAGCAACCAAACAAGAAAGTGCAAGAGTGTGGATGTGGTAAGAACCTTTCTTTGACTCACGTCTCAAGAGAGGAGATTAATCATTGTAACTAGTTTAATTAACATTATCATTCAAATATTAATTTGAGAGTTGTATAAAGCAGTAATCATACTCCTAGATATGAATTCTGACTTTGGAGTTTCCTAGCAATGTAAATGTAATACTCCAGATGACAAAATAGTATCTACCTCATTAACTAAACCAATACCTTAACCATTATTAAAGGCTCCATGAATGCCTCACTAGCTGTGTGGTTCAGCTGGGTATGTAAATGAAGCTAGCTGGGACTGAAAAAACATAATGGTGACTCTTATGATGGCAGGACATATTATTTCATAAACAACAACTGTTCTTTCTTTCTCATCATTACAATTCTAAAACACTGCAGCACACAGGTTGTAAGGTAGCCTTTGCACAACTAACTACCCTTATCTTGGTTTTCCTGTTCGTGAAATGGTTAAAACAGTACCCTCTCTGTGAAGTTGTTTAAGCAGAGCTGTTTAAATAATACAAATAAAATATCAGCCCATTTTCTGAAAGAGAGTAAATGTTTAGTCTTATTTAGTGAAAGACACGTAAATCTCTTAAGATACTCCTGAGTGTAACTATCATCATCTCAAACCTACCGTGGTCAGAGTTAGAACTTTTTACTGTAGACTTAGACACAGTAAACAAACCTAAAACGAAGCTGTGTTTGGTGTAGACTCAGCTCATGTAAGTGCTGCCTAAGGCATGCTGCTGTAGGAACACCGAATGTTGTTTCCTTTCCTTGGCAACCCTCACAACTCTTGTCTCCGAGACATCCTGAATTGTTTAAGTTTCAAGTCCACTAGGCTAAGGGAGATTGTTTATGGCATCACAAGGTAAGCAAGGTCTGAGTGTAGATTTGAATCTTCTAGAAGCAGCAGGAAGGAACCATAACCAGTTGGCATTAGAGCTGGTCTTTGAGACAGTATGGAGGTTTGAGGGAAGATGTTTTTAAAAGTTACAGGGAAAAAAAAATAAAAATAGTGTCTTGAATTTCAGGGCTTGCATCTATGTTAGAGTCTGATTTACCTTCTCTAAGGGTTAACTCTGGAAAAATGTTTGTAGCATTTTTTTATCCAATTTATTCTGCCCTAAAGCTCATTATTGTCTTAATAGATTAAAATTAATTATGGTATTAGTTCAAGCAAAATTTAATAAGGAAGTCAAATGCTTTGCTTCCGTCTTCCTCAAAGGCACTCTAAAGTAAAAGAGTTTTACATTATAAATTGCTCTCAAGTATTCCAACCATTTCCATTCATCATTTAAAGAAATAAATGCTTGTAAAATTGTATTCATAAAATAACAAAATGTTTTAACAGAAAAATTTGTTAGTAATTCACAAGAGGAATTAGAGCTAGTTGTGTTTATCCATTAATATACTTACAATAGACTGTTCACTGAATTTCCTTTTGCCTTGTTCTAAATCCAAACTTTATCTTCATTTGCAATGTCTGGGAATATTGCTATGGCAACATTAGGACTCAGGGTTTTAGAATGTGGCCAGATCAGAATGTAACATTCACACTTCTGTGTGTGTCTGTAAAGTCTGGTCTATGTTATTTACTGTGAGAGGCTGTGTGTTGTTGTTATTGTATATGCGTTCCAGAAGATAATTTCCTTAATTTCCACTATCTAAATATCTTGGAGCAAAAAAAGGGAGGGAGGGAGGAAGCAGAAGCGCTACAGTTTCAGGAAAGCCAGCCTACAAAACTACTTCTGACATTATGCTTTCCATCTTTGTCTTGTTAGGTTACACTGCTGTGATAAAACATGGCCAAACAACATGAGTAGGAAAGGGTTTATTTCGATTTACCAGCTTCAGGTTCCATGCATCACTAAGAAGCAGCAGGGCAGGGACTCAAGGCAGGAATTGAAGCAGAGGTCAGGATGGAAGGATGTAGCTTGTTTGTCAGGCTTTTGCTTAACCCCCCTTTTCAGAGTTTGATTTTTGTGTCTGCTATCACTGAGATTAGAATAGCTTCTGAGACGAAAGAAAGAAAGAAGACAGCATGACTTTCCTGCTGTACTCTAACTTACCTTTTTATCCACAGCAGTTGAAAGATTGAATTTGGGAGCCAATGTTATTCTCTCCCCTAAAGGAGTGTGTTAAATGAAGTATGATGACATACAATGAGGTGTGATTGTTTCTGTGCCTTTTTTGAAGCACATTGCTTTGTCTCCAAAATTGAGTATATTCTCTTTGTAGAACAGCACAGCCCATTAACCCTAGGCGTAGAGTGACATTTGCCACCTAAAAACTTTGCAGTTTTTAGGACAGAGTTTTTCTCAACTTCAGTGTATAAACATAGGTAACGGCTTTCTGAATAGGACCCTGTCACTGAAGCAATAAAACCAACAATCAACAAACGTGATCTCATGAAATTAAAAAGCTCTGGTGTAACAAGAATAGCTAGTCAAGCAAAGAGACAACCTACAGAATGAGACAAAACCTTCACCAACTATAAGTATCTAATATCTAAACAAGGAAACAAGCAAGTCAGTTTTAAAATAGCCTTAAAAATACAATAATCATTCTTAAAAGAAGAAATGCAAATGGCTAAAAAAATTAGTGTTAAACATTCTTAGTCATCAGGAAAATTCAATTTTAAACTGTTAAGAGATAACTCAACCATAATAGGATGGCTATCATCAGTAAAACAAATGACAGCCAATGCTGGCCAAAATGTGAGGAAAGAGCAATCCTTATCTACTATTGATGGGAGTGTAAACTGGCAGCCACTGTAGAACTCAGTATGGAGGTTTCTCAGAAAGATAAAAATGGAGCTACCACAAGACCCACCAACTATATCTCTCTTGGGCATATATACCCAGGACTCTATATTCTACCAAAGAGAAACTTACATATCCATGTTTATTGCTGGTCTATTCACAATAGCATGAAAATGGACTCAGCCTAAATGTTTATCAACTTATAAATGAACAATGCAAAGGTGATGTGTGTGTGTGTGTGTGTGTGTGTGTGTGTGTGTGTATGATGGAATTTTATCAATCACAAGAAAAAATGAAATCATCCAATTTTCAGGAACATAAGTGGAACTGGGAATATATTAAATAAGCTTATGATGCCAGGACAGAGGAGACAGATCCCTGGGGTTTACTGGCCAGTCAGCCTAGCCTACTTGGTGAGCCCAGATCAGTGAAGGATCCTATATCAAAATAAGGTAGATGGTGCCTGAGAAATGACACCCCACTGTGACCTCTGCCATCTGTGTACATGTTCATACAGTCATACAAATGTACCTGTATGCACACATACACATACACACAAAGAAGAAATAAATAAAATACAAGAGATAAAAAACACTGGCTGTCCTTAAATGTGTAGACCTCCTGCCTCAGATAACTGAGCGCTATGACTATGGGTATGCATATGCTATGACTATGGCCACTCTTGTTCATAAAGAAATCACAATGTTTATGTTCTCTTTTTCTTCTCTCTCTCTCCCCCTCTTCCCGTGTGTGTGTGTGTGTGTGTGTGTGTGTGTGTGTGTGTGTAAGTATGTATGTATGTGTGGTATATGCTAGTGTGCTAAGTATGCAATATACATGGATGCACATGGATGCACACAGGCGGCAGGCAGGGCAGGGCAGGACATTGTGTTTTTACTACTACTCTCTACACTCTACCTATTGCCTGGAGACAGGATCTCTCACTGAACTGACAGCTTGTCACTTTGTCTAGGCTAGCTGGCTAGTGAGCTTGAGATCTGCCTGTCTCTGCTCTCCAGTGCTAGCTAGGGCTACAGGTACTTGAAACTGTGCCTTGCTTTATACATGGGTGTTGAGGAGGTCCTCATGTTTATCTAGTAGGTCCCCTTACCACCAAGCCATCTTCCTAGACCCTTGAATTATATTTGTTTTATTTATTTATTTTGGGGGGATGAACTGAAGGTTTTGGTTCTGTAGTTCATGCTGGCTTAGATCTCGAGATCCTCCTGACTTTGCTTCCCAAGTGATAGCCGTCCCTTCCATTTAGGACATATCTCATTTAGTAAGTCAGACCTTTGGCTTATTTCCTGCATGCCAGATCCAGTTATTCCATAGAAGAGTTATTTTTTTCCAGGGGACTCTTTCAATAAACTGATTCCAAAAAGGGAAACTTCAGCATAATGAAATTCATTTGAATAAATTTGATAGGCTTTGGTTTGGCTATCATGCTTAAATGGATTTAAACAGATGAAAAAAATATCTTCTTGGGTTTGCCAGTGAAGAGGATGATTTATGTATGAAAGGCTTTTGTTGTTTTAATCTTGTCATGTGGGTGAATGTCAAACTGCTTCAAATTGCTTCTGATTCAAGCTCAGTGGAGCCTTTTCCTTATCTCTCTGAATCTTCCTGTAGCAGCTTCTTCTTTTTCTTTTTCTTCTTCTTCTTCTTCTTCTTCTTCTTCTTCTTCTTCTTCTTCTTCTTCTTCTTCTTCTTCTTCTTCTTCTTCTTCTTCTTCTTCTTCTTCTTCTTCTCCTCCTCCTCCTCCTCCTCCTCCTCCTCCTCCTCCTCCTCCTCCTCCTCCTCCTTCTGTCACAGGCAGGGTTTCACTATGTAACACTGGCTGTCCTTAAATGTGTAGACCTCCTGCCTCAGATAACTGAGCGCTATGACTATGGGTATGCAGGATGTCCAGCTTTTCTTGCCTTCCTTCTCTAGCCCGAAAATCAATTACTTTTTCTAAGTTTTAAATTTACACCTTTGGTTTGTTTGTTTGTTTTTCTTTTTTCTTTTGTTTTGGTTTGGTTTTTGGAGACAGGGTTTCTCTGCAGCTTTGGAGCCTGTCCTGCAACTTGCTCTGTAGGCCAGACTGACCTCGAACTCACAGAAATCCACCTGCCTCTGCCTGTCTAGTACTGGGATTAAAGGCATGTGTGACCACCAGTCGAATTTACACTTTTGACAGTGCGTAGGCTTATTCAGTAAAACAGGGATATCCTTAATTGTACAGACCATTTTTGTAGAATCCTAGAGGAAAATATTTTTGACGTAATCATGAAGGAATGCTATCCTCCCTGCAATGAGTCCCTTATTGAGACTCTATGAATAATGTGATGATGAAAATATGAGGTAAGGCATTCTCCATGCATGGTATGGGCTCACAATAAGATCCCTTTCTAAGGAGGGCCTTCAGTATTTCTTTGAGTTGATCCTACTTGTTAGATTCACTGAAGTTCTAATGTAAACTAAACCATAGACCATCTTATAGCAAGGTCTCAGGGTTTTACCAGCTGTGTCACTATCGAGTTTTAACAGAACATGTGCTAACTATATAGGGATAGTGTTTTCAGTTTTAGATACTGAGACAAGGCAACCAGAAGTCTTGTTAGGATCTGTGGTTTGCTTGACACTCAATTCTCACTGTTCTCAGGGGCTCCATAAGCAAGGACAGATATCACACATTCCCAGAATTGGAAATTCCATATCTCCTGTGTTTAACCAATGCCACCTCCAGCTTCAGATCAAGAATTTCCCTACTTATGACAGAAAAACAGGACTGGGTGTGGTGACGCACACCTTTAATCCCAATACTAGAGAGACAGAGGCAGGTGGATCTCTGTGAGTTTGAGGCCAGCCTGTCTTACAGAGTGAGTTCTGGGACAGCCAGGGCTACACAGAGAAACCTTGTCTTGAAAAACCAGAAACCAAAAAACCCAACACAAACAACAACAAAAACCAAAATCAAAACCAACAACAAAGAACAAAAAGCCCCAGACACTTCAAATGGCTACAGATGTAGTCTTTTACCAGCACAGTCTTGTGCTTCATATACACAGGATTATCTAGTACCAAGAGATTTTTCAGATATACATGAGAATTAGTTTTCTTAAAATTAGATTTGTATATAAAACATTGAAGTTTTTCTGGTATGTGTTCTCATAATAAACTTTATCACAGCAGGAAGCAATGAAAACTCTGTAGTCAGACATTCTTGTTTCAGGGCACACATTCTTCTGCCCTCTGCCATGATGTCATGTGTTAGGTTAGTTATAAAGTGGTTATGTCAGAAACAAGGGACCTGAGATAGTAATGATGGCTGATAGAAAGCTATGTGTTTATTTAATGTACTTCCTATGTAGAAACAAAAACAGGAAGAAGGGCCAAGGGAGAGTTCCTTACCAGCAGAGCACTTGCCACTGAAGCACGAGGACCTGCATTTGAGCCCCAGCCTCCACATAAAGTTTCAGCATGATAGTGGATTTATTATTTTCTTATTTATTTATTTATTTATTTATTTATTTCAAAGACAGGGTTTCTCTGTGTAATAGTTCTGGTTGTCCTGGCACCTGATCTGTAGACAAGACTGGCCTTGAACTCATAGAGATCTGCCTGCCTCTGCCTCCTGAGTGAATGCTGGGATTAAAGATATCTTCCAGTGTCTCCAGTGATAGTAGATTTATAATCCCAAGTCTTTGGCTAGAAAGAAGTAGATCAAAGGGCTCACTGGCCAAACAACATAGTCTAATTAGTGAGTGTCACATCCCAGTGAAAGGTTCTATCATAGAAAACAAGGTGGATGGCTGCTGGGTAAAATACTCAAGGTTGGCCTCTGGTCTCCACATGCACAGACAAATGTGCACACATATGCAAATATGGACCTACTCATAACCACACACACACACACACACACACACACACACCATGAAAGATAAGAATGTGGTACAGCGTTTGTACTCATCTCTAAGATGATCAGTGTCTTAGGGCTTCTATTGCTGTGAGAAGACACCATGGCCATGGCAACTCTTATAAAGGAAAACATTTAATTGTGTGTCTTACAGTTTCAGAGGTTCAGGCCATCATCATCATTGTGGGACATGGCAGTGTGCAGGCAAACATGGTGATAGAGCAGTAGCCAAGAGTTCTACATCTTGCAGGCAACAGGAAGTAGTCTGAGTGTCACAATGAGGGAAGCTTGAGCAAAAGAGACCTGAAAGCAGTGACACACTTCCTCCAACAAGGCTATACCTACTTCAACAAGACCACACCTCCTAATCATGACACTCCCTTTAGGGGTCATTTTCTTTTAAACCACCACATTCATTTAGGCAGCAAAGGTAGTATTTCTTAAAGATAACAACTGTATTTTGGAATCTTAGGTATTTGGAATCCTCACAAATTTGGTTTTCAACAACTTACCAGGTTGAAAACTAGCATTAATATGGCCCATTTTGTTTCCTTATCATGGCTTTGGAAACTTATGCTTAAATAATTCTGAAAGTCATTTTCAGATTGACAGGTAATGAGTCATGAGAACAGTTCCACCTCTGACTCATCGAGTATCTGGTACAAGTCATTTGACTCATCAGTTTCTCTCATTTAGGAAATGTCACCGTACATGTACCATAAAGTCCTTTTGAAATGCTGGCATCCACAGAGAAAAGGTGACAGCTACAAGGATAAAATTCCATTTCACATGTAGTTATATAAACTTTCAGCATTTTAATTCCCTTCCAGACCACAGAAACTCCCTTCCTTTACAAATCACACATCTTCCAGAGGTCTCTTTATCCCCTTTTCTCTGGTGCTGGTGGGGATTGTATCCAGCCAAGCACTTCTGCAGGCAAGGCATGTGCTTCACCGCTAAGAATACCACCAGCTGCTACTTTTTCTTTAAATGAAATAACTTACTAAAAAGTTTTGTAGCTGCCGTATGTTTCTGGCCACAAAGTAAAAAATCGTAAGAAATATTCACAGTTTTTCTCCAGTTAAATTAAAAATTCACACAATACCCAGAGACAATGACTAATTAAATTAAGTAAATAAACCAATCATTCTACTTTGGTGAAGTGGAATGAAACCTGTCTGCACCATGGCTGTTCTAGGATTGGTTAATATGAGCGCCCTAGGAACGATTTTGAGTAAGTGGAAAGTCTGACACAATGTGTGAATGGCAGGCTTTTGTCTGAATAACTAAAAAGACATACAGAAAGCTTTTTAAAAGAACAGTTTTAGATTTAAAGAAAATTGAGCCGACTATATAAAGTTTCCATATATTTCGTGTTCCATTTCTTCCATCATGTTATGATGATCTCCTTGTTAAAGTTATTGAAGCACATTGATACACTGTTTAATAAGTCTACAGCTTACTGAGAGATACCTTGTTTCACCCAGTGTCCTGCTTTTTGTCCCAAGATTCTTTTAAACATAACTTAATACATTTAGTTATTGTGATGTGTTGGGGTTCTGATTGACAAAGATATATATTTTTTTTTTTAGGTATTTCTGTGGTTTTGAAGAATACTGGTCAAATAGTTTATATCATGCCCTGTGCTGAGATTTGTTTGAGTTCTAATCCCATACCACGTAGTTAAACTGAAACACAGATGTGGGATTTTGGAAAAGGAATGCAGAAGTAGAATGTCATTTCCTCAACTCATCAGCAGGCTTCACCTGTCCATGGATTTATCTCAACTCTTATTGACCTCAGTTACTCTTCTGACACAGTGCCTGTGAGTTTCTCCACCGAAAAGGTATCATTTTCTCTCCCTTCATATTCTTTACTCTTTAGAAAGAAGCCATTATGTATGGCCATATCGGGTACAAAGGTAAATACCCTTCTTGGGGATAGAATTTTTACATAGTTATTTGGGAGATTTTTCTTTATGCCCTCATTTATTTATTGAATAACTTGCTTCTGTCAGTACTAATTTTTATTTTATTTTTAAGATTCATTTATGCTGGGTGTTGGTGGCACATGCCTTTAATGCCAGCACTCAGGAGGCAGAGGCAGGCGGATCTCTGTGAGTTCGAGGCCAGCCTGGTTTACAGAGCAAGTTACACAACTGCTCCATATCTATTAGAAAGCCCTACCTTGATAAACCAAAAATACAAAAGAGAAAGTTATTTATATATATATGAGTGTTTTGTCTGCATACATGTATGTGTGCCTGTTGTCAGCATAGGTTGGAAGGGGGCATAGGATCTGCACTTAGAGATGGTTGTGAACTGCCATGTGGATGCTGGGAACTCAACATGGTTCCTCTGAAAGAGTATAAGTGCTTTTAATTATTAAAATATCTCTCCAACCTGATTTTTATTTTATATATTTATTTAAACCCTTTATTACTTATTTTACGGTCTGAAATAGACCCTGCTTTGGCCGTTGGCATTTTTACCACTTGGTCCCGATGTTTCCTTGAAGCACCTTAATTACTGCCTCTTGTGTATTCATTTGTTTGCTTTTGCAGTTCCTTACTTTATAATACTATACAGTTCTTCAGGTTCATTTGAGCACGGCTGACAACTTTTAGAAATGTATTTAGATTTGTTACATTAGAGGAATATTTACAAGCTTATATTTCTCTCAAAACTAGTGTGTAGTTCACAGAACTATTTTTCTATATTAGATGTTATGAGAGATAGCTGTGAGTTCAGTAGGAGTTCAACGCCGTTTTCTATCATTTCTACAGAGGTAGTGCACTATAATTCTAATGTCAGTTAGTTCAATAATGATGAGGACAGGAAAAGAACCCCGAAAATTTCTAAATCAAATGAAGGCTTAAACACATTAAGCACAATTTTAATATCAGTTACTGTATACGACTTAAAAAATTGCAACTCAAATGTCACATATAAAATACTCAGACCCTAAGCAGCATAGATATATGGGATAAACAGATACTTTATTTATGGGAATATGTGTAAATGTGAACTGTGGACTCGGTGTTGCTATTGTGGTGGTGGTGCTGATGATGAAACTCCAGGAAGAGCAGACTCTGCGCAAGCACTCTACCCCTAGCCAAAGTCTGAGTGCTTCTTCTGACATGAGGCATGCCATGACTTAGAATCAGGTAACAATGGGGTTCTTATACATAGTAAAAATGACACTATGTATGCCAATACCAGCAAAAGTATGCAGCACAGGGTCTGACACATTTATTTCAACCTTAATGCTCAACGTGAAGATGGTCATAGATAAATACCAAGTGGCACACGTGGCCTGGCTGTGCTCCCCAGTGTACAATAATAATCGGAAATCTCAGTGAGCACAGGAAAGGTGCCCTTGATGTTGTGTGTGGATGATCCCAAGAGGTGGCTGAGTCCCTGGGTAGCTCTAGACCAACCTTAGAGCAGTCCTGCTGCTCTGTCCTGAAAGACCACATTGGAACTCATGGTTTAAACTTTACTGATTGGGGGGGCGGGGATCCAAGCTCAGAATGCCTTTGCCTTTACCCTGCAGTCATTTTGCATGAGTCTTTGGCTCCACTTTCCACTGGGCTCCTCCCACATAAGGTCCAAAGCCTTTAAGGTTGCAGTGTTTCGAAGAAAAGTAATAATAGAATTTTTCTAGTCCTAAGAAAGGCAAGCACTGTTCCTCACACTTTTTTAGCAATGGGATAAAGTGCATCACCATACCAGAGTTTTGCTTACATAGAGATAGAATCTTATAGGTTAAATGACAGTTAAATAAGGTAAAAATAAAATGAGTTAGTTTTTCTACACTTTTTTATATTTTAATATAAAATCTTGTATTGTCCTTTGTAATATACTGTTTTTCTCTTGCATGGATCATGGATAATAGTATTAAGACTGTTATGCAATTTTGGTTTCATAATAACTCAAGAGAAGGTCAAGAGCCTGGTTCAGATAGTAAAAACTCGTTCCCAGAGGAAGACTATATTGTGAAGCCCTGTCCAAACGCAGGGTTCTCTCTGTAATACTTGTTTCCCAAAGTAAACTTGTGGTAAGGATGTTTCGTAGTTGACAAGATAGTAAGCATAGACATAATTAGCACATCAACTCTATTATGTCATGGCTGTCAGCTGAGGATTAGAGTAAGATAGGGATTCTGTATGAAAATGAGGCCGTCTATAAAAATACAAATGTTGATCAAATATTGAAATTGATGGTGTGGAAGAAATCATAAGTGTTCAGGAAATCTTGAAACAAAGATCATGCCTTTGATCTTCAAAGAAGTGGGGTCATTTCTAAAGGGAATTAAGCAGGAAGGCAAAATAAAATCAAAACAGCAGCAATCATATCAAAAATAAAAAAGTAAAAAAATGGAATAAATGAAACATTGGTTGACATCTTAGAGAGATTCAAAAGACTCTTCATCTAGCTAGTCAAGTTGGATACATTACGTAATTGTAGACATGTTAATGGCTAATATGTTAGATGTTGAAGATATAAAGATATAAAGTCTGGGCTGGAGAGGTGGCTCAGGAGGTTAAAGGGCTTATTGCCTCAACCCTAAAGATTTGAGTTCCATCCCTGGAGACTCCTCTGGTAGAAGAAGAGAACTGAGGCTCACAGATTTGTCCTCCAAACTCCCCATGTGCTTTCTCATGACTGGGACTGTTAAAGAACTGTGGTGGGCACTGGAAAGAGCAATGAGTAAGACAGCCCTAACTCTTCAGCCCCTATGGGAGTCAGTGCACTGCAGGGAACACACACACACACACACCCTTCAACTGATTTGTCATGAAAAAAAAATACATAAGATTCAATAAAAGTGCCCATTAAGGCAATGTATCTTAAGAAGAATCTGTGAGTGCTTCATGAAGTCAGTCTAGTGGCTAAAGGCTAGATTTTCTTTAAACGAAAGAAACAACAGAAAATAGAATCCATCACAGACAGTAAGACTTGCCATTCTTTAGTGAACCTCTATATTAGTTTGTGGTTTTAGTAAATAAAGAGATACACATCTAAATCCTTATAAAATATGCTTCCCACAACGCTAGATAATCTGCGTAACAAAAAGAAGTGAGAAATGCATAAAAAAATGAAGAATGTTAAATTTTAACTAAGGGAGACTTCAATGCCCACAAGCCTTTTGATTAAAGACCTCCGAGAATTCAGGGAGTGAGTAATATGGATATTTGGTGGATAAACATTCTAGGCAGAAGTAGTACTCAGTTCGAAAGCCCCAGTATAGCCTGCGTGTTTGAATGGAAGCAAGATGAGGATGATTGAAAGAAGAGACAGCGAAGACTGGCAGGTGATGAGGAAAGAGAACCAGCTGTGGAGACCAACTTGTGTAAATACTTATGTAGTAAGTATTTATAAAGTAAGTTCTTATGTAGTAAGTACTTATGTAGACGAACCTATGTAGTACTTTTTGACTGAACAAACCAGACTGCACTGTTTTTATAGGGACCATATGGTTTTTGTATGTAAGTGTTAATGTGAGTGACATCATCTGCCCAAGGGACTGGCAATGTGGTGTGGAATACTAATTTAAGATGTGTTACATTCATTTATGCAGTGGAATATTTGTTTAATGATGCAAAGACGTGTTACATTTGTTTATTTAAATAAAATTAACCTGGGGTCAGGAGGCTGAGTCAGCAACTAACTGACAGGAAGTGGTAGGGAGGAACCACACATAGCTAGGGTTCTTAAGTGGGGGCTGAGTAGAAGGATGTCCCGTTTTGGGGGGAGAAGATACGAACCGGGAGGAGGTTAGCTACTTGCTATTTAGCCTCTCTGAGAGAGCGGAATTTCACCTCAACTTTTGAAATCTGAGTTCTCTAGAGGGACAGAGGTCTAGATAAAGTTCCTGTTAGCAGCTCACCTTGACCTGGTGCCTGGGGGAACAGAATTCCTGCCTGACTTTGGTTAGTGTGGCTGGTCCACTACTGTTAGCTGTGGAGTTGCAATTGCTGATTAGGACAGCAATTGCTGAAGGAGAAATTATTGAACTTAATGAAAAACGGCAGTAATGCTGCTTTCCCAAGTCTCTGTCCAGTGTTGACGACACTGTTTCTGTATATTAAGTCAAGGTCTGCTACCACGCTAGCCATTTCACACGGTACACATACACAAGTACACATCTTAGAGACTCAGTAAAAGATTTAAATGATTTTGCAGTTAAGCAAAATTGGTGTTTATATATTTTTGTTTTTTTGGCTTTTTGAGACAGGGTTTCTCTGTAGCTTTGGAGCCTATCCTGGAACTAACTCTTGTAGACCAGTCTGACCTCAAACTCGCAGAGATCTGCCTGCCTCTGCCTTCCAAGTGTTGGGATTAAAGGCATGTGTCACCACCGCCTGGCCTAAAATTGGCATATTTTTATTTGCTAATGCTAGTTCAGTATCAATAATGTTTTACTAGTTGTTGATTTGTGAAATAAAATAAAGCATATTCTTAAAAATACAATTTATGTTATTAAAATACAATCAAATTCTAAGTTTATTGGTTAAGATATACAATTTACTTTCAAAACAAAATGAACTGAAAATGATTGAAGTTGTTTTAGAGAACATTCCCAATTGTTTAAGCAAATATTTTAAAAGTTAGGCTCTCAATGAGAGCCCAGACTAGCCTGTGTATTCCACTGTGGAATACATAGTAGCTCAGTGTGTATTCCAGGCTGGCCTTGAATTTGTGGCAATCCTCCTGCCTCAACTTCTTAAATTCTGGGATTACGGGCATGTAATCCCACCACCACACCAGACTCGTGTCCTTATTATAGAGATAAAAGGTTATAGACAGTACACAAGATATAAGGACAATAATAAAAATTTTCGTTAGTCATATTTCTTAGATATAAAGTTTTTTCATCCTGATAAAATCTGTCAGTCGACACAATAATCCAAATCAGACCAAATCAAATCTAATTAGGAAAAGCCCAGGTTTAATGGATGCCTCAGCGCCCCCATCTCTCTGCCCAAGGAAGACAAGGAAACCACTGAGAGGGGAAAGGAAGACCAGAAGACCATGTGTTCATTCTCTGGGGGACAGTTTAAATATAAATAGCCTGTGGGAGTGGGTCACCATTTGGCGGGCTTTTTTTGGAGGTGGAGTCTGGACTGTGGCAAGTCCCAGGGGAGAGGGCCTGGAATGGAAGGTTCCACTCAAACATTTAGAATGGATGCCAGGGGCTGGGATGAAACCTCCAACCAAACATCCCAGACTCCTTTGGATATATAGGTGCCAGGGGACTGGGGTGATGCCTGGACCCAAACATTCCAGACTTTGAATATAGGGGTGCCAGGAGCCGGGGTAAAGCCTCCAAATAAGTATCACTGTTTATCTTCAAAATAGCTCCACCCTTTGCCCCTGCCCGTACTTAATGCACATTTAATTGTTAGAATATTTATGACCTTAACAATGAGGAACAATTATTGACCCTTTACTATGAGTCAAGTCCTTTGCTTATGTCCTCTCCATTACCACCTGGATTCTATGAGTTACTCTTAATGCACCCATTTTATAAATAGGAAACTGAATCTCAGAAAGACGTAACAGCTTGCTCAAGCTCACACATTTAGAACTAGCGTGAGGCAATTTGGGAACTTTATCTGTTCACTGCAAGGGTAGAGCCTGTGTCTTTTATTTTTATCCCCATCTGAGCTTTTCATCTTCCTGGAGATTGTGTGATTTTCCCCATGCTCTTCTAGGCTTTTATAAATAAGTCCCAATTCTCTAAAGGGTCTGGTTTTTTTTTATCCTTATCACAGCTAATTTAACCACGTCTCCACTGTCAGACAGTAGGTCATTTCCAGCTTTGAGTCAAAAGCAGAGTGTGAGTCATCTTTGTATCCCCAGCATCTAGCAAAATACCTGGCACTTTAATTCAGGCTCAAAATGTGAACCTAATGATGGGATCAAGAAAAGGAGCTTCACCTGGAGGAAATAACAAAGAAAACAGGAAGAAATGAACACAGCATGACCGAGGGGAAATGAAGAGACAGGGATAGAGAGGATACATGTTGGGATTCATGTCACTAGGCCCTTTGAGTTCTGAAAAGCAGAAATGCGTGGATGTCAATGCTATTAAGAAGATAGTCACTAGGAAAACCAGTGATTCTAGATGGAATCAGGAGTCCAGAGCTGTTGCAGGCACCCTCTTGAGCATTTATTCCTGCCTGGCTTCCTTCCTTCCTTCCTTCCTTCCTTCCTTCCTTCCTTCCTTCCTTCCTTCCTTCCTTCCTTCCTTTTTCATTCTCTTTTTTTCTTTCTTTCTTTTTTGTTTTTTGTTTTGTTTTGAGACAGGGTTTCTCTGTGCAACAGCTCTGGCAGACCTGGAACTCACTTTGTAGACCAGGCTGGCTTCAAACTCACAGAGATCCACCTGCCTCTGCCTCCCAAATTCTGGGATTAAAGGGGTGGGTCACCATGCCTAACGTCTGCAACTGTCCTTACATTGAGAATTGTCTACTCTTTTTCTTTCTAGCTTCCACTCAATGGAACCCTCTATTCTTTTCTCTGGTTCTATATTTTCTTTGTCCCCTCGGTTCTCTCCCCTTGCTTTGGCTCAGTGTTGCCCCTCTGCCATCCTTCGATCTTAACCATTCTAACTCTGCCTCTAAAGCTAAACTGTCTCATGCAGACTTGAAAAGTATAAGATTAACATAACCAGGATAACAGACCCTGGAAAAAGTCGGAAGGAAAGAGAGGCCTTAGCTCTTCACTGCAGAGGAGGCATTACACAACTTCCTGTCTCCTTGAAAATGCAGTTTTTAGAGGTCAGCTGTAAGGAGTCTCTTTCTCTCCCAACAGCCAGCTCCCAAATAACGACACCAAGATTTCTTATTAATAAGAAAGTTTGGTCTTAGCTTAGCCTCGTCCCAACTAGCTCTTATAACTGAGATTAACATGCTTTTATTAATCATCTATGTTCTGCCATGTGGCATTACCTCACTTCTATCTTGCACCCCTGTTTCCTCTCTGTCTGTCTGGAAACTCCTTTTTTTTTTTTTAATTCCCTGAGTCCTCTCTGTCTCCAGAAGTCCACCCCCCCCCCACACACACACAACCTCTTCCTGCCTAGTTATTGGTTTTTATTAAACCAATTAGAAGGTGCCTCGGCAAAGACATATCTTCACAGTGTAAACAAATAAAACAGTCAGCCTTCTGTTCTTCCATAGTATCTGGGATACACTTCTATAGCAACACCTGTAATGTCTTTTGTAATTGTGTGTTTACCTTTTCATGACTATATAATTAGTTTTTCAATAGCAGGGATGAATGACTGAATATGTTAAGATTTATTTATACAGCACCAAAATATTCACTGATACATAACACTCTGACTATACTCTAATTTATTGAGGAGACATGGCTAAGAAGATGGCAAGAATGTATTCATCCTTCTGCTTCATCTTAGAGTAGATCCTGAAGAATAGCTGCAAAAACAAACTCTTACAATGTTCCAAATTAATATACTTCAAGAAAAATAATCTTTTATGTCTTCAAGGAAAGGAGGAAAAAAAAGATAAAAGCAAAAGTAGCAGTCCCAGTACCACTGAAGAGCCAGTTCTGTCCAAATTACCTCAGTGTCTGACTACCAGGCTTGAGTATAGTCTTATCTCTCAAGTAGTGCTGTATTGGCAGAAAAGGGGAAGTTCAGGAGAACAGTGAACATTTAAGTCACTTGCCTCTGTGGAAAATACATTTAGAGGACAAAAGAATTTTGACCCACTAACAAACCTCTGACCCATTATTTCATTCATAGCTGTTTTCCTCTCCCTCTCTCCTTCTCTCCCTCCCCCTCCCCACTCCCTCCTTCCTGTTTTTTTCTTTCTTTTTGTACATTTGATTTCTTGATTTTATCTGTTTTTTTGATTCATAAAGTAGAATCTTTTCTCCTAGTTTTTAAATATTAAAAAAATCCCAATTTTATACTTTTTAAAATATAAAGACCCTATATACAAAGTCCTGAGAGTTTAGGATCTTGATCATTGCCATGTGGCCACTCATTCCCAGCTCACCACTCTTTCCAGTTGCCACCAAACATGGACCACAATGGTACCATCCCAGTATAAACTTGAAATCCTAGTTGCTGTTTTCCTATCGCCATAAAGCAGTTAAATTCCAATGTATTTTTAAAGATCTGAGTAGTCTAGAGATAGGATTCTTCCCCAAATAAACTTCAGAGGGTATAAACAAAGAAAAAGTATAACTCATTTAGCAATGATTTTGTTTTTCAAGTATTTTTCACCTGCTAGAAGGCATGTAAAACATTACATGATATTCAGTGCATTATATAAAATATGTAAGAGCAAAGCAAGACAAAAACACCACCTGCATGATTTAGGCTGTGCCTTTTAGGGAAGGTATAATGAATCCATCAGTTTCACCAATACCTCAAGATTTTATTTTTCTTCTTTCTGTAGTGATAAACATCAAACCCAGGGTCTTCTATTGCAATACTGGTTACTTCTCCTGGCTCTTCTCTAGTTTTTTCTCCCTGCCATCTTTTGTCTGTTGTTTCTTGGCCTGAAGTTTATTTCCCTCTGATTATAGGATGATTGTCTTTATCAGGTAAGAGAAGCCTGTCCAGTTCCTGGCACATTTCATTGACTGCACCCAATTTTTATACTTTTAACTCAACCAATTCACCATTATTGGCAAGGTGAATGAAGTGATTTGAAGGAAATCTAAATAAGATTCCCTTCTGCCTCTTTTAAAGCACAAAGCTAACCAGGACCTGAGCAACAGGTTCTATTGGCAAGGAACAAAGCTGGGATGTAGAAAAGAGTCTTATTGTCTAGGAAGGGAAATGGTTCTGATACATAAGTCTTCAGCAGAGAAAAACCAGATACCCAAACACAAAAGCATACTGTTCTGGGCCATTTAACTTGGAGGCAAACAGAACCACACATATTATTTATTCTTACAGATTAATTTTGTAGCTGTGTAGCGTGGCAAGTAGGACATAGGAATGAGACAGACCCGGTTTTAGGAGTGACTTTAGCTTACAGAGGTTAAATTCTCTTTAATTCTTTTTGCCCCCTTATTAGATGGGGAAAAACATATGTATCTGTGATTGAGTCTAAATTGGAAGCAAGCTGATAAACACCTTTAGTTATGTGACAGGATACAAGATTAACTAAAAAAAAATTAGTAGCCCTTCTATACACAGATGATAAAAGGTCTGGGGAAGAAACCAGAGAATCAACACCCTTCACAATAGCCACAAATAGCATAAAATATCTTATGGGTAACTCTAGCCAAACAAGTAAAAGACCTATATGACAAGACCTTTAAATCTCTGGAGAAAAAAATTGAAGAGGATATCAGAAAATGCATGCTCTTCCATGCTCTTGGGTGGGTAGAATTAACATAGTAAAAAGGGTAATCTTACCAAAAGTAATCTACAGATTCAATACAATACCCATCAACATCCAGCACAATTCTTTACAGACCTTGAAAGAACTATACTAAATTTCATATGGAAAAACAAAAAACTCAGAATATCCAAAGCAATCCTGTACAATAAAAGAACATCTCGAGGCATCACCATGTATGACTTCAAACACTATCATAGAGCTACAGTAATAAAAAAAGCTTGATATTAGGATAAAAATATACAGGTGAACCAATGGATCCAAAGACCCTGATATGACACCTGATTTTTGACAAAAAATATAAAATGGGAAGAAGGCATGTTCAACAAGTGGCACTGGCATAATTGGATGTCAACATGTAGAAGAGTGGAAATAGATCCATATCTGTTGCCATGTACAAAACTCAAATCCAAATGAATCAAAGACCTCAACATAAATTTAACCACACTGAACCTTATAGAAGAGAGAATGAGATGTAGCCTTGAACACATTTGCCCAGGAGACCACTTCCTAAATATAATACCAGTAGCACAGACACTGAGAGCAACAATTAATAAATATGACCTCCTGAAACTGAGAAATTTCTATAATGCAAAGGACATGGTCAATAAGACAAAATGACTGCCTATAGAATGAGAAAAGATCTTTACCAACCCCACATCTGACAGAGGAGAATATATCTCCAAAATATACACAGGACTCAAGAAACTAGACATCAAACTAAGAAATAATCCAATTAAAAAATGGAGTACAGATCTAGCCAGGTGGTGGTAGTGCTTTAATCCCAGCACTTGGAAAACAGAGGCAGGCAGATCTCTGTGAGTTCGAGGCTAACCTGGTCTATAGAGCAAGTTCCAGGACAGCAAGTGCTGCTACACAGAGAAAGCATATCTCGAAAAACCAAATCGAAGCCAAACCAAACCAAACCAAACCAAACAAACAAACGTAGTACAGATCTAAACAGAGAAGTCTCAACCGAAGAATCTCAAATGACCAATAGAAAGATACTTAAGGAAATGCTCAACATCCTTAGCCACCAGAGAAATGCAAATCAAAACAACCCTGGATACCATATTAAACCTATCAGAATGGCTAAGATAAAAACAGTGAGGACAGCTTATGCTGGAGAGGATATTAAAGTAAGGGGAACAGGCCTCCATTGCTGGTGGGAGTACAAACTTATCCAGTGGTTGTAGAAATCAATATGACAATTTCTCAGAAAATTAGGAATCAGTCTACCTCAAGACCCAGCAATACCACTTTTGGGCATATACCCAAAGGAGGTACACTCACACCACAAGGACATTTGCTCAACTATGCTCATAGCAGCATTATTTGTAATAGCCAGACCTGGAAACAACCTAGATGCCCCTCAACTGAAAAATGGATAAAGAAAATTTACACAGTGGAGTACTACTCAGTGGTAAAAAAGTAATGACAGTTTGAAATTTGCAGGCAAATGAATGGAACTAGAAAAAAACATTCTGAGTGAGGTAACCCAGACCCAGAAAGACAAATATAATATGTATTCACTCATAAAGGAATATCAATCATAAAGCAAAGGATAACCAGCGTACAGTCCACAACCCCAATGAAGCTAGAACCCTCATCAGAAACAAATGGAAGCAGATGCAGAGATTCACAACTAACTACTGGGCCAGGCTCCTGGAGTGCAACTGAAGAGAGGGAGGAGCAATAATACGAACAAAGGGGTAAATGCCATGATGGGGAAACCCACACAAACAGCCGACCCGAGCGAGTGGCTCCAGACTGACAACTGGGGACCCTGCATAGGACCGAACTAGGCCCCATGAATTCAGGTCACACTGGTATGGCTTGGGCAGTATGTAGAGTCACTCACTGAGGACCAAGATCTAACCCTAATGCATGAAATGACTTCATGGAGCCCATTCTCTATGGAGAGATATCTTGCTCTACCTAGGCATGGGGTGGGAGTGGGCGGCAAGGTGGGGGACTTGGTCCTGCCTCAACAAGATTTAGTTGACTTCCCAGGGGAAGCCTTACCCTCTCTGAGGACTGGATGAGGGGGTGAGGTGGGAGAGCTGGAGGAGAGGAGGAAGGGGGAACTAGGACTGGTACATAAAAATAATTAATAAGAAAATATCAATTACACAGAACAAAGATTATAATAATTCATAATGATAATTCTAAGACATTGATAAAATGCCAATTAAAATAATTTTGTTTGGAAGCTGATGCTTACTATACTTGGATTTTTTTGTTACTTCTGATTGAGATAATAAAATAGAAAAAACTCAGTAATAAAGATGTCTAGGATGATTTGTCAATAGTAATGTCATTAATTCACTTTCCGTCTTATACTGTATGTAGATTTGCCTTTCCTGATATTTCATGTAAATAGGATCAAACAATATGTGACTTTTTTTTTTACTGGCTTCTTTTATTTAGCACAGTGTTTTCAAGGTTCATTCATGTTGGAACTTGTGTCAGTACTTTTTCTTTGTAGTGATGAATAATAAATACCCTATTGTATGACTATATACCTTGGCTTGCTTGTCTGTTTAGCAGCTGAACAATGTTTTTTTTCTAATGTTCTATGTGTTAAATAACCCTTCTGTGAACATTGGTGAGCACGTTTTTGTGTGGGTGTGTGGTTTCATATCTCTTGGGAAATCTCTTGGGTAAATATGAATGGATTTGTTGGGTTATATGTCAACTCCGCGTTTAACATTTTAAGAAACTGCCAAAGTTTTCCAAAGGCATTCAACACTACTTCCTCAACAGTAATGAATGAGGATCGTGATTTTTGCACACACCTCTTGGCCAATACTTGTTATTTTGCCTTTTAAAAAATTATAGTCATTGTTATGAGTATAAACTGAAATTTCACTGTGATTCAAATTAGCGTTTCCCTGGTGACTAGTGACATCAAGAATGTTTTTATATGCTTGTCACTTGTATATTTTATTCAGTGGCATATCTATTCATACACTATGCATATTTGGAAATTTCACTATTTATTTTACAAAAATTCAACAATTCTTTATATGGTCTAGATTCAAGTCAGTTTTTAGGTATGCTATTTACAAGTATTTTTCTCCCATTCTTTTATTTAATTTTACTGGAAAGTGTTACTACTTTTAGTTTTAGAATGAGAATACAGCTGGGAGTTGTGGGACATTTCTTTATCTCAGCCCTTGTAATGAAGAGACAGGCAGGTCTCTGTGAGTTTGAGGCCAGCCTGATATATGTACAGTGAATTCAGGATAGCCAGAGCTATATAGTGAGACCCTGTCTCAAAGAAACCAAACCAAACCAACCAACCAACTAACCAACCAACCAACCAAATAAACAAACAATAACAAAAAGATACTATCAACTTTAGAGGTTGGAAAGCTCAAGATTAAATCTGACTCTGCAAATCATATATATTCATTTATAATACATGGTCTGAATGGGGTGAAAGGATGTTAGTAAAATTACTATGAAAAACTCATTTGCTCTGTTTACAATATCAACAAATGTAGAAGGTAATTAGGGACAAACTGTTCAGAAACGGGGAATAATTTTTGAAGAATTGTACCATGTTCTTGGATAACGGAATGTACCCTTATAGTACTGCTTGAGAATATTCAACTCTCCTGTAATAGAAATAAAATAAATGAGACTGATGAAATGTTAGAGACATTAAGTAATAGAAATAAAATAAATGAGACTGATGAAATGTTAGAGACATTAAGTATGGAGAGGTGCTTAATAGGTAGCATAAGAATGGGTTAAAGAGAACAAATTGGGATGACCAAGAGGTCACTACGATTCCTGAGGCCTCTACATAAATATAAAATTCATTACGTTAAAAATACAGATGTAACTAATATTCTGATGTCCTAAGTCCATATATATGTATTTATAGGATCTTGATTCAACCATTTCCATCTCCTGCTGACCCCTACTCTTCTTTATGAGGTTAAGATTACAGTGGACTGTACATTTTCTTTTCAGTTAGTATACAAAATAATGGGTTATTATATTTTTGTACATGTATATCACTTCACTTAGCTCATATGCACTCCTATGAGAATTCCCATTCTGATATTATGTGTCCTCTACACAGTGAACACAAATTAAACCTTCATGTTCTGATTGGATAGTTATCACTTTGACCAGGTGTTCCTGTCCCTGAATCTCTCCACTAAAAAATGTATGCATTATTGACACTGGGCACCTTATGGATTGAGTCTCCTTGCTTAGACTCCAACTTTAGCCTTTGTCACTGTGTTGTCTGGGGAAGGCTTATATGCTCTATAAAGAATGGGAGACAGTTCAGACTTAGCCTTAAGAGCCGGAAGTCACCCCTCTCTCCACACTTCTCATTGGATGCTTTAGAAGGATTTATTACCCGTGTTATTTAAGCATTTCAAATTTGTTATGAGCTTTGTTTTCTTATTATCTCTAAGTTAGTGACAATGCAATTGCGGAAAAAGAAAATACATCCAGTGGTGTGTTTTATTGTCTTTTGTGGTGCTGATAATCAACTCTAGGGCACTAAGTATGCTATGTAAGTATTTCTACCACTAAGTTTGTACCCCTTACCTAAATTCACTTTTATTATCATTGCAGCACTGGGGAAAAAATCAGGGCTTTCCACATATTAGGTAAGTTCTCTACCACTGATCTACATCCCCAAGTCTAATCCAATGTCATTTTCATCAGACCCTCAGTATAGTATTTTCTATAATTGATAAGTTAACTCGTATGTGTGTCTATAATCCCCTCTTCATGTTAGGCATTGAACCCTGGCCTTGTGCATGTCAGGCAAGTGCTTTTTTCCTTTGAGCAATATTCTTGAGCTTGTAAATTAATTCTTCTAATATGCTATTATGGATTGCATTGTGTCAACCTAATTAATACCTATTACCAGGTATTAATTCAGGTTGAATATGATTTTATATGGAAATAAGGCGTTTTCAGATATTTAAGTTTGATGAAGCATTTTGGATTGAACTGGTGCTTACTCAGTGTGACTATCTATTTATTTTAGGTGCATGAAATACATTCTGAATAGTGATTTCAGCAAACTCTAGGAATATGTGAACTACTGTTTCATCTTTCCCAGTTTAGATGTTTACAGTGATCATAACTTAAGATGTTCGCAATAGTCATGTAGACTGGGTTTCTCTGTGAAACGGTCCTGCCTATCTTGGAACTTACTCTGTAGACCAGGCTGGCCTCAAACTCACAGAAATCTGCCTGCCTCTGCCTCCCAGCTGCAGGGATTAAAGGCACATAACACCACTACTCAGCCTGTGAGGGGAATTTTTGATTATTAAAAACAATTTTGAAATTAAAATATAAATTATGATTTCCCCTTTCCATTTCGTCTCTTCAACCCTTCCCATGTACTCCTTTGCCTCTCAACTCATAGCCTCTTTTTCTTTATTATTATTGTCATACCCCCCCCATACACAACTTATTCAGGTCATTTAGCATTATTTGTATGTATATGATTTCAGGGATGACCAATTGGTATTGGGTAACCAGTTTGAGGTTATCCATCTCTAGGATAGATGTCATCTCTGTATGTCATATCAATATCATCTCTAGGATGGATATCATCTCTGTATGTCCTATCAATACCATTTCTAGGATGGATGTCATCTCTGTATATCATATCAATATCATCTCTAGGATGGATATCATCTCTGTATGTTATATCAATATCATCTCTAGGATGAATATCATCTCTTTATGTCATATCAATATCATCTCTAGGATGAATATCATCTCTTTATGTCATATCAATATCATCTCTAGGCTGACACACCACTCTTAGCCTTTTTTAGTTGCCTATAGTTGTCTGTCTAGGGGCCCAATAGGATTCTGAGGGGGAATATTTTGAAAACCCACCAATGAACAGAAAGTAAAATTCACTCCTACTGTTGCTTCAAAATTTGTACACTAGATTTTTCATGCCCTATTCCACCCTAACCCTGTTGCTAAAGAACTACAAGTGTCTCATCTTATGATCAGGAAGGATCTCACTGTACCTCACAAGCCAGCAGCTATGAAGCGGAGGAATCATAAATTTTATTTTGTTAAGGTTATGATGGGGGAGAGGGATGAGAGTGAGGAGGAGAGAAGAGGAGAGAGAGAGAGTCACAAATACATACACAGTATGCATATAGAGGTCAGAGAACAACTTGTGAAAGTTGGTTCTCTCTACAGAGTGAGCCCTGGGATCCTGTTTAGGGCACTGGACTCAGCAGCAGGCAACTTAACCAGCAGAGTCATCTTGTTCTCCCAAATGATGGCTTTTTAAACAGTACATAGGATTGGGGAGGCAGGACTCCTTCAGAGTTCTGTTAGCCTTAGAGAAACAATTCAGAATACAGATTCACACTGACACACAGCAACACTGTTCTGTGTTCTGTATCTGACCCTAGTCCTATGTTCTGCTATTGGTAATGATCCCACCTTTGGCTCTCTGTACATAATCATTGATTTTGGTGGAATCTCCCAACTCATGATGAATTCGTTAAACTTGATAACCAGTACTCTTGCCAAATCTTTAAGAATATTTATGAGTAATCACATATCTATCAAAGTCATCATGCAAACCACTCTTTTCTACATAGGAATAATCACTACTGAAACCATGTGTGGCTCATAAGCCACTTCCATGCTCATGATGACCTCCATGTGACCATTGCTGTTTCAGGATGGACACTGTAGACAGCAATCATGCCATCATGGTGACCTCCATGTCTTCCTCTTCAGCTGTCATATGATCTCCTCACAGTAGTGGTTATGGGGAAAGAGTGTGAGCTCTGCCCCGATCCTGACCACCTTGACCAGGAGGAGGTGGTGGTCTTTGGTATGGGCTTAGACTCTGCTAGAAGGAAGCGTGGGAGAATGGCTTCAAGTAGAAGGCCTCCTGTCAAAGACACCTCTACATGGGAAACTCCATGTAGACACCATGGCAGTCATGGAGTATCATTGCAAAAAGTCTGCCATAACAGCTTTATCCTGGGTTTACAAGGCTCTGGTTGCCCTCTGAAGTGGCTCAGGTAAGAGAAAAGGATGACTGTTACACATTCTCCATCCCTATCAGGTGTCCCACTAATCAAACAACTCTGTTGGTGGAATGTGGACCGCATTCCTAGAAAAGCTTGACCGTTGTTTGAGTCTCCTCTTGAAGTTCTTTGGTTGTTAGCTGCTTTGACCCCAACAATTTTTCCTCCCAGTATGATCACGCCCCAGCTCCCAAATCAGAGTCACTTTGTGTGTTGGTTTAGGAGGTCCTTCTGTATTTGTATTGCTTTTATTGGTTGAATAAAGAAACTGCCTTGGCTTTTTGATAGGGCAGAAACTTAGGTAGGCAGGAAAGACAGAACTGGATGCTGGGAAGAAGAGCAGAATCAGGCAGTCGCCATGAAGCTTCTGTCTGAGACTGATGCTGATTAGGATCTTTCCCAGTAAGCTATGACCTCGTGTTGAACACAGATTGGTGGAAATGGGTTAGATCAGGATGTGAGAGTTGGCCAATAAGAGGCTAGAAATAATGGGCCAGACAGTAATTTAATTAACACAATTTCTGTGTGATTATTTTGGGGGTTAAGCTATTCGGGTGGCTGGGAGCCGGGTGGCTGGGATGACAAGCAGCCTGCTCCTCCTACAACAGTGTGTAGTGTTGTTAATCTAGGCATTCCACAGCCTCAGGGGAGAGCTGGCTGTGGCCATTGGTGATGGTGGCTCAGTCCCTGCTCTAATCAGGATTTTCCTCAGTATCAACAGTATGATCCTTGAAAAGTGCTGGAGGCCACTGCTGTCTGAAATAAATGCTGACATCCATAGTCTGCATGGGTAGCCTCCATGTTTGTAACTCATTTCAGTCACTGCCCAGCACTGTTTTTCTAAGCTAGAATGTGTAGCACAACCATTTCACTGGTCTTCCGAGATTATTTAAATGCACGGTCCTCTTCTAAACCTTCGGTGATGCTTCACTGCAACCACACTTGGTTTCAGTCTTGGGGGAAGGTTTCCTGCACCTGTTCAGCTTCCACTTTCTTGTGTTAAATGGACTCATTAGTTAATTTTTATATATTATTGCAGAAATATAGCACTCTCAGCAGACTGAACAATTGACACACATTTTGGTGGCCATACAAGTAGCCACATATTTCTTCATTGCCTGCTGCAATAGATTCTTTGCTTCCCCTTACAAGTGATTTGTTAAGATATATTAAATATATATATTGGGGTTCATCATGGCATTTTGACACAAGCATACAATATATTCTCATTTAACATCAGATTCATTCCTATTGCTCACTCCCCACTTCCCAGAAAGTCCTCCTCCTACTTTGTATCTTTGTATATGTGTATGTCTGTGATTGTATGTGTGTGTGGAGGCATGTGTGCATGTGTGTGCGAGTGTGTGTGTGTGTGAACAAATGAGTTTAATTAAGACTACTTAAAGGGGTACAAATGGTCATCGGTAACTATAGCACTGAAGAAAATGTCTGTCTCTCCTACAGCAACTGTTAACTACCTATAAATCAATTCACTTTGTTTCTAGCAATGTCCTGCTGCTGCTTGTAGAGGGCACACTATTGTCACAAGACAGAAGGCAGATAGGCAAAAGGCTTATGCTAGCTTCTTCTGTCTAGCCTTTTAGTAAGACAATACTTTATTTAAAAAAAAATGCACCCCACCTCTTAAGACCAACACAGTAGGATTTAAATGCCAACATCAACTTTGAAAGTGTTCTAGTTTGCTTTTATGTTGCTGTGATAAAAACCCTCTACCCAGGAAAGGAAAGGGTCTACTTCATTTTGCACTTGCAAGTGACAGTCTCATCACTGAGCAAAGCCAGAGCAGGAACCTCGAGGCAGGAACTGAAAGAGAGACCGTGGGAGAGCTCTGTTTACTGGCTTGCCCCGTGCTTCACATCCAGCTCTCTTCTCTTTCCGGTCCTCCAGCCTAGGGATAGTACTTTCCACTGGGCTCTTCTACATCAATTAGAAGTTAAGAAAATGCCTCTCACACATGACCACAGGCTAGTCTGATCCAGGCAGTTTTTCAGCTGAGATTTCTTCTTCCTAGGTGACTCTGTGAGTCATGGTTGAAGCTAGCTATGACAAAGAGAATACACTGAACCAGCAACATTTTATAGAGTTTTATTTTGGTAACCTTCTTTTTCTTCTTTTCATTTCCTGTTATTTTCTTGCTGATTACTCTACACATCTTAGTTGGTCAGCATTAGTTTCAGACTTACACTAAATTTCAGTAAGAGAACTGATAGAAATGTTGCTCTTAATGTAGACCGAGTTCCTTTTCCTCTTCCTTTTGGGGCCATATTATTAAGCATATTGTATCTATAACAAATACAAATGTTATGGTCCAGCATTGTATTGTTTTAGTTACTTGTAGATAGTGTTATGGGTTTGTTTGTGTGTGATCGATCCTGTGTGGAGAAGCACATATGCACATGTGTGGGCATTTGCCTGTAAGGGTCAGAGGACAATCTCAGGTGTCATCCTTCAGATGACATCCACCTTTTTTTTGCCATCTCAACTTCATTATTATTCATGGGTCATTGTTTTATTAATTGTGCATTATTTAAATCATGCTACATAAACGTGTTGTTGAAAATGAGTCAGCTTATCCACAATCTTATTAATATTTATCGTCATATGTGCTACCATTCCTTTTTACTCATGCAAAAACTGAGTTGTAAAAAGGTTGCGTATTTGAAGCCATGTAATTAGCATTAATATGCTTATTCCGATAGGATGGCTATCATGTGTGGAGAGTTAACACTGAAATTTAAGAGGTCTAATAATAAAGGCTTGCTGTGCTTATATTCATTCTCGTTCTTGTTATATACCCCTAGAGAGTCGCTAGGAGGTTGTATGCTATATGCACCCTGCAAGATCCAAGGTGGTGCAGATCTGCCACCTGTTATCTGCATTGTCTAGAAGAGGCTTCCACGAACACAAAGGTGGAGGTGATCAGTGAGGTACTGTATTCTTTAAATTAAAAATATTACTGCCTTACTCTCAGCCTCTAAATAAGAAAACAGAATAACTTTTACTTTTATAGACCCGAGAGGAAAGTGGAGAGGTCATCATTAAACTCACACGTCAAAACTAAGCAAAGGTTGCACATCACCGGTGCCGTTTTAAAAATTAGCGCACAGAGTAGTAGATTCCCTTATGAAATTATAGTACCTGCTGCCAGGAGTTGGCTGACCCACCTGCGCCTCACCTCCATCATCTTCCTGGCCCCATCCCCTCTAAGCCCTCGAGAATCTCCCTTTCATTTTCACAGCACATGTTTTATTCCTCTCTCTGCCTCTCTGTCTTAAAATTGCTCCCTCGTCCATGTGGCGCCCTTCCTATTTTCCTGGGCTCTACACAGACTCATTCTGACTAGATATACACCCACACAAATAGATGCAAAGATCCAGAAGGGAGAGGACATGTCTTTTTCTGAGCCTGGTTTACTTCACTTAATATAGTATGTTCCAGTTCCATCATTTTCTTTGCTGAAAATTGCCTAATTTAATTCTCTCTGCTAAATGTAATTTCATTGTGGACTAGTATATTTTCATTATCCATTCATCTGCTGATGGGCATATAGGCTGATTCCATTTCCTTTCTATTGTGGATAGAGCCACAGTGAATATGGATGTGCAGGGATTTCTATAGTACAATATAGAGTCCTTTGGATATTTACCCAGGAGCGGCATCACTGAATCATGTGGTACTTCTATTTCTAGATTTCTGAGGAATCTCCACACTGATTTCCATAGAGGCTGCACTAACTTAGACTGTCAGCGACAGTGGGTAAGTGTTTCTGTTTGCCCATACTCTCTCTAGTGTTGTTTGTTTTCTTGATGATAGACAGCTACTTTGGCAGGAGTTAAAAGGGATATCTGTAACGGCGTAAATGAATGCAGACAGATTGAATTGCATTTCCCTGATGGCTAAGGATGTTAAACACTTAAAAACATATATATCGTTCAGTTATATTTCTTCATTTGGAAATTCTGCACAGCTTCTTATTCCATTTTTGATAGATTGTTTTCTTGCCTGATCTTTTGAGTTCCTTGAATAGTCTAGATATTAATCCTATCAGATGTGTAACTGGAAAGATTTTCTCTCATTTAGCAGGCTGCCTTTTCACTTGGTTAATTTTTTTTTCATAAGAAGTCTTTTAATTTCACAAAGTACCATTTTTGGGGTAATTATCGTATTTCCTGAGTCACTGGAGTCTTACTTAGAAAACCTTTTCCTCTGTCTTGAGAGGTTTCTCTTACTTTTTCTTTAGCAGTTTCACAGCTTCCATTCCTGGATTATGATTTTTTGATCCTCTCGGAGTTGACTTTCATGCAAGAAGAGAGCTATGGCTTTAATTTCACTCTTTTCCATGTAAACATTGGATTTCCACAGCATCATTTGTTAAAGAAGCTCTTTTCTAAAGTGAATTCATTTGGAATCTTAGTCAAAAATCACATGGTTGTAGCTGCATGGATTTATTCCGTTGTTCTACATGCCTATTTTTGGGCCAGTGCCGTGTTGTTTTATTTCTTTGGCTCTATATTGAAGAAATACAAAAACCAGGTGCATCCTTTATGTTATATATTGTATAATGATGTTACACATTAGCTATTTACACTTATTCTATATAACTGTAACTTCATGCTCTTTGACCCATTCATGGTAGCTTGAATGAAAATTACCTCCATAGGCTCACAAGAGTGGCACTTTTTGAAAGAACTAGAACATGTAGTCTTGTTGGAGTAGGTGTGGCCTTGTTTGAAGAAGTATGCTACTGAAGTATGGATTTTGAGGTTTCAAATGCTCAAGCCGGGCCCAGTGTCTTTCTCTCTTCTTGCTGCCTGAAGATCCAGATGCAGAACTCTTGCCTCCTTCTCTAGGAGAAGGAGGATGTCTGCCTGGATGCTTCCTACCATGTCGATAATGGACTACGCCTCTGCACCTGTAAGCCAGCCACAAGTAAATGCTCCCTTTTACAAGATTTGCCATCATGGTGTCTCTTCACAGCAATAGAAACTCTTAACAAAGACACCATATCTTCCCTTTCTTCTGCACTATGTCCTTGGTAAACAACATTCATCTGTTGCTATGTATTTTAATTTTTTTTAGAGCCTATATATAGGTGAAATTTTGTGCTGTTTTTCTTTTTCTACTTGGTTTATTTCACTTGGCATCCTTGTGTTTACAAACAATAAAACTTCCTCCTATTTTCAGGAGAACTATTATTTTTTATTATTATTATAAATTATATATTTCAACTTTTATACAGTTTATATCACCCTTTATATTAAGAAAAGAATACTACAATACATTATACTGTCCTTTAGAATTGTACATCACAAAGAAAACCCTCAGTCTCCCACTACATATACTTCCAATAGCCAACTATTGCTGTGAATATTTCAGTATATATAAACACTTAAAACTATGAGTTTTAAAACTATGAGTTCATGTGAATACTAATAATTTCAACCAGTTCAGGCAGTGGTGGTGCATGCCTTTAATCCCAGCACTCAGAAGGAGGATTTCTGTGAGTTGGAGGTCAGCCTGGTCTACAAAGTGAGTTCCAGGACAGCCAGAGCTACACATAGAAACCCTATTTGAAAAAGCAAAACAAAACAACAGTAAGAATAATTTCAATAAAAAGCAAAGGGCTTTGTCTTATCCTCCTCCATGACATATTTCCCTCTTATCCCTCAAGGACAGCTCTGTTTCCAAGGAGAATTTACTCAGTTACACATTCCATGCCACCTTCCAGAGTTATGTGACGGGATGGAGTCTCAACCCCACACAAATTAACCTTCTGTGCCTGTACGTTAGATGCTCATCTCATGATATATATTTGAGGGAAATTCAGAGTAAGTCACACTGCTACTCACCTCCCTACATGTCCCAATTAGTATAAATGCTCTTGTAACCGCCACTAACATGCAAATGTCTGAGTTAGGGTTTCTATGGCTGCAACCAAACACCATGATCAAAAAGCAAGTGGGGGAGGAGAGTGTTTATTTGGTTTATACTTCCATATTGCTGTCCATTTTGAAGGAAGTCAGGACAGGGAAGGATCCTGGAGGTGGGAGCTGATGCAGAAGCCATGGAGGGGTGCTGCTTACTGGCTGGCTTCTCTTGGATTGCTCAGCCTGCTTTGTTATAGAACCCAGGGATGGCATCACCTGTCACAGGCTGGGTCTTCTCCCATTGATCACTAATTGAGAAAATGCCTTATAATTGTATCTCATCGAGGTATTTCCTCTACTGAAGCTCCTTCCTCTTCGATGACTTTAGTTTGTGTCAAGTTGACAACAAAATCATCCAGTACAGCAAGCTAAAATCATAATATTACAATAACAGAATCATAAACTACACATGGAAAACGAAACCCAGTACATAGTAAGAAAAATTTACTTCCTCACACTTCTATTTTAATAGCCCATGTCTCTGTTCTCTTATGAAAATAAAACTATGTTATTGACAGTAGTTTCATTTGTGAATTAAATTGTAGGTATACAGTTAAATAAAGAAAGAAAAAAGGAAGCAGGCTAGAAGGAATGGAGTGAGGGAACGACAAGCGTATTTTCAGGGCAAATGCTTTGTCATTAAGTGGCTTTTATGAGTCACACACTTTAACAGTGTGTCACTTGACTCACATGCTCACCACAGGAGCAAATGTGGGAAGAAATGAACATGAAACCTTGATTTTGATCTTAGGCAAAAAGGAGGAATGTTTTTTTTTTAATTTAGTACTTAGGTAAAAAAATAAAGATAATAGGATTCTCAGATCAAAGAATTTAATATGAGCTTAGAATACAACAAAACATATCTTAGCCATTTTAAAGACTGAGGAAAATGTACGTCTTTGTCCTAAACCTCATATAGAGATGAAAGACAAACACAGCAGTGAAAAAGACTCTATATTGGACACAAGGAAGTTCTTTAGAAACATGAACTACACTCAAGAGGCAGAGGCAGTGGCATCACTTGAGCCCATGAGTATAACACAAGCTTGGACAACCTAATGAGATCATCATTTCAACAAGACAAAAAAAATGAATATCTTAAAAGTTAATTGAAAAGTTTAAAATATACAGGGCAGTTATATCCAAAGCATTAACAGTGTGCTTCCTACATACAACTTTGTTTTATGAACAAAATCATCATAAATTGTTAACAGATGTAACTCTTGGAATGGAAATGTTCTTTGATCTCTCATGGTTGTCTGTATAGAAATCTTCATAAAGTGCCCTTTTGGGTGAGGAATAGCAAGCACTGTTATGTGCAGTCTTGCTTATGGAGTTGTTCCTTAATTCACACGATGACTTTACTCAAATGGATTGGAGATGGTTCCTTTGCTAATCTTCCGGAGCACTCTTCCCTACCAGCTGGAGATATCTTCATTAAGCCCAGAGCTATGTCTACAGTGTTGTGTAAAGCTCCTTCACTTGGAAGAATTTACCCGTTTGACTCCAGCATTTGAACAACTGAACTTCCAGATAACTCACAGGAAACAATCCTGCATTTCTGCTTGCATGGACTATTTCACTCACCAAAGGCTAGCTCTCTAATTGCTACCTGGATTGTATGATTTAAAAAGACGTGGAATAAAGTTCAGGCTTTGCCACTTGTTTTCATGAATGTTTAAAGACAAGATGTTATTGGTAGTGAATAATTGGTGGGGGAGGGATAATCATTCTCTATTGGTGATATGGCAACCCCGAGGATTCTCATGCTCTAGTGGATGGCTACACACACATGCACATAAGCGCAGCATTAACTGAACGTTGTGGGTTTTATTAAAAAAATACATGACATTGGAAGGGACACATGATGGTGGTCTGTGGGAGGATTTGGATGGGGGAAGAGGGTGCATATGATCATATTTTGTTGTGTACATGTATGAAATTCTCAAAATGAAGAAAACTAAAAAAGAAACAGTGAGTTAAAAATTAAAAAAACAAACAAGCTACATTGTCCAATAAATGGCTCTAGTCCTCTCTGGGTTCTGTGAATGAGCTAAATGGGGCTGGGAACTCTGTTTTCTCACCAGTGGAGGCCAGTCTCTGAAACAAACACACCCCTAACACACCTCTGTGTGTGCATTTTCTCCAGTGGGAAGAACTAAGCCATAGACTAACTTCACACAAGCACGAACAAATATGTTGCTGTGTGACTGTCATCAAAACCCAACCATTTATCCTTCCATTCCAGATCCTGCCTTTGGCTTCTGGAGTCCATCCTCACTTTGTCACAGAGAGGAGTGAAGATCAGGGAAGGCAATCCTCACCTAAAGCGTAGCTCTGTGTGATCTGGCTGCACCCTCAGAGAACGTGAGCAGGATGGGGACTGCACATAGCCAGAGCTCACCAGTTATTCACAGTAGGACTTTAGACTACTGATATCTAAATTTCTAGTTGGGAATGTCGTTGGGAATACAGATCTCACCTAGTTAGATTCTAGTGTTCACAATATGCCTTACTCTTATTTTTTGATTTGATGGACTTTAACAAGTCAAATAATACAGCTCAGTAAAATTGATTTTCTAATTTGGGAAGAGAACTATGGATTAGTTTTGATTCTATATACTAACAATCTTTTCTTCTTTGTACTATATTTTTCTTGGGATATTTTGTTTGTTCTTTTGTTTGTTTGTTTTGAGACAAGGTTTCGTTGTGTAACTTTGATGCCTGTCCTGGAACCCAGCTCTTGTAGACCAGACTGACCTTGAACTCACAGAGATCTGCCTATCTCTGCCTCCTGAGTGCTAGAATTAAAGTTGTATGCCACCACTGCCATGCCATCTGGGAATATTTTTACTTTGGCTAAATACATGTGTAGAAGTGTATGGATCTTTTTAGTCTTTAACTATTTAATTTTGTGTATTAGGTATTGGCCACTGTATGTGTTTTAAAAATAGAAATAATTTTTCAAAAGCTAGGGATGCACTTCAGTATGGATCTCTAGTATGTAAAGAACCTAGTTTGATTCTCAGAGCCACATCACACATGTGCATGTACACACACACACACACACACACACATACACACCCTACAACACATATCAAGCAAGAAATAATAATCTTGCAATCTTGGTAGACATGATAGCTTATATCTGTTATTACATGGCTTAAAGGGTAAGACAAGGATTGTTGCTTCAAGGCCAGTCTGAACTACTTAGTGTGTTTGAGGCTACACTGGTCTAAATAGAGAGATTGCATATTAAAGCATCAAGAAAATATGTAAAAAGAAAAGTATCGGGTTGGTTTCAAAGGGTAAATAACCTCTTGATTGAGACCACACTTACATACTTAAGGCACAATTAATTCTGTCTGTTGATCTATTGCTATATTTAAATCCAATTCTGGTTTACTCAAAAGTTACTCAAGAACAAATAGTTTTTAAGCTAAGGGACTTTAGAAAAGTGGAGAAACGTTTCAGCTTCCCATTTGCTGGCTTTTCCTTAAGTGGCACTCACACGTCTTCTAAAATAAATAAAATAAATCATCTAACATATGCACAAGTGATGACATTTTCAATGAATGGGGGCTTTGTGCCTAGTGAAAAATCTAAAACTCTCCCTTGTGTGACTGTTACAATGAATGCACTCACGGTCTCGACACCTGGCATTCTAATGTGATTTGAATACTTAGTTTTCTTTTAAGCTTCCTCTTTCTTTGTCATAGCCACATCTGCTTTTGCAACTTTGTGATTTTTGAACTTCCCCTACAGAAGAGTTTTGAAAGCATTTTTGTTGTTTGTTGGGTATAACCATTATCCTTTTGGAAGCTTGAAGCTATAGTAAAAGTGATGATAAATTGAATTATAAGCTGTTGTAAGAGAATATTTTCCTTGTCATATTTTGGAGGCAGGGTTTCAAGTATTCCAGGCTGGCGTTAAACTTACTGTGCTGCAGAGGGTAACTTTGAACTTTTGACCCTACTGTATTCATGTCCCAAGTGCTAGAATGTAGATGCGGACCCCCAAATCCAGTTTATGTGGTATAGGTGTGTCTTGATTGTTGTTATTATTGTTATTATTATTATTACTATTAGTCAAAGCTGTTTGGAAAGAGAAAACCTCAATTTAGAAAATGCCTCCATCGGATTGCCTATAGGTCATTTTCTTAACTAATGGGTGATACAGGAGAGATCAGCTCCCAGTAAGCAGTACTATTCCTGTGCAAGTGGTCCTGGGTTGTATTCAAAATCAGGCTGAGCAAGCCAGGGGGACCAAGCCAGTAAGCAGCACTCCTCCATGGTTCTGCTTCAGTTCTTGCCTTCAGCATTGTGCTCCTGCCTCGACTTTCCTAAATGATGGACTTGAATGGAGATCTGGAAGCTGAATTAACCCTTTCCACTCCGCATTGCTTTTGGTCATGGTGTTTTTTTATTATAGCAATAGAAATTTAACTAGGACATGGACTTTGTGCATGCTTAGCAAGCATTTCATCAACTGAGCCACTTCCCAGCCACTCTGTAAGAGATTTTATACCAAGCATATTTTCCTTGTGGATTTTGGTTCAAAGTATTTATGTAGTTACTACTAGAAGAACGAATGCCCAAACCATCTCTCGCTGAATCATCAGTGGATGTTTAATGGATTCGTGAAGAAATAGCAACTCAGGAAATAGTAATTCTAATCTTGGCTGCTTCTGACATAATTTGATGATGTCAAACCTTTCATTTTACTCTAAGGTATTTTTAACTTAGACCTTACAAATAGGGGAAAACTATTAATAAGTAGCCCCTCCCCAGAGGAGGGAAGAGTGAAAGAGGCTTCACAGCAGAGGAAGAAAAAAACAGGCCAGGAGATAGGCTTTCTGAGGACAGCCTTGTCAGGTAGAAGCCATGTTAATTTAGACAAGCGACTTTGTTTTGCAGACGCTGTCATCCTGCCTCATCTGTCATCAGCAGGTGAGGACATCTCTCTTCTTTAGCTTGTACGCTGCAGGAAAGCATGCAGTACTGAGATGCTGGGAACGGACTGTATAAATCACAACGTGCCCTCTACATGGGCTACAATTCCAGCAGGAGCAGCAGGGCTCCGATGCAGCACCATCTGCTGCAGCAAAAAACGCGCTGTGGCACTGCCCCGTGTCAGACTGCTCAAAAGCTGTGTGAGTCGCAAGGCGACATCGTGTTCAGCTTTGTGGGAATTTCTAGGCTAACATTGTCATGAAATTCAAAGCGTGTTTATTTGTGAAGTTGGATTCTATTTCTGTCAAACCACATGCACACGGCTTCACTGGTTTGCATTTGTCATGAGACGTGTCAGACCTTCCCATGACTCACCTGCCCCTTTTTCCATTAACTGTGGAAGCCTCTCCTCTGGAAAAGGATGCTTATAGAGGAACCAGGGGCCATGTCTGTGTTCCATATTCCTTAGACCTCTGCAGTACAGCAAAGGGATCTGAGATCTGCTGTCTGGAGCAGCTTCTCTCTGCTCTGCACCCTTTACTGATCCACAGGAATTGGGATCTTGCAGGGACACACAGACGCACAGACTGTTTGTAGGCACACACATACAACATGCTCAGGTAATGATAGTCCACACCTCTTACACCTCCCCTCAAGTATCACCTATTGGAGGGCATTTTCATTCAAACCACACTGACTTCATGGCGTGGTGGTGGTGATAAAAAATCCTATTTGGGAGAACTTGTATTTTATTTTTAGATTTTGTTTCATTTTATGTATATGAGTTTTTTTTTCTTGCATGTATGTATGTGCGCCACAGAGGTTTGTGTCAGATTCCTGGTAACCAGAGATATTGGTGGTTAGGTACCATTATAAGGTGCCAGGAATTGAACCAGTCATCTGCAAGGACAAATGCTCTTAGCCTTTGAGCTATCCAGCTCTGAACTCACATTTTCAAAAATCAAAAGTATATTTAGTAACATAAGCATCAAATTCAAACATGGCCTTCCCCTAATATTCTATGCTTTTATATCAATGGGATATTTAATATGTCCACTATTTCAGGTTTTCCTTTCCTTCCATATTCCTTTCCTCCCTCCATTTCTATGAGGTGATCTTGACCTTGTCCTTCGTTTTCTTGTCTCTGCTTGCTTTGTGCTGGGATTGCCAGTGTGTGCCACCATGCCTGATTCAACCATGGTGCTCTAAGAGTAGGGACAAAAAGATTTTTTGGTTGATTACTAGATCTTTTCTTCCTCAACTAATTATCAGGTCTTTATATCACTCAGTTATTCCAAGAACAACAACAACAAAAGATTGTTTTTCTTCTTTAGTCTACACACATAACCATAAGTCAGTCTTTTGAGTTCACTTGTAAAGCTCATCTTGAGTCTGTGAACTTTTTTAAATGTCTGATTATCACTTTATTATGTCACATCTAATTGCCATTTTCTTCCTTCCTTCCTTCCTTCCTTCCTTCCTTCCTTCCTTCCTTCCTTCCATGCAGGCATAGATATATAATCTCACCCGGCACCACATGTTTAAAAAGTTTAACAGTAGGTTGCTGATAAAGTGTTTCATTACTTCAGTGTTCAAGCCTCAAATTCTTTAATGATTTTCACAATTCTAAGAATAAGAACATTAATACTGACATAATAATATTACCTAATCTATAGACTTTACTGAGGTCTCAGTTTTCTAAATAAAGGACGGTCACTTTTAATTTCTCCAAACGTTAGGTCCAACTATACCTCAGAGAACACCACCACAGACACACATTTATCTTTTATTTATTTTTTAATTTAGTTTTTTTTGTGGTAGCCCTGTTTGGCTTTGAACTTGTGGCACTTTCTGCCTCAGCGAGTGTAGGAGCCATCTCTTTATTATTTTTATGGTGCTATTCTGTAGATACAGGAAAGGAAGAGGGGACTTGGCTCCACTGCCTGCTGTCAGACACTTCTTTGGTAACCTCAAGTGTCTGGACCTCAGTTTCCTTAGCTATTTGGCAGTAGATGGTTATCTCGGAGAAGCCCCGAGGTTTTAGAATTCCCAGACGATCGCTTACACTCTCATATTTAAGTCTCAGGCAGAATTACAGCACCGTTCTGTGGCTCCTTGCTAACAGTCGGGTTAACTATAGGAAGCATAGGATGATCACAGTTCTTGAGCTAACAAGGCTTCTTGCTTTGGAGGAAGCAGATGAGAAGAGTTGGGCTTCTATCTACTCTAGGGTGCAGCTCCCAACCTTTTGGCTCCTCTCAGCCATGTTTCAAACTCTCTGCCAGCCAGACACTGCAAATCTTTACCATGGTTGGGCCTTGTAAATCTACCTGACCCTTCCTGCCATATGCCTTCCTCAACTCTGCAGGTCTAGCCTAAGTCCCACATCTAGCACCCCAGCCTAGCTTGGTCACCCCTCTTTTTGCAGGCTCAACCTTCAGACTCTAACCAGGACATACCTTGTCTGTCTTTTGTCAAGGCCCCTCTTACACTATACTCAACTTCTCTGCCCAGCCAGGTCCTGCACAACTTGAGCCAGGGTCTAACCAGGTGAGCCTGATTGATCACCTCCTCCATTAACGCTTCCCAACCCCCAGCCCAGCCTTAGAGTGACAAAATGAACAAAAGTACTCCAATCAAACAGGATTAAGGAAGCAAGCAACTGTCATCAACCTAATATCTGTCAAAATTAAATTTTATTTATTGAAAGAGATAAAGATACTTTATTCTAATAAAGGAAATAATTAGCCAAGAACACATTCCTACCCTTCATACGTATGCAACAAACTCTGATGCACCCAATTTCATAAAATGTTTACAAGTGCTGGAATTGAAGGCACAGATTAATAACCAGTAATACTATCTTCAATCCTCTCCAATAGACAGGTCATCTGGAGAAATAATAAACAGAGAAGCATCAGAATGGAATGACATCATACACCAAAAATCAGATGGCTATAGGATGGTGGGCTTTTATCTAGACCTTTAATTTATGCCATTGTCTACTTTGTCTGCTTTTATGACAGTACCATGCTGTTTTCATTAGCTCTGTACTATTACTTGAAATCTGGGGTGGGGATAACCTCCAGCAGTGTTTAGTTTTCAGGATTTCTTTGCCTTTCCTGGGTCTTTTGTGTCTCCATATGTGTTTTAAGATTTGTTTTTCGATTTCCTTGAAGAAGTGCACTGGAGTCTTAATGAGGATTGCACTGAATTTGTAGAATATTTTTGGTAATATGGCCAGTTTCACCTTAGTTTTCTGAACCTATCAGCTTGGGATTTCTTTCTATCCTCTGGTATTTTCTCAGTGTCTTCTGTGTCCAGAAGTTTGCACCATATACATTTTCCTTTCCTTGGTAGACTCAGTATGATTTTTGAGGCTCTTGAGAATGGAATTGTTTCTGTTTTTACCTCCCTTCAGTGTGTTTACCATTGGTATACAGGAAGGTTGTTGGCTTTTATGGATTAACTTTTTATCCCGTTACTTTGCTGAACGAGTTCATCAAATGTAGGAGTTTTCTGGTGGACTATTCTATGTAGAGAATCACATCATCTGAAAATCAAACAGGGATATTCCCCCCATTTTTTTCTTCAGACAGCATCTCACTATGGAACCCTGGATGATCTAGAACTCACTATGGAGTTGAGGATGGCACTGTGGATCTCTCTTTTCCAGAGATCCACAGAGACTTCCCAAATGTTCTGTTTGATGATTTCAGCCACTTTGTCCAGGTCCTTTCTTTTTGCATCCTCTCTATCTCTTTCTCTTGTCTTGTTGTTTAAGGTGAGACTTTAAAGACTGTACTGAACAGGAGTGGAAAGAATGGGCATCTTTTTCTCAACTCGAAGTTTAGTGTAAATGCTTTGTGCTTTTCTCTATTTAGCAAGATACTGGCTGTGGGCTTGTTGTATATTGTCTTTATTATGTTGCGATAACTCCCACATATCCCTTGATTCTTTGGGGCTTTTAACATGAAAGGACAATTGACTTTGTCAAGAAACCTTTTCTGCATCTAATGAAATATTCATGCAATTTCCATTTTAAAATAGCTGTAAGATACTAAAGTTCTCCTGTGCTCAGGGGCCTAAACCAGAGCCAAATCTGGCCCTACCTGGAGTCTGGGGTTGTTCTGAAGCTGCTGGAGGGTGGAGAACTTTCCAAGCACCAGTAATTCTTTCCCTGCTTCAGGACTGTCCGTATCTTCAGTTTCAGCCCAAACCACTGGGCTGAGAGTAGGTACTCCCACGAGTTAGAGAAACTAACCTGGAGAAAATCTTGTCTCCATGCCGGGTCTGCAGCTTTTCTGAAGTTGCGGCCAGATTCACTTATGGGTTTTACATTCTTTATCATTTATTTGTTTTGTGTGCTGCAATAAGTCTTCTGCAAAAGTCATCTATTTTGTTTCATTGATTGATTTTAATTTTTTTAATAGCACCATATGCACCCTTATCTGGGAAGAGAATAAAATGTTCCCTGGAATTGTTCAACAGGCAGTGTTATCTAGAAGGGATCCATGGTATTGAAATTTACCCAAGCCCTGAATTTCTGGAAAAGAGACAAAATTAAATCCTACAAGATTTTATGTTTAACAAAAGAAGCCTTCTTTCCCACATAATGTAGATAAGCTAATACTTCTCTTGTTTCCTTAAAAGGCTAGACACCACACCCCCAACCAGAGACTCCCTGATCTTCTCTTTCCCTCCACTTGATCAACACTATTGGTAAGGCTCTTGACTAAATTTTAAAAAGATTTACATGCTTTATCTTTTATGTTTGTGTGTGTGCACTGAGTCTAAGCCTGTGCGTCACGGTATACAGGTTCCCATAGAAGCCAGAGGAGAGCATTAGATCTCCTGGACCTGGAGTCAGGGCAGAACCTGGCTCCTCAGCAGGAGGAGCAGGTGTGCCACCAATGCCAGGCTTTTTTTTGTTTTCCTTTTAATTGAAAATTCATACAGCATATTTTGGTCTTGGTTTCGCTTCCTCTGTTTCCTCCCAGGTCTACCACACCTCATTCAACTCCACATCTTCTTTCTCTCTCTTTTAGAAAGCAAAGGCAAATAAAAAAAATGAACCCAAATAAAGCAGGATAATAAATAAAACAGCAGAAAAAGCACAAAACACCTGAAAACACAAAATCAGGAACAATAGCACACAAGCAAAAGGCCAAAACAAAACAACAAACAAGCAAAAACAGTAAGTTTGCTTTGTTGGCCATCCACTGCCGGGCGTGAGACCTGCTCTTAAGCGTGGTTATATACCCAAAGAGAATTTCAGTGAGGTTATTTCAGAGAAATAAGGCTGTCTATTGGAAAAGAACTTATTTTTCCTTTGCAATTCATTGCCAGTGGGAGAAAGCTTCTTAGATGGATCATACCCACTTCCCCCTTGGCACTAGGACCCAACCTGGCTTGAACTTGTGCGGGTCTTACGCATGCTGCCATGGTCTCTGTGGGTTCAGATGTGCATTAGTCCTGCTGTGTCCGGAAGAAACTGTTTCCTTGGAGTCATCCATCCTCTCTGGCTCTTAACATCTTTCCGCTTTCTTCTTTGCATAGCTCCCTGAGACCGGAGGGGTGGGGTTTGATGGAGACATCCAATTTAGGACTGCATGTTCCACAGTCTCCCACTCTCTGCACAGTGTCCTGGTGTGGGCTTCTGTTTTAGTTCCCATGGACTGCAGGAGGAAGCTTCTCTGATGGTGAGACCCACCTGAGTCCAGGTTCAGTGTGGCCCATGTTCTTTGCTACCAAGCCACTCTCTAATCCCTCAACTAAGGTTTTCTCTTTTCATATTGAAATTTCATTTCCAGCATTTGTTTGTTCCTTTGCACAGATCTCTGTCTTGCTTGAATTAGTGTTTCATAGTAATTCACCTAGCTATTTGTATTCTCTTTGAAGTTGCTGACCATGAAAATAATTAATTCCTCAATTCTTGATCTGGCCTTTCATCTACTTTGATAGTTTTTGATCAGTTACAGGAAAGTTAAGAGCTTTTGGAGGGGTCATGTAACTTTTTTTTCATATTTCTTGTGTTTCTATCGTGATATTTAAGGATTTATTGTATTTGATGAATCTCTTCCACTTGCAGGTTTATATAATGTTTTGCAGTTTAGGAAATGTCTTACTTAGGGCTCTATTACTGTGATAAAACATGTTGACCAAAAGCAGCTTGGGGAGGAGAGGGTTTATTTCATTGTACACTTCATTGAAAGAAATCAGGGCAGGAACTAAAGTCGAGATCATGGGCTAACATTGCTTATCTGGTTCTTACCGCTGGCTTGCTCAGCTTGATTTCTGATATATCCAAGGCCCAACTCCCCAGGGATGGCACCACCCACAATGGGCCGGGTAGGCCCTCCCACATCACTCAACAATCAAGAAAATGCTCTACAGACTTGCCTATAGGCCCATATGATGGAGGCATTTTCTCAATTGAGGTTCCTTTTTCTCAAATGACTCTAGATTGTGTCAGGTTATCATAAAAGTAGCCGACACAGTAGAGATAGACTGTAAGTGTGAAGTCTCACGGGAACTGTTGAGAAGAGCTGATCCGCTTTCTTTCTAGAGTCAAGAAGTGATAAAATACTCGGTTTGAGGAGAAGGATCTGGTCGTGGAAACTAGTGCTTTAGAAAAGAGAACCATTTTATCAGCTAGCTCCACTGAACTTGGTTACATACAGGGCTGCAGTTTTTCTTATGCTCACTCAATGGTGGCTGTTTGTCCTCCTTTTACAGTATTGGACTCTCCGAGAATGCTTCTATACCAGGAATTTTCCATGTTTTTGCTTTCAGAACTTCATAACAAATGGAATCTTTGTGTGGGTTGTTACCTACTGATATTAACAGTATCAGAAATTGAAGTGGAAATTTCTATACTCGTTAATTTTAAGATAGCAGTATGAGATCCATTATATGATAACAAAATATATTTTCAATGAGAAGTCTGCTAGAAGAGCGGTATTGGTTTGTTTTACAGATCTCTGGAATGTCTTTTTGCATTCTGCTATCTATTTCTACATCCAATCTTATGTGCTTTATTATTTCCACTCACGCATACATAAACAATTTGGCATGAAACAGATATACTATAGAAAAAGCACGTCTTTTTTTATAGTCTTTTCAGATAATTATATTATAAACCTTGTACCAAAATTTTAGCATATCGGTGAACTTGTCCTGTTCAGTTAATCCAAATGCATCGACACTTTCTGTGCTCTGAAGATGAGAGAAAGAAGAGATTCTGGTAAGTGATTTCTATGCTGGTAAAATTCCCCACGGTGGAGTTTTCAAACACAAGCAAAAACAAAACACAACATATAAGGCAGGAGTGGAGGCTAAAACTAGGAACTCAGCTCCTGGGTAGCCTCGACTACATAGGACAATTATGTCTAAGAAAATAAGCAAGCAAGCAAGCCAACAAGGCAACGGACATTCATTTACTATCCCTGAAGCAATAACTATTGCCTTCATAAGCTAGAAACCTAAGACCAGTAACCTTTTTTTCCCCTTTGGAATGAAACCTCAGTTCTTCTTTTCTGGCAGAAAAGCCTGGTTACGGTAAGTAAATTCCAATAGTTCACAGCCTTCGTGCTCACCTGGGTCACATAAGGAGTGGCAGATTCTGTTTAATCAGGTTAGCACTTAAGATATACTGAATAATCGCGAGTGCCTCGCAGAGGATTAGAATCTCCCCCAGACAGGCTGGTATGGTGAAAACCTTGCAGGTTTGAAGCTGGGCAGTGCAAACTTCCTGCGTGGTGCCGACCTTTCTGCAAAGGCAGGGTCAGCACAGAACAGTGGTTCTCACTTCGAACTGGAGGCAGAATTCTTGGGAGTGTTGATGTCTACAGGCTCTGGGGCTCTCAAGGGACCCCAAAGGAAACTAGACTGGAAACATCCTGTGTTAGACTGACTTTCATTTCCCACCGTGGTCTAAGAGAAGCTGTTTGTAATGATACAACTGATTTTTATTTCACATACTAGTTTCTTATTTAACTATTAAGTTATTCACTCAAAGATAGTTACTTCAAGATAGAAAAACATGCTTCTATTGTTATAAGACTAATTGATTAACAAACAAAACAAGAACTCTCCCCCATAAATCCAAGAATATAGGATACACGAAATCCTGTAGGCAAATGTTGAAAATTACATCTCTGAGCAAAAGGCATTAAGTTTCCAAGTGACTGTAGCATAGAATTTCAAACAAACTTTAAAGCAAAATCACACAGGCAGGAAATTGGAGCAGACCTACAAGGAAAATCAAGCAGAGAAATTGGGCCGCTCTGTGTAGAGCTTGTTTTTCTGACCTTTCTCATCGCTGTGACAAAATATCAACAAGAGCAACTTCAGGACGAGTTTACTGTGGCTCACAGCGTGAAGGTCCAGCTCATCATGGGGAAGACAGGGTGACAACTGAACACATTTCAGACACAGGACATAGAGAGATGAATGGTTGTGCTCAGCTCCCTTTCTCCTTTTCATTCAGTTCAGCATCTCAGCCCAAGACGTGGCACCATCGTGTTTCATGCAGGTCTTTCCACCTCATGTAAGCTGGTTGATAATACCAGACCCATGTGTCCACACATTTGTCTCCTAGGTGATTGTGGATCTGTTGACAATGTCTCCTGCCACAGAGGGAGTGTCAGAAACTTAGGGGAAAAGAGAATCTGATAGCAGTGGTGTAACTCAGGAGGAAACAGACTATTAGATCTTGGTGACACGTTGGGTAAAACACATGAAGCTGTGCAGGAAGGCCTTACTCTGAGAAGACAAGAGCAACTGTAGACTACAGGAAACAACGTGTCGAGGAACTTGAGATTTAAGAAAAAGAGGAGCATCTTTCTATCATTGCCTAGGTTACTTAGCACCAATTCGTTAACACAGTCATGTCAGATGGACTTAAGGAAGCTGCAGAAATGTAAGCATCACTGGACTCATTGCTAATTCACATAGAAAAAGATCAGAAATATTTCTTACGGAAAGGGCATCAGGGACCCAAGGAAAGTACAGCTAGCAGGAAAGGGCAGAATTGACAGTAACCATCTTCCACATAAGATGGAAAGGGCATCAGGGCATCAGGACGGAATCAACCGGACTTGTCCTCCTGGTATAATACTGGTACTGCTTTGAGGATTATTGATGTGGGAGTGTCATATATCAATCTGTTGATTTCATTGGTTAAGCAATAAAGAAACTGTTTGGCCCTGTGGGTGGAGTAAACAGAACAGAATGCCGGGAGGAAGAGGAAGTGAGGTCAGACTCAACAGCTCTCCTCTCCGGAGCAGACTCAAGAGAGACGCCATGCTACCTGCTCCAGGGAAGACGCACGCTATGAAGCTCCAACCCAGGATGGACTTAGGCTAGAATCTTCCCGGTAAGACCGGTGCTATACAGATGATTAGAAATGGGCTAAATTAATATGTGAGAATTAGCCTAGAAGAGGCTAGATAGGAATGGGCCAAAGCAGTGTTTAAAAGAATACAGTTTCCGTGTAATTATTTCGGGTAAAGCTAGCCGTGCGGGCAGGCGGCTGGGGGTGTTGGGGATGCAGCCCCGCCGCAGCGCCCTTATTACAACAGATTATTAGGTCTGGTGTCTTTATGCATGTTCCATGTTCTTCTCAGAATACTGTTTACATAGTTCTTGGGTACAGTGCTTGTAAGCCATGTGAAAAGCATAGTATCTTGACATTCGGTGACTGTATGTCATCTAATTTCTTAAAATAATGATTTATTTATTTACATTTTATGTGCATTGGTATTTTGCCTGCATGTATGTCCATGTGAGGGTGCTGGATTCCCTGGAACTGGAGTTACAGACATTTGTGAGCTGTTGTGTGGGTGCTGCGAATTGAACCTAGGGCTTCTAGAAGAGCAGCCAGTGCTCCTAACTACTGAGCCATCTGTCCAGCCCCTATATTTCATTTTTCACATGCAGTTTGTATGAATATGAAACTACTAAATTTGGTGAGCATATACAAGGTGAAAAGAATTTTGGCTCCCATGACATTTTCCCTCTTCCATGTTTATGCATGTAACACTACATGGTTGAATGGAATCAAAGTTGCCAATTGAACTCAATACAGCAAAATTGCCTTGGGTGATTGGAGTTGAAGAAGTGGTGAAGAAAGGCAGAGGGTTTTTCAGAGAGGGAAGTTCCAGAAGAGGCAGGGAAAGTTAGAACGATGAAAAATAATCAGCCCAGTTACTGGCTTTTAAGATGGAGGAAGCGGGGCTCTGAGCCAATCATGCGAGTAACTTTTAGAAGCTGGGCCCAGCTGATAACACTACAAGGAAATAACCACAAGGAACTGAATCCTGCCAGTGACCCATAGGAAAAAACACACCCCATCTTAGAGCCTCCACATTTGTGGCCATTTGTTGCAGTAGAAACAAAATGCCCTGCCTTTATTTTTATTTGAATCAAAGCGCATCCTCTGTTGGCCCTACTTCTGCTGGATCGGCAGGGTATGTAATATTTGGCATTACTGAGGTCCTTGCTTGACATGGTCCCCTCTTCCTCTCACTTAAACGGGCCCTATCATAGAAACTCGTGAAGGGAAGAAATATAAAACCCTGGTTATCTGCATAATGAACAGCTAACTGCATTATCTTGCCCCTAGTAAATTGTATCTCTTTAAAAGACATTTTATTTCCTGCCTTAGTTACTGCTCTATTGCTGTGAAGAGACACTATGACTCTTACAAAGGAAGGGAAGCTGTCTTACAGTTTCAAAGGTTTGGTCCATTACCAGCATGGCAGGAAGCATGGCTGCTGCATCCATGGCACTGAACAGTAGCTGAGCCTGCTAATCCTGACCCTGGCCTCAGGAAGAGAGAGGATGGAGCCTGGTGTGGACTTCTGAAACCTTAAAGCCCACCCTAGTGGGTTTTCTGCAGCAAGACCACACCTCCTCCAAGATCATACTTGCCAATCCTTCTCAAGTAGTGCCACTCCCTGACGCCTAAGCATTTAAATATATGAGCCTCTGGGGCCATTCGCATTCAAACAACCACTTCGTTCCTTAGGTCCTAGCCTTTTCCAAGCAGGTTACTGCTAGACTTGTGTTATTTTTGTATGTTCCATGGTGGTCACTACACACATGGGTTTCCTCGAGGTGCTCCAGGTCAGGGTTTGAAAAGATAGGCATAAGGGTGTATATTCCACTTCCCTGAGGGCATCGGATACCTGTTTTTGATTGCATCCCTCCTCATGGAAAAGATTTAATAATTAGCTTGTTTTGTTTCAAGGTGTTGCTGAGGAATCCCAGGTCTAGCCCATGCAAAAGACACGTGTCTGCTAACCCTATGTCAGCCCCTGAGAAGCTTATGTGCTTGTTTATTAACTATTTAATTTTTTATTCTAGTTAACTACTGGGAAATTGGACTTGTAGAGAGATTTTTCTTTCAAATATAGAGATGAAGCAGGACTCATCCGTGGCAATGGTATAAACTGAGCAAGAAACATGGAGAACTGAATGGGGCAGAGGTGGTGACACAGATGAGTGGCTGGATTCTGCATCCTTGGACGGTCAGAGCCAGGGACCAGGTGAGGGTTTCCTGAGAAAACCTCCGGCTGTTAGCACTCATCTGCTGAGAGATCAGCAAAAATACCTTGCTTTCCCTGCCCTGAAATGAGAGAGCCCGAACATCCTTTGGTTTAAACCTAGTCAGTAGAGAATTTAATTCGTTAGTTAGAAATAGCTGGTCCTTCGATCCATACCTGTAGCCAGGAATCTTTATTTTCTGATTTATCCTCCTTCCCACAGTTGCTGAGTTTCATTCATATCATAATTTTAACACAAAAGTGCCAATTTATTTTTCTACTACATCCATTCACCAGGTAGACTGTCCCCTTCTTTTCAGGATATCCCCAAATAAAAGATACTGTTTTCAGGGCGAGAACTTCGTTATAGGTAGTGCTTGTGTAGTGTTTTCTCAGCCACACAATGTGTATCGTAACCACTGTTCCACTCCAGGCGGTTTGGGTAAACACAGCACTGGGATCATACAGTGTCAAATGTGAACAAGGCACGGGACACAAGAGATCCGAGTTTATACTGGAGCAGTTCCTGGACCAGTTTTCAGCGGTTCCGACAGCTCCTTTGCAGCTTTTGGCCACTAAGGGCGCGAGTGGCCGCAGGGTTGAGCGCGCACACGTCTTAGAATCCGGCACTGCTGCCTAGAATTTCACGTTATCCTTTAAATACAGAGAATGGCGCTGAGGTTCGGGGTCTGGGTAGCTTCTGGCGATGACTCCTTTACTTGTCCCAGGAAACCTATACTTACTAGCATAGCCATATTGCCACGCCTTCCCTCCTACCTATGGGTGAGGCACACCCGCACTGACCAATGGGCTCCTTCATTTCTGCAACGGGACGGGACCTCGCGGCACCTCTGAGGCCCGCCCCTTACGTGACGTGCGTGCGTGGCGCGGATCGCTTTCTTCAGCGCGTGGCGCCCCCCGGCGGCGGCGCCCCCTCAATGCGACAGCTTGACTGCAACATCAGCCATGGAGCCGCAGGAAGAGGCGCACACGCTCGGGGCGTCCGTGCCTCGGCCTCCTGGGGCCTCGGGGTCGCCGACGCGGGACGAAGAGGAGCGGCCGGAGGGCAGCGCAGCGCCGGTGGCGGCTCCCGCGGGCGAAGAGGGCAACGGCGCGGGCGCCGACGGGCTGTGGGGACTGCCGGTGGAGCACGCCGAGCGCAGGCCCGAGTGCAGCCGCTGCAGGTGAGCGCGGGCTCGGGAGCTGCGGCGCCCTCTGCCGGCCAGGCGGACTCCGCGCGCCGGTCGCTGCAAGAAGTCTTTCACCCAGGGCCATGATGATTATTTAACCTTTCTGCAAGACTTAGTTCTTTGTTTGTTTGTTTGTTTGTGTTTTCATGGCAGGGTTTCTCTTTGTAACAGAGCCCTGGCCGTCCCGGAATTCGCTTTATTGACCAGGCTGGTCTCGAACTCACTTTAGATCTGTCTGCCTCTGCCTCCCGAGTGTATGGTTTAAAGCGTGCACCACTAAGCCCTGCAAGAGTTAGTTTTTTTTCCCCCAAGAAATTTAAGAGTCTTTGATACATGGAACTCTTGAGGCCTAATGACATTAATACTTAACGACGCCTAAGTGGGCTGGTCATCATGAAATGAATCGGAGGAGAATAATAAAGGGACTGCTTGGATTGAGAATTTTGAATTTATTTATCAGTGTTTACTGAAAACCAGGTTTGTTAGCTGAGTACTTGGGAAGTAGAGGCAGAAAGGTCAGAAATTCAAGGTCATTCTCAGCTACCTATCAAGTTGTAGGGTAGCCTGAACTATATGAGACACCTTCTGATTTTTTTTTTAAACTGAATTTCTGTGTGTCTGCTGCATGCTGGCTGTTCTGGGTACTAGAAATGCATTGAGGAAAAAAATAAATCATGGTCTGGCCCTAGCTGGGTCCTTAGAGGCTCATGCAGAGAGTTTCTTGGGTGGATGATGACAACCCCGGGCCGACTGTTCACAATATAGCTGATTATTCTTTGGGGGCCACCTCATGTGTGCTTCAGCTGTGTGATTTGTTCCTCCTGCTTATTTAATTGCAGAATTTAAGAAACAGCACTCCTTGCCATTTGGACTGATGTCCCTGGTTTTTGAAAGGTCTTCAGCTGTCACCCATCTCTGGTGTCCTTTATAATCATTACATACTGGTCACCTGTCTCTTATTTTAGTACATGAGGTCTTCAGCTTAGAAGGAGAAACTTTATGTAGGTTTAGGGTCTCAGAGTTTGCAGCCCATAGCTTGGTGGGTCGTGTTGGGCCTGCGGTCCTGTATAGGTCATTGTGCACAGAATAGAGGAGGCCTATAGAAAGGGACCAGATGCCCAATGTCCCACGCAAGGCATTTACCAGATGACCTAACTTCCTTCCAGTCATCCCCACCTCTTCAGTAATGCCGTAAGTTGACATACGGACATTTGAAAGGGGTGTGCTTGGCAACATATTTCAGATCCTAACTAAAGCTTGCCTATACTTCCCTAGCTTATAATCACTCTGCAGTTCGCTATCAGATCATATAGTTGCCCTGAAATGGCTTTGAGTATAACACCCCGTAACCTTCATGAGCTAAAACCCAGTGGATCGTTGCTGTATTACACAGTAGATGAGCTGGCAGCTTTCTGTATACACTCTTTCACACACTCTTTCTTTAGTTCCCCTTGCATTTAGATGACTTCTTTGGCCCAGTCTCCTTGGCCTATCCTTCTCAAAGTCTAAATGTTGGGCCTCTCTGCTGGGAGCATGGAGGTCCTTCAGCCCACAACCAGGAGTGTTAAGCATGCAGGATTGTCTTCTCAATGAAAAAAATGTAAAAACTATTCTTCCATCCAGAAGGCTGGGAATTGGAGGTGATTAATAGCCTGGTGATTTGTGTTATCTGTTGAGTCAGGCCAGATCAAACTCCTACAACCAGGGCCAGAGGTGGCTAGCAATCTAAATGACCCTTACAGCCAGGGGCTCCCCAAGGTCCCACAACCAGGACCGGAGATATCTAATAGTTTAAGAAACCCTTATTAGTATCTGTATAGCCAGAGGCTCCACCAAGAGCCCACAGTCAGGAACAGATGTGGTTAATATCCCAAGTGACCTCTGTGCTCTTTGAATAACCAAGACCCGGCCAGCTGCTTCCTTAGGCCCTTAAGCTAGTCTAGGTAACCTATCTCTAGAACCCATCTTCTTGGAAGAAATGACGCGGATCCTGAATCAAGTTTCGATATAATAACACTTCTTCGTACACCAGGGACTGTATTGCACCAGGAAACCTTTTCCCAAATTATACTGTGTTTAAACTTGGCACTAAACCACCTGGCATTAGACTCCCCAAAGTCTTGATCCAGGTTGCTGAAGTTGATCTACACCAAGTTTTCATTCTCGCCTCCTTGAAGTTTGCTTTCCTGCCTGCCTGATAACTGCAGAGACCCTCACTTCTCCAGAGTACTGATTCTAAGTCCTCTTCTCCTTCAAGCTCTTCCCGCTTCCCACTGGTGATTTACCCAATTTCCTGGGAGATTATCATGTTTTCTCCACCCTGGGCCTTTCTCCTGAGCTCTAGACCTACACATTTGCTTATACTTTCTGAGTGCTCTGCTAATCACTAACAATACAATGACCCAGGTTCATTTTCTTACTGGATACAGATAATAAACAGCAAGCAAGTGAGCTGCAGACTAGGGGGCAGGCAATGTTGGAAAGGAATCAAGATGATGGGAAATAGTTGAAATGGCGTTAGGAAAGCTCTGGTGGGTGAGGTGACAAAGTAGGATGCCTTTGCTACTTGAGCACTTGGGATATTTTATCTTACATATTTTGACTTTTTGCCAGAGATTGGCTAGTACAAACTCAGAATGGATCTCGATTGTAGGGTATCTTTTTTCTAGATGCACTTACCATTATGTGGCCTGCAATTTTCCAGCTTTACAGTAATAGAAAAGCAATATGCATTCAGTAGGAACTGGATTTCAGACTTCGTATTTTATCTTTTCTTGGATTAGCAGTATGGCTCAGCGCGCTCTCTAGAAGCTGGTCAGCAGCTGTGAGCCGCAGTTCTGTTAATCCCACTGTCCTCACTGGCATTCTCACTGTACTGTATGCTAAATTATTTCACCTAAGTTACGTGTATCAGATACATTTTAACTTAATAATCTTTTCACTTCTCTCCCATCCCCTCCTTTTCAGCATGGTATTATGTAGCCCAGCTCGTTTCCAACATTCTGTAGCCTAGAGTGCCCTTCCACTGATCCTTCTGTCTCCCACTCCACTTGTGGGTTGCTGGGGATTTTACCAAGGGCTTTAGGAATGCACCATCTGAGATACATCAAATGGATTCATGACAACAATGTTTAGGGTAAAAATTTAGGTATTCCAAAAATTTAAATTTTTGTACATATAGAAATCATATTTCCGCCGGGTGGTGGTGGCGCACGCCTTTAATCCCAGCACTCGGGAGGCAGAGGCAGGCGGATCTCTGTGAGTTCGAGGCCAGCCTGGTCTAGAAGAGCTAGTTCCAGGACAGGAACCAAAAAGCTACGGAGAAACCCTGTCTCGAAAATAAAAAAAAAATCATATTTCCAAGGAAATTCATTAATTTGCTTTTTCCTGTTTGCATAGAAAATATGTTTACTCTAGAAAGTGGTTTGTTCATAATACATGAGCAAAGCTGATTTGTAAATTGTTATGTAGGCTAATCATATGTTCAAAGTTGAGCAAAGATCATACATGCCAAGAGACATTTTCCCTCTTAATCTTAATTAAATCTTTAGAGAGTGACCAGTTAAAAATGAAGCACATTAGCGCTTACTAAATATTTGATTTACTTTCCCTTAGAAAAATAAGAATTACAGTATTATACTCAGACATTTTCTTCAAAGAACATTGAACCACATTAATCCCTATGTTAATTTGTCCCAAATTAATAATTTATAGTATTAGTAGTGCTTATGGAGTTAAGGACTATGTAATCAAGTGATATTCTAGTTTAAAATCTGGTATTATTTAAAGGAGCTCTTAAGTTACGAAGTAATTGAGGAGAAAGTGTGTATGTGTGTGTACATATGCTCACCTGTCAGGCACGAATATGGAGGAGCGAGGACAATTTTGTTCTCCATTGTTTCTCTCTTCCCATCTTTAAGTGCGTTCCTGGAATCAAACTCAGGTCTGTAGGCTTTTGCAGAAAGAGGGCTGCTGAGCCCTCAATGACTCCAAAGTTCTTTTTGTACATTTTTATCTAGTAAGATAGCTTTGTGATTTGAATAGTGTTTTCCCTCTCTTGGTTTTAAGCTTCTCCCCCCAACCTCTCTGTGTGTGTACGTGCACATCTGTGGAGAATAGTTGGTCCTCCCTGTGGTCCTATGCCAGGCTAGAGGCCTCTGAGCTGACAATATAGACTCAGCTACAGTGCCGACTTTATGTAGGCTCAGAGGATTTAAACTCAGGTCTTCCTTCTGTGTGGCAAGTGCTTTACCCATTGACCTATGTCTCCCACCTCTGTGTTTTTGTCTTTAGACGCTGTTAGTGTTAGATGCTTAGTTCTGGCTTTCCTGGTTCTGTTGCTGCTGCACTGGTTATAAAACAAGGTGTTTCTTTGCCTTTTCTAATACATTGATTGTTTTCCATGCCTTTGGTTATGGCCATTTTTAATTATTTGAGATTTTTATTTATTTATTTATTTTCAGTTCTCTTGCCAGGTGTTGGGATGACAGTTGTGTCCCACCATGCCCAGCTCATTATTGCCCATTTTAAGGGCAAGCTTATATCTTCTGAGCCTTCTTCCTGTCCATGGCCAGATTCTTATTTCTCCTGATGGCTTGTCCTTTTTATTTTAGGAATGCAGATTTAAAGGTAGTACTGGTAGGTATTTACTTTTTTCCTCTGCTAAGGTTTTTTTCTTTTTTTTTTAATTTTTTTTTTTATTTCTGTTGGAAGCCTAATGAAAAGATGGGGAAAGAGCATTGGAATAGAGAAGATTCAGGACCATTCAAGGAAAGAAATCCAGAAAAAAAGTCCATCATTACAGCACTGGAGGGTGAAAAAAGATTCTTGCTCTTGGAGTACACAAGAGTGAGTCCAAATGTGAAATCTCCACTCTCTCTCTCCTTGTGTCTTCCCTCTGCCCTGTTTCTGAGCTCTTTGCCCATCTGACTTCTGTCTGTTGTCTGTGGTTGAGTTTGGCCCTAAGAAAGGACTTTGCTCAATATTTATTGCATAGCATGGAAAACATGGAATGGGAAGGAAATGAGGAATGGTGTTTTACAGAAGATTTTAGCAGAATCTTACAAGGAAAGAAATTATTTTGCTGACCCCCAAGAGACCCAGAGTAGTACTTAAAACCACAAGGAGTTGTTATTAAACTATATCCACATGTTGCTTCCATATGGTAGATATTTGTTTTCTTTAAAATTACATTAGATCTGTTGGTTGCTTTCAGCAAATGATTGCTACCTCCTCCCCCATCTCTGTTCTTGTCTCTCTCTCTGTATCTCTCTCTCTCACACACACTAACAGCTATTCTGAGTCTGAGGCATGGAAGAATGCATAGTTTAAGATTAAATATTAGAATTTAGCTTATGTCGTAGAAGCTGATTTCATGTGAAGTCCAAGGGAGGATTAGGTTGGACTATACTGTTTTCTGAAAGGCAAGTTAAACAGAGTGAGTATATAATAGTGAAATGGATTAAGTGTATAATTTTGAATGGTCTCAGGGCGTATTATTAATTTGGTTGCAAGATCTGGTTGAGTTAGTTCTGAACGCAAGAGATATTTTCGGAAAAAGTTATTCCCACAAACAAAATAAAAAGAATAGGTATGCAATAAGTCCCCTGGCCTTGCAAAAAGGATTAGAAAAATCAGCTCAGTAGAAACAGATCTGGTTTGTTTATATGGATAAGTTTCTTGCCAGACTTATCTTTGTTTTTGAGTTGGGATAGCATGCTTAAGAATATATTCATTATTTCAACTGTGTTATAAGTTTATATTCTGTGGTGGTTTGAATGAGAATGGTCCCCATAGTCTCCTGTATATTATTGTGTGGTTCCCAGTTGGTGGACTGTTTAGGACTAGGAGGTGTGGCCTTGTTAGAGGAGGTGTTGTCACTGGGCATGGGCTTTAGGGTTTCAAAAATTCACTCCAGGCCCAGTCTTTTTTCTCTCTTCCTGCTACTTGTGGCCCTCAGTTACTGCTCTGGTGCCATGCCTGCCTGCCTACTACCTTGCTCCATACTGTGATGATCTAACCCTCAGAACAATAAGCAAGCCCCCTGTTAATTTTTTTTTTATACGCTGCCTTGGTCATGGTGTCTCTTCACAGCAATAGAACAGTAACTAAGACACATTCTATTGCATTATATTTGTAGTGTTACATAGTCATCAGCACTATGTGGACCCAAAGCCTTTCATCATCCCAATATAAATTCTGTGTCTTAGGTTTCTATTGCCGTGATAAAACACCATGACTAAAAGCAACTTGAATAGGGTGGGGTGGGTCTTATTTCAGCTTATACTTCCTGGTGATGTCCGTCACTGGTAAGTCAGGGCAGGACCCTAGCTAGAGGCAGGAGCTGATGGAGAGTCCATCGAGGAGTGATGCTTACTGGCTTGTTCCTCACAGCTTACTCTGCTTCTGCTCTCTTATACATCTCAGGGTCATCTCCCCAGCTGTAGCACCGCCTGTAGTAGGTTGGCTCCTTCCACATTAACCTTCAATCAAGAAAACGCTACAGACTTGCCTACAGGCCAGTCTAATGGAGGCATTTGTTTGTTTTGGTGTTTTTTTTGAGGGGGGGTTTCAAAATGGGGTTTCTCTGTGTAGCCCTGACTGTCCTGAAACTCGCTCTGTATACAGGACTGACCTCACACTCGCAGAGCTCCACCTGCCTCTGCCTCCTGAGTGCTGTAGGCCAACATCGCTGGCTTAAGAGACATTTTTCTAATTGAAAGTATTTTTCTCAAATGATCTTGGATGGTGTCTTTAGTTAACAAAACACTAACCACCATATTGTCTCTAGTTTTCCTTGTATCCCTTTTCAGGACTCTAGTAATTTTACTTTTTTCTTGACTCTGACAAGAAAACAAATTCAACATATATATGGGATCTTATGTTATGCTCTAATGTATGTAAGCATTCTATAATGTTTGCATCAGCATACCATATTTCCCCAATGACTGAAACCTTTAAAATCCTTTCTTCTGCACCATATGTTATCATTATCGGTCTCTAAGCTGTGAGGTTCTTCAGGCTTTTCTTGTTTTTCATGATTTTGGTGCTTTTGAAGGGCACCTACTGGTCAGTTACTCTGTGGAATGTTGTTTAATTTGGGCTTGATTTGTGCTTTTTCATGGTTAGTGCAAGGTTATACATTTTTTGAAAGGATAACAACTGCAGAGCAGTGTGTCCCTAGCATATCACATTTGAGTTTCATAATAGGATGGATGCCTATATCAAAAGAACTGTGTGTGCAGGTGCATGCCCATGCTGAATACTGGTGGGGGGCAGAGGACAAGGAGTCAGCTGTCTCCTTCTACCCAGCAGGTTCTGGGGATCAAACTCAAATGATCAGACTTGGAGGCAAGCATCTTTACCTGCTGAACCATCTCACTGGCCTAAGGGCTGCTTGAAAATTAATTAAATGCGTGTGGATGTTCTGCTTGACTGCATTCCTGTGCCCCACATGACTGTGCCTGCCGCCTGGTGCCCGAGGAGGCCAGAAGAGGGCAGCAGTTACAGCTGTTAGCTGCCATGTGAGTGCTGGGAATTGAACCCAGGTCCTCTGGAAGAGTCACAGGTTTCGTTACCTGATGAGCCATCTTTCCAGCCCCATTGTTACCTTTATTTATAAATTTTAGTTTATATTATTCATATTTAGTTTATATGTATCTGTTTTGCGATTTTTTTCTCTTGGCTTTTTGGAGTACCTACCACCCAGCTCCCAAATAAATCACACACGGAGTCCTAATTCTTTCTTACAATTGGCCGTCCTTAGCTTGGTTTGTTTCTTGCTAGCTTTTCTTAAATTATCCCAACTACCTTTTGCCTCTGGGCTTTTTCCTTTTCTTTCCTCTGTATGTCTTACTTTCACTCTTACTCCATGGCTGGCTGGGTGCCCCTGGCATTCTCCTCCCCTTGTTCTATCTTGCTCCATCCTGGTCCTTGGTTCTCCTTCTATTTATACTCTTGTCTGCCAGCCCCACCTAACCTTGCTCCTCCCTCGCTATTGGCCATTCAGCTCTTTATTAGAACCACGAGGTGTTTTAGACAGGCAAAGAATTAAAGCTTCACAGAGTTAAACAAATGCAACATAAACAAAAGTCACACACCTTAAAATAATATTCCCCAATACGTATTTATTAAAACACTATAAAGATTATTAGAATTGATAGTTTCAGATACAAACTTGAAAATTAAACTTACTCATAAAAACTTTTACTCTTTTGAAGTAGCAGCTTAAAATAATACTGTACAGTTAAAAACATTTGCTTTCTTCCTGTTCCTCTTTTAGCTATTTCTTTTCTATTTTAGTTACTCTATAAAGAAAGTCATTTAGGCCTGCCCAGGGTCAGGGTCATCACCATCCCTGCTCACCAGTCTCTGGTCTGTCCTGCTGGAAGTCTTCTGGACGGTAACACCTCAGGATTCATCTGCTGTGTGGACAGAGCCTCTGGAATCCTTCCCCAGATCAGCTGGCAACTAAACCTTTCTACATTCACCCTCAAACTGTAACAGCATTCTCCCCAGTGATCAGTGTGTGGAATATATGTGACGCTAGTTGAACATGATCATAACGGGGCCCTCTTCTTTTTCTTCTTACTTTTTTTTACTTTATTTAGTTATTATCGATCAGGCTGGCTGTGAACTCACACAGATCTGCCTGCTTCTGCCTTCCAAGTGCTGGAATTAAAGGCATGCATCACCACTGCTTCTCTGTGGGCACTTCTGTGAGATTCTCTTGGTTTCCATATTTAGTGTTTCTTAATTATGTCTCTCCCTCAATACAAAGGAGGTATATACTTAATGGAAAAGGCTCCACATTGCTGGATCTTACAATGGAACATATGGAAATACCTCGTAATGTTCCATGGCAACCATTACTTATTCATACCTGCTGAATGACTGTCCACTGACTTAAAAAGGACTTCACTATTGTATATGTATGTCTGTTTTGCCTGCATGTATGTATGTATGTACAGCATCTGTGCCTGGTGCCTGTGGAGGCCAGAAGAGTGCATCAGGTCCCTGGAACTGGAGTGACACACACTGAGCTTACTAGGTAAAATCTGGACATGGAATCTAGTCCTCTGGAAGAGCAGCCGGTGCTCTTCAGTACTGAGCCATCTGTCCAGCCCATCTTCTTGGCTTCCCTGCCAAGTAGACTTTCATTCTAAAGATTAAACTCAGGGCCTCATGCATGCTAGGCAAGTGCCCTCCACTTCCCACACCTACGTTTCCCCCCCTTAAGCTTGTAATTGCTCTTGTAAGTTTGCCAGATCCTGCTGTATGTCTGGGAATTTAGGTGGCATCATGGAATTTTGATACGGTTAAGGTAGTTTTCTTGGCAGGAATCCTAGTGACTTCTTCAGTCTGCGGTTGACGTCATTGTGAGTTTGGGCAGAGGAAATGCCGGTGTGTGTGTAAAGCTCAATACAAGTGAAGAATGAAGTCTTAGGACACACCTGTCCCAGGAATCACGGTTCCCAGGGCTACCGTTGCAAACCACAACAACTTGGAAACTGTAAACAACAGAGATTTGTTTTCATACTTTGGGGATCGAGAGTTGGAGCTTCAGTTGTCACTGGTGCTGGGTCTGTCTGGGATCTTGGGGAAACCTGTTCCTTGTTTCTGTCTTCTGGATGTTAGCGGTTCTTGATGTTGTTGTATAGTGGCCTCTCTTCTTTCACCAGTTCGGCCTTTCCTTATAGCAGCTGTTCTAGGCCATCCTAAACTGATCTCATTTTAAGATTCTTAATTAGATTTGCAAAGTTCTGATATTCAAATGCAGTCACATTCACAGGTATTAGGGGGTTAGGACTTTTCCATGTCCTTTAAAGGGACACTGTTCAACCCAGTAGTCTACTGTTTGTATCTCCCTGGGTACTCTGGTAAGATTTTAAGAACACCAACATTTTTACCTTTTTTAAGGAGTGATACTTTGTCTTAGTTTGGTTTCCTACTGCTGTGAAGAGACACCATGACCGTGACAACTCATAAAGAAAACATTGAATTGGGATGGCTTGCTTATAGTTTTAGAGGTTCAGTCCAGTGTGGTCGTGATGGGGAGCATGGTGGAATTCAGGCAGATGTGCTGGAGCTGTGTGTGTGCTACATCCTGGAGACAGCAGGAAGTCAGCTGACAGTCAACACTGAGGGAAGCTTGAGCAAAAGAGATCTCAAAATCTCTAAGCCTACCCCCAGTGATGCACTTCCTCTAACAAGGCCACACCTCCTATTAGTGCCACTCTCTTTGGGGGCCATTTTCTTTCAAACCACCAAATATTATAGTAAGCAACCATGAGAGATGAGATCTTTGTTTCAACATTCTGTATACCACTTAAAACCATTGATTCCCCAAGCTTTATGTTCCTCCTCTAACATACCTACTGATCACCCACTTTGTTCTTGTGAGTCTAGGGGAAGAGGGAGACTGCTGTGAACATTTGGGATGCTCACAGCACCACAAATAATACAGTAAGATACTTTGCCTCTAACTTAGAACCCCCACCTCTTCTGTTAGACTTACTGGCCTCCAAGGGGGTAGAATACTATCAAAGGTGGCCAGGAAGCTCCTGTGTTGTCATATTCTTGGGTGAATTCCTTGGGCAGAACATTCTTGGAATTTGGTCCAGAGCATGTGACTTACCCTAAGAAAGAACTTTACCCCATGTCTAACTCAATTGTTACCATCGGAGGATCAAAAGGATAGCACCAAGCTCGTCTCCAGGGATAGCTAACCAGCTGGAGAATAAACAGAAGGCAGAGGAGTCCTCTCTGAGTATTGGACCCAGTGCCACTTAGTGACTCAGTTTCTAAGAAATTAGTTTAGTGCACGTCTTAGAATCTAGGTAGATGTGAATCAGTGGTTTTTCTTAAGGAAGAGCATGACTGAGTTCAGTAGTACAGTTCTAAGCCCTAGCCTCCTGTGAAGTAGGGATTAGACCTCAGCTCATTCTTCCATCAAATCGCTAAGTAAACACACTCAGATGTTGTGATCTGCACGAGTGTGTGTTTGGCACCTTTCACCAAGCTGGACGCTGGCAGTGTGAAGAGAATGGAACGTGGCTGTTGTCATCAGGCGCTCTAGAGGAGAAACACGTGAGGCGGATTGTACTGTAGCATGGATGATGAGATTGAGGAGCCCAGAGCAGTGGAGGGACTCACTACTTCAAACTCCACAAGAAACGAGCGGCTTACGCTACTCTGTTACCTGTTTTTTTCTCACTGATGTACTGTCATGAATTTTTACAGTTCTGTACTCATGGTTCCCAGCTTGCATTTCATCATCAGACCAACTCAATATCTGGGCCTGCTCATTTTATTCTTTTCCTGGAGATCTATGCTTGTATTTTAGGTAAAGGCAAAGGGTTCAAACTCCTGAATTTACTGCCCAAAGGCCTGCAGCTTAATCCCCAGTCTGTTGATTTGCGTCTTTCTCTGCCACTTCGTATGTATCCATCCCCACCTTGTTATCTGTAACTGCTCCTCCTAAATAGTTATTTTTATGTTTGACTCTTTACCTTTGTTCTGCTATTTTTTTTTCCTCTTTGAGAATCTCTTGCCTTCTCCCTGCTGTATGAAATCCTCTATCTCAGGGTTGTACTTAATTGTCATGAAGGCAGTTTCTATCCTTTTTGTTTTTTCCAAATTTGAACTAACTCCCCCTTTCCTTCTCTATTCATTCTTTATTTGCATCTATGCAAATAAATGTGTGTGTGTGTGTGTGTGTGTGTGTGTGTGTGTGTGTGTGTATGTTTGAGAGTGGGTATGCATGTGCCATGGTGCATGTGTCAGAGATCAGAGGACAGCCTTGGGTCCAGGTCCTCACCTGCTGTTTTGAGACAGGCTCTCATTGTTTGCTGCGGTGTAGTCAAGGCTCCCCTGTCCTCCTCCCGTCTCCCCTTAGGAGCACTGGGATTTTATAGATGTGTGGCACTGTGCCTGGCTTTATGTGGGCTCTGAGATTCTAAGCTCAAGTCTTGGTTTTTGCACAGCAAGTGCTTTTATACACTGAGCTTTCTCCTCAGCCCTTGAACTATTTCCTTTCCTCCTGTTTGCTGTACTGTACTGTTTACTTCCTCTTACCTGTTCTGATAGTCAACCTCATATCCTCTGTTACTTTTAGCCATTTTATTTATGGATACTTGGGCAGTGACCTTTTTCTTCTAGCTCTCTTGCAATGTCTAAGGTTTTTTTTTCCAGCTGTTTTAGTGGTATCCATGTAGAGCCTAAAACAGCTTACATAAAGCTGCACGTAAAACTTCATGAGCGTCAGGCATATGGACTCAGTGCGGTGCCCTAACTAAAGGCATCTGTTTTGAAGTGAGAGCTGTTGCGGCTCCTGCAGTGTGTTCTTGAGGACACTATTAACTCATGTGAGCCTGCACTTTCCCCGTGCACTAGTGGTGCTACTGCCTTGCACAGGAGGAATGTTCTCATCGCTCCTGTAATGTCACAAGTGTGTGGCAGATGTTACCTTCTCCCTCTGCCTCCTTCCCCCGCTCTTCTTTTACTTCCTACCCTTCCTTTTTCTTTGTGAAATCTCACTCTTATTATCATCTATGAATTAGTGCTTTGCTTGTTATCCAGCCTCTTTATTGTTAGGATATCCCTCCCTCCCCAAATCCAGAGGCCTTATGAATTTGTGTTACTCTGCAGATCAATGTAACTAAATTACCCCTTCTGGAGGTGTCTCCCTGGAGCTCTCAGTCGGTCTTTGTTTAATGCGAAGGTTAAGTTGGTCAAAACTACTTAAACAAAAACACTTTTGGGTAAGATAACATCAAATCCATAGGTTATTTATAATGTTGGGTTCTCATGCAATAAACTAACAGTATACTTTTTTTTTTTACTTCCCAAAAAGTTCTCAATTCCATTTATATTTTTTGAGGAAATAGGCATATAAATAAAATTAGGAAAATAAAAAACTCACTTTAAAATATAGAGTTTTTGAAAAGAAAAGATGAAAGAATCAGCAAATGAAAGTGTTTTCTAGTAACATGATTCTCTCACTCTATATAGGTCTTGGGAAAATAGCTTTTTACTTTTAACCTTTGACTACTTGTTGGTGGGGATGGGTGTTTCTCCCTTTAATTGGCCTGAAGGAGAGAACATGGGCTTCTGCTGTATGGTCACACAGAAGCTTGCATCCTCTCATATATGGGCTGGAGGTATTACCTAGGGGCACCACTTTTAGCATGCACAGGGCCTGGGTTTGATTCTTAACACTAGAAGAAAATAAAGAACAGTCTTTTTTTGGGAATGGGGTGGGGAGGTGGAGGGAGCATGTAGTTTTAATTTTTTTTTCAGTCATTATTTATTCAGTGTCCAGTATCTGATTAATAATGAACACTTGGTGGCATATAAAGTGATTAAAATTGTGTTCTTCAGAAAATTAATATGGAGGAAAACATGTATAAGTAATATTAAAAAAATATGGAAGTATAGAAGAAGCATTTTCAGAGGAAACACTGATTAATTTACTACTAAGACAACTACTTGCCATCTTTTTTGTTTCTCCTGTCTTAGGCATCAAAACTGGGGTATTATAGATGCTTACTAGGTGAGAGCTCTCTTTTACTCACATACATCCCTCAGACTGTTTCTTCCTTTCATCCATCCATCCATCCATCCATCTATCCATCCATCCCATCTACTGTCTGTCTATCATCCATCTATCTGTTTTTCTTAAAAGAACAGAAAGTAAATCATAGTTAGCTGGATATGGATGATAAGGTTCTCAGTCCTTTTTAGTTTCTCTTTTTGTTATTTCAGTGTGGTAGGGCCTTTGTATAGTTGCTATGGTAGTTTCAATGAAAATGGCTCCCATAGGTTCATGTGTTTAAATAACTGGTCCCCAGTTGGTAGAACAGTTTGGAAGGATTGGGAGGTGTGGCCTTGTTAGAGGAGGTCATCACTGGGGGTGGACTCTACTATTCCCAATGTCTCTTCGCCTCCCTGCTTTGTTTCCACGTGTGAGCTGATATTGCAAGCATGTACACACACATGAATAAAAGTGAATACATCTTTAAAAAAAGACAGCAGAGGGCACTGTGGGATTTAGTCTTCTAAAGCCTGCTTTAAAATGAGAAAGTTGTTGCCATTTTTGTGTGTGCTGTGTTGTAGACAATTAATATGGCAAAGAGCTGTGGAGTTCCTAATTTTCTTCCACTTTTGAGAATATTAAAAAAATTGTGTTTTGGAAAATTTGATTTAAACTATTTTGGGGGGCAGGTTTACATGTGTATTTCTTTAGTTAGTGAGTAAAAATCCTTTAAAACAGTTGGTGTGGGAGGTCCTTCTGTCTGTTGCTTTTATTGGTTAATGAATAAAGAACTGCTTTGAGCCTATGGCAGGGAAGAACAGAACTAGGCAGGGAAAGCTAGGCTGTATGCTAAGAGAAAGAAGGGCGGAGTCAGAGAGAAGCCATTACCCCTGCCAGAGCTGGATGGAACTTTACCCAGTAATCCACTGCCACGTGGTGATACATAGATTAATAGAAATGGGTTAAATTAATATGTAAGAGTTAGCCAATAAGAAGCTAGAGCTAATGGGCCAAGCAGTGATTTAATTAATACAGTTTCTGTGTGATTATTTTGGGGTTAAGCAGCCAGGAACAAACAAGCGACTTCCTTGCTACAAACAGTAATTATTCTAAATCTATTCATACATTTTTAAAGTTTACTTTTTCTTATGTGAGATTATCTTAATTAAAATCATTACTGTAATAGGAAAAAGCTTTCAGTGACTATTCTGTAAGGGACTTAATTAGGCTTTGAAAGATGTTTTTGTATGCTCTAGCATCTCAGATCCATGCCACACGTAACTGCATTAGCCCACACGCTGTCAGAGGGCGTGTGCTCAGAGTGACAGGTTACCCTGGGCCTCACTTGCCAAGGAAGTCTGTCAGTTTGTGTCTGATAGGTGGACCACATATTTGTTCCTACATCTCTAGAGAGAAACAAAGGAAAAGCTTCTTGTACTCAGTTCCCTTAGGAAAATTCCTTGTTTCCATTCATGTTTTAAGAATATAATTAAAACTTATTGGGTTATGTAGATTTTTAAAGAAGATAAACCCCATTGAGTGGAAAAACAATAATGTATTTACAATGCATTATAAAGGTAGTGAATGGAAAAATCCAGTTCTTTGCTCATTATATTATAGTTAGATACACATCTAACATTTAATATATATGTGTAATGTATATTAAAATAGGAATTGATTGAATTACTTAATATATGCAGCTTTGAGGTTTTGTTTAATGTATTATCTATCCAAAATATAAAATAACCTTCAGGTTTAAGTTTATATATATAGCTTTTTATTCTTTCTTTTTCAAAGAGTTAAGAGTGCAGACAATTACTCTGCACTTACTATTTTATTAAGAGATAGTTTAATGGCTGAACAGTTAGTCATCATTACTGCATTGCTGCAGAGAGAAAGTATTTAAGGTAAAAGACTCAAATTCTCATTGTAAAGTAACTCACTAAATATAGAGTTGGTCAATTGAAATGATAAGATGTTTTAAAGAACTGTGGATTGGGACTGGAGAGATGACTCAGTTGTTAAAGTACTTATTATACATGCATGAGAACTTGAGTTTGATTCCTAGAGCCCCTAGTTTTCTAGGCAATATACATTGTATTAGTTGTGGGATGTTTTAATCATATGCGGGTTGCCTAGTGATAGAGTTGTCAGGGCAACTGAACTGGTTGGCTAGGAAAGGTCATATTTTCATGAAGAGAAAATGGTTTAACTGACTTGTTCCTTCACTGTTTTGTTATATCACATTTTAAAGATTCTCTTTGCTTTTTTTGCTCTTTAGCCGACCCCAGAAAGTATGCTTGTGTCCATATCTACCAGTGCACCCACTCCAGATCTCCACCCATCTGTACATAATTCAGCATCCAGCAGAGGTGAGTTAAAGTTCGTAAGTGGTTTGTCTTCAGGTGGAGTCTGAGTGCAGCAGAGAGCACACGCATGTAAACATGCTCATTCCTCATGGTTGTGAGTGTCTCAGAAACACCACTATTGCTGATAAGTATTTGCTTTATCTATCAGATGATAGTAGAGAGTCAATGCTTGAGACAGTGTTTCACAATCCTGCTGCTGTGAGGTAGAGATTTAGAGCTCCAGCAGGTTTGTAAGATGAAAAGATGCAATTTTGTGAATAAAGAGCTGAGAAAAATGACTGCTTTTAAAACTCTCGTCAGCATCTTGGCTCCCTGATGGCTTTTCTTGCTAGAGTAAATACTTATTTTGGCATTTTACTCTTACAAGATGGATATGCAAGTAAAATTTTCTTTCTTTTAGGTGGCTAGCACAAACGCTTTTAGTTTGTACTGTGCCATCTGTAAGGCTTTTTAGCTAACATTGTTCTACTCTGTTTAGGATTAGATATGTGCCAGTGTGTATGTATGTTTGTTAATTTTGATTTGTGATGAGGAGATGTAAGGAAACTACAGGCAATTATAAATTAGTTAATACAAAACTACTCAGTGCATGTTGTAAACAGATTTAGTGGTAACCCAAGTGAGAACTCTTTTACCTCTTTAAAAAAATTTTTTGTATAGCTTATACAAAGACACAAGGGAGATGTAAAACAAATTAGCCTTTTCTGTTTTGTGAATGATGAATACTGTTTCTTTGTTGCAAATTATTTGTTGACAGCTCCTCTCCCAGACTTGACAGCAGGCTCTTATGATTCTGGCAACTGTGTCACTGAATTACTACTGCAGTTAAAATTATAAGACTGTACAACTTACATTTACAGAAAACAAATTGTTATGGTCATACAGGATTAAAACCTGAATTTTGGTTATTATTGTTTCCATATTATGATGCAGATATGGTACTTTTCCATTATTATGTTGTCCGATGGTATGAGATGTCCTTCAAAATACAGCTTTAAAAATTGATTTGTGCTAATTTTTTTTTTTATTGAGAAAAGGAATAAAACAAGTTTCCACCTCCTCCCAGCCTCCCATTTCCCTCCCTCTCCTCCTGCCCTTCTCCCCCTCCCCTTCTCCCCCTCCCCCTACTCCTCTCCCCCTCCCTCTCCAGTCCAAAGAGCAGTCAGGGTTCCCTGCCCTGTGGAAAGTCCAAGGTCCTCCCCCCTCCGTCCTTATCTAGGAAGGTGAACATCCAAACTGGCTAGGCTCCCACAAAGCCAGCACATTACTTAGGATCAAAATCCCGTGCCATTGTCCCTGGCTTCTCATCAGCCCTCATTGTTCGCCATGTTCAGAGAGTCCAGTTTTATCCCATGCTTTTTCAGTCACAGTCCAGCTGGCCTTGGTGAGCTCCCAATAGATCAGCCCCACTGTCTCAGTGGGTGGGCGCACCCCTCGTGGTCCCGACTTCCTTGCTTATGTTCTCCCTCCTTCTGCTCCTCATTGGGACCTTGGGAGCTCAGTCCAGTGCTCCAGTGTGAGTCTCTGTCTCTATCTCCATCCATCACCAAATGAAGGTTGAAATCTCTTACAGTTTTTTCAAAACCACAGTCCCCACTTTAGATGACCAATTTAAGACTGTGCCCACTATGGATGTGTTTTATGACTAGACAGGTACATCCAGATTGATCTTCCCTATCAGCAAAGGGACTTTCTGGCCTTTCTCTTGTTCACCAGGCTGCTTGTGTGTAACTTTAGCACAGTACTTTGTATAAACAGATTTGACAGTTTCATGGTTCTCCCATAAAAATGAGACTGAAAAGCATTTGGATGGGTTCCAGGAGAGAGATGTGGTGGAGAGGATTATGTGACCTAAGGCACAGTGGCTATCTGGTTGCCTCCACAGGACTAGCAATAGAGTTGTGGTAACAAGAAAGCTTGTTCTTAGCAGTGGAAGCTAGGATACTGAAGACAACCACTGATTGTTGTAGTGCGATTTCTAATTGGTCTTAATAATAACAACCTGGAGTCAGTATTGGGGTGGAAAGCTGAAAGATCAGAGAAGCAGAGCAGCCAGCCACTAGTTCTTACCTCTACGAAATCCTCAGACCGAATGGGGTATCCTGTCTCTACAAGTCCCTTCCTGACTTATATTCCTTTCTCCACCCAGCCATATCACTCCTGTCTCCACCTCCCAAGTGCTGGGATCAAAGGTGTGAGCTCTATTTCTCTTTTAGGCGGATTCAGTCTTGAGTAGTCCAGGGTGGCCTTGAACTCATAGAGATTCACCTGCCTAGTCTCCCAAGTGCTAGGATTAAAGGTGTATGCCACCACTGCCTGGCCTCTGACTTCCCACTGTCATCTTCAGGCAAGCTTTATTTGTTATAGCACAAACAAACTATCAGTACAGATGGTGGTCAGCTTTGTGCTTGGGTCTGAATCCTGAAAGTGCAGCTCACTTCCATGGGAGGAGGAAGGAAGCTTTCTGGAGTGGGCAGTGTTTTCCCTGGGGACTTAGAGTTGTGTAAGAAAGCTACTTCCCTTTCTCTCATTAGTTAGTTATTAATTTTCAGGTAACAGTGTGGAGACCTTTGTATTTTGTATTAGAGTCTAATATTTGTTGCTTAAACTTTTCCATTTAGCCATTAGTAAGTCTCTAAATTTGACATGTCCTTTGTTTTATATTTTGCATATGTTGCTACTTTTTTGGTATAGAGATACAGGCTATCATCTGCAAGCTGATATGTTCAAAATGTAATTACTGTTGAAATAAAAAGCTTATCAGAATAAATTATTCAGTTTAACACAAATTTATGTGCATTTATAATTTATTTAGTTTATTGCTAATATGTATTAATTATACATAACAGTGGATTTTATTATGGCATTTGCATACATATCTATTAAAGTATTTTCCCCCTATAATTTAAAATTCTAACCATTAGTCTATAAATATATCTAAATAAGTTTTAAAAGTGTGCTTATGTTATGCCTAATACTGGTAAATTAGAGAAATGTTATTGCTTCTTAAAGTCTGGTCTTAGGTAAAAGATTTGTAAAAATGTATAAAGTTAAAAATCAAATGTTTCTCAGAAAAGTTTTTTTTTTTTTCTGCAACACTGCTGCTGACACTCAGTTCCCTGTACCTGTGCGCAAGCACTTGATCACTCAGTTCCAGGAAAGTTTTAAAAGTGTTTACCTGAGTAATGACTCCATCTTTTAATTTTTCTTTAAAGGAAAGCAAAGTGTTGCGCACGGTCCCTCTGCTAGCAGCATGCCTGCCCCCTGACAAGTGCACAGTAAAGATTGGCCGCCGCTTCAGTGAAGAGCGGTAAGTGAGCAGACTGGCGGGCAGTTAGGGGCGGGTCTTTCCCACATAGACATTTCTTTGGGAGGGTTAAAAATGATGTCACTGGTCATTGGCTAGGAAAGACTTGGCAGGAAGAACTACTGTGGCTGAGGAGACAGCATGCCAGGCACCAGATTCAGAGGCTTTTGGGTAACCTTTGAACTGGCACTCCTGTTTGATTGGACAGATTCCTTGAGAGGGCAGCTTTGCTTAGGCAATCACTAAGTGTATTAAATTTTTGTTTTCCCTGTACCTAATAAAGATATCTTAAAAATTATTGTTTTAGAGATATTGAACTTTCAACTGTTTGCCGGGACTCTGGTACATTAATATTATATCCAGGGGCTGAAGCTACTAATTTGGAAGAATTTATATTAGATTCTCCTGTTTATCCTTCCACAATCATCATCATTGATGGTACATGGAGCCAGGCTAAAGACATTTTCTATAAGAATTCCTTGTTCCGACTTCCCAAACAGGTAAACTAATACTTTAACAAAGAATAAGTACAATTGTACAATTACATGCTATTTAGGCTTTTGGTAAATATATACATATATTTACATATACAAACTTATATATGTATATATATTTGCCATATTCTCTAATAATATGCTTTAAGTTGATTTATGTTTATGAATGTATGCACATATAAATCTCTGTTGAAAGTAAGTATATATACTTACATAAGTGAGTACATATACTTATATTGTATATAGAGAAAATTTCAAATGTGTCATCTCTTTATATGTGTATAAATGATTTTGTTAGGAAATGTTATTTAAATACATAGTTACTTATAAGTAATGATTAAACTTTTGCAAGGTACTTTTGGGGTAGATATTATCATCATCATATGGTTCGTCCTTCATTTTTCATGTTAAAAGCTTTTTTTTTAACATTGTGTGTGTGTGTGTATACACAGCAGTTTGTGGGTCCTGGGAATCTAACTCAGGTTGTCAGGCTTGGTGGGAAGTGCCCTTTCCTTCTGAGCCATCTCTCCAGTCCTGTTTGATATAATTTGTTGTAATCATAGGGTTTGAAATATTCAACTGTGTTTGTGTTTTGGGAGTGAACTTTCCTGACTGTTAACATTTTGTATTCAGCTGGAGCTTGGATTTTGTGTAATGTATTAAACTGTCATGCACATGGTTTTCATATTTTCCCTGGCAAGTTTGAGTTTTAAGGTTTTCCAGCTTCACAGGATAAAATGAATAAATATTTCTCTGTAGCCTAGAATAGTTACCTATAGAATTAGATCCTCCATAGAAATAAGATAGAATGCTTTGGTAAAGCTGTCTGCTCTGGGTACTTTTAAATCCCTTCAGACTCTCCTGCGGAGACTTCAAGCTTTCTATTTACATTTGCCTTTTTTACTTCAGTAATTTTTTCTTGATCAATTTTTCAGTTGTATTTTAATTGACATAATACTTGCACATGGAATACCTATGGTTCTCTGGGGTGTTATACATTGCTTAATGATCAAATTAGTGTGTTGGGTCCCATTACTCAAGTATTATTTCTCTGTATTAAGAACCTTTCCTTAAGCAGCAGCTGTTTCTTTGTGGCGAGAACATTCAGATTTGTTTTCCAGCTATTTTGAAGATTGGCTGTTGTTGACTGGAGCACTGTGCTGTGTGACATACCATGAGAACTTACTCCTTCCTTCTCTCTCTAACTTTGTTTGCTGGCCTCTCTCCCTTCCTCTCTTTGCCAATTATTATTTGACCTCGAATTCTGTAATAAACTTTTTTAGGTTTCACAGGAGTGTGATGAGATGGTATGATGGTGTCTGTCTGTTTTACCCAGGATGGTGTTGTCAGTGTTCATCATGTTCCTGCAGTTGACCGGGCCTCATTCTCCTTTGCAGCTGACTCATGTTTCACCATTCACATGTGGAGGACACTGTCTTTCTTCTTCCCTGTAGAGTAGTCTTTGGAAAGTTTTTTCTGTTCTCACTTGGTTACCACAGAGTGCTTTAATTTGTGTGTATCTTGCTCAGTTTTTAAACATAACATCACTGGGTATAGCATTTTTGGTTCATAGTTATTTGCTTTCTGAGGTTGAAATATTTCACTTCATATTTTTTGAAGTTTTAGAATTACTGATGGAAGGTCTGGTTATTGTGGTGTTCCTGCCTTTGTATGTGCCTTCACAATTTTCTCATACTACTTTTAGCATTGTTTCTTTGTATTTTTGACATCTTGACTATGATGTATCATGGAAAGTTCTTCTCTGGTCGTGTCTATTTGTGGTATACATGAAGAAAAATATCCATTTCTTTTCGATTTTTCAATTTGGTGGAGTATAGGTTATTTAAGTATGTCCTTGTTATTCTCTGGGTTTTCTTGGTGTCTGTTGTTATAACCCCCTTTCCATCTCTAATTTTGTTAATTTGGATATTCTTCCTTTACCTCTTAGTTAATTTGAATAAGGGTTTGTCAATCTTACTGATTTTTTTTTAAAGAACCAACTCTATTTTATTGATTCATTTGTTGTATTGTTAGTTCGTTTCTATTGTACTGATTTTAGCTCTGAGTTTGAATATTTCTTGCCATCTACTTGTTTTGGGTGTGATTTTTTTTCTTTTTGTTCTAGAGCTTTCAAGTATGCTTGAAAGTTACTAGTATGAGGTTTCCCCAATTATTTAAATGTAGACACTTAGTGCTATAAACTTACCTCTTCCAACTGCTTTCAATATGTCCCATAAGTTTGGGTATGTTGTGTATTCATTTGCATGCAATTCTAGAAAGTCTTTAATTCCTTTCTTAATTTATGTCTTGACCCATTTTTTTTCATTCAGTAGTAAGTTGTTCAGTTTCCATGAGTTTGTAAGATTTCTGATGTTTCTGTTGTTGATATCCAGCTGGAATATACAATCTGGTAGGACAGTTATCCTGGGACACCTTTTTTATCACTTTTCTGATTTTTTTTTTTGAGGCAGTGTTTCTTTGTGTACCCTTGGCTGTCCTAGAACAAGCTCTGTAGATCAAGCTGGCCTCAAACTCACAGTGTTTGGCCTGTCTCTGCCTCCTAAAATGCTGGATTAAAGGTGTGTGCTACCACTGCCCAGCTTGGATTCTTTTTTTTTTGTATTTATGTATTTCCTTTTTTTTTTTTTGTTTTTATATCCTGACTACAGTTTACCCTCCCTCTTCTTCTCCCATTCCCCTCACACTCCTATCCACTCTTCCTCTGTTTCTCTTCAGAAAAGGGCAGTCCTTCCATGAATATCAACCAGCCATGGCGTATTAGATTGTAGTGTGACTAGGCACCTCCTCTCCTATTAGTGCTGGCCGAGAGAACTGGGTAGGAGGAAAGGTCCTAGAAGCAGGTAACAGAGTCAGTTATACCAGCTTGTATTTTTTTTTTACTCTTTTTGATTCATTGTGGAATTTACATCATGCATTCTGTTCCCGCTTTTCTCCATTCCTTTATCCTCCTTGTCCTCTCTCTGCCCTTGCAACTTCTCCCACCAAACAAAACCAAATTTGAAAGAAAAATCAAAAACCAAACCAAGCAAAGAAACAAAACAAAAACAAAAAAGAAGAATCCTACCTTGAAAGCTGGAGGTGGGCTTTGAGGTCTCATATATGCTCAAGCTATGCCCAGTATTGTAGACCACTTTTTGTTGCCTGCAGGATCAAGATGTAGCTCCTCTAGCATCATGTCTGCCTGCATGCCATCATGTCCCACCATGACTATAATGGACTAAACCTCTGAAAAATGTAAGCCACCCATTTAGATGCTTTCCTTTGTAAGAATTGCTGTGGTCATGGTGTCTCTTCACAGCAATTGAAACTTTAAGACACCGGCATTCAGGCAAACACCTAGCCAGCACAGGGACCCTGTGACCATATATTGCTATGTCATGCGTTGTGTGGCTTCTTAGGGCTCTATATACATGAGCAGGCTTTCCCTTGTAAGTAAGCTCTGCCCACCTGTTCACCCCCTTTCCACGCCCCCTTCTCCATCAATCGACACTTCCTCTTACCTCCACCTTTTCCTAATAAACTTCATGTGGGTTTGTTGAGCTCTGAGACTCATTCTTCACTGCAGCAGCTGCAGCCTAACAACAGTTGGTACCAAGAATTGGGGTATTGTTGTGATAGACCTGAGCTTTTGTTTGGAGGAATTTGGGTTTTGATACTTTAGGTTAGGAAAGCAGTGGAATGCTTTAAGTACTGCTTAATGGGCCATACATGGAAGACAGTGGTACTGAGAATGATTTGAACTGTAGGGGCCTGGTTCAAGAGGTTTCAGAGAAGAAGAATTTTAGTATGTTGCATAGAAATTATTCTAGTGATAGTTGGGTGAAGAACGTGGCTATCTTTTGCCCTTATTTGAAGAGTCTGCCTGAGGCTAAAGTGAAGAATTTTGGATTAATTCTATTCTATTAGTTGGATGGAGGCCACTTGTTGGTTCCTGGCCTCTTAGCCATGAAATAATTGCACAGAAACTGTATCAGTTAAATCACTGCTTGGCCCATTAGCTCTAGCTTCTTATTGGCTAACTTGTACATATTAATTTAACCCATTTCTATTAATCTGTGTATTGCCATGTGGCTGTGGCTTACCGGCTAAAGTTTAGTGTCTATCTCCTCTCTGGAGGGTGACCTGGCTTCGCCTGACTCCACCCTTTCTCCCCACATTCAGTTTACTCCTGTGTCCATCCTACTGTCTCCAGCCCCCACCCCACCTACCTCTATTCTATCCTATTAGACCAAGCCAGTTTCTTTATTTACCAATGGTATTCATAGCATACAGAGGGGAATCCCACATCAATAGTTTGGTGAAGGAAGTGACTATCTTTTGCCCTTTTGCGAAGAGTCTGCCTGAGGCTAAAGTGAAGAATTTTGGATTAATTCTATTGGTAGAGAAAATCTCAAAACAGCCTAGTATAGACTCTGTTGTGTGGTTATTAGTGGTAACTCTAATGAAGATTTATAATGAAGAGGAGCAAGCTGAGTACCAGGAAGTGGATGGAACTAAGACTCCTGTTCAAGCAGATAAACAGATTAAGAAATGGAATAATGAGCATGGTGACCTCAGAGCAAGATCCCACCCAGCTAAGTTTTTAATTTGTGAAAAAGAATTAAAGAAAAGCCAGGTGCTGGTGGCGTGCCTTTTATTCCAGCACTTGGGTGGCAGAGGTAGGCAGATCCCTGTGAGTTCAAGGCCAGCTTGGTCTATGAGCTAGTTCTAGTACATGCTCCAAAGCTACAGAGAAACCCTGTCTTGAAAAACCAAAAAAGAAAGAAAAGCTTAGAGCCAGGTGTGATGGTGCATGCCTTTAGTACCAGCGCTTGGAAAGCGAAAGCTGACAGATTTCTTGAGTTTGAGGCTAGCCTGGTCTACAGAGCATATGCATGGAAAGCCAGTCTTAGGCAGTGAAGGAAACCATTGAAGACAGAAAACTGGCAAATACGTAACTGAACAAAGAGCTGTGTTCCAGCCCCTGCAAGCAGAAAAAACTGGCAGCTTTGGCCATGTGGTTTTGACTTTAGAGTTAAGGATATAAGAAAGAGAATTTGCCTCCATGCTGAGGAAAGCTGTTAAGTTTCGGCATGTGTCAGGGGTGTCTGTGAACAGAGGCCTAGAGAGGCCATTATGTGAAGTTGAAATCTGGATTGTCTTGGAGGCCCCAAGATGTTGGAGATGCCAGAGACATTGCTGAGGAATGCTGCTAACAGGGACTAGACACAGCCCAATAGAAAGAAGTATGTTGCAGTCAACAAAGCTAAAAGGAATTGGAGATCTAGGGAACGTTTTGACATCAGACATGGAGATGCAGAGTTTGCATCTCCTGCTTTTCAGTCTTGTTTTGGTCCAGTATTTCCTCACTATATTCCCTTACTTATGTTTTGGAAAGGTATGTGTTGGATGTTTGTGATCTGCTTTTTGATTTTGATTTTACAGGGGATTATAGTTAAGAGGTTTCATGAATCTCAGAAGAGACTTTGAATTTGGACTGTAAAACATTGTTGAGACTATGTGATAGACTATGGGCACTTTTGAGGTTGGACTAAATGCATTTTGCATTATGCTACTGTTATAAACTCAGAACATGCATTAATGGATGCTTCCCTTAAGAGATGAGTGACACACTGTGTTGATGTCTAGTGCACACAGTGTGCTAACAGACAGGCACCAGTTTTCCTCTGGGAGTCAGAAATTCTGGTATGTGTGAGGAAGCAGAAGACCTGACTGGCCTCCAGTAAGAACTGTGGACACTGCAGCCAGTACTGCATGCAGTGTTACAGTTCACTGCTGGAGGATTCTAATTTGACTTGAGCTATTATCACTGGAGAGATCTCTAGGAGCTTCATGTATGCTTTCACTGGGACCAGGCCTCAAGGGTCTTTTTGTTGCTTTTGCTTTAATAATTCTTAGTCATAGTTTTGACTGTGTTTTTTTAAATTTTTTTTTAATTACTCCATTGATAGTGAACGATAGCTTGGCTGGGTATAGACTGTGTTTTATTTTTGTTTATTCCTATCAAGTCACTGAATCTTTGATTGTGGGGACCCTTAGAATACTGCACAGTAGATAGACTTCACTGAAGCTTCTTATCTCAGAGCACCTGCTGTTTTACAGTGTTTCTCGATCCAGTCATAGTTCAGTTTGCTGTTGACAGAACTTACATCGAGATTTTCACCACATGATTGGTCTGAACTAGAGGTCAGCATAGCTTCTGCTAATATGTGTGGCACACTAGCAGGGGTAGCTGCAAGGTGGACTCAGACTGTTGGGTGGAATGCATACCTGTAGATTTTATGATATTAGCACCCAAGGTGTTGATTAAGGAATCAGATTATTTTATATTCTGGATTACCTTGTATTTTTGTTTAGTAAGGACAATTGTAGTACTCAATTCCATACACACACACACACACACACACACACACACACACACACACACACGTTATATGTAAGCTGGTTATTGTGAGAACACAGTGAAATCAGAACTGGACCACCCTGTGGGTAGGTTACTGGTGGATCAAACTGCCAAGCTGTCTCTCAGGTGAGGTGGGGGTCAGAGAGAACAGCAAAATGCCAAAAAACCAAAAAAGCAGGTTTTATATGACAATCGGCAGGGTTGTGGTCTTTGAGCTAACACAGGTTGTTCAGATTAACTGGGAACTCCATGCCCTTGCCTCAGACAATTGGAGGTGGTGGTTTGCCAGGTAAATAGAAAACTACCTTTAGGCTTCTGCTTTCTCAATAACAATCCTGTTTACCCAGTCAGAGACTTTCTGTTTAGGACACTGTCTTTTTGGGGCCCTGTTTGGACCAACAGTAATTCTTTTCATTTCTTCCCCAGCTATCCTTTTCAAATCTTAAGGAATATCTTTTCATTCTTTGAATGATTTTGTGTCCATGTTATTCATGTTTTTGGTTGTCTTATTAATATATAACATTCTTTCCTGGCTTTGGTGTTTGTAAGATAAACAGTGTTCTGATTATATACTCATTATAGAGTGTCTATTTTATTTTTTTTAAAATCTCAACCTTTAATTTCAGGTTAATTTTTATTTGGAAATAAAAATCTGGTCAGCATGTAGAATGAAGGGCTAACATGCACCATAACTTTTGTTTTCAAGAATAACTATGAAAGAAAGAAATCTTTTTCTAGAAAATATTGCATGATTTTATGACGAAAAGTTAGCTTTGCTTAATATAGAAACATTTCCAACATGTGATGAGAAATAGTTCTTGTTTGCTCACTCATTTGTAGCTCTGGAGAGTCCTTCCCTCTGAACAGCAAGCCTTATACACATTTTAGGTATAATTTGATCTTTTCATGTATAAATTCATTTATTGCTCCTATGTGAGTGTGGCTTTGTTTATACTTAATACTTGTATCTGTATTTTAGTATTTATAATGAAATGACAACTTTATGGAGGTATTATTACATCTTAGAAAATAATTTTGCATACATTTTTATTTCATTTAAATAAATTTTGAGGAGGTGTCAATAAATACTACTAATAGTTTTGTGTCATTTTAAATTGAAATTCTGGATATTTAAGCTTGAGAAAGGAAGAAGCTAGTATGAGAAGAAGTGATTTCTGGCTTCAAATTTGTTGGTTCTAATCTTTCCTAAGTGCCTTTTTGTTTTTCAGGGACATCTATCTGTTCATCTCTGTCCTGATGTTAAGTTTGTTTTGTTTGTTTGTTGCTTTCCCCCCTTCTTTTACTTTGTCTTAGTTGAGGCAACAGGATATGTACACTTCCACTAGAGTTTGGAGACCTGAGGTGAACCAGAACACTCATGGTTGAATCTGTGTTCCTTCATTTGTAATACTCTCTCTAGATGAATTAATTTAACCATGAATTCTGAGTACACAGTTTGCTTATGTCACTGAGACCTTAAGCCACTAGTGTTTTAGGTCACGATACTCCAACCACTTGTTCCAGAAGTAGTATAGTGGACCAGCTCCCTCTAATCTTCTTACCTGTTCTCGTCACTAGCTACAGTGATTTTTGGCTGACTACTCTTTGGATGCCACTGAAGACCTTGGAATAAGAAGTTTTGGTCACCTGCTTTGGGTGCAACCTTAAATAAAATCACACCCATTCATCCTCCCCTTTCATTTTCTGCATTAACGTATATTTACATTGAGATTCTTAACGTTCTTTTCATTTGTATGTGCCACTTCATTATGATAATCCTAAGCTATTAATTAGATATAGTATTGTTTACACAGTGTTTTCATTCATGTTTTTTGCGCTACTCTTGTTTAATCACAGTGATAATTCACAATCTCTTTAAAGCAACAAATTCTCAATCTTGAGTTTGTAGGGGTGGCTAAGATCTGCCAGTCATTTCCAGATGGAAGGCAAGTTAAGTGAGCGTATGCATATTATTATCCGGAATTAGAACATGGATTGAAATAAAGAAAGGTGGTTGGAGATTTAGTGCAATGGTAAGTGCTTGCCTAACAAGCACAAGGCTCTGGGTTTGGTCACTAGTTTTTTGTTTTTTGTTTTTTTGTTTTTTTTTTTTTAAAGATTGGAGTTTGAGAAATTGAAGTGCTTTATGCAGGGGAGAGCGTACACTGTAAAGGACACTGAATGTGTAGCCCAGTGGATAGAAGGAAAACCAAGGGAGTCTGGTGTCTCAACAGCAGAGCAATAGAGTTTCATTACAGTTGACCACTGCTTTTAGGTGAGTTAAAATGAGGACAGAAGTGTCATCAGTTTTAATGACATGATAGTTGCTGCAGTGTTGCTTTTAGTAAGCAGTTTTCATGGAGTACAGAGACGGAGTCCAGACAACCTGGCTTAAGGGGCCATTAGTCTCAAGCTGAACAGTTTGCAGAGAAAAGGGAGGACGGAGAAGCTGGCAGAATTCTGAGACTACTGTATGTGTGTGTGTGTGTGGGGGGGGGTTACTTATATTTTCTTCAAATAGGAGAGGCTTAAACTTGTTTTAAGTCAGCATGAAGGTTTAGCTAAAAGAGATCAAAGTAAGAAAAAGAATGTTTGATAGCATGAGAATCTTTCTCAGACAGTAGGAAGGATGAATAAGGGTGTTTTGAACATTTTTTACAAGTCTTTTGGGTCTTGGATAAATAAATACCTAAAACTGGACCTTGTTTCTTATTTAACTTCTCCCTTGATTTTAGTCATTCTAACTGCAGTAGCTTGTACCTCATTGTGCTTTAATTTGCATTTGTGCCCCCCTTATGATCATTACTTGGGAAAGAATTTTTATTATTGAGATGCAAGACTTTTAAATATATCTACAAAGTCTTTGTTAGATTTATATAGCACAAATATTTATTTCATTCTCAGTTTTGCTTTGCATTTATTAATATTGATGTTTGAAGAACAAGTTTTTAATTTTAATGAAGGCCAGTTTATCCCATTGTTAAAGTTTATATTATGACAATTTTTTTACTAGCAGTGAGATAGAGTGTTCTTGTTTATATAAAATTGGTGCATAATTTATATGTGTGTATGTATATGTACATGGCGTGTCACTGTGTGTATATGTATATATATATATTATATGTAAGAGGACAATTTGTGGGAGTTGTTTTTTTTCTCTCTACCATGTCCTGGGGTCCTGTGGATTGAATTCAGGTTATTAGGCTTGGCAGCAAGTGCCATTCGTTACTTAGTAAGGCATTTTGTCAGTCTCAATTTTTATTAAATATTTATGTATTTATTAAATATTAGTTCCTTGATTCCATGTATTTTGTGAATTGCAGTCATACCTGGAAGGGTCTAGTAATGAGAGATGACTTGTGTTTGTTTTTAATTAACTGTAACTTTTAGAGAGCCATATTATTTTCTGATGATGCATAAGCCTCTAACTGTGTACATTTTTGGAGGAGTACATTATTCAGAAAAGTCTTGCATAACCACAATGAAAATCAGCTGTGCGCAGCAGCGTGTGCACTGTAGACTTCCATGCAGCAGCTGTCACAGTTGGCAGAGTCATCCTAGAGAAGCACTGTATTAAATTGGTCCAGTGGACACAATTAATTCAGAAAAAGGAGCTGTTTGCATGACAGGCATGGTTGGCATAGTTAGGCAGCTGGTATGATTATGTACCTCAATTATAGGGCATGGTGGATAAAAGTGTTTATGAAAAGATGAGGAGTGCAGAGTGTGAACAGATGGCTAAGAATACTTGACTTTCGAAGAATACCTTGCCATATTACTAGTAATTTTTAAAAGAACTGGGGATTTTGTATAATTTGAGAAATACACTGAATACAAATGGAAAATACTTAGATAATCTGATTTAGAAGAAAGATAACAGTAAAATGTATTTCATTGCTTTTAGAAATTACTAATGAATTTTATTATAAATGTTATATAAGCATGCAAGCAGCCTTTGTATCTCATAACTTTTATACTGTGTACTATAAAATACAACACATTAAAGCATTTTTCTCTCTCTCAGAACACACACACATGCACAAATTCATATATGCACACGTACAAATACAGCCTGTATAAGCCATGACATTTCATGTACTTTTTACTGATTCTTCTTCTTATGCTCTGAGGCTACTAAAGGTTCTTGCTAAGTATGTATGTCCTAAACCAACTTAAAAGTAGCTCTTGCTTTTCAGACTTATTGGACCAAAAGCAGATAGGATATATTCTATAATTTATGGGAAAAATTAAAAATTTACCATTTCCATTTTTTAAAGATTTAGTCTGAATCTCTGAGATAAAATTAGACCATTTTATGTCTCATCAGTGTTGTTACATCTGTTTTAAAGTGATCAGTATTTCTAGCGTAGATTGAAGGCAGTGAAGGAATGCTTATTCTTAAGTTCAGGTACAGATCCAAATGTATTTCAAGAATGAGTGTGTATTAAGTATTTGAGATGAATAGTTTGAGGATTGAAAGGGATCCATTTAAGTTTTCATTAGCACTGTAGGGAAGTCGTGGATCTTGGAGGAGAACCTACAACCATCACCTTACTAAACCAACACAATTTCTATATACATTCTAAATATTGTCCGTAAACTTACAGATGAGTGTAGTTTTTACCCCTCATTAAGGAAACTTCTCTTTACAACAGATAGAAACCATTATAAGAAATCACAATCCATCAAAATGCAGAGTTATGGAGCCCAGTCTCAACTGATCTGCCTGTAATATAACTCCTACACCTCAGATTCAGGGATCATTGCAGAAATGGGAATGGAAAGATAGTAGGAGCCAGAGAAACAGGTGAAGGACAACATCAATGGACACCCCCAAGTAAACTCGGCATTTGTTGCATGTGTGTTGGGGAGGTAGTATCACAAGTCCTCAAACCTACACAAAAGAACTGTAGGCAACTAAGGGATGCTGAGAGTGGGATACCTGGAGAGAGTCCCCAGGGAAGAGTGCACCAATTGGTTATCCGGTGCCAAATGGTTGGCCCTGAGAAAACACACACACACACACACACACACACACACACACACACACGAGTAACTTTATATAAGTAAGTTGTATTTATAGATTTAGGAATACACACAAGGAAGGTACAATACACATGAGAGGGTTTAGAGGAAGGAAAGCGAAGGGGAAAGTGATAGAATTATTTTATTATTTCAAGGAAGAAAAGAAAATTATTAAATTTTCATTAGTTATGTAGTAGTCAGTTGCCACTGAATGACTTTTTCAAACACCATGTGTGTGTGTATATATAAATTTACAAAAGTAAAAAGGGACCTACTTGAAACCCAAGAAGAGGGCTACTCTGAGGTTATGAGATTAGCAAAGGACACAACACATTTTTGGAACCCAGTAATTAATATAGGGCATTTTAATTTTTTGTTTTATTTCATTTTTGAAGGGTTTAATTATGTGTCCTTGGCTGTCCTTGAACTCATTCTGTAGACCAGGCTGGCCTCAAACTCAGAGATCTGTGTGCCTGCCTCTGCCTCCTTACGTGCTGGGATTAAAGGTGTGCACCAGCACCTCTGAGCAGTGGGGACATTTTTATAAGCAAGCCTTGGGTATAACAACTGGGGCCACAAAACTGTCCAGTTTTTCTATAATGCCTGTGCTAGAAACTGAGAATTAGGAATGAAAACATCTTTGTCTTTGTTTTTTAGAGGAGTATATGCTTCTGCTTTGCCACCAGTATTTTCTATGGGTTTTTTTCCGTTTATTTATTTATTAAAGATTTCTGTCTCTTCCCCGCCACCTCCTCCCATTAAATTTTAGTTCATTATACCATTTCTGTTTTTAAAATCTTACTCACTTTGGGTATAAGGGCTAGATTAAAAACAAATTTTCTAGTAAAATTTGAATGCTACTTTTGGATTTGAGGTGTGTTAAGACTTGCAGATACTAGTTTAAGCTGTTTTTCTGTCTAAAGAGCAGAAAATAAAATCAAGTAAATAATGAACCCGAATAGCTGCTGTTGCTGTGTCCTTGTGTCATGTTATCTTTCTAGACTTCTAGTTTCTCTTGTTACACACACACACACACACACACACACACACACACACACACACACACACGTACTAGTGGATACTTGGTCATTTTCTATTTTACTTACATGTTCAACAGAAATTTAAATTCATTATAGTATAACTTTTTTCCTTTGCTTTATGGTATTATATAATCAGTTGATCTGGACTTTTAGATGGATTGTCCAGAAAAGAAAATGCTTATATTGGTAGAAGAAAATTCTAATGTAGCTTTTGGTTCTTTAATAATATAAGAAACAGTCGTTCTGAACAAACACTGATGGCACAAATACTAAGAACAACAGTAAATGAAACTAAGCAACTTTAGTACATCAGAAGGCCATTGACAATTCAGACAGAGCAGTGGGCTACAGAATGGGAAGAGATTTTTACCAAATACATATCTGACAGAGGGCTAATTCCCAAAATATATAAAGAACTCAAAACACTAGACATCAATAAAATAAACCTCTTTCTCAAAAGAGGAAACATGAATGACTCTGAAACACTTAAAGAAGTGTTCAGCAGCCAGGCGGTGGTGGCGCACGCCTTTAATCCCAGCACTCGGGAGGCAGAGGCAGGCGGATCTCTGGGAGTTCGAGGCCAGCCTGGTCTACAAGAGCTAGTTCTGGGATGGGCACCAAAGCTACAGAGAAACTCTGTCTCAAAAAAACCAAAAAAAAAAAAAAAAGAAGTGTTCAGCAACCTTAGTCATCAAAATTACTTTAAGATTTTTATCTTACACCCATCATAATGGCCAAAAGTTAAAAAAAAAAAAAAGACATCGCATGCTGGTGAGAATGCAGAGTAAGGGGAGCACTCATTCATTGCTGGTGGGAGTGTAAGTGTATATGGTTACTATGGAAGTCAGTGTAGTGGTTCCTCAAGAAGCTAGGAATTGATCTATCTCAAGATCCAGCTATACCACTTTTGGGCATATACCCCAAAGATATCTCTAACTTGCTCAACCATATTCATTTATGCTCTATTCATAATAATCAAAACTTGGAAACAACCTAGATATCTGTCAGTGGATAAATGGGTAGAGAAAATATTTATTTACATAATGGAACATTATTCAGTTTTTAAAAATAATATCATGAAATTCACGGACAAATGAATGGAGCTAGAAAAACTCATTCTGAGTGAGGTAACTCAGACTCAGAAACACAAATATGGCATGTATTCACTTATATGTGGATATTAGCTGTTAAGTCTTCAAACACAAGCTATAATCCATAAAACCACAGAGGTTAGGTAATAGAGTAAGGGATTATCAGGGAGGAATGAATTTCCCTACAAAGAGAAATTAGCATAGTTACTTATGGGTGGATATAGTGCGGCCTGAAATTGGAGAATCAAAGAGGAAGGGAGAGGTAAGAGGGGGGCGAAACAGGGAGGGCTAGCTAAAACTAAGGGCATCAGGGAGGTTTTATGAAAACCTTCTTCTGATATATAATAGATGCTTCCTGAAATGTACGCATGTACGAAGATGATCTAAACTAAAGGGCTAAATAGCAGTGAAGATAGAGTGCCAACTGGACAACTCTCATCACCCCAAGTGAAGCTCCCAGTACCAGGAATGGGTTAGTACCTAGTTGAGTTGTTGGCTAAAGGGGCCCCAAACAACCTAGGCTATTGGCAAGGCAGTTGGTTGCTCTCCAGCAATTGATGATAGAACCCTATTGTTGAAGACAATACCTACACAAATCATTGGGTATGGAAAAGTCAAGCTGGTGCCTACCTGGAGCCTTCACCCCTTAAGTACAGTGTTCATTGTCCTGAGAGAGATTCTGCACACTATCAACCGAGAAAGGTAAACACCAGCCCAGCTACAAAACCTTTCACCTACAAGAAGACCTGCTTGCTAGATGTATTGGTACAGTGGTAGCATAAAATTTATGGGCATAGCCAGTATCTCATTGGACTTAAAGTCTACCCTATGAAATGGAACCTATCCCCAACAGTGCTCATGTGACCAAGAATGTAAAAGTAGATACGTCAGAGACCTAAAGGAGAACCACACACCATTGTTCTGCTAAAGGAACACAGCAGTAAAATGACTCCAGTGACAGTCTACTGTACTCATAGATCATAGTATACTGAGGCGGAATACACAGGACCTGCGTGGGTGTGCACCAGATAGGGTCCCAGCACCAGGAGAAGCAGTCTTAAGCCCACATTGCTAACCTTGAAGCTATCGCCAGACGATAACCATTCACAAATGAATTAAACTTATTTTGAACATGTAAACACAGAACATTTACATACAAGTTCACAAGGTAGGATTTCTCCCCTTCCCCCAAAACTGAGAGGTTATACAGACATCTTCAAATGTATTCTTCATACAATTAATGTAAATACTGTCACATCTTCTCTCAGGAAAGAAAGTTTTAATTATATAAATGAAAAACTCAATCCCCTGCATTTTTAAAATGATCTTTCTAAATGATGCTATATAGTTAAAAAAATATTGAGGAACAGAATTTTCCTCTGTTTAAGTGCCTGAATAGATTCCTATTTAACATATTTTTCCTACACTGAGTTTTGTTAGTATGAGATCCTGTTCTAGAAGGCTTTGTTTCCTTGGTGTCTTCCATCCCATCTGGCTCTTCCACTCTTTCTGTTTCCACTTTCACAGGGTTTCCTGAGCTCTTAGGGGAGTGATCAATGGATCTCACACTCATTGTTGGGCTGTGGGCCTCTATATTTGGATATAATGGTGTTAATTTGGGGTGGGGGAGATAAAGGGAAGGCAGTATTCAGGATTGAGTTGGGTGCTTCCTGTATGCCCAGTAAGGGCCCTACCACTGAGCTGTATCCTCAACCTTAGGTTAATTTTTTTTTTTAAATTTAAGCTACTCATTGGATCATTTGAGCACTTTGCCAATTTCCTATTTGCTATTCTTATGTCTTCTTTTGTGGTATGTATTCACTCTTGTCCTCACTGGAGGGTGTTACTGGTGTCATTTGTTATATAGAAATATAAATGTATTCTGGGTATCTTTTTGTAGCTAGACTCTTGCTTCTGCTACCCAATAGTAACAACTAAAGGATGTGCATAAAGATAATGATATATGTTAATATTTCTAAACTTGAAATTTTTGAAGGAAGGTGAGTAGTATTTAAAATGTATGTTTCATAATTTTAAATTTAAAATGAAAATTACATTTCATTACTTTGCATTTGGTTTCAGGTGCAGTTAAAAACTAGCATTTGTAGTCAGTATGTAATTCGGATGCAACCAACTAGCGGGTGCCTTTCTACCTTAGAATGTGCTGCTGCTGCTCTTTCCATCTTAGAGAGAAATAAGTACATACAAGAGGTATGTGGAAGTCATAGTTTTTTCTTAAAGTCGGGTTGGATTTTATTGAGAAAATGTAGACATGCAGAACTTGTTAACTGTGTAAGAGAAGTGACAAGTGGAGTATATCTGCTGTAGGTGTTTATGGAGTTTCATAATCTTCCTCCTCTCTGGTATTTTACTGTGTTGGTTTAGCATTCCATTTTGCATTATTTAAATATTCCCACTAAGCTGTGCAAACAGTATTTTTAATATGCTAAATTGCATGTAAGTAGCACAGCACTCAATAGAGTTTTTTGGCTAGATTTTTCCTTTAGTGTTCTCTATACTTCTTTTTTAAGTAGTTGTATTCTCTGGTGATCCAGTTTTTTTTTTTTTAAATTAAAAGAACATTCTTCACCAACATTACTTGTTTGAATTGGTGCCTTTATTTGCGGAGATATGCTAACATTCTGTTTACTTTATTAAACTTGCTTTGAGTGCAAAATAGGTACTTATGGATAGAAATGTCTATAGAATATGAAAAAGATTTAACCCACAATTATTATTTTATTTAACTCCCATAAAATTCTAATGATTACATATATAACTAATAATTATTAGCAGAGAAAGCATTTCAATGAGCTTAGTAATATCTCAACTTTTTGGGACAGTTTAGAAACTTTATAGCAAAAGAAAAGCATCATAAACAAATAACTTAAGATGGGTTATGAAAAGTAAGTGAACTATTATTTCTTACTCAGAAAAAAATGCCATAGGATGACAGTTAAAAAATAGAGTTGTTAGCTCCTCTATCATACAAGCCACCATGCAGGCACGTGCCTGCGTGCACAGACAGAGCCCTCTCTTCAGCAGTGACTAAAACCTAGCAGAGTAACTGGAGGTTATAGAGACGTTAGTCCTGAAGAGAACAAAAACGACCTCCAGAGTTTGCAGAAGAGTTAAAGAGTGCTGGGAGCTAGGATTGAGTTCTTTGTTCCTCTCTGGGCCCTGAGCCGTGGACAGAGAGTTAGGGGCCTTCTTCTTTTGAGGGGCATCGTGTTTCATGGCGATACACAGATTAATAGAAATGGGTAAAATTAATATGTAAGAGTTAGCCAATAAGAAGCTAGAGCTAATGGGCCAAGCAGTGATTTAATTAATACAGTTTCTGTGTGGTTATTTCTGGGCTGAGCAGCGGGAACCAAATAAGTGGCCTTCATACAACAGAGGCTTCCTTTGTATGTGTGTGTAGACTGGTCCAACTAAACAGTTTCACTCCCACATGCTGTCCTTGAGAACACTTCCCAGCAATCCTAGATCTGTTCTTTGAATGACCGGGGTGTCCCAGACACTCTCTTCTTCCTTTGCCAGTCCCCTTCCCTCTCTGTGTGACTTTATGTCTATATGTTTGCCACTTTCTTTCTTGATGAAACCAGAAACATTCATGGATGACAAAAAGCTAATAGCTGACGTTGATTCCTGCTAGATTATATGTGATGGTTTGTGGTATGTTAACTTAAAAATAAGAGGTCTACCATGACCACACAAAACTTGAGTAACTTATGCTCTAAGTGTAGTATCTGAGAATAAATAATGGCTAAAATATGGAGTTGTGATGGGAACCCACATGTCCTGAGCTTTTGATATTCCTTATGGATGGGTTGAAAATAAACTTGCGTAGTAACACGGAGGGCCTGGAACCCTTTTTCTGCTTACTTCAACCTTCAGGAATAATCAAATCACAGTGGCCATGAGTAGAGAAACAATGTCTATCCATGATTTGGGTGATTCTAATATGCACGATGGGAGCATGAATGGGAGACATGTGTGATGAAACATCTTAAAATGCTTATTATAGAAAACAAATTTGCTTCCAGTTCATAGTATATGTTGTTTTTATTGGAAGTGAACCCTAAAGCCAATCTATTAAAATTAGTTACAAGAAATAAATAGCACACTTCTTTGTGGAATACAGACAGTTACTGTCTTCTGTGGCAATGGGTGTATTATTTCTTCCCTGGAAGGAAAGCTACAGAGTCTTTCTTCTAGAAAACCTTTTAAAACCTTAAGATCTTGGAAAACAGGAAATATTGTGGCTTCCTTCTATAGACATCAAGTGCCTAAAAGTGCACAAATTTAATGTGATATTGATTTCCAGTCTTCTGGTTCAGCCCCATGCTAGGTGCTGGAGCAGCTTCCAAGCACAGGAAGTAGTGGATGTGAGGCTCTGAGAGTGTGGCCCCTGGAAGGAGCATGGTGCAGGCCTGAAGTCAGCTTGGGTTGCAGCTTTACACCTGCTGTCAGTATGATTTGCCAGGGGCAGTTGCATAATCTCTCCTTGTACTTATTTTTCCTTTTAAACTTGTATAAATTGGGGATGTAGCTCAGTGAGAGAGTAGAGGTTTCCAAAATACTTGTCCTTTTTTTTTCTTACTGGTCTGTATCAACAGGGATTCTGTGTGACAGCCTTTAAAAATAAAGGCAGTGGTTAAATCAACTTTTTTAAAAAAAGCAAAACCTCTTCTCTAAGTACAGCATGCTAAAGTGGACGGTCCTGAGTTATAAACGCAGCTCGGAAAGGACATTAGGAGCCCAGATCTGGGGCTGGAGAGATGCCTTCGCAGTTAATAGTACTGGATGCTCTCCAGAGGACCCAGCATTATCTCAGCACTCACATGACAACTCATAACTGTCTGGACCTTCAAGCCCAGGGGATCTAATGACATCTTTTTGCCCTTTGGGCACTGCATACTTGTTTTGCACAGACATACATGTAAGCAAAACACCCATACACATAAATAAACACAAAAAGCCCACATTTTTTTTCCTGTCTGTCCATTAACCTCTGTTTGGCTTTAATTGTTACATTTATTGCCAACTGATCATGATGGTTTGTCCTACCTCTAATAACCATATTCTTGACAGGAAAAGAGCAAAAAAAAAAAAAAACCCATGCTACCTAAATCTGTTGGCCTTGAGTGCCTCTAAAAGCCCATCCCAAGTGATTTTCATTTACCTGCCATTACTCAGTGCTTTATTAGTAGAAGGGCATAATACCTTCATGAATAAAATTGGGTTCTATTAATAAGATAAAATTATTGGGTAGGGAGAGGCAATTATCAGAGACTGCCAAAGTATTTAATACTTCATTGTAAAGTAAAGCCCATTTGTCTGTTTTTATATGTAAAAATATACCATGTATTTTGTATATGTGGGAGAACAAATTTTCACACAGACAGTTTGAAAATTTTCGATCAATTTTCGCCCCCCTCAAGACAGGGTTTCTCTGTGTAGTTCTGGCTGTCCTGGCACTCATTCTGTAGGCATGACTGGCCTTGAACTCAGAGGTCCTCCTGTTTCTGCTTCCCAAGTGCTTGGGCCAATTTTTTCCTTTTAAAAAATGATTCTTTAATGGCCTTTTCAACCAAAACCATTGCTATTGTTATTTATATTATTTTTTTTCTTTTTTATTATTCTTATTATTACAAATTTCCCCCTCCTCCCCTCCTCCTATTTTCCCTCCCCCTCCTCCCGTTCTTCTTCCCCCTCCCTCTCCAGTTCAAAGAGCAGTCAGGGTCTTACATACAAAGAATCTGATCCAAAAGTGTCTTCAAAATGCTATTTAATTTTGTTTTAGGTTTTCATCTTGAATAACTTTATATAGCGCGTGTGTTCCAGCTTTGTATCTGCCTTCACCATCTCTGTTAACTTACGTGTAAATTCAGTTAACACATGAGTGTTTTATGCTTGGCCCTGCAAAAATTTTTGTTAGACAAGGTTTAAATTACAGTATTTCAAACGTACCACATGTGACTTTGTGGCATCTGTGTTTTCCATGTACTCCTGTGAGGAAGACTTCGCTATCATCATGGAATTGTTTGTGTCAGTGAGGTACACTAATTGTGATTGGAATTCAACTAATGTGATGTACCTATTTATCTGTTTTCTTTAATCATCTTGTTAACTGATTAAATGATTGTAATGAGAAATTTTCATGTTACCTAAATAAATTTCTGTATAAAACACAACTCAGCTTCCATTTCCTATATGGAAAATCATTATAAATCCTTTTATTAGAATCTGAATTAGAAATAATTACGAAGGTTAGAATAGTCATTACTCTTCACAGTTAAAAGCAATAATAAAAAGGACGTCTAAATGTCTGCATTGGAAAGAAAAGTATAGATAGAATACATGTTGCCACAAATATGTTTTTAGTATCTCTTTTTTCTTAACAGACTTTGCTTCGCCCTCTTCAAGCGCTATGTTCTTTCCAGCTTCAGCATGGTGCTCAGATTCGCCTCAGCAAGGAATACCTTCTGAAAAACGGATTATACCCCAAGCCAATGCCAAAGAACAAACGCAAGCTCAGGAAGATGGAGCTGTTAATGAACAGTGTTAAAATTTAGCACCACTGGCTCCATGGTGCTCATTCACCTGTCTTTAGCTGACAAGACTGTGTAAACTTTCCCCCGGTTTGGGCTTGAAGGCTTTGACTCCGAAGACGCAGAGCTGGCAGGCACTTGTGCAGAAAGAGATGGGCTGCTAAACAGCATCCTACAGCACACTTCCACCCACTCTGGGAAAAGCAGACTTTCACAGTGTATTTGTCATTTGTTTCATTTTGGTTTTTGTTTTCTTTTGAGACAAGGTTTCTCTGTATAGCCTGTAGACCAGGCTAGGCTCGAACTCAGAGATCCACCTTCCTCTGCCTCCTGAGTTCTGGGCTTAAAGGTGTGAACTACCATTGTCCAGATACTATATTTGTTTTGAAATATGTGCTTCTGCTACATTTTTTTTTCTTAGATCTATTCAACAAACAGTTAGTTGTTGGTCTAGAGTAAAGAGTTGTCTATATAATGAAAACTGTGCCTGGGAACAGTGTTGTTTCCATCGGTGTTGCCGATACCTAGGTATATATAAATCAATGATGGATATACCCTACATTGGTTTCAGCCTTACTGTGAAATAAATGGCAAAAAGGGTTACTTGTTTTTTTAAATAGTATAAAGGAACAGGGAAACTTTTCTGTTTAGGGTTGAACTTGGACTCAGTGAATGTAATTTACACCTTCTGTAATTATCTGGATTCCTGTGGAGTGCATTTAATTTTGAAATAGCTTGCATTCTCATTGGAGTTGCATTGCCTAAGTTTTAGTTTTTCAGTGTTCATTTAACAAGTTTACTGGTTGTAGTAAGAGTTTTTTTGGCCGGGCGGTGGTGGCGCACGCCTTTAATCCCAGCACTTGGGAGGCAGAGGCAGGCGGATCTCTGAGTTCGAGACCAGCCTGGTATACAAGAGCTAGTTCCAGGACAGGCTCAAAAAAAAAAAAAAACACAGAGAAACCCTGTCTCGAAAAAACCAAAAAAACAAAACAAAAACAAGAGTTTTTTTTGGATGAAGTGTCTGTATAGAAATGAGCGAAGTAGAGTATAATACAGTTATCATTTTGAGAACATACTTCTGTAGTAGCTCTACGTAAATTTTTTAAGAGCAAAAAATTTCAATATGAAAGATCAAATTTCCTCACCCTATTAAGAGAATATTTGTTGAGATTTTGTATAGAATAAGAGAAATTTATACACTATATATCCAATTTACAGTTAAGTCGACACTTCGGCAATATCAGGGTGTTTCTATTTTGACCTATGTTCACGATTACTACAATTCCCTGAATCCAGGGTTGTATGGGAGGAAAAATCAAGCATGCAGTTAAGTGATGATTTTGATAAATACATGTGTGTGACACACACTGGTTTCTGATGTTTTTCATGCTCTTTTGTTTATTATTGGTCCAGATGACATTCATTAATAGCTTGGCTGGTCCCAATTAGAATGCTAACAAATATGTGTCAAATTATGTAAAAATATTTAAAATATTAAAATTTAGATTTGTGACTTCAATTGCTGACTTATATTTGCATTTAAAAATAAGTTGGCCTTTTATAACCTGAATGTCCTGTATCAATTGACTATTTGTGTAATAATGGAAAAATAGTATAATGCATAATAGTTTCTTAATGAATAAGTTAAAAATCATCTTTCAGTAGTTTTTTATGTTGGAATTAAATTTCACAAAGTTCTTTGAGTGTTGTGTTCGCTCTTTAAGAAAAATCAAGCAAATGATACCATTTATATTTCCAGACTTCAGTTTGTGTTTACCATTTAGAATAACATTTTAAATATATTGACTACTTAAATCCTTAAAATGTATTAATTTGGCTGTGTGTGTGTAATAAAGAAGATGTATCTAGATAGAAGGAAGATGGCATATTTGAGACATTTGGCACTTTGCTACATCTGTGAATCTACACCAGCATCAGGTGCATGGCTACATGGAGCGGTGAGCGGTGTGGAAAGTCAGGATGCTACAGTAGACAGAGATGAGGCAAAAGCAGAAATACAGAAGTTTAGATTTGTAGAAGAAACTGGATCCTAAGGTAGTATGCCAGTGGAGCTTTAAATCAAAAACAAAGGAGTGCGTTAATGAGCTCTACAGACTGAAGTGGCATTTTTCAAAACTGTGGTGTAACATGGATCTCTGCCATTTGAAGTCACCATCTGCACAGGAGCAGACAGGGGAGAAGATCCCTACCTCCTTCTTGGTTTGTACTCTGGTGCTATGGGGCCATCTTAGAATTATATGGTAAAATCTTTTGACCAAGAAGACAAGAAAACTCTGCATTTGTTTATCTTCAAGTATCAAAGGCCTCCTGGTTGAGTGACTGACCATTCTGAGAGTTAATTAACCCCAGGAAGCTGGCTGTAACTTGGACATTGGTTCATGAACCATTAGTTCAGTACCATTTGCTGCATGCTTTGAGGAAAGTAGAAGGTGGTGATATTAGGAGAGGCAGCATGACATTGAGAAGAGAGAGATTCCCCACTCGTGTATATGAGCTGGGAATGAGGGAAACTGGTGTGTCTAGGGTAGCTGTTTTCAACCTGTGGATCATGACCTCTTTGAAGGGGGCAGTCAAATTACCCTCACAGGTGTCACCTAAGACCAAAGGAAAATACAGATACTTAACATTATGATTCTTAACCATAGCAAAATTACAGATGTGAAGTAGTAATGAAAATAACTGTATGGTTCGGGGAACACTGCAACACAAGGAATTATATTAAAGGGTCACAACATTAGGAAAGTTGAGGACCACTGTTCTAGGGTATAGAGGATCTCTGGTTTCCTGTTGTCTCTGCAGTCTTTCTTAATTCTTGAAATTTATTTCTTTGATAAAATAATTTAAACCCAGTGGGAACCCAGAGACAATTCATTGGGGTTAGAGGGAGAAAACAGTGGAGCAGGTAAGCTGGAGATCTTGACAGCTGATAGAGGAGGGAAATGGGAAGGGGAGAAAGATAGAAAGTTATATTTATTCATTCACAAGGTAAAGTCAGCTTTATCCCAGAAATGTGGATAACTCAACATATGTAAATCAGTAAGTATGGTTCATTACATAAGTAGACTCAATGATAGGAATCACATGATCATGTGTAAATATAGTTCACTACATAAATAGACTCAATGATAGGAATCACATGGTCATGTCATTACATGAAGAGAAGCCTTTGACAAAATCCAAAAATCCCTTTATGATTCATGTCTTGAAGAATCTAGGATACAGGAGACAACTCAAAAACTACCTACTAGACAACAGAGAATAACAAATCCAGTGTAAGGAATGGGTTTTGAAGTTGTTGGTCAGGGAGGTTTCAGAGATCTCCAAACATTACATGCTCTTGGTTGCCAGAATTTGATGATGAGACCCTATTGCTGAAGATACCACACACCTGAATCATAGAAGATGGAGAAATAAACTGGTACTGACCTGGAAGCTCTATCCCCACTGGCCAGCTTTCATAGTGCCGGGAGATGTGTGCATACTACCAGAGAAGAAAAGTAACCATAGTTCCATCTGGCTGTGAACTGTGTGAGCTACAGTACTAGATTGGTGGAGTTGTGATTTGAACATCAATGGAATAACTAGACACTTTCTGATTGATTTAAACTCCATCGCACATGAGGAAACTCATACCTAGCAACATTATCGAGGCCAAGAATCTTAGCCAGAAAAGCCCTAGGGGAGAACCTACTCCTATTACCATTTTAATGTGCATAGCATTAAACTTAGTCCTAAAGACTTGCCATTATACCCACAGGTTTGTGTAGCTCTTAAATGTTATCAGGAAAACTGCTTTATCCAGTAGACCATGATTAACACAGAGAACCAAAACCGGTCAAGGTGCAGAAAATATGGGGTTGCAGAATGCTCACCCCTAAATAACATATTGGTATCACATACCCTCCTCCCAAGGCTCGGGGTTCATTGCAGAAGAGGGGACAGAAAGATTCTAAGAGCCAGAGATGGCGGATGACAGTGTTTTCTAGATTTAACACAAACTTGCAGTGCTTGTGACAGAAGCTGAAGCCAAAGCATAGACAGGGAAGATGGGGATGAACTGGAACCCCTAACTGAAGAGCTCTTAGACAACTGGGAGCTTCTAGGAGATGGAAATTCAATTTTCTTTGTGTGGCCCTTTTTGCAGGTCAACCACACTCCAGTGCATTCAAGAATGTATGGGCAGCATAAATTAGACTCAGTGCATTTTTTTTTAAATGACAGAGTATTAAGTGAGTAATGAAGAGGGGTGGATCTTGGAGGAGTTGAGAGGAAGGTTAATATGAAAATACATTGTATAAAAGTATTAAAGAACTGGTAAAACATGAGGAAGAGACTAGGTAAGCAGCACCGGAGAGGGGAAGTGGAGATAGGATGACCCTCTGGCTTGCTGGCTAGCAGAATTGGTATGCTTTGGGTCCTGTGAGACTCCCCTCTAAAAAATTTAGATAAAACATGGAACATGATTGAAAAAAACACCCAACATTTATTTCTGACCTTAGCACATTACCTCCTTCCCCCCAGTTTACTCTCCTTTTGGGGTGATATGCGCATTGGGCATTAAAAAAGTATTCTACCTTTTTAGGCCAATCAAGGAGGATACATTTAGCTTTAATATTTGGGTTAGTGCTGTAGTTGGATGAGGATTCCTGTGTATGACCTAGAATTCAGTATTTCACACTCTGCCCCTTCTTCTCTGTTCACACATTCTTTTAATCTCTTATTTTGCAGTGTTCTCTGAGCCTTGGAGTGACTGTCAAGATGTCCCATTTGTGGTTGAGCATTAAACCGTCACTTACCATCGGCACTTTGATCAGTTAAGAGTCTCTGCACTTACTGTCACCTACTTGAAAAGGGCAATCCTCTGACCAAGGTGACATCACACTAATCTGTGGGCATAAGGAAGGTCACATGATGGTTATAGCTTGTCCACTTAGGAAAACAGCAGCTATACTTTTCCACTAAGGGCCTATGAATGTTGTAAAAGGGGAACGCGCTGCTTTTTGTCCCACCCAGCCACCCAGCTAGTTTTACCTGGAATAATTACACAGAAACTGTGTTCATTTAAACACTGCTTGGTCCATTAGCTATAGCCTCTTACTGGCTAACTCTCACATCTTGATTAACCCATCTCCATTAATGTGTATTGCCACTTGACTGTGGCTTACTGGCATGAGTCTAACCACTGTCTGTTGGGTAGGAGAAGCATGGCATCTGCCTGACTCTGCTTTCTTTCTCCCAGCATTCTGTTTGGTCTATTCCGCCTATCTATGTTCTGACTTATCAGGCCAAGCAGTTTCTTTATTTGACCAATGAAAGTAACACATAGAAGATTCACCTACATCATATGAACTTTCCAGCCATAGACTTTTGAGCAGTACCAGACATGAATTCCCTTCTGTGGAGTAGACCTCAATTACAGTTAGAAGATGGTTGGTTCCTCCCATGATAAATTTGTCACAGATTTGCATTTATGGGCTCATTTTGTCTGGCTGGTCAGTATCATAGCATGCAACACCTAAGACAGTTCTCCCTTGGCAGTCTGCCAAATACTTTCTGGCACTATGAGGGTTGGCTATCAGGAGGAAGCTTCCAACCTAGTTCCAACTTGATTTCTCTATGTTCTGCAGCCAGAACATCTGCTAACTTTGGTAACTGGGCCTTACCATCCAGTTCTGCTGGGCAACCAACAACTGTAGCAATCATTGTCTGTATTGTTTGGAGTCCTTACTGACCAATCTTAGAGGCCTTGCTGACCAATAACTCAAGGAAGGTAGCAGCTCATCCTGGCACTGGAATTTTCATTAATAACCTGTGGCAGCTTTATACTCACACACAAGGCACCTCTTTTTTTTGTTTGTTTGTTTTGTTTTTATTTTGGTTTGGTTTAGTTTTTAAATTAGTTTTCCTATAATATGGTTTTCTTACCATTTTAAATATATCATTAGTTTTGGTTGATCTTATCCCATTCCTTTCTCTCCCCTCATCCTTCTGTCCCAATTTCCCTACTCTGATTTTTTATTCTGCATTTGAATATCTAGTTAGTTTTTAAACTGTTGCTGTTTGTGCTGTCTGCTGCATTTCCCCCCTCTAGTCTGTGGTGGGAGTTGAAATCCCAAGAGAAGGCTACCCACTAAGAAAACACAAAAGTATATATGTTTATAAATTAGAAGCACAAGGAATACACAGCTTCTCCAAAAGTCTGTAAATTTTAAATAATCAGTCAAAAGGTAATGAAATTATTCAAATGTCAGACAAAGAATTAAACATTTTAAAAAATGAGTGGTGTCTAAAGGGGGGGGTTCTAATGAAGAAAGGAAGTTAGTGCAAGACATGGATGAGAAATCCAGCAGACACAGACATTGTCAAAAATATATAAGTTAATAAAAAGAGCAATAACAATAATAACAAAACATAGTCCTTAAAAGTGAATTTCTCTACAAATCAACTAAAACTTCCAACAGAGGGCTGGTGAGGTGGCTCAGCAGATAAAGGTACTGAGTTCTATTGCTAGAACCCACATGTGGAGGGGAGAACTGACTTCTATAAATTTTCCTCTGAACTCTATACCCATGCTCTGGCATGTATGTGTGTGCAAACCCCCTGCCAACCCCAAAATCGATGTTAAAAAAACATAAATGTTTCAGTGAGAAATATTACCAATTAATTAGACCAAATAAAGAATATTAAACACATTCTTTTAGCAATAAAGAACAACAACAACAACAAGCCCAACAACCATAAATACAACTCACAAATTCTGGGACATGACTAAGACATTAAACCTAAGAATCAATGGGTAAAATGGGGAGTTAAAACATAAACTGAAAGCATGGAAGATCTATTTTATGAAATTGTAGAAGAAAATTCCTTGTATCTGGGAAGAAGATGTGGACATTTAAATACAGAAGGCATTTAGAACTGAAATAGAAATGACAAGACAGGGACTCCAGGTCACAGAGTTAAAAATCCTCAGGTAGAAAGAGCCCCGCAAACTGGACGTGTTTCATCCATTCCACAGCCACATATGGCCACTGGCCACTATTTTGAGTAACACACACACACACACACACACACACACACACACACACACACACACACGAAATATTTCTGCAGCCTGAGGAATTTCTCTGGCCACTAAAAGTAAATAATAATTCAAGGAGTTATAAAGTAAAAATTAACAGGAAATAAAGCACTAAGACATTTACACCTGGGGATTCAAGGAAAGGACAAGGATTAAAAATAGATAATAAAAAAGCAAACAAATAGATTAAAACAAAGTGCATATTCTTTTCTTTTTTTTTTTCCAGACAGGGTTTCGCTGTAGCTTTGGAGCCTGTCCTGGAAGCTCTTGTAGACCAGGCTGGCCTCGAACTCACAGAGATCCGCCTGTCTCTGCCTCCCGAGTGCTGGGATTAAAGGCATGTGCCTACACTGCCTGGCTTGAAGTACATTTTCTTGTCACCACCATCAAGTACCAGAGGGAGCAACTTTAAGGAGGCAAAATCTGATTTCTTTTGGCTCATGGTTTCAGAAGGGTGACTCTGTGGTTATGTGGTTTTATGAAATGATGCAGAGTATCATGGTACGACAGAAGCATGTATTGGAGGTTGTAAATTCACCTTTTGCCAGATAGAAGGACCACAGAGGAGGCAAAGGCAAGATACAGCTCCCAGGAACATGCTCTGAGTGACATTCCCTCCAACTGGGCTCCACCTTGACTTTTACCACTTTCCAATAAAGCCATAGTATTATCAACCTATTAAATGTTGTGTGACACACTATTCCTGAGGAAATGGAAATAAACATCTACTCACCGCAGATAAGAGAACCAATGGCAGACCAAATTCCAGCTTGGTGAGCCAATGAGTTTTGTTGGGGTTACTTACAGGTATATGGGTGAGGGACTTCTTATAGGAATAATGATGAGGGGTTACTTATGGGAGCAGAAATGACTAAAGACAGTTACATCACAGAGTCCACCCAGTATTGATGACAGCTCAGAAAAGCTGGGAACCTGTAGCACTGCACAGCCTGCAGGTAGTTAAACAGGTTCAAGACTCTTTTGCAGGTGGTCAGAGCCTCTTCTAGGCAGCTCAGCTTGTCTGAGAGAGTCCCTGCTGCTTATTTATTCTTGGAGGCAGAGATGTGGGTGGGCTTAGTGAATCGTGTCATTTTCAGGGCCTTTCTAAAACCTTTGAGCTGTCTTCTTGAGCACCCCTGGAGGATGGAATGTTTCACCACCCAGCTGGGATATCTGGGTTTTCACCTCTCTATAAACATCCTGTGTCTTCCCAAGATTCCCTCCACAATGGAAGGTATTAACCTTAGAGGAAACTGTGGAACCTGAGAGAGAGTACAGTGGTTAAGAGCACTGTCTGCTCTTCCAGCAGACCCAGGTTCTGTTCCCATGGTCTCTATGGTGACCCATAACTATTTTTAACACCAGTCCCAGAGGATCTGATGCCCTCTCTGGCCCCTGTGAGCATTGTACGTTACCTGCATATGGCACACAGACATATGAGCAAGCAAAACACCCAAACCCATAAAACAAAAAATAAATTATTAATAAAGGCCAGTCTTGGAGAAAATCACTATACAGCTTCAAGGAATAAACATCAATGCTCATGGTGTAAACCTGTCTGAAGATGCCCTCTTAATAACCCAATTTGTACTTCACTGAGCTACTAAGTCAGTGTTTCTCAACTTGTAGGTCATAACCCATTTGGGGATGAACAACCCTTTCACAAGTACACTAATATAACAGTAGTAAAATTACAGTTATGCAGTAGCAATCAAAATAGTTTCATGGTTGGGGGCTCATCACAGCTTGAGGAACTGTACTAAAGAGTCACAGCATTAGGAAGATTGAGAACCACTGTCCTTGGTGTTTGTTAATCCAATCAATTTGATAATTGAGATTAGCCATTACACACAGCTACTTTGTGAAATAATATAAGTGATCTAATCCATAAACAGAATTTGTCAGACGGGGTTAAAAAGTGAATTCTCACTGTGTATAGTTTAGAGCAGGCACCAGACATTTATGCAGAGAAAGAACTTGAAAGTAAAAGAATTGGAAAAGATATTGTATAAACTTGGTGTATTTGTACTAATCTCACATAAAATAGACTTCAAAGATTGTCAGGCCTAAAGAAGATCATTTCATTAAGATATGTTTCTAAACAAGTTAAACAAAATTTGCTAGAACCAAGGGGAAAAATACAAAAATTTAGCTTATTGGTAGAGTTTGTTTCTACATTCCCCCATTAGTATTTGGTAAAACATTTAGTAAAGCTGCCATTGTTTTGAATACTATGGTCTATCACTTTGGCATAATTAACTGTGGTGTATTATCCTGCATATCATAGTATGCAGGCCTTTAATCAGGAAGGTAGAACCTCTCTGAGTCTTAGAAGAATTCCCGATAGACAGTAAAGAATTGAAAGCCTATAAACAGGAAGGTAGAACCTCTCTGAGTCTTAGAAGAATTCCTCCTGATAGACAATAAAGAATTGAAAGCCTATGGACTATGTTCCTGTATATATTAGAATTTAATTAGAAATCATTATTTACAAGCCACACACTCCAAATAATTTCAAGGTCAATAAAATCACAAGGAAAATTAGTAACTATTTTTGAATACGCTGTAATGTAAATTTATGAGCTTTGGTTAAGCAGGCCTTAAAGGAAGTTTGTGATTTTAAATTTTCATCTTAGGAAAGTGTAGAAGAAATTCTTGATTTGGTGTGGATGAGCACTCCAACACTTGTTAAAACTGAATGGTGATTGTGGTAATAGTGGGGTAAGATCCTTCAATACTTACCTAGGCATTGTGCTCCATCCTTGTGGGTGGGATGGGTATCAGTATAGAAAGGCCAGTTCACCTCCCTAGGGCCTTACTCCATCTCCCACTACAGGGTGATGGACAAAGAAGGCTCTTGCTAGATCCACCCCACTGTTGTGAGTTTTCTAGTTTGTGTATATGTAGAGGAAGATGTATGTACCCCCCTCATACTAGACATTTTGCACAAGTGTCTCTGAATCAAATGTAACTTTCTATTAAGGGTGAAAATCATGCTTCTACTCACTGTAGCTTAGTTTTCTGTAAAACAACAGAAAATATGCTAATTCCTCTGGGCAATAGTATATACAATGTATCATGTCAGTTTATCCATCTTTGCATGATGTTTATTTCTCTCTCAGCCACGTCTCTTGGTTAACTTTAATCTTCTGTATCTTAAACACTGAAGTATAAGAGTACATAATAAATCACTGGGAGGATAGCTTCCATTTGGCAAACAGGGAATGGTAGAAAAAATGTATACTTATATCAAACTAACATAATTATTATAGCTCTTTCTGTAACTATTATAGTACTCTTGTGTAACTGAACATGCATCTTTATTTATATCCTCTCCTAAACATTCAACACTTTCGTGCCTTCAGCAGACACTCAGCTATTCATATTTTTTCCCAGGGTGAGATGACCTTAACTTTAATTCTTGAATTGGTTTACAGCTTGGGGCAATGATATCAGAAGGAGACTAATATCCATAAATTGTGTCATCTCGTCTACTCAGTTACTGAGATCCCTCTGTACTCAAGTTGCTTTTGGTGATAATTCATAAACAACTCCACGTTTAGCTATGAACTACTTCATAAAAGAATACCTCAAACTTGATGCCCTAAAGTAACCACCATTTACTTGCTCACTATTTTAACCTATGACCCCAGGAGACAGACTTCTGTTGGATTCTTGGAGTCTTTCATCATCTTTTCTCACAGGACCCATGAGAATTAAGAGAAGCACCAAAGAAGTCCTTCATGTTAGTCAGTCCTCGCAGCCTCATTTTGGGCTTGGCAGCCCACTTCCCCTTGATAGTCAGGATTAGTTAGTCAGTACTATAGACCTCCTTGCAGCCCGTTGTTTTCCTGGCACGAGGAGCCAGTAGAGCTGGGTGGAAGTCTCAGCGTCCAGTTTAACGAATCACTTGTGTTCCTTGTTGGATGCTTTCCTGCTTTAGAAACAAACAAATGAATCTCTGTACCTGCTCTTTCTAGAACCTCTGAGAGAGGAAACAAAAATTTTGCTTGTTGGTAAGACTTAAATGAGGAGTGAGTCCTATTTCTACTTTCTGACCCCTGGAGCTCTGATGACACAGGACGTGTGTCATCACATATTAACTGCTCATTCCGAATGTGCACCGCAGCCTGCAGGATATTATCTCAGCCCTCTGGTGCCCCACAGTATGCCAGAACGAGTTTTCAAATGGTCAACATTTTATCAGACCAGCTGCTTCAGAGTGATGAGAAATGGAGCATTAGTGCGTTGATTCTGCGTGTATGAGAACTTGCTTCCAGGCTTCATTTGCTTCAAATGAGTTATCTGGTCCTCAACAGTGATGATGATGAATTGGGATTTCTCTAAGTCTTTCAGTTTTACTGTTGACAGAAGCACTGTGGGCAGGGCAGACAAGTCCATATCTGTAGTAAATGCTTATATTATTGCATTTTCTAGGCTAGAAATGGTTCATTATAATCAATCTGGCACTACATATATGTCTGATTCAGCCAAGAAATGGTGCTGGGCTTCCTTAGTTTCTGTAGTTGGCTTTTAGGAAAATTAGCAGTGACTGTGGTCAGCAAATGGAAATTCATGTTAATGAGCCCATGAATAACCTCATCCTGGTGTCTGTTGTCAAATTTTGTTTGAGCCAGTTGGTCAAGCATTAGCATAGTGATATGGGAAGAAGGATACTATCCATGCATTGTGTCATCCTGTCTACCCATTTGTTAAGATCCTTCTTTGATGAACTTGCCCTTGAAGTTCACATTTAGTTATGAACTAATTCATAATAAATCCTTTTGAACCTGAAGCATATTAATTCTGTTCTAGGCTCAACTAGAATTGTTTCAAGTAGACACTTTCTGTTAGTGTCCTGATATTGTTCATGCAACTATAGTAATCTAGAGGCATAGCTGTTTCTAGATGATACAAGATGGTTTTATTTGCATGTCTTTCACCTTAGCATGACTGGATAAAACATTCTGGTCCTCTTTTAATAAAAGCTGGACAATTATTTGACGTGATGCTCTAGGTTCCCCAAAGAGTGAAGGCAGAAGCTTATATGCCTCTTGTAGGCTCTGTCCTAGAATCCACAAATATAATTCCTACTATGTAATATTCACGCAGTTATGAGGTCAGCTAAGTGTTAAAGTACAGAGATGAGTAAATTCTGTCTTCATAAACTGATTGACATTGTGAACAAAAGCTCCTGAAGCTGAGTCTCAAGAGATGGGTTGACTGATTAGAATTTGAGTGCTGTGGAGAGATCAATGTTATAGGTTCAGAGGCTAACTAACTTATCTGGGGCCAACTTTAGTCCCTGAAGCAATTCCTTATCCAAGTCTGTAGTGGAACTAACATCCTGTGACTAATAGAGAAAAACCTTGCAAATCTATTGACTCAGCAGGCCAATGGTTTGCACCAACCCAAAAGCTGACAATGGCACCAGGTAGCACTTTAGGCCTATAGAAAAGCTTCTGCCGTCCATCTGTAGCTGCCTCTCTCATGTACCCACCAATGTATTTTAAACTTGCCTTGATTTATGATGTTTCCTGTTCTGTATAATTTTAAAAACTTCATGAAACTGTTTTCATGTTGGAACCTGGACTTTGGGGTAACCTAAATCTGTGTTCCTGGGCCATGGTCACTCAAAATGGCTTGAGAATAAACAGTATCTTATTTTCTTTAAAATCAGAGCTGTGGTTTTTTTGTGTATTGAGAGCATACACATACATTCTATTTGATCTTTTACCCTATGATTTTATATTCTAACATATAATTTTTAAATGTAATGGTGTGAAAATCACATTTTATTATTTTGCTGCTTCCCCTGCATCTTGTTCAAGAAGTTTAACTGCAATCATTCTTTGACCTCATAGGTCTTTGATTGATCCCTGTGTATTTTCATTTTCATTTGTTTCTCTCTCTCTCTCTCTCTCTCTCTCTCTCTCTGTGTGTGTGTGTGTGTGTGTGTGTGTGTGTGTGTGTGAGAGAGAGAGAGAGAGAGAGAGAGAGAGAGAGAGAGAGAGAGAGAGAGAGAGAGAGGTGGTGTATGGAGGTTGGAGGACAGTTTTGTGGAGCTGGCTCTCTATTTCCACTTTTTACATGTATTCTAGGGCATAAACATCAGGCTTATGCAGCAAGCACCATCCCTCATGCACCATCTTGCCAGACCAATCTCTGTAATTTCTTTTATTCCATCAGATCGTGGTTTTCTTAATTTTATGATTCATCCCATTAGTCATTCAACAAATATATGCTTAGCAAGCCCTGGGAATACAGCGGCAGGCATGCAGAAAACTCACCATTATTCCAAAGTTGTTTGCTCCTTTGAGCCATACCATCAAGCAAAACTGCAACCGTGATGGAGACTCATGATCAACTTTCTTTATACTTGTTCCAAAGACCCAAGTGTTATGAAAAAGTTTTTAAAAGATGACACTGAAAAGTTGAATCCATGATAATCATTAAAAAAAAATCACCAATAACACGTTTCTGATCAGTTCTCACCGTTTTTATTCTCTGTTGCTTTTTTCAATGATCCTTTCTTCTTCTACCATGAAACTCCTGTTTTAAAGGATTTCTGTTTGTGTGTGTGTGTGTGTGTGTGTGTGCGTGTGTGAACTTCCTACTCTTCTTGACTGAATTACAAGCAGCACTGTGAAAAAAGGGACGAGAACCAGAGTATCCCTACTACTGAGACATAGAGTGTATTTTACTTGAGAACTACACAGCACTTATGAAAAGGCAGACTTGCCTTCCCATGCCTGGGCAGTTCTGGACAAGACAGTCTTCCTACATAAAAGATTTATACCCAAAGTAAGTTATAGCTGTCAAAGTCAGGCAGCCAAAGTAAGGTTAAATCATAACTTTTTAGGCAAGCTCACTCCCAAAAGGAAGAGTTCAGACCTGAATTATATATCATAGATATTGTCACCAAATTTAATGTTAAAAAAATTCCATTTTTCAAGAAATGTCATGAGAAAAAAAAGTCACAGAGAAGCTACAGGAGTCATACGGGAGAGGAATAGAAGGTGGGATTATGTATAACATTTGAGATGGTTCTCAATAGTAGAATGATAAAAATCACATAGTTCCTTGTTCTGAAAACCACAAGTTTCTTTTCTTAAAAGAAGGAAAAAGTTCCTCCATGCTTGTTCAATCGGAGCATCAGGTCAGTACTTTGTTTTATGTCTAAATTCCTAAGAAGGTAAACAGTGTTGCTCCTTTGCCAGTGGCCTGTTCCTCTTTCACTTAAAGAGCACGGCTGTTGCGCCACTGCTCCTCAGAAAACCCTATAATGCTGTCTGGGTATTCACAGGGAAGGCGTCAACAACAGCAGTATTGTTAGGGTGAGACGCTCAGCTCCACTCTTGTGATCTAGTGTTTGATTCCTTAACTTAGCACTTTAGAAACCACGTCACATCTTCACCCTCTCTGCATGGGGAATAGAAAGGGATTTCTCTTTCCAAGCACAGGATACTATTCTCTACACATGGGAACTCTCTGTCAGATGTGAAGCAAAGCTTCATTAGATGTTCCTTGTAAAGGAAATTAATTCTGTGTTCTTAGCCTGCTTCCCCAAATGGCAACAGAATATAGTTTAGAAAGTGCTTTTATGTTGACAAGGTCTTACTGAAGAGAGGTTGTTCCTGTTTGCTTGCTGACTTGTACAAGAACATCTCTTGCTTGGTGCATAATTCAGGTAAGATAGCAGCAAGGGATCAGACTGACCAATGATTCCAGTGAGGAAATCATGTAGGAACTAAAATATTCTATGTAAAATGTATGGTATTCTTAATGTTCCTATTCAATATTTTATAAGCCCAGTCCCAAGGGTTGGTCTTTGAAACACAAGTTCTGCTACCTGACTGGCATTTCTCTAAGCCATAATTAGAGCTGTCAAAAAGAGGTCTTCTACAGCAGAAGGGGAAGGAGCTCACGGGCTTGTTTTCTGTAGTCATGCCAGCATCATTCAATGTGGACACAAAGTTCCTCCAAAAGTTAGAGCCAAACATATGCTTTCTGGAAACAAGCACACACACTTACAGCCACACATACAAACCAATGGAAGTGGAGTATTTTTCAAGGCTAATATCAAGATCTTTGCTCTTAATCACTTAGATATTTATGAATTAGCATACTTAGCTACAAATATATAGAGATTCATATAGAGAAAGCTTTCAAAATTATGTCAGAGGCTTCAAACTGTTATAATATGGAAAAGAAAATTGTCTTATATATAGAAGGAATTATTACTAAGTTTTGATCATTGCATATCTAGCAGAACTGATTTTATTTTCTTTTAGATCTCAGAGCTACATGAACTGTGAAAGTGGAGTAAGGTACACGATGGCTCATAGGTAGTAGGGACATGAAGGAGGTGCAGACAGGGAAGACAGCTAATGCTCTCTGCAGCCGGGCTACAGAATAGCTCGCCTCTTCTCGAGTCAGAGTCCTCCAGGAAATACTCATGGCAGAGAATTTTAGTGAAGTCATTAAAATGTTTTGAGAAAGCACGTTGGCCTCTACTCCCAGGCAGCTAGGTCTCCAGGAGAACAAGAAGACTGAGAGGCTGTGGCACACCCTGCAGTGCTTTGAGAATCTTTTTGGATTGTCACCCAGAATCAGGACTACAATTTCCCCAAAATATAGGCAAAAAAGTGATTTCTTGATTGTTCATTTAGATTTATTCAAAATAATAAGAAAAGAAGATCAATATTAAATTGTACTGGCAAAATGCAATGAAGGAACTATAGCTTGTTTCTTTTGAGTTAAAAAGAAAACCCAGGTGCAGTGCACATGATACATTCCTTACTGTCCAACCTCCCCTCCTCTTCCTGTGCTTTCATTCAACAATTGTCTCCCCAAATCTAAACACTTGGCAATTTTTGTGTGCCAGACCTCCTCCATAGAACATGAATTCTTCAAGAAGGATTCTACTTATTTAAAAGAAAAGGAAGCTGTTTATATTATTTACAATCTAGTGTTTGAACATTTTAATAACTCAGAGTTTTAGAGATTTCTGTCCAATGGCTTTCTTTCTTATTTAATGTTCTCTGAACCAAAAAATTTCTTTGCCCCAATCAGTTTTTCTTTTATCCTAAAAGTCTATTAATAAACCTTTTCCATGGTACTTTAAAATTTTTGTCTTGTGTGTGTGTGTGTTGGGGAAGAATTCAGATAGAATTGGTACCTAAGAGATTTGAGTAAAATACCAAAGGTGCCTCCTGCCAACATTTAGACAAAGGTACCACCTTGACTGACATTTGTAATTTTGAATGTCTTTAAAGTAATTTTAATGTTAGGTAATTCATCTAATCATAAGGATCATCCAAACAATCGGACACATCATTTTCATTGACCTTTTAAAGCCTCTCTGAATGTGAAGTGCCCAAGAGACAGATGAGGTTGAGTTCCTAATAGATTGTAGGGAAGTGTCTTTTAGGCTGTGTGGTTATTACAGCATCTGTTGAAGTGTCCAAACAGGCACAGAAGTACTGTTTGCTTCTAATTTCTAATTCTGAACAGACCATTAAATTGTATTTCATTTGGAATAACTGGTGGCCTATTATGATGAAATTATTCTACTTTGAACTCATACAAGTTTTCCTTCTGAAATAGTCTAAAATGATTAGTCTTTATAAAAGTACCCTCATGTATAACTTGATAATACGAAAATATTCTTGTTAGCTATTTTAGGGTTTATACTGCTGAGATGAAACACAAGGCCATGCCAATTCTTATAAAAGGAAATATTTAATTGGGTCTGGCTTACAATTCAGAGCTTTAGTCCATTATCTTGTGGCAGGAAGCATAGCGGCATGCAGGCAGACATGGTGGTGGAGAGGAATTTGAGAGTTCTACATCTGGATCAGTAGGTAGCAGGAAGGGAGAGCCAATGGGCCTGGCTTGGGCTCTTAAAACCTCAAAGACCACCCTCAATGACATGCTTCCTCCAGCAAGGCCAAACCTACTCCAAGAAAGGCCACATGTTCTAATCCTTTCAAGTAGTGGCACTTCCTATGAGCTTATGGGGGCCAATTTCATTCAAACCACAACATTAACTTATTTGGTTAATCACAAAACAAATAAAAATACCAACAAGACATTGGTGGAAAAGTGAAATAATATGTATAAAAGTGAGTATTTTGAGAACAAAAAAGATAAAACGTTGTTAGGAATGCTAGATGTCAACTTTAAAATCTTAAGTCAAAATGTGGGTTCTCGAAAAGAAGGTATGTTCACCACATAACCCTCACAAAATGTGGGTTCTCGAAAAGAAGGTATGTTTGCCACATAACCCTCACAAAATGTGGGTTCTCGAAAAGAAGGTATGTTCGACACATAAACCTCACAAAATGTGGGTTCTCGAAAAGAAGGTATGTTTGTCACATAAACCTCACAAAATGTGGGTTCTCGAAAAGAAGGTATGTTCGCCACATAAACCTCACAGGTGTGAGGAGACTTCAAACCTAATATTTCTGACAATTTTGAATGCAGTAGCAATGAGCATAGTTGATCAAGAGTCTCTGTAGTAGGATAAAGCATCTTTTTGGTATATGCCCAAGAGTGGTATAACTGGATCTTCAGGTCAATAGATTCCTCAGGAAATGAGGAACTGCCACACTAATTTCCGTGGTGGTTGTACAAGTTCGCACCCCCGCTAACAATGAATAAATGTTCCCTTTCCTCACATCCTAGCCAACATGGACTGTCACTTGGTTTATTGCCCTTGGCCATTCTTTGATGAAATCTCAAAATAATTTTTATTTGTATTTTCCTGATGTCTAAAGATGTTGAACATTTCTTTAATGTTTTGCAGTCACCTGTGCTTCATCTTTTGAGAACTGTCTGCTTAGTTTTATACCCCATTTAAAAATTGAGTTGTTTTCTTGATGTTCATTTTTAGTTTTTTTGTATATTTTTATATAAAAACACATTTGTGTGATTTTTTTGTAGTCATTAACTATATAGCAGGTATTTAGTTGGTAAAGATTTTTTCCCATTCTATAAACTACCTCTTTTCTCAAATGATGGCATGGTTTTCTGTAGAGAATCTCTTCGTTTTCATGAAGTCCTATTTATTAATTGTTGGTTTTAGTGCCTGTGCTACCAGTGTCCTGTTCAGAAAGTACTTTTCTGGGCCAATGAGTTCAAGCCCTTTCCCCATTTTATCTTCTGTCAGGTTTAGTTTATATGGTCTTTATATTGAGGTCCTTGATTCATTTGAACTTGAGTTTTGTAGCAGGTGATAGGTATGGATCTATTTTCATTCTTGTACACCCAGCTTGTTGAACAGCACCGTTTGAACAGCACCGTTTGTTGAAAATGCTGTGTTTTCTCCAGTGTGTACTTTTTGACTACTAGTCAAAAACCGGGTGTCTATAGTATGTGGACTTAAGTTTTTGTCTTCAATTCTGTTCCACTGATAAACGTGTGTTTTTATGTCAATATGTTTATTACTACTACTCCATGGTACAAACTTGAAACTATACTTTGACTTTTTTTCTTTCCATGTACATTTGAAATTATACCATACCTTTCTTTATATGTCTGGCTTATTTCAAAGTTAAAGTCTTCTCCAATCAATCAATCTCCCCCAATATTGTAACAAACAACAGATATCCCTTTTAAAATCCAAATAATATTCCATTGTATATATTTATATAGTTTATTTGTTGACAGAGACATTAAAGTTATTTCAGTATCTTGGTTGTTGAGATAATGATGCTAAGAAACCATGTAGAAGTGTAGATACCTTTAATATGGTGATTTTTATTTCTTTTAGTGTATTCCCATAAGAGGTATTTCTGGTTATAAGGAAATTCTCTTTAAAAAATTCTTTAGAAACGTTCATATTATTTTCCACAATGGCTATACTGATCTAAGTCCTGTTGCCTGTGAGTCAAGATGTAAGGACTCTCAACTACTTCTCCAACATCATGTTGCCGCACACCACATGTTGCACTATGATGATAATGGACTAAACCTCTGAAAATGTAAGTCATCCCAATTAAATGTTTTTCCTTTGTAGGAGTTGCTATGGTCATGGTTTCTCTTCACAGCAGTAGAAACCCTAATTATGACACCTTCCCTCCCCATCAGGCTTATATTCCAAAGTCTTGTTCACCAGCTATGCTGGTTCATTTTTGTCAATTTAATACACACTAGAGTCATTCTGGAAAGAGGGAACCTCAGCTGAGGGATTGTCTCTATCAGATTTTCTTGTGGGCATATCTGTGGTGGCATTTTCTTGATTGATGATTGATGTGGGACAGCCCACACCAGTGTAGAGGGGTGCCACCATGGGGTAGGTAGTACTGTATTGTATGAGAAAACAAACTGTGTAAACCGTGACGAGCAAGTGAGTAAGCGGCATTCTTCCAAAAAGCTTAATGAAATTTCTATGCATGTTCAGCCTTTCTGCTGGACTACTTTATTTTAAATTCATGTGCAGTTTAAGTGAGCAGTTTCTTTTCCCACTCTAGAATATCAAAACCATGTAACTTCTTATGAGCAGCTCCATGTCCCCAGAGAGGATTTTCACCTCTCTTGTGAAAATTTGGACAGAATGGAGTAAACTTGATAGATGTTATTGTGTTGGCTGACTTGAGAATAGGGACTAATGTGTTCACCATTCAGGTTGTGGAATTCTTCTTACTCTCTTACTATCCCCTCGACTTACTCAACCATGTGAGGTGTCCTAGAAAGTAAACTCTTGGTCTTCTTCCAGGGTTGTCATTAGGTTGTGGTGTAAGGGACATCTTTTAGCTACATGCAATGAAGATGAAATCCCTCAACGAATCTGTGTATTTCCAGCTCTCAAACTTATAAACAGTGCCTTCCATTCCTCACTCTTTTTACAAATCTCATTTGTAAATTGACATGTTCCTTCTCTGACTGTTTGATTTCTCAATTATCACCTCACCACAGCAGGCAAGATTTCTTGCTCTTGTCCGTAACTTGCAGTATGAAATATTTGTATAAATTTTTGCATTTCATAAATATACAAATGTATTTGTATTTGAAGGAATTCTTAAAATATTTACTGACTGAGACACTGGCTCACGAGCAGATAGGAAATACTCATTTTGGAGACATATTTATTAAACTTTAAAAAAATCTTTGCATATGAAGACAGGAATTGGCATAAGTCTTCCTTAAACAAGCAATATCAAAATTTTGCAGAACAAAACACAATAAAACAAAACACTAGACTAATCACATGAATGTCTGGAAATATGACCCTGAATGTATAGTTTATGAATCATAGTTAGGTCCATTTTGAGGAGAATTTCCTTCTTTTTTTTTTGGAAGCTTCCTCTTTGAAGGATAGTTTTTATTATTATTATAATTGAACTATGTATTTTTCTACACTCCCCTCGCTTCCTCTCTGCTCCCCTTTTACCCTCTCCCATGATCCCCATGCTCCCAATTTACTCAGGAGATCTTGTCTCTTTCTAGTTCCCATGTAGATTAGATTCATGTATATATCTCTTAGGGTCATTTCTGTTGTCTAGGTTCTCTGGGATTGTGAATTGTAGGCTGATTTTTCTTTGCTTTATGTATAAAAGCCAATTATGAGTGATTGCATATTATATTTGTCTTTCTGGGTTTAGGTTACCTCACTCAATATGATGTTTTTTAGATCCATTTGACTGCAAATTTCAAGATGTCATTTTCCCCCTATGTAGTACTCCGTTATGTAAATGAGCCAAAACTTCTTTATTCATTCTTTGGTTGAGGGGCATTTAGGTTGTTTCCAGGTTCTGGCTAAGACAAATAATAATGCTTTGAACATAGTTGAACACATGTCCTTGTGGTATGATTGAGCATTCTTTAGATATATACCCAAAAGTGGTATTACTGGCTCTTGAGAAAGGTTGTTTCCTATTTTTCTGAGAAATCACCATGTTGATATCCAAATGGGCTATACCAGTTTACACTCCCACTAGCAATGCAGGAGTGTTCCCTTTACCCCACAACCTCTCCAGCATAAGTTGTTATCAGTGTTTTTGGTCTTGGCTTTTCTGACAGGTGTAAGATGGAATCTCAGAGTTGTTTTGATTTGCCTTTCTCTGATGACTAAGGATATTGAACATTTTCTTAAGTGTCTTTCAGCAATTTTAGATTCATCTGTTGAGAGTTCTCTGTTTAGGTCTGTACCTATAATTTTTATTGGATTATTTGTTCTTTTGGTGACTCATTTCTTGAGTTCTTTGTATATTTTGGAGATCAGACCTCTGTCTGATGTACGGTTGGTGAAGGAATTTCTTTATGATCTATCATCATTAAGCATTTTATTTGTATGTCTACTTTATATACTTATATACCTAGGATTGCATAAAAATTTCCTGGACCAAAGGGGTCATTAGTGGTAGAACAAGATAAACCTGTTTCACTGGCTGTCTTTCAAGTGGAATGAAATAACTTAAACATCTGGCTTTGGTAATATAATTGGTATTAATTTGGGGACAGTTTACGCTTATGGCCACACACGCATTAGTCAGGTGCAGGTGGAAAGCCAGCTTATTGAGTTTACCTAAAACAGGCATTTGGTTGTCATGAAAGAAAGAACTGGATCTGTCCCCTCTTACTGATGCTTTCCTTTTGTAATTGATTAGGTGCTGAGTCTTATTCTGTTGACTCCCTAATGTTTTGGATTGGTTTCTCATTCTTTATCTGAAAAAAGAGGGAGAAAACTATAAATATCAATACCTGGTGATCCTGAAGGGGTCTCGGTATCTTCTAGGGTCAGTTCTTAATATGTCTCTATATGCAGGACCGGGTCTGTGGTTTGGTAGCTTGTATGTTTTCCAAGCCCAAACAGCACATTATGCTTTCCCTTTTTATACACAGTATAGATAGTTTCACAATCTCTTCCAGCTAGATATCTACAAATTAAAATTTGAATTTGATCTCCCCATGATTCTTTTACTTTTCTCATTATGTCTTTGCTGATGCAGAATCTTGCCACTATATGGAAATGGAGGTTGATTGGGTAATTGGTCTTGCAAGGTAAGGATCACATGATATTGCCTTGGCTTACTCTTAGTGTTTGAATATCTTGTGCTGTGGTGGTTTGAATGAAAATGGCACTAATGTGAAGGGCATTATTAGGAAGTAGGTGTGGCTTTGTTGGAGGAAGTATTGTCACTAGGGTGGGCTTTGAGGTCTCAGATGCTCAAGCCACACCAAGTGTTTCACTTTCTTCTTGCTGCCTGCTGATCCAGATGTAAAACTTTCAGTTACTCTCCAGCACCATGTCTGCCTGTGGGCCACCATGCTTCTTTCCATGATGACACTGAACTAAACCCCTGAACCTGTAAGCCCAATTAAATGCTTACCTTTGCAAGAGCTCTTGTGGTCATGGTGTCACGTCACAGCAATAGAAAACCTAAAACAGAAGTTGGTACCTGGAGTGGGCTATTTCTATAATTTGCCAGACCATGCTTTTGTTTAGAGGAATGTAGAACACTTTGGTACTTTGGACTAGGAAACCAACTGGACACTTTAAGTAGGGCTTAATGGGTCACACTAGTAGGAGCATGACCCTACTAGTAGTGCTCAGGGGTCTCAATATCTTCTTGGGTCAGTTCTTTATATGTCTCGGTATGCAGAGTAAGGTCTGCAGCTTGCTAGCTTGTATGTTTTCCAAGTCCAGACTCCAAATTGTGCCTGTGGGAGTATGGTTCAAAAGGTTTCAGAGGAGAATAATATTAGTATGTGTCTCAGAAAATGTTATTGTGAAATTTTGATGAAGAATTTGACTGTCTTCTGACCTTGTCCAAAATAAATCTGCTTGACACTAAATTGAAGAGTAATAGATTAGCAGCTTTGACAGAGGACATTTCAGAACAGCCTAGCATTGACTGTGTCATGTGGTTCATAGTGGCCAGTCTCATGCAGATGTATAATGAAAAGGAGCAAGCTGAGCAAGGACAAATTTAAAATGCACACTTTGAGGAGAAAAGGGGCACCAGGGAAGTTTAGTGGAACTACACAAATGTGTTAGACATTCTAAGGAGACAGAGTAGTTAGTGTGTGTGACAGCATAGCCGGCTCCTTGACTCTCCCATAAATCATCTCTAAAATGGTAAACTAAGGACTTATTTTATCTTATCCAAGCCTAAGAATCTTGACTCTTTTGTTTATCCTCAGCATCTACCTTCTGTTACTGAGTAAATCCTGCTCAGGCTCCTAATCTGTCTGTTTGATGCCCCAACCTTTATATTTTTATTGTTTCCTCTACTTCTCAGACTCTTTCTTTTTGTCTGTCAGATTATCTTCCAAGACAGAGCTCATGTATTTCCTTTCCTGTGTATCCTCTGAATAACTGAAGGAGAAAAGTCCTAGCTGTGGCTCACTATCAGATATTATGTCATATCAGCATGTTATCATACTATCCAGTTACTTTCACTAACATGCAAGGCTTTTGCTCAGGATTTTAGACACTAAGCACCTAATAAATGTTCAGTGAAAGCCTAGAATATGTTTGTCTCAGTCTGTAGCTGTGAAGAGGCACAATGACCATGGCAACTCTTATAAAAGAAAGTATTTAACTGGGGTTTGCTTACAGTTTCAGAGCTTTAGTCTATTATCCTCACAACATGGAGCGTGGTGTTGTAGCCACACACTGGGGCAACATCCGTCAGAGTCTGGTCTCGCCGGGGTTTGCACGTTCTAGGGTAGGCCATGTGGATTAGAAATAGTAGATAGGAGGAGCAGAGATAAGAAAGAAATACAGAGACATAGGATCAAACTGGGAGGGCAATCCAGTGAATATTGAAAACACCTGCATTTATTTCCCATATCCTTAAATACCCCAATCCCTAAAGGTGGGAAGAAGGCAAAAGATTGCTTTAACATGATACAAAGAACAAACAGAGCAATTACTTGCTTCAATACTTGAAATATCAAGCCACTATATCCTGAGGTAAGCTCCAGGACATGCAGCGACTACATCTTAGGCCAAGTATCCTGTAGGCAGCCAATCCCTGGGTCAAACCTCCTGTCATAGCCTTGAAGAAGCAGAAATAGACTTGAATTCTCTGGCTCTTGGTCAAGGGGGAGCAGATCCACCTCTATGGACCTTCTTAATATCCAAAATACAAAGTAACCACACCATAAGTCAGGATATCCTGTTTGTAGCTACTCCTTAACTCAGACCTCTTGTAATAACTTTGAAAGAACAAGAGTGGGCTTAAACTCTCTGACCTTCAGTCAAGGTGGAGTAAACCCACTTCTGTGGGCCCCCACAGCATGGCAGCATGCAGGCAGACATGGTCCTGGAGAAGTAGCTGAGTCTCTATCTGGATCTGCAGGCTACAGGAAGAGAGAGAGACTGGGATTGGCTTGGGCTTTTGAAATCCCAAAGCCCACCCACCCAGTGGCACATTTTCTCCAACAAGTCCATACCTACTGCAACAAGGCCACACCTCCTAATCCCTCTCAAGTAGTGCCACTCCCTGATAACCAAGTGTTCAAATGTTTGAGGCTATGGGGCCATTACTATTTGAACCACCACACTATTAGACAACTTACCAATTTCTACATAACAAACCACCCACATGCATGTGTGAAACAATTCTATTTCTGCCAGTCATATTTGATCTTAGAGGATCCCTTGGGGGCAGGATGGTCTGATAGGGCCTTACTCATGTGTCTGATGTCTTGGTCCCATTAGAAGAGGTGGGATGGCCACCCTTTTGTCTCCTCGTGCTCTTTCACCCAGACTTTACACAGTGATGAATATATCTCTGTGGGAAGCTGTTCAGAAAGTTTCTATTATGTTAAGCTTGTTGATGTTTCCTTGGCCAAAGCAGGTCATATTGGTCAGACTCAGATTCAGTGTGGGAAGGGACTTTGTGAGGGTTTAAATGACAGCATTCACTTCAGGGCCACCAGTGTAGTTCGTGAACTAGCTCTTTCAGCTATTATAGAACGTTTGTTTAAAACATATTGGTTATTTTTTTTCTCCAGAAAGTTCTATTTCTGTAGTTTTTACTGCACATCGAGAAATTCATTGCCTCTGCTGTAGTCATCAAGAACTTGGACTATATATTCATTTATACTCTATCTTGTTCCAAGACATTTCAAGGCACAACTTGGAAATAGAGAGCAAAGGGTCACCTTGGAATCTTCAACCGAACAACATGCAGGATTTAATACAGGTTGCTTCCTGCCTCAGGTCTGAGCTCATTCATGGCACTAATATATCAAAAATAAATATATTGCATTGCAAATTCCAATTCGGAAAAGATAGAAACAAAAACCCCAGTGTCGTGTGCTGGATGGGTTCAGGGAGGACGTTCTTACAGGCAGGAGAAATGAGATGGTTGCAACTGCTCTGTAAAGTAATTTGGCAGTGTGTATTGAAATCTCAGAAAGTTCACGTGGAGTCAAATCCAACAATTCTAGTTCTAGAAAATCATCTGAAAGGAATAATAAGAGGGCATCATGTGCAATGATGTTTACTGTGACAGGGTTTACACAGACAAAAGTGAAAAAGTACACATGTATGGAACAGTTCTGTAATGGAACATTATGCAATCAATAAGTACTCTATGGCTGAAAGTAAAATGTCTTGAAAATTGTTCATAGTGTGAAATGTAAATGACTCAAAGACATAAAGAAGATTAATTCGATTCTATAAAACTTTTGGTATGGGTGTGTGTGTGTTTTCAGTGTTCAGGAATTCTGAAAGGCAATTCTGTTTCATACCCAGACTTAGTAGAAGGGAAGAAAGACTCAGTTGTTTTTCTCACTCTGCTGACAGATTAGTGAGAAAAAAGAGCCACACTGATCAGTGTTGACTCCACCTGGGATGATGGGTAGATTGATCCCTCCACCTGGGATGATGGGTAGATTGACCCCTCCACCTGGGATGATGGGTAGATTGACCCCTCCACCTGGGACTATGGGTAGATTGACCTTGGAACAAGATATAAGATTGTTACTTTGAGTGGTCTGAGTAGTAGGAGGAGTATTTTTACTGGAAGATAATTATAGGTCTGAGAGTAGAGGGAATGAGTCAAATAAGTTAAAGGGCTTTAAAAATTTCTGCTAAATACATTTTCACATTATCTTTTTCTTCTTGACAAAAGACTGTTAGAACCATGTAAGTTGCTTGCAACTATTTTAAGTATTGATCTGAAATATCTTTCAATTTGACATGGTGTTGACACAAAATATGGTCATCAGAGTCTTAAATATACTTTTGTGTGATTTTAGAGAAATTAAATTTAGCTGGACGGTGGTAGTACATGCCTCTAATCCCAGCACTCGGGGATGCAGAGGCAGGCGAATCTCTGTGAGTTCAAGGTCAGCCTGGTCTACAGAGTGAGTTCCAGGACTGGCTCTGTAGCTACTGAGAAACCTGTCTCGAAAAACGCACGCGCACGAGAGAGAGATATTAAATGTAGCGTAATGTATTTGAGACAAGAAATACTTGTAAATCAGGCAGCACTCAAGCCTGGAAGTTTCAGAGAGGTTGGTTCAGCAGCGTGAGCCTGAGTTCAGGGGACCAGACAGCTAAGTGTTTGGCTTTGTAAGATTGATGAGCAGATTGCCTGAAAATGACCTATTTCTTACAAGAATATTCTCTTAAGCAAGGTTGTGACTTATTTTGTAGAAACTCAAAGTACTCAGACAGCCTTCTCCTTATTTATTTTAAACACACACACACACACACACACACACACACACACACACACACACACACACACACCGTTAGTTTTTACAATTGTATGACAGATTGGGGAAAATAAAATTAAAATATGAGATAGTTATATGAATTTTTATTTTTTTGTTAATTTGCCTGCAGTTAGAAAATACTTGCACATACAAAATAGAGACACCTTAAAAACTTAGTACATTAATGGTAAAGTAGTTTTGTCACAGAGAAAGTGTTCTGCTGTCTTGCCTAGGGTCAAGGTAACTACAGTGTTAATTACTCAAGTGTCTTCCCTGTGTGGAGATTAATGCCCTAGGCCACCATAGCTTGAAATTGCCAGACACATGTTGCATTCAAATGATTTTATCCTATATAGATGCATATCCTGAGAACATATGGGATTGAGAGCATAGATTTCTAGATCTGCAGAATGACTTCTCTGTGTCTTTGTAATCCTCTGTCCATGATCTATAAGGCAAGAATAGTTCGTTAGAATTCTTTGTCACGCATTAGTGTTGGTAAGCTAACCTAAGCAATGCTTTGGACATAGATGCATGCAGTGTGCTGGCAAAAATCCTATTGCTGTTTTCCAAGGAGCATAGACCACATATGTAGTTCATGAAGGCTTGCCTGAGAAGCTTCCTGGAAGTCGATTGCATCACCCATTTTGGTAGCATGTACACCTGAATGTAGGGGCATGTTACGTTTTCCTAAGAAATCTAAAATATTGACTTTGTAGAATATTTTCCACTTTTGTATTTTTCTCAATAAAATGGAAATCTTTGAAGGTATTTTTTTGAATCCTTTTTTCCATTATTTCCCCATACTTAGTACCTAGCTCAGTGCTAGCATAGAGCTTGATATTTATTACAAACATATACCTTAATATGACTACATTCAAACATGTAAGCAAGGGAAAGAATAGACAGGTTTTGGAACGTCCACTCTTTTATTTATACCCTGTCCATGTTTCTCAAATAGTCAACTAACTATAGCCCAGTACAGTCTTCTCATCCCTGGGAAGTTGTTTGTTGAGTAGTGTTATGACATGACGTGGAGGCCTCTTGTTTAACAATGTATCAGTCTGGGGCTGACGCTCAGTTTATAAGAGTACTTACTTGCCTAACGTGCCTGAAGCTCTGGGTTCCATCACAGAGCCACATAAACTGGGCATGGTAGTGCACACTTGTAATCCTAGCACTTGGGAGATAAAGGCAGGAGAATTGAAGCTCAAGGTCATCCTCGACTAAATATGGACTTCAAGGCCAGGCTAGTTCTCTCTCTCTCTCTCTCTCTCTCTCTCTCTCTCTCTCTCTCTCTCACACACACACACACACACACACACACACACACACATACACACACGGGGGGCATTTGTTCTGTCAAAGCATCACACATGACACATGGCAGGATCAGGTGGGTACACCCCAGTGTTGCTTAGGGAAGGAATTGGTTTATCTATATAAATCTTATATCTATTCCAGTGACATTTCCTACTGGGATAACGTTTACCCTACCATAAAAAAAAGTCTTCGGAATGAGTGTGTTGTGGGCTGAAAGAAGCACAGGCGTTGGCATTTTCTCTCCTCCATAAACCAGACTGAAACAGATGGGGAAGAAAGGTAAATACCTGTGACCTCCTTTAAACTGGCATCCGTGAAGACATTGGGATGAAATGAGGCTTACACAGAGTCCTCTGGGAGCCCCTCAGGTTTTCCCTTCCCCGGATGGGCTAGAACTTGGTTTCCTTCTCAGCAGCTCTTCTGTTCCCTCAAGGGGAAGACAGCTAATCAGCTTAGATACGAACGATGGTCTCTGTGTGAATTGTGCACAGCTCTCAAATTTCATTTTCTTCCACTGCTGAGTGATACTTCCTCAGCTTCAGCTGCTGTCCCCACCTCTGGGGAACAGGGTGACTGGCGAGGTCAGCACAATGAGGAGACGTTCTTGGCTGTGGTAAGTACTCGATGCTCATTCAAAAGGAAACACTGTGAATGTTTTGTCCTTTCTCAGCGTGTGTGAGGAAGGCTGTGGAGAGAGACGAATCTGCCCTGGTGGGTCCAGGGGAAATGAGGCTGGCCTTGTAGATAACCTCAACTGCTTGTGTTAGTGGATGGCAACCTGAAATGTGGCCACGTCACAGTGACCATTTGTACCACACTCACATTGGCAGAGGTATTGTATTGTTTAATCATGGGTAGTTACCTTTCTTTTGTTTGAGTCCATCATCATTCTAAAATTACACCTATATATTTAACACAATTTACTTAGTGTAATTTACATTGAATGCAATGTTAGTAGTCACATAGATTTATCCCTAAAACCTCCTAAAGTAATTTGTTAATTATCTGCTATTTTCAATCTGCCATTTTTAATTCTCTGCAAGTGTTAGGAATTTTAAAAAAGATGTAGTTTTATTTCGACTTATGTGTATTTCTATGTGAGTGTTTGTCACGTGTGCGAAAATGCCCAAAGAGATCACAGGGGATATCAGATCTCCTAGAGACAGAGTTATTGGTGGCTGTGAGCTGATTAATGTGGTTGTTAGGAACTGAACTCTACTGTCTGCAGCAAATTCTCTTTACCACTGAGCCATTGATCACTCCCTGCCCCCTCCTGCCAGGTAAAGGTTTTATTTTAGTAGAAACATTACAAATGTAGTGGGTTTCAGGAAAAACACATTAAGAAACTTTTAAGAAAAACATTGAGGAGAACATAAGTGGAAAAAAGTAAGGCAAATTCAGTGAGGAAAAAAAAATCCCGTGTTGGGGTCAAGAAAGGACTTGAAGAAACCATCCACTGTGCCTCAGGTTATAGCTACGGAAGTCCTACCTGGAGGAAGAATCTGTAACTCCTGAGGCTTAGCACCGAGGGATGGTGGATCTTGAGAGAAAAGTAAAAGGTATTCCCAGTGAATAATTACATTCAGTGCTTATCCGCAGGTCATATCTCACCGAAAAATTACAAATTGAGATTTTAGTGGTTATTAACAGAAAATGCACCGAGCTAGCTGAGCAGGAGGACGATGTAATGAGAGTTGAAAGGAAAGGTACATGTAGCGCTGTTTGTCTAAGGGTCCAGGTGGAATCGCCAGGCTCCTGGGTCTCCTCATCTCTTTCTCCCATGACCTCTGCATTGACTTCCCTGCGACCAGTAGTACTGTTCCTGTCATGCAGCCACACTATTCTCTAGCTCCTTTTCGGGTATCCATAACATTGTGGGATTCTTCTTGAACTTATTTTTAGGGATATATTCACCTAGAACATTCATTGTGATGTAGGGAAACCCTAGGCATTGACTGAATTAAGCCGAGGCTATTGACTGTTCTAAGGGGTATGGTAGGGATCATCGAAACCACCCACTGAGTTGGAAGGAAGGGGAACATATCAAATGAAAATCAAAGGAATAAGAAATCATAAAGGCGTTGGGCTTAATGATGTATGCAATTTCAAGGCTAGCCTGAGTAAATTTGTGAGACTCTGCCTCAAAATAAAAACGGTAATAAAAGAAGTTTAGGCATCTCATGGTACAACACTTGCTAAGCACATGTAAAGTTCTGGGCTCAATTTCTAGCCCTGAAATCAAGAAGTCATAATGGAAAGAGAAAAGGGTTAGCAATGTCTATCTCAGTCTACTACATATAATAAATGTTAGTTTACTTTAAAACTTAACATTTTTGTGATGGGTTTTGCTATGTAGCCCAGGGTATATCAAACTCAAGACCTTCCTTTCTGAAACTGAGTGCTGAGAATAGAGGCATACTTACATCCCCTTGGTCTTGCTAACTGCCCTGTCTTTTAAAACACATTATTAAAAGGGAATCAGTATTTTATTATTGACTCAGTAGAGAAGGGTCAGTAAAAGTTAATATTCTTTTTTTTAACATTTTTTTATTGATAAAAGAAGAATAAGGAAAAAAAAACAAATTTCCACCTCCTCCCAGCCTCCCCTTTCCCTCCCCCTCCTCCCACTCTTCTCCCTCTCCTCCCACTCTTCTCCCCCTCCTCCCACCCCTCTCCCCTTCCCCCCACTCCTCTCCCCCTCTCTCTCCAGTCCAAAAAGCAGTCAGGGTTCCCTGCCCTGTGGTAAGTCCTAGGTCCTCCCCCCTCCGTCCATATCTAGGAAGGTGAACATCCAGACTGGCTAGGCTCCCACCAAGCCAGCAGATTGCGTAGGATCAAAACTGCGTGCCATTGTCCTTGGCGTCTCATCAGCCCTCATTGTTCGTCATGATCAGAGAGTTCAGTTTTATCCCATGCTTTTTTTGGTAATAGTCCAGCTGGCCTTGGTGAGCTCCCAGTAGATCAGCTCCACTGTCTCAGTGGGTGGGTGCACCCCTCGTGGTCCCGACTTCTTTGCTCATGTTCTCCCTCCTTCTGCTCCTCATTGGGACCTTGGGAGCTCAGTCCAGTGCTCCAGTGTGGGTCTCTGTCTCTATCTCCATCCCTCGCCAGATGAAAGTTCTAAGATGATATGCAAGATATTCGTCAGTATTGCGCTAGGATGGGGTCATTTCAGGTTCCCTATCCTCAGCTGCCCAAGGAACTAACTGGGGACCTCAGCTTGGGCTCCTGGGAGCCCCTCTAGGGTCAATTCTCCTGCCCACCCTAAAGTGGGTCCCTTAACTAAGGATTGTGGTTCCGTGCTCCCCTATCCAACCTTCCTTTATCCCGATCCTCCTATTTCCCCAAGTCCCCCCTCCTTCCCTTCTACCTTTTCTCTCCCCATCTCCCCTTACCCCCTTCCCACCCCACCCCCAAGATCCCACTTTTCTCCCCGGCAATTTTGTCTACTTCCCTTATCCAAGAGGATAACGATATGTTTTTCCTTGTGTTCACCTTCTTACTTAGCTGCTTTAGGTTCGCCAATTGTAGATTCTGTGACCCCTATTTATGGCTAGAAACCAATTATGAGTGAGTACATCCCATGTTCTTCTTTTTGGGTCTGGGATACCTCACTCAGGATAGTGTTTTCTATTTCCATCCATTTGCATGCAAAACTATGTTCATAGCAGTATTATTTGTAATAGCCAGAACCTGGAAACAACCTAGATGCCCTTCAATGGAAGAATGGATGAAGAAAGTATGGAATATATACACACTAGAGTACTACGCTGCGGTAAAAAACAATGACTTCTCGAATTTTGCATGCAAATGGGTAAAAGTTAATATTCTTAATACTTACAGATATTCAAGTTTCTAGGCTGACCTCTGTGATGGTACTTATATTTAATCTTCTCTGCATCCAGTGTTTTCTAATAATGTATGTTAAGATGGAGAATATTAATTAGGAACTTCACTTTCCATCCCATCTCTTGCCTGTCTCAGTTCTAGGAACTACAGTAGACACCTACAGACAGTGCTCACTTTGGTGTGCCTTTGATGTGAGAGCACTGGGTTCCGTGTAAGGACCTTTTATATCTGTGGCAGATTATACTCACTGAATCCATCAAGGATGCTATAAAATACAACACTCCACAGACTGATGTGGTTACAAGCATCAGATCTCTCTTATAGTTCTGGAAGCTGGGAAGCTCAAGATCCAGGCAAGGGTAACTGTGCTGTCTGGTGAGGGCACAATTGCTTGTTCATATGTGACATCTGGACGTGTCCTCACTGGTGGGAGAGATGAAGGAACCTACTGGGGCGTATTTTGCAACAACACTAGTCCCTCGTATGAAGGCCCAGCCCACGATCTAATCGTCTTTGAGTAGAGCTATCGCCTTATGCCACTGCCTTGGATGTTAACGCTCACCATACAGATTTGGGGAATTAACAAGTGTTCAGGCAATGATTTCTTTAGGAATAACTAAGTCAGGATCAGGTCCTGGGAGCTGGCATGAGAAGACCTTGCCCAGTAATCGGTATCACCTCATTTGTTTGTGGAGGGTACCCTTGCTTTCACACCCTACCTCTTGGCTTTATCTCTGAGGGGGACTATGATAGACATTTGTCAGGTGAGTGATTTTCTAATCCTTTGTCACTGTATTTGAACCACAATTGCTATTATTTCATTTATTTTCTCTCTGACTCTCTGTTTCTGTCTCTCTCTGTGTATGTGCCTGCCCTCAGACCATGGTGAGCATTGTGGTCAGAGGTCAGCTTGTGGGTCCTGGTTGAACTCAGGTTGCCAATGAAGAAATATGCTTAAATAATCCACTATATTAGTTTTCCCCAAGGATGAAAGAAAGCAGTTTGGAAAAAAAATAACACTTAAGGATCACTTATATTTAAGGCAAAGAAGTGGCGATGCTAAGGTGAAGTTTTAGGCAAGTCTGTTGTGTAGTTGGTAGTTGTGGGTTGGTAGTGAGGCAGCATGCTTCTCCTCCAGGAAGACCTAATTTTTTCCTGTTTATCTTTACACTTTTTCTTACTCTTTTAATAGCGTGTGGGAAACCCTCCTTATAGCCAGGACAGCTGGATGTCTCTTTTGAGCTCTGTTCCTGCTGGGTCTGTATTTAGGGCTTGGCTGAATTAACAGTCGCCAATAGTTCCTGGAATGAATTCTTTGGAACACCGACCTGCTTCGGATTTGGTTCTCTTATTGTCCCTGTCTTTTTGACTATCCTAAAGCCGCATTTACTCTGCTTGTTTGGGACAAAACCTTTTGTATTCCGTTTGGATTTGCAGCAGAGATGCCGTGTGTGGACTATGGGCTAATGTGTGTATTAACTCCTCCTAGGGTCACTGGTTCTTCTTGCAGGATACCTAGTTTTGATGTTCCCTTTACTTTCTACCTCCCAGTGGAAATCCTTTAGTGCCTGCACTGGTCCATAGATGCTGCAGGATATAGAGCAGAGGAAATGAAGAGACTACAAAAAGCATGGTTTTCAGGAAAGGAAGCTGGTGTGACCATGGTTCCCTCGAGACATGCTCCGTTAGAGATGTCCACCTTCTGCCCCTCACTCACAGGCCTCATTTTATAGATGAAAAGCCATCCATCCCTTCTAGGAAAAGATTGCAGGTTCTTTATCATCCCAAGTAGTGCTCTTACAATGAAATCCATTTTGATTAATGTCTCCCTTAAAATCTGGTATCCAAAGAAACAAAACAAAAGCAACCCAAGAGTTCACATAAGCATCCCAACACCTGTCCTGCTTTCCTTCCTCTCGTCAACCACTCTGAAACTGCTGTACTGAAGTCTGAAGGAAAGGAGGCTGCTTGACCTAAAACAAGCAACAAGTACTATCTTAGTTAGGGTTTCCATTGCTGTGATGAAACACCATGACCAAAGCAACTTGGGGAGGAGAGGGCTGATTTGACTTACTTTACCACAGCACTGTTCATCATCAAAGGAAGTCAGGACAGGAACGCAGATACGGAAGGAACCTGGAGGCAGGAACAGCTTTCCCAGTCCCCAGCCCATTGCAGCCAGGAGTTCAGAGGTAGGAGTGTTTTGCCCGTGGTAGCACAAACTACGTTGTAGGTGTCATACTGTAACCACCACCCACAAGTTGTGTTTTAGCATCTTGACTTTAAAATGCAGATGTCTCCATACAAGCGTTAAGTTTGCAGTCTGCTTTGTCTGAGAAAGTCAGCTGCTGTAAGGAGAAACAGAAGCGTGGGACAGGGTGGACAGCACCCGCTCTGGAGACAGAACTGAGTTCATTTCTGCTTATGTCCAGTTCATCTTGCAAAAGTCACCAGACTTCTTCAAACTTTGATTTCATCGTCAAGAAAACAGGGGTAAAAATGTCTATTTGACTAAGAAAACAGTGTTCATTAATCCCTGTTATAATAATAAATAATAGCATCTTCTAAGCAAAATTATTTGCTCTAATAGTCCAAACAGAAGGCAATTGCTCATTGCACCATTGAATGTCTTCATAAAATATGCATTTCCTACAATATGGCCATTTTTCTTTGAGACACATCTCTTTTGTCCTCAGAGGGATAAATTACTTACTCATCTGAAAGATCCCAGAGGATCTCCTGAAGATACCTCTGCTCCTTCCTTCAGGGATCCCTCCTGTTGCATTGCCACCATGACCAGGTCCAGGGAGGACCAGCCGACTCCGTTGGTGCCTTGTTGACGTCAACTCTGAGGCTGTACTTTCCAAGAAGCCAAACGCTTTTCAAATCAGAAGCAAGAGGATTTAGTATGGAGAGTTGGGACCTACATTTCTGTCAAGGGAGAGACAGCTAACTACTTGCTTTCTCCCCGGGCCTTCATGTGTGTCCTGAAGGACTTTGCCTCCACCTCAGGCTTGAAGCTTTCCTTCCCTGGCCCTCCTCAAATCCTCTCGACATGCGCTAGGTGGCTCTCTATCCTGTGTGTGACTGGGCCACAGGCAGAGAAGGCAGCATGCTTTCTGCTTTTTTTCCTGGAAAGTTTTCTATTCTGTGTGAGAGGTTTTTTTGTTAGTAGGTTACAAGTGTTCTTGCTGCATTAACTTACATTGTGATTTCTACAGCGAACGCAATAAAACAAAACAGCAACTTGCTTTGCTACCAGGTTTTAACTCCCCAGAGTATCCCCGGAGGAACACAGCAGACTCGCTAAGGAAACCTGGGCCCAAAACCAGGCGGAGTGGACATGCTTTTCTTGGGACAAAGCAGCTCCAAATTGTGACTTAATCCTGGTTTTACGTATGAACTGCCCTCTCTGCCTGATGTCTCTGGAGCTCGCATGGGTTGAAACGGAAGGACGTAAAGGTTAGCTGTCTGGTGTTTCTCCCTGTCTCCAGTAGAATTTGGGGTCCTGTGCACAGGTAAGTACTCCATCGCTGAGTCAGTCTTTCATTCTCATAGAATCCTCAAGCTTTTGGTAACAAGATGTATTTTTGGTTTTTCTGTTATGGAGAAACAGTTATTTTAAGGAATTATGGGTGTTTTAAAAGTGAGTTCAAAGGCCACGTCATCTGGACTCTCTATAATGTGTAGTGATCTCTAGCTAACCCACCCCTTGTCTTTCTCTAAGGGTTCATGATAATCTTCTCTGAGAAAAATAAGGTCTGTGGCAAGGGGCATGCAATACATTCAGTGACCAGAAGGTGGCACTAGTAGTATTTCCAAGGTGCTGCAGAAGTTAGGTACGTGATGCTGTGCTTGCTCTCTTCCAACTGTCTCAGAGTGAAAAACTGTTCTGTTAACACCATGTTACAAAGAAGTGTGTATGAGTGTGCATGTGTGTGTGTGTGTGTGTGTGTGTGTGTGTGTGCTTTTATCCTAACCACTGGAGAGGTTTTCCTTCTGTTACAGCCAAGTCAAAGGCAGGAAGGCTTTGTTTGTTGAGGCTTCGTGCACTAATGACGCTTGCTATTCTTGAAGCGTCAATGCAAACAGCCCCAGATTCTCTGGGAAGTGATCTCTTGTTTCTTTAGGAGGTCTTCTCCCCACTTCCTTCCAGCTTGGGACTGTTCCAAAGGTGTGGAGCCTGGGTGGTACCTTCCTCGTAGCCAAAGCCTTTGCTTCTTCAGGCTTTTAATAGTCTCCATATAGATTTAATATAGAAAATATAGAAGGCACCAAGTCCCTGCTGCTTTTGCACAGCAAATGGACTTCTTCGTGAATAAGTAGCCCTGTCTATAATTTTAATAGGAACAGAGATTACTTAAAAAGATTTTGAAAGCTACAAGAAATTCCCGGAGAAATTAAGCAAGTCCGTCAGTGCCATTTTATTTAGCAGAGGGCAGTTCTTCCAGAGGAAGCAGTTGAAAGAAATCTTACTAAGGGTAAGAGAAACCCACCATTGTAGCCCCTTCTGAGACAATTTACCCATAATGACCTAAATAGCAAGTACCGTAGGCTCCCTGAGGCAGAGGGCCCCAGTTGTTAACTACTGAACTCTGTTATTCAAACTTGAAGTAACACACACATGAATGGACATTGTTTGCTCTAACAATACTCTCTTTACAGACATAAACCATAGGCTGGATGGAGACTGTGCCTATAGTTCACAGGTCCCAGAAGTAGGGGAAGTGAAACTTTCCTTTTCCCACTCTGAACCATCAAGTTTTGGTCCTCTTGTTTTTAGGCTGTGACTGAGGGTTGTCCAGATAGTCCCCCAACCCCCGGACTGGATTCCCCACTCTGCTAGGAGCAGGGCTAGTCATATTAGCCGCTGTGTGACCCACTCTATTCTCTGGTTCTTCCCAGGAAAGGTGTGCTGAACCCCGACTTAAAACCATACTTTCTGGACACTGTGATGAAATCACCCCTTCTCTTCCTTTTCTTTAAAATCTATCACAGTGATGTTTGTTAGGTTCTGCTGTCCACATCTGGCAGCAGCTTCTACTGTGTCCACCTGACCACAGAAGGCCTGAAATCCTCACTAGTCCATTCCTATTGGATGTGACTCTCATGCTCAGAGGTGCCCACGGGTCAAATGAGTGAACATTTTAAATGCCTATACCCAAATTCTGTGTCTACTAACGGCTATGCATAGGCAGGTGCGGATGGGCAGCGAGGTTCTGGGTGTTGCTCTTGGACTTTAGTCCTTCGACCACTCCTGTCACTTACATGTGTTCCTAAAAAGCAAACAGCAATTCACACCTAAAGTGTGACTCATCATTGAGAATTCTCAATACGTTTGTAGATAGTGTTGACGCTGCGTGCCTCCGGACTGTGCTTTCAAGGGACTTCTTAGGAGGTGTTTCTAAAGGCCTTGTATTAGACACCAAGTCTTTCTTCACAGAGTGGCGTTGGATGCATTATTCCTATTTTATGGAAGAGAACTATGCTTAGGGAAATAAAGCAATATGCAATGGACTATAGGAATGAAACGTGTACCATTAACCAAAGGTCTACCTAAGAACTGTAGACCACTTTGCTTCCTTCACAAATAGTATTTTAACCTCAAAGTCAGCTTTCCAATGATGTCACCAGCCTAGCTCTCAACTTAGCTACAGCCAATGAGTGGTGTTTTTTATAACAGCCTATTAAAAAAGTGGGGGGACATAAAGAAACACATGAATTGCTAAAGCCCCTTCCACTTCCCCTCACCTCTACTTTCTTCATTTCCTTCCTTCTCTTGTTATTATGTGCTGCTTGGAGAGTCTCCAAATCATCATTGGTGTGTGCAAACCGTTGAGAATGAATATGTCCGGCAGGAAATGGAATTTCTAATGTTCTTGCGCACTAACTTACGAAAAATGTACTTAGAGAAATCAACCAAATGCCTTTCTGCGTCATTTTTGGAGCCCCATTGTAGTCAGATGCCAGGCTTCATGTGTGCACCGAGAGATTTCTGTCACTGGGTCTGAACTGTGAATTCTGCACAGACCGCCCTCTGCCCAGTTGCTGTTTATCAGGAGTCTTTGTGCTGTTCAGCTCTGCTTATCAATTTTAATGATCAGGACCACAGCGAAGAACAGAAAAAGAGAGGCGCTAATCACAGGAGCTTAGCTTCCTGGGTTGCTTACCGTGAAAAGTTTTAGAAGACAAATCTGTTAAAAGCTTTACCCCACAGAGTATGTTAAACACCCTGATGCGACTCGCTCAGCGGTTCTCCAGCAACTTGCCTTGCTTTGGTGTCTATTCTGTGGCTCCATAGTCTTCCTGCTGACAAGTCAGTTTCCATTGGAATTCATTTGTAATGTATGAGAGCAGGTTTGCAGCCACGCTCCCTTCATACTTCAAATAATATTTTTATTTATCTCTTGAAAATGTCATATATGTATATAACAAGTTTTGGTGTTACCCCAGTACCTTCCTCGAACTTCTCCCAGACATACCATTGTCTCCTTCTTGACTTCATGTGCTTTCTCTCTCTCTGTCTGTCTCTCTGTCTCTGTCTCTGTCTCTGTCTCTGTCTCTCTCTCTGTGTGTGTGTGTGTCTCTTTTAAGTTATAGTTAATAGTCCCTGAGTCCAGTTAGTTAGTTTTTTTTTTTTTTAAATTTCAGGTTGTGTTGTAAAGGAGAGGGTCACAAGGTTGAGATGAGGTCTTCCTGTGTAGTTCAGGCTGTCTCTGTGCTCAGTCTTTCTGCTTCTGCCTTCCATGTACTAGGACTATGGGCCAACCCTGCCACAATGGGCATTACCATTTTTATATTATTCCTAGAAAGAAATATAAGAAGAAAAGGAATATTTTAGGAGAAAAGGAAAAAGATGTGGGATCTCCTTACAAAGATTTTTGATGGGAATGATTTTATCTTAGGTTGGTCTTTCTTTAGATGAGAGCGTGACTGATCTGAGTATTGTGTTGAAGGAGATCACCTGGGATCAGACCAACCAACACCAACTGTTCTTTCTCATATGGAGATCCTAGTTTCTAGTCATTTTTTTTTTTAAATTTAACTTGAAGTACATTTAGAAGTCATGTAATTAGAAATGGGTCTTTGTGATGCATCCATTAATGGAGGGGAGATAGATAGAAAAATGTAGATAAAAGGAAAGTAGAGATGGGGCAAATGGCATAGGAAGGCTCAAGCATGGAGTGGGTAGGGGATGGGGAAATGGCTATGAAGGCAAGGCTAACCGAAGTGAAGACGTATCAAAAAGCTATGTGGGAACCTAAGATCTTGCAACCCAATGCCAAACATATGCTTAGAGGGGGCAGTAGAACACAGATGAGACGAAGGAATAGGTAGGAGTACTTCAAGTTAAAGGTTTAGGTAGGGATGGAGGAAGGGGATACAGCATACCAGGGTTAGGAAGTATGCTAATTTTTAAAAAAGGATGCATGAATAAGCTGTGTGGAAATCTATTCCTTTAAAAACTAATTTAAAAAGAGTTTTAAGGTAAAAGGGGATTCTGCTGTTTGATCAGAGGTACCCTGCATGAACAGACAGTGGCGGTCTAGAAGATATGTGTGTATCTAACAACTAAAGCTTGCCTGAAGATCAGAGGGCAGAGCAAGCCACTAGTTAACCATTGAGGACTGGAGGTCTTTACAGACAGACAGGGAAGAGAGAGGAATATAAGGTGGGAATAGAAAGGAACTTGGCCTCGGCCTCTTTTCCGTCTGAGGATTTTGTCAAGGTAAGAGCTCCAGTGGCTGGCTGCTCTGCTTCTCTGACCTTTCAGCTTCCATCCCCTACTATCTGACTTGGGGTTTTTATTATTAAGACCAATTAGAATTCGTGCTATAGACATGGTCCATAATAATAGCTAATTTCTGCCTTCTAGGTTCTAAGTAAAACCAACAGGAGGTTCAGATATGTTCCCTTGAGCTTAAACTGAAAACACAAGCTTCTCTACTAACCACATAGTCAATGCAAGAGGAAGGGAGGTGACATTCTTAAAGACTTTTCTGTGGAGATTTTCTTCTCCTAAGACCAAGTATAGGTCCCTCAAAAAAACTCCTGTGGGAAAAAGAAAAGGTCTCCCTTCAATAAACACACTGTCATTTCTCTTTCTTTGGGAACGGGCTGCCAGGTTTTCCAAGGAGTTGAGCTTCTTACTAGTGTATGATGTTGGAGCAGCCATTCATTCTTGCCAGCCACCCTGAGGGCACACACTGTGAGTGAAATAACAGTTAATGCCAGACTCAGACTACAGTCTGGCCCAGTCAGAAGGGTGGATTTGTTCTTTCTCTGCTCACCCAATTTCCCATGCTGCTCCTTGTCCCCTTAGCCTCCAGATGGCACCCATGGCTCACTTTAATGTCAATCTGTAATCACATAAAACTCCAAAAGAGGCTTGAGTGTTTCAGGAGAACTCTGATAAAAGTCACAGTTCTAGTGGATGCAGGTTGCCTTGTATCCCAAGGAAATCTATTTCAAGCTTATGGGCTATGTCTGCAGTATGAACTCCCAACAAACCTCATGCAACCCCAATTTGGGGTCTCTTGTCCTGGTAAAACAACCCTCCTCCTTCTCATGAAGAGTTTTTGCCCTCATTTTATTCTGTCCCCTTTTACGGGGTTCAGGAGGGAGAAGTCACTGTGTAGGTTGGCCTTGAAGTCAATGAGATCTGCCTCCATCTGCCTCCTGGGTGCTGGAACTCAAGATGTGTGTCACTGTTCCCATGAGCAATGCTTCTTGTCTCCTCAACATCACCATTCTTTGCCTTCCACAAAGGCCCTGAACCTAAACTGTCTGCCTCCTCTTACCCCTGCAGGATTGACTGGCTGCCTTCCAGGTTTCTGGGCCTGGTGTAAAATATAATGTGGGCTTCCCTATTAAAAATGTATTTATAAGAGTGACTAGAGAGATTGCTCAGTGGTTAAGAGTGCTTATTGCTTTTGCAGAGGACTGGCTTAAGTTCCTAGCTGCCATGTGGTGGTTCAGTACCACCAGTAACCCCGGTTTCAGGGAATCTGATACCATCTTCTCAACTGGGTGGACTCCTGCATATATGTGATGTGCATGCACACACACATGCACACACACTTTGATGAGAACATCAGAGCTCTAGACCAAACACAGGAGGCTGTTCTGAGTGTGGAGACCTCTGTGGCTGCTGTGTGTATGCCTGTGCAGCCAGCCTTGTTCTTTTGGGAGAATAGCCCTCTGCTACCCTCCGTGTGTCACCTGTTTTATTAGATTGCTTTTCACCACTGCAATGAAGCGCTCGAGGAAAGACAGCTTTATAAAGAAAGTATGTTTGTTTGCACTCACTCTCCGTGACAGGATGGTACAGGCTCTGGTGAGGGCTTACTCAGGGCCACATCACTTAATGGCAGATGGCAAAGGTAGGTTCACACATGGGAAGAAGAAATCACATGACTAGACAAGAAGCCAGAGAGATCTTGTGTGGGAAGATGGCAGGAGGAACCAGTTTGTTTTGTAACTATCTTCTCACAAGAATTAACCAGGATCCCATGAGACTGATCTTAATCCCCTTTGAGATCATGCCCTCCAGGGACCCAAGGACCCTCCTTTCTGTAGGCCTCACCCCTTACAGATCTTTCCCTTCCCACACACCCGTGGTATGTATCTTTGTGGGTGACAGTTATCCCCTACCTGAAGCTGGAACTAAAGGTGTGTGTCACTGCACCTGGGTGGAGAGAGGGCTCTGAAAATCATCATTTCCCCTAGAGACGCTGCACTCATGCGCATCTCCGAGGAAAAACACTTACCTCCTGGTGTGATTTTGATTCTGCCCCACAGGAGCATACACAGCTCAGACGGGGCAAGGATGGATTCATTGGCGCTTTTGCCCTCTCTGTGGATCTGAGAACATCTTGATTATGGAATAGTATTGGTGCCAATTGATTTTTTTTTAAGGGAGAGTGTTACTATGGAGCCTTGGCTTGTCTGGAATTCTCTATTTAAATCAGGATGACCTTAAACTTACAGAGATCTATATACTTCTGGCTTCCAAGTTCTGGGACTAAAGGCATGGACCACCATGCCTGGCTTTGACTGATTTATTTGTATTTATTCTTCCTCTGATAGAAGAAAAGAATGTTCCCAGTTGTCTCTCTCTCTCTCTTTCTCTCTCTCTCTCTCTCTCTCTCTCTCTCTCTCTCTCCCTCTCTCCCTCTCTCCCTCTTTCTCTTTCTCTCTCTCTCTGTTTGTGTGTGTGTGTATGTGTGCGTGTGTGCATGTTAAAATCTACTCTTTCAGCCTTTTAAGTACATAGTTCAGTGTCATTTTCTGTATCTGTATAAGCAGGCTTCTCCACTATTCATCTCTAGAACTTTACCATCGTCTAAATCTAATTACTTTCATTCCATCTATTCCCTTGAACCAGAAGCCCCTGGAAGGCTGAAAACATGATTTACTCATTTTTCAATTTTTTTCAGCTTTTCTATAGTAGACACTCAAAATGCATATAGAATTGCATTTACACCCAGTAGATGAGAACAGAGGAGAAAGCTATTTTAGCATGACCTGTGGAAATGACTGGATGCGTATGCTGCAATTAGTACTGCCTGCTTCTGTTATCAACGTTGACCTTTTATTCCCATGCACTATCTTGTATCCTTCATGATGTCCTGCTGTTGTCTAATCTAAACGTTAGCTTTTCTTAGGGTAAAAGCTGGTACAATGAACTAGCCACCAAGTTTTAGCTATATAAACACTGCATTTTTTTGTGCTTATTATAGGGACATAAGGTCCTGCCATGGTGTGTTTGTACCACATACCGCAGTGCAGAATGTCAAAATCAACTCAATGGAAGACAGAGGAGTAGAGAAAGCACACCAGGAAGTGATGCACATGGCCTTTCATTCACTCCCTGTCCTCAAAACCAAACCTAGAATTGATGACATCACTGTTATTGACAGTTCTTAGAGAAATTGAATCAAATCTTTGAATGTAATGAAGGATGGTAAGTGTGGTTTTATTTTTGTCCAGAACCATCTTCAGTGACAACTGGGTCATCCAGAAGAATTTCAGGTGCTCGTTCTTCCCTGTCATATTATGATAGAAAGGTGACCTGGTTAACCTCCTTCTGTCAGTTAGTTGCCTGGCCAGCCCATACTTAGGTCAGCCATATGCTTAATATCTCTCACCCAAGTTCCGATAATGATTCTTGGGAAATAAGTCCATTTAAACACACATGGATGGGATCCCCACTCTTTATAAGTGGAGCCTTACAGCAAAGAAACAATCCTCATATCAACGTTACTTATGCTTCACTCATGGTGAGCACCCTGAGTAGGCAAGCAAGCATATTTGATGTCATAAACAAAAATCTACTTTTTCATAGTGGGAATGTTAACGAAGTCTTATCCTGGGCAAATCCAGTTGTTATTATGACTATTACTATGACTATACTGGAGTAGCCAGTAGCAAGTATTTTTTGTATTTACTGTTTAGGAAGCATTGAGCTAACTGCTGTGTAAACAAAATTTGAGTTAGTATTTCTGATGATTCCATGGGTATGGCCTATCACAGTTTGGAAATTTATGAGTAAAAAATATTTTTCAGATAACATAAGTAAAAGTTGGCTTTACTAGAGAAACATGACAAGGCCCATATCAAAAAAGGAAAACAATTTTTTTTTTTTGAGGCAGGATTTCACTGGACAGCTCTGGTTAGCTTGGAAGTCGCAAGTACCACTATGCCATCTTAACCTTCCTTCCTTCCTTCCTTCCTTCCTTCCTTCCTTCCTTCCTTCCTTCCTTCCTTCCTTCCTTCCTTCTTTCCTTCCTTCCTCTCTCTCTCTCTCTTTCTTTCTTTCTTTCTATTAAAATAATCTTTTTTAAAAATTTTATACCAATCCTAGTTCCCCCTCCTTCCCCTCCTCGTGCTCCCCCCACCTTTTCCCTACCCCACCCCCATCCATTCCTCAGAGAGGGTAGGGCCTCCCATGGGTAGTCAATGAAGTCTGTCACATCACTTGAGGCAGGACCAAGGCCCTCCCCACTGTATCTAGGCTGAGTAAAATATCCCTCCATATGGAATGGGCTCCAAAAAGCCAGTTCATGCACTAGGAATAAATCCTGATCCCACTGCCAGTGGCTCCACAAATTACCCAAGCCACCCAACTGTCACCCACCAGGTTTGCATAAAAATGGAATGGGCTTTGTAGCTATTCTGGGAGCAGTTGGTTACTCCCATGACAGTCATTTTATTTGTTATTTAAAACAATATAAGAAGGAATTGTAAATGTATAATTATGACATTTATTAATTGACATGTATCTTAGAGACTCAGAATTGTATAATCATGATAACTTTTCTTGATTTTTCTTCCCTAATTTCAGAATATTAAGACTGTAAAGATATCTTTTCATTTTCTAAGCTGTAAATGCTTTCTGTCAGAGTCCCGGATATACCACCCTCAAAATACTGCACACTGACAATGGAGACAACCTTAGAAGCAGAGATTTCCTAGTACTCTTCTGCTTTGAATCAGGTCATGAAAATTATTGGCCAGCATGAAACAATCTTAAGTCTTTGATCACTAGATGCCCACCCTATACACTGTATTCATGGATAAGATTTCCTCTAGTTTATTGACATTATATCAGACATACCTTTTAATATCCATCACTTTCTCCAGCCCTCTGTATTTAAAATATATAGGATTCTCTGTTTCCTTTAATCTTCACTTCTAAAACCTCTCATGTCATATAAAATACATTAAATGAATTTATCATGCTTTTCTTGTTAATTATTTTTTCTTTAAGTTTATAGGTCCCTTTATGAGTTCTGTGATGGGTATATAAGAAATCTTTCTTCTACAGCAAGAACACAAAGATTATATCTTTCAGTATATAAAATGAAGCCTAACAGAAATAATTGTTTGTGGCATTCCCCACAATTTAATTAACGCCAACCTATTATCATTTTCAGTTTTATCAAATTTGGAACCAAAATTCCTGACAAGTTTAAAAGAAACTTAGCCTTAACTAAGTTAACTAAATGTTAGTAAAATGTATTAACATGTGCTTCAGGGTTGATATGTCATTCAAATTAAAAAGTACACATACTAAAAATAAACACAAGAAAATTAGCTGTCTGGAAATTATGTTTGTAGCTTTTAAGAACTTGGTCAACAGGAAACAACAATATTTGACTTTATCAAATAAATTAAGAAATCCCAGGTCTTATTGCTAGGGATGATAGAATCTCCTTTCCTGGGTCATTACCAGTCACATCCTTAAAAGCCTTAAATTCTTAATAAAGAATTAAATACTCTTAATAATTTCACTGTTATTTAATGTAATAATTGATCAGAGTCTTAGAACATACAAGGTATTTCTGTTTATTAATTATATTTCTCTAACATCTGTTACAAGTTAAAAATTGAAATTCATAGTCTTGGACTAGCACAAAGAGAATTGCTATCAGAAACCAAACTACTAACAATACAGGGATTTATCAATGAATACTACTGTGATATTTATATTCCAAGCAATGTAAAGGAGAACAGTGTGGTATTTGGGTCTGGGTTTCCAGAATAATTTGAGGACTGAGCAGAGGATAATATGCCTAAAGTCATCAGAATGAGATCAGTCAGATGCTGTATCCTTGGACAAATATAAACAAGATTTCTCTGATGCCTCCATTTTTACAGCTAAGAAATCTAGGATTGAGAAAGTCTAAAAACTTGCAAAATGCCTTGTTTGGTTGGCAGGCTTGAGAGCAGAGAACTATGGGTTGTATGATGCCATTTTTGCTGCCCATTCTTTATTTTTAAATTGTATGCATTTCTAAGATGCCCAGAATAAATGAAGACATATCTGTCACTCCCGATAGACTGGGAAGGGCATGGCTGGGGAACAGTGTGGCATCTTGAAGCTGTTCTGAATGCTCTTGAGAACTTGATTATGACTTAGAGAAGAGACTTGCGCTGTAAGACAGAGAAGCCTTAGTTGAGATTTGTCCCTTTCTGTGAGTGGTAGTGAGACTATGAAACAATCAGGGAATGGAATGGGGGTTCCCTCATATTTTCTTGATGAGAATCGTTAATCTCATTCATTATCACTAGAATTATGGTGCTTCTAGGAGCATTGAGAGAAGTCTCATCAGATAGTGTTGACATCTTTTATACTGTAAGGATGACAATGAACAGTATCATCATCACCAATGAACACTTGCCTTGCCCTAGCCACAATTCAGTTCTAGTCTAAGCACATTCTCCATATCAGTTCCCTGAGTTCTTATGATAATCTAAATATATCCTATGATAAGGGCCTTACTGAGGTCAAGAAGGCAGAGAAAGGTAGAACTGAAACCTAAATGCATAGTCTTAGCCATTATGCCCCTTGATTCCCACGTAGAATTCACTTCTTGAACTTGGTGGTCATGACCACATATGGTATTATATAACTGAATGTGGGGCTGGGGGAGGTCCTGAAAAAACTGATAACAGTAAAAAATTTCTGAATGCACAACAACCAAAAGCTGATTCAAAATCAAATGTGACAGGCATGAGGTGTTTCTGGTAGTGGTTGCCCACAGTGTGTTACTTGCCTTTACTGCAGCGTTGGTTTTAAACACTGCTGTGGAATAATCCTCTTGTACACTGTAAAATCTTTCACTTGAATTGGTTGAATAAAACACTGATTTGACAGTAGCCAGGCAGTAAGTATAGATGGGGAAACCAAACTAAGGGTTCTGGGAAGAGGAAGGGCAGAAGCAGAGAGTTGCCAGCATATGCAAAGAAGCAAGATGGGAACGGCATACTGAGAAAAGATACCAAGCTTATACTAAGCATAAATAAGAATTGTGGGTTAATTTAAGTGTAAGAGTTAGCTAGTAACAAGCCCGAGTTATCAGCTGAGCATTTATAATTCACCTTTCCAAGAGATGGGGTGGGCAGTTTTTGGTTATTCAGTGGGTTATGGATATTTGTCATCATTTAGAGGGATTGGGTCCAAGTTATTATTGGTAATGGTCAGAAAAAAACTGAACAAAGGAGATTATATTCAGGGATCTTGCTCTGAAAAGATAAAAGTAGAGATATATAAATGAGTATAAAAGGGTAGATTATTGAATCTACTTTTAAGTCAAAAAGCAACTACTAATCTTAAATATTTTATGTGGTATGAATTTTTGTATATTGATACATATTTGAGGCTATTTTTGTTTTACTGCGTGTTTCTACTCTTAAGATATTTTTGTATAATGATATAAATTTAAGGCTACCTTTGTTAGAACATCCTATGTATGCCTTTCTATTCTTGTTCAAGTTATTGTACCTATACAGATCATTTAACAATGTAAATTTCTACTCCTTGAAAGCTATTATTACAAACTATTTAGGATTTTTTTTCAAGGTCATACACAAATATATTTTGATAGATGATCTTCAAACACTTCAAAGACCTACAGAATAGGACTTTTTTTTTTTGAGACATAGTTTCTCTGTGTATCAGTCCTGTCTGTTCTAGAACTTGCTTTGTAGACCAAGGTGGCCTTGAACTCACTGAGATCTGCCTGTCTCTGCCTCCCAAGTACTGGGATTAAAGTTGTACACCACCACAACCTAAGCAGAATATGGCATTTACTATGCTTAATAACCTAAGATATTTTCATGACAGTGAGACAGGTCTGCTCCTGGAAGCACTAATCCACTTCAAAAAAGAACGATGGGTGTCAAAGAATCTCCATGTGGAGTTTTCTTTCTTTATGGCAAAAGCTAGCCATGTGGGTAAAGAAACTTTCCTTCTCTCAATTTCTGATAGTTATTGTCCAAATTGTACCAGCAGGACACAAAATAAAGTGACTATGAAACTTTGCTAAGACAAGATAGGAAAGTCCTTAAAAACTTCCTGCTTCACGGAAAGGTCTTTCAGATATGCTAGGTCTGTAGGCCAAAGATAGATAACCCAATGTTACAGAAGAACTTTGGGTGACTGTCGAGGCAGTGAGATGCCCTGTTGTTAGGTAACATTTTACCCTTCTGGGGTCTTTGATGATGTTGAAAACTAAATAGTTATAGTTTTCTTTAGTTTTGATAAAACATAAGTTAGGTACAAACCTTCAGACTCATCAAGATGAATAGATAATAGAGTATTTTCTCTAATTTTGTCAAATACAAATAGAGTGGATATTGTAATTATTACTTGATAACTTTTTGTTGTATATAATCTTTTTTTAAAAATATTTTTTATTTATTATGTATACAGTATTCTGTCTGCTTGTATGCCTGCAGGCCAGAAGAGGGCGCCAACCTCACCACAGATGGCTGTGAGCCACCATGTGGTTGCTGGGAATTGAACTCAGGCCCTTTGGAAGAGCAGGCAATGTTCTTAACCACTGAGCTATCTCTTCAGCCCTGTATATAATCTTAATATGTTAAAGTGAAAATCTTCCTTTTTAATTAGACAAATAAAGGGAAATGGTGTGGAATAATCCTCTTGTATACTTTAAAGATTTGACACTTGAATTGGTTTAATAAAATGCCATTGGCCAGTACTAGGCAGGAAGTATAGGCGGAATAACCAAACTAAGGATTCTGGGCAGAGGAAGGGCAGAATCAAAGAGTTATGGGCAAATACAAAGAAGCAAGAGGAGAATGGCATACTGAGAAAAGGTACCAAGCCACGTGGCTAAACATAAATAAGAATTATGGGTTAATTTAAGTGTAAGTGTTAGCTAGTAACAAGCTTGAGCTATTGGCCAAGCATTTATAATTCATATTTGGCCTGAGTCAGTTATTTGGGACTGAGTGGTCAGGAGAGAAATGTCCGTTTACAGTGCATTGTGTAAATACTTGCACATGTTATACTGGACAAGCCATTGTTCTGTGCAACTTCAGTGAACAATGCCTAAGACACTTTGGCCCCCATTCAAGGTTATTCTATGTCATGAATGGAAGTGTTTTTTTTATTGTGCAGTGTTTTCTGCTTTTCTAATGGTTTAATTATAGAAAGAACTCAATATTTTTCTACTGTCATTTCTCAGTGTCTAAGAATCCAAATGTATTTTTGGATTGCATTGAGCTGGGATGTTTGGCTTTAAAACTTGATTTTTGTGTTATTGGTTTGAGTTTTGTAAGATTGTTAAATGGATTTTATTTTAGGATCAGGACAGAATTTTTAAATATTCCTGAAATGTCTCTAAACATAGTTCTTTCATTCTGTGCTATGTATTTATGCAAATCATTGATAATTACAAAATCAAAATATCAGTCAACTCTGAAAGACACTGAGGTTGCTGTATGTTTGGCAATATCAATATTCAGCCAAGTTTAATTCTTTATGCAAAAATAGGCATGCCTATCATATTAGCTTGCAACTTGTTTTCATTTTTAATAAATGGCAAAATTATATATAGAAAATAATTATTTGAAAACTAAAATTCCTTCTGATTTAGTATCAGCAAATGTTTGATGGAGAAAAGAGCAACTATACATAAATAGAGATGGCAAGTTCAGGGTATGCTTCTAGTCAAACGTGTGCCACGATAACATGAAATAACATGTTAGCTGTGTATTTCAAAACATGGATTTAGACAATACAAACTTTGTATAGTTCTTAATAAACCATGTAATAAGTCAAGAGTAGCACAACTCTCCTTGGGCCTGAGAATACACAAGCTGTGGCATCATGTCAAGCATCTACTTTGTGTTTATGGTGAAAATATAGGTAGTTATGGGCCAAAGGAACCTTCTTGGCTCATGACATCAGGATTATACCTTATACTTTAGGACACAAAACATGTTGAGAGTTGCTGCTTCTTTGTCCTTATTCTCCACTAACTTAAAGTTTTCTCTGCTTTCTCTGCACTTTTCAAGCTCTTTTACTCTGTTTTACTCACTCTTCCTGCATCTCAGAAAATAAGAATTTTTTTGGAACACAAATTGGAACCCATCAATTGAGAACCTAGATCATTTACTGCCATCACAAATGAACCCCTCCACATGGTGCCTCCATCCTCTTATGCCTTGCTGGAGCATAAGCTTGTTTTTTCTTGCTAAATGCAGTTCTCTGCAGTGGGCTTAACTCACTTCCTGTCATAGGAAAGCTTGGAAACAGTGTCCCTTTTCTCTTGCTTATTCAACCTCTCTTTTATTTGGACTTCTTAATTGCTGAAAAAGCTCTCTTTAACAGGGTTCATGAAGAAGGGGACAAGAGAGGATAAAGGGTATGAGAATATAATAAAAATACATTATGTCCATTCATGAATATGTCACAATAAACTCATTATGTATAATTAATAAATGCTGATAAAATATTAAAAGAAAAATCAGGAAGGAACCCTTGTTGACCTTGAAGCCATGCATTTTTGAATTTTATGGTTAGACTTCTTGAAGTCTGTGTCTGCTGCCTCCTTCATTGTTCTAAGAATCCCCTCAAATCATGTTACTCTGGCTCTGTCTTGGTGAGGTGGTGGCTTTAGATCCTATGTAAAACATACATAGATGCATACCATTCTTCTTAAGTCAACGCACCAGGCAGAGTCTGTCTCTGTGCTCAGGATGGATGATCCCCCAACACCATCTTCTGCTGCTCTCCTCTGTCGTTCATTCCCTTCTGCTGCTCCATGGGTCACCTCTGCACTTGTCTACCACAGGGTCTTGACATGCACTATTTTCCTGATTTTAAAAAGCTCTTCCTCCCCCTATTTATTTGATAAGTTCAGTTATTCAAATGCAGACCAAACGTTTTCTTGAGGAATCTTTCCCGAGCTTGATCAGTTTCCTTGGAAGGTCAAGAGATACAGTTTAATATCTCCATAATTTACTGCCCTGAAGTGACAGTGGCCCTCCTCCTGGTTTGGTGAATTTCGATTCTAACTATGTAATGGTTTTTTACAAAAGACATTTAGTGAGCTCCTGACAGGGTATGTGTGCCTGGTATGTTTAAATGTGCTTGGAAGGTGCTTTCCATCAGACTGCTTGTTTTGTAGGACTCGTGGTCTTTCAGGCTGGCTAAGCACAGCTCTGCTCCTCATTAAGACTGTGACAGATGCAGGAAGCAGATGTGAGCTGGGTGAGAGGTCCTGATCCAAGCTGGAGCATCTCACAGTTGCCACAGAATGTCCTTTCCTGAGTGGTGTGGTGATTTTTGATGGTCACTGTCTTTGTTGCTGCAGGCATCCCTCTGTTGGGTTATCCAGTGATGTGACTCTTCATGTCAGCTCACTGTCCCCTGTCCTTTTGACAGTCTTTCAAGTCTCAAAGACTCCTTAATCTGGTGTACTTCCTGGGTAATTTTTAGAGGCATACAAACAGAATATTGTGTCTAGTACCTCATAATGAATACTAAAACTTGAACAAGGAAAGCAGAGGTAAAATAATAATGTCCATTTTTGGCATGATGAAACAGGACACATTATAAATAAGTAGCGGTGACAGTGGTAGAACTTAGGCAAACTTTTGGTGTAGTGTCTTTTTTCTGTAACATCCCAGGTTTTAAAATGTTTAAAACTTCATATTGTCTTCTCTTCACCTCAGTACTTATATTTGTTTATGTTAATTGGCATTTCAGTTCAGTGAAGTGCAGTTATGGGCTGGCTGTGAAGAAGATTCTTTGAGATACAAACCAGTAATGGAAACTCTTCATGCGTATTATTTGATGGGAGAAGAGGCGGGGATTATAGTGGTTTGATGGGAATGGCCCCCATAGGCCACATGTTTGACTACTTGGTCCCTAGTTGTTGGAACTGTCTCGGGAAGCTCAAAAGGTGTGCCTCGGGGGGTAGGCTTTGAGGTATCAAAGGCTCACACCGTTCCCAGTCAGCTCTCTGTGTCTCCAGCTTTTGTGTAGGCTCTCACCTTCTGCTCTAGAGCCATTCCTATCTGCCTGTCTCCATGCTCCCTGACATGATGATCATGGATTAAGCCTCTGAAACTGCAGCTAAGGCCCCAATGAAATGCTTTTTTTTTAAGTTGCCATGGTCATGGTTTCTTTATGCATCAATAGAAAAGTGACTAAGACAGAGACAAAATAATATCAGTTATTTCAGTACTTCAATGCCTTGTGCCCACTCTTTACTGAATTGAAATTAAGCCTGGTTTTAGAGTTCACTTCCTTTACATACCACTTGATGAATGTTATATATTTAGAGCCAAGTCAGGTGACAAAAGAATTGTGAGAACCATTGCAAAGAAATTTTTTTAATTAATTAATTAATTTATTAAAGATTTCTGCCTCCTCCCCCCGCACTGCCTCCCATTTCCCTCCCCCTCCCCCAATCAAGTCCCCCTCCCTTGTCAGCCCAAAGTGCAATCAGTGTTCCCTGACCTGTGGGAAGTCCAAGGATCACCACCTCCATCCAGGACTAGTAAGGTGAGCATCCAACCTGCCTAGGCTCCCACAAAGCCAGCACGTGAAGTAGGATCAAAAACCCATTGCCATTGTTCTTGAGTTCTCAGTTTTGTCCTTAGCCTTGATCCAAAGCGAGTTCAAGGACAGTTAAAACTTGAGGTAGGTCTTAAACTTGGAACAGGGAATTATTTATTAACATTTAATGCAATTTGGTGGCCTATAGAGGAATCTCTTTCTCCCTCTCTTTAAATTAAAATGTTAAGATTTATTTATTATTTTGCATGTATGAATATTTTGCATGCATATATGTATATTTATCACATTCCTGCCTGGTGCCTCAAGAGGTCAGCAGAGGGAGTCAGAGTCAGGTCCCCTGGAACTGGAGTTATGGACTATTGTGAGTTACCATGTGGGTGCTTGGCATCAAACCTGGGTCCTCTACAAGAATAGTTAAGTGCTCTTAACTGCTGAGCTATTGCTCTAGTATCCTAAGAGGGAACTGTGAGTTTTGCTGTTCTTTTTTTTTTTTAACTTTTTACTCTTGCTAATTTATCAGGAAAGAAGAGAAGGCCCAGTTCTTATAATATTCACTGTTGGTTGCCTTCCAAAATATCTAAGCTGGCCGCATACACTAAGGGCTACATTTTTCCCATTCCCTTGTAGGCAGTCTGTCTGTGTGAAGGAGTACTAGCCAGTGAACCATAATGGAAGATGGCAGTATCCCTAGGTAATTTTAAAAGCCATCTCTCTGGCCAAAGCACAGGTAGATTACCTGAGATGTCAAGTGCCCTCCTAAGGCTGTGATGCACTAGAGCTGAAGTCTAAGAGTTGTTTTTAGGTCATATTTTTGGGGTCTATGTCATGAGTTAGCCAACTAGTTCTAGCTAATATCTTACATTCTATTACAGAAATTGTTCTAAAACTTGGACCTTATTTTTTTTCTAAAGGAGATAAGTTAGTTATTTTGTGTCAAATGTCTGAGGTCTGTTTAAACTCTAAAACAGGGTATCATATATCATTGTAAGAGAAAGTTAATGCCAATACGAATAATGTTGTTTTCCTCTTTCCCTCCTCCTTCTTCTTTTTGTATGAATCCAGAGGACCTAGTAGGAAAAATGAAAGGAATTCCGGGACTATTAGTCACTTTCAGCTTTTGTGACAAAATGTTTGCAAAAATAAATTTAAGGAGGAAAGGTTAGTGTAGGCTTAATTTTTAGGGGTTTCAGACTGTGTTCAGCTGTGGCATGGGAGAAACATCATGGCGAAAGGACACAGTAGAGGGAAGCTGCCAGTTTAATGGCTGCTAGGAAGGTGGGAGAGAGGAAGGGATAGAGGAGAGAGATGAGGAAAGACCTCTTTCAAGTCATGCCCCTAGTACCGTCTTTCTTCAATTCTGCCACACCTTCCATAGTTTATACTACCTGACAAATCCACTCAAATATGAATCTATCTAAAGATTATCCCATCAATTAGGTCAGCGTCCTCATGATCCAATTAATAGACGAAAACTCCATATCTGAACAAAGACCAAGTCTTTGACATTCAAGCCCTCAGTGGACAGCCGTTGTCCACGTTCTAGTACTGTGGTATTGATGGGCACTTGGAACCTGGGAGAGGAGCAAATGAGGAGCATGGCCCGTTACCGCATGTAGTATGCTAGGGGAGACCACAGAGAAGAGACACTGCATACTTTTCTATCCTCTGGCTGTTCAGAGGCTGGCAAGGAGCAAACATTTCTCAGAGAAATGAGAGCATGCGCTGTTGACATCCCTGTGTGAACATACATAGAGAATTCCTGAGACTGAAAACCCTGCCTACAGCAGGAGCAGACATTTGGTCTCAAGCATTTTGCAGTGTGCACACAGAACAGCAGCACTCCGAGGTAGAGACATGAAATATGGCAGATGAACGACCCGCTTTCCTGACGTTAAGGACTGTAGTGAACCAGAGCTGTTAGTGACAGTGTCCAAGGGGAGCCATTCTTTTCCACGGGACTTTGAAATTTTTCTTGTTATGGCAGATTTCCTGAGACGTTTGAGAATGATTTTTATCTACTAGGGTAAGAGTGATGAGATTGTTTATTCATGTTTAATGTCTCCATTGAATGAGAGTTGCCTCGTGGCTCCTGTTGAGATAGATCCGTTACATTCTTAGTGCTGGTCTCAGAGGGTGGGTGAGGGGAGAGGCCTGAAGAAGTGGAGAATTAGATGCTAGAGTACCAAGTGGAGATATTTTTGGAACACTTTATTTGCCAAAACTTTTCTCCTGGCTGCCTAAACTCACAAGACCTTGGTCATGTGGAGCTTGTTATAAATATGCCTTTCTCTTTTTCGTGTGAAGATGCAGAGATTTGACTGAGGCTGGAAAGCTGAGGATAATAGATCATGAAATACTATACATCCTTGAGACAGACCCACACTCAAAGACTTGCTAAGAGGCGGCTGCACTCCTCTTTGCCTTTATAGGAATGTAAGCAGAAATTTGATATTCAAGATAATTTAAGGAAAGAAGTTTTAGGAAGAATGAGGGTTTTGATGTTTTTTTCTCTCTTTGATAAAAGTCATTTTACCCCAGGGTAGGTAGGAGAGACACCAAGAAAATCATTTAGAGATACTTGGAATGTTTCTTCAAGATGGACTCTGTGGAGGTTATGGGGCTGGAGCTATGCGGGAGTTTTTAGGAGACTTTGAAAGCCATCCTTTGTGTCTTGGACTAGGAGTGGAGGGAGAACAAGTCAACCTGAAGCAACTGTATGGCACTTACTTCAAAGTGGAGTGTGTGTGCCATGACGCAGAAGAAGCTTACTGGGGGAATGGAACGTCAGGAGAGGACAGTGGAGGAAAGGGATGGATGAAAACAAAGTGTGAGGGAAAGACCATAGCGAACAGCATTACTTTGTATGATAATTAAAAAAATTAAAGTCTTGAGAGGAGGGGTGGTAGACATGGGGGTGGGTGGGAGGCTGCAAAAGAACAACATTCCTACAGTGTAATGAAGGCTGGTGAACAAAATAATCGCAGGGGCAAGAAAGGCTTGAGTTCCCTGGGTGAGCTCTGCCTAAAACTGCTTCTTCTGAGGAGAGGAACCCTATGAATGAGAAGCTATGAGGTAGGTGGATCAGTGGAGGCTAGGGGAGGAATCAAGAGGCCAGTCAACTGTGTGTGTGGGGTGACACAGTCATCCTTTCTCATGAATTCCCTCTTCCTATTGCACTGACTTTAGAGGGACTTTGAAAAACAAGAGAAAGGACAGAAAATGGAGAGGGGAGGGATTGAGAGAGAGAGAGAGAGAGAGAGAGAGAGAGAGAGAGAGAGAGAGAATGCTCTAGTGATAGCCAACAGGGTCCCGTATTTATGAACATCTCCCAGCCCAAGTCTGTGCATAAGATTAGACAAGGCTGGATATTTTTAAGCTGCACATGAAAATAAAAGCTTAAACAGGACTTGATTGGATTTTGCAATGCCTAAAATTTAGTTGAAATTAACGAAATTAGATTTGTTATTATAACTGAAATGACTAGAAAGTTAAAGATGCTACTTAATGGTTTATCCTGGTATGCCAGGGGAACTTTGTTTTGACGACAGTGATGAAAAACAAAGTTATTTGCCATGTAATTGAAGAAACTATCACCTGCATTGATTTTATAATACTGTATGAGTTTTTAACAAACATGATTCTAGAATTTATGCTTCCATTCAAAATTATATTTTGGACATGTTTCTATTATCAACACAACATAGATCAATACCATTAATTGTATAGGTACATAGTAATCTACATTCTATATTTTCATAAAAGAACATTGTTTTTTGAGGGCTTGGGGAATAGTATTGCTGTGGTGCAGAGACCCGAAGACCATGAGCAAAGTCAAAATTGAGAGTCTGTATTATGCCGGTGACTGCCTAGAGAGAAACACTTCTCACAGAGAAGCCTTGAATGGATTTTACAGGGAGTTTTTAAAGGCAAAGAACCCAGAAAAACTACATCGGCTTGGCAATTGCCAGGGGAAGTAAAGCAAGCAAGCAGTTTAACTGAAGCCAACCTTGAGTTTCTAAGAAAGTGCTGAGTATTTTCCCATGGGACTTTTCATGGCAGGGGAGAAGAGGAGTGTGGGTGTGTGTGTGTGTTTCAGGCTAAGCTAATGATGACTCCAGTTGTTACAAGATGGAAGAACTTTTGCCATGCCACAGGAAATTGTGTGCTGCACAAGCATGAGAATCTGAGCTAGATCCCTACAACTAAGGAAGTGCATGGTAGGCAGTGGGCACCTGTCCTTCCAGCGCTGGGGAGCTGGAGACAAACGGATATTGCTGGCTAGCCAGCCTGGCCAAATTGGTGATCTCCAGCACAGGGGAAGATTCTACCGTGAGAAAAAGAGGGTGGATGGTGCCAGAGACGGACCTCTTGTCTTCACTTGTGTGCATGTGGTGCATGGGCAGCAACCCTCCCCAATGCATACACAAGCATTTTTCATGCACATGCTTCTGAGCACTTGAGTTACCTGTAGGTTAAATTTGGAAAATGGCCTTGGTGTTTCTATAATATACATGCAAAATGTGTTTAAATTTTTAACAGATAAACTAATTTTTGAGACATTCTAATACTATTGTTTTTTTTACAATTTATTCATCAATATTGGATCTTATTCAGTATTTTATCTTGTATAGCTTTCCTAAGGAAAATTATGGAATATTATTTTGGATTTGATTTTCTGAATTAAACTTAATATATTTGCACTTATTGTCCATTTCTATATGTTTAAGGATATCAATAATTATATTTAACATATAAAAACTGAAGGATTATAGGTAAGACTAAATTCATCTGCATTTATGGCCTAGTTAATACTGCGTTCCTTTTCTTCCACGGGCCTTCATACCCAAGTATTTCACATGACTGCCACTGGCAATTTTTGCAGCTGTTTCTTCTAGAATTTACTTTCATATTTTAAATGCTATGCTTCAATTAAACCTTACTAGTGATATTTTTATTCATGAAACCATCATCCTATCGTGATTTCATTATGTCCTAAGTCACTTTTAATTGAGGGCTATAAATATTGAAATATTATTTTTTGTATCCTACTAACATGATAAACTGTATTTTCCTTTTTATTTCATATAAAATACATTTAAACTTTTTAAAAAAAATTTCATTAACCCATGTGTTATATATATAGCAGTGTGGTTTAAATGATAAGTATTTTGGGATTTTCTGGTTGTCCTTCTGTTACTGATTTCCATTTTAATTTCATTGTGTTCTAGTAGTGTGGTTTTATTTTTGGTCATTTCTATTTTTAATTTGTGAAGGTGATGGTCTGCTTTTTGTTTGATGAAACATCCTCTAAATGTTAATTGAATTTACGGGTTAGTGGCAGAAAAAAATCATAATATTAAAATTTGTGAGGGTTTAGGGCAAGATTTAAAGAGCCATGGCCATGTTGAAATATGGAAGGTGGGTAGAAGGCCCAGGAAAGGGGAGTGATGAGAAGCGGTTGTTTAATCTAGCAATGGCTGAGAAGGTCACCAGAGGAAGAGTGGCACCCTCAGGGCTGGATGGAGATGAGAGCCTCTTACATCCGGAAGAGTGACTTCAGGGGAAACTAGTTTGACTTGAAACTGTTGAGTCTGTGGGCTGGTGAACTGATGTGGGAGTGTCATATATCAATCTGTTGATTTCCTTGGTTAAGCAATAAAGAAACTGCTAGGCCCATTGGATAGGCCCACCCTTAGGTGGGTGGAGTAAACAGAACAGAATGCCGGGAGGAAGAGGAAGTGAGGTCAGACTCCACAGCTCCGCTCTCCGGAGCAGACGCAGGAGAGACGCCATGCTGCCTGCTCCAGGGAAGACGCACACCATGCCCCAGCTCCGACCCAGGATGGACTTAGGCTAGAATCTTCCCGGTAAGCGCACCTAGGGGCGCTACATAGATTATTAGAAATGGGCCAGAGCAGTGTTTAAAAGAATACAGTGTCCGTGTAATCATTTCGGGCCATAAGCTAGCCGAGCCGGGCAGGCGGCTGGGGTGTTTGGGGATGCAACCCCGTCGCCGCTTCATATTACTACAGATGACGCCCAGACGTGGGGCTAACTAAACCCACTTAAAAAACCTGAGAAGGCTTAAAAATAAGGGAGAGAGAGTTTAACACAGATTTTTGCTGTTTGTTCGTGGCGTGCCGTAGAGAGATTTCCTGATTCAGCAACAGCAGAAGAAAAAAAGCTGCGTTATTTTAAAGCGTGGCTTCCTGGGGCTGTGCCGCCAGTGCAAACTCTGGCTTTATGTTTGTGTTCCCGCTTGAGATGGGAAGGAGAGTGCTCTGAGACCTTGACGATGACTCAGAGCTCCCCGCCTGCTCCTGGGCAGAAGGCAGAATCAGGCTTAGGCAGGCGGAAGAGCATGGCGGATTCCTGCCGCCATACAGAGACATGTTTTCAGACTGCACAGTGCTCTGCATGTCAGATTTTGATGTAACTTGGATAAAAAGAATTTCTGTGCTGCACGCTCAGTCTCAGAATTAAAGTACTGAGTGCCGCTCCTACCTGGTAGCCCCAGAGCTAGCACAAAATGGTACGTCCTCCATTTTGAAATTTTCCTGACTCAGCTTCAGCTGCAAATCCCTGCAGCTCATTAAGAGGTCCTGCCACGAAACACTTAAATGGTGTTGATGAAAAGCTGAACGCATGCTTTTCGGTTTTCAGCCGTAGCAGGAAAAAAGCTGCGCGTTTAAAAATGCCGGCTTTCTGGGCCATCCTGCCAGGGCAAACTCTTGACTGTTTGAGGCAGGAGGGCTGGCTACCGAGAGAGGACTTGAGTGTTGTCTGTTGCAGTTCGCTGGCTGGCAGGGACCTTGAAATGCTATAAACATGGCTACAGCTGGCAAAGCCACGCCTTTAGTCCTACTGATATTGCTTGGTAAATTAAAGGCTCTTGTGGTCAGAAAAAGAGATATACAGTAAAGAGAGATTCAAAGACAGAGAAAATTTCTGAATGGTTTAAAGTGTGTTAAAAATATATGCAAGCTGAAAGTTGAAGTTCTTAAAGCAAAAAACAAAAAAAGGAAGCGAGTTGTTGTGTGTCGTAGTACACACCTTTAATCCCAACACTTGGGAGGCAGAGGGAGATAGACCTCTGTGACTTCAAGGTGTGGTAGCACACGCCTTTAATCCCAGTGCCTAGAAGGCAGAGACGAACAGATCTCTGTGAGTTCAAGGTGTAGTAGCAAACACCTTTAATCCCAATGCCTGGGAGGCAGAGACGGGCGGATCTCTGAGAGTTCAAAGACAGCCTGGTCAAAGATGTATGCTCAAAAAGCAAAAAGTTAACCTAGAAATGTCACAGCTTAGATTCTTAAGCGCCTAGTGATTTAAAGGTGCAAATCAAAAGTGCTCCTGGATAGTAAAAAATTGCAGATTCACAATAGGACAGATTCAGACCACTAAACTACATTCACACTGTTGGATGAATGTACGTAGGCTTGAGAGAGAGAAGAAAAGGAATATAGAGAATAAAGTTAATGGTTAAAAAAAAAAAGGTAAAGTCTTTAAAGAGACAGAGTACAGATAGTTAAGAGATTAAAAGAAATAAAGAAAAATAAGCCGCGTAAAGATGGAAAATTCACAGAGAGTCTGGATTATGTACATTGTGTTTTCTTTAAAATTTTTGACTGTGAAGGAGCTAAGTACAGAGAGACATTTCATTATATGGGCTGCCAAGTGGAACCAGAACGGATATCATGAGGGTATGATTTCAGAATTTGGATCTAAGGATATGATACTTTGGAAAAGAGATTCTTCTTTTGTTTTCACAGAGGATGAGACTCTATGGATTTCTTCTATTCCGATTTGGTATGATGGACCACGTCCTCCTGAAGGGTTGCTGTGAACATCTTCAGAAAATTGCCTTGCTCAACTGCCAACTGAGATAAACCTGGCACACAGGTTACACCCTAAAATCATTAACGACGCCCCCATTCAGCAGGAAGCAGTTTGGAGAGAAAAAACTGCGCCCATGTTCCCAAAATATTATTTATAAATGTTCTTTTACATTTAAAGGGGGAAATGATATAGGTATGAATAATTTAAATTGGTATGGATTTTAAGGTCAATTTTGTTATATGTATAAATGTTTCTGATGTAACTTTTACTTGATAACTGTTATATGTAATTTTGCTATGTTAAGGTTAAAGCCTTCGTTTTTTTTTTGTTTAAACAGAAAAAGGGGAAGTGATGTGGGAGTGTCATATATCAATCTGTTGATTTCCTTGGTTAAGCAATAAAGAAACTGCTAGGCCCATTGGATAGGCCCACCCTTAGGTGGGTGGAGTAAACAGAACAGAATGCCGGGAGGAAGAGGAAGTGAGGTCAGACTCCACAGCTCCGCTCTCCGGAGCAGACGCAGGAGAGACGCCATGCTGCCTGCTCCAGGGAAGACGCACACCATGCCCCAGCTCCGACCCAGGATGGACTTAGGCTAGAATCTTCCCGGTAAGCGCACCTAGGGGCGCTACATAGATTATTAGAAATGGGCCAGAGCAGTGTTTAAAAGAATACAGTGTCCGTGTAATCATTTCGGGCCATAAGCTAGCCGAGCCGGGCAGGCGGCTGGGGTGTTTGGGGATGCAACCCCGTCGCCGCTCCCTATTACTACAGTGAACAATGTCAAGGAGATTGAGATTTGCAGGCTGAGTCTGAGCACTGCCATAAAAGTATGCTTTCTCCTGCACTATTTCTTTTTTTAAACTAACTAGCTGCAAAGTGTATGCTATACACTGGCTGTGGCAATGCTTTTCTAGGAGATGTTGACTTTAACTCATGGCAAATAAGTGATCTGATTCAGGCTATCTGTACAGAAGACTAAGAACACTCTAGATGTAATGTAACTATTTCAATCGAAGAACAATCCAGTGGTTCTTTCATCTTGCTGTGCGTTGTCCTCCACTGAGAAATTATGCGATGAGTTCAACCAGAATCCAAATGTTTATTTTCTTATTTTGTTTGCATTTAGTTACATATATTTATACATATGGTTACAAGTGACTATATATATATGTATGGATATGGTTATAGACATTTTTATTGTATAGAATAAGTGTATAAATAAACTAGAATCTCTCTATACAATTATAAAAAGACTGAGTTATTTTTATAATTTAAAAACTTTCATGATTTTAAAGATGCTTCAAAAAAGATCCACGCTTACCTTCTATAGAAGCTAAGCTTTCAGGGCTGGAGAGGTGGCTTAGCAGGTGCTTACTGCTTTTAAAGAGGCCCCAGGTTCAGTTCTCAGCATTTACATCAGGTTGTTCATAACAGCCAGGGTATCCAGTGTCTTCTTCTGACCCAAACGGGCACCAGCACACATATGGTGCATATGCACTCACACAGATGCACACACACACACACACACACACACACACACACACACACACACACACACGAATGAAAAAAAACTTTAAAAGCAAAGGCCTACTTTTAGTTTGTAAATGCTGTTCTGTGTCTCTCTCTTTCTCCCTCTTATCTCTTAGTAAACACACACATACACAAACATACATACACATATGCACTTACACATATAGACCTGATATCCACATGTATATGTTTAGGAAAAGTTGAACGTTAGAAATGTGGAAAAGTCCCATCACTATATTTAAATAGGGTACTTTAGAGAAATTTTCTAATGAAATAATTTGGTATATTTTCTGTTAACCTTTTATCTGCCATCACCTTTTCTGTTTTTAATGTTTCACCCCAAGGCTTATATTACCAAATGTGATTTAATACTCACCCCTTTTTCTTACTGTGTTGATTTCATGACTCTGGAACTTCAAGAGCTTGTATTGAAGCTTTGCTCCATCTCAGCAGCTGTCTTTACTACTCTGGAGAGAGTGGTTTGAGTCCTTCTAAGCTCATCGGAGAGAAGCTGTGAGCTTCCTTCTTCACACCTCTTCTTCCAAGCATCTGTTTCCTGCCTGTGTCAGCAGGAAGCTGAGGGAGAACACTCTGCATGGAGAGAGAACGTGGTGAGAGGAGAGGTGCCCTTCTGACAAGATTCCAGTCCTCAAGGGCCTTCTTGCCATCTTGATATGTTTAGAACATTTTATAAACCATGGCTTACTGGAAAGAAGGCGTGGTAAGAAGACAGATGACCTCAATGACTGCCCAACCCTTGGGGGAAAATCTCAAGTTCGTTGCTTCTTTCTTCTATGTATGAAGCGAAACAATAGGACATTATGATACCTCCTTTCTTTATTGTTCTATGACACTAATTCACTTCTGACTTCCTTCTTACTTCATTGATTTGTATATAACACACACACACAATGTAATACACACACATAGTTCACATATACACATATTCTCACACATACACACGTGCACACACACACACACTTATACACACACCCCACACACATGCATAGAAACACATGTAGTAGTATTTTATTGTATTGCTCTAGGTTCTCCTAGAGAATGTCTTTATTGGCTGCTTGTTTAAGAACCACCATGAAGCATTAATATCCCACAATACTGAGGACTAGTTCTGGAACATTAACTAACTAGGTTGCAAACTCTTAGCAACGAAAAACGTGAAGTTGTGTAACACATACTCAATGATTGAAGGAAGGCAAATCTGAGTTTCCTAACAGCATTTGGTTACAAGGAATAAGATAAATAGTTCCTGGCACTTCAAGCAAGGTAGGGGATTAAGGAGATGGGAGTAGAAATGTCCACAGAGAACACCCCCTCCACACACACACCTTTCATGTTTAAAAGATTGGCAGAGGAAGTGGAGTTCTCAAAAGAGACTAGAAGACATGAAGTTCAGAGCAAGACAGAGGAGCCTGCAAACAGGACCTGGAGGGAGAAGCTGTCACAGGACAGAAATTGGTCAGCAGTATCAAATGACAGAAGAAGGAGAGAGGCAATGATGAGAAACCCCTTTGTGGCTTTGTCCCTTGTAGTCAAATCACCAACTTGGGATTCCCTGGTAGATCTGAAAGACTGAGTGCTTGGCTTTGTAAACAGCACAGGATCCTGTTAGTTCTATTGGTGTTTAAAATGACTTCCGTGAAAGGGATCTCCCATCTCAATGAATAAGACCATATGCTCAGAACAAAATTGTTATTGCTTATTCAGATTAAAAAAATGTCAAGACTGGCAAATTTTACCATCACCACCAACAAAAAATAACAATTCATTTAAAAACTAGCTGTGGTGGTTTGTGTGCAAAATGTCTTCCATAGTCTTGGGCATGTGAACATTTGGGCCCCAGTTGGTGGCGCTGGTAAGGGGAGGTTTGGGAGGTGGGGACTTGCTGCAGGAAGTATGTCACTGGGAATTTGAGAGCTTCAATCCTTTTTACTTGAAGTTCATTCTCTCAGCTTCATGCCTGTGATTCAGGATGTGAGTTTTCTGGTTTCCTTCTCCAGCTGCCAAGCCCAGCACTCCCTGTCATGCCTGCTCCTTGCTTCCCTGTTATCACCTACTCTAATCCCAAATAAACTCTTTCTGCCATAAGTAGCCTTTGTCATGGTGTTATATCATAGCACGGGAAAAGTGACTAACATGCTAGCCTTCTCATTTTGCATGTAAAATGTGAATTCACTCTTATGTAAAGACGGTTATCACTTGAGGTGGTATAGTTCCTGGCTGGAGCCCACTGGTGGGGAGATCCATGCATTCCTTCTCTAGGGTCCCCCCAGTTGGCATTGTTTCCAGAAGAAAAAGTCTGTGTTGTCAGAGAACTGAAACTATGGGAATGGTGAATGCTCATCTGAAAATCTATTCATAAAGGCACATTTCATTGCTCGTGTTTCTGCACATAAACGGCACAGGTGTGACATAGTCCTTGAGCTGAGTGAGGCTTCTGTGAAGTATTGAATTTAAAGTCCTTACCTGTCAGGCATTGTTTTACAAATTCTGTGCTGTAGACTCTTAGCTTTCCCACTTTTATTTGCAATTTGAACAAACACTACAGAATTTATGTCGTGTGTTCCACTCAACAGGCACGGATTTTGTGATTTTAGTACACCGTATTGTAGGCGCTTTCCTGGATGTCAGCAAGAAGGCCCCATAGCACCTTCTAGAGAGCTAACACAGTGGTGGGGAGTGCAGACAGCTCTCGGAAACACCTTCCATTGTTGAAAACAATTGCCTTAGTTATTCAAGAGCTCATGTGCTCTTTTGGTTTGCTACCATATTCTCTTTTTAAAAGTATCACCTCAGAGTTTGAGCGACCTTTAACTTGTTTGTCCTTAAAATTGATTGTTTTTTATATATACAGCTAGAAACTTGTGTCATCTCAATAACTGTAAAATGTTTGTTTTTCCACGGTTTTTTCTCTCTTCATGGATCCTTGCTTGTGAAACTGAATATTGATTTGAAAAGAATCATACTCTATACTCTGAAATTGCCTCTTTTATGCTCCTGATCTTTAACTACAGGAACCCTCCGTCTTCTAATCTGAAAAGAGAAGAAAGGGCCATGGTCTTTCTTCAGCATTATTCAGATGCTAAAGAGGATAAGCCTCTTGGGAGGGGCCTGAAATATGAGACCACACTAGTACTGCATTTTATAAATAATTGATTCAGCTTTGAATCTAGACGCTGTATTTGAAAAGTGAAGCTGAGTTGACTGCGTTTAGGATTTTAAGAGCCAGGTGTGTAAATACGCTTTCTTCCTTTGGCCTCCCCCAGCACCAGGTACAAGGCTTTTTCATGGATTCTAGTTGCTCACTTCTGCATTTCCCAAGTCAGGACTTCCTCAGGAGCAGGCGCGATCTTCTTTGATTGTTAACTGGAGATGTTGACTATTATGTCTCATGTGTTTTGTTCTGAAGCCTACTCACACCATGTATTATCATTTACTGTAATTAGTTTTGTGGTCATGAATTACAATTGCTGCAAGGTAAGCTGCCATGCCAAACAGTACCTTCTCCACTTCTGTGTGGGACCAAGCAAGGCAGACCTCTCTGAATATCACTTGCCCTTCCTCCTCATGAATCCTGCATCTTCCTCTGGCCTTGTGTATATTGGCTAAATTTTCAGGTGGCTCATCCAATATGATAATGAGATTATTAGGTTCTCCATTGGATCATTGGCCCTGCAACACCATTGATGCAGGCGTGTTCTGGTGAGTTAAGGCATTGCCTTCCATTTAGGATGCTGTATTTGAATTTTCCTAAGAATGATACATTTGTCCATGGCAGAACCAATTGTTTTCCCTCTGCCCTCTTTCTTTTTTTGTTGTTTTTTTCTTTTTTTTAATTGTTTTTATTGAGCTATACATTTTCTCCACTCCCCTCGCTTCCTCCCCTCTCCCCCTCTACCCTCTCCCATGACCCCCATGCTCCCAATTTACTCAGGAGATTTTTTTCTTTTTCAACTTCCTATGTAAATCCATATATATATATCTCTTAGAGTCCTCTTTTTGTCTAGTTTCTCTGGGGTTGTGGCCTGTAGGCTGATTTTTTCTTTGCTTTATGTCTAAAAGTTACTTATGAGTGAATACTTTTTATATTTGTTTTTCTGGGTCTGGGTTACCTCACTCAATATGATGCTTTCTAGCTCCATCCATTTGCCTGCAAATTTCAAGATGTCATTTTTTTTTCTGCTGTGTAGTGCTCCATTGTATAAATGTACCACATTTTCATTATCCATTCTTTGATTAAGAGGCATCTAGGTTGTTCCCACGTTCGGTCTCTGTCCATTTTCACTAGCATTGCTTGCCTACAGTCTTGAGTTACTTCTGCTTATGTGAATGAAGGCTTTAAGTTGGCTGTGTCCTGGGCTGGAGAGATGGCTCAGAGGTTAAGAGAACTGACTGCTGTTCCAGAGGTCCAGAGTTCAATTCCCAGCAACCACATGATGGCTCACACCCATCTATAATGAGATCTGGTGCCCAGAACACTAAATACATAATAAATAAATTAAAGAAAAAAAAAGTTGGTCGTGTCCTGGTACTTTCTCCCAGCAGTTCTATTTGCAGTACCAGACTGCAGTCTCAACACAAACCTAGGTGGCTAGAGACGACAGCCTTGCTTTTTACTAGTTATCCAAAGACAACTGAGATGCTTCCTCATGCCACGTTTTCTGCTCTGCTGTAGATGTTCAGCAGACCAGGAGCTTCCTACCAGCCCTGTCTCCCAGATGAGCATCCTTTTGAAAATGTTCCTCTCAGATGTTTAGCACTCCATAGGCCAAGTGGTGTGGTTTGAAGATGAACACTCAGGGAGGTTGCCTCACCCTGGATAGCAGCTGTTATGTGAAAAGTGACTTGTCACTTGATTTTTTTGTAAGTGTAAACACGTTTGCAATGTTTCAAGGGGAATTTTTTTATGTAAAGGAAACTAGCAACGAGATTTCTATAAAGAACACTCACCCCCCTCCAATCTCGCAGGATGAATAACTACAAATTTATCTGTTCTATGTGTTTGGAGTTTACAGAGCATCTCTTTCTCTAATAAGATATTCTTTTTTTCTTTAAACTATTGGTGTTATTGTTCACATTATGGCGTTCTGTAAGGTCTGGAGAATCATTTATGATAGCCATGCTCGCAGTTTCAAATGAGTGGGTTTATTAAGTACATAGCAAGCAACAGTAAAAGAACAAATAACAAACAAGAGACAGATAGAAGCAGCGAATAGATGGCAAAACATTACCGAATCCGGAATTTATAACGTCTGCAGAAATGACTAGCATTGCCTGACTGAGAGAGCAAACAAAGGTAATGCCATCAAATCAGGGGCTTACAGACATCCAGCAGAAAGCAGCTGGGGGAGTTGAGTCAGTCAGCTAAAGTTCCCAATCAAACTTTTTCTACATAGATGAATGCTGAGCTTCTTACGCCCACTGTAGGCGTTTTTATACTGTGAGATGAACACCAGCTATGCCTGTGGGGTGCTATTTACTTCTAGCTGTTCTAAAGGACACGGAGCTTTAATGTCCTGAGCTGCTTGCTGCTTTCCACCATTCTTAGGGGTGATCAGACTGACCCAGGACAGGAGGGTTTTTTTTAATTTATTTATTTATTAAGGATTTCTGCCTCCTCCCCGCCAACGCCTCCCATTTCCCTCCCCCTCCTCCGCTCAAGTCCCTCTCCCTCATCAGCTCGAAGAGCAATCAGGGTTCTTTGACCTGTGGGAAGTCCAAGGACCGCTCACCTCCATCCAGGTTTAGTAAGGTGAGCATCCAAACTGCCTAGGTTCCCCCAAAGCCAGTACGTGCAGTAGGATCAAAAACCCATTGCCATTGTTCTTGAGTTCTCAGTATTCCTCATTGTCCACTATGTTCAGCGAGTCCGGTTTTATCCCATGCTTTTCCAAACCCAGGCCAGCTGGCCTTGGTGAGTTCCCGATAGAACATCCCCATTGTCTCAGTGTGTGGGTACAGAAATGTGACACAAATATGATCCAAAATTATTTTTCCACATGAAGCATGGAAAGGAAGTCCAATTAAATCAGAGTATGGAAGGGGACTTGAGAAGCAAGGAAGCCTGAAGAGTTAAAAGTTGTAATTGCCAAAATATTTGCAGATCTTGATAGGAAAAATTTAGGGATGGTTTCATCTCTACTTATAGCTGGTAGCTAGTGAAAAAGGAAACAAAAACAAGAGGAACCTCACAACTTGAAACTGTAATGATTTACCATTCCTTCAGCACAGTTAGCATCATCGCTTTTTTGTGTTTGGTAACCTGTGTTTCATCTACCCAGGGGAAAGTCAAAGACTATTTTTCTGACTGGTCTTTGTGCCAGAGAGCAGTGATGTTTCTAGTAAGAACACAGAAACTACCTTGCAAGCTCATTTAATCCTTATACACTCTACAGCTCTCTTTTCTTCTTGATACTCATTTTGTTTTCTGTGACGACTGATTTTTTTTTTTTTTGGACAGGTAGCACGGTTTTATAATTGTGGCCCTTAGACATCCTGTTGGATTTTGGTAGACCCAGACAGTAAGAGTCTCAGTGGGAGGACCCTGACAGATGACTACTGCCCAGCTAACTGAAATTAGAGCCCTGTTGTGGCTGAGCACAACTTCCCCTGACAGAATCCGATTTGTCTCCTTTCAGCTGCAGATTGCAGAGAAACTGAACAATGCAAACAAAACCTAAACACAAGCATCAACTGTGTCTCCTTCAAAGAACAAGACTGCTGTGGAGTGAAATGCTCTAGGCTTGCCAGCAGCACAGACACACGGATTGAGTTCTTTATGAGACCACAAAACCCAGTTATCAAACGATAGGGTTCTGGACTCAGTTTTTTGGCAAGCTGCCTGGTGTTATTGAGAACAATTGCAACTCCTCATGAGGATACTATTCTTTATTCATCTTGCTAGGCATAGTGATAAAGTCAATTAACCATGAGATGTTAGTCCCAGAGGAAACTGTCCTCCCACCCCGTGAATTTCTCATTGTTATTAAGTCATTGCAGAAAAAGAGAATATTTAAATACAGTTCGGTGCTGGATAGTTTTAGGTCAACTTAACATAAGTTAGAATCATTTTGGAAGAGGGAATCTCACTTGAGAATGTGCCCCCATTAGAACGGACTGCAGGAAAGCCTGTGGTACATTTTCATGATGTGGGATGTCCCAGCTCACTGTGGATGGTGCCATCCCTGGGCTTCTGGTCCTCCTAGGTGCTATAACAAAGAAGGATGGGCAAGGCATGAGGAGCAAGTCAGTAAGCAGCACTCCTCCATGATCTCTGTATCAGCCTCTGCCTCCAGATTTCTTCTCCAACTTCTCTTCATGATATGCTCTGATTTGGAATAAGCTGAAACACTTCCTCCCCAAGTTGCTTTTGGTCATGGTGTTTTGTTACAACGATAGAAACCTAACTAAGACACATTCTTTACAGGTAGTATTAGTATGACCTCATACAATAAGGCTTAAAAGATGATGATGGGATATATGAACAAATACAAATGTTATAAACAGTATGGGGGAAAATCAGTTAGCGTCTTCCCCTCCATGTCAAATATCAAAATGAATCTCAGCTACGTAAAAGAGCTAAATGTTAAATTAAATATGAACATCTAGAGAAGAAAATACAGTTGATTAAACTAATGGGACATATTCTTAAGCCTGAAGACAACAGAAGAAACGAAGCAAAGAAAACTGTTTGATTTTTTTCTGGTTGGTGCTCTGGGAGGATGGTCTGTGACAGGTGTGGTTGGCACAGAGTCTCTGCGCTGTAGATGGGTTGTTGCCGTGCCTTTCTGAGGGCATGTCCCACAGCATTGCTGCTGAACTGAGTACAAGCAATGTGTGTTCCCTGGATAGTGAGTGGAGAAGTGCATTCTAATTTAGTGGTTTAAAAAATCACACACTGGAGTAGCACAAATTACATTTCAATACATTATATATAATGTGTGCTATAATTACAAACTATCCTTTAAAACCCTTAATTTGTCCCTTCTATAATTTCTTACTTTTCTTATTAAATAACTTATTACAAGTCAGTATTTATAAAATTATAATAATGAAAAGGAAGATCAGAGGCAGGGGGGTGTGTGAGAAAGGAATGGAAGTGCAACGGGAAAGGGAAGGAAACGTAAGGAAGACACGACATAGGGAGAGATTCTGACACCAGCATGCTTTGGAAAAGCCTATGATTAGGGAATAAGGAAGCAGGGGAGATGAAAGGTAACAGGAGACAAAGGAGTGGGCTGTGCAGGGCTTGATCCGTCTTCTCAGTTCTTGACATCAAGGTGGACTCGGGATCAAAGCCAGATCACCCATCCACCTAAAAAATTTACTTCAACACCTGAAGGCCCTTGTTTCTTTTTTCCTGTTACAGTATCCTGCATGAATCTGCTTTCGCTTACAGATAGATATCATTTATTCATGTGTGTTCAAAAAGACAGAAGTTTTAAGAGCTAAACACATATGAATTATCAAAGCTATCATGATGTCCATGACCTAGGCTTATGAGTTCCTCCTAGTTATCCCTTCCTGGACCATGCTGATGAACCTTTTCTCAGCATAGACTCTCCATGGACTTAAACCAGGTTTGCAGCTGGGAAGCAGAGAGGGAAAGAGACAGGAGGAAGGGAAGAGAGAGAAATAGAGGGCTAAAGGAAGAGGAGGAGAAGAAGAGGGAAAGAGAGGAAGAAACAGGTATAGATGTCAGAGAATGGCTTTTGGGGAGTCACTTCTACCCTGTTACTTGGTGTGCTCTGGAGGATTGAACTTAGGTCATCAGGTCTGTGCACAAGTGACTTGCTTGCTGAGTCACCCCACCAGCCTATGTCCTTAATTTTGTCCCTATGTTTTCAGTAGGCAAATGCTATTGGCTAGGATTTTCAGGATGGCTGAAAGAAGCTGAAGTAAAATAAGATGCAGGGATATTTAGTCTGACCAAAAGGGTTGAGCATTATTGATTGATGTTTTCCTAATCTATAAAAACAGCTGTGCCCAAGAAGGCAGCTAATACTCTTTCTCTAGAATTGAGTAACTGGCCCATATCAAGAGTCAACTCAGTGACTCTTCCTGTTTCTTTCAAGCCTACTGTGTGTGTTTGGATTTGCTTCCTCTGGCTGTTCGCCCCGTGACACTTTCCAATGTACTGATCTCTAATGAATACCTCTCTCTCATGATAGTCTTTTTGATTTCTTAAGCATGGCTTGTTTTGAAACTTCAAGACTGTGGGTCTTTAGTTGTGACAGTGCTTTGATCCCAAGCCAACACTTTTCTTTTGAAAGAATCATCTTGTGTAAATATATTAAACTGTCGTTGGAATCCTCCCTTTGCTGACATGGTGGAGACACAGGGCCTACCCTTCCAGGAATAAAGATTCCCAAGAATCCCAGATTGGCCTCCTGCCCTGAAGATTACAGTGGGTGTTGGACCCAAGAAGCTTAAGTGCTGCTTTTTATCTTCTCAGTAAAGGCAGGTCAGGTCAGATGGATAAATTCTGTTAGGTCTTATACAAGGAAAAAGTTGTAAGCTAGGAATTAAGGGAGAGAAATTCAGGGTCTAATTTATGGTTCTTGGTACTTTGTAGGAAGAAAATATGGCTTTGTTGACTAGAAAATCAAAAGACCCAATACTTGGAAAAGTTACCCGAGTGTGTAACTGATAACAATAGTGCCAATGTTTCAAATGACTGAGAATGAAATATGAGTTCTAATCATCCTCAGAGTTTGAGGTCTTTACGATTACTTGGGTTTGTGCTCTGAAACTTTAGAAGTTGGCCTCCTTCTTCGAATTTCTTCTAACACTGGAATTGCTAATATCTCTGCTTTCTATGTCACCAGCCAGCATACATGTGAAAGGATAGAGTTTTAAAGAGCTTTGCCACATTTTAGCAACCAAACTACTTAGTATCCTATTTTGATACTAGTTAACATTACATCTGACATAAGTGAGTTTTTAAAAGAGGAGTTAAAATAAGTTTAAAAAAAACCAGATAAATTTGATTTCTATGAATGGATTGGACATGCATGTTGTAAAATAGCAATGCTGGGTTGTAAAATTTTTAGGAACATGACATTAAATATGAACCACAAATTATCTTAAAGTTCAAGTTTAAGCTATGTGGATGGTAAACAGGACAAAGGAAAGAGTCAGAAACTCCATGAATGACTGCCGTGTTGTCTGTTAATGGGCACTTAAACTGATGGCAAAAAATACCATTGTTTTCTTAATACCAAAGTTTGCCAGTGGTTTCTGATGATAAAGTAGAGAAACAGTTTGATTCCTAAAGCACATTTTATTGAGACATACTACTATAGCACTAAGGCCACATATGATATTTAACTCATGCTTATAATGTTTGTGGATTCATGGAATATTTTTCAGATGTCTATCACCTCCTGATTCTTTTGTATACTTCACTATATCAAGTGCGACTCCACAATTTGAAAATCTCCAAAGAGCAATTCATATATAAATATAAACACATTTCGGGTGCATTGTTGCATTTTCAAAAGCAAGAAATAAAACATTAAGTAAAAAGAAGCTATTTTGGATGCCAATCTCATTGTCTATCTTAGCTGAATTGCTTTTTAGAAGTTGCCCTTTTCTCATTCGGGCAATAAATTTTCATTTTTGAAACGTGGAAAGAGACTTGGAAGCATGGATGATTTGAAATAGGAGAATATAGGTCCTCTACCCAGCCCTCTTGAACAGTGACTATGATTCTCTGCCTACTCCTCTATTTGCATTTCAAACATTTTATTTAGTTATTTAATTTTTGCTTTTATTTTAGAAACAAGGTCTCACTATGTAGCTGAAGATGGCCTTGAACTTTGAATATTTGTGCTTTAGCAAGGAATCTTGTTGGGATTATAGACACATACCCCATGCTTGCTTTTACATTTTTTATTATTAATAATTAAATTTATTCATTTATTTACATCCTGACTGAACTTTTTCCTTCTCCCCTCCCCTCCCTTACCTTCTCCCACCCCCACCCACTCCTCTGTTTCTGTTCAGAAAGGGGCAGTCTTCCCATGGATGTCAACAAAGCATGGCCTATCAAGCTGAGGTAGGACTAAGTTCCTCCCTTGTATTGTTGTGGTCTGAAGCTGCAAATCAACCCAAGCAAATATTAGAGGTTACTTCAGGGCAAGATTTAATGCAGGGCAGCACAAGAGAAGGAGGAAGGGAAGGGGGCTGATTGATCAGGGCCACAGACCAGACACAGGAGCTGAACTATGACCCTGAATGTCAATTGAAGCAAGTATTTAAGCACAACAATCACAAACATTAGCTGCCAAGTTACAATTTTCACCAATCAGAATTTAGAGATTAGGGGCTTCCTTGAATGTTCCATCATTGTCAATCGACATACAGGGCAAGCTTTTCAGTCTGACCAATCAGATTCATTTGCTCTTTCTGTTGTTGAGAACAGCCATGATATTTCTAGACTAAAGATACATAATTATTTCTATGGTGTAGGGAGGAAGTGGGTCAGCTATCAGAAGGTTCTCAGCTCCCTTAAGGTTTGGGAACCTGAACTTTGTTTCATCCTACAGGTTAAATGGAGTCTGAAGTCCAAATGGCAACACTTAGGACAAGGTGCTTTTGCCTATTCCCAGCATTATTAAGGCTGAGCAAGGCAACTTTGTATGAGGAATAGATTCCTGAAACCAACCAAAGCGTTAGGGATGAGCCCTTCTTCCACCATTAGGAGTCCCACAAGTAGATCAAGTTAGAGAACTGTCACACATATGTAGAGGGTCTAGGTTGGTACCAAGCAGGCTCTCTAGCTGTCAGTCCAGAGCCTGTGAGCTCCTTGAGCCTAGGTTAGTTGTTTTTGTGGGTTCCCTTGTGATGATCTTGACCCCCTGGTTCATACAATCCTTCCTCCCTGTCTTCAACAGTATTCCCCAAGCTGGGCCCAATGTTTGGCTGTGGATCTCCGCATCTGTTTCTGTTAGTCATTGGGTAGAGGCTCTCTGATGATAATTGGGATAGTTACCAATTGGATCACAGGAGATGGCCAGTTCAGGCTATCTATCCACTATTCCTGGGAGTCTTAGCGAGGGTCATCTTTGTAGCGTGCGAGTTTTCCTTGTGCCAGGTTTCTACCTGGCCCCAAAATGCTGCTTTTACATTTTAAAGTATGTATTTATATTAAATTTTAAATTCTTTTGTAAACTGCAAAGAAAATTTGAATGTAGAAACTTGTTTTAAGATTAGAAGCTGCTACCCCAAGTAAACCCTGGATCTGATAAATAATAGTTACAATTAATTATATAGGATATTATTTTGGGTGTGATCTTAGTCGGAAAGACGGGTTTATCAAATACTTCAGTGTTTGGAGGTGTTAAAATCAATGAAGATGGGGCCTGAGGCAGTTATTTTCCATCAAATCCCCTGTCCTTTCCCCTTTGTGAGCCTGGCAGAGAAAGTAAACTCTAAATCTATCAGGTTTGTGAGGGAAGACCCATCTATTGGAATGGAGGGTTAGTTTTCTCTGCCCACGTCTTTGCCAGTTTCTAGTAACTGTGGCAATGATCCCATTGACAAGACACCTTTAGTTCTATGAATGGGCTTGAGTTTTTGATCAGGGGACTTGTGGTCCTTATCAGGTGCATCCAAGTGACTTGGGACTTGATATACACACCTGAACTACAGAAGCCTAGATTTTACCCATCCATGTGGGGAAAACTACTCTCCTCAGAGCCTCGTCTGTGGGTTGGTTTTCAGGAAGCTTATAAACTGCCATGGAACTGTCATCCTTCACACAGGGAAGGGAATGCAGCAATGTGATTTCGAAATCCACAAGGAAAGAAAAATGTGTCACGTGTCCTTGGCATTCTCTTCGTTCAGCACTATGAGGATCAAATAAACCTGCTGCTGGTTGCTAAGGATGCTAGGCACACAGTGGAAGATTTGATTTACCAACAGCTATTGTAATCCCAATCTCACATTCCTTAAGAAAAGTTCTCTGGGCAAGATTAGTGAAAAGCAACAAAATTCCTGGTGGTGGACTGAGACTTGTGGATACTGAAAGACAGAGGAAATTAGTGTGACTCAGTGAGGTGCATTTGCCAAGTGGACTGTGAATTGATAGACTTGAATATTAATAAACTTTGAAGCTTTTGTATTCCTTTATTGACTGGTTAGCAATACAAACCTTTCTGGGTCAAACCCGATTTGAATGGTGTGGGAGGTCCTTCTGTCTATGTGTTTCTTTTATGGGTTAATGAATAAAAACACTGTCTTGGCCTATAGCATGGGAGAAGGAAGGTAGAATCAGAGAGAAGCCATGGAGCCCCACTGGAGACAGATGCCAGAACTTTAGCCAGTAAGCCACAGCCTCGTGGCGATACACAGATTAATAAAATGGTTTAAAATTTTATGTAAGAGTTAGTCAATAAGGAGCTAGAGCTAGTGGGCCAAGCAGTGGTTTAATTAATATAGTTTCTGTGTGATTATTTCAGGAGGCTGAGCAGCCGGGAACCAACAAGCCTGGCCTCCCTGCAACAGATTTGACTGCAGCTAGCACCAGTCTGGGTGGTAGAACACAACACTGGGATGGAGGGAGGACTTGGGAGCACACATAGTACTGATAACACCATTTTTGAGCTACCTATATCTAGTTCAGTTCTTTAAACATTATTCTGGTTGCTTTGAGGATGAAGCTTCAGCTGAGGCCTGTCTGCAGCCTTTTATTCCTAGTCCTCTCTGAGGAGAAGGAGACGTCAACACAAGTTCCCGCAGGTGGATGTCTAGTTGGAAGTTGGCACCTTTGATTTATTTGACATTAATCTTTATCTCATTCGAGATACCTGTGTGCTTAAAAACATTTCAAGGGAGTAACTGTGGGCTGAATTCCTTTCAGAGGCAATGGAAGAGTTTCAGAAGTGGCTGCAGTGACATTGTACACCCGCACACACACTAATACCATTTCCTTGTCCATCTTAGACGAGCGAATTATTTGTCAGGAGGCTTAACTCTCAGGAGGGCTGCTAGAAAAGACAGCTGCAGACGAAGAGGGATCAGGGAAATAAAACGACTGGAAAATCTTTTCAGTCAGCACATTATGAAGTTTCCCCAAGTTCCTCTCCTATTTCCCCTCTTTTTTCCTTCCTCCTTCCTCTTCTCCCGCTCCCTCCTTTTGTCCCCCCTTTCTCTCTTCTCTATCCTCCCCTTTCTCCGTTTCTCTCTCAGCCTTCCCCATTCCTCCTTTCTCCTCTCTGATAAAAAACCCTATACCTAGAACAGATTTCATGGCTAATGATGTTTTCTTGACCTTCCTACCAATTCAAACTCATCTAGCTAACATAAAAATATATAAACAAACCATCAGGAAAACAGGCTAACTATAGACCACGTAGTTTTCCAGAGAGAACCCGAGGATGTCTTCTTGGAAAAACTAGCAAGAACAATCTATGATCAGGACCAGACGCAAAGACTTATCCCAGGAACTGTCCCACTAAAGAAGCTTCAATTTGATGGGCTTCATCTTTAAAGTAATTTATATCCACAGTATTGTTAAAATTATAGAGAAATTATGGGGAAATTGGTGACTCCTAACAGCAGTGTATAAATAGAAAAAAATAAGCAGTTTGAGATGAATTTCCAGCAATGGCATTAAACTATTCAAATCCTGCCTGTAAATATATATATATACAAAATTTAACCATTAAGTACCATAATCATAACACATAAAACTTTTTGGTTTTCCCACATCTCTTCTTTCCCCTCTCATTCCCTCCACTCTCCTCTTTTGTTTTTCTTTCTATATCTCCCCTATCTCCCCCTTCTCCTTTTTTCTTTCTTTCTTTTTCTCTTCCTTCCTTCCTTCCTTCCTTCCTTCCTTCCTTCCTTCCTTCCTTCCTTTCTTTCTTTCTTTCTTTCTTTCTTTCTTTCTTTCTTTCTTTCTTTCTTTCTTTCTTTCTAAAGGCTCTGGCTATATAGCCCAGTCTGTTCTAGAACTCCCAATACTCCTGCCACAGCTTAAGAACCTAGCTATAACCACAGTTGCCACATCCTCATGTGCTTTGTTGGTGACACTATTGAATTCCACTTTAAGCTCAACCCCTGAGCTATTGACCAAGTGCTTCTATTTTTATTGAGGAGGAAACTGGGGTTCAGAAACCCTTTCCTTCAGTGTTGAAATGTGGACTTTTTTTCTAGGCTTAGTGGTTTATCTCACAAGCTTTGCAGCCATGTCTCTCTATTCCAGGGGAAATCAGTTACGTACCCTAATGCATCCAGTACAACATAAGAGCTCTCCCCTCACGTTTCCAGGAGAATGGGAGTCAGAGCAAAGGACAAAAGGAAAACTGTCATTTGTCTGGCATGGTCTTTTAAATGACCGCTGAGCTTTCAGAATTCATATAAAAATGTAAACGTTCAGTCAGGGGATTGTGACATACTGCAATACAAATATCAAAAACGCCACCTAGTCAGAACCCAAACTTGCTCTATTTAACCTATCAACAAGTATTTACTGACTACTTGAGACTGAGCAAAGGGTCACAGAGCTGAATTTACCATTGTTGTCCGGCTTCTTTTTTTTTTTCTATGTGCACTGCCCTTTTGAAGTCTCACTCTTATTTTATGGAATGACACCAGACAGATTAATAGAGAATTCCTAGTCCTTTCTACCCATGTGTGTCCCCTATTCCTGTCTTTCTCTCCAAATCAGACAGATTCCCCATCATGGTGGGTCTTAGCTGTGACTTCACTTCTGGCTGCTGGGGATGTTTGGATGTTGAAACTCCTTAACAGTCAGTGAGATTTGGGAAAGGAGCTAGTCCAAAACAGAGGTTATCAGTTTTTTACTTGTTTCACAATCCCTTGCATTATATCAGAAATTTAAAACACAGATTTCTGGACCCCATTTTCCAGAATTTTTAATTCACTGAGCTTAGGATATAGTCATAATTTAAGTTTTCAAGTGATAGTGTTACTGTTGATTGTAGAATAATGTTTGTAGATCACTGGCTTGGAATATCTGAAGTTTGCTATGAAAGTATATTGTCTAATGCTAAATGGTAGCCCAACAGAGTTTTGCTTACTGACTAAAAATAGTATATTATATTAAAGCAAAATTATTAAATTATTTAATTGATGTATTTATTAACTTATAGGAATGAGGTCAAACCCAAGGCCTTGCACATGGTAGGTGAGTATTCTGCCACTGAGCTAGATCCTTGGCTCCTAATATTCTAAATAAAAATTTTGGTTAATAGTCAGTACTGTTACTACCACTATTATTATTGAAAATCTATGTATGCAGTACAACAAAACTAAAAATCAAAAGGGTAAAGTGAAAATCAGATGGAGGGATTCAGTTGGTGATTCTGATTATTAGAAAATATATCTGAAGATGTGGCTACAGGCAGGCAAAAGAGGCTCAGGGCAAGGCTTCTGATCCCAGGACTTTTCGGATGGCTGGCTTTCCTAAGAGGGAATTAACATTCATTGCACCATCAGTCAGTCCCACTTCTAGGCCCCTGTTAATCTCCCTCTTCACAGGTAGAAGAGATCAATTGTGCTGAGATGAGGAGTTGGCACACCAGATAATTTAAGCAAGAAGAAATGCAGCGTCTGTAACACTAGCACACTGGGGCAAAGAAAAGGTTTGTTTTATACTTTTTTTCTTCTTTAAAAAGCCAAAAGATAATTCTAGTAGGGAGAAGAGAGTTAAGAAAATAACTCATATGAAATCAGAGTCCTTAATCCCTCAGCAGCTAGAGTCTTGAGACTAAAGAGACAACCAACCACAGCAAGCTGATAGCATTCCTGGGTCTTCTGTCCTGAAATGAAAGAAAACATTATCATACCATCCTCGTGGTTCTTAGGCTTCTCACACCTTTAATAATTATTTAGGTGGCTAGTTCCCGAGCCAAACTCTTTTCTTCACAAAGTTCTTATTTTTAAGGGCATACATGCTGCCTTTGATTCCCTTAGCATCCGTGGCCACGGGCCTAGCAGAGACTGGGGCAAGGACTCCTGCCGCAAGTTTATCATTGACAAATTGTCCAGTGAGGATGGGATGAAGTAGAATGGCTAGCAAGGTACTCAAGGTGAGTTGTAGGTCAAGACTCCACGATGGTCTCCAGGTCAGGGGAAGTAGAAGAGAGGGAGAACAAAGGAGGGAAATGAGTAGGAGGTAAAGTCTCATGGCTTTGGAATGCAAGACTTTGAACTTGGATTTAGTAAGTTTCATAATACATGGCATTTTTCCCATGGCAAAAGTAAAAACTGGTGGCTTGTGTTTAGGGGAATGAATAGCAGAGCAGACTTTGGACAGCCTAGGCCTAACTCATAAGGGAGTGTCCAATGCTTCATTCTATCATGAGTTAAATGAGGGCACTCTACCCCCACATATCAGCATGTTTCTTGAAAACACGGAGCACAATCAGTTGACCTCAGCTGCTATTCTCTTCTGCTTTAGACTCATGACCTCCTTGTCTCATCTCCAAGGGCAGTCATTCAAGGGTTTTGAGTTTCAATGATCAAAACCCCGAGTTCAAAAGGCAAGGTCAGTGTCACCGCGTAACATTTCACCAACAAGATCCATTTGTTTCTAATGCTTGAAAAAGTTCCCCGGAGAAGTTAGCAGAGTCTTAGTTTCTATAAGTGACTGCCTGGCACATTTGATACCCTCATACCACTTTTCATCTTAGCTAATCTCTCCGAGAGATTACTTTACAGTCCATTTGCTCGAGCAGGAGCTACAACGCCCTCAGTCTGTATGTGTTGAGGGCAAACGTGAATATTGAAAGCGCAGGCTAAGATAGAGATTATTATTCTTGGTGTTCTTCTGTACTATAATTCCTTGGGCTATATATTTATGAACAAGAGACAGAGCGCCTTAGATGGTTTCATGGTTATTTTGTCCACTCCTCAGCAGTCTTGGAAAGAAAGCAATCCCATAGTGACATTTATGCAACAAATCTTTGTCCCCATAGTATTTTAGCAGCCGTACTTGGGGAATCTACTTATTTCTTTGGGAATAACTGATTTTAGTCAAGTTCAAGTGAGAGATGAGATGCTTTCATCCAGGGCACGCTATTCACAAGAGCACACTAATCGCTCTTTATCAAACTTTATGCAAATAAAGCCAAATCAGATTTATTAAGGTGATGAAAGAGAAAAGGGACTTTTTAATGGATAGCAATGCCGTGTATTATCTAAATGTAAGGCAGATGTAACGATGCATTAGAAATGCCGAGAAAATTTAATCAGTGTAGAAAAAATATAATGAAATGGTTGTTTAAACACTGTAAAACTAGTGTTAGAATAATTGCTTCCCATTGAGCAGGCGCTGTCTGATTAGTCATCCTGCCTGCAACATCTGGCCCTTTGATCCATTTTGATTTTAATGTAATTTCTAAACTTCTAAATTTAAATTTTAGAATGCATGGCTAAGTGGAGCTCTACTGTAGGAGACAGTTTCTGCTACCCCTTGACACAGTTAAATTGTTCCCGAACTTACTCCCATGCTCCATGCTTACTTAGCTCTCTGACATGAAAGTCAGGGTGATATACTGTCAGATTAGATGGTAAGTGCTTAAGATATCGTGGGCTAGGCATGGTGACTCACGTCTGTGATTCTGGAACTCAGGAGGCTGAGGCAGAAGGATTTTGAGTTTCGTGGGTTTTCAGGGCTTGGCACACTGAGGAGTGTTTAGCAATGATAGGTTCTATCCAGCTGTAGAACTGGTTCCATATACTACTAATCCCACTAGAGAGACCCATCCTCACTTTTATGTTTCTCCAAGACCACTCCTAATATATATCTCAGGATTTATTAAATGAAATTTAAAGTTATAAGTGTAGCCAAATCATTGAGAATGTTGTAGTTACTTAGTCCTTGAGGCTGGTTGCCTCAACAGTTGGAGTACTCTGAAAATAGCTATCTCTCACTGTAGGGGTGGGGCAGGTGCACAGTTGGTAGTAACTCAGTCCACAAAGTAAGATGTTTTAGTGGTCCAAATCTGGTGCTAGGAGTCTAGAAAATTCCTGAAGAGGGACTGATCCCTAATCCACGACGGAAGTCTAGAAACACTGGCTTTGCTAGCAGTGCAGTGAAGGAATTAGCAATGGTAGCAACAACAGCATAGCAAAGCAACCTGGGTAGTAAGAGGAAAAGCCAAGCCAGCGAAAGGCAAGAATAATCTGTCTTCTGAGGGAAGATCTGTACCTGGGTTGCTACTTGAAAGTGCCACCCACCAAAGACGATCATGACAGCTCTTCAGGGGAGGCTCGCCTTCTCAGGCGATTCTGATTTGTAGAAAGTGACATCAAAATCCAATGTAATAAGGGCACTGAGCTTAAGTTTCAGAGAAAATTTATGTATCAGTCACTCCATCCAGTTGCTTTGTGTCTTTAGCATTTTAATGCCCAAGTTTTAGTAGCAAATAATTGCCAGCCTAGAGCTTGAGATGAAAAGCTGACTTGGCTCACGGATATGGAAGTCACATGAGGACATTTTATACTTTCCCTAATGTGCAGGGCTCCTCACTTCCAACTTTCTGGAAACTGTAGAAACAGGAGAATTCTGAATTCTTTTCTCATAGAATAGTGGAATTGCTATGAGTTGTTCCTTTTCTAACCTGTACTTCAAAACTCTCTTTCCTTACTCATGCCCAACCAAAATATTGGCTTCATTTTGTTTTGCATCTTTCAAAAACCCAGATGTATTGAAATGTTACTAATATCATGCAATTCACTCATTAGTTTACAACTAATGATTTTAGTACATTCATAAAGTATACACCAACCCCACCACTACAACAAGCATGCTTTATTTTGTCCAGAAAGAAATTCATACTCTCTATCCAGCATTTCCCAAATTCCCTATTTCCCCATTTCTAAGCAATCACTGATGTATCTTGCTACCTATGTCATTTACCTATGATGGACAGTTAATTTAAACTGAATCCCACAACAGGTGTGACTGGCTTATTTCAGTTTGCATAATGTTTCAAGTCTATCCATGCAATAGCATCTGTGAGCATCTCATTTATTTTTATTGCAAAATAGCATCATATTGTACAGAGATAGTACATTAGACTTGTCTAGTTATCAGTGGATTGACATTCGTATTTCTACATTTTGACTACTACCATTCATCTTTCTATGAACATTTTTGTACACACTTTTGTATGGGTATGTATTTTCACTTCTCTTGAATATAAACCAACCAATGAGTGGAATTGCTGGGTCATCTGGCAATTTTAGAGCGGTTGCCTTAGTTATTTTTCTATTGTTGTGATAAGACACCATGGCAAGTTATAGGATAAAGAGTTCTTTGGGGACTTACAGTTTCAGGGGGTGAGTCCATGGTCATCATGGCAGGGAGGATGGCAGTAGACTAGCAGGAAGTCAAGCAGGCAAGCGGGCATGGCATTGGAGCAGTAGTTGGGAGCTTACAAGTTGATCCACAAGCATGCGACGGAAAGAGTTAACAGGGAATGGCAAAGACTTTTGAAATCCCAATGCCAGCCCCCCAGTGACACACCTCCTCCAACAAGGCAACAACTTCTAACCATTCCCAAATGGTTCCACCAACTAGGGACCAAGTATTCAAACATAGGAGCCTATGGAGGTCATTCTTATTCAAACCACCATTATATTTTGAGAAACTGTCAAACTGTTTTCAAAGTGGTTGCCCCATTTGACATCACACCACTATTCCATGTATATGAGGTTTCTAATATGCCAACATATTCTTCTGCAGTATCTATTATTTTAACACTTGGGCAACTTAGTGTGCAATAGTTCTACTGTGGATTTTCTTTTCGTGTTCAGGATGATGAAAGCCAACTTTATAGTGTTATAGTTTTCTTTTTCCATTCAAAAGGTACCTGCAAAACAGTCTCTACTCTTTTTGTCTTTGGGTTTCTGCTCTCTTTGTCTCAAATTTCCTAATATCAGTCGTTCCAGGGAAGGACACAGAAACCATTCTAGCTAGATATTTCGATTGTGAAAGATTTTATATCTCATGGAGCAGTGGTAGAGACATCTGAGTGGATGTCATCCTATGAGGAGGTAAACTTTAATTCTCTTCTGGAGAAAGACTCAGAATGACTTTGATCTACCCTCCCTTTTGTTTAGATATTGATCCAAGTTAGAGGAATATTAATTTCTAATTTTAAAGAGAATCCGCAAATACCTTAGAATCCAGGAAAGTAAAGAATTAGCTCAGAAGAAACTGGGATGTGAAGGCAAAGGTGGGAGTGGGAGGGCGGGTGGGAAGCTTCTTCTCCTCGTACCCTCCTCAAGGGAAGCACAAAATCTTCAGAATCATAGATCATTTGGAACTGGGGTGATCTTTGGAGTTTATCCAGTTTGCTTCCCTGATGCTTCTGCTGAGGAAGTTGGAAGGTCAGAGGGTGATAAATCTCCTCCAGGTCACACAGCTTGACTTTGTGCCAATTTGATTCTGCTGCTGCACAGAAACTTTGTATCCAGGAGGCCAGGGTAGAACTTTCATGGTGAAAGCCAGAACCAGAGAAGTAGCCAAGCCACAGAATGAAGCCGCTCAGAACAGATCCAGAGGACTTCATGCAATTACATCCTGGAAAGTAGCTTTCTGTGATAGGGAGCAGATGGTGGGAACTCAGATGATAGGGTGTACCTCAGTCTTCTCCACCTGCAAATCATTGACACATGCACACCTTATCAGGGTCTCTTTAGGAAGTAGTTTATACACTAAAACATAGAACGCAATGCTTGAGTGAGTTACCTATTTCTAGACTGATTCTAAGTTCATGTTATTGAAACAAGAAAATTCCAGATTTTAGGTCTTTGTCCCCTGTTAGGAATTTCTTTTTCTTAATTAATGAAGGTAGCAAATATTTTGTCTGATATGGTTTCCCTTCCGAAAGGTATCTTGTCAACTGGCCTATTACTGGTGCCTGAATATGACCAAACAGAGAGCCTTCCCTTTGACATATCTGTTTTACTGCTGGAAGTGGTAATAAAAGGAAAGGTGGGCAAGAGAAAACTATTTTTACATACTTTCCAAGCTACCCTCTGTCCTCTCCCAGGAAGGATGTCTTTAGGCACTGTAAGATCAATTTTGTTCTACTTCCATTACTAAAACAGGTTTGAGTTTTTCAGTTGGCAGATTTAAGTGGGACCTTTTTGATATCACACATCATAGTGTATATATTTTATGTGTGATCTTTTGTGTGTTTCCGCTGTCAGTAGAATATTTAAAAGTTAAGTTACCAGATGCCACGAAGACCTGAGAATAAAAGCATCATTCAGCATTTTCACTCTCGGCTAAAAATGCATCCTACCTTCAAAGCTGGCATCGGACTGCCAAGCACGTTTATAAAAATCCCTTTTGCCTTTTCAACTAATGATACCTATTATTAGAATGGTGGAGTCTGGCTAGAGGCTGCATGACAAGTGCTAGTTCCAAGAAGCACAGGCTTCTGAACAGTCCCACCTCGGGTTTCACACAGGATAGTTGATTGCTATTCATCTCACACCGAGCTTCAGGTTGCAGTGTCTCTAAAACCCAAGAGATCTAATTCAGAGCATTGAAACTGCTAATCCATTTTAGAAATACATCTCATGACATTTAGCAGATATGCAGTTGTGTGCTGGGGTTTGTGTGGTAGGAAATGGGGCAGGAGGAGACCTTTCTTGTTCTGAGTTACTTGTGCTCAGCATTCCTCGTGCCAACCATGGCCACCTACCTCAGAGATATGACCTTTCCTTCTGCTCCTTTAAAAGTGATCATTTGAATGGATCACTCCGAGTCTGAGTGTTGCCCGTGCTATGGCTATGACTCTCCTTGGGGTAACTGATGCTCTCATCCTTTTTCTGGGCCTGTAGCACGCTTTCCGACCCAGTAGCTGGAGCGATTCTGAGATAAGGGTAGTGCATTTGTGGAGCTGTCCTTTCACACCACTCTTCTGCTTAGAAAAGCATCTTACTCCCTGTCAAAATGTGTTCTTTTCTGTGCCTTATTGGATCCTTCACCTCTAAGGAGTTATGGGGCTCAGTTTCCCTCATTCTCATTTGATAGATGCTTTACACTGAGGTTAGGAGGTTGACGCGATTTGTAAAAGATCTTCTGGTTATTAGACAGCCGAAGGTTCTAGATTACACGTCTCTTGATAGCTATACTCCCTCATGTTGTGGTGCTTAAAGGCCATCATTCCAAATGAAGGATGCAGGAGAAATAGTCAAACAACTGACAATCATTTTCTCACCACCTTTTCTTCCTTTATCACACAGTATATGAAGGTATCCTGCTCTTAGCTTCTGAAAGGAGCAGGGTGCAGCAGAATCATCACTGGAACCTGGTATTTCTCTAAACCAGGATCCTCTCATACTTTCTTGCATCAGCCATGGAAGTGGCCCTTTCTCTAGTCATCTAATTAGAACCATGAAGAATCTTGGTTTGTTCTCTTTGGTTTTATGACATTACTCTGCAGTGGCTATGGGCCCTGGTGGGAAAAGCTCAGATCCCTCTTAGAGAGGGAAGTAAGTCTTGATTGAGATATTAACAGCGGATCAACACTGCTCTACTGGGAGTCAGGTCACTCATAACTGGACTTTTTCAAATGCCTAACATTAAGGAACTGCTATTAACAAGGATGCCCTAATAACATGTACCTACTTCCTGTGTTCCCTTTTCTTCTCTTGCCCAAGATATTTTCTTAGGTGGGCTTATTCAATTCCATATTCCTTAGGTTCCCATTTGTCTCTGTTCCAGAGGCAGTGGGTGCTGGATATAGTTATGAATCTAGGATGCACACACATGACTGTAAGCTTCTTCACACAGCTTTGCTTTGTTTGCAGCTGTGATCAGCTGTAGCGCTCGACTTAACTTTAAGACTCTCTCAAAATCCTGGCTGCTTTCTAGACTGGATTGGCAGTAGTACCCTTTGCTTCTTGCGCTCTTTTGTGCTTGGTCACCAGCTTGTGGTTCCCCACAACTGCTCCCCAAAGAGCTGACTCAGTTCAGATGTTAGGGAGGTCAGAAAAAAACAACAATAAAGATGAAAAATTTAGAGGGGTTATTGAACTTCACAAAATGGAACTTTTATGTAATCATATTATCCCCATTGCTCTCCTTGGTTCAGAAATGATAAATGTATGCCCATGAAATTAAAATCATGAGATAATTTTGAAGCCCTGGATAGAGCACCTTCCTACTTCTATTTTTGGAGCTAACTCCTTCCATCTCTTCCCCCTCACTTACCTCAGGAGGTTCACTTCTTCCATGTATGTTTGCATTGTAGAGATGCAAACAGACCTTCAAAGTCAAGTGCCAACCCAAACTCCCCCTTACTCCCTTTCAAATTCATGAATTCATTTTTTTGATGATTATCACACACACACACACACACACACACACACACACACACACACGGATATATAAATACAACCTTCTGAGTTCTTTTACTGTTGCTTGTATGTATGCAATTTCAGGGACTTGGTATGGACAATCAGTTGGGGGGTTCATCTCTGGGGAAAACTCTCCCACTCTTAGCAATGGTTATTTGCCTATAGTTCTTTGTCTAGGGTAATAGCACTGTGATAGCTCCCCATTCCCATCTTAGCATATCTATTAGTGTTCTTAGTCCCTGATTCTTGTTTAGGTAGCCATATGTTGAGGTAGCATGGATAAAGCTTCCCTGTCATTTCTAGGCGACACAATCTTACAGCCGACTCCCTGTGAGTCCTCTGACTCTTCTTTCTGGTTCATCTTTTTTATGTTTCCTGAGCTTTAGGTTCGGGAGTTGTGTTATAAGTTTATTAACTAGAGCTGGGCAACTTCCCACAATCTGTTCCTTGATCAGTTGTGGTTTTCCGTAACAGTCTCCATCTGCTGCATAGGGAAGCTTCTTGAGGAGGGACGAGAGTGATGTTCGCCTCTGCTCATGAAGTGGAGTCTTTAGAACGCAGTTAGAAGTATGCTGGTCTCCTCCAAGATCTGTGATCTCATTATTCTCAGGCATTGGTCATGTTTCCAGCACTAGATATAAAGTTCCTTCTCTCGAGTTAACCTTAAGTTTAATTAGATAACTCAGTTACTCCCAAGATAGGAATGCCGCAACTGAGCTTTCAGTGCTGTTTTGATGTTGTGGTCATTGTTGTGGTTCATAAACATCACAGCTAAGTAGAACTATTGGTTACTTCTTTCCTTTGACAGCATCTTCTGGTACTTTGAAATATCAGTCCCTGGGCGGGAGGCTTTTAGATCAAGTTCAGCCTGAATTTTCTGAGTCCTGTGTCTATGCACATGATGTTTTCAGCAATAGAGACCTCCTTTCAACCCTTGAGGGGCAAATCTTGATTATTTTTGATGTTGCTTTTTACATCAATTTTAGATCTATCTTATTAAGTTTTATAAATAATCTTCAGTTTTATCAGAATTTTAAAAGATCGGTTTGAAAGAAGTTAAATTTTTTATAATATTCCAGTATTTTTATGTGAATGTATTATATTTTATTTATTTGAATTTCACTATTTTTTTTTAAAATAAAATTTCTTTGCTATTATATAAGATTTTTAATTTTATTGCACTTTTTCTGGGAATTTTGTCATTGTAAATGGTATTTTTACAGAAAATCTTTTAAAATTATTTGCTAACATTAACTGTATATTTCATATGCTTTGGGTTCACAATGAGCAAAATAACAAGAAATAAATCAAATACAAAAGAAAATTATACAGTCAAGAAATGTATGGTTCAAGATCTATGAAGCTATTATTGGCATAGTGTGGCTTACTATCGTATAGTCAACTTTTAGTTTTTTTTGGGGGGAGGGTTGAAGGAGTTTGGTTTGTTTTTTTTGATATAGTGTGTCTCTGTGTAGCCCTGGCTGTCTGGAACTTGCTCTGTAGATCAGGCTGGCCTCAAACTCAGAGATCTGCTTGCCTCTGCCTCCTGAGTGCTGGAATTAAAGGTGCACCACCACCACTTGACCAATTCTTTTTTCTAGGTATAAGTACATGCATATGTTTTGTATGTACAAAGAAGATATTATAAAACAACAATAGGGCCTGGGAATGTTCCAATTCCTTCACTTGGGAAATTAAGGAAGAAGGATCAGAAGTTCAAGGACATTTTTTGGGTATACAGGAAACTTGAGGTTAGCCTGGTCTTCATGCAAATAAAAATTTAAAAATTACAAAAAGCACATTATAATAAATACATAAGCCATTAGAAAAATAATTTCTTGCTATTATTCAGTATTGGGTAGTGTATTGCATTTTTGTAGAACTGGAAGCACAGAAGTTTTGATGATGTCAGTATCAACTCATTAGTAATGCATGTGCTATGATATTATTTTGATGATGGTGATAGATCTGATGATCTTGTGGGATTATTGTTGTATATTCAAATATATAAGATTCACTTATATTGCAAGAAACGCCATGACCAATGACTATCTTTTTTTTTTAAGATTTATTTTTTAATGTATGTAGTGTTCCGTCTGCATGCCAGAAAAGGGCACCGGATCTCATTACAGATGGTTGTGAACCACCATGTGGTTGCTGGGAATAAACTCAAGACCTTTGGGAGAACAGCTAGTGTTCTTAGCCACTGAACCATCTCTCCAGCCTTTGTTTTTTATCTTTAAACATTCATTATATTTATTTTTATCAAATAGCTTGATAATTTTAATATATAACACATTTGTAATTCTGAATTTGAAGTCTATTTCTTCTTCTGGCTTTTGTTTCTCTGTGTGTTTTATGATTTATTCTCTGAAGCATGAACTATTCCATGAATTTTTTTATACTCTTTGGAAGATGTTTGATATATATATCTAGGTATAGTGGCACATTAGTAATCCTAGAACTTGAAATGCCGAGGCAAGAGGATCAAGAGGGTAGACTAACATAGTCAAACCATGACTTAACAAAACAAAACTAAACATCCAAAGTCAGGTACCCTCCAGGAAGAAAAGCAACAAACCAAGCCAAACAAACATAGAAAAAAAATCAATTAACCAACCAACCACCAACCAACCAATCAAAGAAATAAACAACCTACAGGTTGCTGAGCTCAGTGTTGGTGTACATATGTGTACATATGTGTACAGTATTCCTGAGTCTGAGGCAAAAAGATAATTGAGTTTTGAAGTTTGAGACCTGCAATGTCAAAACATAGCAAGGCAAACCAAACAAAACCGAATGAAAATAATTTATTTGCTGGGAATTTTTATAGTCTAAGCAAAAGATTCATTGCTCAAAACAGGACTTGTGTTTGATAACATTGAGAAATCAACAGACTGATGTTTTTGACTCCTATCTTTGTGGTCTAAAAATATCAGCCTGCTTCAAAATTAAAAGCAAGTTTAAAACCTTTGACTTAGAAAGACTTCATGCATCACCTGTGACTGTTTGTGGATTCCTACTGTGGCAGCCTCTAAGTCAAAGACTTAGTGTCTGATCTGATTCATAATAAGGGATTGCTTGAAAATCAATTTGTGGCTACATTTTCATATTGAATGAATAATTTAAAATTTTGCGGCAAATAATTCACATGTATGGATGTGCACTCCTTTTAACTGGCTGCCAAAGTCTTTGGGGATCCATAATATGACAGTTTATTAATGGAGTCCATGTATAGGTGCACATTTGATCAGACATCCTCATTTTGAGCCTTTTAGGATCCCATGACCTTGGGTAGCACTGGCTTCTGTGAGCTTGAATGCACTCATCACTAAGAAGGGGACTAAAGCTGGTGTGTTGGTATGTGCTTGAGGCAGAGGCAGAAGGAACTAGAGGGCAAGGGCCGCCTGGGCTGCTGGTAGGATCTTATGTAAAACAAGGAATAAAGGAAGGGTTATACTTCCTTCCCAACAGAATGGCGGAGTAAGTGGTATAGGCAGCTTTGCCACAAAAAGGCACAGACAGACAAACAAATGTGCGATGGAATTAGAAATTCCTCTTAGAAAGTGACAGAAAGCAAGATTTCTCAGCTGAGTAATGGATTCCTTTAATAGGTTACCACCACACCCAGTCAGTTTGGGGAATTTTGAAAGTCACTTTGTAGTATGATTAATAAAAACCCAGAGACAGAAATTGGGGTTCAACCTAAAGGTCAGAAAAGCAAAACAGCCAGCCACTGGCTCTTACCTCTACCTCAGTCTGATATTGCAATCCAGCCTCCAGGAATCTCAGAATGAGACTGTGTGTGAGAGCTGTCTCCTCCTGTTTTATATTCCTCTCTAGGGCTGGGAATTAAGGCATGCACCACTACCACCTGGTTTCTATGGCAAACTAGTGTGCCTACTGGGATTAAAGGTGTGTGCCACCACTGCCTGGTCTGTATGGCTGACCAGAGTAGTTGTCTTACTCTCTGATCTTCAGGCAAGCTTTATTTATTAAAATACAAATGAAGTATTACTACAATTTTTTATTTTCAACTAACTGACAGATCTTCAGTATAATGTGTGAAGATCATTATGTGAGTTTGATATCCTTGAGAAAGTGAGAAACAAGCAATGCAGGTATATTTTATAAACATCAAGTTAACTTGGCAGTTTTTAAGTCTTGTGACTTTGAAGAGGACCTCATACAGAAGAAGGCCCTCTATGCTCTCCTTAGTATAGTTCTAGATTTAGAACATTTTTTTCTTCTCTTAAATAATTCTGTAAACACTGAAGAAAGCATCCAAGTGGAGAGAAAAGAAGAGCTAATTCCACATCCCTGAGATCTGGAGCCAGTTAGTGCCATTGATGCTGCTGATATAACTCTGTAATTCAAAAGGCAATTACAGGATAATTTGATGGGGGAACAGGTGACGCTCAAATGGTTTTGGACTGAGGGATGGTGAGCAAATGGCTGAGACTCCAAGCAGCACTGGCTCAGGTGCTATGGTGTTGGGACAGGTGTGTCTCCTAATGTTATTTCATTATATTTAGGTGAAAGACTTGGGTTTATAGCAACAATGTGCAAATTTGCTTTGTCATTTGAGTTTGGAAGGGAGATGATAGAATTCTTGCAGGGGAAGCTTTCTCCCTCCCCAAAAGCACACACAGCTTCTCATAGAACAGACAAGGTAAGAAATGCAAAATTATTAGTGATTATGGAATCAGGAGAGATTAACAACCCAAGAATACTGATATATATAGTTGCTAGGACTCAAGCCTAGGTCAAAGAATTGGTCTATCACCAATCTACATTAATAATAATAATAATAAACAAAATTTGTTTTGAGATCAGCTCAGACTTTGTAAGTCTGGCTGGCCTTAACCTTGTAATTCTCTTGCCTCTGCCAGCAGAGAGCCCAGATCACTGATGTGCCCAACCATGACTGGCTAAGACAGTCATCTCCATGTTCATACATTTTTGTGTGATATTAAACATAAAAGGCTCTATTCTCTCCATTGTGTGATTTTTACCTTATGCAATACTTTGTCACTTTGAAGCAATTGTGAGTGAGTCAGGAGAGAAATGTGGTTCGCTGGTTGTCACCAGCCTGTCCTGTAATCACTGTCACCAGGAAGGATAGGAGACAAACCTTACAGACCTATTTGTCCTTGTCACAAAAGACACAAAGACCAAAACCCAAAGCTTTACAAAGAGCAATTTATCATTTTCTGTTTCGTTGGCGTAAATTGAAAGGAAGCGATGTTTTGGGTTCTTGCGGTCACTTTGCAACAGGAGAATTCATTATCTAACTCTGTAGAAAGGAAACTGCCTCCGAGTTGCATTTGCATGCAAAGGATGAGTGCCCACTCATGCAGTCAGAGTGGCAGAGGTCACAGAAGAAACAAAGTACAGGAAACAGAGATTCAAGTGTTCTCTGCTTGACAGACTCCTACTTCTTCCTTCCTCTGGGTCAGAGTGACTTTGGGGACTTATTGCTCAATGCGCTGAGAGAGACGCTTATGGAGGGAGTTCTTTGTTTGTGCAAACTCATTGCATAAATCCTGCCAGTTTGTCTACAAGAAGCACAGTACACTCTGATCTAGTCCTGCTTCTGAGAGGTGTATGGTTAATAACATCCTGAGGGGGACACTTCCTCTTAAGACCATTTCCTATTTCATGGCATTTTCCTCAGTATGTAGAGAAGGATAAGAGTTGAGTCAAATTCTTCACCGCGTGGTTGGTTATTTGTCGGGATTGGTTTCAGTTTATATATCTGCAGCTTACTGAATCCATGTAGCATTCCTTGTATGTATAGGTGTTCAGGGCTGGTTACTCGCTATTAGGTAACTATTTAGGGTGCTCAGCTCTTGAGAAGACTGCTCACTTCATCTCTCTACAATTGTTACTTGACTACAACTCTTCGTTTAGAGGTGAATCCCATGTGATTGCCTCCATCTGCATAGACATATCAACTGGTGTTGTCATTGTTCGGGTTGCAAGCTTTAAGTTCTCCTTTGAGATCTGTGACCGTACTAGCCATGGGCAGTTGGCTAGGCTTCTAGGACCAGGCATAATTTTTATTATGTTGAGAGGGCTTTGTGTCCAATAAGGAGGCTGTTGGCTATCATCAGGATGTCAGTGCTGCTATTGCACCTTTCTCTTGCCTCACTGAGTATTGCTGTGGTTCGTAGGCATTACAGTCCGGTAGAACTATTGAGTGCTTTCTTCCCTTGCCAAGTTGCATGGCATCTTCCAGTAATTATAAAAGCTAGTCTTCTGGGAGGAGTGCTTCTGAGTCAGACGTAGCTCTGTTCCTCTGAGCACTATGTTTGAGGTATGTAGTGTCTTCAGCAAAAAGGACTAATCTTAAACTTAGGGAGGCAATCAAGAGTAACAGCAACGGCCTATATTGTTTTAGGGTATTTTCGACTCTCTTGGCCAATGACTTGAAATGTGGTTTCTCATGTTTATTACTGTTTTTTTTTGCTAGATAGTCTATGGCTGTTATTGCCACTCCAGCGGAGAAACTTCATCTATCCTATATACATCCATATACATATATACTTATATGTATTATGTGTGTTTTTGGATAAAGATAGAGAAGTCTAGTCTCATTCCATTTGTTTAAACATTTTCTTACTATTCTCTCTGGTATCCAGTTCCAATGATGGGCCAAAGGACTTCCTTAGTCCTTTTTTCTTGCCTACTGAGATCCAATGCCCTTTGAATACCATGAGAGTCATTAACAGTAAAATAGATGAGTTAGAATGATTTAAATATATTTGGTTTTAAAGGAGGCTAGATCGAGTATATCATTAACTCTGTGGAGAAAGGTTGAGTCCCACCTCCCACCAAGAAGATGGTGGAGTTGAAGAATCTGAGACTTTCTTGGTCCAAACTTTAGCTCTTCTCAATGATTTAGCTGTGATTTTGCTGTGAAGGGAGTGAGGAGATGAGGTGATGGTGACCATTGTCCTCACAGCGCTTACTGATTTTCCTCTGTTTTGTTAGATTACAACTTCTCTGAAGCCAGGGTTTTCTGTGTTTTAACCACCACCTTATCAGAGAAGGAGTAGATTAAATTTTAAGCATGGTCTTTACATTGGGTGAAATTATTTTTCTCTCTTTTTTTTTTGGTTTGAACTTTTTTTCTCATGAACTAAGGCCATATTAAATATAGTTAACACATTTAAAATAATTATTTTATTGTTTCTTTGCTGATTTTCTTTCCATGGAAACTCCATGTACTATTGGTTGTTGAATTTGTCACTGAGTATCAGTTTCATGTATATGTGAACATATACATGTGTATATATATACACACACATAAATGTATATCTATTTATATCTGATTTATATCTATATATCTATATCTATATACACATTGGCTTCTCTTTTGGCAAAATCGATTTAGACCTTGAAACCATGGTTGCTTATCTGGCCTCCAAAAAGACCTTGATAATTGACAGTTGTGTTCCAGACCTGAAAGAACTCACAGAGCCTGTGATTATAGGTGCCTTCTACCTGTCACTTTGATTTCAGTGGGATTGTACTTCAATGCTTTGCCTAGGAGTATTAAGAGAGAGACAGTTTCCCTTTGCAGGTTCCCTGTAGAAAAACTTTACTAATCTGAAGGGGAAAAAAGACACCAACTTTCTTTTCATCTGGAATTAATGTGATCAGCGGTGTCTGAGAAAGGAAGAGAGGGCTTGTTTCAGTTTCGATGAGATCAAGACTTTCAGAGCCTTTGAGCTGTTAAGTCCTCTCCTTTCTTTCTGCTTTTCCTCCCATGCCATGTCTGCATCAAAGCTACACCTCTGATGGGCAGACCAATCCGAGGCCAGGCGAAGACGGAACAACACTGCTTCACAGAGCAGCTGCGCGCCTGTGTTGAGGTTTGCAGTAGCAATCATTCTGGTCACCAGCATACCAGGAAGTGGAATGGAAGGATGGGTTGCTCCGGGGCTGCTCTGAAGCTGTGGAGTCCCATACACCTAAGAGATGAAACCCTTGAAAAGTCAGATGCTGGAGAATGGAGGACACCTGACGTAATTCTGAGACCAAGATAAAAATTTCCTTGGTCCAATCAAAGCTTTCTGAAATAGCTTTGCTTGTTGAGAGCAGCGGGGCTGAGCACCAAGGTGTGAGAAAACGCTCCAAGGAGCAGGTGATCCAGTTTGTTACTTAGGTTACACGTAGGCAGAATAAAACATCTGTAAATGAAATGTAGTGGAGGAGATGCACCCAAAATCCCAGCACAGAGCATGAAGGGAATGAAGTCAAAACAAGGGGTTATCTTAAGAAGTCAAAGTTGTGTAAGCAAACTAGCAATTTGGGACTGTTATGGTGTGGAAACTGGACTCACTGTTTAAAATGAAGATAACAACAAAGTGGAGGAAAAGGATGATGTTACACATGTTAGCTCACACATTATGGTCTTTAAGAAAAATAGTTTGTCTTCTAAAGAGTAAGTTGGTTAGAAAGCCAATCACACAAGGACAAAACAACATAAACGCAACCAGCAACAGCCAAAATGTGAGAGTTTCAGCCATGAGAAAACTTGCTCCACAGACTTCTAGTCTTCAATATGGCCATCAGGATATTATAACTACTCGCTGTCTCGTTACCTTGGCCTTCTTTTGAATACTTTGGAATAGGAGAAAGATGCTTTAGAAGAGGTGCTATTGACTTGAGATCTACTGTCCACAGGCAGAGGGATGCATGCCTGGTCTGGAAAGTCCTTCTGTATAAGTGTTGGATTTTATTGGTTAATGAATAAAGAAGCTGTTTTGGCTTGTGATAGGGTAAAATAGCGCTAGTCAGGGAAGACTGAACTGAATGCTGGGAGGAAGAAGGCAGAGTCAAGGAGAAACCATTTAGCCCCCCTCACCAAAGACAGATGCTGGACAGAAACTTGCCAGTAAGCCATAGTCACGTGGCGATACACAGATTAATAAAAATGAGTTAAACTAAGATGTAAGAGCTAGCCAATAAGAATAAAGGGCTAAGAGACCAAGCAGTGATTTAATTAATACAGTTTCCTGAGTGGTTATTTCAAGTCTAGGCAGCTGGAAACAAATAAGCAGCCTTCTTACAACACTTGCCTTTCCCTGTTGATGTGAAATTCACCAGTGTTTGGAAAAAGTTTTCAAATGAATCATCTTTTTGGTGAAAAGTGAGGCTTAGTGGGGAGTGTACAGATCATGGTAGGAGTCTTTGGGTCAAGACTTCGGAATCGGTAGCCGTGAGAGACAGCACAGTGGAGCAGCAAGGGTTTAAAGCCTCATGATTGCCATATTTGGGTTTAAAGCCTCATGATTGCTCTTGGACCCTGAACTATTTCTTAGAGTCCCATGAGGAATTTTCTGAGATGAGTTAGTGTGCAGATAATTTATTTGGTAGTGTCTTTGACCCAATACCTGATGGGATGGTGGGAAGAAGTGGCAATAAACAGAGAATAAGTAAATGACCATGTAGGGTGCTCTGGAGTTGGTGCCTTTCAGGTTCACTCCAAGCTGAGATGGAAGGACCTTCGCACTGAGAAGTTTCTCTGAATAGAGGAGGAACCAGAGCAACCAAGGCATGCTGGAATGGCCAGAGCAGATGGCTGTCTGTCAGCAGCACCACCCCCACTGCTGGAGCCATGGCTTCATCATGGAGGGGTATCTGGGTAGCCCGAGAATCTGATACACTTAACTCACTATATTTCAGTTTCCAGGAGTATTTTATTGAAAATCAAATGACACGATCAGTACGAAGTGCTTAAAACTAAGCGTAGAGTAAATGTATAATGACTAGTATATATAAGGGTAGAAGTTAAGTTTTGTAGGGTTTCTGAGTGGTTTCTACCCCCATATAGTCTTGGGACTGAGGCCTGATTCACTCAACCTGACATACTGGTCATTGTAAGCTTCTTATAGTCTTGCTTGTCAGTGATTATGTCTCACAGAAGATAGGCTGTCCTAGCCATAGGTGTTTACAGAGATCCTTCCTGCTGTTGGGGGGCACAGTGCTTTTCTCCCATTTGTCTCTAGCTCTCTCCTTACCTGTAGTCTATTCATCTGGAATTCCCCTTTCCTCTAATGATGGGTTTAGGCAGGACAGAGCTCCTAAGTAACAAGGGAAGGCAATGAGGAGAAATTTCCAGACTGTCCCTCCAGTCTCTAGGCTCTCAACTACTTTCAAGCTCTCATACCCACCTATCCAGTATCTATTCTTTCTATGCACTGCCTAGTCTAGAACCGGAATGCGATTCTGGTTTGTTCTCCGTGGATAGCAAGTTAGTGCTTTCAGCTGGCACGGCGGCAGCTTGAATCTACAATGTCTTCCACAGACTCACAGGCTCACGTTTTGAACAGTGTTCCCCAGTTGGTGGCACTATTTTAGGATGCTGTGAAACCTCAGGAGGTGGCGACCTAGCTGTTGGAAGCAGGTCCCTAGCGGTAGGCCTTTCCAACTTGTACTGGTTAGTTTCTCATCAGCTTGACACAGAGAGGATCATTGGCAAAAGGGAACCTCATTTAAGAAACGACTCCATCAGATTGGCCTGTAGGCAAGTCTGGGGGCATGTTCTTAATAAATAATGGATGTGGGAGTGCCACTGGGCTGAATAGGAAAGCAAGCTGGGCAAGCCTTGAGAAGCAAGCCAGTAAACAGCCTCCCTTCAGAATCCCTGCATAGCTTCCTCCTTCCAGCTTCCTGCAAGTGTCTGTCTTGATTTCCCTCAAAGACGGACTGTGACATGGACATATAAATAAGCCCAATGAAAGTTTTTCCTCACCAAGTTGTTCTTAGCCAGACTGTTTTACCACAGCAGAAAGGAAACTGTGGCAAAGGTCATAACAAGTCCCTGTGTGCCACATTTTTATTTATTATTGCAGCCTTCCATTTAAATATTTTGTTATAGTCTACCTTGGACATATTTATGCCTTATCAAACATATTAAATTAAATCTTTCTAAAGAAATAAAGGAAATTTAAAACACCTGCTTTTTTTCCCTCATAGTTCTTGGTTTGCAGCACAAACTTTAAGCCAAATGTTTTCAATCATGTAGATTAGATGCAACATATTGCAGTCCCCTGATCTCTGTGAGGGACTGGTTTCAGGACCACCCGTGGAGATAGCATCTGAATGTTTAAGTCACTTATGTAAAATGGCATTGCATTGGAACTTAATGTGTGTATATCTCTCACACTTCAATCATCTCTAGACTGCTTATAATATCTAATACAATGTACATGCTATTTGAGCAATTATTACACTGAAGTGCTTTGGGAATAAAGGCAAGAAAATTTCCTAGATACAGAGGATACAACATTAATATACTATGCCCAGGGAACTATGGATCATACAGAGGGTATCATAGGGCAGTAGAGGGAGATTAAACTAGTGGTCAGGGTGGAAAAGTTTATGACCTCTTTTTATTCTTCCTCTGTGTATGATGCATAGCTTAATAAATAGCGCCGACAGGCTGAAACATCATCAGATATTCTTCCCTTGCCAAGATAGGTACAACAGGTACTATAATTGTATTGATTGCATAAACAATATAAATGAGAAATAAGGTACGGCATACAAAAAGGTGGTAAAGCCATGAATCTCGATTGGGTTTATCTCTGTGCTTTCTGCTTGAGCAATTAGGGGTAAATTACTTAGCTTTCCTCCGCCTCAGATTCCCACTCGAGAAACAACATAATGGGCAACAAGGATGCTTTCAGGATTTCCATGGCAGCACTGTGGCGGAGAGGGGTGAGTCAGTACTAGTGTCCAACAGTGCCTGACAGAGGCGTTCTCAATACTTCCGATCTCTTACCAGGAATGTGGGATGGAGATGAGGAGCTGGGCTCGCAGGACAGAAAGGGTGCATCTCAGCTCACTGGAAAGCGTTCCATGTAAAACTTCCTTCACAGTAATGGTGGGGACAGGTAAAATTAATATCAGAAATGGCTTTTACATCGAGACAGAAATCCATTAGTGAACAATTTGCTCATTTTACCCCAGGTACTTCTTTTCCATTTGCTCATCGTAGCTGGAGAGCTTCGGGCTTGCCTGTCATCTGCGTCTGTATTTGGTAGGCAGAGACGATTTGTGCTCCATCAACTACTTCCTTTGGATGACTGGGGAGACAGGAGACCAAATAACTTTTTGTTGTTCACTTGAGAGGTATAGATGTTTAGTTCAACCACTAGTATGGTAGTGTTAGGAAAGGTGGACAAAATGTTTGGCATTAACTTTAATAAAAGCATCTAGCACATGCCTTGTAGCTGCATAGATCTCCACCAGGTCTTATTCAGTCTACTTTAACTTTGTTTAACCTTATGGAAATTATTTGCTGCTATTTGGATTTATAGAGAAGGAATTAAGATGCAGAGAGATGGTATGTCTTTCTAAAGACCACAGGATAGAACTTTCTGGAATTTGAACTTGAGTCTTCATAAGAGTTCTTGTAAGTTACATAGATCTAATGAGGTCTTGTCATGTATAATCAGTGCTTTGTCTACTACTTAATGAAATTTACAGATATAGAAAGTCATTAAGAAGGCAGTATATCATCCAGAATATCACAATTCAGAAATAGCTACTATTTAAGCTTTAGGATATTTTCATCAAATTTCAGTAAATATTTTTTCTACAAAAGTAAACATCTGATTTGTTATTTTCAAACCACCATTTAAATAATATGCTCTGAAGGCTTTTATGTGAGTAAGCATTCCTCTAAACGCTGATGTTAAATGGCTGTGTTATGTCGTAAGGATAAAGAGTTTTTGTGGTCCAAATTTCCATTTCTGTTTTCTTCTATTTTAAACAATGATGTGTTATCTTTGCATATATTCATATATTCTTTACAGATTAAAAATTACATTTGTTCTTTTTATATGTACGTATAGGGGTGGGCCCATGTGTGCCATGACCTGTGTGTAGAGGTCAGGTAACAACATACAGCCGTCAGTTCTCTCTTTCTACCATGTAGGCATTGGGAATTGAACTCATGCCCTTAAGCTTGACAATAAATGCCCATCTGCTGAGCTATCTCTGAACATAGTATTCCAGAAGAATAATACTTGATGCAAAGTTTTTCTTATTATCTATTACCTTAAAACAAACTAATTCAAAAGTTAGTAGCCTTGAAGTAAATACTGCTTTGTGATACCATGGATACCATTGGTTGATAAAGGACACAGAGAGAGTGGTGGCCCCCTGCAGGAACCTTGCTGGATTGACTCCTTCCTGGGACCTGGCATAGACTGCTGCTGCTCTTCCCACAGGCAGCCCCTCCCGCCTGATGACTTCAGTGTGACTCTACTTTACGTGCAGTGGATCTGAGCACTGAAAGAGAATATTCCAGCGTTACAGACAGTGGTGTGGGCACTTTACGAAGGGGCGGTGGATGTCATGTAGTGCCCCTGTGATGTATTCTAATGTCAAAGCAGTCACCATTTCACCTTGTTCACAAAGGGAAGCGGAGCCTCACCTGTCCATAGGTGGAGTACCAAACAATTGATAGCCACATTTAAGAAGCGCCAGCGATGATATAAACTACATTCAGGACTTTGACATCCATTACCAAGTTGAGCCCAAAAGATGTATAAATGAACTCTTCTCCTGGTGTTTACTGACCACGCACTCTCACTGCATGGTGATCACCACTTTGAGGGCCACTTATTGAGACATATTCAGGAGAGATGATATTCTGATTTTCGGGGTGAGCATCGTGAAATTTTACATGCATATTATCGATCATTTGTCAAAAGTTTACGTGATTTTAGTTAACTATATGCTTATTTCTGTGTTAGAGGAAAATTGCCAAAACTGAGAGGTGCTGTTTAGATAGTAAGATGACACCAAGTTCTTACTCAGGATTGGGTTATGTTACAGCTACTCCGCAGCAACTGAAATCAGTACGCATGTTTAGTACTGTGTTCAAAGGGCTTTTGCCTTGTTTGTACTTCTGACTCCACGTTATCTTTTATTTGCAATTCTGATTCCACGTTATCTTAGTTGGACAAGGTAAGCTCTTGGAACTTGTTTTTCTCATCAGTGAAGTATCCACAAAAGCTTAGACAAAGGCTTAGTGCATGTGAAGTATTCTATAAATATTAGTGATTTTCCAATTTAATTAAAATTGAATTTTTAAAAATAATATCTTCTATGACCATTTTCTATATGTATATGATACACCCTATCTTCTTATTTCCTTGCCCTTCCCACATCCCCTTCTCACCAGGCTCTCATTTATTCTTTCTTAATATTCCTGTTGTTGCCATGTCTGACCCCTGTTTTAGTATTCAGCTAATTCCTTGTGTTGCAGATTTAGAATGGGCTGACCATGGATCTGCTGGTGCTGTTAAAACCACCTGCCCTACATTCCTTGTCTTGATGGCTTTGAGGCAGATTTCATCTTTGGTGTTTGTGTCCTAAGCTTTCCAAAGGAGCAAGTCACTTAACACTGCAGGGTGGGCTCTGCAGCAAGGTGGGAGGAGGGGGCGGGGCAACTGAGCTAAGCCACAGGGTGAGAAGCTTGGCAAGATTCCCCACCTCTGATTGCTATGCCAATAAAATTAGAAAGTGTGAAGGAAAAAAAAATCATTTCTTTGTGAAACTCCTGAGACAAAACTAAATTTGATGGTTTCCTCGGCCTTTTTCATTTGCCTCTCCGTCCAAATAGATGGATGGAGCCCCGAATCAGGCATTATTGTGCGCGCTGTAGAGGAGCAATAATGAAAGAAAAAACAAAATGCTTTTCTTTACTAGGCTGAGTCACAGAGGGTTTACATTACTTCCATTCAGGACAGCTGTTGAGATAAAAGTCAAAAAGTAGCACCAGGTCTTTGTCTCTCTGTCGTCCCCCCACCCTCCGTGTGTGTGTGTGTGTGTGTGTGTGTGTGTGTGTGTGTGTGTGTGTGTGCTGGTTGGTGGGGGAGAATCTGGGCCTGGATCAGGTTCGGGGCTCCCATCACCTCTACCTGTGAGCTTTGCCCAGCATCCTGGTGCTGATCTTTGTAGATCCTCAAGGGGGTGTTGGAGGACTATGCACTGAGATATGGGGGTGGAGCGAGGCCTGCTTGGCTCCATCCTCACCATCCCTGGGGGCGCGGGAACAGTTGTGTCCAAAGAAAGCTTCCTTGGCTTCAGCCCAGCTGTCCCTGTGTGAAGGCTGCCATTGCTAAAGCTCTGGATGGACCACTTCGGGGTCCTGTCTCCCTGCCTCTAATCACCCTGTGAAATATGAGTTGGGGCACTTTTCTGTGACAAATGCCCTCTCAACTGAGCCCCCATTCAGGCATCCAGTGTCAGCACTTGTCGCAGACAGGCATTGTGGTCACCGTAGCCAGACAATGACAGATTCAGACTTCTGGCCAGACTGTCAGGGGAGTTTCCCACTCAGGCCTGGGCTTGTCACAAGAATGCCTGGCCAAATCCTTCCAGGGCTTTGGGCTGCACCTGCGCTTCCAAATGTCGGTGGGCTTGAGAGCCAGTCTCTTTTCCACTGTCCTTGTCAAGGTCAGCTGACTGGGATGGGGGAGGGGAGCCCCTGAGTTGAGCCAGACAGACGCCTGGTGTCTTTTGTCCTGTGCCTTTCACTGCCAAGGGGTTTCAGAAGTGTCAAAGAAAGGATCAGAAGAGGTACTCGTAAAAATTCTCTGTGGTAATAATTAGTTCAGGCAAATTTAGTCATCTGAAATTTCCTTTCCAACTTCTCTCATTGGTTTTGGTTGGATAGAGAATGAAGAAGAACGAAGCCAGCTATGGGGGTAAGAAAGAAATGGTTCACAGTAATGGCTACTTCTGAAATTGGGCCAGGTTCAGCCATGTGGTGATCATAATGAGGATTTATAGGTCAGAAGCTGCAACCCGACGGCCCGTGGACCAAACTTGGCACATGGCGCTTTTATTTGGCCTACAGAGTATGTTTGTTTTTAATGACACTTCGTGATAATAGGTAGAATTCTGAAAAAAATCATAAATGATTTCTGGCTTCTCTTCAAAGACTAAAAGATACATCAGTTCTGGGTTTGTCTCCTTAGGTTGAGAGGAGAGGAAGATAAACTGATTATTGCCCCTGTTCTCTTTTAGAGGGGCACAGATTCTGCCGTGGCAGCATCCCAACCTTTCCCTGCTTTGTGTGCCTAGCTTGCTGCTTTAATTTCTACTGCATGGTGCACAGGTGATCCCTGCAAACATCTGAGTTCTTGATTCTGGTATAAAGACAGGTCATTTCTGCCCTTGATCTTGAGTGAACTCCACTAACCGATCTCTTCCTCGCCTCTCACCGGCCGAGAGTATGTGACAGCCCTGCCGGTTCCAATTTTCATGATTTAAATTTGGTTAATGGGAAGCTTGAGTTAAGAATGCTTGCTGTTTCACAGACCCAGAGAGACTAGGTAACAAGGAATGTTTGTGGGAGGACGACCAGATCGCCCTGGAAAGGAAAAATAGAAGAGATTTCTTTAGTGGACTGAGGGCAGGTGGGGATGGAACAGGAACTATCAGGTTAGGAGGAGGAGAGGGAGAATGCTGAGGGGATGGCTGGCGGGAGCATTTTGGGGTCAGGCTGAAGTCTGATCCAGGAGAATCTCCCAGGAGTCTATGGGAAGGACCTCAGGTTAGACTCCTAGCAATGATGGATAAGTAGCCTGAACTGGCAGTCTCCTGTAACCTGATGGGTGCCTGGTCCATAAAGAGGCATCTTCCAGCAACTGATGGAGGCAGATGCAGAGACCCACAGCCAAACATTAGATGGAGTTCAGAAATCCTGCGGAGGAGGAGAAAGGAGTATAAGAGTCAGAGGAGTCAAGGACACCAAGGACACCACAGGAAGGCTCACACTGTCGACTAACCTGGGCTTAGAGAGACGAAACTGATCACCAGGAAGTCTGCATGAGGATGACCTGTGTCACATCCACCCTCGACCCGCAAGGATGACGCGACCACCCGGAGCTCTTCTTGCTAGGAGTTTATTCAGGACCTTTTTTTTTTTTTTTTTTTTAACAATCGTATCTCTCTCTCTCTCTCGCCTTCCCTCTCTCTCTCTCTTCTCTCTTTTTCTCTCTCCTCTCTCTCCTCTCTCTCTCTGGGCAAACCTCTCCAAGCCCTTAAAAAGGCATGGGCTACCAGCCCCGGATTGCCAGGTGGGCACTGCCCATAGGTTCACGCATATGCAAGCTGCTGACAATCATTGCGTGATCACAGCATAAGTCAGGTCTTAGCCATAATTAGGAGCTGATTATCAGATGTGGCTTCACGCAGCTCGCTACAGACCTGGCCACTCTGCATATATGTTACAGTTGTGTAACTTGTTCCTCTTATGGGACTCCAAACAGCAGGAACAGGGACTGTCTTTGACTCTTTTCCTGGCTTTTGGAACCCCACTTCTCATACTGAGTTACCTTGCTCAACTGTAACAGATGGGGAGGTGCTTAGCCCTACTGCAACTTGATATTCCGTGTTTTATTGATACTCATGGGAGCCCTGCTCTTTCCTGGATGGAGACAGAAGAGGAGGGCATTGGGCGTGGGAGACGGAGAATAAGGGTGAGGGACTGGAAGGGGATAATGGCAGGGGATAGAGATGGGATGTATTATTGCTTTTAGCTCATTAAAGTTGTTCATTATAAAAAATAAATTGAATAAAAATAAAAAAAGAATACTTGCTGTTCTTGGAAAGGACCCAAGTTTATTTCCCCACACCTATGTCAGGAGGCTCACAATTCCTTCTAATACCAGGTCCAAGGGATCTGCCACCCTCTTCTGGCCTCCAAGGCACATGCACTCACATGAATCAATTGCCCTACTACCACCATATATAGGTATTAAAAGTAGGACTAAAGTTTTTTTTTAAAAATTCAACTAATAATAGGAAATAACAGAAGTTATTTGTAGCTATTGCTGATCTTTAGTTCTTGACCTTAGAGGTTGCTGTAAATGATAACTTTATTACAAGTTTGAATGTAGATAACTAAGAGAGGAAGAGACACATTAGTCAAGGCTTGATCTCATTTGAACTTACAAATAGGCTTCTATGATAGTCACATGACTTTTCCATGAATGAGGTCTCTGAGGTATGACCCTTGCTCAACCTTTTAAAGTGGAACCTAAGGGAGCCAGAACTTGTATTTTTGTGAAATGTCATTGTTTTTCAAAAACAAATGTTCTACCACAAACTCTCCCATCAATGCTCCATTTAGACTAAAATTCAAGTATTGCTAAGGTAAAATCTACGAGTCTCATTGAACAGGCTGCCTATGAAATTTAGAAGCTGTGTTCAAGACTATTTTATGATGAATAAAAATAGATTCACTTCTGATGGGAATATTTGTCCTGAAGTAAAATTTTAGCTCACACCCTTTGCAGTTCAAACAGATCATTTATTGATTTCAATAATGAAAGCGATAGAAGCGTACTTTTGTGGGTTCTGTACGTGTATATATTACCATATTCGACTGTCTCAACAGTCACATAGAATAGGCACAATTACCATCTCCACAGATGAGGAACCCAGTGAAGAGAGATGGTGATGAGAGGCTTGAAGAAGCCTATAAGCAGACCAGCAGGCAGTTGGCATGAGAACTATCAAGGCAGTTTAGCTTGTTGACTTTCTGACCTTTGGTGGATATTAGCAAGACGTTGCTCTAACTAGACAGTGATGTAACAGACAGCTTCTTTCTGTTCTCCAGGGCCTAATATCAGAAACACTCCACCAGGACTCGCTTGTGCAAAGGGACTTTCGTGGATGATCTGTCAGAAAGATTATTGATCACTCTAATAGCTGTGAATAACTTGGTATTTGTCTTAGTTAGGGCTTTCGATTGCTGTGAAAAGGCACTGTGACCATGGCAACTCTTATAAAAGAAGATATTTAATTGGCGTGGCTCTCTCACAGTTCAGGGGTTCATCCCTTTATCATCATGGTGGGACATGGCAGCAGGCAGCAGGCAGGCAGCTCTGGTGCTGGAGAAGTAGCTGCAAGTCTTACATCTTGCAGGCAACAGGAAGTAGTCTGAGTGTCATACTTAGCAAAGCTTGAGCAAAAGAGACCTGAAAGCCCTCCCCGACAGTGACACACTTCTTCCAACATGGTCACACCTACTTTAGCAAAGCCATATCTTCTAATAGTGCCACTCCTTTTGGGGGCCATTTTCTTTCAAACCTCTACAGAGTTCAAGGTTTTATAATTTTGTTTTGGGACAGGGTTTTGCTACATAGTAGAGTCATGCTTTGGACTTGTGATCCTTTGGCCTCTGTCTCATGAGTGCTGGGGTCGAAGGCAAGCACCATCTCACTGGACTTTGGGTAACAGTTTTTTGAAATGATGGTTGAATTACATTATAGAAATTGATACTGTGTTTCATTGATCATGAAGAAAAAACTATTTTAGATCACCTTATTTAACCACAGTAGGATTACTGTTTAAAGTCTGACTTGGTAGACCAGGTAAGACATTTGAAACTTATATGGGATATATTTGAGATGGGGAAGGTAATCCTGGTGTGCCTTCGTCGGTTGTTGTGTTTTCCATTACTTACGGTTAATGACTATTTGTATTCTGAAGATACAAATGGAAATATAGAGAAAAAAATTATGTTTTAAATTGTGTGACATCCTATTCTGCTCTGAGCATTAATCAACCCTTTGTCCAAGCATCAAACTGGACGTATTGCCCAGCCATTAGTCACTTAGCAGCTGTCTTAGTCATTGTTCTATTGCTGAGAAGTGGTATGGTGACCAAGGTAACTCTTATAAAAGGAAGCACTTAATTGGGGGCTTGCTTCCAGTTTCAGAGGTCTAGTGCATTATCACTGTAGCAGGGAGCATAGGGGCATGCACGGCAGATGTGGTGCTAGAGAAGCATCCAAGAGATAACATCCTGAGCCACAGGGAGGAGAGAGAATGAGAGTCACTAGGCCTGGGCTTTAGAAACCTCAAAGTTGATGCCCAGAAACACCCCTCCTCCAACAGGGACACAGCTACTCCAACAAGGCCACACCTCCTAATCTTTCCCAAGAAGTCTATCAACAAATGAATAAGCATGCAAATATGTGAGCATCTGAGGCCATTCTCCTTAAACTACCACAGCAACTTCTTTGGTTATCTGAGGTCCTGTTAAGATATCACAGTGCTTTCTGTTCTAGCCCCTCTTTTGAATTTAACAGTGGCTCTTCTGTGCCACACCAGTGATACAGAGGAGGTACCAGGGCATAAAACATGAGGTCGATGGAGTCTGTACTGTGTGAAAATGCTGAAAAGCACATAGGAACCAACACAGCTCGATAGGTTCAGAATAATCCAGTTTCAGAAGTTCACTGGGGGCCTTGGAACATATCTTATGGATATAGGCAACTACTTTCTGTCTTCTCTATCTATACAGAGCCACAGTTTCTAACTAGAAGTGAATAAGCCATTTCATTTAAATGGGAAATGCTAGTGTCCTGATGGCTGTCTTAGAGGAAGTTTCTCATGTTCTCTCTCCCTTCCTGCCACCTCACTCATTACTGGGATAAAACTCAGGACCTTGTATATACTAAGCAAGTGCTCTACCCCTGAACTATGTATGCCCCTCCACACCATTTATAACAAAACAAAATTTTATTGTCATTTATTAATTATGAATAATAGTAGGTTTCATTATGAACTGTTGGGGTAGCTCGATGGGTTTTTATTAAGCTTGTTTAGAGAGAATGGTGAGTATTGGCACCTTATCAGTGGCTATGCCATTAAAGAAAGTATCTCTTCCTTCTCTGTCAACAATTGGCTGTATATAAATCCTCAGTGAATGGTGGGATATCTTGATCTCTTCCCTATTCCATGATTGGCTGTTGATGGACCCAACCTTGTGCAGACCTAGTGCAGATAATCACAACTGGGATGTCAAGAGTACAATGACCAAATCATGTCTAGAAGACAATGTTCTACAGCACTTCTCCCTTCCTTTCCGCTCTTTTCCTGTTTCTGCACTTTCTTATGTGATGTTTCCTGAGCTTTAGAGGGGCACATATAGATATCCTCCTGCATACTGTATATACATGGATACAAATAATCTGAGATGAATAATAAATACTTGATGTCCCATTTATGACTGAGCATTCATTTATTCTTAGCACTTTGATCAGGTATGAGCTACCAGTGGGTGATTATTTTATTATGTTTTTATGTGTATATATATATATGTGTGTCTGTGTGCATGTATCTACACGTGAGTGTAGTTGCTTGTAGAATCTAGAAGGCATTGAATCCCTTGAAGTTGGAGTCTCAGATGGTTATGAACCACTAAATAAGGCTTCTCTGCAAGAGCTGTAAGAGCCTCTAACCACTGAGTAATCCACACTGCTAACTGTTTATTAGTAAGTATGTTTATTCATTCAGCATCTAGTCATTGAACAATTGTAAAAATTCCATAATTGTGAAGATGAATAAGAACTTTTCCCAGTCTCTAAAGAGAGAAAATGAAACAGACGACTTAACTTTACAAGTCTCTTGCTAGCAGTTTCTCAAAGTTTTCTTCTCTATTAAAAAAATAAGGACAGAACTGTGAGCCAATAAGTAATAGTTTCCTGTTGTCTTAGAGTTTCTATTGTCCTTATAAGAAACGTGAATAAGATCAACTTGGGCAGAAGGGGTATATTTCATTGTAAGCACATAGTCTATCATCCAGGGAAGTCAAGGCAGGAATTGAAGGCAGGAATCTGGAGGCAGAAACTGATGCAGAGGAGTGCTGCCTACTGACTTGCTCTCCTGCTTCCTTGTTCAGCTCAGGTTTATCTACCCAGAAGTGCACAGTGCACTGGGTCCTCGTACATTAACCATCAATCAAGAAGAGGCTCCACAGGTCTGCTCACAAGACAATCTGTCTGAGACATTTTTTCAACTGAGGTTGCCTTCCCCAAATGAAGCTAACTTGTGTCAAGTTGGCAAAGAGTTTGTCAGCACAGCCAGTGTAACAAAGTCTCCTTGAGGAAAAAGAGCATGTCAGTGTTTGAATTGGGAAGGTGCCTGTGCCCTGGAAAGACTTCATACTCAGCCCACTCTGATGGTTCTTCAGTTTTCTTTTTAAAAAGCATTCCAAATGGCATATATAAATACTTAAAGTTGCCCATAAAATGACATATTCACAGACTCGAAACCGGTGTGACTTCTGTTTCATCAGAGCCTTGGATCGAGGGCTTGTTAGTTAGCCTTTTTGTTATGGTGCTCAATACCCAAGAGAAGCAGTTTAAAGATGGAAAACCTCGTTTGGTTTGTAATTCAGAGATGTCAGTCTAGGGTCAGCTGGTTCCATGGATCTGATGTGATGAGAGGCATCATGGAGGAAAGGGCACGGTTGAACCGAGCTGCTGATTTCAGTGTAGCTGGAAGCAGAACAAGGTTAAGAAAAAAGAGCCAGGAACAAGATACCCTTCAAAGGCATGCGCCTGGTGTCCTATTTTATTTAACCAGCCCCCACTTCCCAATCTCTGTGCCAGCTAGTTTTTGTCAGCTAGGAAGAAGGACTCTCAATTGAAAAACTGCCTCCATCAGATTGCCTAGTCCACTGTGGGCAGTGCCACTTCTGGGTGAGTGATCCTGGCCTGTATAAGAAAGGTACCAGGGCAAGTTAGGAGAAGCAAGACAGTGAGATCTCCATGGTCTCTGGTTCAGTTCTTTCCTCCATGTTCCTTCTTTGAGTTTCTGCCTTGCTTTCCTTGATTATGGCTATATCTTGTAAGTTGGTTTTAGTCTCTGTTTCATCACAGCAATAGAAAGCAAGCAAAGACAATCCTTCAATGATGTCATTAAGCTATGAATTCAGCAATGAAATAACCAACTGATAATTCCAGGCACCAATCATGATTAGCTCAACAAGCTAGGCACTTTTTTCTTCAATACCTTGGGCAGGTGGCATGCCGAATCTAAACCACAACAGAGGGCAATGTGGAAGGGGGTGCCTTAGTGCAGGACCAGACTTGGAGGAGACCAGCACGTAGAGAATCTGGGTTTTTTTGAGAGGAACCCCAACCAAATTCTGTGATCAAATGAAGCTGTAGACTCTCCCTATAGGTGCTTTTATTTAATGTCATGTTTACATCATCAGTAACTGGATCCTAGTTTAAAATTTCAATAGTATACCATTTTTCTAACTTTAAAAAAAAAGACTGTGAGAAAGAACTTAACTCACATCAATGAATGAATGTGGTTAATTTCAACAAAGGAGAAAAAATGTGGAATAATTGCTTTCTCAGCCTCATTAGTGCCCAGTTACAGGGCAGAGTGTGAACAATCAAACTTCCTGTTTACTTTCTATTTCTCCCAAAGGATACCAATTCTCTTCGTCTAAGAAATTAATATAGCTGATGAGTTGACTTTGGGCGCTCTGAATAGAATATTCCTTGACTACAGCATTGCCCATGGGAACATCGAGTGTTTTCAGGATGTTCCTGGAGGCAACTTTTCTCTGTTCTTCCTACACGTGGGAGAAAGATGTACCTAAGAGGCTCCATGTTGTTCTCTCCTGGAGGGAGATGCTTTCTGTGCAACAAGGAGCAGTTTGAGGATGCAGGGCAAAGGACTTTGTCTGCTTGAAACTGAGCCCAGAGATGTGGGCAGTGCCTCTGGCTCTTGCTGTGGAGTCCAGAGAGCCACACTAGGGGAAAGCCTTATTCTTTTTGATGCGGGAAAAGTCTAAAAGACAATTATTTTGAAAAGTTGATGTCTTTAAAAATTGAAGGCATGGTTTAGCTGCATTCCTGTAAACACCGCAGTTGACGAGAATTTGAGTGACTTTTTGAAAAACGGTTGCTTCATGTTTTCCCATGAAACCAGAGAAGCACTGCGACATTATTCATTTTGGCCAGAAATCTCCTCTCCAGTTGCCACTTAACCATCGGAACCTCTGTTTATCCATCTTCTGCCCAGTATCAGGGCCTCCAATCCCCTTCTGCTTTCAAGCTACTAAGCAAAGAAAGAGGGTCAGGGACTGGTATGCAGCTTTCATGGGGGCTATTTACAAAGTTTTACCCACTCAGTTCTACCCAGGTTTAGCAATTTGGGTTATAATATATTGCTAAATGATATCTCTCCAGAAGGAAAGAATGGTGTTATGAACTTGCTAGTTATTGTCTCAGAGGATAAGGAATCTCATACTGGTCACAGATCACTCAGCCAATCCGCAAAAACATTAGAGCGTCAGCTCAAGTTTTTCTTGCTGATCTTTATTGTGTTAAACTGCAAAGGAGTTTTGAAGATGCAGGGGTAGAAGAGTTTGGTTGTCTAGCTCTATCCTTTTAAACAGAGCAAGAAGAACTTGAAGGAAAAAAATAGCATGGACTTCTTAAAGTGAGTGTGCATCACGTGACCACACCCCACAGAACAGGCTTAAGACGGGATTTACCCTGCAAAGCTTCAGCAGCACAATTACCGTGTCTTCTGCAGGGAACTCCTATCGTAAGCCTGTTCTGTGGGGTGTGGTAGTTTAAAGAGTCTGTCCCAGGGGAAGAATTGGTCCCATTTGTGGTAGGTTTTTGCTGCTTATAAGAGCTCTTGCTAGGAAATTTGGGTCTATCAGTTTCACTCAGGCTTGGATTTGAATTTTCAGCCCCACAATCTCTAAATTTCGCTGGGCTGCAATCCCCATATCTATAAAGGAAAAACTGAGCCAGAATATTTTCTTTTAGAAACCATCTTGTTCAAAGTTTGCATTCGAACTAAGGAAGTATTTTTATAACTTATGTATTTATTTTCTAGGTTAGGTCTGTACCTAGGCTTCATGAATGCCAGCTCTACTATCTAGTCACACCCCTAGATCCTACACTCCCATTTATACTTGGTTTTTTGCTCTTTCTTTCTCTCTTTCTTCCTCTTTCTGTATTTCTTTCATTCTCTTTCTAAACATACTGTTTTTCAGGCTTTCCGACTTGGACATATTGTATATTGAGTTTATTTCCCCTCACAGCTCTTTTTATTAATTTTGGTGTGATTCACTTTGCTGTCATCCATTTATTGAATATATTTCTATAAACTCCATATTTACATGTCAAACACTGTGCTAGGCTCTGGGACATGCTTATGAGAGCGAACCACAGAGTCTCATTCCCAAGGAGCTCAATACCTACTGAGTGTGTTCATTAGCAGTAAGGAGTGAAAATCTATACAGGAAAATAAACGACAAGCATAATACAATGCACTGTAAGGTAATCTATGAAGTATGGAGGCTGTGGGAAGTCAGGCAAGGGATAGCTCCCTTGCTTCTAAGAGGAAATGACATTTGAACAAGTCCTAACAACTCCTGCTGGGCAGGAGGATAAGGGGTTACTTGTGTTTAAAGGAAAGTCTGCACAAGTGAGGAGGATGGAAAGAGAGGGGTAGGTAAGGGGGATGGCGAGGAGGAGCTGGAAGGGAAGCTCCTGATATGACAGGAATTCGGCATGAAGACCGTGACACTGGGAAAGAAGGAAGACAGACAGAGGCAGCTGGAGATAGGGATCAAGGACTTCATGAAGTCCTTTGTGTTTTCATTGGGCATCATACCATTCTGGATTGATTTCTGAAGATTGATGTAAAGTCATAAAGTGAAAGAGAGATGGAACTTTGAAGCGGGGGGCTGACCTGTTCTCTCTCTCTCTCTCTCTCTCTCTCTCTCTCTCTCTCTCTCTCTCTCTCTCTCTCTCTCTCTCATTATACATCTTTGGCTACAGTGTTCAGGAGGTTTGGGGGTGGGGAAGTGGCTTCGTTGGGCATCTCTGGGCTGAATGGAAAAACCAGTGATGTTGTTTCCATTTCTCGACGGGGCCACCGGCTGTGTCATTGGCAGAGCTTTCCGGGTGGATATGTGTTCTGCGTCTGTTAAGGTAAGAGAGAGAGATGAGAGGGTACCAGATGCTGTTCTCCAAACTTATGCCCTTTTGTGAGCACCACAGCAGGCTGGAGGAGGTGCTGCTCTCTTTCTCTTCTAATCTGGAAATTGGCTGAGGCTTGTCTCCTGGCCAGACTGGGGTGGCCATTTGCAGCCTCACCAGGGGGCTGTAAGAAAAGAGCCAACTTTTCTGCAGGATGACAGGAAGGACATGAGACTCCGCGGGGTACAATCAGTCAGGATTTGCTCATTACCTGGTTGACTTGTCTAAATATCTCCATATGTCCTTCAGACCCTATCCATGCCCTTGGATGACCTTGGCACTCATAGGTTTTGTTGTTCTTACCTCTTGAGCCGGTTGAGTATTTCAGAGTGTGCATTCTTCTTTTGTTAAGAGAAGACATCTTGGCCTTTCTTGTAAAGAACTGGTGGCCTCTGGATGGCCAATCACTGAGAATCTTCCTCCCGATAAAGCCATGTGAGTTGTGTCTTTATTCCCGTGCCTCCACGCCAGTCCAGAGAGAGATAGTTTGTGTTGGGGTCTGGTTAAGAGAAATAATTTATAGTCCGGGCTAGATCCAGACCCCAACTGTGGAGGACCTACTAAACAGTCATCCAAACAAAAGGCTACAAAGATAAACAGCTATGGCTCTTCTGAACCCCATTAGACAGAGAAAGCACAGGGAAATGCATGGATATTTGGCAGCGTCTCCCAATCCATGCACACTCAGAGCAGAAAGTCCAATGGAGTTGGGTTCAAGGGACAAGGATTCTCTATCCATAAGTATTAATGTTAATATTTCTTTGTTCCTTTTCATTCTGGCTGGGCCTAGTGTATCTTCACAGGGTGTAGCCCTTAAATAGTCTGTTGCAGGTTCCAAGAAAGGTCTAGACTTTCCTGAGTGCTTTTTGAATGTGTTCCCTTGGGTCACACTTAATCTGGCATGATCATATATGTATATGATCTAAAACTCTTAATAGGTTTCAATTCCTTGAGAAAACAAGTGTAGTTCTCTAGTCTAGATTTCCCAGTAGCACTAAGGCAGGGTGTCTTATATATAGTGGTTTCTAATAAGTGTTCCACTGAATTAGAAAGTGCTATTTGAGTAGACATACTCCCTTAACTCATTAAAACTGTCTCAGAAAGGCCTGAATTACGGTTTGCTGCCACCATTCATGTCTAAACACAGACTTTGGCAGTTTTCTACAATAGAGAAGAATCTAGAGCAGAACAATTTTGAGGTGCTGCACTTCTGTAAGAGGAACTATGGAAAGCACAATTATATTTACAGTGGTTGGTGTGTGTGTGTGTGTGCATGTGTGCACATGTGAGGGGCATGTATGTGCTTGCATGTGAATGCATACACCTGTGAAGATCAGGGGACAACTTCAGGTGTCAGTCTTTCAGTGTTGTGCACTTTTGAGAGAGAGAGAGAGAGAGAGAGAGAGAGAGAGAGAGAGAGAGAGAGAGAATGTGGTCTTTTATTACCACAGAGCACTTGCTGACCAGTGCGCCTGTCTCCACGTCCCCAGCATTGAGATGAGAAGTTCATGCCACCATGCCCAGCCTTTCACATGTGGATTGTGGAGATTTAACTGAGGTCCTCTCCCCAGTCTCCACTCACTAATTCTTAGCCATTGCAGCATAGCATTGCTCAGTACCAGGCCTGTTCTCAGGGATTTTTATATCTTTTATCTCTGTCAATAAACACCGCAACCTATGAACACAGTGTTAATTTTTAAGGTGAGGGGACCCCTAGATATTGTATCATTTGCTCAAGATCATGGTGGAGCCAGAACTGCAGCTTTTGTTACATAGCTTCACTGCCTGTGTTTGGTTTTGGATTGTGCTTGTGGGCTCGGGTCCTAGGCCTGTGAGTCAGTGTCTGTGAAAACTTTCCTGAGCCAGAAGGAGTGAGGACAGGCACAAGCCTGGAGAATTTCCTCCTTTGGAGATTTCACAGCCAGTTAAAAGCTATCACAACTCCAACCATCACCATCCAGCACTTGTAAGTATTCCCAGGTGTGATCCAGAAGGAGATGTGATTCTGAAAAAGGAGCCATTTCTGGGCAGGAAAATAGAAATCAATTATGGTGTGTGTGAAGTGCGTGCACGCATGTGTGTGTGTGTGCTTGTAGGCTGCAAATATCTGTGACCTCTGGATGACCGTTATAGAAATAGAAATAACCTGAATATCTTGACAAGCTGTTTTGCACAGTGAGAAAGATGACCTCAGCAAGTGGTACCTTGTTTCTACCACATGGTCATGCTTGAACTACTGCCTTCAGGCGGAGAACATGTGGAGGCCAGCATCTGCAATCTGTGGGGTAGATATTCTGTCTGCTTGTATGACTTGCTCAGAGTGCAGGAGGAGGGGAGAAACAACAGCAGAAAAGGGGGTGGTCTAACATCAGAAATTCTAGAAACCAGAGATGAAGCAATGAAGATGTCATAGGTTCCTTGCACTATTGGGGCAGTCTGTGTTGAAGCTTCCTGGTCATATCCTACATGAAATCACTTCTGGTTCACAGAGTTGGATGCATGGAAAAGACACTATTCTCAAAATCACTTGAAGGTTGACCAAGTTGTAGGAACCGAGGGTGTTATTACTATAATGCAGTAACTTTTGCTGTACCAATATCCCTGGTACTTTCCTGTGAACACAGTCAAGAAGTTAAGACATAATTTTCTTATGATCCCTAATTTTTTGTTGGAAAAATGAAGATATTCTTCAATACTACATTTGTAATTTCATAAAAGTTTGCCTTTCTAGCCTGGTGAAGTTCCTCATAGACTATGTTTTGGAAGATGAAGGTAGAATTATAAAATTGAACACATAGCTTTGATTTATCTCTTTCAATTATTTTTTTCTAGTGGGAGAGAGAATTTCTACACAGAAATATCTGGAACCCAAACACCAATCTAATTAAAAGTATTTTCCTAGTGATTTTAGAGTTAGTTTCTTGGAAATTTTTGTCAGTAGCATGAGAAATGGTTGAGGGTTTTTAAGAGGAGGAGGAGGAGGTATGTGTATGTGTGTGCATGTGCTTGTGTGTGTATATGTGTGTGAGCATATGTGTATATGTGTGTGTGTAAAATTATCGACAGCCTTGAGTTGTCTGTTTTCTCTGTGTGCAGAGAATAAACAGTAATTTCAGTCCCCTGGTAAGCTTAACTCATTCACTGAGGTTTGGGGTGGTCATACTTAGGTATTTATGTGTTTTTATATGACCAAGTCTGTTATGTTAGAGAGAAAAAAAGATGCATTCTGGTCATGTGTCAGAATAAATGGTTATAGCTCTACCTACTTTTACCTTTATTCCCCTTAACACAGAGGCTATGAGAATTGATCTGTTTACAGAGAAACAACTTCAGAGTATAATGACCTCTTCCTGGCTCACCACATACCCAAGACTCGTTAAATCTATTTCAGTCTTTTTCCTCCTTTGTTGTAAAATCTCTCAATAGCACTATTGACTGACACAACTCAAATCTATAACCTTCTTGTGAGAATCAGAATTATTTGCTTAGTATCGACATAACACGTTTAGCTGATTAAAGTTAAAGAAAATTGTACAAGACTTAACACTACAAAACAAATTTTAAATGAACTTTTGATTGCATTTTGGGTTCATTTTTCAAATGACATCTCTTATTTTGAAATGGGGTGATAGCCACAGCTTTGAATGCAGTAGTTTCAGCAGCACAGGTTATTGGGATCAATTCTTAATGGGCAAATGTGCGTGTGTACCCTTTTCCCATAGAATTCAGTAGTCTGAAGACTTCATATGGGTTTGGGGAGATGAAGCTCTCTACTCCAGAGATGTGAATTATCTTAATATAAGGAATGTTCATATGCCACTGTGTCGTATTTCTCAACCATGAATTTTCAGTCATTAATGTGATTCTTAACAAAGATACAGATACACGTGCATGAGCTTTATGGTTCTTCACGTTCCGTGACAACAGAGGTGAAGGGGCAAAAATAAACCTATGATATCATCAAAAATTAAAATTATTTGTAGTTTTGAAGATAAGATCAAGAAAGTAAATAGGTAGATAAAGAACACAAGAGAAGTTTTGTAAATCTTTTGCCCAATAAGAGACTTGTATCTGTAATATACAGTTATTTCCAGATAATTATGCATAGTAAGACAATTAATCCAACTGAAAAGAAACAGACAAAAGACCTGGATAGGGATTAAAGCAAAGAGGTTATGGAAGTGTCTGATAACACTGAGAAGATGCTCAGCATTACGAGCCATCAAGGGAGTGCTAATCACAACCACAGGGAGGTTCTCTGTAATTCCCTTAGGAAGGATATAATAACTAACACAGGCAACGAGAACCCTTTGGAAGAAAAAAGAGAAGTCAGAATTGTTATCCATTGCTGTTGAAAACACAAAGAGATGCTGCGGGATGTGCAAATATGGCAAACTATGGCAAAAACCAATGTGGCATCTTTTCCTATGGTTAAACATGCTGAGAATTGTATGAACCCGCAGTTCTGCCCCTGTGTGTAGACTTCTGGGAATGGAGCATCACCATCACGTGTAAACAGATGGTTAGCACGTAGAGTGAGCTTTAGATCCAACCAGGAAGTTGTTGGTTACTCCCTTTACATTGCACCAGTAGACATATTCTGCCAGTCCAGTTATTAGTGTAATGCTCCCAAGGTCCACAGCTGAGTGAGATTTATAAATACTTTTCTCACCCAGTCGTGTAAGTATACTTTCAGCTCTATGAAAGGTAGCCAATAGGGAGGAAGCTTCGAGGTTGGTACCTGCTTGATGTCTGTGTTTCTAGTAACTGGACCAAGAACCTGTGGCTTGGTAGGTCATAGGCCCTAAAGGAGAACCTACAAATATTACTATGCTACCTAGACATAGTGATAAACGGCCTCCTAAGCTCTTATCTTTATACTCCTAGTGCATCTCTCAATCCTCACTGGAGAAACTACTTTCTGTTAGATGGAAAATAGTAAGAGATTCATAATTGTTCAGTGTGCAGAGAATCAGGACTGTGGAGCACTCAGCATTTAGAAGGGCATGCATGTCATACCCCTTTCCCACAAAGTGCCCGGCTCACACTGGTAGAGGAAAGGAAAGATTGTAACAGCCAGATGTGTTGGTTGACTGCAGCAAAACAGGGCTTTCCAGACACGACAGGGCCATTGTACATACGAACTCACAGCGGCTGTGACTGCATGCATATGAATTAATGACCCTAAATCACAGCAGTGACTGTGGAGGGGCTCAGGAAGCCACAGCCATAACTGAAGACCTGTTGGCAGTTGGCATCTGCTGGGGGAGGAAAAGTATGTTTTTTTGGGGGGGGAGGGCTGTGGTTCCTTGAAAGGCTATCTGTGCTTCAGTAGTTGGTCCTACACCCACACAATACAGGCAACACTTAGTGGACTCAGTAGGTACAAAATAAGAACACAGGTTGTGAGGAAAGTGGTGGAGGTGGAATAGAGAGGGGAATCAGAGGGAAAGGAACGGGAAGTAGATGTGATCCAAGTATATTATATGCATGTATGAAATTTTCAAACAATAAAAGATAATCTTAAATACTCCAAATGCTTACCGAAATATTTTTTAAAATGTTAAAAAAAAGAAAAACACCTCCTGGGGCTGGAAAGATAGCTCTGTGGCTAAAAGCATGGGCTACTTTTCCAGAGGACCTGGGTTCAATTCCCAACACCCACTGGCAGCTCACAACTGTCTGTAACTACAGCTCCAAGGGATCCAATACCCTCACACAATCATGAATGCAGACAAAATGACAAGGCACATAAAACAAAATTAAATCAAAATCTAAAAAGCACTTTCTTAAATGTCTACCAACTGATTAATGAATAAATAATTGTCCATGCAATAAAATATGACATTAAAAGAGTGGTGTTGTGATATAGCTACAAGAGAGAAAACCTTATAAGCACTATGAGACATGAAAGAAAGCATAAAAGAGCATACTGCAGGGCTCATGTGTATTAAATCTTACAGTAGGTGAGGGACTTGCAAGGTGAATGGATTTTATTGAAGCGATGTTTAAGAAAAAAGTACATTGGTGATGTATCCCCATACACATTCCCACTGACTCTACTACTACTTGACTTACAGAAACAGAAAGAGTTATATCTTACGAGTCTATTTAAAAAATTACTTGGAACTTCAAAAGGAGAAATATTGAAGGGTTCTCTACGAAATCCCCGTGCCTCTGACTTCAGATTTGACCAAACGTGGATGAACTCTGATTTGACTGAGATGGCATCAATTGTCCTTTGGAGGCCATGAATGCATTCTGTTCGAACTGTGACAGGCATTCCAGGCAATGGCCAAAGCAGGTAGCCGGAAGACTGGGACCTGAATAGGAAAGGAAAACAAACAGAGAGGGAAAAGACTCTTTTCTAAGCACAAGCAGCCTTTGAATCCAGCTTTTTGTTCCACCTGACTCAGGGTTGGGGTGACTTTCAGCAACCTGTTTGTCTGTTGTTGGGAGATAAAGAATCAAAGCCCTGCCTGTGGCTACTCTCTATCCAACTGCACCTTACTGAAGATTTTTGTGTGCCTGGGAAGGAAATTGTTAAAAAGAAAATAAAACAGAATCTTTCCTCCGAGGCAGCGTTCTAAAGTATGTAGCCGCCCAGCAGAGCTTACACAAAGGACGTGTTTAAAGCAAGGTTCATTCTGAATGAAAACCCTTAAGGGAACACGTTTTGAAAATTCTTTAAAAAGTCTTTGTTTGGTGCACGAAAGTGAAATGACTCGGGGGGGGGGGAGTGGGGGTGCGGGAGACAAAGTTAGAGGCAGCCAAAGTCTAAACTCAGGGTGCAAATTCCCTTGTGCTTTCTTACTGACTTCCTTCTTGGATAACTAATCATTCCTTACTTCAGTAGTTGATGAAGGAAAAAAAATTACATGGTATAAAATGGCATAAGGTCCCTACCAATGAAGTGGATTTCAGTAGCTCCCAGGAGGGTAGCTAAGCAACAGTAAACAGTGGCGCCAGTCACAAACTTGCTTTAGTGCGGGAAGCCACATTGATGCTTCCCTGGGCAGGTAAAGGATTGTGGGTGCTCTTGCTCTTTCTCTTTATTGGGTTCACATTTGTATTTAAAGAGCTCAATTAAACTCCTTCCAAACTGCACAAGGGAAGAAAGAAACTCAAAGTGGTCAGAGCCCAAGCCCGGAGCCCGGAGCCCTTATCTAAGTTGTGTGTTTGTTGGTATCCTGTTTTATTAATTGGTGCCAGCGTTGCTGCATGTTAATCAATAGGTGCATGCAGATAGTTGATGCTAATTAGTGTCTGGTTAAAAAACTAGAAACTCAAGTTCTTCTCACATGAGGCGCTGTTGGAATGTGTATTTACAGTTGTTCAACTGTCCCACAGTTGGGGTTGCCTCTTCTACCGTTCATACTTTAGTGTGATAGATTCCTTGTCACCCCTCCTTAGGTTTCCGGTGTACCTATCACCTCTTGGTTGGGAATTGGTTCTGGAATTGGAGCTAGAGGTTGAAGACTTTGATATTTTTTTTAATTGATTTTTATTGGGCTTTACATTTTTCTCCACTCCCCTCCCTGCTTCTCCCCTCCTCTTCAACCCTCTCCCAAGGTCCCCATGGTCCCAATTTACTCAATTTAAGGAGATCTTAAGACTTTGGTACTTTAATCATAGACAGGACTCCTACATATTTTTGTTTGTTTGTTTGTTCGAATTCAAGTTTCCACTCTGGAAATAAAATTGAATCAGTCGTTATGAGGTCCTGTAGCCCCTCTGGCAATAAGTGTTCATTTTCCACTGATTTATGTGCTGATCTCATCTAGCCACATAAATTACAATGTAGAATAGGCTGGACCTTGTGGTACATTGATCCCCAGGTTCCCAAGAAAGCACTGCACTGATTTCCACAGTGGCTGTTCCAGTTTGCTCTCCCACCAGCAATGAATAAATGCTCCCCTTTCCCTGTGTGCTCCCCAGCATGTGCTGTCATTTGTTTTATTGATCTTGGCCATCTGACTGGGGTAAGATGAAATCTCAAAGTAGTTTTCATTTGCATTTCCCTGATGGCTTAGAATGTTGAACATTTTAAAAAGTGTTTCTCAGCCATTTGTGTTTAATCTTTTGAGAATACTCTGCTTTGTTATGTACCTCATTTTAAAAACTGGGTTATTTGTTTTCTAGATGTTCATTAAAAAAATCTTTGTATATTCTAGATACTAACCTCTATCGAAGCTGTAATTGGTAAAGATGTCTCTTCCCATTCTCTAGGCTTCTGTGTTGTCTGAATGACATTGTCCTTTGCTATAAAGAATATTTTTTATCCTATCAGTATCCTATTCAAAAGCCATATCCTGTGTCAATGAGTTCTTTATCCCTGTTTTATTTTCTATTAGATTCAGGGTATCTGGCCTTATGTTGAGGTTCTTTATGTATTAAGAGTTGAGCTTGGTGCATGGATCTATTTTCATTCTTCTACATGTAGCTACCCAGTTTGGCCAGCACCATTGTTGAGGATGCTGGTTTTTCCCTAGTGTGTGAAATTATGTCTGGGTCTTCAATTTTATTCCATTGGTCATTGTGTTTGTTTTTATGCCAACACCCTGGTGTGCTTTTGTTTGTTTGTTTTCATTTTGTTCTATGGCTCTGCTGTACAAGTTGGAATCTGGAATGGTGAAATCTCCAAGACTTCTTTTATTATTCAGGTTTGTTTGTTTAGCTATTCAGTGCTGTGTGTGTGTGTGTGTGTATGTGTGTGTGTTTCCACATGAAGTTGAAGACTGGCCTTTCAATTTCTGTGAAGAATTATATTGGAATTTTAATGGATATTGCATTGAACCTATAGATTGTTTTTGGTAGGATGGCCATTTTCACAATATTAATTCTATTGACCCATGAGTGTGATAGATCTTTCCATTTTCTGATGTCTTCTTCAACTTCTTTCTTCAATGCCTTAATGTTCTTAAGTACAAATCTTTCACTTGCTTTGTTAGAGCTAAGATATTATTTTTGAGGCTATTGTGAAAGATGCAATTTCCCTGATTTCTTTCTCAGTATGTTTGCCATTTGTATGTAAGAAGGCTATATTGATTTTGTGTGTTAATTTTGTATCCTGTACAGTATTTTTATATAAAATAATATCCTTTGCAAATAATACTTTGACTTCTTCCTTTTCTATTCAAATCCCCTTGATCTCCTTTAATTGTCTTAATGCTTTAGCGAAGACTTCAAGCACTATATTGACTAGGTATGGAAAGAGTGGACAACCTTATCTTGATTTTCATTTCAATGGAAAAGGTTTCATTTTTCTCTCCATTTTGGCTGATGTTCACTGTAGGCTTACTGTGAATTGCCTTTATTATTTTGTGTTATGATTCTTGTATCCCTAGTCTTTCGAGGACTTTCTTTTTTTTAATTTATTTATTTATTAAAGATTTCTGTCTCTTCCCCGCCACCGCCTCCCATTTACCTCCCTTTCCCCCAATTAAGTCCCCCCCTCCTCAGCCCAAAAAGCAATCAGGGTTCCCTGCCCTGTGGGAAATCCATGGAACCCCCACCTCCATCCAGGTCTAGTAAGTTGAGCATCCAAACTGCCTAGGCTCCCACAAAGCCAGTGTGTGCAGTAGGATCAGAAACCCATTGCTATCATGAAAGAATGTTGTATTTTGCCAAAGGCCTTTTCTGCAGCTAATGAGACCATCATGTGATTTTTGTCCTTTAGTCTATTTATGTGTAGATGACGTTAGTTGATTTCTGTACATTGAACTGCCTCTGTATCTAAAAGACTCTACATCTTACTACAGAGATACTTGTTTATCCATGTTTATTGTGGCTCTGTTCATAGTAGCCAGAGATTGTAAACAGCCTAGATATCTATCAACTGATAAATGGATAATGAAAGTATGGTGATTACAAAGTATAATACCATTTGGCTGTTTAAAAACATGAAATTATGAAATTCACAGGTAAGTGGATAAAGCTAGAAATAATCATCCTGAGTGAGGTAAACCAGTCCCCAAAGAACAAATACAGCATGTTTCCAGTTATATGTGGATGTTAGCTTTTAAGCTTTATTATGTGCATGTTTCAGTTCAAGAACTACAGGTAGTAGGGAGCTAATAAGGTGCCTATGGGGCAAAGGAGATCTTCTAAGGAAGGGGAAATAAAATATAGAGTTATAAAGAGATAATGGAGACATTAGAATAGGAGGATTAAATGGGGAGAGAGATAGGAGGGCAGGGTAGGAGAGGGAATATGGGGAGAGACAGCTAATGCTCAAGGTCATTGAAATGTCATTTGAAAGTCTACTACTGTAGAAGCTTCCATATATATAAATATATAAAAATTTAAATGAAGTTCCATATAATGGGGGAGACAAAGCCCCAACTAGACATCTTATACCACCATGTAAAACCTCCAGTGTCAGGAATGGGTTGCATCATGTTGAATGATTGGCAAGAGAAGGTCCTTTAGACCCCTCAAACATCACTATATAGGCTATAGCTGAGGCTCTTGGTTATTCTCTACAACCTGATGGTAAGTCTCTATTGCTGAAGACACTATTTACTATGTTATCAAATATGGAGGAATCAAACTGGTACCCAAGTAGAAGTTTTACTCCTACTGCAATCATTCATGATACTGCAAGATACTTTGCATGCTATTTGAGAAGAAAAGTAACTATCAGTATCACTCAGCTACAAACCCTGTTACCTATGCCAGAGACCTGCCTATAAAAAAATGCTGGTGAAACAGTAATACAAATGTTATGAGACTAACCGACCACTCTTTGATTGTATTTAGGGCCAATTCCATGAGAAAGAATCCTTACATGACACATGAAAGGCAAAGAGTCTGAGACCAAGGGACCATAGTAACAAAATGACTCCTAATCACATATTGTTGTGCCCACAGATCAGAGCGGTGCTCAGCCCTCATCAGAGAAGCTTCTTGTAGTAGATGGTAATCAACACAGAGACCCACAACCAAAAAACTTACAGAGTGAGGGACTTTGGAGCTCTCAGTCCTAGATGGGGTGTCTTTATCAAACTCTTCCTCCCAAGGCCCAGGAATCTATGAAGAACATAAGAAGGAAAGATTAAGGGAGTCAGAGGTGGGGGTGATGTGAGGGAAGCAGCATTTTCCAGACGCCTTAGGACTGATACGTATATGAACTCACAATGACTGTGATAGTACCCATACAACTGCATAGGTTCAAACCAGACAAAATCCCAGAACCAAGAAAAGGAAGTGGACACAAAGTTCTGTCCTTAAACAAGAAGCTGTTTGCAACTGATATCTGCTGGCAAAGGGAAAATCAGTTTTCTCCAATGGAGTGTCACTGGGTATATCAACCCCATGCTACAACAGGCCCATGCCTAGGAGTAACTGGCCAACACTAAAGGAATTCTGTGGTTTCTTTTTGTGTGTATGTTTATTTTTTGTTTCATTTTGGTATGTTTTCTTATTGGTTTGTTTGCTCATTTTGACTTTCATTTTTTTGAGAGAAAAAATGAAGACACACACACAGAAAGAGAGAGAGAGAGAATGAAGTAGAGGGGGTAGGGAGGTTGAGAGATCTAAGAGAAGTTAGAAGAGGGGAAAAGAATATGATCAAAGTGTTTGGTAGAATTTTTAAAATATTGAATAGGCAAACCATTCAGGGTAGGACATTATCATCTTTATTTTATTAATAAAATTACAGTGTACATTTTGCAGATATATAAACAGACATAAACATATTTGAAGTAATATTATTTTTAGTAGTAAATGAACTGAGCTGAACATGGCAGGTAAATTATCATTCCATTAGCACAACTCTTTGTGATGCGTAACAGATTTTACCAGCATGCAAGACAAGTAGCCCACCAAAGCCAGCCACAGTGAAATTCTTTCTCAATTAATGAGAAGTCTTGTGTATCTAATATGTGTCCACACTCTGGGAGGAACTTCGGTAATTGAGGAAATTTAAAACTTAGTCCAATTAAGAACAAAGCAGTGCTCTGTGCTGTGTTGTAGCTATTTATCATTGAGAACAACAACTTAAATGGAGGAAAGATTTGTCTTGTCTCAGCTTCAGAAGTTGTAGTCTGTGCTTAGCTGCTTCTACTGATTTCAGGCAGTTGGAAAGGCACGGCATCATGGTGGAAAGAAGCAGAGAGAAGAAAGAGCAGGAGTCAAGGCACACTGTCTTGGTGTCTTTCTGGTGAACCACGTCTTCAAAAATGGCACAGACTCTCAGTTTCCACCTCTTCCCAAATATGCCACTGATGAATAAATTCTTTAGTTGTAGTCCTCAGGATCCAATCATTTCCCATAACCAGAGGTCTGAGACTGTGGCAGATGTTTCATATTTGAGCTATAACACATCAATATCTTACCTTGCATCATAGAATTAAAGGAGGAGGAGAAAAATTAGTATGTGGTTCTAGTTACAGAAGACTGCACTAGACTTCAAACCACCAACTACTCCATACCCACTCTAGCACCTGTAAGGGCCCTGTAGTCCTGGGCTTTGGCTACCCCCAGCTTCAAGACGGCCTTTATAAGTATAGAGTTCAGGCCTAATCTAGAGCCAGGCTTATCCTTATGAACAGAGGTTCCAACCTACCAAGTATAAGGTCAGTCCCTGTGGATTGAGGCTAGAGGAATACCCCTGAAGATTCTAACTCCAGGGCAATCTAGAACCCACCCTCATGAACTTAGGCTCAAAGAAATCCCAGAGGACACAGATACAAGGCCCACTGAAGGATCTCACTAGTCTCTGCAGACTTGGATTCACGCATTGCTAAAGCTCCTTGTCAGATCCTGTAAACACTGGGTGTAGGCCTGCCTTGAAGAGTGTAGATTCCAGTTCCTTTACAGAAGACCTAAGTAACAGTCAATTTTCATGGGTTTGGGCTTCAGACCTGCCCCACTGCAGACCCAAGCACCAGAGCAGTCAGTCTAAGGATCCTAGTGGCAAGACTGCCTGTACATCAACACCACTTAGCCTAGAGTCTCTGAATGGGCTGAGGGCTGCAGAGCGTTCCTCAGCATAACAGCCTACAAAGACTAGAATAAGCACTGATTCTTAATACACCATCATCAAGGCATTACAACAGCATCAAGAACACTTAGGGAGCAGGAGCATCGGCAAGATGACTGCGTGTATCAGTCTGGTGTGCTTCCTCCTATAGGAAAAGACCCAAGCAAAGAAATGACTGCCATTTCATTGAAGTATGCAGGAGAGACTTGCTCTGGATTCAACTCTGGCAACCTCTGGGAGGAGGCTGCTCTTTCTGGAAGAAAGTCTCAAACAGGCTGTGAGACTTATTCACCCCTCTTCCCAGTGTCCCCCAAGAGTGAGCAGGAGACAGCTTACAGTAGCTCTTGAGAGATCATTATTGCACTTTCAGGATGCAAGCAGGCAAGCCGGTTGCAAAGTTAGAACTGCCGATGGTGAGACCTTAACACAGAAAGTGGTAGGCTCTACACTTCACCAGTCTACTTTCTCACACTCAGGTCCAGGCTTGGAGAAGTTCTGCTTGGCTACCGGTAGCCCAGCAGGAACCAGAAGCAGGTGTAGTTAAAGAAATACATTATTTTCTACTACATAGGGAAACTTAAAATATATACACAAACACTAATGTTTAATCTCTGTGTTCCATTCAGATTTATTGATTAAAACAGAGATGTAGTAGGGATTTTGTTTGTTTGTTTTATCATTGTTTTAGAAAATTACTATAAACTTCATGGCTTAAACCAATAAAAATGAATTATTTTCCAGTTATAAAGTTCATAAGACTTCATGGAAAAATCTATTTTTTTGGAGCTCTTGTGGATATGCTGGGCCTACCTGAAACGTCTTTGGGTCTATTATCTAGTGTCTCACCAATGAAATTTCACTTTGATTAGACATTGGAGTCACCTGAAGAAATTAAAAAATTCCGATGCCCAGGCTGCCTTCCAGAACAATTAAGTCGGAGTTTCTGAGCCAGGGGCCCTGTCAGCTGCTATCAGAAGTTATTCAGGAGATTCCAGTGTGGAGCTGGGAGTGGAAAACTGCATCAGTAGCTTCAGACTTGGTGTAAGTGTGCACGCTTAAAACGATATCCAGCCACAAAGTCTCAGAACACTGTTAGCTCCTGGGTTCAGGGAATCATCTGTCTTTCACTTACAGCGCAATGTGTGTAAAACACTTCAAAACACTCCTCTTCTCATCCTCTGTCTGCTAGAAGACGGCGTCAAGAATGAGCGAAAGAAGAGCTGGTGTCATTTCAAGCAGGGGAATCTGTGTGGCTGCTTCGCCCACTTGGCTGGCGGTTGACTCATTTCCTTCTTGTGGCTCAGCTCCTTCTTTAGTATTTTTCCTGTCACTCTCTGCTTCTCCCCCGACGACGTCCAATGGAGCATATAGCGTCTTCCTTTCAGAAAAAAGACTATGTTACAGTTACAGAATTCTGAGTGTTTTAGGCTGAAGGAGATAGGATTCATCCTTAGGGATGAGCCAAAGTAGTCTCTGTCAAGATGTTCTTTTTACTGCAGAAATAGGTTTTTTGTATGACTTTATCCCAGCTGTATTGAGGTATAATCAACAAAATTACATACCTACAGTGTAGTGTGATTAGACGTATTTGTATATTACAAGTGATTTCCATAATCAGATCAGTCAACACATCCAGCACCTCATACAGATCTCTTAGGGCTTATATGGTAAGAATACTTTCCTAGAAAGAGTTCTAGGAAATTTGGATCTATAATATTTACCACCTACAGTCACCATCCTGAGCGTTTGATCCACAGGAGTGAGTCGTCTGAGAACGTCATCTTCGGACCATTTGACTAACATCTCCTCACCTGTGTGTGAAGCAGTGTCATAAATGCCGAAATGGCTGTCCTATTAGGGGCAAGATTCTTCTTGTGCATAAGAGAAAGAAACTATCCAGAGGTATCTGTAGGAGTCTAGAGCAGACAGAGAACAAAACGGACTGGCATACCCAGGGCTATCTATGAGGGTGGTGGTGGTGGTGATGGAAAATGCGGTCTATAAGGAAGACACGAAGCTAGGGGGAAGGAAGTCCATGAGCTGAAGCAGGCCTGGGAGTTTAGGGTAGAGGTGCGGTTGGTGAGAGGGGCCAGGATGTGGACTTCTAAGTGTATAATGGGTCCTTGTGAATAGGTATTGAAGGAGCCTGGAGACCAGCATGGATTTTGCTGTGTTGATAGGCACCACAGGTATATGTCAAGGAAGAGCCATCGGTCCAGAGGCAAGAGAACTGACTCCTTTGGGCAACAGAAACCCCATTTTGCAAATTCAGGAGGGATGCTGCTCTTCCCTAATTGCCAGGCTCCTTTTTTAGTCCGGCTTGAGCTTACCTTTGGATCCTTGCACTTCCTGAGCCCTAACGTCCCTCTTTTCCCCACCTCACACACCCTATCAATCACCAAACAAAAACTGCTCAATATTTTCAGATTCCACATGTTAAAGGAGACCCTTCAGCATTTATCTTTCTGTGTCTGGCTTATTTCATTTAGCATGATATCCTCTGGATATATCTGAGTTGTCAAAAATGGCAAGAGTTTCTCCTTTTTGTGGTTGAATAATTACCCTGTGTGTACTATGTTTTATTGATCTACTCATCTTCCATCGATGGCTTATCAGGTTGTTTCCATATATGGTCTGTTGGGCTACAGTGAACACAGTGCAGATGCCTCTTGGAGACATTCGTTTTCTTTCTTCTGAATACATACTTAGAAGTCGGGGATGATGGATCAGACCGAAGCCCTACTTTTAGCTTATTGAGTCTCTCCCATGTGATTCTCCATAAATTTACTTTCCTACCAATCAACAACTGCTTTAAAGATGTTTAAGAATTGCCTGGACAGGGATACATATAATAGGTTTAAAAGGAGTTAGTGTGAGTGGCAGGCACTTCACTGGGCACATAGAAGAGGAAAGTCAATATTGAAGAGGGTCAGTGAATCCCCACTGTCCCTCTGGTCATAATTCCCTAGCCACAGTGGCTGCCTTCTTGTTTGCGAGCGTTCCAGGGAAAACACCCTCTGTCTGAGACATTTGTCAATTTGATATTTTTTTCTTTGGTGCTCTTTCTCCTAAGCTGAACTCCCACGGTATGTGTAACCCTTCCCCGCAAGGCTATTCCACCATGTGGCTTGTCTTAGTTAGGGTTTCTATTGCTGGGATGGAACACCATGACCAAAAAACTAGTCAGGGAGGAAAGGGTTTATTCAGCTTACACTTTCAGATCAGAGTCCATTATTGGAAGAAGGCAGAAAAGGAAGTCAAGCAGGACTGGAACCTGGAGGCAGGAGCTGATGATACAGAGGCCATGGAGGGGAGCTACTTCCTGGCTTGCTCAGCCTGCTTTCTTATATAATCCAGGGCCATTAGTCCAGGGGTGGCACCATCCACTGTGGGCTTGGCCCGCCTTTCATTGATCACTAAATGAGAAAATGACTTACAGCTGGATCTCAGTAGGCATTTTTTATCAACTGAAGCTCCTCCCTCTCTGATGACTTTAGCTTGTGTCAAGATGACACACAAAATCAGCTCCCACATCTTTCTAAAATATTAACTATAATCGAGTAACACTTATGTAGGACACTTCTTTCCTTCTTGATTTTTGTCTTTGTCTGACAGAGCATAAACCCTCCTAATGAGGGACCATTCCAGTCACACACGAACCTCAAGCCTGCAGAATCAGCCCTGGCATGTAGTTGGTACCCAATCAACAGTGTTGAGTTAATGAATAGGAAAGGAATTCCAACAGAAACAAGAGAAACTAGAGAAATAGGGGAAGAAAGCAGGGACCCGAGCAGTCACAGCATGGAGAACATCAGATTGGAAGTGTATGATTGGAAAAACTTATATCCATGCTGGTGAGAGAGGATGTATAAAGGAGTCAGATTTGAGGGACGAGGGTGAGATGTCAATGCAGTTTTGATTAAAGTTAAAAGGGAGGAATTATGGTCTAACAGAAGAGACTTATTACTCCAGAGGAGCCCAGGAAAAGGCAAAAGACAGTAATTTAACTTGAGCACTGGAGGTAGAAGCGTTCAGGTACTAATCATTTATAAGCTAAAAAGTTCAGGGCTTTGGAAGAAAGCTGGAGAAGACAAAAGGGCATTTAAGGAGAGTGCTGACAAGCAGTGCCTGGAAAGAATTGTGCTTAATATATTTATACCTGAACTGTCACCAAAAATGGTAATGGTGCGATTGAGTGCTTTAATTAAATCTGAGCTGTGCTGACCGCACAATGAGAGGGCCTAAGTGTTATGGTCCTTCACTGCACTGGGATTTGTAGCTGAAATTTCCACATGCGCTGGCAGTTCATCCAGCTTGTGTATGCTGCACTTCTCTGAATGAGCAGAGGCTGTGGCTGGATAATGGTAAGAGAAGCAGTTTGGAGGGAACACCTTCAGAATGCCAGGGAAGGGGAAGAAGGTGTTCTACATTCCTGCCCTCGAAGACAAGGGACCGCCATCTTCCTAAGACCAGTGGTGTCTGTGTCATCAAGATCATCACAGCTGACCTTGGTAACTGTTAACATTCCTTCAGAGAAGAAGGGGTGTGAGGGTCTTTGGACCCTCACCCAAATTTCCAGTCACTCCACCCAGCCAGTTGTATGGGATTTTGTCATAACTGCTCAAGGCCTCAGAGGCTGGTAGAAAGGTCGCAGGAAAACTAGGGAGAGGGTTCCCTCTAGGCAGCCATGTGAAACCCATAATCCATGCCAGGTGAAGACCTTCGAGTGCAGAGCTGTGGGGTCAGGAACCTCCCACCTGTGTCCTGTAACTATGTCCAGTAAAATCATTGGTTAGCTAGGGAGATTGGGTAGAATCAAACTTTGGTATTTGCTTTGTTGTGAAGAGTGGGGGTGTTAAATGTTGTCCAGGCACTCAGAGAGTGCGGGGAGGTAGGGAGGTAGGAAATATCTCTCCAGCCAATCTGGAATAGTAGGGACTATATTGAGATTATTCCTGTTTGTTTATGAAGCTGAGCAGAAAGGTAAGCACACAAAACCGACAACATTGGCATTTAGAGATGGCTGGTGGCATCTTTTTCAAGAGACCAAGGAGAGTGGATTTGAAAGGGAATTGCCTTGTTAGTTGTTTCTTATTCTTCTGGCTCTTTGGAGGGCCTGCCCACAACCTCCCAAGTAAATCACAGGGAGTCCCATTCTTTCTTATGAATGCCCTGCCTTAACTTGGCTTGATTCTAGCCATTTTTTCTTAACTAAAATTATCTCTTCTGTCTTTTGCTTCTGTGCTTTTATCTTTTTCTATTTCTGTATACCTTTCTTTACTTCTTTCTCTGTGACTTGTTGTATAGCTAGGTGGCTGGCCTCTGACATCCTCCTCTCCTCCTTTTCTTGCTCCTTGATCCTCTCCCCCCAGATTTCTTCTCCTGTTTATTCTTTCTGCTTGCCAGCCCTGCCTATCCTTTCTCTGCCTTACTATTGGCTGTTCAGCTCTTTATTAGGCCAATCAGGTGTTTTAGGCAGGTAAAGTAATACGGCTTCACAGAGTTAAACAAATGCAACATAAAAGAATGTAACACACCTTTGCGTCATTAAACAAATGATCTACAGCATAAACAAATGTAGCACATCTTTAACTAATATTCTACAACAGAATCGTTATAGTTTCCCGCCCTGCCCTCACTCCCCACTGGGAAGGACCTGTAGACTGACCCTGGGTATCACACAATATCACCTGACTGACCATGAACTCTCGCTGGTGTCACATCATGGGAAAACATTTGTAAAAAGCTGTCCACTGTGTCTGGTCCTCAGGAAAACTAAGTAGTGGTTATTTTCATCTTATCTGGCCACATATGGCAAATCAAATAATCCCAGTTGTTCACAGATTCAGGAGAGGGAAGTGAATGGAAAGATCCAGGTGAACTGACAAAGGCTTGTGACTGAAGCTTCCTTCTTTAGCATATTTCTTAGGCAATTCCTGCTGAAATTGCTTTTAAAGGTAAGCAAGTGATGGCTACCACTGCCTCGCAAAGCTTTAGAAGCCCTTCTTGTTCCTGAATGTCCCTGGAGAGCCTTTGCCACTGGCATCGTCCCAATCTTGTTTGGCCTTGACTGCCGACATAAAGGAAATGTTGTTATTTTCAGTAAACTCTACAAGTAGGTCTCAAATAACCTAATTAGCACTGAGTTTAATTAATATGGAGGAAATCAGCCTCATGAAAGAAGGGCAGATTTGTACACAGTGTCATAATACTCTGAAGGCTGAAAGAGGAAAACAGGGTGGGTTGCTGGTTCTTCGCTGGATTAATATGATTAGGCCGTACATATGTGCTTATTGAGAAATCACACAGTAACTCTGAGGTCTTTTATTACGATGGGCATCCTTGTAGGGCTGGAGAAGCGACTCAATGGCAGGAGTGCTTGCTGTGCAAGCAAGAGGACCTGAGTTCAAATGCCCAGAGCCTATATACAGAGCCAGGTGTAGCCGCGTGTGCCTGTGATCACAGCCATGGAGAAGATAGACAGGTCTTCAGAGCCAGCCAGTTTAGAAAAGAAGGGATGACCATCTGGTCTGGTGAGTGACCTTGTCTGAAATCAGAACATAAAGAGCAATGGGAAAAGACAACCTTCATCCTGTTCTAACCTCCACATGCTTATCCAGTCAGATGTAAGAACCTGTATACTCACATGTATGTGCCACATACAACACACACGTACACACACACACACACACATGAGTTCCAGAAACAACCCAAATTTCTTTTAGCACTAATACATTAGGCAAGATTTCCCTTCATCTGTACTACTTGCTTTGCTTTAGGGAGCTAGAACTTTAGAAGCTGGGGGCCAGAACAGCATGCATAGAATGAACCTCCTTGAATACTTTCAGATTAAACACCAAGCACATTAGCTCCATGAGTAGGCGCTGTACTGGAAAACAGTGAAAGAAGTATTTGTTTTGTTGTAACATAACTGGAATTTGCAATGTGTGTAGGTCAGTTTTTTTGTCACCTTGACACATACTAGAGTCACTTGGGAATAGGGAACCTTAATTGAAGAATTGCCTCATCTGATTATTCTTATTTTCTTGATTGATGGTTGGTAGGGGAGGGCCCAGCCCCATCTTGGTGGTGCCACCCCGGCCAGGTTGTATAAGAAAGCAATGTGTAAAAGTCATGAAAGTGAGTCCTATGCAGAGATCCTTCATGGTTTTGGCTTCAGTTCCTGCCTCAGGTTCCTGCTTGAGCTCCTGCCCCAGCTTGCCTTGGTGACAGACTCCAACCTGTCCAGAAAAAGGGACACACTAACCTTTTCTCCCTCAGCTTGGTCTTGTCAGTGTCTGATAACAGCAGCAGGCAGCCAACCAGACCAGAACGTTACTCATTTTCTGTCAGCTGCCAAGAGAAAATTACTCACTACATAGTTATCTCTTCAAATAAAGGTTATAACAGAAAAACGATGCAATATTCCGGGTGTCATTTTGAGAATTCTAACCAAGAATAAGGTTCAGTATGTGAAAAGACTAGTTGATAAGGCTATGGTATCTGTTTCAATCTGAAGGGGAGCCAGCTGAACAAATGTTCCTCAATCCTCTGTCCTTCTGAGACTCTGTTCTGAGCAATTTTAATGCAGATCTGGACCTGTTTTACTAAGTTCTGTGAATTCCATAAGCGGAGCACATTAGGGAGTATCTTGGTCAGTCAACGAAGAGATAAACACCAGCCAACCGAACACTGACACAGCACAGCCCTGGTGATGGGGAATTAAAGAACGAAGGCTGCAAGACATCCAAAGCCTGAGGAGCGGATAAATAATGGATTTGGACTGCGAGACATTTGGGAAAATAGAAGCAGAAACTAAAATAAAGAAAGGGTATAAAGGAAATTTTAGTGAGATGGTGGCAGGTCAGGAAACCATACTTTTAGATAACTCAAAAGGGCAAAGTGAAAATGATAGCTATAGATACGATCTCAGAATATCCAAGGGAAAGAATGGCCAGGAGCATGGCTGGAGGAAGAGAAAGGAAGTCGTGGGAAGACTCTAGGAGCCAAAATAAATCGGATTTTTCAGTTTTGTCCAATTTCTAGATAAAAGTTCCCTTTATGGGGGAAGTACCAAAATATATCTCTTCTCGTCAGATTGAACATTTGACCAGACTGCAACCCACTTCTGCTAGCTAGCAAACTCAAGTCTGGAGGGCACCATGTGCTGGGAACAGCTGGCTGCCTAGTACTGCACCCCAATGCTTGGAATTGTGAAGTTAAAGCTACGCACCTCTGCAAGAACAGTTTGTCGATGCTAAGAGTTGGTATCTGCTTGTTGTTTACAGTGTGCTTAGTCGTGAGTCCTCCGACAGTGGTTTAGCTGGCTGCCTATCACATCTGATGGCAATTGGGAAGACATTTGCTGATTTCTTTCTTTTGTTAACATTTTCTTTCCTCCTGATTATTTCTTGAGTTCCTGTTGTGTATTTTTTACATTGACTTATTATTAAATCATTCCCAAATCTTGCAGATGTAAGACATTAGGAATAAAGGGGTCATTGGGGTTGGAAACAGACTGTGAAGGTCAACACTTGTCCATTCAGCTCACTCCAATGTTCTGGAGATGCCTGACAAATTTCTCATCTCTGGATCTGGTGACTGAGGTGGGACTAGCACCAGCTAGGATTGACTGCTGTACCGTCTGTATTTCCTTTTTGGTTTTCTCCTGCTTAAAGCAATAAATAGAATCTTATCACATGGGATTGCAAAAGTAACAGTCCTTATACGGTGTGGGTACAACAGATATAAACATGGAGACATGAAGCTGCGTCTTAAGGCATTGTTCCCTGAGGGACTAAAAGGCTGTCTCACCATTGAGAGAGGAAGTTGCCTTTTCTCATTAAACATTTCAAATACTTGTAGTTTTCAGAGGCAGTCATAATTATTTTTATGGAAAAATATGTTTCTGGATAACGTGGTGAAGTCTTTGATTTTGCTCTTGGCTCAATGTTAGTGAGTGAATCCGGTTGAAATAAATAAAACAAGGTGATGTTTCAATCAGTGATGAAGATGTTGAGACCAGAGGCTCGCAGAACCTAACTTATATGTCATCTGGGAGCAGTGGTTCTTTATTCTCCAACTCAGTATGCATCAAATTTTATGAACCATGACTAGTGCAAATAGCAAGAATTAATTATAGAGTGTTTTTAAAATTTGAATGTGCAAGGAATGAGGTAGGGCTACATTAATACTTTTATTTTGTGAGACTGTTCATAAGAATAAATAGTAACAGTATACCTTGTAGATCTTGACATAAATTATATAGTTGGTCTGTCCTAAATAATTTCAGGATAAAAGAACAGATGGGACCTCTAACTTCTATTCTATTCCCATTTGTGGTGGTTTGGATAAGAAATGCCACCTAGGCCTCACGTACTTGAACACTTGCTGACGGCATTATCCCTTTCATTGGATTTTTTTTTTTTACTCTGGTCATGGTAGATGAAGAACAGAATAGCACCAGGCAAAGTTACCTGAGTTGGCTATGCCTAAGATGGTTCCAAGTTACCAACATGATTGATGTCCTACTAGTCCTGAACCATGAATTCCTGCTTTGCTAATGGAAAATCTGAGACAAGGAAAGGGGAAGGTCATATTTTTAGGAAATGGTTATGTTAGGATTTTAGCCAGTTCAGCTCTATTCTCCATGTATGATCTTAACCTCTACAATGTACGGAGAAGAGAGGCGACACATCCTCTGAGATTATGGAGAAACTGAATCTGTAGGGACTGGTGACAGGTTACACATGGAGGGTGAGAAGCCAAGTAGGGTTCTATGATTGATTCTTCTTAGGGCTTGAGAAAATGCTAGTACAGATGGAAATAAAGCAAAATAAAACAACAAACAAACAAACAAAGCATGATTCTGGATCAAGAAAGGCTTCATTTAGCTCTTGGTAACTTCACATGAGATTATCCAGAAAGCAGGCCTTGCAATTTACCAGAGAAGTAAAAAGAAAAATGTCCTGAGAAAAATAATGATTAATGCAAAAGTGGGAACATTCAGCCTGAAGGACAGAAGACATCGTGGAGTGTCCTGAGTGGAAACAATGAGCTTTACCACCAGGAGTGGTTTGGCCTTTTTGAATCTATCTCCATCTGTAGAGATGGTAAAGTGTGTCCCTCACAGAGTGATTCTGTTTCCAATGAGCCTGGCCTTGCAAGCTTTTATAGTAATATATTTTGGTTCATAATGTAATCCAGTAATACTTCCACTTAAGACAGGTTTTGTTATTATTATTATTGTTATTATTATAGAAACTAATTGCAAAGCCATGCTCTTTCTCCTCACCTCTGTATTTCTGTCCCTCTACCCCTTCCTGCCCTCTCATCTACCACAACATGACAATTTGCGCAAATCCTTTCCCATGGCAGGACCCTCTGTAAGGCATATCTGATTTTGTCATAGGGACATGACTAAAGTCAGGCAATAACTTTCCCCACTAAAATTAGATCCCTTTATATAGCTTAATATTTTTTCTGTTTTTCTTTTGTGGCTTTCTCCTTTCTGAGCCTGTTATTGTGGGATTATAAAATGGTTAAACAATGCAAAGTTTTAATCCTCTTTAGAAATTGGAAATGCTGATAATAACTGGTATCTAATAAATTCTGATATCTTTCAGAGTTCACTATGCTCCTTCTAGACTTGATTCTATCATGGCTGGGTATATGGTATGTGAGGTAGGACTTGACACTTTTGAGGGGGCAGAGAGGATGGTCTTATTATCAAACTTGGGAAGTGTCCTGACTGTGTTCCAACTCAGGTCTTCTCAGTTGTTCCCAAAAAGACAAAATGGGGGGGATTAATAATTGAAAACAGGAGATTTATTCAGCGTGGCCAAATTGGAAAGACAGACAAGGAGGTCCAGCAAACACCTCAAATTTGTCTTTAGGGTCCTGAAGAGAGATCAAAATTTAAATAGAGGGCAAAGGATTATGCACATTCAAGTTGTGTTGGGTAAGGTGTGGGTCCTACTGTTGACCCATTGTGATGTGGGTGTCAGTCTTATCCTGCAGAACTGTGTGAAATTTCTTTCTGAGAGATAAGTCCCCATTGGGCTGTTGCCTTTTCCTTTTCCTAGCATAGTTTCCTTGGGAAATTCTGATTTCTTTGGGGCTACTGTTTCAATAGTCTGATAGTAAGATTGGGAGACACAGACTGCCCCTATTATTTCCAGGCAGTAAGAACCCATGTTTGTAAGGTTTTGCCCTTTCTGCTGACTCTGAGTGCTGAGGTTTTTCCTTTTCTAGGTAGAGCTGTTTGATCCTCATGTCTGTGACTGGTGGACTCCCAAGCTGCTCAAGTCCCAGTTGGCGCATTGTGGCCTCTTGCTCATACCTTGGGCTGGATTGTTTCATTCTCTAGGCTGAGTAACTACTTTGTAGTTCTGTGGCACATGGTTAGAAGATCGTATCCTGATGACCCTCAGATAATCTGTAGGGATAGACCATCTCTGACTCCCATTCTCTAAATGCAAAGTATATGAGACTCTCCAGGCAAGGGTTCCCCTCTTAAATACACAGAGCTATCAGCTTCACTGAACAGGTGTGGGTGGATGCCCTGGGCATAAACTCAACCTTTCTACGAAGCTATCTACTATGTTGGTGACAAATAGGAATGTGGTCCCAGTTCCTTCTGTTTTAAGTTTTCTAAAGTAATTTCATCTTCTTGACTTAAGAGGGTTGTGAGGAATGTGTCTCACCATCTCTTCCCTTCCTTCTTTCACCCATTCCTTCCTAATGCACTGGGATAAAATCACAGGCTTCTCACTCCTTTTTATTTGATGGGGAAATCTATATTCTATTCTCTTCTTTAATGAGCTCATTTTCTCTGTTCCTTTTTCCTTGGAGCAAAGTGGGGAATGAAATCACATAGATTATCCCAGTGACAATGACAGAGTTCATGTTTCTCATCAAAAACACTTAGCCATTTATATAAGCCACTGTAGCCTCCAAAGAGAGAACCTTATACACTTGTATAAAAATGTGCATGGTAAAGTTTTCTTCAAGTCTTATCATTTCAATATACTTTCTACTTTGGCATTTATAAAACATTTCACATCATCAATGTTGCTCTAGCATATAGACTAAAACAGAATTTTGGTACAGGTTTGACCTCTAGAAATCAGTGTGCTTGGCCCTATGACCTAAATAGCATAGCTATATCATCCCTCCGAGGTTCAGGGTACCTGGCTGAAGAGGGGATAGAAAGAGTGTAAGATCCAGAGAATGGAAGATGTGCATCAGAAAGGTCGTCTTGACATGACATAGCCATTGCAACTATACACTCACTGCAGCTGTGGTTATCTGTGTAAGATTTGCACAAGATTGGGGCACCTAACACTTCATATGGATGGGAGAAAACCCTCCTTAAGAGACTATTGGCAGTTAGTGGTTGTAGGGGAGGGGCTATCGTTTCCTCAGTGGTGTAGCCACTGATAAGTTGCTTATGCTCCAATAAATAAACTCCCACCTATGCTTGTGCAAGTAACTCTAGTTAAACCTAGCAGGTCATACACAAAAGGACTTAAAAACAGGGATGGGGCTTGTTAGAAAAAAGAAGGGATTCATTATGGAGGGGCAATGAACAAGGGACATGGATATAAAATGATGAAAATTCATTATATAAGTATGTGAAACTGTCAAGAATTAAAAAGTGGGGAAAAACCCACTGTGGTTTTATTAAGCATTAAATAAATAAAACTTTAACCTCTTTGTGGGCACAGTAGTCTGTTATGGGTAGGGTATGTAGTTTATTCATGTTGTCACTAACAATGTGTTCTTTAAAAATGTCATTAACCCCCATGCCTGTTTGTAAAATGAACATCTTTGTAATAGCCCCCACCTATAGTTGTTCTGAAGCTTAGAACAAAACAGCATATAGTAGGTCCTGTTGAAATTTAGTCTATTCACTAGTTTGGTGAACAAATGTTTAGTTGACACTTTTACCATTAAAACAATAGGGGTTAGAAAAGATTAAACATAAAGCAAAGAAAACCAGCCCACAAATCACAGTCCCAGAGAACCTAGACAACACTGAGGACCCTAAGAAAGACATACATAGATCTAATCTACATGGGTAGTAGAAAAAGACAAGATCTCCCGAGTAAATTGGGAGCATGGGGATCTTGGGAGAGACAGGGAGGGGAGCAGAGAAAAATGTAGAGCTCAACAAAAATCAATTAAAAAAAGGTCTTTGTGATTCTTATTGGTATTGCTTCTGTTGTATCAGCTGAGCAGCTAAGGTCACCTTTGATTCGTAGCTGGGAAGATTTGGAAAACAGTCATAACTCACCTTTGTGTGGAAACTTCATCTTCCTTTCTTCTCAGTTTTCTAAATGGCTAAGGCCTCTTCCGCACATTTGTGTTACAGTTCTTTTGGCCTCTGTATGTTTCTCTGAGTTCTTTGAGCACTAAATAATTCAGACATTCTGACACAGTCTGTTCTAAGTCTGTTAATGCCCCAACTTCTTCCCCATGACAGAAGCGACGTCACAGCAGCTGCTGATCATAGTCACCTACAGTAGTTGTGCCACAAATGAAAGAAGAGGGGTGGGATTAAGGAGAGGCGAGTACTAGAGTTGCTAGGGAAGAAAGAAACACTAAACAGTCTTACTGAAGTGTCCACTTCTGATCTTGGCCATTCGGACAGGTGAAAGATGGAGTCTCAGAGTTGTTCTGATTTCCATTTCTCTGATGCTTAAGGAGGTTGAGCATTTCCTTAAGTGTCTTTCAGTCCTTTGAGATTCGTCTGTTGAGAGGTCCCGGTGTAGGTCTGTATCCCATTTTTAAAATTGAATTTGTTTTTAATTTATTTTTTTCTTTTAATATAAAGTTTCTTGAGTTCTTTGTATATTTTGGAGCTGAGTCCTATGTCCAATGTTGGATTGGTAAAGATTTTTTTCCCAATCTGTAGGCTGCCATTTTGTCTTATTGATTGTGCTCTCTGCTTTACAGAAGTGTCTCAGTTTCAGGAGGTCCCATTTATTAATTGTTGCTCTCAGGGTCTGTGCTACTGGGGTTATATTTAGGAAGTGGTCTCCTGTGCCAATGCATTCAAGTATACTTCCCACTTTCTCTTCTATGTGGTTGGTTTTATGTTGAGGTGTTCGATTCATCTGACTTGAGTTTGTTCATGGTGATAGATATGGATCTATTTTCATACTTCTATATGTTGATACCAAGTTATGCCAGCACTATTTGTTGAATATGCTTTCTTTTTTTTCTTTGTATATTTTTAGCTTCTTTTTCAAAAATAAGGTGTTTGTAGGTGTATGGATTGATATCTGGGTCTTTGATTTCATTTCATTGATCCTCTTGTCTGACTTTATGCCAGTACCAGGCTGTTTTCGTTACTGTAGCTCAGCTTATGCTAGAAAGGATGTGGGGTAAGGGGAACACTCCTCCATTGCTGTTGGGAGTACAAACTTGTACAGTCACTTTGAAAATCAGTATGCCTTTTTCTCAGAAAATTAACAAACAATCTATCTCAAGATCCAGCAATACCATTGTTGGCTATATACCCAAAGGATGCTTAATCATACCACAAGGACCTGTTCTCGACTATGTTCATAGCAACATTAATACTGCAGGAAGGTTTACAACTAGTAACTACTCACCTACTGGGACATGGCCTCATAGACTATTTACCTGGATGCGGAAGCGCGTCCGGCCCTTCTCTCCTTCCCCTGAGCCCCATTTTGCTGTTTGGTTTGGTTTGGCTCTGATCTTCATCCATCGTTCAAGCAGAGAACCCTGACTTTGTAAGTTTTACCCTTTAACAAATACTGGTCTATTTCTTAGTTCTGAGCTAATGTGGGATTCCTTTTTTGAAGCGTCCCATCTCTTAACCATCACATTACATATAAATACCATTACAGTACCCTAATCCTTAGGGAGATCTTGCATGGTGTTATTCTTGTGAACTATAGGCTTTATAGCTGGGTAGGACTATTGATAGCTCTTCTTATTTGGCAACTTGCGTAGATACTAAGAGATCTAGTCCCCAGGGAGGAAGCTTCTAGATCAGCTTAGGTGGATTCCTCCAAGTCCTGTGTCTAAGGTGCATGTCTTCAGGAATAGGGTCTTGCTTTGAAGTTTTAGAAAGCAATTTGGGGCAACAGCAATGGCCTATATTGTTTGGAAGTCTCTTGAACTCCCCTGACCAATAACTCTTCTTTATCTTTTCTGTTTGTTTGTTTATATTTTTGTCTGTTTTTCTTCTTACAGATAATTTAAACACTTTTTGTCAATTTTTAAAAATAATTAAATCTCTCTGAGACTTTGCTTAAATTATGTAAAATGTGTAAATTGGTTTTGAAAGAATTTACCTCTTAATAAGAGTAAATCTCCATCTCTCCCCTACCCATGTTGAGTTGTTTTTCCTGTGGCTTAGCGAAAAATATTCTGAGGAAAGGAACTGAGAGAAGGAGGTTTAATAGTTCAGGTCATGGTAGGGGAGTCATGGCGTAGGGATCATATCCTGTCTGCAATGAGGAAGCCGAGGGCAATGGATGCTTATGTTGGCTTAGTCCCTTTCAGTGAAGGATCCTCACCAATGGACTGATCCCACCCACAGTTAGAGTGAGTCTTCACACATCAGTGAACCCAAGTCAGATAATTGGCTTGTCTTCTGGGTGATCCTGGGTCCTGATGACAATATTAACACCACACTTCCCATGGCGTCCTGCTTATTTCGTGTTCTTTGACAATCTTTGCATCTTTATCTGTATAAATCACACCCATCCGCTGTTTAGATTGTTGTTAGGAGTTGTGTTTTTATTGCTGTTGTAAACGTGAGTTATTATTCCTCTTCTCTCTCTAACTAGTTTTTGTTGGCTTAGGAAAGGTGATTTTTACAACAGACCTTGTAACTAGACGTTTTTACTGAGCGTTTCTAAAGATGAATTCTAATAGTTATTCAGCTGGTTCTCAAGTCACTCCCCTTTTCAAATTAAAATACAATACCACAGTAAGCTCCAAATGAGATTCTATAGCTCTTTCCAAATTTTTTGTTTTAAAAACCTATTTTTGGGGAAAAAAGGCATAATAGGTAAGTTTAAAGTCTTATTGTTTACATCAGATGGATCCCCCAGAATTTGTCTGTACTTTAGGGAGCCACAGTGTTAGAAGACCTTTATTGTGTGACCCTTTTTTGTTTCTTTAGATTTGAGGACTTCAGAAGATTCCATTATCATTCAGAAAGCTCAGCTACCACATGCATTTGGGCACTATATGACCTTAAGGAGTCTGTGCATTATGACCAATTGTAAGGCAAGATTGATTTGTAATGGTTGCTGCTGGTGAGCATTGGGTTGCATTCATTACTCCAGACAGTGACAATCCTTAGTGGAACATCTGCTCACCTGGTGAGCTTTACTTTGAAGTCTTCACCTTCTTCTTGGATCTCTGAGGGCCTGGACTCAAGCTTCCTTCCTGCTACATGACTATAGGGATTCAATTTTGATTTAGTCCTAAAACCCTTTCTTTTTTGGCTTCTGTTTATATACTTTAACTAGTTTTAAGTTTTTTTTATATGAATAGCATTTTAATTTTATTTCATTAAAAACTACTAGTTTATGTTTAACAAAAGCCTGAGAACACAATCATTTTGTTATGCCGGAATCTATTGCATTCAGAATGATCCTAATTACAACAGTTGCTGTGTTGTGGCTTTCTCTAGTGGTCATTACAGTGGTATTAGACAAGATAAGAAATGGCAGGTTCTGAGGGGGTACTTCCTCATTAGAATGAACATCTCTAACCAGGACTGTCAGATACCAAGCCAAATTAATATAAATCTTTCAGGCAGTAACATGTATTTGGAGATTAACTTCAACCCTTGCCTCAAGGAATAAAAAGAAATCTATTGATATATTTAAATAAAGCTACCTGGCTGCCTACAACAAAATGTTTCTCTGTGAATAAATTTGCAGCAGAAGAAGGTCTGTGGGCTTCTGCTGTGTTCCTGTGGGCACACCCTTGTATCACTCCATAGGTTCACTAGGTATCGCCACACTGGCTGCCAGCACACACAAAAGGTGCTTGGACACATGAAATGGCTGCCACCTAAAGTCCACGTGCACACACAAACACAGTGAAACAGGGTGCCGTACTGAAATGATTACCCAATATCGACTTGCTAGTTTAGTTTGTGCATAACCAGTGGCCAATTGCAGTCTAGCAAATACAAGGTGGAAAATCCCGAAAATAAATAATTCATAGGTTTTCAAATGTGTGCCATGCTGGGAAGCATAATAACAAAGTTTTGCATTGTCCTTTTCCATCGTAACCCAGGACACAAATCCCCTCTCTGTCTGGTCTGTCTTCCCTGTGCACCTTGATTAGCGACTTAGTTACTTAGTTGTCTAAGTTACAAGATCACCTGGGAGTGGCAGCATAGTCCTCCTGCTCAGCCATCATTTTACCTAAAACTAGGACTAAAATGCACAAATTGTGATGCTGGCAATTTTATTATCTTTATAGTTATTTTCTTATTTATTACTGTTAATCTCTCACTGTGCTAATTTATAAATTCAGCATTATTATAAGTATGTGTATTTATGGAGAAAACCCACATAACTTTGGTTTCAGGAATTCATGTGTCTCCTAACGATAGGGTGGGGGTGACTACTGCATTGACCTGATTCGTATGTGTGTTCATGGAGGGTGAAGCTCTCCCTTCCAACCTATTAGAACTTTATGTAAAGGGGGAACAGTTACACGCAGTTGATGTGTGGACTATGGCTCTTTTATCACTTACTCCAGTTATTTAGCTTAATTTCCAGCTAAAATAATCAGAAAAGCAAAGCGCGTAGAATTTAAGGTGTTAAACATCTCTTCAGCCCCAAGTGAGAAATCGCTTTCAATGAGACAAGATTATGTTCATTTGTATTCTACAAAAAGATGGAAAAAAAGACCTTATAAATTATAAATCCACCAAGCTCTGTGTATTATTCTGAGCCATTGTTCTGGGGTCCAGCCAATACCTACCTGCTCATTTTCTGTTTGCAAGTAAAGCCTCTCGGATGGTGATGAAGAGGACATGGCCACCCTCTCCAGTCCTGGTCCTAACACACACCCAATGGTGACATCTAGCCAAGAGTGACATGACTAGAGGTCATTCCTCCCCACATCCTAGCCCACCCTCAGTACCTTCTAAACAATGTGGATTTCTACCCAAAGCACCTTGAAAGAAAAATATATTTTAATCTGTGGTAGAAATAACTCAAATAAAGAAAGAACCACACACACAGAGACAGACATATCACACACATACACACATACAAATGCACAGAGATAGGCATATCACACACACAGAGAGATACACCACACACATAGACACACAGGCACACACACACCACACACACACAGACACATATACTTTTTCGGAGGAGGGTTTCGAGACAGGGTTCCTCTGTATAACAGCAGAGATCCGCCTGCCTCTGCCTCTCACTGCCCCGGCCAGTCCGAGGTTCTTAAAGACTATTGTAATTATAACAGCACATGGTAGCAAAATCCAATGCTTAGTAAAAGATTTTAAAAGGTGGCTGAAGGAAGTCCAGGGACTTCATGGGTAACACGTTCTTCTCAGAGAGCAGGATCTAAGGGGCGCCAAAAATTAAGACTTAGGGAATGCTGGGTCGTAGGAATGGCCTGGTTCACAGTCAGAGGGTGAACCTCCTTTTGGCTAGAAGGCCCTTTGATGTTTTGCCTCCTCTGGGCTCATCCTCACCTCTGCTTCTGATCTTTAGCTGAGTAACCTCTTCCATAACTAATTGGTGGTCCTGCACACCTCTCCTGCTGTTTAGCCCCTTTCTAGTGACAACAGCTGGATAATTAAGTTCTCTCAGCCACTCCAAGCTTGGCCTCTGTGACAGCTGTGGTCTGCAGGGTGGCTGACCCCGCCTAGCTCTTCGCCAGCACTCCCTTAGTTCATCAAGGCAGGGTTCCAGCCTCACATTGGGTGCTTTCATTAACCCCTGCCCGCTGCCAAGCAAACAGCACTCTCAATATTCAACACCCCCAAATGATGGCCGCAACACAGATCGCACCCCACGGCAGCCTCGCACCTGAGGGCCTCCTCCCTTCATGGTCTTGCTCGGTTTGACCCCATTTGGAAGAGTGGCTCTTCACACTAAGCGCCTAACGAGGTTACCTAGTGTGCATGCCCAGTGAGATTGTCTTCATTGGTCCTCAGCTCTGAGATATGCCCAGGAGGGCAGACTGCAGCTGCTAAAATAATTAACCTTTTAGCTGAAGATGGCCTTTATTGCGGGATGTGCTTTCATAGGCCAAGTTTGTGACCATTTAAGAATGTCAGCTTAATATATGGAGATTTTTTTTTTTTACATCTACATAGAGACCAGTTTCACAAAGTCAGAGTAACCAAGGATGGCTAACAATCGTCTCCAGCTGTGTAGTTAAGAATGCTAATTTATGTTGCGCATGGATCATCAGCATTGTCAACTTGATTATTTCTGAAAATGGGGAAAGGAGGGCCGATGATAATGAAAGCCCACTTGGGGTTTCAGACCTTGTTTGGGTGAGTTGCTTGCTAGAGGGAAGGAGAAAAGCCTCATGGGTCAAGGGGTGGTGGACGTGCCAGACATTTGGGAATCGAAGCTTTTGTGGTAGGAGGGAAAATGTTTTCTAGCTTTATAAATGTTTGCTGAGTGGTTAAGACTGATTTGGTAAACATGTCGAGGCCTTGGCACAGGCAGGTTATGCAACAGAGCCCCTTCACTGTAAATGGCTCCTTCCTTATTTATGTGCATGCTGAAGGCATTTATTCTCACGGATAGCAGCGGAATCCCAAGTGAGCTGCAGATATCTGCCTCTCTCTCTCTCTCTCTCTCTCTCTCTCTCTCTCTCTCTCTCTCTCTCTGTCACTCTCTCTCTCTCTCTCTCTCTCTCTCTCTCTCTCTCTCTCTCTCTCTCTCTTTAGGTCCTGCAAGCAAAGGGGACCCTCTCAGAGCCTTCAGCCCTGCTTTTCAGTTCTCTTCTTTTGTCCCAATGCATCTTGCCTTGTTACTTCCTTTCATCCAGTAATGAGTTTCGTTCTAATAAGTAGCATTTAGGAAGCTGGAAGAGAAGTGCCTTTGAGAATTTATAATAAAGGTAGATTTAACTTAAAGAGAATTTAAAATTCGGTGAAGCTGGAGACTTTGTATTCTAAAGGTACCTCTTGAATGTGGATGTGATTGCTGTATGCTGTCTTCTGATGCCACTTGGAGACACACCCGTGTGTGTGTGTGTGTGTGTGTGCACGCACGTGTGTGTGTGCGTGCATGTGTGTGTGTGTGTGTGTGTGTGTGTAGGGCTCAAGGAGATGTAAAAAGAAAACCTGGACAGAGGATATTGAGAATGATCTCAAACAGTATGAACAGGCTGATTCCATAAGAAAGCTGTATCTTCTATGAAACATGGGACTCCAGGGTGTTGTAGAGCCCTCGAGGGAGCGGTTCAGAGTGTGGAGTCCTCAGCTTGTGCCAGTGCCTGTGCCTCCGTGGGGAAGCAGGCAGGGCTGCAGTGTGTAAGAGAAGAGGGAAGGCCAGGGAGAGGAAGAGCTGCTCCCGAGAAGGGGCATCCGGCTTCCAGACCCTTACTAGACAGTCCTCTGAAGCACTGCCGTTCACTCTCCTGAGTACGAACGTTCCCATGGCAAACACCTACTGGTTTCGTTAATGTTCACTGAAAATTTTGTTATCAGAGGAGAACTCATTTTCTTAAGTCTTTAGGTTTTTCTGCTGTTTGTTTGTACCGGAATCTTGAGCCAGATAGTTTGTAACTTGGCCCTAAATAATAGCATTTTCATTTCAAGGTGCTCGGAAAGGGCTCCTTGCCTCTGCATGTTCTTCCATCTAGGTCACAAGAGCACCAGTCTTGGAATCAGAGTGAGTCTGTTTTATTCATTTTCTGCCACTTATTAAGTCACTGGGTTCTCAGAAAGTCCCTTACTCTGCGCATGTCAGTTTTCCATGTGCTTCTGTAGATCAGAGAAGATTGGTGGTGAATCATAGTTGCCCATGCTAAAGTTCTTGGCTGTTGCCATGGGGTCTGCCACGTACTAACATGTGTTTTCCTTTCTTTTCTCCCCTGAACTAATAGGAAAGCATAGCTTTTGAGACGATATGATTTCTCTTAAAGGAACCTAGACTCCGTTTTCTGACCTCTCTTAGTCATTGTTGGAAGCCCAGTGTAAACAGATAAACATGGAGGTTGGACAGAGTACGGGGCCTCTGCTATGCTGTTCCCCAAGCTGTAGCTTGCGTCCTGTGTGACAGCCCATGGCTCCTGTCTACATCTGCGCTTGCACACTGAGCTGTATTCTCTGGCCCTTCCATTGGTTGAGTCAATGCTGCAACACTGGTGACATTCTGGAAATATTTTTCTTCTAATTTGCTTTCAGTCTGAGGTCTTTCAATGAAAGCTCACACTCGGTTCGGAAAGATTCCATCAGAATTCTGCACCACACAATCTCCCTGGAACTGAGACCAGAGAAGCATATGCCCAGGGGAACTGAAGCATCACCACTTTGGCCCTGAGATATGTGCTGCATCTCCTTGATGCGCTTGGTTGTGCGAAAGGGCGTTTCGTCTTTAAGCCACACGCTGCAGCTAATCGTACCTCCCACAGGATTGCTGCTTGTCCTTTGCTCTTCTCTGGGCTTGGGGTGACGATGAGTCAGATTATTTGCTGAAACCGCTAGCATATGGTGCATTTCTTGCTGATAATTAATAAACAATGGATTTTTGTGCGAAGTTACCAGAAAAGTTTCTTGAATAACTGAGTTCCCTTATGCATGCCCACTGATGCCTGACTTGGTGGGTTGGCACCCAGAATACCAAGTCTTCTCTACACACTTAGGTTGTTTATCTTCACTCCGAAGATTATAAATTCCTTTGGCAGATACTGTCTCTTTCTATTTGACTGTGTAATGTGTGCCCAGAGGCAACGGTTCTTTGCCAGAGTACATCCTCCAAACAGCAGAAATCAATGAGGTTAAAGATTGTCTTGGAATACATGTCCCAAATATATTGCATTTTCCTTCACTAACACATCCACCTCACTTGGAGACTGTCTTTCTTCATCTTGTATTTACTAGATTGGATCACAAAATGTGTATTTTATTCTGTAGCCATTTAAGTAAGAGAAATTACTTATAGTATATAAGTACAGTATATTCTATAGTATAGAAATCTATTTTGAAGTTTTGATTTGGGATAAGTGATTTGAATGCTAGTGTAAGAACTCAATTTTAATTAAAAATTAAATTAAATTAAATTTTAAACCAAAATGCCCATACTCTTTCCATCGTTTTCTCTTAGTTTTTCTGTCTTTGTTTTGCCCATGTTGTTATCTATGAAAGTAAAGTTTCTCAAGCCATTGCTCCTTAGCTGTTACCCAGCCAGACTGTCTTAGTGACTGAGCGGGTGGGATACCTCTAGCCAGATAGCTTTGGGTGTGTTCTGATGCTCAGATGGTAAGCCCTGGGTTGCAGCAAGACAAAAAGGAAGAGGAAGAAAGAAAGGGATCAAGTTTCCCAGTCTCTGGACTTTCTAAAGGCATATCCTGCAGACCACATGTTTGCAGGGGGTCGGTGCCATGCTGTGGATATGTGAGTCAGTCTTCAGCTGTGTAATTCTGTCGTGCTTTTCCTTTTCATCTTTAGAACCAATCTTAAATGCAAGATGGTCTAATTTAGCCCCTCAGGGCTTAGCAGTAAACATTTCATAATTACCTCTGAGCTATCTGAGGTTGACTTCTGTCGCTGTCTGTGCTCGGGGCTTTGTGCTTCCTCCTCTTGTATATTCATTTGACATTTTGGCCATTTGTATTCTCATTGCTAATCACAGTTGATCTCAGGCCCTGGATAGGAACCCAGAAGGAATGATCTGAAATGGAAACAACTGTACAAATATACATAGGCAGCCACGGGCTGGAGTTCGTTTGTGTAGTGCTGCGAGGACTCAGAACACTTATTCTGGAAGCTTTAGAAATCTAGTTGATTTTAACACACAAGAGCCTTGTCTTAGTTTTTGTTGCTGTGATAAAGACACTGTAACTAGAAGCAACTTGGGGGAGAAAAGACCTTATTTGCCTCAAATGTCTAGATTCCAGTCCGTCCATCATTGAGGAAAGTCTAGGTAAGAACCTGGAGGCAGGACGTTCAGCAGAGGTCACGAAGGACAGTTGCTATGGCTTGCTCCCCATGGTTTGATTAATCTGCTTTCTTATATAACTCAGTACCACCTGCTCAGGATTGGCGCTTCTCATAGTGAGTTGGGTCCTCCCAAATCAACCATTAATCAAGGAAAACATTCTACAGACTTGCCTACTGGCCAGTCTGATGGAGTTATTTCTCAGTTGAGGTTCCCTCTTCCCTAGTGACCCTTGCTTGTGTTGTGTTGACAACAAAACAAAACAAAACAAAACAAAAACAACCCCCAAAGTAGCACAAGCGTCTTTGTGAGATTACACCCCTGGAATCTCAGCATGGGTGTGTGTATGCACGCATAAATCGTTGCCATTAGTAGGGACTGAATCTAGGACCTCATACTTGTTGTCAAACACTCTACAACTGAGCTATAACCCCAGTGGTTATGTATATTCATATATAGAAAAATAAACGCATGATTCTGCTGTATCGGCCACTGTTAAAAGGAAGCATACTGTCATCTGAGAGTGGGGCATAGCACTGTTACAGAGATGTGCTTTTGGAGTCATGTCGTGATGCCTCCATCATGGTGAGAACGTTTTCAAATAAAACTTTGCTAATTATTTTTGTCATTCTCATCTTGTAAATGAGTGTGCTGGAAGCAATATAGAAATAGGGCATGACATGATTTTATGTACATAAAATTCATGTTTGGGTTCCAGGACAGGCCCCAAAACTACAGAGAAACCATTTCTTGAAAAAACAGTGGGGAAAAAAATCATGTTTGGGAAAAAAAAGAACCCACAACAGCCCCCACTGTTTCAAAGGCCAGAAAAGAAAAATCAAAACTTGCTCAGTTTCTATAATGTGAGATAAATTGAATGGCGGTGAGTCACTTAATAGGGAGAAGAGTTCTAGAATAAGATGGAAAGTTAAACACAGAATTTGATGAGGGGCAGGAAAAGAAGAAGATGCTCCCCACAGTGTATCATGGCCCTCAGGGAATCATGTGCCCTTTTCTGTCCCTGGTGCAGAAACTGGCACCTCTTTTCTGTCAAGGCAGGAAAGGAAATGGTGGAATGTAAAGATGGTGCCGAGGAGGCACAGGGAACAAGGATAGCACATACAGGTCAATCTTTGCCGGTCTTGAAGGGTTTTAGGAAGTACTGGTTTGCATGGAGCATAGCTGAAGGCTGCAAGGAAATTGCTGTTTTCGGTGGCAGAGCCAGAAACAGTAACAATAAAAATGAAAGCGGCAAGAAGACAGCAGCAATGTGAGTCCCGACAGTGGACAGTGAGCAGCAACAATGACCGTACCACAAGCAATGTGAGTCCCGAGAGGGGACAGTGGGCAGCAATGTGAGTCCTAGGAGTGGCCAATGGCCAGTGGCCAGCAGCGGACTGTGGAGCAAGTTTTAGGTATAGGCTACTGTGTTAAATATTTGGCATGTATAATTTGATTTTAATACAGCTGTTTTAAAGAGATGACGATGTTCATATAATCATTCTAAAAGTGAGAATCAAAGTGTAGAGACATTAGATTGCTTAAGCATACCCAGTATTAATAATAAGTTAAATTTACACACAAAAGGAACCAAGTCTCCTTAGGTACTAGGAATTCTCTCTCTTTCCCTCTCTCTTTCCCTTGTTTGCTCTTATTTGTCTCTCATTTCTCTCTCTCTCTCTCTCTCTCTCTCTCTCTCTCTCTCTCTCTCTCTCTCTCCCTCTCTCTCTCTCTCTCTCTCCCTTTACTGTTTAGAGTCACTCTGAGGAGATTTAAAAACTGGAACCTGATCCCACCACCATGTTCTCGTACTGTCCTGGAGACGTCCCATGGTTTCTGCCAGTGAACTGGGTGATTCTGACATTGCATTGCCATCAACTTAGAGAAACCTTGTGAGTGAAGTTTTATTTTATCTGACTTGCATTTAATTTCATTGTAATTTGAGAACACTTTATTTGCACCTTGTCTAATATGCCCCTCCCGAAGAAACACAGGGTCTATCAAAACATCAAGCATGCCTTAATCTGTCTCACTTTTGTGTCCTTAAAGAGGCTGGCACAGCATTAGATTATTGGAAGTGAGTATCACTTCTTTCTGAAAACAGTCCATTACCAACTAGAAAGAATCAGCACTTCAGTCTTGATAATCAGCTTCTAATACCTTTGTTGAAATGTTACTTAAGCTGAGAAGGGCATGGTAATTTCTAATATTTTTATTTTATTATTTTAAATTTTTCAGACAAAATGTAAACTGGTGAACATTGCCCACAACTCCTCACCCATCTTTCTCTCACCTCTCTCATTTCCCATTGCCCTCCCTGTTCTTTAGGCAGTTTTACATCATTTCTCTTCATACATACACACATTATTTTATATATATATATATATATGTGTGTGTGTGTGTGTGTGTGTGTGTGTGTGTGTGTGTAGCAAAAAACAGCATATGAGAGATAACATGCATTTGCCTTTCTGAGACCTGCTTAACTGTATAATTGATAATATCTCTGGTTGCATCCATTTTTCTGCTAATAACGTAAATTTTTATTGCTGAAAATATTCCGTTGTGCATCCATACCACAGCTCCATTTTCTTAATCCGTTCCTCTGTTGTTGGGTAATGTCTTAGTTATTTTTCTATTGCTGTGATAAAATACCATGACTAAAACAACTTTGGGAAAGAAAGGATTTATCTCATCTTAAACTAGGTAGCAAATTGTCCATCATGGAGTGAAGTGAAGTCAGTGGAAACTCAAGGCAGGAACCTGGAGGCAGGAACTGAAGCAGAGGCTTACTAACTTACACCCCATGGCTTGCTTAGCTTGCTTTCTTAAACAGTCTAGGACACTTGCCCAGGGATAGCACCATCTGAATTGGCTGGGCCATTCCACATTAGTCATTAAGATTCTACCCCCCAGTCTTGCCTACAGGTCAAGCTTACTGAGTTTTTTTTTCTTTAAATTAAGATTCCCCATTCTGCATTCTTAATCTACCCACTCTCTAGCAGTAGACGGCAAACACAAATGAACTCATGACATGGTGGGGGGGGGCGATTCTTTGCCTTATATAATGCTTTTTCAGGTTTTTTTTCCCCTCTTTACAGGTCTTTTTCGTATATATTATGATTTCAGGTTTCAGGTTTTTATGTCATTTCTGTATGTGTGAAACCATGTGTGTTTGTAGCTGTATGTTTCTTGTGCTTTTTCGTTGGTTCTTTTTCTTCTGTTTGTTTTGTATTTATCTTATTTTTTATTATTTTTGATGTCTATTTGTTTTGTAATGGGAGGGATATGAATTTGGGTAGGAGGGGAGTTGGGAGAATCTAGAGGAATTGTTGAAGAAGAATGTAATCAGAAAATATTGTATGAAAAAAATCTATTTTCAAGTTAAAAAATAGAAAAAAAATTCTCCATCCCAGATATTTCTAGGCTTATGTCAAGTTGACAAAATCCAACTAACGCAGATCCCTGGGTTGGCTCCATAGCTCCGCTACTGAGAATAGTGCTGGGAGGCACTGATGTGTAAATATCTCTGTGGTGGTTTGATCATTTGACATCATTTGAGCAAATGCCTAGCATTGGGACCACTAAGCCAGGTCAACCGTTAGCCTTTTTTTAATACATTTTTATTGATACTTATTGAGCTCTTCATTTTTCTCTGCTTCCCATCTTTGCCTCTCCCCACCCCCTTCAATCCTCTCCCAAGGTCCCCATGCTCCCAATTTACTCAGGAGATCTTGTCTTTTTCTACTTTCTACTTTCCAAGTAGATTATATCTATGTAAGTCTCTCTTAGTGTCCGCATTGTTGTCTAAGTTCTCTGGGATTGTGGTTTGTAGGCTGGTTTTCTTTACTTTATGTTTAAAAACCACCTATGACTTGTCTTTCTGTGTCTGGGTTACCTCACTCAAAATAATGTTTTCTAGCTCCATCCATTTTTCTGCAAAATTCAAACTGTCGTTATTTTTTTCTGCTGTGTAGTACTCCATTGGGTAAATATACCACATTTTTCTTCTCCATCCTTTGATTGAGGGGCATTTAGGTTGTTTCCAGGTTCTGGCTATGACAAACAATGCTACTATAAACATAGTTGAGCACATGTCCTTGTGGCATGATTGAGCATCCTTTGGATTTATACCCAAGAGGAAGGTTGTTTCCTAATTTTCTGAGAAATTGCCACACTGACATTCAAAGGGGTTGTACCAGCTTGCATTCCCACCAGCAATGTAGAAGTGTTCCCTTTACCCCACAACCTCTCCAACATAAGTTGTCATCAGTGTTTTTGATTTTGGCCATTCTTACAGGTGTAAGATTTGAGTTGTTTTGATTTGCATTTCTCTGATAACTAAGGATGTTGAACATTTCCTTAAGTGTCTTTCAGCCATTTTAGATTCCTCTGTTGAGAGTTCTCTGTTTAGGTCTGAACTACATTTTTTAAATTGGATTATGTATTCCTTTTTTAATTTCCATTAATCTAGCATGTGTGTGTGAATATAGTTGATTCTCTCCTTCCATCACGTGGGTTCTACGGGTAACCAACTTAGGGTGACAGATTTGTCAGTAAGTGCTTTTACCTGGATCTGAGCATTCTTTTTGACCTCTCGTTTTGGTGTTTTTGAAATAAGACCCACAGTGGCTTCCATAGTGGTGATTTATATTCATAAGTGAACACATGTGAGAAGGAGGTCAGGGGAATAAAAACTGAAGTTCAGTGAAGCCAGGGACATGGGACATACTCCTGAGAGGGCAGTTCTTCAGACGAGTTGAATGTTCCTTATCTGAACTGCCTAAGACATTAAGCGTTTCAGATTTTGAATATTTAAAATCTCAGGATCAGTTGTGAATGTGAACCTAATTTATGTTTCAGATACAAACTACAACATGTTCTGATGATAACCTCATGTAATAATTTTAGTTTTCCTAAATTTAGCTATGATTCACCCCCTTGAAGCCAAGGGTATAGTTTTTTGTTGTGGTCATTTTGTTTGTTTCTTTTTGGTGTTATAGTGGCATTACACTTATTTTATTTTATTTTAATTGAGTGAATGTTTATAATCATGGAATTAGGGAGGATGAAGCAATAGGATTTCAAATTTGAGGCTAGTCTGGTATATACAGTGTGATCTTGTCTCAACAATTAGGTTTAAATTTCAAAGTATTTTTAATTTTAAATTAGGCAATGCTTGACCTACACAGGTATGTTTTTCAGAATAATAAAGCAGGCTTTTATTTTATTTAAATTTTATGAGTTTTCCTGTCCCAATTATCTGCTCTCAAATAACCAACATGGATATTTATATTAATTATAAATGCTCAGCCAATAGCTCTGGCTTGATATTAAGTAGCTCTTACAACTTAACACGTTTCTATCTATCTGTGCGCTGCCCTGAGGCTCATGGCTTTTGCCTCTATCCCATTTTGTGTGTTCAACTTGTTCTGTGTCTGTCTGGTGACTCCTTTGACTCTGCCCTTCTTCTTCCCAGCATCTTTCTAGTCTGGTTTTTCCACCTAAACTCCTTCTGCCCACCTATAGGCCAGTCAGCTCTTTATTAACTGATGCGAGCAACTCATATTTATAGTGTACAAACAATTTTTCAACAGCATTTCTCCCTTTTTGTCTAACTAGAAAAGAAGGTTTTAACTTTAACACAGTAAAATTATATATAATAAAAATAGTCATTAAGTAGAACTAGCAGTTACAATAGCTAGTCTACTGGTATTTGGCAAATTAAGGAAATTATTGTATTTTCTATCTTTGCGACTCTAAAGTTTTGTACCTAATTTACCTTTTATCCCAACTAAGGAGAACTGTAACTATAACTATATAATCCATTCCACCAAAGACCCCAGAACAGTGAGGTGTTACCTAACAACAGAGACATCTTGCTGTCTGGACAGTCATAGTTTAAGGTTCCTTTGTAACATTAGGGCATCCATCTTTGGCCCACAGGCTTAGTATATGTGACAAACTTTTCTCAGAAGCAGGAAATTTTGCAAAATTGCTGTATCTTATCTTGGAAAAGTTTGTAGTCACTTTCTTTTTCATATTTCTGGTCCAATTTGAACAGTAACTGTCAAAAATTGAGGCAAGAAAAGTTTCTTTACCCACACAACTAGCTTTTGCCATAAAGAAAGAAAACTCCATACTGAGTTTCTTTGATGCCCATCATTCTTTTTTGAAGTAGATTGGTGTTTCCAGGAGCAGACCTGTCTCACTCTCATGAAAAGCTTTAGGTTATTTTTTTTTAATCTTTTTTTTTTATTGAGAAAATGAGAAAAAAAAACAAGTTTCCACCTCCTCCCAGCCTTCCATTTCCCTCCCCCTCCTCCCACCCTTCTCCCCCTCCTCCCACCCTTCTCCCCCTCCCCCCACTCCTTTCCCCCTCCCTCTCCAGTCCAAAGAGCAGTCAGGGTTCCCTGCCCTGTGGTAAGTCCTAGGTCCTCCCCCCTCCGTCCATATCTAGGAAGGTGAACATCCAAACTGGGTAGGCTCCCACAAAGCCAGCACATTACGTAGGATCAAACCCCCTTGTTATTGTCCTTGGCGTCTCATCAGCTCTCATTGTTCGCCATGTTCAGAGAGTCCAGTTTTATCCCATGCTTTTTCAGTCAAGCTTTAGGTTATTAAACTTATTAAATGCCATATTCTGTAGGTCTTTGAAGTGTTTGAAGACCATTTATCTAAATATATCTGTTTACGACCTTGAAAACATATATAGCATGACTATAAGGTTGAGTGTTATGGATGACTATTACTATTTCTTTCTTAACTATATATTACATTTTTAAAAGAGCTATATAAACATAATAAGCAAAAGTAGAAATATACAAACAATATAACAAAATTAATTTAATTTTTTTTTCAATAAACCAAAATTCATACCAATACAAAATATTTAAGATTAATAGTTGTTTTTTGGGTTAAAGTAGATTCAATAATCTACCCTTTTATTCTATCATTTCTATATCTCCTTTTCTCAACTTTTTTTTTGTTTTGTTCTTTTGAGACAGAATTTTTCTGTGTAACTTTGGAGCCTATCCTGCAACTCAATCTGCAGACAAGGCTGGCCTTGAACTCACAGAGACTCATCTATCTCTGCCCTCCAAGTGCTGGGATTAAAGTTGTGTGCCATCACTGTCTGGCATTGTTCAGCATTTTTTTCTGACCATTACCATTAACAACTTGTAACCACACCCCTTCAAATATTAATAAATATTCATAACCCATCTTTTGGGAATGTGGGCCTAGTTCTCTAGACTACTTCCTATTGACTGGGAGTGCTGATAATCTTTGGGGAAACCTTAAGAAAATCAGGATAATGGTTAAGTCTTGGCTGTAGTATTCTGTGAGGCTGGATCATCTCAGTTAGCAGTCTTGAAGCTGTTTTGGATCACTTGGACCACCCGTTTTCATTGGTTTCTAGTTCCCTTGTTCTAAAAATACATAAGCTTTTATTTTTAGTTATTTTTTTAAATACATAAGCTTTTAATGGTAACATACATATCTGCATTAATACAAGTATTGACTTTGTATTATACATAAGTGAACCAAAGATGATTTTTTGTTATGCATTTGAACAGGTGAAATATGTGTTATGTTCTTCTAGGTTTATTTTCTTATGTTTGTAGACAGGATTTTCAGAGGGTCTTTCTTGATCAAACCTGTTTTCCTTTAACCTGGAATGAATTCATAGTCTCTCATTTTCTATGGAAACAGCAGCACACTCCCCACAAAGTAACATTTCCTTTAACTTAAATTTTGAAGTCAAGATGTTTTTAAAATATATAGCTTGGTCTAATCCAGTAGTTTTCATAATTCAATGTCTCTTGGCAGCCAAAAAGTTCAAAGATAACACAGTAACATAGAGGATCAAGACTCTCTGTATAGTTCCCAGGAGCTTATTTCTTTTATATTACTTACTCCCTTTTTCAGGGCTTTATTTTATTATTTTAAAACTATATTTTTAAATCTAAGACTGTATATTCACTTTCTCATCTCTCTCAAGCCTATGCATATTTTCAAATATACTATGGCCATTTTAGAGGCCCTTTTTTTCTCTGAATCTGTCCTTTCTGTGTTTCTATAACCTTTTCTGTCTGCATGATCAAAGAAAACTTCTGTGTGATTTAAATCATGGTCTGTTATTGGCTGGTTCTTCCCCTTGGTTCCCTGAGAAGCTAGTCTTGTGATGGAGGCACATTTGCCACCAATTCTGGTGCCATGTTTACTGCCCCAATTCTGGGAAGTTTCTGGGTCCATGTACCCCTGAGTAGTGTGCCACCTGCTGCTCATGAACACCATATAAGTTAAGAGTTCCTTGTTTTGGCCTAACACTGAGCCAGGAAGCTGTCTCTTAAAGGAGATGTGCCTCTTCTCCCAGTCAGCAAACAGAGCCTACCTGAGAAAACGCAGCTACCAAGAAGCTATGCTTGATCTCAATTTGTGTGTCTAGAATCCCTTTTTAGGCTTTTGTCTGGTTTTACAAAGAAAATCTGTCCTTATATTGGAACAACACATGTATGTGGATGTTTCTCTGCCCCCACCAGTTCCAGAATAACCAATATGGAGACAAACTAATTATAAATGCTCAGCCAATAGCTCAGGCTTGTTACTAACTAGCTCTTATGATTTAACCCATTTCTATTAAGCTATGTGCTGCCCTGAGGATTATGCTTTTTACATCTATCCCATTTTGTGTGTCTGAGGCATTCTGTGTCTGGCTGGTGATTCTTCTGACTCTGTCCTTTTTCCTTTCAGCATCTGCTTAGTCTGGTTTTTCTGTCTAACCTCCTCCTATCCACTTGTGGGCTAATCAGCTCTTTATCAGCCAATGACAGTAATACATACACATTCATAGCATGCAAAAGATTGTTTCACAGTATCTGGTAGGATAGATAATGAAGTATTTTCTCTGAATTTGTTAAATGCAAATGGACTGGACATTGTTAATGTAATTCTTGTTTGTATATATTTGCATATAGTTATTGTACTTACATATAGCTTTACTATATTAGTTAAAACCTTTGCTTTTTATTTAGACAGAGAGGGAAAAATGTGTGATATTTTGATTGTGTTCTGACAAATAAAGCTTACTTAGAGTCAGAGGGTGGAGCTAGCCACTAGCTGAGCACACAGTTTTTAAGGACTATAGACAGAAAGGAGTTAGGAAGTAGTGAGGCAGGGCTGAAAGAGAATCTCAACCCTTTTGGATGGAGGAACTGTTGAGGTAGGAAGTGACCGTTGGCTGCTCCTAGCAACTCTGATATTTTAGGTTCTTACCCCAATATCTGATTCATGATGTTTTATTGATAAAGATTAATTAGATTGATGCTTCAAAATTTCTATTTAAATGTTAAAGATCACTTTAAATGAGGAACCTCAAGGGACAGAAGTGATAAATGACACAGAAAAGAGGAAAGCTGTGCCCTCAGGAACAAGGGAGAGCCTGCCTCTAGTGTAAGCTGGTGTGGAGAGCTGTGCATGCAAGATTCTTTGGCAGCCAAAGTCTCTCATGTGAACCCCAGTTCTAGGTCAGGTGATTAATACAAACAAAGGTTTCTTTCAAACTGGAGAATAACTCAGACCCCAACAGCTCACTAACCTGCTATTGCTTTGCAGGAGCAAAATCTATTACATAATAAATAATTTCTCATGGCTTCGAAAGGAATGAAGATTTCTCAGTAAAATTACTTTCCATTTGAAGGCTAGCTATCATCAGACCGTTAATACTTGATTGGGCACTAATTTGAAATTCACACACTGAAGATTTAAATTGAGATTTCATCCGCCGAATGAAACAATTAATGGCATGTGTGGTCTCTGAATGTTGTGCTGATGCTTACTAAGACGGGCTGCAGAGGAGGAAATAAAGACCAGTGGGAGCAACCTGAGTTAGAGTGTGTGTTCATGTATGTCATGGGGTAGTTTCAACTTTATCTATCAGACCTTTTAGGAATACCTAATATATACTGAGCCTAAGGAGCAACCTGAGTTAGAGTGTGTGTTCATGTATGTCATGGGGTAGTTTCAGTTTTATCTATCAGACCTTTTAGGAATACCTAATATATACTGAGCCTACTATGAGCACATGTTAAATCATTTTGTATACACTCTTTGAAGCAGATAGTATTATTACCATTCCTATTCTATGGATAAAGAATTGAGGCACTGAGGAGTTAGATTATTTGTTAAAGAAATTTGTTAGTATATAGTTATAATATATATATATATTATATATATACATATATATGAGACAAAGTTTCTCTGGGTATCCTTGGCTGTCATGGAATTCACTCTATAAACCAGACTGGCCATGAACTCACAGAGATCTTCCTGCCTCTGCCTCCTGAGTGCTTGGAAATACACAGTTTATTAGTGATATGATAAATACATAAATGTTAGCTGTTGGCTGTCTGCCTCTAAGAGCCTTATGCTTAACTACTATGCTAAATTGCTTGACTAAGAAAACACCTCCTGGATTCATACATTCTTGAAGAAGAGAGCCTGCTTCCTAAGGAAGAGGCCATTCTTACCACTTCAATCAAAGATGTCACATGTGTATGAGGGAAGATGTCATCTGCAGGGTGGTTGAACAGTTGGCACCATAGATGATCATGCAGGAATGGGAATTTAGCCACTAGACATGAACTTACCAGATAAAGGGGTTAAATCAGCTCCCTTTAGAGGGCGGGGTTTGCCTCAGGCGAATCCCGGCCAATAAAAAGTGCACGGAGAGGCGGCTCGGCCCCTTTTGTTCCTCGCTACCTGTGCTACGCTGGAACTTTGGTTCAGTAAGTTTAACAATAAACTGGTAAATATTCTTTGATATCTGCATTGCCTTTATTTTGTGCCGGTACATCTGGCGCCTCCCCCGTGGGGCTTTGCCGAGAACCGGCCCCGAATTGGAGTCTCTTGCACCTCGAGCCGCTGCAGCGGTCTCTCTGGGCGCACGCTGAAACGGCTGAGATTCTGAGCGGCTCGATTTTCCCTGCTGCTTGTTAGAGGATCAAGCAGTGAGTTTGATTCGACAGAGCCTTTTTAACAGCGCCTAAGTCTCTGTTCCGAGCCGCCCCGGCCAGATTTCACGTGCGCAACTGCCCGCTGGCGCGCGCGCTGCCTGTGTCTGCTCCCCCTCCCACCCCCACCGCCGCCAGCGCTCAGGTCACGTGACAGCGGCCTGAGAGCCCCGGCAAAAAATACTTATCAGCTTGGTGTCTGTTTCAATTTTGTTTTTGAGTCCTTTTATTTCAGATTTAGGACACGTGGATTCAACTGGGCTCTTTCGCCACCACTGGCAGGAACCAGTTATTACAGGTAAGAGAACTTTTTCTTTTCTAAATAATGTCTGACAACGTGACCTCAGCCTATTTCAATAGTTCTTTTGAATGCACCATTTGGGAGATCTTACAAGAGGTGTCTACCACACCACATATATGGATATTCCTGGGATTCTTAATTTTCCTTAGCACTATTTGGTTTGATAATAGGAAAATGATCAAATCTCTTAAGGCAGAGGTTGAACGTTTAAAAACAATTGAGAATGACAACAATCTTCTCAAGAATCAGTTTGAAGTTCTCCAGGAAGAAAACAAATCTTTGTTTAACATGACTCGGTTAACTGAGCAAAATCTAAAAAAAGTACAGGTTGATGTTAAGGAGAAATTCATTACTATGGAAGAAGGAACAGCTGAATTGGATCGTAAGTTTCAGCAGTCCCTTTCTGATGTTAAGGAGAAATTCATTACTATGGAAGAAGGAACAGCTGAATTAGATCGTAAGTTTCAGCAGTCCCTTTCTGTAGGAACTGAAACGTTAACTGAGAGAATCAAAACTGCTGAATGTGACAATCGAATTTTGTCTAAAGCTTATGACAGATTGGCGGAAGGTTGTCAATACAAGAAGGCACGGTTTATGCCATAAAAATTATGTCCAAAGATGACAAGTTATCTCTACTGGACAAATTTCATACTCTAGAATCCTCAATGAAGGCTTTAGAACATAATTCTGGGCAGGAGATTCAGACATTACAAAAAGCAATGGTGAATAGAATTGAAAAGATTGAGGAATTTCTAAATTCTGAAGAAGAAGAGCAAAGGGTAGAAAGGCAAATTTTAACTACATCTGTGGATAAATCCCTCCGGGACAATTTTCACAAAGCTCTACCTACAGCTCTACATGCCTTTCCTGTAATAACAACAGAAAAGGTGGTTGGTTCCAGAAACCCTAGGGTCATCAAGGAAGATACATGGGAGCCTGTCCGTATGAATGATCTCAAAGAAATTAAACAGGCCATCATGTCTTTTGGGATGCACTCCCCTTTTGTTAAAGAGATGCTAAAATCTTGGGCCACAACAAGCAAAGCAACCCCCTTGGACTGGCTCCAGCTGAGCTCCGCGGTCCTTGAGAGTGGACCGCACTTAAAATGGAAATGCTTATTCAGGCAAGAGGCTAGACTTTTAGAACAGCAGGAAAAGGCGAAGGGAATTGACGTTTCCCTAGATAAAATTCTAGGTGAAGGGCTCTTTTCAGACCCTCAGGAACAAGCTAATTTGGATGAAAACATACTTTCTATGTGTACTACAGCAGCCTTAAGGGCTTGGGACAGAGTACAAGACCCAGGACAGAGAATGGAATCATTTGTCACAGTTAAACAGGGTCAGAGAGAACCCTTTAGTGACTTTTTACAAAGATTAACTAAGGCTGTACAAATGGGGATACCTGACCCAGAAGCAAGACGTATAATAATTGAGTCTTTGGCCTATGAAAATGCTAATGTGGAATGCAAAAGGATCTTGAGGCCTTTAATGTTCAGATCAGCGTCCTTGGAAGAATGGGTCTTGCATACACTAGATGTTGACACATTTGACTATGGCACTGAAGCATGGGTAGAAGAAGCAATTTCCAATGGTAAAAGGAGACACCAGAATACCAAATGTTTTAATTGTGGCAAAATGGGTCATATGAAAAGGAATTGTAAACAACGGGTTTTCAGAAATAATAATAATGCGTCTTCTAGAAATAACAGGAATAGAAGGAATCAGCCTTCAGGTTTATGTAGAAGATGTGGGAAGGGCAGACATTGGACGAATGAATGCAGGTCTACAAGAGATAGACAAGGCATCCTGATACAGACGGGAAACGTGAGAGGGGGGGCCTCTCAGGCCCCCATGGCAAACATGGTTCAGACATTCCCAGTTTCTGCAGAGAACATGCCTTGTCAGGACAATTAGAAAGCCACATGCCTACTGTTACAAGCAATAGTAATCAGAAAGATGAGTTACGTGTGTTTTGGCAAATTTCTATAAATGATCAAAGACCTAAGCTGAGAGTGTGTGTAAATGGCATTTTTATTACTGGCCTACTGGACACAGGTGCTGATGTAAGTATCATTACCCCAGAATCTTGGCATCCATATTGGCCTCTTCAGAATGTAAATGTTCAGCTCCTGGGAATTGGAACCCTATCTCGAGTAAGGCAGAGCACGAGATGGGTTGAATGTATAGGGCCTGAGGGACAAATAGGAAAATTAAGGCCTTATGTAGCCAATATTGCAATGAATTTATGGGGTCGTGACCTATTACAACAATGGAATACTCAAATTAACATTCCTGCTACTTCTAGAGCCCATATTTCTGAAAGGAATATTAAAAGTTATTACAAAAGGACAAAACCGGCCATTAGGGCTGTGCAGGAACAAGCAATTGATGTCCCTTCAGAAATACCAACAGCCTTGCCTCTAAAATGGTTGACTGAGAAACCAATATGGACAAAGCAATGGCCTTTAGCTGAGGAAAAGCTACAGGCTTTAGAACAGCTGGTACAAGAGCAACTAGATGATGGACATATAGAAGAATCTACCAGCCCTTGGAATTCTCCTGTATTTGTGGTTAAGAAAAAATCAGGTAAATGGAGAATGGTGACAGATCTCAGGGCCATCAACAAGGTTATTCAACCTATGGGCCCTCTGCAATCTGGAATTCCGTTGCCCTCTTTATTACCAAAAGGATGGCCTCTCATAGTTATTGATTTGAAGGATTGTTTTTTCACTATACCTTTGCAAAAAGAAGATAGAGAAAAATTTGCCTTCACAGTGCCTACTTATAACAATTCTCAACCTTCGAGGAGGTACCACTGGACCGTCCTCCCCCAGGGTATGTTAAATAGCCCCTCCCTGTGCCAATATTTTGTGAACCAACCATTGCAAATAATACGCAAGAAATTTCCCAAATCTATTGTATACCATTACATGGACGACATATTGTTATCTGATTCAAACATAGATACCTTGAACAGGCTGTTTGAAGAAATACAGATACTGTTACCTAAATGGGGATTGCAAATTGCTCCTGAAAAGATTCAGAAGGGAGATTCTGTTAATTATTTAGGTTATAGAATAGGTTTGCAAAAAATTAAGACACAGAAGGCACAAATTCGGAGGGATCGCTTACGGACTCTTAATGACTTTCAAAGACTGTTAGGAGACATTTCCAGTTTACGACCAACTATTGGGATAACACCTGATCTAATAATTCATTTGAACAAGACCTTGGATGGTGATAAAGATTTAAACAGTCCCAGAGAATTAACAGCTGAAGCAGAAAAGGAACTGACAATGATTGAGGAGAAATTACAACAGGCACATGTGGACAGAGTGAATCCAGAGCTCGATTGTATTCTCGTCATATTACCATCGAAAATTTCTCCTACAGGAATTTTAATGCAGAGAGATGATATTATCTTGGAATGGATCTTTTTACCACATAAACCAAGTAAGAAACTGAAAACTTATGTGGAAAAAGTCTCTGAGTTAATTATAAAAGGCAAGCTGAGACTTCGTCAACTAGCAGGCATAGACCCAGCAGAAATTATAGTGCCTTTCACTGCTGATGAACTAAAGAAATTATGGGAAGATAATGAACCATGGCAAAGAGCTTGTGCTAATTTTTTGGGAGACATTAATAACAACTATCCAAAAAGCAAGCGGCTCAACTTCATAAAGAGAACTTCTTGGATCCTTCCTCGAATAGTCCGTGATGCTCCAATAACTGGAGCCCGTACATTCTATACTGATGCCAATAAATCAGGGAAGGCAGGTTACAAATCAGAAGACTTGGGTAAGGTGGAACAAAGTCCTTATGATTCTGTCCAGAAGGCAGAATTATATGCCATTCTTATGGTACTAAGAGATTTTAAAGAACCTATTAATATAGTTACTGATTCACAATATGCAGAAAGAGTTATTTTACATATTGAAACTGCTGAATTTATACCTGATGATACAGAACTAACCTCATTGTTTATCCAGGTTCAAGATTTGATCAGGAACAGGCTTTGCCCTATGTACATAACACACATCCGATCCCATACGGGTCTGCCAGGTCCTCTAGCACAAGGTAATGCAGAAATTGATCAATTATTGATTGGTAGTGTGCTTCAAGCCTCTGAATTTCATAAAAAACATCATGTTAATAGCAAAGGTTTGAAGAAAGAGTTTTCTATTACATGGCAACAGGCTAAGGAGATTGTGAAGAAATGCCCTACCTGCTCTTTCTATAACCAAACGCCACTGCCAGCAGGAGTTAATCCAAAGGGCACTCATAGAAATGAAATCTGGCAGATGGATGTGTTCCACTTTCCAGAATTTGGCAAATTGAAGTATGTTCATCACACCATCGACACTTATTCAGGCTTTCAGTGGGCAACTGCTTTAAGTTCAGAAAAAGCTGATTCAGTAATCACTCATTTATTAGAAGTCATGGCTATCATGGGTATACCTACACAAATAAAGACAGATAATGGTCCTGCTTATGTCTCTAGGAAGATGAAACGGTTTTTTGATCATTACAATATCAAGCATGTTACAGGTATACCATACAATCCTACAGGTCAAGCAGTCATAGAAAGATCAAATCGAACTATAAAGGATATGTTGAACAAACAGAAAGGGGTGGAAAACACCCCTAGAAATAGGTTACATAATGCTTTGTTAACCTTGAATTTTCTCAACGCTAACGAGAAGGGAACGACGGCTGCAGAAAGACATTGGATAATGGAAAAGTCTGCTGAACTAAATCAACCAGTTTATTTCAAGGATGTACTAACCTCACAATGGAAGCCAGGAGATGTGCTGCGTTGGGGAAGGGGTTTTGCTCTTATCTCCACAGGTGAGGAAAAATTATGGATACCGTCAAAATTAATAAAGGTTCGGTTTGAGGAAGAGAAGTCACTTGGAAAAGATAAATAACAATTCATTCACAAGGATGACCGACATACAGATGGTAAGGATTACTAATAGGATGGGGGCAGGGTTCTTTTCTTATCTCCACAGGAAAATATTCATCTCCAAAGAATTTGAGGGACCCTGAATATTTAATTACTGATGGATGGAAAATAGATACGACCCATTAAACATCAACAATAAAATTCTATACGTATAGTAAGTATTGGTTTTATATATATTTATGTATATTTATATGTTTTATTGAACACTTCTTTATAAATGTGTAGAGCTGGTTTTGGAGTTGGACTATGGCTCAGTCCTTCTTCAATTCCAAGCCTGTTGATAAGAGATATTTCAAAGTTTCTGTCTCAGGTCAGGAGCCATGAAATGGGACAGAATAAGAATAATTTTATACTTGATAAACTTTCTTTGCCTTCCCTCACATCTGTGTCTTTCTTTATATGTCAGTATAAGTCCTTGTTGTTAATGTTTAAATTTCCCATAACAAGCAACATATTTTCCTACAGTAATTTTTGAAGTTTCCAGGATGAAGATGGGGCCCCACAACATCAACTCAATCTGGTTTTTATGACGTCATGAATTTTTTTTTTTTTTTAAGCACTAATTTTGGATCTGTTTTTTGGTACCAATTGCAAGAGACAATTTCATATGATGCACATTTTTGACAACGCTCTGGCCGGACCTTCTCGAAACACACAGAGACTAGTTATAGTTTTCTTAAGTCAAAGGTTAATTTGGGAATTTTACCATCGTTTGCTTTCACAGGGGCCCCTAAGAAGAACGTCGCCCCCATGTCAGCTAGAAGCAATCTAAGAGGACGACGTCCCCTCTCCCAACAGAGTTTGCCCACAGGGTTAGGGACATCTTTTAGTGGTTGGTTTAGGAGTGAGGGGATGGGGAGATATTGTATGTTAAAAAAAAAAAAAAAAAAAGGGGGATTAACTGGGTTGATGGGATGATTGGTATTTGTGACTTACTGTTTTTAGAAAATTATGTTGGTACTGTTTCTTGTATATTGATATATTGAATATTGAATGTGAGTGTTCCTACCTCTATTTTGGTATAAGAGTATGCTTATATTGTATGGATACATCTATCATATCACAATGTACATTTCTACCTCTGGTCCTATTTATGTAATAACATTGTTTACATTTGATAAGTAATGACATTGTTTACAAGTGAAGATCATTGTCTTCATACATTGCACAATTGTTTATTCCCTTAGTTTTCAAATTAGATAGGTATTGAGAATTACATGTTTGTCATATTATTTTTAGGTTAATCAGGTTTTTTAGATACATAGAGATTATTTTCAGTATAGATAGTATAATCTTCAGCCTCTTTGAAGAGCTGTAGAAAATGGCCTTTAATCTAACCTAAAATTATGTGCCATTGAGACACAATTTACTCCTGGCAACACCACTCTACTCCCGAGAGAACGTTGAGCACCAAAGACACTCCACTGGGAGCTTGTCTTCCTGGCAGAACTGGCCTTTGGGTTAAGAAAAACCCATACCTCAACTACTGACTAAGATATAAACAGGATTGTCTTATCTTGCCAAGACAGGGTAGGATAATCCTAAGAAAGTTCCTTGCATTTGAGAATGGTATGTCAGTTATGTTAGGCCTTAGCCAAAGTTGGTTGACTCAACATTGCAAACGAGATTTTGGGTGATTGCCCAGGCAGTCAGTTGTCTCTGTCATTTGTTGCACATTTTGGATATCTCTTTTTTGTTAAGTAATATTTACTCCCTTCTCAGATCTTTGATGGAGTTGAAGATTATTTAATTGTAGTTACTCTTTAGCAAAACTTTTGCTCTCAATATTGTTTGTTATATTTATCATTTGTTATTATTGTTATAGTTATATTTGGTTTAGTTGTGTCTTATTTAGACAAAAGGGGGAGATAAAGGGGTTAAATCAGCTCCCTTTAGAGGGCGGGGTTTGCCTCAGGCGAATCCCGGCCAATAAAAAGTGCGCGGAGAGGCGGCTCGGCCCCTTTTGTTCCTCGCTACCTGTGCTACGCTGGAACTTTGGTTCAGTAAGTTTAACAATAAACTGGTAAATATTCTTTGATATCTGCATTGCCTTTATTTTGTGCCGGTACAACCAGAGCAGCCCTACCATTCACACTTTTGGTTAAAACAAAATAGACAAGTCGTAGATTGAAATGGGCTGGGGCGATAACAGAGGGAGGGAGGTGGGGGGATCTAGAGACCAGGGGCACTTGAAGGTCAGAGTAGGCAGCGCCTGTGGGGTTGTGGAGCACCTGCAGTGCCAGGAGACCCTTGTGATCCTAATGCCAGGTGGCATTGATGCTTGATGTGCATATCCTTGTTGGGACTGTGAAACTGGGAGAAGCCTTGTTCTGACATCTGGCCAGGAGGGAGCATCCGAAGCCTGCAAGCCTGCAAGCCTTGCCTGTCTAAGCTGACAGATATTCTTGCATTATACATGTCTTTAATCCTAATAGGAGGAGAGGTACTGGGAATTAAAATATCTATGAGTAAGTATCTTCCAAAATTGTGTTTAATCAGAGCATGGCAGAGTAAGAAGAACTAATTTTGAATTCTTATTAATGTTTCTAATGCTAAGACTTTACAGTTAAAAAAATCAATATTTTCTCAAAGTAATGACTACATGCTAGAATTTGTTATTTAAACATATATTTTCTGTAATAAATATGTGCTACTGAATATTTTATAGGAAAAGTTGAAAAATTAAAGGGTTTGGATAAAACCATGTGTAACAATTTAATTTACATAGAAATAAAATCTGTTAAATATGCAGTAAAAACATTGTGAAATTTTGAATGGCATATATATATATGTATGTATATATATATACATATATATGAAGTCTAGAGGGTGCCATTATCACATTTTGGATCAATGTTTGTTATAACTAGTGGTTTCTATTTAAAATACTCAAGACGGTGATGAAGTGCAGTAGGGTATCATGCGTTCTATCATGTTTGGGACCCTTGTGCAATTAATGTGCTGCATCATCAGGAGCATCCTTTGAATAATGAGAGATCCATTCCATTTTATCATTCTCTCTGTTCTTTGCTTCACTAAGAGGACTGAAAGTGCACACTCTTCCTGCTCCAGGAGAGGAGAATTCAAATGCTTGTGTGATAATGCACCCTAGAAACAGGCAGAGCCGTCTCAGCGCCCAGATGTAATGCTTAGGAAATACGCAGCACTGTTTTTCTGGTTCAGTTTCCTTATCTATATTAGCTGAATGAAAGCTATCCCTACCTCTGACAGATGTGTCAATTAAACAAGTTAAAACATGGGCAGGAGTTAGGACACTGTGTGTGTATGGTCCATGTTCCTTTAGCACTTTGTTGTATTATTATTGTTTTGGGTGACTTAGGATCCTGGAGTAATGTTTTACCAAGGTCTGTGATGATCCAGGCATGGGGATGAATTCAGGAGAATGAGGCAGGAAAATCTTGAAGGAAACAGACAAACCCAGTACTAAAACAGTAATAACGATGACTGAGCAACTCATACGTATGTAGTGCTTCCTTATGTCAGATCTCCCCACCGAGGAGCTTAACTTCTACTACAGAAGAGGAAACTGATAGTCTTAGAAAGCATGCTTAAATAAATATTATGGAGAGGAATTTCCCCAGTAACTAAATGAGCCAGTAAGCTGATATAAATGACCACGGGCTCTAGGAGAGTAGCTAGAGTTCTTCCTCCCTAGCAGTAATCACGCCCCTGAGACAACTGAAGTGTTGATGTTTCTGGGACTATTAAATAGGAAGGAGTTTTGTGAAATATTCCTTGTGGAAATGTTCCCATTATGGAAAGATGGAAGGAAGGACCATCCCCAGTCCAGTTGCTATGCCTGCACCCATCTCTGTGGTTTTCTTAACCTGAATCTTGGGAAACTGTCACTAGAGGGCACACTGACCTCACCTGTGCTTAAGGACCAGTCTCCCTTCTTCCCAGGGATTTCTCAGGTAGTGGCAGCTTGGATTTAGAGCAGGCACCTACCACTGGTAGAGGAACCCATCTAGCACACAGCAGAAGCCCTCCGTGGAGACACTCATGTCCCTGAAGCCAGAAAGGGCAGCTGCCCTCATCACTCAGGAAGATAAGCTGTGTTATTGTTGAACAGAGTTAAGGTCTCTTCAAGGCTCCTGAGATGTACCAGTAATTGACCAGCATGACAAGATATTTCCAAGGGTGCAATAGTGGCATTTGCATCCTGCGGGTAACCAACAACTGTCTAGTGTCTAATTATACTTAAAGCCCACTCAACAAGAGGAAATTCATGCTTGGTTCTGAAAACTTAGCCAAATATCTACGAACGATGAGGTCATGGCTCCTACGGGAGAACCTATGACTATCATTTTCCTAACCATTTTCATTTTTAAATTCTCAAAACCTATCCTTATTCCCACAGATAAGTGCAGCTCTCACTCCTCATCAAGGAAGATTTCTTTTGCGGCAGATAGACAGCATTAAAGAAACCTACAACTGGTCAAAATGGAGAGAACTGACTATGGGGTGGCCAGCCCTGTCTTAATTAAGATTTCTATTACTGTGATGAAACACTTTGACCAAAACAACTTGGGAAGGAAAGGTTTTATTTGGCTTACACTTCCATAGCCCTGTTCATCATCAAAGAAAGTTAGAAAAGAAACTCAAACAGGGAAAGAATCTGGAGGAAGACGCTGATACAGAGGCCACAGGGGAAGGTTGTTTGTTGACTTTTCCTCTAGAACTCAGGATGACCAGCCCAGGAATGGCCCCACCCACGATGGGATGGGCCCTCCCCATCAGTCACTAATTAAGACAAGGCCCTGCAGGCTTGCCTGCTTGCAGTTGGATCTTATGGAGGCATTTTTTAAAATTGAGATTCCCTTTTCTCTAAGGACTTTACTTTGTGTCAAGTTGACACAAAACTACCCAGCACAAACCCCAGTTGATTTATATACAACACAATCCCTGCACCTAAGACTCAGGGACAATCATGGAAGAGGGAGCACAAAGACTCTAGGATCCAGAGGATCACACATCTGCTCTGTGATCATGGATACATATGATGGGGAAGCTGCAACCATGACCAATAGTGTTGCTTTAACAAGGTCAGCACAATGACAACACCAGTTACCATGCCAATGTGGAAGGGGGAGTCTTGCTGCCTATGAAGAGCTAGACAGCAAATGGCTACTAAGAAAGGAAGACTCAGTTCTTTCCAGGGATTAAACCCCTCATAAATTACCAAATGCCAAGTGATCAACCTTAACTACATCTACATATGCGCAACACTAAATGGGATAAACAGATTTTGTGTGTGTGTGTGTATACATATATGTAACAAAAATAATGAAGGGGTAACAAATTTTAGAAGGAGTGGAGGCACAGGAAGAGTTGGAGTAGAAAGAGGGAGGGATGGAAATCATTTAAATGTAGCACTCATGTGTTTAATACTAAAAATCTATCCCTCTAAACCACACTACAAACGATTCTTACATTATGTATAAATGTATGCATTAGTATCTGCATACATTTGTGCTTATTTAAAAACACATGTCCTATAAAGAGAAGGAAGAGATACACTTTATACCTCTTTGATTTCCCAAATCTGTGTGAGGCTGGAAAAATCACTTAATAAGTTTCTTGTGTTCATGAAAAGATTATAGTACAAGGTGAAAGATACTTTCTCCCCCCAATCATTTTTCTGTGACTTAAAATTCAATTCAATGGTTTTGAATAGGTGTAGAGGTCATGTTTAAATATTTGAATTATGAATAATGATATACGTCATGACTTGTGACTGACAGGGATGAGGGCTTCTAAAAGTTGAGAGACTTTTTGAATGGACTTTGTGAGTGAAAGTGACGAGAAGGCCACAGGAAAACCAACAAATTGAAGAACGCAAGCAAGGGGTCTCAGGGAAACTCAGGCAAAAAACGGTTACTTCCAGAGAAAGAGGCTAAAGTCGTCACCCCTGTTTGCAGAATGGTTTTTAGTGCACCAAACTCCATGTAAACCTGTTGTTTCCTCCTTGGATTATCTGAATTCTTTAACTCTGAGAACTTAGACAAGAGCCACCTTGGTAAAAGTAAGGGATAAAGTTATGGTCTGGATAGCTTCCTGGTCCCTAATGATGGGTTAAGGATGTCATCTTGCACAAATCCAAGCACACTTTCTTAGAGGGAAATGCTTTCACTCTCTCTTAGGGATGAGGTTATAGCTGCACTCCAAAGAGCCACAGAACCACAAGCTTGCTGAGAATAGCAGTAGGAAAAGAACTCAGAATACAGCTGTAGCTTCAGTGAGCTTCTGAGCCTCAGGGGTGGAGCATCCTCTCCTCTCCCAGGTTTCTCTTTCTTAAACCTCTGGAAATGAGTTTTTTATCTTTCACTCATTCATTTTTTCCTCAGACTTCAAAGGGAGCATGCAAAAGATAATGCATGCATTACCTTCATACATACATCTTTTACCTCCTCTTCTTACACGGAGAGAAACTTCTTGTAAATTTAGAAAGCAAAATTTTGTTTCCTTCCTCCTTCCCTTCTTCTTTCCCTTTGCTCATTCCTGTATAGCAAAAGTTCTTTTTTTGTTTTTGTGTTTGTATACATGTGTGTGTGTTCATATATGTATAGGAGAGAATGCTCATGAGGACACCAGGCATCCTTCTCTATAATCTCCCCCCGCTAATTCCCTTGAGACAGGGTCTCTCCCTGAATCCCCGTTCACCAATATTCATTTTGATGTTTGGCCATCAAGCCTCCATGATCCTCATGTCTCTATGCTTAGCATCACAGGTGCTATATATAGGTGTGCCAAGCCCCTCCTGTATTTTTGTGGGGGTGCTAGGCATATGAACTTAGGTCCTTATGCTCACACAGGGACTTTTCTCTACCTCCCCAGCTCCAGACTTTTTTTTTTTTTTTTTAGCATTAGGGTGTTTTGAAAATGTGAGGGTAGGGATAAACCCTACAGGAGTGGCTCTTTATCTAGACTGAAATTACTTTTATCTAAGTCTCTGAGGTTCCAAACTTCCTTAGATCACTGTGCCCTTAGTCCACCTAGTATTTCCCATAGTCCACACAGACCAAAAGGAAGACCTAGGAGTTCTGTATTTGCCTTTATTTTATCAAGATCTGAACAACTTGGGAATTTACACCCAACCACTTAGCATCTATGTGACAAGATAATATACATGGATTGGAAAAGGCAGTTTCTATTTTTAAATAGTCGGTGCCACCAATGGGATTTGTGTATCTCTTTGCTACTGCTCTGCTTCTCAAACCTTGGAATCACATTGAACCACCCACACGTCCTGTTCTATACTGCTTCATGATTCTGGCATTTTATCACATGTATTCAAAAGCTAGTTTTGTGACAATGTGACAGTTACTAAAAGAAGTGTGTCGTATGTCCAATCTTTAGCTAGGCATTTGTGTTCTATTTCTTGTAAAAATTTAAAGTTCCTGTTGAGATTACTATGGCATTCGAGTACCTTGGCTCACAGTTTAAGGACCATGGTCTAGGGTTCTATGATCAGATATGGACATGTAAAGAAGTTATTCCTGCAATGGAAAGTTAGAGAACTAACCATTCCTCTATGATATGTCTTTGTCCAGATCGGAAGAAATTGGAAAACTCCGATCTATGTAACAGGGTTGTGGTAGCAACAAGGTCAGAATGTGACATATATGTATGGAAAGATGAATGAAAGACTCAGCTAATTCTAAAACAATGAATAGGATGGAGGTTCTAGGAGGACTGAGCCCAAGTTCTGTTCCAGTAAGTGCTGGTGGATGCATTGGTTTTAAATGTACAGAGTGGTGCCCAGTGACTCCAGGGTCTGTGCAGCGCATACTATAAGCCTCTCACCTCTCTCCCTCTTTCTCTCTCTCTTTATATAATGTAACAGTAAATTGATCTATAATATTTTGCTGCTACTTAACTTTATTGGTGGAACTGTAAAGTGAGGGTCTCAGTGCTGCACTCTCTGTCACCCTCCCAAGACAAGAGACTACTCATCAGAAGTTCTGATGGGATTTAGATACTCTCCCTTTATAACACTCCTGTTATACCGCATTCCCCAAAGCATGTTCCATGGGATTTCAATGGCGCCACTCAAAGTAATGTTTTGTGTTCGGGAATCTTGGATCACTCAAAACATGCTAAGCAGGGCTTTGCAGAGGATTTCCTATGTTGGTGTACATCCCAATTCTTAAGAGAAACACCTGTATCACATGCCCTTACATCTAACTAATGAGAGAAAGAACCATTTTATGGATGCTTGTGACACGAATCCGTTTGAGAAGCGTGTCAAAATGCTATATATATATATATTTTGAGAAAACTTACATCTACTTGCTTTGAATTATCTTTGTGTATTTATGCATGTGTGTGTTCTCTCCAGGGACACTTGGTCAAGATCAGAGGGCAGCTTGCAGGGGTTAGTTTTCTCCCTATGCTGTATGGCTTTCAGGGATCAAACTCAAGTTATTGAGACATGGGGGCAATTGCTTTACACTGAGAAATCTACTTAGTTACCACGTGATCTTTTAAAATGTTATACGGTTTTATTCTGAATTAGTTTTTGTTGGCCACATATATAATGCATTTGATATTGCTTCTTGGGTCAGAATTAGAACTTGAACACTTAACATCTATGTTGGAAAAGCATCACGTGCTTTAAGTTAGTTCTTTTGTGTCTTGATTCTCTGTCAAAGTCTACAGTTAAGTATTGATCAACTGTTTGGTGTAATGGATTACCAGCATACTGATACTGAATTATGTCTGAACCGTACTTCATTATTCCATGACAGGTACCTTGCAGGTGAATACTGCTAGTCTTCAGAATACGGCAATGCGTGCTCATTTCTAGGCATGTATAGGTCTCCAATTCTGCTAATGCAGAAATATTTTTCTCTCTTAAAGTCACAATTATACATCGTATCACAGAAGTTTCGAGTCCCTCCTTAAAATCAGAATAAAACAAAAGTGAAACCAGTCCATTTCCCTTTTAAGATTTTAGACAAGCTAAGAAGAACAACAGATAGCAACAACAAATCCAGGAAAATGGAGAGACAAAATGTCATAAAACAAAAAGATATGATTTAATGCCTGGTGGTAAATGCTCAGTTTAATAAAAAACCCCTTAACAAGGAAGTTATGAAAAACCAGTTCCAGCTAGCACTTGAGCAAACTGGTATTTCATGCAGTTTGCCCAGATGTATGCTTTCCTTAGATAGAATCTGCTTTATGGTCACTGATCGTCTGGAGCAGCAGGATTCTGGCTGAGGCTGTTGGAGCTTGGGGATACCATGTTTAATTAATTAATTAACTTTGTTTTTACATTCCAACCAAATTTTCCCCCCCATCCCCTCCACATCCCTTCTCCTCCACAAGATTTCCACTGGAGGGACTGGCTCATCAAACTATCCACATATCCTTCGACCAGCAATACCTTCATACCTACAATATCCACACATACCTTCATGCTGTTTACAAGATGTGCTGGGACAAAGTTGGCTCAGAAAGTGTGGGAGTGATCAACTCATGATTGGCTCAGCTCGCGATCCATACTGGGAGAGGGAGCTCACCCTTGAGGGCTAGAATTCCAAGGCAGGATACCTCGGAGACCTAGGATGGAATCGAACACAAATGGCAAAAATGAGGTCAATGAAGTGACTTCTAATGACATTCTACCATGCTCAAAGATGGATGTCTAGCCCAGCCGTCATCACAGAGGCTTCACCCAGTAACGATGAGAACAGATGCAGAGAGACGCAGCCAAACATGAAGTGAAGCTCAGGGCATCCTGCAGAAGAGGGGGAAGAAGGATTGTAGAACCCAGGGGTGCCCAGGACACCACAAGAAAATCCACTGAACTGACAAGGAGGGAGCCTGCAAGGGACTGACTTACATCTCTGTTACAGCTGTATAGCTTGTTCTTCCCGTGAGACTCCTAACAGTGAGAGCAAGGCATGCTTGACTCTGTTGCCTGCCTTTTAGACTCTTTCCTCCTACCAGTCTGCTGCATCAAACCTTAATAGAAGAGGGGGAAACACTTCTCATAAGAGGAAAATGAAGTGCTTTCCATAGCATCTGAAATTAAGCCAGTCTCAGGACCAGTCCCATGATTAGTAGGGATGGAGCGCCGTGCAACTGTTTAGAGACTTCCTGTTTATGATTCAACATAATTTGAGGTAAAGTTTTAGGGGGTTGGTTTTATAATTTCAGATTCTTTCAGGGAGCTGTGGATCTTTTTATAGCAGTGAACGCAGACATTCTCCAACGAGAAAAAAGGAACAAGCTTTTGTTAGACACAAACAGGTTGAAATAAGTGAAAATCACATTTGTGCTTGTCGGATAGTGACCCCGAGATTCCACGTGAATGACTACAGAGGCACACTTCAGAGCTTCTTCTTCCTCCATGCAATCCCTTTGCAAGGTGTCGACTGCCCATGGCAAAAACAGACTAGGTAATTCATTCCACTTCTCTTCTCTTATTGAGGGTCTATTATAAATTAAACCTTATGATAAATATATATATATAGAAAAAAACCATAGCAACACAGTATGTGTTTAACCAGTGCTGTCTGCTGTTGCAGGCATCCTTGGGTGTAAAAGCACAGCTCCCATTGATAAGGAGAGGGACTGCATTTGTCTGGGCTTCTCCCGCTACAATCAAAGGGCGTCTGTCCTGCTGCTGAGGGAGGCTCATGGGCACACAGTCCCACAGGAGCTCACATGCTTGCCTTCAGGCGCCCTGGAGCTCTCGTGGGCACCAACCAAGAGGCAAGGTCACACATAATGTTCAAGCCAGTATATTAGGCTCTAATTCCACAAAAGGGAGCTAAATGCTTTCTTTAGGACTAGTGGTAAGATGGTAGATTGCTCCTTTAATTGAAAAGAACCAAGCTGAGGAGCCCGAGGAGGATTTGACATGATGAAGACAGTTTGTAAGGACTTTTGATGTAACTCAACTCCGAAGCAGCAGGAATGCTTAAGACACCCTGGTAAGGTTTGTTCTGAGTGAAGCGTGCAGGGCAAATGAAAACAGGAGGAAACCAGAGTTAGAAACAACCTTTAAGCTGTTAGTACCTTATAGCAGATAAAACCAATAGTTAAACAGATATTTATATTTTCCTAAATCTCGTCTTAATGGAATGTCTTTAAAATATATAGCAGTCAGGAATACTTCTCAAAGTATTTATTAGCAGGTTTAAAATTGAGGCTTTCTTGTCAGAAGGATCATTCTTTAATAAGTTTCTCCTTTTTTTCTTTTCCCTATCCAGTCCTCTATATTAACGAGAGGATCAAACACATAAATCTTGGTCCCACAGCCATACTCCACTCCTCTGAGAGGTGCATATCCAAGCCACAGGCGAAACTCTTGAGAGAAAATAACTATATTCTTGAGTGTCAAGTTTCTGTAATGTGAGCAAAAGTACGCACACATGTAGGTTCAGAGTGCTTTGAAATTGAAATAATGGGTGTATAGATAATTTTTTTCCCAAAAATCCAATGAAAATTGATGTATTTTGATAAATAAATAAGAGAAAATGTAGAGGGGTCTTGGTACAGTGAGACCAGTCTTCAGCAGCTCAGGGATTGAGGGGATCCATGGAATTGGAGAACTAATCACTCAACATGACTTTTCTTTCTGAGGGAGTAAAACTTAATTCTCTGGCGCCAGCAAAAAAAGGGAGTTAACACACACACACACACACACACACACACACACACACACACACACTCCTTTAGCGTCTCTCTACCATCACCTCTCTTCTTTCTTTTCTTACCTCTATCCAGATGTATCCCCTTATGTCTCTCTTGATGTGTTCCCTCTAACTAACTTTATTTTTTTCCTTTACAGCTTATATACCCTAGCAAAATATTTCAAGCAGTATAAAAAATAACAGTGTGGTTACATTCTAATTTTTAAGCGAATGATTACAATGAATACAGGTTAAAAAAACAGAATGTTTTCCATATCCCTTACATGATTAAACATTTTACACGTTATAGGCATAAAACAAATTTTCTAGGGTTAGGGTTGTTATTAGCAGAAGAGGTTTAAATAAAAGTTTTCTTTAAAAGGTCTTAAAGGAAGGCAGAGAGCTCTCAAAGAGCAAGGCGGCTGCATTCTGGACCTTGTACGGCGCCCTTTGGAGTAGCACCTGGTGTACGAGGAGGAATAGCAACTACACAGCACAGCTGAGGAACACTCAGCTCTCCTGTGTACCAGTCAGTGACTCATTAACAACACACAAAGACAGAAAAGAGTGGCTTGGTAGCCAGGACAGGTCAAGCCACTCACAGCTACTTTGCAAGCCTTTCAGCTTTCCCCTCAGGAAATAACCCTTCCTGTTTCTTGTTCACATTCTGGCAGGCAGCCCAGAAGTAGAGGATGAATGTAACAAGGAGGGTCCTGTTTGTTGTTGGGCGCCAATCTGTAACAATGAACGGGGGGTCTGCTTGTTGTTGGTGTTTTTGTCCCACCCGGTACCCCACAACTGTTTAGCCCCAAAGAAAATCACACATAGGTCTCCATAAATTATAAACTGATTATTGGCCCATTAGCTCTAGCCTCTCACTGGCTAACTCTCACATCTTGATTAACCCATTTTTCTGATCTATGTTAGCCATGTGGCTCAGTACCTTTTTTCAGTGGGGCAGATCACATCCTGCTGCTTCGGCAGTCTAGGCAGGAGTGCAAGGAATCAGCTTTCTCCTTCCCAGAATTCTCCTGTTCTCCTTGCATCGTTTCTACTTCCTATCTGGTTTTCCCGCCTGTATTTCCTGCCTTGCCAATCAGCATTTATTTAAAACATGATTGGCAGAATACAGACAATTCTCCCTCACCAGATGAAGGCAGATGATTATAAAATTCAGAACTTGCTCAAGGAAGGTCAGATTAGTATGTGAGTTCACTACTAGAGTGGTCCAGTGATGGACAGATGTTGGAAGGAGAGTGGGAGGGCTGTCAGGATGTTGATTTTTTTAAAAATAATACGTTATCTTGAGTTAATTTTGGTTGAAGAAAATTAATTGTAAAGTGTTGCCACTTTGGGACATGAGGGGCCTCGTTGGGATAAGACTGATGGAGGCGTTAGGTCTGCAGATGTTTGGTGCTCGGGGATAACCAAGTCATAGAAAACTGACTTGGCATGAACTTGGCTACCATCTAGTTCAACTCACACACTCCAAAGTGGTGGACATCATGGCTCAGAGAAACTCTCTTGACAAAGCCTTCCTGTGAACTCAAAGGACAACCAAGGCGAGCACCCAAGTTACTGGGCTTTTGAATTCGATGTCTTTTGTCACAGAAGCCCAAACAATCCTATGATGTTGTACTATAGATTAAGACATAAAGAGCCTACCCTGGCATCCAGCAAGCAATGAGCATCTGATGAACAGAGACGACTGGGTAAATTTTCCAAGTACCTACAAAACGAGTAGTACTTTAGGAGGTCTTCTTTAGATAGATGTGAAAATGAAAACATTTGAGAAGACACTTAGACCACTTTTCCTATAGTAGAGATTTTTCTTTTTTTTCCTCTTTTTTTCTTTTTTCTTAAATACATTTGCCAAGCAGGTCATCTGGCATAGCAGCATCATATTTAATAAGGTAGGATATTTGCCAAGATCAGTTAGTTTGTGTCTCTGACTGCATGTGGCAACTGAACATACTCTGTAAACTGTGATATATTCATCTGACACCTATCTGTCTTAGCATGCATGTTAGCGTTCATGCTGGGTCAGGACATGAGGCCTGTGCAAACAGGAAACATCTTCACTATTCATTCCTAGAATGGGCATAATAGATAAGAATTAGGTCTGAGCCTCCAGACATCTGACAAAACTGACAAATTTCAGGTTTTCATTAAGTGAAGTTCAAGCCTGTTTGTATTTATTTTTGATGCTTTTTACTTAACTCCAAGAATTCTGGTTTTAGTTCCAGTAGGTTGCAAATCAGGTCACCTTGGTGATTAGCAGAAGAGGAATGTTGAGATTGGTATAGAGAGGGATAATCAAGATTATACCAATGCCAATCCAGTGCTTTCAGTGAGGAAGGAAGAGAGAAAGGAAGAGAGAGGGGAGGAAAAGGGAAGAGGGAAGTAGAATGGGGGAGGGGAAAGGAGAGAGAGGGGGAGAATGGGAGTAGAATAGGAGCTGGAAAGGAGAGGAGGCCATGACCACAGTAGTCTTTGGTAGTAGTTAGTATATTGATGATCAAGTCTTTCTCACTGTTCTCAACATAAAAGGACCATTACAGGTCCTCACTTTCTGAGGTCAGGCATGGCCTCGAGGCATGTTTGGCTGATACAATATGAGTGGCCCTGGTATATGCCACATGTCAACAGAGATATGAAGACCCAGTATCTGCTCCTTGTAGACACAGATGTAAAGACTCAGTACCAGTTAGTGACTCTTCACATTTCTGTCTTTCAGCTACAATTCTAAGAGTGCCTGTTGAGATGAAGCCCTGTCAGCTTAGCTCCTGAGTGACAATAGTGGGCAGAATCCTTCCTTCAGCTTGTATTTGATGTGTCATGTAAACTAGGAAATTCACTTTGTAAAGGTATTGTCATTTTGTTCCTATAATACAGCCCAGTTTATCTCATATGATGGAGAAAATAGGGAGTTAGCAGAGTGATAACTATAAAACCTATAAAAATCTGTAGCATTGGCCTAGCTACAAAAGATAGCAATTCGGGTTACATATTGTCAAAACATCTGGTGCAGGCCAGTGAACTTTGGCGAAGATGGCAGACATGGAGCCCCAGGAAAGGAGATTGGAAGCTGACTCTTAATAGCACGTATTGGTGGTGACTGACTGTGCTCAGCAAGCACAGAAAAAGAAAAAAAAATTGGTAAGCAGAAGCAAGAATCAGAAAGGTTTCTAGAAAGTTGGGGACCTGTGAACTTAGAAGGAATACTGCTTTTCAAACCCAAATGATTACAAAGAAAATTACACAACTTTGATGGCAAATCACAGAGAGTGATGCTAGCCTGTGCTGTTAAAACTTTTGGATGGGATTAGGGGCATAGCTGGTGAGGCTGTACCTTGCAAGTCCTTTCAAAGTGAGTGAAATGTCCTAGAGAGGGTGTCTGAGTGGTTGACAGTTACTGTGTAACTGGGTTTGTCAAAGACTGGAATTGAGGAGGAGGAGGAGGGAGGGAAAAGAGGGAGAACGAGAGAATACGCATGGGGTCATGGAGACAGGAATCAAAGAAACTGAATATAGGACTGTTAAAAGCATGCCTGGAAGACAAACATAGACACAGCTTGTTTTGGAAGGAGACTGTAGCCTCCTCAACTCAAGTAGTAAGAAGGGTAACCTTTTCTGAAAGCAGTACCATCCTAAGAACTGCTGGACCAATGTGAGGGACAAGACTATTAAAGACCTAAGTGCCTTCTGGGGGGACACGAAGAGCAAGTTTTTTAAATCCTCACCAAGGGTATATTCTTCAACAGCTACATTAGAGCTCTCCAAGAAAGACAATGGAGGCAGAATGTAACCCCAAAGGGTTAGAGCCGGGGGAGCCATGTCTACAGCCTTTTTCCACACAGCAGAATCAGGCTGATTCTCCAGCATGGGGTGTGGGAGCCTTGCTCTGCCAGGGAGACTGTGGGACTGCATAGACTGGGGATTGCTGGGAGTCTCCTATTCCCTTTTTTGTTTTGTTTTCATTTATTGGTATAGGAGGATCTTAAAACCTCCCCCTTTAGCTCCTAGTGCTTTAGATAAAGAGGAGCCATGCCCCTGTAAAGTCTTACATCTCTGAAAAATGAACTGAGAGCTCAGACATGCACAATCACTGGCCAAGACAGTGGCTGGGCTACTTGGTCAGCTAGATTCCCTGTAAGGAGCTGACTAGATACAACCATATGCCCACCACTATTAACTATTTCTTTTTTTTTTCTTTTCTTTTTTTTTTTTTTTTTTTTTTTTGGATTTTTCAAGATAGGGTTTCTCCGTAGCTTTTGGTTCCTGTCCTGGAACTAGCTCCTGTAGACTAGGCTGGCCTCGAACTCACAGAGATCTGCTTTCTTCTGCCTCCCGAGTGCTGGGATTAAAGGTGTGTGCCATCACCGCCCGGCTAACTATTTCTTTTTAAATGTGGGCAAGTGTTTTGCTTGCATGTATGTAAATATACCATGTGTTTCCACAGAGGCCAGAAGAGGACACTGAGACCCTTGGAACTGACTGGAGTTATGGATGGTTGTGAACCACCATGTGGGTGCTGGGAACTGGTCCCTGGTCCTCTAGAAAGAGCAACCAATGCTCTTTACTGTGGAGCCATCTTTCTAGCCACTACTACTGCATACCTTATCAGAGATAGAAAGAACAGGTAAAGGTGGACAAGTGCTTACATAAACCATATTTCAAAATGAAGCAATGCCAAGGAATCCATTTCATTTTCCATATTACAAGAGAGAAATCACTATAGCATGTTCTCTTGACAGAGATGTGGGAAGAAGAATGCCTGTATGTGACGGCTATATAAACGAATGTAATTTTTCCAGGAAAAATTTGGCCAGATTCTTTCAATATCAGTAGTATGATACCTCTACCTAGAAAAAATATCTTTCAGTGTATCGCACAGACACATTGATGCACACAGGCACCGAACAGTGTGTCTCATGTTATTAATATTATAGGCTCTTATATATATTCTGCTATTCCAGAAAAAGACAATAAAGGGATCTTTGAAGATAGTCTATTTTTTCCTTTTATTTTATAGAGGAAGAACTTGGGGTCCAGAGAAAATAAATCTCCTAAAATCACATAGCCAGAGGCAGAGGCAGGTGGATCTTTATGAGTTCAAGGCCAGCCTGGTCTACAGAGTGAATTCCGGGACAGAGAAACCTTGTCTTGAAAAACACAAAAACAAACAAAAGAGAAAGAAAGGAAGGAAGAAAGAAAGAAAGAAAGAAAGAAAGAAAGAAAGAAAGAAAAAGAAAGAAAGTCACAAGCCAGACAAGAAATCAAGCTCCATTTTTCTGTAGCTTTTGACTCTGTAATATGAGAATCATTCTGGCTCCACATGCAGGCCTGTGAGCACTTCCGACTGTGTCTCCCAACCGCAGGCAATGCTTCATGTTGGTGTCTTCAGGGATTTCCTCTTTCCCTGTCCAGGAAGATGATCTGTTGGCAAGCATTGGCTGGAGAGTCAGAGAGTGTGGTTGATATGAAGACTGGGCATTGTCCATTCGTGTCTACTTTAAAATGTGGGAAATGCCTTACCCAACTTCACAGTTACCATATGACTATTGATTTTAATTAGTTCTGTTTATTAAGATTCCCCTTAGGTTCAGAAGCCGGCTTGGTAATTAACTGTTCAGCTTTTCAGTGGCTGGCAGTATTGGTAGGTGAGTTACTGCTCCTGATCCGATCCTTGGATCAATGCTGTTCTGTGGATCTACCCTCAAGGGTTGGGATTCAGACTCAATTTTGTCTTCAGATGGCTCTTCTGTGTCTTGTCATGGTAAAAGAGGCTCTTCAGATGGTACGATGTGTTCCCTACCTTTACGGCAGACACGCGTGCATCAGAACCCTGAAATAGTGTGTACATCATCAGCCACCAATGCGAGGGATCCAGATGGAGTTTTTGAGGCTTTTTTGATACTACCCGGTTGACATCAGACATCACGATTTGTGTTTCCTGGATGGCTGTGGTACTTCCATTCTGTGGAGCAGGACAGCTCCTTCTGCTTTTTTGTCATTCTAAATTCAGGGTTCTAAGTTAGGAATTGAGTTGTCAGACATTGATACCTGGGTATGTGAAACTCGTTCTCCCAGGAAATGCATGTGCAGACTTGAAGCATAATCCTTCTGAAATTTAATTCCCAAAGTGCATATTGTGTACTTTTGAAGACTTCATTGACCAAATTTGTGTTGTCTTTGCAGTTGCAATGTGATAGGTATTCGAGAAAATGATAGTGATGTTGGAATTGGAAGCAATCAATTAATAATTATGTATGAACCATGACAGCCATCCTTTTAGATTAAATACAAATCCCTGGCATTTTCTGGGCTCTGTTATTAAGGGTGATCCAATATTTAGCAGAATAGCTAACAGTTAAATGCTCATTTTGTGATGTTCAGAAACTCTGGGTTTGCGGCGGAAAGGAGGAGACCACAGAACCCTCAGTCTTCAGGAGAACAGAAGTTGAAACGGAGAGTTCCCAGGCCCATCTGTTCCTGAGTGCCCTGTGCCCTTCAGTTATGATGCCCCTCCCTCCAGCAGTGTCCTGTATGCCTCAACAGACTCTGATTTATTTCCCGAGGTTAGTGGCTCAGACTGTCAAAGCTGAGGATTTAGTTCCCTTGTGGGTTTTCATTCTTGCCTGGTCCAGTTGAGAGCACTGGGCTCGAATGGAAGCTGAGCTCACATATGGACGAGGGCTAGAATAACTGGATCGGGGGACCCAGAGCGGTCAGGCTAAAACAAATTATATAACCAGGCAACCATCTCCTCTTATCTATTCTTAGATAACATTTTAAGTAACTCATATGGCAGGCTGAAATGAGGTACTTGGTGTCCTGCATCTTGTGTCTAAAAAGGGACACCGGAAAAGGAAAAAAAAAGCAGGTATGCACTGTTATCCAGTAGAGATTGGCTGCAGGGCCAGGAAAGAAGAAATAATGTTACTGACCCCGGTGGAGCAAACTCATCACTTTACTCAGTCAGTCATTATTATTGAACGCACACTACTTCTGTGGTATCACGAGATGCAGAAGCTGTGTTTCTTCTCCTCGAGGAGACTACATCTAGGAGCAATTTAATCTGGTCACAGATACTGTGCTATCTGTGAGGCTGGTCACCTGAAGTGGGGACGACAGGGCCTGTGAGAAGCTGTCATATAATTGAGCGCAAGGAAAAGGCATTCAGGCGGTCAGGTCACACATAAATACGTGTAGGAACACGGCTCGCAGTTGGATTTTTAAGGGCAGTTACGCAACTATGACAATACTTAGCAAGATCTGATTTCCCTTTAGACTCCAGACCTACAAAATAGGACTGTGTTGTCTATCTCTTCCCATGGCAGTGCTTAGTGATGTGTCTGCTCAGGCCCAGAACAATCCTTTCCATGGGAAAGTGAGTGACAGTCATTGACAAAATTCGCTGGGAATTAATTTTCTCCTGTTCCCCAGTGAGCACATGCATTTTCTGCTTCAAGATTATTGTTGCAGACAAAAGACACACAGAATAAAATGGGGTATTATTTCATCCATGTTCAACACAGTACTGGAGGCTTCCAGGGGGTGGGAAGTATTCATATTTCTTCCAAAGAAGGTTAGATAGAGGCTAACGTTGCCAGCAATGAAACATTGAATGTTTGAGCACTAACCTACCTGGAGATTGTTTAATAATGTTATACTCTGAGGCCATTGCTTCATGTGTCTGATTGATGGCTATTTTCAGTGTTTCTCTTCTGGAGTATGGTACTCTTGGGGAGAATAAATAGGACTAGGAAATAAGACTTTTTTTTTTTTAAAGCAGTTCCCTTAAGGTTGCCCACAGTTTATTCTGTAAAAGGATTATTTTAGGGGGATCAACAAGATTTTATATGCTAAATTAAATCAAAATGAAAGTTTCTCTTAGGGTATGACCTCCAAGTGGTGTAGAATAAAAACATGCTTCTAAAATCAGTTTGATAGGCTGACTTTAGATCTTGGTTTTGCTAGACTCGATGATGTGATATTTGCCAAGTTACAGGAACTCTCTATGCCTTGAAAAGTATATACTTTATGACGTTATTGTGAGGATCCAACAGATTAATAGCATTTCAAACCGTATATCCAGTGTGGGTTTAGAACATGCCGAGCGATACTGAGTCCTCCTGACTGTCTGCACGTGGTGGTGAGCAAATGCCTGTGGTTGTCATTTCAAGCGCTAGCCATTTGCTTTTGTTTCCTCCCGAGGAGCAATGAGCTCCTCGCTTGCTAGTGATTGCTTGATTTTGTAACCCCAGAAATGATTTTCGGCGTCATGGTGTGATTATGGTTACGTACATGAAAACCTCGGCTAATTCCTCAGGCCAATGCTGTGCATTGGATAAATTTGTGTATAATTTATTCTGAATTTCCGAGAGGGAACCAAAGTGTTTATTTGGGGTTTGTGTCCTCCAGCTGCACTGGTATTTCCTGGGGCGGGGGGTGTTTCAAGAACTGTATACAGAGACCCCATTGTTTCCAAAACCATGTGGCCAAGCAAATTTGACAATTACCTTCTTGTTGGAAGCAAATTTGTGGTGAGTTTGCTGAGGGTGGAATTTCTGTTGACAAATCTCAGACAAGGCCTAAAGGATCTTCCTTGCTTGGTCTAGAGTGTATTTGGAAGGATATGTGAGCTTTCAGATACACAGGTTACCTCTCCCGTCCCATGAGGGTTCTGAAGGCCTCCTCAACACCTTTGTGAGCAGTCTGGAAAACGCTAGCTTCCCATCGCTGTTCACCTCTAAAACGTTTCAAACCAAAGAGAAGGGTAGGCCAGACTTTCCTAGTATCAGGCATTGGTAGAGACTAAGTGGATACCTTCTAAGAAGAAGCTTGAGAAGCAGGAAACAGAGCTAAAGTTTAAGAAGCTGCTGGGTTTTTGTTTTGTTTTTGTTTTGTTTTTTTGTCTGACCTGTAGGGCTGGAGTGTATAGCTCAGTGGTTGAGTGGCTGGATCAGCATGTGTGAAGCCCTGGTTTTTATCTTTAACAACAGAAAGGGGAGAGAGAAGTTACGCATGCGAAAGAACCAAGACTAGGGTCGCTCGAGTGGCTTGTGAGACACATCCAGCATAGCCCCACTGTCGTAGAGGCTTGTCCTCCGTCTTTCTCCTTACCTCTGTGGTGTGGGACTAAGCCCCTGCCCTCTCTTTGCCCTCTGTCCACACCCAGCTCTTGGAGAATCAGACACTTTTAGACAAGTTCTTCTACGGTCAATACAAACCTCATTAGACTGTGTCTCTCTGCTGTCTTCCTTCTCAGGAAGTCACCAGAGAAATGATCAGTGTTCCTCACGCTGAGGTCAGGTCACTTTAATTCAGGGGCAGACGTGTGTTCATGCATTTGTATGAGCCTGAGACCTAAGGATCAATATATATTTAAGAAAAAAATGTAACTCTCAAGTTGTTCCTCATCAACCGCACCTGAGTTGTTACTTTTTGTTGCCCTGTATAAGCCAGGCCATTAAACACTGGCCAGAGTTTGAAAATATATTTATGTATTTCCTAGGCATGATAAAAAACCAACCGTTCTATCAATATACAATGTAGTTATGTACATGGCATGTAACACAGTAATAAGATAGTTTGTCAATTTGCTTTATAAGGGGAAAATTTTATCTTTATCTCTTTAATACTTTGTAACAAAATATGGGATATAAATTAGCTATTTGGAGAGAGCAATATGCTTTTCCAACAGTGCAGTGAGGTTTGTGTGTGTGTAGTCACACTTCGGTCTGCCTCAGTGCTTGCCTTAGCTTTTGTTCTTTAGAAGCTCAAGCTCTATACCACCTTGCCTCTTCTTGGTCCAAGTGAGATTTTACCACAGTTAGACCCACATCAGGCAGCCTCCTGACCTTCAACTTCTACGAATCTCAGTGTTGAGGACAACAGGGCCTTCACTGTTCTGCTGATATGGGATTTCCCTCTGTATGCTGTGATTGCCATTAATGAATAAAGAAATTGCTTTGGACCTATAGCAGGGCAGAACTTAGCTAGGAGGGGAAGATGGAACTGAAGTCTAGGAGAAAGAAGGGCAGAGTCAGAGAGAAGCCATGTAGCCTGCCTGCTGGAGACAAATGCTGGGAACTTTACCCAGTAAGCCACAGTCACATGGCAATACACAGATGAATGGAAATGGGTTAAATTAATATGTAAGAGTTAGCCAATAAGAAGCTAGAGCTAATGGGCCAAGCAATGATTTAACTGATACAGTTTCTATGTGATTATTTCTGGTCTAAGCTAGCCGGGCAGCTGGGAGCCAACAGGCAGCCTGCTACTACACTCTGCAATGGATTCCATACACAGGTCATAGTTTATAGCTGAAGATCAAGACTGTTCTATGGAATCAAACCTAGAGGGCTGACTATGCTGGGCATTCTATCCCTCCAGCTCCCAGAGGAAAGGCCACCTGTTTTGTGACTTTCCAGCATGGTATCCCTCTCTAGTTGGATTTGATCATTGCACTGACAAGACCACATGACACTTTTTATCAAGAGTTTCTTTGCTGGTTCATTCATTTTACCCAGACACTAGGTTTGTGATATAGATACCATTATAAAGATGCATTACTTTCTGTTGTTTACTATTAATAGATTTGCTTGCTTGTGAACAGTTTTTTAGTTTTATAATAAGGTGGAGAACAACAGAATGCAAGCTTGTAAAGGCAGAGGAAGTGCGAGCAGGAGCAACAGGAAGGTACTGGTCTAGGAAAGCCAAGGTTTAGGCTTGAGGCCTGCTGTCCAGGCTGCCACTGTGAGGGCTGACTCAAGGACACCCAAGGCCTGCCTTCTGCTTGGCTCATTTCCTGGAGTGTCTTCATACCTCTTTCTTAGTATCTTTCTAGGCTATACGATGACTTTCTGATTTCTTGCAATGTTTTCTGGATAGGAAGAATTAATTATGATGATGATGATGAATGTTATTATTGTTATTGTTCTTTCTACTTTCCTCTTATCTCGAGGCTGCCAAACAGATGGGATGAATGAGCATTAGTCGAGGGTTTTGCCTTTGCTAGGGGCTGGGCCTATACTATCTTACTAAAGCCTTGAAATTCCTATGGGGTTTGGAACTGATTATTTTATCTCATTTTACACAGTTGGAAACTACACACATGAGGTATTAAGTAATTTGGACAAGATCACATGGTTAGTGCTAGCAAACTTCTATTTATCTGCATTGAATCTGTAAATGGCTTTTAATTGAATAGTCATTTTCATAATGACCATTTTCTTTGAGGCTATTGTGAAGGAGTGTGTGTCCATGATCTCTTTCCATACATGTTTGTTATTGGTGCATAAACAAACTGTAGATTTTTGCAAATCATTTCCTCCATATTGCTTTAATTATTGATCATTATTAGATGTTTTCTGATAAAAAACATTTTTGTATCTCCTATGCATAATATCATATCATCTGTAAATAAAGATGGTTTAATTTTTTCTTTTCTTATTAATATCCCCTTCTACTTAATTTCTCTAGCTAAATTTTTAAGCATAATATTAAAGAAGTAGGGGATAGTGGACAGGTTCCTTTCATTCCTGATTTCGCTGGAGTTACTTCAATTTTGTTCGCCATTTAGGATGATGCTGGCTGTAGGTTTCTCATGTATATTATTACTGACATTTCTTATCTTTCCTAAAGGAAGGGGAACTTTGGATTTCCACCTGAGGCCTAGTTCAGAACTTCTGTCTTGTTAGCATACTATAAGCTGCCCAAATCCTCAATGCACTATGAAGCTAAATGTTGACAAACACATTTAGCATTTTCTCTAAGCATTGTCTGGTTTAAGGGACAAATCTGCAACTACCTGTGATTTTATTAACAGAAGAAACTGATGTTTTGACACTATATAAGCTACTAGAGGATAAAGCAAATGGACACTAGTTTTGCAATCAATCTATGGGGACATGACACCTATCCTTAAAGTAGTTGACATGGTAGCTTTCAGTTATGGTTTGAAGTCTGAGAAGGTTATGAGGTCCCCGTGGCGTTTATTCACACTGATACCGCCACTAATAGTTTCATTTTATTACAGGAATGGCTCCATTGTCTTCCTCTTAATAAGATACTCTGATTTTTCTTGGTGCGATGCAAAAGACACAACTTTGCTACTGTCTTTACTGAAGTCTGAACCCCTTTTAAGACTAATCATTTAACTTTGCACTAATGAGATTAAACTCAGCGGGGACAGATATTTTCTTTTTTAATTTTCATTCCTGCTATTTAATTGGCATTACGCACACATAATGAGACCAGAGAAAAATACCCACACCCTGTAGCAATCTGTTCAATACAGATAGCTCAAGCCGATACAGCCAGATGTATCCATGGTGACCTCCTTGACTGTCTCACTCTACATACATCAGCGAGGGTGGCTAAGAGTGCTCACTCTCTGCTTGCTGAATGGTATTTGCTTCCTCCACAACAGAGGACATTTACATGTCTTTGTTTTTCTTCCCCTTTGGGAGTATTCTCAGCATCTTTGGGAGAGCCACAGCCTGGAGTTGAATGGGTACTCATCTCTGGCATTTGTTGATGGATGACTGCCCTATAACTTCAGAGATGCATGAATTCTCTCTTAGTATGGGGAAATATTAGATTGTATGAAGGTCAGTAGAGCAGGTGACACAGGTAGGATTTTTCTCATTGTGTACCAGGTTTCTGTAGCAAAATCAACTTTGTCTACTTGGAAAGATTTTATTACTTTGTTATTATTATCATATACAATGAAATATGAACCCACTACCCCTTCCCCTGGTACAACTCCCTATTAAGATATTATTACTGAAATTATCAGGAGCTCATTAACGAACCATGGTGGTTATATCTTTCATGGCTTTTTTTCAGCACTTTTCCATAGATTCAGGATTTCAGGGTCAGTTTCTTAATCCAAAGGTGCTCAACAAAGGCACTGTTGCATGGCAACAACACAAACTTTCCTTCATCACACAGGAATGAGCTTCCTTTCTTCCAAAACAGGTTTAATGAACGTGATGCTAAGTTCCATCTTCCATGGAACAAACTGTGTGATTCTATGACACTTCCTGGAATTTTCATTTGTTTGTATAGTACATGGACTGGGAAAATTCCCGTGCCTATAATATAGAGAAGATGAACAAACTATTGAACAGACAATCCAAAGAAAGTTCCACTCAGCCCACTGAGTTTTGCCCTCTGTTGTGATTTTCATTACTCCAAAGCTGGTTCCCTCCAGTGCTTGATAATGCAGGAACCCAGAAGGCATCATCAAACCTCCCTTCTCTCTACTGAGAAAGAAGATCTTGTCTTCATTTCCAATGTTACCATAATAGCCCATGCTCCTACCTCTGATATATGATCAGTCACCTTATGTGTTCAAAGTCTCTCCCTTGGCCCTTCATTTCAGGGACTATATTCCTGCTTTAAAATGCAAGTCAGACCATTTTACTACCACATTTAAGACCTTTGGTGGTTTCTGTTGCTTTTGGACAAAAAGAAATAAATCCCTAAAACCCAAAGAGAAGTCAATTAGATTATTGATAATAATAGTCAATTAGCCTATGGCCTGTAGGGCTCTCTGTGATGTGGGATCTACCCATTGTTTGCCAAGATGCCAAACTCTCTTATTTGAACATCTACAAGACCACCTTCCTTCACTCTAAGCTGATGACAAAACAACCAGCTTCTCTCCAAGGCCTCTTAGTGGTTCCAGCCCACCCTGCTGTACACATCCCTTCTGTTTCTACTTGCTTTCAGTTCCCAGCCCTGGGCAGGTTTTTGTCCCATGACTCTATGTTTTATCTGGAATATCTCTTACCCAATTTGGATTTTTGAATGCTGTTTTGCGAAGTATGTCACTGTCATTTCTCCTCCAGTTGTTTGAGGTTCCGCAGTTTCTGAATCGCACACAACACTGTCACTGGAGGTCTGTCTCCTACTCCCAGAGCCCATTTGGGTTCCCTTAGAACAGTTTTTCCCCTTTTATCTGTCCTATGGGTACACATTTAGAGTTTGAACTCTAACTCCTCCTGTGTTTTTTTTTAAATTTATTTACATATAGGCATCCTTCTGAATATTAACCTTCATCAGGCGATGAAAGGAGACAGAGACAGAGACCCACATTGGAGCACCGGACAGAAATCTCAAGGTCCAAATCAGGAGCAGATGGAGAGGGAGCACGAGCAAGGAACTCCTGTGTCGTTTTAAAAGTGATATTTAAAATGTGAGAGGCTTGTTTACCATAACAAGCAACATTTGCAATTGTTGGGTGACCCCCTAGGGACACTTATTAAATCTTTGCTAAGCCCCATTCCTTCTTTATTACCAATTATTTCCAGTTTAGGCTAATTTCCTGAAAAATAATTCACCAAATGGCCAATTTTCTTAATTTACCTCATTTATTTTACTAATTTTAGTCGACAAAGTGTAACTTTGTCTTCTTAACACTAAAGAATGTTACATTGACCTCTGCCTCAATTCTCTGCTAAGTGAACTGCATGTAGCTGCCCAGTTTGGCACCCACAACACTGGTGCAGGTCTTTTCCCTACAGAGCCTTGGACTCATTAGGTATCTGCCCTTCCTTCACAGTGGTAGGATTCCTGGAGAATGGGTTCCAACCGTGTTTCAATTATACTGTTTTGTATAAGGCATGATGAGATGAGATTTGGATAAACACTGAGAAAGTAAAAAGAATGGTTTCATCCTAATTCTCTGGGAGAACATAGCACGTAGCAAAGGCTCTGCTATAGGTCAGGAGTCCTTCCTGGGAAAGGTAGAGGCATGGCTGTGGACAAACGTCTGCAATGTGGTTTTCATAAGAAACGGACAAGGCATGCTAGGTATACTTAGGGTCGCCGGCTTTTAACAGTGGCTCCTGATCTAATTCAAGTTCACCCAGACTCTAAGAGTCTACAGGTTGATGCTATCTAATGTCTCCAGATGTTTGTAGGTGAGCCAGGAGCTGATAATACCTGGTAACCAAATGAGTAATGTTAAATCATCAATCTAAAGAAATCAAAAGCATGGCTACTGCAATCCCTGCTGAATTGCACGGTAAGGCTTTGGTGATACTTAATATGAGTTTATTCAATCCAGATTTTGTATGTACATTCTTCCCTCCCCAAACAGAGAAAATTCTTACTGGAAATCTTGAGCCTTAATCCAGACTTGACCCACTTAGGCAGTAGCTCTTACCTCATCTAAGTTACCTAGGAAACAGCTCCCTTTTCTTAGAACAGGTGATGGATCATTTTGCGGATAGTTTCTCCGAGGAACAATACTGCCACTCTCTTTATTTTCATGAGCAGAACAGAGTCATATTCCAAGAACACAAAATGGAGCTGCATGGGGCTAACCTTAAGGGACTGAAATTAAGCTGTGATGTGGAACTTCCTCACCAGATTGATGGCTCATCTACTGTTCTCTGAGGTCATAGTTGGGAGAGTGTATGAGCAAGGGCTATGCTGTTCCTGATCCTTGGGATGCCACACGAGGGTGTCATCCAGACTGGTAACTAGAACCAGCAACTCACAGAGGAGCACTGGGCTCCGTTTCACACTACTGTTTATTGAGACTTACTGCTTCTTTATCCATCCCATGTCGCCTGGCCTTTTACGACTGTCCATAGTCTTTGGTTTTCAGTCTTCATCTGAAGGCCTTTGCTTTCAGCATATCTTTTGTCCAAATTGAGATTCCTAGTCAGCCTTTGGGTAAAGTCCATGACCTATCTTTGCCATACTTCATTTTAGTCTAGGAAAACTTTGGACACAGTGGCAGGGAAAGAACAACCTGAAATTTTGAAAGCCACAAACTACCTTGATGTGAAGTGAGTGAGGTGTCCTTATTCACTCTGAAGACAGTCCTGGATTGTTTTCACCTCCTCGTCCTGTGTTCAGATTCTAGCTTGCAGACAACACAGTAGCATGTTAAACTTGATCTCATTTGAAATGTTTTTGTGCTGGATTATGTTGCCAAAATTTGATCTGCTCTGTCTATATTTTTGAGTACATAACATCCACTGCCACCCTTTGTTCTCATTCTTCAATGCACATATATATGTATATACATATATGTTTATGTATATATGTATGTATACATATATCAGCATCTGTTATTCTTTAGTGACATATAAACCTAGCCCATCCCACATTCCATGAAGTAATCTTGGTGTTCTGATTGTCTTCAAGATCTCATTTCTCCCCAGTCCTCTAAATGAGTCACTTGCCAAGCTACACTATCCTCCAATATGTTCCCTGAATACGCCGTCCCTAATCACACATACCTCAGGCTCCTGGGTTTTGCACTTGCAGCTTCTACTGCCACAAAATGGACTCATTCACTCCCTCATCCTTTTTAGGCACAAACTGTTGCTGATGTGGGATGCCCCTCTGTATTCTGTGAATATGTTTTATTGCCATTGGTTAATAAAGAAACTGTTTTGGCCTATGGCAGGGCAGAATATAGCTAGGTGGGAAAGCCAAACTTAATATAGGGAGAAAGAAGGGGGTTCAAGGGAGATGCCAGCAGCTACAGGAGAAGCAAAATGTGAGATAATAAGCCACGAGCCTCATGGTAAAATAGAGTAATAAAAATGGGTTAATTTAATTTGTAAGAGCTAGTTAATAATAAGCCTGTGCTAATAGGCCAAACAGTTTGTAATTAATATTAGGACTCTGAGTGGTTATTTTAAAAGTGGTTGTGGGTTTGTATGGGACATTGAAGCCTCCAGCAACATGTGTCCTCCTTATAGAAGCATTTTTCTGGCACCTGTAATTCTCCTTTACCCTTTGCCCACTTACCCTGCTTTATGATTCTTTTCTTGCTGCTATCACATGCTTATTATGACAGTCATTGTCATAGTCATCCCTGTAGGGTGTCAGGCTCACAGGTAAAGGTTTCATCATGTTTATACATGTTTCTGAAACTGGGTCTGGCATGAAGTGGGCATAAAAGGGTGAATGAACAGAATTAAGCTGCCATTCTTAAGAATGCAACCATAAATAATACATTATTCACATGGCCTGAATGGAAACCATACACCAAAAGAACCAATGGTCACAGAATTTTGGAATTAGGAATGGGGAGGAGAATAAAGTGGCACTTATTGAGAGACAGGATATGTCTAGACAATGTCTTCTACAATTCAGAAAGAATCAATTCGATCAGTGAAAAGAGAAAGAAGTATACTGGGAGCAATAGCAACGGAATGGGCTATCGGCCACAGTCTCGTTCAATAGGCTCTGTTACTCTCTTTTTCCTGGAATAAAACTGTCAAGACATGTTGGACTGAGATAGGAAGTAATGAATACTTAGGCCCAATTACCATCATCATCATTTTGTGATTGTCTAAGAGCAAAGTAGCCCCATGCTTTCCTTTCTAGGCAAAATTGAAGGGCATTGCAAACACCAGAGAGCAGTCACATCTTCCCAAGCTATGGCAGTAGGCAAACAATGAATACTGCATAAGTTGATGGCCTCAAAAGCAGCCATACCCTTGGGCTTGAATTCCCTGTACCCCATGTTATGATGAGATGAGAAATGGAAAGTTTCTATATTGCTTTTCTTTGGTTCCCATAACAAACTCTTACTGACTGGGTGGCTTAAACCACACAAATCCTAGGCATGCTATAGAGATCAGTATCCATTCAGACCATAGACCACTCCCATTGGAAAATGAAGAAAATAGAGAGAAAGGGAAAGAGTTGTGTTCATATAAATACATATGAGTGCATATATATGTGTGAGCTGGTGGTGGGAGATTAAGAGAGTGCATATTTGTGCAGGGGGCAGTGAGTTATAATTCTTCCATTTTACCCCTGTAAGTATTTTCACAACTACCAAGGTCTAAACCAACAATAGGTTGAATTATTTTGGATTGACTGCTTTAGATATAATTGGTGAAAATGGACTAAATATGGCATTTTCAGACTATTTATATGGGGTTATTTGACATAAATATTCAATATAAAATTATTTAATCCTTCTAGACTAAATTTTATGTTACTTCAATTTCTATGTGGTGACATGTAGGGAGAGACAATGGCGTGGGGTACAAACCCCTGGGAATGTTTACAAGTTGATGTGCTTCTGGGAGGAGGCGCTAAAATGAGGGATTTGGCAATAAAGGAACTGAAAACTGTCAGATTCAGCCCTGCTTTGTACCAGATAATCTATTCTGATGTCTTCAAATACCCTTTTTATGTGGGATGTTCATAGCTGTATTTCTTCTCTGTAAGTGCTGTTTCAGTTGGTTTTCTCTGTGCTTTGGTTAAGCAATTCTTTTAATGTTTTTCCCCTCATGGGTATTGTCAGAACTACAGGGGGCTAAGCCAACAGTGACTTGAGTGCTTTTGAATCTACTGCTTTGGATTTAATGCAAATAAACTAAACATGGTATTTTCAAATTATTCATATAGGGTTATTTGACATACAATATCCAATATAAAATCAATCAATCCTTCTAGACTTCATTCTTTTGTGGCTTATCGACCAGTAGGCTTCAGAAATGATTTTCCAGTCAGCTTACAGGTAAAGCTAATGGCACTCTCTTTCCTTTCGAGAGACACAACTGTGTTATAACAACAGTTCAGATTTAGGCCATCCTACATATTTTATTACATCATTTAAAATTTTTGTTCTATAAATTCAGATGCTCCAACAAACACGATTTCTAGTATTTGGTAAATACTAAATACATTGTAAAATAAAATTTCAGAGCACTCTTAAATTTATCTGAGTGTGAATTCCATCTTAATTTGCTTCTATTTGAAAAGTTTCTGCACCCTGCTAATCCTCTCCACTGATGCAGCAATCCAAATCAGACCAAAGTAGAATGAATTAGAAAAAGTCCAGGTTTAAGCTGAGAGAACGGCAACAGATATGAAGTGTGGAAACAGATAGGAAAACATAGGAGACCCACATTAGGGGCATCTGTCGATGCTACTGAAAGAGACACGCCATTTCTTCTGCAGGAAAATGAGGGGCCACCGCACCTTCAGTTTCCCCAAGATAATCTATCAATTCAGCATGCTCTCTGAAAACAAGAAATTATCCAGAGTCAGTTGGTGGAGGAAGCTACACAAGCTAACTCTAAAAATAAAATTCAAACTAGAAGTAGAAAAAAGCATCACGAGTGGGCCACCTAAGCCCCAAGGACCCTAGACAGGAAAGCTCTGCACTGAATGCAGTGTCGTGCTCATGCGTGAAGTTCAAGGTCAGAAATGGAGCCAATCGCAGACTCTTGGGTAAGCATTTCAGATCACAAGAAGAAATAAGAACTTCTTTTTGAGACAACCAGATTACCATATGAGAGAGGGGGGAAGGGAAGAAGAAAGGGAAAGAGGGAAGGAGGGAGGGAGGGAGGGAGAAAGGGAGGGAGGGAGAGAGAGAGAGCATGTGAGAAGGAGAGAGGGAGGGAAGGGAAGAGAAAGAGAACTGAGTTTAGTGGTTCGTACCTGTAACTTGTAGTCCAGCACCTGAGAGGCAGAAACTGGGGGATTGCAGAAATTCAAGGTCAGTCTGGTCTATATAGCAAGTTCCAGACCAGAAGAGATTCTGTCTCAGAATCAGTCAACCAATCAAATAAATTTGGAATCTCTATTTCAAAAAAAAAAAAAAAAAGAAAGAAAGAAAAAGTCCAGGTTTAATGGATCAAACACTCCGGATGATTTTTCAGCCCCCCCAGAGAGGAGAAGGAAAAGGGGGACAGGATGTGTCTGTTTTCTTCCTGAGTGCAGTTTAAATACCTTGTCCAAGTGGTATTTAGCAGCTCTGGAGGAGTAGCTGTGTTTGGCGGATTTTCTGAGATGTGGCAGGGTGTGGCAGGGTTTGGAGAGAGGTGGGGGACTGGGCTTGAGGTGAAACTTTCACCAGAACATTCCAGACTCTTTAGGTATATGGATACTAGCGGCTGGGGTGGCTTCCACCAGAGCGCTATTATCTGTTAAAATGAAAAAAATAAAGCTCCTTGTTTTTAAACCAACAGGAAATCTTGTGTCATTTCTTCTTGTCAGAGAAATCATAATTCTATTTCAGTTCCCACACAGAAATGCATTCTAATGCAATACAGAGTAATGTTTGAAAGTCTTTCCTTCAGCTCATCATACATCTCTTGAACCCGAATGTGTGCTATTTACATTTTAAAAGGTTTTCCATCAGCTTAACGCTCTAATGTGTAATATTTTTCTTCTAGATTGGGTTACTGTTGCAATTGTTTTTTATGTATAGTGACGAAGAAGCAGACATTTATTGAATATTACAATCAATTACTTTATTGGAAATACATCCCATAGTGAATTCGGTTTGGGAAGGCTATTAGATGCCTTGCTTTTAAGCCTATGCTTCTAGTCTCCTTGCCACTTGAGAAGATCCACTAAGCAGAAATCCCCTTGGGTATTTGCCCTTTGTTTAGCAAAAACATTTTTGGATTGGGGAACCCCTGTTTGACTGAAGGTACTCTTCCGGGACATTCAGTTTTAGGATCGTGTGCTCAGCAGGTATAAACATTGCCACAGTGGACCTCCATTTCTCGGATATCTGTGTGTCTGTCAGGGTGACAGTAGCCTCTTTTAAAGACCCTGTTTGCTGCAGAGGTGAATTTCTGGCCCATACCAGGGAAGAAGAGATACCAGATTCCTGTCTAGTCTTCAGTCTCAAAATAATTACTTTGGTGGCTAAATGCCTGAGAAGAATAGACTGTGGCGAGAAGAATAGACTCGCACTTGCTTTAACACTGGAAACAATAAAAAAGCCAGATGACGGTATCCCATTTGTGAACGTTCAGGCCCACCTGCCCACCCCTTGACAAAGTGCTTCACTCCTGCATGAATGCCCAGTGTTCAGGCAGTGACTGGCTTGCAGTGTGGTCTCTGTGCACATGCATTGTGCCTGTCCCTTTAAAGGGCAGAACCCCCATCTGCTTTCTCTCTTCTCTTTCTCCCCAGCTCCCACCCCCACTCTCTCCCTCTTTCTCTGTGTCTGTCTCTCTGCCTCTCTGTATCTCTCTCTCTTCCCACAAAGCCGCTGGTCCTCCTTTTCTCACTCCTCTTTCTCCCTCCCTCCCAATAAAGAAACCCTTCACGTGAGCCCTGTGCTGTCTGTATGGAGTATCTGTCTCTAACCCACCGTGGAGTCCCTCGGCTCCAGTACGCCAAGGTCTCTCTGGCACTGTTTTACAACACCATTCCTTAAAGAACAGCCCAAATTCTCAGGCACTAGGACATTAGTTCAGCTCAGCGAAGGTTAAAATTAGTTGTTTTGAGGAGTCTTTAGAAATTAGTTCTAATACAGTAGCACAACTACAGAGGGGGAAATGACCTCAGAAGCCACAAGATCTTTTGAGGTTCACATGAACAAAGGTCAGTGTGGATGCCAAAGAGGACAGCATTATTATTGAGGACTTATACTTTTAGGGGAGGTTTTCTACCTGCGCCAGATAATATACAAGCCAAGTAGGCATGTCAAGCATGAGACAAATAGCGGTCTTAATAGAATTGCTGAACTGAGCTGCTTTGGTGGAAGTGGGTCAAGAGAAAGTAGGACAAGGGACATATTCGTACAGGGTGAGGTATTGTCTGAGAATGAAGATCCTCGTGAATTTAGCTTTTAAAATGAGCTCAATTTACATTTGAGAGCAGTTGTTTGGATTAAAAAGAAGCCTTTAGATTAGAACATGAAGAAGAATAACAAAGCCCTGTGTTACTGGGAGACCATCTGGGGCTCTATTGAGATTTGATAGCAAGTAAGGCGTTACAAGGTCTTTTCTAGTTTTCTGGGTAGGGATGACATCTCTACTGACTCTTGTGACAGGTACACACGCTGGACCATCACAGAAAGCTCTTCTGTCTGCTCCAGTTGCAGGTCTTACTCCTTGATAGCCCCACTTGTAGGCAGACAATTACACAACAGCGGAGATCTCTCGCGACCTTCTGCTATCACCTTGGTTTCTTGGCAGGTGTGATCTACTATTTTAATATAGAAAGTGTTAGAGAAGGTGAGGTGCTGGACATGTCAGAAAAAAAAATCTTGAGAGCAAGTGCAAGAGTGTTCCTTTGCCTTTATTTCTGCTCTGGCTTCCTGATGATGTGCCTTTATTGAAAAGAGATAAATATCGCTGCTACTGTGAACTAGTTCTGGGATATCTAATGATAAGAATGTTTTGCTTTAATGTTAAGAAAGATAATTGTTTTAAAGACTTTGGTCTTTTCTATCCCTGGGGTCTTTGGCAATTGAAGATAATGTCATTAAGTATTTGGAAATAAAATGCTTGCCTAACATGCACAAGGACCTGGGTACAGTCCTCAGTACTACACACGATGATGGTGATGGTGATGATGACGATGAATCCAAGCAGTTTTTAATAACTTAAGTGAATAGTAAATGAAAATAATGTAAAGCTATTGAAAATTAATGAGACAAAGAGGCTATATTTATACAATTTGTGCATTTTGGAGGATCCAGCCTCATTTTTAAACACTTGCATAAATGTATGGTAAAAATACATTGATAACCCTGGCAGTAGTGGTGCACACCTTAAATCCCAGTACTGAGGAGGCAGAGGTAGGTGGATCTCTGAGTTTGATGCCAGCCTTATCAATAGGACATGTTGTGTGATGTTTTACTCTTTTAACTTTTTGGGAGCCCGCCGCCCAGCTCCCAGATACATCACACATGGAGGTTTAGTCCTCGTTATCAATGAATGCCTGGCCTTAGCTTGGCTTGTTTCTAGCCAGCTTTTCTTACGTTATGTTATCCCAACTTCCTTTTGCCTCTGGGCTTTTATTTTTCTTACTTCCTTATACTTTTCTCCATGGTTTTGGAGCTGGGTGGCTGGCCCCTGGTGTCCTCTTCCCCTTGTTCTCTCATTCTCCTATTTCTTATCTCTTGGGTCTCCTTCTATTTATGCTCTCTGCCTGCTAGACCTGCCTATCCTTGTTCCTGCCTCTCTTTTGGCCGTTCATCTCTTTATTAGGACCATCAGGTGTTTTAGACAGGCAAAGACTTACAGTTTCACAGATAATCGAATGCAGCATAAACAAAAGTAACACACCTGAAAATAATATTACCCAACAAAAGCAAATTCTAGGCCAGACAGGACTACACAGAGAAACCCTATCTCAAAGACACACACACACACACACACACACATCATATTTTTATATATATATATATATATATGATACAAATAACATTTATTAATTAATTCTATGATTTTAGCATCTTATATACAGTGTTATTGTGTTTTCATTCAAACTCTGAAATCATAGCTTTATACTTCATAGAATAATACTTCACCATACAAATCATATAAATCTATAAATTATATATATATATAATAAGGTATAAATCATAGATTAATACCTCATTCTACAATTTTTATATTCAAACCTAAAGTCACTAGAACATTTTGGCTGACCCTGTTATAGGTACAACCCACAATCTTGAATTACATACACCAAGATAAACATGAAAGGACAAAGAAGGGGTGGAGAGAACTGGAGGATTTAATAGTTAGAAAAATGCTTACTTGAGATTAAATGACCTTTCCTATAAATCAGAAGAGAAAATTGTCAGCTGGGCACTTCCTCATTTCCAGCATGTATAAGCAGCAGGAAAATGAGCCAAAACACCTTTTGGAGCAAAGCACCATAGACTATGCAATCCAATTCACTCTCACCGCTGTCTCTCCAGTAGATATTACTAGAGATAAATCAGACGAGGCCCCGCGCATCTCGCTCTCTGACAGGCTGTTCCTGTTAGTAACATCTTTATTTTATTGCCCAAGGTTGAAGAACTTCTGCCTTTCCAAACATCCTGATACAGATAAAGTAAGTCAGTGCTGAATTAGCACCTCGTGATAAGAAAATGATTGATTTGTAATTTTGAGACTAGGAAGAATTTGGATTGCATTATTTCAGAAGGTGGCCATGAGTTAGAGTCACATTTTTGGGGGATTGATTTCAAAGCAGCAGTGCTCGGCTGTTCCTGGAAATTCCGTCTGTTGGTTTGGCATCATGGAAACTTTCCTAGTACACTCATGAAATCACAGTAATTTTGTGTATCTTTTGAGATGCAGAGAGAAATGTCAGAAATCTCAATGTCCACCTGAAAATTGTAACTATCCTCTCGCAAAGAAAAAGCTCGCCTTCTTTCTTCTTAAAAAAAAAGTTTTATAATATTTTACTGCTAATTTTCATCTGTCTTTCCTATCTGTCCAACTGATAACTAATCAACTAACTAACTAACTAACTAACTAACTAACCAACCAACCAACTAACCAACTAACTAACCAACTAACTAACTAACTAGTTAGAGACAAAGTCCTGCTGTGCAGCCCAGGCTGGCCTTGAACTCATGATTCTGATTCTCTTCTCTGCCTCAGCCTCCCAAGTGCTGGGATACTAGGCATGTTCTACCATACTTGCCTGACCTCATTTCTGATGTCACTGAATGTCTTCCTTGCCAGTCTATCCCATTTTCCATATGACTACACATCATACTCTCCCCCTTTCTGAGCTTCTGTTCCTATTTCTCTTCTTGCCCCTCTGATCTCCTCAGCTACCCAAGTTCATCATCTTTGCTACTGTAGTGGAGATGCTATTTTCCTCTAACATAAGCCCTCTCTAAAATTGTTACTGTCTTTTTTATTGTGGTTCAGTTCAGGATGCCAGTGGTGAGAGTGATCCTAGAGAGTTAAAACTGAACACACACACACACACAGACACACACACACAGACACACACACACAGACACACACACAGACACAGACACACACACACAGACACACAAACGCACACACACACAGAGACACACACACAGAGACACACACACAGACACACACACAGACACACACAGACACAGACACACACACGGACACACACACACACAGACACACACACACAGACACACACACACACACACGGACACACACACACACACACGGATCAACAGTGAAAGGTCATGGTCAAATTATTTTGTCCTTTTACTTCCATCATCTGCAATGCATAAATAAAACATCTGAAAAACACAGAGCTTCTAATAAACTTTAATTCCCGAGACAGTTATTTCTCAGTGTTCTAATGGTCTTCATTTTTGAGTAGTATTTAGTGAAAGTATCCATGCTCTAAGCTGAGCAATATTCCCAACAATACAAGAAATTCAAGAATAGGTCTTGTTACCTGTGACTATTTTAAATCATTTTTGGAAGCATGTACTTTTGGAGGATTAAATTGAAGGAGGACCTTCAGAGGTTATCAACGCATGTGGAGATTGGGGTACTGTTCTTAGCGTGGGGGGTGGACACCAGGACAACACAATTGCTGAGATACAGAATGAAGTCCTCAAGGTCTCTCCCTTAGCTGCTGGTATCAGGACTTCAAATCCACTTGGTCCCTGACTCTTCTGTCCATGGATTGAAGTGTCCAGGCAAAAGATTATATTAATTATGAATTCCCTTCTCTACTGAACCAAATAGTTTTATGTCAACTTGACATAAGTTAAACTCATCTGAGGGTAGGGAACAGCAGTTAAGAAAATACCTCTTTAAGATGGGGCTGGATGCAAATACGTAGGACATTTTCTTAATTAATGATTGATGGGGAGGGTCCAGCCCATTGTGGGTGGTACCATCCCTGGGCTGGTAGTCCTGTGTCTATATGAGAGGAGACTGAGCAAGCCATGGTGTAGGGGAAGCCCAGCCAATCACCTTGCTTGAAGGGTGGGATCCCCTGAGGTTATTTTTTACTTATACATATTGTGGGTGTGCTCCCTGCCTTCCCTTCTGTTTTTCTGCTCTCCGCTGGAACCTCGGTTTTGTAAGTCCTCCCCTTATTAAAGCTAAATATTTTATAATAAATTCTGTCTGCCGTTCTTTTATGCCGCATCACCATGGGAAGCAAGCCAGTGAGCAGCACTCCTCCATGACTTCTGTATTAGCTCCTGCCTATTGCCCTGTTTGTGTTCCTGCCCTGGCTTCCTTTCATGATAAAAAGCCATGAGCAAGTGTAAGCTGGATACCCTCTATACTCAGTTGCTTTTGGTCATAGTGTTTCAACACAGAAATCTAACCTTATCTAGGACACCTTCTAGGGGACAGCTAATATTCTGATAGGTTGGAGATTTGAAAATACTGTGGGAAATGTTTGTTAACTGCTTATGAGTAGTACAAGCCTGCTGGACCAGGCGTTATACATGTCCATTGAGCCTTGATGGAGGTCCCTAGAAGCAATTGTCTAGACACCGTTCATAGGCTCATGAAGCAAAGAACTGTTATACCATTCAACTCAAGTCAGATCACAAAGAACCAGATACATGTGCCTTAGCCTTTTTGTTAATGTCTTCCTCCTTTAGACCCACTCCTAGGGGTCAGACCTCGGTTAAAGACAGGAGGAGGGATGAAGAGTAAAGGTGTGGTGATGACACAGGATCCGGATGTTGAGGTTGGAAGACACGTCTTTGATCTAGTCACACCTTCTTCTGGAAGCTTCTGGCTTATATGAGGACATGGAAGAAGGAAGGTTTTCATCTTTGCCTGCTTGCCTTCACCCTGCTAGCCTATCCATTCCATCACTGAAACTGGAGCCTACTTCTTCCAGCATATGTACAAGAGCAGCTGAGACACCATCTATCTATCTATCTATCTATCTATCTATCTATCTATCTATCTATCTATCTATCTATCATCTATCTATCTATCTATCTATCTATCTATCTATCTATCTATCTATCTATCTCTCTAACTATCTGTGACTGTAGAGAACCCTGATTAATACACTGGGTAATTTCAAAGATGCTCTTCGCTAGTCTTTGCTCAGATGAAATTCCAAGCATGCTAGGGGCCCTCAGTGGTACCACTCCTCATGATAATTCATGTTGGAATGGGTCAGAGCATGGCAGCAGCACTGACCGGGCTCTCTTACCACCGTGCTCATCCGTGTGGCTTCTTCTTCCTTGCTAGCTCATCACAGTGAAGGTTCAGAGCCTCATAGTGTACTCACCTTGATTTCCATTCCATTCTCGAGGATAAACATCTGTGAATTTGCGTGGGTTCTGCTCGCTACATTAGCTATCATATTTCTTCTCCCTCCTTTTCATTCCCCACCCACTTTCTTCTCCACGCTTTCAAGTCTCCCTTGGGTTTGCTGCTGCTTCCTGGATACAGCAGCCCAAGTTGCAGAGGAAATTGTAGCCAGATCAGAGGTCATAATCAAAACTGCATCTTTGGAGAGGACCACTTTCCCTTTCCCTTGATTCTGTGGTTCTTGCCCCAGAAGGAAAAGCATGGGGGGAAAGTCAAGCGAGTGACGAATACAAAAAGGGGATCCGTTCTTGGCTCAGATTTTGGTTTCACCTCAGGAAAAGACTAAATCCCTGTTTCCACAGTGTGCGTTCTGAAGTAAAATGATTGGTTTAGTCCTGTCTGGAATTTAGCGGAATGTGCAGGCACAGGCTCAGAACTGTGACGGACTGATCCTGACTTAATGAAACTCAACAGAGCTAGCCTGAGCAGTCACTTTCAGAAGGAGACACTTCGGGACCTGATCAGGTTTCAACTTTTCCTCAGCACTGAGCCAGAAACTCCTCATTTGTTTTCCTTGCCTGAGAGTCAGTTCACTCAATTCAGAGGAGGTGACACCCCCTGTGCCTGAAGAAGCTCTTCCCAGCCAATTTGCCTCAGGCATACAGGCACAGATCTCAGAGCAGAGCTGACAGTTTCCCCAGCTCAAAGGAGTTTTCTAGTGGCCAGAGATGACTGCATATGCTTTCAGAAGCCACAGGCTTTCCCAGGGACTCAAGCTCACTTCACACTGGCCGCTGGCAGAGGGACCTTGGCAAACCATTTAGCCTTTATCTGCCTTAGCTGTAAGGTAGTGGAAGACATGAACAGCCGAGGTTGATGTGAATGCTAATTGTGTTTTTCTCGCTTCTTTTCTGTTGATGGGCCTCAGGGGATGTGTGAGTGATTTACACTGTTATTGGCTGAGGTGGTCTGACTATCAAGTTCTGGCCTTGTCAGCTGAAGACAAATGTGGGCCCTGACACCCAGGCCTCTTCGTGGCTCACAGAAAACAGGAACCGCATGCAGATTCTTTAGTCTGAGAAACAAAGTTAAGAATACTTTGAAGTGAAAGATAGCTTTTAGGTCCTCATTTCTTAGTACTGAATAGTTCCATACAATATTATAATATTTCCTGTAGATTCTTAAAGAAGGTTGTATCGTGAGACCCAATTTATAGCTGTTAGCTGTAAATACTCAGGCTAAGAATGCAGTATGGTAGAAACTGAAGGAAGTTTCTTAGCATTATTATGTATTGGTCATCATGAGAAGAAACTATATTCATGTGTATGCGCGTGCTTATGTGTGTGTGGAGAGTTGTGTTTATGTGTGGAAATGATAGAGCAAAGGAAGGGGGAGAGAGAGAACAGAAAGAGAAGGTGAAAACTTTCTATGCATTTCGCTGAACCTAGCTTATCTCTTAGAATGTCTTTATAGAAAATGCTTTAAGGTAAGTCCTGCATTGGAGGTACCAGAGAGATTCCTGAAACTGAAAAATGACTGAACACTTCCCTTACCTTTCACGATACTGCGCTGGGCTCCTCAGTCTGGACCACTGACGTGCTGGGGATAGTTGCCGATGCAGCCCCAAGTTCCAACTCTAAGTTACAATCATGCTTAAAATCTATAGCAGTAGGAATGTTGAGTCAAGAACCAATTAATCTTAAAAATGGTATTAATTGTTATTCTGGATGTGTTTGGATTATGTATGTTGTGAGTTGGTGAGGGTGTGGGCATGGGTGTGTGGGCATGGGTGTGTGTGCAGGGTTAGCTTTTGGGAGCTATTTTTTTCTTCCCACCTTCTTTTGAGGCAGAATCTCTCTTCTTGTTTCCACTGTGCTGTGCTGTTCTGTCTCTCTTGTGCAGCCTTGGAAGGGTTGGGATTATGGATTCATGTCACCACATCCAGATTTTTAAAATCTGGATTCTGGAGATCAATTGTGTTTTCAGGCTTTTTAATATCTCTGGTCATCTGTGTTCCTGGCCCTAAAACCTATTAATATTTTTACTGTAACTCAAATACATGGCTATATAATGTGCTTGGATGCTTGAAATTTGAATAGTGTATTTGTACTGTCAGCTGGAATTATGGCACATGATATGAAAAGAAATAAATGGTCTTAGTTTCCAGTAATTATATGAAGACATCTTTGAAAACAGGTTACAGTTTTCCATCTTAAAATTGTTCAGGAACAAATCAAGTGTTAATGACGGATAATATTTTAATACCCTTTTAAAAGCATATTGATCTAAATTGTTCTGGAATCTTTGAGTCATTAGTTAGCATTCAAGGGTTGACTATCATGTAATGAGATGGCTTGTAACAAACTCATTAAAGCACATTGATAAAAAAATAAATAGAATGTAGACGGTTTGTAAGGCGAGTTAGGGAAACTAAAATGCATACGACGCAGTCTTTGCCCCCAAGGAACTTATGCATTGTAATATTTCTGCACTTCCACATAATCGCCCTAGAAAACCATCATCTTTGTGTGTGGTGAGACTATCCCTGCAAAGCATTTAGAACCTTCTTCATAGGAGTTGCCGGCAGAGACGATTTAGCACATTTGCTTCTCAGTATGCACATGCGCACTGCGGTCACTGGCATGTTCATTTCTTTGGTACCCTTGCCTGCAAGATATGGTTTGCAAATCAAACCTGGGCTCATATTTTTTTGATACAGACCTATAGCTAATAACAATCAAAATAAACTAAATTCTCCCAAAGGAAAAATAACAACAATATTCTGTGACGGATGAAATTTAGGTAAAATCCAAATTTCAGCACTCATAGACGGCATTTATTGTCATTTGCAGGGCTTCCTCATGCCCCGTGCACCAACCCCCGCTGCTTTCATGCTGCAGTTGAATTCAGCAGTGCTTGCAGAGACCACAAGCCTGAAGTCTATGTATTTACTATTTTGTCCCATAACTACATAAGGCTTGAGGACCATATATTTGTTTTCTTCTAAGTATTCCTAAATTTGATCTGTTATATTCTGTGGATTTGACTTTGAGTTCATTTATATTCTCTCTTCAATAATAAAACATTTTTATAGACCAAGATGATATTTTACTTCTTGGACATTCAAAGAAATCTGAATCCTTTTTTAAAGATTCATTCACTCATTCATATTTATTTGTTTGTTATTTGTATTATGTATAGTCTCTGCCTGCATATACACCTCCATGCTAGAAGAGGGCCCAAGATTTTATTAGAGATGGTTGTGTGCCTTCATGTGGTTGTTGGGAATTGAACTGAGGGCCTCTGGAAGAGCAGCCAGGGCTCTTAACCTCTGAGTCATCTCTCCAGTACCTGGATCAAGTTTTTAAAGGTATTGCCAAAGGATTCACAGGGGTCATTCCTAGCATAGGATAGAAGAAACAGGAGGAGGAAAAATCATCTCAGAAGTCTCCAATAAGGCCTAGACAGTCATGGAGCAATGCTATGCTTGGGTAGAGCAGAAGCGTAGGCCCACTGTCCTTTATCCACGAATCCTGCTTATAGGTCCCTGCATCTCTGATGTGGTCTCCTCACTTATGAGCCTACAGACCGCCACTTCTTTCTCTCCTCTAATGTTCTCTTGGTTCTAGTTTGCTGGTGGCTGTCATTATTTAGCTGCTTCTGATAGTTTTAAGTATCAACTTGAGAGAATCTAAAACCACCAGAGAGATGGATCTCTGGGTAGGTGTCTGGGGTTTTATCTCGATTGTATTAACAATCAGGACATGCACAATGCTTGTGGTACCATTTCCTGGCTGGGATCCTGACCTGAAACAGGAAAGAGAGCTGAGCAGCAGCATACAGTCATCATTCTCTGCTTTTTAATCATGGATTGCAAGGTGACCTGCTCTCTCAAGCTCCTGTTGCCATGACATCCCCCAGCGATGGCCTGGACCTTGGAACTGTGAATGGAAATAACCCTTTCTCCCTTAATTTGCCTTTGATAAATTATTTTACCATAGCAACAGGGAAAAAAAAATCCCAGATGCCATTCTGTGGATATTTTATAGCCCTGTAGAGTTGAGGTTCAGAAATTGTGAGGGGAGGGGAACTGTTAGCTTTGACAGTGGCTAAGATGTGACGTGTGACTTTGGTATGCACAAAGCTTGATTTAGATCCTCTCTCAGTTAGTGTGACAGTCCCTAAGTAACTCTTAGAGAGAGCAGATAAAGCAGACCTAAACCCCACTTGGGACATGGTTCAGAGATTCCTCTGCTGACTTCTCCGCCCTCTGAGACCCTGGTGTATGGTTCTCTAGACACCAGGCACTCTGCTCAGCTGTGCACCCATCCTCACCATGACTAAGGAAAACAGTCAAACAACATCACCTTGGCGACCATGGCCAGGAAATTCCAGCTGCATCCCAATAACAGAGAGCTGACTGTAAGACACTCAGGGAGGTGAAACGTGCAACTTAAACCATTAAACGCCATCCAGATGGGTTGAAAGGGAAGAGAGAGTCATGTTGAACCAAAGTTTAAAATAGCCAGTAGCCACCAGGCAGTGATCAGCAAGCCTCTCTATCTGTATTGCTTTTTCTTCTGCAGCAACAAGAAAAAATATGACCACCTTTCAGGACTTTTGCTGGCACATACAGAGAGCTTCAAGAGATTTGAATCTTTACAAGGAATCTTCTACATTTTCAAAGCTACCACCTCTCTCTTTCCTCCCCTCTCTCCCTTCCTTTTCCCTCTAAGTCTTGGTCTTTTTTAAAGACTTCTCTCTAAGTCTCTGTCATTTACCAAACTTTGCACCATAGATTTATTTGAATATTTTAAGTAGACTCAGAGTAAAGTGGGCCGTAATACCAAGGCAGGGTGCTGTGCTCTCGAGGAAGGGTGCAGGGCATAGGCAAAGAAAAGTGACCTAGACTTCTGAGGACAGTTCTATGGTTTGAATCCCACCACAGGAGAACCTCCTCCCTGGCTCATCTGTGAGTCATATTTGCCTTTTTTTGGGGTACCTCGCTGTAATGTAGATGGGCTTCTCTCTGGAGTAAAAGCTAACCTTCTTGATGGTCAGGTTGACTTGATCTTGCTCCTAAAACTCTGGGAAACAAATGAGGAAAGACGGTGGCTGTGAACTTGGATCTCAGACCTAACCCAAGATACAGTGACTGTGGATTGATAACTTAGCTTGTATTAAAGGTGGGTTGCTCACTAGGAACACACACTAAGAATTAAATGTTAAGACACCAGGAAAGCAGGTGTGTACCTGTAACCCTAGCATTTTGGAGGTGGAACAAGGCAAGACTGAATGTTTGGGGCCATGGATGGCCAGGAATTGGAAACTGGATGACCCAGAGACATAGGATAGAACCAAATGCGACTGGCAAAAAAAAAGTCAATGAAATAATTCCTAATGATAATCTGCTAGCCCAATAACCAACAGATGCCTCCTCAGGCAGAAGATGGAAGCTGGGAGCAGATACAGAGATCAGTAGCCAAACATTAGGCAGAGCTTGGTAAACTTCTTTCAAAAATGGGAGGAAAGATCATAGGAGCCAGAGGGGTTGAGGATACAAGAAGAATATTATCCACAGAATCACTTAAGCAGGGCTCATAGGGACTCGCAGAGAATGAAGAGGCAAGTATGGAGCTTGCATGAATCCACACTAGGTCATCTGCATATGTTATGGTTGTGGAGATTGGGGTTCTTGTAGGACTCCTAACTGTGGGACTGTGGGGTGTTTGACTCTTTTGCCTGCTCTTGGAACCCTTTTCCTCCTACTAGGCTGCCTTGTCCAGTCTTGATATGAGGATTTAAGCCTGGTCTTATTGCATCTTGTTATGCCATGTGCAGTTGATATCCCTGGGAGGCCTGGTCTTTTCTGAAGGAAATGGAGAAGATGTGGTAGTGGAGGAGAGGAGAGGTGGGGAGCAGTCTAAAGAAGTGAAGGGAAGAAAGGCTGTGGTCAGGACCTATTATAGGAGAGAAGAATAAATAAAAAAGTATATAAACAAAAATTAATAAAAAATAGTCTGAGGCCCTTCTAGGCTACCTACTGAGATCTTAAAGCCCTCCAAATTAAAATTTCAAATATTGGGGGCTGGTGAGATGGTTCAGTGGTTAGGATCGCTAACTGTTCTTCCAAGAACCCTAGTTCAATTCTCAGCACTCACATGACAGCTCACAACTGTCTGTAACTCCAGTTCCAGGGGATCTGACACCTATGCACATAAAATAAGATTATTAAAAGACATTTAAAATATTTACTTGGACTGCAGTGAGAGTAGAGAAAGATATCCTTTGCACATTATTTTATATTTACTATTTTATGTGGAATTACCTTCTTTCTTTTTATCATTCTTCCTAAGTTGGTCTTAACCATTCAATGCTGCTGGTGCTGTAAAGTGAGGGAATGGACTGTGAGTAGCTATCTACCAGTCAGTCATTACTGCGTTGTTCCTTTTTATGAGAGAATGGAATGGAAAAGCTCAGAGTTAATCTCCCTGGCCTGTAACTGTTGGTGACTGACGAAGCAAGATGAAGGCAAGAGCTGTGGTAACCACTGTGCCGCTCAACCGCACGATGGGAGAGATGAATGAACCCTTCTAGATAAGAGAGAAAAGCAAGGGGCACATCTCGGCGCTCCAGACAGACTGCGGCAGCAGGGTAATTGTAGAGTAAGATATTTTGAAATTATACAGTCATCTCCATTAAAGAGATAACAGCTGGTACCAACTTGACAAACCAGTGAATTTTGTAAGAAAGATAAACCACACACTTCTTAAGAAACCCAGCCAGCCTGATGCCAGGGATTCTAATAGAACCACTTGCTACTGCAAGTCAAAATGCATTCTAGATGACCTTTCATAAATGGATGACAGAACATTTTGCAAAACCCCAGCAAGATATATTGACAGGTAGCTGGGGGTGACTCGTGGGAGGCTTTCCCCTTGCTGAGCCCATCAGTAGTGCTTGCTGAACTGCCTTTGCCTTGCGACCCTGGGGAAATGCATTGCTACCCGGTGGTGAGCATGGCCACTTGTGGTGCTCTTTATTGACCTGAATTTGCTGTTCTGCAGGTGTGTCTGTCTCTCCCTCAAACTATAGCAATCATGTTCATGAATTTGAACCTCAGGGTGGTCCAAAGAGCCTGGCTTCCCCAGCTTTCCATCCTGACCTGCGTTCAGCCAGTGTTCTCCTTTACTCTCGGTGGTCTCCTGTGCAGCTTGAAGCCTTTATCTGAGAAGCATGTTTTCATTTTCCTGAGCACTGTTCCTTTTAAATATTTGTCAGTGAAAATGAGCCACTGGGGATGATTGCATCATGGTTAATATCTTTGTCTATGAACTACAGCAGTTTTGTCAGTGTGTGTCCTGTTTAGGACCCCTGTTCTTTTACTGTTCAATGTAAGACACATATACCAAGCGAATCCTTCACTGGTATTTGGACTTTTTTTTTTTTAAATAGGTGTCCCTGTTGCTTTTGCCCTGCCTATCTTCCAGCAGCAACAATTAGACACAAACGCCTGAAATGCTTAGCAAATGTGAGTCAGATCTCGCCACTGTCACTGAGAATTCCCTCAGTGACCTTCCAAGAGACTGAAATTCAAGGGCAATGGGACTGCGCCCTCAAGCCGGAATGGAACGCCGCGGAGCCCATCTTTCTCTGTAGCTCAATAACGAGGCGGGTTATTTACAGTGCCCTCTTCGCTTGCTGGCTCTGTTAGCACTTTTCTTTTCAATTTGGACCTTGGCCCGTATCCTGCCCCTCTCACGAGGCACGTGCCATTTTGATTTTAAAATAATGGGAAGAACGCTCCGCTGCTGCTAGTTGGTGATATGGCTCTCCAACTGTCCACAGATTGCCGAGTAAGTGAAATGTTTTGACAGAGAGAAATATGTGTTGTCAACACTGCTTTCCCCATGGTTGAGAAGGGAAATTGAAACTGTACTTCAGTAGGGTTCAGATGTTGATGACTGCAAAGATGTCCCCGAAACAAATGACTACGGACCATTTTGTTTCCGTTTCTTCCCCATTCTTCTCTAACGAAATGCCCAATTAAAGGCATAGCTCATCCGCTTTAACCAAGGCTTAGGAGGGATTCTGGGATGGAGCAGTGATAGGGGCCTTTCCTTAGCAGAGGAGAGAAACTGCAGAGAACAGTGTTCTGTTGTGATCTGCAGTCCAGAGTTGTGGCTGTGAAGAAATGAAGAACAAGCAAGGCTTTTTTTTTTTTTTAAAGATGCAAAGATTGTGTGTGTTCACAGGGTGGGGGATGCTATTGAGAGACTGATTTGTGGCATATCAAATAGTAGACACTGACTGAAAAATTAAAATATGAAAAGGACGTAGAGTTCCCTGTAGAGTGGCACATTTAGGACAGCTCGTGCATTTGTCCCTGGGTTTAGCAGGAGTAAGGGTCTGCGCAGCTGTGTGTTGTCTCCCTGGCAGAATGAGGAGCTTTCTCTTTCCCTGGCAGGCGTGCTCTTGTCAAGAGCTTGTTGGAACAGGAACACGGCCAGCTCACTGAGCCCTGCTGACCATTATCTTCACATTCGAGTCTGCAGCGTGGAAGTTGCTCTCTATTTTCTCGCTTAGCGAACCCTCCTGATAAGAGAAAAGGCTGACAGCTGTGTCTTTCCTCGGAATCACCAAGGAAACATATTTTTCCCCCTTGTCAATCTCCTTTCATGTGTTGGGTAGAACAAAGGAAAGCGATACGGCTTTAGAGGCTAGCCCGATTTTCAAAACACATCTAACAGCCTGTATTTTCTAGCGTCTACACTCCACAAGCTTGTCTATCCCTAGCAGCTGAGCACGTTCTCATTTCAAAACCAATCGATTGGAAGGGCTATAAGAAGGGTAAATATATGGTTATTATTACTAAAGAAGGGTAATATGATTACTTATATGGCCTGACCCTGGCTCACATATGGGGTCTGAAATCAGACAGAGCTGAGTCTACACTGTGGCACTCTTCTTGAGGCACTGTTAAGGTGACTAAAGAGATATTGCACACACCGTGTCCAGTGCAGTGCCTAGCTCCTGCATTTATACCTGCAATGTCGGCTTTCTTCTCTTTCGCCAGGCTGGGCTGTATTCTCAGGCAGCTATTAACATGACTCTCACAGGTTGCCCATACCTAACAAGCGCCCACAAAGATGACTTATTCAACAATGTAGTAGCTATAATATAAAGAGACCCAACTCATGGATATGGTCATACAGTGATGACAGGTTTTGAAAAACCAGTTTGCCAAATTTACAAGTTCAAGAGGTTCTTCCTCTGTGTGTGATCACACAGAAGATATGTGAATAGAAGTTATAAGCTGGTAGGAATATGATAGGGCCATACTTCTCCATCCCATGGAAATTAGATATACTCTTTGATTCATTTTGGCCAATGAAATCTAAGCAGAAGTGACTGTCATTTTTAGAAAGAAGTTTTAAAAGACTTTGCACTCACTCCCACCATGGCCATGGAATCCAATGATGAGGTGAGGGTTGTGTTAGCCCAGACTTAAGAGATATAAGTACCAGGACCCGACTGTTAATCCATGTTTAAAGATAGAGACTGGGTGGGAAGGGACTTCTATTGAATTTCACTACAGGGAATTTAGAGCCCTTTGCTTTGGGCCTGCATAGACTTAACACAGGAAAATCTGCACATATTCCTCCATTCTGTTTTTTCTGACAACACTTCAGTGATTCTTCTTGTGGTACTCCTTTTAGGGCAGAATATGAAAGCCACAGTCTTGGTGTAGAGCAGTGTTTACCCCCAATAACCATATTTCCAGGTTGCATCCTCAATTTTACTCATTAGACTTGACCCTGATAGCATCTTCTGCAAAGAGGAAACTGACCACCACTGACTGATTGGACAGACTGTGCCCTTTGATCTCAATGCCATGTAAAAGCTGTGGTGGTGGGGGTGGTGGTGGTGGGAGGCAGCTTTTCCTGGGTGGAGGCAATAGGAGAGTACATGGCCTTCAGGAAATTTGTAAAACAGTAGAATCAACTTGGACATGGGCTCTTTATTACAAATCACAAATGCAGAATTATTAACCATTTTAAGAAGGAAATGTTTCCTTCTGCACTTATACTTTCTCCTTGTTATACAGTGGCCCAGGATGAAGTTACAAGATGGGAAGGGACGGGAAGGGTAGATATTAAAATGTTCAACAACAGAAATAAGAATTGGACTGTTGCTTCCACTGTAGTGACGGCATTTATTTGGGATGTTCCCCAGCGAAAAATCTTTCCATTTTATGACTGCTCTCTGCACACTTATTTTGATGATACTAGCTTATGTATATTTAGTTTCTATGGTTACAGGCACCTGTTACAATTCTTCTCTCTAGAGTATACAAGATCTGTAAGGGCAAGCCTGGGCCCCTTTCAGTCTTGGGTGTTCTTGGGGTCCGAGTGGTACTTAATGTATATGTAATTAGGCCACCATACTAGCTTTCTGCCACTGTAACAAATAGTAGGAGATAATCCACTTATAAGGATGGCTCATGATTTTAGTCCATAGTTGCTTAGCTTTGCTGCTATGGGCCTATTTTGACATGGTACATTATGGGAGAAGCTTGTGGTAGGCTGTTCTCATGATGGTCAGGAAGTCACAAGACTTCTGGTGTTCTAGTATCTCCTCCAAGGGTACTCCTCCAGTGAACTAAGATTACATGGTCTTGAACTAGAAGAGTACCAGTAGAACGATTATCTCTTTGTAGCAGTCAGGTGGGTGAGAATCAGAGACAGAGGAAGTGAACAAGCAGCTTCTACCTACAGAATGACATGCCACGTGCTGACTACATCCACATAAAACCTGAGAGAGCTTAGGAAAAAAAAATCTAGACATACACTTATACACACACACACACACACACACACACACACACACACACACACACACACACACTTTAGTGGATCTTCTTGGTAGTCACATTTTTCCCCCCCCGGATAGGCTCAGTTTGCAGAAGGAGATCAGAAGCACTGCGGCTCCTTTAAGAGAGGTCTTCCTTACTCAGCCCTTGCAAGGAAGGCTTGTGTGGCTTCTTTAGTAGCCTAGCTAGCTTCCTGGTGCGCCAGCAGAAATGGCTCTAGCTCTTTCAGGAGGCCAAGCACTTTAATGCAGTTTGTAAGCAGAGTGTTACAATTTGCTTAATGGCAACATAGATCCACGTGTGCTTCTTGGGTTTCTAAGAGTATGCTTTAGTGAATTCATGGATTCCGCAGCCACAATCATGACCATTTTCTTACAGAAAGTCTTTGGGTAATTAATTTATTTTGTAACCTCAGGTATTGAACCAAGAACCTTGTGTGGCCTAGGGAACTGCTCTTTCAATAAGCTATAAGGCACAGTCATCATTTTCCAAGGGGGGGGTACAATATAGCCTCCTTTTCCTTCATCCTTTTGCCATTGTTATTTAGACAATAGAAAGACTACAACTTAAGCATGACCTTGTGGAAATCACTTCACCGTTTTAAGCTCATAAACTATGAAATGCCAGACCTGAACTCCGTAACAACTCAGGTCCCTGGCAACAAATCATGTCTCTGATTTGGATGCAGACGGGGAGGCAGCTGCCATGGGCAGAGCTGTGTGTGCACATCCTCACTGTGTGTGCACATCCATGTTGTACATCCTCACTGTTTCCCTTACAGCTTACTTCATACCTGAAAAATACCATTTCCTCACAGGCAGGCCTTAAAATAGTTTTTATTTTTCCTTCTAAAGTGAGCTTTTGGATTTTGCAAAAACATTGTTCTGGATAAAATGGAACAATTAGAGAATTATTGAAACATTATTTTTAGGTCTGTGTATTATTCCACAAACCCGTTCCCTTTGTCTCTTCTTCATCAAAGGATTTGGGCAGCTTGTTTCTTTGGCTTTCATCAAATATCCTTTTTCCCCCTTTCCTGTTTAAAATAAACTCTGTTTCCTTTTTCCCAGGCAGATGAAAGCCCGAATGCTCTGTTCTTTCTGATACCAACCCTGTGATGGTGGGACACGGGTCCGCGTCATTCACGATTGTCAGTTTCAAAGGCTAATTTGGAGACTGTAGCATGAAAAGCAAGCTTCAATTTTTCTCTTCAGATCTTTCCAATAGACACCGCCTGTGTATTATTTTGGAAAATCCATTCACAAGTAGACTGTTTCCTTCCCTGACTGGGCACCAAATCAAGAAACTGTGGATAATGCATTGTTGTGTTTATTATGCATCATTTCTCTGCTGACTCTGGAGCCATCAAATATTAGGGGATTTACAACCAGGGAGGTCCAGTCATCATGCCTGAAGTGAAGAACAAAACATCCCCAGCTCTGGTCCTTTATGGTCAGACAGTAAGCAATATACTTATCCAAGTCAAAATAACCTTCACATTGCAAACATACTTGTCCTTAATTGGAAGACTAAAAATGCATAAGCCATCTCTTTCTTGATCATGGGATGGAGGCTGAATTGATATAACTCTGAGTATTTTGAAATTTACTGAGAGTGTAATTATGTTTTAATTCACAGATTATATATGTGCTATAATGAAAAAGTGGAAAGTCCTTGGAGTTGAAAATGTTACACAGTCTAAACATGTACATACTGTTTATGAAATATCTAGGGTATGTTTTTATTTTTTTTTCCTATTTTAGATTTTTGAGATAGGGTTTCTATCTGTAGCGCTGGTTATCTTGGAACTCGCTTTGTAGATAAGGCTGGCCTAGAACTCAGGGACCCACCCATGTCTGCCTCCCAAGTGTTATATCTTATGAACCAAGGCTAAGGCTAGCAGTCCTATTGAAGCACTCTAGAGCATAGCTACAGAGGTCTGGATTCTGGAACCCAAAGGAAATGTACTTGAATCCCTGATCAGCCTGGGAAAGTGATTACACACATATGCCTCTAGCTACTTCTCTGTAAAATGTGAATACATAGTTCTGACCCTTATAGAAATGTTTTAAGGCTTAAATGAGATTCTACACATTGAAAGACTCTTAACAGAGAGCCTGTTACATTTTGAAATGAATGAAATTTGAAATTTATGCCCTGGCAATGTATGGGCAGCAGTATATGACTGATGACCTTGTTCATATTGAGTTTCATGGTCTAAAATGATAAAGATGACTGATCAGATCTCTTCCCCAAGAGGGCACCAGATCTAATTACAGATGGTTGTGAACCACCCTGTGGTTGCTGGGAACTGAACTCAGGATGTTGGAAGAACAGGCAGTGTTCTTCATCGCTGAGCCTTACATTTTGAGATGTGGAGAAATGTTCCCAGTGTTATGATTACTCCTAGTTTTTCTCTTCTTATTACTCTAAATAGTAGTAGCTCCTAGAGTAGCCATACACGAGGCAAGGGGGGAATGTTATCCCTTGCTGAGAAACGTATTACCTTTCCTCTTATAGAATTGGGTGATAAATGAGAAGTATATAGTTTTGGTAATTTTAGTTGGCTTCAAATGCAGACAGAAACAATGAAGATAATTCTTTATAACGCAGTTGGTTACTATACTATCCTCAAGCTGTACTTTATGAAAGTCATGGGATACATCTTGCATCATTTGTGCAGTGACCTTCTGAGCATTGAAAGTTAGGGCTGCTAGTTTACAAACAGGCTGGCTCTCCTATGTGGGTAGTAAGTGAGCTGGCTGCACATTTCAGTGGTGACAATTGCAAAGGACAGAATGGCCAGAAGATGACCTCCACCCCTCCACTGTGGGCAAAGCAAGTGGAGTCTATGATTGGGCTATTTGTCTTAACTGAGACCTGCATTGACGAGTATCTTCAGCGAAGTAAAACCCAAGTGTCAGCATTGGCTCTTCACTGTTGCCAAGGTCTTCTGTAATGAGACTGCTTGAGTTTTTAAGTGGCGAATTAGACCAAGGGTCTCGAGGAAGGAAATATTAGCAAGTGAAGTAGCTGATCATTTTAGTACCAGAACAACCGGCCTGGCAGGTTTGTTGTTTTGGCTGTTGTTCTATGTGGTGTCACTACAAGATTAAGTTTATGCAATTGAACTGTTAATGAGGCTGTAATTTCAGGCAAATAGCTCATTCAAACATAAGACAAGCAATGGAGGACTCTGCTTGAAATGAAATTACAGTTTGAATAATTTTTTAAAAATTTTAATTTTCTTCTCTTTTTTCAAACTAAGTAGATTGGAAAGTGGAAGGGTAAAACTGTTGAATCTATTCATGAACACACCACACACACACACACACAGACACACACACACACACACACACACACAGACACACACAGACACACACACCCCAAGCCCCTCAAAGCAAAATCTTATCCATATTCCTCAAGAAGTCCCATTCAATCTCCATGTGTATTGCATAAAACTTTCCTGGCTTTCATAGGAGCCACTGTTGTGAGAGGAAGAACCATATTGTACATTAATAGGTACAGAAAACCTTCAAGGGAAAGACCATAAACCCCAGAAGCCATAAACTTCGGGACTGGATTTTAGACTGAAGGTCTCTGGAAGCTCAAAGCCACAATCAAGTGTGTTTGTGGTGGGAGTGGGGGTCGAGTGGGCAGGAGAGACTTATTAAATGAAGCTTTTGGCCCAAAATTCCCAACTACCGTAGGTCTGTTGTCTACTGGGCTTCAACACCTCCAAATCCACCTTCTCTTCTTAGGCTGTGTAGTTGTTTTCTTGAGTGTGAGCTTGCAATGGCTGGAAAACGCAAAAGTTTTCATAGCAAGATAAAGCATGACAAGGATTTATTATAAATTTTAAAGAGATTTCCTCAACTTACATTTTGATGCGAACAAGAAACAGACCACCAAATTAATACGTTTACCTGCTGAGACCCAGCATTCTTCAGCAGGATACCTTTTGAAATCTTTTTCTATTTTCAACAGGGGAGAGCATGGATGCAGCATCCTGCTACCACAAATTAAGCATTTGGGTTTCCCACATTTGAGGAAATTGCAAGGGTCAGCACATCCAGAGTGCAATGGATTAGCCTCCCCCTGGGAAAACGACCTTCGTGGTCATGGTATCTCCCCTGCCAGGTAAGTGCAGCAGGACACTTTGTAACACAGCTGCTTCACTGAGCCAAAGAGGGAGGCTAGAGCTGGTCTGCCCTGTCCATAGCCTTGAAACTTAAAAGTGATTCTGTGTGTGGGTCAATTTTGCAAATGGCTTCCTGTTTCCTGATACTGCAGTCTCAAAAGGGCCTGTGCTTTCACAGGCCTCACAAAGCTATGAAGGTGTGCTTGTTACCAGGTTTACAGCTGTGGTCTATATACATCCACACTAGGCCCCACTAGTGTCTGGACCAAGCTCCATGGGATCCTCCTTGGCCTCCCACAGTGTGGCTAGCGCACACATGTCCTGAGAAAACTCAGGACTGCTGCCTTGGATGTACTTTTTGTCTTTAAATCCTCCATGTTCCTGGTGTGGGATTCCCCTGAGTATCTTGTGAATACCATTGCTCAATAAAGAAGTTGCTTTGGGCCTAGAGCAGGGCAGAATATAGCCAGGCTGGACAATATCTATATCTATACCTTCATATCTCTCTCTCTCTCTCTCTCTCTCTCTCTCTCTCTCTCTCTCTCTCTCTCTATCCATCTATCTATTATCTATCTATCTATCATCTATCTATCTATCTATCTATCTATCTATCTATCTATCTATCTATCTATCTATCTATCTCCCATATATGTATAAGAGAGAGAGAGAGAGAGAGAGAGAGAGAGAGAGAGAGAGAGAGAGAGAGAGAGAAGTAGCTACCAGAGGAGACAAATGTTGGAACCTTGCTGGTAGGCGACGACCTTGTGGTGATGTACAGATTAATAGTAATGGGTCAATTTAAAATGTAGGAGCTAGCTAGAAATATGCACAAGCTAATTGACCAAGAAGTGATGTAATTAATATAGATTTGCGTGATTATTTCAGGTCTGTGCAGCCAGAAAATAAATGAGCAGTCTCTGCCAACATGTTTCTATGACTATTCTCTAGACCTCTAGCCAGTGCCATGTTGTATGTGTGGAGGTCACATCTCTCAAGGGAGGATTGAGCCTTCCTGCCTATATGATCTTAAGAGAGTTCAGGTGTTGCACAACAATTGACTTTAGCTGGAATAATGCTCTTCTGTGATCTATACCCAAGACCGGAGTCAGTCCCGCAACCTGCAGATGGACCTTGATAGTATTTGCAAGAGCTTGGCTCTAACTATGGCAGCATGTTCATTTTGCTTCAAGTTTAACTGAGTCTCCATCACTCTTTGTGTGATTAACTGGACTTCTCATACTTGGTAGCACCAAGACTAATGCCATCTTTCACAGCGAGTGAAGAATTCCATTAATAAAGAGTTGACAAGTATTGGATGAGCCCTTGGAGACCAAGGGAAAAATGTCACTTATATCAGTCTTAATTCCATGTGCTAGCCTCCTGCTGAGAGTTTTTCAATTATAAAGTGTTAATGTGTATAATTCTTTAAGACAACTTAGCTTGTATGGCTGGAGAGGGAAAAAACAGTATAGGGCAGGTTGTTTCTGCACATAGCCTCTCCCATTGGATAGTACCCTCACCTACCTCCCCTAGCCTCCTTGCCTTAAGTTCCTCATCAGGAAGCAGAGAAAGTATTTACCAAGTAGATACAGAAGTGCATGGGAAGGAAAAGAGTTTCCAAGATGGATCCTGGGTGGCAGACGTGGCAGACTGCAAAGAGAATGTTTATCACTGGTGAACACAATGGAATTTCTCTTCTTTCTTCTACAAACCTTCAGAGATAGCTAACTCATTGCCAGGGATTATGCCTGGAGGATACTGAAATGTCATCATTAATCACATCAACATCATTATCAAAGGTTTTCATCAGTCTATGCAAAATGCTCTGTGCTCCAGGAGAGTTAGCTTGAGTCATAGTGGTCTTCCTGAACTCCGTGTTAAAGACAAGATGCACAGATGCACTGGTTTCTTCTTGGTGTTTACAAAGGATCAGTTTTGTGTTGTTATGTGAACACCAAGGTGATAGAATGTGGCTAAATTACAATAGATGCCATTCCTCACAGGGACATTGTTGGTATTTATTATTATTTTCTTGTGTTCACTACAGAGTTGGTGTGGGAGGTCCTTCTGTATTGTTTTTATTGGTTAATGAATAAAGAAACTCACTTGGCCTGATAGGGCAGAGTAGAGCTAGGCGGGAAAACTAAACTGAATGTTGGGAGAAAGAAGATGGAGTCAGAGAAGCCATGTAGCACCACTGGAGACAGATGTGGTAAACCATAGCTTCGTGGCGATACACAGATTAATGGAGATGGGTTAATATAAGATATGAGTTAGCCAGAAATACACTTAAGCTTTTGGTCAAACAGTATTGCAAATAATATGGTTTCTATGTGATTATTTCGGGGCTGAGCAGCTGGGAACAAACAAGCCATCTTCTACAACATAGACTATAGCTTGTTACTTTCTGCTCTAATGTACTTATGCACTTAAGTTTCAAAATAGAAATGAAATATAAATGCACATCTTCTTTTTGCAAGAAAGTTGTATGTGATTCCTATATTACATCAGACAGGCTAATATGCTTTAGCATTTGTAATAGGAAACTTTATTAGCATGATGAAATAAATGCATGCAGGGTAATATTATGTCAACCCGTTGTTACCAGTAGATAAAGTCTGACGCGGTAATTGCTAACTGAATGTTGGATCACGGTTATTACTGAGGTAAAATCATTTGCCATGGGATAATCAGGGGTACAATATTCTGAATGATAAAAGAGTCACTTCTACTCTCTAGTTTTAATTAGCTGAAAATGTGCCCTGGGTATTTTAGACGGCTCACCTTACTGATACTATTATTTAGACACGATTTATAATATTGGTATAGACTCTGCTAATGTTTTTCTCATTAAAGGTTTTATTATTGTTTTCACTGTAAATTCTGTAGGTGAAGATTTTAAGGTGCATTAAATATTTATTTCATATCCCTGTGTTTGTATAAATATGTGTGCAGGTATGTGTATGCTGTATGGAAATATTTTTGTAAGGTCTTAAACCCCAGAAGCTACTGTTTGTGGCTGTGCTAGCAAAGGCCTCCTATGCTATGCCAATGACAAGTCTCAGTCCCACAAGAAGATATAGGTGAAGTGTTACTTAAGAAAATGCTTCTTTTACCTATTGATTATCTAGGCTTGAAAGTGAGTCCTGCATACCCCACGAGCAAATCTGATGCACTACAGTTCTAACGTTTGATCACTAGGTTGCTTCTGATGTTCATGTTTCAGTTGTTAGTCAGGTTTTCAATGAACATCCTAAATGGTTCTAATGAAGTTCCCACACTGCTCAGTTCCTGAGGGAGAGTGATTGGAAGCATGTTCTGGAGAAATGTTCACCCCCTCTTGACAGACATATTCAAGAAAACTTTGACAAATGACATCTCGGTGGCTTAAATCCTATTATTTGTCCCAGCATTTTCACCATGATATTTCCCAGGTACAACGAGGGACTGTGCATAGTCAGCTTAGCCACTCAAGAGGACTGGCCACCGGATCCAGGCTGTACTCATTTTAAAACTAGCACACAATTGCTGTGTGATGTTTCTGATATGGAAACTCATACATACACTGTGCACTGATATGAATTACCTATTATCATTGATGAAAAACCATGTGGCAAGCCAGGAACCAAGATTCATCTTGCAGCCTCATCCTCAGTGTGGAGTTTCAGATGTGTTTATGCTTCCACCCTGAGGAAAGGGAAGGCCTAGGAGGTGCTCCTATTCCTTAATAGCACTGGCTTTTCTCGTCCTCAAGAGCGGTCCCTCTGGATTCACGAGACCTTAATCCTGTTAGGTACTTCTTTCTTCTAAGCAATGGTTGTGTGTTATGGACACACACGACGCTGACAGAGCCTATTTCTTTGCTATGTAACTTATCCTCTATCTCCATTCAAGACCCATAATAGAAATTCTTTGGAGGCTAATAAATTGAATAATTGTGTTCTGTAAGTCCATAAATCTGCACTCAGAAGACATGGTCTGGGAATGACTTGACATGGGTTGGCCCAGATAAACACCGAAGTCAAGTTAAATGTATGGTGTCCTTTCAAAGTCAGAGTAAAAGTATTTGTTTGATAGTTATTTAGTATCGATTAAGGAAATATTTATTCTGAAAAATATAAAACCGTTTATGTCTGAAATGCAAGTCTTAGCACATAGAATCTCCAAAGTAGATAGCTTAGTTTGCAGCTGTGAAGAAAAATGAAATCATGAAATTTGCAAGTAGAAAAGGCCATATTGAACGGGGTAACCCAGACCCAGAAAGACAAATGTCAAATGTTCTCTTTCATTTCAGGTTACCAGATCTAGATCTTCAGATATAAATATATAACCTGAAATAACTGCAAAAACCTGGAAAGTAAAAAGGGTTGTTTGGGGTGGGGTGGGACAATAGACAAAGGAATAGTAGGAAATAAGTGATGTGAAAGGGGAAATGGGAAAATAAGGGTGCCATAATTAAGAAGGGGGGGCTAAATACACAAGAAGGAGAGTAAAATAACAGTAAGGGTGTATGATAATATCATAAGAAACCACACTATTAACTATCTATCGAAGAATAGCTGCAATACATGAAAGTTTGTATATAAAGATGCAGATGTAGTTTAAATGAAAAAATTCCAACTGGGTTGACAGTGCTCTCCCCAAGAGGCATAGACTATCTAACAAAACCCTACACCAAGCAGGGCAGTGGTGTCTTTAAACCCAGCACTTGGAAGGCAGAGGCAGAGGCAGGTGGATCTCTGTGAATTTGAGGACAAACTGGTTTACCTATAAGTACTAGTTCCAGAACAGCTAGTACTGTTACAGAGAGAGACCCTGTCTTGAAAAAACAAACAAACAAAAACAAAAAAAAAACAAACAAAAAAGTAAAACAACAACAAAAACCCAACCACCAGGCATGAAAAGCCTTTTTTGAGTTAGATTTTCTGAGAGACTACCAAAACATTTTAAGTTATCACCATTGCTTTTTGTTGTCTCAGGAGGTGGAGGGTAAGAACCAGTTACTGAGGATACCTTGTACTTCAGCTGCAGGGCACAGAAGCCTGAGATCCTGAGATGGATCCGACCTGAAAAACTTCTGCCTGAGAACTGCCTTTCATGGAACCAAAAGAAACCATGCAAGCTTCCAAAGGAAGGTAGCATCCAATCATTGTATTCAGCTGTGATGCCTACAAACCACCACAATGACCAGTGTGGCAATAGTAGCATAGATATCTTGGTGGTAATCAACAGCCCTCTAATTGTACTTAAGACACACTCAACAAGAGAGAAACCATGCCTGATTCCAGAAAGCTAGCCAACTCTCCGGGCTTGTCTAGTAACAAATCTTGAAGGAGAAGCTCCAGCTGCCACTTTTTTAAAGCAGCATAATCCCTAACTATTCTCACACTCACAGATAGGGGTAGCTCTCATCTCTCGTTGAAAAAATTTCTCTTTGTAACAGAGTCTATAGAGAAGACCACAATTTATCAAAATGCAGAGATGTAGAGCCCAGTCCCAACTGATACATCTGCAACGTAACTCCTGCACCTAAGGCTCAGGGAAAGTCACAGAAGAGGAGGTGGAAAGATGAGAGCAAGAGAAAGAAGCGGGAAGTCTGCAGTGACATTGTGTCTGCTAGAAATGTCAGAGAAACCATACCCATGAAATCTCACCGGCATGGCTCTCTAAACATAGCCTGAAGAGGTAGCACACTATTGAATATGATAACATGGAAGGAGGAAAGCTCATGGGACTGCCGCTCTAGACAAAGAACTATAGAAAACTAAGAAATGCTGAGAGAGGGAGAAACAGTCTTTATCAGGGATGAACACATCATTTGGTTATCCAATACAAAATGGTCAGCCCTGAAAACATACAAATAACATTATATAGACTGAGCAGGTTGTAATTACTTTTATATTCATATATTCACACACAAACATGCATATATATACATATATATATATACATACATATAAAAAGAAAAAGTGACTATGAACTTGAAAGAGAGCAAGCAGGATATTTGGGAGGATTTAGAGGGAAGAACGGAAAGAGGGAAATGATAGGATATAATTATAATCTCAGAAACCAAACACTAATGTTTTTGAAGAGGACTGGGCATATAGCTCAGTGATAGGACACTTGTCTATCACGGGCAAGAGCTAAGGGTCATTTCCCAGCTACACACACGAGAGAGAGAGAGAGAGAGAGAGAGAGAGAGAGAGAGAGAGAGAGAGAGAGAGAGAGAGAGAGAGAGATTTTTAAAAGGAATTCCAGAGATACCCAGCAATTTTCCACCAGCTACTTTAGAAATAACTGCAGCAATCAATACTAAAAGAAAGTGCAGTGATAGAATTACTCAGGGCCCTCAAATTTTATAACTAGATTAATTACTTTTTGCCTGGATTCAGAGCATGCCATGAAAATGCTTAATAAACTATTCTCAATGAAAACAAGATATAGGTATGTGACATGTGTAAAAAACATTCAGTGCACTTACATATATATTTTCTGTCTATAAATAATCAAGAAAAAGTAAGTAATTTACCCCAGGATCACGATTCCACATATAATTCAGCAGGAGTTGGGGCAGGCTGTGGCTGTTAGGTTACTCAACCCTCAGGGGGTTGTTATGGCAGGCCTCAGAGATGGTGGCTTTCTGCAGGATAAGGTACAATTTGCATCACTGAAACCTCAGAGATAATGGGTCCGAAGTAGCTGGGAAGAGATTTTCTTGCCACTTAAGGGCACTATCAATTTGAGCACAAATGTTTCCATTCCAATTTTGTAGTTACTATAAAAACCACATTGAAAATCCAAAATAACTGTTGCCATCTTTCCAATTTACTCCAATAGTATGTTAGCGTTAGGGTTGCCCACCAATTATCCCTGTTTGGTATTTGGTTATTTTTGTCAGATTATTCCACAGGTTGGCAACCTGGCAGAATTTATTTATGGTCTCCGGAGAGGTATTTTGCTTTAAATACTGACAAAGCTAACCAATGCCTGAAAGAACTATGGCTCTGTTTCTACACAGTAAAGTGATGTTTGGAGGACTTTTTGAGGTCACTGTTCTCTAAAGAATTGAGGGCTATTACAAATAATACTGCTATGAACATAGTTGAACAAATGCTTTTGTCATATGATAGGGCATCTCTTGGGTATATTCCCAAGAGTGGTATTGCTGGGTCCAGGGGTAGGTTGATCCCGAATTTCCTGAGAAACCGAAACACTGACTTCCATAGTGGTTGCACAAGATTGCATTCCCACCAGCAATGGATGAGGGTACCCCTTCCTCCACAGCCTCTCCAGCAAAGGCTATCCTTGGTGTTTTTGACTTTAGCCATTCTGACAGGTGTAAGATGATATCTCAAAGTTGTTTTGATTTGCATTTCCCTGATTGCTAAGGAAGTTGAGCACGACCTTAAGTGTCTTTTGGCCATTTGAACTTCTTCTGTTGAGAATTCTCTGTTCAGTTCAGTGCCCCATTTTTTAATTGGGTTAATTAGCATTTTAAAGTCTAGTTTCTTGAGTTCTCTATATATTTTGGAGATCAGACCTTTGTCTGTTGCGGGGTTGGTGAAGATCTTCTCCCAGTCAGTAGGTTGCCTTTGTGTCTTAGTGACAGTGTCCTTTGCTTTACAGAAGCTTCTCAGTTTTAGTAGGTCTCATTTATTCAATGTTGCCCTTAATGTCTGTGCTTCTGGGGTTATACATAGGAAGCGATCTCCTGTGCCCATCTGTTGTAGGGTATTTCCCACTTTCTCTTCTATCATTTTCAGTGTGTTCGGGCTGATATTGAGGTCTTTAATCCATTTGGACTTGAGTTTTGTGCACGGTGATATATATGGGTCTATTTTCATTCTTCTACAGGTTGACATCCAGTTGTGCCAGCACCATTTGTTGAAGATGCTTTCTTTCTTCCATTGTATACTTTTAGCTCCTTTATCAAAAATGAGGTGTTCATAGGTTTGTGGGTTAAAATCCGGGTCTTCTATACGATTCCATTGGTCGACTTCTCTGTTTTTATGCCAGTACCACACTGTTTTCATTACTGTAGCTCTGTAATAGAGTTTGAAGTCAGGGATGGTAATGCCTCCAGAAGATCCTTTATTGTATAGGATTGTTTTGGCTATCCTGGGTTTTTTGTTTTTCCATATAAAGTTGATTATTGTCCTTTCCAGATCTGTGAAGAATTTTGATGGGATCTTGATGGGGATTGCATTGAACCTATAAATTGCCTTAGGTAGAATTGCCATTTTTACTATGTTGATCCTCCCAATCTAAGAGCAAGGGAGGTCCATCCATTTTTTGATATCCTCTTCAATTTCAAGAGACCTGACCCTAGAGGGGCTCCCAGGTGCCCAAGCCGAGGTCACCAGTTAGTTCCTTGGGCAGCTGAGGATAGGGAACCTGAAATGACCCTATCCTAGAGCAATACTGATGAATATCTTGCATATCATCATAGAACCTTCATCTGGTGATGGATGGAGATAGAGACAGAGACCCACACTGGAGCACTGGACTGAGCTCCCAAGGTCCCAAGGAGGAGCAGAAGGAGGGAGAACATGAGCAAAGAAGTCGGGACCACGAGGGGTGCACCCACCCACTGAGACAGTGGAGCTGATCTATTGGGAGCTCACCAAGGCCAGCTGGACTGTGACTGAAAAAGCATGGGATAAAACTGGACTCTCTGAACATGGCGAACAATGAGGGCTGATGAGACACAAAGGACAATGGCACGGGGTTTTGAGCCTACGTAATGTCCTGGCTTTGTGGGAGCCTAGCCAGTTTGGATGTTCACCTTCCTAGATATGGAAGGAGGGGGGAGGACCTAGGACTTACCACAGGGCAGAAAACCTTGACTGCTCTTTGGACTGGAGAGGGAGGCGGAAAGGAGTGGGGGGAGGGGGAGAAGGATGGGAGGAGGGGGAGAAGGGTGGGAGGAGGGGGAGGGAAATGGGAGGCTGGGAGGAGGTGGAAACTTGTTTTTTTTCTTCTTTTCTCAATAAAAAAAGAAAAGAAAAATAAACAAATAAACAAACAAACAAAAAAAAAAAAGAAATGAGGGACCTGATGCTGTTATGTGATGTGGACCAGTAGCATCTTCTCAAGCAATGCTCAAAGGTTGGTGATGCATTAGAACAACTGGAGGAACCATAGCAGCCGTCCTCCAGCCCTGGTACCTCAGGTTATTCTAGAATGAGTCCTGGACATTGATAGTTTAACAGCTCTGTAGGTAATTTTCACAAACTCCCCTTTAGAAAAATCCTCAGGCAATTCAGCAAGGATTGAGAATCAGCAATCCAAAGTAATGGCTGCTTTGTAGTGTAGCTTAATAAAAAGATGTTATTTTATTAGAAATTACTTGTCTTTTAACAGCATGGTGGGCATCGTGAACAGTTGCCCTGATGGTTTTATAGCAGACAGTCTGGATGTGATGGCTAAGCTTGCTACAACACTGATGTTCCCTCCTCACCTCTAGAGATGATGCGTAAATGAATAGTTTACATTTGACCTACCTCTAAAGAAATGAAAGGCAATAGACTTCAGCAATGTACGGAGATCAATCATCATGACCGTGAGATCCGATGACTTTTAAGAGTGACTTCTACTCGTGCTAACCTGCTGCTTGTAGTATTTCAGCATTTAATCATTCAGGGGAAGCAAAGTCAGAGAGACCGAGACTTTGCCTCAGTTGTCCTAGATATTAACCCAGACACAGAAAGTATGATTATTTGTTTTCTCAGTTCTGGGATTCCAGTATCCAAACATGATGCTTCAGTATCCTGTGTATGACAACATGGGTGTGGGATTGAAAGGTTTCTCACCTCGCAATGACTTGAGTCACAGGCAGCTGGAAACATGATCGGTCAACAGTACCTCACAGATCTTTTACCTACCACAGGTCTTTCTCCCCCACTATTTACATTATTTCACAATATCCCTTTCAGATCCCTCCAAAGTCTTCTTCATGGGAAATATCACTAGAAAAAATACACTTTCTCCTTGTTTTCTAGGCTTATGAGTAACTTCTCACTATAGCTGTCTTTTCATTATAATTATATAATAAAGGCAAATGATTTTCCAGGTGTGGATGTCTAGGCTTATAGAATCAGCATCGTCTGGAATTTTTACACCACCACCACCACCACCACCACCACCACCACCACCACCACCACCACCATCATCATCATCATCATCATCATCATCATCATCATCATCACTTACCAGTAGCCATGGTTTGGATGTTATTTGTCTCCCAGTTCCCCATCCTGGGGGCCTTGCTTTCATTATATTAATAACAACAGTTGGGAGAGTCTAAGAAGAGCAGCCAGGTACGGGGGTTGTCTGTGGCATCACTTGGAAGAGATTAATGTTCATGTTGGAGGATGAGTTTGGTTATAATGAGCTAGTTGTTACAAAGTGAGGCCAAACTCTGTAGTTTGTCCCTTAAGCTTGTAGCCGGTTCTGTTTCTGCTCATTTGCCACATTATGGCATTGGTAAGGTGACCCTCATCAGTTCAAGTGGATGGCCTTGTGTGATCTTGGGCTTTCAGACTCCAAAACTTTGAGTTAAAGAAGTCTCTTTTCTCAGTCTCAGGTAAGTCTAATAGCCTTTTGTTGTGGATAGAAGGTAGGTTAATATGGAGAATTGGTGCCAGGGAGTAGGATTGATGCTATAGCTGTGAATATTAAAATGTAGAACTCACTTTGAAGTGGTAATGGGCAGATGTTGGAAGAGTTTTGAAGAACAGGCTAGACAGCATTTTACTAAGCACAGAAAATCATGGACAATCCTAATCAGCCCTCAGAAGATAAGGGCAGAAAGAAACTAGCCTCTGATAGAAATGAGAACCTGCAGGAGACCAGAGCAAAAGGCTAGGCCTTTTTCTTCATGGTAAAGAGCTCACAGCTGTCCGCCTAGGCCCTTGAGATTGTGCAAGGCTGAGCTTAAAAGGGATGAACTGGATGTATTTCTAGACAGAAAACTTCTCTGCAAGTGGCATGATTATTACTAGCGACTCTATTGTAATTTACAATGAGATTCGGGAGCAAAAACAAAAGCAGAAAATGGGGCGATTTGGGAAAGTCACAGGTTGCTTAAAATGAAACAAAACCGTTCATGTTTATGACAGCTTAGCCCCTGCAAGTGGCTGGATAAAAGGGTTCCAGGTATTGTCATAAGACAGTGGGATAAAGATCTTCAGCAGGGCAACTCAGAAAACTTTGTAGCTGCTCTTCTCTCACCATCCTAGGGGCCTAAGCTCAGTGTTTTCAGGACAGCCTCTATTAGGTTCACGTGCCGGCACTACCTTAGGTCACCACTTTCTGCTTCTTGGAGAGTGTTCTAAAGATTCTCTAGATACAGTTCATGCAGGCACAGGCATGACTGAGTCACTGCTGGATGGAGGCCCTGACAGTAAGTAGCAACCACATGGTGTGCAGAATGCAAGAGGGATAGCAATAGAGTGGCTTCCTGATTCTTCTTTTGTGGTTTCAAAGAAATGCTAAGAAATCAAGTATACATTGCCTCAGAGATGGAGCCACTGCAGAGACTCTCCAGTGAGGCCAGGGGTCAGGAGGGTATAGATGGCATCCCATGATTGAGCCACCCATGGAAGACAAAGTCAACCTAGAGCTGACTAGCAAAGCTATAAGGTGGGGCTGCCTGAGCTCTTGGCACATATATCATAAGGCATACTGCCTGTTTGGAGTTTGAAGACTTAATGTCTGTTTTCTATGGCTTTCAGTCTGTTATTGGACAAGTTATTCCTTTCTACTTCCTTATTTCCTCTGGAATGGGAATGTTTATACTCTCCCTCTCTCAGACTCGTGGACACAAGTGACCTGCTTTTATTTTAATGGCTCACAGCTAGAGCAGGTTGCTTCAAGTCTCAGATGTAATGAGCGCTTGGACATGATTGATACAGGAGCAAATGAAGATTTGGGGACTCATAGAGATAGAATAGCATCATGTGAGAGAAACAAATGAACCTTCGAGACTAGGGAATGGAGGTTATGTCTTGGAATAAGTTGGCCTCCAGGGATTAATATGCTGGAGGCACAGTCCCCAGTTCAGGCAAGGCAAAAAGCTTTGGAACTCTTAAGACAAAAAGCTTCATGGAAAGTTGTTAGGGCATTGTGGACACTGCCCTTGGTAGGTATTAATGATGGTTTAGAGAACTAGCATTTAGGAGAGAAAGTCGTCACTGGGAGATCAACTCACATCTTAGGATCCCTTTGCACATGACTCTGCATATCTGTCCTTTATCCTCAGCATAGATCAAACAGTTGAAGCTCTATCTCCCAGATCACTCAGTTCAATAGAGTTCTTTTTCATTAGTCTTTCTTTTCCTTTCTTAAACCCCTTCCTTCTTTCCTTTCTTATCTATCTATCTGTCTGTCTATCTATCTGTCTGTCTGTCTATTGACAAGGTCTTCCTCTGTAGATCAGGATAAGTTTGAACTTGTGACAGTCCATCTGCCTCTTGAATGATTGAATTATAAACATCTGTCACCATGAACAGCCAAACCACATTTTATAAAATGAGGACCTAGCCTCATATATTTCCCTGCAGTAACAGAAAAAAACCTCAATCTACTAATTAACTGTTTGACAAGACTTCAATTCCCTCAGTGCCATTTCTGACTCATGAATATATAGAACTACAATAGCTAAATTGTACATAGCTCTTAATTTATGTCAAATACCCCTCTATTCACTCTTTAAAATATTAACCTATTTAATTACTGCATAAATCATTATTATTTCCCTATTCTACAGAGATAAAAATTGAACAGGTAAAGCTAAGGAACTTCCCAAAGCAATGAAGAATCAAAAACAAAAACAAATAAAAAAAAAAGAATCACTTGGGAGGTGGAGTTCAAGGTCAGTCTTAGCTACATAGTTACATCCTGGGCTACATGAGACTAACTGAAAAATATTTTCCCCTATGGATAAATGCTACAGATGAAAATAATGTTAGCTGTGGTTCTTTCTGACTACTTCTGAGTATACAACTATAGATGGCTTATATATTTTTGTTGTTGTTGTTAGCAGAAAAAATCCAAAACATTATTGAAAAAAACTGAAACAGATATTTCAAAGAAGTCCTGGAGTAAGTGTGTGACTTCTAGAAGACCAAGGAGTTGTACTTTTATTTATTTTCCAACTTCTTTGAAATTCAGAATTTTATGATACATACAGTGCATTTTGATCAAACCCATCCCCTACTGCTTTCCCTCCAATTTTCTACTATGTGCCTGATACTTTCCCCTTCCAACCTCATATGGTTTTTATGTTTTTAATTTTTAAACCCATCGAGTTCAATTACTTCTACCTGAATATCAGACTGTCTACTGGTGCATGAATAGCCATGGAGGACCTCTTTGAAGAAAACTTGCTCTTCTTTCTGCCCCTGCCATCAGTTGCAATAGTTTCTCAACTACCAGTAGAGCCGGCTTTATGAGATACCTACCGTCACCATGCGGGGGATTAGGCTGGTTTGATCTTGTTAAGGTTTTGAATGTAGTCAGAATCACTTTGACCTCATGTACCCAATGGCCCTGTCATGTCTAGCCAATAACGATTTGATTCATATGTCCACTATGTCTGACTCTTAGATCTTATAAAGAAGCACTTTAATCCAGTACTTCTCAACCTTCCTAATGCTGCAACCCTTCAATACAGTTCCACATTTTGTGGTGACCCCCAACCATAAAATTATCTCATTGCTACTTCATAACTGTAATTTCGCTACTGTTATGAATCATAATGTAAATATTTGATATGCAGAATATCTTATATGTGATCCCCCAAAAGATTGGGACCCACAGGTTGAGAATGACTACTTTAACTCCTTTCTGGGATGATCTTTGAGTCTTGGGGGGAGGTCTGTGATATAGATGTCCCATTTAAAGCTGAACACCGCATAGTTTCTTATTCTACGCATATTGATCAGTCATGGGTCTCTACTGAAAAAACCTTTTTGGAAGAGGGATGAGAGATGTACTAATGTATGGGTACAAAGACAAGAACTTAGGGACAGTTCCACACTATGCTATTTAATAGAATAAAGTACTATTATTAAATTCTCCTCAATGATCTATGTCCTAGCTAGCTGCAAGTTTTTGGAACAGTTGACAATATCAGGTATGAGTTTCTTTTCATGGAACAGCATTTAAATCCAAGCAGAAAGTAGTTGGTTATTCCCATAACATTTGTGTCACATACTAAATATATATCCACTGAAACTTATGAATAGATAATAAAATATAATATATATACACAGTGAAATAATTTTAGTTATATAAAAATGAAATTATGAAAATTGCAGGTGAACAGGTGGAGATGGAAACAATGATTCCGTATGAGGTAACCCAGACCCAAGAATACAAATGTCATATGTTCCTTCTGAAATGTGAATGCTAGATTTGAAACTTTGGAAATGTGTATATAAGTAACTGAATTACCTATATAAGCCAGGAAAGGCACCATAAAGGTAGGGTGCAAGTGGTATGAAGGGGGAGGGTTGAATAATGGAGCAGGAAGTGTAAAACGGTGTCAGGGTGTGAGGGCAGGACAGTGGAGGTTGTATTTGGGGAGGGCTAACTAACGCTTAAAGACCTTTGAAAGAGCTGTATAGAAACCTACTCTATAGAAGCTGCTTAAGATATCTACACACATATATATGGGGTTTAAATGAAGTTAGCCTATAACTGGGAGACAATGTCTCTCGCAGGTAATATAAGGTATGTAGTTAAAAGTCAAGTGACAGTTCACCTCTTTTTGAATTGTCGTCCAGTTGGGTCCATAGACTCCCTTCAGACGTTAGAGGGAATTGCCATTGCCCGTGGTTACTTTGGGGAATTTGATGCTAAGACCCTATTGCTGAAGACACCACATACTTGAGTCACAGGGCGTGGAGAAATCAAGCTTGTTATGACTTGACTAGCTTTTATAGTGCTAGAAGTTTCTGTTTATGGAGTGGAGAAAAGTTTTAGCAATCTCCCTCAGTTGTGGCCCTTGTGAGCTCCAAGCTAGACGGGCTCTGCTGATGCAATAGTGGCATGAATGTTAAAGGAGCTGTGATTTTTGAATGCTCCTTGTTCAAGTAGCAATCCTGAAAGTTGTTGAACAAATGAGCAGGGACAGAGCCTCTAGCATGAATGCAGTGAGCCTTGGGCCCCAGAGCAATGAGCCTCAGGCATGATTGCAGGCAAACCTTGAGCATTAGTGCAGGTGAGGTAGTGAGTCTCGGGTTGTGAATGTGGTGAAGCTCAGGCATGAGTAGCGGTCCACAGGAAAGAGCACAGCCAGCCTTGGGAATGGGTGTGGATCAGTCTCAAATGTGAGCACAGTGAGTTTGGGGTGAGAATGCAGAAATCCAGGGGGGACATAACACTGAGCAGAGTTTTCCAATTCTCTAACAGATTTGAAATACTATCTTTGTTGGGAGGCAGAAGATACAAGCATTGCATCACGGTACATTCAGGAGACATCTGATGGAAGAGAATAACACTCCGATTCATCTCTAAGTGAGTGTACAGTGCAGGAAGGGAATTAGTTTTCCAGGGCAAGGGAGACATGGAGGAATAGCTATATATTTTAAAATTAGCTCATTGTTAACAATTCCACCAAACTGATTGGTACCCACCATTCAGCCATCTTTTACATAAGCCGGACAATAGCTGAAGCAGCTATTTGGAATACATTACTGCCATTGTAAAATGTGATAAATGTCATATTACATCAACAGAAAGGTTTTTTTTTAAATTTCTCTTTTCAACCCACCTCTCCTTAGTCCAGTGTCTTTGCCAGAAGAGGAAAATGTCTTTTTTTTTTGTCTTCCCAAACATTGGCAAGAATGTCTCAGTCATGTGAATGCAGTAAGGCAGGACACATCTTGTAAAGGTTTTTCATTTTAATATTCTTTAATGACCAATAATGAAGCCTTTACAGTTAATCTGCTGTTCTCATAAAAACAATCTAGATGGTTAAGAAAAAAATCAATCATTAGTGAACAGTAAGTGACAGCTCCCAACAACACAGCTGTATTTTTGCAAAAGTGATTAAACATTGTCTGCATTCATAATTGCATGGTTAATAAGAATGTTGAGCACCAAGTCAAGCATTGTTGCTAATGATGACAGATTGTGATGCTACAAATGCTTTAGAGTTACCAGACTAAATTTTCAAAGGCAGTCCTTGGAACAGAATGCACACAGGCCCTCTAAGTATTCAATTTGCATGGACCATTACCAGGTTTGTGCATGGCATTTGGGAGCTTTGCGGTTGAGATTCTTTTGAAAATCTGGCCCATTATGACAGAAAGCATCTGTAATCAACAGTAACTGATCTCCCTTTGCCCAGCTTGGTAAAAGGTGCAAAGAGCTCTATGTGTGGTTTCATGGGAGTCCAAAGACCCTTTGATAAAGAATCCTTGAGTCCCAGAGGAAGACAAGAATGTTTAGGGACATAATTCAGACACAGAGCTTGGTGTATGCACCAGAGTTCTGCAAACATGTGCGGGGTGGGTAGACTGCAGAATGTCTTACCTTGGAGCTCCTATCAGTAACTGCCATTTGATCATCAACATACCCACTGAATTTTGGGAATTAATGGGCCAGTTCACAGGTTTAACTAGTCAAAATCTGAGGCTGCCACCATGGTTTACTGGGGATTGAGAGCTGTGCTGTGGTCTGAATTTCATTCCATTTGGAGCTGTGGGCGGAGTGAGTCACTGGTTGTTGAAAAGCACTGCTTCCTCTCAATTTGTCTGTATTCTGCTCAGGAAGGAAGCAATTCCATTTATGGGGCTATGCCTAGTTACAGTTTATGAGGAAGGCTACATGCTGGAAGGTAATTTATGAATCTGTACATTCTTGAAAATACAGTGCATCTCTCTGGGATGTTGGAGGTCTGATGGAATTTTTTGGTAGCATTATGACTTGTGTTATTTACTTATTCCTCCTTTTATGTATATCTCGTCTTGACAGTAGCTTGGCCTAGAGAAGAGGAACAATTTGTATTGTGCCCTGACTTGCTGAGAGCCCCTCATTTGGTGCTATTTTTTCTGTCCTAGTCAGCTGTGGTAAGAGTAGAGGGTTATAAACTCTCTTAGTGTGTAAGACAGATGGACAAAGGGTTGAGAATATGTCTTTCTGATGGTTGGGACTCAAATGTTACTCAGTGGTGACATTCAACAACTCTTGGAATGTTTCTTTTCCTCATTAGTAAAACAGAAATAAGAATAATAGGCAGCAGTTTTTTTATATTATGAGGACTCATGAGGTAAGTATATCAAAGTCTTAGTTTGGGACATGATATACACCAGATGAAAGTGTATTCATCCTGTCTTTATGGCTGTTAAGGCAACGGGACTTGGTTCTGGACAATTACAGGCCACAGTTGAAGCCAGAATCTCTTTAACTTGCTAGGGTCATTCTTCACGGGTCTAGAAGGAGATGAAGCAGAACCTTTGGTCCATATGTGATGTGATTGTAGCCACCAATACGGTACTAACATACTATGAGATAAAATGTTTTTCTCTTACCTCTTGGGAGATACATACATATAACAGAGTAATCAAACTATGGTCAGTAGCCCAGGAACACAGGTCAGAGCCCAGCTCTCACAGGGTCTAAGGTTCCACAACCTACTTCTAGTACTGAAGATCATACTCAGAGGTATTTACATTCAGGACTTGAGTTGACAATATTGATGGAAGGAACATTATAGAGTCTAAGAAGACAACAGAGTGGGCTACAATGGTGCTTGCTCAGATCCTGTCTGTGCTTCTGCTTTTAGAGAAACTCTCCCCATTCACAAATATGCTTTACATCCCTGTGTCTCTGGTTAGGGATTAGGCTTCCCAACCTTGAATCTATGGGTAGGCAAAACCTTTCATTCTTTTTAAAAGTTATTAATATTTTGATACAATACATTTTGATCATCTTCTTTCCCTTCAGTTCCTCTTAGATCTTACCCACATCCCTATCTACCCAAATTTCTTTCTTTCTCTCCTTACAAAAAAGCATGGAAAAAAAACCCCAATAATACTAAAACTGTGAAAATTAAAACAAACTAAAAAAATAAATAAAAGAATAAAGTAGAAAATCAATGAGATTTAAAAGAATACCAAAATAAATAAAAAACAAGAGGTGCACAAAGATATATAGAGTCCATTTTGTATTGGCCAGCTACTCATAGACAAAGGCCCTGCCCTGGAATGAAGTTGATATGCCTAATGATACTATTGGTGAAAACTGATATTATCTTTCCTGACAGACCTCAATTGCAAATAGTTTCTTGGGTGGGGGCAGACCTTTGAGTCCACTTCCCTTCTTAGCGCTGGGATTTTGTCTGGTTTGGACCTGTGCAGTCATGTGCATGCTGTCAGTCTCTGTGGGTTCACATCCATAACAGTCCTGCTGTGTCTGGGAGACACTGTTTCTCTTGAGTCACCCACTACCTCTGGCTCTTACCGTCTGTCTGCATCCTCTTCTGCGTAGATACATCGCCCTTTCTAAAATACCAAGCCGCACAGCCCACGAGCGTAATTAAGAGGCAGTTATTTCTGTCACTGAATGTGGCAAAATAATTAGAACAAGAAATCATAATTTGTAAACTAATATTTTGATGAGGGTGAAACCCAAGGTCAAATAAAGGTTTTGCTTGCTTGTTTGTTTGTTTTACAAAGACGGTCTTAATGGTAGGGTTTCTACCATTACACACTGGCTTCATGATCTGAAGTGCCATGTTCTATTCACTATTCTAAATATCTTCCCCAATCTTACTATAAGCCCTACACGTTCATATGGCTAAAAAGTTTTAGGCAATGTATTCTACTCATACAATAAATTACGAGGAAGTGAATTATAGTATATATCTAGCATCGGGAGTTCTATTGCGTACTTTAGGCTGTGAGAGATACTTAGGGCTTCTATGATACAGGAATAGAAATGGAGAGGAAGCGAGACCGTTCATCTGAGATTGGAACCTTGCAGGGGAGAATTTGGGAGATGGCACAGCAGGGTGATAAAATTCCGGAGGCTGGTAGGAGAAAGCCTGGGATGGCTTCCGTCCTATTCGGGCAGAGGACGGCATGCTGACAAGAGGGATGCTGATAAGCAGCTTTCTCTAGACTCTTGCTGTCTGCAGCTAAGGGGAAAGTGAGAAGTAGCGCAGATGGAGCAAGCAGTGGCATAGGGAGTCAGCGTGAGCGGAGGGAGGATGCTAGCAAAGAGATACGGGAGCCCCGGTAAGGAGATGGGAGCAGTTGGCCTAACTGTCAACAGCAAGCCAGGGAAAAATCAAAGACGGTGGGAGGCCATGATGGGGATCCAATGAAGCCCCCAATAAAAAGTTCACAGTGGTTATTCGGGATGCAAATAAAGGTAGTTCCCAGTGAGCGGGTAGGAGAGGGAGGGTGGAAGCATATTGGATGGGGGTGGCGAACTGTTTCAACTTTTCAGGAAAAAATCAGTTCAGCCAGGAGTTTATGTAGTAGTATGACATTCTTTGAATTACTGACTTACGGTTAAGAAGTGAGTTCTCTGGGTTTTATGGCAAGTGTCTTTACTCGGTAGTGGTGTTAAAACAAAATCTGGACAATGCCTTTGTAGTTACGGTTAAAAGCTTCATTTTTTTCCCCTATGTGTACACGGATTACACATTTTCACTAAGAAATGATAACTGGATAACAAAACTGGAAAATAATTATGATATTTAGGTGAAGGAAAGAAAAGGTCATCTGAAAGAGAAAACTATTGGAAGCTATTAAGTCAGTAGATACTCCATAGATATTCATGCTCTAACTCCTGGAATCTTGGAATATGTCATTTTGTATGGTAAAATTACATCTCATATGTAATAAAATCAATCAAACCTCCATCGGAGAGAGTATTTTTGGCACCTCAGTGGATGCAATCTAGACATACATGTTCTTAAAGTTGGGCAAACTTTGGCCAGAAAAAGAGACCTTATTGTAGCGAAATGGCCAGGGACATAAACTGGTTTTGGTTTTTAACACAGGAAGGAGCTATATTTTCTAGCAATATTTTCTAGAACCCAAAGAAAGGTGTTTATATCTAAAGACACCTTGAGTTCTCACCCGGGGAGACCCACATTTGCCTTCTGATGCACAGAATTAGAAAGGAATGGAATGGTCTTATTTAAAGTGGTGTTTTGTTACAGTAGCTACAGAATTCCCTTTCTTCTTCCCCTCCTGAAAGGCTGAATGCTGCTCAGCCTGGTCATGATTTGGAGGCACAAAGTAATATTGGAAAAGATCAATGTAACCAAAACCAGTTGAATAGCTTCAGCTTTCTGAATAATGACGGGTTTCTTAGAGGGATTAGTTTGTCTTCAGATGTCTGTTGAGAAATATCTAAACTCAATTTCCACCCTTTTGGACTCAACTATGGTAGGACTCCTGCAGAGTACCCAGCAATGCCTTCACTTCCTTGTGTTTGCCTTATTTTGGTTCATAGGTGAACTCCTCATAGCCCTGTTTCTACAGCAGAAGCAACTGCGCAATAACTCACTGTTGATATGAACAGAAGGGGTTCCCTGGCTCAAGCTGGGCTAATCAGAATCGAAACTTCTGGTCCAGGGGTTTCCAATGGATTTCGAGAGTGGTTAGGTGCAGGCAGTTAAAAGGGAGAGGATGTAAATGTGGAGGTTGAGTGATGACCACAGGCATTGGTATAACTGTCAGGTCTGTAGGGAGACGCTTCTGAGGTAAAAGCACGGAGCAAAGAAGAGACTACAGTCTGAAAGAACCAAGAGGGTGGTAGTCTGTTGGCTTTTAGTAAACACTTTTACTTTTATTGGTGCCCAGATACATCTCTGACCCAGATTCTACAAGACTCCACCGTCTCATTACAAAAGCTGTATTTATTTAAAACTTGCGGAAAGAGTTGCTGTTACTTCTAAGCAAAAGAGCCTTGACCGCCGCACCCGCTGGGATGTGAATGAATCAAGAGGGCGGCAAAGAGATTCTATTAATGTCATCTTGGGTCCTCATTTGTGCTTACTCCAGGAAAGCCTACAGAAAATCAGGCCGCTTAATTATTCAACAGGCCAAGGGCATTTCATCGTTGTGCGGCTGTAGCTGATGCTCATAGCAGGTCTTGCCTTTGTAGGGGTTGGGGCTCCTGGCCATAGCATGCTTTATTAGGCTTCTGCCAAAGGCATCTCATTTTCACATTCAAAATTAATGTTGGCAGATGGATATCTTTGAATCAGGATTTTGTAATTCTAGCTGACTTTTCTTCATCAAGCCTATGCATGCAAACATAGCAGCTCGAAGACCCAGCTGGAGTGCTGTTCTGTAGTTAGTAAATTTCGTTTCTTGGGAGAAAAATTGAAGCCAAAATGGTGGTTTTTCTAATTATCACTAATTTCAGAATTTAAAAAGCAACCATGGGACTGAAGACGTGGCACAGCAGTTAAGAGACCTTGCTACTATTACAGAGGACCTGGATTTGGTTCCAGCACACATGCTGGGCAGCTCACAGCTCTGTCTAATTCCAGCTCAGAGGATCAAACGCTGTATTCTGGCCTCTATGGACTTCCACACACATATGCGTGCGTGCATGCATGTGCCCACACAGGGACACACACACACACACACACACACACACACACACAGAGAGAGAGAGAGAGAGAGAGAGAGAGAGAGAGAGAGACAGAGAGAGACAGAGAGAGAGAGAGACAGAGAGAGAGAGAGAGAGAGAGACAGAGAGAGAGAGAGAGAGAGAGAGAAGGGAAACTATAAAAATCATCTTGTTACCTAACTCTTTAGTCATATAGACAAGAGTATATATGTAGGATGGCTAGATAGATTATTTTGTAGTCTTTGATTGGATCTGTATTATGCAGAATTAGCAGACCATGGAAATTTAGAAAATTAATTATTTACCAGATCAAAAACATACAAAACTTTGGACTGAAATACTTTATGAATATTAAGTAATTTAATAAGATATCCAGTATTATCAATTTTGATTAACTAAAAATTTTTCTATTAACCTAAGCATGTCCAACCAAGTACAGTGTGTTTGATGGACTCAATATTAACGGAAGGCTAACCCACACTATTCATGCATCTCTTCATTTCCCTGTCTCCCTCTTTCCTTTTTATTTTTCATGAGTGTCTACCTTGTGCCTCACAACTTCTAAAAGCTGAACATATAATAGCTAATAATATGTTATGCCCTCATGGGTAGAGGACACCAAAAGAATGTGACCCACAAATTCAGCTAAACAGGGCTCACAGGGACTCACAGAGGCTGCAGAGGCAATCATGAGCCTACATGAGTCTGCCTTAGGCCCTCTGCATATACGTTGTGGTTTATTAGAGTGAGGTTTCTGTGGGACTCCTAACAGTGGGATTGGGGGTGCCTCTGACTCTTTTGCCTGCTCTTGGTACTCTTCCCCTCCTATTGGGTTGATACGAGGGTTTGTTTTTAGTTTTATTGCATCTCATTATGCTGTGTTTGGTTGAGATCCCTAGGAGGCTTGCTTTTTTTTTTTATAAGGGAAGTGGAGGAGCAGTAGTTCTGGGGAAGGATGGACCCTAAGAGTTGAGAGGGGGGAGGCCGTGGTTGGGATGTATTGTATAAGAGAAGAATTTAAAGAAAAGAATATATAAAGACATAAAAAATGCCCCCAGGAGACCCTCTTTTTTGAGACTATGCACATGATGTTTATATTTGAGTTAGAAGAAATATAAAGTGAATATATAGTATAGTTTTAGGTAAAAATGAAGTATTACAAAAAATAAAAATAGTTATGTGTGAAAGGATGGCTAAGGTATGATTTCTTATGGTGTGGTAATGCTTACTTGATATTCTAGCCATCTATCACCTGTTTATTCTTCATCTCTGATTATGTAGGAAAACATAATGACCCCTGTGCATTCTTGGAAGACAGAGATTAAGCCATTTTTCCTGACTACAGATTTTATTATTTAAATTTTTTCCCACTGTGCTTCTTCCACTGATATCTCAAAGGGGAATTGGATTAGGAGCTAGTCTCTTTTTTTCCTCTAACAGCTGTACTGAGTTTGAGGGAAGTTATTAAACTATGCTGTCGAACAGTCCTTCCAAGTAGCAGCAGATTTCCTCTTTTTCTCCACAATTCTCATCGGATATCTTCTGCTGTGTATCAAGGACTTGTCTGGCATAGTAACAGTCTTAGGGTTCATTTTCTTGGCCTGAGAGTCTAGATGATAACATGTCAACTGTTACTGAAGCCAACTCCCTCTGTCACTGGTTCCTGCCAGCTTCAAGACACCGAGCCACAGCTGACTTCCTGTGCACACTGTTGCCAACATACAGGAGTCTTCTCCACTCATCCAGGGTGGAGATACACTTCCCATAGACAAGGAATCGGCTCTGAATTTACTGTTAGCACACAGGCATTTAAACTCCACAGCCTGGGATATAGACAAGTGATGACTGTCCTTTGACCTCCCTGTATGCACTGTATATTTTTATATGGGTCATACCACACTATAATGCTTCAGAATAAATGATTCCCATGAAGCTGGGACTGTAGCTCAGTGATCAAGTGCTTGCCTAATTCCCATAGGGTCCTGAATTCAATACCTAGCATAAAGAGAAGAGAATAGGCTAAAAAAAAAATTAGAACAAACAAAACCAAAAACCAGATGGAACAAAAGAAAAGACCTTTTGAGTTAGTGGCTTAACACAATAAGCATTTATTTAGTCTGTGGCTTGGAAGTTTAGGCTGCAATATAAATGGTTGTTGTGGTCATGACTGGGCTCACCATGCCTGGTGTTAAGCTGTTGGCTGGTTTCAGAGGGCTCCTGCTGTAGCTCTGGAGTTCCCTTAGCTCTTCCCAAGTCTGGTAGAGTCAGAGACATACATTCTCTCTCGTATTCATATTCTCAAAATAACTGTTGAGGGGAAGAGCAAGCAAGGCCAGTTGTGCACATTACTTTATAGTGCAACCATCTTATTGGTCAAACAAATCTCATGGATAGCCCTGGAGGCAGTGTGGAAGCGACTTGAAGGGTCTAATGACAAAGTCCAGGGGTAAAAGGGAGAGAGGTTAGGAGCCAGGGTCATTAATACCATCAGCAGCATGCTTCTCCAGGGACTAAAAGTTATAGGTTATTTATTTACCAAATGATCTAGGTAGAGTTGGAAGGGTTTGAAGGATTGGAGTAGGGGAGACCTGGAGTCTAGAGTAGACCAGAACTTGTCCAGGCAAGCAGTAGCAATGCGTGAATCTGGGGTGGCAGGAAACTTGGGAAGTGGAGCAGTGGGAACTGCCTGTGTAGCTAACTATGCTATAGGTGTAGGAGTGTAAGACAGACAAGATAAAGATGGCTCTGGAATGTGACCTGGGTGTGGTAGTGGCTGGGGCAGATGAATAGCCCACTGTGCCTTGTAGGTGAGGGTCTGGAGGTTACTTGTCAAAGAAGCTTGGTGGGGTGAGTGTTCAGGTTCCCGGGACACAGAACAGCAGGAAAGCAAGTTGGTGGAATGGCTGTGTAATCAGAGCTAGGAGGATAGCAGGAGACTGATGGTCACAAGTACAGGGGGATGACAGTCACTTGAGCAGGAGGATGGCAGTCGTGAGTGCAGGGAGATGACGGTCATGAGTGCAGGGGGATGACAGTCACTAGTGCAGGGGGATGACAGTCACTAGTGCAGGAGGAGGATGGTTGTGAGTGCAGGAGGATGACGGTCACTAGTGCAGGAGGATGACAGTCACTAGTGCAGGAGGAGGATGGTTGTGAGTGCAGGAGGATGACGCTCGTGAGTGCAGGAGGGTGATCAACATGAGTGCTGGGAAGTTGGAGGGGCTCCTTGCTTGGGGACTTTGAAGCCCCTGGACAATAATTGAGACCCACTGTGTTGGAGCACTGGCAGATTCCCAGGGCTGTGGAGGGTGTTTATGTCTTACTGGGTGATCCTTCCCCACCCCTCCTGGGAATGCCAGCCATTCTGTTGTATAAATACTGTTATGCCCTGCTGCTCATGGTTGCCAGGCCCTGCTATGTTTAATCAATCATACTGGCTTCACCTTTTCCCCAAGAATCCAGTCCCCACTCACCTCCAGATGCTCTCTGACCGTCCGTTTTCTTTTACTCCACCCAGTTCAATAAACAATTGCCAAACCTGGCAATCAGGGTGAAGCCAAGCATTCTAAACGCAACTGTTTTGCCTTTACTTTTTTCTCTCCAAAAGAAATCTCTTTTAAAGTTTCCCAAGGTGGAAAATGTTTTAAATTACTTCCTTCTACTGCCTGTTCTTGAATTCCTCGGGATATCACCACTGATAACATTCACGAAGATTTCTGGGACACAGAATTGAGCTCAAAGGAGTCTGAAGGCTTCTGGAAGTCACCTGATAGGAGAAGTGGTTTTGCTGGCTCTGTGGTGGGAAAGTCAAGTGTCACGTTAGACAAACTTGATGAGCAATAGCTGCCTAGAAGCTTGAGCACAGCCCTGGCTGCCTACCCTAGTTTCTTCCTTCTCAAAGGGATTTAATGTTACATGTAAAACAGAAGTTAATAAACACAGATGCCATTTTTCTAGGTCTTGGAGCTGCTCAGTTTATCTTTTCTTCTTTTGTACTTATGTTCCTGTCATTTGAAATCAGTGTAGCCTTTGTGAAGGACCAAGTTATTCCCAGTGTCAAGGATACCAGAAAATAAAACCTGGATTGCAAAAACAGCTCTCTGAGGAAGTGTGGATGTGTTTGACTCTGGAAAGTCTGAATCTACATACACTTCCTGTTCCTTCAAAGCTGACTTCTGCTGGGGCTGGTGATGAGGCTGCTGGATGCTGAATATATTTCTTCTTCTGGCCAACCTCACATCTCCCTGTAATTACATGTGCAATCATCCATCATGAAATGAATGTAGTTCTATATCAGGATTTCATAAAATGTGGTCTGTGGACTTCTGGTTTGCTTAAAAGTGGTTGAGTCTCGGACAAGACAGTGTACATTAAAAAAAGCAAAACAAAACTGGGCATCTCAGGTGACCTCATACTTACTGGTGGATAAGAATAAACTATCCCTAGGGCACAAATGTTCATTCATTTATCCCCTCACTTCCTTTCTTATTCCATCCATTCCTCCCTCCTTCCTTTTTTTCCTCCCTCCCTCCCTTCCTTCCAAATCAGGTCTCACTGCAGCTAAAACTGGCCTTGAGTTTGCTCTATAGCTAATGATGACCTCTATCCTCCTGTCCCCATTGCCTGAATACTGGGATTATAGATGTCTGCCACCAAACATGGTTTTATACAGGGCTGGGAATTCGGTCTAGGGCTTGGTGACTGCTAAGCAAACACTCTGCATGTCAACTGAGCTGCATCTCTAGGCTGCTCCCCTGAAACTGTTCCTTACTATTTGTATGCTTCAGATTAACACATAAGAGCAGCAAATACTATTTAAAATATGATCCTTGCTTGTGACTATGTAAAACCATCCAAGCTAGCTTGTGGTTTAAGAATATTATCTCATGGTCATTATTTATTTCATCTTGGCTGTGTTTAGTTGGATGTGGTAAGTTGGATTGCTGTTCATACTCAGCTTTTCATAGAAAGTGCTCAATATGACATGGCCATGTAGCCCTTTTGCATTTAGGATTGCGTCTATTTCTTTCCATTCTTCCTGGGCACAGAAGATTGCCAATTTAAGGTTGCATGTAGGCTGGGTCACTGAATAATCATGGACCTAGAGTATCTGCTTTGACCTTTTATCTGAGTGAGAAGTGAGCCCTTGAGATGGATGTATCAGTGGTGTTCCTTGTGGCAGGTTGCTTGTTGTTAGGTGGTTCTGGATGGGAAACATGCCCTTTCTACACTCAGATAAAAAAATGTTTGATTTACACATACCTTGTGCTCTTTTCAAAGGCAGGAAATCATTTCACAAGAAGGAATCTGGTTTTCAGAATTAGGGAAGTGAGCCCAAGTCTCAGCTCTGCCACAGGGCTATGGAACAACAGATAAATCACGAGATTGCTCTGGGCTTTAGCTTCTCTTGTCTAGTAGGATCAACAATATTGTATTTTTTGTTTCTCAAGGTATGTAGAGATCAACTCTGTAGCTTTTGCATGAAAACACTGCAAACTGCAAGTCTCTAGAACAGAAATGTAAGAGATGGCTTGTTCTGTTCCTATGGAATTAGAAATAGATGGTAATTCTGTCTCTAATGCTCTCCACAGTTTGCTTCCTTTGGCATATGGGAATTGTGGGGATAAAAGGGCTTACCAGGATCATTGTATTGATAAAAATATGACAACACTTATGTTGGCATGTAGCCTAAGACATCATATCTTACAGCAACTCAAAGATTTGATGCCCTCCCTTCGGAGCAGGGTAGTTTGTTTGATGGAAATGACCCAGAGGGAGTTTGTATGGAGAGGTGATAAATCTGAGCAGGACCCCCTGCTTCTATTCTACTCAACTCTGGTGATGGGTGGGTGATTTTCACTGTCTCCTTCGTTCTTTTCTCCCCAGAATTTGATGGTGACTCCATAGCAGTAAGGAAGATGACCACAGAGAAGCCATGTGCAGGTTTATGAGGTTTTCTCCTTCTATTTCTCCTAAAAATATGGAATTTCTAGTTACTGTGAATTGCTGGAGAGCTTCCTGAAGATCTCACCAGTGAAAAGCAGGCCATTCAGGTCCCCAGCTTTTAGTAAGAACCCTCTCACCCGAAGGCGTTCTCGGTGACACACTTCATCTTCCCCATTTCGTCTCAGTTGACTTACTCTTTATCAGAACACTTCACTTGAATTGTCTCCAAACTAATTTACTTTGTTAGAAAGGGAAGCCTGAAAACTTCACACTGTAATAAAGTTTTATAATGGCAATTACAAAACTCCTATTATTTGCCGCTGTGCTGACATTTCAGTGTTTTTATCTCACTTCATTTGTTAGCTCATTATGGGTTTCATCTGTCACAGCAGCTACTCACTCATTCTTCTGCATGGCATAGGTGCACTGATGGCCCACATTTGGCTGCAGGGGTGATGGGTGACTGGAGAGTTAGTGTGTGCATTAGTAAATGCATGTATATTAATAACAATATTACAATAGTAAATATTTATATTAATTCTACTAGCACTGATTATCAATACTATTTATACTGTTTATCAATTATGCATTTTGCTCAATAGATAGTGGAAATTAGCTAATTTAAGTCTAATAATTTTTTTGAAGCTATCTCTAGCACCTTTCCTATACTTGTGAATATTTAAAGTTTGAGCAATTGTAAAATTCAATGGGAAGATCAAAACACTGTCCAAAGCCAAAAATGCTGCAAAGCATGAAGAATGGGATTTACATTCTGGTCCCCTTGGTTTAATAGCCTGTGTATGTTCCCTGATCCTAATTTTCCTAGGAAAAGAGATGGGAAAAGTGTTGCTGTTCAAACAGCACATGCCTTTAGTTATCTGAACAACAAAGACACAAGCAATCAAGCAGCAAGACAGGAAACTTTCCCCTTCCTACCATCCCATCATTTCCCAACAGCATTGGAATATCTACTACCTGGCAGCTATTGTTCCAGATGCTGAGATGAGCAATCCTCGCCTTTCAGCTTATTCTAATGGCAAAACAAACAACTGAGCACACAGAGAGACAAATCACACCATGCCATGTCATGATGACTGGAGAGGGTCACTGAAGTAGGGGTGAGCTGTGAGTCAGCCTCTGTCTTGAAGGTGGCTGGTTAAGGTTTCTCTGAGGTCACATGAGCAGAGGGCTGCATGAAGGTGAAGCCTGTGAGTAGTAGACAAGGAGGAGATGGCCATGTAAGCCCTCTGGCAGGGTCTTATGAGGGCTTCTGGGTGTACCTAGGCTAGAAGAGGCTCAGCGAGGGTGATGGAGTGAGGTCTGAAAGTTACCATGAGATCTGTAAGCCTTGGTGAAGGCTTTGAATTTTATTTTGTTGCAACTGGAAATAATTTGAAATGTTTTTGCCTATTTATTTATTTATTTATTTTGGTGGGGGGGGAATGCTAGAATCTGGTTTACCATCCAAATGGAACAACTCTGGATGTTGTGGGTTGATCTGAACCCAGGACTCCAGAGTGTGAGCCGGGAATCCTGCCCCCACTCAGCTTCCTTCATCCATGTGTGGTAAGAAGCCGACACGAGCGGTGTCAGTAGTAAGCAATGCTGAAGTCTTTTACTTCCTGCTCTTTCTTGTCTTTGGGTTTTTCACATCAGCTCTTTATGGTCCTCTTCAGTCCCTTCACTGTGCTCACGGCGTTGTGAAAACTCGTCTGCATCCTTATCCTTTCTAGTCCTTTCCTACAAGTTAGATTATTCTTGTACCCAAACCAAATTACACATTGTTCTTATCTCAGTGGGAGTAGAAAGGAATCAGTTGCTTCGGTTTGCTGATAGTTTAGCCCTCGCTGCAGATCTGAGACAAATGTACTAGCACTGAAGAGATGGTAGATCAGCCTGCCAGCAGCACCCTTCCTCCGTGACTGGAAGCCAGTGCTGGACATCATCAGCACCAAGGCCTGAGTTTGTAATCAGCTCTAAGCTCAGACTCCTCCATTTGGATAGCTGTCTTCTAGCCGAAGTGGGTGATTGGATTGGGGCTATTATCCACCAAATGCTGCTAAGAGCTATTACTATCGGTAGAATAATTGAGCAACCAGCTTTGGTGGAAAACGGAGTTACTTCCCACATCATCATGATCACTGTCAACTGTTTTCCAAGCCCTACTGGCCTCAGCCACAAAAAAAAATCCGATCTTTAAAACAAAGATGCTTCTTGAATACTTAACCATAAAAGTAAATGAGATTGCCTTTTAGACTGCTCTGTTAGCACCACAACCACGCACACATGGAAAATATTACGAACCCTGTGTGTTTAAACGTTGGTAGATACTTCGCCAGCTCTGCTAGCGTATTGTGTACTTCAGTGCAAAAGAGTGTTCCACCCAGCACCCGTCAGCACCATTTTTTGGGGGGAAGACACTTACAATAAAGACAAGGATATTCTAAATATCACAAGCTATTATTTTACGTTTCTGGTATAAAAGGTAATAGTCTTTCGTTTCAAAGCTGGATTACGTTCAAGTACAGTTAGTTACTCTCACATTGCTAAGGGGGTAGTTGTGGGATCAATCCAGCATCCGAAGGCTGGATCCCAGCTACATCTGGGGAAACTTTTAAACAGTTCTATTGCCTTTGCTCAAATCCTTTCTCCACATGGATGGCACTTTCTATCGATGTCTGTCCGTCTAAATTCTTCTTGCTACTCCAGGCCAAGCTCAAATGCTGCCCTTTCAGAAGTGATACTGGCATGGTTTAGCATGTATAATAAGGGAAGGGGACAAAACTGAACATTGTCTTAGAAGAGATTGTGTAGAAATCGTTGCACAGCTCATCTGATCTTTATATCTCTACCCTGGGAGGCAGACATTAGTGCCCCATTTTGAACTGATGCCTGTGTGCTCCCAAAGATAAGAGAAGGAGGAGTCAGGGTACAGAATGAGGTTGACTTGACATTACAACTCCACCGTACTCTGTGACTTCACAGGGCTTCCAGGGTGCTCAAAGCGAGGCTCACACACCTCTGAGTGTGTTGCTGTTACTTGCTGCTTAGCATTTGTGGCTGTTCTGCGTAGGGCTCTCTAACAGTGTTTTAATAGCCTTGCAGAAAGCTTAGTAAACAAAGGATCTGCCTCATTGTATTGTGATACAAATTCAGACATAGGAAGAAAGACATCACCTGACTCATAGGAGATTGGTAGGGGGCTATAGGATATTTTGAAGTGATGCAGAGAGGAGCCCATATTTTCTGCTTGTTGAAATTGGGGCAAGGGTTGGTAGGAGCAGGAAAGATTTTACAGAGCATTGTTTTGGTTCTGAAGGATGAGCAAATGTTAGGAATCTAGATTTGCATCTAGTAGGGGCTTTGGGAAGCGACTCACACAGAAAGACATTCGGTGAAAAGAAGGCTTGTGAACCAGAACAGACCATGAGCATAGCAGGGAGTACACCAGGACAACCGGTTATTTGTTAAAATAGAAGCCTGAGGGGTGCAGCCCGAGAAGGGGCTAAGGAGAGAGATGCGCAGAGGTTAGGGTGTGTCTGTGGGCTTTCGTTTCTTCTAATGCTTAACTGAGTTTAAACTGAATCCATTGTTTGTCATCAAAACTACTAAAGAGGCATGAAAGTAATAAAAAAATAAGTGATTTTAAGGTTATATGTGGGGAGACATTATTTTGTAAATGTCTGAAGAGCTGGAGGAAAGGTAGTTGGGCATCTATTGTAATTATCCAGTCAGAAGATGATGAGAGCCTGGATTGGGTGATGTTGGTGGGAAGGGGAGGTTGTCCACATAGAGCCAAAGCCTGGCTATTTTTCTCCTGTCTACTGTCTTGAATGGCTCTTGTCAGAAGAATTCATCTCCTACTGTCTGTTAGTGTAACAGCTTGGTCCCAACCACATGAATCCTTTTTTATGGCTCTGCAATGCTGAGTCTGTTGGCTATAAAATGCTGAAAGCACCCGAGCGCGTGTGCCTGCAAACACATCTGCATTTGGACAGCTTTCAGCTTGGGAGAGCAGTGCTGTCCTGCCTCCTGTAACGCCCCGTGAAGCAGAGTCACCACTGCCATCGTGGGGACATCTGGCCCTGAAAGCATCTTCAAAATTTGTGAGAAAAGCAGGAGGGAAAAATCAGAAGATCCCCCCGCCCCCAGGACTCCTGTATTTATCTTTTCATATAAGTAAAGCAAATTATATCATCCTCAGCCACGTGTCCTTGAATCCTGCAGTATTTGTAGTGGGCAGCTTTACTGTCTTAAATCTGTATTGACAGGTGTAAACGTACGCAAATAAATTAATAACACAAAGAAGCAAAACAAAGCCCAGCTCCTAGGATGCTGGGTTAATCTGAGAACTAACAGTATCAAGAAAGCACAGGTCTAGTCCAATGGCTTCCGAGTGGTTTTTCTTCTTGACTGTAGTCAGCCGTGTGCCTATGAAATTTGTAATGCTCCCTGCTTTTCTTATCTGTGTTGTCATTTATGAAATTTATTCAGTACAGCGCTCTCCCATGCTACACTTACAGTGTTTCCATAAAGGTAAAATAAAAAGCCAAGCGACTATGCAATACTTTACGTGAGGTCCGAGTCTGTGTTTTCCCTTCCCTGAATCTCTGCGGCTACCCGTCTCCCAGGCTCCAGTTACTCTAGGAGACTTGTGATGCCCACTGAGTGAATCTGGGTGGCTGAGTATGCTGGTTCTGCCATATTGTTTTTTTTTTAAATTTCCCCAAGAAGATCCTGCGCTGTTCATTCCTGACCATCTTCAGCTGGTAGAAGAATGTATGGGCATTAGGTTTATTCTGGATGAAGGGGGGATTGCCTACCCATCTAGGATAAGGAAAATGATTTCAGGTATGAGATCTGGGAGATATTGGTAAACTGCCACAAATCAAGAAATGGGGAAGTGCTCCTTGTATAGTAAGGGGTATGTCAGACTATCTAAGGCGTATGTCAGACTATTTAAGGGGTATGTCAGACTATCTATATACAGAGTTACCTCCACCCTCACTCCCGCTGCCACTGCCAAGAAGCACCTTAAACGAAGTTCTATGTAGATCTTAAAAAAATGCTTACCTTAAATTCTGAGTCAGGAAAAAGTCTTTAAAAAGAAGCCATTAAAACCATATATTGCAAAGAATAAGATTTTATATCCCTCTTTCAAAAAAAAATGTTTTCTTATAGATCCTTAATCATCTGTAGACAGATACACCCTGAGAGTTGCCGCCATACTTCCTGGGTTGTTTTAACTTTTCTATCTTTAAGCATTGGAGGTGAAGAGCCCAGCACACTGCCCATCCCATTGAACACCCCGGCAATTCTCCCTTTTGGACTGGTTAGATTAGAATCTTCATTTCCCCTATTCCCTATTCCTCTTTATATAGCCTTCCTGTGTTAACATAGCCCTCCCCCTTTGTGTACACATTTAGTTTTATTGTAACAAAGCAACTTGTGCTCTTTCTGCATTTCAAACACAGCATCATCTTTTTTTTTTGGGTAGAAGCAAAAAAAAAACCAAATTAATAATAACCAAAATTACACTAGAGAATATCGATTCCAAATAAAATCCTATAGGTTTCCTGATTCTCTTCATTGAGTGACAGAACTCAAGTCATCAATAGGAGCAAATTTTATTTCAACAGTATCATCTTAAACCCCACAATCAAACATTCCAAAGGAGAAGCCATGGTTGCCGAATGCCCTCTTAAGCAACCCAACCATTTCAAACTTACCATTTGCCGACCTACTCACATACCCTTGCATTAAGTTTTGTTTTCCTTCTTAAAAGAAAACAGACAGGTACATGGTGTAATATATTAACTGTCCATATTCACACAAAGACACAATGTAATCTCTGAGCCCAACATAACAGAGGGAGGGAAAAAAACGCCAGAATTCTATGCAGCGCTCTCCAGCGCTACACAGGTCTTAGTGCCCTCCAGCTCTTCCAAAGAGAAGGAAGGAAGCAGTGTTTTCTTTTTCCCCAAAGGGCACGGTGGTCATGTCTGTTTTTTATTGCTGCCATAACAAATTATGACAACCCTGTGGGTTTCAGGCAATGTCCATAATTCTGTAGGTCAGAAGTCTTCGGAGATTCTTTGTTTAGATGCGGTCTCAGCTAAGGGTCTGCCAGGTTGGACTCTGGAAGAGTGTCTCTGGAAGAATTTTCAGGCTTATTCCTTTGGCAAAACCTATCTCTGCAGTAGAGAACTAAAATCAACAACTGAGTTTGCTTTGTTCTCCAAAAGCCCCCTGCCCTTTCCTCACGCTGCCCATATCCTCCTACGTCAAACCTCGTGGACCACCCCTTACTTTGCCTCTCCTGTTGCCAGTCATAAAATTAGCTTACTTCTCTAAGGGCACACATTGGGCCTGCTCTGAGAGTCCAGAGTCAACCAATGTGAGACTCACCCCATTTGCAGAATCCATTTTTCCCTGTAAGAAAACACACTCATGCCTTTGGGGACCAGGATAGGCATTTCTTTAAAGAGGCCATCTAAGAAAACCTGCCCACACATCTTCTGCGAAGGAAAACTTTGCCAGATGGTGACGATTAGTCTTCTGTGGGCCACAGCTGGAACCAGCACTCATTAACGAAGCACTCACTTTGCATAATGTCTCGGTAAGTTCCCCTCAGGTCTATGTTGCAGAACAATATTTGGAATCAAAATTTATATTTAGTTACTTTAATACCAAAAGACAAGTCCCTAGCCAGCAATTAGAAGACGAAAGCTGGGGACATGTTTCACGTGACGTATGAACCTGTCCAGGCACAGAAGTACTTGGTTTGTCTCACGGTCACCCAGCCATGTTCCGGGACTGATGATACCATGTGTCATGTAAACACGCTTCGAAATAGCAGAGCACAGCCCTGAATGAAGCTGTGAATGTGTATTACTGTCAGTGGAAATCGTGCTCCTGAATACATACGGCTTTCTTTTCTTTTCTAGGCCAGGGCAGGTTATAGGAAACATTCTATCACGAGGGACTAGAAGTGAGTGTTTGCCATCACCTGCTTCCCAGTGATATTCAAAAGAAGTTGTTCTGTGTTAGTAATTAATTTAACAAAGAACCCCCCCCCAAAAAAAATAAAAAATAAAAAGTGAAAAGCACAGGCTGGTGAGATGACTTACTCAGTAAATGTACTTGCTGCCAAGGCCCGACCGAGTTCCATCTCTGAGGTTCAAAGGGTAGAATGAGAGAACTGACTCCCGCGAGTTATCTCCTAACCTCCACATGAGCCTCCCCACTAATAATACATAAGTGTAATTTAAAAATTAAATATATAATAAATTTGATTAAATGGGGAGTAAAGATTAAATATTCGAGCCACGTGATCAATACTGCAATCAGTACTGCAGTTGCTAAACCAGAAAAAAGGGGAATCTGGTTTATGCGCGGTCAACTCTATGCTATGAGAAGTCTTTAGGGACATAGATGGTGCTGGGGTCTGACAAATGGGAAGGGTGCTTAAGATGACTTTCATACAAAAGAATAAATGAGTGGCTGATTATTAGATTTTATAAACGTAAGTAGATGTCACTTTCTCCCAAAGTCGTTGATGAGTTGGTGTGTCTGACAATGGTTAGACACAGACTTGAGGAAGTTAGTAGTGATGGCCACACATCAGAAGTGCCACAGGGCATCTCTGTGGTTATCTGTATTACATACAATGTTAGGCTGCTCCATACTTTTTCTACATATCATGCTTTCAGGTTTATTTTTATGGCATGTCCTTTAGGGAAGAAAAGCACACAGGAACTGCTCAGAATGGAAAGAGAATTGTACATCCGTAAAGAAGATACAGTTTTATTAAAAATCTAAAGTCAACGGTAAATAACATAATAGCAATATAACAGGGACGAGGGAATTCTACCCTGAGAAGGGTAGAATTATGTAACTTGCAATGTTGCCTGGTGTTATGACCTCTGGTGAGAGAGATCTTCAGCTTCTCACAGAGGGAAGATGGGGTTGCATTGTGCCATCTTCCTGCGTGAAGACCCTTGGGAGGGCAAAGGTGCTCATTGCTTTACTTTAATTCACCGAGTTCTCTTGTAGGGCACATTAAAAGACGATTCTGATTTCCTTCTGTATCAACTGTATTCTTGGACTGGGAAATCAAATTTTAACGTGAACTTGCAAACAGCCCCAATGCTGCACAACTCATTCATATTCTAGCAGCCTCCGCTGAAGCAGGAAGCAGAGTCAAGCTGTTGCCATGAAGCTTGTTTGGAGAGCTTGGGAATTCTCTGGGGACCCCTTGATCATTCTTCTCAAAGGGGCTTTTGTCCCTCTCTTCCCCTGTTTCCTGCAAAGGGGTTGTGTCCGACATGCAAGGATATCATGAGGCCAACAAGGGTGTGTGGAGTCTTCTGGGACTGTGCTCCCTTAATTTGAAGTCTGCCTTCTGACGAGTGTCCTTCCTTCCTTCCCACACCACCACACTGACAAGTTTCTTTTCATGCTACTGCCTTGTAAAACTTTACTGTACAATAAATGAAAACCGCTCTTTCCTTTTAAGGGATACGCTTTCTTGTCAGTGGGCACTTTTTTTCATTTTAAGTCTTTTGTGAAAAGGGCTGTCAAAATCTTATTAGAATAGTGTCTTTGGATACTATTGTCTGCTCAGAAACACCAATTGACTTAAAATTTATTAAATATCAGGCACCAAAAAGTATCAATTCAGTAATATTACCTTTAAGTATTTTATAATTATTTTTCTTTTGAAAGGTATGGATGCAGAGAGGAAATAGTCAATAAAGATAAAATAAGTTTGTGTTGACATTACTATTCCAAATTATACATAGGGATGTATGTTGAAGCTTAATATATAGAGTTGATATATTTACTTTAGTGAATTTAGGAATAATACCATTTCATTATATTTTAGGAAGCTGAGTATTGCTGTTTTCCTTTAAAAAATGTTGATAAAAGAAAGCGTTTTGACTTCATAACATTCTCATGGAAATATGAATTCCTGCTTCATACCAAACACGTAGAAAGAGGAAATAAGGTAGCTCTTAAGGGAAGCCGAAGGAAATGAAGTTGGTCAGTCACATTTGCGTTAACCCAATTGATTGCATCACAAGATCGTTTTCTAATAGGTATTAATCTTGTTCTACATATATATTTTGACTAGTGCTGGGTTCTTAACCTTTCTAATGCTGCAACTCTTTAATATAACTCCTCATATTTCGATGACCCAACCATAAAAATATTTTTCTTGCTACTTCATAGCTGTAATTTTGCTACTGTTACAAATCATGATGTAAATACCTGTATTTTCCAATGGTCTTAGGCAATCCTTGTGTAAAGGTCATTTGATGCCCCCTAAAGGGGTCATGACCCAAAGGTTGAGAACCACTGGACTAGCCTGTGAGTGCATGAGAGAGGGAATCTATGAAACTAGAGAATAAACTGTAAACAAAGTTTTGCAAAATATCTATGTTTCTCAGCTAGTCTTGACCTGGCTTAAATAATTGTCCTGCCTCTGCCTTGCAAGTGCTGAGGCTACACGTATGTGCGACCATGCCCATCACTCTACACTTGATACTGAGCTGTTACCAAATCTCCACTGCTACATATGTATTCATTGTAGTTATTCCATGTACATACACATGTTTAACTAAGCAGAAACTTTATTAAATAGATTTGTATTTATTTTCAAGATAAAACAAGATTCAAAATAAATTTCTAGCACATGAGAAGCAAGGCTATCATCTGAAGCAGGAGAGTTTTTGAGTGATGAAATCTGAGAATGCTTAACTGTGTAATGGAAAAATTCTGATGTTTGGAAAGCAGACATAGACTGACACGCTCATTCATAGATTGTACAGGAAAATAATACTTGCTTTGACAGAAATGTTGCATGCTTTGGGCTGGAGAGATGGCTCAACAGTTAAGAAAATCTGTTGCTCTTGCAGAGGACTTGGGTTCAATTCTTAATACTCATAGCCTTCTACAGATCAAATCCCATGGAATCTGATGTCCCCTTCAGGCCTCTAGAGGCACCTACACACATGGTATACAACAACAGACAAAGACACATGCACACAAATAAAAGAAAAAGATAGCAGAACTATGGCACATATAGGCACACAGTATGATGACTGCATCCCCATTTTCAATTATCTGAGACTATAAAGACAAAACAAAATGAAGCAATTATTTAATACTTACTTTATAAATCAGGAAAGGTAGAATTCGTGGTCAGAAATTGGGCATATACAGTCCAAATTCAGGGGAGCAAAAAAAATCTAATCAGCTAGATGGCCCTTGATGTCCTCTAGCATTTTGTCTCTGGCAAACGAACACGAGGCAGCTGCCTCTGCCTGGTCCAGAAGAGGTCACAAGGTATATGATGTCAGGCAGATGGAGTAAGGAGATGAAGCACATAGGTAGCACGCACTTGGACACCACACAGTAGGTCTAGTTGATGGTAGAACAACTGGAGAAGCAACCGGCAACAGGTTTGAGAAATCAAGGTGCACGCTTACGAGTGCATCTGAGAAGGACCCGGCAGGGATTTGTGATGATAGGCGGGTGTGACTCTCAGAAGCCTGACTCTTGGTTGGGTTGAGGTGGTACTGTCAACCAATGTGGCTTGAATCTCATCTCTCAGGAATGGCCTGAGTATTCAGTGCCAGTTACAGTGTCTGAAAGAAAATGTTTAAAAATCCCAGAACAGGGACAAAAAATCAGACGGTGGTTTTCTAGTCTCAGGTAAGCAGTAAGGAAAGTTACCATGCAGGTGTGGACATTACTTAATTTTCTGTTTCTGTCTTAAGTGGAAAAGACATTTATTTGGTGGTGGTATGTTATATAAACACATTAAAACGAAATGCCAATATATTCCTTAATGTTTTAATTAGGATATATATTAAATAATTTGAATTTACAAGGGATTTTGAAAATAAATTCAGCCTTAAGCATGTCAGGAAATTAATATTTAGACAAGGAATGCTAGTATGTTCTACAGGGGCATGTACTCATATTTAGAATGAGGCTATTTTGTTTTCAAATCCTGGTATGGATAAAAATACAAATCTACGTGGCAGGAGAGTGTTGTTTTAAAAATCAGTTTATTAGAACCGTAGAATTCCGACTTTCTGTGTAGAAAGTGTGGGATGATGTGGAGTCAGCAGTAACTGGAAGAAAGGCCCGAGCTGGAAATGCACACACTCAAGCAGAGACAGAGGTCTAGTTGGGACAAGCCCTGGGGTGTGATACTCCCTGAGAATTCTCTTTCAAACACTGTCAGCGGGGTGTGTGTGTGTGTGTGGGGGGGTGTATAATGCAGTTTTGCCTTTCGTGTGGGAATCAGGATCAGAACACAAGCCATCCATTTCTTGGCCCCAATTCATCTGCACCTTTTGGGACTTACTTCTCTTGCTGCCTGCTCATAGGAGTCCATGCTTGGCCCATGCCTGGCAGTAGCTGTTTGGACCCTTGCCTCTCCTGGATTCAAGTATCCAGACCTGTCACAAGGCTCTCCAGGAGAGGTGTCAGGCTGTCACCATCCCTTAGGCAGCCCCCAGCTGATACACAGGCCAGTCCCTTCTCTCACAGGCCGTGGAACGGCAAGTACTGGTAGCAACTGAGGAAAGAAACACACGCAGATTCTAATCGAAGGAATTTGATTGTTCTACTCAGTTGCCCCAATTCTTCTACCTGCAAGTTTAGCCCCAACTTGTTTAGTTTTCCAGTTCTATGATCTTGGACAGAACTCTCCTTTGGAAGGATTCCAAGGTGAGGAAAGCGGAGCACTTGGACACTCCTCATATCCACATTTTCTCAACAGAAACGAATACACAGGGGTTTATGAAAACTGGATGAAACCACTCTTTCTCATTCTGGGAGCCAGCTTCAATTCATCCTTCAGTAAGAGAGTATCGGTCCCTGCCTTCGGAAGCCCCTCTGGCCATAGAAGGGTGCTGGCAAGTCCTGAGCTCAGGATGAGGGGGTTACGGTTTCCCCCAAACCTGATGACAACTACTGCAATAACTAGGATTGAACCTTTCTTAACTATTTTAGTTAATTATGTTTTTATGTCTCACTCTTGTGGGCAGCCTTATCTTTCTTTCCCCCAGAATAAAGATCCAATGTCTTTGGAAAGTGAACATTTATTTACAGACGATCTGCATCTGTTTGGTTTTCTTAGTAACCGCATCCCAACCCTTCTCCACATGCAGAGTGAGGTACATGACTGGATTACATCATTCGTGTTCCCTAAGCCCTTGTCATTGGTTCAAGGTGACCTGTGCCAGACGCAGCTTCTGTTCAGATAAGGAAAGGGAGCACTTTGGTTCCATCTACCAAAGTGACAAGCATGCTTTGGTTTTGTGTGCTGAAGTCTAAGGAGCTGCAGGGACTGTGGCTTCAGCAGTCAGCTATGAGAGTTGGCAGGATGTGTTAAAAATGAAGGGGTAATGCTAGGGGAAACACACCATGCAGAGTGAGAGAGACAAGCAGCCATTTTGTGATGTCATCTGAATCCATTGTCTAAGGTAACCCCCAGCCAATCCATTTTTAATCTGCTTAAACAAGTTTACATTAGGTTTTTCTTTACCTTGGTTTTGTAAAACCTTAACTAAAGGACTGTGGGTAATGAGAGTCTTGACTGAGAGTTTCAGTTTAATGGCTGGGCATGGCCACTTGCTGTCAACCTCTGTGCCACTACCTGAGACCCGGGTCTGTGATAGTCCCCATCCATTTTCTTATTGTCCCCATTGGCTTTATTTCTGTTCATGTTTTATCCTGATGTAGGTTTTTAGTCTTGATGAAATCTCAAAATATAGAATTATCTTTTGCCATGAGTATTTCAGGAAGGTATAATGCTCTGTAAACCCTTTTATATCTTTAATAACTCAAAGCAGGAGACTTCCGGGAATATCATTAAGCTGACCCTGAGATACATAAAAAATATTGAGGTCCGTGGCTATTTAGTTTTGCTTTTTCAATTTTAGACATTGCTAGGCCATTTTAGTTTCTTTGTTGGTGACCTTTAGTGTTTGATTGGAAAGGAACTCAAGCTGCTCCATAAAAGCAAGCGATGATGACAGAGGCTTCTCTAAAAGACTTCACTGCGGTGGGGTCAGAGTTCAGAGAACAGAGGACCGTTAGTGGCAAGGCAGCCCTGCGATTTGCCAGTGAGTGCTCCAGGTTGGCTTAGAGGTAACCTTAGATTAGACAAAAGAGAGCAAGGCCAATGAACTCTAAGCCTCTGTGCTGGCTGTTTTCTTTTATCAACTTGACGCAACCCAGTGTTATCTGGAAGGAGGGAACCTCAACCGAGGAAATGCTTCCATTAGATGGGCCTGTGGGCAAACCAGCAGACCATTTTCTTGATTTATGCTTGATGTGGGAGGACCCAATCTACTGTAGGTCACCCAGAGCAGGCGGCTCTGAGCTGTATAAGACAGCAAACTGAGAAAGCAGGAAAGAGCAAGGCAGTCAGCTATGTTCCTCCACAACCTCTGCTTCAGTTTCTGCCTCCAGGTTCCTGCCTTGAGTTCCTGACCTAACCTCCATTCACGGCAGACTGTGATCTATGAGTTGAAGCAAACCTTTTCTTTCCCAAGTTGCTTTGGTTACAGTATTTTATCACCACAGCAGGAACCTAGCGAGGACAGACTCCAATCTTGAACAAAGACTAGGCTTAGGAGTCTCTTCCTGCAGACTCTGGACTGTGCCTGGTTCTAGGCCTTGTGTGGAAGCTCAATATGTGTTCCAAATTCAGGAACAGCCTAATGTCTCCCAGGAACTCTAAAATGGCCCGCAGGGAAGTTTCCAACCTATGTTTAAATTACATAGTATGGCTTTTAAGCTTAGTTACTTTAATTTTAATTAAAATTGAAATTATTGTTCCCTAAGGTCTATTCTTTGGTGTGGTTAATTCTGGACTGAAAGGTCAAAACCAAACCAGACCTCTTTATAGGAAATTGAGAAGCAACTGAAGTTCTCCTCATTCTGTGACCATGTCTTTCTTAGCTGGCTTTTAGTTCTTTCTCCTTTCCTGTACGGAGTTTGCCTTGCGGTTTTTTTCACTTACCCACTCTGTGAAGATCTATTCCCACCCCCCACCCCAGTGATAAGAAAAAATATTTCAGTGTGAGGAGCAGAGATAAGTATGAATGGGGTTATCAAGATGATGGACCAACTGGAGAGAATATTCTACTTCTGTGAGGTAGAATTACATTCAGCTGCTAATAGGAATGCCTATCTTATCAAGAAGTAAATCATAGGAAGCAGATGAAGAAAGGGGAACGCTTACCTTATAATGGAAATAGTGGAAAGTGTAGGCAATAATACAGGATTTCCCTAAAGGACTAACTACTGCTTGACCATAGGCAATTAACCCCAGGCAGAAAGTCATATTGTTACAGAGCCTTGCATATTACTGAACCATCATATGAGCCAAGCAAATCTTTGGATTTTTCTGATGGATCACAAGCTTGCTACGCTGCATCTGCTTCAGCATTATTGTTTTACTCTGGGAAGGGTCTAGGCTTGCATTGCATTGTGCAGCTCACCTGTGGTAGAAGCTCCATGAGATGTCCCTAGTCGTCTCACGAGGTGCTTTATGGTAGGATTGGTGAGAAGGGATGAGGTGGTGCTTTGATTATTGTTCTATTGCTGTGAAGGGACACTGTGACCAAGACACTCTTAACAAAGAAAACACTTAACTGGAAGATTGCTAACAATTTTAGACGGCTATGGTTATCTGTGGTTATCATGGCAGGAAGCAAACAGAAATGGTGCTGGAGCAGCAGCTGAGAGTCTTACATCCTGATCCACAGGCAGCAGACAGAGAGGGAGAGCAGGGCGCTGAACTTCAAAGACCTCTCCCTGTGGTGCATCTCCCCCAACAAGTCTGTACTTCCTAATCCTTTTTAAACAGTTCCACTTAGTGGTGACCACACATTCAGACGTAGGCGTCTATGGGGGTGTTCTCATTCTAACATCCTCAGGTGAGAAATAGGCAGATAATATTTGTAGCTATCTTCAAAAGTGCATACACAGGGCTCAGAACTCATTGGCCTGATGGTCTATCTGAATTGTTGAGATCATATGGGTTAACAAGTAAACTATCTGGCCATGGAAAGGTGCAGAAGAGACCTCAACAAACCTTCGGGAACCCCCATAATTAACAACAGAAGCAGGCTAATTAATTTGCAAAGACGGTATCCAAGAAGTCAAGAGCAGCCAGGATGGTTTTGTGAATCTCCTGCCTTTACCTTTGCCCTAATTACAGCTTCAGGCTGTAAATGTTTTAATTTGAGGATAATTTTCAGCCCTTTAATACATTTCTTTCCAATTTTCTGCTGCTTTAAACTTATAGCCTCACGATAAAGGGTGGCCTTTGGAGAATTCTCCTCGTTCCTCTTGTAGAAATTAGATAGATTGATTAGTTTGGCTCACATTTCTGAGAATGTGCAGTTGTGTCTTGAGACTATGCTCCATTAGTGGTGAAATGTCTCCAGCAGAAGTAATTACTACCATTTAAAAACAGTTTAATCCTTTGAAACGCACCTTTTTGGTAGACAAGTATCATTGTGCACAAAAATTTGCCACAGTATCTCAGCATCAGGGATCGCACTGCAATAAATATCTGTCCAATTCTGGTTCTCTGTGTGTGTAATACTGAGATTTATATATTTTTTGTTTCTAATCCTAGGTTAGCAAACAAACCAACAGGTTTATTATTGCATCACATAAATGTGTCACATTTTGTTTTTATCATTTTCCTCCCTCCCTTTGGAGGGTTCTCTACTTCCCCTGAATGATTTCATCACCCAGCTTTCATATCTAGTCTCTCTGCTTCCTTTTCTTCCCTCCTTTGCAGTACATCATGCGATTATTATTAGACACATTGGTAGCTATGCTCATATACACTATTTAAAATCTAGACTCCCTCTATGGGAGAGGAAATTGCGGCTATTGTGTTTTCGAGTCTGGCTTATTTAGCTTAACATAATGATTTCCAGTTCTATTGTCTTGCTAATATCAAGATTTTACTTTTATTTGTGGCTGCTTACAACGTTACGTGTATGTACCACATTTTGTTTATGCATTTATCATTTGGTGTACACCTAGGTGGCTTCTATTACCTGGGTGCTGTGAATAATGTAGCTATAAATATAGAGATGTAATATCTCTGTGGTAGATCGACCAAGAGTCCATTGGATATCCACCCCCAAATGATAAAGATGAGTCATAGGGTAGTTCCAGTTTTAGTGTTTGGAAGAACTTCCATCCCTATTTTCACAGTGGCTACTGAGCTTTACATAGTGTTGAAAAGGGGCTCCTCTTTCCCCACATCCTTACCAGCATTTGTGGTCATGGTTTATTTTTGTGTTTTATTTTTTTTGTGATGGGTATTGGACTGGGCTGAGAGGGAATATTGTGGAGGTTTGATGAAGAATGTCCCCCACCAGCTCATAGTTTTGAATGCTTAGTCACCAGGGCATGGCACTATTTCAAAAGATTAGAAAGATTAGGATACATGGTCTTTTTGGAGGATGTGACTCACTGAGGGTGGGCTTTGAGATTTTGAAAGCCCATGCCAAGCCCAAAGTCTCTCTCTCTCAGCATATGGATCAGGATGTAGCTGCCATGCTATCTGCCATGATGATAATGGACTAAAAGCCTGAATGATAAGCAAGCTCTTAATCAAATCCTTTCCTTTATAAGAGTGGGCTTGGCAGGCACATGTGATCCGGTGCTGTGAAGACTTCTGGGAGATCTTGGTCCCACCCTTCATCTACCATACTGTGGAGTGGGCAAGGGGGAGATGACCTCCCCACTCCTTGCTGCTTGTGGCGGGTAGGAAAGCTGGCTTGGAGGTCATGAGTGTGAGAATTGGCACCAGCCTTCCCGCCTCCCCCACCGGCAGCATCACTCACCTTGCCACGGGAAGCAAAATAGAGGTGACCTTGTTGGTGGGGGCACAGGTGATCAGGGTCTGGGGGGTGTGAGAGCAGGAAGACTGCCCCTGTCTGCCATGTGGTAGCATGGGTGATGAAAAAAATGCCCTCCCTCCACTTGGCAGGAAAGAGAGCTGGCCCCTGGGATACGAGAGCGGGAGAACAGTACATGAGAGAGTAGGCAAGTATTCTACCTGAGCCGCAACACCAGAGATGGCAGCGTGCCAAATGAGGGGGATGAGAGCAGGTGAGCTGCCCCTGCCATCCCTAGTATGCCCTGTGATGACAAAGATAAGGGAAATATGTCCTCCCACCAAACCCCTTGCAGCCTGTGACAGGCAGGAGAGCCAATCTGGGGGCACAAGAACTGAAGAGCAGGCCCTGTCTTTCACCAAGGGCAGCAAACAGAAGAGAGGACCCTATACCTTACCTGGGCAAACAGTAGAGCTGGCCCTGGTGGTGAGTGCTGGTGAGCTGGACCTGACGGTGTGGGAGCAGGATTGTCCCCCTCTTGCTGTCTGCTGCACTGGGTAAGATAGCCTGGGTCATGTTGGAGAGCTTGCCTGACTGGGGACTAAGAGAGAAGCTGGCAGGCTGACCAACCCAGTTACCACCCAAGCCTATGGACTATGAGGTAGCCCACCCGACAGCCTCCTCGTCTACGAACTACTGGAGAATGTGAAGGGGCTGGACTTACAAATCCAAAGTTCCAGGGTCTCCATTGACACAAGGCAACAATAGGATAGCCAATAGGAGTCCTAGGGGCTGGTATGGAGGTTGTAGCCAAAGCCAGAGACCTCAAAACAGACCAGTGACTCATTGCCACGAATACATAAAAGTAAAGATGTATGGACTAAAGAGTATGTTCTGTGATATGCTACAGCTTCTATGGAGGAGACAGTTTACTTATTTATTTATTTGTTTATTTATATTTTTGTGGTTTTACTTTTACTTTTTTCTTTGGGCAGGGAGGTTGCAAGGGAAGAAGGCAAAAGTGAAGGGATGGGGAGATGAGTAGGATCTGGATACATAATGTTAAATCCACAAAGAATCAATAAAAAGTTAAAAAAAAAAAGAGCGAGCTTGGTAATGGTGTCTCTTCATGGCAATAGAAAGGTGACTAAGACAAACATCAAGGCAGTTTTAATTTTCATCTCTTGGATGGCTAGGATTGCCAAATGCTTTTACAGGTTTGTATTGACCATTTATCTGTATTCCTTCTTTAGATGAACTGTTCGCTGAGCCCATTAGCACATTTATTGAGTTGATGATTTAGATTTTTGGGAGGCTATCTATTTTTTGTCATTCTTTATATAGCTGATGTGTAGTTAACAAAGACGGTTTCCCCTTCTCTAAGAGTCTCTTCTCTCTGGTGACAGTCTCCTGTTCTCTGGAGCAACTTTTTAATTTCAGATAATTCCACTTGTCAGCTGTGAGAATTACTGCTTCTGCTAGAAAAATCCTTGCCTATGCTTGTGACTTGAAGTGATTTATCTGTGTTTTCCTTCATCAGCTGCAAAGTTTCGTGTCTTACATTACGGCCTTTGATCTGTTTTGAATTGATTTTTGTGCAGGGTGAGAGAAGGGGACGTGGCTTCATTTCTCTATATGTGGACACAGGGCTTCTGCCCAGCAGCACTTCAGAAAGAGCCTGTCTTTTTCCTATGTGCATTTTTTTGACAGCGCTGTCAAAAATTAAGTGCCTACAGCTCCGTAGGTTTGTTTCGCAGACTCTATTCTAGTCTATTGATCTGCAGAGCTGCTTTGTGTCTATGCTGTGTTTTTGTTGCTACAGCTCTATACTGAAACTTGAAATTAGGCATTGTTATACTTTTAATGTTGCTGCTTCTGCTAAGATTTACGTTGGCTATTTGGGATCCTTTGTGCTACCAAATGAGCTTTAGGGTTGTTTATTCTGGCTCTGCAAGAATGCTGCTGTTTTCCTAGGGAGCCAGTTGAATGTGTCGATCACTTTGATAATATAGTCATTTTCACTGTATTAATTCTGCCAACCTATGAGCCCTGGTTGGGGGGGGTCTTTCCATTTTATAGACTCTTCTTTAATTTATTTCTTCAATGTCTGCCACTTTATACCTCCTTGATTAGATTTATTCCTAGGTATTTCATTTAGTTATTTGGTAATAGGATTTTTCCATATAATTTCTTTTTTTGACAAATATGTGATATATAGAAAATTTAGCATTATTGGGGGGTTGTTTTTGTCTCCTGCTACTGCTGAAAGTGTTTATCAAAACTAAGAGTTTTCTGTTGGCACTGTCAGGTTCTTTTCCATGTAGTTGTGGATATGCTCTGCAAATTGGGATAATCTGTTCTTATTTTTATTCCTTTTATTTTAGGATATGTAATATATGTATGTATGTGCCAGTGTCTAGTTTTATTGCACTGTGAGCTGACAGGATACAAGAAATTATTTTGATTCGTTTCTATTTGGTAAGACTTGACTTGTGGCCTGAGATACAGTCTGTTTTAGAGAAGGTTTCATGAGCCACTGAGAATGAGCATTCGGCATCTGCTGGGTGGAATACTCTGTAAACATCTGCTAAGTCCAGCTGATCTACTGTGCAGTTAACCCGGATTTCTCTATCGATTCTTAGTTTGGATGACCTATCTTTAATGACAGGTGGGGTGTTTCAGTACCATCTAAGTCTTTATGTCTGTGTGTCTATGCTTTATGAAATTGAGAATAGCAATAATGGGTGTGTCTATATTTAAAATTATTGAACTTCCTTGTGTTTTTCTCTTACTATGTTGTGATAAGTGATCGCTACTAATTTGTTTTAAAATCCAATATAATTCCTGCACTGTGTCCTTTCTCTTTTCTGACTAGCTTTGATTTGAAGTCTACTTTATCATGGCTCAGACAGCTGCACAGCCTATTTTTGACTATTTGCTTGTTAGTTGGTCCTTTGTCATTTGACTCAGATTGTTGGTGTATTTTCCAGTAAGACCCATTTCTTGGAGTCAGTAGATATATCTAATATCTCAAATCAGTTAGTTAGTCTCCATTGGGTTGAGACCTTTTGTTTTTTTAGGTTATTATTGACAGATATTTACAAATTCTTATAATTTTGTTGGTTGCTTTTCTAATTGGTTGAGATTTATTTTGTTCTCTACTTTATCTCCTACCATTACAAGATGTTTGCTAGCTCACTGCGTTAGACGTTTTGAATTCCTTCCTAGCTCTCTGTTGTTCATGTATCTCTCACAAGAAATCCATTTTCTTATGCTGTCTTTATTGGCATTACTGTTGTTCTTGCCTTATGTATAGTGTTTCTTCTTCTGCTCCTTCTTTTGCTTCCTGGATTCTCGGCTATGGACTCCAGATCCTATGCAGAATTCTTGGATGTTGTGGTCACATTCATTTGCTTGTTTTCCTTACTGATGTTTGAATATAGTATTTTATCAACCTTTTATATTATCCCTGATATTTTTTCTTCTGTTTAGTCAGATGTATTGATGGTGTTTTCTACTTTTTTGCTTAATACATTGAAATTTTATTTTTAATAGGTAGTGGTTTGAATGAGGATAGCCCCCATAGGCTCATAGCTTGAATACTTAGTCATCAGGGCCTGGTACTATTTGAAAGAATGAGGAGGTGTGGCTTTGTTGGAGGGGAGGTGTCACTGGGAGTGGGCTTTGAAGATTCAAAAAGCCCATTCCAAGCTCAGACTCTACTCCTGCTGCCTGTGGATCTGGATGCGTAAGTCTCTCCAATATCATGTCTGACTGCCTGCTGCCATGTTTCTCTCCATGCTGATAATGGGCTAAACCTCTGAAAGTATAAACAAGTCCCAGTTAAATACTTCTTTATTATAAGAGTAGCCACGGCCATGATGTCTCTTCACAGCACTGACTAAGGCACACTGTTTTTATTTATTTATTGCCAAAACTCTGTTTTCATGATGAACTTTTCTCTCTAATGTTGGCTGTTTTAATCCATAGTGCTGGTTCTCTGTGGTATTCATTTTGCCAGCTTTTCCTCTGCACTGCTGACTTTCCTTTCTGAGTCTTAGAATTCATCATTTATTTTTATCTTTCTAGATTACTGATTGTTTTTTTTTTAACCAGAAAACTTTTGAAATCTTCATTTGATGTTTTACTCATTTCAGTACCTGTGGGTTCAATTGCTGAGGGTTTGTGATCTTCTTGGGGAGTCATGCTCTATGTTTTGTCACATTTCTTATATGTTTGTGTTGTGATTTGTGCCTTTATTGGTTTGTCTGTGTGCTCTGGTTCTGGAGGGTAGGCCTTTTTATTGACCAGCCTACTCTTGAAAGCTCAATTCCAAGTAGCTCTCTGCCAGGAGAAAACAAATTGCTTTTAGAAGTTGTTTCTGCTCCTTTCTCAACAACAGTGAACTCTGTAGCTGTATATGTATTTGGCTTTCTTAGCTTTGAATCTGTTCCTCTCAGGTATCCTCTTCCTTCCCCTGTGGTCCCCAAGCATCCTCTTCCTTCCCCTGTGGTCCCCACATAGCCTCTTCTTTCCCCTGTGGTCCCCAAGCCTTTCTCTCTGGACACTGAGTGTATTCTTCTCTGTCACTGATGATTTCATATGCTGACTCAGTGGCAACTTCCACTCCGTCATCTTACCCAGAAGCCTCCCCTGTTCTGGTTTTATTTCCTTATGAATGAAGATATCAATGGCTGGAGTGACGGCTCCACTGTTAAGAGACACAGTTTAAAGTTATGAGAAGAGACAACCCTGAAAATGAGAGTTTTAGATTTAGTGTTTTGGATAAAATTTTGACTAGTGAACACAGTGGGAAAATTTGGGGGAGCTCTGGCAGATTCTTTTGTGCCTTTAGAGTGAATTTTGCTTATAGTAGTGTGTGTGTGTGTGTGTGTGTGCTTTCCTATCAATTATTTCAACAGAATTAAAAAATCTACAGGATCATTGGTGCTCAGTTAAGGTTGCATATTAGTAACTCTGTGTATCTTATTTGTGTAACTGCTCTTTAATCTCTCAGCCACCCAGACCCGAAAAATCACATAGAAACTATATTAATTGCAACACTGTTTGGCTAGTGACTCTGGCATTACTCTGCTAAGCCATTGGCTGAAAGATCTTCTTTATTAGCCAATGGCAATAAAACATATTCATAGCATACAGAAGGGAACCCAACATCATATTTGACTTATTTTTAATATGTCAACTTAATGAAATTGGTTCACTAAAAAGAGAAAAAAGCCTTATTCTTCATCTGACATGTCTTTATGTCAATTTTCTTTACCTTTTTAGTTTAAGACACATGAAAAATGCCTATGCATCTCAACAAGAAAATAAGTGCTTGCTTGCTATTGCAATCATATAATAAATGAATTTTAATCCATTTTCATACCAAGAGAAGTAAATGTGCCTAGTGACCATGCCTCTTTATCTAGACAATGATTTATGCAACACACAACTTTATTTTATAGTTACCACTACACCCTGTGTCTACCACCGTATATGTGAGAGAAATTCATATCAAAGTCTTGATAAAGTGTAAATGGACAGCATTACTGTACCTTGTACTGGCTGTTCTTGGAGTCACTGATATTCTTTTGATCTGATTGAATACATTTCCACGCTTTAAGTCTGGGACTGGAGTAGAGATGGCATAAACTCACGACGAGCACGGGCAGTTCTGGCATGACTGTGGCCACAGTTCTGAGATCAAAGACGGTGTGCAGCAACTGCCTTCAAGATAAAACATTCTGTCCTGGGAGGAAGCTCCTTAAGACTCAGGATGTCTTAAAGGGAGGCTTATTAAGGTTCATGTAAATCAAATCAGAAGCTCCAAGAAGCTCCAGAAATTGACCTAAGTGCACTAGACTGCTCCCTAACCAAGGCCCCTTGTGACATGCTTGTAGACACCCCAAGCTGCCTGGAAGAGGCAGAGACAAATTGAAATGCTGGGGAAAGGCACTGTCCAACCTGCTGAACTGCTGTGCCTCGAACTCCAGCTTTCCAGCTTCTGTGAAGCATGACCTGTGCATACTGGGGTGGGCGTTTGTCAGTGTAACCGTCTTTGAGTCATTTCTGTTCCTGTAAGTAACCTTGCACCTATACTCCTGTAAATAACCTCAAGAAAACTCATTAGTTTACCAAGTTGGACCTCGGTGGTATCCATACTTCAGTCTGTTCAGTCTGTTGTGAGTTCCCTATCTGGGATGGATAGACATTCATTTACTTTTCCCAGGAGTAGTGCCACACAGCAAAGATATCATTGATAATAACTGCTTTTGTTTGCTTGTTTGTTTTTGCTTTTTGTAATGCTGGTGATTGAACCAAAGGTGGTGTATATGTTACATAAATGTTTTACCACTGGGGTTCATCCTAAGATGAAATTAACTCCTTCCCAAGTTGCTTTGGTCATGGTGCTTTACCACAACAATAGAAACCCTAAGACAGATATAACATGCCTAAGGCTTTATATTCTCTCTCTCTCTCTCTCTCTCTCTCTCTCTCTCTCTCTCTCTCTCTCACACACACACACACACACACACACACACACACACACATTTTAAAAGAATCTTAAAATAAACATTTATGGAATGAATTTGGAAATGACAGTGACCCTGTCTTCCTGCAGGCAACACGTCTTCTGTGTGTAACTTCTCTCCATGGATATGTGTATGTTTTCTTCCTTGGATTAAGGTTGACAGAAGCGGGGAACTCTAAACTTGCAAGCTATTTCTCCTTAATCATGTCTTGTGTGTACCTTCTCTTGCAGGTAAATGTTTAGCATTCAGTTTTCTCTCCTCCCGTCTATGCTATAAGATGGCTGGTTGCCATGCATAAGGAGAGGGCCACATGTCATCCTGCAGAGGGCAGACAGGAGGCATTAGCATCTGCTGTATAGCTACTGGACTCTTCTGTTTTCATCAGGTTGATGCACACTGAGGCTTATTTCACACCACTTGAATTGCTAGAAATGTATGCTGTCATGGACCCCTAAAGTCTGCGATTCTGGTCAATTTCGATTTATCAAGAAATCCCCACATGCTGCGCAATCTTCCAGCTCCCACTCTGTGTCAATCCAGTCGTCGTCTTATTTTCTCTGCATGCTCCCTGCCGGGCACACAGAACTCCACAAGCTCCTGAAGCCACAGGAAACTGGAGGGGAGCCAGAAGCGGAACCTCAGGCTCATCTGCTTTGCCATCTCCATCTGTCAGGGACACCTCATCCCTGTTCCATGGTGGATGTGGTCTGAAATAGCATGCCAAGTTACTTCTGCAAGCCTGCAGACTTTCCCGGACTGAGCCAAAGAAAGGCAGTCCTTGTCTTGGTGTCAGTGTTCCTCTGTCCTCACTGTCACCCCTTCTGTGGCTTGTAGCAATATCTGGAAAATAGGAGATTATACGATCTGGCTGCATTTCTCTTTAGCTTCCTCCTTGGCTATGGATGTCTTTTATTTCCTGTAACAGCCTGGAACTATTGAAACACAGAGTTCTAGATGATACTGGGAGGTAAAGAATAGAAAAGGAAAGGAAAAGCCCCTTCATTTTAAAAATTCAAAATAGAGGACAGGAGAGATGGCTCAGGATTTAAGAGCTCTGATTGGTCTTCTAGAAGACATGTTTGACTCTCAGAACCCATATAATGCCATAACAACTACCTGTAACTCCAGGCCCAGAGGACACAGTGCCCCCTTCTGGCCTCCTTTGGCACTGTATGCACAGAGTAGAAAGACATGCAGTGCAAACAAACATTCATACAAAATAAAAGCAAATAAATATTCTTTCAAAAATTCAAAATAGTCCCAAAGAAAATAAAATTATATAGCTGTAACTAATATCTTCTTAAAACATATCACCCTTGAAGAAAAAAAAATTAGGAGCCCAGGAAAGGTAGTAAATACTCTTATTCAGAGTTTTTTGTTTGTTTGTTTGTTTTTTATCTGTTTGGGGGCTAATCCTACTTGAGGTTTTCTACAAGCTTCTCTATGAGTATTTCTCTGAGCCTGGTGAGTTTTTCATAAGCCCTTTCTATACCTCTACTACCTGGAAGAAATACACGATCCTGCTACAGCTGTCAGTCACTGAGAATGCAGCTGACGTCAGAGATGGTGCCCATGTAACAACACGCTGTCCTCTATGGAAATGCTTAGTATGGGGATTCTGAGTACCAGGTTCACGCTGCTGCTGCCCAGGGCAAGAGACACACCTCTCTCGTTTCCTAACTGCTTCCTGTCCCGTCTTGCCCATACTTACCGTGTGCATAGGTCTGTTCATATCAGGCCATGATGAGGAGACTGTTGGGCCATTCATTCTCTTAGAGAACAGTCATAATTCTTATGAAACCTCTATGGATTATTGACTGTAAAAGCCGTTGTATATTAGCAGGCTTCTTTTGTGAATTTTTGGGGACTAAGTTAAAGGACAAATCTAAGCTCATCTCTCTTTTTTTAGAATCTAGGGTATTACTATCAAATCAAGCCAGTGATCAGAATTTCTTTTCCCAGGGTACCTTTGGGTTTTAGACAGCTTCTTTAATCCTTGTGCAAATATAAACTTTATGCTTACTCTTTTGTGGGCGTTCCTATCTTCACACATGTGCAACTGGCTCTACTGTGCTAGTTGTGCCCTTTGCTGTCCAACATCAGAGAAGCTATGACCACCGATATGGAAACGGGGACTGATAACGTTCCTCCATGGAAAGAGGAAGGAACTCACGAGGCTCATGAGGTTTACAAGCCTTCACAGAATCTCTCCAAATGCCGTTCCCTTCTCTGCAGTTATGTGAGCCAAGTGATTGACTGGAAGTTTCCCAGGGGATCCTTCAGTGATGCAACTGCCTGCATGTTGCCCATGCTCCCATAAATGCTCCCTAATAAAGTCATTGGTTCACCAAGCTGGATCAACAGAATCTTTTGGTGCCCTCTCTGCCTGGAAGAAATAGATTTTTATACCTTTCTGGGAAAGCCCCATGAAACATGCAATTTAAGTGATTTACAAAAGCATGGTTTTCTGTTCAGTTCTACAGATGTTTGCAGAAATACCTTGAAAATTTTCTGCCCCACCCTTTCTGAGCTGTCGAGTGACTTCAACTCTCTCTCTCTCTCTCTCTCTCTCTCTCTCTCTCTCTCTCTCTCTCTCTCTTCTTTCTTTCTGAGTTGGCAAATGACTTCAAATGATAGAAACATTTGAGATATTTAACTTCTGTCACCACTCCCCAAATTCCAAATTCCATAGTATCACAAGTAATTGATTATAAGCAATCTCATTTGTATGAGAGTCTTTTGAGTAAAGACTTATCCTTTTTATATTTCTCTTCCATCTGTACTTTTTGAGGTTAGCTTCTTATAGTCTATCTTCTCTTTCTATACTGGTTTTATTACTTTTGTATGTCCTTTGCTATCAAACAGGGGAAAAGTAAAAAAAAAAAACCAAGGGAGATTGTGCCATCTATATTGGGTGACTCAGACAGAACCATTCTTAGTTGACATGTGGGTGCCTGGTAATAAAAGCAGGAGCGAGTAGCCAAAACAATGCCGGTTATCTCTCAAGGTTCTCCAGAAGTCCTCCTAACAATCACGAGGAGGGCCAAGCCTTCTTCATGTCTGAGTGTTCCGCGTATCCCTGGGATAATATGTTAATTTAAAACAATCAATTAATTCTTGTTAGGATGAGACGTGCATGTCCGTAGTCAGGGAGGAACAGTATCGATCTATGTGGAGACAGGAAAGAGCCAGCCAGAGTGCGCGGAGGCTGTTTGCTCAGTGATTGACACAGGCACTGAGAGTCACTTGTGCTTGGCAGAGACTGCAAAGGCAAGAAGAGCAGGGAGTGTAGTAGTGGGAAAAAGAGAAGGCTTCAAATGTGCCCTGCTGGAGGCAGCTGGCATGGGGAAGCTGCGGGCTAACTAGAAGTGAAACATTCTCTGCTTGCCTACGGGTGAATATTTGGCTTATTCTACTCAGGTCCAAGTTGGAAGTTGGGACGAAAAATAGAGATGTTGCCAGGTTTTAATCAATTTTTGGCTGTTTGGGACCAGTTTTTACTAGAGCTGTTGTTTCGCTCCTTGAATGGTTTCTTGGAGATGGCGAGCTGACGTCTTACAGATCTAACATAGCAGACTGGCCTCCTGGCTTCTTTCCTGACTCATTACTGAGGACCGCAAGGGTTCTCTTGTTACATATGGTCTGGCCATTGTCCATGTGTGTATTCAGCCACTCACTTCACTAATGGAGAGTCAATTCAAACCAGACCATATGTTGTTCTCTTTCACACGTTTATGATGCTAGAGTTCATCTCTGCAGACTCAGAACTTCAGGCAAATAAAACCAACCGAGACCTCTGGCTGATAATAAACTCATTACCGTCTGCAAGAGACAGTAGGATGCTGTGGCATTTCGGAAATGGGAGAGTGGTCCCTGAGGGAAGAAGGTAGATGCTCTGCTCCTAGAGAAGCTGAGGGGACCTCAAGTGGAAAGGCAGGGGAGAGGGGGGAATGACTGAGTCCGTAGAGGGTGTTTTCCAAAGGCTTAAGTCTTACCCTGTAGGAACAGAGCTCTACTTCCTAATCTTTACCGTTTTGTGCTCTGTGTCTGGTCCACACTGAAAACACTGATCATCCTTGTACTAGACCATGGTTCTGTGTGAGAGATGGGTAGCATGAAACCACACCCAAGAAGGGAATTAATCTGATTAGCTGGTTGGGCCCTGGGTGAGAAAGTACTAAGGACCCAGCCTTCACTTTTTCCATTCCAAGAATACTATTTGATGGGAAGATCTACAGCAGGTAGGTTTGTCCCGTGAGAAAGTTAGACTGCTTTCTTGGATCTTCCTCTGGAGTTCCAAGGCAAATTAGGGAGTATGTACTACCTACAGAACAGTTTTATTTTTTTGTTTGTTTTTACATCCCAACCAAAATTTTCTCTTAGCTCCGCTCCTCTCAGTTGCCACCCCCCCAGACCTCCTCTCCCCTCCTCATCCACTTCCCCTCTTCTGTTTCTCTTTAGATACAGTCAGGCCTACTAGGGATATCAAACAGCCATGGTGTATCAGGTGGCAATGAGACTAGGTATCTCCTTTTCTATTAAGGCTGAATGAAGCAATCGGTACGAGGAATGGGTCTCAAAAGCAGGTAACAGAGTCAGAGACATCCCCAGCTCTCACTGTTAGGAGCCTCACAAGATCAAGTTACACAATTGTAGTATATATGCAGAGGGCCTAGGTCAGTCCCATGCAGGCTCCCTGATTGTAGGTTCAGTCTCTATGATTCCCTATGAGCATAGGTTATTTGGTTCTGGGGGTTTTCTTGTGGTGCCCTTGACTTCATTGGTCCTATAATCTTTCTTTCCTATTTTCTGCAGGATTCCACAAGCTTGGCCTAATGTTTGACTGTGTGTCTCTGCCTCTGTTTCCATCAGTTGCTGGGTAAAGCCTCTCTGATGACAGTTGGGTTAGGCACCAAGCTATGAGTATAGCAAAAAATCATTAGGAATCATTTCAACGACTTTGCTTTCTTTCTTTCTTTTTTTTTTTTCATTCAGGCTTGGTTCTATCCTAGGTCTCTGGGTATCCTGCCCCTGAGTCCTGGCCCTCGGGGTGAACTCTCTCTCAGAGTATGAGTCTCCAGCTGGGTCAGTCATGAGTTGGTCTCTTCCACAATTTCTATGTCATCTTTACCCCAGCAGATTTTTTTTGGCAGCACAAATTGTAAGTCGAAGGGTTTGTAGCTGTGTTGATGGCCCAGTATCTTCACCGGAACTCTTCGCTGGTTACAGGAAACGGCTGCTTCAGGTTCTCAAAACAAAAATCCAGCAAAGGATAGACAAATTAATATACCACATTTAAGTAATCTAATAACCAAACATCTCTGAGTTGTGTTTGTACTTATTTGAATGTAGTCTGCACATCCATAAAAGTGATTTCTGCACTGGGACTTTGATGTACACATTTAGATAAAACATGGAAATATATTTATTAACTTCTGATGAGCAGGTTTCTTTTGCCAGATATTTTATTGATCAAGAGGTTATAATATGAAAAACATCGAATTTCTTATAAAAGGTTTATAATATTTTCTTTCTCCATGCTAAAAGAATTCATTTGATATAATTAACTAACAAAATGAAGATTTCGGATTTAAGCTTTTGTTTTCAGTGCTAGGCAGCGAACCCAGGACCTGATCATGGTAGGCAAGTAGTCTTTCATGGAGCAACATGCTGAGCCCTTAAACTTGAAGTTTTTAGGTGTAATACTGTGGATTATTAAAGCAGAAAACCAGCTCTTTGATAGTTGAGAACTCATGTTTATGCTTTTATTTATTGATTTATGTAATCCTTCTTTGTATTATCACTATAGCTTTTATGCAAAAAGTTTATGCTATTTTATAGCTCAAAAAGCTTTAATAATAGATTGAATGGCTTAATTTATATAATACAGTTTAAACTGAGAAGAGAAAACAATTCAGTGTTATTTTATCAGTACCTCTAGAAGGTTCCACTTATCTGTATGGAATGCTGATGTGAGAGCGATGGGCCCAAATTTACCATAAATACACACTTTAAAATAGAGGGTGAGATACAAGTGTTTGCAAATCCTGGTAAGAAAGCTATCAATAAAGGATTTCAATAGAGAAGAACAAGAAGAACCAGGGCCCAGTGGCAGAATGTGAGCCCTCCTTGAATTTCTACATAAAGTCTGAACAGTATGGGCAATTTAGCTGACATGTAGTGTTGAATCACAGCGTGGGCTCTTTTTATTGCATCTGCTTTTAATACAGTACAAGATCTGAAGCGTAAGATCTAACACAGGGCATTTGAACGTAGCTCAGTTGGTCAAGTGCTTGCCAAGTGCAATGAAGTCTTACATATGATTCCCAGCGCTCCATAAGCAGGGCAGAGTGGTACATGCCTGTAGTTTCATCACACAGGAGGTAGAAGCAGGAGGACCAGAAGTTCAAGATCATCTTTGGCTACATAGTGAGTCTGAGGTCAGACCAAGGCCCTGTCTAGAAAGAATGTCAAATATATAAACACAGAAGTGAACGTAGTAGTACAGTTTCAAACAATGGAAAGCCAAGCAGATCCCAGGGCAGACAGGAGGGTTCAGGGCAGCAATGACATATTAATATGTGGCTTACAGGAAACGATTGTCAGAAATAATGCTAAATGCTTACCACAGCTAGACCCTGACCAGAAGGTCCTAGCACCACAGTATTGTTACATGAGTCTCATGTATGGGCACACATGTACACTCTTACTAAGCCATTGCCTCCTGCTGTGGTATGACATTTTCTCTTAGCATCTAGATCTCTGTGTTTCTACAGTAACTGATCACATGAATGGGAGCTTTTAGCTGACCCAATGAGCAAAGAGCAAAGGTACTGGAATGCAGTCAGTGCACCAGCACGTCAGCATTGCTGGACCCATGCCATCGCCCTTATAAGGAAGGCAGGGCAGAGGACACACTGTCCTCTCTGTGTCCGGTCCCACCAGGCTAATGCTCTGATGATTTGAAAAATGATAGTTTCCTCTCTCAGCATGCATCATCTCCTCACATCTTGCACTTATTTTCCAAACTCCAGGGCCATATATTCAACATGCAGTTTAATTTTTGTCTCTGATCCTTTAAAAATTTATCCCAAATCACAATCATTTGTTATGCATCTTTAATTTGTCCTTTGCTGTATCTCAACAGAGTGGGGTCTATTCTGATAATTCATTTTATTAGGTATTGGTGTTCTCCTTAGAGGTCCATTGCTGGTGGTAATGCAGAATCTGAAATCATGTTTAAAAATTTATTTCTAAATAAAATATTATATCACTTGCTACTTCTCCTTCTTTTTCATCCAACTCATACCACATTTCTGTCCCTCCCCCAGATTAATGGTTTCTTTTTCTTTAGTTATTGTTACACACACACACACACACACACAGAGAGAGAGAGAGAGAGAGAGAGAGAGAGAGAGAGAGAGAACATGCTGAGTCTATTTAGTATTATTGTATGGGTCTGTTTAGTATTATTTGCATATATATATTTTTTATATATGTTTCTTTTGCTTTTGATATTGTGTTTTAGTTAGAATATTTTTCCTTTCCTGTTCCTCCCTTCAAACACTACTGTATACCCATTCCTGCTTCCCTTCAAATTTATTGCCTCTTTTCCTCAGTTGTTGCTATATGCTTCTATGTATTTGTACACACATACATATTTATACTCATAATATAACCTGTTGAGTCCATATAACATTACTTGTATATATGTTTTCAGAGCTGACCGTTTTGTTTTGGATACCGAGTTGGTGTGCTCTTCCCTGGGGAGGCCCACCTTTCCCACTCCCAGATTTCCTCAGTTGCTTAGAGATCTTTGTGTAGGGTTGAGACCTTGTGGGTTTTTTTCTGTCTAGTCTTGAGTGTTTAAGGACTTCTTGATTCCCAGTGCTCATTGGCTCAAGCACTAGGAATCATACTGTCAAGCTTGTTTGCTTCTTCATTCTCTCCATCCAGACCCCTGTACCCAGAGGAAAGCTTCCCCTTGCCTTGCGCATTGCAATCTGAAGTGGTCCCCCTCTGTTCTGCTATTCTAATGCTCCTCCTGACACTCAGATTCACCAGCAAGTTTCTCTAATCAAACTGTCCACAGGGACTACGGCCCTGTACCGACTTTCTACTTCACCGTAAGTAACTAGCGATGGCATGGTATGCTTTTAGTTTAGAAAGCATCTTCACATACAGCCTATACCACGATTCAGTAGAAATCCCCAATCTCTTAAACTTGCGTATGTTTAGCCTAGCTCCTTAGATAGTAGTGGTAAGCAGTTCTCTTCTCATTTTTCAAATATTATTTTCATTGCAGAAACATCTCTTTTTATGCTTTTGAGTTGCAAGGAATGGTTACTTCAGGACTCAGCACAGATTAGGCTTTTATTGAATATTTCAGCAACAATGAGTTCTTCATCTGGTGATAAGGGCTTCAGTTGGTGACAGAAATGAGAACAGAGCAGTTTTATGTTAGGACAAGATTAAATTGAGCTGAATGATTATACATGGATCAAATTACTGAACCTTGGGGAGAAATATAAGCCATATTAAATCAACAGTGACAAAGCCCATCATAAGTCATATGTCTCAAGGACTGGAAAAATGAAACAATTGGATTATTTTGCTTTGTTTTCAAGAATATATGACACGTAATAATTTTCTGTTTACGAGAGATATTTACTTCTGAACTTTACATTTATCTCCTCATACATTTGTAAAATTCATTTAGTTCAGAAGCCTTTAAAGAAGTTTTTGCTCAAAATAAGACTTTGGTGTAAGACTACGTGGAACGATTTTGTTCATCTCCCCTTTTTTTTGCATGTGTATTCATCTGTGTGGAGTCAGGGGTTGATGTTAACTTTCTTATTCAATCTTCCAGTCTCTCTCCACCTTAGATTTTGAGAACGGGTCTTTCACCAAACATGGAGCCTGCCAATTTGGCTAGACTGGGTGTCTAGTAAGCCCCAGAATCCCCCTGCATCTGCCATGTTGCTATTTTGTTTGGTTTCTTTTTACGTAGATGCTGAATACTGAACTCGGGTCCTCTGGGTTGTACAACCAGCACTTTACTGACTGAGCCTTCTTCACAGCTGTGCTTCATCAGTCTTTGGAAACCCACCACGTACACTTTTTAAAAAATTCAAAGAAGGGAGTTGTGAGATGACTCATAAAGCTGAAGAGGTGGATCAGCAGTTAAGAGCATTAGCTGCTCTTCCAGACTCCTGAGTTCAATTCCCATCTGTGATGAGATCGGGTGCCCTCTTCTGGCCTATAGGGATACATGCAGGCGGGAAACTGTACATAATAAATAAATAAATCTTTAAAAAAATTCATAGGACATCGCCTTACCCACCCACTGAGACAGTGGGCTGATCTATTGGGAGCTCACCAAGGCCAGCTGGACTGTGACTAAAAAAGCATGGGATAAAACCGGACTCTCTGAACATGGCGAACAATGAGGGCTGATGAGAAGCCAAGGACAATGGCATGGGGTTTTGATCCTACTACATGTTCTGGCTTTGTGGGAGCCTAGCCAGTTTGGATGTTCACCTTCCTAGACATAGACGGAGGGGGGAAGACCTTGGACTTTCCACAGGGCAGGGAACCCTGACTGCTCTTTGGACTGGAGAGGGAGGGGGGGAGGAGTGGGGGAAGGGGGAGAAAGGTGGGAGGAGGGGGAGGGAAATGGGAGGCTGGGAGGAGGCGGAAACTTTTTTTCTTTTTTTTTCCTTTTCTCAATAAAAAAAAAATTCAAAGGAGGAGATCTACATTTTAATGTCCTTAAAAATTCAGTGGGCTCTCTGTGTTCCAAGAAACAAAACATATTCAGCTATCTCAGTGAGAGATTCTGAAAAGGAAAAAGGAGGCAAGAAATTATTTCCACTACTGAAGAAATTGTTTCCTCATCCTGTAGCCGCAGCTTCAGATGCAATGGTGTCTTTGGTGCTTGCTATCTTCCATTCACCACAGAATAGTATGTCCTGACTCCCTTCTGTTTGATGGTTTCCACATACTGATGACTTCAGCGGCTGCTTTTCCTCTGTTACCTTCTGGTTTCTATCTCCACTTTTATATCCTTGTCTGTTAATTCCTTTTGAAATTGCTATGTTGAATTGCCTTACAAAACATGTGACTCCATATTTTAGTCATTCACTTGTTCTGAAGCTCTCTGTATTACACTATGATTTGAGAATCAATCTTTGGTTTAATTAGTTATGGCCAGACAGTGAGGGGCACGATGTTTAGAGAAGGACTTCTCTAGGTTATATTTTCCTGGTAAGTTTCTCCCAGGCTGAAGTTTATCCCATGAAGCTTAGGATGACTGAAAACTTTATCTCATTGGGTACCCAAGTGGGAAGACAGGAGGACTGTAACTTCATGCTGAGAACTTATGAGACTGATTTTAATCCAGAATTTCATTGCTAATTTAGAGGCAGAAATTTAGCTAGCATGCAAATCAGATATTTGTGTCTGCCAGACCAATTTATTTTCCCCCAAATAAGAAATATAAGGTCATGAGCTGAGTAGTCAGACAATGGGCTTGGGAAGCACACTCTGAGTTGGACAGCTTTGGAATGGAGAGGCGGCACATTCAGCTCATTCTGCTTTCTGCACATGACCCTCACATATCTGGCTGAATGGAAATTGGCTCTACTTCTGACTCAATAGACCGGTGCTTGGGACAGGTTTATTGAATGTGAAAGTTCTCCTCTACTGAAATTTTTGGTAGAAATAAAAATCAATTCATGCCAGCATCAATCTACCTCTCTTGAGGTTTTCTTTGTTACAAAATAAATACCTTCTTGGCATTGTTGACTTGAAGATAGAGCCCCAGCTTCTGGATGGGTTCGAAAGTGACTGTGTGATTCTGACCTTGTCCTGTGTCTTACACTCCACTAGCATGCAGTGGCCCCTGCTTTTGCTCTAGACACGTGGATATCATAGTTGACACCTTTCTCCAAATTAACTGATGAAACCTAAAAACCTCTTGCAGGGTGGTGGGTGGTGATACACTCAGTCAACCTATCCCTGAAATATTTGAGACATTAATCCAATGTCTAATCCTAGACATTAAGATTTCGGCTCCCACCTAAAATCATTCATACATTTCTATCTGAGAAGCCCTTCTGTTATTATAAAGTGATTTCCCATTTTCTGTAATAGTTACATTTCTATTGCTCTTTTAAAATTGTATGACCAAGGTAACTTCTAGAAGAAAGAGGTTATTAGTGTTTACAGTTCCTTAAGCTTACAGAAGAGGCAGTGGGTGGCGGATATAGAGAAGAAAAGAAGCCCATATCTTGAAGCAAACACACATGCCAAGAACTGGGAATGGCCAGACCCAGTAACACACATCCTCCAGCTAGGCTAAACATTCTAAACCTATCTGAACCATGCCACCAAGTGGGAATCAAACATTCTTTATTCTCTCTTTACCTGTTTCCCTTGCTAAATATTTAGCTATGTGGGACCTAGTTGAAAGCTAAGCGCCAGGCCTTAGCACACTGGTTGACTGTCTAGGAAGCCAGCTGTTTCTGTCATTACTTGCGTTTTTTTTTTTTTTGAAAGTCATTTGCTTGCACTTCTTGCTTACTCAGTTAATATTATTTCCTTACTGGGTCTCTGATGGAGTTGAAGATTAGATAGTTATAGTTTATCAGACACAGAAAGCAAGTTATGGTAGAAAGTAAATTAGGTATAAGACTTTGGACTCACCAAAATAGAATAGATATGAAGTATTTTCTCTGAATCTGTCAAATGCAAATGGACTAGACATTGTTGATGTATTTATTGCCTGTATATATTGAATATAGCCATTGTACTTTTTGCATATATTTTTCTTATATACTGTAGTGGGAGCTGTGGGGCTGCATTCTGCCACCCAGCTCCCGCCACCGGCTGCCTGCTAGCTTATGCCCGAAATAACAACACAGAAACTGTATTCATTTAAACATTGCTTGGCCCATTTCTATCTAGCCTCTTCTAGGCTAACTCTTGCACCTGGATTAGCTCATTTCTAATCATCTGTGTTGCACCCCAAGGTGTGCTTACCGGGAAGATTCTAGCCTATGTCCATCCTGGGTCGGAGCTGAATCGTGTCTGTCTGCCCAGGAGCCAGAGAATGGCGTCTCTGTCTGAGGCGTCTTACCTCACTCCCTCTTCCTCCCAGCATTCTGTTCTGTTTACTCCACCCACCTATCTTTTAACCAATGAGGGCCAAGCAGTTTCTTTTTATTTAACCAATGACCTTCCTCCATCAATATACATTATAACCTTTTAAAATTTTAGACAAAAGGGGAAATATAGTGGTATTTCAATCGTATTTTAAATACAAGTATCTGATTCATGGCTGGTTGAAATTGTTTGTCAAAATTGATTTGATTTGGAAGTGTTTGTTGATTCCTGTAGATGCAGACTGACTGGAGATTTGAAGAGTTCACTGACAAGTCAGCTTAAATCCCTATTGCCACGAAATAACACCATCAGGGTAAGAAACACTCCTCTTTTAAGGGTACAACTTCAATATTGATTCACTTTTATATTTGAGAGTCAACTGACAGTCTGCACTGTAAGAACATGTTCCACTCTATTAGTGTTTGTTTTTGAATGCTTTGTTAAAATGCTTGAGATGATCACCACACCTTCTGTCTGCTTACTGTAAGTGAGCCAAAAAAAAAAAAAACAAACCCTTAATTTTTAAAGAAACAAAGTTAGTTTTTGCTCCTTACGAAAGGCCTATTTCTTGGTATCTTTGGGTGATATCAAGCACGTGATGTGTGTGTATCGTGTCTCTTTTCCATCTTTGCACAGCAAGGCAGTCACTTTTGAAGAGTCATTATCTACTATTAGTTGCAGTGCAAAGTAGAGTCTTATGTATTACCTGGTACACTAATTAAATTGAATGAGGTGGTGAGGACCTATCCACAATGGTAGAGCTAATGACCCCTGCATTAGCAGGGATAGCAAGGACACATCTGAAGACAAATGCCTTGCCTTAATTACACTGTTGTAACTGTTGAGACAAGAGTGACATTTCTTTCCATTTGCAAGCTAAGTCTGTGATTGTGTGAATTGTAAAACATTGTCTTAACTCTCCAAACCAACTAATGTTCAGTAAACTTTTTTCTTCTTCATTGATTATATCCATTTAGGGACTGCAAAATCAGTGCTACTAATGGGATTCTAAATTGGTATTGATACCAGTTGTAGTTATTGTAATATGAAAAGTGACACGAAGTAGAAGCCTTAAGGAAGATACTTTAGGAAATATGGCAAATGTTTACTTTAAAAAAAAAACTACCAGGACCAGTTATCAACGACTACAGCTGAAGATCTCATGATAAAATAGACATAGAAATACATAACACACCAGCTAGGATTGTCCTTACAGGCACGAGGACATTCTTGCTTCTTGTTATCTTGTTCCTAAGTATATTTTCAGTACCTAGAAAAATACCTGGCTCATAGTAGGTTCTTAATAAATGTTTGATGAGTGAATAGACAAAGGAGCCCCTCTGTATTCTCCAGTGTCCTTGACGTTTATGTTGAAATATCTTATTAGTTCATTAGGATTGTACTTACACTATAGTGTTAAAGATATACAACTGGGGTTAGAAATTTGGCTCCTTGGTAGAGTGCTTACCTAGCATGTATGAAGTCCTAGGCTCAGAAAATTAAAAAAAGGCCCTTTTAAGTTGTCTGAATTCTGCTTTCCAGATATTAGTTTCCAGTTAAGAATGTGAGAATTGGGTTCTAAGAAGGCGGGAAATTGCCGGGAGCAATGTCACTATGAAGAAAAACAGCTGTCCTGTGGTTCTCTCATAAGCACAGTGTCCTTCCTGCCTGGCTAGGGCAGCTAACACTGACCCCATCTCTATTTGTGTAAGATACATAATAAGAGTGTTACAGCACTAGGAAGGTGAGAGGGATGTTTAATAAAGCTAGGCTATTGATTGGATTCATGCCCACTTTCACGCAGACTGATTTTTCTCACCGTGAAAATACACTTTCAGATTCCCACCTTTCTCTCTGCAGCATTTGTCAGTTTTAGTCATTTTTTTTTCTGTTTTTGTCTGTTTTTTTTTTATTGTCATGCTTTTCCTCTACTTCCTGCAGGCTGCATCTATATGTCTTGTCAGTGCCTTCTCTTTAAATATGATGCTCTTCAGGAATGGGTTTTGGACCACTGTTTTTTCTGCCTCCTTTCCTACCTCTTGGCTCCAGTTACTGCACATATGCAAATGACTGATATGAGTCCTTTGTCCTGTGTATGTCATTGACTGAGTCTCATCTCTCCTATGATGTCTACAGAGTATGCCAAACTCACGTAAACATCCTGCTCCTTGAAATGTTCTTCTCAATGGATATCACTGAGACAGTGTGCTGGGCTCAGCTCTCCCTGCAACATGTGACTCTCCAACAGTGTGATCTGGAACAAACAAAAAATTCATGGGTATCATCTTAAAACTCTCCCACTCCCCAATGCTTTCCCATTTACATTCAACCGAGCATGAAGTTGTTAAGTAGCTAGTTAGCTATTAGAAGGTTTGAGACTATTGACATAAACTCTTCTCCCATAATTAGCAGCTTGGAAAATCAGAAACTGAAGCTCTATGACTCTGATTATTGTCCAGAAGAATGGTGTCTGAACCATATCTATGGCCTTGGGTGATAGATGGCTTTCTGAACTGTATACAAGCCATTAATAAGTAACTATCTAAACTAGATGCTTTATGTTAAAGATGGAGGACAGTCCTTGTTCTTCCCATAATCCTCAATCCAATGGGTCTGCCAATCATCTGGACAGATGGATATTCCTCAGGGAAAGCTGCATGGCACAGGGAGTTTAGAAATAATGCACAGAATTCATTAAATGTGGACTGAACTGGCACAATGTGTTCTTTGACCATGTCCTCTCTCACCCTTTGAGGTGTTTCACTGGACTGTGTAATAAACGCCACTTATCTTCTATATTATGGACAGGTGGATACTCCTCAGGAAAAGCTACATGCCATAGAGTTTAGAAATAACATACAGAATTCATTAAATGTGGACTGAACTGGCACAGTGTTCTCTTTGACCATGTTTTCTCCCACCCTTTGAGGTGTTTCACTGAACTGTGTAATAAACTCCACTTATCTTCTATATTATGGACTTCATTTTTTCTTTGAAATCTTTAAAAAAACATTTATGTCTTATTTTTTAATTATGTATATCCTCATCTACACATCAAAGAAACCCCACACTGGTCCTGTGGATGATCTTAGGGGTCCTCAATTTCCCTGCCTGGAGGATACACCATCAGCTCAGCCTCCACACTTATGGCATCCCTCATTCATTATTCCTGTGTTGGAATACTACTACCTCTAATTAGGAATAAACAATGGGATTAGGATATAAGGGTGATGTGACCAGGTGGTTGTTACTCTGGAGGTGAGCTGCAAGGGGACAGAAATAAACTAGAAAAATTAATTCCTAAGATGTCTTATTTAGGGTTTCTATTACTGCGAAGAGTCATCAGGATGATGGCAACTCTTACAAAGGAAAACATTTAATGGGGTGGCTTACAGTTTCAGAGGTTTAGTCCATTATCATCATGGTGGGACATGGCAGTGTGAATGTATTCACAAATGTCCATGAGCATCCTACTGAGACACTGTGGGTCCCTAGATAACAGACTTCCCAGTACCAAGCTCTCTTACCTGGAACGTGAGTTTACATCAGTGGTCACACATCCTGCTCCCCACCCCTGCTGTTTCCAGGAGCCTATATCAGCAGGTTTACAGACTCAGGTACCCCCAGTATTGCTAGAGTTTGCCAGTGTCACATTAGAAAAACTTAAATGGAAAGTCTTGTTTCTGATTATTACTTGGCTATATGTTAGTACTTTAAGGCAAAAACGAGCCCTTCTTATCCCAAAATGATTTTCACCTAAGCCTTATACCCCACTCAAGAGAATACTCCAGAATAGAATAGACCACAGTGGCCTCTGGGCATGCTTTCCTAACAATTAAATTGGGCCGCCTTAGAAAACCATTTCAAAGTCATTTTCGGTTTAAAGTAGTCGGCCCACGCAGTGTGAAAAGATGTAGTTGATTATCTTTCTATAAACAAGGTAAAGACCTTCAGGTGGTCTGACTCAGAAGAAAAGGTTGACTCTGGAAAAAAAGAACATGTTGGGGCTAAGGAAAAAAAGCATAGGAAAAAGGCAAAGGAAGAAAATTTAGAGTACACAGTGAAATGAGAAAAATCCAGGTGAGGTACATTAGGAAAATCCACTAGCATCAAACATTCTGGGAACATTTGCTCCTTTTCCTAAGACAAGGACAGAAGCTACACATGGAAACCAACTGGTATTACAGGTTCCCCAAAAAATGTCAGGCTGGAGATATATCAGCAAAATACTACTTTCAGTAGAGACTTTGAATAGTTTGTGGAGTGTTTGATTTTCTAGGGATAGCGTCTTACTGTTCAGTTGCTGTGAAGAGACATCTTGACCATGACTCTAACTCCTTTCAGCTTTGTTGACTGCAACCTCCTTCTCTCTCTTGGGCTGGTTCCACACTATCTTAGCAGCTGTCCTTGGCAGGTATTCCATGACTCTGGCATCTCCAGCATCCTGGGGTCTCTAGCACAAGTCAGGATTCACCATCACCACTTCACATAATAGCCTCTCTGAGTCTCCATGGAGAGACATCCCTGACACATGCCTGTCTTTAATGGCCTCCCTTAACCACAGAGGGAGATTCTACAACTCATTTTTTATATTCTTGACTCTAAAGCCAGAACCATGTGGCTACAACTGTCAAGTTCTTTTGCTTGCTGGGGCTAGAACTTGAGAAGAGGCAAATCTTGGTCTTGTGGTTAGAAGGAAGAAAGTAGGTTTAAATTTCAGTAAAGTTTAGGGAGAGATTAAGACAGTCTTGGTAAATCTAGGTTGGATCTGAGCTGTTGTGTTTAAGAGGCTAGAGAAACCAGATACACACCTAATTAGTCCTGAGGTGATGGTACATACCTATAAATCTAGCACTCTGGAGACAGGAGGACCAGGAGTTTGAGGTCCTGTGTAGCGAGCTGCGTGGAATCATACCTGATGGAGATGTATAATCAACTCCTATGGCTAAAGTCTGACCTATGCTATGATCACGCAATGATTATCAGCTGCTTGCATATGCGTGGGCCTATGGGCAATGCCCACCTGGCAATCCGGTATTGGCAGCCCATGCCTACTTAAGGGCTGGGAGAGGTTTGCCGGGGGAGAGGGGAAGGAAAGAGAAGGAGAGAGGAGAGAAGAGGAGGAGAGAGGGGAAGAGAGAGAGAAAGTGAATAAAGTCCTGGAATAAACTGCAGTGAGAAGAGCTCTGGTGGTCGCATCATCCTTGTGGGACGAGGGTGGCCGTGACAGTCCTGTTTCAACAACAAAACAAAAACAACAACAACATCAACAACAATGTATGTCAATGATAAAAATAACAATAAATGACTGATTTAAAGAATAAAGACTAGGATAATGTCTATATGTGACTAATATATGATGTGGGAGTGTCATATCAATCTGTTGATTTCTTTGGCTAAGCAATAAAGAAACTGCTAGGCCCATTTGATAGGCCCACCCTTAGGTGGGTGGAGTAAACAGAACAGAACGCTGGGAGGAAGAGGAAGTGAGCTCAGACTCGACAGTTCTCCTCTCGGGAGCAGACGCCTCAGCAGAGACGCCATGCTCCAGGCTCCTGGGCAGACACACGCAATGAAGCTCTGAACTAGAATCTTCCCGGTAAAACCGGTGCTCACAGATTGTTAGAGATGGGTTGATTGGGATATCAGAATTAGCCAGTAAGGGCTAGAGCTAAGGGCCAAGCAGTGATTAAAAAAATACAGTGTCTGTGTAATTATTTCGGGACATAAGCTAGCCGAGCAGGCGGCTGGGGTGTTGGGGACTCAGCCCCGCTGCCGCCGTCCATATTACAACAAATATACATTGTCTAAATACATTAAAATTTCAAAGAATATATAAAACAATAAAAAAGTAATATAGGACATGTTTTCCTACTTATAGATTTCCAGTGAAAACTCCGGGAATAATCAATTCAGGACAGAAAAAATGTGCTTGTTTGTTTTTCCTCAATCTTCACTTCGTTTCTTGGATTCCGACACCACATTTGCCTGAGTATTGTAAGACGCTGCCAGCATTTTCCAGGACCAGAACATTCTTCACACCCAACAAGAAGAATCTTGAGAAAGGAAGAAAGGCTTTCTTTTCCTAGAAGGTTAAATATCTCCTTGAATTTATTGACTTTGTTGAATCACATGTTTTCCCCAGAAGCTGTTATATGAACATGGAGATGGCGAGGTGACCAACTCCTTACACTGAGGATCTGGCTGAGAATAAGACACCCATTAGTCAGCGATGGATGTTGTAATAAAGGACCACAAACCAGGTATATAAAACACCTGGAATGATGTCTCTCCTCTCTTTAAAAAGGAACTTTTAGCACTTTTAGGATATTTTTGCCTTTACCTGATGATTGTATTTTATTTTTAAATACCCCCATTAAGCAAATCATGTCATTATTAAACAAAACAAAACAGAAACAAGGAAACTAACAAAATATCAAAAGGGTATTCTCTCTTGTTGGGGAGGCTAGAAGCTCAAAGTCAAAGTTGTAGCAGGTTCCCTGGAGACTCCCAAGGAAGATCACTCTGGTGCCTTCTCTCAATCTTTGGGGCTCCCATCAGTCCTGGACACTTCATCTGCTCAGTTTTAAATTCTGTCTCCATCATCATATGGCCCTCTCCCTGATGTCGCTTGGTATATATTTCTCTGTTGCAATGATTCAACTCATGTTGAGTCAGTTCTTATCCCATCTTGCATATTGATCCTATTTCAGAGGTAATTTTTTTACAGATATTAATGGTTAAGGAATCAACACATCCTTTTGTGGATCCAATCCAGCACATAAAAGTGTGGATTTCTTTTGCTATTAATTGGGGCAGGGAGGGAGAAAGAGTGCTATAAAGGAAACTGGAAACAATCATATTGTTTGAAACAGCAATGATTTCTGGCCTCTTACTCTTGGATTCCCATCTTTTATACCAAGAATTGTTTGCTGCTAAACTTTCTACTTTAGTAATTTTGCTTTCCTCATAGGACGTGCCCTGTTTTCAAACCATTGGCCCCAACACCACACTTTCCTCTCTGTTTGATTTAGATCATTTTAATCGCTCTCTTGCAATACTGTAAACATGCTTTTCCTTCTTCTCTTGGTGGAATTCATTTGAAAAACCCTTGAGTTTGTCTAAATTTCACAGTTGGTTGTGAAGCTGAGCCTGAGCTCAGAACATAGCTGTGGAAAGCACACTTATATATGAGCAAGTCTCCCTGGACCACAACCCCAATGGCCCTAAATCACTTATTAACCAACCTGTTTTTAAATGTTATTATTTTAAATATTTTTATTTATTTATTTAATGTATACTTATATTTTGCCTGTATATATTCTGTGTGAGGGTGTCAGATCCCCTAGAACTAGGATTACAGAGAGTTGTGAGCTTCCATTTCGGTGCTGGGAATTGAACCTGGGACCCCTGGAAGAGCAGCCAGTGTTTTTAACTGCTGAGCCATCTCTCCAGTCCCAAATTTTATTATTTTAAAACTCACACATAAATAGAAATTTTATTGTTTTTGAAAAGTGGAAACAAAATTATACAAACTAATGAGTTAACCTGTGGTTTTTTCATATGTGTGTACATGAATGTAATGTTTCTTCTTTTTGTGTCTATGTGGTGTATATGTATGTGGTACATATATATAGATGTACAGCTGAGAGTGTGAACAGGTGGAGGACACAGGGGGATGTAGCGTCTTCCACTACTTCTCTCTGTCTTATTCTCTTGAGGCAGGGTCTCTCACTGGACTGAAAGCCCCCAACTCTTGGCTGTAGTATCGGCAAGTGTGGCGGATTTAGACTGGTCCACAAGCTCTTGGGATGCACATGTCTTAGTTTCCCAATTCTAGTGTCACAGAAATAGGGAATCAGGCCTGGCTAGGTGCTAAAGACTAGAATCCAGGGGGCTGGGGAGATGGCTTAGTGGTTGAGAGCATTGCCTGCTCTTCCAAAGGTCCTGGGTTCATTTCCCAGCAACCACATGGTGGCTCACAGCCATCTGTGAGGAGGTCTGGCGCCCTCTTCTGGCCTTCAGGCATACAGACAGAATATTGTATACATAATAAATAAATAAATAAATAAATAAATAAATAAATAAATAAATAAATAAATATAAAAAAAAAAAAGACTAGAATCCAAGTCCGCATGTCAGTAGAACAAGTACTCATTAGGCTCTCTCCCCAGTTTCCACACGGGTAATGTTTAAACTAGATTAAACATAATTATTCAATCATGGTCAAGCATCAAAATCCTCCCTAGTTTTTTGATATCTAATAGATAGTGAATCTAAAGTTATCTTACTCTGCAACACCACACCAGGTCAGCCTCCTTTTTTGGCAATTTCTTTTCTTTTCTTTCATACCTACTTTATGTCTTCCTTTGTCTTCAAATCCCCACTTGCCTAATTGCCTTATTGACACCAGCCATCCTTGTTTCTTATCTCAGTGGTGGAAATAAAAGAAATCAGAATCTATCTATCAAAAATGAGACTTACCGAAGTGCTGATAAGCATATAGCTTGCCTTCTTTTTTTCCTGTTGCAAAGGATGAATTCTTTCTACTGTCATCAAGGATAAACCTATTCAGTTGTAAGCTTTTGTCCAGACCTCCCAACCCAGCACCCTCCAACCTCATGTAGGAGATCACCATTGTAAGCATTCAAATATAAATATCAAGAGTATTTAAAAAGCCCTTGCTTGGACTCATACCCAACTGAATCTATTTGTTCATTTTTATGCTTCCATTTAGTTACTTTCTCCCAAATGATTGTTTTTTCTATTTTCATTTCTTGGGTGTATTGTGCATGTATGTGTGTTTCTGCATTATAGAATAGAGGCAAATGTGCATTGTCATATGTACAAGTGTGTATCTGTGCATGTGGAGACCCAATGCTGGTGTCAGGAATTATCTTTGATTTCTTTTCTACCTTACTCATTGAGGCAGGGTTTCTCAATCAAATGCAGAGCTTACAGATATGCTAGTCTTCGTAGCAGGTTTGCTCTGGGGATCTCTAGTCTTTACCTTCTGAGGCTGGAATTACAGGTAGGCTTCTGAGGCATTTAAGTAGGCTTCTGGGGATCTGAACTCTACTTTTACTGCTTGCAGAGAATGTACTTTAACTGATAATCTCTCTCTATCTCTCGATGTATTGTCTTTATCCACTGACCTCCAGTGACTACTCTGGTTTTATTTTCATCTTTAAGACTCCACTTAAATGGCTCTTGTATGGTCCCATTAACCTTGTTTTGCCAAGTTTACTTTTCACTTCTTTCCACTTAGTCCTTATCCTCTTAGCCTCATAGCAGCGTTCCATGCCTTTAAATATTCAGCCACTTTATTTCTTCTTCTTCTTCTTCTTCTTCTTCTTCTTCTTCTTCTTCTTCTTCTTCTTCTTCTTCTTCTTCTTCTTCTTCTTCTTCTTCTTCTTCTTCTCCTTCTCCTTCTCCTTCTCCTTCTCCTTCTCCTTCTTCTCCCCCTCCTCCTCTTCTTCCTCCTCCTCCTCCTCTTCTTTCTCCTCCTCCTCTATTCCTTTTTGGAAAGGTTTTCTCCCCTTAGCTTGTGGCAACCAGGTGTTCCTAGTTGAGTCACATATCTGAGAAGCATACCATCCCATGCATGGGCCACGTCTCCCTCTGCTTTGGTCCTCCCAACATCTAAGTATTGAACTGTCCTTGAGATTTGACCTTGGTCCTCCTTTCTTTTTCCACTCTACTCAGCTTCTTAGGTGATGTCACAGCACAGTTTTAGAAGTCACCAGTGCTGCTGATCACCGGGTTAGGTCTTTGGGTCTTACTTCTGCCATGAGCTTCAAATCCATGCTTTTAACTGCCTGCTCACACTTTCATATAGATATCTGATAATAATCAAAATTTGCTAATTCCCAAACAGAGGTCTTGGTCCCTATTTCCCATCCTTCCTTTCTCCATCAGTATCTTCATATTATATTCTCCAGTAGCCACACTCATTTGTTTAAAGCCACACTCGAGTCCTCTCTTAATGTTTCCCTTTTTCTTCAGTGCATCATCAAAATCTACCAGGTCCAAGTTCAAAAATATCCAGAATCTGACCATATAGACTATTCTCAGTCTCAAGTCCAACTGTTTTCTACTGCTTAATTTCTAACAATATTAAACTAAATTTACTGTATCTAACATTTCTAACTTATAATTTATTATTCAATAAAAACAGCCAGAGTGATATTTTGGGGTGTTACTGTGACCATTATTTCATGACTTTCAGTCTTCTAATGAATGGACCATTGTCGAGAGTCCTTATCCTGCTGTGCGAGGCATCAAATCTTGTGGTACCTTCTGGCTTTCTCATCTCATCTACCATTTATCCTACCACCATGTGTTGCCCTCTAACATTCAAATCTACTTTGTTTCTCCATCACAGAGCTTAACATCTCCTGAGCATTACATTGCATATTTGCTCCAGCTCTGCTGTATCATCATGGTCTTGGCAACTAGAGAATACCTGGTGGACATAAGTTGGATGACAAATTGCCAACAGCTCAATTTGAGTATTCATATGTTCCAGGCACTACCCGTGCTTCCCCAAGGATTTCGTTTCATAACACTATCTTCCCGCTATTGCCAGTTTTGATGTTAAATTATTCACATTTAAGCCATTAAGAAAGCCAAACCCACACATTTTTACAAAGGTACATTGGTAGAGACTGAAAAGCTCTTGTACTGGTCTAGAGCTCTGCTATTGACTGTTTTTGTCTCCCTATGCTTTTTGTCCATCCTCATTTCAAGCCATACTACAAAATCTGAGTAACTCCTGGATCCACTTTGGAAGCAGAAGACAAATGGCATTATTTTGGTCCTTCACAGCTTCAGCACCAACCTCACAGCCCCAGAGGGATTTCCAGGTTACTCAGGTTGCCTTACTTGAACCAAATCTTTATGTTCTGCTGTTTATAGCTGCTTCCACATGCTCCTGAAATGCCTTGTTAACCACCTTGGGGAAGACTTTGTGCTTTTATCTCCTTGTTGTTAAGTCAAACACTGCTTTTCATTTTCTTTCTTGTAAAATATTTTCATTGCTTCAAAATTATAAATGCATGGTTTATGTGCATCTAAATGGATTTAGATGAAAGAAATAATTGCCATTAATAATAAGATACTGAATATAGTCAATAAGCAATTATACCTATTTGCCTATACAATATTTTTCTATATGTATGAAGTCTGGAGGTCTTACAAATACCTGTCTGGCTAGGGAAACAGTGTCTCCTGGAGCTAGCTAATTCTTAAAGATAGCAAAGGGCATATCTTTGACACAAGAACAGAGCCATCTTTTTCCGTGTGGTTTCTATACCTAAGGAGATAACGTTCCTGAGCTTACATCATCTTAGGACCATGTGCCAGGCATCCCATAGACTCCATATGGTTCAAAGCCTTCTGCTATCAGCCTAACCATCCTAACATGGTATTCTTTCCATTTTTGCCTTTCCCAAGGAACCCCCTTAAAGGGATTGGCTTTAGTTTTCCTTTGGTTTTGTCTTCTCATTGCCTTGATATTTTCCCCCATGAGGCCTTGTGTTATGTATATTATTTCTGTGGGAAATCTATTAAAAATTTTCTTCCTATGACATTAGCGTTTCTGTGTAATCATCCCCATTCATAGTTAGATCTCAGTGAAATGCAATTGGAAAGAGAGCTAATATTTGGTTAATTACTAAAGGACCACAAAATACAGAGTAACTAGATATTCATTTTAATGAATTTATTATAATTATTTCTTCAAAGTAACATTCTTTATGGAATGTGACCTATATCTTTTAATTGCAGAAATATTCCTTATTTGTGATTCTTACCCAGAAGCATTTATAGGATTGATGAGAGGACCACTTCTTCCCCTTTGCATGTCTGCTATATACTGTGTTTGTCTGAACACATTAGTAATTAGTTAGTTAAAAAAAATAGCCCCCAAACCCCAAGTCACCAAAAATGTGTCAGGGTCACATTAAGGAGGATAAAAAAGAAAACATTTCCCTTTGGAAAAATTAGCCAAATCAAGCCAAGATTTGAATTCTTTTCTTCTCTGTCCTTGTATCTTCTGTGATTCCCCCCTGTCTGTCTGTCTGTCTGTCTGTCTGTCTGTCTGTCTGTCTGTTGTATGACTATGAATCAGTGCTGGCCTGAATGTTACCTTGTGAATCTGTCTGTTCCTGTGTCTACATCTGTCTGTGTATGTTCTGTCTTTTTGTTTTTTATTGATTAGTACAGGAAGCTATTAAGAAAGGAGTGAGGCTACTTTATAGAACTATTTAATAGAATTTTATAAGGAATGAAACTTTACTGATTCCAGCTGACCAGGGTAACAAACAACCACATGCTATCAAACAATATCCATATGCGGCTTTCAACATTAATGGCAGGTATTGATTTTGTAAGATTGTTTCCAACCTATTTGCTGTTTTCAGCATTTATTACCATAACGTATATACACACATGGATTACTTGGGTGGTCAGGGACATGGAAGAATACATAATTTAAAATTATATGTATGCATTAGCTTAGGTTGTAAATTTGATTACATGGGAAATCCAAGGCAAGCAAGGTTGGTTGTCGTGTTGTTCTCTTCAAGGTAGATTTAAAAATGGCTGAGTATACAGTAGGAAAGCAGCCTTAAGTGACCTCAAGGCACATTACTAGCTCTTCTCTGAGGTGCAGTAAATGTTCTAGTCTTTTAGAATGAATATTTTCATAACAATGCATTGCTGCAATATATTTTGAAAAGAGCTAGAAGAGGGAGATCAGCTTATTTTAAGAGCTGGTCAGCACCATCTACAGCCATTTGTGGTCTTGCTTGTGTTCAATATTGATCTATATTTTACTTGACTGAGATGATCTTTAAGAGTGTGTTTTCTTTCCTAAATGGAAAATAAGCCTTTAGGCTATTTCAAATTCAGCGCATTCCTCTTTTAGTTGAAGACAGACCACTCACTCTTATTTATGCTGAATATTTTTATAGTACTTTCTTCTGATTCTCTTTGGATAATTAAATATCAGTCTTGCTTCTGACTTTTGTACCTGGAGGCTCTGATTCTCACTAGATCCGGGGATAAAATGGCTTTCCATTCTTCAGTCCAGGTTCCTTAGGTAGTATGTTTGTAGAATCATGGGATGCACAATTGTGAAGTCAGCTAATATTCTAAATGGGGGTTCCTATCGCTTTCATCTTCAAGGAAGACACATTGACAATGTTTCCGATAAACGCCGACCAGTAACTCCTTTAAGTAAATGATTCTATTGATTTGTAAATGTCATGTCTTATTTTTTCAGGACTCCCCATGATTATTCTGCTTGGTTCCTTTAAAGAATAAATTCTCATACACTCATGACAGAATCCAAGTCCCACACATACCCTGCCCTGCATCCAAGTCCGCACAGCTCACATGGCGGTCTTGACACTGCCTGTGTGCTGAAGCCAAGAATGAATTACTTGGCATCAGATTGCCACTGACAAGGTCTACAAATCTGCTGATTCACCCAGTTCTTGGAGAAAAAAATCAATTATGTCGGATCATCTTGCCGTATGATGGGAAGCACTGTGGGAACAAGTCAATTCGATGTTAATTCAGTGCTTTGTATTTGACACTGCTCGTCACTGATCTAAATTTTACTCTCCAGCTCCATCAAACAACCATGATGAGCTGCTCTTCCTTCCTACTGCTCCTACCAACACCACCACAGTCACAGCAACTACAATGGCTACTACGGCTTCCTGATAACTTCTAGCTAACAAAGACACAGCTGCTTCTGTGATTACTTTTGTGCATCAATCACAATAGCCTCTATGATACAGGAGTTATTAAAATGACTTCTTTCTAAATGCTCAAATCAAAGCACAGAGCAGTTAAGTAAATTGCCTCAAGCCACACAGTGAGAATGTGGCAAAATGGGAATCTAGGAATGCAGGACATGGGCCTCTAGAACTGGCACCCTGTATAACCAGTGTGCACCTAAATACCACCAGGTGTGAGGGTGACGCACCAAAGCAACATATACTTCTTATGTCCTAATGTATGCAATATACATATCATCGCTAACAGAATGAAATGCATATAAAATCCCCATTTTTAGCTCTCTATGGATCTCTGTCCTCCTTTTGTCCTTCTCACCCCTGAATAGGATCTCAAATATCTCAGGCTTGCCTCAAACTCATGACAAAGTGAGGCTGGTTGTAAGCTCTTGATAATGCAGTTGCTATCTCCCCAATGCTTGGATTTTGAACAAGTAACACCATACCTGGTTTTATAATCATATCTTTTAGTTTAATAATTAATCATTTCTTTTGTTAGCACTGTTAGTTTCTTTATGCTTTCCCTCTCATTCTTATTAGCCTAAAAATTCTACTGGGTCTACTCCATCCAAATGGCTGGATTTCTCTTTCAAACACCCTGTGGACAGCAGGGCTATTGTTCTTGCTCTACTCTCTGTTATTCTTCCTATAAGGTATTGATTTTGATGACTGGTCCTTCAGCAATCCACACTATTCACCTCCTGGGGCTGTTATTCCTTGGCAATTGATTCACCAGTCCAGCAATTGTATTTGGTGACCACATAACATGCGCAAAGCCCTATACCATGCTGCTAGCTGGACTGCAGAGGAAGATATGAAACATGCTTTGTAAAGCTCATATTCTACCAGGAGAGGCAGCCAGTAAACAAGGAAGTCGATAACTAAGAAAAGTAACTATCAATGTTCATAGTGTTTGAAGCACGAAGTAAGGAAAAGGAAGAAAGATAGGAGATAGGGAACAAATAGCCTGGATCTGTTGAGTATGGTCAGGGGACATCTGTACAGAGGAGTCCTTTAAACAGACCTGCAAGTATAAACGTGTTTTAAAATTGCATTCTGAAGATGACTGCACCATCCTGATATACTAAAGTACCAGTGAGTCACAAACTGTAGTCATGGGAGCTTCATTGTATGCAAATTGCATCTCAGCAAAGCTGCTAGAACAATGGAATTCCAATATCCAGCGAAAGCAGAAGCAGCAAAGAGAGTACTGTATTTCTGGGTGACTGCACATTGAGGGTTCTATTATATAACTTGGGCATGTCCGTAGCTTTGTCAGTGAATTGGCTTTCTCAGAAGGTAATAATTTACTCATCTGTATAACAAATTTCATATTTCTGTTGACCTTTCTCCTTTTGTTCTCTATATTCATGATTTCATGCCTTTAATTCTCTTTCACACAGTCTTTTTAAAATATTTATTTTGTACGTGTGTGTGTGTGTGTGTGTGTGTGTGTGTGTGTGTACATGCCTACTCGTGCGTGCATGTATGAGTGAGCACAATGCCCATGTCGGCCAAAAGAGGGCATCAGATCTCTTGGAGTTAGAGTTCCCTCCAAACTTTAGTTTTTTTCTTTTTTGAGACAGGATCTTACTATGGCTGGCCTTTTCCATATCTCACCCAAGCTACTCTTTGCTATAGGTTCTCTCTCTGTCTGTCTCTGTCTCTGTGTGTGTGTGTGTGTCTCCCCCCCCTTTCCTGTCTTTCCTTCTTTCTTTCTCTCTCCTCCCTTTCTTTTTCTTTTTGATTCCAGACGGGGTTTCTCTGTTTAGTTCTGACTGCCCTGGACTGACTCTGTAGACCTGGCAGAGCCTCAAAGTCATGGAGATCCACCTGCCTTTGCCACTTGTGTTCTGAGATTAAAGGTGTGCACCATTGTCACCTGGCTGTTATAATTTTGATGGGTTTTAAGAAGTTCTGTTTGTTTTTAATTAATTTTGAGGTGCCATGATGCAGGGGTGTGGGACAGATATGAAGCACCTAGGAGGTGAGCAGGATTGGGGTGAATAATGTGAAATTTCCAGAGTCATTAAAGAATTATGTAAAATAAATAAATAAATGAACGAATAAATACATGCTTAAAAATAATGGCCTAAAAGAGTGTTTATATGACATATACTGGTTAAGTAGAAGTGCTTTGCATGCCATATATTGGTTATATAAATGAGTTTTGCATGTCATACATTCATCATGTAAATGTATTTTATAAGTCATACATGGATTATGTAAATATGATAAAGATAGAAAACGGCATTTGGGAAGAAACAGCAACACTGACCAACAGACCCATATGGCATATAAGGAACCATACAACTTAAAATGAATTAAGTGTTAGTGTTTGCTTTTTTCTCCTAATCGAAGTGGCTGCAATGTCATTGAATTTATAACACTGTAATGGTGTCACAGACTTACCCTCTTTTTATGTTTGTGTAATAAAATACCTTGACAAAAACAGATAGATAGATAGATGATACATAGATAGAGCAAAATTAGATTTACTTATTCAACGTTATTCAATGTTGATGAATATCTCTAGCTGCATTTTCTACATATTGCATATCATAAAAGCTATTGACATGAACGTTATGTGGTGACCACATATGTGGTATACATAGCCGTTTCAGTCATTTCAGGACATTTTATTACTATGTTTATTATAATCATTCCTGTATCTTGCTAGTATTTATAATTGTTTATATTGACAACTGCATTGGCTAGTACTTTTGCAAAAGGGGAAATAAACAGTCCGAGTGGATCTCCGGGCAAATTTGATTTCTTTTTTCAGAGTGTTGGTGGGAATGCCTCAAAAGTTCATCATCAAGCATGGTGGTTTGATTTGAACTACATCTCTACCAAAGCTAACAATCAAACCCCAAATGACAAACTGAGTCCTGAGTGATATCAGATAAGCCAGGCACACAGAGTCAAAGAAAGATCACTCTGTTCAGTGTGAGAGGGAGACACTAGTGTCTGTGGGGAAAATAGAGGGCAAGGCTGTAGAAATAAGCTTAGTTCAATCATCAAGTGGCTAGAGTGATTTTTATGGTGTTTAAATGAGGTAAATACAGGCAATGACCACTCACCATTTCTGGTTAACAATTTGGCACTCATGAGGTATTTGAACTTGCCCAGTCATTTCATACCTGACTATTCCCATTGCCAACTCTATTGCTTGCCCATTGCTCTCATCTCTGATAGGCCAAATTTGATGTCACCTTGTAGGGCAGTGGTGCAGGGCAGAAAAGGAGAGTGTTGCTATTTTTCTGAGACCTGGTTGTGACTCTCATTTTGTAAAACTGCCCAGTGTTTTTATACTGTAGGGTCACTTTGTTCTCCTCTGAATAGCCACTCTCCTTATCCTGCCGCCCACTGTCTATCTCCCAGGGAACACTCAGTGTATTCAACTACCTTCTGCATTTTTGGAGTGTTCAAGAATATCTGGGTCTCATATTCAATGCCAAGCATTCTTTCCCAGGTTCTCTATCCTTAGTTATTCCATGGTGCAATTTCTTCATCAACATTTCTGTTCTGCTTTGCTGTGAGCCTTTCCTGAGTCAATGAAAAAATAATTCAAATTATAGAACCTCTGTGTATGGGTTATTTTTCAGAATTGTCTGATTGTTTCTGATATTAGTATTTAAACTTGGATGTGGAGTAGGTCTGAATACATGGGGTGAACTTTATTTTCTGTCTTTTCTTGCATATTCCATAAGGATGTTTTACTCACCCTAGAAAGTGTTTTCCATTTTTCCTACTCTTTGCCTCTTTTTCACTTCTACTAAGCCACACTTAGCCTTCTGTTTTGCTCTTTTCCTTGTTGTTCTGTCCCTGTTTCATCTCCCTCTTTTTTTTCTGAGCTGCCGGTTTAGCCTATGCCCGTACACAGGCTGTCTTAGTCAAACTCTATTGCTGTGAAGAGACACCATGACTAAAGCAGTTTTTATAAAAGAAAGCATTTACTTGGGGCTGGCTTATGTTTCAGAGGCTTAATCCATTATTGTCATGGTCAGAAGCATGGTTGCATGCGGGCAGACATGGTGCTGGAGAGGCTCTACATTTGGGTCAGCAGATAGCGGGAAGAGAAAGACACTGGGCCTGGCTTGAGCAATGAAAGTTCAAAGCCCACCTCCAGTGACACACTACCTCCAAGAAGGCCACACCTGCTTCAACAAGCCACACCTCCTAACAGTGCCACTTCCTATGAGCCCATGGGGGCCATTTTCATTCAATCCTTCATATAGGATAAGCATTGCTTTCCTCTGAGCTACACTCCTTACTCCTTTTTGCTTTTGAATCATGAGGTGAGGAATGGCAGACTCTTTCTCAACAAGAGCTGGTGGCTCTATCTACACCAACACACATGGAAAGAAAACTATGACGACCTCTATGCTCTACCTCAGCCTTGGGACACTCACACCTTTGATTCAGTGATGGGTGGTTTCAGAGAGTAAGAAAAAGACTTTACATGGGCTGAGGCATTTGTCAAATTAATGTCTTAAAGCATCATTCCTATTTCATGGTGAGAATAAGGTTCTAAGGATGAACCAGATTGACCGAAGCTGAATTTTATCAGTGTAAGCCATTATCACAGAAGGGTTTTTGCTGTGTTCAGCCCTCTGTCCTTCCTGGTTAGGTCGTGGAACTCAAGAAGAAATCCAGGCTCTTTATTCTCAGGAATAGATAATAATTATTTTAATACAATCACAGATATTCCAATTCAATTGCTCTATATTTTTAATAATAATTTAAGCCAGCCCATGCATTTCCTCCAAGTGACTTTCATTAGAAATCCTTGTGAATAGACTCAATCATTCTTATCAGATGTTTTTCCATTTCTTGTCTGGGAGCAATCCCCTCTTTTTCCTGATATGCCAATAAAGAATGTAACCCTCTAGATGCTTTTCCCTGCTGAGATCAAACACTTAGATGAGACAATCTGTGTATACCTTAAGAGGGAGAAAGAATGGCCCAGGTATACAGCAAATTCCTCTGAAGCCTTGCCCATTTCTGAGCATAGGTGAGATAATATTTATCCCAATTTTATATGCATCTTTGAGGCAGGACTTTTGCATATATGAATACTCACATATTCAAATACTCAAAATTGTCAGTTGTCAGTGGGTTGAACCGGGTGGTAAATCAGGGGGCCACACAGTGAATGCCTCCAATTCCTAGAGATCTTGAAAATAATGAATTAGGAGGGCAGCCATGGGACAGGGAAGTGTAGGAGGGTGGTAAACAGAAGGTGGATGCAAAAATCCATCTTCAAGTACTTCAGCAGTAGTTGGGCTTTCTAGCTTCATAGTTGTATTGGGAGTGGGAAAGAGTTGGCATAAGCAGTGTTCAAGAGGCGAGCTATGGATGGGTGAAGAGCAACACTGTGGATTTGGGCTCTGAAGCCCTGCCTTCCCCTTCAGCATTGTTAGCACATTTATTTTCTCCTAGTAGAACTGAGAAGTAGAGTGAAGGAGACGGGAACCTGAGATGAAATGTTAAGTAATGTGCCACGATCACAAAGCTAATATGATCTGACCATGGTGTGAGCTGTGCCTTCGAAGTCCCTAATCAGACACTGCAGAATTTAATAATTTATAGGGCAAGAAAGCATAAAACCCATTTTGAGAAGGGGGTCTGTCTGAGTGCAGCATGGAGAGAAGCGTTGTAACCTCCTCGCTCCAAGGAGCACTGATGAGCTCAGCAGAGCTCTGTCCCCATGCTCATTCCATAGGGATCTTTAGGCCAGGACGTGAGGCCTGCGGAGCTCTGCTGTTTCATGCAGCGCACAGTTAAATGTGCTAAAAATGATTGAAAAGATGACAGGGAAGGAGAATCTAGGTTTTAATTTTGTATGACATTAGTATAGTCTTCTCCCTCACCAGAGTTCTCTCTTTCAAACTCACATCCTATGAATTGCTTTCTTTCTTACCTTCTTAGCTCAGCTGAGAAGTCATAGGGACATGCCTGTGCTGGGGAGACTTGCCTTGGAGATTTGGAGTTCTGATACCTCCTTTAGGAAACCATTAGACTCCTTCAAATTAGCAAATGCACAGGCAGTGTCTTTGGTATACACAACCTCAGTGTCCACTTTCTCCCTTTAGGTAGTGCCTTGGGGTTTCTATTGCTGTGAAGAGACACCATGATCGCCACAACTCTTATAAAGGGAAACATTTAATTGGGATGACTTACAGTTCAGAGGTTTAGTCCATTATCATCATGGCTGGAAGCATGGTGACATGTTGGGAGACATAGGGCTGGAGGAGTAGCTGGGAATTCTATATCTGGAACGGCAGGCAGCAAGAAGTGACAGTGAGACACACTGGATCTAACTTGGCCATCTGAGACTTTCAAAGTCTGCCCCCAGAGACACATTTCCTCCAATGAGGCCACATCTCCACCAACAAGGTCACACCTCCTAGTAGTGATACTCCCTATGAGCCTATGGGAGTCATTTTCTTTCAAAATACCACATATAGCTTATCCTAAAATGCTAGATGGTCCTAGGAAAGATACCCGTTCCTGCCCCAGCACTCACATCCCTGTGTTTGTCTTTTTTTCTCTTCCAAAGTACTAGTGTGGTTAACCAGGTGTCAATGAGGAATGTTGAAACTACTTTTCTTAATTATTAAATTTGCTTCAATAGCGAGAATAAACATTTTAGGAAAGTGTTATTAGAGAAATTCAAAATAAGTTTAGATTATTTTAAACTAAAACGTTCTTTGTAGTTGTTGTTGTTGTGTTTGATAAGGCAATTTGTAAGTTAAACCATGTAAAACTGCCACTCAGAGAAGTCTAAAAGTGGTGAAATCCAGACAGTATATTGCAGTTCAACTTACTGTTTGCATTTGGCATCCTGCACGGTTACGAGCTTTGAATGTAGGTGTGGTCTCATGGCAATGGCATTTTCCATTTTCCCCTAAACTGTCTGACAGAGGAAAAAAAACTGGAATATAAATTCTATTTTTCACGTTTGTGGGGGCTTAGTCATTGATATCAAATGTTCCTTTGCAAATGAATTCTGCTGTTTCCATCATTGGTCCCATTTGTAGCATATCTTCTTAGTGTGTGGTTTACATCAGTTTGTGGGGCAATTGCTTGATGAATTAGCATGAAAAGACAGTCCTTCCCAAAGGTGTGGATCAGATCAGTACCATCAAATTTTGAACAGAAAAGTAGCCTTCGCTGATACAGAGTAACTACATTTTCTTTTCTTTTCTTTTTTCTTTCTTTTTTGTTACTACTGGGGATCAAATCCAGGCTTTTCTGTAGACTAGGTGTGTACTATTACTGCTGGTGGGTATCCCTAGCCTCTAATATGGTGGACATTGGGTTGGAGTCACACATCTTGAACTGTGAGTATAGTTCAAGTGAAATACACTCTTACATATACTCATAGACTCTCTAGAAGTAGATCATGTGATCTAGTGGAGGAAAACTTAGTATGATTTTAAAGTGAAAATAACTTCAAAGCAGGGATCAGTCCTGTGTGAACATCCTTCCTTTATTGTATGAGTTCAGACCTTTCAAAACTCGCACTCCTGTGAAGGAGAAAGGATGAATTCATTTGATTGCATACTAGTCTTTTATTAAGAGCCATCAAATGTCAAATGCTTGAAATCAATGAATTTCACTTTATTTCTCCATTTTTTTTCCAAGCGCCCAGGGTTGGAAATATTATGTTCAGTGATTAAAAAAAAAGAAGAAGAAAGAAAGAAAACCAGGCTTTACAATCATCTGAGCATTGATTGCTTCAGTTGAAAAAGGTAAAGCGTTTCCTAGGTTACAGAAAATGAGGCGATAACAAGAAACACCTGCCCTCAAAGGTTGCAGACCCCTGGACACAGCCCTGGGCTCACTCTCAGCATATTGATCAGCACAGAAGTGCTTTCGCCTCTACCCCTGCCTGGCTCCCTAAGGGCTCAGCAGCAGTGCTGCTTCTGTGTTAGGATAACTGCCTCTCCGCTGCCTCTTTGCTTTAACCACTTCATGCAGAAGTAGATATAGTGTGTGTGTGTGTGTGTGTGTGTGTGTGTGTGTGTGTGTGTGTGTGGTGGACACGTGTATGGTATATTGGTGCTTAGGTTTGCCCACATATGCACACAAAGATGTCAGAGGAAGGCATCCAATGTTTCACTGTCCCTCTACCTTTGAGCCTTTGATTCAGGGCCCGTACCTGACCTTGACACTTGGTGTTTTAGCTGGGTTGGTTTTGGGGGCTCTACCTGTCTCTGACGTGTAGTGCTGGGGTTACTACATGTATCCATGCCTGGCTTTTTATATGGGTGCTCAGGATTTAAATTCATGTCTTTGGACTCTCATGCTTGTGGGTTCTTATCCAGTGTGCTGCCTCCCCAGGCCGTCTGTATTTTTTAAAATGGACACAACGTGAGATTCATTTTCCTCATTCTCAAATCAAGTCCTTTTTTTTTAAATTTTGAAATCACATTTAGATGCCAAAGGTCTTCATTATTCTTTTCCTCCTCCGTTACTTTTCCTCTTCATCTTCCTAATTTCTGTCTCTGATTTTTTTCTCTTTTTTTTTGTGGTTAAAAAAAAAAGTAGACTCCTTATTGTTTCCCAGGAGCACTTGGTGGCACAGGTCTCTTTTTTCTTCACCACCACAGACTTCGGGCTTCGCAGGATTGGCACTGGCTTTGCGAATAGCCGCCACATACAAATCTGGGCGGTCCTTCTTCTCGAGGATCACATACCTGATGCTGCTGAGGGTAGCCCGTATGTTCTTGTTGATGGTGGTCCTCAGGTGAGAAGCGGCTGGTTTTTGGTGACCAGATCTGCGTTTCATAACCACTACAACCCCGCGGGCTCCCCTCACACAGTCTTGTGAATCACCCGATTGTAGCAGACGGAGTTGAGGGCCTTCAGGTTATTGTGCTCGGTACTGTACATCTGCTTACTCCTCTTGATCAGGGAACTGGAGCAGTTTGGAACAACCATCCATTGGAGATGAACAGATGTGGCACTGGCTACTCTCCCTTTGGTGGCCAGAGACAGAAGGAGGTCCATCTCTGATTTTATTGTTTTTTTTCCTCTTCAATTTCTCGGCAATACTTGGTAAGCCAGTTTAGCATATATAATATATTTATAATAAGCTTATGTAATAAATGGTGATTCGATTCATGCTACTTCATTGGCTTTAATTACCATAGCTACTGCTGATATGTCGAGTATAAAGCAACATTACTGTACCGTTAGTGATTAAACAGAAAACATTTAATTAAAAATAGTTAAGTTTCAATGGTAATTTTAAAACTCTTAATTTATTTTTTCTCACTTTAGCTTAATTTTAGGGTTTACTATAACTTTTAATTCAATTTCAAGATTTTAATTTATTTAATAATTTAATTGGCCCCTCTCCATGTATAGTTCAGAGAAAATATCCACATGGAAAGGCTAATCAATTGTCTTAATAAAGAAATAGTGAAAGTAATCAAAAGAAATTTCTTTTTTCTTTGAGCTATGCTTGTTCTTTTAATTCCTCTATTGGTTATTCCTATCAATTCTGTTTCTCTCAGATTGAGCGTCCATCATGCACAGCACATACATGATATCTCTGGCTAACACGTGCACAAACTATAGAGCAACTCTGCAACAGAGGCGGATAGTGAAACCTCAAACCTATCTCAGTCACAGGAGCAATGAAACTCCAAAGTTACAACCTTGTCCCTGGGCATGGGGAAGAGAACTAGCAAAAGAAACAGGAGACGGGTGGTCAGGGAGGACCTTAGTCTTCCTGAGACAAGAGAGCCGCCAATAATTCTGTCAGAGTATAGTGGCTTCTGCTTCTAATCTTAGACTAAGGCAGAGAAAGTCCTCAAGTAAATTATTTACATCATGATAAGTAAGTTAAAACTTTTAAAATTGTGTGAGGCCAGTTCATTTTTTTCTGCTCCCCCTACTTTATCTGTGTGGTACCAGCATGTATTTGGGTCTCTAGGAGTACAGACTTCAGAAGCATCCTGCATCCTTCTGGTATTGCCCATCATTCTCAAGATGTAGAGGCCAAAACTTCTTAATTTTCTCCATGACTCAGCTTATTTTCTGCTCTGAGACAATTTTTTTTTTTGAGATTTCCTTCAGTCTCTCCTCTGAGTTGATTATAATTCTTAGAAGTCTTATCTAAAGGCCATAGCGGTGTGGTGGGTGGTGACTGACTCAGCTATTTGGCAGTGCTGACATCTGTCGGCACAGCCACGTGATGGGTCAGGTCCTTGGCTGAGGACCCAAGTAAGTTACTAGAGAGTCTCCTTTTTGCTATTTTTTGTTTGTTTGTTTGTTTTTGTGGAGGAGGGGTCTTATTTGATACAAAGTAGTTATTCAAATGTTCAACATAGTAATAGATGTTTGCTGCCTTGGAAGCTATCGCATTTATCTAAAATTTAAGAAATGTTTTTAACTTTTTGTTACTTTTTAAAGTCTCTGTGCTTTTGGTTGACTATCAAAGGCCAACATGGTGGAGTCGGTTTACAGTTGCAGATGTTTAGAGGTTATGATCATCATGGTGGCAGATAGATAGACAGGCAGGAAGGCAGACAGGCAGGCAGGCAGGCTGGGATGGTTCTGGGGCAGCAGCTGAGAACTTACATCTTTAGACAACAACCATGAAGCTGAGAGAGAGGCCGAGAGAGCTAGCTGGGAATGACATTGGGGTTTGAAACCCCAAAGCCTACTCACAGTGACACACCTCCTACTACAAGACCACACTTGCTAGTGCAAATAGTTCCAACAACAGGGGACCAAGTTTTCAAGCATAAGAGTTTATGAGGATTATCATCATTCAACCCGCTGCAGTCTGTCTCTTGACTGCTCCTCATCACAGTACTACCAGCTTGTTCCGGGAGTTCTGCTCTGAGAGATTAGAATTCAGACAGCCTGCTTCTCTGCTTTTCATACTGGATTTACATCAAAGGGACCCAAGGCTTCAGTTTTTCCTCTCTAGTTAACCACACCAGCCAGTGGGTCCTCCAGCCTGGAAGGAGTGAGCCGCAGGCACCACTTAAGTGCCTGCAGCAGGAATTGGTAGGTAGAGCAGAGGTTCAATGAGTTCAACGCTGGTTGCAGGAGAGATAGGTGGCTCTCTTTGCAGATACATTTTTTTTAATAAGCGGTGATCTCAATATGTCATTCGATATTTTTGAAAGGATTCTGAAGTACAACAGCTATTCATTAAATTTGAATTTGTGTTTTCCCCTTTTCCACAGCACCCAATTTTCCTATCAGTCATGACTCCTAATATCCCGCTATCCCCGGCCACACTGCCAGCTCTGTCAGCTACTGAAACATTCTCATGAAGGAGCAGTTTATTTTTCTGAAGCGATGAAAAGTAGATCACAGAGGCTGACTATCGGTGACTTTGCCGGAATGTTCTCCAGTTCAGAACACTTCAGTTTAGGCTTTGAATTATGATTGTTCATTATTTTATGTTCACTGGTAAAGTGCTTCTCAAGTAATTGATTCTGCAAAAATCATTCTTTACTTGAAACAATTGTCAATTTCTTCATTTGTGTGTGGGATATCTAGTTATATACTTCAGAAAATACATGGAGGGTGAGTGGTAACCATGTTTCAGTGTGGCATTTTATCCATTAATATTTGTACCAAGTGTAATTTTTCTGTAGAAACCGTTTATTGCATTTTGTCATCTCATTTGAAATGATTTATATTTTGTTTCTAAAGAGTTTTTTTTCCCTTTATTACCTATTAAAGACACAATCCTGAGAGTGCATGCAAGGTGTAAGGGTTCTTGTCTTATTCAGTGGGCTGTTTCATTTTCTTTCTTGGTTTTCCATTCTCTGTGTAGTCTTGGCTTTCCTGGAACTCACTCTGTAGACAGGCTAGCCTTAAACTCACAGAGATCTGCAAATGTCTCTGCCTCCCGAGCTCTGGGATTAAAGGCGTGCACTGCTAACTCCTAGCCAGTGGTTTGCTTCTTAAACCCCACAAGCAGGAATGTACACCTCTGCTTCTTGCCCTCAGCCCTGTTGGGAAGACAGTGTCAATTGACACACACTTTATTTCATTTTGTTCTTCCTGTTTTTCCTTTGTGATACACAATTTTCTTCAGAATCTTTCTACAGTCTTAATTTCTAAATGAATCATCTGATTTGTAATGTTCCTCTTCTGTCCTCTCACTTTTCAAATGCCTGGTAGAAGTTTGAGAAGCTCTTAGTTGTGTCTCACCTTTTTCACTGACAATCCTAGGTAATGGCCTCTTTACTCCACTACAGGGATCCCATGCTAGGAGAGCTAGCATCTCAGTTCCAGTTCCAGAGGGTTTTAACTGAAAAGCTGCTGAATTTTGTGTTCTTTCTCTCTCATTCTCTTCTTACTACCTACTTTATAAATATACTAATAAAATGAATCACTGTAAACTTCCTAAGAGACCAAGGAAACTACATCCAGGGACTCCTAGTCTGTAACAATGGCTGTTATTCCTACTTCCAGGAATAGTGGCCATTGTTCCATCTGACCTCCATTAACTTACAGAAAACTTCCGTTGAAAAGTTATGTCTTTCTATTTCTTGACTCCAAAGGAAATTAAGCTGCATGCTATTTGAGAATGGGCCTCTTTTTCTCCAACAGGATTGTACCGGGTGAAAAATAGTAGGATTTCTGAGGGAAGAGAATGAGAAACATGCACTTTTATTTTTAAACAGTAAAGTAGTTTAAAAACCAGCTGTCGAAATTAGAGATACAGCTCAATCATCTCACAGAGATACTCTCAATCCTAGGCTTGCCAGTTTCTCTTAGTATTGTAGAGAAGTCATCACAGTGTGAAGAATTGGGCTATTGTTGGTTCTAAGTGGATGAAATTCTTATTAGTTGTTCAATGTAATTATAGTATTATGGGTTATGTATGCCCAAATTACATACTGTAGTTCCAGGCTGCTTGTTTTTTCCCAGCTGCTCAGCCCCAAAATAACAAGAACCATGTTATTTGTTTGGCCAATAGCATAAGCATATTTCTAGCTAACTCTTATTTTGCCAGATGGTAAACTAACCCATCTCCATTAATCTGTGTATTGTCACGTGGGTGTGCCTTACTGGGTAAAGTTCTGACATCTGTCTCTGGCAGGCCTACATAGTGTCTCACTGACTACACCTTCTTTCTCCCAGCATTCAGTTTAGTTTTCCCCATCTAACTCTACTCTATCCTATCACAGGCCAAGGCAGATTCTTTATTCATTAACCAATCATCTTCACAGCATACAAAAAAGGAATACCATATCACCCATATACTCCTGAATGAACTGAGAACTCTTGAATACCTTCAGAGGTACTAACGATCTTGCATTTAAAATGGTTAGGTGAGAAACCCATATGGATTAAACAATGGCTTTTAGCAGAAGACAGACTGCAGGCTTTAGAACAGGGAGCAATTAGATGTTTGCCATATTGAAGAATCAACCAACCCTTGAAATTCTCCTTTATATGTTGTTAAAAAGAAGTCTGGAAAATGGAGACTGGTGACAGATCTACGAGCTATCAACAAGGTTATTAAACCTATGGACACTCTACAATCTGGAATTCCTCTGCCTTCTCTATTATCCAAAGGATGACCTCTTATAGTTATTGATTTAAAAGATTGTTTCTTCACTATACCTTTACAAGAAAAGGACAAGGAAAAATTTGCTCTTACAGTGCCTACTTATAATAATTCTCGGCCTACTAGGAGATAACAATGAACTATCCTCCCACAGGGAATGCTCAATTGCCCCACCCTGTGCCAATACTTTGTAAGTCAACCATTGGAAATAATATGTAAGCAATTTCTTAAGTCTATGATTAACCATTACGTGGATGACATTTTGTTACTGGACTCAAATGCAGATACTTTAGAAAGAATATTTGAAGAAATAAAGAAAGTTTTGCCTAAATGGGGATTATAAATTGCTCCTGAATAAATACAAAGAGAAGATTCTGTCAATTACCTAGGTTACAAAATAGGTTTACAGAAAATTAGAACACAAAAGGCACAAATTAGGAAAGACTGATTGCGGACTCTTAATGACTTACAAAGATTGTTAGGAGATATTTCCAGTCTATGATTGGTTGTTGAGATAACACCTGATCTAATAATTTATTTAAACAAAACCCTAGATGGTGACAAAAACTTAAATAATCCCAGGAAATTAACAGCTGAACAGAAAAAAGAATTAATGGTCATTGAGGAGAAATTATAGGAGGCACATACTGCAGAAAGGAATGCGATCTGGCAGAAGGATGTGTTCCACTTTACAGAATTTGAAAAATTAAAACATGTACACCACACCATTGACACCTATTCAGGTTTTCAATGGGCAACTGCCTTAAGCATAAAAAAGGCTGATTCAGTAATCGTACATTTATTAGAAGTTATGGACATCATGGGTATTCCTGCACAAATAAAGATGGACAATGGTCCAACATATGTATCTAAGGAAATAAAACAATTTTTGCTTATTATAATATAAAAATATTACAGGTATACCAAACAATCCTACAGGTCAGGCAGTTATAGAAAGATCACATAGAACTGTAAAGGATATGTTAAACAAACTGAAAGGGATTTAGAATACCCCCAGAAATAGATTGCATAATTCTTTATTAAACTTAAATTTTCTTAACTTTAATGAGAAAGGAACAGCAGCAGTGAAGAGACATTGGATAATAAAAAATAACCTTCTGAATTAAATCAGCTGGTTTATATCAAGGATGTGTTGACCTTACAATGGAAACCAAGAGATGTGTCATATTGGGGAAAGGGTTTTGATTTTGTTTCCACAGGGAAAGAAAAACTATGGACACCATCTCAACTGCATCTGTATGTTCTTCAGAACAAATATCCAATCTTTTCCTGTGTTCCTTCTTCCTTCATGATCTTTACCACAACTTCTACATTGCTTTTGTGTTTCTTGGCTCATCTCCAAGTATCAATACTTCCTGGAAGTAGATGGATGTCTCTACTTCTGGGAGCTCCTACATCCTTTCAGATCCTCTGCACTGATGTCACCATGACACACTTTCCTTAGCTGTCTTACTGCTAGAATGACCACAAGCTAAGTGTACATAATGGTTAGTTACTTAAAGAGTCTTAGTGAACCCACCAAGATTGGCTTCTTCCAGATCATTGGATTATTGCTTTTATTCCTGGTCTTGAGGCATTCTGCTCTGAGGGGAACCTGGCACGTCAGTACTACCATCTTTCTACTCTCTGCTGCTAACGTAGGAATACCAGTATTTCCAGGTTCCAGATTCACTCAGTCACTGCAATAGACTGTTTACCTTTGGAGTATAAGTCATTCTAAAATATACAGAAGACAAAGAAAGCTAAGGTGTGTATGGTCAGAAAAAACACTTATTATCTCTCTCTCTGTTTTTTGTTTTGTTTTGTTTTTTGAGATGGGGTTTCTCTGTAGCTTTGGGACCTGTCTTGGAACTAGCTCTTGTAGACCAGCCTGGCCTTGAACTCACAGAGATCCACCTGCCTTTGCCTCCTGAGTGCTGGGATTAAAGGGGTGTGTTACCACTGCCCAGCCACTTATTTTCTTAATAGTGAATGCATGTATACTAATTAATGTGTTAAAGGTCCATGAAATCTAGAACATCCCCATCAAGCCAGAATACTTTCTGATTTGACTATGTAAAGATTGCCCTGATAACTCTGCCATCTTTAATGTCCATTCAGTTACACTCATTTGCCACATAATCGTTAGCTACTTTTTTTTTGGCATTTAATACAGTTTTATTACTATGAGTCTGAATACTAAATCCACTCCAATTTCTTTTTTTAAATTATATATTTATTTATTAAAGATTTCTGCCTCCTTCCTGCCACCGCCTCCCATTTCCCTCCCCCTCCCTCAATCAAGTCCCCCTCCCGCGTGAGCCCAAAGAGCAATCAGGGTTCCCTGCCCTGTGGGAAGTCCAAGGACCGCCCACCTCCATCCAGGTCTAGTAAGGTGAGCATCCACAAAGCCAGTACTACCTTCTGAGTGACAAGACTATGGGTGTCAGCAGCGTGACTGCATCGCATTCCCTGTTCCCAAAGAGCTCAGAGGTATAAAGAAAAGGGTTGTTTCTTTCTTTTCAGAGGACTGGAATCTAATTAAAATGCTTCTGATAATATTAGTTTTGAGAAGTGTTTTCTGTTTTTTCTACAGAGGAGTTACTTTGTAAATAGTGTTTAGATAAGTGAAACGAAAACTAATTTTTTTTTTGTTAAAAAATTAAGGTCACCCAACAACCAAATACCCACTATAATATATTCAGTTTCGTGACACGAGGGTAAAAACTGTGCCCTACTGATCAATGTAAAAATACTCTTAAATAGAGGGACTGCCACCACAAGGGACATTTGAATTCCTTTCTAGCTTGGTTGTTTGTTAATAGCTTCATATTTCACATGGTACTAGAGGATATTACAGTGGTGACATTCAATGAATCTGAGAAAGCAATAGATATAATTAATAAACTGTTCATGGAAATCATGATAAAACACAAGGAAAATAAAATCTGATTATAGTAGTAACAGAAATTAAAATGGCATGGTATGAAAACAGAGACAAATGAAGGCAAAATAATTGATTGTTTTCTTTCTTATTTCTTATTTTAGAATGTTTAAATCTGTGTAAAATTTTTGTTAAATGTAGTTTAAGAATATATATATATACATAATTTATACACATACACACAAATATATATATTATATATTATATGTATAATATATATAATATTCTTGGCTAAAAGTTTAGCTTTCATTTGTCAAATCCAGATTAAAAATATTTTATGACCCTTTCTATTGGTAAGTTTCCAAATGTTTGAAGAACTTGTATTTAGAAAATAATCTTAGACTGTGCCCTAACATTCATAGTAATTTACTTTTATTTGATCTGAAAGAGTGTCATGTATATGAATGCATTCTGATCAACGTGCATACAATCCTGACTGGTGTTTGGAAACCTTGAACGTGGCTTAATTCTTATGTCTTGAAACAAGATTTATAGGTCTCTCTGGTTCTAATTCTCCACTTCTTGTAAACCACTTTTATTAAACTACAGGAAGGAGGAGGGCAAGGGAGGGCACTGGAGACAAGGGAGGGCACTGGGAACAAGGGAGGGCATGGGGTGGAAGAGTTTTGAATGGAGGTTATGGACATGATTCTGTGCTCCAAGTGTTTCCTTAGTCACTGTTCAACAAGCCCTCAAGAAGGACATTGTGTTGCTTTGGCAAAAATTGCAGACTGATGTCTCCATGTGAATACTGTTCTTTGTAATGCGCCCTGACGGTCAGTTAAAGGTATCTGGGTTTCTTAAGAGAGTGTTTGATTTGGAGCCAGAGGAGGCATGGGAGGCAGTGGGACTTGCCACCTCTTCTGTAAGGGCTTGAAAGGAACTTGGTTCCCAGGATTTTCAAGTATGAGTTGCCTGCAAGAAATTTCCTGAACGAATTCAAATGGACTCTGTCAAAGAAACTCGGCACCGTGGATCTATTAACAGAAAACTGCATGGTTGCACAGAGACTTGGGTAGATTGATGTATAAAAGAAAGTGAAAAGAATCACATGTGTGTCTGAGAAAAAGAGTGTTACACAGTGCTTTAGTTGGTGCTGTGGTGTCAGCTGAAATTAGGTTTTGTATTACCTCGGATGCTAAGAAGCCTCCAGACAGCCTGTGGGGTATCTCGTTAAGAAGCAAGATCTCACAGGGATGTGCAGAAGGACACACAGCAAATTATTATCACTAATTATCTTGCCAAGTGTGGTCACAGGAATACAAACTGGTAGAGGTGATGGCGGCATGATAAATTTAAGCTTTTTCATTTATGCATTTTTAGTAGTCACATATCAAAACAATTAAATATTAAGAATAGTTTAACAGGAAGGTTTTATTTTCTTCCAAGACCTTTAACTATTAAGTCTATGATATGAAGCTTCAACACATGTTCAGTGGCATGTTAAAATGTGCAGACATATGATCACAATGAAAAAAATCATATCAACAGTCATCTTCTCTGTAAGGGGAATAGAGAGGCTTCCAAGCACATACAACAATCATTCTCTCTGTAAGAAGACAGAATCATCCCCAAGTGCATACAACCCTCATCCTGCCTGTAAGAGGAACAGAGTGGTCTCCAAGTGTACACAATCGTCATCTTCTCTATAAAAGAACAGAGTGGTCTTCAAGCGTACACAATAGTCGTCTTCTCTATAAAAGAACAGAGTGATCTCTAAGTGTACACAATAGTCATCTTCTCTATAAAAGAACAGAGTGATATCCAAGTGTACACAATAGTCATCTTCTCTATAAAAGAACAGAGTGGTCTCCAAGTGCTTGCCTTCCAATGAGTTCTGGTGCTTTTTAATTTTCTTTTTAGTTGTTACTATGTCTATGACCATGGTGAAGGGAGCAGGAAATTATGCTTGCTTCCATTTCAGGAGGAAAAGAATCTGAAGATGGAAAATTGCCTAGAGAATACTTGGGTAAATTTTGGAATTGTTGTATGATGCACTGAAAGAGATGGATTGATTCTAGAATGATTCTGCAAGAAGTTGTGTAATGTTAAAAGAACAAAAGAAAAATGAACAAGTTGCAGATACTATAAATATTTGCCTGTAGTGGTAGAAATACTTGTGCTATCAGGAATTTTGTCGATACAAGTAATTTCACTTGCTTTAATTGTATTGTGAAGTTTAACATACAGAAAAGGATAATATATACCCCCCCACACACCACATACTTAAATTACAAAATCTGGTGTGCTCACCCAGTTCTCTAGAACCCTCCAAGGTCTGCATTATGTTTTCCTCCAAGATAGTTGTTCTTGTTCTGCCCTCCTCTTCAGGTAACCAACATCTGTCTTTTGCCTAACTCAGTCCTTTGCTTTTAAAATGTTTTACTTTTTGTATATTCATTCTAAACAATATATTTATTGGTTGGTCGGGAAAAATCACACAGTGTATCAGAATCTGTTTCTTTCAGGTAAAGAGTTTCAGGAAAACATAAAATGAACAGTCTGGTTCATTGGATTCAAACTTCACAGTTCTGCCAGCCCTTCTAGTCTGGTAGCGCCCTGGGAAAGCAGGACTCACAACAGGGCATCTAGCAGAACTGATATTCTACAGAAATGCAGCCAGAAACATGAACTACTTTATCTTTCCTTCATGATTGCTATGGCTTGCTTTGGAAGTCTCAGATTTAGCCAGGACAGAGAACAGTTTTTTGAGAAGAAATTAGAGAGCTGCTTCAGAATTCATGGAATCCATAGGTAGTAGGAGTTCATCAACAGATAGTCAAGGCAGCAAAGAAGACATGAGTCACGGCCAGCTTTGCCTAGGAATCTGTCTTCTGGTACCTAGATATAGTTGCTTTGTGTTAGAAGATATTGCTGGCTGGTCAGAGGTCACAGTCTCCCCATGGCCTGGCAGCTTATATCAACAGCTCTACAACATGGGACTCCCTCTCCCCAGCAGAACTTCATGCTTCTACCTGAAGAATATCCCTGGGCCTGGAGTGCTGACCTTACCTGAAAATTGTCTCTAAACCAAATGCCCGACTTATCTTTAGCTTGAACCCTGGCATAGATCCTTGCTAGAAGGTTCCTTTGCTGCACACATGGTAACTAAGACTTGTATTAGGAGTCTTCTAACGGTAGCATGCCAACTAATACAAATTAGAGTTTATCTCTCAGTTCCTCAATCCCATATATTCCTTATACTTTGGAATAAAGTTGAGCTGATTCATGGAGGTCTGTCTCCTGAAGAGCTGTCTCCATTTGTGCTCGCAGGACACACACAAAGCTTTCTGTCACTGGTACTGCCTTTTGCCCTCTCAACCTGGTGGCTGATAAGATGAGGGAAAATAGGAAGTCCCCTCCCACCATGTCTTTTAACACTTGGGACCTTCTTAAAGGACACTTCTCCAAGCTCTGCTTGCAACCATGGGCATTGAAGAAACTCTGGTCAGCTTGTGTATGCTAAGCATGGATCTGGCAGGTCTTGCCCTTCTCTCCCATTCCCTCTGCCTTGCTAAAACTTGTAAAATTACAGTCCCAAAGCTATCCACCAAGATCTATCCCCTTATTTGACCACTTCCTTTTCCTGAAGCTGACTACCGAGGTTCAGCTATCAAAGTATTGAAGCCCAGATTTCAAAAACCTCCTTTGGCTTACCTAATTAACGTTCCCAATTAAAATTAAACATCTCATCCCAACACAAGGTTTTCCTTTGTACCTTTATAAACTGCCATTTGCCTATGTTTCACGCTTGCCTCCTCTCTATCCAGAGACAGTGCCTTGTCCCTCTGGGACACATATCCTTGCCCTTTCTCACCTTTTCCTTTCCCCTTCTTCTTTATACTCTGTCTCCTGTCTTTGTCTCTTATTCCCTGTCCTTCTGGGGCAAATAAATCTCCGTTGGGCTGAAAACTTGGTCTTGGTTGTCCTGCTTTGGCCTTTTGCAGGGCAGAATAAAGACAGGGGGGAAATCAGAACAGAGTTATATAGAGAGTAGGTGTAGTCAGAGAGGTGCATTGTAGTTACCAAAGGAGAAAGACACCAGTACCACAGCCTTGTGGTGATACATAGATTAATAGAAATAGGTTAATTTAAGATGTAAGAGCTAGTTAGGAATACACCTAAGCCAGTGTCCAAACAGTGTTGTAATTAATATAGTTTTTGTATGATTATTTGGGTCTGAGAGGCCAGGAAACATAAATACAGTCTCCACTTAACATTTGCATGTGTCTTCTTAAATGGCATTAGAATTGGTTGAATAAAATATAAATTTCTCCAATTTTTTTTAGTGTACTAGTTAGGTTTACCTATCAAAAAATTGATAGGTGTAAGTGGCCTGACAGTGAATCCTATTGACTGACATTCAACACACATATGTATAATAGGCATACAACTGCATATATTTACATATAATGCATATATAATATACAGCTAATGCCACAGAATGATGCTTTCTTCAATGATGTACCACATATAATCAAAGTCCCATAAAATTATATTATCTAGTGGCATCAGAGCAATAAGTTTGTTTGAATGTTCATACAGTGATGAAATTGTCTATACATATTTTCAGAAAGTATCTGTTATTAAGTGATATATGACTACATATAAGAGACAGAGGGTATTATGAAAGATTATTTTGCAAAAACATAGTCATGTGGAACAAGCTACCAGGTCACTAAGAGCACTCTCTAGTCTCATGTCAACTTAACACAAACTAGAATCATTTGAGAGAAGGGAACCTCAGTTGGAAAAAATGTCTCCATAAAACTGGACTATAGGCAAGCCTGTAGGATATTTTCTTAATTAGTGAGCAATGAGGGAGGGCCACCCCTGAGCCTGTGGTCCTGGATTCGACAAGAAAACATGATGAGCAAGCCATGAGGAGTGAGTCAGAAGGCAGCACCCCTCCATGGCCTCTCGATCAGCTCCTGCCCCTCACCCCATGTTCCTGCCCTGTTTGCGTTCTTGCCCTGACTTCCTTCAATGATGGGCTACATCATGGAAGTGTAATCCATTTAAGCTCCTTTCTCCCCAACTTTCTTTTGGTCATGGTGTTTTATCACAGCAATAATAAACAGAGAGATTGGTCCCAGGATCATTGGGTATTGCTGTTACACACCTGACCTTGCAGTTTTGGGAGGATTGTGGAAGGTCTTTCAAGGTTTGGGCTAGAAAAGTCATTGAGTGTTCAATGCGTGGTGAACTGTTGTGAGAACTTGGAAGACTAGATGATAATGCTGAGAACAGAGCAGATGATGGAGGCCTGGTTTGTGTAGGTTCCTAGGGAAGCAAAGACTCTACCAGGTCATTTGTGTGAATATCTGGTATCTGGTCAGATAAAGCTGAAGAATCAACTGTCATTAACAAGAGACAAGAACCATTAAAATGAAAACTTTGCTTGGGAGAGACAATGGATGCTGGTCAGCTGGGGATGAAGAATAAGCATGTGATTAAGAAGAGACCAGAATCACTGCGGTGAAATCTCTGGGAAGTGTTTCCTCATGGTCAGCAAATAGAAACTGTGTTTCTGAAGAGGCCAAGGTTTTACCTCCTTCTATCAGCTGTGTTTAATAGTATAAGAATTACCGAGGTGGTACTCATTTTAATGTCATAAAGGGGTCATGAAGAACCATTGAGATTTGACACTGTGTGGCAGAGCTGGAAACTCTGCCAGGAGAGGGTTTTTGTGAAAATGCAGCCCAGTTGCTGCAAGAGACCCCAGTATTTTGGAGATGGGATGACCACATCTCCAAAGAATAGCATCAGGTAGAGTGTAGCCAATCAGCATCCAGAAGACAAGTTGGGTTTTTCTGCAGAAGGTAGAGCCAGAGAAGTAACCAGGCTCTTTGGAAGAGCCCAAAAGAGTTGACTGTGAGTGCTTCTAGACACGGACACTGAGCTATTTACACAGTGGGAGCTTGGTTTTACGTTGTTCAGGTTGTGACCATGCCTGGGATTTTCCCCCTTGATATAAAGTATTTCACATATTTTTAAGTTTATAGAAGGCCATAGTTGAGACTTTGAACTTTAAAAGAGATTTGGGATATTTAAAGAGATTGGATATTTTAAAGAAACTAAACTTTTAATGTATTTGAATTTTTAAAGACTGTGGGACTTTTAAAGTTCTTTATATTTTATATTGTGATATTAATGCTGACATGCCATCTTGGGGATAAATGAGAAAGGAAAGGCTCTAATTGAAAAGTGATGTGTTTGTGTGTTAATTCAACAGAGGCTCAGTGGTGCTGGCTAGTTTTATTTAAACTTGACAGGTTAGAGTCATCTGAGAGGATGGAACCTCAGTTGAGAAAATGCCTCTGTAAGATTGGGCTGCATGCAAGCCTGTGGGGCATTTTCTTCATTAGTGATTGATGGGGGAAGGTCCAGCCCAGCCAATTGTCAGTGGTACTGATAGAAAGCACTTACTGGGTACTGTAAGAAAGCAGCCTGAGCAAGCCATGTGGAGCAAGTCAGTAAGCAGTACTCCTCCAGGGCTTCTGTCTCAGTTTCTGCCCCCATGTTCCTGCACTGTTTGAGTTCCTGCTCTAACTTCAATCAGAGATAAAATACAACATGGAAGTTTAAGCCAAATAAACCCTTTTCCTTCCCAACTTGCTTTTGATCATGGTGTTTGATCACAGCAATATTAACCATAACCGAGACACTGAGTCAGCTGTGGTAACAGATATTCTTCTTGTAGCTCTTGCACAATAGATAGCCTATTACCCATACTTCCTCATAAAACCCCATTTCTCGTTGCCTCAGAATATTTTTTTTGGTTGACCCTTTGGTCATAAACATTGCTAAGATCTCCATTGTTGCCATTTATTTAAGATATTGCTATTCATGTTTCATACGTTTTTTAGTTCACCAGGGATTTTGTGGAAATGATGTTCCAACCTTAAGGGGACCACCAATGGTATTTGTACCAGGAGGTAACATGAGACAGGCTTGCATGGGCTAACTTGATATGCTAAAAGGTTCATTTCAATAGCGTTAGGTTTCTGTACCGCTGCTTTAAGTATCTTAGCATTGCCAATCCCAGTTCAAAGCAGAAAACCGATTTAGAATATTGTTCAGAAATTAAGGGGAGGATTTCAGGAAGGTTGGTATGTTTATGAGCATTTTTAGGCATAAAAAGTTGATAATAGTGAAATTTATGATTTATAGCTGGAAGGCACTAATTTGGAGCCCATGTGAATATTCTATGGTTTATTTATGTATTCTACTGACTATAGACATTTAGTAATTTTTCATCTTGGAGCAGTTAGGAAATTCTTACTTTCAACACTTTAGTATATGCATTTTGGTGAGTTAATGTATATAATTTGGTCACATATGCTTAAGAATAAAAGGTCTTGGTAATAAAATAGACATGTTTTCATCTTTATTATATATCACCAAAGAGTTTCCTGAGATACTTGAGTCAATTTCCATGTTCATGTAGATATTTTTTTTTGTATTTTACAAATTATAACATTTATTCCTTCCCTAAAATGACCTTTCCTGGCTGAAATAGTTGTAGACATAAGTAAATTCCTATCTTGATCTTTCTTTCCCTACATAAAAGTAAACTAATTAATTTAAGCAGAACTTAGCTTAGAACATTTACCTGATGGAAAGCACCATCTTGGTTGGCTCTAGCTTACATGATTTCTCCAACTACTTTTCTTAGTTTAACCTTATAATTAGTGATATCTGTGTCCAAAGTATTTTCATACTTTATTCTTTAAAAATGACACATTAGTTTTTCATCGTTTTGACAGAATACATGAGCCAACTATGAGAGTTCTGTGAACGAATATGAAGTATTGCTCCATAAGGCTCATGTATTTGAATAGTTGGTCCCCAAATGGTGGCTCTATTCTGGAAGTCAGTGCAATCTTTAGGAGATAGTTCAGATAGAGGAAGTTGTGGCTCACTGAGGTTAGGATAGGCCTTACAGATTATGGCCTGGCTCAGTTCCAACCTTAGTATATGATTCCTAATCTGCCAAGGTGTGAACAAACAGCCTCATGGTCTCTTGATCATAGACACTGTCTCTGCCACTACTATGCCTTCCCTGTCATGATGGATACTACCTTTTACAACTCTGAGCCGAAATAAATACTTTCTCCAATTAATGTAATGATATTTCATTTGTATTTTAATAGATGAAGCTTGCCTCAAGTTCAGAGAGTAAAACAGAGGTACTGATTAGCCTTACAGATCAGGCAGTGGTGACACATTTTAATCCCAGTAGCCCACTAGTTTGCCATGAAAAGCAGGCAGTAGTGGTGCACACCTACCTGTAGAGAGGGATACAAGACAGGCGGAGACAGCTCTCCCACATAGTCTCATTCTGAGATTCCCGGAGACAGGATCACCATTTCAAACGGAAGTAGAGGTAAGAGACTGGCTGTTTTGGCTTTCTGATCTTCAGGTTGAACACCAATTTCTGTCTCTGGTTTTTATTAATCATGCTACAGATTAAGTTATATTTTTGTTAGATATTAGGTCACAGTAATAAGAGAAGTAACAAATATGAAGAAAAAAATTATTTGGGCTCAAGGGTTCAGTCTGTCATAGCCGTTTTCAATCTGTAGGTCACGACCCCTTTGGAGGTTGAAGGACCCTGTCACAAGGGTTGCATATCACCTATTTACATTACTATTCATAACAGTAGCAAAAATTATAGTTATGAAGTATCAAAAAATAATTTTATGGTTGGGGATCATTAGGACATGAGGAACTATGTTAAAGGATCACATCATTAGGAAGGTTGATAAGCATTGGTCCATCATGATAGGGTATGGGTGTGTGATGGATGGAATAAGCTAACTTGTACATGGTAACCAGGAGAGAGGAGAGAGGAGAGAGGAGAGGGAGAGAGGGAGAGAGGGAGGGAGAGAGAGAGAGAGAGAGAGAGAGAGAGAGAGAGAGAGAGAAGGAGAGAGGGAGGAAGGGAGGGAGGGAGAGAGGGAGAGAGGGAGGGAGGGAGAGAGGGAGGGAGGGAGAGAGGGAGGGAGGGAGAGAGGGAGGGAGAGAGAGAGAGAGAGAGAGAGAGAGAGAGAGAGAGAGAGAGAGAGAGAGAAGAGAGGGAGGACGGGAGGGAGAGAGGAAAAGAGGGAGAGAGGAAAATAATATGAGTGAGAATGCTTCTTTCTCCTTCTCCCCTCTCTTTGTGCCATTCCAGGTCCCTAGACTAGTAGACGTGCTACCATATTCAGGGCTGTTCTTACCGCCTTAGTAAAACTTCCTGGAGTCAGCTTCACAAACACACCTAGCAGTGTGCTTGATTAATCCCCTGGGTGCTTTGTAATTCAATTGAGTAGACAATCAAGATTAATGTCACATGTCCATGCAAGAAGAACTGCAAATGTTCTTTGCTTGGATCAGAATTAAAATTGGTCATATCCTAATCTATAAGCTATTTGAAACTTTCTGGTTATTACATATTTACAGCTTTAAGGTCTGACATCCTTACATTTCCTGTCCTGAAAATTCCCTTGAGATAAAGCATCCCATTAACTTCTGCAGACACACGGAACCTTTACTTTTCAGAGGAAAGCATGATTAAGCCAAATCATGAAACATGTCTGGTTCATTTAATGAAATCTGGATAAGTATGAGAAACTTTGGAAAATTGGACTTATAGTACATGCCAATTAAATTTAAAGGGGAAGATGACTCATTTGGAATTAAAAATAAATAAATAAAAGGTTTCCCCAAATTGAGAGACTGTCTCACCATCAAGATGCATGATAAGGGCAGATGGGATAAGGCAATTTAATACTAAACATCTTAAAATGATCATTAGCTAAACTCTGTTTTTTTTTTCTAGAAATGAATTTTCCTTTGAAATATCCCAGCACAGTCCAGCTATTAATGCAAATGAGTGTGGTTGATTAAATTTAGTCCTAACAATCTTGTGTGTAGACAGGCTTTAAAGTACCGAGGAAACTTTGGTGAACTTTTACCTCTTCTGACCCTCCATGATCTGCAAGTCATGGGATTTGGCATGGCAAGATAGTAATTCAGAGGCCATGGTTTGTTTGTTTTATGTCTTAAATAATTTATCATAAGAATTTAAATATTCTCAGAAATAAAGTGAATGGTATAATGATTCTGATGTAGCCATCAAGTAGTCTTGGTTTTTCTTTGGCCAGTCCTATTTTAGACATTAGCTCCTTCCCTCACTCCAGCTATGTAAAAGTAAAGCCTAGATACCATAAGTATTTCATTTTGAAGTGTTTTTGTATATCTTATAAGATAAGAACTTTCCTTCCAAAGTCACCTATGACTCATCATCACATCCAGAATAAATTTTCTAGATTTGTGCTTAGCACTTTTTCTGCTATTAAGTAGGGAAGATTTAAACATAAATCATAAACTCAATAATTATGTCTTTTGAAAGTTGCCACTATATTCACTACTAATGAACATGATGCACTATATTCAAACCCATCCAAGTTCATGACTGACTTTTGTTCAATAACTACTTCCTTAATCTTGTATCAATATTTCTCTTATGTCAAAATTTCTCTAAGTAGTTTTTGACTGATAAAAATCTGGATGAGTCCTTTTATTCTTTTTTATGTAGCAAATTTCAAGTTTATTAAGAAAAATTAGAATAAGTTTAAGCATGGGGACAAGAGAGAAGGAAGGGGAGGAGAGGAGAGAGAAGGGAAGGGTAAAGGGGAGAGAGGATGGAAAGGGAGAAAAGTACTTCTCAGGAAGAAAAGTTACTGGGGGCATCCTTCCCTCTCACTGTGTCTTTATGGAAGTTTGACCTGAGAAAGGACAAAATAGCATGGTTGAGACTTCATTTGGCAATTTGAAATTATTTCTCAGTAGTCCTCGGAGAAGGATTCCTAGAGTAGTCTTTCTATGCTTGAGATAAATGCTTGGAAGCCTAGATTATATTTTCTAAGCAGTGGCATTGCCAGAGTCTGTTTAAAAAAACATTAGCCATGGCTCAGTGCCAGCTAGAGCTTTGAAAACTGAGGGTAGCCTCTTCAGTTTCTGCTGAGAGTCAGTGAGTGGTGGTTAAACATTACCCAGTGAAGGGAAGTAGAGACAGCTCCGTGGTGAATGTCACTTCCTGCTATTCCAGAGGACCAGAGATCAGCAATGGTTTGATGGCTCACAACCTCCCATAACACCAGATCCAGGGGGACCCAATGCCTTTTTCTGGCATTTGCAGGTAGGAACCTGCACACATGTGGCATATGCGCACAGACAATGAAAATGGAATAACAGTATTCTTGCTATCAGGGTGCATTCTTCTTCTATGGGTTTATGCTTGATTTACAGGAATCCTGTGGAAGGTTCAGATACATTAGAAACACACAGGCGAAGCATCTGATGAATATAAAATAGGCAATTGAAAGGACAATAAAAAGATCAGTAGCTCTATGAGAACTTATCCTTTCCTCCTAGACCCAGAAAGGTCTACTATCTCATTTAAGAAGCTTTAACTCAAGGTATGATATTGGGTTATGGATCTACACTAGCCAGAGTGACAGGTCACAGGGAATTTTCAAGACACACTGGATGTTTTATGGTGACATTGGTACCTTTGAGAAAATACTGTGCCAAAAATATAAGTGCTTTGTCTTCCACAAAGCAATGGATAAATCTTGCCTTTCTTTATGCATTCCATGTGTAGACAGCCAGTTGCATCTGTCAGCAGAGGTGAGGTTATACTGACATAATACAACCCCCTGTCAGGGAAACTTTTATCTCACTCACATAAAATGTGCTGAGGGCCAAGAATTCTGTATGAGGACAGCTGTCATCCATGTGTTGGCAAAGTTATTCTGATTTACTTTAGATTTCTTTGAATGTTTCTAAAACTCTATACTCAGTATCACTAATTTGGTATAGAGACAAAAATGGCATCATTTGTCCCCTTCTGCTTCTGCCCCCACCCCATGTCCTCTCCACGTCAATATGACCTTCCATGAGGAATTCTGAAGCAAAAGCACAGAGAAAGGTGTGCTACCTGCCTAGTGCCACCACAGGGGAGTGGCATGTATCCCTTCTACTCCCATTTCATCACACATAGTAACTCCTTCCTAGCCACGTCACTGTGAAGGAGACTGAGATGCAGAACAGTGTGTGTCTGGCAGTCTTAGTTGGCCTCACTGATGACTGTCACAACAGCTGAGTCTAACTTGTTTCTTTGAGCATTGCTGAAACTCTCTATTTTTTTGGCCACCATTTTTGATGAGACAGAAAAGAGGCCTTTTTGGCCTCTTTCTTTTTCTTTTTTCCTTTCCTTTTCCTTCTTCTTCTCTTCTTCTTCTTCTTCTTCTTCTTCTTCTTCTTCTTCTTCTTCTTCTTCTTCTTCTTCTTCTTCTTCTTCTTCTTCTTCTTCTTCTTCTTCTCCTTCTCCTTCTCCTCCTCCTCCTCCTCCTCCTCCTCCTCCTCCTCCTCCTCCTCCTCCTCCTCCTCCTCCTCCTCCTCCTCCTCCTCCTTCTCCTCTTGTCTCCTTCTCCTCCTTCTTCTTTTTGGAAGCAGGTGTTTTCCCAAGGGCTATGTATGTCTGTACGAGTTTTGATAGTTTCATATCAAATCTTTCCCAAGCATTTATGTTGGTAGAAACTACCCAAGATCTCATTAAAGTGCAGGTTCTGGTCAGTAGGCCTAAGGTGAGGCTCAGCTGATGAGGACTTCACCAGCATAAAGTGCATACTTTAGAGAGTCAGACGTTAGTTCTATCACACCCTTTACAAGCAAAGCATTGTGATTTCACTTGGATTCACATAGACATTGAGGTTCTTCCTTCCTTCTTCCCTACATCTGGATCAGGGACAGTGATTCAGAGTGATAGTTGTCAAACATGTGGGAAGTCTGTCAACACAACTCAGAGCAAGCTTGTAAAGGATAATTGGCTTTGCATTCTTTCATTTGAAAAGAGGACAGTTAGGGATAAAGGAAACCCAGTTGAACACTCCAAGTGTTCCACAAAATGCCAGCATCTCATTATAGTGCAGCCCACACAGCAGGGACACTGAAGAGGAGAGGAGATACCGAAAACATCTTTAGACTCTTGTCTCTTAAGAGCCCTTCCTCGGATCAAATGTAATTTGTGCTGAGGAGGTAGCGGCTGTCTCAGAGTCTAAGCACTTGTTATCATGTTTCAATTTTGCCTAATTATTAATAGAGCACTTATTTGTTCTGATCCTTTACTAATTAAGATTTTTGCATGTTTTCAGCATCGCACTTACCACTTAGGATTTCGGATGAGTTGCCTTTTGGCTCCAAGATGCAGACTGACTGCCGAGAGCTGTATTAGGGCTGTGTGGATGTGTGTGTGTGTGTGTGGGGGGGGGCACAGAAATGAACCTGGACACCGTGCGAGCACTCACAGGCACTTTTCATTATACCCAGAAGCTGTTTTTTTATTCCTTGCTCATTTATAATGCTGGCCCATGATGGAAGAATTGGGTGTCTCACCATAAATTAAAAGACCTGCTTCCGACTTCTTATTCTGTGGGTGTAATTCAAGGAACTGTCTCAAGGAATACCAAAGCTATATATTCTTCTTTATAGCAACTGTCATAAAAAAAATCCCAATTACTCTAAATTACCACAAAATCACTTTAGAATCCACCCCAGACCCGTGGCCCTTGATTTTCTTGCTATTAGTTCAAAGGGCAGGAGACAGAGTAGTAAGTGTGGGACTTTATTATATAGCAGTTACATTTTTCATGATCAAAGAAGCTTTCGTTTTCTGCTTCCTTCCTTTGAACTAATTCACCATTGGAAACAATAACTCCAGGTCCCTGCCTTATTAGGCTGGCAACCAATTTCTAGAACGCAGGCATATTTCACTTTCCTTCTATATTAAAATATTTAAAACTATAATTTAAATCTTAGGAATTCATGATTTTATGTAATAGACTGAAAGTCATGGGTATGAGCCTAAAGGAACCTACAATGCATGCAGGTAGCCTTTGAGGAAGTCACTCATGAGATGGATGCAAGGACAATGACAAAGGCAAGAAAGCACACCAGAGTCCTCATGACCAACTAACCAAGCGGGAATCCTTGTCATACCAGGCTGCATTGAAAGACATAGTCTGGAGACTTAAAGACATTGCTCTTATCCTATGAAGGTTAAACCCTATTTTCCCCATAAACAGACTGACAGGGGAAGAGCAACCCAAGGACTCAGATCATTCCACTGTGTGTAAGCAAGTTAGGCAAAGACAGACTGAAGATGGTTTAGAAGAAAAGGCTTTAGTGTGGTATTTTCTTATATAGAGGGTGGCTCTACTTTTCCTGGGTTTCAGCAGCTTACATGACCCAAGCGCCTGTTGCCCAGCCTCCTTGTTCACAGAGTGCTGCATTCTAGAGCATCATGCACAGACCCTAGAAAATCTGAGGAAAGGCTAGCTTTAAATCCTAGAATTCTTTAAGGTACAGTCATCCAAGGAGCAGAGAGATTTAAGAACTTGGGGGATTTCAGGTTTCCAGCTCAGTCATAGATCCAGGGGTAGTTGTGAGTCTCAGCTGCCCTTTGCGGTTTGTGGTCTGAATGCTGAGGCAGTAGGTAAATCCTGTGTGTTTAGCAGGGGCTTAAGAACATTTGGAAGGGTCCCTGAGAGGCAAAAACATAAACCTGGAGCTGCTGTAGTAACCCCTGGAACTGTGAGATGGATGGAGCCAAGGATGCTGGAAGCTATATAGGTATAAATTCCAAGCTTAGTGAGAAAGTTCTCTTTTGCCACTTATTGATTGTGGATAAAGACGCATTAAGTTAGACAAAGACAGAAATTCTATCCATGCATCCTTCTAATACAGTGACCTAACCTTGCATCATACATTTCATCTATCAAGAGAACATGGACATTTATGGATTATGTTTTTCATTCTCTCACAAAAGTCTCTATTCTGGTATTTTTTTCTCCAAGGCATAATTACATGTGCAGTAATTGATTTTTTGCCAATTGCAAATGTGCTTTCATTTATAATATGTATTTCGGCTGATATGTAAAACATCAAGTTGGGAATATTAATGGGTATCAGGCAATATGTCATTAAAGGTATGCAATAAATGATGCTTAAATCAAGTTATACATACATGGGCACAAAATTCTTGAATCCATTTTTTCTAGCATTTAAAATTCATATTATATTGTTATCTATAGTCATCCTACTGTGCAAAATAGCCAATCAGAATGTCTTGCTTCCATCCAACTTTGTACCCATTGAGCAGTCTTTCCCCATCTCCCACTTCCCGCTTTTCTTCTTGTAACCACCACTCTATGTCAATTTATGTAAGATGAACATTTTTTTTTAGATTCTATATATGAGTGAGATCATGTGATGATTTCGTGTCTGGATTGTTTTACTTAATATACAATTCCTATTTTCATCTGTGTGGTTACAAAAGATAAGGTTTTATTCATTTTATGCCTGAATAGAATCATATTGGGGATATATTACACATTTTCTTTATCTGTCCATCAGGTGATAGATGCTGAGTTTGTCTCCATTTCTTGGCTGCCGTGAATGTTGCTGTAGTGAGCATGGGCTGGTGAATGTTTCTTCAACACAAGGACTGTATAGTCTTTGGGTATATAAATCATATGATCATCCTATGTTAGCTTATGTGAGGTACCCCCATACTGCTTTGCGTACTGGTTATATTAGTCTACATGTCACCAATAGCATGAATTTAAGAGTTTCTTTTTCTTTCCTTCCTCAACAACACATGCTATCTTTTCTCTTCTGATAAGAGCCGTTCTTACTGGGGTGCTGTAATAGCTCACTATGGTTTCCCCTGACATTTGGTGCCATTGAGCAGTTTTTTATGTGCCTGTTGGGCAAGAGATATGTTTTTGCAAATGTATTTTATGAGGAGGAAGGATAAATAGTGCACAGAACTTGGATCAAATAAACTTTTCAGAGGCTTTGTATTCCCGAACCCCAGTTCACTTGGTTTTCCTCCACACTTGGAGTAACAGGCCTTCCAGTTCCCTGTATTTGTGAAATCAGCCATCCTCAGATCAAAACTATGAAAACAAATGGTAACATATGCGTGCAACATGCACAGATTTCCCTCTGCCGTTACACCCCAAGCTATATTAACAGCCATTTGCTTCCCATTTACACTATGTTAGTCATTATAAGCAATACAGAGAAATTTATTTATTTTTGTGTATCAGCCTGGCCTTGAACTCCTGATACTCCTGCCGCCACCTCCTTAGTATTGTGATCATTGGCATGTACCATGACCAGAGCCGCATTTTAGCCTTTGTATTATGGGTAATATTTCTTGCATATGTTACGGAAGTGCTCTAGCTTAAACTACTTCCCAGCCTCCAGAGATTTTAGAAACACACAAAAGAATGTGACATTACATGTGACTACTATGACATTAAGTAAGGACGTAACCAAAGGGGAATCTAGACCAAATCCATCACAGATACTGAGGAAAGACTGCATTACACAGAACTGCAGTGTTTAAGATTTATTCTCATTTATAATGGATGAAAGTCTAAATCCCCTCAAATTCATGTATAAACTCCTAACACCCAATATAATAGAATTTGACTATTATAGAGATAATTAACATTGAGATCATAGGCATGGGCTGATGGGGGAGGTGATGTATGCTGTGAATATGTTTTATTTCCATTGGATAATAAAGAAGCGGCTTCCCGCCAATGGCTTAACAGAGTAAAGCCAGGCTAACAGAGATATATGAAGAGAGTAAGCAGAGGTAAGGAGAAGCCATGGAGCTGCCACAGGAGACAGACACTGGGGGTGGAACTTTACCTGGTAAGCCACAGCCACATGGCAATACACAGATTAATGAAAATGGGCTAGGTTAGGATATAGGAGTTATCCAGCTATTGGCCAAACAGTATTACAAATAATATGGTTTCTGTGTGATTATTTTGGAGCTGAGCAGCTGGGAACTAATTAGTGGCCTCCTACAACAATAGGCTCTTGGCCTGACAGATGTAGTTCTCTTTCTGTCTGCATCAGGGAGCACTGTCTTCCCACCAACATGTATTCCAAGATAAGGCCATACTGGCATGCATAGGGCTGGGGTCATGGAGAAAGTCTGAGAATGAAACCTGTCTTACCAAATCATTCAGTTTTACTCTGCTTGAGTACCAGCATCATAAATCCCCTATCCTCCAGAACTGTAAGAAACAAATTTCTGTTGTTTAGGCCACTCAGCCTTTGCTCGTTTGTTATGTCAGTCTGAACTGATTAATGTATCACGCTTAACTCTCAAGGCATGAACTACACATGGAAATGGCAGATATTTAAGACTGAGTGCTATTTTTTTCTGAGTAATATCAGAGAACCTCAAAGGAAGTTATTTTTCCTAGATACTCTGAAACAGCCACTTACACTTCAGAAATGATGAGGAAATATTAAATATTGACAGGAGTGAGATAGAGGAAGGTATCAAGAAAGTGAAATGCAGGAAGGCCCCAAGAGTGGATGACATCACGGTGGAGGAGCTGGAGGTGGCTGCAATAGGCTCAGGGGCAGAGGTGCTCCTCAGACTCTGCAGAAAGATATGGGAACACGAAGTGATTCCCACAAAATGGAAGCATTCAGTCATGATTCCCATACATATGAAGGACAAGCTAGACTCTTAAACTACAGTGGCATTAGTTTGTTGTGCCATAGCAGCAAGATCTTCTCCTCTATTATCCTGCAAAGGATCAAGGGCAGACTAGAGGAAATCTTAACAGATGCCCAGTGTAGATCAGATCTTCACTTTGAGGCAACTGGCAGAAAAATATGAAGAATTTGGAAAAGACTCATATGTCTGTTACATCAACTTCAGGAAGGCATTCGATAGCATTTGGAAGAAAGGACTTTGGGAAACAATGAGGCTCCATAAGTATCCAGAGAAAATCATTAAGAATACAAAAAAAAAAAAACCTATGAAGATTCCTTTGCATCAATCAAAATCTGTGGAGACCAAAGTGGTCAGTTTAAGACAATGGTAGGAGTGTTTCAGGGATGCATTCTCTCACCCCTACTCTTTAATATATTCCTAGAATTAATAACAGCAATAGCTCTAGTGGACGAGCAGATAGGTGATGTGTGAATCAGTAACTTACAACGTTTCACCGACAATAAAGCACTACTTGCTGAAAGCTTAAATGAGCTGCAGGCCATGGTAAACAGAGTGGTGGAAGTCAGTGAAAAGCTTGGTATGAAAATAAACATTGAGAAGACTGAGATACAACTCATGGGAAGAGTGCACAAGGATTCTAACACTGTAATAAAGAATCAGAACCTCAAGCAAACAGTCAACTCTGTCTATCCGGGAGGAAACCTCAGTTCAAAGGAAGGAACTGTTTCAGATGTCAAGAGGGTGATAGGGATAGCAAGGGCTGCATGAGATGCTTGTCTTGAGCTGCCTTCTTTGCAACTGGGAAACCTGGACAATGAAACACTCCTCAGAACACCAACTAAATGTATTTGAGATGCCATGTCCCAGGAGGATTCTGGGCGTCACACTAAGAGATAGGCTGTGCAGCGATGACATAAGAAACATCTCCATCTACAGAAGGAAGTAAACTATAGGACACAGCAACGACTCCTGAGATAATTTGGCCATGTTCTGAGAAAGAATGAATGAATGATGGCAGATACGCGAAAATAGCACTGCTTGGAGCAGTGCACAAGATAAGGTGAGGAGGAGTACCCTAAAGATGCTGGATAGCAAAGAGGAAGACTGTGAAATTTTGGATATGACAATAATACAAGCGTCTAGGACTGCCCAGGATAGAAACAACTGGAGAAACGCTATAAATGGGTTGCCCATGCATGCATAAGCATTGCTGGAGCATAAATGATGATTATGATGATGATGACGATGATGATGATGATGATGATGATGATGAGATACTCTAAAACAACCAATTTGATACAAGTTTGACATTCTGAGCAGAGAATTTCTCAGTAGAGAGTGTTTTTGTGGATGCTATGACTTGTTTTTGTTGTTATTATTTGTTCGATTTTTGATATTTTTCTTCATTTTCCTACATGTTTCTTGATGATTTTGTCTACCACATACTTTGATATCTTGAATCTGCCACATGTTTCTGAGGACAGTATTTCTAATATTGATACTACTTGGATAGAATTGAAATTCTTAAGAGGCTTTGAACTTGATCAGCACTTCTCTGTGTTGTTTAGGAAATCTTCTGAATGGCTGAGTGCTTCTCTTTGGCCTTTTTGGTCACTTGTGCCCCTCTAAGCTCTTGTCTAGCTACCATAGTATGTTTCTTCCTGACTGCATGCCACATGGCCATGGTACACTATATACCAACTGTATGCCATGTGTCCACTATATGCTATGTGTCAACTATTGTACCACATTTCCACTATGTGCCTCATGCCACTGCATGACATGCATCCACTAGATGCCATGTGTCATCTCTATGCTATGTGTTTACTATATGCCTTGTGTTCCTTATGGTATGTGTCCACAATATGCTGTGTGTCCACTATAACGTGTCTACTCCTGAATCATGTTTCCACTGTATACCATGTGTGTACTGTATATCACATGTCCACTGTGTAGCATGCATCCACTGTATACCATGAGTTAACTTCATCACTTATTACTTAATCTCGTATACAATTTTGATACTGATAAACCATAAGCATTATTTCCGTTCTCATTTTGTGTGACTTTCGAATTGCACTCAACATGGTCACTGCCTTGAAACAGACTTTACCTTGCTTCCCCTAAGTCTTACCTGTGAGTACCTGTACGTCTCTACATGTGCTTCTCCTCTGCAGACATAGCTGCTCTGTTTCTCTGGGTCAGAAAGATTTCCAAGCTTGTTTCACATCTGGTCCTCCTCTTACTGTGGAGGCTCTGCTCAGGAAATAGCGTTTATGTTAAGACGTTAATCACTTCCCATCAAGGAGTGACTCAGAAATGTCTCTCTACTGACAAGATCTCTTGGGGCGCTACATTGCCCTCTCTCTCTTTTTTCTGAACTGCTATTGACTGACTTCAGGATATATCAAGATCAAAGAGGTACAATTAACTTATGGGCTCTTACTTCAAGCCTGCCTTTCTTTTGGGGCCTTTGGTTTCTTCATGACCTCACTGTTCATCTAAGATAAGCCATGCAGAATCTTAGGAATTCTTCTTACCTCATTTCTCCTCCTTGTTTTTACCAATTCTAAATATTGTTCATTCTGAAGCATTTGAGTGCTGTTATATACCAGGCACCATTCTTAGTGCCCGTCACACTCAATAAATGGAGTCCCAGCTGTATCATCATCTGTTTCATCATTTCCATCTTCATGCAACCTGCCGCCTTATTGCCATCCGTTCTACTCCAAGCCACCATCACCTCTCACTCTAGAGCAATGATCTGCCAGGCTTAGCCACGCGATTACTGGAACAGCCTTTCCAAGAGCTGAAAACCATAGTCCACTTCACCCAGCACAGCATTATCTAAAGCCTCATCAGTATTCTCCTGCTTTAAATGAACGTTTGTATGTTGGATCTTTCCATCCTCAGTATTACCCCTTCCGCTGTCATATCTAAATGTGTTCTGCCTTCCTTTCCTTATGTCCTCCCTACTGGCTCCTTGTTGGCCCCCTTCTATCTTTAGGGTCTTACCCTGGCTCTGGGTAAAAGTGCCCCAGCTGCTCTTCCCCGGCCTTCTTTCTAGCTTCATCTCCAATCACACTCTGTGTGCTCCTTCTGCTCCTGTCTTTCCATCTCATGTGCACAAGTACTTTTAACACTGTTCCTTTCGCTGTACCATGGGTAACACTGCTTCACAGCTCCCCGTGCAGTCATCTCTTGTGAGTAAATGTTCTTCTCATCTTCTTCCCAGACTAGTGCTAACTGTGTTTCTACACAGACTCGTGGAGCAGGGCCAGGCCTTTAATTTCCCTCTGCAGAATCTGCAATGCTACAAGCAAAACCTGATGCATATTAGAAGTTAATTAATATTTATAAATGAACAAATATTTTTCATTTCATTTTTATGAAAATGAATTGTGCAGGACTTTGGTTGCTTGCTTGCCACGAGGACGGGCTCTGGGTTTTGTGAGCCTTCACTGACACTTCTCTGAGGTTCCATCTAGGTGATTGTCTTTGTCCTGAAATGACCTTTTAGCCAGTCTCATGTAGGAACTGTCATTTCCAGTATTTGAGATGCAGCCCAGGGCCTCAGACTGCTTACCTGAAACCAATGATAATCACAGAGGAACATGTAAATTAACATCAATTACTTGCATTTATCAAGATTTTCATTTAAACTCATACTTGAGTTGCATACAACTGCATAAATTATTTTTAAAACTGATTTTCACAGGAGAAAGCCTTGTAATTAGACTGGGGTGAAAAGATGACTGACAGATGGAATTATTTCTGTTCCTTGATTTAGAAAAATGCCCAAACAGTTTGGTTATGGTCGTGTGAGTTTGCCAAAATCAGATGCTAAAATTTGACATGCTTGACATGCGTGAAATTGTACACACACACACACACACACACACACACACACACACACACACACACAGAGACATATACACATGCACACACACATACACACATTGGGTCATATAAGATTGTTGAACCTGGATGATCAATCAAAATAAAAAATTTTCTAAAGATTTTTAGAAATAAAAAATATTCCACCCAGTTGTTTTACTCAGTTCCATGTGTTGGACCCCTGATATTAGAAGTCTTCTCTTCCTGATTAAATTTCATCATATGGGGTGTGAAACAATCAAATAAGACAGTTCTTATACTTTGAAAAATGATATACTACTATTAATTTAGGTGATTAAAATTTCTTATTTTAAATTGTATGCATGTGTGCCTATGAGAGCAGGTGCTCAAGGAGACAAGGGATATCTTTGCAGCTGAAGTTACAGGCAGTTGTTGGTTGTTAGATATTATGACTACCCCATAGCAAGGGAAGGTCAAATAATGTTTGGAAGACAAAAGTTACATGCTTAGGAAGCAATGCCTTATATTGGGGAAATAATGACCTCATTCTAGAAAGTTCTGGCTCTTCCTCTGAACTGTATATTAACTTATCTTTCATTATCACGCACTCTCATGTAAAGCATAGCAGCTAGGGGACAAGATGCTTTCCTGCTCCTTTGAAATGTCCCCCTGTGCATCTCCTGTCAGGCTCAGGATACAAGCTCTTACTTCAAGGTGGGATTTGCTGTGCTGTTTTAATCTCTTTCACGATACCTTGCCAGCGTGCTTTTGAAATTTTGTTTTTCTCTGCATCAATGATTTGTCCTTTGAAACAGAAAAAGAGCATTTGTCATCCTGGCATTTGGAGATTTCGCTCTGCCATGTGTCCCTTCTTAGTCTTATTTTAGGTAGTAAATCAAGCAAAGTATTGGCTTGCCATGCTCAGGGAAGGGTTCTCTCAGTGTTAACTGGCTATGAGCATACAATTATTTTACCCCATGTAGAAATATAATTTTGCTTTTTAAGATTTTTAAGATTTGTTTATTATTTTTTAGTGAGGTTCAATTTGGCATTCTCCATATTTGATATTAGTGCCAATGGTTATGTCTTTACCTCTTCTCAAAGATTAGCAGCAGTGTCTACCTTAATTCAGGTCCATTATGTCACCAAGGTGACTTTGTGGATGAAAGTCCAGATCTAATGATTTGATCTGACATCTAGGTGATGAATTTAGACACTTTTTGCTCAGTTTTTGCTGAGTAGACCACACTTATTTGTGCGCGTGGATTGTCTAGATTTAGTAAACCATTTTTTTTTCACCTTAAAGATTTCACATATTGAAGCAGAGTGCTAGAGGTGTGAATAAAAGAATAATAATCTATTTTTTAATGTTAATTCTGAAACACTTTAAGAATAAATAATATGCCAATGTTTAAGACTTTTTGAAGGTTTGGGCTCAGATTGCCCAGTAGACCAAGGTAGCTAGTCAAATCAGACCTTAGCTAAAGAGCGAATGAATTAAAAACCTCAGTGTGTGCCAGATGCCACATGGTGTAAATTTGTACTGATGCTCTTGCCGTGGACAACTTACATTTTATTTGCTAAATTTGCCAACTCTCTCCCAGCCCTGCTTTGTACAGGTTTTCCCTATGGAACACTGACACCTTAATCATAGCCAAGAATTTTAACATTCCTATTAGTCAAGTGAGCTTAGAAATGGGATTTAATGTACTTATGAAAACTATCAAATAGAGAAATACTTGAAAGGGACTGTGCATGGATCTGGATAAAACCATTTATGTCAAGTTAAGGCCCATAATGAAAAGCAATAAAATCACCTTGTACCAGTTTGCCCTGGAGACAGGCTAGCAGGCCTGGAGGGAAGCCTGAATCATCATCCCAGCAGCTAAAGGAATATTGCATCCCTCACTCCATTCTGTATTCTGTACCTCTCAGACTGAGCTAAGTCTAGAAAAGTTGACAGTAATACAACAAGCTGGGATCGCAGCTCAGAGATACCATATCGCTTCCCGCCAATTCTATGAAGATGCAAGCTCCGCCCTTCCTCTGCCTTGTGCCCCTGACTCCTTTTTTTCCCCCCAAAGCATCCTTTCTCTATCAATCACAAACACTAGGAGGGACTGTTTTCCAAACTCATCCTCAAACTTCGGCATGGGATTTTGGACTTCATAGATATTAAAATATCATGTAGATCAAAAAGCTATAAACCAATAAAGGCAGAAACATCACCTCCCCCTCAAATACTCAAAGCAAACCAAACATTACAGCAAGTATTTAGATTTTACTTGAAATCAGATTTTAAAAGCAGTTTTTGGAACTTCGTATGGATGTGTGGGCCTAACCCAATATCAAAACCAATCTCTACCCTGGGTTTTCAACCTCGATAATAGGCAATGAAAGATACCGTGGGCCTCAAGCTTCTGCTGATGCCTCTGGGAGATCTTTATATCCATGGATTAGACCATCTCTCAATTACCATGGACAGGGTTCTTTTTGCAGTAGAAGGTAAGTAACAGAGAGATCTACAACTGGTCCACATGAAGAGACAGGGACACCTTGGAGGGCTCAGCCCTAAATTCTATATTTATATCACACCCCTTTCCTAAGTCTTGGGGATCGTTACCAAGGAAGGGGTGGAAAGATTATAAGAGCCAAAGGGAGTACACTTCTGCAACATAACAGTGTTCACTGATCATGACAGCAGCTGCGTATAAGATCTCACAGCATCTGTGACTGTGAGACCCGCACAGGATTAAGCCACAATCCCAGCACAGACCAATGAGGGGCTGTGAAGTCCCGTTCCTGTCTGAGAAGCTATTGACAACTGCCGATTGCTGGTGAAGAGAGAGTCTGTTTCTTCAGAGATGTGGTTCCCATGAGGCTGCCCATGCTCCAGGGAATGGTCCTACACCTGTGCACGTACAGACAGCATTCAGTGATCTCTGTGGGTTAAAACAAAGGTCACAGACGGTTGGGAGGGAGAGGTAGAAAGGGTAGGAATTGAAAGAGAGGGCTGGGATGGTGGATTTGATCAAAACACATTATATACATCTATGAAATTCTCAAACAATAAAAATAATTATAAAAAAAGTGTTGTTTGAGAAAATAGTACTTGGAAAGTGCTGTACATTGGGCTTATAATTGTATTTTCAGCGATGAGATTGAATTCTGCTGTGGGAATGGCTCTTTACAGGGACGCTTAAATCAACTCAGCCAGCCCCATGCTAATTTATGTAAGCAGTGGCATTATTAAAAATCTTGATAAACATCCATTTTCCCTCTTAAGTGCAAATTGATGAGAGTGGATGTGTCTCCATTAGGAGGCTACATAATGGGGAAGCTACTTAATTTACTGCCCCTTTTTCCTTTTGTATCACAGCAGAGTTTTCTTAGTTCCATACCTCCAGGCTTTTTCTTTCAACTTCTCTCCTGTTCCCATAAAACCTTTCTATTGAAAAACAAACCACTCTGAAATCAGTCTTGATTAAAAAAAAAAAAGGACCTGTAACTTCATTTGGATATGCACATATAATGTACCTGCATATGCATCCACGCCTCTAAAGGCCAGAGAGTCAATGTCAGGCTCCTTCATTGCTTTCCACATTAGGGTTCAAGACAGGGTCTCTCACTGATCCTGGAGACCCCCCCCCCCCGCCCCTGTTTGTCAGTTAAAATGAATCTTCATTGAGCCTCAGGAAGCTTCCTATCTCTGCCTCGCTAGTACTGGGTTACACATGTACATCACTATTGCAGCTTTCCATGTGAGAATTAGAGATCTAAACTCAAGTCCTCATGAATCAAACTCTTTACCCACTGAGCCCCTGGTCCAAAGCTTTTATACTTTATGAAGTATGCATCTCCTGTAATGAAACAAAATGTCAGTGATCTGAGTTTTAATTCAGAGACATACTCATCGAAACCCCAGGATTTTGTTCCCACGCTAGAAATCAAATGCAGATCTCATAAATTCCAGGCAAGCACTAGCTCACTGACCCACAGCCTCAGCCCACCCCTTCCTTTTGAGCATATGCTGCACAGATTCTAACTTCTAGTTGTCAGACACAAAGGAAAGTGTACTCCAGAAGTTCTGATGCCCATTTCCCTCTACCAATGGAACCATTTTCTTATCAGTCAGAAGGGACAAATGGTTATCTGTGGTACCTATTAACATACCACATCACATCCTGGCCTCCCGGCTCACTAGCACCAGTACCTGGTGCTTCTCAGGTCTTCTCACCTCACCCCTTACCTTCTGTTTCTCCAGCTCAAGGACTTCTTTTCTAGTATTAGCTTCTCCTTCCCATAGAACCTTCCATTTCGGGCATATGCTCTCTTTTGTCTAGCCCTTTGGTCTTCCTCTCGCACCCCCTTCTCTCTTAGGTTTCTCTGTCTGTACTCTGTCTTCCTCCCCCTCTCTCCTCTGAGAACTACCTGTAGTCAGCTGACCAGGTTCAATCTACTACTTTCTATCCTTGCTTTGGACTGTTTTGGGTTTCCCTGACTATACTCTCCTGTAACAGGAGGGATTGCTTGTTGGGGTTTCTGTCTCGCCCAGTCCCCCAGCCATTTTAGTCCCAGAGAAAATCACACAGAGGTCTCCATAAGATTATAAACTGATTGGCCCATTAGCTCAGGCTTCCAGGCTTCTTAATAGCTCTTGTAGCTTATATTAACCCATTATTCTTATCTATGTTAGCCACATGCCTTGGTACCTTTTTCAGCGGGGCAGGTCACATCTTGCTTCTTCCATAATCTGGGCAGGACCGGGGAAAGAGCTTCCTTCTTCCCAGAATACTCCTGTTCTCATTGCCCCACCTCTACTTCTTGTCTGGTTTTCCTGCCTATACTTTCTGCCTGGCTATCAGCCAATCAGCATTTATTTAAAATATAATTGACAGAATATAGACAATTCTCCCATACCACTTTCCCTCATATCTACAACAAAAACCCTTCCCTTCAACCATGCTGTGTTGTCATGCCTCAGTCTACACATCTGGTGCCCAAATCTTCGGTTTGTACACCAGTATCCATACTGTCATCTAAACAGTGATTCCCAGTGTCACACTTAATCATCTTCAAGAATGTCATGGATACAGCTCCTCGAAACATCTATAACCTTTAGGTCAAAACAAACAGGTTGTTGATAAAAGAAACTTCTGAAGAAACTTGATCTCTTTTAGTTCCAGAAATGACTACCCACTTAATGGTAAAAACTGAGCTAAGGAAAATGTATTCAGAACACTGACAACTTCAGTCAAAGTTGTTATTGTAATGGAAAAATATTTGAACTCTAGGCAAGGACTTTGACCTCTGTGCCCTCCCGCCTCAAACATGCTGTCTGGCTGTCAGATACCCAGATAACTTTCTCTACCCCATGACAGCTTCTGCAGTGGGAATGACAGGCTGTCTGCTGTGTGGGACATGTGGCCACTTGATATACTGGAGCAGGAGGGGGAGTCTCTGTTTTCCTACAGCGTTCCTGTGTGACTGGTTAAATTAATAGTGAGAGTCATGTATATCCTATCACTCCCTGAAGCTCTGATGGTTCAAGATGAGATACTTTAGTTCAACTCTGCTGAGGCAAAAGCGGGCAGGGTATTTTTATTACTGTTATTATTGTGGTTAGACTTCAATTTCCGCTCACAGGTTTACCTCGTGCTAGGCACCCCAGTGAGTAGTAGCATTTCCCTCCAGAGGCTGTGGAGAAATAGGAGAAACTCAGAGAATGGCCGGTCATCATGGCCGGTGTTCTCAACTGTGGTTTTTGGAGGCAGCACCATTTAGAAGTTCCTACAACTTTTTCTTCTTTTCCAATTTACTTTTACTTATGGGTATGTCTCTGTGTGTGTCTGTGTGTGTCTGTGGTTTTATACCACACACGTGCTGGTGTCTATGGAGGTTGGATGGTGGCTCCCTTGGAGTTAGTTACAGGTGGTTGTGAGCCCCCTGACTTTGGTACTGGGAGTTAAATGTGGGTCCTATGCTACAGGAGCAAGTGCTGAGGCATCTCTCCAACAGCCAGTATTTTTTTCTTAAGTAAAATATAAAGACATTTTTCTCAGGAGCCTTCATCTATATCCACATGTGCAACTGAGTGATTGGCATTCATGAAAGTATTGTTTGTATAGAAAACATTCTTCCAATTTCTGTGTGCATGCTCCACAGGAAGCCTAGATTACTGCTTACTGGCTGAGCTCTTGTGAGTCTTAAGTGGAGATCCAGTCATGCCGGGATCCTCACCTCATAATAGGTCACTGAAGTTCTTGGTTTTGTCACACAGTTGTTTTAAAGTCTGAAGAAGTTATTTAACACCAGCTCTGAGTTTTCTCATTACTGAACAAGCAAGGTCAACTAATGCTGCCTAGAGACCTCCCAGCGGGGTTGTTTTAACAGTTTCGTCTGACCTTTGATGTTTCCTGTTCACAAGACTCAACTGACCTTCCCTCTGGGCCCTGGTGCTGGGTCTCCTTTTCTCCCACCATAGTCTTTTTTGTTTTGTTTTCCAAGACAGTGTTTCTCTGTAGCTTCGAAGCCTGTCTGGAACAGACCAGGCTGGTCTCAAAGTCATAGAGATCTGCCTGCCTCTGCCTCCCAAATGCTGGGATTAAGGGCATATGCTACCACCACCTGGCTCTCCCACCATAATCTTTAGGGGCTTGTTTAAGGGCCCTTGTAGAGTCACTGTGTTCAAAGCAAAATATTTGTGTCACTTTCCTAAATACCAAAGACTAGCATTATTCAAAATGGTCTACTCAAAAATGGATTAAAATATATGACCTTTATCAAGCATTCTCTGTGCCTATGATGTTCCTAGTGTTATATACTGACTTTTTCTCCTAGAAAGTAGCCAGTATGTTCTTGTTGCTCGTTGGTATAAAAACAGAAGAAGCATTCTTTTCCTTTAGAGGCAAAGGGTTACAGTGAGAAGGGTGAGGAGGTGTGTGTTTGTGTCTGCTCAGGGAGGTTCAGGGAAGGGTTATCATTTTGTGAAATGTTTTCCTGAAGGAGCAGTTTAGAATTTGTTTTGGTGTAAATTGAGCCAGGAGTTTGAAAACAGGATGAGACTCCATAAACACTTGCTCTCCAAGTAACCATCTTGTTAAATAAACGCAGCATTGGGACCAGTTTTAAATAAACACAGCATTGGGACCGGTTCCGTTTTTTTCTAATTCCGTTGTCCACTTGGGAAAGCAGAAGGTGTTTTGCATTATGCAGAGTCTGGTGTTTGGTTATTTGGAGAAGAGGGCTGCTGTTCCCATTGGGTCACAGTGAGTGACTTCAGATGCAGAGGCTGGGTTGATGGTGTCAGCACTGAAACCATCGCCACCCGGATTGTGAAACATTACGGGAGGGCAGGAAATAATTTATTTTGCTAACCCTCTCTGTCCCATGTGCAATTTGTACCTGTTGAAGCTGAAAGTGCTTGCCTTGTTTGAGTCTGTCCTTGCTTCCCCTCTGTGCAGTCTGTCTCCTTTATTTGACAGACGTGCAATGCTTGAAGCCTTAAGTTCAGGTGAACATTATTAACGGCAACCTTTATGGTCCACTGGGGATTAATTTCGTTTTCCTGGTCTGTGTTTCTTACGACAGCTTCAAGATGGTGGAATGTACATACAGTTCTTGTGGAGAAAGAAAAAAATAAAAAAAGAAAGAAAACAGTTTAGACAGGTTGATTCATTTAGCTACCCAGCATGAACTGATCACTTTTCCCCCTCTCTAAATTTAAATTCCAAAGAAAAACAAAACACACACCCATCCACATTTACAGGCACCACTAGCCCACAATACACAAACACATAAAAACAGTGTGGGACCAATTTGCAGACCAGGCAACAGGCACTTTCTTATGTATAAATAGATGGAGTTTTAACAAAATATCTTAAATCCCTTTTGCTTTGGTTAATTGTCCCCTTGATGAGACATATTAAATAGATATTTATACTCCAACATTCTTCCAGCGTTGTAATTTTTCTTTTTTTTATTGATTTTATTGAGCTATATATTTTTCTCTGCTCCCCTCCCTGCCTTTCCCCTCCCCTTCAACCCTCTCCCATGGTCCCCACGCTCCCAATTTACTCAGGAGATCTTGTCTTTCCTACTTCCCATGTAGATTAGATCCATGTATGTCTCTTTTAGGGTCCTCATGATTGTCTAGGTTCCCTGGGATTGTGAATTGTAGACTGGTTTTCTTTATTTTATGTCTAAAGCCACTTTTGAATGAGTACATGTGATATTTGTCTTTCTGAGTCTGGGTTACATCACTCAATATGATCTTTTCTAGACCCTCCATTTGCCCATAAATTTCATGATGTCATTATTTTTTTTCTGCTGTGTAGTACTTTACTGTGTAAATGTACCACATTTCCCCTATCCATTCTTTGGTTGAGGGGCATTTAGATTGTTTCCAGGTTCTGGCTATGACAAACAATGCTGCTATGAACATCGTTGAGCACATGTCCTTGTGGTACAGTGAGCATCCTTTGAGTATATACCCAAAAGTGGTATAATGGTTAAATTATATGGTTAAATCCTCCAAATTCATGGAAATCAGGAGACTGTTTACGCCCTGTGTCTGGCCTGGTTGCTTGCATTTTTGTTTTTTCACAGCATCTGCTGTTGGAAAACTTCCTGCTTGTCTAAGCTGCAAGCCCCTCCCCCTCATTGTTGCAGATATGCTAATAAGAATATGTTCTTTTCTTATGGTCTTTCCAAGAAACCATTTAGAAGGAGAGGCAACATGGAGTGTACCTTGCTGTTTTTAGAGCACACAAAACATCACTGATACCCAGAAGAAAATGAAAATGTTTAATTTTAGCACTTTCACCTCAGCTTGAAATGCAGATGAGAGTTGAAGTTTTACTTAAGGCTTGAAGGCTGGCAGGACTGGATGACACATCATAAAGAAATATGGAAGCCCCAATGGCAAATTTCATCATTTGTCATTTATCAAGTACATAAAAGAGGGAGAAAAGCCTTGAACAGGAGCAACATTGGACGCTAAGCAATACTAGAATGTTTACGTGTTATCTGGATACTTGAGGAGCGCATTGTAAAGCATTGGCTTCTTCAGGATTAAAGAACAGTGCAGGGAAGTTGAGTGTTTGGGACATGTAAAAATTATCAAATCTATTGACATTACAAAGCTCTTCTCTAATACTGAATGTGCCTTTGGACCACATGAGAACCCAAACTTTTCACGGGAGGACAGGGATCAAGAAGAGGGCTAAGGAAATTGAATCACTGTACTCGCTGGTATCAAGGTGAGAGGGCAATGGTCTCAAGCTTTCCCGCGGTCACCTAAGTGGATTAGCGCTCTGTAGCATGAATTCAATTTAGAGTAACTAGACTTGAAGAAGATAGCGAAATAGGGACTTTTTCAACACCTCCTGCCTATCTTGTGTCCTTCTTTCCATCTCACTTTTGACGCTATCCACAAGAACCCAAAGACAGACATGGGCAGACCCCAGTTCCTATTTGTGTTTGGACTTGAGCGCTTCCCCTGCTTCTCCTTCCCAAAGGAGTCACTTGGCATTATTCAGATGTGGAGCCCATTGGTCAGGGTGGCCGCATCACCAAGAGAATGAGGGAGGATAGGACTGACGTTGTGAGCTTGGGGGGCGGTGATCACACACACGGTTACCTTCTCTAGAGCAATGACAACATTGCCACCATCAAAGCGTGGTAGGGATGGAAAAGGTAAAAACATAATGTAGCTTTTCACTTCTTAATATAATCAGTATATTGTAATGCAGGATGGTTTCATTTAATCTTTATTTTTTAATTCTTTTTTTTCAGAAAGCCATACTTTATTTTATGTATATCAGTAGCATTTGCACATTAATTAATACTCCAATGGAATGATTTGATATCATTTTAAACAGGAAATAATTCAGTCTACAGATCATTTTCCCAGAACAATTTATTATTATTAGTTTAAGATCACTTTTCTAATGTAACAAATGTACTCAGTGACTAATCAAATGAAATTTCTACTACACTAATGACCAGTGGGACTAAAAGAAAGCATGATTTTCAGAATCACTTTCTCAAAAATTAGTATATGAATTATGTTTCTTTAAAAGTACATTTTTTGGTCATTTTCTTCAAAGCGTTTAAAAACATTTGAGCAACTAGATGATTACATCTACATTAATAGGATCTTAAATGTTCATTTTTTGGGCTATGATACAATTAATTAATTGAGTGGCACTGACATGGATAACTTGGACTCAGTTTCATTTTTTATTTGTTGGGTGACTATGAGCCACTCACCCAGCCTCTCTGAACATTTTCTTTTTTGATCATTAAATAGAAACACGGTCAAAGTATCCTTATGGCAGATTTGTGTGCAAATCGTACGAGCATGAAAGATGCGCCTGGATGTTAGATATCATTAATAAGTAGTTTCCAGCAGGTTCTCAGGAAGCATCGCTTGTAGGTTAATTAAAAATCTATTAACCATGTTATATATAGTGGGAAACAAAGTGGGCAGGGAGTGGCAAACAGACTCCTGAAAGATGGGGACAATTATGTAAATAGCTTGAGTGTATTGATTTAATGCTACTTATTTTTAGCCTGAGTGAGTTAGTTAGACATTTAATGTCACATTATGTCTTAGCTGGTTGGATCGGTTTAATTTTCCGTGTAATTTTCAAGGCAATATTAAACAGCCAATAGCTATGATATGAGATAGATTTAGTTATTTTACATGAAAGTGTTACCATTTGGGGCAATGGTTTTAGAGTAATGCACTGCAATAAAATAATCCTTAGATTTATATTGTTCCACCCCACTGGGTAAAAAGATGCAGAGGAAAGCAACAGCAGGACCAGCAGCCTTGATGCCATCTACTTTCTGTCTTGATTTGCTAGCGTAACTTCCCCTCTTAACACCATCATGAAAGAGACCAGTATATCCATACTTGGCTGGAGAAGAGGATGACAGTGTACAATGCCCTTGTTTGGAAACAGAAGAATCATTCTGCACTGTAGCCTGGTCATCAGGATATCATTGACTAATATTCACAGACACTAGGGCAGGATTTCATTGCTGAAATATATACATTTTTAACAAAACTTTTAGAAATCACTCGGCTTGTTAGGAGTATCTATGTGGCCTAAGAAATAAGAACAAGGAAGCTGTTTCTTTGGAGGGTTATAAGCTGAGTTTTAGTGGGACTCATGTAAGGCAACAGTGCTTTGTGAAAGACCAAGGAGAGGCCTCTGGGGCTGCTCCTGCTGAACTCCAAAGTGCAGACATGTTTACTTTGTACAGAGGAAATTCCAGTCACTTCCAATGTCAGGGTGCTGAGCCCCAGCAGAAGGGAAATGCCACAGCACCTTTTCCAGCCCAGCAGGGGCTTTGTAAAAGCATCATTCCCTCAGTTCACAGAGTGCTGGGGACATGTCACAGCATCTGCTTCAGCCTCCTTGCTGTTGGTCAATGAAATAAGGAGACTAAAGTAGTTCATCCGAGTTTCACAAATATTTATCATCCCAAATAAGCTCAAAGAAACAGAGTAAGGGTAATGAGCTTCGCCTGAATATTTTTTCTTTCTTATGTTTTTTATATTTTTACAGGAGATTACACATTCTGCCTTGGGTATTATTATATCTACTTAACAGACGAGAGAAAAAAACATTTTAAAAAAATCTCTTGCTAAATATTTGTACCATTTGAGCTTAGAATGATTTTGCCTTTCTGCTAATCACACTCCTTAGAACTATAATAGTTATGGTAAATTCACCTTTAGATCATCATTTTTTTTTTGCATCAAGATTTTCCACTTTTAAAAATGCTGAATATGTCCAGATAAAGGGGTGGGAAGGATCCTTAAGAGAAGGGAAACAGGAGGAAGATTCAAATATAAGTGAAAAGTAATCAGTGCCAGGATGAGAAAATTAATCAACAGATGAACATGTGGGTGGGGCAGGGGAGGCAGTTCTCCTGGGGCTCAGTAAATGTCTGGAAAATGAAGTTGTACTTTTCCTGGATGTTGCAAAATACTTTATAGACTGTAAGAAAAATCCTGATGATGAAGAAGTCATGGGGTAAATATGAAAATGACTACTATGAGTTAAGGATGGCTAGCACCTTAGGATAGGAAAGTCCAGAGGCCGAGAAAACACCAGAACCAAACTGAAGTGCCTATTCAGAAAGAGATCTGGCCAGAGAGCCACAGATCTAAGCCAGAAATGAGGCCTGCGTTGACTCATTAAATCCTAGCAATCCATTTCAGTGGGCACAGGGAACAAGAACATCACAGCATTTCCAACAATGTTTCAAAGAAATATCCAAAAGAAGGGGCAATCACTTCAAAAACCCCTGTGGAAATAATCGCAGACGTTGTCATGGGCTTCGGCTTTGCCCTTGGAGAGTCTCAGCAAAGAGGTCTCGTTAGCTCCTTGGGTAACCCCAAAAGGCTCCAGAGTTTTATCATATCTAGGGGACACCTTTCTAGTAAAATGTGTATTAACATATGAAACAAAGTTCATCAAGCCTTCATGTTTGAATTCCCACTGATTAACTGGCCTATCTTTTGATCTGATATTTATAAAGAAGACAAAGGAAAGAAATACTTTTATTTGTATGTAGTTCACAGAGTTAAGGTAGAAAATTAGTTGCTCAGTACTCTGGAGTGGCCTTGCATTTGTACAATCTCAAATGTGTTGAGAGTTGGAAATTGATCACACAGTGGCCCACACTCAGGGTATCTGAATGAGGTATTTATACATTGTTTCTTATTGCTTAAGTGTTCTAGTTCACACTAGTTTCCACTGTTGTTTCAAATTTTAGCCCACTTCTTAATCATATATTAATGGATAAAAATGTTTGAAAAAAGCAGTAATAAATGCAGGGTAAAAGACTCCCCTAAAATAATATTAATATAGATCATAAATATCTACAGTCTCAGAAAATAATCAACTATGACAACTTCAAATAGGCATACAACCAACCAACAAACAAAAAACTGAGATATTTAGATGAATGGAATATATAAATGTACAAATGATTTTTTTAAAACTTGTATTTTACTTTATTGTCCTGTCCAACCTGGATCTTCTTGGGCTCAGATTCACAGAGATCTGTTGTTCTGTGCTCTTCAAGTGGTGCGATTAAAGACGTGGGTCTTCAGGCGCTGCTACAAATGAATCTTATTTTAACTAATGCGAAAATAACTGTGTATGCTTGAGATTGCATTTTTCAAATTATTTTATAGTATCACTATAAAATAGTGCTGAAGGTAAAGAAATACTAGTGCTGAAGGTAAAGAAAAGGTTATTTGTAAACCCTGGTTTTAAAATCAAACAACACTCTCTAAGATCAAGGCTTATGACTTAGGAAGTGGTTGCCATCTTGTGCTTACTAAATATTCAGCAGCTTTGGTAAGACAAGTCCAAGGAGGCATGGACTGAATGCATTTGTGGAGACTATGCAGAGTGTCTGAGAGAAAAGTGCTCAGAGCCTTGTGCTGGTCACCATTGACCACAGAGAACAAAGTTTTTAGAGAACAGGGCTAATGATTGTTTTCTGAAGTTTCTCTTAACACCAGAGGTGTTCTGGATTAGCATGTATAGGAGCAACAGTGGTACTGGCTGGATCAAAGAGACCTCCCGGAATGCCAGGAGCAAACTGCTTTATTCATAGCATACACTTGACTGGATACAATTTCTCTTCATTCAGTCAATGAAGTGTTGAAAATTATCAAATGCAACAAAGTTACTGTCAGAGTTTGCCCTCTGTTCAGAGTGGGTTGGAAAAATAGAGATAACTTGTAGACTAGTTTTTCTTCGAGATACACTGGCTATCTTTTGGAAACATATTTTCCCTCGTTTTTGAAATGAAAGTGACACAAAATCTTTCTTTTGATATTTGTTATTATATCCACAATTTCAAATGATAAATAATTGTAAAACTCACTGCTTCAAAATGAAATAATTAGTACTTTGTTTTTATGAAACTGTATACCCGAATTTAAACTAAGAACTGTGGAAAAACGGCTCAAATTATGAATATGATTCTTTCTCACTACCTGATGACATAGTTTACCCAATACAATAAGTCATTGATCACCATGATGAGATTTACAGACCTATATTTAAGTGCTGTCATGAGGATGACAGATACTAGATACTTTCGAGGACCAAATGCAATGAGAAAGTAAATCCGTTTCTTATTTTTTTTAAAGTATTTGTAAGTGATGTGATAGACTAATATTGTCTTTAGAATCATGGTAAGCAGTGGTTGGTGTGAACTTTCTTTCTCCTTCCTCCCTCCCTCCCTCCCTCCCTCCCTCCCTCTCTCTCTCTCTCTCTCTCTCTCTCTCTCTCTCTCTCTCGTTCTTTCCTTTTCGAGACTGAGTTTCTCTGTATCTCTGGCTGACCTGGAACTCACTCTGGAGACCACGTTGGCCTAGAACTTAAAAAGATTTGCCTATCTCTGTCTCTCTAAGTGCTGGAATTAAAGGCAAGGGCCACTAACACTTGCTAGTGTGGACTTTTTTAATAGTTTTTTTTCATCAAAGTTTAGTTATTTATCCAAGACTATCTAAATTCTATGCCATTTTGGTTGATCTTTAGATTGAAAAACATAAATCATAAATCAACACAGATGGACACTTAATCTATAGATAACGATTTACCCCTGAAATTACAGAGAGAGTTTGGTGGAGTAGTAGAAATAGTATTGTTCCCACCATTGACACAGAATTAGTGAAAATACTACCTATTAGTGTTTGAATGGGCATAGAAAGCCCTTGGCTTTACTACACCTCTACTATCCACTTCTGCTGACCCTCTTTTCCCTCTTCATCACCATCCTCCTGTACTTCCATCAGTTTCCAAAGTGAGCAAAGATGCAGAAAGCCTCAATAAAATACCTACAAACCAAATTCAAGAACATATGTAAGACCACACACCATGGCCAAGTTTGTTTCATCTCAAGGATATAATGAAGGTGGTTGGATAGATGCAAATGAGCAATTGTATTGCAGCAGACCAATAAGGTTAAGGATAGAAAGTATGCCTTTACCTCAATAGATGCAGAAGAAGCAGTTGATAAAGCTCAATATACCTTCATGACAAAGAGTCCTGAAGAAATTGGAAAGAGAAGGACTAGACCTCAAAATAATGAAAGTTTTATATATAATAAAATGATAATATTTTACTAAGTGGAAAAGACATCATTTCCATTACAATATAAAAATAAAATTTTAACATATGTTTCAATTTTGTAATGTTTAATCATGACACTTAATTCCCAAAATTAGTGAAAATACATTTATGTTGAGTAATTAAAAGTATTTTGTAGACAAAAAGTTTTAGAAATATTTACACTTAATGAGTATGATAAAAAAAATGCTGGAGGAAATCCCTGAACTTGGAGGCACAAAAAATAAAGGTCACTTGCAAGGGAAATACCATGGACTTTAATAACAAAAGTGAAATAAGAAAGAAATCAGGACACTCAGGCAACTGTATAAACAGAGATCTACTTACGAGGGCAGATGTGACAAGGGCAAGGTATCCTGGGGAAAGCACATAAATGAGAAGCAAGAGGGACTGAGAAATAAGGGACTGAGATGAAAACACAACCAGTATTTGTTTTTTCCTCATGCGAAGTACTGAACCTAGTACCTTGTGCTTGTAAGGCGAAATTCTACCACATAGCTATATCCCCAGCCTTTGAATGCTTGAATCATTAATCAAACTAATAATATTCATATTTTTGAATATTTTAAATGTTAAGTAAATGGTTGATATGCCTGTGAGCTAAACCTAGAATCTAGATGTATCTCAGTTATAAACAAATTTTGGGTCCTCATTGATGGTTCCTGACTAGGACTTAATTGTAACACATTTTTAAAGGAAGTGTTACCCGTTACAGTCTTTGTTAAAACAAATGGCTAGGAAATATCTTTCTAGGGTATCAGTTATGCCCTTGAATTTGAATGTCTTATGCTCTAAGGAGTTTCTTAACAGAATGAATCAAAGTTCCTAATCATTGTGTTTCCTTGAGATTACAAGGAGAAAAGAGCCTTCAAAACTACTTAAGAATTTTAATATTTGAAAATTAGAGTAAAACCAAGGAAATACAATTTATAAGGTAAGAAGAATGCCCTGCAGGATATGATGCAATAGAATTTAATGGAAAAGAGTCTAAGACAGGGTAATTCTACTTTGTTGAGAAGTCAAAACAACAAAAACAACAACAAAAACCCAAACCAACCAACCAACCAAACAAACAAACAAAAAAGCAAAACTGGAAAACTCCTGGTGGATTTCCAAGCACAGAGGTGTTCTTCTGATCTCCAGTTGGTGGAGTCCATAATTGCTCACTAGGAGGACGAAGGAGGACTCAATCTACCAGAAGAGGTCCACCGAGTTTCACTATAGGTAGGCCAGAATGAGTCTGTATTGGCACCTAGACCCCCTGGGTCCTGAACGAAGAGTGATAGGAGGGGCATTCTGAGCAGCCAAGGCTTCACCTTTCTTTGTACAATACCACCATTTTTATTCTGGGTGGACAAACCCGAAACCCAGACAAGGTATCCTTAATCTGTCTTTGTCTCTTTGGCCTTTTGCTACTCAGTGTGCCCTAGTCCTGGAAGTTGTCTCTGTCACAGAGAGAAATGTGTGTAGAGGCAGATGGGGCAGACTTCAGCACACTATAGGGGGTATTAATGTTGGAATCCTGAAGTAAGAGGAAATTAACTGGTTTATTTTGTGGGATAGTGGAATGATGAGTAATTTAAAAGCAAATTTTCTTGTTGCATGCTTTATGATCTCATCAATAAAGTTTTTCATTTTTTTCTGATAAAAATCTTTGTAGTATTCTTTTTAAAAATAAATTTTAAATTTCATTCTGAGTGAGTTGCAATTATAATTTTAGGAATATATTTATATACAGTTTTTAATTTTTTTTGAAACTAGGGTGCTTTTATTTTTCCTGAGTTGTAGTTGGACAGTGGGCTATTTAATAAGTATCTTCAAATATTCATTTAAATGGAATTATAGCATTTTCCCTTCCCTTTTGCTCCTCCCATTTCTAGCCCCTCCTACATTCAATAATTTTTAAGATTATAAACTGCAATATCAAGTTCAAATTTCATAAAAATACTGATCTTTAGAAAAAAAGATACTGAAAGTCTGCTTCCTATTTCTGCAAAAAAATATTATGCGTACAAAAGCTTAATTGAATGCAAACCTTCTTGTTGACTGTTTAACTTGATCTGTAGACAAGGATTTATTTAATATTACAGTTGCAGAGGAGACTCTCCAGAGAAGCCAAACCAATACACAACTAGATGGACGAATGGAGGGTGAAGAGGTGTATGAACAATCAAAGTAACAGCGGAGTCTGCCTGTTCAAACATAACTTTCCGCCTTGGTGAAAAGGCTCCGTTCTGTCAATCTTACAGTCCTCACAAAGGCAGAATCCCTTTGACCCAATGAGCCCCTTGAAAGGTTTCTGTACCCTGATATTAAGTCTCCCCACCGATACAGTAATCCAAATCAAGATGAATTAAAAATAAAGACCAGATTTACTGGCCAAACGCTCACAGATGGCATTTTCTGCACCACCTCCCTCCGCCCATCTCCCGCCCCTCCCCCGCCCCACGCGAGATGAAACGTGGAGTGGAGACCTGGAAAAACTACATGGCCATTCTCTAGAAGGCAGTTAAAATACCCTGTAGGTGCTGTCTTGAGACGCCCCTGAGAAGGAGCCACCACTAGGCCGGCTTTCTGAGGTGGGTAGGATTTGGAAGGGGTTGGAATGGGATTTGAGGGAGATGAGGCCAAAGCCAAAGTGGAGCTTCCAACTGAACACCCCTGAAAGTTTTCTTTCAAGGGATTAAGATCAGTGTCAATTTTCAGGAATTACAGACATCTGCACAAGTCCGGGCCCTCCACCTGAGCATTATGGAGCAGGGAGAGGTACTCTTGTGGCTTCATCCCTCTCTGAGGAGGTAGTGACTGCTAATGGTTTGTGCAGGGGAGAGTGTTATTTTCTTTCATGGAGAGTAGTGAGGAAGACAGTGGTCCAAGTGGGAAGGAAGTGAGATATCAGAGGATGATGGGAGACAGCTGAGTATAATCACAAGACACTGCATTTTTGTATGACGCTGTCGAAAATATCAGTGTGAATTTTAGAGGGTCGCATGCATTCAAATGAATCACTAGGTCCCAGTCGGCAGCCCCCTGCACTATGGGGTTTACAGCATACTACGTCACTTTATCCAATATTTCAACAATTTTACTTTTGACACGGTAGATATGATATATAGATTTAATGCATTCATGATTAAGTCTGGGTCACCGGTAATGCACGGGTGTCACACTAAGGGAAGTAATAAAAGAACCTTACCCTTGGAATCATTTAACCAAGAGCAAGTCCAGATCTGAATCCTCTACTTCATGTTCCCGGTGTCTTCTGTTCTCTGTCTGTCTGCTGTATGAGTCTGGATTTGTGTCTGCTTGAAGGCTGTCTTGTGAATCTGTTTGTCCCTGCGTCTGCCTATTGTATGAGTTGTGTGTATCTTTGTGTGAGTGGTGTTTGTGTGTGGTCTGTTATATCTATGTGTGCCTGCGTGTATGTCTCTTCCCAACACAGGACTTTGCTCTCAACAACACAGAAAGCATCATATGGGGAGGGGATGAGACACTTAACAGAAATCTTTAACAGAGTTTTTACAAGGGATTAACTCACTGGCTCCAGCTGACCTCAAGTGACCCAGATAACAAGTATCACTGTTTATCAGCCGATATCCATAATGGATGTTTTCAACTTTTATGGTAGATTTTAGGAAGTTGCCTTCAACTTCTGTGTCTTCTGTTTTAAGTGAATGATTCATATGAATTATCTGGATCAGGGGCATAACTTAAGACCACAGCTGTGCATTAGCTTAGGTTGTAAAAGTTGATTATACAGGAAATCTGAAGCAAGAAAGGTTGACTGTTACACTGTTCTCTTAAAGACAGGTTAAACAAACAGTTTGAGTACTCAGTAGGCTGGAAGTGTTAAATGATCTTAAGGTATGTTATTAACTCTTGCTCTGGGGTCCAGTGAAAGTTCCCGGCTCTTAGAATGTCAAAGATATGTTCATAATAGTGTATTGTCAAAATTGCTTTATATGATATAATTTCCAAGAAATTGAATATAACACATAAGTGTTTTGGTTTCAAAACAAAAAACACATTTGGTTTCATTTGCATAGAAAAGGTGGTTTTGAATAATATATTCATTATTTTGTCCCTTATGTACTTTGCATGTAACATGTCCTAAGTTCCACTTTTGGCTCTGGGGAAGGAACGAGGGACGATGTTCGGCTCTAGCCTTAGGTTGCTTATATTTCTACCAGGAAGATACATTAGACAAATAACTCATCTGCTAAATGGTGAACACACAGGAAGAAAGAAAAGTGAAAGAGTTGATCAAAAGTTCATAAACCAGGTTCATAAGAAGTGACTCAGGGGAGGCTAAGTTAACTCTGGGTAGAACCAAATGGTCTGGGGAGGGGGCTGCTGATTGCACCTTGGAGACTGAGCTTGGGAATTCTTACATTGACTTCTGCTACTGCATCCCTGCTTGTGTAATCACTCCAGCATCACAGCCTGGACCAAGACTAGTGATAGCTCAGTCCAGGTCTCCTGCCCTTCTTGGGCTTTGTAGAAAGATGGCTGCTGTCTCTTGCCATTTCTTGTGAAAGGGGGGAAGGGTAGAAATATCTACCACTATTTGGTTTCCCTTGGAATTAGGGCTGACAGATAAAATGCAGTGCAATCAATCATACTTGAATTTCTTATTAATACAATAAATGTTTCGTATGCTCACATTTAACAGGGTCTCTTGTGTTTAGCTTTTGAAGTCTGACAAACGTTCTTCAAACAGGAAAACCGTCTTGATGCTAGGCATCTCAAAATACCACATTCTCATTTAAACCACTCAAATGTGAAGATTTAAATGAGACCAAATGCACAAGACATTACTAATATTATCCTGCCTATCAGTATTATAATAGGGATATGGATGGAGGTCCTCAGGAGAGCAGCTCCGAGAGCAACTTGATTTTCTATCTAGAAGTGGGATAAATATTTTTACCGAAGCTGTAGAGTGTTGGTGAATTTGTAGCTAAGTTTTAAAAAGACTGGAGGTTGGTAAGTAAGAAAATGGAATTTATTAAAAGAATAGGGTGAATCAAGGAATAGAGGCATGAAGTGACTGACAGGAATCGGGTATGGTTTGCACAAAGCAGTTATTTGTGTGAAATGAGGAGCTTGGAGTGAGACTGAGCAATTCTATGTAGGGGGATAAACAGGGATCTTTCGGATGCTTTTGAATAAGAGTGATATTTTGAAAGCATTCCTTTGCTACAAGGCTGCTATTGATGAACTTAATCCTAGCTGTATTTGTAGTTAAAACATCTTGATTCCCCAAGAGAAGAAAAATTACCATAAGTCAGGAAGTGGAGTTATCTGCATGTCATGGTGTGCGCGTATACTCAGAAGAAACATCTTGATGTGTTTGACAGTTTGGTTGTTAATTTTTTGAGGAAACTTCAAATCATTCCTGTAATATTTTAATTTACGTTCTCATCAATGTGCATAAGCATGCTCATTACACTACAACCTTTCCAGTATCTGCTATTCCCAGCATTTACCCCTCTCTCACACTCGTTACTTTATTTTTATAATGAAAGGTATCTAATAGGTGCCGAACAAACTCTTGCTGGCTTTTAAATTGTTCATTACATTTTTGTTAATTTAGTTTGTGTATATGTAAAGGCCTGAAGAACTCAGTTTTCTCCTTCAACCACGTGAGTCTTGGGAATTGAACACAGCCCACCAGCCTTGGCAGCAGTCATATTTACTAACTAAGCCATTTGACCAGGCCCTCTTTGGAATTTTGATATGTGTTTTTCCCATATCAAAATGGGAACTGAGAACCTTTTCATAGGCTGTTTCTATTTGTTTGATTTCTTTAGAAAAATGTCTGTTGATGTTGATGGAGCATTTAGAATGGACTGTTTAGGTTATTATAGGTTATTTGTAGAATGGACTGTTTAGGTTATTATAGGTTATCTGATTTTTGGCTGCTTATTGGCTTCTTAGGTATTTTAATTTTAGCTCTACATCATAGGCAATACAAGTCTGTCCTCTCAATGTGTGTGTTCTCTTTCATTTGGACGTATCCTTTGCTGGCTGTATGAAGTCTTTGAGTTTGATGATCCAATTGTTCAGTTTTGCTTTTGTTGTGTCTGGGGGCAAAGATGACTGCACAGGAAGTTTTTACCTCTGCCTCTGTCTAGGAGTTTGGAGCTATAGCTAGAGTTCTGTTGCAGTCTTAGGGTTGACCCTGAGGATTGGTTCTGGGGGTACAGAGAGAGGTGAGGTGAGAAGGTCCATGGGCTGTCTACCTTGTCTTTTGGAGGACATGGCCTTCAAGTTTACATCTTCATCTCTAATTCTGAAGAGATAGGAATTATATTTTTCTAAATTGGGCTATGCATTCTTATTCCACTTGGGTAATTACTGCTAGCTACTCAAAACTTGTCAGTATGGTTTACATGTCTAAAAAGGCAAGCATTGTCTACAAGCTCCTTTACAGGTCTAGTAGATATTCCCAAAGCTTTACAGCCTCATTGGAAGAATTAGTATTGGTATTTATCATTTTGATGGACTTTGCTCATAATCTGGTGGTGAGTCCTTTAGATCCTGATATCTGATTTTGTCTGCCTTCTAAGACATTTCTCATCAGAGCAAGGCATAGAACTGATATTTACACCATGTTGTCAGCTGTTTCTTTATATTAATAAATCTTAAATATTACTGTAGTAAAAGAAGAGTTAGCCTACAGATATGTGGATGGTACATTCTTCAGTTTCCTACAGTCAAAAAAACTTATTCAGAGGATATTGCGAGACCTTTCCTAGGTAAGGTAGAACATGTTAATAAACAAGTTTGGTTATTCATTTGCTGAAGACACACTAGAGAATGACATTCATATCCTATGAAACTAACTGCATAGCAATGGAAATTTGAAATGTGTAAGATCCTCACATTGTAGTTCCCTGTGGGCACATCAACATAATCAACTGCTAGTTGGCGTGCTTAGAGTAAAAGGACTTGGCTAATATATCAGCTTTAGACGAATGCATATGCACAGCAATAGGTAGTGCTGTGTAATTTTCTGTTTCTTTTCCTTTGAGCAAGGGCACAAGAATGGTCCCTGCTGACATATAGAATAAGAAGCCCATGCAAATAGACTCTTTCCTTTAGATACATATTGAGTACTCCCCAAGTCCTTTTGACTTTGGAGTTATTCTGTTTCACTCAATTATTTTGAGTTAGATCTATTGTTTTTTTTTTTCCTAGAAGACAATTTTAAATAGTATGATGAGGTCTGTAATATATTCTAATTCATAGTTTCCAAGTTTTTTAAGGGGCCAGGGAAGAGGCTTTACAATTGTGAAATGTAAATTTTGTTTTCTTCTTTATGTCAAAAGTGTTTATGATTTCAACCTAGCTTATATTAAATCTCTTTCAGAGAGTGCTTTTAAAATTTGTTTGTATCATTTTGGTGGTGTGAATGCTTTTTTTGTCTGTCAGTTTAGGATCAGCTGCTAAGAGTATGTGATGTAGTGAGTTCTTGGTGTGCAGTTTAGGAAGAAGTAATTTACAGATAAAATAGTTTTACCTATGGGTGTACCATAGGTGTATTCAGAATTATTATATGCAAATAAATACTTAGTACAATACAATGAAGACATTGAGAATGGTAATCTTAGGAATAATGCTTTACTGATTTTTGTATCCACATTTATTTCTGCATTTTTACTTTAATAGAGTCATGTTTGTTTTCCTTGTGTTCTGTTATTTAAGAGAAAGCTAGGGCAGAGATGGGGCCAGAGCATAGGACTGTGACTGTACCATGTTTTAACATCCGTTTTTCAGTAAGGTGAGAGTATGGACACATTTGGCATACAGCAAGCTTTTATTTCATCCAAATGAAAGCATGCACTAAACTGCACTGGGAGAAAGTCTGAGAGAGTACAAGCGTTGGTTGAACTGGCAGGCTGTCCCTTGACTGTGTGAAACACCTGATGTGTTAGCTGAAACAAGAGCCTCAAGAACACATGAAAACACATACGGCTGAGCCCGAGTTGTCAGAATTTCATGGCTAGACTCATGAGCTTCCAAAGTCACCTGGGATGAAACTCTAATTTTTCCTCCCAAGTGGACTCACCATGCGCATCCAACGTTAGCGGTGGATCCGGAGAAAATGGGCTTATTTCTGCATGAGCATACAAGATATGTGATTTCACGTCACGGGAAATTTTCTGAAAGGGATGAAATTGATATTGGTTCTCCTCATCTGCACTTTCTAGAGAAGCTGTCGGGAAGAGACACAAGGTAAAACAAATGAGTAGGGTCCCCTCAGCCATGAGCTGCTGAGGAAGCAAGGAAGGCCACAGAGCCTCAAAGCTAGACCGTCAGCATCTTCTGTTGGGAGTTAACTCAGTAGCTGATGCCCAGGCCTCAGTTCTGTGTTGATTTATTGGTAAGAAGAGCAAGCATAATTTGGTATAAATGTAATCTCTTCATCAAAATGAGCAGAGCTATGGATGCCATGAAATGCAGAGGCAGACCGACAGACAGGAAACTCATCGCAAACTGCCAAATCTTTTTCCAAGCCAGGCAGTCTAGGGAAGACATGAGTTCTAAATTTGCCACTTTTAAAATGAAGTGTGTGTGTGTGGGGGGGTGTCATATGCTTTATGTGCTAACATAAACCAACAGAGAAATGGCTATAAGGAGAAGCATATAATGTGCACACAAAATTGTAGATCGTTGAAAATATAAATAACAATGAGAGAAACCATTTACATTTCTGTCTTTCAGTAAATACCTGCTTGTTTTCAAGATGAAGGTAATATACGTACATGTGCCCTTCAAATTCCACAGAGATTGAGGTTGTGTGATTTGTGTTTACAAGAAGAGATTTGTGTGTGTGGAAGCCGGGCACTGTGAAAGGAATCTATAACATTCTTCAATCAAGACTGTCCCCTAGTCATTCTGAACCTGAACGACCTGACATTCAGTCATTTACTATCCTAGATTAAGTCTTCAGGGAAAACTGACACCCTGTAATTCATGGCTGCTGTCTATAGGCCTGTCTTCCATCAAATGTGCCTTCTGTAAAACTGGGAGAAAGGTCCCCGTTCAGCCACTCACAATGAGTTCTCTCTGTGCCTTGTAGTTTAGAGAGTTCTAGTTCAGTAATCTTTTGAAGAAGCTATCTTAACCATTCTCCACTTACCGTGGGGAATTCAAGGGTAGAAGACGCATGAGAAGTGTTTGAAAGCAAAGATGAACACCACTTGCTTGCCAGTTCCAGTTTGGGAAGGAACAGAGATGAGACAAATCTAAGAAGTTAGTGAATATATTGGAAGGGAAGAGACAGAATCAATAATTCCTGTTCTTGAGATGGAGGAGGCTATCATGAATCCAGTGACATATGATCTATGAGATGCCAGGGCCACTGAGTGAAAGCAGAATGCCTGAAAAGGAGGAGTAGTAAAAACTGGGGAAGGACTAAGTAGTAGCAGGAGCAGGGTGGGTTTCGGTAATCGGATCATGGGCAAATAGAGACGGCGAGGGAGGGGGGGGGCGCATGTCATTTCCAATATGACAGCCCTCAAGAACTTCCTAAAGATCCATGGAGCCAAGAAATTGGCCTGTGATTACTTTAGGGTGTGGTTGCAGAGCTGCTGCTGGCTCCTTGAGATAGCGGAACAGTTGCAGGCAACTGGGCTGTATATAAGGGACTAGTAAGATGCTGTCAGAGTTCAGAGTTCTAGCACAGATATGGAACGACGGAGGGCTACAGTAACTTGGTTCTCTTATCTCTTGCATCTCTTGGGAACTTTGGACCTGTGTTGAAATTTCACGAGAAGTGTTGACTGGCTTTCTTCAGACACAGCAAATAGTTTTATCACTGGTACTATTATTTGTTTGTAAAGACATTCGTCTATTTTTTCATTCTAAACTAAAGGCAAATTTAATCATAAAATCTGTTGTCATGCCTGTTGAATCAGTTTTTTTCATTGGTAAATTTTAATGAACGTTTTGCAATAACAAAATCATTATGATTGTCTAATTCTACATTTTCTTTTGTTACTGAATAAACCTAGGTGATTTGATAAGATCCCCTTAAAGAGTACATTATCAGTTGAAATTCCTAATAGGAAAGAAGTCAATCTTTTTTGAAACTAATATTTCTATAAGGAAGGTCACCCATGTGCCATGGGTGACAGGGACAGCTTTTATCTCTTGGCTAGGGTGTCCCCAATGTTTATTGTTCAATTACTAACTCCCTGGGGCAGTATGAAGTCTTCCAAATGCAAGATCCCTGATCATTTTTTATAACATCATGTCTGTTACTACTGAAAGCTGGAGAAAGGATAGTAATTGTGATGTTACATCCAGCAAATTGATCAGTTTTCTAGATGCCAGAAGTGTCCTCCTTATCTGTTGACAGCAGCATAGGATAGCTGGACACTGTGTGTCACAGCCTGAGAAGTTCCTTTACCTACTTACCCCATCTTGGGTTGACAAAGATCTGGAGTTAAGCTAGAGAAAAGAATTTCAGGGTGAGTTGGTTGCAAAATTTAGTTTATCTATTTATTCATTTAAAATATAAGACAAAGAGATATTAATGCATATATTTAAACAAGGGTGTTGTGAGGCATACATACATACATATGTGTGTGTCTGTATATATATTATATATATATATATATATATATATATATATATATATATATATATAGATAGATAGATAGAGGGAGGCAGAGAGAGAGACAGAGAGAGACAAAGAGAAAGAGACAGACAGTCACATACAGAGATAGAAAGACAGAGAAAGAGAGAAGGTTGAATAATAGCTATAAATACGATTTTCATAGACTTTAAGTTACATTATTGGAAGGATATAATTTACAACCAGATTCAAAGATTAAGTAAAGTTCAAGTGAGTAAGGTTTAAAAATTAAGTAATAACAAAAACATGAACTGTTTAATCTACTCTTCTGATGCTTAAAGAATTTCCTTTAATCAACACAAGTATAAAGTGCTTCAGGGATGCATTTTTTGTACCTTAGAGATGAAAAAGGAGTGTTCAGAAGACCTAAGAAAAGGGTCACAGGCATGTTAACTGTTTTAACACTCTCATTTGGGATATTGCTCAGGTAAAGCAGCATCGTTGGTTTAGGCAGATTCCATGGTGATTTTTTTTTCAGGTTGTTTTGAAAATAGCTGGTGAGAAATATGTCAGATCTGGAAGCAAGGGCTTCTTTTACTTCACACATCGCCTTTGCTTTCCTTGTCTTTCAGTCCTACCTCGCATGGACCACAGTGCAGAAGTGTGCCTGGTCCCTCAGGCACACTCCAGCAGAATGGCCACATGTCCTCTGAGCTGTGATTTGTCATTGTATCTTTTACCTTTATTTTAGTATTCAGGGATTACTTGATATTTCTGGGTACCTTTCGAGAACTCTTAATTTAAGGGGGCAGACATGGATTTAAGTAATAGATAATGTAATTATTGGGGACTTGATGGCATGTACATTAACTCAGCCTTGTTTTATCTAAATCCTGCAAGCAATGTGGATTTCATTTCTCTCAATAAGTCAATTTTAATGAAATAGGGCTGTATTTCTGACAAAGTCTAAGTGCTCCGTATACACATCAGCTTCTACCCTATTTTCTTTTTTATTATGTTTTGGCATTCTTCTCAAATCTGATTAGAGGCATTATCTGTACTAGCTGTACTTCTCCAAGGCAGGGGGAGGTCCAGTCAAGAAATAGAACAGGGAGAGAGGGACCAGATGGCCATTTACCTTATGAGTCACTTGCATTCTGCTCATTTCTCTTTTCTCCATTTCCTGAATTTCCTGGAGTACACGTGAGCTGAATTGGCATGCCATCAGTAAACAGCCACAGGAATATAGATGCCATTTCCATTTTGGGTCAACAGAAATGAGCGTTCCAGATTAGTAGTTAGCTGGCTGGAATCCGATGCTATGCTGCTTGGTTAGGACTGATTTCGTGGCCTTCAGCGCAAATGATTTCTCCATACACCATTTAGTTTAAATCATTGTGTGACGTTACAGCATGTCCTACTTAATACCCTACCTTAGGGACTGTTTGTGTGTGTGTGTGTGTGTACACATGTGTGCATGTGCCCTATCAAGTGATTGAGTTTGGCCATGACTGGATATTTTATATCCTGGGGAACCCCTCACTCCAGTGGAAATTTGCGTTTAGGTTTAATCTCATATTTAGCTACATTGTGTTTAGCCTTTCACTAGACCAATAAAATATGTGTTTTCTGTAATCTAATTCATTAACATATCTCTGGTAGCAATACAGAAATCACATTATAGAAGCTCAATTCTAGAAATACCTGCTAGTTTAGAGTATTCAAATTCTTTTGCCCAATGCTATATTATATGTGGCAGTTAGATGAACTTTTAGTCTTATAATTCTGACAAAAAAATCTCTAAGATTGGCAAAAAAATGTTCCCAGTTTATTAATTTAAAATTTATGTTGATTTCAAGTTATAACCACCCTCTGCTAAGTTCCTTCTTGTCGAATGTTTGATTTCCTCAACAAGGAGGGGAACCAGTGCTGTGTTTGTGCTGAAGTGAGCCGCTGACATAGAGGGTAAGCACAGGAAACTGTAATCCTGAGGATACCAATAATGTAATATTCAGAAATGAGTCAATAAAATACATATTTCAACTCCATCTCTTATTCCTAAAATGTTTCTAAGATGTTTGCAGCAGCTGCTAGCCCGGAAGAGATGGTTGTAAGATCCCTGGGGCGGGCTGGCGGAGCCGCCACGCGACAAGCGGCTACAGTTTCCTACCAGCGGGAGGGCACGTGCTGCGCAAGCTGTGGCGGTGGGTAACAGACACATAAACACGAAAGATAGGCATAAGGGTCAAATGTTTATTACATAAAAAGGGGAGAGAGAGAGAGAGAGAGAGAGAGAGAGAGAGAGAGAGAGAGGAGGCAAAGCCGTGTGTACACAGGGAGAGAGCAAAAGAGAGAGAGATGGCGGGCGGAGGTCAGAAGTAAAAAAGGAGTGGGCGTGGCTAGGGCAGGGACCAAAAGAATAACATTCCCACATCTTGCTTTTAATAAAAAAGCAAATTAGACACTCCAGTTTGAAGGAATTGGGGTGGCGAATTCTCAAGACTGCTTCCAGCTGATTGTGGGCATTGTCTTTTGTAGAAGGGGAACCCGACAGAAGGCTGGGTGCTGGTCGCATCCTGGCATGGCTGGTCTCCTTTCGACGGTTTTTATGGCATGGGAATGTCTGGTGCCCCTAAGGTATTGGCAGAACAAACAACAAAGTTAAATTAAGGAAAAAAAATTTTAGGGCCAGGGAATTGAGGGGGTATCTGACCTGTTTAAGATGGATTTCTTAATTCGGCTCCCTAGAACTCATGAGAACTTCTTGGGTTTGTGAAAACAGAAGTTTTAGACATATAATGACTGTGGCATAAGATATAAATTTGATTTGAAATTTGTTTGGTGAGGTCACCTTGCAAAACCTCTCAGCTGTCAAACTGTCAGAGATCTTTGAGAAGGATAAGATTTTACTTGAGTTACTGATTAAAAAATGACAGAGAACTTACTTGGTTGGCACCAAGAGCTACTCTTTTTGGATCCCCCATGGTTGTTGAAGGTTGCATTTGACCTTTGCTGTTTAGCGCAGGCTCCAGAAGATCCTGTGGGCTAAGAAATCTGTAGGAAGACAGGCCTACCTTGCCCTGAGCAGCTAGGCTGTCGATTCCAGTGATTCCGTCCACGTCTAGAGGTCTTTACTTTAGACGAAAGGCAGGTTTGCCCAATGGTCAGTGCTCTGCCGTGGAAGCAAAATGCAGAAGGACGTTGTTCTGTGCATGTCTGTCTTCTGTCTTCTTTGGAGGTAGCAGAGAGCTGCTGCTAGGAGCCAACCTGTCTCTTTTGTTGTTGTGAAAAGTTTTTAGTAATTAAATATTTAAATATTACATTCCCCAGATCTCTGAGCAGTTGAGGGCAAAAAACTGTTTGTAATATAAGGTTAGTGGTGGAACCAACAATGATAGAGAACAGCTTCAGAGACTTAAGAGGAATTTAGTGAAAACTGGGTGAGAAGGCAGGGTGAAACTGTGAGTAAAACCGGGAGAGTGTGGTCACGTGACCTGACCCTCAGCCAAGAGGGCGACTGCCGCACGTAGTCTGCTCTGTTGGAGAGCCGCCATGCCATAACAGAAGCCGCAGAGGGGAGGAGCAAAAGGCTGGAACTGAAAAAAAACTGCACTATGCCACAGCTGGAACTGAAAAAGCTGGAACTGAAAAAGCCGGGGAGCTGGTTGCTATCCAGAGCCAAAATCATGAAAACCCGCAGTACGAAGACCCAGGACCACGTGGAAAAGCATCCTTTGTCCACGGTTGGGATGCTATGGCCTAGCTGGATTCTGGCGACCCAGAAACCAGGAAGGCTGGGGGCGCATAACCGTAACCGTCAACAGAAGAGAAAAAGGAAAGAAAGGAAATGGAAAGAAAAGATAAAGAAGCTGAGGACCCGGTCCCCAGTCAAATGCACTGCATGGGAATGTGCTAACGCGTGGGCAAACCGGCCCCCTGGATTGATCCAAACATGGCTCTGGCAAGGGAAAGCAACCACAGCAGAACGAAAGCGACCATAGCAGAACGGGAGACACTCACCGATGGAAGCGCCGATTGAAGCAATTAGGGAAGCGGCGAAGTGGAAAAGAACCCGGTTCAGGAGTCACGTGGCACCAATATTATTCCTAAAAATATGGGAGTTCCCCCCGCCCGGCGGGCTCACAGAGCAGCAGCAAGCTCTGGTGGGTCCCCAGCAGTGCTGGGCACTGGCTCCAGAGTCTGGCACCCGAGCAGTGGCAAAGTTCCCATCAGCGGGAAGCCACGCGGCAGAATTCCCAATGCGCAGTGGTTGTGAGCAGACCCATGGACACAGAAAGTAGCCATAAAAGCAGCTGCTAGCCCGGAAGAGATGGTTGTCAGTCCCCAGGGCGGGCTGGCGGAGCCGCCATGCGACAAGCGGCTATAGTTTCCCACCAGTGGGAGGGCAAGCCACCCGGGCAGTGGCGGTGGGTAACAGACACATAAACACAAAAGATAGGCATAAAGGTAAAATATTTATTACAGAAAAAGGGAAGAGAGAGAGAGAGATAGAGAGAGAGAAGAAGAAGAAGGAGGAGAGAGAGGAGGCAAAGCTGTGTGTACACCAGGAGAGAACAAAAGAGAGAGAGAGATGGGGGGCTGAAAGAAGTGGGCGTGGCTAGGGCAGGTATGGAAAGAATAACACCATCAACTTCCCATTCTAGGAAATCTGCCCTGTGTCTGAGTTTGAAAGCTGATGAATGGATTTGTATGCCTGTAATTTCTTTTCTAGGAAGCACAAACTAATCTTTTGATAATATAAAAAAAGAGCCTTGTTTCTTTAAAATTGTATTGAATTGATATGCTTCTTGACTTGTGGAACTTCAGGACAAAATTTTGTTTTTAGGTTTTTTTTGACATCTCAACTTTATACTTTTTCAACAATTCTATTTTATGTTTTGAGGGGAATGATGGGATTGAAACCAGGCCTTTCTGTATACAGGCTAGTCAAGCACTCTGCCATTGTGCTGTATTTCTAACCCTTAAATTTTAAGTCATTCATTGTTTTGAAATTCTCTTTTCTGTGCTAGGACTCTTAACTAATATTTGTTTGGTAATTATTGCAAGCCACAGAGAAGATTAAAAACTCCATATACTTAATCTATTTTAGTCTTTGCTCATGAACGGAGAAAAAGGGTAGGTAAAATTGAGAATTTGGTCACTGAAATTTGCTATCCTATGGATTCCAGAGCACAACCGATCATGTTAATGCTAAACCCAATTGCCCTTCATTTTGTACATTGCTGTGTAACATGTGGCTATTCACTACCTACTTGATGATGGACAGGTGGGCCTGATGCCCACTTACAAAGTTCAACAGATATCTCAGATAATCTCCTTTCTGCTTTTAAGATTTCATGTGTGTTCCCTTTAGCAGAAGAAATCTAATAAGTCTCCCTGACTTGCCTTGGCAGACCTTGAAAATCAAACTGGACAGCAGAGCTGGAAGATAGGTAGTCCCAGGGTCTTGGGGTGACAGAACAATGATTGTGAGGGATGCTTATCCATATTTCCTACTTACGGTTTGACACTTCTCTAATCTTCATCTCGGGAGAGGTGACTGCTTAACTAATAATTGGTTAGTTCGGTGTTAACCGATCAGTTTGACAGTTTAATTAGCAGGTTTGGCCAATCATCCAATCTTTGATTAATAGTCTACAAATTCAACTGGCCAAGTTAGGCAAGTTGCACCGTTGACAATAAGCACTGCATCACTTTGAGTTGACAGTCACATGATCACCATGGACTTTTCATTAACGTTTATGATACAGACACATTTTGTTCATTATAGATTTATAAAATGAACAAAATTACGGTGTTTCTAAAGTAAATTGGGTTCATCATGTACCTATTTGGTCTTCTCCAAGTGTTCAGAACACAGCCTTGGCAGTAGCTTATTTATCACGACATGCAAGAACAGATCCTCACTAAATCTTATCAAAATAGCATATGTCTTCCAGTCCATGTTTTACCATTCATCTTGAGCTGACAAACACACAAGACAGTATCTGAAGGGTATTTATGCAGCTGTAATTGTGATTATTGTCATCGTTTTCTTCCTATTCCTGCTGAGCAATCAATCTTTCGAAAGAAACTGCAATCACCTCCTGCTTTTTGATCAACACATGCTGCACAATTTGATTTGAAGTTACTGAGGTAAATATACTATTTTCAGTTTAATAATTCACAGGAATCATAATTTCCTATGCTTAATGAAAATGATTTCAAAAGCAAAAAAAAATCAGAAAACAATTAGAAAACAAGGTATATTTTAGAACTTCAGAGCTCTCTCCTTGATGACTGGCCAGCGGTAGACCAGGTTTTGTTAAGTCTAGCCTAATATTCAATAATATTACACAGTACATATGGCATTGGTAATGGAAAGAAAGGAATCAGATTCAGACGCAAGTTTTCTTATGTGTTGTGTTATTTGGAAAATTTCTAAAACTTTCCAAGCAGACATCATGATAGTCAGTGAATCTGTAGCTGATGTAGAAAATTACATTTGGTAGGTCTAAGAATGTTTGGAAGACAATTTGAAAACAAATGGAATTTCTGAATTGCTGGCGAGCTCATTTTCAGTGTAGATTGATGATAATAAATGGTTGCTCAACAGAATCTCAGAAATAAAACATGAAAAACATGCATTGAATCTCCTGTTCTGCACCCCATCATCTGTCATGGAGGTTCTTGAAAGGAGATGGTGCTGTTTTGATAAATTTTGTGGTATTGAAGAGTTTCTTTCTCTGAAAGCATTCTATTCACCTTGTGTTTAGGAGAATTAATTCTAATGGACTCTCAATTCTACAAACTTGGCATACGTTTTGAATCAAAACAACATATCTCAACTCTTATTTTGTAATTGTATACAACAATCATATTGTACTAGCATAAATTCTATATACAGTAGATCATTCACTTGGCATTTTTATTTTATAAGTGTTATTGTAAAAATTTATTGAAAATAAATAACAATGTAACACACCAAAATTATGCAGACCCTGCTTATATACAGTTAGAATTGACATTTGAAATGGAAGTTATGAAGCTTTGTATTGAATTTTACACTTCAGGAATCAAATATATTGAGCTTATACACTCTCACAACAATAGGGCGTGAGACCCACTGCAGCTGGAGTTACAGGTGGCTTTAAGCTGAGCAAGGTGGGTGCTGGACACTGAACATCAGACTGCTACAAGAATAGCACTTTTCAATGGCTGAGCCGACTTTTCAGCTCCTAGCTACCTGGTCTTTATTTACATCTACTTATCTGGAAAACGAGGCTAAAACAGCTTTTGCTTGGCTTATCAGGTTGTTGGGAAAATTGAGATAACTTATTTAAGGTGTTGCTCAGTGGAGTGTACGTCAGAAATAAACTCCCATGGTTGGCCTTGTCTTTGGGCTCACCCATTAGTGTAGGGCTTTCCAGACACTGTCATCTTCTGGTCATGAGGTAAGTGTTTTCACTAAGCTTATAGTAAGGTTATATTAGAATACATTTCAGAGCTCTTCAGATACATTAAGCTGTTTATCCCAAGATTCTGTAGTTGAGGCCACAAGCAATAATAACACTGGGCCATGAACTTATATATTTGGGGGTAAAGCATTAGAAAGCCAATGGTTAAATATTTAGTCTTTCTTTAGACTGGGCACCATGAAGACATAATCAAAATCTTTAACCAGTCACTTGTTATGTTCCAGCTCTTTCCTGTGGTTACTTTATTTTTGTTCTTTATCTCAAGTGACCCTCAAGATTATCTTGAAAGGTAAAGATCTAGGACTGAGAAAGGTGAAATTCCCTATGAAATTATTATGCCCTTAAGTAATGGAGTTTGAGCTCAAACCCATGTCTTACAGATTTTTACAAAGCCTTTTTTTTTTTAAAAAAAAGACTTTTCTGGAAAACACAAGTTATTTATTTAACATATATGCAGCTCTGAGGAGTGATCTGTGAGCCTCTTTGGATGTTTACATTTTGAACAGCATAGAGAGCCAGTTGTAAATCTTAGAAGAGATGTGCTAGCAGTTTAGTTCATTTTCCAATTCTCTTCCCCTGTCTGTCAGAGAATTTGGTATTGTTTGTTGATAAAATCCCACTATTAAAATATCAAAAGTAAGCTGAAAGCGAATCCAAATTTGATCATCCAAGCAATCTATCTAAATTATGGAGTTATTAACCCTGCTTTGAAAGTGATTTTACTCAAGACTGTGGTAATTTTTTTCTTCGTACTTTGGTTGTCCTGGGCTTAATAATAAACATTCCTTTAAGTTATATATAAAAAGATTGAATTTTATTGCAGATGTGTAAGAAATAACTCACATGACATAGATCTCTTTGTGCAAGTGCTCTTTGCTGCCAAGTTTCCAAGTGGAAAGTAGAGCTGGAAGATAGCTTACTCAGTGGGCTGAAGAGCAAATACGTGTTTGTAATTTACAGCAAGGAGGAAGAGGCAGGGGTATTCCTGGAATTTGCTGACCAGCCAGTGGACCCAGTGAGCCCTAGGCCGATGAGGGACCATGTTACAATTAAAATAAAATAAATAAAATGAAGACAGTACTGAGGAACAGAAGCCAAGGTTTTCATCTGGGCTGCATATGCACACACACACACACATGCACACACACATGTGCACACATATAAACTTGCACACATACACATACATAAATCTAAAACAAAATATATACTAATCAATAAGTTCTTAAATTTTAAAGACTAAATGACCTTCTTTCTTTGGACTCTCTTTGTCTCTGTCATTCATGAAAGCAAACTGTCTAAAATAGTTGCAGGTCACCTGGACCATCACAGATTAAAGGAGAGACTCAGGCTGGAAAGAGAATTTTGATCTACCAGTAGGCACTCTTCTAACCCCAGTGCAGCTTCACTCTGAAATACTCTCCAGTGTTGTATCTCACACATGCTTTTACAGCTTTCTTTTGATAGCAGATGCTAAGAAAAAGGTATGATATGAAATTATACTTTCTTGAGCTGATATCCTTCTTGACATCTGATCTGCAATATGATTTTATTCTTTTTTTAAAAAAAAACACAGGGTTTCTCTGTGTAACAGCTTTGACTGTCCTCGAACTCACTCTGTTGACCAGTCTGGTCTCGAATTGACAGAGATCCACCTGCCTCTTCCTCTTGAGTGCTGGAATCAAAGATGTTCATTCACCATCACTTGCTTCCTGAAAGCCCTGCCTAGTTATGGATATATATAATATATATTATATATAATATTAAGTAAGCAATGCTCAAAAGCTACGTGATTTGAAGGATGCCTGTTCAAAGGAAAAGTTTCATACCCTGAAACCCTGAAGAAAATGTAAATTACATTTAAATAAGTTTTTCGCTTTTGTCTTTAATATTAACCTGATGAGTTAAATTGCTTTCAGAAGTTAAAATAGAGATCTAAAGGTTATAATAATATCAATGCAAAAATAGCCCAGAGAGAAGAAGAAATGGAAAGTTCATTTAAATAAGTGAATGATTTGTGGAGATGTAATGGCTCTATTAATATTAATTATGCCATTTTCCTTCACTGCTCTACAAACGGGGGAATTTGCCAGCCTCCACCTCAGTGACAGACATACTGAAGTGTAAATAGAGGTCAGCAACTCTGTCTCTCCTCACCTAGGTTTCTTTTGAAGAAGTTCTCTGTCATTGTTGCAAGGTGTGGAATAGGCTATCTTCTGCCTCTGTGACATGGTCACTAGGATGAACAACTCCAAATCGGAAGTTCTTTATTTAGGGTCTTTGTTTCGGTCATTTTGCTGAGTTCCATTGTAACAGCCTGAGCTAGGGCAGAGGGCCTCCATGTAGCAGCAGCATGCTGTAAACAAAGCTCTTTACCTAATGCAAGCTGGGGAGCAGGGAAGCAGAGGGAGGGGTTGGCTTCTCCATACCCCTTTTTGAGAATGTCCTGATAACCTATGACCTACTTTTTTTTTTCATTAAGTTCTGCCTTCTCAAGGTTCCACAGCCTCTCACAAGCACCAAGAATTAGGCGTCTAGGTTTTACCTGGAGGGTCTTTGCAGGGATAGTCTCTGGCCATCTCAGTTTAGTAGGATACTCTGGAAGCAAAGAATTTTCTTCCAAGCATGGCTTTCCATTGATGTCTGGTTCCTGGCCTCCAACTGGTGTTTACAGGGCTTAACCTGCCTATTCTCAAGTTTTGATAATAATCCCGACGTCTGCACACTCCCTGTGAGAAGGCCAGAAGGAAACAAGAGGGCTCTCTCAGCCTCTGGAGTGGCTCCTTTCAGTCAGCCCAGAGCCAGATGGACTGATAGTATGTTTGGGACTAGCTGGGGCAGAGCGGCCTGCCTTAGTTAAAAGCCATTCCTCAGACTAAGTACTTTCCTTCTTTTAGAAATGGATGGGAGTGGAGAGAATAATTTTATGTCTAAAAATCTATCCCATCAATGAAGGAGATGTCTTTTAACTCTGTACTTTGCTGTCTTCTACTTAAAGCAATTGCCATTTAATGAGGAAGAAAACATTTTGAAGGTTGTATTTATTTTTTTTAATGTTATGACTGCCCTAGTGTTTGGAAGATGATGTTTTTTTATGTGCAGCTTGAAATGTTTGATATCAATTTGAGTCCTAAACAGATACATTTCATTAAATTCTCATGACTTTGGTTTTACCCCATTAAGTTCCATTATCAAAATTACCAGGCGATATCTTAAAGGCTTAAAAGTTGTACCTCTAATAATTGCACAGGTCTCTTCCTTCTTAAATGTAAAATGCTATTACAAATGAATCATAGCACCAGTTTGCTGCCAATTTGAATCCCCACATCTGGGAATCGTCCCAAGATTACATACTTCCTGTCTGTAGGAGGTAGCATTCTCATTATGAGCATCAACAGCAGTGATTTTGTACAGTCATAAAAAGAGGCACCCCGAGTGAGTCCATGTGATAAGACAAAAGAGAAGGGGTATGAATGTCTTGGCTCCTCAACATATGAAGATAATTAAGTTTCCCAACTAATTTCTTCTCTTCTTTTTATAACTATGCCTGGCCTAAAGTATAAATGAAAAAATAACAAAGAACCAAAAGTTCTGAAATATGGGAAGGAGGGCGTGTGGCGCCATATGGTAGCCCAAGCAAAATTACTCACATACTTCAAAACCAAGCAGGGCACATTCATATCCCTCACCAGTAACCATATGTGAACATCAAGAAGCTGACTTCAAGTTGATCTAAAAAACTTGTCATTTTTTAAATAAAAAAAAACAAAAACCAGAAGACTTTCAGAGAGGAACCACAGCAAGCTGCTTCCAGGTTTGAGCTGAACTTTGCCAGGTGTGGTAGAACTCTTTAGAATGAAAGGACTTTCTGGAAAAAGAAGGGAAGTTCTATAAAAGACAGCTTGTCACCAACAAGAGACATTGGGGGTTTCTGGGAGTGGTGGGGTGGGGGTGGGGAGGCATTGCTGGACCCTGGACCCCTCTTTAGACTTGACCTTCCGTTTCCTTCTCCCACCGTCTGTAATCGCTCATTTATTCTTGCTGACTCCCACCATAGCATCTCCTCTGACCTTTTACTTTGAAGTTATCCATTCATCTTATTTAAAACATACGTGTGGCTCTAGGGCCAGGAAGCCTTGTGCCATATGCGGGATTATATACACAGTGCATAAATGAAAGGCATAAAATTTAATTGATAATTTAATATAATTCATAGGAAAGGAAATCCTGATCAAAATTTATTGGAAGTCAAAGCATGAAGGATTTTCTAGAGGTCTAGAAATGAACCTGTGAAGCTGAGCAAGACAGAAATCACATGTCTAAGACATTCTTGTATTCGTTCTAGACTTCGTTTTGCTTGATGGATTTTCAGTTTTTAAACTGTACTGATTTGAATGCTTGGTGAAAGCTTTAAAATGCCACATTAACAAATAACTCCATTAACTCAACAAACATTTTTGTTTATTTAATAACTTAGGAAGCCAGTTTACTTTCAAGTGCTTTCATTATAGCACAATTGAACAGAATAAAAACCATTGGTTGCTGTGTGTTGTTGCTATTATCTGTACTATTACCAAGTCACGTAATCACTTTTGGAGTTTTTTGTGTATCTACTTCACATTCTAAGGTTCTTATATTCAACTTCACAAATTAATATTGATTTCTTTGCACATTTGGACTATATAATGCAAAGTATTTTACTAAAACAATAGTTGGATTGCTCCAATACATTATTTATTAAAAAACCAGGGTATCAGCTATTTGCTTCTACTTAGGTTGTAATAGGTTAAATTTTAAAACATACCTGTACCCACAATATAGCATATGCACTTCGCTCCAAAAACAGCCATATATCAAATATCTTTCATTACTTTAAGCTGACTTCATTTAAAAATTAATAGCAAAGGGCACTTTTATGTCTGGTGGCTTATAAAATTAATTACTGCAATTTTAATCATCAAATGCTTGCTTTCTCTTACAAATTTCTTATCTGTCAGTAGCTTTCAGCAGAAACTCCCAGAAATCCTGTTTTGCAAATCATTTGGGCTTACTAGTGTAACCTAATAACCCCACATGCTGGGGACACAGAATGAAGCCATCTGTGAAGTGACACAAGCTCATATGACTTGGGGTCATTGGTGTGTGGCCTAGGGTGCAGCAGCAGGACTTCCATCCCCTGTCTGTTTGGATGTTCCTTTTTGAAAATCAAAATATGCAACTGCCAAAGTAGTTCAGCAGTTCACTGTGACATAGTTCATCTCAATTGATCTGAGGGTTCAGGAGATTCACTTTCCTAAGTGGCTGGCCCCCATTTACATGTCGGTGCAAATCAGCATAGCTCAGACCAGTGAACCAGACTTCCAAAGCTAAGTCTCCAGATCCCATCTACAATGTTATCGGGGTAGACTTGCCCTTTGGTGAAGATGCACTCGGGTGGAATAATGTCTCCTTTGCCTGCAGACAAGCACTCAAATGTTGTCAGCCGTGTGGAAGAGGGCATTAAAACATCATCTACCTCAACAAATGGAGCAACAGATTCTGTTAGCAGAATAAAGTTGCTCCTTGGAACTCTGATATGCTTTTTGATGCCTTCAACCACTTCCCTCCCCCCACTTACGATTATTTGCTGATAGTTTCTTTAGTATGACTTCAAAATGTTTCATGATCATTATATGATTTTAAAAGTTATGCGTGTTTCGCACATTGATTTTATTTTTGGAAAAGCAATATGTAACAGAGAAAAGATTTTGTACATCAGTGAAGGGTTTGTAGCAATGAAATGATATACTAAATTATGCTTTTAAGTTATAGTTTTAAATAACATCATATTGTAGAATAATAATCACCATGAGCTCTAGGTCATTAGGTGGGTTTACCTAAATGGATAATAATCCTGGTGACATGAATATTATGTATAAACTTCATGTAATTACAATATTTTGTTTGTCACTTTATCTTCAATTTTTTTATCTGAAAGTAATTTTTATTGCCAAGCTAAATCAAAAGAAATTTATCACATGCTTTTCTCAGGTCTTGGCCATGTATTGAGGACTCTGAAAGTTTGACAGGCACTGGCTCCTGGAGAGATCATACTTTATAGTGTTGTGCCTATTTCTGATAATTTTATACAGGCATCACTATATTGGTTGAAACTTAAGAAATATGTTTTGTACTTTTAGATATAATATATTAGACAGGAAAAATATAAAATAAGGATATTATAAATGATACCCAACAAAAGACTTCAGCTCCCAGGACCCCTTTATTCATCTGTCTGCCAAGCTTTAAGATTACAACTCTGTGGTTGGTTTTATGTAATTAGTTTAATATGTCCTGAATTATTCTGACCCTCAGAGCTGTAAGTGTATATTTATGCAAGTGATGGACCACAATCCTTAAGTCTTCCCCCATCGGGAATCCCAGACTTACTGTGAGTTATCTTTAGATTTATAAAATGAGTGTGTCTCCCATAAGCAGCTTCATTGTTGGAGGAGGAAGTTAGCAACATTTCCCTAATTACAGAGTTGAAGGAGATCCCATCAATGAGAATTGGTGAGGGTCAGATTAGAATGGGGATAATAAATTATATGATTTGAGTAAGTACTTATCTTGGATAAAGCCTTTGTTTCTCACTCTCATACTATCATTTGTGGGTGTGTCACAAAAGTATTCTTTCAGTGTTAAACCCCTGTTCATTCTTCCATAAATTTGGAGCTTGTCGAAGCTTCTTTATTAGATTCAACAGAGCCTCCTTTGACCCAGTTGCACAAACCTAAAGCCCAGGAACCATACTGAAGTTCGAAGCATCTAAATATGTTGTAATTTATTTATGGCTCATTCTCTCACCATATCCCTGAGTCTAGGGACACTTTAAGTATAACTTTTAGTGTCTTTGTAATGCATTGAATTCTTTCCAATTCAACTTCTATAAAGCACCAGTAGCTTTTTAAAAGCTATTAAAATGTTCCAACAATTTTTAATATATTTGTGATTAAGAAACGATCACACCTAAGATGGCTGTATTTGCTTTGTGCAATCTGTTCCTTACCTTCTTTTCTGTGCATGTTTTGAGTCTTTCACACCTTTGATTAATTACTCTGGCCTTAACTGACTTTCCTAAAAAGCCTGAGCTCTTTTCACCTAAGAACCTTAACACTTGGATCTTCTTTTGAAGCACTTTGCCCCCTACATTTTATATACTTCTCAGTCTAGGGTTAGTGTTACTTCTTCATTTACAGGCTCTAAGTACCTGCATATAGGTGTGTACATATAGATGTATATATTTGTACATATGAATATGTGAAATATATATGAAAATCAACAATAGGAAGGAACATGGGCAAAGTCATAAAGAAGACGGCAAACACTTACACATGTCTGTCCCAGTGGAGTTACATTAGAAGGAGATAATTCCCTCTGCAATATTTACTCACACTCATACATATATATGTGTGTGTTTGTGTGTATGTGTTTGTATTCTCTTGGTTTATTAAATTAAATTATAAATTTAATGATAAATGTGACATTAAAATACATGCAAAAAGTTTACATGACTATTAGCAAGTGAAGAAACATACCTGAGAATTTTATATAATGAAGGTTTCCAAAAAAAATAATGCTTGGGAAAAGACAAAACTATAGAGAAAAAAGATCAATAATTTCCAGGGATTGGGAATATGGGAGGAATGAGTAATTGGAGGACAGAGGATTTTTAATCAGTAAGGCTACTCTGTAAGATGCTGTCATGGTGAATATGAGCGATTGTTTATTTGCCTAAGTCCATAGGATGCACATCGTCAAGAGCCCACGTAGTTAAAGACTTGGAGAGATTACAGTCAGTAGATACTACCAAGTTGTAACAAATACAAGACTCTGGTGGGGAGATGGTGATAATGCAAAGACTTTGCAGATGTAGAGTAGAAGGGATGTGAGAAATCTCCATATATTCACTTCCATTTTGTTCTGTGTACCTAAGTTTTTCTGAAACACAGAGTATGTTAAAAATTGACTGCCTAGAATTTTGTAAAGGGAAATATCTTTGGAGAAAAGATTTAATTATTTGATAACAATACTTTCAAATCTGACTCCAGTCTTTGTGTTTAGTTTACTTCTCTACATAATTGCATATATTATTGGGGATACAAATTCACATGAATTTGTACAACTGATTTGTAGTAATTCCCAGCAACTGTTTCACCCAGTTCCCTGAGATTACATATATTAGTGCCTCTTTGGTATACAATTTGTATGATAATTGTTGTTGGATCTGGACGGTTCTGTAATTGCTGATAGGGTTAAGCAGGGGAAACTGACAAGAGTGGAATAGCTTAGTTTGGCTAAGTAAAGTGAGGCCATCACTGGGAAGAAATTTCTATTGCTTAAAGCACATAATTCATTGAAAGGATTTGTAATGTGCTCTTGACCCACATTTTGAATTGCAGAGCATAAGTAAACCAGGACTACAATTCCCCAAAGATATAAAATGGAATAGACAATAGCTTTACTTATAAATAGGAAGGGAGTAATGAAAATTTAATCTAGGAGATTCTGCACCATGAGTGCTAAGTGGTGTCCAGCTGTGATGTGCATGCCTCTATGTTTGTCTGTGTTCTCAGCAACTTGAAGTCATTCTTCTTTTATTGGTTGGTTCAGTCTCCAATTGATGGAAACTAAATGGGAGGTAGTGGAGGACAGAAGCAAAGGGGCTACTAGAAACGAGTGACAATATCAAATTGGCCACAGAAAAGTATGCACTTATTTCCAAACTCCTTAGTCCTGAAAACTCAGAATACACCATCCTAAGACATTACAGTCACTTGCCTTTCTAATTCTCTCCTGGACATACTTCGTTTCATGGTAGAAACGCTTATTTTCCGTCTATAAAGGATGAAGTCACTAGGATGTTTTGGGTTTTGTTTTTAACCTGGTTGGCACTATTCTTTTGGTAGTATCAAGGTTTCCCATTGAAGAGCTATCCTCTCCTTGCCACAGTTAGACTTGTACTGAAAATTCAATTCCTGAGTATAAATACTGGCCTGGAACTGTTGGTTGCATGTCCTAAACCCTGAGAGGACAAGTTCTAAGTGCTAAAGGCTCTGTTCTCAGGAATGCCATCCTCCTCTGTCTCTTCTGAGGAAAAATTAGTTCTCTGAGTCTATGCAAAATCAAATACCTATAGATAAGGTTAAGAAGTGTTCATCTTCTGTTTTTAAGAAGACTCGTTCATAGCTTTGGAAACCTTTGCACACAGAATGAGATTATTTTTCTTATTTTAAAAATATTTTTTTCTATATTTGAGATTATAATATAATTATATCATTTCCCCCTTCCCTTTCTTCCATCCAAACCCTTACATGTACTGCTTTGCTCTCTTCCTAATTCCTGGCCTCTTTTTAAAAAAATTGTTATTACGCATGTATGCGCTTAGTTTATATATATATGCAATTTGCTTACTCCTCACAGTGATGCTTCTATGTACATATTTTCAGGGCTGAGCATTTTGTATCAGATAACCATTTGGTATGCTCTTTCTTGGGGAGGACTACTTCTCTCTTACTCTGGCTTGTTATCATCCCTTTCTTTCGCTAATTTATTCCTCTAAGTCCCTCTCCCTCTTATTCTCTGAATTTCATAATCGTCAGTAGGTCTTTGTTACTCTGATACCCAAGCTACACAAATATACAACTAGGATAGAGAAGTACAGTCCAATCTCCCTCAAGAACATCAATGCACAAATACTCAATAAAATACTGGCAAACCGAATCCAAGAATATATCGGAAAATTATCCACCATGACCAAGTAGGCTTCATCCCAGAGATTCAGGCATGGTTCAACATACAAAAATCTATCAATGTGGTACACCATATAAACAAACTGAAAAAAAAAACCATGATCATCTCATTAGATGCTAATTAAGGTCTTAGAGAGAATATGGATACTAGGAACACACCTAAACATAATATAGGCAATATACATCAAGCTAACAGCTAACATCAAACCAAATGGAGAGACAGTCAAAGCAATACCACTGAAATCAGAAACAAGACAAGGATACCCACTCTCTCCATATTTATTAAATTTATATTTAGAGAAATAAAACAACACAAGGAGATCAAGGGAATACAAATTGGACAAGAAGAAGTCAAACTTTCACCATTTACTGATGGTATAATAGTATACATAAGTGACCCCCAAAATTCTGTCAGGTAACTACTACAAATGATAAATACTTTCAGTAAAGTAGCAGGATACAAGATGAACTCAAAAAATAGTAGATTTCCTATATACAGATGATAAATGAACTGAGAAAGAAATCAGAGAAACATCATTCTTTGCAATAGTCACAAATAGCATAAAATATCTTGGGGTAACTCTAACCAAAAAAGTAAAAGACCTATATGACAAAAACTGTAAATCTTTCAAAAAAATTTTGAAGAAGACATCAGAAAATAGAAATATCTCCCATGCTCTTATAATAAAGCTGGCTTGGCCAATGGCTTTGCAGAATAGAGCAAGGCAGAAATTCTAAGCAGATAGAGGAGCAAAGAAGGTGGAGTAAAAAAGAGATGCCCTGTAGTTGCTGGAGGAGAAAGATGCCTGCCCACATACCAGTACCAGTAAACCACGAGCCTCATTGTAAAATATAAAATAATAGAAATGGGTTGATTTAAGATGTAAGAGCTAGCTAGGTATATGATTAAGTTGTTGGGCAAACAATATAGTTTTTGTGTGAATATTTTGGGTCTGAGTGGTCAGAAACAAAGAAGCAGCCTATGCCTAAAATATGGGGGGAAAACCCAGGATAACAAAAACAATCCTGTAAAATAAAGAAACTTATGGAGGTTGCAACTATCCCTAACTTAAAACTCTACTGTAGAGGTATAGTAATGAAAATAGCTTGGTATTGGCACAAAAAGAGACAGGTAGACCAACGGAATTGAATCAAAGACCCTGATATCAATCCACACACTTATGAACATCTGATTTTTGACAAAGAAGCTAACATTATACAATTGAAAAAAGAAAACATCTCAACAAAAGGTGCTGGTATAACTGGATGTTGACTTGTAGAAAAATGCAGATAGATCCATATCTATTGCCATCCACAAAGCTCAAGTCCAAATGGATCAAAGACCTCACCATAAAACCAACCACACTGAACTTCATAGAAGAAAAAGTGGGAAATAGTATTGAACACATTGGCACAAGAGACCACTTCTTAAATATAACACCAGTAGCACAGACACTGAGAGCATTAATTAATTAATGGTACCTGAAACTTAGAGGGTTTTGTAAAGCAAAGGACATAGTCAACAAGACAAAATGGCAGCCTACAGAATGAAAAAATATCTTCAAATTAGCAAAGAACTCCAGAAACTAGACATCAAAAGATCAAGTAATCCAATAAAGAAATGGGACATTGATAGAAACAGAGAACTCTCAACAGAGGAATCTCAAATGGCCAAAAGAAACTTAAGGAAATGCTCAACATTCTTAATAATCAGAGAAATGTAAATCAAAACAACTCTGAGATGGTAATCTTACACCTGCAAGAATGGCAATGATCAAAAATATTCTGGAGAGGATGTGGAGCTAAGTGAACACTTCTCCATTGCTGGTGGGAGTGCAGTCTTGTAAAATTGTTTTGGAAATCAGTATGGCAGTTTCTTAGAAAATTATGGATCAATCTACCTCTAGACCCAGCAATACCACTCTTAGACATATATCTAAAAGATGTACACTCATACTACAAGGATGTTTGTTCAATTATATTCATTAAGGCATTATTCATAATAGTCAAAACCTGGAAACAACCTAGATGCCACTTAACTGAAGAAGGGATAAAGAAAACATGGTACATGTACACAATGGAATGCTACTTGGTGGTAGAAAACAATGACATCTTGAAATTTTCAGACAAATGGACAGAGCTAGAGAAAGCTATCATGAGTGAGGTAACCCAGACCCAGAAAGACAAATATAATATATACTCACTCAGAAGTCGATAATTGGCATAAAGTACAGGACAACCAGCCTTCAGGCCACAACCGCAGGGAACCTAGGTAACAAAAAAAAATTCGTAAGACTTACATGCATCTGCCTAGGAAGGGGAAAAGAGACAAGATCTCCTGAATAAATTGGGAGCATGGAGGGACAGGGGGCAGGCAGAAAGGGAGAGGGGACAATGGAAGGAGAGTAGGGAAAAATATATAGCACATTCTATCCAAACAATTAAAACGAGAAAGATTAAAAAAGATGTAAAAAAGAAGTAGGATCGTCCCTTATAATTTTCTTGGCTTGTTGCCATGTGATAGAAAAGTATTTTTTTAAACCTTTGCTATTGATGTGATGTTTTTTATAAAATTCTGAGACCTTCAGCACATTTCCAATCAATAATTGATTGATTTTTGAATTACCTTGGCTTGAGGACCAGGCAGAGCTGTATGGGATCAGATGTGGGTTATGTATATGGGATGATTCCTATTCCTGATTGTATCTTGTAACTGAACAAATAATAAAGTAAAAAAAAATAGAAGGGTTTAATCACAATCACTGAATTATCCCCCAATTAAGCCAAGTGCCTGGCCAAGATGATCATGGTTAGTGGCCTCGATAGAGTCAGAGGTTTCACATTGTGTGTTATTCTGTGCTGCAAATTCCCATCTGGCTGTGGCCTGCACGCAACAAATGAAAACAGCACAAGGATACTGAGCAGCTCACTGGGACGTGATGCTTGAGTGGATGACTCAAGAGAGGGATGAATCATTCCATGCTGATCTGAAGAACTCGAGAGTACATGACACTGTGTTTTGAAATTGTGGACTAGAACATCAGCCTCTGAATCCAACAGATTTGAGTGTGATATCTGCTCTGTGATAACACGGTCTTAGAACCTTAAGGCTAGGATTCTGCTTGCATTTCTCTGTCCCCATGTCTCCTTCCCTCTGGTGGCTGGGAAAAGAGTGCTGGCCCAGCTTCATTGTCATTTACCATCTCACCACAACCTGGGCAAGTGTTAGTTGTCAGCCTCTCTTTGGTTTTACTTCATCTATGTAACTATCATTTGAAGTAACAGGTGGAATTTAACACACTTGCTTGATAACTTGGATAAAATACACATCCAGAGGAACTCATTGCCCCTCAGTGCCATGTTAACCACCTTTTAAACATCCTCATCTATGCCCTCTCTAAAACTTTAAATAGGGAGGATTAAGATTATTCCAATGGTGCCAAGCTTCCCTCATGGTTGGCATATATATGGAATTGACTGGGAATTTGTATCAGTAGCTAAATGACCTCTCAGCTTCAACACTTTCTGGGGCTACTGTCCTGGCAATTTGATATCTTAAGGCTCAAGACTAGGGTGTGTCAAGGGAAATATCAGGATGCAAAATTTAAGGAGCCCTCACCCCTTTTATTCTTCAGTGCCCTATTCTTATCTGATTTTGTTTCTCTTCTTTTAACTTATTCCGTTATTATGGCCTCAATTTTGTTTCTTTCAAACGTCTATGTTAAAATAATAATGCCTCACTCATACTTCAGAATGTCAACATAGGGTCTTTGAAGATGGTAAGTTTTAAAGCAAACCATATGGTAGGCTTTAATTCACTATGGTTGGTGACATCCTAATGAGAAAAGATACAAGTCATGGTCAGAGAAAAGGCCATGTGATACGTCCAGAATGTGGTTTTCTGCAGACATCAGGAGAGAGGGGTGGAGATTAGTCTTACTTGCTAACACCCTGGTCTGAGACTCAGCCTCAGAGAACTAAGAAAATGTTTCTGTTGGTTGAGCCATCCAGGCTGTGAAATTTTGTTGTTGCAGTCCAGTAAATTAATATAATTGTGTCAGGGTATGCTAGCCCTGACCATAACCTTTGGAGTTACTCACATATAAAAACTTAGTTTGTGTTATTTTATTCTTATCCCTTTAACTTCAGAGAAACTATTTTTGGTTTAAGAATTCACTTTTAGTATTATATTAGAATTCTATGACAAGTAAAGATATCTCTGGAAGTTATAGAAATAGATCTGAGAATTTTACTTTTTTGTTCAAGTTTAAGGCTATGGTCAGGCCCTGCTATTATTACCTATGGTTGAAAATATTGACTGAATGACCTTTTTAGATAGACTATGCTTTTTGTTTTTTAAAGCAAAGCCTGGTTAATTTTCATAATTTGTATTTCATGATCGGAACTATCTGTCTTCTCAATCCTTTTAGGTTAAACCACATTTTCATCTTCCTTCTTAACTACACATTCACATACACAAAATATGTATATCCCATAAATTCAAAAACCAACAAAATATTTTAGAATGGACAAAAGGGGACTTTTTAAAGACAGAAATGACTCTAAACAGCCATTCCAAACACTTATGATTGTTGAAAGCCAAAGATGTATGATGAAATCAAAAGTCTCTAGTGACAGGAACTCCCTTGTGCCACCTAACTCAAGAATCCATATTTATAAGGAGAGATTGACCCAGATCATCTCTAGTTCTGTCATGGAAGCATGATAAAGACAAAGAAAAGTAATTTAAAACCACATGTTCAACATTTGACTGATTATCTGTATTATTTGAACCTCTACTTTCTCACAATTGAATTGAAATTTCAAAGCAAACTTGTTTTGATATAGTAATGGTCTCAACCACTCTTCTTCATGGTTTTTATTTAACATTTTAAATATGCCTACTAAGTCATTCTTTTTAAAACTCCTATTCTGTTGGGCAAGAAAATAGATGAGCGGGGATGGTCATGAACTAGAGAACAGAGCAAGTAGACCATGTGAAGGGCATGTGATTTATGTGACAGGTCAGTCAGATATGACTCCACCTAGTTTCTAGACCCTCTCATGTTCTGAAAAGACAAACATTATACTTTTTTTTTCTTTCTGAGATAAGGTTTCTCTTTGTATCTTTGGCTGTCCTGTAACTTACTCTATTGTTCAGGCTGGTCTCAAACTCACAGAGATCCTCATGCCTCTGTCTCCCGAGTACTGGGATTAAAGGTGAGTGCCATCATCACCTGTCCTGATATCCCAACTTTAACACGGAGTCTCCTCGGTTATCAAGCAATCGTTTTTAGAACTATACAAGGCAAGTAAACTTATCTGTTAACATTCTACAATAGTCCCACAGCTCCCTAGGAAGAGTTGTGCTAATATTCGCTATCATTGGGTTTGTGATTTCCACTATAGGAAATCTGTAATAGTGGTTTTTCAAAATATTTTTTTCAGATCCAAGCTGATAGATTATCCATGGTTCTTCATCCTTCTTATCAATTTGGTTGTTTGGTTGTTTTGGGAGTCAAAATATTTCATTTGAACATACATTTATTTTGATAAATATCTGTTAAATTGTTTAAAATAATATTTGGCACACAGCAAGCACAATTTAAATGCCAGTTATTATTTTTAAAATGTCTATAAGATATTTTCTGTAGGAATTGTAAATTAATGTCCTGACAATTCTATCGTGTTATGTCAAAGAAAGATCACCCTTCATTTTCAAAAAATTCAAAAGCATTTGAACACATCTTTAAAGTGTTCATTCTTATGTTATCCAGAAATAGCTATATCTTATTTAAGGCTTTAGTGTGCAAAAATCTAAAGAGAACTTTGCTAGTTTGAAAACTTATTTTTTTTTACCTAATTTTGCATTTATATGAACAAACCTGCATAGCTTCATTTCTTATCTCGGTCGCTCACAGCAGGGCCGACTTGAGGGATTTTACCTTTGCCTCTGAGAGCACAAATATATCCATCAATATTCTAGTTCCCAAAGGCATGTAATCCTCATGAATAATCACAGCAATCACAGAAATGTTTAGAGGTTATAACTGAGCCATGCCTCTGCTACTGCTGTCAAGAAGGTTGTGTCAGAAAGTACGGAGCTTGATAACCACAGGCTAGCCCTTGGCCCACCTTTCCCATCATGGACCCCAGCACTAAAGTGCTTTGCTTCCTACCTTCTATTTACATCCATTCTGTTTTCCAGATTCCTCTTGTCTCTCTTGAACATCAATCTTTTCCAGGGTTCAGTGCTGTTTTCAAATCCTTTTTCCTCCGGAAAGCTTTTCTGCTCCTTTAAAGTTGCCATCATTCGGTGTTAGTCTTAGTGTTTTCTTCCTTGAAGTTCTCAAATACTTTAAGCCTTCATTGGCACATATTAGTTATGCAAGCTAATTGAGCTTCATTGTGAACTTTTCATGCATTTCTATAGTACAGTTTGACGGCAGTCACCTGTTGTGCTAGTTCATCTGTATTTATAAAATAAAACTTGCCTGAAGTTCAGAGAGTACAACAGCCGCACTGATCAGCCTTACAGACAGGGCAGTAGTGACACACAACTTTAATCCCAGGAGCGAGACTAATTTGCCATAGAAACTGGGGTGTAGTGGGGACACGCCTTTAATCCCAGCCCTAGAGAGCAATATAAGACGGAAGGAGACAGTTCTCAAACACAGTCTCATTCTGAGGTTCCTGGGGGCAGAATTGCCATTTAGTACTGAGGTAGAGGCAAAAACCAATGACAGGCTGATTTGCTTTTCAGATCTTCAGGTCGAACCCCAATTTCTAACTCTGGGCTTTTGTTAATTGTGCTAGAGTCACCCCACTATCTTCTCTTCCTCTTGTATTTTTGAATCTACTCACCAAGGCCATATTATGCGTAAACATATACCTTTGATAACTCTCTCCTGTGCCTTTAGGATGCTCTCTAGTTAGCCATGCATTATGAAGTAACATTCCCCACATAAATAAATCATCTCTGTGCTTTGATTTAACACTTGCTACCTGCTTAATTTTATTAAACAAGCTCTCCTAAAACCCTTAGCTGCATGGTTGCCTCCTAGGTTTTCCTTTTGTTACATCTGAGTTTCACGTGAAAAAGGTACTTAATGAGTGATTCTTCAATTAATCTAATCAGTTTAACATGAAGTTTTATTACTTATGATCTCATAAAATGTCCTGTCTATTTAGCTACGTTCCAAGTAATACGTTGAATTCTTGATTAGGTAATAATGTGCCACAGATTTTTTTTTGGGGGGGGTTACAGGAAATTCAGATTGTGAAATTTACCATTGCCATAGTTTCTCATAGAAGGCTGTCATAGTTACTGTTATAGTGCTATGATTAAAAACACAATGGCCCAGGAAATGTATAAAAGAAAGGGTTTATTTAGGGCTTACAGTTTCAGAGGGTTAGAGTCCATGGTCCATAAGCATCATAGCAGGGAGCATGGCAACAGTCATGGAGGTATGGTACTGGAGCAGTAGCTGAGAGCTCACATATTGGGACACAACTATGAGAAAGAGGTGGGGGGCATATATTGGGAATAATGAGTCTTTTGAAACCTTAAGGCTACCTTCAGTGACATATCTTCTCCGATAAGGCCACACCTTCTAATCCTAAAACAGTTCCATCAATTGGGGACCAAGCATTAAAGCATATGAACCCACAGAGAGCCATTATCATTGAAACCACCACAAAGACTATGTAAATCTTGATCTCCACTTTGCCTATGGACATTTGGGAAGACATTTCGGGAGTAAATTGATTGAAGACTGACTTTCAAATGCTATTCCCCTCTGAGGACTTACGGGGGAGTGATATGTAGACAAACAGCCCTAAAGCCAGTGCTCATGTTGTGCTGAACTGACATGTATCCTCCTGCCTTGCCACGCATGTGCTCACACATCCCTGTTTGTCTGTTGTTGCACTTACCTATGTTTGTTGTCCCTGTGTGATTATTAACAGTGATCCATTTACCATTTAAAAGTGTCCCAGTTTAGATATTAAATAGTCTCTCTGCTTTTGATGTCGTTGTATCTATTATAGTAGAATGTTAGTGTGATATTGGAAACCTATGAACTGAGTACTTGTAACTGAATCAAAATGAAGAGCAGACTTATTCCCTAGAGCTAAAACTTCTTTGATGTTGCACTTAGTGGCATTTAATAGAATAACTTCCAAGCAGAGTGTGTCATTGTCTTTGTAAAGTATGCTTAATGACTCCACTAAGGTTATAGCAGTGTATATGAAGTGATCGGATGATTGGTAGGTGTTCAGACTGATGCTATTATGGGAATGGTACAATAATAACTTTTAGCCCAGGGAATCAAAAGTCTTTGGAAGCTTTAGCTAACAATGAGAAATTCCTCAATAAAATATCCTAGTGGAATGGGTCTCTTCAGAAATTTTCCGTCTCCTTATAGTAAAGCATCTTGGCATTCTGTTGTAGGAGGCCACTTGTTTGTTTCTGACTTGTCAGCCCCGAAATAATCACACAGAAACCATATTATTTGCAATATTGTTTGGCCAATAGCGTAAGTGTATTTCCACCTAACTCATATCTTAAATTAACCCATCTTCATTAATCTGTGTATCACCATGAGGCTGTGGCTTACTGGGTAAAGTTCCAGTGTCTGTCTCTGGGGAGCTACATGGCCTATCCCTGACTCCACCTTCTTTTTCCCAGCATTCGGTTTAGCTTTACCCACCTAGCGAAGTTCTGCTTTGTTATAGGCCAAAGCAGTTTCTTTATTCATTAACCAATACAAGCAACACGTAGACATAAGGACCTCCCACACCAGCATTCCTTTTGAGGTGAACCCTGAAATTGACTTTGCTCTGATCATCTTGTAAATAACCAAGAAATTCATGATTTAGTCCATTTTTTTTCTGAGCTTCACATGACAGCACTTTAATGTCAGCTATTTATCCTTTCAATGCTCTTTTATTGCTTTATCTATCTCAGGACCCGATACCAAAACACTGCAGAGGGTTGTCATGTCCCATTCCTGATGACATTATTTAAAGTAGCCAATATGAGTCTGTTTAGCATCCCTCCTGACTCCTTCACCTGAATACCATAGTAAATGCCCATCACTGCAAGATCACAGCTCCCACTTCAAAATCAATAAGAACATTTATTCTGGAGTGAAATATAAATGAACATGTACTGAGAACATGGACTTAGGGTACTCTAAATACCACCTTTTGTTGTGTTAACAATTCCACAAGTTTTCATAGTTTCAGAAAAAACAACAAAAGTCATAAATACATTTGAGGGACATAAGTTTGGCAGGTTACAACAAAATAGGGAAGTATCTATTGTAGTCAGCTGCTATCTGATGGCATTCCTAGCATTTGGGTTGGGGCTCTGTGAGTAGATTTAGGTCAAACCAAGGGTGACCAAAAATAAGTTGACTTTCCATCTGTTAACACTCTAGTACTCCACAGTCTCTGATGTTCTAGTCGGTTAATCACCCTCAAATAGGTATGGCATATTTCCTGTGGGATGTTTGGATCACAGTCTACACTTGTTCCCTCTGCCTCCTTGAATGACCCAAGTGTTTACCTACATGGCCCTTCTTTTTGTCATATTAGTAGGGATGAATTTAAAATTGATTCAGTAATCCTATAGCTTAAAGAATGTACACTAATATTTTCATGTTGATCATCAGAAAATTGCAGCACTTAGAAGCCAGATTTAAATTCTAGATTTCAGAATATTACTATATTTCACATGAGCAAATCAGTTTTTTGATATTATGAATTCCTTGCTTTTAATATAAATTAAATATTATTAGTAGGTCGGTAAAACATGATTATTAGGAGTTTAAAATGGCAAGTTTATGGAAGGGTTTTGAAGTGTTTTTATGCTACATAGAGAAATTAGGGACCCACTTTGTAAAAAGAACCCTCCTCTATCCATCAAAAAGAAATATATATCTTCATCACTTAATACATGGAAATAGTGAAACAGAGCTAATACAGAACCACATTTAGAGAAGTGAATGCTGAAGTACAAATGAACAATGCATATGATGAATTATGCATGATTTTAAATTAGTTAATCAAATAGATTCATATTAGATGATAATGAAGGATGTCTAGTCTTAGTTTTGAATTCAATACTCAAATAAATCACTGTGCTAGAGTTCCCGGAGACAGCATCACAGTGTAAATCTTTCTAGGTCTTATTCCACGTATCCTCCCTAATGAGGAGGGAGGAGTAGGCTGCTGCTAGTATTACAACATGTCAGACAGAAGGTAAACTTTAGGTGCTAGAGAGAGAGATCATATCAAATGACAACATTTAACAGCAGTCCAGTCTCTGCAGGGCCCTGCACAATCTGAGCTCTCTTTTCTCCCTAGATGATCTGAGCCCTCTATAGCTAAGACTCTTCTACTTTCTTCATCATTTCTGTAGGAATCTGATACTTTGGCCCGAAGGTTTCCTAGATTCTGTGGTATATAATCATTTAGACCTGCTTACGGCAATGTGGTTTTGGTTCATACTAAATGTGGTAGGAAGAATTGTTTGGCATTATGCTTTTCTCTTTATTATTTTTTTTCTGTTTCCTTTTTAGTAGTTAAATCCTGCCTTCAGACTTGATCCAAAAAGAAACATCTAGTTTTTAAATAAACTTGTTAAACATCAGGTGTTTCATGTGAACTATCTACTTGGGTACTCATAATTGCCATCTGCCATGCCAAAGGAGCAGCGAGTTGCAACGGAAGTTCCAGGTGTCAGTCAACCAGAAGGGAACCTTCTGATAGGAGAATCTCATTTAGGCAAGGCCACAGGACTGCAGACCCTGGAATGCCTTTTGCTTTTGCTGTGCCTTTATGTGTTTGCTGCAGCTCTTTTTCTCTGGTATCTAGCATGGTGTGAGTGGATATAGAGAGATCCCTACTGCCTGTAATATAGTATGTTATCTCTTGGGAACTTCTTGGAAATGAGAGCAATATTGAATGTTTTAACCTGTGGATTATCAAGAAGATGATCACTCCCTAGGCTGTACTGTCTGAATTGATAATAATATTCATAGCTTATACAGGATTTTGATGAATAGAAATAAATACGAGGATATGGTTCACAGCCAGGGTCTGTGAGTCTCACCTAAGGAGCCACATGGATTTTAGCTCAAGTTAATGACTAACAGTTGAGTCCCAGTAGCCCAGTTAGTTTAAATTTTTTTAACCTTTATATTGGAAGATGTGTTCACAGGTCTCAGAGTGCATCACAGATAAAGCAAAATTTTGAAAATAACAAAGTGAAACTAAAATGTTTTTGTTACAGAGCTTTGAGCTGAAAAACTTAAGAAGGCAATCTAAAGTTTTAGAAAGGCATGTAGTTGAACGCAGAACTCTTTAAGGTCAGGGCAAAAGAACAAAGCAGCCCAATTATCACTGGCTGCCGTACTCTCCTTACAAAATTTGGTTGATTACCAAACGTTATGATCCATTCCTTATACCCATTTCTGCCCTCAATCTCCTGATATAAAAAAAAATTAATGAATGGATATGTACCCTAAAGATTTAAGGCAGAGCTGATTGATTCTTTTTCATATTTAAAAGTTTAGGTTTACTATTTCTTTAAGATTCCTTATAAGATTATCTTTTAAGAAAAGTAGTAATGAAATTGGTCATTTTGTTGTAACTACAATATGTGGCCTGACAGTAAAAGACTTGACAAGAATACCTTGCTTGCCACATGGTTAATCTATAATAAGTTGTTTGTGTATGGATGTATGTGAGTTCTTGGGATAATTTTTTTTACCTGCAATCATGTTTAGTCATGTAACGGAGATGAAAAATATGTTTTTACCTATAATCATTCACTTGAGAAATGGAATGCAACCATTTTGACTCTTGTACTGCCTAAAAAAAAATCTGTTGGAGTATAAAAGAAGTTTGTGACAAACAGAGAGAGAGAATAAAGAATAAAACCATCAAGAGAGTTTATGAGCGTGTTTTTTTTTTTAACTAACACCTTTCAGATAGAAAGTTTAGTTTCACCAACTCTGTGGATTTCCATCAGAGTTCTATGCTGCTGGAAGCTGCCCCCAGACAGCAGTACACAATTCTCCTTTGAGTTTTATTTACCCTTCAGATTTTATTAAACAGCATGACACATAGAGGAGAATGATTTTGTCAAGGTCTCATGACTAGGAATGACTGAGCTAGAATACGAGATACGACATGAATTACTCAAAAGCTTGTGCAACTAAACAACAACATTCCCCAGATGTTGGCCTGGTCACAAGGAATGATGAGAAAAACAGAACTAAATAGATCAGAAACAGGTGTCACTACTTGGATAAAAAAATAACTGATCTACTTAAAGATATTTTATTTTATACATATGTTTTGCTTACATATGTGTATTATGCAGCATGTGTACTTGTGCCCACAAAAACATTAGAAAAGTATATTGAATATACTGGAATTGGAGTTACAGATACTTGTGCGCCATATTATGGGTGCTAGGAATAAAATTCATGTCCTCTGCAAGAACAGTTAATTGTTTTAACCACCGAGTCATCTTTTCATCCCCCTAAAGTTTAATTTTATACATAGCATGTGCTTTATTCTCATTTGTCTCCATGTACTGATATTTAATTGACATTTTTAAGTTAATTTTTATTATTTATTTGGTGTAGGAGTTCCTTCTGTTTGTGTGTTGCTTTTGTTGGATAAGCAATAAAGAAACTGCCTTGGCCTAGTTGATAGGGTGGAACTTAGGTAGGTGGAGAAGACAGAACTGAATTCTGGGAGAAAGAAAGCAGAGTGAGAAAACCACCATGGAGCTGCCAGAATAAGACATGCTAAATATTTCCCGGTAAGCCATGACCTCATGGTGGTATACAGATGAATAGAAATGGGTTAAATCGAGATGTGAGAATTAGCCACTAAGAGGCTAGAGATAATGGGCCAGGCAGTGATTTAATTAATACAATTTCTGTGTAGTTGTTTCAGGTGTAAGCTAGCTGGGAGGCCAGGACAAACAAAGGGCTACCACCTCCTCATGTAGCATTTATTTACTTATTTATTATCTTGGTGTTTGTGTACATGTGATAAGTCTGTGTGTGTGTGGTCACATGTGCATGTGAGAGAAAAACTTTGAAGAATCCGTTCCCTTGTTGCACAATGTGTTCCTGGAATCGAACACAGGTCATCAGTCTTGCTTACAGATGTGGTTCTACAGTAGAGTGCTCTTGCTATTTTATAAATAGCTTTCAAGATCTTTTGGATCCCAAAAGACAGAACAACAACAACAAAATGCCAATAACAACAGGTCACAAAAACTTCTGTAAGGAAGACAAGTGTCTCAAACGCATCAGAGTTTGTTTCTTGTCAGAATTGGAAAATTACATACATTTTCAAGAATGATTGCTTCTGTGCCCAAAACTTTCTTTCAGATCATAAACCAGGGAATACTGAATTATACCTTCAGATACTCTCTAGGACCAAGTTCAATGTGTTAACCTATTCTCCTAACTGAAGTTGTGGTCTGTAAGTAGAATTCCTGGGACATCAATTTTCTGTACCATATATTTGACACTCAATATTTAGGGAAGCACATTGCTAGCCATTACTGTCTGTGCGTTGTGTGCTGAGAGTGCTTTGAGGACAGCATTATCTCATATTCCTTCCCATCCCAATGAATTTTTATTTATTCTCCAGTTGTGTGTATAATGAGTTTTGATCATAGGTACCACATCTTATCCATCTCTCTTATCCCACTTACACTTCCTCTGGAATCCTTCCTCTCAACATATTCTCCTATGGCTTTCAATGTCCTTTTTATTTTTTTAGCCCATTGGGTTTAATTAGGATTGCTTGCATGTGCACAGTGGAGGAGTTATGAATCAAAGGCAACTTATCAGTGGCTAGATCACCGAGTTAAACTGACTTCTTTCCCATGAGAACCATTAACTGGCAAGAGCTCTTTAGGTAGCACTGGGGTATGGTGTGACCTGCCCCACCCATACTGGAATCTTGAAGGGCTTGACTTGCTTAAGCCCTGGCCTTCAACCACAGCCCTTGTTAGTTCCTGTGGGCAACAGCCGCCCTGCACCCAGAAAACAGTGTTTCATAGCACTTTTCCCCATTGTCGAGCTGTTATATTATTCTCGTACCCTCTACTATAAAATCTCAGTCTCGGGGAAGGGAGTATGATATAATATCCTGTTTAGAGTTGAGACCTCAGTAACCAATTATTCTCAGCAGTTTGACCCAATATGAATTTCTATATTAACTGCTGCCCACGGCGAAGCTTCTCTGATTAGGGGTGAGATCAACTCTAATCTACGGATTTAAACATAAATATGTAGAATGCAGTTCAAAAGTATATCCATTTATTAAAAACAACAAAATAAAGTTCCCTATTATGACCTATGGTCTCCCCAGCTGTGGCTTTTTAACCAGGCTTACAGTACACAGAATGAACTCCTCCTGCGGAGGGCCCTAAAATCCAACCGGAAACTGGCCGTCTATCCTTACAACATTCATAATACTATTGGACCAGAGGCAGAGTTTATCTGGAAGGTCATCATCATAGCAAGCAGGGTCCATCCCTGAGCAAATTCTTTAATGATTTTTCTCCCCTAGTAGTCTGTGTATCACCTTCTAGCATTATGGAGACCAACTAACAGGGAAGAATTTTTGTTTAATCTCTTTCACCTCCTCCGCGCCTCATCCCCACTTGAACCCATTGCATCCCAGTATGTCCTCCTGTACTTTCACATCACATGCATTCTGGTCTTCTCTTCCACCCTTAAAGCCTCTGTCCCTCCTTGTCTCATGTGCCCTTCCTACTTTTTGGTATCTGCAACATATTATGCAATGGCTAGTGATAGATGGCGATATGCACTGATGCTTTTGGTCAATCGGAAACCCAGTGGGGAGACGGGAGTAATTCTCTAAGCTCATCCATCAGTTGATAGATGTCTAATTCTTAACTGCTGATCTGACATAGAAACATGTCTTATATTATGGTCAGTTTAGGATTTCCAGCACAATTGTATGATTGATGGGAATGAACAAGCTGTTTCTGTTAAAGCTCAAAAAAAAGCCCTTATGTTTAAGTTACAAAAACTAATAAGAGTTGAATAAAAGAATGAAAAAGAATGTTTGTGTTGATAATCCAAAAATCTCTGTCTAGTGTGTCCCCATATGAACTCTATGTCTTGCATGTCCAACATGTTAAGTGTCCTGGGGGATTAAGCAAAGTGCCTTTGTCTGCATGGGCTTAAATACTTGATAGTCTGAAAAATCAATATTTATTGTGTAGTGAGTGCTTTTAGCTCTTCATTGCTTGTATAAACAAACAGTATCCAAGTAGTAAATGACTTTCCCACTTTCTTTCTATTTTAAAAATAATCACGTTCTTTGAAGATTATGCTACAAATTCAATGACCTCAAGCTTATATTACTATAATTAAAATGTGAACCAAAATATAACTTCTATTTTTTACCTATAGGTCTTTGAATTCAAGGGAAAGTCTGTCTTGAAGGTCCTGACTCGGTCATTAATTTGTTCCCTTGATTTATCATACATATGCTTCTAGGTTATTTCCACAGGCTTTCTGAATGAGGCCTCATGAGATAGAAGTCAGATTTTCTCTTTTACTTTATGACTATGTTGACTGTGTGCTTCTTTTTTCCCTTCAAAATGTCTCACAAACATCTATTAACAGATTCCCATTATGTCCTGGTGAAAGAATGTAATTGAAGTAATTTAAAATTTAATGGAACAGAAACACTGACTATACCGCTCTTTTTTTTTTAACCTCCTCATACTTTTCAGTTATAAATCCATTTTCCATGCATTATTTCTGGAATCATACATTGTGAAACTTTATGATTTCATCTTAGGATGATTTCTTAAAAGATGTTATGTTAGAAGCATCCGAAAAATGCCTCTGAGAATAATGCTTTCACACAGCATGTCGTATTAATTCTTGAAAATGCCACCTTAGAATCTATTGCGTTTGTCACATAGTGATGAAAATGTTTATCCTGGAAATGTTGATAGGGCCATCAAAGTGAGAATCTTCAGAAGCTGAGCCCTTGTCATTTCTTTACCTGTATAAATATCTTTTCCTGCCTGCCACTGACTTTTGTCATGTGACTGATACATGGTGTGGTGATTTGAATGACATACATGTTCCTATAGTCTGGGCATTTGACTATGTGGTGGTGCTGTTTGGGGGAGGCTTAGGAGGTATGGCCTTACTGGAGGAAGTATGTCACTAGGGGTAGGCTTTGAGGTTTCAACAGTCGCATGCTATTCCCAGTTTGGTCTCTGTTTTCTTGCTGTTTGAGACAGGAGGTCTCAGCTGTTATTGCTGCCACACTTCTGTTTGACCATGATGTGCTCTTATCCCGCTGGAACTGTAAGCCCAAACAGACCCTTTCTTTTTTTTTAAGATTTATTTATTTATTATGTATACAATGTTCTGCCTGCATGTGTCTTTGCAGACAGATGTTGGCATAAGATCTTATTACAGGTGGTTGTGAGCCACCATACGGTTGCTGGAAATTGAACTCAGGACCTCTAGAAGAGCAGTCGATGCTCTTAACCACTGAGCCATCTCTCCAGCCCCCCAAACAGACTCTTTCTTCTGTAGATTGCCTTGTCATGGTGTCTATCACAACAAGAGAGAATTAACTAATATCCATGAGTATGTCAATGGCAACTATAGGTTTTGCTTTGCTCTGTTTGGAATATAGCATTTTTCATGAACCTACAACTACTCTAGCTATTACAGCTAAGACACAGAACCAGTATTTCAAAGAAGCATGACTATGTAGCCAACTTTATCTTTCCTCCACGCTTGGCCTCCTTAGGTCTTTATCATCCATCTTTCTATAATCTAAATGGTCTCAACCTGTGCTTAGTCTGTTCCCTTTATTGACTGCTTCCAACCCTTCTTGCGGTCGTGTTCACATTTTGCATGCCATTCAACACACCTTTGAAATGCCTCCCCCGAGGTGATTTCTGATCCTCACAATCAGAAACCACTTATTTATACTCTGCTGTCTCTGATATTTTTAAGTTGAAATTGATATCATCACTACTTGATTTCAACTATGTGATATCATCACATACTTGATACTTGGTATGTAGCCCTTGTTTTAGCTAGGTGTGCAATACACACAGACATAGAAATTATTATGACGTTAGATTTCATTGCATGTATAGTCTGTAAAGGTAGAGCCATCCTGCCATGCAGGGTTTCGTGGGGAAGCAGGAATGATGAGTGGGCAGAGAGATGGGACCAGTAAACTGGTCAGCCGAAGTGTTTTGGTTTGTGATGTAAGGGTGTTTGTGCAGGTGAATATTCACGTGTGAGCACATGTGGAGTTCAGATGTTGACTCTGGATGTCTTCCTCTGCTATCTCCGTGTGTGTGTGTGTGTGTGTGTGTGTGTGTGTGTCAGTGTCAGGCTCTCTCACTGAAACTGTTGTTCACTGGCTATGCTAGACTAGCTAGCTGTCAGGCCTTCAGCATTTCCTTGTCTTTGCCTTCCAGTCTCGGGATTAAAGACACATAGTCTTCTGTGAGGGTGGGGGATTCACACTGGGGTCTTCATGTTTGCACAGCAATTATTGTACCCACTGAGTCCTCTGGCCAATTCAAGCTGAATTCTTTAGTGTTCTTGAAGGAAGCAGAGGTAAAGTCAACTAAAGACCTTTAAAGTTGGATAGTTTAAGTACTTGTCCTGGGTTCTGGGCTGTAGGTTATATGACTATAGATATTGGACAATGCCATGCTTTAAGTTACTCCATATTGTTTAGAACTGTAGTTTCCCAAGACATGTGTTAGTTCAGGACTCCATTTTACAAGCAGCTTTGGCTTCCACTTTGAGGCAGAAAGCTCACCACATCCTGTGGGGGGACCCGTTCCTATGACTAGAAAGGGAGCCGTTCTTTGAGTTTATTGAGGTCGATTGAAACTGTGGGGACACATGGGTATACTAAAATAATATCAGGGAAAGCAGGCTAAGAACTTATTGAACATATTAGAGCAAAGAAGAAATAATTACCTCACCTGGACCCTAAAAAGTGTTGGACACCCGACACCGAAATGGCATAGCCCCACAAATCTGTCATGTGATACCTGGTGTACCCATCAAGGACCAATAAGCAGAAACCTCCCTTGGTGTCCCTGGAGCTTTGTCAAGGCTTAGTTCCCACTATTGACACAACCTACTTGACATGCTCTCTGTCCACCTGTTTGCCTGTCTGGACCTGAGCCTGAATCAGAATCTGCTATTTCCTGTTCTCTCAACCTGGTTCAGCTTTTAACTGACAGCTACAACCGCTTTGCTCTCGAACCCGGACTCCAATAGCCTCAGCAGCAGCTTCCGCCCAACACTTGCCCCATTCATTTTTTAATTCGTATGTCTCTTTATCAGCCTACTCTACTGAAACCTCTTGAACTTGTATTCATTCTGTTTGCTATGTATCTAAATACACTTTGTGCTATGTTATAAAAGTTAATATTAATTGTTAAGTCTGCAATAAAAAAAAGACTACATTGCCTTGGCCAGTTACCAATGTAGGCAGACTTATATGATAAAATGCTGTCATTGAAACAGCTAAACTTTGAGAATCTATAGCTGTCCAATAAATTCTGTCATTGTGGAGAGACACAAATAAGCACATCTATTTCTGACATACTTTACTCATAATAATTTTTTTCCTTGGGGGTGATTAAGTCACTTAGTCTTAGTTCAGAGAATGCGTTACATGAAAAGTAGTTCACATTGTGGGATCTGAGCTGCTTAGTGTGGGTATGACTGGCAAGCCACAGGCCAGCTATTTACTCCCTGGAAGCAGCCATAGGATGCTCAATCTTTCCTGCTCCACAGGATCCCAGGAGTCAGAGTATCAAGAATAGAACTAAGAAACCATAGTTACTATAGTTTGTCAGAAATCCCTCATAAGTATAATCCATTAATTAGAATGTTTACTGTGAAGATTAGGAATGAGGATGTTCTACACTATGACATATTAAAGAAAACAAAATGTCAAGTCTTGGTGGGTGGGGTGGGAAACCCATTCTTGGGCCCTGTCTTTTGCTTTCTTACAATGCCGCCGCTCCCACTTGCAACAGGTTTGCTCTGCCTTCTACTTTTTTTTTTTTAACTTGTGCTTCCTTCTCTTCATACATGTCTTATATTCCTATTCAGACAGCCATACTCCAAACTCTCGGTGTCGTGTACAATCCCTATACCACCCTTCAGCAGCTGCTGATCTGATTCTCTTTCTGTCACACCGCTTCATTTCTTAGAAGAGCAGCCATGCTTAGTTTCACAATCTTAGTTCAAAGACGCAGGACTGAGTGGGCTGAGGAGTGTCTCTAGAGGAGTCTGTGTTACTTCTTGTCCCAGGTCCCGTGGGTGATTGGTATAAGTTTAAGGACAGAGAAGACACACACCTTGACTGTCTGGGAGCTCACAATCCTGAAGAGAGGAAATGGGTCAGAGGAACAGCATTATTTATGTAAAATGGCTCCATGCAAGTAGAAAGTTGGTATGTCAATAAAATCCAACAAAAACATATTACTAAAAGCCAGGAAGTTGTTCCAAGTGTTTTACACATGTCTTATGACTTACTTCTCAAAACAACAACTCCTTTGTCACCAACAGAACTGGGGTTTCCTTTTTGTACTTTCTTAATCTCATTAATAATAGAATTTCAAGCACAAACAATAGGAGGATTAGGAACTAATTTTTTGGAGTTGGAGTGAAGAGCGACAGGACAGGCAAGCTGTAAATCCCAACAGCTGCCAGGAGAAGGGTGTTGACCAAGAGGCAGACTGTGCTGTGCTGTGCTTTTTGACAGAAAGCAAATGGGCTGCAGAGGAGTGGGCAGGGTCCTTGGGGGGGGGCGAGGGGCGGGACCCAGAGTGGTGGAGTAAGCACCCTTAGACTTTTGACTGCTGTAGGAGAAAGGATTAAAGAGAAGCAAAAGAAAAGCTGTGCTTCTTGAGTTCGAACTCAGTGGAGCAGGCAGGTTTGAAGGACAACTTGCCAACAGTTGCATTAAAGAATGTGTGGCTAGAGGAGTCTATTAATCTCATTAAGGGGATAATTGTTCCCCCATTGCCTTAGCATGTTTTCAGGTGAATTAGATTTTCTGAGCTCCACTCTCCTGGTCAGGTGATTAGCTGGTCCAGCTGAATTACTCTTAAGGAACAATACTATGTGATGCTCTAGTCTTTGGGGCAAATCAGGATCTTGTTTCTACTCAGGCATTTTGTAGAACTTCTATTTTTTGGCCAGGAGAGAAAAAGCTTTTATTAATGGGCATTTTTTAAGGCCCTGATACCTCCAATTTTCCCATATCATATTATCTAAGTAGAATGTTTTTTGAGAATTACATAAATGACGACTGTGTTGACTTTATTTCTATCCACTTTTTTCCCCTCTAACTTCTTTCACATCCTCCTTACTCTTTCTTGTACTCAAGACCTCCCCTCCAGTGCTTAACATTAAGAGAGCCTATTCCATTGGTTCTGTGCTCTGTAATCGGAATGTAGCTTCTCCCCAACATTCCTATATTGGAACTTTAATCTGAAACAAGATAATATTTAGTGAGCGGACTTTAGAAAGCAGTTTAAGGCATGAATGTGTGGTCTCTTGATGTGATTTCTGAGAATAAACAAAGATCCCTTTTCCCACATCATGCTCACCTAATCAGGAAGGGAGCTCTCACAAGATAGTCTACTGACTTCTTGGTCTTAAAGTTCTACCCTTCAGATATGTTAAAAAAATAAATGTTTTGTTGCTAGTCAGGGGTATTTGATATTTGTTATAGTAACCTGACACGACCAGGACTACATGTAATCATGTAGTCTTATGAAATAACGTAAACCTTTAGGAAATGAACATTTGAGATATAGTGTTTCTGGAGAGTTGGGCTGACTCTTCCCCAGGGAGAATTCATAATGCCAAGGAACTAGGATTTGTTCACTTCTTCTTAGGAAGCAACATAGCTTTCCATACAGGGGAAATATTATGGTAATATGTAATGGAACATTTTTGCGTTGTGAGCTTTGTTGAATGAGGGAGAAATCTTAGTCCTTCATAGTTCAAACAAAAGAACTCTCGCCAGCATTCAACTCAAACAGCCAGATGGTAAACCTTTGCTTCTTATACAAGTTGTTGCTCAAGTATGTTTTCCAACATCTCGGCTGTCAGGGGATGCCAATGCTAGTGTAAATATGCCACTGATAATTTGTCAGTGTGCCCACTAATGACAGAAACTGTGATCATCAAAATGACTTCAAAAGTTCTTGGAGAAGTAGCTGACAAGCCAGACATTTTGAATGCTATCCTTGCAAAGGAGAGACATGAAGATGGTTAATAAGAACTGAACCCTTCTGGACCTAAGCAGACATTCATTCTTAATTTATATGGAAGCAAAAGAAGGGACTTCCACCAGAAATGCCATGTGTTCAGTGCTTCTTGCTTCTTTATATTCTTTTACATGTGTTAGAAAAGGGTGAAAAAGAAGACTTCCATCAACATTTAAAATATTCTAGGAGTACATTCTCACTCTTATAACTTTTTTCTAATATACAGAGATCAATTATTTAAAGTCAGAATTATTTTTATTGTTATTGAACCTGTTATAAGAGGGCCCTGTCCCACATTTCATAAAAAATATTCTTCTTATTGTATGTGTGCACATATGTGTACCATTACACATATATGAAGAAAAGTATTTTGCGGTGTCTGTTATTTCCATCAGTGTTCATTTGGGTTCTGAGAATTGAGCTTAAATCTTCAAGCTTGCACTGACAGCATCTTTCCCCATTGAGCAACCGCGTCAGCTTACATTCCATGTTTTGGTTGTGGGCTTCTTTTGTGGGATAGATGCAATTGTGTGCCTTGAAGAAAGCCAGAGACATATGACATTGCCTCAAGAAACAGACTATGTTGAATCACAAGCAGAAAGTAACCCAAGGAAAGATGCATTGTTTGACAAGCAATTTTGGAAGCTGAACAAAAAGGGGTATGGAAGAGAAAAAGATGTGCATTTGTAGCAAATAATAATCAGAAATGTCTTCCCATTCAAAATCACTTTCAGCATCCAGTGGAGTGGATGGAAATCTCCTTGACGGGGCCTTCAATGTTTTGGAGACATCTGACATGTCCTCAGAACACTACTGAGTTCTACTAGGCAAGCAATGCCATATAACTATATGCTATAACTTCTTGCCTGCTCTAACAGATCTCTCGGCCTTATTCATGGGCTTGATTATAATGGCAATAACAACCCCAACAAAACCCAAATAATATGCTAGCCTGTAAATAAGGCATTCAACCTGCAAATAGATGTACTTAGTAGGATATTATTATTTTGAATCAGAAGTACATGTTATAATATGACTGCACTGCCCCTTTGATGAAGAAGTTGGTTTTGTTACTTTATTTACCTATTAGGTTCTATTGAAGGCCATTTTATATTTTGACAGTTCTATAGTGAAAATGTATGCTGATCCCACTTAGGACTACAGAACGGTACTAAATTTTCAGATGATGGGATAGAACTGCTTGGGGAACATATGCTTAAGTCAAGTGTGCTTTATCGAGCTTGCTTTATCCAGAGACTTTGCCTCGAAAGGAGGCAGTGCCATTCCATGGAAGAGCCGGCTGCAGTTTTGTCATTGCTTTGTTTAGTTTTTCCAGTGGGGCGGTGGTTCAAAACAATAAGTCTACCTTTCAGAAAGAAAGGCAATCAAAATGAGAAACCAAAGACTGGAAGGCAGTAGTTTCCTGTAGGAACAGCAGGGTGGAGAGCAGAGTGACCAGCAGGGAATGTGATGTCTTAACACAACCCTCCTGTTGACTTTGGGGAAGGTCCCAAGAATGTACAAAAATACCCCACTTCTCAAATCCCAGCTTGTATGCTGCCAGTACAAATCCAGAGGACTCCTGACGTTATACTTTTAAGGCCTTGATAGACTTCAATATCTTAGGATGTTGAATGTGGGTTAGGGGTCTTGGATGCTGGTCTCTCACTCTCTTATCTATTACACATTAGTCTCTTGGTCCTGGTCTTAAGTTTTTCAGATCTGAGAAGCAAGTGTTCATCTCCAGTTCTTTAATCTCCTCTCCCTAAAAAAGGACGTAGAAATATCACTAGAATGTCCTCTTACAAGTCCTATGATGAAATGAAAAGTCAGCAGTAGCATATAAGATCCTTGTCTCTTATTCCAATTTTTTATTCCAGTGTCAAACCCTTGCTCTGAAATTTAACAACTGTAATTTTCATGAACCCGTGAAAGCCAAGTGTTATCACTTACTGACAAGAAGTGCTAACTATAAATTGAGTAAGTCGAAATTAGTTTAAAAATAAATTTATTTGACAATGAATATATAAGTGCGATACAAGTGACTAAGATTTCTAGTCATTATGCTTGATTTTATAGGTATGGGGATTCTTCTGAGAGAGGCTTGGTAAGAAAGTGATGAAATAACGCCCTGAAATGTACTGTGAATGTCTTTCTCTGAAACCATACCTAGAGTTTCAACGCATTTAAAAGCACCACTAGAGTCAAATTAAGCTGCCTGGTTAAAATAGAAATAAAGCCTCAATGATTATAGCTTGGAATCAGTCATATATTGGAATATATGACTGATAGTTTCTGTTTCTAACTAACATTTTTTACTTCAGTTCACTGTTTTAGATGTGAGGGATGATGAGTTTTCAGTCATACAGTATGGTTGTATTGTAATTATATTGGCAAACTTCCCTGCTTCTAGATGTACGGTGTTCTTATTCGATGCCTTATTAGTTGCTCCGTGTGCATATGACCTTGAAAAGTATTTGATAGTAGAATGTGGCAGGTGAGAAGGCATTGAAGGGTAGGTTAAGTATGCAAATGCAGTGGATTCCACAGTGATTAGTGATAGGGGCAGCAAAGGCTCCAATGCACAACTGTCGAGAAGTCATCAAATCTATTTATTTCCTGGAGTATTAGCACAATGAGGAGTTGAAGAGCAGGAACAATTTCCTAGAGAAGGCTTATGACACAGCAAGGACTTAGGAAAAATAGGATGCCTTCATTATTTTAGAAAAGTTTGTAAAAGATATTCCTGCACTCTCAACTACTCAAGAGGAAGAAGCGAAAGAGAGATATGAAAGATAGAATAAAATATAAAATTACTGCACTATATTGGTTGATTCAGCCAAGCTCCGAGCAACTCGTGTCAGGTGCATAAATGAAGGACATTGTGGTTTTCTGCAAAGAAGCTCCCCAAGTGTGTATGTCACATCCTATAAGAACCTGGTCATTATAGGTCATGAAACAGAACATAGGATGGTTTTGTCTCTTGACTAACACTAGGAGACAGATTGTTCTTACCACCATTGATAACGATGGGTGGTAAGCCCATGCCAGTTCACCAGAGTCACCGTTCTGCGGATTGTATGCACTTCAGGTATCATCTAGAAGGAGAAACCATGTGATTTTAATCTGTAAATTTAAAAATACATTTTGAAAAAAGTGGGAAGAAGATAAGTGATTCCTTGCTTTGCCAAATTTTGGTGGGCTTTTGTTGTCAGGCCGACTCTATAAGATCTTGCTCATCTTTCGATGTTAGACTTGGAGGATGGGCACACATCCTGTAAAACAAAGGACAAGAAGGTAAACATCCAGTGGTGATGCAAAAGTAGTTCTGGAATTCTCAGGCAACATAGGCTCTTCTGAGTTTGTGCAAATGAACCTACATTAATTAAAAGTCTGGCTGGTAAGCAGTTCTGCCTGGATCCCCTGAGTTTTCTTATGCTCTACAGAACATGAACTGTCCACATGTACTATGGGCAGTGAAAGCAATGTTGAAAGCTCCTAGGAAAAGCTTACTGTAGTGCTGGGAAGGCCGAAGAAGAAACAAAGTGCAGGTTGATGTCAAGATCAATGGGAGCAGGGGACAGGAAAGAAGTGATGTCTTTATATATGGCTACATATATGAACTCTACTGGGACATAATCTTGGGCCCTTGACTGCTTCAGAGAAGATAGAATGAAACAGCTATAAGGCAGTAAGGGATGATATAGCTAGTCTGGAGCATTGATGTAACTAAGCAGAGAAGATTTTTACATAGTCAGTGGCTTAAACAGTGTCAAGTGTTCTGCTGCGACGTGTGCCCGGCAATAACCGCATCATGAGAAAGCATTTATGAGAAATAAGGCAACTGGCATGTGCTTATAGCCAATTTATGAAAAACTGTAACAGGGCAAAGATATTTGAGAGGATTTGAGAATTTTATTGTTTAAGCTGACTGTAAAGAATTGAATGAGAATTTTCCCTGACAGCATTGGTCAGCAGAGACTTGATTTCCAGCTGATGGTTTGGGGAAGTCTAGGAGGAGTGGCCTTGCTGCAGGAAGTATGTCACTAGAGGCGGGCTTTGAGCATTTAAAGAGTCTGCACCATGTCCAGTTGGCTCTCCCTACTTTGTTCTGTGGTTCAAGATGTGAACTCTTAGTTCATTGTTCTGTTATGCCTACTGCTTACGGCTATGATGGACTCCTTCCTTTTGGCATTTTATCACAGCAACAGAAAATATGGCCTCTTCCACAACTTACAGGAAATTACAGAAAATTGTTTTAAATTAAATTTATTCACATTTATGCATAGTTACTATTAATGCTCTAATGTATTTTCTTCTTTTAAAAAAGTACATATTTGAGTTCTTTTTTTTTGGGGGGGGGGATTTTTCGAGACAAGTTTTCTCCGTAGCTTTTTGGTTCCTGTCCTGAAACTAGCTCTTGTAGACCAGGCTGGCCTCGAACTCACAGAGATCCGCCTGCCTCTGCCTCCCGAGTGCTGGGATTAAAGGCGTGCACCACGACAGTCCGGCTCATATTTGAGTTCTTTTCTTGACATTCCACCATGCATGTAATTTTATAGCTCACATAATAGCATTCATTGGTTTTCACATTCTTTCAATTATTTGTGAATTATTGTTTTAGGTGTGAGTTACATTTTGTCACATGAATAGAAAACATGTAGCTGTGATATCTATATTACTTTAATTTTATTCTATTATCATTAATGCCACGACAAATATCTTTGATTAACTAGAAGTGATATTGGAATTATTTCTTGGATGTGGCTTCTTGACATGGAATATTCAGTCAAAAAATCTGTTAAAGAGACTCTCAGTTTATATGACAATTTACATACGTTTTTACTCTTTTTCTTCAGAGACATCTTTCCACAGATTTTTAGAAGAACCTGCATCTCCTTTTTTCTTTAACCATATTGAATATTTAAATTTCAAAGACTGTTATTTAATAGGAGAAAAATGCTATTATTTCTTTGAAGTATTGTCTTTGAACATTCTTCATATATTTTTTTCATATCTTAGCATACACTTCTAAAGGTTTATTCCTTTTGGATAATGACTCAATCAGGGTCTAATTCTATGACTCATACTCTGTAGAATGCAGACAACACAGAAACATGAAGCAGGGGTAAGGAACAATGGCAATGGCTAATTTTGGAAGACTGGTCAGCCTTCTGGGGTCCCAGCCTAATCTAGAGTATATTATCTTTTGACACCATCCTAAGCAGACTCAAGGTCATTATCTAAAGACTCAACTTTAGCCCCAGTTTTCAAATTTATGTAAATGCCTCCAGAGAAAAGCAACAAGGGTTCTCTGAGGGCTAGATCTTTTAGGCAGAAGATGACAGAGAGCATTTTCTGCTATCCAGGGAACTGCAAAGGCTTTTAGATACACTGATGCATTGTTAAGTATTTTCAAATGACTTTAATAAAAAGAAAAGGGGGGGTTCAAAATGTAAGCTGTAAAATAAACAAGGAGGGCTGCTGTCAGACCAAAAACAGCAACAATATACTTTGCAAGTTAATGGGAGACCAAAACAGGAAAAATATCTCTTGCAGATTAATGCTTCTGTTTGCAGTTAAGACAGTTAAGAATAAATTCCTGTTTGCCCTGTGTGAGTTAAGGTTTCTGTTTATGGTTAAAGAATAAGTTCTTGTTTGACCTGTGTTATGCCCTTGCAAGTTAAGGTTTCTTTTTGTAATTAAGAATATGTTCCTGTTTCTTAGACCTGATGTAAACTGCTAGACACGTTTTTCAGCTTACACTAAACCTGCAACTGTTTTCCGGTGATGAATATCCTTATGCTTGTTCCTTCCCTTTCATTGTATTTTTCTAACAACTGTAACAACCAACTCTCTTACCCCTGTAAGCACCTTATCTCTCTTATTAAAAGGACCTCAAGAGGTCAGCAGGGGTTGTGCTCCTGAATTCTGACTTTGAGTGAGATGGCTATCTAGCCAGTCCTAGGTTGCAACACAAAATACAGTTTGCTTTAACTGGGCAATCATAAATTTGGTTGATTTGGCTATAATGACTCTCAAGTTTAATACTACCTTTTACTTCTTAATTTTAAAGCTAGTTCTGGTGGAATCTTTTGCAATTTTTGCTTAATATTTTTATCTTCAAGGAATCTATCTTTCCATGTGTGCTTATGATAGCAAAGTTAACTTATGTTCATATTTCTTTAAATTTTGTATTTTGTTTTGGCTTATTTTTACAGTAATTTATTTTGTCTTTTTTTATGTGCAATGCATATACTGAAGAATAAAATGAATCTTTCTCCTAAAGGAGCTCAAAATGTCATTGGGATGGTTGAAATTTTTTTCCAATGCTCTATTAAGTTTTAATTACGTCTTATATTTCTGTCACTTTTTCCCATCGATGTTTGTATTAGAAGAATATCAGCTTAACTTCTGCATTTTTGGAGCCTACTTTACTCTCTAAGACCAGCTTCTGTGTATTTCTCTTAAGCTAGAAGCTAGTATGAGTTGTTTAAAATCTCTAACTTTTAAATATTAATTTAATAAGAAACATTAAGAGCATATTTATTTATAATTTTGAAAGAATGCCCTTTGGCAAACAGTCTTGAAATATTAAAATATAACTGATATTCTAAAACTCCTTTTGCTCATTCATGCTTATTAAAAAGTGAAAACAGCAACACATTTTAATGCTTCTAGGGCATATTATTAAATTATTGCTCTAATTAATGTTGACATAAACAAAATAGAAACACACACTGAAGCACACACATAAAGTGCACTGACTCCTTTTTCATTTCCACTCAGCATTCTAAAATAAGAATATGAAGAACAAGGTCCCTGTTTTTCTTGATGTTTGGATACATGAAAACAGAAAAAAAATATGTTCATACAAATGCTGTTTTAGGTAAATTATTTTAGCTGTTATCCTACCTGTAAAGAATGGTTCTGTTGCCTGGCATGGTGGTGTATACCTTTAACACATGCAGGTGGTTCATTGTGAGTTCAAGGCCAGCTTGGTCTATATAGTGAGTTCAGCCACAGTCAGGGCTGTATAAAAAGATTCTGTCTAAAGACAAAATGAAACAAAACATTGCTACTGCCATTTAATTTTAGGATTAACACTAGGATGCATTTTCTTATTTCTCATAATTTTTCAGTAAATGTGATTGTTACTCAGAAATTGTTTGCTTTGTCATGGTAAATAAAGAAATATTAAGAAATAAATATTAATATAGATACCTATAAGACACCACTGCCTGCTTTTTTGATGAAACAGAGAAAGATATATTAATGCTTTTGTGATTAAAACAAGATAAATTCTTTTTATTGAGGCTGACAACCCCGACATGATAATAAACTTTAAAAGATATAATTACACAAAGCACAAAGCCCATTCTGTACAATAATCTTTAATTCAAAAGGATCATATTTTAGGTAGCTTTAGATGTTTTCTGATTTGAAAAAGAATCTAGTAAAATTTACGGTAAATCTGTGGTCAAGTTACACCATCTTTTAATATATGCTCCATCAGGATATTTGTTTCCCTTTTGTCTCAGATTTTTGACCAGTTTAAGAGTTCTATTAGGAAAATCAGAATTTTTTTTAAATGTTAAATTTATATTCTGTATTTGTAAGAGAGTCGTTTCAAGGAAGGCTTCCTGTCCTGACCCTGCGGTGAGCACAGAGTGACTTCTGGGGAAAAGTTAGACTGTAACCTAAGAACTTGGGGTTGTGTAATCTAAGTATTGGGGTTCAGAATCTCACTTGGAAGAGTTATGACTAGGAGATGGATCATAATAGCTGGTAGACAAAAGTTCTGGCTCTGTCTTTTCATTTCCCACATGTATACTGGCAGCACCTTCATCTTTAGCAGAGGCCAAATACAGAGTTAATGTCTTTGGACAGGTTTGTTTCATTTGCGCTAAACTCCACCAATGCATTCCACGATAGTATTCTATCTCTGCCTATAAAATATAGTTCATTAAATTCTACTGGCACAATAAAAGTGCAACAATAGAGTGAGAACAATAGAAGAAATAACACTTTTTAAAAATAACTTTTCCTTGAATTCAGTCCAAATTGGGCCGGGTAGGCATCAGTTTCTAAAAGGACTCCTGTAAAAATATTTTTATGGCCTCCTGTTAGCGTGTGGCAAGGCAGAACTTTGTGACACTGAATGAAAAAACTAAATCACTCTAAAATATTTACCAAAGTTCATGGTCACCTGTGACAATGAGAATGGGGTACGAGTCTATCCATACATTAGGGGTTGCAAACATGACTCATGACAGGAACCAGGCAGGTAATTAAAGAACCGAAGTTGGGCGGATGGTGATTTAATTTAAATTGTTGGCAACTAATTAGAATGTTGAAAATGTAACATGTAAGTCAAACAAAACACATCTGTGAACCACATGTTCACGGGTGACCCTAGAGCAATCTCTGAAATACCACTTATTCTCAAGGCTTGCATTGTGGGCCTGCCCTTCCAAGAATTCTATTACAGCAAACTTAGTTTTAGCAGATATGACATCTTCAAGCCTTTCATGAAGTAAGCAATCAGAATTATAAGCTAAAGCTCTTGTACTCTCTCATCATTCCTCAGAGAGGCTTTTATTCCTTTGAGACTTAGCATCCTTGGGGATGGACACCATGTTTCCTTTTGTCCTTCAGGTGAGACACGCTTTGTGAGAACTCAGCAAGCACTGAGGCTATTGATTATGAGAAGGTAGCTGATGTTTATATGACTTAGATGCCTTCAGGGTTCTCTAAATATTTGCTAATCATTTAGGAGGGTGAGTTGCTCTATACTGAGTATAAAAGTAAGTTTTTACTCTTCTTTGATTGCGTGATAATAGTTCTGATGGTGTACTATCCAATGACTGTATTTTTCGTCTCTGAGCTTAACGGTGAGAATTGGTTGCTCTTGCTGTATTTGTTCATATATTCTGACACCATTTGAGAATTGGCTGGTTCTATGACTTTTGAGAGGTCCTGTCTACTCCACTACCTTTCTCGGCCCCATAACCTCATGGGTACAGCTGCAGACACTTGAGGCATATAGTATTAGGACACAGCCTTTGTCATGGATGCAAGCACATGGAAGCAGCTACTTGATGTTTTTAGTCAAGGTTTCCCACTGTTGCTAAGGCAAAAATTCTACCCCTGCTCCCAACTGCATATCTCCACCCAACATTTTAACATCATACCATGTGTTGTGGCCTTTAGCTGGCAATCCACACTTTGTCTGTTTTAAGACCTGTTTCTTCAAGAACATGCTTTTTTTAAAAAAAAAATAGTAATAGAAACTAATGGAAGTAGTTTGATAGACTAACCTCTGACAATGATACTCTTCTCAGGCAAAAGTCAGTATCAGGCTAGTTACAGTGTACAGCACCCTTTAGAGGGTCTTTTAAGAGTGAGGGGTTGGTGAAGATCTTTTTCATTCTGTAGGCTGACATTTTGTACTGTTGACCATGTCCTTTTCTGTACAGAAACATCTCAGTTTCAGGAGGTCCCATTTATTACTTGTTTCTCTCAGTGTCTGTGCCAACCCAACATCGGACAGAGGGCTGATCTCCAAGATATACAAAAAATTCAAAAGAACAAATAATCCAAAAAGGGGATCCAGACATAACCAGAGAACTTTCAATAGAGGAATCTAAAGTGACTGAAAGATACTTAAGGAAATGCTCAACATTCTTAGCCATCAAAGAAATGCAATCAGAACAACTGTGAGATTTCACCTTATACCTGTAAGAATGGCCAAAAACATTAATGACAACGTATGTATGCTGGAGACGTTGTGGGGTAAAGGGAACACTCCTGCATTGCTTGTGGGAGTGCAAACTGGTACAGCCCCTTTGGATAGCAGTAGGGCAATTTCTCAGAAAATTAGGAAACAACCTTCCTCAAGACCCAGCAATACCATTTTTGGGTATTTTGAGTGAGGTAACCCAGACCCAGAAAGACAAATATCATATATATTCACTGATAAGTGGCTTTTAGACATGAGGCAAAGAAAAAACAGTGTACAATTTACAATCCCAGAAAACCTAGACAACAATGAGAACCCTAAGAGAGACATACATGGATCTAAACTACATAGGAAGTAGAAAAGGACAAGATCTCCTGAGTAATTTGGAAGCATGGGGACCCTGGGAGAGGGTAGAAGAAGGGGAGAGGAAGGGAGGGGAGTGGAGAAAAATATATAGATCAATAAAAACAATAAAAAAAGAGAAAAAAGGGTGAGGGAAAAATTAGACATTTCTGAATGGCAAGTCAAGAGGGAAAAGTTCAGCGAGGTCTTTGCAGACCTCTTACTCAAGACTACTGTGCAGAAAGTGGCTTCCTCAAACTCTTAACTGTGTACTCTTGCTGTTATCACATGTGCACACACAAAACCAATCGAGGGTGTGTAAACATTAATTTATGTCAACTCAACTAACCAAGAACATATCAACAGAAACATCAATAACAGAATGGAAAATGGACATAATATCATCATGTTGAATTTACTCATCATCTGTGGCATTGAGTTCTCCCCTGTACCCAGACTGTTCTGAAAATTGCTTGTGGTTCCATCTGGCTTTGAACTTGCAATCAAATCCTCTTTTTTCCATCTCCTAAACTACTGATATCATATTGGTGCACTGCTATAACCAGTTTAAAAAAAAACTCCTGAAAACACCTCCATTGAAAACCTGTTAAAGCTAGTGCATAGATTATGAAGGAATACTCATAGAATTCAAAATGTGTAAATACAGAGTAGGTGGTCCGAGGAGAGTGACTAGCAGGCACTGTGCTCCTACTGTGTGTAATGCTTTGTGAAAGAACCTGTCATTAACTTGTATGCAGTTTCACATATTGATTTAGTCAGGAAGGTGTTATTTTATACATTCCAGATGAGTTTGAGGTTCATAGAAGCCTAGTAGCACACATGGGGTTATATAAAAGTAAGTGTTTAATATTAGGACGTGGGTGGTTCTCCCTATAAAATCAGGTTTCTGGAGAATAAATGGTATTTCAAAATAGGTGAACTTTAGAATTTTAGTAGTTAAGGAACTTGGGCATATTTATAACATGGACATCTGTCTTCATATTGAAAATATAAATGACTTATAGATGGATAAAACATTACAATTCAAAGAAGGAAGCAAAGACACAGGAGGAATGAATCACACCGTAAATTAACCAATATTTAAGGTACAGACTCTAATTTAATAGTTATAAAAATCCACATAGCGATGAATCACAGTTTAACCACTCTAAGTGATAGAGACTCTAAAAATAATATAATATTGAAGTCTGGAAGGAATGTCATGAGGTATTTATAAACACTAATGGGCAATTTAGTAGGTACAGAAAGCAAGAAAATGTGCCCATGACTCATGATCAAATTGTCTCTCTTAAGTATCCAACTTCTTTAGCAAATAAGAATAATAATATAAATCATATTGGTAAATAATTAGAAGCTCACACAAGTTTTGTATAAAGGCAATTTGAGGAAGCCCGAAAAAGTCTTAAATTGCTAGTACTTGGATGATTGAGGACTCACTAAATATATTTTGATGATCATTCATAAATGTTCCAGAATGCAGTTGTTTTAAATGTGTTACAAAGCAAAGTAAAAAAAGATTCAACGCTCTATGTAGGCACGTGTACACGATAAAACCATGCACAATCTGAATAAGATTAGAAGCCTCTAGTATATTTGAATAATTTTTATTAGTATGAAGATACTTATATTTACTTGAATTTTGGATAAATTGCTTGGATATAGGTCCAGCAGAGCAGGTTGTGCTGAAACATAGCTTTGGAGAGCTCCTGAGACGGGGGTCTCTTAGTATCCAGGCATCTGTACTGGCCTGCCCTTGGGGTTCTGACAGGTTCTTCCTCAGCTGTAGTCACTAACAACACCTCTTGTTAGTATTCACTAAGTTTTAAAAGGGCCCTGCCCACCTCCCATCTCTCTCTTTTTCTCGCTCTCTGTTTCTGCCTGCCTGTCTCCTCTCCTATCCTCTCCTGTCCTCTACTCTCCTGTCCTCCCCTCCCCTCCCCTCTTCACTTCTCCCCTCCCCTCCCCTCCTCTCCTCTCTTCTGCCATTCCTGTCCCCAGGGACGGATTTCCCCACTCCCCTTCCCTCTTTTTACTTCCCTCTTTCCCCTAATAAAAAGCCCTCTATGTGAAGTCTGTGGCATGGCAACTTTCTCTATCATGCTGCTTTCCCCCCCTAAATTATAACATTGGTTCCCTGATGGGGAAAGGCTTTCCCAGAGCTTCTTCCGGTCCACATGCAGTTTGAGGCATTCCAGAATCCTGGAACTTGGTCCACATATGGCAGCCTTGCTTCTCCAGGTTACTGGGTCTCTTCATCCAAAACCAGTGTGTTTGTTGAGCCCCTCCCTTTCCCCCACCTCTGGCTACTTTCCTAAGTGAGTGCTTGTCTCTTGAGGATGTGGTTTATTTATTGTTTTTTGTTTTTTGCCTTTTGGGTTCATTAAGTCCTGGTACCAGGCAACCACGAATTTCCCAGGCTCAGGATCCTTGGGCTCAGAGCCTTGGCTCCCCAGTTTTCACGAGGACTCACTCTGTGACCTGTGCCCTTCTGAGACCCTTGGGTCCTTCAGGCTTTGCTCTATGGCCCAGGCTCCTTGAGTGATAACTCCCTAGGGCGGCTTATGCTTTTCTCGTTCGATCCTTGCTTGATAAAACATATTGGATCTCATTCTGCCACACTCATGGGGAACAAGCCTACCAAAAATCTGCTTCCCGGCACTTTATATCCTAATATTTTACAGGACCTTTGCAACATTCTGCCAGTTTCCCTGATAGATAGGGGGGAGGGATTACCCTTTCACCTTTTCAGTCTCCTGCTTTCCCCCTCCCCCAATAAGCCTCTTACTCTAACTCTGTTGCATGTGGCATGTCTGCTCAGTGCCAGGGCCCACTACAATGTAATCACTTCACACTGGGACCCTACCCGCCTGCTCAGCCCTCAACAGATCCACTCTCTTCCATCTGCAGTAAATCTGCTTGCTCTTCACTGGCAGCTTTGCCTTCCATTCAATATTGGCAATTGGGTCTCCTGCGGGTCTATCCGCTTCTGACCATTCCCAGAGATGAGAGGTTCATTTTCGGAGCACAGTCCTCTCCTCGCCTTCTGGCTTTTCTCAAAGTCCTGGTACCAGGAGACTATGTCTTTCCAGCTCAGAGCCCTTGGCCCCTGCCCTTGCATGGACTCACAGGGTGGCTTGTGCCTATCTCAAAATTGACTCTCTCTAAATTCCTGGGATGCTAGAGCACTTCCTGTGCATATTAACTACATTACCTTATAAAAGGGCCCTGCCCACCTCCTATCTCTCTTTCTCTAGCTCCCTGTTTCTGCTTTCTTGTCCCCTCCCCTCCCCTCCCCTCCCCTCCCCTCCCCTCCCCTCCCCTCCCCTCCCCTCCCTTCTCTTCTCTTCTCTTCTCTTCTCTTCTCTTCTCTTCTCTTCTCTTCTCTCTCCCCTCTCCTTCCCTCCCCTTCCCTCCTCTCCTCTTTTCTCCTCTCCTCTCTCTTTTCTTCTGCCACTCTTGTTCCCAGAGGCTAGTCTCTCCCTTCCTTCTTATTATGTTCCCCTTTCCCCTAATAAAAATTCCTCTATGTGAACTCCATTGTTTGGTGTCTTTCTTGCTTGTGCTGCTTTTTTTTCTCAATTATAACAGGGTCCAAACATGCTGTGTCCTGAATAAAGGTGCAGCAGAGCAGGCTGTGTTTCTGGATGGGAACGGTGGCAAGCCTGCATGGACCTGAAAGTTGCTCTGAAACAAAGTTGTTTTTTTTTTCTTAAAATATATAAGAGATTTTGAATAAAAATGACCAGAATTTTTCCAGATTTGATAAAACGATAAGCATTAATGTTCTCATATATACACAAACGAGACTATACTGTGAGAAACCCCAGGGAAATTGTTTATATCCAGTAAGGAGGAAACATCTGAAAACAGAGGAAACTGTATAAGACAGAGACCAGGCATTTGATCATCAATAATGCCAAGTGTAAGAAGTGGAGCATTTCTACAATGCTAAAAGGAACAACACCCTGCCCAATCTAGAGTTCGACATGCCCTGAAAAGATATTTCAAAAATAAAAATGGGAGGGAGAGGGAATGAAATACAACTTCCTTCAGGAATAAAACAAAAATGCTAGAAGAATTTATTACTAGCAGACTTGCACTCCAAGAAATGATAAAACAGGTGCTTTGGGCAAAGGGAAAGTGATACCAGATACACATTTGGATCTCCACAAAGGCCAGAAGACCACTGGAAATGATAGAATCTATGGAGGGGGAAAGTCTTATCTTTCTTACTCCAGAATTTCATTTTGAGATATAATTGCTTTTAGTCAGTAACACTGTTCTGCGCAGCATTGTGCCATGCAGAAGTAGGTGGAAGATGTATATTAGGAAAACTACTTCAAGTGATGAGGGCAGGTTTTTAGCATGGGAAGTGGGTGGGTTTCCACTGAAGGGAGCCTATGGAAAGCTGGAAAAATACACCTTAAAAACACATTTGGCAAACTGCTTGGATCTTAACTTTAAGCAGAGCTCTAATAACTCAGTTAGATAAGCAACTTAATTTGAAAATGAAAAAAAAAATCAAAGATTCTTTACCAGATAAGATATATGGGCACGATGTTAGTACTATAGAAGTTGCTCAATACCAATAGATTTCTTTTTGGTGGAAAGGTAATTGAAAACCACAAGGAGGTATCCACATTCACCTCTAAAATCATTACTAAATTCTATTTTAAATGCTGGCCAGGGCACAGAGGAGGTGGTATTCATATATGCTCCTGTATCTTAGTTTGGGTTTCTGTTGTTATAAAACAGTGTAACCAAAAGCAACTTGTGGAGGAGAGGATTTATTTCAGCTTATACTTCCATGTTACAGTCTATCGCTGAGGAGAGTCAGGGCAGGAACTAAAAGCAGGAACTTGGAGGCAGGAGATGAAGCAGAGGTCATGGAGGGGTGCTGCTTCCTGGCTTACTTCCCATGGCTTGCTCAGCCTGGTTTCTTTTGAAACCCAAGACTATCAGCCCAGGGATGGCACCATCACACTGTGGGCTGGGCTTTACCACATCAATCATCAATCAAGAAAAAATGTACCCTAGGCTTGCCCACCGACCCATCTTACAGAAAGAAGCATTTTCTCGATTGAGGTTCCTGCTCCCCAAAGAACTCCAGCTTGTAGCAAGTTAACAAAAAAAACTGATCAGCATTTCCTGGTAGAATGTAAAGGGCTGAACCACACTGGAAAAGTTTGCCATCATTCATAAGCAAAACCACATACTTACAAAATGACTTTGACATTGTGTTCCTAAATATTTATCCAAGAGAAAGGAGAGCATTTTTCTACACTAAGTTGTGCTTATGCATCTGTTGCAGCTTTGTTTGTAGTAGTTAAAAGTGGAAACATCCCCAGCACCCATCAAGAGCTGAATAAATAAGTGCTTCATACAATGCAAATCTAACCATACAAAGAATAAATTTTAAAAAGTACAAACTCTATGTTAATCTAAAAAATAATTATGTTGGGGGCAAGAAGCCATGTGCTTCTTTATAAAGAGAATAGACTGCCTGATTTCGCTTCCACGACACTCTAGATGATGAAAATTTCTAGAACATAAAGCACATTAGTGGGTTGCCTGGAGAAGGGTTTGTGGAGTGGCGGGAGAGATGGATGGTGATCACAGGACTTCAGGATGGCGTACAGGCTTCGCATGCCAACTTAGATGATGCTTTCAGCACATAAGCCTTTGCCAAAGTTCACCAAACTATACTCCCATTTGCTTTTAGGCAGTGCTAAGAATAGACACCAAGGTTCTGCACATTCTAGAAAAAATCTGCTAAAAAAAAAAATCTGCTCTACTACTGAACTACCCATGCCCCGCACCTCAAATTCGTATTATTCAAGGAAGTGCAGGCTTTTATGTAGCAGTTATACCTTAGTGAATCTGTATCGTTTTTAAGGTGTCAAATGAGACTTTTTTTTAGAACGTGGAGGGTCTCCCATTATGTGGTTACCAGATTCCAAAGCATTAATTCTCCTAAAGCAGATTGGCCTCCACACTGGGTTGTAGAACCAAGGTTTGTAGACCCAAGGCAAGAGATGCGAGGTGAGAGAGCTTTCTTACAGGAAGGCTCAGGATTTCTGCCCTTGGGAATCCTGATACACATATGTGAGACATGCGTCCGAGAGCATGTGCAGAAGCCGGAGGAGGGCTTCAGGGTTCTAAGATGTCATTCTTAACCTTATTTCCTTGACATGGTGCCTCTCACTGAACCTGAAGCAAGCTGGTGACTATCAAGCTGTAGCAATTCTCCTGTCTCTCCCTCCCATAACACAGGCATACACAAAGTCACATCCAACCTTGTATACAGATTCTTAGATTTGAACTCATGTCTTCATACTTGCTCACTAAGTGCTGTTACTTACTGAGCCACTTCCCCAGCCCCAGCGCTTGACAATTTTTAGTAGTGTATTGTACTACTCTCGTGCATTGTTTACAAACAGAAATAAATCATGTGGAATGACTTGTTGGGGAATTTTGACACTGTGTATATAACATATTCTTCCCCAATGCTTTATTTATGTATCTGATTGCTTTATATTTTTATCTAGAATATAATTATGAATACATAAGACTTGTATACATATAGACTTGCAAACACATGAATGCATATTTTTTAAGAAGTGTGAGAAATGGGGAAATGATCATAACTCATGTTGACTGGGTGTAAAAATTAAGCTTATTTAAAAATATCCTAAGGTACACAACATAGCTTAGTGGATAAAGTCACATGCTGACAAAACGATGCTATGACTTCAGTTACTGGAGCTCACATGATGGAGAGAACTGGCTTCTGCATACATGCTGTAGTACATGCACACATCCACCACACACACACACACACACACACACGTAAACACGTAAATAAACAAATAATGCCCATCTAACTATGACCATAAGAAACTGGAGTATACTACTTGACCTGAGGGTGGGGAAAAGACAAGTATTCTTCAGTTTGAAATGGATTAATTTTATACAAAAAAATCAGCAAAATTTATATTTTACATATCAATTACACTATATTATATGATCCTGAGACTGTAATGTAGCAGCTACCCACTTGCAGGTATGTCCAACCTGCAGCTCACAGGCTACATTCATTACAGGATTGCTAAGAAGGTGGCCTAATAGATCTGTTAATGAAAATGTCATGTCACAATGTCAAAAGATTGGAGAGGGGTATGAGGGAGGGAATAAGGGGAGGAACAGAGAGAAATACTATAATTATAATTCAGTCTCAAAACTAAGCGAAACTTACACTGTATTTAAATATATTAATGAAAAAAAAGAGATTTGACACCCCTGCACAGATATTTTGACATTTTATTTGAATGAGTTTATGGAGGAACATGTTCAGCAACTAAGATTTTTACAATGTATTTTCTGTGTTGTCGACTATGCCCATGTTTGCAGAGTCTTCAGAGTGGCACATTAAATCATCGCGTGGAGGCTTGTATTATGAACACCCAAGACCATGGTGAAAACTATAGGAAAAATAGATGGCATATGAGCTTAAAGAGTATGACGGAAATTGTTGTAATGAAAACGCTAGGCCGGGTGTGAGTCATGGGTGTGCCTAAGGCTGTAGGGAATGTTTACAATGGCCTCGAACACTAGGGAATGTGCAGTTCTTTATGGTACAGTTTGTTCTATAACATTATAGAAATTAAAAATTTTCACTCATTAGTAAAAACTCAAAAACAGTTCCATACACAAACCCCAAATAATTTGGATATAGTCCACCTCTGTAGTGTATGCGCCATGTGTTGATCTGTGGGTTTATAGCAACTGAAAACAGCCACTTCTGTTCAAAATGCAGTTTGTGTTGACTTTATTAATTTTGGCATGCGATCAAATATTTGTTTTTAATGCAGAAAAAATATGTTGCGAATGTGTGAGTAGAAGTCTCATTTCTTCTTTGGAAATTCTATGTTCAAGTTAGTAGTAAAACTTCCAAGTACAGAAATAACTTCATATCGAGTCATATTTTTGGTGAAAGTCTATGTGCAGTGACTTTGTATAGCTGAAATTCACAGATCTGATCTCATTTGCCACAGAAAGAATTTGAACTACTTTGCATCAAAGGTTCAATGGAGGTTTTTCTTTCTAAAATTTTTGCTCAATTAAAGTAAACTAAGTCTAACAGACTGGAATTTTAATAAGGGATATTTTCAGAGGATTTTTCTGTTTCATAATATTATATTCTTATGATCCACTTATAATTGTGAAAATACACTCAAATATTCAAAATGAGCTCTTTAGAAAGTTAAAACAATAAAATTAAACTTCAAGGTATAAACTGTATTATTATGTAAAGGGTACCTGCCTACCATGTTATTGAGTCCAATACTATCGTTGTGTATCGATGGCTACAGGGCCAATTTGTTGGCTTTGACATGGGGAATTATATTTGGTGTTCTAATTATTTATCACCTTCTGGTATATCTTTAGAAATAATGGCTAATTGAACAATATATTCACACAGAATATTGTAGAAGATTTTAATGAGGCAGAGAAATGTCAACATTTCAATGGGTGTTAGGTTTTGCTGAGAGCAGCTGGAAGTTATGAACTGCCAATTAGAAAAACTCTGGAAACACGGCTCATCTCTGTTGGCTGTCCAGAGTGTATCTGAGTCTGGCAGCCATGACTTGGAAACAGGAAGATTTAGAGCAGTCCCTGTGCTGTATAATACATTAGAATTTTCAAGTGTATTTGAAAATTTCCAATTTCTGGTCTTATAGATTGAACTAGTATATAATTCAGCATTAAAAAGTCGATCTTAATTTAAATAGCTGACTATATTTTGCTTTACTGACCTTTTGTTGTCTCTGTGTTGCATGGTGGGAAATGAATGAGAATTACAGGGAACACATAACCGTTTGGTCTGCTCGACATGAACAACTTGCATAGGTAATTCAGTTCTAGAGCAGATGCTTTTCTCAAAATGATTTATATGAGAAATGGACAAAATGACCTTAAAATAACTTGTTCAAACTGCGTTGCTTGAACTTAATTTTACCATCCGTCCATTGAACAATGGATTTGTCAGTAGTACACAAGAAAATGCTCATTGAAGATTTTATAATAGGATGTTTGTAATTATAACATATGTATGGATAACTGAAACCTTTTGTGTTCACTTTTGTTTCTATAATGGCTCTTTAGATTATCAGTTGTTAAATTACAAATAAAGCAGTACCGTTGTTTTCAAGTCTGAGAATTTTCTATTAGATGGTCTGATCTTAGATGAGCAGAAGATAAAGATAAAGAGAGTGGATGAGTGTTTGGTCAGAAGGTACATTTATTCATCATAATGTGTGAAAGACAGTGTATTCTGTTCAGCTAAATTGCCTTCATTAAAATGTACAAACTCTGACATGAAAACCCTGCTAGCTTCGTGGAAAGTATTTCTGTCCTTGGCCCTTGTTATAGTTATTATAAAGGAGTATTGTAAAAAGAAAAATAACATATTGCATTTTGTCACAGGGTCCATTTTTTCCCTTGTATATCTAAGAGTCACCTGAAGGGAGAACCTTTATTATTTACCATTAATGCATACGTTTTCCTTTTCTGTGGCTCCCTATATGTATGTGGGGCCCTCACTGTTCTGCTATGAGTAACAATAGTGATTAAATCTAATTAGAAAAGATTAAAATGTCGCAACACAGAGAAAGAGTGTTTTATACAAAGCATATACCCCAGGCCTACATTTTACACGTGAAATTAGCTCACAACCTGCTCAGCAGCATCATGACAGAGGTGTGAATGTCCACCGTGCTGCTGTTTTGCACTTTCTAATGTGCAGTGTCTCTTCTTTGAGGCACAGGAAAACGAGCTCAAGGCTTTAAACAACATTTGGTTTTATAATATATTAATTTTATTTATTTTAAGTATAGCAGTTCAGAGGGAAAAGTGAGAACTCTATGGCATTTGTGGTTAAATGAAGAACAAACAGGATCCTCGATTTTGTTCTTTAACAGGTTCAGAAATAATACATTGTTTTCAATTTTAGTAAAATATTTTAAAGTGAAACACCAGCTAGATGTGATTTAGCTTTTCTTTTAAACAATAAGGAACTGTTTTCTTTCTGTATATGCCAGACTCAGCATGAATGTTTTCAGCGATGGTCTGTCTCATAATGGTCTCCTTTACACACAGGGATTGTTCACTAACATGCAGTTTTATAGTGGGGCAGAGGGAGCCATTACACAGAAATAGATTTGTGCTATAAACCCGTACAGGCATAAGGGAGTGCGTAGATGGAAACAGAAAGAGAAGCCTCCATAAAAACTTCAAAAGGACTGAGCTGTAACTGTAGACTGTAGTAATTTCTTACTTACCTGGTTACCTCTCAGACGTGGCAATCGTAACTTTCTAAATATAACACATTGTAATGTAAGTCTGATGATCAGAGACTTTTGATGGTACCCAGGAACATTGGGCCATTTAATCAGAAACTCTCTTGAGGGGTAAACTGGTGGGTGAGGATGGTATGCAGCTCGGTCATGTGGATCCAAGTCTATGGTTGTGATAATGAAGATGAATAACAAGACTAGATGTCATGGGGTGTATTTATATGACTGCAATGTTACTGTGTGCTCAGCATTGAATAGAATAAGTTATTGAATCTTCTATAGATAACTTTGTGAGCAAACATCAGAAGCATGAAAATGAAATATGTATTAAGAATTGAGCTACTTTTAGAGTCAAACCTGAATGACACTACTTCCTTCTGAATAAAGAGAAGGCAAATATCATGCCTTCAAGCAGGTGGGATGACATGTTTAAAATAAGTGATTTTTTTCATGAAATATTGTCACGTATACTTACTTTTGTTTCTTTTCCATATACTTTCACTGGGAAAATGCATAAGCCAAGGGTAACATTTCCAAAATGATTCTGTGGAGATCATAATAAAAGTTATGTTAGAAATAAAAATAGTCACTACTTGCTCTCAAGTACCATTTAATGTATATGTGGGCGGAGTTTGTGTACTCCTTCCGAGTGTATTCATTCGCTTGCCCTAACTCAATGCTCCATCATGAAAATTGCACATATATTTTGAAATTGATTGTTATGACCATCTCTGTGTAATCACCTCTTTATGTCACATTATTTAGACAAAAATATACCCTGAGAAAACCCAACTTCTGTCCTTTGGCACTGCACATAGTGTAAGAAAACTCGAATACAGCAACACAACTTGGCCATCTTCCTCAGTGTACAGAGCTCAGGGCTTATGTGGGGTTCTCTCTCTTCCCATTCTCTTCCAGCTCTTCACCCTGCCTGCAAATTCTTCCCAGCTTATACAACCTTGATACTTATTTTCTTGTGAAAAGTGAAATGAAGAGAGACCCCACAGTTTTCCTGATCACACACGCTGATTCTATGTTTCATAGAATGAAATCTGAGTTATTCTTTAAAACCCATTCCTCAAGGCTTTTAAGAGAATTGCTCCCCACTTCACCTGTTCCAGGAGGCTGCTCCATCAGTGCTGCTGGCTCCTGTGTCATAAAGATTCTCCTCACCACTGGGTCATTTTTAAAGAATATCTGAACCTAGTAATGTTATGATTCTTTGGGGTTTTTTTTTTGTTGTTTTTATTGTTTCTTCGAGACAGCATTTCTCTATAGCTTTGGAGCATGTTACGATTTCTTACAAAACCACTTCACTTCAGTTTTGGTCTGTGCATATGACCATGTTCAGCTTTTTCCCACTCATCCCTGTCAAATTCTCACTTCTCCTTCTCTATAAAAAAAAATGTTACTATAAAAAATGACTAGGGCTTACACACAGAAAAAAATTGTTATCATTTCTTAGTTTTTATAGTTTGGTGTTGTGGAATGTTAGTTTAAAATGTGTAAATTTGTTTATTCTGTGGAATATTTGTTTAATGACGCAAAGATATGTTGCATTCCTCTATTTGCTTTTGTTTAACTCTGTAAGGCTGGGTTACTTTGCCTGCCTGAAACACCTGATTGGTCTAAGAAACAGCTGAATGGTCAATAGCAAGAGAGGAGAGAGAACTAGGTGAGGCTGGCAAGCAGAAAGAAGAAATAGGAACAGAGGAGAGCAAGGAGCAAGAAAATGAGGAGAGGAGGACAGTGGGGACAGTCACCCAGCCACACAGCCAGCCAGGGAGCAAGAAGAAAAGAAAGATACACAGAATAAAGAAAGGTAAAAAGCCCAGAGGCAAAACATAGTTAAGGAGAAATGGGATAATTTAAGTTAAAAAAGCTGGCTAGAAATAAACACAGCTAAGTCTGGGCATTTATAAGTAAGACTTAGTCTCTGTGTATTCATTTGGGAGCTGTGTGGTAGAGTAAAAAACAAACAACAGCAACAATAAAGCAGCCAACTACAGTTTGGCCTATCCAAATCTGTTAATGGTTTTTCTTGAATTGGCCCCTATGATGATACATATTCACAGATTTTTTTCTATGTATAATTCTCCGTTTCTAGATCATATCTGTAACTTTTTTATAGGATAGATTTCAAAAGAAATGAGAAGTAGACTAGTGAAGATGGGACTTCATCTAGGTGCAGGGGGAGGGAGATAGTTCAATATAGATGAGAAACAAATAGTACCAAGGTTGTTAGATAAAGCCTCAAAAATATTCTTATTTTATGTTTACCTAATATTATACACAATGCACATAAATGTCTGCCTACATACACATACACACAAACACCATACACACACACACACAAAGTTAAGCCACTTGAGCTGAGAATGCTGCCTACAACAATCATAGACCAGCAAAGCCCCAGTACCAGGCATAAACATCCTCCCTTTGAGTGGTTGGTAGGGGTATTCCAAATCACTCTCCAAACAGTATAGTTTATCAATGTAGCCCTTGGTTGCCTCTTACCAGTTGGGAATTAGCCCTCTTGTTGAAGACACTGTACATCCAGGACGTGTCAGATTCAAGCTGAATCTGACCTGAAGTCCTCTTTCCTAAAGCCTAACTTCCATGATTCCAGAAACTATTATGCCAGTTGCCAAGGGAGAGAAATAAACAGCCCTGTCCAGCGGCAGTAACTCTGAACTTTGACAATGACCAGCATGACAGGACATGCACAAAGGTGCACTAAGTGGCACTCATGACCAGCAGCTGCCTAATAGGACTCAGGTCCATGCAACAGGAGGAATGTCATTCCTAGTACTGGAAACCACAGCAGCTTCCTGAGCTAGTGAGGTCATGTCCTTAGAAAATAATCTATTGCTGCAATTTTGCTCTGTCAGCACTACTCTTCACTAAATTTTAAATCTTTCCTTGTACCCAAAGGTAAGTGTAGCTATCATCCTTCATGAAGGATGCCTCTCTTTACAGCAAATATTGACCATCCCAGAAAATCACAATTGGATACAGTGTGGGATCCACAGATGACAGGGAGCCCAGTCCCGTGGGATCCATCTATATCACAGCATCTACAAAAATGGCTCAGCGAACACAGCGGAAGTAGTGCAGAAAGATCTTAAGTGCGAGAACACCAGGGAGTCTGTTGTTAACCCATTTCCTCTAGAAATATCTGCATAATGGAATAATGGCAATATCAATAAACATGTTAACATTGAAGTGGGGATATCTCAAAGGGCTGTCTCCCCCAGACAGAAAACTACAGGCAACTAATGCCTGGTAGGAGGAGAATTGACTGTTCCCAGGGAAGAGCCTCCTTGTTGGTTACCAAATGAGTGGCCAGTACTGAATACACACATAAAGAAAAACAGACTCGGCAGGTTTATTTGTGTGTATTTGTGGATGCACATGCCCATATACCCGCTGTGCGTGTGCAACAATAAAAACTCTAAAAAGAAGCTTAAAGAGAGTGAGGGGGTAAATGGGAGGGACTCAAGGAAGCTGGAAGGGGTTGGAGAGGAGGGAAAGTGATATAATTCTAAAAAAAAAAAAACAAATGTACATAGACCACTTAATACTAGCTTTGCAAACTAGAGAAACAACAACCAAGAGTAACCCATTTTAAAAGTTAATAGTAAGGCACAGTCACTGGATATGTTTAAATGTCCACGAATCTTTGCAGCAAGGCAAATGTGCTTTTGCTCAAGGCATCCTCCTCCATCCTTTCTAGAAACAAAACAATACAAAACAAAGGGAAATATTCCAACTTATTTTACTTTTAGATTTAAAAATGTAATAGACCAAATCCAGCCTATTCACCATCCTTTCCCCTCTCCTCCATTTCCTCCCATGTGACTCACCTATTCCCATATAACTTCATGGGCTCTATTTTTTAAGCTGTTCATTTAGAGTTGTTAATATGCACCTGAGTGCAGGGCCATTGGCTGCAGCAAGAGCAGCCTCCCAGGGTCTCCTGCATGAATAAAACCTGATTGTCCTTCCCCAGGAGCCACCAATTGCTAATAGATCCCCAGCTAAAACTTGCAACATTCTTTGTTTAGTCTTGTGAAATGTGTAGTGTATTTTTGCTGCCTGTACTCATCATGCAGCCGCACAACAGAACCTCTTCTCTCACGTGTGTGTGTGTGTGTGTGTGTGTGTGTGTGTGTGGTGTACACAGGTGGTGCATCCACATGATGTGCAGGTGCATGGACATCTTTCTTCTCTCAAGTTGCTTTTGATCAGTGTTTTACTGATGCAATAGAAGACAAAACCAGTACAGTCCCCCTACGTTTAATTTCATATTATCATGCAGCGTGTGGCATCACCATTTCGAGTCACTCACCAGAGAATGGAAGTAAAAATGGACATCGTTTGCTAGAGCCCTGTTGTGAATGAGCTGTAGAAGAAGTTGACTGACATGTTAGAATGGGCGAATAAGTGTTAGAAATGCTGAAATAAGAACATAAAGGAGAGCATGTAAGAAAGAGAATGGGGGTAATATAGGTGGGTACAAATGTATCCTGTCGTATCATACCCCCTGCTATTCTTGCCTGGAAATTTATGTGTGTGCTGTGCCACGGTTGATGTCTTCTGGGAACGGTAGCATTGCTTTTAAAGAGGAACACAGAACCCATTATGACCACCCAGCTCACCAAAGGTATCATGGAGCTTTCCAGATGTGCTTTTAAATAAAGTATTGGATTAAAATCATTATCATGGATAGGAAACATAGGACAGCCCTAATATTCTTCTGATAACCTATTTGTGCTACACACAATTTATAGCAGGTATTAATTATCCACATTTTGCAGGTGAGAAAAATTATTTATAAAAAAGAGTAACTTGCGGAAGTTCTACTATTCTGTTAGTCTTTCAGTTCCTTCTAAATATGCTTGAGCAAGAAATCAATATTGGGCATTTGGCCTGAGAAGACTGCTTGACTAATGTTCTCTATTAACACACCTCATGTTAGTAGACCACTGATGTTAAGAGCGGAGAGAAAGGCTTTGTATCTTTGTAGCAGTTCATACCCACATTAATGAGCTGCAACCCAGAGAGCTGGATTCCAGGTGTTTGAATATTTTACATATATGATTTATTTTCTTCTCTCTTTCTTCTTGTACCTCAGAGGTTCCAGGTACACTTTCAAATGCAGACTATTATCTGCAAATCAAAAGACTCTGAAGTGCAAAGCCTTCTTCTATTCCATAAACCAGGAAAGATAATGAAGCTTCATTGGGAGGCTTGGCAAAACACTAGCTCTCACTCGGCCAGGAACATCTGGGTGACTAATTGCTGTGATCCTCAGCCTGCCTTCTACTTAGTACCGGTGATTGCAGAAGGTCGTGGGATGTGCTGACACAGAGTGAGCAAAGGACCTCTGAGCTTAAATTTCATGAAGATGGCTTATACTCTGTGGTACATGTCACCCCATCTAGCTTCCCTGGGTGTCAGGTTCCTCTCCTGGTGTCAGGTAGCAATTCTTTAGACACCTTCTAGAAGGATCAAATGAAGCTGCAGTCTAGAGTCTCTGCACACATGAGTTTTTTTTTCTGGAAAGTAGAAACCCCACCTGACTTAAGGTCCAAGCATTTTGTTTTCAATGATAAATTATGCATTAGTTTTTATTCTCCTGCAGCTATAATATCCAGTCATTATATTCTTAGAGAAACACATTTTCTTGTATAGACTTTAATGGTTATCTCTCAAACTGCCAGATGGTTCCTTAAACAACTTAAGAAATTTATGAAATTAATCCCTTCTAAACTTCACATGTAATTCTGTTTCAGTGGCTTCAAACCACGGCTTTCATTTGAATTCTGAGTAAATTAAAGAACAATTTTCCTCATAAACTCTAAAATGCTGTTTTGCTAGCCTCCTTTGAGCAGAGCCTGATATTGCTACAAAGGGATAAACAAGGCAGTGCACAGCGCCGTTGTGCAGCCTCAAATGCTTGCCTCTTTCTTCATAATCCTAATAGAACTGGCATTCCGGGCAGCAAAGAGCTGCTCATATTTTTCCTGAAACCTTCTTATCCAGTTTACTCTTAGATTAGTTTTTGTTAGTATTCATCAAGTAGGAACTAGGAAGAAATAGAAAGCTTTGACGTTTGCTCCACTTAGAAGTCATTTCAGTACTAATTTAGGCCAACGATAGCAGTTGTACGCTACAGGAGTCCTAGGGATTCAGGTAGATTGGATGGAGTCCTAGCCCATACCATCATATATCAGACAGACCCTCAGAGTGAAAGGATTCTGTCCTGGATATTTTATAAAAATCTGACTGAAGGTGATGGTTCCCCTTTTTTGTATTTTACATAAATGGGTCACAGTTACCATTGGATCTTTTGCTTACTTTGAAGAACTATTACAGACTTGGAAAACTAAGACAGAGTTCTATTCTTAGTTTTAAGAATTACATCTAAGAAACTTAAAACTCAAGAGTCTTCAATCATTCCAGAATATCATTCTTCAGAATTCATTTGTTTCCCTGATAATGGAATTTGTTCAATGTAATACCAATGTAAGCTTTTAATTAGACTTCTGATGTCTCAGACTCCTTACTGGAAAGTTGCAGGCTGGCTGGAAGTTACCTGCAGTTCTGTGCAAATGCCGAGTGGCAAATCAGCTCCTATTTAAGAGCGACCAGGCACTGGAGATAAGGGGGTAAGACAGTGAATAGATGCTTGTTTACTGCAACGGATGCAATCATAACAGGGGGTGCAACTGCAGAATCAGTTTGGGGTCTTCTTCCCCTACTGAGGACCACGAACCCACCACATTCCTTCCAACATTCTTATTCAAGGCTTTCCCCCTCTGCCGTTCCTGCAACAGTGCGACCTAAATAAAATAAATAAATAAATAAAGTCACCTGAGTTGACTTCAAGCTTTGTTCTGCAGCTCTTTCTCCTGTTTTCTCACCTATCTTATGAGATGAACCAAGAACAAGATGCTATCTGTTCTTTGAGCTTATCTGCCATAGGCTATGGGGCATTTCTCTAGAAACCTTTACCTCCTCATTTGCTGTTGACAGCTTCCAAATGTGTTTGTGTTTTTGATACTTTTTAAACCAATAAAAAATGAGAAATTATTATCTTTTTCTTCCAACTATCTTTGCTGCTGTTTAAAAGTCAGGCACTCCTCAAGAGAGTGGAACTCGTGATTTAGTTTTTCTGGTTCTCCTCCTCTGCTTTATTAGCATGCCATGGTCTGACACGCTGAGTTCTATACCACAGAATCTGTTGTCTCATGAATCACAGTTGATTTCCAAGACACAGCTTCCCAGTTCATGTCAGTCTTCACCCACCCACTGTAATTTATTTTCCCTGGAGACTTTTTTCCTTTGAAACACCTTCCCCATATGACTTTTCTATTAGGTTTTCTGTGACATCATGAATATTTTGCTCCTTACTGACTGGCTCCTTTTCTCTTCATATTCCTTTCAAATACGTACCTTCCATGGAATTTTTTTTTTGGTTTTTAATTCTACTTATTAGTTTTTGTCACCTTGACAGAACCTAGAGTCACCTGGGAAGAGGGGTTCTCAACTAAGGAGCTGACTCCATCAGACTGGTCTCTCAGAATGACTGTGGGACATTTGCTTTTATCCCTTCCAGTACACAATACCATCTCTGGACAGGTGGGGTGGGCTGTCTGTCTGAGAAAGGTAGTTGAGCCACCCAAGGGAAGTAAGCCAGATAGTGCCATTACCCTGTGGTCTCTGCTTCAGTTCTTACATCCAGGTTCCTCCCTTGCCCTCCATTGATAATGGACCATGTAACCTGTAAGCTAAAATAAATGATTTCTTCCCTCAACTTGCCCTTTGCCAGTATATTATCATAGGCATTGAAAGCAAGCTGAAATAATAGGAATGAAAGTTTGTATCTATTTTTTTTAATCTCTAAGCCCATCACAAAGTAACTGGATCTTTTATTTTATTTTTTTTTAGAACAACCTTTTTTAATTTATGTACCAATCACAGCTCTCTAACCTTCCCCCTCCTACTGCTTCCCCCACCTTCTCCCCACCTCACCCCCCCCCATCCATTCTGGGCACGTGAACTTTTTCTTCTCAAATTTTGCCTTCGTCAGATTGGACCAATTTAGGAGCTGCATGATCTGAGTTGGGCCAGGTAAAGATGGCAGATGAAGTGCTTGACTAGACCAGGCAAAGATGGCTCTCGAACCCTGCGTCTAGAGGGTTAAGAAATGTCAACGGACAGAGGAAAGATAGGAGAGCAACGAGTATCTCACCAGTCAAAGCTGGCTCTTGAGCAAAGCAAGTTTGAAGGTCACGTGTAGGGGGCCCACAGATGTGAGCCTGTTTCACCTTGATTAAAGTCAGAGAGTTTGAGCTTACTTTTACTCTTTCAAAGCTGTTGATAACAGGTGTGGCTACAAGCAAGAGATCCTGAGTTAGGGTGTGGTTAATTTAGTATTTTGAGTATAGAAGTGGATGCACTCCACTTTGCTGTTCCTGTTCCCACAAAGGAATTTTGCAGGAGATTCCAGAAAGTAGCTGCCTGCAGTATACTTGACCTATTCCTTATATCGTGTTAATGAAGTCTATTGTCTTCCCCTGCCCTTTGGAATGAAGTATATAAGCATGTGGAAAATAAATGCAGGCAAATTTATCATTCACTGAATTTCCCTCCCGTTTCTGTTCTGTGAATCTGCATTTTATTTTTCTCATGTCTTTGTTCCTTTTGCTGAATAATTCTAATCCTTATATTTCTACCCTGGAATATGTGAGTTTCATCGAAGTTGGACCCAGACAGCCACACATCTGGACTTAGACCGTGGGAATAAAAATGGCCACAGGACTGTAAGATGCTGATACAGAAAAGGGAAGAAAGAACTCAACCAGCAAAGATATTTACACAATGGATACTACATAGCAGAAAAAAATAATGACATCTTGAAACTTTCAGGCAAATGGATGGATCTAGAAAACATCATATTGATTGAGGTAACCCAGATCCAGAAAGACAAATATCATATGTACTCACTCATAAGTGCCTTTTAGACATAAAGCAAAGAAAAACCAGCCTACAATTCACAATTCCAGCGAACCTAGACAACAATGAGGACCCTAAGAGACATACGTGGATCTAAACTACATGGGACATAGAAAAAGACAAGATCTGAGTAAATTTGAAGCATGGGGACCATGGGAGAGAGTAGAAAGGAAGGGGAACAGAGGAAAATGTACAGCTCAATAAATTAAAAAATTGAGTCTCATAAACTGCTCTGAACGAAGTTGGAACATGCAAAAAGAGAAGTAACAATTCTTAATTCTTCTTTTAGTTTAGAGATATTATTTGTCCTTATGAACAACAGAAGTTGATCTGGACTTTTCTTAGGCAGAGAAGTCAAAGCACTGAAGAGACACTCTTCCTGGTTGCCCACTGACTGGCCTCTTTCTCTGCTGTCCTCACAAGCCTAAAGGACTGGGACAGCTCTCCAGCCTTTAGTAAGGACATCAATCCCACCCACAAATGTTCTGCTTTCCTTGACTAAGTCACCTTCCAAAGGTCTTATCCCTACTATCCTCATGTTGAAAATAGGGTTCAACAGATGAATTTTAAGGTAACAGGAAAAAAAATCAGATCAGCATATAGCATTAGTTGTTCTCCAAAATCTATATGCCCCATTCATGAATAATTTGTTGTTGCCTTTTGTTGTTGGAGACAGGGTTATGTGTATAGCACTGGCTGTCCTGAAACTCTGTTTGTTGACCACGCCGTCCTTAAACTCAGACATCCATCTGCCTCTGTCTCCCAAGTACTGGGATTAAATTCATGGGCCCAGTTTACCATCCAGTTCATTCATGGATAATTTGTTATGAGAGATTTCTTACCAATATTACATACTTATCTGAAGACTTCTAGTGTGTGAGAAAAATGTTTTGATTTCTGCCATGACATCTTTGCAAAGCCAGCCAACACCTTCTTTCAGCTTTGGTTCTCCATAAAGATCATGAATTCATGTTGAGGGGAGATATTTACAGAATAACTTTAAAAAATGATTTAGCTAACCTGGTAATGGACATTAATTGCTATTTAATGGTTATTCAGAAATTTCTGGGTGAGTTATTAAGTAGTGTTTACAGCCTGTGTCTTTTCCCACCTAATTTTGTGTTACCTCCAAGTTGATTTTCCTGTTTTTTATCTTCAAGTCTAAGAAATTCCAACTTCGACTTGCAAATCAGGCTGAACTTCTGAAATATGAACAGAAAATATGAAAGATTGGGCAGAAAGGAGAACTTTGATTATGTTTTAGATGGCTCTCTGCTTAGCAAACCATTTTGTAGCTAGATATGATTTTCCTGCAAGATTACCACGCTACTCAATTACAATACCAAGTTCAAGCCGTTGCATGCATTCTTTAAAAAAAAAAAAGAGTTGTTTTTCAGCTTGACTTCTGAATAGTTGGCCGTGCTCACAATTGCTCAATTCTTTGATATATGAAAAAAAATTAATTTCTTATTCTTCTTACGTACACAAAAGACTTAAGGCAAAATTAAATTGAATAGCTATGACTGGCTAACCTCTCTTCACTACTCACTGATAGAAGTCTCAGAAAATCTGCTTCCTGTTTTTTTTTTTTTTTATTTCCACATGGAAATGATGGAGGAAGGTCATTGGTTAAATAATAAAGAAACTGCTTGGCCCTGATAGGTTAAAACATAGGTGGGTGGAGTAAACAGAACAGAATGCTGGGAAGAAGAGAAAGTGAGCTCTTACGCCTTAGCTCTGCTCTCTGGGGCAGACACGATGAAGCTCCGACTCAGGATGGACATAGGCTAGAATCTTCCCGGTAAGCGCACCTTGGGGTGCTACACACATTATTAGAAATGGGCTAGTCCAGATGCAAGAGTTAGCCGATATGAGGCTAGATACAATGGGCCAAGCAGTGTTTAAAAGAATACAGTTTGTGTGTTGTTATTTCGGAGCATAAGATAGCCAGGCAGCTGGGAGCTGGGGCAGCAAGAATGCAGCCTGCAGCTCCTACAACATGGGAACACCTATTATTCATTGTATCATTGACAGCTGTCACAGGTGAGTCCTGTGATATCCCAATAATAGTTGTGAAAATTGCTGTCATGAAATTTGTTTCTGTTCTTAGTAGTTGAAATCAGTAGGACCTGAGATCAGCCGTTACTGGGTCAGTGGTTATTAATTCAAAAGGAAGTCTTAGCATTCTATCTTTGCCCACTTAGTAATAGAGTAAAAAAAAACATAGGTTAAAAAATTTCTATTGTTTCTGGTATTTACTTATTTGTTATCATTTTCTTATCATTTCTCTATAATTCATCCAACATTTCACTTGTTTCTGTGGGAGTAAGAGTGACTGCTGTTAGCACATTATGCATTTGAAGTCACTTTTTCTTATGCTGACAAATGGGATATGCATTGTTTTACTTAGAATGATAAAACTATTAGAGCAGCACTGTTCATATCACACAGGACCTTTTAGTCCTAGTGGTTGCTGCTGACTCTATGGACCATATGCTATTGCAGAATGGTCTTAAAATAAAATGCTATGTATGCCTAACTGCTTTCACGTTTGCCTATGGAAAGTGGTGGCATGATGAATCAAAGCAAGCTACCTTGATGTCACTGATATTACATATCTAAACATAGAAATAAAGCTGGATCTCATTCCAAGCTACTAGTTAAAGCCATAGTCACAAAAATACTTAGCTTTAAGCATTTAATTTATCATTCAAGTTCATTTTGCATCTGGGGTTACAGGTTTATTAGCTATCAATAGTTTCCAATGGACAAGCCAACATAAGAATTCTTTAAAAGCAAAAGCCCAAACTGCCTTCAGGTGAACTGTCTCCAATCAGCTATCTCTCTATCCATCTTTGGCAGGGCATTGTGCAAGTTCTAACTGCTTCACATGAATTTAGTTTTGCCTGAACTCCATTACTATCCAGATTGTGCTTTTAAAGAAATAATTGTCTTTTTAAACTACATTCAAATAAACATTATTTTTTGCATTCACTACAACCTGATTCTGATTACACAGCGTACAAAATTCAAGGGATCAAATCACCAGCAATTTGCTTTCCCAAGTTGCTTTCTTAAATCAACTTTTAATAGATTTATGTTGCCTGTGGATACAAAGCGGTGGAGTAAAACTAAACCTTTCTGATTTCCAAATCAGCATTTAAAGAGCTATAATTCATATTTAATGAAGAAAAACAGCTAAATAAGCATCCACAAGCATTTAAATAGAGACTTTATGCTTGTAAAGTTTTTATCCTCTGCTAAAAGCCCCTTCACCATATATTTTTATTATACTTTGATTCAAAGCGCTAAAAGGAAGTTGGATATTGTTAAATCGCTATTAAATTATAGGAGAACAAATATTACGAATAAATTTCAACTCGGTTAACTAGGACAAGATTGGCATTTTTCCTAACGCGAGCTCAGCATTTAGTTTTCAACCAGAAAATGTTTCATTGCCAACTGAACACGAAACAATATTGAGGCCAGATGTCTCTGACCTTTTGTGTAAGAATGAAGCGCTTTATAGTTCAAGGGTAGGCGTCCTGTTTATAAATGACTCCATTGTGGTGAAAACTGACTTTGTTTTACCTGGGAAATTGAGTTTGTTCCTTTTCCCTGGAATAAAGATGGGCTGTTGAGATTTTTTCTTTCCTGAAGGCAAAGTCATATAAAGTTCTAGTATAGTGCATGAGTGTTTGGGACTTCAGCGCTGCTCAAGCAGAAATGTCTTGAGTCTCCACCGTCAAATGCATCACATCCGTGCTCAAGCCAAAGGCACGACCAGCCAAAATGACTGCTGAGATACTCGCTGACCACCAAAGGCAATTTCCCTTTGCTTTATAGGTCTCAACTTTACTTCATACTTGATCTTATTTCTTACCTTTGATTGATACTGAGAGGGGATGGTAAATCAACTGAGAATGTGCTTTGAATACCAAGAACTTAGCATTTCTCTCGGGGTACTGTTCTGACTACATGTATGAAAGGCACATCTCATCTTCTGGGCAGTAGTGTATTGTCTTCCACATTCCATTATTCTAGACCAAGAAAATAATATTATTGACCTCAAATTCTCCAAGTTTAATCAGCTTTGAGATACAATCTTGGTATAATAATAAATTGGCACATTTAGCTTCTTTTGTATTTTCAAATTTTATCAAGTTCCTGATTATAGAAATTTGTTAGTTTAATCTCACTAAATAGAAGAAATAGAAATAAATGTTTGTCTTTATTTCAGTTGTTTGATAGTATTTGTCTTTCCAGAAAAGATACCAGTATCCTCACTTGTACTTTTATTTTGTTCTATTTTGGTCTAAAGCATAATTTTGATCAGTGCCCAGAGAGCAGATGGTTGGATGGGATGGTTCTCCGTATTCGGTTCCCACAAACTGACTGTGACTCAAAGTCTCATGCAAGGAAAGGTAACTTTTTATTTGTTCAGATTGAATAACATTTTATTGATTTCTGGAATAAAGCATAAGAGGCACCCAAATGGACTGCCTGTTATAATAAAGCAGAAAAAATTAAATGAATTGAACAATTTTCTGGGGTCCTATAGAAAGCTACCCAGAACATGGTTTTAATGGAGAAAATGGCCTAAGAAAATTAAGTACAGGGCCTCCTATAACTCATCCATTAAGGCCATGACATGTCAATCATTGCGTCCGGAATAGTCAAGGTCCTAACAGAAAAATATAAGACTGGAGTATGCTCTAGCATCCAGGCCTAGTGTTTGAAGAGAATGAGTCACTCAGCATCTGGAGGACAGCTGCATCCATTGACCTGGATATTTGTTTTTAAAGACAAAAAGCATCCTGTTAATATTGAAGTTCTCTGTAGAAAAGAACTGAGTATTTGGCCATTGCCAAAAGCATCCCCTGCATATGTTAAGTTAGTTTTAAGGGGTTTTCTTGTCATTGGTACAGTGCTCATTATTGGCTTCGGGTGGACCTTCCCTATAACGAGAAGGGGTGCCATTGTAACAAATCAGTTGGTTTTGGTCTCCCATTCTTGAGGAAGCATTTTAAAAATCTTGAAGATCATGTATAGGAGCCCACATAGTACATTTTTATCTGGGAAATTGACATTCTTAGAGCAATAACATACTATTTAGGCTTTGAAAACTATACACTTTCTTTGTAGACATTTTAAATTTATTTGCAAATATGAGACAATAATCATACTACTCTGAATGTGCCTGAGTTTTTTTGTAAAAATATGAAAAGTTGCCCTACAGATTATTTATTTCATATATATATATATCATATTTATAAATAATGCGCAAATAATTCTGAGTTTTCAATGAGTTTTTCATGGTTTATATTTACATCTGTGTCATTTTAATTGCTTCATATTCTATACCATGATTCATTTAATCAGTCATCAATTATGGGTATTTAGATCATTTCCAAATTTGAAGCATAATAAGTTTGCTGTGGTCATAAAATAACCCTTTAGAGATGATGTGCAAACTGCGCTGCTTCCTTCGGATAAATTTTCAGAGTAGGGGTAGTGTAACAGCATAGTTGTTCATTATGATGATTCTTGCACGGAATTCTAGGAAGGCCATATCAAATTTCATTCAAACACATCAGAAAAATTTGGTGTTTCATTTCACTCAGCACTAAGAATGCTTTTATTAGACAAATAGTCTTCACCAGCCATTTGACGAAAAACACCACCTAATTTTGAAATGTAGATTTTTAATTATTTTCACATCTGGTGCTCTGCTGTCTGATCAAGGCTTTCTTAGGAGATTTTGCTTAATTCTTAATGATTTTGTGACTGTTTTGGGTGTCAGTTATATAACACATGCTTGTTACATAACTAACCCTAACTTTTTGGTTTTAGAAAGGACTCTTTCCATTTGATTTTTATTTTTATATTTTAATCACATTAATCTTAAAGTTAATAGACACACTCCCTTAGTTCTTGGGCAAAGCAAGTCAGGCAATGTGTTACACTCTGGGAGTAGTGGACTGAAGCCAGGCAAACTGCAGTTCACATCCCATGCTGTGAGCTCAAATACAAAGGCAGCAAACTTGGTGTGAATTCACACACAGTTTATTAAGAACGTGTGTTTAGATGGAGCAACAATGAAGTTATAGGTGAGGCCAAGGTGAATGAGCCATTCTCTGTGATGACTGCAGAAGCACATTAACTGCCAAGGTCATTAAGGTCACAAGTGGCTCAGTGCAGATTTAATTTACTAGTGACCTTTTAAGAGTTGTTACCTTTTCAAATACATTTTCCCCCCAGGGAGGTTTATTTCAGGGAGTCCATCTACTGGGGCTTGACTTGTGTTCACACACATTTTTTCCCCCAGGGAGGTTTATTCCAGGGAGTCCACCTACTGGGGCTTGACTTGTGTTCTGGCCTCCCTCCACACTCATATTTGATCACCTAGCCTAGGCTGACACCGTTAATAATGGTTAGGTTATTAAGATAGTGCCTTTGGCTAGGAGCATTGTCCATCTGGTGTGCATTTAGGACTTGCATTTCTCCAGGGCTTTTCTGACTCTACATGACAAATATTCCTCCTGCTTAGGAGTCTTGTTTGTTTCTTTTTGTTGCCCCCTCTGTTATACCAAGTCATCTAACAGCATTAGGGAGACAGATATGGCGTGTTCTCCAGTAGCAAATAAATTAATTATAATCAGAATGATGTCACTTTTTATCACACATATTGAAGGCTTAAATGTTGAATTGATGTCTCTGATGGCTTTCATAGAATCTTAGCCTGGTAGAAAGGATAGAATGAATTCTTTTACTAAAAAGGGGTTTATTTCTCACCATTGCTTAACATCCATAACATCCTTGAATTTATCATGTTAAGAACATACATGTTTACTCTAGGTGGTTAAAATAAGATACATTATGATATTTTTCTAGTAGAATTTTTGTAGGCATTGAATCCCTTCTTTTTTTCTCCCTTATTATGGTATACTTGATTTTTGATCACAACATTTAATTATGAAAAACAGCCTTAGTAACTAAATTATGGAGGCGATAGAAGTGTTATGAGACTTGAACATAATATAGCTTGGGGCCAGACTTTGAAAAGAATTGCAAAGCCCTTCATAAATCCTATGTACAGACGTGGTTATTTCCAAGAAAGGTACAATATCTTCTCCCTTGCCCCAGCTTTGGCAGCAATCACTTCAGCTGACAGATAGGATGAATGATAACACTGGCTCGGGCGAAGATAAAGGATGGAAACCACAGGACAGGGGACTATCTGCTAAGATCGTTAAGTATGGAGAAGGAAATGTTTTTCTTGGAAGGAGGGCAATGGAGTTGCTTTGTTTGTGCTTAGACATATGCGTAGACCCTTAATCACTCTGTGGAGCCAAGGAGCGCAATGCATTTGTAATGCTGCTGCATTTGTCACACCCCTCCCTCCCGCCGTTGAGTCAGCATGGTGCAAGCATATCAGCCTGCACTGCAAGCTGCACAATTAAGAGTAAGTTGCAGCCATACTGCTGTCTGGATTAATGACACTGGGGAATCCACAAATTTCATTTGTTTTTCCATCCACAGATGGGTACTAGAAAAAATATATAAATGTCTAAGTTGAGATATGGATATGGTCATGAAGTTGAGATGATTTAAGGGGACTGTGAAGCATGTTATATAATATGCACTTAGTTGAATCAATGAATATTAAAATAAATATAGTTTGCATATAAAGCACATAACTGTAGGATGTTAATTCTAAGTAAAGAATAATGAGGAGTAAAAAAGATATTGATCAGAATAGTGTTGATGTACTATGAATATGGCAAAAATATTGATATAAACATATTCAGAAAATGGATGGCTGGATGGTCTATACCATTACTTTGAGCTGTAATAATTAAAAATTTAATTTCTTAGGTAGAAAAAGAAGTTCAATGGCAAGCTTGACAATGGCATCTCTCTGTTATTGGTAATAGACTTCTGGACGAGAATGGGGTTTAGAGGCTCTTATATGTAAGCATTGCTCTCCCAACGAACTGCAAATCAGGGAGGAACTAGCCACTGATAAGCCAAAAAGTGCAAAACTTTACATATACAAAGTGCTCTAGTCATTCTGTCATATCTATCACATTATCTCTGCAGATAAATTTGCCTTTTATATTTGTGTAATTTCCCCCATGCAGAGATCTCAAAAAGCAAATTATCCCATACCTTTGCCTTCTTTTGCTTATTTTACTAAACTCAACATTTTAGAGAGAATCTGTCTAAAAGAGATGACTCTTTGTGGTACCTGTTGCTTCTAGCAAGCCTTCAAGTGGCCATTAAGATTGCCTCACGATACCAGATCTTCTGAGATTGCTTTAATATTCTGTAAGGAAAAGACACTGACACCGTACTGGTTCCTGATGTGCCTCTGAAAGAAATAAGAAGCAGCACATACTGGGTTGCTACCTGTTCAGAAATCATCAGGTACATTGTACAACTCTGACCCAAGAAAGAGGGTTACTCGTACCCAGTGAGTACTTGTTGTGGGAAATAGAATTATAATCGAACCCTTTCTAGTTTGTTTTACTCATTCTATTGGATGTATCAGGCCCACTAGTAGCAATTAGTGTCAGTTTCTAAAATACCGGTGCACTGAAGTGTAGCAGGATATCGTTGAGGTTTTTCAGAACTCCAGCAGCATCTGCACACAGGTTAGTGACCTCTGTTGGGCTTTGGGAGAAGAGGATGGCTGCAGTACAGCTATTCTGCTTGTTATCTCAGAACCTGCTAAGAATAAGGAGGCATCCGCCATCCCTTCTAGTTTGGCGGTAAGACAAGCAAATGCTTTGTTGTTGAGGAAAGCCTTTTCATGACCAGCACGCTCGACTGCTTGTCTTTACCTATTTGGAAACTGACCATGCTGGAAAGCTTGTTAGACTTGTGGTGAAGAGCCACACATCAAACAGACATGCCTTTAGCTCTTGGATCTGCTAGTTATACTGTGTTTGGGCTAGATATAGTTCTGGGAATTTGCTTCTTCAATGTAAGATGAGGTAATCAGAGGGCCCAATATAGTAGGCTGCCTGTGAAGATTGCATGAAGAGTCAGACACCTCTTACACACCGCTTTTGATTCTATTAAAATCATGTCATCATATTCCTTCTGGGAAGGTTTAGTCCTGATAACTTTTCTTTCCTATTTAGGTTTCATCTGATACCTCTGGAAACCTGTGGAAGTCACATAATGTGCATATTATAACAACATGCGATTATGACTTCATAGTCATGAGAATATTATTGAGTGACATGCTGCTCTGACATAGATAAATGCAGTTCAGATTTTTTTCTGTGTAAATATCTTTGAGCCCCATTTCATTAGACCATTCAGAATGTCTTGAAGGGGATCAAGTTAACAACACAGTACCATTTTGACTTTTCCTCAGTTTCCTGTTTTGCTTTCTCTAACTTCACTTTTTATTCCTATGATAAGGTGCACAAATGAGCTATCTTAGCATGACTTTAAGATCTCTTCTCAAGATAACCCACGTCCTTGAACCAGGACTGATAGAAATATCAAGCTTTGTGAGTTTGCAGCTGAATCATTAGACATCATAGTTGGGAGCATCACTTGCTAAGATTCCCGGAGAGTGGATTAGGGTGAGCGTCTGTGAAAGGTGAGGTGTTGAGGTTCATGATGACTATGATACCTCAGGAGTGTGAGAATAAGGTAACTATCAAGAGCATTGAGTTAATTGTCTTTTTAAAGATACTCTGGAAAGTTTAAAAATAGAAACAGCACACATATCATTAAGTTATCAAATAAAGGTCAGCTGTAAAAGAAGCCCTCTATGGCAGAAATAAAGCAGGGTGTTGTCTAAGTACCAAGTTATGTGTCTTCTTTTTAAGAATCACAAAATGAATGATTTTTATTATATTATTTATCATTTTAAACAATTTTTAAATATAAATATACATTGATCATATTTTCCCCTCCTTCAGGTACTTTCAGATCCTCCCCCCACCCATCTTTTAGGTTCTTTCTTGAAAAAAAAAGCATAAAGCAAATCCCCCAAACCAAGAAAACAAAATAAAAGACTACAAAACAATAACAACACCAAAAACAAAGCACCAAACTGTGACCAAATGAAATCATAAAATATACATGTGGATGGAGTCCATTATATGTTGGTTAACTACTCCTAAACATCAATCCCTCTCTGGAGTGATTGATATACCCAGTGTTACTCCATTGGAGAAAACTGATTTTTCCCTCTCTCAGAAGATATAAATGATAGTTCAGTTGTTAACCTCTACTGTAGTGCCAAGTTTTCATTCATTCATTGATTTTTTTATATAGCAAAGTATAAGATAAAACAAAAACTATCACATTGAAGTTGGGCAAGAACAACCAAAGGATGGAAAAGAGCCCAAGAGAAGGCACAAGAATCAGAGACCTGATGGAGGAAGTTCATTGGTTAAAAAAATAAAGAAACTGCTTGGCTGGCCCTCATAGGTTAGAACACAGGTGGGTGGAGAAAACAGAACAGAATGCTCTGAGGAAGAGGAAGTGAGCTCAGACTCGACAGCTCTCCTCGGGAGCAGACGCCTCAGAGAGACACCATGCTCCCTGCTCCTGGGAAGACACACGCGATGAAGCTCCGACCCACGATGAACGTAGGCTAGAATCTTCCCGGTAAGACCGGTGCTTACAGATTATTAGAGATGGGTTGATCCGGATATCAGAATTAGCCAGTAAGGGCTAGAGCTAAAGGGCCAAGCAGTGTTTAAAAGAATACAGTTTCCGTGTAATTATTTCGGGGCATAAGCTAGCAGGCGGCTGGGGTGCTGGGGACGCAGCCCAGCCGCCCTTATTACTACAGAGACCAGCTCTTTCACACAGTTATAAAGGAATCAAAAAATCCACTAAACTGAAAGCCATGATATATTCACAGAGGGCATGGGGTAGACCTGGGTGGGCCCTGTGCATTCTGCTTCAGTCTCTGTAAGTTCATATGAACTTTGATCATGTTGACTTGGGGATCTGTTCTTGGTGTCCTCCAACCCCTCTTTTTCTTGCATCCTTTCTGCATCATCTTTCACGGTATTCGCCAAGCTCTAAGGGGAAGTATTTAATGGAGACATCCCATTTAGAGTGATGTGTTCTAAGGTATGAATACTGTCTGGCTATGGGTCCCTGTATTTGTTCCCATTTGCTGCACCTAGCAGATTTTCTAATGGTGGTTGAGTGAGGCACTGATCTATGAGTATAAACACAATATTATTAGATGTCATTTTATCATATGCCTTTTTGTTTTTAGACCAATATGATTTTGTTTTGCCCAGTTCCCTGGCCTATCTAATCTCAGGTTCTTGGTCATCCAAGTATTGTCAAGTATTGGTTCCATCTTATGGCATGGGCCTTAAATCAGATTGATTATTGGCTGGTTACTTTTACAAGCTTTGTGTCATCATCATCCTAGCATGTCTTATAGGCATAATGTCATTGGAGATAAAGAATTTGTGGCTTTCTTGGTTTTACATTTCTCTTTTGATAGCATACAGACTTTCTTATACTAAAGATGCTACAACATAGGGCTGAAGACTCTTTGTTTGATATCTCAGTGTTCAGTGAGATGTTTAGATTTTTTTCTTCAGCAACAGATCTTTGCTGTCAGTTTGTCGAGAGCAACCTATAGTTTTGGCAACAGCCTAGGGTTTATTTGGGGTGGGGGGTGTCATGAGGCCCCTTTGGCCAACAACTCAATTAGATACAGCCCAATCAGGATACTGGAAGCTTCCTTTGATTACAAAAACTGCCAGTTGGTCCCTCCCTGTAAGAATCATTGGGCTTATAAAGAAATAATGGGGCATGGAGAAACAGGGAAAATAAATTCTTTTACAGAAAAGCCCAAGAATATCTGATGAGGAAATAACTCTGAATCCTGGTAGACAATCTAGTCGATCTTACTTGATAGAGAAGTGTATCTCCCCCCCCCCCACCATTTCATGGATGCTGCAGAAACACCTATCAGGTAAGGATCCTGACATTTATAACTCATTTTCTTGAGTACCCATTCTTGTTACCCACCCTGTTTGACTTGAGGCCAATTGAGACTCAGCAGAGCCATGCAGAAAAGTGAAGTTCCTGCTTAGGAAAACATTTTGCTTAAACGCTGAAGGAAATTAAAGGTTAGCTCCTATGTAGCACTAAGACGTGGAAATACTTGTGTACCAATGGATTGTGAGGATCTTATGTCATGTGCTACAAATCACATGGGTAAATTATGGAGAAAGCTCACATGATAACCCTATTCCATACATTAGGATCAATTAACTTGGTAAAGTTGAATGGTTGGGTGGATTCTTGAAGTTTAGAATAATATGGGAAGAAGTTTAGAATAATATGGTGACTGTTAGTAGAAGTACTTGGCAATGACAACCTGGCTTCTTGAGCAAAGCTTTCCCTTCTGAAGGCAGACATTGCTTACCTCAAAACATAGGACCTGGTAGATGCTGGATTGACCCTGACCATGCGACAAGAGCTTGTCTTGTGAGTTGGACATACTCTGAAATATAAGGCTGAATAGACACAGCAGCAGTAACTGTGAAAGAGAAATGATGTATTTGGGGGATTGGGCTAAGCAGGCCTGGATGTCATAAAAACATTGTTGATGAGTGCCAAGTAGGTTCATCTTCTTTACCTCCACTTTCCATTGTAAAGATTAATAATTAATTAATTAAGTGATCCTTTAATAATAGTGATTTTTAAAAAAATGTGAAATGCGTAGAAAAAATGATTTATTTTATTTATTTATTTATTAAAGATTTCTGTCTCTTCCCCGTCACCGCCTCCCATTTCCCTCCCCCTCCCCCAATTAAGTCCCCCCTCCCTCATCAGCCCAAAGAGCAATCAGGGTTCCCTGACCTGTGGGAAGTCTAAGGACCATCCACCTCCATCCAGGTCTAGTAAGGTGAGCATCCAAACTGCCTAAGCTCCCACAAAGCCAATACGTGCAGTAGGATCAAAAACCCACTGCCATTGTTCTTGGGTTCTCAGTAGTCCTCATTGTCCACTATGTTCAGCGAGTCCTGTTTTATCCCAGGCCTTTTCAGACCCAGGCCAGCTGGCTTTGGTGAGTTCCCAATAGAACATCCCCATTGTCTCAGTGTGTGGGTGCACCCCTCGCGGTCCTAAGTTCCTTGCTCATGCTCTCTCTCCTTCTGCTCCTGATTTGGACCTTGAGATTTCTGTCTGGTGCTCCAATGTGGGTCTCTGTCTCTGCCTCCTTTTACCACCCAATGAAGGTTAATATTCAGGAGGATGCCTATATTTTTTTCTTTGGTTTCTCCTTATTTAGCTTCTCCAGGATCACTAATTATAGGCTCAATGTCCTTTATTTATGGCTAGAAACCAAATATGAGTGAGTAGCTTACCTCACTCAGGATAGTGTTTTCTATTTCCATCAATTTGTATGCAAAATTCAAGAAGTCCTTCTTTTTTACTGCTGAGTACTACTCTAATATATATATATATATATATATATATATATATATATATATATATATATATATATATATTCCATACTTTCTTCATCCATTCTTCCATTGAAGGGCATCTAGGTTGTTTCCAGGTTCTGGCTATTACAAACAATGCTGCTATGAACATAGTTGAGCATATACTTTTGTTGTATGATAGGGCATCTCTTGGGTATATTCCCAAGAGTGGTATTGTTGGGTCCAGGGGTAGGTTGATCCCAAATTTCCTGAGAAACTGCCGCACTGCTTTCCAGAGTGGTTGCACAAGTTTGCAATCCCACCAGCAATGGATGAGTGTACCCCTAAAAAATTCCTTTTGACATATAAAAGGGAGTAAAACATTTTCACAGCAAAATTTAAATCACAGTGAAACAAAGATATGAAATGATAAAAACTGTTCTTTTTAACCCATTCCTTTTCTCTAAAGATAATCCTTTAATAATGTCTAACAGCTTATGCATTTTGATCAGAAATAAATATACATATTAATATCTCCATTGTGTATGTGTCTTTTAAGAAAAAATTACTAAGAAACCAGTTATACCACACAGTGTTTACTTTGCCTTTTTCCATAGGCTATATTATAGGTGATACTGTTATTCCAGTTTAATCATTAGAAGGAAACAGAACAAAGCTGAAGTGTAGCTCGTTCATAACATACTGTCTAGACTGCTTGAAACACTAGGTTCAGACTTTCAGCAAAAATACACAAAAACACTTTCCAGACTCCATTTCCACTCCTGTAATTTCTCTCTAGATAGGTCTTTTGGCTAGTTGAGGCCCCTTACCTTTTCTTTCTAATTCTACAATAAAAATTCGTACACTAGTATTGTAATTTCTGACTTTGAGCCAGTGGATAGATACATTTTTAATCTATATAGGTATTGAGCACTGCTTGACCAATAATGCCTTGTAAGGTGACCCCTAATTTATATCTTTCATATTGAGTCCTTTTCAATTATGAATAAGTTTTAACAATGCTTTTCATATTCTAAGTCCAAATAATTTGCCTTATGTGTTTGTTGAAAATAATTTCTTCAAGTCTATGGATGTTGTTCTTAAAGACATTTTTCAAAGTACAAAAAAAATTAAATTTGGCACAATATAGCTTGTTATTATTTCTTTTATGCTGTATGTTTTCCATGTGCTGTAACAAATATATTTTTGTTAGCATTACAATTATTTCTCCCTTTTCTTTTTAACTTTTGTTTTTATATCTTTTGAGGTCTTCTCTTTTTTTTTCATAGAATCAGCCAGAGGCAATGCAGTTCTGTTGATTTATCCTCACTGAATAATAAAGCAGTTATCAGACGCTCAAATAAAGTAAAGCTCTGTTGATGAAGTTTTGTTGTATATCATTCTAAAGATTTAAGAATCCTCTTTCTTAGAGAGATAGCCTCACTTGCTACTACAGGGTGGTTGTTCATCTATGACTTTATATCTAGTTGTGCATTTTTAATTTGTGGCCCCAGAGTTTTATGCATATATATTTAGAATAGTAATGTCTTCTTGGTTGACCCTTACCCTAATGAGAACATTTGCTTTAAGTTTGAAGTCTATTTTGTCAGATTTTAGGATAACAGTAACTGCTTGATTCCTGGTCCTACTTGACTACTTTTGTTCATCCTTTACTTAAGCAGAAAATATCTTAATATTTCTTGTAGACAAAGATAGATGGATCTTTTTTCTTGATATATTTAGATAGTCTGCATCTTTTGATGGGAATATTAAGGCCATTAACATTTAAAGGTATTATTGAAATGAGCGTGTTAATTACAATCATTTTTGTTGATTTTTGGTGTTAATTGTGTTCTCAGAGGTACATTGTGTTTTAGTAATTATGGCTTCATTTGTATTTTCACAGTCTCTTGACTGTAATCATTCCTCTCTTTAACCTGAAATATTACTTCTTGCATTTTCTTTACATTTTACTTGTTAGATAAAAGTTTTTAGGATGTTTATATCATAGAGGTTTTCTTTTTCTTCAAGTATGGTGGATAGTCTTAGCAGGCATAGTAGTCTAGGCTGACCCTCATGGTATTTAAGACTTCAAATGCATTATTCCCAGTTCTTCCAGATTTAAGAGGTTCTATTAAGAAATCAGCTGCTCTTCTGATGAATTCTTCTTTATATATGTCTGTTCCTTTTCTCTTACAGCTTTAACTACATTTGCTTTGTTCTGTATACTTACTCTTTTAAGTATGACATGCCATGCTGATTTTCTTCCCTGGTTTTGTCTATTTGATGTGTGGTATGCTTCATTTATCTGTATGGGTGTATCTTTTTTTAGTTAGGCAAAGTTTTATTTTACAATCTTGTTGAAGATCTGATCTATGAACTGGAACTAAGATTCTTCTATGTGTATCATTTGAAACACAGCCTGTTTCGTTGGCCTGTCTTGTGGATTTTCTAAATTTTTCATATTCTTTGTTTATTGCATCTATAGTCTCTACTTTAATGAATCCTATTTAAAAATTCTGGATTCTAAATTTTGTGTATGGTCTGACTCAAGAGTTGATCTTAATTTTTTTTTCAAATCATCAGCATGATTTTTATAGTCTTTCTTTTTCTTATGGATAAAGCTTGTCAAACATCCAGTAACCAAAGGTACATAGGTCTATTTTTTTGACATACCATGTAAAAGCATGAATACCTGATCATCACACTAATTAATAAAAAAAATGGGATCAGTTCTTCCTTTGTAATACTGGTATCACAGTTCCCTTGCCGGCTGTATTTGCTGTAGTTGATATCTTGAAACCAGGTGTGAAAAATCCTCCTAATCTCTCTTTCTTTCATTCTCCCTTATTCCTTTCTTTCCTTTCTTTCTTTCCTTTCTTCCTCCCTTCCTTCCCTCCTTCCTTTCTTTCTTTTCTTTCTTCCCTCCTTTCTTTTTTCTTTCTCTCTTTCCTCCTTTTCCATCTATCTTTATCTTTTCCTCCTTTCCTTCTTGCTTCCTTCCCTCCTTTCTTTATTCTTGCCTTCCTTCTTGACTTTCTCTTTCTTTTGTTTGCTTCTTTTTCCTGTCTGTCTTTTTTCTTCAAAATGCCCCAATTATTTCAGAACCTTTTGCCTTCCATTCTAAATTTTAGAATATTTTACCAATTTCTTCAAAAGGCACTCACTAACAGCAGTGCTAATTATAATGTTCATAATCTGAGAAGCCTTTGCCTCTAAACGAGAAGTACTTTATGTGGAACACACCTCCACAAACCTAGAGTGACTTCACGGTTGTCCCCCACCATATCATACATTTGAAGAGCCAACCTTTGTTAAAGTAAAATAAGAAAGGAAGGAATCGAACCCCCTAAGACTGGTTTCAAGCCAGCACCATAACCTCTATGTCTTTCTCAATGAGATATTAGTAAATAAATTACATAACTTTGTCAAAGTTAAATTATAGACTAACCTCTATATATCTTATATGGCTTATCCTTTCCAACTAGGCTTACAAGATGCATCTTCACCCATTATAGAAGAACTAATAAACTTTCACGACCATACACTTATAATCGTATTCCTAATTAGCTCCTTAGTTCTTTACATCATTACCCTCATACTTACAACAAAATTAACCCATACTAGTACCATAGACGCTCAAGAAGTAGAGACTATCTGAACCATCTTACCCGCTGTTATTCTTATCCTAATTGCTCTCCCCTCCTTACGGATCTTGTACATGATAGATGAGATTAACAACCCAGCTCTTACAGTAAAAACAATAGGCCACCAATGGTATTGAAGCTACGAGTATACAGATTATGAAGATCTCTGCTTCGACTCGTACATGATTCCAACCACTGACTTAAAACCTGGAGAACTTCGCCTCCTAGAAGTAGACAACCGAGTAGTCCTACCCATAGAATTACCAATCCGCATATTAATCTCATCCGAAGACGTACTTCACTCTTGAGCCGTTCCCTCATTAGGACTAAAAACAGACGCTATCCCTGGGCGACTAAACCAAGCAACCATTTCATCCAACCGTCCCGGATTGTTCTACGGCCAATGTTCAGAAATCTGTGGATCTAACCACAGCTTTATGCCTATTGTACTTGAAATAGTTCCCCTAAAAAACTTCGAGGACTGATCTCTATCAATAATCTAGTTACATTACGAAGCTTAGAGCGTTAACCTTTTAAGTTAAAGTTAGAGATAGTTAGTCTCCGTAGTGAATGCCACAACTGGACACATCCACATGATTTACTACTGTACTATCAACTACAATTACACTATTTATTCTTATACAACTAAAAATTTCACTTCATAACTTCCCTCAGACTCCGTCAGTAAAATCAATTAAATACATAAAAACAGACAACCCCTGAGAATCAAAATGAACGAAAATTTATTCGCCTCTTTCATTACCCCTACAATAATAGGTCTACCTATCGTTGTCCTTATCATTATACTCCCATCAATACTTATGACTTCCTCCAAACGATTAGTCTCAAACCGCTTCCACTCATTCCAACAATGACTTATCAAACTTATTATCAAACAAATAATGCTAATTCATTCGCCCAAAGGACGAACATGGGCTCTCATACTAGTGTCCCTGATTATATTCATTGGCTCAACTAATCTCCTGGGACTCCTACCTCATACATTTACCCCAACAACACAATTATCAACAAACCTAGGTATAGCAATCCCTCTATGAGCTGGAGCTGTAATCCTAGGATTTCGCCATAAACTAAAAGCTTCATTAGCCCATTTTCTACCCCAAGGTACCCCTATTTCCCTTATTCCAATACTAATCATTATCGAAACAATTAGCTTATTTATCCAGCCTATAGCCCTAGCAGTCCGTTTAACAGCTAACATCACCGCAGGTCACTTACTAATTCACCTAATCGGCGGCGCAACACTAGTTCTCACAAGCATCAGCCCACCAACAGCCACAATCACATAAATTTTATGTTATCCAGTTTGTATACTTCCTACAATGCTGCAGGTTGAATTTCATCTAAGAAATCTACATTTTGAAAAGAAATAAAAATAACATGTATATAGTTCTAAATGTTTATCTCATTGTTTCAATGTTATTTAGGATAGTCCTCTCTTCTTTAGTGTTGAAATGCTCCATCAATTGAGTTTCAGCAGATGTTTGTTTTTCAGTTGCCTGATGACCAAAAATTCTTCAATGTTTAAAATTATATATGATTCATAGTGTATGGTTTGACATGAGGTTGTACTTATGATTGGTTACACATTTGTTTCTTTAGTGTTTTATCTGCTTATTGTATACTTAGTTTGAGTGTTGAGACTTCATTAACGATCAGAAAATGGTTTTATTTATAACTTAGATCTAGATACAACTCAAGGTTTACAGTGGGGTGGTACAAAGTTTGTTACATCAAAACCACAAATAATAGCCACTAGTTACATACCACGTCCTGATTATAAACAATCACATGCAGTATTGCCAGTTAATTAGAGTTTGCTGAAAAGCTAAGGAATGTTTTATGTAGGCAATTTTACTTAGGGTACTGGGATGTTAATGTTAAAAGAGAAAAAGCAAACTATAATTTGTAAGCCTTTGTAGTGTTAGGCAAAATGCCAGGTACTTTGTAGGTTTATTTGATTTAATTCTTTGAAGAAATCTATAAATTGGCAATATTAGCAGCATTTTATAGATAGCGTACGTAAAAAGATGTACTTTGAAGAGCATGGCTGGCATCTAAACAAGCTCTTATTTTTAGAGTAGAATGCACTTTTACTATTCCAGATGCCACTGGGAATCTAAACACTTTCATTATTAGAGAGGGGTGAATACGGAGCAGTTGAGTTTCTCCTTCAACCTTGCAGCCAATATGTGACAGCCAGAGGTCAGAAACCACATTTCTACTGCTTAGGTTCTACTACCTAGAAAGTTACACACTAGATTCTCTCTTTGATTTGCCTAGGAAGCTACAGAATAGATTCTTTCTTTGGTTTTCGATGTATAGTTTTTGGACATGTACAAAATGGATACTTTATGGTGCTGGAAATAAATACCTATAAGGTGCTTACAAATAGTGAATGCTCAGCCATAGCATAGATGCCACCACTGAAGACAGTGCTGGGACCTTCATCTCCCTCTCCTATCAATGCCTTATCATTAGCATGAATCGCTCATCACTCTTTAATACAATGCTGTGAATTCAGTTCTACTGATTATCATTTCTTCAGAGTATTTTTATATTTTGTACTTCATGATTCTGCTGATATTTATAAGCTGAATGAATAAGAAGGGAACAATATGTAAAACCCATATTGGTACCAAGAGTACATAGATAAACATTCTAGGAAATTTAGGGAGTGGTGTTATTTGACACAAAACTATCTACCAAGTCAAAACCAAGTATAAAATTGACAGTCAGATGAGGAAAGGTATTGTTTAAAGGTCATGGTTTCTAGATATGGCCACAGATCTTGGCCACCTGCTGTAATAATTGCATAAAGAATGATAGATTATTAAGGTACCTGGGAAAGATAGGGACACATTATTGGAGTTATTACAGAGAGCCATGGCACTGGGGAAAACAGATGTTACTCTCTCTATGACTATCAGGACCAGTGCCAATTTTGTTCACATTTTAAAGAAACTGAAGCTCAGATTTAAGCAAATTACTTCTGACTGTTGAATTTGATACTAAGTAGTTTAATGCCTTTGGAAATAAAGTTGTTTAACATACTAGCTACTTGTCACATGTGAAACTTAAATTGAAAGTAAATTAAATGAAAATGCAGTTCTCAGTTGCATAACCCATAAGTGATAATTAGTCCTATGTACCCAATCGCTACTATGTTGAACAGTGAAGAAGAGGATTTTTATGGTGGTTGAAATTTCTAATTGATTACAAGTATTAGTTAATTCTTCCTGGCTTCGCTTTCTACCTTTGTAAAGTAAGAGTACTCTTATACTTCTCTACTATCCTGAGCTTTGAAGGGATGACAGTGTATACCGAGATGGGTAAAATTAGGTTGTAATAATTTCAAATTGCCATAAAAATCCCAGTGAAATGTGGTCTCTGCTTTGCAGCATGCTCGGTCTTTGATGAAGAAGCTCTTCACTGCAGCAAAGGAGAAGGAGGAGTATGAAACTCATCCAGGCATATGGTGCTCCTTTGCCAGGATACTGCATGCCATATATGTGTACATGCCTTGACCAAGGGGAATTCACAGCCACACACAACCTCAGAGTATTGGTAACTACAAAGCTATAATAGCCCTGGGATGCAAAATGGAAACCTTGGATGGACAGTAGGAACTACATCTATAGTGCTCACATTGTATTCACATAAGTAAGAATTAGGTATTTTAGTAATCATGCCTTTCATAGGACTATACATAGCTAGGGCAACATATATTAAGCACATATTTACATACACTGGAGATGCTTAAGGAGCCAATTAGGGAAGGCCAAATGCTAGTGCTATATCCGAGTGTCACTACAATAACTTCATGCATGTTATCCCCCAGATTACTCTGTACAGAAAGGCTTGATCATGTCTTCCAGAGCTCAGAGTTCTCCCTCCATTGCCTCCTTGTTTGTTTTTTTAAGAGACTAGCTCCACATTTGCATTATTAAATGAAGTCTCTTATTGTTTATAAGATTCATACAGATGAAAACCAGCAGTTCATATCCCCTATTACCTGGAATCTTCATTATGACCACCTTCATACATTCCAGGAAGTTTCTACTACACTAGTTTTCTACACTAATCCCCAAATGCCCCCCTCCATTCCAGATGTCTCTTCCTCCATAATGTGGGATTCCTCTCTGCATTCTGTGAATACCATTGGTTAATAAAGAACTGCTTTGAGCCCATAGCAGAGCAGGGCAGAAAGAGCTAAGCAGGGAAAACTAAACAGAATGCTGGGAGAAAGGAGGAGGAGTCAGAGAGATACCATGTAGCCCCACAAGAGATACATGCTGGAACTTTAGCCAGTAAGCCACAGATTAATAGAAATGGGTTAAATCCATATGTAAGAGTTAGCCAATAAGAAGCTAGAGCTAATGGGCGAAGGAATAATTTAATTAACACAGTTTCTGTATGATTATTTCAGGGCTGAACAACTGGGAACAAACAAGCAGCCTTTTTTACTACATCCCCACACACTCTCTCTTTACCCTATCTCATGTCATACCCAATCTCCTGCTCCAATTCACACCCTAGCACTGTCTTCCTATAAAATTTATTCTATTTCCCTCTTCCAGAGAGATCCATGTGTCTCCCATAGACCCATCCTCCTTACTCAACCACTCTGTGTCTACAGATTGTAGCTTGGTTATCATCTACTTAATATTTATATCTATTCGTAGGCAAATTTATACCATAATTTTCTTTTTGGGTCTGGATTACCCTACTTAGAATGATTTTTCCCTAGTTGCTTCCATTTGCCTGCATATTTCATGATGCCATTTTTAACAGTTGAGTAATATTCACTGCATAAATGTACTACATTTTCTTTATCTAGTCTTCAGTTGAGAGGCATTTATATTATTTTCTAGCTTCTAGATATTTTTAATAAAACCATAGTGAACATGGTTAAAAAAGTGTCCTTGTAGTCAGATGGAACCTTCTTGGGTATATGCCCAAGAGTGGTATAGTTGGGTCTTGAGATAGTTGAATTCCCAACTTTCTGACAGGTTTCCATATTGATTTCCATAGTGTCTGTACAAGTTTACAGTCTTATCTTGTTGCCATGTGAGATTACCAGTGGCATAACTAGGTTGCATTGAACAGAGTTGTTGGCTAAGGGAGTCTCATGGAAATTGCCAAACAACCTAGGCTGATGTGAATCGAAGACAAAGGGTTGCTCTCGAAAACTGACAGCAAGGCCCCTTTGGGGAGGACAACACCCACACAACTCATTGAACATGGAGAAGTCCAGCTAGTACGTACAAGGAACTTTCACCCTGACAGTCTAGTCTTGGGTGCAGGAAGGTACTGTGTAGAAAAGAGAAATGTGGACACAAACCTAACCATAAACTGTTTGACCTACAATCTGTCCTGCATGCAAAATATACTAGGGCAATCGTGATAGAGAACTGTGGGAGCAGCCAATCAATCTGGTTTGACTTAAAGACCATTCCATAAAAAGAAACCCATACCCAACACTATTTGTGTAACCAAGGACCAGACAGTAGAGAGCCCCAGCGGTCTGGTGTAAAAACCAAATACTACTTCAAAAACAAAAACAAAGCATATCAATAAAATGACTTCCAGTGATATTCTTCTATAGTCATAAACCAATGCCTTATCCAGTCATCATCAGAGAGGATTTCTCTGTCATTCGATGTGAAAAAATGGAGAGGCATACTGCAAGACATTATATGAAGAGAGAGAGTCTAGGCTGAAGATCTCTATCCAATCTATTCCCGCTGAACTCAGTGAATCCCACAGAAGAGGAGGTAGAATGTAGGAGCCAGAGGGGGTGGAGGATGCCAGAACAGCAAGGGCTTTTGAATCAACTAAGCAAGGCTTATATGAACTCACAGAGATTGAATTGGGAGGCACAGGGTCTACATTGGTCTGCACCAGGTCCTTTTAGGATATATTATGCTATTAGCTGATTATTTTTTATGAAACTCTTTACTGTGAGAAAGACTGGGTCTGTGACTCTTGTGCCTGATTCTAGTACATTTTCCCTTCTGTTGGGTTGCTATGTCTAACTTCAATATGGTCCTTCTTGCTTCATCATATTATGTTTTATTTTGTTATGTTTGGTTATTATCTCTTAGAAGCTACTTTTATTCTGCAAAGAGTCTGAAAGGGAATGGATCCAAAGGGAGTGGAGGTTGGGACAAACTGAAAGGAGTAGAGGGAAGAGAAACTATAATTAGGATATATTATATGAGAAAAGAATATATTTTCAATAAAAGGGAAAAATAAAACATATGTAACACCATTAATATGTTTCTGAAGACAAAAGGCAGAAAGAAAAATCACAATTCAGAAGGCTTTTGGAATGGAATGCAAATGATTATGAATAACCCAAGTTTAATAGTTGGGGGTCATAGGTGTCTGGAATGTACATCCTAATAATTGGAGAAACTATATAATATTTAGTGTACTGAGCCATCTGTTTCCATCTGTACAGTTGATAGATTTACAAGATCAATGACAAGGCTGTGTATTTGGCTGGTAATTCAGCTGGTGCAGAAGTAACCTGGTCTATAAGCTAGTTCTCCATTCTCTTGCTTGTGGTCATGTGAATTTTATAAATCTTAGATTATATTTATTTATTCTATTTTGCTGAGATGTGGGATAGAGACCAGTGATATGATAGGAGATTTGAGTTTCTCAGTAACAGTTGTTAACCATAGCTGGTCTAGGATAATATTAACTCTAAAGTCCCTGCCTTTTTATAGGGAAGAGCTTAGGTAGGCATGGAAAAGAGAACTGAATGCTGGGAGGAAGAAAGCAGCAGAGAGAGCCGCTATGGAGCTGCCAGGTCAGACATGCTGAATCTTTCCCAGTAAGCCACCACCTCGTGGTGACATACAGATTATTAGAAATGGGTTGAATCAAGATGTGAGAGTTAGCCAATAAGAGGCTAGAGCTAATGGCCACGCAGTGATTTAATTAACACAATTTATGTGTGATTATTTTGGGGGTTAAGCTAGCCAGATGGCTACATCCTCCTACTACAAGGCCCAATATACAGAAACTAGTGGAAATATATAGACCCTATTCTATCAAATATCTTGAAAGAAATGGTGGCTACCATGCATAACTTGAACTGAAATCTAAGACAAAAGTCAATGATTTTAGCCTACTGGTGACCCTAGCTTTCTGAAGTCAATTTCTTCATTTATGAAGTGGGAGTGATAAATAATTGTATTTATCCCCTAAAGCTGTTGAGAATGCCAAACAGTAATATAATGTGCAATGACTAGTAAAATCTGCAAGTTACTTCTCTACCTGACTTCAGTTCTTATCTTTCCCATCCACATGATTTTTCTGAAAGATAGACATGTAATCTCATTTCTGTAGCCAAAATTGAATTAAATGCTTGTCAAAAGATGTTGAGTTTATCATATCTTCATGTCTTGTTTATTTTATATATATTTTTAATTCATTTTACATACTAACCAGTTTCCTCCCCCCACTCCTCCTCCCCCTCTGTTCCACCTATGCCCAACCCACCCCTAGCCACTCCTTATAAAGGGTAACACTTCCCATGGGGAGTCAACAAAGCCTGGAACACTCAGCTGAGGCAGAACCAAGCCCCTCCTCCTGTCCCTATCAAGACTGAGCAAGGATTCCCACTGTAGCAGATTAAAATAAAGTAGTCCCTCACTAGCTCAGGATGGAGTCTAATAAAGTTTCTTTATTTAAGAGTAGACCACAGATCATGTCTGCATTTATAATACATGAGATCACTCTCAAAGGGGATAGTATCTTCAAGGCTATTAGCTGAAGGAGTTCCCACTGTATCCTACTATATGGAATGGGTTTCAAAAAGCCAGCTCATTCATTAGGGATAGATCTTGGTCCTACTGTCAGGGGTCCCACAAACATAACAGGTTACAGAACTGTCGCCTACATGCAGAGGGCCTAGTTTGGTCCCATGCAGGATCCCCAGTTGTGGGCCTAGAGTCCCTGAGCTTCTGCAAGTTTGGGTAAACAGTCTCAGTGGATTTCTGCATTGTGATCTTGCCTTTCCCCTTGCTTATATATTCCCTCCTCCCTTTCTTTGACTGGACTGCAGTAGCTCAGTCTGGTGTTTGTCTGTGGATCTCTGCTTCTGCTTCCATCAGTTACCAACCTATGCATGAAGGTTCTAGCTCCTCTGAAGCTGTGGATTGTAGTCTGATTATCCTTTGCTTTACTTTTTTTCCCTAATCTGATTTTGGTAAATGTAACAATGTGCCTAAAGAATTGGGAATACAAAAAAAAAATGACTTACTTTGCAAGAACATGGTAAAAAAATGATCACATATGCATTAACCAGGGAGGCTTCTCAGAGTATGTGAAGTCTGGGAGCAACCTGAAATAACTGCTTGAAGCTTTCAATGCAGCTGGCATACATAATTAAGGTCAACAAAATCGTTCCTATGCCCTCTGTCTCCCAGTAAGTAATTCTAAAACATGTTGCAAATCAACAAAGTAAATATTTTTGAAGTTTATTGAGGTTGTATTTTCCTTGAGAAGAATTTAGAGACCTCTTGCAACCAAGGTTAATTGGACTCATTTTAACTTCAAAGTGCACTAGCTTTGATTTGAAGTTTTCAAAACTCTCTGAAATCCCAGAAATTGTGGCATTGTTTTATTGGGTGTTTATCTATGCTATCACTATGGGGATCAGAGCTGATCATTGTACAATCAAGTGCTCAGGAAATGATTAATGATTTTACATTTGTGAGGCTCAGGAAAAAAAGATACATTCTTACTGAAAAAGGCTCATTGTACATGAAGAGCTTCAGAAAAACCTCTCCAACTAACTGACTCTGAAGTCACTTAAAGATGTTTTTTGGTTCTTGTACAATTTTTTTTATTATGAATGTTCTACTGTTCTGTTAAAACTTTTGCCTTTTATTATTCTCATTTTGTCAGTTGAAAAAACTTGATTTACTTTTTATAGAAGAAATTGAACAGCTTTTCTCTCTTTTTTTTTCAAGTAGACCCTGTCATAAATGGCAGCCTTTAAATTAAAAAGAACATACCTCCTCAGAATCTAGGAGAGTTTTGGTTCCACTGCTGGAAATCTCCCCAAAACAGAATCCATGTATATCTTTCTGGAGAAAACAATACATTGGTTAAAAGATAAACATTCTCACTGCTTAATCTAAATTCACACATTCTCATTGTAAATATGTAGATATGTCAGAAAACCCTACTACCCATAAATAACACTGTGACTTTCTAAAATGATTGTCAATTTTCTCTTTGTCTACAGCCTCAAATTATCCCAAACTTCTTATAACTGCTTTAAATTGGTCTGTTCTATTTTTAATGTAGCCAAATTTTGTTTCACTTATTCAAACATTGAGATTGCTAGTTACAAAACACATTTTGAAAGTAATTTCTCTATAATTGTTCAGGGATCAAAGCAAGGTGATGAATGTTATTTCCTTCTGTATTCTTTTCCCAAGTGTACTGGACTGGGTTTACCTGGGGGTAATCAGTTAGAGAGGAAAGGAAGAAAGCAAAGAAGAAAGGAAGGAAGGAAGGAAGGAAGGAAGGAAGGAAGGAAGGAAGGAAGGAAGGAAGGAAGGAATGAAGGAAGGAAGAAAAAGAAAGAAAGAAAGAATCTGAAACTCAATGTTAGCTTGTTACTTGTAAAGAGACCAGAAGTGAAGAATATTGGGCACATCTTTGAAACTCAGTTTAACAAAATTTCAATTACAAACTATAAAGATGCTAAGAAAAGTAAATAAAATCTGTGATGTGTTTTCTAAATTTCTATCACCTCCAACTCCTAAAACCAATGAAGTATTTATTGTATTTTAGTTGGAATGGATGCAGCTAGTCATATTAAAAATGAAGACTTGAGCCAGGCGGTGGTGGCGCACGCTTTTAATCCCAGCACTCGGGTGGCAGAGGCAGGCGGATCTCTGTGAGTTCCAGGACAGGAACCAAAAAAAAAAAAAAAAAAAAAAAAAAGCTACAGAGAAACCCTGTCTTGAAAAGTCAAAAAAAAAATGAAGACTTGAATACGAGTTTGTTCAAAGTATTGTCCTTTGCAGATTCATTTTACTTTAAAAGTTTGTCATAGATTATTGTCTTCTGTGGGCTAAACCCATCATCTCAAAGGAAGTCCACCTCTTTTGGAATCAAGTAGTTTACTCCATATTAAAAGCAGGAGGAGAGAGAGGCTGTTGCCTTTTGTCCAGAGACTAGCAATCTGTAAGTCTAGCTTACTAGACTCATAGAAAATGAAACCCAGAGAATGCAGGGTATCACACAAGACATCACTAAACTCATGTGGGAACAAGAAAACATATTCTTGTCCTTGGGGGTGGCCATGCAATTTTCCCATTTTTTAACTTGCTGCCTTGAGTAGCTTTAGCCCTGAAGCGTGGGAAACTGGTTGATTGCTTTACTCCTTAGGGCTTGTCTCATGAGGGTCACATAGATGTTCATGCTTTTCGGTGTTCAGGCATAAAAGATTCAGAAATGAAGACCAAGACCGAGTTTATATTATTCAAATGTATTTAATCATATTTTCATAGAAGATCTTGCAGCCTGCTGGGCAACCTTCCCAGTCCCCAAAGCTTGGTTTCCAAATTACTGAAGGATGGGTTGTCTTTGTTCTGGTAATCAGCTAATGAGTCCTTGTGTAGTATGAGCTGCGGGCCTGCTTTTAGTCCCGCCCGGCTCCAGCACGCCTAGCTTTACACCAGAAATAACAACACACAAACTGTATTCTTTTAAACACTGCTTGGCCCGTTAACTTTAGCTCTTACAGGCTAATTCTCATATCCCGATCAACCCATTTCTAATAATCTGTGTAGCATCAGTCTTACTGGGAAGATTCTAGCCTACATCCATCCTGGGTCGGAGTTCATTGCATCTGCTTGGGAGAGGGGAGCATGGCCTCTGCTCCAGAGAGCAGAGCTGTCGAGTCTGAGCTCACTTCCTCTTCCTCCCAGCATTCTGTTCTGTTTACTCCTCCCACCTAGGTTTTAACCTATGAGGCCAAGCAGTTTCTTTATTACTTAACCAATGACCTTCCTCCATCATCCTTGTCTCATCTTTCCCACAGCCTTATGCTTAGTACAAGTGATTAAAATACCTCAAGATTCATGCAGTCAAAGGGCCTGATGCTCACGTCTTTATTTTGGTCAAGTTGAAATGCGTTGGGATCATCCCTACTCTCCAGTTTCATACAGTATTTCTTTAAAAACACAGGAAAAAAACTCCCTTTTAAATTTCTCTGTTATTTTATGCTCCCAATGCAATTATTCTTGTGAAATGAACAAATGAGTGACTTTAAGTATCTTGATCTCTAAATTAAATCACGTTTCCTGATGGCTTTTGAGACTATTGTGAACGGGAGTGTTTCATCATTTCTTTCGCAGTGTTTTTGTTAGTGTAAGAAAAGGCTATTAATTTTTTTCCTTATACATAACCATATGTTTAATTATGGGAAGAAACAGTTGTACAGAAGAAATAAATGTTCACAGACAGTTTTATTGTATAAGGCATAGATGACAATATGGCATTTTTGGTCATATTTTTAATTTATTTTGAATAAATTCTTTTTTCATATTTTAATTAGTTCTTTAAGTGTTTCATATAATGTGTTTGATTATTTATATTCATACTCTCCTTTCCCAGTTTCCCCACAAAGGCTGACTTTTATATATTAAAAAGTGTCCTGCTACTTAAATTGGCACATGGTTTTATATACTTTGACTAGAACTTTATTTTCTTTAATCTAAGAATAAATGTTACTATGAAAAATAAAAAAATGAATCACATTCATTACCTGGAAAGTCTAGGAAATTGAAACATAGACACAAAGCCACAGAAAACTGTGTGTGTGTTCACACCTGTAAAGACTGGAGGTTGTTGTTGAGTATCTGCAGGTATTGTGGTCTTCATTTATTATTGGAGACAAAAACTTTCATTGAGCCTGTACTTTCCTGATTGGTAAGACTGAGTAGCCAAAGGGCCCCTTGGATCCTCATGTCACCGCAGTGATGGATTGCAGCTGTGGGCTATCACAACTGAATTTTTATGTGGATATTTAGGATCTAAACTCAGGTCCTCATACTCTTACAGCAATCACTTTATCTGCTGAACCATCTCCCCAGGCCTTTGCAGGATAATTTTCACACAGCAAAGTGTACCATCTCTGTGAGGCACGGTTCTATGCTCCATTGTACTGTATTTTACTATAGTATATTGTACTATATCATGTGTATGTATGTGCGAAATAGTATAGCATCAACAATAAAAACATCAGATTTTTAAGTCAGTGGTCAACTTAACTTCTTATAATTCCTAGAACACTCACTTCTAAACATTCATATGGTTTCATTTGATTCTGTGTGAAAGAATTTTCTTTTTCCTTCGTGTCTCTCTTGCACTGAGCTCAATGCTCCTTGGTTCCCCTCCTACTATTCTCTCTACCTCCCAACTTGATCAGTTTATTCTAGGGTTCATTTTATCCTCTAGGAATATTAAGATAACCTCCCTCCTCCATTTCTGAGGTTATAAAAGGTGCACCATGAATCTTCTGCACTTAGCTAATTCTCCCCAGTAGAAAAGATTCAGAGAAAGCAATTACTGCTTTTCTTGTCACATAAACAATTGCTAATTAAGAATAATGTGCTGTAATGGAAATCACATTTTTTTATCAGTAGACCAAGGCTCAAGTCCTAATTTTAATTCTTACTAGCTATGTTACCTTGCTCAAATAAATTTAATCACTAATAATTGAGGTCTTCATGAGTTAAATAGGATGATCATTACGGTAACTTTACAATAACAAGTGTGTGTGTGTGTGTGTGTGTGTGTGCATGTGTATGAGTGTGTGTATCTCTCTCTCTCTCTCTCTCTCTCTCTCTCTCTGTGTGTGTGTGTGTGTGTGTGTGTGTGTGGTTTTCAATTACAAGGAGCCATCTGAATGCCATTAGTGGTTTTTCAATTCTTACTAGCTGTGTTTCCTTGTAAAAATACATTAACTACCAATAATTGGGGTCTTCCTCTGTTAAATGGGGTTGATAATTATTCTGACCTAACAATAAGGAGTGTGTATGTATGCATCTAATTGCAAGGAGCTTCATGAATGATAGTTATTAGTGCTTTTCTTTGGGATGCTTTGGAGTCAGTTCATCAAGCTCAATGAAGAAGAAAATTATGTTTGCATTTTCTTGCAAAATCCTATGCTTACATTGTCAGTGTTTTCCCAGAAATCCTATCCAGTCCTGAGAGAGTGTGGGAGGGTGCCAGGCTGCTGAAACACTTCCCCTCTTTAGAGGCTCTATTCAGACTTTGACTTTTAGTTCCTTTATCTTTCTTCCTTTCTCTAAAAACCTACCAGTGTGCCTCTCTTTCAAATCAGTTGTATGCCACCCAAATAGTAACCAACCAAAACAAAACCAATTTAAAAAAAAACCTCTATAAACATTGCCTGAAGAAAGTGCTAGCAAGACTAGGCAGATTGTACAGTGTATTGCTATTACACTACTATGAGAGAAAGGCCATTTAAGTTAAAGAGTTATGTTTTAATGCCACATGGAATATATATGTACCCTCTGACATCTGTACTCACAAGGTCAACATCAAACTAGTAGCCAGGAAATGCTCATTATGGGGCTAAAAGTGATTTGTTCTCTGACCTTAGGCATTAATTATTATTAACTACCTTAGTAGTAGTTTTATGTGCTATTATTTCCCCAGGAAAAGAACTGTTTTAAGTCAATAAAATGATTAAATCCATAACTCTGATGTCATTATTCTCCAATGATGGGGATTCTAATTTAATTTATGTACTACTTTAATACAGGAAATTTACTGATGAGTCAATTTGTTTTAGGCAAATAATTGTTAAGCACTGATGTGTAGCAAGGCTTTTGAATGAAAAAGAACATTATTTTACTTCATGTCCTTTTGAGTCTTGGCATTCTATGAATATAATAGATGTAGAGTTTGATTACTTGAGATTACCAGTACAGAAGCCACATTAAGTGAACAGCGCTTGCTTCATAGGTCTTGGGGACCTATTCATTAGGTCATAGAGAGGGGAAGGCAAGTCCTGATCTCTCTTGATAAGTGGTAAAATGGTCTTTCCAAGACTGCCTTCAGAGGGGTGGAATTGCCAGGGCTTGATGACTACGGGTTGTGTGAAACTCTTATTTGCTTACTGAGTGCAATTTTTGTCTTTCTTGAACCTCTATCCTAAATATATCTTTCTTCTCTCTTCCAGTCTTTCAGCACTGGATGGCAGGGGAGCAGTGCGAAGAGAGTCCAGGCATGTCTGACACTTTTATTCACGAAGAAGGAACAGCATTACTTGTGGATTGACTTAATTACTCTAGTTGTCTGGAATCTAGGAGATACAAGAAATAAAAATATTTGTAGAAAACTGTTTCTACAACCTAAAGCTTTTATTCCTTCTTCTAAATCATTGTTTTAGTGTCAGTCTGACATTTGCTTGTATTCTGGTTCAGTCCAATAGCAATTGTGTAAGCCCAGGGATTGTGTGTGAATCCTTGTTTAATTTATTGATTTTTAAAAATTATTGTCTTACCAATTGTGTGTGTGTTAGTGTGTGCATGTGCAGGTGCACCAAGACTATTTCAGAACCCGACTTACAGGAAATTTCAATCTATCCAATTCTTTTCTTTTTCTAAATAATCTTATCTTTAGTGGGTATCTTGAGCTTGGCCCTGAAAAATTGTAACAACTTTTCACTAAGCAAATAGTGGGGTTTCCTTGATACAGGCATCTTCTGAGTTTCTAGACTGTCATGTGAGAGAAGCAGCATTTGCAGGGTCTCACAGAAAGGTGATGGGAAGAGTGAAGGATCGCATCAATGGATCTGCGACGACTAACTGGAGTCACAGTGATTCCTGCTCAGAGAGGTGTGAGGCTCACAGGGAGACATGACAAGCCTGCGGTAGATGACACGCATGAAAATGTTTCAGCAAATGCTCTGATTCTCCTTTGAGCGAACCGGAAGGAGCTTGTTGTCGATATAATTCTAGGTGTGACTCTCAGATGCACTTTCTGGGTTCAGCTGTGAAGGAAAGACTGTGTATGAGTTTTTTTTTTTCTCAAGAAAATTTGTCAGAAAAAGGATCCACAACAGGCCTGAAACCGATAAAGAGAATTTTTCCCAGTTGCAAAATTTTCTTCCTTTATGAGTTGTGGGGGGAATATTTAGGTACACACTTCAAAGAATGCTTTTCTTTTTAAAAAATCTTTTTCAGTATTAAAGTATAATTTCCCTTTTCCCCTTTCTTACCTCAAAACCTTCCCATATACACCTCTTTACTAATTTTAAAATTCATGGTCTCGTTTTTCTCATGTAGGAAAATTAGTCCTACCCACGAAAGAGTTTTCCAATTAGTAATCCAATACCAAATGGTTAACCCTGAAAACATAAATTCACATGACATTATACAGACTTAAAAGAATATTCTTATGTATTTGGAAATATATGTATTATGTATCTATCTATACATTTGATTGTATATATTCAGGAGTACACACACATATATATTAATTTCTTATGGTTACATATGAGTTTTCATTGGATGAGTTCCTGTTGATAAAATATTCTAAACCTATTGATCTGGTAAGTGATCAAAAGTTTTGCCTTCTCTTATCGGACAGAAAATCAAACTGTGTGCCTTGTTCTGGAATCTTCCTTCAGGTGAACTCATTCTCAGTACTACCCTGTAAAGTAAGCATTCTTATTTTCTTCTTCTGGATGGGAAAGCGGAAACTCATTGAAATTAAACTACTCTTGTATTTGCTTCCTGACACTATAATGAAATACCCTAGCTCATTAGATATATTAACAAAAGACGTACTTTGGTTCACAGTTTTGGATATTCTAGTACATGACTTGTGGCTTAGTTGCTGTCGAGCCTGAAGTAAGGCATTAGGACATGCCATCGAACAATACTACTTATCTTATTACTATAAAGCAATAGAAAGGTAGAAGAAGATCTGAACTCCCACAATCCTCTTCCGGGACATACCCTTGCTCATGTGTGGGCTTTGCCACCTTCTCCCAATGTGTACCATTCTGGTATTCAAGGCCCTAACATTGGTTCTTTGAGGGACATGCAAGATCCAAACAATGCAAATTGTCCAACGTGCTACCTGGTAACTTAGAAAACAATACTTCTGTTATTGTCCCTATTGTCTCCAGTTCCTTAAAACTGAAGGTGCAGCAGTGTTTATTCTGAAACACTGTCTTGTGATATTGTGAGGAAAAGCTGATCAGTCAGGAATTAATGTAGACACCCAGATGTTCTGATAGCGGGAGCTATGACTAAGGAAGGATTTGTATTGATTTCTTACTGGAGTTTTAAGATTTGGATTAACGGTAATTCTGGGGCTTATTCTTTGTTTTCAGATGTGAGAAATACGCTTAACTGCTTCTGTTAAAATATGGTCACTGCTGTCTCCTAATCAAAACTGATCTTAAAATAGTTTCATGTTTTATTTCTCAAACACATTTTGAGGCAATTTAAAAAATCTAGAATCACAATTTTTAAGGTAAGCTAGTATTTACTGTATAAACGAGCTATATTGGAGTAGTAATCATTCAAATGGGCATTAATAGTGGGATGACTAAATATGTCAAGTTTGTAGAAAAGAATACCGCTTGGTCATTAGAATGACGTAGGAGAACCTACTGCATATTAACCATGGCATTTCATTTCCGTGGAGAAAGTTCAGAGAAAATAAAGGAAATGAACGAAGTGTGGCTGGCCCTCGGGCTGTCACTTTCGGTATGTGTCAAGGATTACACATGAATGACAGACTGATTGTATCTAAGAATCAGCTTGTGACAGGCTGGTCTGTCAGCCTCCTGGTGTAAAGATAACCGCCTCTGTTTGCCTGGGAGCCATTTTTGTTTCCTATCACCACAAGGCTGGAAAAGGAAGTGGTTCATCATATGAAAAGCATTGAGACTGAAGAAGCTTAAAACAATCACAGTTGTCCTATAAGGTTGTTTAGTGTCTGTATGTCTTTCTATTACTCCCCCCCCCCCACCCCGTTATGGAGTGGGTTATTGGATTTAAAAATGCAATAACTTACCCAGTCAAAAAAAAAGTCAATGGGTGATGTCTAATAATATTCTGCTATATGCATAGACTGTTGCTTAGCCCAGTTGTTATCAGAAAGGCTGCATTCAGCAACTGATGGAAACAGATGCAGACTCACAGCCACTATCAGGTGGAGCTTGGGGAATCCCATGGAAGAGGTCCAGAGGAACAATTGTGGGAGCTAGAGGGGTCAAGGACACCATATGAAACCCCTCAGAATCAACTATTCTTGGCTCATAGGGGCTCACAGAGACTGAACTGACAACCAGGGAGCTGTCATGGGACAGCTGAACCTAGGCACTCTGTATATATGTTACACCATGTAGCTTGGTCAACTTGTGGGACTCCTAACAGTGGAAACAGGAAATGTCTTTGACTCTTTTGCCTGTTTGGTGGACCCTTTTCCTCATACTGGGTTGCCTGGCCCAGCCTAAGTATTAGGGGAGATGCCTAGTCTTACTACAACTTAATATACCATGTTTGATTGATATTCATGAAAGACCTTTCCTCTTCTGGAGAGAAACAAAGGAGTGGATAGGGGGTGGGCAGCAGAGGGAAGTTTGTGAGGAAGGCCTGGGAGGTGAGGAGGAAGGGGGAAAAATGTGATTGAACTGGAAATATTAATTGATTAATAATTAATTGAAATAAATAACCCCCAAATGCATAACTTGTTAAGCGAACATGTTAGAAAAGTTCTTCCCCCCCCCCCAAAAAGAAACCATTTCTCATTAACAGAGTGTATGAGATGCACAGGACACTGCCCCGATTGCACTTTAGACTTTTATTTTTCTTTAACATTAGGTCAGGAGGCAAAAAGAAAAAAAAATTTCAATTACATTTGCAGCAGCAGCTGAAGGGGAACAAAATCAATGTCAGGAGCGCATGTATTAGAGACCTGAAGTTGCCATAAAGCCGAAGCTAAATCACAGTGTCAGTGTCTGAACCCTAGATAAATTGCTTTGAATTCAGAATGGGAGCCTGGAGAACTAATGGAAATGATATTGCAGTTGGCGGGAACTTTTTATAGCCATTGCCTCTCTGGATCTTGTAGGTATTGGCAGGTTCAAACACTGGTGTTTTATTTATTTATTTACTTATTTATTTGAAAAAAAGATAGATTTTGCTGTTTCTCCAACAGATAATTCCATCTTCCAAGTTGCACTGTCCTCAAAGGATGGAGAATTACGATGCTCCGGATAGAAGCAGAGTTTGCTGGGAAGCCACAGCAAGATGACCACATGGGAGAAGAGAAGCAAGGTGAGTAAGAAAAAGGAGCCATGTCCATACGAGGTGGCTACACAGCTCACCTTACTCCAGAGGATGATCTTGGGTTCCTTCCTGGGGTAAGGAGTTACGAGTCACTTTCTTACCCATTAGACCCTTTCTCTGCTTATATTTGTACTGTTACAAGCTACCTGTTTTTGCATGTGATGGCAAGAGAGTAAAGAAATCTTATCTCTGATTTTATTGAACACATGTGGATTAGTACTAACAGAAGAATAGCTCTGTGGGTTTTCACATCACAGGACTAAAGAAGCTACAAACAGGTAGATGAGATTGTTAATCTAGCAACCTACAAGTGTCGACCCTTCTAGAATGTATTTCCATGGAGAATGTCATGATCTTGTAGGATATGTCTAGGATTCTTCTTTGAGGTTTACTCTCTTCACTTCTTATTTAGGGAAAGAAAATGATAAGGTGATAAATAGAGGAAGAAAGCACACAGGATTTTTCTCTTTCTACATATATTCTTATATGCAAAGCAAATGAATCATGATAGAGCTGAACATGTGAAGAGGATCTTGTGATTGGTTAGGTGAACAGAAGATCCGGGGACACCAGAGAGAGGGCAAGATCTGAAAAATCAAAAGCCAATTGGTCTTCATGGGAAGTGACCAGGAGAGAAGATGAAACCTGAAAGAAAGATGCAGAAGCCAAGAGGTTCTCACAAGACAGGCTCACTGTTTGCGGTGTAGAAAGAGGAAAGGCTGCTAAGGGCAAGACATTGAGAAGTAGGTAACTGAAGTAAGAGGAAACATGTCGGATATGGGACAGAAAGCTCTTTCAAAATGATTCTTATTTAAATTCTGCATGGAAGCAAGGATGGAAATAATGTATTTCTACTGACATTGGACATATCTGGTGTGTCACTTACTTTTCCTTTTGTCAGGATGAAATTGCAGTATAGGACACCAGAGAAGAAGGTTTGATTTATAAACCAGCTAGTTTCAGAGGACAGAGAGAGCAACTTGATTTCATTTGCTGTTCTTCAGCCAGTGTGAAGGTCAAGGGCAGTGTCTGTATATGGCAAATGTTTAGTATTCATCCAGTGATGTAGTAAATGAATGGATGGGTGAATGCATAGAACAAAAAGAGTAAAAATTGAGGGAAATATTGCTTTAGCATGGGTTACAGCGGGACCAGAATTGGAAGGAAAGATATGATAGGTTGGGAGAAAATGATACAGAAGCCAAGTTTGAATGATATGAAAGGACTGACCAACATAAAACAGTGTCAAGATAGGAGTTTTACATCTAAGAGTAGAATGAGGGAATTTATGATGGCAGAGATAGAAGATTTCAAGGGTACCATTTTATTATCTTCAATTTTTAAATATATTTTGTCTTCTCTACTAAGTTATGAGTTCTTTGAAAGTGGGGGCTACTTCTTTTATTTCATATCACCATAACATATAGTCAATAAAGAATGAAAACACATAAAACTGAACTCCAACATCATAGCTGATTGGGTTTCAATTTCATGTAATTCCCTTATCACTCCTCTACCCAAGTGCATTGCCAATAAAGCAGATAAGATATCTCTTATCATCTATATTCTGTGAAGAATAATTCAATAACATTGGTAAATAATTCCATATTTCTAGCTTTTGCAAAAATATTTGAATATGAAAGCTTCCATTAAGTTATTGAATATTCTTTAACTTGATCACTATCATTTTATATTTTTACACTTTTATACCACTTTTCAAATATGCATCTATTTAGATTCTATTTTGAAAAATATTCTAAAAATGTGTTGATAATCATTCAATAAGCATAATTTATTGATCTTCTATAATACTATCAATATATGTAAGAATTGCCAACATCAGAGGCATGTAGAAGTACAAAGTTTGGTGTGGTTGCTCTGTTAGTATTCAGGCACACAAGTCTGCCCTTGAGGTCCTGACAGGCTATGTCCTCAGCTGCAGCCACTTAGAGCACCTCTTGTACACATTTGTTACATCTGCTTTTAGAAGGTGTGCTTTGCCCACCTCCCGTCTCTTCCTCCCTCTCTGTCTGCTTCTCTGCCTGTCTCTCTCTCCCTCTGTCTTTCTCTTCTCTTCTGCCACTTTTATCTCCAGAGGCCAATCTCCTTCTCCCCTACCTTCCATTCCTACTCACTTCCTTCCAATAAAAAAACCTTTCCCCTTGAACACTGCTGCATGGCATCTTTCTTTCATGCTTTATTTATTTATTTATTTATTTATTTATTTAATTTTTAAATTATAACAGAACTCACTAGTTATTTCAAAACTTAGGAGGTAAGACAGGAGGATTTCCTAAGTTTGAGGTCAGCCTGGGATACATAGTGATAACCTATCTCGTAACACCCCCAAACACACAAACACAGAGCACAGACACAGAGAAAGGTTGGTCATCATTTCTGAGCCAACACAAATTCAAGTAAAATCATAGTGAACCATGAACCATAGTTGGCAATGCATCATGGCTGGTTACTTTGCACTGTTATGGTGGGAATCTCAATGAACTGAGATCAATGAAGACAAACAATAACATGTAGTGCCATGCCAGCACGGCAACTGTCGTTCTTCTGAGCGACAGACGTTAGGATTAACACACAGCACAGCTTCAGGTTCTACAGACAAGCCTTTATTCCACTTTCTCACACAGTATATATAGCCCTAAGCAGGGGAGGCCAAGCCAGCAAAAGCAGGAAGCTCATCACCGTAACTCAATGGCTTAGGGGTTAACATCCTTAGAAACATTGCTGAAAACAACAGATTGTTCCTGTTTTCAACCAACCGCAAGAGTGCAAAACAAATCAAGTGGGGGTGCAAAGGCCTGTCCTCAAGGGATGCAACAATTCCCCCTTTTTGTTTTAAAAGCATGACAGCCCCTGTCTTAGGACTCCCCCAGAGAGAGATCTTACCCATCTACTGGAGGCCTTAATCCCTGTCCTCTAGGGACGCAACAATGTAGAAAGATATTCAAGAAGAAGGTGGGTCTGATTCATTTTTAAAGAATGGATAAAATCAGAAAATATGAAAGAAGATAAATAGGAATGGCAAGCGATAAAAGCCCAATTTCACCATAGTCTAATTTCCTTGACAGCAAAGATACAATGAACTTCTCAGTGTATTTTAGAATGTTTGTCCAGTCTAACAGTGCAAACCCCTTAGCTCTGAGCAAAGTGGATTCTCTCAGCTCTGTGAATCCCAGGGGCTCACACCTATCATAAACCAGGCTTTAATTGATTTAATAAAGTCAGGCATCTGAAACAAACTGAGTGATTGCTCCTGTGATTTTGAAATAAGAATGGAAGTTTCAAGTTTGATGATAGGAAAATACTTCTTTTTATTTTTGGAAAAGATTATGTAATATTGGTGCTAACTCTTCAAGTATTTGATGGAATACTCCACTGAGATCATCAGACTTAGACATTTTTTTTGAAGGAACTTAAAAGTTATAGGTACATCTGGAGGTACGACTTCGCAGTGGACCTATGTGGCTGTTGCAGAGGACCAGACTTATAGCACTCATGTGAATCAGCACAAAACCACCTGTAACTTCATCTCTGGGAGATCTGACACCATCTCTGACCTCTGAGAGCACCTGCATTCACATACAGTACCACCACACATAATTATGAAGATCCAACTAAATTACCAGCCCCTGCCTCCAGTAGGCACTACCTGCTCACCCAAAGATTATTCCTTTTAGGGAAGTGGGTAGGCTCACTGCATGTCATCGCCTCTCCTGTTCTTCTATTTCCACTCCCCGACTCTCATCCCCAGCTCTGTAGTAGGATACCCGTTGTGGTCTCCTTTTCTTCTCTGACTCCCAATTGATCACAAAGATCTTCTTCTGCAATCTTCCTTCTCCCAACACATCCCATTATTCCAGCCTCCAAATTCAGGAGGGTTTCCCTGGAAATATACCAGCCGAAGGCTAGGGAAGCAGGTAAACAAACTGAAGTCTTCACTACTCTCTTCTCTTCTCCAGATCCAAATCCCTAATCTCATACCAAGTGCCACAACAGAAGACCTGCTGAAGCCTCCTCTACAACACCTCCTGTATATCCCACAGACCTCCTCCTAACCTCCCAGGCCCTACTCCTTGCTTTATTTCAGCCTTCAACCCTAACAGACACTCCCTGATAACATCCACAGACCACTCCTACCAGGGAAGCAGTTAGGCTGAGAGATTTTCCTTTTCCTTCTGTTTCCCCAGATCCAATCCTCCAGTCTTGTCCCTAGCTCTATAGGAGACCTGCAGGATTATCCTCTCTCCGGACTCTATCCCATTCCATGGAGACTAAATAAGAACACCCTGATGGAACACTATTTTCCTTCTTCTTGTGAATCCTCTCTCACACCTCATAAAATAATATATCCTTTGCACATAATAATCAAAAACACTAAACATAGAGAACGAAGAAAGGATATTAAAAGTTGCAAGGGGAAATGGCCAAGTAGCATATATAGGCAGACCTATTAGAATTACTCCTGACTTCTCAATAGAGACTCTAAAATCCAGAAGACATATGGACAGATGTGCTGCAGACTCTAATAGATGCTGATCCAGACTACTTATCCAGCAAAACTATCAGTCACCATAGATGGAGAAAATACGATATTCTATGATAAAACCTGAAGCCGCAAAACAATTCCACACCAGTTAAGAATTATGGATAATAAAAGGGGTTATTTATTTAAGGGGAAAAACTTATAGATCACCGTCCCAAACAACAGTCCTCTCGTCCAAACAGGAAAGAGAGAGTCTAGCCGCCAAAACAGGAGCTGCAAGCAAGAGAGAAAAAGTGCCCCATTCTGGCTGCTTCTTAAAAGTATAACAGACTGTGCTGCAGTGAGCTGGTATCTTAAAGACTATTGGCTAAAGGAGCAGAAGTTTCTGCACGAAACTAAAATAATATGTATCTACAAATTTAGCCCTATAGAAAGTACTAGTAGGAAAATTCCAACCTAACATGTTAACCACAACTGCGAAAACGCTGGAAATAAATAATACCAGGTCATCAAGAAAAAAGGGAAGCATACATATCACTACCAACACAACCAACAAAAGAAATGGAATCAGCCATAATTGGTCATTTATGTCTCTCAACAACAATAATCTCACTCTCCCCCCAAAGACACAGACTAACATAAGAGGTGAGAAAACAGGATGCATTCTGCTTCATCATCCAAGAAATACACCTCTTCATCAAAGATAAACATTACCTTAGAGTAAAGGGTTAGAAAAAGATATTTCAAAATGTACCTACAAAGCAAGCTGGTGTAGTCATTTTGATATCTAACAATATAATCTTCAAACAAAAACTAATCAGAAGAGATAGGGAAGAGATCTACATACTTATTAGAGGAAAAAAAATCCATCAAGAAAACATTTCAATTCTCAACCCCTATGCCCCAAACATAAGGGCACGCAAGTATTGTAAAAGAAATCCTACTATAACTTAAATCACATACCACCCCTCACATCCTTATAGTAGAAGCTTAAATACCCAACTCTCATCAATAGACAGGTCATCTAGACAAAAATTAAACAGAATCACTGGAGCTAGTGGATGTTATAAACCAAATGGGTCTAATAGATGTTTCTAGAACATTTCACCTAAACACAAAGGAATAAACCTCCCTATTTTCACCTAATGGAACTTTCTCCAAAATTGACCTTATATTCAGACACAAAACAACAGTCTCAACAGATAAAAGAAAACTGAAATAACTTCCTGCATCCTATCAGAACACCATAGATTAAAGCTGGTTATCAACAACAGCAGAAAGCTTACAAATGCATGGAAACTGAACAATTCTCTACTGAATGAAAATATGGTTCAAGACAGAAATTCTGAAAGACATTAAAGACTTTTAAAAATTGAATGGAATATATACACATTAGAGTACTACGCTGCGGTAAAAAACAATGACTTCTCGAATTTTGCATGCAAATGGGTGGAAATAGAAAACACTATACTGAGTGAGGTAACCCAGACCCAAAAAGATGAACATGGGATGTACTCACTCATAATTGGTGTCTAGCCATAAATAAAGGTCAGTGAGTCTATAATTGGTGAACCTAAAGAAGCTAAGTAAGAAGGTGAACCCAAGGAAAAACATATAGTTATCCTCTTGGCTATGGGAAGTAGACAAAATTGCCGGGGAGAAAATTGGGATCTTGGGGGTGGGGTGGGATGGGGGAAAAATAAAATTGAATGAAAATGAATACACATAATACCTAAGTTTATGGGACAAAATGAAAGCAGTTCTCATAGTAGCTAATGCTTCTTTCAAAACAAAAAAAGCAAAACATTCTGACAGGTGTAAGATGGTATCTTAAAGTTGTCTTGATTTGCATTTCCCTGATCGCTAAGGAAGTTGAGCATGACCTTAAGTGTTTTTTGGCCATTTGAAGTTCTTCTGTTGAGAATTCTCTGTTCAGCTCAATGCCCCATTTTATAATTGGGTTGATTAGCCTTTTACGGTCTAGTTTCCTGAGTTCTTTATATATTTTGGAGATCAGACCTTTGTCAGTTGCGGGGTTGGTGAAGATCTTCTCCCAGTTGTTGGGTTGCCTTTGTGTCTTAGTGAGCATGGAACTCAGGACCGCGAGGGGTGCACCCACACATTGAGACAATGGGGATGTTCTATTGGGAACTCACCAAGGCCAGCTGGCCTGGGTCTGGAAAAGCCTGGGATAAAACCGGACTCTCTGAACATAGCGGACAATGAGGACTACTGAGAACTCAAGAACAATGGCAATGGGTTTCTGATCCTACTGCACGCACTGGCTTTGTGGGAGCCTAGGCAGTTTGGATGCTCAACCTACTAGACCTGGATGGAGGTGGGGGTTCCTTGGACTTCCCACAGGACAGGGAACCCTGATTGCTTTTCGGGCTGGGGGGGAGACTTAATTGGGGGAGGGGGAGGGAAATGGGAAGCGGTGGCGGGGAAGAGACAGAAATCTTTAATAAATAAATAAATTTAAAAAAAAAAAAGCAAAACACTTAAACAACAAACAAACAGAACTTCAGGGATCTCATTCTAGCAATTTAACAGCACACCTGAAAGCTCTAGATCAAAGAGAAGAAATTACACTCAAAAGGAGTAGATGCAAGAAATCAACTCTGTGGGCCGCCACTTTGTTCAGAGGACAGTGTTGTCATAGGTCTTCCAGAAGCTTTTCAGTTTCATGAGGTCCCATTTACTAATTCTTAGTTTTAGTGACTGTAGAAGTTGGATATGGGTTTGCTATAAACTGCTTTTGTTACAGTTAAGGATATCACTTGTATTCTTAAAGTTTTCCAGGATTTTTGTCACAAAGTAGTGTTAAATATTGTCAAAGGTCTTTTAGGCATGTAATGAGATGACCATGCCTTTTGTTTTTGTATTTCCTTCAATTTTTTTATATAGTGGATTACATTTATGGATTTCTGTGTATTGAAACATCCCTACATTGTTGGATCTTTATGTGGTTTGGGTATTGGGTAACTGTGGACTCATAAAATGAACTGGGCAATGTTCCTTCTGTTTCTATTTTATGGCATAATTTCAAGAGTTTTACATTAACTCTTCTTTGAAAGTCTGGTAGCAGTCTCTTCTAAAACTAACTGGTCCTGGGCTTTTAGAAGTAGGAAGTTATATTGACAACTTCTGTTCTTCAACATTTCTTTATTGATATTTTCAAGGAGTCAACTCTTTCATTTTACATATATATTCTTTCCTTTTTGTTGTTTTATGTATATTTTGCTCTTTTAATGTAGGTTCTGAAGGCGATAACTTGTTCTATTATTTTAAATATTCCTCCTTTTCTAATGAATGTATTTAGTACAATGGGCTCTCGGCACGGCTTTAGCTGTGACCCATCAAATTTTAAGTGCTATCTTTTTATTTTCATTCATTTCAGCATACCTTTCCTTTTTCTGTTTTTCTGAGTTTTCCTTTTGAAGTAATGAATTAAACTGTGTTTCTTACTCTCTGTGGTGGTTTGGAAAAAAATTGTCCCCAAAGGAAGTAGCACTATTAGTAGGCATGGTCTTGTTGGAGGAAGTATGTCACTGTGGGGGCAGGCTTTGATGTCTCTTTTGCTCAAGCTTCCATTGAGCAGTGAGTTGACTTCCTGTTGCCTTCAAGATGAATGGTTCTCAGTTCTAGTAGCATGTCTTGTTGATAATGGACTGAACCTCAGAAACAGTAAGCGAGATGCCCCAATTAATTATTTTCTTTATAACTGCTGTCATGGTCATGATGCCTCTTCATAGCAATGAAAACCCAATGAAGACAGTTTCCAAATACTCAGATATATTTTTCTTTTATCTTTTATTGTTTATTTATAGTTTGACTCTTCTTGTCAGATAACATTCTATAATTTTAACAACTTAGAAGTTATACATGCCTTCATTAAATTTTACATTTCTGACTACTTATACTGTATGAAGTGTATTGTGAGCACATTCACTCCTAATCGCCATAACTGCCTCTGACTCCTCTTACCTCCTGCTGCCCACCCTTTCTTTTTCCTATTTGCCTACTACTTTCATTGTTTGTTTGTTTAAATCTCATGGTATTCACTGCCCCTCTGTGTTTATGATGGTCACCCAAGATGCCACTTATTTCAGTTTCTGTCTCATGGGCACTTTAGCAGAAGGTGGGTAGTGCTGCTTCATGGCACATTGTGTAATGGAAAATTAGGTTGTTAAATTCTCTTATATTCATTAGAATTTTATGTTTGTTTGTTCTAAGTTTTGTTGAAAACAGTGAATTAATTTCTTCAGACATTTCTGGATTTGACCATTTCCCAGTTCATATTTGTCTTGCATTTGCAGACTGCAACCGTTTTATATATATCAAGATAATTCTTTTTAGTGGACTGATTCTTTTAACAATCTATAATGCTCTTTTCTACCATGGCTAGTTTTCTTTGATCTAGATTGACCTCATCTGGTATCATTAATATCATCTTATAGATGTTTATTCCTATTTACCTTTGATTAGTGTATGCATAATGTGTCTTCTTTCCCTGTTTACTTTCTAGTTGTCTGAATGCCTCATAGACATTATAAATTTGAATCAAGCTTCATAATCTATTCTAAACTTTGTCTTTAATTTGCACATTTAGACTACTTAGATTAAACATAAATATTGTGCAATTTGAGTTGAACTACTATTTGTTATTTTTTCTTGGTATTTGTTTCTGTTCTCTCTTTTTTAATATTTCTATCAATTACTTGAACATTTGTTTTAGAACTCTAGTTTTGTGGATTTATAGTAATATTTGGTGTTTCTTTTTAAAATTTTAATTTATTTTAATTATTTTCAAAGTAAATTATGAAATCTATCCATCATGCTAGATTTTTTTTTGTAATTGCTATGGGTAATTCATTAACCATGAAACTTATTAGGAGATCACTCATTTTACTTTTATTTTTTTCTCTAAAACGGATGAGGGTTACATTTTCCTGTGTCACTTTACCTCTCCCATTAATGTCATGTGTTATGAGTACTTTACCTATGCATTTTTATAGCCTTGTTAGACAGACTGTAACATTTTGTGTCAACAAACAACTTAGACATCTCAGAAAGAGGTTAAAGCCCAATACATTTTAATGACAATTGTTAATGTGTAAGATAACAGAGAATAATACATATATTTTTATTCACATATATGAATGATATTAATGGGAAATTTTCAGCAAACCAAAGACAATGTAAATTATAACTGTAAAGAAAATCTCAAAAAGACAAACTATTGCATTTATAGATACTTTTTTCCATTATTTTTTTTTTTTGGTTTTTTTCGAGACAGGGTTTCTCTGTGGCTTTGGAGCCTGTCCTGGAACTAGCTCTGTAGACCAGGCTGGTCTTGAACTCACAGAGATCCGCCTGCCTCTGCCTCCCGAGTGCTGGGATTAAAGGCATGTGCCACCATCGCCCGGCTCCATTCCGTTTTTACTTACAGATGTTTTTCTTCCTTTCAAAACTATTTTTATTATTTTCATTGTTAATTGACCATTACTTTAGGGTAGGCATACTGGCAACAATTTACTTAGTTACCCATAATTTTAAAATATTTCCCCTTTTACTGAACAACATTTATACTGGATAAGGATCTGTGTTGGCAATGATTTTTCTTTCATCACTTCGGAAATACTGTGTTATTTTCTTTGACTACTCTGCTTTTTAAGGAGAAATCCATTGTTCAAATACATTTTCCTTAAAGTTGAAGCTTCTATTTTCCCTGCCTGCTTTTAAGTATTTTTCCATTGTCTAATTTTCTAAAGTTAAATTATGGTTTGTTTTGGTATAGGCTCTTCTCCTTCATGTTATTTAGATGTCTAACAGCTTATAGAATCTTTTATGTTTCTTGTTCAGTTTAAGAAGTTTTCAGACATTATTTCTTTGGGTATATTTCAGTCCTTCTTCTTGACATGAATGCTGTATCTTTGCATAAATCCCAGAAGGCTCTGACACTCTTGTTTTTCTTACCTCAGTATTATGTGTGTCTCACTCAGACTGTGCATTTCCTTATTTGCTCACACAGCTGGCTCTTCTATTTCAATGTGGCATGGTGAGATTTTTATTTTTAAATTTTAGTTATTTCAATTCTAAAATTTCCATTTATTTTTTTTTTTGCTGGTGTTTTCTGTTTCTGAATATTCATCTCATTGGCTCACTGGAGTAGTTTTATGCTGGTGCTTCACAACGTTCATTAGATAATTCTAATATTTTATATCTTAATATTGACCTTTGTTGAATTTCTTTGTGATTGAGCGATTCATTATTCTTCAGTTGATGGGTGATTTTGTTTTTGCTCAAATTTCAATGTTTTCTAATTGTTACTAACCCCAGGTCTTTAAACGCTCCATTTGAACCAGGCTAAGTTTAACTATGATGTTATTCTGATCTGGGATGGGCTATCACTGTGCTATATTCTATACTCCAGTATTTCTGCTCAGCCCCTGCTGATTGCAAGGATAAGCAGGTCCTCACTAATGCTAAACAGCAGTGGAAGTCTAGTGTTCACTACTAGTCTCCACTGATATTCTTGTCAATAAACTTACTAACTCCCAAAGGAAATCAAGTGTCCAAATCCTTCCCTACTGTCATCTGATAGTGTCCTGTCTGGTGGAAATGGCAAAGAATTTTCTGTGGTATTTTGTTGTACTGGATATTAGCTAAAGATTTTTATTTTATCTTGCTAGGCTACCAGAAAATTTACCAGAAAAAAAATTACTTGTCTAGAGAGGGTGGCAGGCTTTATCTTATCTGTCCTTCCTTGTTTAATGTTTTTTTTCAATACCAATCTGAAATACATGAAGTTAAAACAAAACGAAATCAGAAAACAAAACAGGAAAGTTATCACTGTGACAATCCTTGGACCAACTGTGACAGTCTTATGCTTGCCTTATTTTGTATGGGAATCATGTTTTAAATTTATATTTAGCAATGGGAGTAGGAAAACTATTTCCAGGACACATTTCCTTTTAAATATATTTTCATTCAATTTTCTTTGGCAATTTATAAACTTTTCCTTTGTATCTTAACAATTACACACTGAATTTGTGCTGCTGCCCATATGGAAAATGCCACTAACACAGATATCATCGTGTTGTGTAACAGCTTACTCCATGATCCCAACATTCCATCCTGTAGGAAGCTTCTTAAGCAGGAAGCCGTACAACTCAAAATAGCCTTAGGAAGTCCCTGAAACTGATCAGATTCATTAGGCCTCTCCCTGTCAGAATAAACAATAAATGGTGACCATTCCTTTGAGATAGAATGAATCTGAACTGCAAATAAGACTCTCAGACAAGCAAATCTGCAAAGGAGATTCTGAGATAAGACCAGTTGCTTTGAATGATGCAGAAACTAGCCAAGCTGCCTGGAAGAGGCTTCTGCCAACTGAATAACTTTGAAAAGACCCTCTCAAACCTGTTGAGCTGCCTACATGCTGGGCAGTGCGCTCCAGGTCTTTTACCTTTTATAAACTGTCATCTATTCTGAGGTGAGCCTTGGTGATGTAGCTGACTTTGAGTGACTTCTGCTCCTGTATGTAACCCTTCTCCCATACACCTGTGAATAACCCCAATAAAACTCATTGATTCATGAAGTTGGACTTTGGTGGTATCCATACTTTGGTTTATTGTGGAATCTAAGATGAATAGATATGTGTTATATATCCTGTGAAAATTTTTGTCATACAACACACTGATAAATTACTTTTGAGTACAAATTCATTTTTAGCATCTTGCCAAATGAAAATGCAGATAACTATTTCATGGGTCCCTGATATACATATGTGTTAAATAGAGAACACATAAAAGGATGTGCAGAGAACAGCATGTCCCTGATAACTTATAAAAGAGTTTCTTTATTTGAACTGGACAGCTGTTGGTATTGACATTTAGCAGTAGCTTATTAGGATGTTTATCCCAAGTCCCTTGTTAATGGTGCCCATTGCTTTGCATTATTTCTCTAGAACCTCCTTGGAGTGAATGTCTTATTTTAGTACATCTTTTTCCATGTTCCTAGGATCATTCTCTATGACGTTAGTTCTCTGATGCATTTCTGAAGGTTTAAGATAATTCCCAGTTTTATGCACTTTATTTTAAATATTTTCCATCTTCTCAGATTCTTCTGAAGAAAAGAAAAAAATATACATGTTTGTTTTTTTTAGAGTTAGGTTTTTTTTTCCCACCAGTTAACTCATATAACTTATTTGAAAACTTGCTCTTTTGGGCTGTAACCCTAGAGGAAGATTGCTTGAATGTGCTTAAGATCATTGAGCTTGCCTGCTTGAGTCTCACTCGGGCTTCCTTGAATTGCTAGTGACACGTGCAATGACTTTTCTCAAGAGGAACTATGCTTAAGCAAAGCTACATAACTGAGAGAGCAAAAAATTTCCTGTTAGCACTTTTCTCTGGAGATGATTCTGAATTCATTTTCCATCTGGAAGACTTTGCTGAGATGGAGTTTATAGCAGTGCATCCTTATGGCATATATCAGTGTCCTGGCACATAACCTGCCCGAGGATAGATTTCATCTGAACTAATGGGAAGATGAATGTGTTTACCTCTGAAGCCAGTGCTGTTCCTTCCTCCAAATTGCCCTGTCATTTAGACACAAGGCTCAACTTGTAAAATTGCACCATGGACTGACTGAGAGCAACAAACATATAATTTTATTAATCATGTCTTCACTAATTAAAATGGTATGTCAGGAAAGTATCCCCTATCTTATACCATAATAAACAACCCCTTCATATTGCAATTTGTTTTCTGAAATGTTGGCCACTTCTCAGGGATAGATAGATTGATGGCTTTACTAGTTGTATCCCAAGTGCTATGTAGAAAAATAATTATTTTGGACTTCATGCAAGCCTCTCAGTGCCCCATACTACTAACGGTGTCCTTTGTGAGTCACAGTGAGATTTACTGCTGAGAGTCCAGGAGCAGAATAAACATCACTAAAAGACAGACAATACTGTGACTTCAGGTAGTCCAGAGCATCATCCAGAGCAGGTTAGCCCTGTAGAACTCACTAAAAGAGAGACATTGTCACTGCATCAACTTGTGCGTTTGGAGTAGACCAAGTATGTAGTGGATAAAACAGTGATACTCAATAAAAATAGCTGTTTGGGGATATCTTTGTAGACGTATTAAATGTTAGGTTAATAGTTTCAGATTTCAAGAACAGAAAGCAGGATGCACTCCAGTGGTCCATTTGAGACCAAAGTTTGTCATAATTGACAAAGCCAACTGAGAACCTCTCCAACTTTGGAGGTTGGAAGTTTTCAATGCCTTTCTTAGCACATGAAAATGCCTCAGATCATCTGTTTCTGAGTATCAGGACAGTGTCATATTAGTCCCCATTTCCGATGCAGTCTCACTTCAGGCATAGACTGGCTTTATAGGGTAATGTTTATTTACTTATTGTTCTGCTCATTGTTAAAGCAAAAGCTAATGTATGATGAATTTGATTTTTTTGTCAGGCAGACACGAGTAAGTACTTAACATGGATTAGCTACCTTATCTTTTATGCTTTTAAGAAAGCATTAAATTAACCTAACCTACACATGGGGGAACTGTAATCCAAAGAGTTTAGATACTTGCTCAAATTCTGACAGCTAATAATGACAACATGACCTGTATTTGATGAGTTGTATGAAGAAACAGATGATAAAAATTTACAAGGATAACAAAATGGTATTCAGAGACACAGAAGTATGAAATTAAGCAAAGCGATGTTCTAGATTAGAGTTTTTACTCTTCTAAAACTGGAGTTTTATTGTTTCAGGTGTCAAGTACATTCAGTTTAGAAATAGCACAGAGTTTGGGGTATGAGTATTGTGAATTTAGGTGTTACAGCTCTAAGGGGAAAGCTATCCTAACTGCTGGAAGTGAAGGAATACCACAAAGTAACACCACACAACAAACCTCAGACAAGAAATTTATTGGGAAGGACAAAAGGTGCTGGCTGCCTCTGAAGAGAAGCAGCATGGAACTGAGCAGGAGACAGACTTATATAGGGCTTCTTGTGAAAGGAGGTTTTCAGGTTGCATATTTCTTGGGTGGGCAAAGGGTAGGTTTTGAGATGTGAGGATAGGTAGGATTTCAGAAATTGGTGGGTTTGGGAGCTCAGGGATTGATGGATTTGTGTCCTCATGGACTGGTGGGTTTTGGGGCTCAGAGATTGGTGGGTTTTGGAAGGATTTTAAACCTGGAAATAATCTCAGATTCTTTACCCTACAGTAAAGATTTTCATGTTATAAGAAACATAAAGGTCCTCAGGCCTTAAAAAGACAAAGATGAGTAAAGAAGAAGCCACGATAAGCAGAGGAACTGTACAGTGGTGAGCAGTGAGGGAGAAAAGGAGGAGGGTAAGGTTATGATTCAGCAAGGGCTTTACATTTTCGTTGAAACCAACATCTACATGGCATTTTCCACAAAACAAAAACTCTCATAACACTTCTGTATATAATCTTCCCATCTTCACAACTCACGAATGAGATAGTGTTTTCAGTGATAACTCCAGTTTACAGATAGAAAATCTGAAATCAAGAGCATGAGATTAACAAGTAATAAGGGCAAATGACAGGAAAGAGTTTAATACAATCTGATATATAACTGTAGGAAATGTCACAGGACTGATGTTTTTGTGACAAAAGCAACTGCTTTAAAGTTGTGTAGGAAATACAAAGGGTGAGTGTAAGAGTAACAAACAAGAATTTCGCTAAGCAATGCAGTGTTGTCTGCCTCCTAGGGCTGCTGTGGATAAAGTGGAAAATGAAACTCAAGGGCTTGTAGCTTCTAAAGTGGATGGAGGAGGCAGAGTAAGAGGAAAAATCAACAGAGGTCTCTAGACTTCTACTGGAACATCAACTAAGAAGCTCATAGTGTTATTCATGGCAGTGAACAAGAGGGAAGACTGAGGAAGCAAATTATGTTAAGTCAGCTTGGCTGTGTGAAGAGTGGGGTGATTACTCAGCTCCTAAGGGGACATACCGGGTAGAAGATGAACCTGTGACACTTGGACCTTACTGGAGAGCTCGTGGAATGTTTTGTGTGTCAAAGTCAAAGGTTTTTGGGAAAGTATCTCTGTTTTCATAAGTAAGTCTTGACCCAAAATCTGGGTGTGTTTTGGTAGAGGCTTGAACAAGGATTTTCTGTTCTCTCTTTAAAAATTTGTTAGATGTTCTTGCACTTTTGCTGGAGAGAAAAACAGTTTACATTTTTGATAAAGTACGATTGCCAGTGTGAGCAGAAATGAATCTGTTATTTGGCATTTTTCTTTTGTCCTAAAATTTCAGGATCTTGGGATTCGTCACATCTGATATTATTGGGTACATTTCTGCAGAAGTTCAGGAGAACTGTCAATTTCAAATTCAATTTACCATGCCCACGAGATCAGAAAGGGTGTAAGGTGAGTACAGACTTCTAAAAGATGGCAGCTGTTGGTGCAAAAGTATCGCTTTCCAAGAAGGTTCAAGCCTAACATATTGAAAATATACAGGTTTATCCTGGGACCATCTGTGTGTTTCTGGTATCAATAATTTGATGATCCTTTTTGATACTTCCCAATGTGTAGTGTGTTTGTGCCTGTGCAGTTTTTCCCCTTCAACCTGAATTTGTTCTCCAAGAATTTAACCAAATCCCAGCACAATGTACGTGGGATTGCTGGGCCTGCCTTACATTACAGGATCTCTATGAGAAGTAGAAGTTGGATTGACTTCTCTTCCGGAGCTCCAAATAAAAATGCACTTTGAAAGGAAAGCCAAGGGCAGAACACCTTTGTTTCCTTACAGCTCTTTTGTTTAACTAGAAATTCCCCGTGGACAATCAGCTGGTTTCGTGACTTATAAGCTGTATATATTTGAATATGGTAATGTCTCTAAAATCAGAATGCTTCTTACAGTTATAATTGACAGTACATTTTGTTTCCTGATGATATATAAAATAACAGTGGGCTTTACAATTGATCGCATTTTATGTTAGTGGAAATCCCTAGTTAACAAGGTTAACGTGACAAGTGATAAGGAACCAATGAACAGAAAGACAGTGGACAATCTCAAGTCAATATTGAAATTAATGATATAAATGAGACTGGTGGCTGGATATCCCTTGATTGGGATGCCTTTTTAGGTAGGTAACACACTAATTATGTTAGTGATTTCAAAGCAATATTTATACCATGACATGTATATTATTTTCTTAAATACTTATATTAATTATGCTTAAATATAAACTTTGAAGAGATCTAATTTATATTACATGTTGTACAACTTATTCTTTATTCTAATTTAGTTTAAGGAACCCCTAGTGACTTTCCAAAGGAAAGAAAAAATACAAACAAAATGTCTTAACCAAAATATGTGGAGCCAGGATCATCTTTGCTAATTAGACATTCAAGAATTAGAGCTATATTTGAAGATGCTAAAACACAAAATTAAGACATATTCTTTTTTTAATGTTTTAAATACTCATTTATGAACATTTTTCTCTAAACACTCCATTTCTGAAACCTTGCTAATAAACTTTAGTGTTCTTCTCCTTTAGGTATAGCTTAGCAAAGACAATTTGACAAATAGAAGCATTTGGGCAAGGTAGGACATTTGTCAATATCAGGTCTAAGGGTTATACTATTTGCCCCAACAACCATGCCACTGCTCTAAAAACCTTGACACATAGTCCATCAATCTGCTCATAAAAGGACAGTCCTATTTCTAAGGTGACAGTCTATTTGTGCCAGTCCAGTCAGTTAGCAAAGCTGCCTGTGAAATACACCAAAAAGGAAGAGGTGAGAGGCAGGGTATAAATTTCTAAAGATCTCAAGAAGCTAGACTTGTGGGCCAAGTGAGATATCATTCTGCCTTTTTAAGATAACAAAAGCACCTGGTGGACATGCTTCTCACAACACCAAGTCATCAACAAAGGCAACTTATTAACAGATGTCCTCTTGTCACCACTTGAGTAGAGAATACCCTGGCAGGGACTGGACTACCAGCTCTTTCTGATGTTCTTCCCATATTGCCCTGGATGGTATGGTTGATGGATTTCACAAATGCTGTAGAACTACTTTAAGAAAGCAAACATTTTTCTATTTACCAATTACTGCTTAGATTAAGACAGTTTTTCACTCCATGCTGGGGTCACTAGGAGCATCACGATGGGATAATACAACGAACTTTGGCAAGTGGGGAAAAAATCATTCAGCATGATATGTTAGTTTTATGAAATGATGATAGCAAGATGAAGGTTATTTTCCCTACTTACTATATTCCTCCTACGTTGAATCCCAAAGGAGGTGATTGGTGAACCACACTCCCCATCAGTAGCACTGATAAAAGGCAAGTGTGGGCTTGATAACCCTGTGCCCATTCTGCCCAGCAGCCTCATTCCCAAAGTGCAATAAATTACCATGGACGAAAATGCCATATTTATCTACAGAATGCTGGCTGTATAAATGAAGCTTTAAACCAGCGGTTTGCAACCTGTGGTTATCAACCCCTTGGCAAACCTCTGTCCCCAAAATGATTTACATTATGGTTCATAACAGTAGCAAAATTGCAGTTATGAAGTAGCAACAAAATAATTGGATTGTTGGGTTCATCACACATGAAGAACTGAATTAAAGGGTCGCAGCATTAGGAAGGTTGAGAACCATGGCTTTAAACTCTTAACTAGCCTCTAATTTCATCTCATCAATTGTGTATGTGGGAATTCTGCCATAGCCTCATCTCCTGGCAGCTGAAAACCTGGTATTAATGGTAGCCTGGGAAATAGTCAAGAAAAAAGAAGAACTGAGACCCTTTGGGATATGCTGGAGAGTGTTTTGTCTAAAACACTATGAAGTAGAGAGATCTTGGCTGAGATCTTAGAGGAACTTCTCTTCTGCCAGAATAACAGCTGAGCAGCTGAGTTTAGTTCTATATAATGGAGGGTTGACTAAGAACGCAATAATAATACTGTTTTGTTCTGTGTTGACTTGGTGGTCTAAGAATTTGTAACAACAATAATAATGAATATAACCACCTCCTCATTTTTTTTTTACAAATACTAATGGAATGGGTAAGGGGTCACATGTCAGAGATTAAATGGTACATAATGTTTATGTGATTTATACATAGGCATTGAGTTGAATAAAATGAAACAATAACCTTCTACTTCTGGAACTCCAAGTTAGTAAATGCCTAGTGACCTATTTTTTTTTTCCAAATTTAACTCAGGAGTTTAGAGCAGGTGACTCCTACAGTTTCAGTAAATACTTAGAATGTACTATTCTCAGATTTGAGTTTCAGGCAAAATATATTTGTCATTGGTTAGTTTTGCAAAGCAGTGGTTTGCTTCTTTATATATGACTCTGAGTTGTCTTAAAATATGCCACTGAGGTATTAATAGTTTCTTTCACAGTTAGGAGATATGTGGCATGTGTTGAAAGATGGTAGTTGCTTAGAGGAGAGCTGCTATGAGCGATGGTACGTTATTTCCATGTTTTCCTTCAACTTGTAGGTTTTCAGAACTGAAATTATATGAGCATTTTTGCTGAAGTTGTACAAATTGCTAATTTTGCTGAGCCTTATCTTTTAGTATAATTAATAATGATAGAAGTAATTTTAGAATGTACATTTTATTCATATTCATTCTGATTGCCTTTAGCCTATTACTTCTTATCATTGACTTAAACGTAATACTGAAGTGTTAAGCACACTCACAGATTTAGTGGATTAGATGATAAGCAAATAACTTGTAAATAAAACATGGTTGTTTCTCTCCCTAAGTATAATGGTAACTTTTATGGCACCATGGATAAATAGGAGGCCATATTTATGTTGACGTGTAGACCCTGGGTGCTGTTTTAGGTCAGTCTCACATATTCCTAAGTTCATAAATGGAGGTATTTAACCAGAGGAATGTTTATCAAATAGATAAAGGGTGGGAGAAATTAAAGGAAATGTGTATCACCTGGAAAAGGAAGACTTCAAAAGAAAGGAGAGGTAGTTATTATGGGAAGGGAAACTAGTGCCCTGGGATCTGTTGGAATTAAATTTCTTCAGCAGCTCGTTCAAAATCTAGGGTTTCTTGTGATGATCATTTTCCTGCTTTTTTTTTTTTTTTTTTTTTTTTTATGGTGAGATTCATTCTACGAATCCTGTTCATGTAGAGAATCTTTTTTTTTTAAATTTATTTATTTATTTATTTATTTATTTTAATTTATTTATTTATTAAAGATTTCTGTCTCTTCCCCGCCACCGCCTCCCATTTCCCTCCCCCTCCCCCAATTAAGTCTCCCCCCCAGCCCGAAAAGCAATCAGGGTTCCCTGTCCTGTGGGAAGTCCAAGGAACCCCCACCTCCATCCAGGTCTAGTAAGTTGAGCATCCAAACTGCCTCGGCTCCCACAAAGCCAGTGCGTGCAGTAGGATCAGAAACCCATTGCCATTGTTCTTGAGTTCTCAGTAGTCCTCATTGTCCGCTATGTTCAGAGAGTCCGGTTTTATCTCAGGCTTTTCCAGACCCAGGCCAGCTGGCCTTGGTGAGTTCCCAATAGAACATCCCCATTGTCTCAGCACAGACATTTTCCTGCTTTTATAGTTAACTGAAGATGGAGTCACTAGGACCCCTTAGAATCAATATCTAAAATTTGGACAGAAAGCTAAAACAAAGGTTGAACTTTGTAAGAACAAATGTTTTATTTTTCTTTTTTCCTCATGACTTTAATGGGTTTGGGATGAGTTATTACTCCTTCCTGAATACATACAATTCTTCAAAATCATTCATTGCCAATTGGTTGTTCAAGTCAATCACCAACACGATGGTATGCTATAGTGCCTTTAGGTTATTTGGTCATGAAAATAGAGCCCTCATAGTTAAAAGTAGAGGTTACAGATGTCTCTTCTGCCTTTTCTATTTGGGGACATAATATAAATTGTAACCTTGACCAGGAAGAACTGGTATATTGCTAGATGCTACATGGGTACTGAGAATCAAACCCTGGTCCTCTGTAACAGTAGCAAGTTCTCTTATCCACTGAGATGTGTCTCTAGCCTTACCCAGAGTGTTATTTTTAAAATGATTTTGTGTGTATGTATATGTTTCTGAGTGTTTGTGAGTATACTACATGCCTGAATGAGCCAGCAGAAGGTGTCAGATTGTCTGGAATGGGAGTTTGAGATATTTGTAAGCTGCCATGTGGAAACACAGGTTCTCCACAAGAGAAGTAAGTAGCTCCTAGTGACTGAGCCATCTCTCTAGCCCCATTCAGCATTTTAAAATATGAGACTTGCTGTATTGCAAAAAACCTTGAATAAGAATTGTATTGTGTGCATGCCCTCACTTCTGAGTTCCAGCTCAATGCATGATCTCCCAAGGGGACATTGTGCAGGCAAAGTCTGAAGAGAGAAAGCACCTTGATACATAGTTTCTTTTGTGAATGGAGTTTTGGCATTTCACCTTACCCATCTCTACATACAGAGCTAATAGTTATTCTGTCTCAATCCCTTTGCTTCCATATTCCTACTCCAACATAATAAGAAGAGGCATATTTTATCCATCAAGCCTAAGAAAAAGAGTCTCTTGAGGTGAGATTGTTAAATTTTTAAATCAAATTCCGAGTGACCCGCTGATGAAGCTAGCATTTTTCTGTGTTTGCGTGTCATAGATTTAATTTCCTCTTGCTATTAGTTTTAGTCTTTAGTATTTAACTTTTGTCGAGGACACAGTTTTAGTTTGTAGCTGAACAGAATGGCACTGGAAGCTAAGCCCCTTTGGATTTACAATACTGGAGAGCTTTCTTTTCATTTTGCTCTTCCACAAATGGACAAAGAAGCCAAAGTGAGCTCCTGTGGAAGTCAGTTGATTGCTTTAGTCAGTTATGGCATATAGGGTGTGAGCAGAGAGAAAACGAAGCTGCAATAAACCCTACCCTCATCGTCACCTCTCTCAGACAGTGCTGCCTGGCTCATGTTGCTCCATATTGGTTGAGTTGTTCTTCAAAGTACGTCAGTAACTGCTAGAAGGCGCTCATCTCATTTCACTGCTCTCTCAGGTCTTCATTTTAATCTTGGGTCCGTGTTATTCTTTTATCAAGCTGTTTCCTTTATCTCTGAATTTATAGTTATCAGATTTATAAAAGTGACCCAGAGGACTGGCCACTGTAATACAACTGTAAGATTTGGTGCCGAGTTCACGAACAGCTTTCTCTGTAAAATTTTCTTCCACCTCAAGTCTCAAATAAATTTAGCTATAAATATTAAATATTAAACATTCCTTCAGCTATAGGCAAATTTAATGTTAGGATATAGGATCCTGAGAGGTGTTCTAGGGACATTTATATATAGAAACTTTTTACAGTAATGACTTTTTTAACCTTTAATATTTCAGAGAAAGGCACAAACCGAGCTCCAGCAGAGAAGAGCATAAAAACAGTATAAACAGAAGATGAGAAAACAATTAGGAGGGATCTTTTATTCTCTCAACATTTTTCCTACTATTGAAATAGATTTTTTTAAAAAAAATGCAATGTATTGTGATTACAGCTTCCCCTACCTCCTTCTCAGTTTCTCCTACCCCTCCTCCATCCAGATCTACCCTCTTTCTGTCTCTCATTAAAAAGCAAAAAAAAAAAAAGGCTTCTATGTGATAATAATAAAATAAGACAAAATAAAAACAAATTGGAATAGGACAAACAAACAATTTAGTAGGAAAAGATTTTTTTAAAAAAAAAAAAGGTACAAGAAACAGATATAGGTGCAGGGACCCACTGACATAATCCAGAAATCTCATAAAAACACCAAGAGGAAGCCATATTATATACACAAAACCTATAGGGGAGAAAAAGGGAAAACCAAATAAAATAAAAATAAAACATTAAAAAAAAGTCCAGACACAACATTTTGAGATAAGAAACCTCCAAAGATGCCTTTGAGTCCATTTTCAGTTGGCCCTCTACTGCTCGGCATGTAGCCAACCCTTAAAAGTAGTTTGTTTTTCCAGTGAGACTAGGAAAAAAGACAAAACAAAACGATTTTTCACTTGCAAGTGACTATCAATTGGAAACAACTTCTGAGTCAAGGATGGGGCCCTGTGTTCAGTTATCCTTTCAGCTCTAGGACCTCCTGTGGGTCTGGTGCATGTTGCCTCAGTTTCTTTGAGTTATATACTTCTTTCCTGTTGTCTCTAGAAGGCCTTGTTTCCTTGGTGTCCTCTCTCTGCTCTGTTTCTTACACTCTTTCTATCCCCATTTCCTGTAGGGTTTAGGACTGCGCATTCTGAGGTCTCCCGCTTTCTGCATATTGTCTACCTCTACAGCTCCGTATTTGTTTGAGTTTGCTGCAGCTTCTCTGATGATGGTTGAGTAAGGCACTGATCAATGAGTATGTGGGAGAGTCGCTGCAGGCTTTACAACAGTCAGGGAAAAATCGGCAGCATGAGGTAAGAAACACTCAGGTCAGCCTGGTTTTCATAACCAGTGCTGGGCTGAGACTTTTTGGATTACGACGTAGGTCATTTTAATTTAGCCATAGTTAAGCACAGTACAAGTTTTAAAACAACAAAACACAAACAAAACAAAACAACAACAATGAAAAAACTTTTCCTGATGACAATTAACTCAGCCCCAAGAAAACAACATTTACAGACACATTTACATTGAGATTCTTACAAAGTACACCCGGCATCTCTCAGGAGAATGGTACTGGTGACTCAGAGATAGTATACCACGATTATGGTATAGGAAGAGTGACCGAGGTAAACATCATGCCTGTGGGTATCATGACTGGTCAGGCCCTATGATAACAAAAAAGACACTTAGGCTGCTGGAAAGTAAAACTAGTATCTCGCAAGGTTGAGTTTTATGGCCCAAAAGTGATGCTCAGGTTTGAAGGGAAAAGGGTTTGGGATGACTAAAGGTAACAAAGGATTATCAGATGTTAAACTGCATTTCCCTCAGCATCCTGGGAAAACAGTTAAGCACCTCATTTTATTGGAGGAATAAGCTGTGTGTTTAACTTTCTTTTGGCTTCTCCAGTGCTTATCTTTGTGCACAAGGCCTTTCATGCCCTTTATATGAGTATAGCAGAATATCATTAGAAGCCATTTTATTGTTGCATTCCTTTAGCATCTGGTTTTCTCTTCCATCCCTGGGCTACCTACTTTCAATTTCTTTGTCACCTGAAAACTGTGGGGTATGGGTTTAATCTCATGGAGTGGTCCTTAAAACAAATAAGATATTGGTTAGTTACTCCCACAAGCTTTGTGCCAAATTGTACTAGCAGATCTTGTAGGCAGGACACCATAAATCAAAGGGTTGTAACTGGGTTGGTGTTTACTTCCTCCTTTGGTAGTGTGCAGAGTACCTTCTGGATAGAATGCAGTAGAGGGGAAGGTTTATGGTAGTTACTAGCTCAAATTCCCCATTCTCAATGAATTGTACAGGTGTTATTTTTAGCAATAGTGCCCTGCCATCACTTTGTGGAGTGGAAAGTATAGCATTTGCAACAGCCTGGGTTGTTTGGGTATTCCCATGGTACTCCCTTGTCCACCATCTCCATTAGATACAATCCACTCCTGTACTGAAGCTTCATTTGATGCTGAGAGATGTCCAATTGCAGCTCTGGCTTCCCTATTATTTGACGGTTTTGGATGTGAAGTTGGGGAAAATCTTTTCCAGTTCAGGAGTCTACTGCCTTGTCCGAATGATGGTGTCCTTTGGCATACAGAAGCGTTTCTGTTTCAGAAAGTTCAACTTATTGTTTTTTTTAAAATATTTATTTATTTATTATGTATACAATATTCTGTCTGTGTGTCTGCCTGCAGGCCAAAAGAGGGCACCAGACCTCATTACAGATGGTTGTGAGCCACCATGTGGTTGCTGGGAATTGAACTCAGGACCTTTGGAAGAGCAGGCAATGCTCTTAACCTCTGAACCATCTCTCCAGCCCCCCAACTTATTAATTGTTGATCTTAGTTCCTATACTAATGATGTTCTTTCTCTCAATATCAATTTCCTGATTAGAATGATAAGCCCATGCCTTCATTTTACTAGGCGAGCATTGGTACGGCTGCTATCTGTGCTTTGAGGTCCCCCATTTCTTCCAGCCTTATCTTGGTCATGTGAAGGAGGAAAAGGTAATTAATCCACACATTGTGCTTAACATTTCATCAAAAGAACTCTAATCTTCCTTTGTTTGAGAAAACACTTATGTCTTGGGCTTATGTAATTACACCCGACAATCTTCAGCTTACAAAGGAAACTGGCGGGGAACATCAGAGTGAAAATAATGACGTGGTGAGAGCCCCGGCTTTAAGGACACCGTAAACAAAACAGGGAAGCATCTAAAAAAGTAATCAAAATTTCATCTACTCTGCATAATAACTAATGGTGACAAGCATGTTGGTCATCCTAGCCAGCCTATTTTCTCCACCCAGTCTAGTTTCTCTACTGCTGGACGGTCACCTTCAAGGTCAAATGAAGGTAAGAACCCACAGGGACTTATTTTGTGCTGTAAAGGGCACAATTATGTCCTGTCGTGGCTGTTGCTGCTGGCAGCACGGTGGCTTTGTAGCTTTGCACAGTTTGAGTATTTTAAAACTTGTAATTGTGTCATAACAGTCCTGCAATTTTGTGCGTTTTGTGGCCCTAGGGAGAAATTGTTGTCAGTTATCCAGTCACCGCGTTTCACAAGTCCATGGTTCTCTATTGTATGGGCTTAGACTTCTGCAGACTGGACTGGAGTTTTTCTGCCTGTTGACATTTGCTGGGAGGATTCATTGCTCAAGGACTGATGAAAGGCCATGCACAATGCCCTAAGAACCTTATTTTGAACAGGAACGTTTAGAGATCACTCTTCCCAACAACACAATTTCTATTGTTTATAAAAATGATAGCAAATTAAACACTGGATAGTGTCACGACCAATATCTAGAGGTTCTGAGTGAGGTCAAGGTGTTATTAATGTGAAAAATTTGCAGCCTTATGACAGGCATCATTATACTTTAAATATCTATTAAAATTTTACTCTACCTGTCTTACAGACATCCCAGTTAACTCGTGATATAGCACAACAACTAAAAGTGTAGGCATGAAGCGTTTTCACCAAAAATAGAGACTGTGAGGTAATGTGCTAGCTACCTAATTTACTCAATCTACATTGCATATATACATCACAAGAATTCTGTTGTATATAATAAGCACAGTAATTTTACCTGGCAGTTCAAAATAAGTAAAAGACAAAACTCTAACTTCCATGTGTAAAAGCATTGCTTAGGCCAGACACACAATTTCATTCTCTTTCTTTGTAATTTTCTCTGTGATTTACCAGAAGATCAGGATCCACAGATTGGAAGCTACTGAGATAAGTTATCAAGTGAACACAGAGCACTCTTCGTAGGCAGAATTATGTTTTGTATGCCTTCATTCCAAAAAAAATAGAGGAAATTCTCACATGTTACGTGCTGGATTAAGAAAGCATGTGAGGCTAAACTGAAAATCTGCCTGTAAATGCTCCATGTCTCCGTAAGAATGATGCCACTTGAGAAATGAGCACGGTAGATGTTCATGTAAGCTGACTATCCTCCTGCCTACAGTTTTTTACCATATTTGCATAATCATGCATTGACTTGTAGTTATAGAAGGCAGATATGTTTGCAATCATTTGATACAAAAATATTAACATGGAAAATTTTGCAAATACAAAAATAAGTAGCCCGATAGGGCACAACTTCATCATAGATAACTTCTAATAACCAAGAGTTGGAAGTCTTTTCTCAACTCTCATTCATTTATTTCTTATCCATTTTGTCAAGAAATCTCAGGTACCCTGAGTTCCAAGGAATTTGTTTCCAATACTTACTGACTTTGTTAAAATTTATGTCACTTTTAATCACAAACTGTTAATATTAAATATATCTGAAAACCACCATTTTTAAAATTTGATTAATTGTCTAAAATATCCCTACCTTAAAATTCGTTCAAATACAAACATGAACCATACAGAGAACTTAGTAGAACTTGTAAATTCATTTTCCACTGTAGTATTTACCACATATTGGTTGAAAAATAGACCAGGTTTACAGATTTAGTTTTTTTAGATTTCGGTTTTGGCTGCTTGTCATGGTCTGCCCTTGATTCATCTAACTAATTTATCCATTTTCCTATAAATTATAAACCTGACATCTTAATTGATTCAGTCTCACTTTTAAAGCAAACTCTTCAAATGACACCAGAAGAGATTCTATGGACCTCCCAGGTCATCAGGATAGGAGAATGGTTCGCTTTCACACCGGAGTGGCGCATACCACCAGAGCCTCAGCAGCCTTTCCCTACTGAGTTCCAAGTCTCTTTCTTTTCTGTGAAGTTACAGTGTCATGATTTTTAATTTTTAAATAATTTGTTGCTAAATTTGTTTGATAAAGAATAACTCAGTTTAGCAATACTGCTATTGCCCAAAGCAGTGGTAGTAAAAGGGTATAACCCAGCTTTTATAACCTACCTTTATCTATTTATTTTCAGAATGAAGAATTGTTATTGATGTGATTTCAAAGTTGATCAATTATTTGTGAAGAAATATTTGGTACATTTTAATCAGTCAAGATGAAAGATTTTCTGATTTGCAAATCCCCTAGTTACTGACCAGAACTGGTGAGTTTACTCCTGTGACTCCATATTCCTTTTACTTTTTATTAGTTTTATTGTTGTTGTTTGGTTCTTAGCATAAAATATGCCAGACCCATTTGGAATATACTGTAACCTAGGAACATGCATTTCCTTAAGGTTCTTTTGTTATTTTAATATTAAATGACAATTTAATTTTTTCTTTTTTTTTTTTGGTTTTTCGAGACAGGGTTTCTCTGTAACTTTGGTACCCATCCCGGAACTCGCTCTTGTAGAACAGGCTGGCCTCAAACTCCCAGAGATCCGCCTGCCTCTGCCTCCCGAGTGCTGGGATTAAAGGCGTGTGCCACCACCACCCAGCTTGACAATTTAATTTTAAATGAGGCTCTAAGGTTGCCAATTGTTACTGAAGCATCATGTCTTTCAGAGATTCTCAGGGGACAGAACTTGACAGTTCATACTTCTTTCTTCTTTTTTTTTCTTTTTTCAAGACAGGACTTTATTGTAGCTTTGGAACCTGTTCTGGAACTAGCTCTTGTAGACCAGGCTGGCCTAGAACTCATAGAGTTCCACGTGCCTCTGCCTCCTGAGTGCTGGGATTAAAGGCGTGCGCCATCACTGCCCAGTTTAGTTCATAGTTCTTTATGGTGAGAAAATGTTTCAGGAATTGATAGTGGTAATAACATTTTTACATTTCAGATTGTAAGGTAGGTACTTAAGTTCTCTAACTTTTAATTTGCAAATATTAAAAAACTGGAAATTCAATACATGATGTATTTTGATAGTATCCTCTCAATGCTCTCCACCCTCTGCCTTTAACATTTCTCACCCTCTCTAACATCTCTCCATCTCTACTTTATGTCCTCTTCTTTAAAAAAAATTGTATGTATTTATTTATTTTTATAACCCACCAAGTCAGGGTTTTATGAGTTCAGACTATATTGGACCTCCATGTGTGGATGACGATGACTTTGACTTCCTGATGCTCTTATCTCTGCCTTCCAAGTGCCAGGACTATATGTAAGCTGTGCTACCATGCCCAGACAAATTATCTGATTGTCGTGTTGAGATTTCTTTCCCTTATTTTGAGAACTTTGATTCCTAATATTCTTAGCATGCTACTCAGTTTTATTTTCTGCACATTCATAATGCCCTCTAAAAACAAAGCCAGGGGTTCTTCGACTACCAATAGCATTGAAAAGACTAACATTAAAATACAGGTTTTAGTTTTGATTCATTTTGTTCTTAGAACATATTTCAGAGGGATATATGTTCTAAACACCTTAACACTCATTATCCTATAGAGGGCCACACTTCTAACAGAAGCCCCTGCTCCATCAGAGGCCATGCCAACTCCCAGATCCCCATGTAAGCCCCAACTCATGAACTACCAATACACCCCCAGAATCCACCTAGCCTGACTCCAACATTCCCTTCTCCCCTTGTCACCTGATCCCACCCATCCTCCAACAGAAGATCCCTGCTCCACCAGAGGTCATGTCATCAATCAGATCCCCATAGGACCTCCAAATAAACCAGAGGCTGCTCCAGCTTCCAAAGCCCCAGCCCTCAACTTAGGCAGAACCTCCCTTGCTTGACCAAAGGTCATTCCAGTCATCAGAAGCCCAGTCCCCAACTCAGGAGAAGACCTTTTACTCAACCAGAGGCCACTCTGTCAAGAAGATCAGAAAGGAAATAGAAACCAAGGAATAAAGTATGCATTCAACAAAGATAAACTCAGAAATCAACATATTAGGTTTATCCTTCAGCATATTATAGATTGTCTGACTGATTTATGCCTTCCTTATAAAAAAGGCACACAAATTATGTACACATAAAAGTTATCAGTACTTTTCCTTATTACTTCTGTGTGATAATTTACATTATAATTAGCAAGTTATCTCTAGCCTTATTGCTAAATGAATTTATCCATTCTAAGTATATGTTGACTATATTTTCTATATCCGAGCTTTTGATATATATATATATATATATATATATATATATATATATATTTAATCCTGTTATATCACATGAGCAATGAACGCAATTTATATTATACCAATGACTACCATTTTACCAGCACAGATTTTACATATTGTGTTTACTATGTTCTAAATTTTTTATATATTAGAAGCATTATGTATTTTCTATTTAGCTGAACTAATATAGATAGAAAGATAGTTTGGTTGATTATTTGTCCATATAAGCATTAAAAAATCTCTGGAGATGATTCTTTAATAATTTTATTGATAGACTAAATTGGATAAGACCATGTTTATTCATGAAAAAGTATGAATTTACTCTTCCTCAATTCCATTCTTAAAACTTTCTAAAATTCTCACAGAAAAAATACTATTTCAAGTAATGTGTTGCGAAGCATAGTGTTTTAAACAATTATAGCTGCACTTACAGTGAGCTACAGTTTCTGGCTTTGAATTTGGATATAGATATTACCATGATTCCTTATGGTAAGCTTTTACTACAAAACATACATCACTCAGGAAACTTTATGAATGATCATGCACTAATAGATAACTATGAAGGTAGTATGTTAATTGGAGTATTCAGAAGGTTTCTATAATATAATATGTTTCATTTAAACATAAGGTGTCTCACCATTAGATAACGTTTAACCCTTGTATTAGATTTTCATTTTAATTTGATTGCAAATGTTGTTAGATTAAATACAAATACATATTAATGATACTTTATTGGTATAGCTTCTGATATTACTAGAAGACAAAATCTCCTAGCAAACTCCCTTTTGCTCTGGCTCTAACAACCTTTATCTCTCCCTTTTCACAGTGGCTCCTGAGTCTTAGATGGGAGTTGTTTTGTAAATCTCACCAATATGGCTTCCTAAACAATAGCTGTACAAACACCATAGACATGCTAAAGCAGACAGGAGAAAGCTCACAAGGCCTCAAGCACACACACAGGTACAGGAGACTAAAGAATGCTGAGAGCAGCAGAAACAGTCTTCCCTAGGGAAAAAAATACCAACTGGTTATCCAATACCAATTTTTCATTAATTCAAGCATACATACAAGTAACATTATATAGACTTTGCAGGGTGTATTTATGTATTTAGGGATATATAGGTGCACACACACGTATATGTAAGTAATAACAATTAATGAAAAACAGAGGCCACGAGTTTGAAAGAATACAAAGAGGAGTATATGGAAAGTTTTGGAGGGAAGAAAGAAAAGGAGAAAATGATGCAAATGTATTATAATCTTGAAAAATAAAGAAAAGAAATAGTGATTGTATACCTATGGAAGCATCCTAAAACCAAGGAACAATAAATAAATACTTTTATGAGTTTTATTACTATGTATTATTGCCTGTATAATTCTTTTATTATTTAGAGTAAATAAATTAAATACTTAAGTAACACAAATGATCAAACACTATACTTTCAGTATTTGCCTGAAGAATACACAGCCCTTGTGATTAAATGTCTATGTGTAACAGACTTGTCTTGTCATTGGTGTTCTAGCTTATCAGAACTTCCAAACCTGTATTATGATTATAGTAGTTTTTAAATATGGATGGTATCTTGTTCTCCAGGGACAATTGGCAATTGTGCAGTATTTTCTTTATTCTGGTGTATCAACTTGGGGGTAAAGCTATTGAATTTTTGTAGTTAGAACTAGTGAGGCCAATGTCCTACTGAAAAATGGAGTCCTCAGTGGCAATAAGTTGTTTTCCCGTAATTCTGGGAGAAATGTTGGAAATCTCCAGGGGTATATAGAATCCTTGCTCATGTTCTTCTCACGATTCCTGTTGAGTGAAGGTGTTATGTTTAGGGCCATGGGAAGATTGGTCCCAGGAATTTACTTATTTGTCATATCACTTACATGTAACTTGGAGCAAAATTGTGAAATTTTCCACAATAGAACCATAAATCAGTAAGACACTCTAATATAAGCTAGAGGATAAAACAATATGTTCATACAATGTAATAATTGTATCAATGAACTGTGTGATTTATTGGTTTGCTTTTCTTGTGCTAGGGGCTTATCCACTTTCGTCTTGGGCTTTTAATTTGGAGACATTAATTTCAATTATAATTCCATATTTCAACATTTTTTATGAGAGTATAAAAACATAATCAAGGGAAACTGAGGCACCAAGGAAACTTATTGTTACCAATTTTCCAGTGAAATTGTATATGTTTATATATGTACTCTCTTGGCTTACAATATTTGGCCCTAAATGTGAGCTTTGTGGGTGGCAACATTTTTATTCTGAAAAGACTATCTAAGTTTGAGCTATTGTATCAAGATATCTGAAGTGATTGCTTCATATTTATAGAAATAATTTCTAGAAACAATTGAGAGAGCAATTCTTGATATTCTAGTGGTAATTCTTTGTACAATTTGAAAATAACCCATTATTATGTGTATTTATACAAGGGACAAGAAGGAAACTAAAATAAAACCTTGGGAAATAATTTGGCTCTCCTAAAATGAAGGGAATGTTAACTTCAAAGGTAAATGGAGTGTCAGAATATACCAAAATAGAAAACAAATGCAAGAAGATTCTTGCAAAATACTCACAGATATTTTCCCCTTAAATTCCAGCAAGCAGAGCCTACTCAAACCAGCAATTTTCTAGCCCTTCATGTCAATCCCACAGTCTCGCCTAAATATGTCAAAAGTAGGTACAGGAAATAGGAGCTGGCAGTTTTCCCACCTGTTATAAAAAGGACGGAAGCCCATCATGAATGAAAGCACACAACACTCTATCTGCCATCTGCATAGCTTCCAAATCTCTTGTATTTTATAGCAGTTGCCTGCCAAAAACCCAGAAAGCCAAAACCAGAATAAAACCCACAGTCTGAAAGAAAGAATATGGTAAATAATAAAACCATCCAGACGGCAGAGAAGTAAAACTGCCGAGAAGCCGACTGAAATAACAAAACTGTCAAGCAGTGTTGAGAGAGCTAAGAAATGCTGGCGAGAGAGGATTTGGAGGAGAACTGAAGGCTGAGGATAATACAAACCATTGTTCAATCGGAAGATTTTGCAAAGCAGTGTGCTTGCTGGTAATAAAATGTTAAGCCTTTCCAAAGAATGTTACTTCTTCCTCATTTCTAATACTCTAGCTATGTTTGTTTGAGATAAAGAAAACCTTCTGTCTCTGAGCAGTTGGGTCCTGCCTTATTTCGATAAAGCATGTACTTCTAAGAGCGACTCAAACCCAGCCAAGGTTTAATAGCTTTTAATTTGTCATTTGGGCTACGTTCAAAATTAGAAGTCAAATAAACATAGCTTTGCAAGAATTAAAGCCAATAACTTGCAAGGCGTTTCTAGGCATTTTTCAGAAATTTGAGACTGACATTTTTCACATAGGTTCATAGGAAAACTGTCTCTAGAAAGTAAAACGCAGTTCAACTCTTCCAGTGTTAGTAATTAATCAGATAGAAACAGAGTTTCTATCGGATAGAAATTGAGTTCTCTAGTGTTCTGACCTATATCTGAGAGGTTAAAGAGGTAAATCAAGTGAATTCTTGTTTTAGGTGTGTGTTATCTATCTCTGTTCCCAGTCCCTGCCCAACACTACGTCCTAATGTGTGTGTGTGTGCGTGTGTGTGTGCACGTGTATATGTGTGCATATGTAATTGTACATCTGTGAGTCTGTTTTTCACTAAAAACTTGACCATAGAAATGTGGCTAGAACCACTGAGCTGCTTCAGCAGTTAGAGGTGCTCCTGCCAAACCTGAAGGTTTGTTTGATTTTGGTGTCCAATATCCACATGATAGAAAAAAAAAACCAACACCGGAAAGCTGTCCTCTGGCCTTCACATGAGTACTGTCACACACACACACACACTTGAGTAAATGTAATAATCACATGACAATAACATGAATTATGAATTATAATGTACACGGTGTCCTGCAGGATGGAGTGCAGTTATAATGCCAGGATATGTAGCACGGGGGCGGGGGAAGGAGCACTGCCGTGAGCTGGTTACCTGTTCTAGGTAACAAATACCAGGTTTCACACACACACACACACACACACACACACACACACACACACACACACACACAATGCACTCCACATATCAATCACTCAATCAATAAAAGGTTTCTTTTCTATTGTATCCAATTTATGCTATATTTTCTTTTAAGCCCGGATAAGGATTTTTTTTTTTTTACTCAGGACAATATGGTATACTAAAGACTATCTGTCTCACTGATGACAGCACTGCAGGGAAAAGTCTTGCAGAAATGCTACCACTCCTCAAAACCGAGAGGCATATCCATATTTATCAGTCCATCCTGGGTCCTGCAGATGCTCTCCTCTCAGAGCCCAAAGTTGATTGACAGGTTTTATTTGAGAGGCTGGGAAACCACTTAAGACATGGGAGGCCTGCTTATCCACTAATTTTCCTGTGAATTGAGGAGTTCCCACAGTCAGGGAGACAGTGAGTGCTGCAGTTGTAGAAAATGGATGGCTTTTCTGCTTTTGAATCCCTGGCGATGTGGTCAGTTTGCCTCCCATGTTAACACAACAACCGAAACGAAAATAAAGGGTAGAGGTTAATGTATTTTTAGGCATGCAGAGGAAGTATTCCTAAAATTTACAGTGGGGGATTTTACTAAATCCTTGCTTTCAAGGGTGTACTTTAGCATTTCCTTCCAGCTAGGAACTTCTTTAGATATGATTCTAAGCAATCTTGGTTTAATTCTTATCTGAAAGTGGGGAATTCATCTGTCAAAGCGTAATTAGTGGAAAACAGGGGGACAGCAGTTTAAAGTCATCCATAGGAACTCATGTGAATAGTTTCAATGTTTACAATACACGCATGCCCACACGCACACACATGTGTGTGTGTATATATATATATATATATATACACACACACATATATATACACATATACATAAGAACACTGAGGAGTGGAAAGGATATATGAGGGAGCAGTGAGACTATTGGCTGGAAGCTCAGCTTCCTTACTCACCCACAATGCCCAATAGACTGTTTAAAGAGAGTGAGTGATGTGTCTCTGTTTTTAATTGTGTCTGACACCCAGTGAGCGCTCAATAAATATGTATGTATAAATTTCTATCTCAGTAGGATATGGATCTGAATACATTTAGGCTAAAGTATGAAGCTTCTTCTATTAGTTCTAGAACATTGGACAAAGTAATAATTAACCCACTTAAACCTTAGTTTCTGCATCTGTAAGTTGTGGCAGCACTAAATACCTCATGTGAAGTCTGAGTTTTTCTCTCTTTCCTCTTCTCTGTCCTATACTGGACTCTTTCACAGGACTACTTCTTTGTTCCTTTTATTTTGTTTTCTTATTCATTTTCCAAGGGTGATGTCAAACATAGATTTAATTGTAAATATTTTTCTCCTTCCCTTATTTTCTTCTTTCCTCCATTTAATTGGCTATTTCTTTGAACTCAGGGGTTATTCTATTTTAAATATTAATCAAAGTCAACATAATGATACCTTTTCATGATTCTATTATTATTACTGTTATTACAGTATGTCATTAACACACACATATATTCCAGACACTCTGTGAAGGTCAGGTGAAATTTTCATAGAATCATATTTTTTCCACCACTGTATATGATCTCTAGGGATTAAATATAGGTTGTTTGTCTTTTTTTTCAAATGACATGAACTTTGCCATTTGAACCAGGTCTACAAGGGCTTTATTTCAAAATCTGTTGTGGGCTAAATTTTTATTAAAGTATTTTTTGTATTTGACATAATATGTAAGAAAAATATATTGCAAACAAATTGTTGCTAGGCTATGATAGGCCTTAAATTATAACCTTTAGAACTTTACTTTGGTCAAATGGCAAAATGGTAGCCACTAATAATGTTTTTTTTTTTAAAATTTAGTCTCTCATATAATACATCCTGACCTCACTGATCATTTTTAAGGAGAAGATCAATATACCAGCATTCTAGTTTTGTTCAGAAACTGTCATTCTAAGAGTGGAATGGAACAACCAAAAACATTGCCAATGACAAGTTATTTTAGTAGACATAAGTAAGAGATGATGATAACATAGACATGGTTGGGGGTAAGGAGGGTGCAGACAGAAGAGGGCGTTTAGAGTTATCTGTAACTGGTGAGACACTCATTGAACGGATACTGACAGAACGTAGAAAGGACAAGTCAGACATTCCTGGCCTGTTTCACAGGTTTATGTTGGGAAAGATCAGATAATTCCCTGCTTTCCCTCAGCATGGACTATACAGCCATTGTTTCAGTATGTGGTCACACTGGAAGACTGGCATATTTTGAATCACTTGTGCATACATTCTGGCCCTTTTGTCCTGGAAATTCAACCTTTTCAACAAATGATGGGTTTGGGGTGTGAAACCCACCTGGAAATGCGAATATATATATATGCCAGAATTGCTACTTTCCATTGCGTATCTGGTCTCGGTCCCATTTATTTTGGTCTCTATAGTAAATAGTTATTAGGACGACTTGAAAAAAAAAAGCTAGTATCTTTTTTTTCCTTCATTAAACTCTTTTTTTCTCACATAATATACCCTAATTATGATTTTCCCTCTCACTGCTCCTTCCAGTTCCTTCCCATCTTTCTCCCATCCCTATCTATCCCCTCTCTGTGTCTTTCATTAGATAAAAAAGCTTCTAAGGGAAAGTAAAAACACTAAACTGGAGCCATAATATGTATGCAAACATATGTGAGGTAAAGTGAGAGAAAATATATAAGGAAAGTAAAATTAAAATTAAAAATAAGATTAAAAAGGCCCTGAAATGAAATTATATGATGAAGTAGTTCCAGTAATGCCGTTGAGGTCATTTTCTCTTGGCCATCTACAGCTGCGCTTGCAGCCTACCCTTAAGAAGAGTTTTTAACTTCCTTGCTCATCTTCTCCCTCCTTCCGCTCCTCATTGGGACCTTGGGAGCTCAGTCCAGTGCTCTAGTGTGGGTCTCTGTCTCTATCTCCATCCATCACCAGATGAAGGTTCTATGGTGATATGCAAGATATTCGTCAGTATTGCTATAGGATAGGGTCGTTTCAGGTTCCCTATCCTCATCTGCCCAAGGAACTAACTGGGGACATTGCCTTGGGCTCCTGGGAGCCACTCTAGGTTCAAGTCTCTTGCCAGCCCTAAGGTGGCTCCCTTAACTAAGAATTGTGCTTCCGTGCTCCCCTATCCAGCCTTCATTTATCCCAATCATCCTGTTTCCCCAAGTTCCCCCCATCATCCCCTTCTCAGTTTTCTCTCCCCATCTCCCCTTACCTCCATCCCACCCCACCCCCAAGATCCCACTTTCCTCCCTGGCAATTTTGTCTACTTCCCATAGGCAAGAGGATAACTATATGATTTTCCTTGGGTTCACCTTCTTATTTAGCTTCTTTAGGTTCACCAATTGTAGACTCCGTGACCCTTATTTATGGCTAGAAAACAATTATGAGTGAGTACATCCCATATTCATCTTTTTGGGTCTGGGTTACCTCACTCAGGATAGTGTTTTCTATTTCCATCCATTTGCATGCAAAATTCGAGAAGTCATTGTTTTTTACCGCAGTGTAGTATTCTAATGTGTATATATTCCACACTTTCTTCATCCATTCTTCCATTGGAGGGCATCTAGGTTGTTTCCAGGTTCTGGCTATTACAAATAATACTGCTATGAACATAGCTGAACAAATGCTTTTGTCATATGATAGGGCATCTCTTGGGTATATTCCCAAGAGTGGTATTGCTGGGTCCTAGAGTGGCTCCCAGGAGCCCAAGGCAATGTCCCCAGTTAGTTCCTTGGGCAGATGAGGATAGGAAGCCTGAAATGACCCTATAGCAATACTGACGAATATCTTGCATATCACCATAGAACCTTCATCTGGTGATGGATGGAGATAGAGACAGAGACTCACACTGGAGCACTGGACTGAGCTCCCAAGGTCCCAATGAGGAGCAGAAGGAGGGAGAAGGATGAGCAAGGAAGTCAAGACCATGAGGGGTGCAACCACCCACTGAGACAGTGGGGCTGATCTACTGGGAGCTCACCAAGGCCAGCTGGACTGTGACTGAAAAAGCATGGGATAAAACCAGACTCTCTGAACATGGCGAACAATGAGGGCTGATGAGAAGCCAAGGACAATGGCACTGGGTTTTGATCCTACTTCATGTTCTGGCTTTGTGAAAGCCTAGCCAGTTTGGATGTTCACCTTCCTAGACATGGACAGAGGGGGGGAGGACCTTGGACTTTCCACAGGGCAGGGAACCCTGACTGCTCTTTGGACTGGAGAGGGAGGAGGAGAGGAGTGAAGGGAGGGGGAGAAGGGTGGGAGGAGGGAGAGGGAAATGGGAGGCTGGGAGGAGGCGGAAACTTTTTTTCTTTTTTTTCCTTTTCTCAATAAAAAAATTAAATAAATAAAAAAATTAAGAAACTGAAAAAAAAAGAGTTTTTGTCCCTAGTGAGACTCCCTTGGTGAAAACTATTTTTTACTTTGTCTTTCTCAATTGGAATAGCTCTGGATTAGAGATGTAGGCATGTGTCCACTTCTCCTTTCAGCTCTAGGGCCCCATTTGGTGCAGATCTGTGCAGGTCCTGTACTTGTTGCACCAGTTTCCGATGGTTTATATGCACTGATTTTGCTTATTTAAAGGGCCACGTTTTCTAAGTGTCTTTCGCTCCCTCTAGCTCTTACACTCTTTCTGCCTCCTCTTCCACGGGTTTCTCTTAACCATGAAGAGATGGCTTTGACGGAAACATCCCATTTAGGGATGAGTGTTTCCTAGATCTCTCTTTCTCTGCAATATATCTGGCTGTGAATGTCTGTATTTATTCCTATCTGCAGCCGAGGAAACTTTTCTGATGATTGTTGAAGAAGGCATTGATGTTTAGATGAGTTCCCTTATTCCATATTTTCACCAGCATAAGCTTTTACTTGTGTTATTGATCTTAACCTTAAAACCTATTGATGGGTGTAAAATGGAAAGTCAAAGTAATTTTGATTTGCATTTTCTTGATCACTAAGAATGTTGAACACTCTAAGTGTTTCTTAGCCATTTGAATTTCATCTATTGAGAACTGTCTATTTTCATCTGTACCCAAATTTTAAATTAGGGTATTTATTTTAATGATATCTGACTTATTGAGTTCTTTATATATTTTGAATATCAGCCTTCTTTGGATGTGGAGTTGATAAAAATCCTTTCCTATTCTGTAGGCTGCTACTTTGTTTGAATGATGATGTCCTTTGTCATGGAGAAGCTTCCCAGTTTCATCAGGTCCCATTTGTTAATTGTTGATATCAGTGCCTGTACCAACAACATTCTAATCAGAAAGTTTTTAGGTATGCCAATGAGTTCAAGGCTATTCTTCATTTTCTCTTCTATCAGGTTCAGTGTATCTGCTTTTATGTTTAGATTTTTGACCTATCTGGAATTGAGTTTTGTGCAGCATAATACATATGGATCTATTTACACTCTTCTACATGAAGCCATCCAGTTTGTCCAGCACCACTCATTAAAATACTGTCTTTTATCCCCCAAGTGTGCTTATGGTTTCTTTATATTAAAAGAATCCTCATTGTTCTGAGGATTTATGTCTGGGTCTTGATTTTTTATTAACATGCTTGTTTGTGCTAATACCATGTCTTTTTTTTATTACTATAGCTCTGTGGGACAGCTTAACGTTGGGGATGGTGATACCTGCAGCATTTATTTAACTGTTCAGGACTGTTTTAGCTATCCTGGGTCTTTTGTGCTTCCATATGAAGCTAAAAATTATCTTTCCAAAGTCTGTGAAGGATTGTGTTGAAATTTTGATAGGTATTTCTTTGAATTTGTACATTGATTTTGTTAGGATGGCTAATTTTGCTATAGTAATCCCACCAATCCATGAGCATGGAAGATCTTTCCATCTTCTGATATCTTCTCCAATTTTTTCTTTCAATGTCTTAAAGCTTATGTCATACAAGCCTTTCATTTGCTTGGTAAAGTTACTTTAAAATATTTTATGTTTTGAGGCTATTTTAATGTTAAAGGTTGTGATTTCTGTCTTAGTTCATTTGTCATTTGTATAAAGGAAGATTACTTATTTTGGTGCCTGCAGTATTTTAGATTTCACATTTATTTTTTCATTGAGGTATCTCTTTTTTTCTTCAGTTATGTCTTTAGTACCTTAAATTCTCTCTTCCACCTCTTGTAGTCTGTTGATGAGGCTTGCCTCTGAGGTTTCTCTTTAAGTTCCTAAATTTTTAATTTCCAGATTTCCCTCAGTTTGGGTTTTCTTTCTTGATTCTGTTTCCACTTTCAGATCTTGAACCATTTTATTTATTTCCTTCCATTGTTTGCCTGTGTCTCACCAAGGGATTTATCCATCTCCTTGTTAAGGACCTATATCATGTCCATAAAGGCTATTTTCAGATCTTTGTCTGGTGCTTCGGCTATGTTGGCATACTGAGGACCTGCTGTGTGATAGTGTTGCTGGTCTCTAGAGGAGATATATTGACCTGGCTGTGATTAATTGTGTCTAGGCATCTGGATTTGGGATGACTGTAATTCTAGATGCTGACATCTGGTTTTGTCTTTGTTGGATGGGTGTTTTGTTCCTTGGTTTCTGTTACCCTTTCAGATTCTTAGGATATTGTGGTGACTGTGTGTTGCCTGGGAGGGAATTCTTCAGGGATTGTGCTAGGTGTGGCCTCTGTGGGTTCTGAGTAATATGTGTTTCTAGGTATTGGGGCCTGACACTTAAGAATTGGGACCAATTAGGGGGTTCACTGGTTGGCAGAAAGCAGGTTATTTCATTAGGATCTGCTTAGTCCACTGGGAACGGGAACAGAGAGTGAGGAGAGGTCACAACAGGTACTCTGCCGTAGTGCTGGGGTGAGACCGTAGATTGGAAGTGGATGTGAGCTGGGAGAGAGATCTCAAGCTTGCTGACTTGCTGTGCTAGTCTACTTGTGTCTCTGGCAGAGTCAAGGATGGTGGTAACAGGATGAGTGGGAAGGAATATTGATGGATAGAATCTGTGTGACTCACTGGAGATGAGGTCATATAGGAGGGAAAGACCCCAGAAGAAGGTATAGTACAGATTTGGGGGTATGATTTGGGAGACTTAGAGGAGGGGGCTATATCTGCTATTAGGCTATCTGCTTCCCTTGCTTGATTTTCCCACAAGTTTCCAGGGAATGTCTGCTGGATTTGGAGACTGGGATGAAACAATGAGTGAGGGGAAGGAATTTGGCGGGGAAGATCTCTGTGATCCACTGGAGATGAGGGAAAGGGAGGAGGGGAGGCTGCAGCAGATGCTCTGCTACAGAGATGGGAGTGTTTTGGAAGGGAAATAGAAGTGAAGATCCACAGTTTGCCTACTTATTTCTCTGGCTGGAATGATTGAATCATTTTTTTAAACAATAATAATAATAACAACAATAATAATAATAAACCAAGCATGGTATTTGTTGGTTAGCCACTACTCCCTGGGTTTAGGTCCTGAACTGAGCAAAGAGAAGAAAGCGAGACAAGCACGAGTTTTTGTTTTCTCTGTTCTTGATAACGCAATATTTAAGCTGCTGCCGCTTTGACTTCCCCACCACAACAGACTGTGTGCTTGAGCAGTGAGCTGAGATCAAATCTTGCTCCCAGGAGTCGCTCTCATCACAGTGTTTTACCACCACCACAAGGAAAGAAACGGTGGCATTTAGGTAGGAAACATGTAATCAAGAAAGATGTCCTGCCCAGCTGTGTGAACTTTGGCTCCTAGCTACACAGTTCTGCTGTAGGAGAAAATATATTAGGAGGATGGACTTGAAGGTACTGTCATTTTAAAGTTTATCTCCCCCTGCCTGTGACCACATGCAACTTTTGTTAACATGCTCTTATACTGTGTATCATTCAATATGCAATGGCTAGATGATGAAGAATCTTACATGAAAGCCCAAACCAAGAGTTGATAAAGTTTCTGTCCTGTGGCTGAGTCAGTCCAACACCACATTCGCGTTAGTGCTTCAAGGTGAGCTTGTGCCAACTTCCCCAGTGGAGCGTCTTTTGTTGTCATTTAAGAAAAGTACTGCTTACTTGAAAATACCTTTGCAAAGATTTATTTAACTCAGTGCCGACACCTGTTTCATAGGGGGAAATAGCACATCCACAGAAGGGGCTTGCCTAAATTCCAGAGCTAGGGAATGTCAACAGGCAGAAAAGAGTTCAGCTCGAGATCTCTTTTCTCAAGATCATCCATTATTACATATTAATTTCTTACCCTCAAAGCCATTATCCCTAGCTGTTCTATTAGGATTTTCCAATGACCTAATTTAATTATGGCAGCTTAGCTTACGCCTTGTGTCTTATGTATTCAGGCTGCTTAAATACTTTGGTAGATTGGGTGGCTTGGTCCATATGTATTTACTTTCCCATGGACCACAAGGCCAGAGATTAGAAAGACAGTTCTGGGGAGGATTTTTGTCCCTCGGATTGCCATCCCCTCGCTGTGTTCTCACAAGATAAAGATGGGAGTCGAAAATGGTGCTGTCTTGTGTCTCTTCTTACAAGGGCACTAATTTCATCACTATGTTTTGCTCTCATCAATAGATGATCTCAAAATTGTCTTCTCCAAATAGAGTGACTTCTCCATCAGTGTTTCAGCACATGAATTTGAGATAGGAATGCAAACATATGATTCATAATGAGAAGAAGAGTTGATCATGCTTTTTTGAGGGGGTCATTCTTCTTAATGAATTGTTTGGGTTATGGGCAGTGCAATCAAAATCCCTGCCTTCAGAGAAATGCATGAAGCAGCATTTGGAGAGCTAATATTTGTATAAAGTCCTTATTGTGTGGTATGTTCACAGTAGAAGAGGCTATTATTTCATGGAATAGAAATTGGAGGGCAAGAGTGTATCTAAATTGCAAATAAGGTATTTTATCCATTTTCTAAAATATTGCATAATTCAGGGTCATTACTCTCCTCCTATGGGGGAAAGATTCTCAACATTTCTTTATTAGCTTTAGTTTCTGGTAATCGATCAGTAATTACATAATAAAGAGGGAGATTAGGTGTTTAGCATAGAAATGTGTAGAGCTACTCTATTCCACTATTGCAATCAGCTCTTGATTGTGATTTCAGCACAGGGAAGTTAGAATGCTGTCTCTCTGGGACCTCCTCCAGAGCTCAGCTGAGCAGGTCCTGGGATATCTGCCCTGTCTTTTCCCTTTATCTGGTGGTAAGGAAATGGATGCCATTGTTCTAAATCATCACGGTTACAAATACTTGGCACAATTATTTGTAACCATCGAAACCTCTATCTTTCATTCTAAAGAGCAAAGCGTTTAGTTGCGAAAAATGAGGAGACGTTTTACCTTCTTTCTTTCCTGAGATAAGTGCAAGTGCTGAAAGTTTAAAAAGCATTTGGGAAAAAAATGAACATTGACAATATTGATAATGTTACAAAATTACTAAGGCACTTGTAGATGTGATAATGGTTTCGTGATTATATTTTAAAATAGAGCTTCTAGCATTTGCGCAGACATTCAGAGTCATAATTATGGCTAAATAACGACATCTGGTCAAAAGTGACAGTTATTGAAAAAAGGCATTCATGACAATTTACTCGTTACTTCTCTTAATGATTGTATGCTTACAAATTGCAGTAGGAATTGACTGGGATGTTTTATCATAGATGTAAGCTTGCCTCTCTGTGGAGGTGTGTAGGAACAGGAGAGTACACACCTGAGTGTGACCATGGGCTTCTTAAAAGAGAATTCTGTTGAAAATATAATACTAAAAATAACAATAGATAGGCAAGAGGTCTTTCATGGTCAGAGGGGTGGGAAGGTTATGTAGCTGAAGATACTCTTTGCAGGATGTGAGTTCAGCAGGTAAACTGTGGATGGTCTGTTTTGGGCCTTCATTTACGGCATTAGAAGCTCTTGTTTTGATGCATGGTGAAATGGAGAAGATCAATAGACCAGTTTTCTAATTTTAAGAAACTTTTCTACTGAGAGTGGAATGGAGCAACCAAAACATTGTCAACAACAAGTTATTTAGTAGATACAAGTAAAAGATGATGATGCAATAGGCGTCATTGAGAACAAGGAAGACACAGATAAAAGAGAGCATTTGGAGTGATCTGAAATTGGTGAGACAGTCATTGAACAGATGCCAGCAAAATGGAGAAAGGACAATTCTAATTAGGCAGATATGGACTGGCCTGCACAGGTGAATGGTAGGCCAGGTCAGATAAGCCCCTGGATTCTATTGGTCAGGACTATGTACAGCAAGTGCTTTAGTATGTGACCATTTGAATAACAAGCCATGTATAATTTGAGGGAGGCCTGGAAGGTTTTATATCATTTGTGCCTGCTTTCTGGTCCTTTTTTCTTGAGAACGCAAACATTCAGACAAATGATGAGTGTATGACATGTATCTGGAAATGGAAATAGATGTCAGGATTATTACTTTCCTCTGGGTATCTAGCCTCTGTCTCATTCACTTTTGGTCTCTGTGCTAGATATTAAGTCAACTTGACAAAGTCTAGAGTCATTTTGGAAGGGAGACTCATTATTAAGAAAATTTCCCACCAGTTTTGCCTTTGGCAAGCCTGTGGTACATTTTCTTGATGTAGGTGAGCCCAGCTCAATCTGCGTGGGGCCACCCCTGAGATGGAGGACCTGACTGTTTAAGGAAGGAAGCTGAGCAAGTCAAAAGGAGCAAGCCAGTAGTCATCTACAAACTTAGCATCACTTTCTGTCTCCAGATTCCTGCTTGGAGTTTCTGTCCTGGGTTCCCTCTGTGATAGAGTGTGCCTCCAGAATTGTAAGTTGAAGCAAACCCTTTCCCTCCCCAGTTGCTTTTGGCCATGCTTTATTATTGTAATAGAAACACTAGGACCTTCTCTTTACAATGGGCTACTATATTAAACTATACTTCAGTTGGTTGAATATCTATCTACCTTTCTCCTGAATGCCAAGTTGTATTAGCCAGTTGCATGCCTTCTGACAGACAGATTTTAGACAGATTTTCCTGTTTTTAATTCCAATATCCTTCCCTATTTCATGTTATATTTGACTTTTTTGGCTATGTGATGCCTTTGTTCTGAGATTCCATTGTTCTACTTGCTGTTTGCTGTTCTGTTTCATACCCTAGTGTCCTTCCACTCTGCAGAGGACAGTTGTATGAGATTCTCCACAAACACACTTTTATCTTTCACCAACGTGTTCCTTATGTCTTAAAAGTTGGAATGTTTTCCTTTATGTATTCCCACAGACTATAGTTATTTCTATATTTTTTGTTCTTAGGTGATCTTTCTACTGTCATATTTTCAATGTCTCTATCAATACCCTCCATAATACATCGTAACAATTACTTTTCTCTATGCAATGTACGATGGTCTATGACTTTTCCATACATCCAAATTATCTCAAGAGCATCACAGATTTCTTCAGGGTGTTGCCAATAATAAGTTTCCTGTTTTATATTACACTATTTAAACATGGCAAGCCTTCATTTCTGCCTCTAGCTTCACTCTAGACCCAGGGTGCTCAAGATCAACTCTTGGTCAACATGCTATATACCTCTCATTACTATTGGTAATTCCCTACAGGCCATTCAACATGCATTTCCTTTATTAGAAAAAGCAGGTTTTGTAATTTGGAGTATGAAGGCATACAGCCTCTTTATTGATGGCCAAGAAAAACATATGTGACAAATCCAGCAAGTACAATGATTGTCTATAGAAAAATCCTGCCACATTTGAGATGTTGGATATTCTTCAAGGAGGGGTGGATTGGAAATATAATTTCCTCCACCAGGAATGTTGACCCAAGCAAGAGGTTTGGAAGAAAATCAGTTTAATTTTCCCAAGTGCACCTACCCAGGTACCCTTTATCTATATCTCAGAGTCCCACTGCTTAGCTATGAGGGATCCAGGAGCCATTAGGAGAAGGAAAGTAGGTGAGTATATGACGGTATTGAGTTGCCATTTGAAACCCAGCTTTAGGCAAATTTCTTGCAGATCTCTAGAACACAAATCATACTTCAGAGTTGTCTTGATGTACAGGCTGGCTGGGCTTCCATCATGAATACCCCAGGGTTAGAAAAGTCATTTCTTGGAAAAGAGAATTCTCTTGTAGTCAAGGTTCCTCTCTAAAAAAGGGAAAACTATAAGTTGTTAACCATACATGTGCAACCAATATGCACCATGCTTGAGAGATAAGCTCATGGGCTTGGTAAAGGGAGTCAGGATGCACAGTACATAATCCACTAAAAAAGTCATTCTGGGTTACATTTGCCCATTCTTCTTCTTACTAAAACACAAATATCTTTTATGTTTTTGTAAGTGATCTCTCTCATCTATTCAACAACAATAAGGAATCTAATACCTATTAGAAAAATAGGAGAGACATGACCATCGTCCTCATAAAATGGACATTCTAGTGCATAATGAGATGAAGAAATATATAATTTCAGATAGTTATAATTACTACTGAGAACCAAAGATATAATGGTAACTATGAGCTGACAATGAGCATAAATTTTTATATTGAATTATAAATGAATCTTTCCTAAATCTACTTTTCAAAAAGTTTGCATAGTAAGGGATGCATGGATAAAGAATACAAAAACAGAACGTGCAAACTTTTAAAGAGATAGGTCTTGGATAGATTATATTATCATCATGTTGAATTACATCTGAAGTTCCTTAAATGTGGGTGATTGAGTATTGCAAGGCATGTGGGAATGTTCACAGTGTTCTAATTAATTTATTGCTTTTCCTCTGAGATAATGAGAAAAGACTATTGTCTTTGAGCAGTAAATGAATGCCTGTGAATCTAAGTATATACACACAAAAATGCTGTCTGTGCATGTGTGTATATGTGCATCTACTTCTATGCATGGATTAATACATATTAATATTACATGTTTCAATAAACCGATGTGTATGTTTTTACAGTATATCCAGTACAAAATGTTAAGTGCAAACATTTCTGATTTTTTTTATTTTCAGACCATAATACTGTTCTTTTGTGGAACTGTTTAGATTTTTTGCCATCAACTGGCATATACAACTCTTTAGTAGTGTAAAGAGTTCTGTCATGAATATTCTTGAACACATGAACACTACAATCATGCAAATGTATTTACATTATCCTTCCCTGGAAGTGAGACCTAAGGTCAAATTTGTAGTCATCACAGTTTTCACTAAATGGTTCTCTGAGATATGAGACTATTCCTCTTGTCACATAATAAGTGATCTTATCAGATATTTTGATGAAAACTGAAGTTGATGGTCAGATAGCAGATGTTCTGGTCTTCTAGCTCTTACAGTCAGCCCTCTCCCTTTCCATGTTGTTTCCTGAACCTTAGGTGTGGTGTTGTGTTGTAGATGTACTAGCTGGCATCTATTGTGGCTGCTCTCATCCCATGGTCATTTGTTCTCTGCATTTTGACCAGTTGTGGATTTCTGTAATGGTCTCTGTCTGCTGCAAAGAGAAGTTTCTTTGATGACGGGTGAGGGCTATGGATATTAGTGTGGAGAACTGTTAAAACCTAAGACATGGATCTACCATATGTCCTAAATATGCTAATCCATGGCCTATACCCAAAAGACTCAACCTCTTACCCTGCAGATACTTCCTCAGAAATTTCATGGCTGCACGCTTCATAAAGTTAGGAAGTACAAACAACCTAATGTCCTTCAACTGATGGATGTTCTTGATTTTGTACATTTATAAGTCATTTTTTTTCTTTGAGAATGGACACTTTAAAGTAGAATTAACCTTTGACAGGAAATATTTTGAAATTAATGAGAGAATCATGCTTGGATCCTATATTTCCCCTATTATTAAGCAAAGGTACTTTTATTTCTGGATTTTTGCTACAGTTTTGCTAGAAGTCCATGTTCTACATGGTGACTCTCTGCTAAAAAATAGAACAAAACAAACAAACAAAAACCCCAAATCACTCTTTTCTGTGCTCCATTATCTTCCTGGATGCACATTGGCTCAAGTTCCATCATATTTTGTGTACTATATGAAATTAATTTTAAGGTATGCATTCTTAGTAAAAATCCAAAAGATATAGGCATATCATAGATGGATTTTTATCTTGTCTTCTGTTCTCATGTCTCTAATGCCTCTAATCCTATAGGTAGCATTTGTATGAAGTACAATCCAAAAGGTATAGGAATAACATTGATGGATTTTATCTTGTGTTCAAGTCTCATGTCTCTAAGTCTCTAGCCCTATAGGTTGCATTTGTATGATGTACTAAACTTCCCCTTTTAATAATCTTTGCCTATAGAAAAGCTATATTTACTTATATATCACTAAGTTAATATTGTGACAATGGATACTATCAGTTAACTTGTTTTTATCAATAATTTATTAAAATATCTTTCTCAAATGCATGTGTAAGAGTATTTTTAAGAGCTTTAGAAGATTGTATCAAATGTGCACAACACAATTAAAATTCTCATACAAGTGGGTACTAAGTGCTTCTTTTGCAAACAGTGCTGTGATATATGTACATATTTGTATGTATTTGGACATACTTGAATATTTATTTAAAATGGACACTTTGAAAGTATATAATGAAGGGGTTAAAGTTACATATTTTAAAGTGTAGTATATATTTGATAGAGACTTTTCTTCCTAAAATGTCTGATCTTACAAACACTGATCGAAAGTAAATATTTTTATGCTCTCATCAGTGCCAAATGCTGCCAGTTTTTAAAGACTTTGTAACACTATGGAACAAATGTTAAAAGTGTCCCACTTTCTTCATTTTAAATTTTGCATTCTCTATTACTGGCATTGTGTTTGTTTTGCATATTCCAACATGTGAAATATCTTTTTATGCTGTTTGGTCACATTTATAATACAAAATTTACCCCTTTTAGAAGTTTTCTGATCATTTTCTGTATTCGATGTTGTACAAATATGTTTTCTCAATTTTCATCTTTTTACTTGGGTATTGGTTTTGGTGGCCATATCTTTTATCTCTACTAAAATCAAATACACCTATATTTCTTTTTCTGACTTTTCAGGGTCTTTTCTTAAGATCTTCATATTCACAAAATTATAATATTTTTTCAGCTTTTCTTTCTGAAAGGTTTATGATTTTCCTCTTTATATTTAGGTCTTTGGTGAACTTACAGAGACACTTTTAGTGTATTGATGTCATATTTTCCCATCTAATGATGCGCTTGACTAAAGTAACTCCTAAATATGGCCTGGGAAGACTGAGACTCTGAAACAACATGATTTTTCTAAGAGCATCACAATTCCATGTGTGTTTACATTTATTTTTTTTTCTCTCTCTAGATGTTAAGCTTAGTCAGGCACATGCACTAAATTTATATGGACATTTAACTGCCACTGTAACAGTATCAAGAAGTGAGACATTACGAGGCAATTAGCTATGGGGACTCAGTCTTTTAAATAGACTGATGCCATTGTTACAGGTGTAGGTTCTTCGAGAAAGACAAGCTAAGCCTTCTTTTGTCTTTCTTTTACCCTTTAATCATGGGATGATTCTTCAGGAAAGGCCTTGAAACCTGCTTGGTCCTCTGTCTTGTAAGTCTCCATTTCAGAACCCCAAGAGAGTAAATGACTGGTCAATATAAATTACCCATTTACATTGTGTGATATTTGCACATTGTGTGAAGATGCATCGCTGTGATTGGTGCAATAAAAAAGCTGCAAGTCCTAAGTAGGAGGTATAGGCAGGACTTCCATGCAGGGAGAGAACTCTGGAAAGAAGAAGGCAGGTTACCAGTTAAATGTGGAGGGAGCAGAATATGCAGGAGGAGAGGTAACAGTCACGAGCCACGTGGTAGGACATAGATGAATTGAAATGGGTTAATTTAAAAGAACACGTTAAGAAGCCTATGCTATAGTTCAAGCTTTCATAATTAATAAGAAGTCTCCTTGTCATTATTTGGTACCTGGCTGGCGGGACAGAAAAAGACTTGTTATGAGTTATCTAAATGCAGCACAGAATCGACTAAGATATAAGCGAAGATATTGTCTGTTCTATTCATTTCTTTGTCACTGGCATCTGAGAGTCCCAATGAATATGAAGTTTCCCTTTTCACTCACATGGCTATGTCTGCCTTTTTTCTTACAGCGTCTGTCATGGTGGTGCTGAGTTACACTATACACAGGAGAGTTTCCCACTGTGGGATGCCTAGGGAAGGAAAACAACATCAGTGTTTCCGAATAGCATCTGGTGTTGCTCTTGCTGGTACAGCATCTTAAGATTCCTTGTGTGGAAAAGAGCATCCAAGAGAAACAGAAAGAGAGGAAGTAACACAGAGTTAGCCAACTGTTATGGCTGAGTAGGAGTTGCACCAGCCTCGTGTCATGTAAACTAAATATACTGTGCGAAGTCGGGGTTTCTGTTGCTGTGGCAAATCCTTGAAAGAAGCCGTTGAAAGGAGCTGAGACCTTTGGTTCTGTCTCACTGTTTCAAAGCCCATGGTCAATTGTCTTCTTTGGTCCTGGGCTTTTGATGGCGTAGACCATTGTTGTAGTGAGAATATGGTGAAGCATAGATGGGTACCTCATCACAGGCAGGAAACAAACAAAAGGCCTGAGAGGAGTTAGGGATAAGATAGAGCATGACGAACACATTCCCAGTGACCTATCTCCTTCAACCAAGCCACATTGCTGTAAATGTTAATCATCTCCCAATATCACCAAATTATGGCTCTATTGGTGAATTGGCTTATTGATTAATTTGAGCCCTAATGATCCAGTGACCTTTACATGACAGATCTCGTTGGTGTTGAAATATTTAAGACATGACCTTTCATCAAACACAATTCATATCCAAACCCCATCCCCTCACTGTCAGAGAAGTGGTTGTATATCAATACACTACAGATGAGACGACACTCTTAACAGCAGGGGTTATGGCTCCATCCCTATGTCTTATTTAATTTGCATTGGGCCTGAATTTTTTGTTTATAATTAACCTAATAGAAGGCAACATAACCCCATTCAATGAATGTTCTTTGTATAGAAAAGTTTCACTCCTCGGGCTATTTTATATTCACCATATCACAAAATTTTCAAAACAACTTCAAAAGGTAAAAAAAAAATACCTTTTACCTACATTTTGCAAGTGATAAAACTGTGTCTTTGGTTAATAGTTTGCATGCTTAGGATAACTTAACTAGTGAGTGGCAGAATCAGGAAGTTTTTGGAGGCATCTAATTACCTAGGGTTTATAATCTCTCTAGGCCTGATTCACGAAGTTGGCATGGGATATGTGGGGGAAAAAAACCCGTAAAGTTTTCATTACCTTTAAGTTTTTAAGAACAGTTTCAGTATGGTAGCCTTTTTGTGGTTCAGATTTCCCTGAAGATATCTTTTCTCCCAGTTTCTTTGGTTTGGTCTTGGGACACTAGAAACCATAGCCAATTCTAGTATAACCAAGGTATATGAAGTTAAGAAAACTAGTGGTTTGTTGGCAGGGGCCTTTCCGGTAATAATTTTTCTTCCACCCCTCAATTACAGAGGACACTGCAGTAGCCGTAAGTGACTAAGAGAGTTAAGGGTTCGTGTTTTTCACCATTGTTCTTGGAGTGCAAAGTAGGCAGCTTCAGGGTCAAAGCATAAAACCTGCAAATATTTCCACAGACTCACTCATATTCCCAGGTTGTAGTGAGGGAGGAAGAAAAATCTAAATGTAACAGTTCATTGATCATATTTAGATGTTATGAAAATAAGGAAACTGAGACATTGGGGAACGTTCACACGCACTCACGGAATTTGGCTCTGCCTTCAGGTGTGGTTCTACTTTGCACACACCCCTCCTGTGAAGGCCCCAAGCGTTGTGGGGGGTTCTGGTATAGGACTTCAGCCACCCATCTCATCTGCTGTCAGATGCTACTGTGAAATGCTGATCTGAAACAGTAGCCAAAGGGGACCGTCATCAGTCATCTGGCCTGGAGGACACAGAGATGAATATGCAGCATTTCCTTACCTAAACCTACAGCTTTGTGTCCTCACTGCAGCTGAACTCTGCTCAGTCAGAAATTAACCATTTGTGTTTTTACTTTGTTCAGGATTCAAGTCAAGGGTCATATTTTTCCGCTGTTCAGATGAATTGGACTGGATAATATTTGTTTCTAAAGAATTATCTGCCTTGTCCTCCCCTCCAGCTCTCTCTAGCACCTTTCTGATTAAGCTGTATGCAGGAAAAAGACTCTGATTTCCTGGGTAGATAGATAACTGAACTAGTTATGATACATATTTTTCACTGAAATTTGATTCTTTCTTTAGTGAATGTTCTTTGTCTACTTAATCTTCAAAATATCCTTATAACAAGATGGGCGGTGGCGGCACATGCTTTTAAGTCCAACACTTGGAGGCAGAAACAGGCGAATCTGTGAGTTGGAGGTCAGTTTACAAGAGTTGCAGTCTACACGAGTTCGTTACAGGATAGCCAGGGCTGTTACACAGAGAAACTCTGTCTTGAAAAACCAGAAAAAGAATCCTTATAACATTAAGAGTAAAAGCAACAACAATGAAAACCAAACTCAGAAAAAACTGTGATGGTAAAAATTCACCCAAGTGTCACATAGATCTTAACTGGAGACAGATCATCGGTCCTCCTGACTCCCTGTTTCCCACCTTCTCATGGAATCATGGAAAACAGCTGCTGGGCCTTTCTGTGGTTGGGTCCTCCTCTTCTCATCAGTCTGTCTCCATAGTGGTCATTCCTTTTGTCAGGACAGGACTAGTTTTGCAAACAAAAGCTGATCCCATGCAGATAGAGAACTGCCCAACCAAGCTGGACAGGATGCTAAGAAGTGCATCAAGGCCTTCCTCATCTGCTACAGTGTAAAGCAGGTGACCAGTGGAGCATCACTGGGCTTATTTAGGGGTTGTTCTCCATTTTGACAATAGAGCCCCATTTAGTAGGTAAGAGAAATTAAGCTATTGGCCTTAGTGATTAAGGAAAATGGGAATACTTAGTAAAATGCATCCTTGAACATCTTATTGTCTCCCTATGCCCTATTTTCCTTTTAGTCTGTCATAAAAGGTTTGAATGATTTTTTTTAAAAAAAAACTAACACTAAAATAATAAACTGGATTTGAGGTTTATGTAAATTTATTGCTTGACTGTGCAAATACATTATCAAAATGCCTATTTGTTCTAAGTACACTTGAGTAATTCCCATTAATGGCAATGGAAGGAATTGTGGATGCACAGAAAATTGTGAACAACGTGTATTTAAAGTCCTCAGACTGCTCACTGCACAGCCCTATTTTTGTATGCATATTGTGGTGTGATGAAATTTACTCCTATTCTTTTCTCAAGCTGAAGGAATGTGCATCAGTGTTCATTTCTCTAAATGCCACGACTGTATATTTCCTGCATAAAAAAATTAATCAGAGATGGAAATTTAGCCAAAAGTATGTGCTATTCCAGGCCAAGCTTTGTGGTATAGGCAGGATGAATTTCTAATACTGTTTTCATTGTGGTGCTTGTGGTGATGACTTTTTCAAAACTGTGCAGTTTTAAAATTGACAATGCATCTTCACAAGCCTTTTCCATTTAGGAAACACCCACTTAAAACATTTCTTTTTTATCTGAGGATTCCTGTAGGCAGACACTTTTCACAATCAAGTTGCATAGAAACTCTTCGTTCATAAAGGGTAATGTCTGAATCATATCAATGGAGCAGGCATGACCTTTGTTAAGCGGCAGGCAGCAACACTGAAGTTTTCTATTCCATTTCTTTGGAACATTCCTGGAAACTGCACCTGCATTGAGGTGTGTGTGTGTGTGTGTGTGTGTGTGTGTGTGTGTTTGTTAGTGCGTATTCACATAGTGATGGCCTCAAATCTTGGAGGGAGAGTCTGCGTCAATTAATCAGCATTGTCATTGTGATGGCAGAGGAGACTCCTCAAAACTATAGGAGGGAAGGGCCCTTAGTGACAATCTGCATCTCTATGGAAGCCATTTAAAAGTAACAGACTTACCTATCAGCTGGTCACAGATTGTAGCTGAGTGAAGTTATTGCTGTCTCTGTGCCTGATTGCCCAAGAACATTCTTGCACAGAGAATGCAAGTAAGTGGAATTTTATTTATAGATTCTCTTGTTGTTTCTGTATATTAGAAGTGAAATTGTGTAAATCTAATAATAACGTGCATTACTGTTTGACAATGTAGTAAGAAAGGTCAAAAAAAGAAGACACAATGGGAATGTAACTCAGGGTAGACCAATTAGCATGTGCAAGCCCCTGGATCTAACCCTTAGCAGCAAAAACAGACAAACATTATCATCAACAAACAAATAAACAAACAATAAAAAGAGCTGCATAGACTATGAAAATAATGCTTTGCAGTAATTTTAAAGATGAATTCCAAAAGTATTATTTTTTTACATGAGATTATACAATGAGACGTGGAATGATTAAGATCTGGGGCCCATAATTACATAATTCCCTGTAAAATGACTATGGAATTAATTCGCCATGGGGCTGTTTGTTGATGCGTGCCTGTATAACTGCCGCGTGTGCTTGCTACCTGACACTTGCAGAACAAAATCTACTTGGTCTCCTTTTCTAGTGAGGGTTCTGTTATAAATTCCACTCTAATAGAAAGGTCTCCCGCTGACTGGGAGAGGACACGAGGATTGAGAAATGTCAGTATTTTAAGTTCCATCTAAGTTTTAGCTTTTAGATATTCCTGCCTCTTCTTTAAAAACATTTTTTTATGAGAGCTTGGCATTTTATAGTCTGGAAACTTTCCTAAAGTACTTGAACAAAACTTTTTATTCATGTTCCAGAACTAGAGCACATAGACTTATTATTATAAAAATTAGAATACGGAAAAACAGCAATTTAGGAAGAAACACACATTGAATATGGATAGTATTCAAATTCCCTGGTTCGATATTTTAAGTAGATACAAATTAGTATGGAAAACATGGGAATTTATTTCCTTTTTATTACCTTGAATATAAGAAATTGTAATGTACTAGGTGATTAGATGAATATTTTGTACGTTATATAGAATTAGAAAATGCTTCCTATAAGAGCATTTGGGGATTTTAAAGATTGATCTCCTTCTAAATATTTCAGTTTTAACAAATTCATAGTTTTCTAAAAAGAAAAAAGAAAAAGTTCATAAGCATAGTTGTTTTAAATACAGATGAGAAGGAAATTCTGCAGTGGGTGATTTTGTGGGTCTCTTATTTCCCCCTTGTCTTAGCTGCTAGTGTTGAGGCAGCTTTGTGCTGGCTAAGCAGGTACCAGGAAGAGGTTGCCTCAGCTGCCTGCTGTGATGAGAACAATAACACCTCATGGTGGTTCTGGATGTTTTCTCCTAGGGCAGAGGATGACTGTGAGCATTAAAATGAAATAATAAAAGTTCTCAGCCTGGTCTATAAAGGGAGTTCCAGGACAGGCTCCAAAGCTACAGAGAAACCCTGTCTCGAAAAACCAAAATAATAATAATAATAATAATAGTTCTCCAAATAAGAGCTGTTTGGGTTCTGAAAGGCTGTAAATCCGCACTTCCAGATTTCTTACTTCTAGGGAGAGTGTGTAAGGTGAACTCACTTTCAGCCCTTTCACATGTTGCATTCAACCACTGTGCCTTTAATACAAATTCTGCATATCTACTTTTACTTGGTCTTATTATGGTTGCAGGTAGCAGAGCAATAATAATACAGAAATAGATACATATTAATATATAATAGCAATGTTAGTAAATAAGGAGTCCTACTGGGCATAAAGAATAAGGGCAACTATTTTTGTGTGTGTTGGGTTTTCAGGTTTGTTAAAACGAAACAAAACCATGAATGACTTAGTGAAAGTAGTGAGGATGCAATCCACGTGTGCATCTGCCTATGTGCATTATATTTCCAAGGGGGGGTGTGTGTGAGCACCAACAGCCTGAATCTCAGGTTGCTCATTATGTTGACAGGGAAGAACAGAGTGCTCAGGGTGTTGGAAGGAGGCACATGCTGTGCTATAAGGGCAGAAGTGTAGCCAGGTTCATGCTGCATAAAGTACAACAGATGTAGTGAGGGTTTAGGGTTCTGCTTTAAATATGAAGGTCACTGTGGCTGTAGTAGCCTACCTAGGCACAGGGATGCAAAAACAAAGTTCAGATCCTCTGCTGGAGCTTAATGCAGATCTCAGCTACAGACAAGTCTCCAGAGGAAGATGGGGCCCCACAATGATTCCACCTGGATTCTCATAATGCCCCTAAGCTTTCAAACATTACCCAAAGATTAGATTTGGAGTACAAACTGTTCAGGACAATTTCAACATGGCTAGCGGACATGCTCCAGTCTCATGTAGTATACCAGCCAGTACTTCAGATACAAACTGTTCAGGACAATTTCAACATGGCTGGCGGACATGCTCCAGTCTCATGTAGTATACCAGCCAGTACTTCAGATACAAACTGTTCAGGACAATTTCAACATGGCTAGCGGACATGCTCCAGTCTCATGTAGTATACCAGCCAGTACTTCAGATACAAACTGTTCAGGACAATTTCAACATGGCTAGCGGACATGCTCCAGTCTCATGTAGTATACCAGCCAGTACTTCAGATACAAACTGTTCAGGACAATTTCAACATGGCTAGCGGACATGCTCCAGTCTCATGTAGTATACCAGCCAGTACTTCAGATACAAACTGTTCAGGACAATTTCAACATGGCTGGCTGACATGCTCCAGTCTCATGTAGTATACCAGCCAGTACTTCAGATACAAACTGTTCAGGACAATTTCAACATGGCTGGCTGACATGCTCCAGTCTCATGTAGTATACCAGCCAGTACTTCAGATAAGTCCATGCTTTTCCATTACATAGAGACTGGCAAAAAATCAAAATCAAAGGTACAGCTAGCTCTCCCAGGACTTGACCATTATTTCAGTTTTATCAAGATCTCCTACAGATTGCATCATCACCTCCAAGACAGCACATTCCAAAGAGGTGGAGTAGATAGTTTTTGGTCCTTTGGTGGGTTATGGATATTTGTCATTGCGTAGGGGGTTGATTACAAGTTACTGTTGGTAATGGAAAAAAACAACAACAAAGGAGATTATATTTAAGGATCTCATTTTGAAAAGAAAAAGGAGAATATAGAAATGGTAAGATAATAGGGTAGATTATTGAGTGTACTTATAAACCATAAAATTACCAGTCTTAAATATTTTTATTGGTATAGAATTTTATATATTGATACAAATTTGAGGGGTTTATTATATATATATATATATACATATATATGTGTGTGTTTTTTACTCTAGTTAAAGATATTTTTGTATATTGATACAAATTTAAGGTTATTTTGTTAAAACATACTGTATATATGTTTCTACTCTTGTTTAAGGTATTGTACTTATGAGCTCAGTTAACAATGTAATGTAAATTTCTAGTTCTTGAAAGTTATTATTATGAACTATTTATGGTAATTAAAAATGCAGGCTAGTACTTAGTCATGTATTATAATCAAGCTTGTAGCCATAATAGGTATGTTTTCAAGGTCAAACAGAGATATATTTTGGCTAGACAGAGATATTTTAGAGATCGACAGAATATGGTGCTCAGATGTTTTACTAGCATAAGGTTTTCTGACAATGAGACATGTCTGCTCCTGGCATCACCAATATGCTTCAGAGAAGATGATGGTCATTGAATAAACTCCATATGGAGTTTATTTTATCTGTGGAAAATGTTAGCCATTGGGCAAGAAACTACCTGTGCCTTGATGTCCAAATTGGACAAGGAGAACACAAAAGAAAATAATGGTAGAACCTTGCCAATACAAGGTCAGGCATTCCTTCAGAATATACTGCTTCACAGAAAAGTCAAATATTCTAGACCTATAGGTGGAAAATGGATGCCCCAATATTATAGAATATCCTTGGGTAACTGTTCAGGCAGCCAGCAGTTTCTGTCATTTCTTAGTCTTGAAAATTGTTGACCTTGTACTTCCTGTTTGCTCAGGTAATATTATACCCTTCTCAGTTCTTCAATGGAGTTAAAGTCTAGATAGTTATATTATAGTTTTTCTTATTATCAAATTCAGAAAAGAAACTCACCAAAGAAGTATAAACTATACAAGGTTGAGAGATATAAAAAGATAATTTTGGGTTGGTAATGCAAGTTAAGATAGAAAGAAAGCTAGGTCAAAAAATCTTTAGACTCACCAAGATAGAATAGATAATGGAATATTTTCTCTAAATTTGCCAAATGAAAATTCTCTGGATATTGTTAGCATAATTCTTACTTGCGTATATTTGTATATAGTTATTGTATTTATTATATATAGTTTTACTTTGTTAGTTAAAACTTTCTCTTTTATTTAAACAAAGGGGGAAATGTTGCATAATATTTTGATTTCATTCTGAAAATAAGGCTTTGTTTAAGTCAGAGTGTGGTGCTAACCACTGGCTGACCAAAATTAACCATAGCGGTTTGGAGAACAGTGAAAGGAATGGAAGAGACAGGAGGTCCAACTTCTCTGATCATTCAGGTTCTTACCCCAATGTCTGATTCTCTGTTGTTTTTATCCATAAAGAATAATTAGTTAAATACTTCACATTTGGACTCGTGGAATGTGGTAAGATTAAGTTGGGCTTCTAGATGACATGAACTGAAGTTCTCAGTAAAAAGTTACACCTAAAATGATCACTTAATAATGATCAACTGATTAGAACCCTGTGATTTTGAAGACTTGGAACATTATAGATTTGGATCCAAGTTATCTTTCTTCAACTCTGCGTCTGACCTGAAATTCTTCTGTCACATGAAACCTTTGCAGAGCATCACCTGATCAGATCACCACAACTAAGTTCTACAAATGTCACCAGATAAACATCTGAGACAAATAGCAGAAGCTATAACCCGCCTTTCTGATGTTTCCATCAATGTACATATAAGAGTGTTGATATGTGACTTTATTTTTAATTTATTTATTTATTAAAGATTTCTGTCTCTTCCCTGCCACTGCCTCCCATTTTCCTCCCCCTCCCCCAACCAAGTCCCCCTCCCTCGTCAGCCCAAAGAGCAATCAGGGTTCCCTGCCCTGTGGGAAGTCCAAGGACCACCCACCTTCATCCTGGTCTGGTAAGGTGAGCATCCAAACTGCCTAGGCTCCTACAAAGCCAGTACGTGCAGTAGGATCAAAAACCCATTGCCATTGTTCTTGAGTTCTCAGCAGTCCTAGTCCGGTTTTATCCCATGCTTTTTCAGACCCAGGCCAGCTGGCCTTGGTGAGTTCCCAATAGAACATCCCCATTGTCTCAGTGTGTGGGTGCACCCCTCGCGGTCCTGAGTTTCTTGCTCGTGCTCTCTCTCCTTCTACAAAAGCCACATTACTGTTGTGGGAAATGGTGTTTGGCATAATCTGCATCTGTGTTTCTGAACCATAGTAACTCTTGGCCCCAGAATAGACTATCTCGTTCTCTTTGAGGTGAGAGCTGTGGTGTTGCATCAGAGGACTGGGTACTGGTTAGAGTGAATGACACTAATGAAAGCTTGAGACTCTAAACTTGGCGAATAAGGCTGTTTACCTAGGCTTAATATATTTATATATTCTTACTCTGGAATAAATTCGTTTTAAAAGCCTTAGGAAACAGAACATGCTTTGTCTGCTCTGAAAAACTGTGAAGTTTGTTAAACCCCTTTTCAATTGTCTCTGTGTGATCTTTCATCCTTGTGACTCGGCTTCCTTTTTAGTGGGACCCCGATTTAAGCTAGCCGCTGGATCAACTCATGAAGCTAGTAGCTGCTGAAAAGGATCATATTCTAGCTGTACTTTTAGAATCCAAGTCACAATCAACTCTTTTCCCTCATGAAATTATTGATTCCTTCTCTTTAATCCAGTAATTGTTTACTTATGTATTTATCTAATATTTATTAAATACTGTTACTAAGTATCCCAGGGCTAAACCAAATAGGAAATCCTTAAATGGAGCACAGAAGATAAGTAGGTGAGTAAATACAAGTGGAGTGTTATCTTTTAGTGAACACCTGGACAGTCTATAGCAGGAAGGGGAAGATGGTGAAGTGAGGGGATCTAACAGTTTTGAGCCTATCCAAAGGAAGCCCTACTTGGAAAGGACAGCATCGATAAAATACTGAGGGGAGGAGGGGGAACAAGTCCTGTGTATGCCCGGGAGGAAACTGGTACAAGGAAAGGTAATGGCTGATTCAAAGGCATGGTGTGGGGGTCTCTCTAATGAATTCCTCTGCAAGCAGAGAAACCATGGATCTTTGAAGATAGGAAATCCACCACCACACAAGTATAAAGAAGGGATTACACAAAATGACCAAACGGCATTCGTCCAGGAAATACAAAATTGGTAGAACAGACGAATACTACAATTTACTTCAGTAGAGAAAAGGAAAGCATGTAATTTAAAAAACAGACCAGTGGAATTACAACAGCTTAAGTAAGAGACAGGAGAAGAAAGGGAATAAGAGGTGCAACCATGGGTCAAGGGCAGACTATGGGGTAGTTGAGTGAGAAAGAGAGGCCTTAACATTTTGAGTAGATAAGAAGTTGTTAGTATTTGTGTTACAATGGCACTGTGATTTTTTTTTTTCCTGTGCTTAAGATGAGAATGAAGTAGGGTGCATAAAGGAAGGAAGGCTTGGTGTCTTGTCAATGTTTCTAGTGTTTTTTTGTGCCCAAATTGTGCTCCACAGTTGTTCCAAGCCTATCTGCATTCCTTAAGATTACTTTTTTCTCTATTGATGACTCATCCTATATACACAGGGGAGCCAAATTTCACTTTCTAACAATGTTCAGTTCATAAATACAATTTACTTTTTCAGTATTTTATTTTAAGTTTTAGACTTGTTGATTTTATTTTATGTGTATAAGTTTTTTGTCTGCATGTATGCATTAGCATCACATATGTAACTAGTACCCATGGGAGGTCATAAAAGGGAGTTTTATACTCTGGAAGTGAAGTTATAGATGGTTGTGAGTAGCCATGTGGATTCTGGAAATAGAACCCAGACCATCTTCTGGAGTCACAAGTGCTTTTAACCACTGATCCCTCTCTCTAGTCCATATGTGTGTGTGTGTGTGTGTGTGTGTGTGTGTGTATGTGTGTGTGTTAAATTATATTTGTTTTCTTCACTGTTGAGGTTATATCTTATTTTTCATAGCAATGTAAGCATTTCTTTTTCTTTTCTCTTTTCTTTCTGAGCTACTAAGGAAAACAACAGACCGTGCTTGCACATCTCAAAACCAAGTCAAGCAGGCTAAGTGCTTTCCAGATGAGGTGAATACAAAAATCCACCTTGATTCTAAAACTAGAAAATACTACCTCTGAGGGCTGACCTGCTTTTCCTGTGCAGTCAAGTCAACATAATTTGGTCTGTATGTATAGTTTAAAAATTCATAAGCAGAAAAACAATTGAGAAGCCTTTTTCCAAGGTTGCACTAATTAGAAGTCACTAGTATTTATATTTGATTTTAAGGTATATTAATTTTGAGGTGCTGTGCTGTCCCCTCTTTGCATGCACGGGCTTAAAGAAATGACTATGGATGCTGGCTTTTTCTCATCTTGTACAAGTAACTCAATTTCTCTGGGGTCGTTTAGTATTGGACCTGCATGCCTGACTGAAGGGCTCCTGTCAGCCTTCCCTGCCAAAGTGCCATGAGAGCTGGAAACACAGCAGTAAGCGAAGCATCTGCTTCCCCTCAAAGGACTGTTTATCTCCACTTTCAAGTAGAAAAAGAGAAGAATAAGCAAGTTTTCGACTATAATTTTTGCAAGAAAATCCTAACTATCTCATGGTGTCAAAAGAAGATTTGAAATACAGTATTATATAAAGCAGTAAGACAAAGCCACAATCAAAAGTTATAGTCCAATTTTTGTATCTACGGGATAATATAAGTAGTATGTCTCATGTCTTCGCAATTATTTGGATTTACGTCTTAAAGTTTAAATGACCTTAAGATTCTACAGATTCTAGCGGAGTCACAAGTGGACAGTCAAAACCACTGCCAGGCTCATTAGTTCTTCCTGACTGGAGTTTCTTAGCTCTGTTCACTTAGCATTCTTTCTCCCCAGGCTGGGAGCTGCCCCCATGTTTGCTGTCCTTAGCAAAACTCTACTGGATTCTGTCTGAATGCCCTGGAAAGCTACTCCAAGCAGAGATAGAAAAGTAGCAAAATGAAATCTGGTCAGAAACAAAGATTGTAATTCAACCATCTCAGGAAATGCTGAACCTGAAATAAAAGAAACATGGTGTGTGTGTGTGTGTGTGTGTGTGTGTGTGTGTGTTTATGTGTATTTCTTATTCCATTTCCATTTAATCTCACCTAATGTCAGCATGCATGGTGACTGTTGAAATATATAGACAGAAGAAACATGCTGACATTAGTTGAGATGCTCTTCTTCATTTCACACAGAACACAAACAGACATTCTAAAAATATTGTATAAGATTACTTTCACCCTGCATTCATAATTTGCATGGAAAGAGTATAATTTTATATTTACATTTGGAATCTCACTAAAGTATGTCTATGTGTATTTGCCTATATTCCCAATTAATAATATCTAAAATCCAAACATTTTGATTTTAACTATTTTAATATGTTTATATATGTGTTCATATATGCAATTTCTATTTAGATTAAATTTAGAGAATATGTGTGTTTAATTTGGATGCAAGTTTTTATATTACCCTCTAAAATATTGTAAATTTTGTTATTTCCAGAAGATCACTCATGATTGTATCTTTTATTTAAATATAAAAATTGACATTGAGATATATTATTATTTTCCTGATTTTAAAAACGAAAATGATTGAAATGTTATTGCTATTATAGTAATCAATTCATTTTTAGTGAGATTAAAGCATATTTTTATTGTTCACTGACCATTGAACACCTTTTTTTTTAAAAAAGGACTTATTACTTTATTCGTCTTCCAATTTAAACTTATGTATTCATTATATATTCAGTGTTGTAGAAATTTTAATCAGTCAATCATTACTTTTTTTCCTTTATGTTTCTTAATGGTTTTGAGGGGAATTTTCTCACTTGAGTTTATAAGCAAATCAGTTTTCTCTGGCATTCTTGTGGTCAAATTTTATGCTTATTGTTGTACAGAGTACGTCAATATTTCTATCCAGGCTTTGCTCATTTCCCAGAGAGAACTCCAGTATTTGCACAGAGTTTTTATAAGCCCTTTTGTACACACATCTAGTTTGGCTTATGCAATATAAAAGACAATAACTAATTTACCTTCACTTGTAAATATCAATCCTCACCAGGTTCCAGAAAACCGATGACATAATATACTTATACCAAAAGTATCAAAAGGAAACAATTCAAGACAAGGAAAGAATATTGAATGGCTATATGCACCCGGGAGCCTGGCTCCTAGGTCTGTCCAGGAAGAATAGGAGCCATGATCCAGCCCGGGAGCCTGGCACCTGTCCTAGGTCTGTCCAGGAAGAATAGGAGCCATGATCCAGCCACCAGCCTTTCCTGGCAGAAGAGAACAGGAGAAAAATGATGAAAACAAGACATTTGGAAATTCTCCCAAAAGATCAGAGTTGATTATTCCCTTATTTTTGCCAGAATCTTGACAAGTATAAGTGAAAAGCCGAGAAAATGGATGCCTGGATTTTCTCACGAGTGAAGAATCTTCCTGTTTTGGTGACACAGAATGGAATTTATTCTGTTAATAAACTTCACCAAAATTCTGAGTAAGTGTTGTTCTGGGTACTATGTGCTGGGAGAGTAAACGGAAGGCAGAGTTTCACACATATAGAGCTTATATCCTCACAGAGCAGACTGGAATTAACTGTGAGTAAATCTAAGATAACCTGTTAGTGGCATTCTGTGGAGATGGACATAAGTGTCACCATGGGTCCCGGTGTGATCAGGTAGCAAGGGTAGCATGGATGCTATTTCAGAGAAGATGACAAGAAAGAGCTGATCCCTCTTCAGCCTGATACTTCTGCAGATGGAAATCAGTGTGCTTCCTTCTGACCCTTTGTAGCCAAGGATGCTCAGGAACACATGTTTCCACAATCTTTCCTTTCACTGACATAGTACTCTGTCTATTATGTGGATTATTCAGACAGAATATTTATCCAGCTACAAACGGTAATATTTTTGAGCTATTTATACAAAAATGAATACAGCAGGGCTGATGTTAACTTACAGAATTTTAATTGGTGGCTAGTGACCTATCAACTGCTTCAATTGGGAGGTCAAACTTACATTGCAAACTATGAAAACTCCATCTTTATCTATATAAAGACATTAGTAAAATACATATTGAAGAAATTTGCTTGTACTTTCACATTATTTAAAATCATTTTGTTAAGGAATATATGTGTCTCAAAACATAAATAAAACTGAAGTACGCCCAAAAGTTATTATGTTCTAGTAGATATGCTGTTGAGATGTATCTCAATGTACATTGAAAAATTTAACATGCTGTAGGGAGAGAGTTACTTCAGCCACAGATCATGACAAAAGTAATCTGTCTTTAGGATTTAACTTTCCACTGTGACCATATGCTCAAAAGCATTCTTGCTGCTATGGTTAGATATTGGCTCTTGATATATGTATGATATTATATACAATATCTAACGAAGGGAAACTTTTGTGCACATATAAAGACACACATATGTATATATACCATTTGTACAGATTTTATACATTATGCATCTATAACCTTATCAGATATAATCATGAGAGTCAACTTGTGGCAGAATGCAGAGAAAAGAAAAAAAATTACATAAAAAACTTATAAGTACATGTGCAAAAAATACCTTTATGTTTCGTGAGAGACCCGAGGCAACAGTTATATCTTATTTCAGAGGCATGAAAACTGCCAGTTTTTCTTAGGAAATGTATTAAAAGCAATGTATTCTCACGGCCAATACAGAAATCATCCACGCAGGTAGAATTATATGGACTGAACGTGATATATATATATATATATATATATATATATATATATATATATATATATACATCCAACAATAATTAGTGAAAAAGGAGGTCGTAAATTTGAAGGAGAGTTGGGAGGCTTATATGGAAGGATTTAGCAAGAGGAAAGGGGAGAGAGAAAAGTTTAAATTAAATTATAATATCAAAATAAAATATTCTCCATCTGTCCTGCAGCAAAGGAGCTATGTTGAAGCCAGAGAGAAAAAAAATTGTAGAAAGGGAAAGAAAGGACAAAGGGACATTTGCAATCACAAGAAAATATGGAAGTTGAGATGACAATAAAGTTTTCTATAGTACGTGGTTGTATACATGGAAATTTCAGTGATGGTGCTGATTGAAACAATGGTTTTAGACAGAAAGATCTTTATTCAATTTTTTAAAAAGTATTTCTAATTAAAGGATATTACTTAGGCCCAAATCCCCCAGTAAAAGACGCAAATTATTATTTTTTTAATTTGGCTTCTTCATATCCTATCAACTTATTCTTGTTTTCAAAATATTTGCTAATATATTATATTATTATAATATAATATTATTCTATCACTTAGACGGGGATATACAAATCACATAAATGTAGATACCTATGTGTATACACTCTATGATCTTTCAAACTGTCAGTCCAAATTAAGTTAATCATCTGATTTTCTTTTTTGTTCATTAATTTTATTTTTTAAAAAAGAAAGCAAAAACTGTCTTTTTCATTATACATACCAATCCAAGTTCCCACTGCCTCCCCTGCTCCAATCGCCTCCACATACTCTCCCACCCCACTGCATTCACTCCTCAGAGAGGGTAAGACACATTGCTTTGGGGAAGGTCTAAGGTCCTCCCTACTATATCTAGGCTGAGCAAGATATCCCTCCAAAGAGAATAGGTTTGCAAAAATCCAGTACATGCAGTAGGGGATAAATCCTCTTGCCACTGCCAGTGGCCTCTTAGTCTACCCCAGCCATGCAACTGTCAACCACATTCAGAGGGACTAGTTTGGTCTTATGCTTGCATCATCTTGTTTTCAATCAAAATCTTTCAAATATTAATGCTTTGTTATATATTAGTAATGAAAACACATACCGTGTTATTTGGCCAGTGTGCCAGTGTCATGAGGAAATTGAACTTCGGGAGACAATGCAGTGTCACCAGGGATGTCAGACTGGTGTAACAGATGTACTGATTCTCGACCACGTTTGAGGTCTCTGTACCGACATAGAAAACCTTCTGAATGGCTTCTTCCTTGGACCTTGTATTTCAAGAAGTCCATGGACGTCTAGCTTGAGAAGCAGCATTGTGAATGAGAAAGACTTTAACACCAACATTTCTTGTCCATCCCCTTCTACCTGAGCCATCACCATCTGTAATTTCTAGGCCTATCTCTGTGAAATAGCTTTTTTTTGGCAAAACTTGACACTCTTAAGTGGGAGAAAAACACATACCAATCATTGCCTGTGTGTTACAAGTCCTACTCTTCAATAATTTCTTTGACACTGAGGAAAAAAAAAAAACATAAAATGAGAAGATGCTGTTCTCTATGAAATCCTTAAACTCAGGGAGGTAAAACTGAATCTGGGATCAGAGCTACTGATATCTAGGCTCAGACTCTTTGAGGCTTTCCTTTCTCTTTCCCCTCCTTCTGTCTGGTCACAGTCCAGTAACCGTAGGTTTCTGTGCAGAGAGAGAGCCATGATTATCCATGAGAATGTTGGGAACTTTGAATGTGTGTGTGGTGTGTAAAATGTGATGGTGCTCAGGGACAGGTATATCAGAGGACTCAACTCATTAAAAAAGTAAATTTTATGTTTATTTTGAGTTTTCAAAGAGTTTGAAGAAATTTGATTGGCTATTCTCTTGACCCAGAATAATTGAAGGCTTGTATTTCTTCCTATTTACGTACCGATTCAGTAATCTGAAACACTACAGATAAGACAGAACTTTTCCTGTTGTTTTACTCAATATTTTACCTTTGATTTAGAAAGTTCACATTTTAAAAGCAAATGTGATCATGGGGATGTCAACTCTTAAGCATTATGTTCATGGTTTTCCCACTTGCAACTTCTATACTGCTTCCTGTTGCTTTGGGTGGACTTGACGTAGCGTGCTAACTCACACTTAACTGAGAGCTATATTCCAATTGTAGGCCCAGAAGCAACTGATACCATCATTTATATTCATACATATGAATGTGGGTTCACAAGCAAACTCAGTGCCCAGTCTTACTGGGTAAGTATGTAGTTTTACTGCAAGTTGATATGCCATGTTTTGTTACACATGGGAGATCTGCTCTTTTCTAAACGGAAACAGAAGAGGAATGGATTGGGGAATGGGAACAGAGGAGGATAGTGGGGAGAGACTGGGAGGAGAGGAGGGAGGGGAAACTGGTCAGTATGTAAAATAAAATAAATAAGTACAATGTTTTAATTTTACAGTTACTTTTCTTTGCCTAAAATATCTCCCCATAACACTGTTTTCATCTTTTTTGTGCAGTGTTGTAGCAACCATTTCTATGCAAGTTTGCACTTATCCCAGGTACTCATGAAAGAGTCACTTCTAAAAGCCTTAGCAAACCTATTGAGTATTTGTTTTAGAAATGCTTGAACTAGTTCTTATACGCATTTGTTGGATTTTAACTGACTGAATATTTTCCCTAGGAATTTTATTAGTATTATGCTATTTTAATCTCCTGTCAGAGTTACCTGTTATTCTTCTATTCATGTGATTGGTGAATATTCTGTATTTGTGTTTATCTATTGCTTCAGTATTCATAGTAGCAAGGAGATAGGTGTCCATCAACAGAAGAATGAATAAAGAAAACATTGTATTTTCACAACATAAAATGAAACTATAATATTTAGGTAAAATGGAAGAACTCAGAAATTATTGTAGGAAATATTATTATATGAAACAATCTGGGCTCCTGAGAAAAGATATTGTATGTTTTGTATCATATATGGATCATAGATTTTAGTTTGTTTGCTTGTGTATATATGAGTGTATGAGTGTAGGTATAGGCAATGAAACAATACAGGTGACCATGGGAGGGGGAACAGAAGTCATAAGGAAGGATTAATGAGGGCAGCCGATATTTGTAACAGGAAAGTAGAATGGGGGCTACTGGGAATAGAAAGAGCACAAGCAGAGGTAGGAGTGATGGTGAAAGGGAGCAAGGGAAGTGGATCACCCAAAAATATCTGTGAAAATATGATGCTAAAATCCATCACTCTGTGTGCTCATTAACAAATAAAAATATTTGATAAAAAAGAAGTCAAGATGCTGGTAGTATGAAGAAAGACATTTTCAAATAGAGAAAAATATCTATCCTGTTATCTAAGTATTTCTCTACCCAGTTTTCTGTGATTCTTCCCTTCTTTGTATAAAATATGCATGGTGTGTGTGTGCGTGGGGGGGGTTAGTATTTCTAGTGCTTGTGAGTGTGCATTGTGTGGAGGAATTCAGAATCCAGAGAGAGATGTTGAATGTCTGCTTTCTACCTTATTGATCTGAGTTGCTCTTCCACCAACTAGCAGCTTGTGGTTTCAGTTAGGCTGGTTGGTCATGGTGCTTCCAAGAGCCTAGTGTCTCTGTCCCCTCAAAATTCTGGAGGAAGAGGCATGAAAACCTATGTTGAGTTTTACAATATAGATGCTGGAGATTCAAACTCAGCTTCTCATATTTACATATATGGTGACCTTACACACTGATCTATTTGCTCTGACTCTTCCCTTCTTTATGGCAGGCTGTATCTCTACTATTTTTATCTTATACTTTAAAACTTTAGATTTCTTGATCCATCAGTTATTCATTCTTCTAAATTCTGTAAATTTTGTGTTATTTCAGTGATTGCATTTCCCTTGATTATTTTTGGTATGTATCTTTCCTTCACATCATTCTCTTTTTAGGAATTCAAGCATTCTACCTTCTTGTACATTATTTTTAAAATTGAAATTGCTCTATGATCTCACTCTTGATTGTGAATCTTTGTGTTTACCAGATTATAGCCTCTGTATTGTAGTTCTCTGAAGTCCTCTGAAGCCAAGTATGCCTGGCAAATTTGCTTCTTTTCCTTTCACATGGCCCTCCAAGCTTCATTGACTCTACATTAATATTTCGACATGGTTCTTATTTCCTTAGTTCTATAACTGAATGGGGATACCAATATATGAGCTTGGCTCTGGCTGCTAAGAAGTGAAATTCAAAGTTTCCGTTGATCCAAGTCCCAGACTTTTGTGAGACACTAGCCCTATGCCATGAGCCAGATGCTTCTCCTCTGACTGTTGACAGTATCTCCCGTACTGTTTCTTTTCCAAGGTCAGCTAGTACCTTAGTCCACAAGGCATGCATCTCATGACCTTTCCCCAGGTTCTTGGCTTCTCTTCTGAGGATTTTCCTTTGGTTCCTGGCACAGGGATGTTTCTTCCTTGGCCTTCTAGCTCAGTTATGCTTATTTCCACAAAGTCTCATTTAGGAAGAAAGTGATATACTATTGTATATTCAATTCATCATCTTGAGTGGAAGTCTAAAAGATGATTGTTTTCTGAAAAAAAAATATCTTTCTTCGGGAAGCTTAAGTGCCTAATTGGCAGTTACTGGAGTTCTCAGGTGTCATCGAAGTCAACCTCCTTGTGATTCTTAGTTGATGTTTTTAAACTTTCTCTTTTTCCTACTGATTGCTCTTCCTGTTCTTAGCTATGTGAAATGAGGATACCCTGAGTTCCTTCTGCCAGTTTTTTTTTTATGAGTCGAAACAGAATATTTAAGCATGGTTTCTTCCTTAATTCTTGTTTCCCTTTAAACATTTTTTTTTCTGCTCAAAGGACTATTAGGGCAAATGTACTAATTACTTAAATCTCTGTGCTCTCTGTTTGTCTGGGAATCGCAGTCCTATCAACCACAAATTTGGTCCTTGAAGAGTATGCTCCTTGGTCACACAGCTGTTCCTTTATTCCTGTCTTTTAAATTAGAATTATAGCAGCAAATACAGAAATATCCTTACAATTGATTAATATTGATTCAAAATTTTACTTAGTTGTAAATACACTAATTCATCTGTCCAGAAAGTACATCTTGGATACACCTTGCATGTCAGATATTAGCAATGGGAATCAAGTACAGCAGTAATGTTTCAAAGCATGCCCAGTGACTTCGTGGAGTATGTCATCCAAGGAAAGAACAGATGGTCCATGGCCTATAGTAGACTGCTGGAGCACCCACTCACCCACTTACTGCCTATGGCTGCTTTCTCCCTAAGGGCAATCTTGGATAGTTTTAAAAAGGGGCTATGCACCCCACAAAGCATAAAATGTATACTATCTTATCCATTACAAGAAAAGACATGCTGATTCTTGGTTTAACAGATGCCAGAGATTCTAAACAATTAAATACAAAAATTAGTGAAATAGAAAGGAATAGAGGGTGTGGAGTACAAATCACAAAGACATGTCCTGTCTGTGGGTACAAGGTATTTCTATGAGTGGTCATCCAAGAAGGTGAAAAGTCGAGGGGAGGGTCATATCTTGAGAAAAGGAGAAATCATGCATGAAAGTGTGACTTTAGATGAAGAAATAATATAGGAAGGGCCAATCACATGAACTTTCAAGTTTTACAAAACATTTATATGTTTTCTTAGTACTAGGAAAGAGTTATAGGGGCTGCTCATGCAAGACATGGGCAAGTAGAAGTCTGTTATAGCTTTGTAGGTGAGGGAATGGAGATCTGGACTCTTGGTGAGCAAGATGAAATAGCAAGCAGGTGGACTGAGTTTCGTGTGGATAGTAAATTGCTCATTCACAAATCCTCTCCTTCTCCCTAATGCTGCCAGGTACAGTAAACACAACAGAAATCATGAACTGGAAGAGATTTTTGTGTGTTATATTTAGAAGTGTGTTGAGTTTTAAGCTGATGCCTGGGAATGGTGGCTTTCAACCAGGAAGATAGACAGGTGTGATACCTTTTCAACTGCTAATCGTTTTTTCTAGAATAAAAAAATTCATGAACATTAGAAATAATAAATACTAATAAATACTTCTCAGCATTTGCAATGTATGGCAAAGCCTCTTGTGACATTGATGTCTATGACTTTTGACATCAAAGACCCATGTGGATGACTTCATTCTGCAACTCTGTGATAAAATCGTTTCAAGAATGATGTTAAAGGAGAATATTGGCATTATATACCCCTACATATTACAGCTCTCTCTCAAACTCCCCATAGTTCCCCGTATAGAAAACACACAAAATTAAAAGTGTTGTAGATGTCTTAATGAGTACAATAGTATCTATTTAAGTTATGATCAAAATAGGACATGATGCAAAGGGATAAAGATATTGCATATGTCACATTTGAAGCGATTAATTCTGGTACAACTGAAAAACCATATTGCTGCGAGGTAGAGCAGCTCATCAGGGGAGGTTCTTATCTACTTCCTTGACCTTTTATGAGTCCCGATCTTGAGTTCTCCCTAATAAAGAGCATATAATTTCATCATATGATATAACTTTTATAAAAATATGAACCTATGTGTGTGTATGTATCTTTAGCTGAACATTTATATCTCTTGTTATAGAAGAAAAGAATGGTGTCAAGCCACCAGTGTTTAAGGAAATTTATTGTGTCATTAACAGGATTGGTTTTGAAATGCGATTTGCTTACCATTGTTTGCATAAATTATGGAAATTTATACAATAGCTCCAGGCATCAATCAAACACAAAACTAACAAATGGAAAAATATTGGCAGGCTAATTCGCCAGCATTTTCCTGAGATTGCATTTTGTTCAAACAACATTTTGCACTTGGGGATATGAGAGATTCTTAGAAATATTCCCAAAGTCCTCAGGGAAGTTCCCTCTCTAGATAGAAATATCAGTGCTGTTCCCATAGACAAGAATCCTATCAGTGAGAGAAACATCAAATATGGACATCACAACCTTAAACCCAAGGCTGGCAGATATATTAGATGATTCTTTATCTGCTGGTTAAAAGAGTGACAAAATTCTTTTAATGGAAAAGTTACGGGACATTATAACTTTGCTTTAAAACAATGGCTATCAGAATAAGAGTACAAAGAAGCTCTTTATAAATGACCTGCAAATTAAAATGGGGTTTTAATGGTGAGACCTGTTTGTTGTTTTTTTTTCTTCTTTTTTTTGTTTTTATTGTGTTAAGCTCTTTTAAATTTGCAGTTAAATCAGAACACTTTAAAGATAAAAAGCAAATGTAATTGTTAATAATACTCAGATATATTCTCAAGTTTAAAGATCCTAAAAATCCTAAATCATAATTCAGCCTTTAAAGACACACAGCAGGTACTTAGAATTCTGCTTCATGCTTAATATGGATGGTTTGGAGGCTTAATCAAGCTAAATTAACTTCCACGAACGTGGCCTGTGGTAGGCTGCTGATTATCTTTCTCAATTAGAGAGTCCTCTGTTCTTCTGTTTCATGGTCAAATTTGAATCTATCCAGGCAAGGACAGCTGAGGATGATTCCAGTCCAAGCTACTCAGTGCTGTTGTCCCTGCCAAGATCTCCCTAGTGTCAGACCATCAACCCCAATGTTGGTGTTTTTAAAAGACTGCATGAAGATTCTTCCCCAAGGGCAGATATTTTGAGTCCCCCACTTGAAAGTTTTATGTTTGTGTTAAATACTTAAAAAGATATTTTTAGAAAATACAACAAAATTTAAGCCCTAGTACCCTCCAGGGGCAGGTGTATAGGAATAATTTTATTTTTTATGTGGTGTAAATTTCTGAAATTGCTTTCATTATTTTTGCATAATTGTGCAATGAAGACATACAAGTAGCTAAATCCTAAAGCAGCCCTAAATTGTTTGTGTGAACAGCTAGCACTCTGCCCCTTCCAATTGCCACTCCGTGATGACCCTCTCTTTGACCCGTCCTGCCCTGGTATTTACCTCCATGGTAGACTGCATGAAAATTCTTCATAACAACTTACTGTTTTGCATATGAAATTTCAATAACAAAATGGCAAATGAAACAGAAATGCTTCTCTTAAACACAAACTAAATATATGAAAATGTATTTCTACCGCAATGTTTATAGTACAGGTTTATTATTATTATTAAATAGGTTTGACCTTCTGACCTGAATTTTTCTTCCACCCTCCCACCTATCTCAAAATCTCAACACTCTCCCTGTTTCCCAGGCGCCCTCTCTCTCCCCTCCCTGCTGTCTGACGGATCATCCTCCAAAGGCTTGGTACAGTGCTCGTCTTTTCATGTCCCTGGGATCTTTTTTTCTCCTGATATCTATTTCCTGGTAAGGAGGACCCACACTCTGACCCAGGAGTAAACTTCTCCTTGTAGTGGATGAGGGAGGAAAGAAACTGCTCCGTTGATGTCTTTGTGCCATATTTGCTTACGTCTTGTTCTTGAGGTGGGTTACATTTTTGGGGGCCTGAAGTGGGTGAAGACGCCTCTGTGCTCCCTTGGGCTTGGCTGATAGCCTCACTAGTGTGGAACCCTATGTAGTCAGGAATGCTAGAGCTATGGCTTAATTGTCTTAAGCTTCTAGATGAGAATCATGATGCCATTTGATCCCCAGTCTTTCCTACATGACCTGCGGCTTCTATTGTAAGTTGTTTTAGAATCCAGCATTTCTTTTTAGTCTTTCTGAAAATGCAGAACAGTGAGCCTGGCTCTGGGCTTTTTTATTCAATGTTGAAAACATTCATCTATAACTTCCAAAACCTCACTCTTCATTTCTGAAAGTGAATTTAGTAAATTTGCTTCAAATTTGGCTCAAAGAGTGCATAATGGTCTTATTCTTGTTCAGTGGGATTAACACTTTTGTATCTTTGTGTATCATATGAGCCTGGTGTCTATAGAGGCTGGTAAAGAAAACTGGAGGCTCTAAGATCAGAGTACAGAAGGTTGTCAGCCACCAAATTGATGCTGGGAATCCATCTTAGGTGACCAGCCAGTGCTCTGAACTGCTGAGTCATCTCTCCAGTTCTAATTAATTCATTACTTTGGTGCAGAGTCATACTGTATCCCAGAGACTCACTATGCAATCCACATTGTGCTTGTAAGTGAAAAGTAGCCCTCCCTGGCTTGGAACCGTGAATTTCTCCATTCCAGTCTACAGAATGCTGGAGTTATGGGTAGGCCCTGCCCCCAGCAGCAGAATTTGTCTTTAAATTCTGATATCACATCTGTCACTGTAAGGACAGATGTCTTTTTTCATAACATGCTTTTTAGATTTTTCTTTATCTTATTATACAAATTACTGTAAAACATAGTGCTTCTTCATAGATCTCTCTGCTCTCTGCTCATATTTTCCTCCCATTTACTCCCCATCCCACCCTCTCCTCTTCGTCCTGCTTTGCTCCTTAATTAAACATTGATTCCTCTTTGCTCCCCAAATCAGTGAATAGGCAGATGAATTGAGCACGTGGTTCTTAAAGAAGAAGTGCAAATGGGTGAGCATTCTCTTTATGTAGCCCTGTATATTTGGTTTTATTTGAAAATTTCTAATACATTTACTATAATTGCTAAGGGGAAAAATGGGTAGTTCTTATTCACCTTTTCCAGTGTGTTCCAATTGCTATAATTTGTTAATTTATATTACAATATCACAGTTGTGATATTGACATTAATATAACTCACTGAACTAACTCAGATTTCTCTAGTCACGCACATGCGTGGGTGTATGTGTGTCTATCTCTGCTTCTGAGTTTGTATAGTTTTTATCACATGTATAGCCTTGTGCTTCCACCATAGTAATGGCATATTTTTTCTGAAAACACCTCATTTTTGAAAAAAATTCATAAACATGTTTCAATTTTTAAATTTTACTTCTAACACAAGAGAGAAAGCTAACATAAATTGAGGATAAATACACATAATTTGCAGTGATTTGCAAAAAGCAAGAGTAGCAGCACTCACACAAATGGGTGAAACTTACCAGCTCTTTGAAAGTTCACTAAACTATGAATGGGGTGGGGGTGGTGTAACTTGACTCACATCCACTGGGTACATTGAAAATGTTTGCCAACATAAATGAGCAGAACTAAACTTTTTAGCTTCTAAAATGAATAGCATAGAAATCAAGGTACAATGAAGGAGAAGCCCAATGTTATGATAGAGAAGGCATGTGAAAGGGAAGAAAACACACAGTACTTCACACAGTGAAATTCTTTTCTGAAGATACCTCTTTCCTTTAAAAGAGAACTAACTTCTGCCAGACCTTGGAGCCAAGTTAATAATATGATTTGAAATCAGTTCTAACTATGTCTGCAATCTACCGTCCTACTGTGTGCTCAGCCTAGTTAAGTTTAATGTGGCTTCAAGAGAACAACATAACCAAGCATCTATGCTTTGCCAAAGACAGAAGACTGATGTGAATAAGGGTTAGTGACAGATTTAGCCCTATGGATAGTACTGGCCCTTAGAGAATGTGCTGAAGGAATATTGACTTGGGTATTTCACTGGGACTCTGGCTCCTGCCTTTGTCCTGTTGGTCTCATTTAGATATCTACTCCATATCTTCCAATTACTTCTCCTTGGAATATATTGAGACCAACAAGTCACCATTCTAGAGAGTCCATTTCCACACTCCTTTCCTATCTTTGTCCCTCTAAGTCTCCTTCACTTTTGACATGATCTTATGTTGTTAGAGATGCCTGTAATATTTTGGGAAGAAACAGCATCCTGCTTAGATTGACTTTGGGGATTCCTGGTTTAAGTTGTCTTCTGGGAGGCCTGGGATTAAGAAAAGTAACAAAATATGACTGATGCTGTGTGCTTCTGTAATCCTTCCTTGATATGTTTAGAAGGAACTAACAAGATGTACTTTGTTGGACTAAGTGATAATGATATCTTTGTTTCCTCTTTATGAGTAAGTATATAATGCTTCAAGTACACTATACATTTGATAAATTTTCTGTATAATATTCAAAACAGTTATTCCTTATTGATACTTAAATGAAATATTCAGTTGACATGTAGTACATTTTCAATGCTAAGCAAGCATCATTGCTTTTCTAGAATATCTTGATGTATGATTCCCCTCTGTATTCTGTGAATATGTTTTATTAGCATTGGTTTATAAAGAAGCCGGTTTGGTCTGTGGCAGGGTAGAATATAGGAAGTCAGGAAATCTAAGCAGAGATAGAGGAGTAAAGAAGGCAGAGTCAGAGAGATGCCATGTAGCTACCAAAGGAGAAAAACAGCAGAACCTTATCAGTAAACCATGAGCCTTGTGATAAAATATATAAAATAATAGAAATGGGTTAATTTAAGAGGTAAGAGCTAGCTAGGAATATGCCTGAACTATTGGCCAAGCAGTGTTGTGATTAATATAGTTTTGTGTGATTATCTGGGTCTGGGTGGCCAGAAAATGAAACCAGTCTCTGATAACAATATCTGCACCATTTGCATAAAAGTTTGGTACATTTGCCATTATCCTTAGCTACTAGTTGTGACTATTCTACTTTCTCTCTGTAAATTTGTCTGAAATATTTCAGGTGAACAAAATTAGAGAATAGTTGTCATTTTGTCTAACTCATTTCACTTTGTAGAATGGTCACAAGACTGACCCATGCCAAACGGTGTCAAAATTTCATTTTTGAATAATGAATAAGAACATTTCTTGCTGTGTATACATTAATCTTCTCTTTTTATTCACCTGTTCATACCATTTGCTGTGTGTTTGTGTGTGTGTAAGCTGTAATTTAATTACAGTAGTAGTAACATATAATCACTATCATTCGCTTTTAGTCTCCCAGGAGAGGTCAAAGCATAGGAGATAGTTATGCAAACATGAAGGTAATTTGAATGGGTTGGGATATATGTGTGTCTCATACTGAAGTGAGATTGTACTTTAGATGAATGTCCTTTTGAATTGCAGTTGAAGAGCAAGAGATGAGCAAATGCTGTTGGGAGAGGCTCCTGACATCACACTGTTAGATGAATTACTTTTCTATCCTTCTTTCCAACTGGATTATGTGTTTCAAGAGTTCAGAGATTGTGTTGCATAATCTTAGTTGTTTTGGGGGAAGTACATTGCATGTCTCCTTGGTAAATTGGTAATATACAGTAATAATGTGGGCAATAGTGCTGGATGACTCACTGTAAATATTTTCCTTACTTGGACGTTAATATTCATATTTCAGCAGACATGTGGCATGATGTGTGTGTGTGTGTGTGTGTGTGTACATGAATGTAAGTAAGCATATGTATAGTTGGCAGATTCATGCCCTTTCTGGAATTCTGTTCAACCAGGAACTTATTATGTTGTTTCTGTGTTCTCATAATCCCAGGACAACAGCAGTCACAATACAGATGTGTATATGTCTTTGTTGGATTGTTTAAACAATTAATTTACAACAGAGATAATTGGGACAATTCAGCTTTATGAAGAAAGATAATGTTCTCATTTTAAAATGCACAGTTTGTAATGGAGAGCACAAAAAATGGAACAGAAAAAAAATGGATTCTACATACAAGTTGAGATATTGCACATTTTCCTCCACATGTGTTGGAAGATGAGGGTAAAGGAGCTCTGTGAGTGACTCATTTCTTCAGGAAAATGAAAGAGAAAATGATAGATGGGAAAATGACTCTAGAAAGATAGAAAAACCTAAGTGTCAAAGAGAAAAATAGATTTCAACAAAGCAAATTGGAGAAGGGACTGGTTAGTTGCCAGCTGGATAATTAATCAAAAGACAAAGCAGGAAGGAGAACTGCCCTGTGAAGACTGGAAAGAAGAGGACAACTCCTGACAGCCCGAGTCAGGGCTGTAAACGGGAGAGACCTGGTGTTTAAAGGAGAGATTTATCATACTCCCCATCTTAAGGACGAGGAGCAGAACCCAGGGGCTGGGAAGCATGTCTTGAGTTCTGTTTTCGAGGAAAATGTAAAAAGGACAGTCTGACCTGTCCCCTGTAATTTTGTGTGTGTGTGTGTGTGGTGTTCTTGGGTGCACAGGAGAACACACGCAGACACATACAGCTCCGGAGGCAGAGGCGGGTGTGGATCTCTGTGAGTTCAAGGTCAGCCTGGTCTACAAAGTGAGTTCCAGGAGAGCCAGAGCTGTTAAAGAGAGAAACTTTGTCTCAAAAAAGAAAAAGACAATAAGCTGTTTCTTCAGATCTTCTGCTCTTTAATACTATGTTGAAAATGGGGTTTCTGAGTATCCAAAAATAATTAAAAATAAAATCATTAGTATAATGCATCTCATTAACCATTCAGAAATACGAAATCATTGGACTAACCATGTGTAGAGTTTGTGAAGGGTACTATAGAAAAAGAATTGATATGAAATCAATAGTTCTTCCCCTGCTGCTCTTTTGTTCAAGGATAAAGAAAACACCAGAGTCAGAGGAGGAGGTTCCCGGCGGAGGAATCGGCAGGTGCGAGTGTCTAGGGAACTGAAGAGTGATTTCGTTTGTTTGCTTTGTGTCCAGTACTGCAGAAGGTTTCAGGACCTGACCATGCTGATAAAGAACCAGCAAAGCCATGGCTTCCACAGCATTTGGATCTTGGTGACCTGATCCCAGACGATACAAGCCGACTTTGTTCTGAGGGCAACAGAACACTGTTGGAAAGGAAAATGGAGAGCTATGAACCTTTGTTCTCTTTTTCCTTGACAATCAGCACCAAGAATAAAATTAGCAGAGGGCTATCTGTGGGAAACCTATGCATTTGAGTCCATTAGAAAAACACCTGTTGTAAATGTCTTCATAGCGCGTGCAAACCAGATTCAGGCCAATCTGCTTCTTTATGTTGCTGATACCTAGAGACAAAATGTCCAGATATTTAGAATAATTTTTACTGCAAGAAATTGTGTTTCTTTTTGGTGGTGGTGGGGGGAGTGAGTAGACCTTTGCTGGGTCCGAATCTGTAAGTCATTGGATCTGTCACTCTCAAGATGTGCATTTTGAATTGTCTTAGTGTTTGGTCTGGAACAGAATGTCCCATGACACTGCTTCCTGATCTACTATAATATGAAATGATAGGGCAGATGGATAGACCCATTCTACGTGGGTGCCTTCTCTTCTTTCTATTTTATAGACTCAAAATTTGGTATAAAGCAGTACAGTATATCTCCAAAATGATATAATTTGGTCATTTTTAAAGTGCTATTTCTCATCTTGTTTTGAGTAATATTTTATAAAATCAAGTCTGATATCCTGGTTGCATATTATCGATACACATTAAGATAAGCAACAGCATTGCCTAGCACTTGCCAAATAAAATCATAAAATATACAGTAGAGAAATAAATAGCCTTGAGAGAGATCACTTCTTTACCGAGGTCAGCCAGACACCAGAACCATCACCTGGGTGGCCAGATACAGATTCTGTGACTCCTGAAGAAAACAGTAGCAACAGACTGTGACAAAAACATAAGCAAAAACCAAGTCACAATTCTTTTCTAATTATCCGCGCTCCCTGAAACCGCTGAGGCATGGAACTCCCCGACAGCTTGGGTTGACGGATCTTGAATTGCATGCAGGGAAGGAGCCTCTAACTTTCAGTTCTGCTCTGGGTCACCAGCAACATGCCTTCAGCCTATTGATCAGAAGTCAGTGCCAAAAGAAAGCCAGAGAAGAATAGCAACAGGGTTACTCACATGCCAGGGCCCCTTTCCTCTCTCGCTCCTCAATTCAAAACACGTTTGTTATACAGAGATCTATAACTGTGCAGCAATTAAGATATTAGAGCAAATGAGAATGTAGGAATTAAATTCACAATTAAAAGCGAAAGTAGCATTCAACCTAATTTGGAAGAAGGAAAGTCTTGGCCAGGGATGATCATGCCAAACAGTAATGAAAATGAATTTCGGCACGTTCTATTTTAACTCCCTCCTCAAAGAGTGGATATAGAGTTTGTCATCTTAAAAGGGAGAAATTCGCTTGTTAAGACTCATTTAACCTTCAGGAACATGCTTTAAAACAAACTGCTCAGGAGATCGATAGCTTTACAAATGAGAGTCTGAGGTAAAGGTTAGAAGTAGAATTTGCCATGCTACATTCTAATGGGATTTTCTGGTAATTTACTGTTTTCTTCGCCTTTTAGTTAGAATCGTATTTCAAAGCCCTTGCTTGCTATTAGACTATATTTTAACCTAAATCTTTGGGGGATTGTAATGATGCATTATTAACACAAAAAGAAAGTAACAGGATGACAGAATGCCACGTAAGAACAGGGCTCACACCTGTGAGCCCTGCACTTGGGAGACTGAGGAAGGAGAATCACCATGAGTCCAAGACCTTTTTGAGTTACATACTAAGCCTCAGGTCAACTTGGTTTACAAAGAACGACATCTGGGCATCCTCAGTCACGTAGAGCGTTGGCTGGCATATGTACTGTGCACCTTCAAGGGTTCTTATGCGGCTAGACTACGATTTGCCTGTTCTGACTCAGAAGCAGCTTCACTGAGCAGACGGAATATCTGGTTCTCTTTGTTACCCTGTGGGAGCTAGAGAAATCCTTTACAGTTCAGATAAAGTCTTTACAGAACTTACATGCTTATGAGCATGAGCACATGTCAAGGACTGACTCTGGCTCTCTCCTCGCCCCTTTCATGAGATGAAGCTATGAGTGAGCCTCTGCTTCCCTGTGTGTAAGTTTCTCTGCTTCGGGGCATTGAGACCCCGAAGATAAGCTCCTCGATATAATGTCTTGTTCAGTGTTCAGAGTCATTTTGTGCACAACTCATGGTGTTTAGTAGAAGAATAGCCAAGTTGGAAGCACAGGGCAGTAAAGCCTGACACCTTTGGTAAGGAGCAAGGAAGTGACCCTGAAAAACCATTCCTAGAAACTCACTATTCATCATCTGATCAGTTTGGTTCCTGTCATCAAGATGAAATTATCTTCCCCAAGGAAAAGCAAATGGTTATCCAAAACAAAATTGTCAACTCTGAAAATATTCATGCAAGCAACAGTTACAAATTGATAAGCTTATGTTTAGGAATATACATGTGTGTACATATAGGTATATGCATGTGGTAATAAAAGAGAAGTCATGAAATTGAAGTTAGCAAGGAGGAGTATATGGAAAGGTCCAGAGGGGAAAAACGTAGGGGAGAAATGATGTAATTATATTTTAGTCTCAAAAATAATCTCAAAAACTAAGACTCTGAATAAATAGTTCAGTGTTTCCCTCATCATATGCTGTTCATGTATGAATATGATATTGCTGAAACTAAATGAAAAATAAGTTTGTTTTAAATGCATTCTAAATAAAAACCTGATGTGATGACTGCAAAACAGCAACACAGATGAACTAGGGCTTCCTGTGTAAACACCTAGCAGCTTCAGTAACTCATGCACTTCATCCTACTTGATTTCATAAACATGTGTATCTAAATTGTGAGTGACTTAAGAGTTTTGAATATTTGCCTCAAAAAAGACCAGAACAAGTAAAGCTCAAAACCAGGGCAAGAGTTAAGATTCTGTCCTTTTGTTCTATGTCCCTATTGATAAAACCACAAACAACTTTATGGTAGAAAGTGTATCATTCCAGCCCTGAAGGCTAGGCCCTCCCAACACTGTCCTTGTGAACAGTGAAGACCGAATCGTATCACATAAAAAGCTGCCCGTGGACAAGCTCTGAGCTTCTTCCTGCCCATTGTTTCCAAGAGGCTTGAGTGATTTGTTTGATTAATCCAAAAGGAGCAAAGCCAGCCATCAAACTCTGAGTCTGCTTAATTGCCTTTGCCCTGGTGTGGGATCTATTTTTATTGATTATGCTTCTGTACTTTTCACTATTATGTTGTCAAATATTGTAATATTAAGTGGTTTGGCTTCATGCTGTGATTTAAGCTGTACTGAAAGGAGCTGCATTAGTCAGGAATCTGTCATGATTAGTGAAAAGATGAAATGTTGAATGTCATCCCGAGGAGTCTTTATAATCCATTGTACTGTGCGGCGGCCTCTTATCAGCATTGGGGGAGAGGTAACCCTGGCTTTTCTCCCACTTTTCAGTGGTTTATATGCATGTGTTCTTAAATATTGTCCTAGCCAGTTAATTACATTGACTTGATGCAAATTGGAGTAATTGGGAAAGGAAACTCTCAGTTGAGAAGATTCCTCCTCATGACTGACCTGAAGAAAAGTCTGTAGAGCATTTTCTTAATTAGTGATTGATGGGGGAGAGCAAAACCCACTGTGGGTGATGTCACTGCTGGGCAAATGGTCCTGGGATGTAGAAGAAAACAGACTAAAGAAGCCATGGAGAACAAGCCAGTAAACAACACTCTTTCTTGGCCTTTGTACCAGTTTCTACCTCTGGGTTACTGCCTTGAGTTTGTGCCCTGACATCCTGGACCATAAACTGTAGGATGAAATAACCCTCTTCCTCTTTAAGTTGCTTTTGGTAATGGTGTACCACAGCAACGGAAACCTTGACTAAGAAGCAAATTAGGCCTGCTGATTTGATTTTTCAGTTGATTTGATACTGCTAAAATACTCGGTGAAATGGTATTATTGTAACCAAAAAAAAAAAAAATGTTGAATGGGAAAAGAAATCCCAGGTGGCTTGAAACAGAGAACTAAGAAGGTTCCTTGACGTTTCTGGTGCAACAAAAGGAGCAGCATGTTTATAATCAATAGGAAGAGAAGGAATATAAAGCATTAGATAGGGGAGTATTAAAACAAGTTCCTAAGATTTTCTTTGAGATGTTTAAATATCTCATTTAAAAACTGTCAAAGTTAGTCAACTCCTGCCAATTATAATTGAATGATATCAATGGGGTAGGAATATCTTATCATTTCAAAAGTCTGCTCTCATCTCCAGAAGATCACACAGAGCTTCCCTTTCAACTTCCTTCCTCCTACTCATAGATTTATCCCAGCCCCCAACTCCAGCAAGCTTTACTGGGAAGCCTGCTGGCCACTCCAGTCTGGGAAGCAGGCAGCCTATCTGTGGGTCTTCACCTTCCCCTCCTTTTCTCCTAATCAAACCTCAGTCTCACCCTAGCTTTATAGATGAACACTGGATATAGCTTCTCCTTTATCTCTGTCCCATCACCAGTAAATCACTAATTTTTTTTCTCCTCAAACCTTTCCCCCTGCTCATCACATTGTCTCAGCTCCCAACCTAAGCAGGCAATTCCACGGGAACACTCAGAACACACTAGCAACGGAAACACGTAGACCAGTCCCACCTCCCCTCTAAATTCGCTGCCTAACAATCTTACCGCACCACTCCATATCAGATCACCCACTGCACCCTTCCTCTGCACCCTGTCCCCATCTCCAGTTCCTCCCGTTATCTTGTCCCCCACCTGCAGCAGGCGTTCCCTGGGAACCCAACATTCAAGCCTGCCAGAGAAGAAAATAGTCCATCTAAGTAGACAGGATAACTTCAGATCTTTACTCTTTTCGCTCTCTCCATAGCCCATCTCCCAGTCACATCCCCAGCTCATTGCTCATTGCTACCAGGATGAATGAAGAGTTATTAGAGAAGCAGGAAAGGAGAAGAAGCAAAGAGATTTTTCTGTTTTGTGGGTTATTTATTTTGTGTTTGTTTGTTTGTTTTGCTTTTGTTTGCTTGCTTGCTTGCTTGCTTGCTTACTTTGATTTGTTTCCATATGGTGGGCATGACAGGGATGAGGGGGTGATAGGAGGGACTGGGAGGTGAACGGAATTGGGGTGCATTATGTGAAACTTCCAAAGAGTCGTTAAAAAAGCAAGTAAATGTAATAAAATAAAAGGAGAGAAATGGCAAGTTGATAATCACTTTATATTATCATTATAATTTGCATGGTTTTTTGTGTATTCCTGGTGGGGAGCCAATGATTTCCATTCTTGGCTGTAGGGTAGATCAATTTGAAAGAAGTATGATGAATTCAAGGGCACACTTTTGGATGATCTATGTGGATGGCAGGTATCAGCATTTGACCATAAAAACTATGCAGATACACACGCTTATGTCTACTGTTTTATATTGCAGGTGCTTTCAGAAATAGTGTCTATTGTTCAAGTGTTTAGGAAAGGTTAGTAAAATCAGCACCATACCTCCATGAAGTATGAGCTTCATTGCTAAGCTAAGTTCAGAGAAGTGTCTCTACTTCTGCATAAAACTTTGCTAGTGCGACACAAGTCATGACATGGCTTATTGATGTTGAAATGATAGAGATAGATGGAATATGAAAGTCTAATAATTTAGTGAATAAGTATTTGTATAAATAAGGAAATTTGTGTATCTATTTGTATCAGCAGTATTTCATCTTTAAAACATATACTCTCTTAAAAAGGAGTGACAAAACTGGAGATATCTGATATCAGAACAAATATTATATGTTTTATCTCTATTTTATAATTGTCAGTAGAATGCTAAGATGTGATTTGGCAACTAAAATGGCAAGTAGAGGAAGAGAAGTCTGCCCAGTGAACAAAAGTTTAGGTTTAGCTTCTTTAGTATCCTTATTTAGAGCAGTACGTTCCATGACTTATTATCGTGTTCTATTTTTTAGTGGTGGGGTTAAAATGATGCTGTGTGTGTGTGTGTGTGTGTGTGTGTGTGATCAATCTTATAAACACTATTTGCAATACAAAATCCATTTTCTGTCTGATATTTACAGTTACCCCCTTTCCTTTTGCCCAGAGGCATAGAAAACAATGGCAGCTTAACAAAGTATAACCTTCATGTCTCAGTGTACTATTTGTTTTGAGCTCACATTTGAATCAGCATATAAATTGATAAATGAAGTTTGTTTGTCAATAGCCTACTCTTGGGGAAGTTTATTTCCCAACCCTCTATGACTTAAAAGAGATCATATTTTACTCAATTAATTTGTTTAGTAACACTTAAATATATCTACTAGTTAATAAGATCCTGTCTCCAAAGAAAGAAAAAAAAATTGAAATCATTTCTAATCACATTTCTAATGCGAAAGCAGAGATACTTCTGTCTAACTATGACAAGTTAAATTTCTCTATTAACCTTACCTTGTTTTATCATCATTATGACTTATTACCTCATAGCAGTTACTAGAAAATATTATTTGCAAAGCATAGCAGTATTTATATCATGATTGACTTGTCTCTCTCCATTATTTCAAAGTTATTCACCTTGCATATTAGTGCCACAGCTGACTCATGTTCTTTCGATGGGATGCTATAAGACATATTATCCTTACAGTGAACTAAGTTGGTCTCACTGAAGATCCAGTTAATACAAATATTCTACTATGTAAGAATCTGTTATTACAGCATTGTTTTAAAGCTGGAATCCTCCAGATTGTAGAAATGATCTCTGGGTACTTTGAGGGATGTTTTTACTTCTTCAGTTGAGCTAGATCATTTCTGCCTTCTTATTATCCTTGGGGAGAACACTGCAACCTACTGGGGTACCTATATTATGATTATTGTGCAAAGGGACATGAAATAATGGTTGTGATGTATTTTGGAGCCAAGCTATGAAAGGAGACAAAAGAAGGAACTTTACATAGAGTCTTTTGGTTAAGATATGTGAATTCTGCATCTTATCAGGTTTCTCAATTAAATATCAGATACTGATACCTATAGTTACCCAGACTTACATGTGATTTTTTTTGTGATCTTTTCTTCTCCATAATACTGGGAAAGACTCCCTGGATTGTTAGAAACAGAATTTTCTTGGTGTTAGTTTCATTCTAATGAGAGCAGAAAAGACCTGGGGACTGACAAAGAAATTTTATCTGTGGGTAAAGCCATGTTGGTTTAAGCTTTGAAATCTTTTCCAGAATAAGATGTTGTTAAGACTGCTGCCTCTCTGACTTGTGGTTTTATCATGTGTACGAATTTTCTTTTTTTAAAAAAAAATATTTATTTTGTATACATTTATGTATTTAATATATATATACAATATTTATGTATTTATTATGTATACAGTATTCTCAGTATTCTGTCTGCATGCAGGCCAGAAGAGGGCACCAGATCTCATTACAGATGGTTATGAGCCACTATGTGGTTGTTGGGAATTGAACTCGGGACCTTTGGAAGAGCAGGCTGTGCTCTTTACCACTGAGCCATCTCTCCAGCCCCGTACAAATTTCCTGAAAGCTAATCTGTAATATCACTATCTGGACAGAGACACAAGGGGGATTGGCTGTAAATAGGTGTTTCACAGCTAAATTCTCTGAGAAATTTCAGACAGAAAGCTTTAGGATTCCTTCACAGATAGAAAAACATGGCTTAGATGATTTTAGGACAAGCATTTCTTACCTTAGCTTTGCAGCTCACCTGCTTCTCATGTTCCTTCTTTGTCCACATTCACAAGAAATAAACTGAAGACTTACTTCACTTCCCAAGACAATATCGATGAAACCAAGAAAATTCGTTGCATAACATTCCAAAAAATCCGAAGACTCATGAAAATTCATGTCAAATTCATCATTAAGCACACAAAAATTAGCTATTGTTTTCTTAAATAGCATCTGTCAAAATATGTGACTTGCTCTAATATGCAGAATTTTTTCCTCCTCCCATCTCACTCCCCTTACTCACTTTTTCCTCTTTTCTTTTTCAGCAATTCTTATCTCACCAAAGGTTTCGTCTGAAAAGTTGATATACTTTCATATTTCATTTTAGCTGTGCTTTCTATGAATTATCAAAATGCATTTAAATTGCAAGGTCTACATCAAGTTATCACTTTTATTCCAGGTTGATATTTTCATAGTGTTCTGACATAGTTTTCCCTCAATTTTGTAAATAGATTGAAAGTAGTGTATAAGTTCAAGCTCGTTCATAATTTTAAAAAATGTTAATATCAAACTGATTCACTTTTAGAGATGAGACTTTTAAAAACAATAATGGATTAAAATTTTTTTCTTTCTTTTTCCTTTCCTCCTCTTTCTTTTTTTTTGTCCTCAAACAACATTTATTTATTTTTCCATTCAAATACTTACACTTCCTTCCCTCCTCCCAATACCCTCCCGCTTGCCCACACCACCACCTCCCTCTCCCTCCCTGCTTGAGAGAGGGCAGGGAACCCTGCCCTATGGGAAGTCCAAGGCCCTCCCCCCTACATCCAGGCCTAGGGATCTATGTATCCATATAGACTAGGGTCCCAAAAAGCCAGACAATCCTGTAAAAACAAGTCCCAGTGCCTTTATCAATGGCTTCTCAGTCAGCCCCATTGTCAGCCACAATCAGAGAGTCTGGTTTGATCACATGCTCATTCAGACCTGGTCCAGCTGGATTTGGTAAGCTCCCATTAGAACAGGAACACTGCCTCAGTTGGTGGACCAACCCCTCGTAGTCTTGATTTCCTTGCTCGTCTTCTCCCTCCTTCTGCCTTTCAACTGGACCTTGGGGGCTCAGTCCTTTGCTCTGATGAGGGTCTCTGTCTCTATCTCCATCCATCTCCTGACGAAGATTCTATGGTGATATTCGAGATAATCATCAGTGTGATAGTGAGGCAAGGACAGTTCAGGCACCCTCTTCTCTGCTGTCCAAGGACCTATCTGGGGACATCCCCGTGGACACCTAAGATCCCCTCTAGAGTCAAGTCCCTTGCCAATCCTAAAATGGATCCCTTAATGTAGGTATCTTCTTCCCTGCTCCTATATCTGTCCTTCCTCCATCTCCACTCTCTCACTCCCCCAAGCTCTTTCCAGTCTTTCCCTTCTCCCCTCTCCCCCTCTCCCCTTCCCTCAACCTCACCCCCACCCCTGCCCCCACCCCCATGCTCAGAACTTTTGCCTGGCAATCTTGTTTGCTTCCAATTTCCAGGAGGATCTACAAATGTTTATTTTTTGGGGGTTCACTTGTTATTTGGCTTCTCTGGGCTTGTGGACTATAGACTTAATGTCCTTGGTTTATGGCTAGAGTCCACAAATGAGTGAGTACATACCATATTCATATTTTTGGGTCTGGGTTATTTCACTCAGGATAGTTTTTTCTATTTCCATCCATTTGCATGCAAAATTCAAGATGCCATTGTTTTTCACTGCTGAGTAGTACTCTAACGTGTATATATTCCACACTTTCTTTATCCATTCTTTCATTGAGGGGTATCTAGGTTGTTTCCAGGTTCTGGCTATTACAAATAATGCTGCTATGAACATAGTTGAACAAATGCTTTTGTAGTATGATTGGGCATTTCTTGGGTATATTCCCAAGAGTGGTACTGCTGGATCCTGCGGTAGGTTGATTCCCAATTTCCTGAGAAACTACCACACTGATTTCCAAAGTGGTTGCACAAGTTTGCATTCCCACCAGCAATGGATGAGTGTTCCCCTTACTCCACATCCTCTCCAGCAAAGACTATCATTGGTGTTTTCGATTTTAGCCATTCTGACAGGTATAAGATGGTATCCCAAAGCTGTTTTGATTTGCATTTCCCTGATCACTAAGGAAGTTGAACATGACCTTAAGTGTTTCTTGGCCATTTGAACTTCTTGATATTTTCATAGTGTTCTGACATAGTTTTTTCTCAATTTTGTAAATAGATTGAAAGTAGTGTATAAGTTCAAACTTGTTCATTGATTTAAAAAATGTTAATATCAAACTGATTCACTTTTAGAAATGAGACTTTTAAAAACAATAATGTATTAAAATTCTTTCCTTCTTCTTCTTCTTCTTCTTCTTCTTCTTCTTTTTCTTCTTCTTCTTCTTCTTCTTCTTCTTCTTCTTCTTCTTCTTCTTCTTCTTCTTCTTCTTCTTCTTCTTCTTCTTCTTCTTCTTCTTCTTCTTCTTCTTCTTTTCATGACAGAGTTTCTCTCTACCACCATGCTCAGACCTGGAATAAGATTCACTAGAGTAGTAATTTTGTTTCATTTTTTTAATCCATGAAAGAAATTATTTGATAAACAAATATATATATATATATATGTAGTATACTTCCTATACCACATGATTTGATTTTATAGTTTTTCCTAGTATTTACTTATTTTAATAAAAATTTTGACTTTAATTATAACCAAAAAAACTGAAATCTCTGAACAGTAGAACAGCACTCACAAAAATGATCCTTTTGATTTTACGGCCCTCAAGTTTTTGTCATCTAGGCCAAGGATAATTGACTTCTGCTGCACCTTCTTCAAACTCCTCACCACGGTGGGAGAACTATTGATAATAAGGACCCCCGGCTTCCTTCCCAATATTATGCGAGCTCTTAGTCATTGATGAGTGAGCTTCTCCAAGGCCACATACTATTCAAGGTTATTAGATGTTAGAAGTGGCATCTAAAAATTAAGGGAGAGTCAAGATTGCAAGCCAGCTCCCCTTCTGGTTCTCAGAGGCAATGCTGAACTCTGGTCCACTTGCCTTATAGTTCTTAGTGTTCAGGATGGGGCAGTGATCATATTCTGGAGGAAAATAAATCTCAAACGCCTCATCATGTCCACCATATGAGTCACATGACCTAAGAAATAGTCTCCCACAAGCCCTAAGGAGGAACAACACTGATATTGGTCTTAGTAGATATGTTCAGAGTCCATCTGGCTAACAGTGGTCAAGTGTTTCCTCTGATTGTAGGCTTGTAGATAATTTGGCTGCCTTTCTAGTGTATCCATGCCAGGTACATGAATATAGTCATCAAGTGAACAGACAACATGTCTTTGAGGGCTGAGAGTGTGGAGTATTTCCAAAAGAAGTCTTGGTTGAGAGCATCCTTATTGTCAATGCTCTGTGTGGATCTGGTCCCAGCAGCATGCTAATGCAGTCCAGACTACAGCAATCAGGTTCTATGGGACTTCATGCCACCCTTCGTCTTCTGTTTCTGGGTTTTTGCAGGTTTACCTCCTCAGTCAGCTCATACCTGTTCAAATTTGATCATGCTCCAGGGATGATGGCACAGTAGAGCTGGGTCATTAATGAAACTGCTACTGGTTCAAGTTACCTGCAAGATAGAACTGTGAATTCACATCTCCACCATAATATACAGCACTAGACAAGTCAATGGCTGAGTAGAAGTCACACTCCCGTGGCAGCAGCTCTAGAGACTGTTACCACAGTTTCACCACGTTTGCTACAGAGACTGGGCTAACAGGTTTCTGACCAGACTGAAGACAGAGGCCAGCCCAAAATCTGTTACCTTCATGACCTCTCCCAGGTGAAGAATATTTTTCCTTGGCATATTTGTATCCTGTCCAGGATGCTATTCCTATCTATGGCTGTAGTAGAGGTTAGCTAGGATATAGTAGATGTATCTGCATTACCCTCTTGCTCTCAGGTGTGTGACTTAGTGAGAGACAGTTAGATGGGGAAACATTGGTTCAACAAATCTATATCTGGTTGGTCACAATACAGTATTTTAGTATTGGGATCTTCATTTCCCACAAGGCAATATGAGAAACTCTTCCTTGCCATCTATTAAAACTTCTTCAGAGGTTCCTTATGGCTGATCTGGCAGTGCCTTGACCAATCTTGGCATTTTTCTCATGTTTGAAGACCTCATAACAAAAGGGGATACCACTAAGTTGCACTGCTTTGTCATGGATGTGTAGTATGCTGTTACTAACCCCTGCTTCAGCTGCTGGCTCTCAAGTCAGGCTACTCTAGGCTCCCTGAAGCTAGACTGCTTTCTATCCTAATATATTTTAGCATAAATTTTAAACATAAATGTCAATAAAGAAAGAAATAACAAACTTCCAAAATTACACACACGTTTACCCCCTCCTTCACACATACAATGGAAGAACTCCATATGAAAACTTGTGAGTAGAAATTTAATGGGAAACCATTAAGTCTATACTGAGAAAAAAAAGTGACTAGGTTTTCAGGTCCATTTTTCAAATCCAGTGTTAGTCAGAGAGGCCCCATAAGTTCAAAGCCCCATAAGTCCCCCTCACAATAAAGGCTATTGTCATAGATGGCACTTGTAGCTGAATGCACTATAAACTTTGTTGGCAAGACATATACATCAAGTCAGAATTGACCTGGAAAATCCCTCCCTGGTAGCTACGTTCCACAGTTCTGGAAGGTGTTATGACCTGGAAAATCCCTCCCTGGTACTACGTTCCCCAGTTCTGGAAAGTGTTATGTAGCCTCCTCAGAAAGAAAAGACTTGGTTTTAACCTTTTGCGAAAACCACGTTACAGTACCAGCTTGCCAGATAGTATATGCCCACTGGTGCAACAGAACCATGGCAGTTTGGGGGGTAACCAACTATTTTAGAATTGGATTTTTGACCTAATCCACAGGAGAGATTCATATTCATACTGGGTGTTATGTATGTGGCTTAGATTTCCATTGCTGGGGAGGTCATAGGTCTTATGGAGAAACCTACTACTATTACTTTGCTAAACAAATATTCTGTGAAACTAATTTCTAAATATTTATGTTTCTGAACATTGACTAGTGCTGCTGGTTGCCTTGGCTAGAGAACACTGTTAAGTGGAATGCATACAGTTGCAGTGGAATACAGTTAAGATGGGGAACTCCTAGGTAGTCTAAGTGCTGAGAATCAGTGACTATTGAGTTCTTAGTGAAAAAAAGACATATATTAACCCCGTCACAGCTCAGTGAACACCACAGAGAGAATATTAAAGAGGATGGGGAGGGGTATTGAACAACCATGTCTTCTAGGCATGACATGGCTATTGTACCCAGTAATTAACTCACAGCACTTGAAGTTACCTTCAGAAGACCTGCACAGGAATGGGCCCATCAATGCTCGGTCATGGATAGAAGATAAACCATATGATCCTTGATCCCCAGGAGTTGCAGATAGCTATATGTAGAAAACTCATATTCGGGCTGGAGAGATGGCTCAGAGGTTAAGAGCATTGTCTGCTCTTCCAAAGGTCCTGAGTTCAATTTCCAGCAACCACATGGTGGCTCACAACCATCTGTAATGGGGTCTGGTGCCCTCTTCTGGCCTTCAGGCATTCACACAGACAGAATATTGTATACATAATAAATAAATAAATATTTTTTAAAAAAAAGAAAACTCATATTCCTCAGTCATGTAGCCACTGGTAAAAGGCTCCTGCTCAGGTAGATAGCCTATAATCAATGCACATGTAGGCAAACTTAATTATACACTGTGGGCGACAAAAGTCATGGAATGTGGGAGGAAAGGTTGTGGAGAGCAAGCAGAGGTAGAGTGGGAAGGGTCAAGGGAAGAAAACAGGTAAGGTAATATGTCAAAGTACATTCTAAGGATACATCAAAAATTTTGGAAAAAAGTTAAAAAGGATAAAAAAAAAGAGTCCACCATTTTCAAGGGAGAGGTCACAAAACAAGATAAAAAGGCCAACCTTGCAGTCTTTTGATTGCTGTATCTGCAACTATCCTTTAAATGGTCCTTGCCTTCACTGTCAGCTCACTAGATAGGTTTCTAAGGTATACTTTCCTGCGAAGAGTGACAAACAAGGATGCTGTGAATCATACACTGCTTTCTCTTCTTTCACAAAAAAAACCATCTCTAACTGTACAATGAGTTTCTGCAAGATGGCTTTGGACACTTGAGAAAGATAGGAAAAAGAAAATGTCTTACCACTTGAAAATTCCAGTAAAGCAAGCCAAGGAGACAACTGGAGCTAGTTCAAATTTGAGCAAACTTTGTGAAAGGCCATGGTAGAGACAAGTGTGGCACATTTTTATGCAGCACAAAATACATAGAATATGCAATACAAAAAGACAAAAAGGCAAAAAGGCAAATTACAGATTTACCTAGAGTATTAATATCAGTATATGAACATATTACTATTTTCTTCTGGAAAATGCCAAGAAGGGGAACGGGTATGATTTGAGAATAAAGTGTGTGAGGAACTAATCATAATTGCTTGATGGGTTTATCAAAACTTTAAAAACTCAAAATAAACTGTATCTCATGGAAATGATTTCTAATCCATACCATTGTATTATTATAAAAGTCTTCTGTGATACATTAAAATCTATAAATGCTTATATATTCTGGTTCTTCTAACCTGAAGAATTATCACTCCACCAGGTACAAAAATATAAACAAAACTTTTGGAGAACCAAAGTACCTAATGAAATATTGTATTTAACCTTTGCTGTCTGGCACAAATGTAGTTATACCTGCTAAGCCCTGGAGTGGAAAACTTAAGAAACTTACGAACACTGTGATTAAGCTTGAAGTGCTTTATTAAGGTCCAAGGGTAATGGTCTTAGCACAACTGTACTCTGAAAGATAGCTTGTTTGACCCACACTTGTGTTAGTTCATTTTACCTGTTTTTAAAGTCCTACTCGTGATGGTCTTTTTTTACTATAATAAAGCCTGATTGGAATCATTTTATGAAAAATCAAGAAATAAAACAATTTCCCCTCCCCTAATTTCCATCAGAATGCTAAAATGAATTTGAAAGAAAAAACTGTAACAAAATTGGTCCTGTGCTGAGGAATTCCCCTGTACACCCATTTTTGCCCTTGGGCCGTACATTTGTTAATGAGGATCCAGGCATTTGATCACACAGGTCGTTTAGATTTCTGTTGAGAGTAATGGTTAGTGCAGTTACAGTCCACCAGCAACAGCAGGAAACCCTGTCTCTTGTTGACTGTGCTTCACGAAACTTTGAAGTAAGTAGGAGCTCATGATTATAGCATAAACTTCCTAGGGGACACCGTGGAGATAGAGTTGAAAACCACCATCTGGATCCTTTAACTGCTATGCTGAGGCGTGCCTAATGACGGTAGCTCCGGTAATGCGCCCCATACTGTCTGGCAACGGCGTAGTAATTGTTTTTAATACGCAGTATGTAGGTCACATAGCTTTATTCACCCGCGCTGTAAAGGTTTGCATTCTCTCACTTTATTAAAAAACATTGAAATTGCTTGCATTTTGCGGGAATCGTGACCCAGAAAATGCACATTGCCAAACAGTTAAACTAAAAAGCATGCTTGTTTTATACATTAATACACTCTTTGCTATAAAGAACCAGCCCTTATAAAGTTTTAAGTGAACTGTGAAAAGTTTATGCCATTATTATCCAAGGGTAGTTTAGCCCAAGGTTAACCATAGTAATGTGAGAACAGGCGCCACGGAGCCCTAATGGGAAGCAGCGAGGCTCCGTCTGAGCAGGCTGGTCCCCTGCCTGCCCCTGATGTGCCAATGTCAATGCACTCAGCACAGATGCATGATTCAGAAACACACTTCCAGTGCCTTTGATGTAAAAGCTGAAAGCATGCTGGAGCTGTTTGGGGCTGTACACGACTCTTGGTTACTTGACGTCCTCCATAATATTTAATGGGATGAGTTCTCACCTTGTCCTTTCAGGCTAAAGACCTAATTGAACTGTGATGCTGGAACTGAGTTTGAGCTATAGTCCCAGATGAGCTTTGAAAAGCCGCTGAGCAATAGAGGGATTTATTTCACTGTGTGCACAGACATCCATGTTTAATTTTACTTTTTTTGAGGGTAGCTGTTTAGGGATGTCATGAACTGAACATGTAGCAAAGGGTAGTAACACTTTCATCTCTTTGAGCATAGATGAGCTGCAGGGTTGAATGGAAACCTTCGAAGGGCCATGGGAAATCAGATCAGGGTACCTCCCCACATCCAGCTTAGCTGCCCCACTTTACCTAAATGTTCTTGACTAAAAACTTCTGATATGAAAGTATCTTCATCTAATGGGCATCTAGCACCTCTTATGCTGTCCTGGGTGAGAGAAATAGTTAAGATTTCCTGGCCCATATGATTTGTTGACACTTCCCATGTGTCTGGAAGGGTATGCACTGCTTTACATTGTCTCAGTGAATCCTTATGGCAATGTTAAGATAAGACTGTCCTTATTTGAATGTTGACAACAGAGGGTTTTCACTAAGGTGTTCAGAGCTCACAGACATAAAAGATAACTGTCTAGCAGTAAAGACTGGGATTAACTCTCATCAGCACTGTTTCTGCTGCCCGCCTGCCTTGCATCCTAAAGGAAGAGAGTGAGGCAAAAGAAACTGAAAAGTGAAGTTTCCATTAAAAATGACACTTTAAATATACACATACTATAAATGTACAATACAAAAATTTAGATATTAAACTAGTAATGTACTTCTCGCCTTCTATTAAATTTTTCAACTATAATGAGTTTGCAACCCATCTACAACTACTGTATAAAAATAGAATTGATGTCTAATAATTGCAAATCATACCATAATTCTTTTGAACAATAATAAAAATATATTGTATAGCTGCTCTAGTGTTTATATTTGGAATCATTTTCTATTATATGATGTACATAATTTGGATGAAATGGTAAAATTTGTTTCATGTGAATAATATTAAATATTCAATGCAGACATGATATATGCATATATGTGTGTGTGTTTTACCTGCATTATATATGCGTACAACATGCATACCTGGTGACCAGAGAGGTCAGAAGAGGGTGTGAAATCACCTGGCACAGGAATTACAGATGCCTGTGACCCATCATTTAGGTGTTGGAAATTGGATTCAGTTGTCTAGATGAGCAGTAAATGCTCTTAACAACTGGACTATCTCTACAACTTTGGATATATGTGCACGTAAAGTATTTTCTCATAAAGTAGGAAGTTACATGAAGCAGAGTACTATATCATGTGTCACAAGCTGGCACGGATGGGAAATGCCATAAGTAGAAACAGCAGGTCCTCCCAGTAAATCTAATTCTGTTCTTCCAACCAGCCTACTAGACCCCACAGCCCATCATCTATGTTTTCAGAGAGAAAAATATTACAATATTACACATACACACAGCACCCATGATGGAAACAAAACAGTTCCTAAGTCATTAGATTGCAAGGAATATTTTCTTAAGAAGTATTATAAAAATGCCCTTCACGGAAAACATGCTATTCATAACTTATATGTAAAAGATTATAAAGTTCAGAAGTCTTTCAAAATTTCCAAATTGTTGAATATAATTAAATAAATTTATCTGAGCCAAGGATATAAAGTCAGGTTATGTTGATAATGGGTAGATATATTTTAAAGGTACTTTCTAAGATACAATAGCATAAATGTGCATTTTGATATTAAGAATAAATTAGCAATTTCATAAAAGTGAGATTTTGACATGAGGAAAATCCCATTCATCCTCTTCCTTGGTATCTTAGAGATTTGACTGGATTCTCAATTGATCTGTTGCTCAGCTTCCTATTGCTTGAACTTATTAGAACTCTATCTTGGTAGGCTGTGTTTATCCGTGGCAGGTCTCAGACTGTCTTCAACATGGATCAGGTTCAGTCTGCTTTACCTAGTATGTAATAACATTATACCAACATAAATGTACATTAGGCTTACCTAAAAGTAAGGAATGACTACTCATGAATTCCTGTCACATAGAATAAATACCTCTAAATGTATCTATATGCCACTCAATATTAAAGCTGACTGGCTCATAGACTGTCTGAATTTGTGGTTGTTAAAATGACCTGTGCAGATAGCTGTTAGCACTGTGATAACAGAACAAGAATTCAGATAGCCAAGGGCCTGACTCGGAATACAGCATTAATTAACTTCCTTGCTGAGAAAAAAAAAATGCTTGACAAAAGCAGCTTAAGAAAGTAATGAATTCTTTTGTTTCCTGGTTTTGAGACTATTGTCCATCATGGAGAGTAAGCCATGGGAATGGCAAGTTGAGATGTCCCATTAAATCCAGTCAAAAAACAGAAAGATATGAATGGTAGTGTACAGGCTAGTGATCCCTTTTCCATTTGTAAGAAGGCTGGAACCCCAGTTTATTGGGTGTGCGGCTCATAGGTAGAGCAATATTTCTGCTTTAGTTAAACCTCTCTGGAAACAATCTCAAAATCAGAGTATCTCCTAGGTGACTGTTAATCTAGTCAAGTTGACAATGGAGATTAAGTGTCATGAAGACACCTCATTTAACCTAACTTTCGTTCACCCTTGTGTCTGTAGGATCTCCTCCACAGTCATAGGATTTTTTCATAAATGTGTTCTCCTTAAATCTTAACCACACAGTTTTCTTATGTTGTCTTTAGATTCCTGTTGCCTTTGCTATCTTGTGATTTGACTTCTGTTCTGTGTCTGAGATACAAACTAAAAGACTATTAAGATGTAAAGCCAAGAATGACTTCACTATGAGTAGTTCTTCATCAACGGGGAATGTCCCAAAGATGCTGATCAAAATATTAAAACAGTGGCCAAAGCTACAAAACTCCTCTAAAGGAGCTTAGAGATTAGTATAATGTTCTAGGACTTGAATAGTTTTGTCTTTTTAGAATCATTTTAAGTAATATGGCCTTTACATACATACATACAAGTCATTAGACTTTTTAATATTTATTGTCTCTCTTGGTACATGCTCATTGCTTACTGCCTAACTGAAGCAGACCTTCCCCTTCCTGCTTCCAAGTCATTGTCACATGTATTCTGTTGCTCTATCTTTTAAAATACTGACATCATTTATCCTACCTCCTCTGTGTTTGTTATCACTCATCTGCTTATATTGTGGTTAATATCTAATTTCAGATCTTGAAATAATCTGTTGCTGAAGATGTTTGCAAAGGTTAGAACATGTGGAAAAAAGAGGAGTATTTTTCATTTAGAGAGAGGGAGGAAGTGTTACAGTTAGAATACAAATATGTGATGCTTATCTAGAAAATAAAATTACAATACTTTTCTTGGTGTTTACAGAAGTAAATGGCCAATCTTGTAACTATTTGAAACATAGCCCAGGAAATGAATGTGTTTGTGTTCTTCCACTGATACTCTGTAGAGTCTATTTCAATTTTTTTGCTTACTATAAAATATTCTTGAGTATAACTATTCATGATTATGTCTTCTACAAGTAATATGGAAACTACTTACTAAAAGTAATGAGGTGTATAATTTTCTACAAAGATTCCAATTTTTAATAGTAAAATATGGAAGGTAGAATACATGAGTAATAATTACTGTTACATCAATCTCCAGTTCTGTCATTGTTTCCTTTGAAGTTGACACTTTTGTATTTTATTTATTTTTAAATTTTATATATACTTTTAACTGGCATATGAAAGCATAGTAGACATTATGAATATCTGTAAAGTAATATTACATTTTAATGAATACATTATACTGCATTATACTATGTTAAATGCATGTATAATATTCAAATCACATTAAACATATCTGGTGCCTCAAGCATTTGCCACTTCTTCCTTCTTTTTGAAATATATAACATATTGTCATTATCCACATTTGACTTCTTCTAGGTTTTAATGTAGAGAGGTCTAGAGGTTTTAAATTATTTATAAATTTTGAATATCCCCAACTTTCTCAATGGTCATAATTTTAAAATTATTACTTTTCTCATTTACTTTTTAGCCTTTCTGGATACAAGTGTGAAAGTCTGTGCTCACTGGCTGCATTTTCCTCCTTTTGTATACCTCTGCTTTTCTGTAAAGCCAATTCTCACTTGCTCTCTTCCCCTAGAAGCATCAGACTGATTTTCTACTGGCAATACTACTTTCAAAAATTGCTTGATTGTTTCAGCTGTATTATTCTGAATGGTTTTCAGCCATAGAACTCTACTTTCTACTAAAATATAGTCTCAACTGCTGACTTCATCATGGTATGAAATGAAGTCAGAGATGAGAAGATGTGGAAAAAAGCAAATGTTTATATATGAATAGTATATAAAGTCACTCTTTATTTAAATGCATTATTTTTAATGGTGCCCAGTTATTGCTTTCATCCTTCATTAGACATGATTTTTCAGTATTCCTTCATTTTCAGATAGATTGTATTAAATTTCTAATGTTTAACCTTTGTCTTTTTTAATGTCCTTCTCTATATTTTATTTATGTCTCTTTATTTCTTTGTTTAAAACAAAAAAATCAATTTTTCTACTTTATTTACTGTAGTATTAAGCCATATTCCTTATTCAATCAATGAGTCTGAATTAAAACATTGTTATTTAGAATAATATATTATAATCTAGATAAACAGGAAATGGTGGGGATCACAAACAAAATATTTTATTCAGCTTTATTAGCCAAATATTTTGTTTCTAAGTATTTTGATGAATTAATTGACTAAGTAATGTTTCATATTTAACCTACTTATAAGTGGCAGTGGAAATGGAAACAAAATTGAATTTGCTATAAAACTAGCTAGATTTGTGGGGTGCTGAGATAATTTCTTTCATAATCTTGGTGAGCAGGGGAAGTACTTCCTTATATTTATCTAGTATCTTTGGACTCTCATCCTATAATTTAACGAATAAGTTAAATTATCTTCCATATTAAACCAGGTCTTATAATACCTGCTTGGATATAATATACCCCCTGGAAGACAATTACTTTATATAGCACTGTTGAACACAGTGAATGGCTCTTGGGGATGAAATGATATATGCATGGCTCTCTAAACCCAGCTCTAACCTAGAGCTTGAATGCATTTGCACATCATCATCGTTTATTCTTTATATGAGCTGTTTTTGGAAAATAATTATTGTAGATTCTATTGCTCACATTTACTAGCAGTTGTCTTTGACTTCAGTTACAAATGAACTTCAGACATCATAGACACATTGTGTCTTTTAAAATTTATCTATTAAAGATATTCAATTAAATGTAATTAGAAGACCAAACCAAAAAAATTATTCTCGTGTTTTCTATAAACATCCTGTTTTTTTTTTAGCATTACTAAGGGTTCCGCTTTCTCATTTCCCTCAGATCATTCTTTAATTTCTCTTATTTCCTCATTTGATTTGTCTTGCTTAGTTATATAACTTTTTTCTGACATTTTCTGTTGATTTTGACCTTTCAGTTTAATTTGTCTACTATTTATGAAAATGTCACTATTTTTTTTTCTGAATTTTTAGTACTATTTCACATGTGGAGTTTTAAATTTCTACACTTGCTAAATATTTTAGTTTTATTTCTCTGTCATGTCAGGCTTTCTCCAGAACTGTCACTCCTGTGCTCTGTTGTTAGGATTTTATGTACAACCTTGGCACTTGGCTCATTCCTCCGCCCCTCTGCAATGGTCATGTCTAACTCAGACTTTTTTTTTGCAAGTAAGAATATTGATTTAATAAACAAACAAGAGCAAACAAACAAACAAACAAAAACTCCACTTGGTTCCTTTATCTTTCCCACTTTTCCATAAATTCTTCATTTGTCTTGCTGGCCTTGGTACCTGCTGTGTATCATGCAGTATAGCAGCACTATTTTTAATAGCCAGAACCTGGAAACAACCTAGATTCCCCTTAATGGAAGAATGGATAAAGAAAGTGTGGAACATATACACATTAGAGTACTACTCAGCGGTAAAAAAACAATGACATCTTGAATTTTGCATGCAAATGGATGGAAATAGAAAACACCATCCTGAGTGAAATAACCCAGACCCAAAAAGATGAATATGATATATACTCACTCATTAGGGGACTCTAGCCATAAACAAAGGACATTAAGCCTACAGTTCACAAGCCTACAGACTTTTTTCTAAGTACTGTTACTTCACTCCTCTCTCCTCACTTTTGAAGAAGCCATTCCAATAATTTCGTCCTCATTTTCACTTACAGTAAATAATGTTCACAACCACACAAAGGGTAATACACTGTTTCAGTTAAGTTTGCTTTTCCAAGCGATTCTCTATAGACACATTTGAGAACTCTACCAAATTACGTATTCTGACATTCTGAATGACCTGCAGAATATGCATACAGCGTACTTCTTTGCTGTTATTGTTTTCTTTGTTTTGTCTTACAGCAATCTGACAATTACGCTGATTATTTTTTTCTGATTATGTTCTTTTTATGGCCACTGAGAGCTCTAATGGGTTAAAAGCTTTCATGAGATAAAAGTCATGGCTATCTACATTCATGAGGGAAATAGAACGTGAGCATGCTCCCTGGTTTCGGATTTCTCAGATATTCATGTTCTTCAACACATAGGATCCCATTCCATGATTATGTCATGATCCATACCAACGACACCACAATTTCTCCCCACACAAAATTTCATGCAATAATTTCTCACAAATATTCATTGTTTTGTCAATTAGAAATGTTCTCACCATGTTATGATGGTGGATACCCAAGGGCAGTTCAATATCCTTTGTTATTTTGGAGACCTCTGATCCTTCCCGACAAGACAGGGTAAGACTCTTGCTGAGGACACCACAGACTTTGACTACAGCATATAGAGAAATCAAGATCACACAAACGAGAAAGTTTCTCTTTGCTTGCTGATTTTTATAGTGCCAGAAAGTGATGTGTTGGGAGTGTAGGATCAGGCTAAAGCTGTCAATGATCTTAACTAGTGTCAGACCATGAATGCTATAATGCTGACCAGTAAGGTAAGATGGGCCTACTGTACCAACAGTGGCAAGACTATTTTTAATAACTATCTGCTTTCTGTTTGGGTTTGAGGCACATTCTGCAATATTATATCTGATATTGAATTCTAGTCTGCTGAGTTCTCTGGCAGAAAGAGCAGGGGCAGAGCTGGACCACTGGACTCTCCCTTGGGCTGAACAGGATGGTGAGTGTGGTGACCCAGTCCTCCTCCCTGGGTACCAAGAAGAAACACAGCCACTGAATCAGGAGTCTGTCAAAGCAGGAACCTTACTGGTATCAAGCAAGTGTGGCGGGGGCAGAGAAGCCTGGGATGGGCCAAGGCAGAGCAAGGAACAAGAGCCAATAATATTCTGCCATGCTACAGGTGGCTGGGCAGAGGGGTCTAGGTCAAGTAGCCAGAGACCTGTCTCCAAACTCTAGCTAGGCTAAGGAAGTTATGCTAGGCCTCATACCAACTCAAGTTAAGATCAGGAAATTACACTGGGCCTCATGAGGTCCAACACTAGTCAAAAAACAATGACCAGGGAGGACTTAGGCCCATAGAATGTGCTATTGTTACTTTGGTAAACCATGATGCTAACAAATTGCTTCCTTAATGTTTATGGTTATACCCATAAACCTGAGCTGCTTACTTACTTACTGGATCACATACTTACTGCAGAGGATACCGATATATACAGGGACTCATTAACATTCGAAACTCAGAGAATAAATGACTTTAGTGCTCAGATACAAATGTGATATCTTTGTCTACTCCATCACTAATTACAGATTAGGGATAACTCAGAAGAGCAAGTAAAAAGAACGTAAGAGAAAGAGTCAGATGAGAAAGAGCGCTAAGGAATGCTGTCTTCCGCTCATGACTTGACTATCACATTTATGAACACATAGCAACTGTGGTTATCTATACACAATCCATATAAGATCAAGTCAGCCTCCAGTCACGCTTAGGCAGGGTAGTGTTCTATAGGATTTGCTTTCTACTGGCGAGCTGTTGAAATGGACAGTTGGAGGTAGAAGAATCACTTCTGTGACTTTAGTCCCTTCATGAAAGGAGAACTCTCTCACCTAATCAACTCTTCTTTCTCTCTCTCTTTCTTATTCATTCTCTGAGAATCCCAGAGTACACACATTGTGTTTTGATTACCTAATCACTTCCTATGGTTCCCACTTTTCAATGCTATTTTAATATGGATTAAGTTTCAAACAGGAGTTTTAGGAAACACACACCAAACAATGTGTTGATCTATTTCTTTTCTCTGGGCCCTCTCTTAATGCACGGTGTGGTACTGAAATGCTAAGTTATTTTGAAAACCTCTCCTCAGTGCTACTTATATCCCTGATAGTTTCTAAACAGTAACTGAGCATTAGTAGAATGTCTTGATGTTGCCAACCATTTATTTGTCAATCCAATATTTATGGAATAACTGTTCAATTTGTAAGCTTCTACTTTTATGGTTTTCTCAGAAAATTCTGGAGATCTTTGCCTGAATCTCCCTCTGCATCCTAATGCCCTTCCAGTTTTCATCACTGGTATACAAAATGGGTTTTGCAGCAATTGTGTGACCAGCACAATATCTACTACAGGTGCAGACAGCAATAAGTAAATGAATATAAAGTGATTGACTCTCATATCTTGTACATTGCATTAAAGACTTCAACTAGCTTTCATTCTCATTTTCTTTTTCATTTATTTCTCATATTTAGTCTGTTGCAGACTGGAAACTTAGAAAATAGTAAAAAGAAATGACCTTTCATAAAAGGTATTTTTAGAAGTGACCAATAACAGAATATTCACCAGCCGGCTTTTAAAATTCTTTATTGCATTTGTTGATTCTCTGTGCAGTGGTGGGGCACATGCATTTGGAGGTCACAGGCAGTTTTCAGGATATTGCTCTCTTCTACCATGCGTGTGTCAAGGATGGAGTGCAGGCTCTCCGTCTTGGTGGCAAGTGCTTTTACCTGTTGAGGAGTTACTTTTTAAAGCGTGGTTTTAGAACTCTGTGCTTCTTTATCAAAACTTTAAATGATTGTTGTAAATTTTAAATGGCTGAAGGAAGGTTAATAGAAACAAGAGGTAGGAAAATGATTGAGAATTTAGCTGTTTCAATAGTTGAATTATATGAATTTGAAAAATAACTATATCTTAGATACTTCTACAGAGACCTATAATTTAATTATGAATCTAATGTATTTCTTTTTTGTATGAACTATGTGGTACATGTTTGTCTTGCAACTTCCATATCTTGTTAAAATAGTAGTTTTCAAAATATTCTCATTGATGATGAACTATCATCTTATATTTGCTGAGAAATTTGGTAAATGTAATTTTTCTGTATTGCTTTTGTTTCTAGATGTTTTCTTGCTATTTTAAATATGTGCTTGGCTTAACAGATACTTTTCTAGGACAGCAGGCTTTTAAACTGTTAACCCAGTGCCTTGGTTTCATGGCAAACATCTTGTTGTATATTTGCTTTTGCTTTAGTCATGAAGAAAAAATAGTCCATCTTGTGTACTTTATTTATGTGTGCTTTTTGAGAGATATATTGAAGTTACAGAAGGGATCATTTTTTTCCTCTTAGAGAGATTCCTAGAATGGAGACAGCTCTGTTAAGAGAAACTAATGATATATTGATTTATGTGAGTTGAGGTTCGGGTTATCATTTTTATTCTTCTCTCATTTACCATCTAATTCTGACACTTTTGGTTCTTTGGTATCGAATTTCTGCTTCGGAGCAACATTCTACCCCATAATAGTCATCTCTGCTCTATTTATCTGACATAGATAAGCTGCAGCCCCTGTTGGATCGTGATCTTTGTCATCCATGGTAATCCCCAGGATGACCCAGCTCCAGCAACAGATAACCTCAGCCATTATGGTGTAGCTTGAGAAATACCCAATTGCCTTTACAAAATGTAAGCCTTTCCTGAGCATAAATAAGAGCTTCCTGGAGATATACCACCTGGCGTGGAAATAGGCCCAGCTGAAGCTCTGGAACAAGTTTGGAGTTGGGACAGTGGCTGTGAAAGGATGGAACCTGAAAATGCGGGACCTGAGGAAACTGATCCCCTCACCCACGCTTCCGTTTCTCCTGGGGAAGGAGACCTTCCTTTACTGTCACTGAAACAGTCACTCAGCATACCTGCCTTCTCTTGCTCCCAAACCCGGATACAATTAAATACTAATATTGTATGGGTGATAATTTGTCAACCTATCTAAAAAAAAAAGAATGTTTTGACTTTTGAGCATTTCCCAGCATTTTAAATGCCACAAATATTTGAAATAATAATAATAATTGCCCCTACATCTAAGTATCTGTCTCCAGTTGTATCCAAAACTGTCTTTTTTGATCTGTTGCTAAATGTTTCAATATCAATCCCTATGCAACTCATGAATGGCGATGCAAACTTTCAACTTTTGTAGGTAATGCAATAAAAAAGTGACAAGTGGTAAAAAGAAAACGGTGTCTGAAGGAAGAGTGAATTCCATCTGTGTTGAAAACTTTTGGTAGCTGATGTGGGATGTAGCTTCGTAATTACAAACGAAGGAGTTGTGAAGTGAAAATAGCCCGAAATGCATAGAAATTATTCATCCACTTTTGCGAATATGCTTTAATTTTTTTCTGTGAATACATTAAAAGGCATTTTGAAAATAAATCTAATAGTATGATATCTTATTTGAATAATAATTAGTAGATATTAATTACAGTTTGCTACTGCTGTCTAGTGGGCCACTCTCCGCAGCACAGGGTTTTATAAAAATCCACAGAGTCGGTGAAACTATGCTTTTCTATTTGAGGGGGGTTAGGGAAAAAGGCACTCACAAACTCTTGATGATTTTCGTCTTTATTCTCCCTCTTTTTTTTTAACTCTCTCTTCTTTCTCTCGTTTTTTTTTTCACAGCTTTTGCACCTGAACCGCATCTTCTCGGCAGTACAAGAGTCTATAGGGTTGCTTTCCTCTCAAGTAACCACGTTTTGCATCTCTCTCACATGTTTAAGCATTTTATGTATTACAGGTGAAAAACAAATTATTCCCAATAACCCACATACATTCACACCCAAGCAACTTGTAGATTAACCATGTGGGAAAGCAAGGTGTTCTTGTCAGGTCTTTTACTGGCAGGATGCATTATTCAGTTACAAAGAAAGGGCCAATTACTTTACTAGTTATCTTAAAAGGTAATCTTATAAGGAATCTTAAGGCAATTACAAACCTAAACATTTATACATGAAAGAAAAACTAGTCAGTCAGCTGAACCTCTAGTCTCAGGGTGCACACCTATTCATCAATAACAAAAAGTTGAGGTCAGGAATTGGTGCAAGAAATTAATTGTCACCTTTGATTATTAACCAGGTTTAGGAAGGGCAGCTAGCAACAATCATGTCATTTTGTATTTTTGATCCTGACCTAATGGGTCAGACAGCCCAGCTATGTGTCTTTGTTGACTTTAGCTTGTTTTCTGGGGGTATTTATCGTAAAACTATTAGCAAGGCATCTGGTCTAGTCTGAAGCTGCTTTGAAGCTTTGTTTCAGTTAAGGCCACATCACTGCCTCTTTTCAGCATTAAGAGAATTAGAGCCAGCCTGACTCCTGTACTGGGGGCTTTCCTTTTCATCATTAACCCAAGCATTCTCTGAAAGTGGAACTTATGGACTTTAGCTATAAAACATGTCATTGTATTTATTTTCATTCATCAAAACTCTTTATAGGGTATCATTATTATCAAATTAGACAGTACAGTTTAGGGAGGGGTCATCTTCTTGACAATCCACAGGTAAAAATGCCCAGTAGAACAGGATCTTTCCGAAAGATAAACACACTATATCACAGGCAGTAGAGATCTCCCCACGTACACTTACAATTCCAGATACCAGAGAAAGAGAGCTGCAGCAAATATGTAAAAGGCACAGCAGAAGCAAAAGACATTCTAAGGTCTGCAGTCCCGTGGCCTTGCCTAAACGAGATTGGCCCATCAGAGAATTCCCTTCTGCTGGGCCGACAGGAGGAACTTCCATTGGAACTCGTTGCTCCTCTGGCATGGCCAACGGCAGTTTAGTAAGATATTTTAACTGAAATTATGTTAGCTTTTTTACAGCTCTAGCTCTAACACAAAACTTGCGTTTAAGGTAAGCAGAACTACAGCGAGGAACGAAGACCTGAGGGTGTCTGTCATCTAATATTAGCTCAAAGCATTTTCATGTCAGCTAAAGTAGGCCCTATGATGTTGTTAGAGTATATTGGTAATCTTCAGTGCACCCGAGGAGACTCCTAACATGTATGAACAACCCTGTGCCCCATGTGGCATCAAACATGAGGAAGGGAGGCTTCCGTCCTGCCAAATACATTGCCTTTCTAATTCAATCAAGTGGATAGGGGTGGGATGGGGGAAGTGAGAGTTGGGAGGAGGGGAAGGAGGAGGAACTGGGGTTGGTATGAAAAAAGAAAAAAAATTAATAAAGACATTGTTGATTCAAGTAAGTGAGACAGCTACAGGCTCTCATCAGCTTTGTTGGTCTTCAACCTTTTTGAGCCTGAACGTTGTGAATAGAAGCTTCAGAGCATGTTAGCTGCCAGGCTAAAGTCAGAAAGAGGAACTGAGTTACATATTGAAACCTGGCTGTTTATGTAGCCCTTCAGTCCATTCTTGTATCCTTTCTCTTTGCAAGGTTTGCAGTCTTTCTTTTTGTTTGTTTGTTTTGTTCTGTTTTGTCAGGACAGGGTTTCTCTGTAGCTTAGGAGCCTGTCCTGGAACTAGCTCCTGTAGACCAGGTTGGTCTCAAAACTCACAGAGCTCTACCTGCCTCCGCCTCCCAAGTGCTCCCAAGTGGGATTAAAGGCGTGCACCACGTGGTTTGCACTCTTGATGAATCTTTTGCTCACCACTACTACCACTACTAGCTGGCAAATTTTCTCACGATAGTGATGACTTTTGTGAATGTCTATGAAATGCAAGACACCCCTCCCACTCCAAGTGAGGATCTGTGTATTTCTCTTTCTTCAAAGGCAGTCTTGTGATTTAGCTAGCAGTGTGGTTGCAGATTATTTGCTTTTATTCTCTGATGCTATTTATTTATTTGGAGCTTTTTTATATTAGGTATTGTTGTGCACATATGTGCCTTGTGTAAATGTGAGTGTGAATGTCTGAGTGAGCCAGAAGAAGCCCTCAGATCCCCTGATGTAACAGGAGGTTTGAGCTACCCAACATGGACGCTGGGAGATCAACTCCAGTTCTCTGCAAGAGCAATTCATGTTCTTACACACGGAATCATTTCTTCACTGCTCCGGCATTATTCTAATTAAAATCACAAGTCAGCATTCCAGGTCCCGATACCAGTTCTACATCCAGAAACATGGGCTGTTTGGGGTTTGTTTTTAGCTTAATTTTAAAACCAGCTCAATGTACTTCTCATTCCTTTCTTCTGTACTCCTAATCAGCATGATAGCCACGGGCTTTCTGTAATGTCGGCAGAGACAGTCTTAGCAATCAGTTACCAAGCAATTTTAACTCAGGCGAAATACATTCTTCTGAAGTGATCCACATTGGCACTGCTCCTGTGTTCTTTTCGGCGTCCTTTGAATAAATGCATGTGTGGAATCACAAATCTTACATTAGCCTCGCATTTCCATCTCGAAAGCGTGCTTTACATTTTATTCTGAACTAAACTTGTAGACCTTAGCAGAGAGTAGTTTCTTGCTCAGAATGCACACACCAAGAAACTCAAAAGAGCAGAGTATCCAGAAACATTCATTCTGTCATGAAATATGGAATCTAGAAAATACCTTAGGAATAAAAGTGTAGATTAGACGCACCTTTGACTTATTGATTATCAATACTCGATAGCCAAGACTGATTGCCTTTGGTTGAGTTTTACCCACAGTTTATTTTAGTTATCGATTTTCCATCTTCCTAACTAGTTGTTAAATATTTATTAAATATATATTAAATGTATCATCTGAGATACACTTTTGCTATGTCAAATATGTTTTCAAATAAGGAAGAGAACTCTGTTAGGAATATAGCCAGTAAGGTGATGTTGTTTAGGAGGTGGCTAATGTTGAGGAAATGATTTTATGACATATGACATTTTTAGTCATAAATTTTGTTAACAAAGAACACATGGGGATATATATATCCAGGAATAAAGCTTCATGTTTAAAAATCTTAGGTTGTAATTTTTAGCAGTTTTTTAACCTCCATAGAAACTAAACCATATGTAGCTGTTGGGTACTATTAGAGTCTTGGGAACCATACTGAATTAAAAATGTAGCTGAAGTTACTTACAAAATCCACAGCAGCACCATCAATCTGTCACTTTTGGCAGTATCTCACTGTAAGTGTCCAGTTTGCACTGCTATTCCCTACAGACATGGAGGTGAAAGATTTCTTCTTTGTTTGACCCTATTAGATAAGTAAGAAAATAAATTTTAGAGCTGACACCTCTCAGAGAAAGTACACAGTGGATGCAATTGGTTAACAGGGGGAGCAGTCAAAGGTTCCTAGCAGCTAGTCTGGTTCCTTTTTATGTGATTTTGCAAGTAAGAACTACTCGAATTAGGTTCAATCTGAATAAAAGTAACATATTCTATTTTATGTGTATGAATGTATTTTTGTGTGCCACGTATGTGCTTGGTGTCCCTGGAGGCCAGAAGATAGCCTTGGATCCCCAATGCAGTCTTGCTGTTAATCATACTTAAGGTCAGGTCCCATGCCCCACAGTAACTGGCCAACACAAAACGAACTCAGTGGTATTTTTGTAGACATTTTGTCTCATATTTTCTCGATTGAAAGATGGTTTCTGATTTTGTTGTTTTATGGGCTTTTTTGTGTGTATACATTTTTAAAATGTTTTTAGTTATTTTTAATATTTTTTTTGTTTATTTTCATATTTGTTTGTTTTCTAAAGAAAGAAAGAGAAGGCATGGAGTTAGGTGGGTAGGAAGGTGGAGAGGATCTGGGAGCTGGGAGGAGCTGGGGAACCATATCCAACTATATTGCATGAAAAGTATTTACTTTCAATAAAAATATATTTAAAGACAAACATTTCATGGGAGGCACAGTAAAAAAATGAATTCAGTAAAAATCATAATTTTTCCGGAAAATATAATATACCTATGTGGAAGGGGAACGTTTCAAAGCTCCATACAAATGTAAGACATATTTTGTAGGGATACTTTATTGATCATTTGTTTTAGGCTACACAAAGAACGGTTAGGGAAGTAATTACCACACCTGCCCTGCCTAGTGAAGCTTCATGACTTGGGATCTGAAAAAAAATGTAAGAAATTATCTAAACTGCTGCATAGAAGCTTATTTATTCTTTATATTGCATGTGATCATATAATTTCAAATATTATTTTTTTCATTTTCATTGTTTACTGGACATGACTATAAAACAATGAAATCTGATGAATTTTCTTCTTTACATACTTCTGCCGGTCCTTTCATAAAATCTAGCTAAATGATATTATATAAACAATCAAACTTTTTGAGGGTCATATTTCCAAACAATCAAGAATATTTTCCAGACACAAATACTTTAGCATTCTAATCCCAAGTGAAGTACGAGATGATTATTTTTACCTTTGTATAGTTATTTTAAGTTTTGCATTTAAAAATTTAAATACATTTGATTATAGGTTCAAATTATCAATCAGTTTCTGAAAATTTTCTTAGTTGAAATAAAAAAGTACTAGGAGTTTTACCTGGGAATATAAGACATTAAAGGGTCACTACATTCTTTTATTAAAATAAAACTAAGTTTGAAGATTCTGGGGGAAGTTTCTTCTGTCTTTAAGTTAGAAACAAATGAGTTAGAATACATTACGATTATAATTTAATATCACATTCAACTTTTAAAATGTGTGCAAATGTGATAGTTATTTTTTAGTTAAGCCCTGAAATTGTTTTCTAAATTCTTCAAACAAACAAAGAAAATAAGTCACAATTGAAAGAAATACTTAGCTATATTGAGTGTTAAACTTTCACCTCAGTAATTTTTCTTTAGATTTATTTATTCTCCAATGACGAGTGTGAATTAATCTTAACTTGAAAAGTTTAGTGGCTCTTTCTGCAGATATCAACGGAGATGTCCATATTAATTAACATACAAGTTTTTAATTAGACACAGGGAGCTGTTTAAATTAATCAGAACATGTTGAGAAAAGGCAGATATATAATTAGAAGACAAAACTGAATTCCTTTAAGCACAACTGTCAGCTCAAATTTAAGTGTGATGGAAAACAGAGGAGGGTAAATTTGTATCCACTTGAAGTACGTAGCACAATGTTGTGACATTTTGTTGTAGTCTTCTCCATCCGGTAATAGACTGGGTTCTGCTAAGTTCTCAATCAGACTGCCAAGCTTATTAAGCAAGCTTTCTACTCTCAGACACTCTGAGGTGTGTGGTTATAGTTACTTACGCAGAATAAGGATTCCTTCCTAAGAAATGGGGGTGGGCAGAGTCTGACTGAGGTTTCGAGCTGTAGTAGTTTGAAATCAGTGGTCATATGCTGGATTGAGTTGTAAGATGAATCCCGAAGACCAAGCATATTTTTTAAATAAACCTAATTGGTCAATCTACTGCTGTGCAAAGGAGCTGCTTTGCTATGTGAATCATTTATTGGTTTGATAAATGTATTTTAAATACATCTCTAAAACATGTAAAATTGTGTGTGTGATTTTATCTTCCTACCTTAGACCTCCCTGAAATAACAGTAACTCAATTGTGTAATTCTAGACATAGTTTTGTGCCTGGACATGGTTTCACATCCGAGATAATCATTGTCATAGATATCATTAAACGCGCTATGATTTTCTTGCAGTAAATAGCTGAGTACTGATAATTGTTGCTAACTACACAAGCTCTATAGCACGAACTGCATGGACTATGCCTGTTCAACCCTGATAACAAAATAAAAGTCTGAGAAGAATCCTGTAGCTGCCTAGATTTGTCCCTCTAAATTTGTCATAGTTACACCTGTAGCTGCAGATTTCTCACCTTTATGGAACAAAGTCAGGAAACGGTTCACAAGTTGTAGAACCCATGGGTTTAACCACCCCACTAGAACCTTTCAGTGTATGAAAAATGAAAAAATTAAGGATCATCTTTGTTCCCAGCTTTAAGAAATTGATTTTCCTTTCCCAAACCTGATAACCTGAAGATGGGTGGGTGGCAGGAGACGGAGTGACATGAGGAAAATCTTCAGCTTTTATTCTAGGCCAGTGAAGAGCAGGAATCCAGCAATGAGATGCAAGGCTCTGGACAGTGCTACCTATACCAATAGAGACAACATTTGTTTAATGGCTGATAGATAGCTGCGACCCCTTTTCTTCTTGTCCTCCACTCAAAGTTACCATGATGGATTAGGACTCCTCGGCAAAGCTAAAGCTTCCCAAGAGCTGGCTGGATTTTGTTGCTCTTGTCAGAGTATGAATGCCTTTATAAAACAAAACTAAAAATTCCCCTTGGCCATTTATCTTCCTGCAGGTTGAATTGCACAGTTCCTTCCCAATTTCTGTCTGTGGTCTGCTTTTGACAACACAGGAAGGTAGCACATATTTCTCCCAAATTATTAATATATGTGTCTGTTATCTAGAGTATATACCCTGAGAATACCAGCAGTTTAAATTCATGAACTATATTTACACAGAAACAAATTGAAACTTTGGGAGAATGTTTCAGATGAAATATTTAATAATTTAAATATACAGTAATGTAAACCAATATGTACCTCCTTTCTCCCAACATTTATTCCTTAATTGTATTGAAACTTCAAAACCTAATTGGAGAAAATGATTATAAATTTAAAAAAAAAGTTACCGGGAAACTGAATTGTTCACATCCTTTCTTCCCCTCTCCTTTATCTTCCTTTGTCTCCCACCCTCTTTTTGTTCATTCATTCATGCGTTTCTTTATTCTGTACAAAAGCAAAAAGCATTTTCATATTACTAAAAGACCAGGAGTAAAACTCAGTATAAACAAATAGATTTATAATAAACAGTGGAATTTTATTGCATCCCCTTAATTCAGTTTTTAAAACTATAGAGAGGAAATGCCCTATTTGTTTCAGGCTCACAGAAGTATGGCTTCCTGGCATCTTTTTTTCAATGAAAGGCTTAGACAACTCACATAATGTCGGGTTCAGGAGACCTGCATTTTTATGCCACTTCTATAACTTACCAAACATCAAGACCCTTCTCCTCTGGACACCACAACCCTGGTATCTACTTAGCAAGTGGTTGTGAGTAAAAACAGGCACCACTAATGCCTCATTCAGCTCTCTGGCTTGCGCTTGTTTGGTCCACTGTGGGCACTAAGTTAATATTAAACAGCAAATGATGAAGCGGAGACTTCTAGACTTGGAAGCTTCTCAAGTTCAGATGGACTGAATGCTACAAAGGAGCAGCATTTCAAAGCTTGCTTTACATGGTTCTTCCATTTCACTGGTGAAATTACTTGGCGCGAATGAGAAGGAAACACAGAAAATGCAACAAGCCCACTTAGGAGTTTATGGGGCGAGGGGAGTGTACAGGCCTGGTGGAGGTTGGTGTGGAGAGAGAGAGAGAGAGAGAGAGAGAGAGAGAGAGAGAGAGAGAGAGAGAGAGAGAGAAGAGCGAGCTTGAAGATGGTGCATCCAGCTTTTAAAGACTGCCTAGCATATGCACACAGGTGGATGATGTGGCTGCATCATACGCAGATGATGGAGTTCACACATGCTTGCAAGGGCTCATGCAGCTGTGTCATATGTAGATAATGCAACCATGCTGCACATGGGTTCTTTAAGATTCTCAGGTCTATTAGGCACCTGAGGGCTTGTTTGCACATGCTTGGCCCTGGAACCCAGAAGTGTCAGCCATGTCGTGTGGCTGAATCATTACAACCTGTGTTAAACATTAAGTCTAAAGGACCAAGATCTGACTCAGGGCAGTTCTCTTGGAAAGGGTGGGTCTGGAAGAAGAAATTGTCTCTTGACATCCGTCAGATAATTATAGTGAATGGAGACTCCATACATCATCTTCTCTCGGGGACCAGCCATGACAAAAACACCTCTCACCAGGGAAAAGGCTTGGGGTTATAAATCTAGTAAAGAATATGAAGACGCAAATGAAAGTAATAAAACTGAGAAACATAGGATAGCATTGGGCGGGAATTCCAGTGAGTACTGAAGATTCACTGGCATTTAATTTCCAACTGTTTAAAATACCCCTAACCCAAAAGGTAGGAAACAAAAGACTCTATTACCATGATAAAAGGAAATGAACATACTATTGAAAGTTGTGGGCTGCGTTCAACATTCATAGTTAAACATTCTGTGGCAAAAACAAAACAAGTCATGCTTACACCCTAGACCAAAATATTCTTAAGCAAACCCACTCCCTGGGTGGAATCCCAAGTTACCTCCACAAAGTGAGCTGGAACTCAGTTGCAGCCTTAGATTTTTGTTTGAGGTAGGAACAATCTACTTCCCTATTCCTGGAGCACAAGACTTGGCTATTAGCCACACCCGTTGACAAAAACCTTGAGAGCACAGAATTGTCTGACCAACTTCTAGGTGGGGCCTTTGTTTCTGGTAGAAGCACAATAAACTTGAAGGAACTTGAGGAAAGTTCCATCTCTCTAACCTTTGATTAACATGGAAATAGGCTCATAATTTCAGGCCTCCACAATCTTCTTTGGTTGTGAGTCAGATGCACTTGCTGAGTGGGAGCTATGAGGCCATCACAAAATCCCAGAAGGAAACATAATACCAAGGAGGACAGGCAGCAAAAAACTCAGCAGCCCAGTTATCTCTGAAACAGTGGGGACCAGACAGGAAGGCCTCTGTCACTGACTCAGACTGTGGAAAGACGAATGGCAGTCTCCGTGAGTAAAGTCATGGCAGTTTTCCGGTGAGAAGCAGGAGGAAAAGGCAAGAAACCATGTCAGGTTGCAACATTACATACGTGCAGCTGGAGACCCTCCTGTTAGTGAACCAAGTCCCAAAGAAATAGTGTAGTTTTTCTCCCACTTTTGGTTCCTAAATTTGATAGACAGACACAAAATCACATATGTTTATATTTTAGTTAGGGTTTCTATTGTGATGAAACACGATGACCAAAAACAACTTGCACAGGCATGGTGATTTGAATGAGAATGGCCTATGTTTGAACGGTTTGCTACTGCTGGGTAGAACTGTTTGGGAAGGAATAGGCCTGTTGCTTGGTAGGAATGTGTGTGTCACTGGGTGCTGGCTGACTTTTCAAGACTTTTGCCATTCCCAGTGTGCTATCTGCTTCCTATCTGAGGCTTGAGATATGAGCTCCCAGATGTTCCTGCTGCCATTAACTTTGCTCTACTACCATCATATTCTCTAAGCTCATGAAATGAAACCTTATTAAATGTTTTCTTTCATCAGATGCCTTGGCCATGATGTTTTGCCACAGTGGTAGAAAAGTAATACAGGGGCAAACGGTTTATTTCAAGTTACACTTCCACATCCGAGTCCTTTGTTGAAGGAAGTCAGGGCAGGAAGTTTGGGAATCAGGAGCTTAAGCAGAGTCCGTGAGAGACCACTGTGTACTTGCTTGATTCCTATGACTTGCTCAGCCTGCTTTCTTATAGCATCCAGGACCACAAATTCATGGTTAGCACCCCCTACAGAATGCTGGGTCATCCCATTTCAATAATCAGTCAAGAAAATCCACAACCCAAAGCCTATCCACAGGCTAATCTGGTGGGGCATTTTGTCAATGGAGGTTCCCTCTTCTGAATTAATCCTAGCCAATGTCATGTTGACTTAAAACTAGCCATCTGAGTATATATGACAGTCTGCACTTATTTATGGTGCATCTGTCAGATAACTTGAAGAAAATGTTTTGAATGAATGTGAAAGGATTCATAAGGGTCAATAACCAGTCTGAAGATACAAATGTTGAGAAATTATCTTTTAAGATATGAACCTTCATATATGATCACCACCACTGGTCACTGTGAGAACTCCTGCCAAATAGATATAATATAATCATATTATATAATTTTATGGAAATATTGTTCAAAGGAATATGACAATGTAAGAATGAAATTTTTTCATTGGTAAGACTTTTATCTAAACAATCAATGTATTCTTCTTGAGGTAAAAAGAAAAAGATTGTCTCTATAATGGTCTGTCCTGTCCCTTTAAGAGACAAGCCACTCAATCCCTCCCCTGTCTGCAAGCTGATCTTCAGCTTCCTTCCTGAGTCACTTTCCTTTTCTTCTTTCTTGAAGAGGCAGCTTCTGTCCCTCCCTTCTCCCCACTTCACCTTCCCCCATTTCTCTCTCTCTCTCTGTCGCTGTCTCTCTCTCTCTCTCTCTCTCTCTCTCTCTCTCTCTCTCTCTCTGTGTGTGTGTGTGTGTATGTGTCTTTCTTTCTGCTCTTCTCCCCTTTACCCTCCATAACCCACTAAATAATATCCAACCTCACTCTGCATGGCTTGCCTATCCATGTCTATGTCTCTGTCTCTTGTCCACCACATGGCTCCCTGCCCAGGGCCATCTGCCTTTAGAGACCTGTGGCTTGGTCTCATGGTGTGCCTATCTATCTTTTCATGGTACTGTCTGCCTCATCAAGGTCTCTCACCTACCACTGTAGCCACTTGGGTAACTGTGCTGTCCCTGCCTGGTACTGGCTGCTCTCAGGACTGGCTGCCTGCAGCCACTTTGGGGACCTGCAGCATTTCACTTTTACCATAACAGTCTCTGCATTTATCATTCCCTGAGTGTATTCACATATGACTACGGCATTGCAAACTGGAAAGAAAAGAACCCGAGGAAAGTGAAACAAGGAAGTTGCACTCTCCTAAACCTGCACTGCAGTGGGTTTTCTTTTTGTCCACACTCTGGAGAGATTACACAGACCAATTTTCTGCCATTACTTAAATTAATATTCATTTCTAGTATGTAGTTAAAGTGGCACTCAGAAGTTATCTGCCTAAGGAAAAGGGGAAAACTTCTGAAAATTAATGATCTCTTTGTCTAGCATGAAGGTAACTGGAAAGCAAACTGTTACATAAAACCCAGCATTTTCAAGAAGGAGAAAAACAGTAAGCATTGCTAAAAACAAAACAGAGCTGCAGCTTCTCTTTATTGTTCTATTTGAGTATGTTCTCTCCACCAATTAGAGAGAGAGAGCTAAAGAGAGAGAGAAAGAGAGAGAGAATTTCCAAGTATGTTTTCCTTTTTTAGACAAGATTTTAAACTGGCAACAGGTAGAAGCTCTGACAGCAGGAAAGATAATTTAAAATTATTGGGTTTCAAAACACATGAGAAACCTGAAGTATGTGCTTATATGGTCTTTTAAAAAGCTGATTTTCAATTAATATTGACTAGATAAATTTAAATAAGTGATGTTTAGTGCAAGGTCTGGGTTCTGTGTCATCACAGAAACTCAACTTAAAAGGAAAATAAAATTGGACAATTTCAAATGTGGATTAGGGTAATTGATAGTGATGTGCAAACAATATAAGATATTGATTTTTTAAAGCTATGAATCATCAAAACAGTGTAATTTAGCATAGATTCAGATTTAACATCCTATCAGTTTCTGTCTCAAGCCAGCATCTCAAAACAGCACTTATTTGTGATTTGTTTTCCTCTTCTTTATTTCTGGGTTTGTTTTTCAAGTCCTTTATTACCATAGATTTTTTTCTGAAGATGGCAGTAGAGGTACAGGAGCCTGTTGGCACCGATACAGTTGCTTCCCCCACAGGAAACAAGATGCTCCATCATGTTTCTACATGGGAGGGAGGGACAGTGACTTGTCCATTCAGAGCCCTCCAGCCTATGCAGTTGAGAAACCACCGGTGTCATTCTCTATCTTTCCATAATTAGTTTCTCTTATTCGAGGTTCATCCTAGCTATTTCTGTACAGTATTGTACAGCTCCTCCTGCATAATAGGAGGAGCTGAGCTATTCTTGGGAATGCATTCTTTTATGTAGAATTACTGTAAAAGAAAATGACCATCACAGTATTTCCCAAGGACACGAAGAGTGTGCTCCAGGGCTCCAGGGTTGATAGGCCAGAAGTGATTGTCAGTAAACAGTGAGCCCAACTGTTGAGTTACAGGAGTCCAGACTTAGTTCTCTGGTGTGGTCTCATGGCATTGCTATGAGATGATTTCTCATTTTAGAAACCGTCTGTGCTCAGGGAGTCGACAACTTTCTTTATTGTCATAGGCTTCAAGGTTCTAACCAGGCTTCAGCACAGGAGCAGATAGCCTGGGAAGGTGGTTTTATTTTGCCTTTGAGTGAGAAATAGTTATGCTTTGCTTAAATGTGTGCCTTATTATGCTTCTTTGTCACATTTCTGTCACTAACTTGAGGTTCGCAGGATGAAGGCTTGAGAAACGCACTGCCTTCTCACTGTGTTAGGGTGAGGCTGGGGCCCTGAGGATTTTCTGGTGTGCCACACTGTCTTTCGTATAGACTCTTTATACTCACACACTCATATAATAAATTCTCCAACATCATGCATTTTAGAAACAGAGTGGTGGGGAATAGAAGGCAGAAGACATGGAGGTAGGTTAAGTTGTAACTAAATTAAAATGCAGCGAAAACACCAGTTGTTATTCTGATTTATCTAATTTGGTCCATGCCTCAACTTTTGTCAAACACTCAGTGGAAAGTTTCCATCAGTGCTGAGGGGTGAAAGAAGAGGAAATGGCTACCTACCAACTGGGAAGCACATTTTTCTTGGTGCTGAATTTTATCCTGGAATGAATTTTTATGACCATATTATGAACCTCCGAAAATAGAGCTTAGCGGAGTGCTGAAACTGTCTTAAATATATTTTACAGGCAAATGTGCTCTCGGAATGATTTCTGTGAAGGTAAAGATATTAATTTTATGCAATCCATATGTATGTGTGTTTAAAAACATTTGAAGAGACTCTTATTTTCCACACAAGCATGTAATCAAAGGGAGAACAGAACGATTTGGAGAGTTTTTGAAGAAATTACACAGGCTGTCTGTCAAAGAAGCTGCATAATTCATCTCACTCTAATACTTCAGTGCATTTAATGCCTTACATTCTAAGCACCGAGAAAGATGGATCAGTCTGGGCTAATTCCAGAATTTCTCTCTCAGAGAACAATGCCCATTTCTATTTTGATGAAAGTTTCCAAAAGTGTGAAAAAAGTATCCTCTCCCCATTTAGAAGTATGTGGTTCTAAATCAAACAATTTATTAAAAAATTTAGAAACAAAGGCATAGTCTTTTTCCCTATTTAAACTATATGATCTTTACTGAGTAAAATTTGAAAGAATTATAAAAAGTGATGATATGTGATTGCTGTATTTAAGTGTAGTAGTCTCAGATCACAGACATATTCTCAAAATAAGATTCAACTAAACTCCAAAGACAAACCACACTCTCAAAAAATATTGCATTTTTCTCCCTTTTAGGTAGTTTTGGCTAGTTTCACTTTACCACTATGGAGGAAAAATACAAAGATTTCTTTTAAGTTTTTGTCTATTACTGTCAAGATGAGAAACAAAACTGAAAAAAAAATATGGTTGGAAAAATCATAACCAACACTTGTAGAAAGACTTAAAGCAGAGTTCATTTTGGAGATTTCTGAATTTGAAATGCAAAGGAAAAGAGTGGAGAAAAAGGTGGGGAAAGGGAAGGAGGAGGGACCAGCCCAAGTATGAAGAATGTGTACTTGCATGCAAGTTCCTTGGGAAAAGCAAACTCATATGTCCCACAATTTTTGCTTGACAGGTCGTCATTACTATTCCACAACTGTACCATGAGTATGTGAGATACAAACTAAAAGTATAGATGGTAAGAGTTTCTGTGCGTGTATCTGAGTCTACATGTGTGTGGTTGTGTGTATATGTGTGTATGCAGGAGCTGTGCCCACATGTGTGCACACAAGCATGTGCAGGCTGGAGGACAACCTCGAGTGGTGTTCCACAGGGGCCATCCATCTTGTTTTCTTGACTCAGGTTCTCTCTCTGGCTCTGAACTCTCCACACTAGTTCAGTGATCCCAGGGAACCCTTGTATGTCAGGTTTCCTGGAACTTCCTTAGAAGCATATAATCAAAGGTAGCTTTTTATGAGTTCTGGTGGTAGAACTAGACAGATGAAGCATGGTGACATGAGACTACTCTTATCATACCACATTTTGTTTTGGTTTTATTATAGATAGCACACTGGTACGGTTTATGAAGCCTTCTTCCAAGACAGTGATCCATAGTAATCAATGTCTGAAGCCTGTACCTGAGCCATAAAAGAAGTTATTAGTGATTGCAAAGTGAAGAATTAATAATTAAATATGATGCCATTAAGTATTATTTGAAATAGGATATATTCTGGTTGGTTCTGAATTGTATGGGAACCTGTGGGTTTAGTTAGGCCAAGTATATTTTTTTTTCTCAAATAACCAATAGCTAAGAGTTCTTTGAAGGTGGTACAGCTTATTAAATTACAGACACTAATGAATTAGTTTCTTATCCCTGGGGACATTAAAGAGAGGCTAAGTGATTTGATGAGAGTTGTTCATGTAGTAGGTTCTCTTCCAAGATTTATGACTTCACTAGTCCTGGGTGGTTAGTTATGTTTCTACTACCAGGCATGATTTCCATCTTGTTGAGTGGATCTTAAATTCCATTTGAGAGCTCTTGGTTGCTGTCAATGTACGCTTGCCTTTATTGTACCATTAGGACTATCATGCAGTACTGTTTATTGCTGTGGTTCCCGGGTGTCACATGTCACAGCCAGGTAGAAATGTTGCTTGTTTTTCACCCTTGGGAGCTTGCTGGGGAACCCAAAAGAGCCTACTGGTGGTTTATATAGTACCAAATGGTCAGCACTGAAAATATGTACATAGAACATCAGACACACTGAGTAGGCTGTATTCATGCATTTAGGAATATTTAGGTATGCATGTAATAATGAATGAAAATAGATGCCATGAACTTTAACGAGAGCAAGGAGAGTTACATGGGTGAGTTTGGAGGAAGGAAAAAGGGGGAGATGATGTAATTATATTAAACTCAAAAATTAAAGAAAATTTCAAACAACCATAAAGAATTAGTCATGAGGACTATAGATCTGTGTATTTCCTCATTGTGACAATTTATATGCCTTTAGGGTAGGTGTGTGTATAGACTCACTCTTTCCTGGGGCAATTGAATCAGTGAAATATGTTAACACTGAAACATTCTGAATTGTTTCCTCTCCCATGCTAAACGCTTGAGCCTTGTGTGAAGTTGACATATCCCTGGAGTATAAGAACACGGGCATTTTGCCCTTTACAAAAAAAAAAGCACTGAAAGAAATCTAAAAATATCTTCGCACCTCTGCTTGTGCTCGGCTTTGCTTTGGGAGGAAAGTGAACATTAAGCAAAATACCAGTAGGAAGAGCAGAAGTGCTGTTATGACTAAGAATAAATGATCTTTGAAGCCCAGGACCAGCCTAGCTCACACTGTTTTAGGTATTATCTGACTTTCCCCACATCAGACTTACTCAATGTAAACCTGTGGTTCAGTAGGTCAAACCGGCATTGACGGCATTCTCTCCAATGTGTGGACAGCAGATCTTCAGCGGTCTTTTGACCATTTCATAGGAAGAGATGGTTCAAAACCTCAGTTTGATGATGGAGATCAAGTATTCTCTTCTGATTTATGACAGTTGCTTACTAATTTATATTTCTTTTGCTGTCAAAAGCATCTTTATCATATACTGGCCAGGCAGCAAGCCAGTGTCCTTTTGTTGAGCTGAATGTGAACACTGACTGTGTTTCCTTCTAACTTTGGTGCTTAGAAAATATTTTAGGGAGGGTGACTTGATTGGGGGAGGGGGAGGGAAATGGGAGGCGGTTGCGGGGAGGAGGCAGAAATCCTTAATAAATAAATAAATAAATAAAATAAATAAAAACAAAAACAAAAAAAAAAAAGAAAGATAGACAAAAAAAAAAAAGAAAATATTTTGATACCTGTTTCCTACCCTAAACCATTAGTCATTGCTATACCAGGCAAGGAACTGTTCTGGGTTGTTAATGTGCTGTAAAGAAAGTCGAGTACTTACTTATATAAAAAAGAAGAGTTGTTTCTTTTAACATGGCGTTATAATAAAAATCAATTCAAATCAATACAAGACCATTAATTTAGGGCAGTGTAAAAAAAATAAAGAAAAATGACCTTACAGCCTCTTATTTTTTCCTATGACAATTACAATTAAGAAGGACTCTCAAGGGTGACCTTCTGGCCTTGAACTTTATAGAGAAAAGCAGACTGTTTCCATGTCAGAGGTCAACACAGCTAGACTCTGTAGAGTGTTCAGGGACAAGAAACAAATTGATCTGTTTCTGATGGAGTGGAGGTCATCTTCGAAGAGCTATTACTTTCTTTGAGCTCAAATCAACCTATTTACAAGTAGGGTGAAGAGAAGATGAGTCACAGTGTGGTGTCATATCCTCTAAAATGTACAAAATATGTGAGAAATAACTCAGAGTTATTCATTAATGTGTTGTGGAAAGGGATCTTGAGGCAGGTGACTACTTCTTGCCAGTCATTAAAACTAATCCTTATCTTGTTCCCCCAATGTTTTGTAAAGTGGTTGTAATATAACAGAATCTCCAGGCTAATGCAAAACAGTGATTTCCTGAAAACAAAGATACTTTGACAGCCTCAAACTGGCATATTTTATATTTAAGTGTGTGCTAGTACAGAATTACTTATTTATCAGTTTATAGTATCAATAGAAAAGCAGTTCAGATGGGAGATGAAAATGCTATGTGTGATTTTGTGATGATTAAAATAAGTTCATTATTTTATGGCATGCAATTTTACATCAGAATTGTGAAAATTCCTTTGTAGTTTATATATTTTTCTTTATTTCTCCTCTCCAAATATCCCTTTAAATATAAGGAGTCTTCTTATTCTGCATCTGTGTACTCTTGTCCTCCCCCAGGCCAAATGGTGGACCTTGCTACTAGACATGGGTAATGAATGGTAGGGATGCTGTGGTTTGCAGCAGGCTCCCTGTGGAATTTCTTTGAACTGCAGAAACCCCACTACTTTCTGTGTCTTTTTGTTTTTACCACTTTAGCACAAACATTGCCTTTCGGTGCAACTACACGTTCAAAGCAAAACATAAAACTGTATTAGTTTAAAGACCTCATTAATTTTCTTTGTACTCAAATCCCCCACATTAATAAGGGCAAAGTGCTGATTCCATTTTCAAACATATTTCATTTTAGTTGCTATTAACTTCAAAGGAAACCCGAGAAAAGGGTGTAAAAGAATTAAATTCTTATGTTGAAAAATTAATACTTTACTGACAACTGACCCACTTTTCAGTTTCTTTTGTTTTATGAATTTTTAAAGTTTTTCTATTTGTAAGACAGATCTATGGTTAATCTCATCCCAAAGCATTTCACCTCTAAAGATTAAACTGTCCACCCAATCCATCAATATCGGTGTCTAAATTCTTACAGTAGAATGATTTTAATATTTCTTTAAAATCTGATTATTCTGCAATAGTTTCCAGTCTATGATCATTAAACTTTTGCTGTTTTGACCATGACAAATGCTGAAACAGATGAACAAAAGTATAGTTTCCACGTGAAGGCAATGGCCCTCCCATTTGATACTCAAAATTATTTAAACACTAAAAATAGAAGACAGGTTTTATACAATAACCTCATCCCACACAAAGCACACATCAATTTCTCAGGATGTTTTTCCTGTACCAGTTTTAGAAAAGTTCTTTATCTTGTTTTTGTTTTTTTCCTTTTCTAATTTTAAGAATCAATTCTAGGGACTCATGCATGCTAGTAAAACTTTTTTGATTGTTTCTCTCTCTCTCTCTCTCTCTCTCTCTCTCTCTCTCTCTCTCTCTCTCTTTTTTTTTTTTGAGACAGGATTTCTCTGTAGCTCTGGGGCCTGTCCTGGAACTAGTTCTGGTAGATCAGGCTGGCCTTGAACTCACAGAGATCTGCCTGCCTCTGCCTGATCATAAGTGAAACTTTTTATCCCCTTTCCCTGGCTTTGTCACAGTCCTTGTTTGTCTTCTTTAATTTCCTTATTTAATTTGCTTTTTTCAAGTTCTATGTTTGAGCAAATGAGCAAACCACATGTAAAAAAAATATTCTAATCTTCTTGATTTCCTCTACTGTTATTTCTCATGTTGCCCGAAGAGAACTTGTATATCAAAACTGTGCTGGCATAATCGTTTCAGTTGAAAACTGACACCTCTCTTGGAAGTCTAGGTGTCTGGGGGATTATTTTTGGGGTGTCTCTGTGGGATGTATTCTGAAATCTTTGTCTCTTTGGTGTTTTCCTATCTTAATACAACAACTGAAGCAAACCTTTGCCATGTGGTCTGCTAAGAAAACAGTTCTCTTAGCAGGTCCATACATCTGCATCAATAATGGGGTCTATTTGTACCAGGCAATCTGTAGAGTCTTGTAGAATTACATCTTATTTGGAGTTTTCTTATATCACTTGCCTACCCACGTAGACATTCACTGAGACGTTGATATAGATGATGCAGTTGGAGTCCATCAAGAACTTTCGAGACATTATATCCAAAGATGGTACATGAGAGTGACCGACATCAGCATCACAGAGTCTGGGCAAGTAAGCTGAGATGAGGACGAGAGTGTAGTCTGTGTTGATGGCAAAGCAGCTGTTTTGATGAAAATGATGGTAGAGAAGTGCCAGCTTTGAGTGGCAAGACCTAATATTTCAATAGCAACTCTTTCTCTGGACCTTTATGTAAAATTTCTCAACATTGATGTTTTAGCTTTTTTTTTTTTAATTTAGGAAAAAAAAAGTAGTAGACAGTTTTGATTGGAACATTTAAATTGCTTCTTTCATCAAGAAGCATTTCTTTACATTTTTATTTGATCAACCAATATTTGATAATTGGTGAAGATGTTCACACGCATAAATTAGGATGCATAATAGCTGGCACCCCCTTACGATGTTTCTTACATTTCCTCTGAATTAAGCAAGTATCCTAGAAGGATACATACATAGGATATAGAGCAGTTTCTATCATCTAGGGTGGTCTGGGTTCTGTTTTACAGCTGAATGATCCCAGCCAAGTTTGTATATTCTCTTACTCTTGATTTCTTTGTGTGTAGGTGTGATGAGGATGTAGCCAATAGAATGTCAGTTGCCTTCACACAATGTCTTTCATGTAAATGCTCATTACCAGTTGTTAAAGATTCTTGTCATTGCTCTTCAATAGCAGTAAAAATTTGATAGATTTCTTCATTTCTGCTTGACTACTTAAGTCTCAATTTGTGAACAGTAAATATGATGTTCTGTGGGGCTGTAACATAGTCAGAGCTCTTTCTGAGAGGGATTGATTTTAGTAATACAAACTCTAGGCAGGCTCAAGTTTTCATTATTTTGTGTTCTAGGCAGACCTTGGCTTTTTAACTTTTATATTTTTTGCTAAATGCTCCAGTAAGTGGGACAGCATTTTATGACCTTGAAGCCTCAGGAAGGATTTCCAGGTATGTTACCTAATCAGGTTTCCAGCTGTATGTTAAAAGAATTGGTGTGTGCTAGGCAATATGAATTCAGGAGCAGTTAAGTGGTCACTGCTGTTGTGTTCTAACATTTTCATCAGACCATTTAATATTCTTATTTGCCTCTTAGTAATACCCGTCTGTTCCTAATAGCTGAAAACAGCTGGATTTCCTGTGGGAACAGATTTCCCTTAACAGCATTCTCAAGGAAGTAGTAATTCCATCAGTTGGTAGGACTACTAAGACCACCACAGCAGCCTCTCCTAAGAACTTCACAAATAATTGGAAATATTTTTTTTCCAAAGTAAAATGTGATATTTTCATTTCTATTAAAGACAACCTGGTATTCCCCAAACTGTAAATGTTCTTTGCATGATTTTGATCATTTTTGTTCCTACTATTCTCCATTTTCTGACTTACCATTTTAATAATTCATAAGACAGTTAAGCAAAGAGTTAGTCTCTATCCTAACTCAATTCTATCTTATTCTAAACCATTCTATAAGACACTTAGCCACAGGAAAGCTTGTATATTGTTGTCATACTAGGGCTTACTTAAATGTGAGAGGTAAAGTTAAATCACATGGAATCAATAACAAGGGCCATAGAGAGTAGATGCCTTGGATTATCACAAGTAATATCCAAAGCTCCTTTCATATTACCAGCTAATTTTTGAAAGGGAAAAATGACTGTCTCTTCTATTTTGCCGCCCAAAGAAGCAATGGCAGATATGATTGTGTATATTAGAACAACAACACACCAATGTGTGCCGGGTACATTTGCTTGTCATTTAAAGAACAAATGTTTGGCTCGTTTTCCCTTTTCTTCCATCCAGAATGCTTTCCAGGCTATGTTGCATAGGGGTTGTAGATAAACTCTAGGTTATTAGTGCAAGTAAAAGGTGATTATTTCCTAAACTAAAGCATCATTGAGAGAGGGTGGATGGATTGTTGGGAAATAATGGAGAGATGTAAGAGGTAAATTATGCTTAAGTATGTTAAGGATGATTGTTGTGGGATGTTTGTACATGGTGTAAAGAAGTATTGCTATGATTGTTGTAATAAAAAGTTGAATGGTCAATGGCAAGGCAAGAGGTCTAGGTGAGACTTCTGGGTAGAGAGAACTCTGGGAAAAGGAAAGGCAAAATCACTAGAGAGAGACACAGAGAAGAAACAAGAGGTGCATGATGGAAGAATGGTAATGCCAAATGGCACAACATAGATTAATATAAATGGGTTATAAATTATAAGAGCTAATTAGAAATAAGTTCAAGCTATAGGATGAGCTTGTGTAATTAATAAGAAGTCTCTGTGTTACAGTCTCTGGCTGTTGTGACAGAATAAGATTCCTTACAATAGATTACATGGGATACCTCTAGGATCTTGACTTCAGAGATGAGGTGATGAGTTGTACAGTCTTGACATGGCTGACATAGGCTTGCAAGGAACAAATGAACTGAGTTTGAATGTATTAAATTGCACTTTCTATGGAGCTTCATCCACGTAGGATAATTCAGGAATCATTGTAATTTGGAGATGAAAACCTTAGAAAAGTAACCTAATTGAACATGGACTGTGGAATTACCAGAAGTGAGCATGAAAATGAACATCAAAGCTTAAGTAGTGAATAAGAACCTGTGTGGAAATTAATCAGAAACAGTGAGATTAAAAAACCATAATTGCAAAATGCCTTTGTTGAAGCCAGAAAAATTACCTGACATTTTTTAAGGATTTATTTTTCATTTATGTGTATGTATAAACTTTTTTCTCTCTGTGTGTGCCTGTGTCCTCCAGAGACATTTGCACTGGAGTTAATAGGAGGCTGTGAATGTCCAAAGTGAGTGCTGGGTATTGAACTCGGGTTCTCTGGAAGAGCAGCAAATGCTCTTAACTGCTGAGCACCATTTCTTCACATTTTTCAGTATGAAATAAAAGAAAAAATTAAATTAAATTAAAAAGCAAAGAGTAAATTTCTCTACAGATTGATCAGTGAATAAATGGATGGCAGTAATTACACATTTACATTGGAAACATTTTTGGAGATAAGTGAAGACAGAAATATAATTTCAGGTGCTCTAAGAAGGAATTTTAAAATTTAAACTTTTATTATGAGAGACTATTCATATGCATTTTATGTTATCTTGTAACATTTTATGCTATCTTGTAAGATAGAAGAAACACGCATGTGGTTATGGGCTATAGGGAATTGAGAGTAGGAAAATGATCATGAGAAAGCATGACGTGGGGAGATGGCACCAAGAGAAAGCCAATCTCTGAGAATATGGACTGCGGGAAGTGCCTGTTGCTGAGGGATAAACTGACTTGAGAGGGAGGATTTACTGCAAGAAGACAGAAAGCTGTGCTGGTGCAATGGGGAAAAGACGGAGGAACTCGGGGCTCCATGTTTTTTGCTTAACTTATTTTTTTGATAAATAGAAAGTTTTCTAGTTGGACAGGCATGTAGGGATTAGCAGGAAGTTGAACAGCTATTACGGAAAATGGGAGAAGGTGTGAATTGGAGGGTGGAAAGGGGTTAATGATTTCCCACTCTTAGTACTGTGGTTTAGAGAGATTAGATAAGGGCTGAAAAGATAAAAGGATAGGAGCCCTTTGGTGATAAGCACAGTGGTGTGAAACGCTGAATAACCTTGGATCTGCCAAGGCCAGTGGTCTGCAACACCCAGGCTGAAGGACCTCTAACTTCTCAGACAGAAGATGGAGATCTGTTCTAAGAATTTGTCCCAGACGGTAATTTTCTGATGTTAAAAGCTCTTTGATCCCGGGGTACATTTTGAAAGGTTCACAAATAATAAGTAAAGCTTTTCAGCAAGGGGGGAAATGGGGAAAATCATTTCGATCAACAAAATGGGAAACCCATCCCTCCAACGTATCCATTAACTAATCTGATACAATTGCCGCACAAGGAATTTATCTCAGTGCCTTTTTTTCTTACTTGGAACTGATAAAAAGTGTTTTTATTCTGTTTGCATCCAACTTCAGCTAGTCACCTTTTTTTCTGGGTACTCAACCACATCTTTCGAGCTCACTCATCTGTGGCTGGATTTAATGAGACCTACGTCTTACTGGGAAGTAGGTTGTGGAAGTTATTGTAATGATTATTAAATCATTCTCTCAAGTCTTTTTAATCTTGAAATGTTTAATTTCCCAAATCCCAAGCCGCCTAGGAAAATGAAAACACAGCAAAAGCAGCACTCGCTCTCCCACTCCTGCCTAAAGTGAACATTTCCTTCCCGACCCTGCGGTATTTACGGGCAGGCATTGTGAAAATTAACCTTCTCCCATTACAAGTCCCTCACTATTGGCCTGTAATTCAGACTGAAGTTTGGGGAAAAGAACCAAATCCAAGACTATGTTGTTGATTTTTTTTTAAAAAAAGTAAAGTATGCTTATAGTATGAGAAGAAATACTCTTTGAAAGTTCACAGTCGGACTGTTTGAAAATGCATTTGTGAGGAAAACATCTTAGCTTGGCTAAACTTGGAAATGAATTTATGACATGATTGACAGGTTGTGAGTTGTTACGAATACACATTGGGAACTTCTTCAGGGCTGGGAAAGCCAAGGTGAGCATAAAAACAGTGTCTTCGTTGTTGCTGTTATTTTTTTTGTTTGTTTGTTTTTGTCTTTTTCCCCAGGATGCTCAGTTTGCACCTGAACTTTATTTAACAATTAATTGTGACCACCTTTTCTGTCTTGAAAGATGGAATTTATACCCACCCTAGATCTAGAAAAAGCATCACTTCTGATGTAGGACACTCTGAAACAAACCCCTATGGAAATTTGAGTAAGTCCATTCAGTGTAATTTTCCTTGAAGGCAAAGATGAGAAGTGGCTCCTGACACAAACCTTTCTGCTCTTAGAAGGGATGAAAATGCCTCTACACACACGGCTGTTCAGAATCCAGAAATGATGTATGTGCTACCCCTCTCGTGCCATTTTGCAGCTAATTAGCAAGGTTCTGTTTCACTTATGTGTAATATTTGAAAACACTGTTAAAAGCATATCTTGGAAATGCTCAAATTTTCTTTCATAAGTTGTGGAGGGTGAACCGTTTCTACCTGGAATATTCAGAAAAATAAATTTTTGATAAAATTACATTTGCCTTGAAAAAGTAGTCTGCTTTGGAGATATTAATTATAGTCTTTTATCATTTTTACTTAGAGAATATTGAAACTACCATGGAAATAATCAATGTGTGTTACCCAAGTTAGGGGGATGTGTTACATCAACGTGAAACCGAGAGGCAATTAAGGTTTAAGGCTTTGTATATAATTTAATAACTTTTCTTTGCTTTTAAGAAAATTGGTCACTACCACGGCAATTTTGAGGACTTCAGGAAGTAAATTAAAAGTGATTTTATGGTTGTGTCTTTTCCTGCCGCTGCTGAGTCTCTGCTCTTTAACACCTTTGGAGAATGAGGGTGATGGCAGGAAGTCTTGCTTTTCCAGCATTCTCTTAACACCTGGCCCCAACTGAATAAACTTATGTGGATGGATAAATCTTCCCTTCTCTCTGTATGGAAATGGCTATAGCCTGAATAACCTTTTTTCTTAAAATGGCTTTTAATTGAACCTTTTCTGGTTCCTTTTAGACTCAGTGGGTCTCTTCCACAAAGATGACCCCATAATCCCATTGCACTTCAGTTAAGATACCTGGGGAGGGAATGAGTCACTTTTCTCTTATCTGTTTCTTCCTTGCCTCTTCTTTCCTGAAATTCTCGAAGGAAAAGATGGAATTAAGAGGTACTCACAGAAATAAATCTGACATTTGTTTTCTCTTAAATTGAAAGATATTTACTGTGTCTCATGGGATACATTTAGGTCTTTAAATAATACTCCTCAGATGGAATTCTGATGGAGGCTCCTTGAGTCAGGAAATTTATCCGATCTGGTCTCCTGTGGCTTCCATGTTCAACCCATTAACTTCCAGGATAGACTTCACTGTGTGTTATTTTGTTATTTATCTTGGGTAGAGTAGTGGTTTTTGCCCTATGTAGAAATCTTCTTTGGCAGACTCCTTTAGAGCATGCATTTAGCTCAGATGCCCCTTTTGGGTCAAGTGAAAACCCAGATATCCTGTGATAAATGGGTGGAGGCTGATCACCTGGAGTGGCAATGCTCCTCTCTGCCACCTCAAGCCAAAGACCAGTACAAACACCCTGACCACTGTGTCTACATCTGCGTGTTAGGTAGCCCCCTGCCCTGCTTGTCAGTGGTAGTGCTGCAGGAAAGTGGAGTCACATCGTACTGAAAACTCTCCAAGTGCTTTTAGAGAGTTCTCCATTTGCAACCCAGTTTGCATCAAGGTTTGGAGAAAAGAAATGCCACAACATTCCAATATTTTCTCCCATCCAAGAAAAAGCACACATTTTCAGGCTTGCCAGACCACTTTAGTATATATAGTCTGGAAAAAGGAGGGGATAAGTGTTATTAAAATAGTTTTATAATCTAGCCTGCCCTACATAGGTGGTCTAATACCTCACTACAGAGCAGAGGTTGATCTGATGACCAAATGTAGCTTGTTGCTTATTCCGAATGACTTAGGTTTATGAAATGATTTTTATATTTTTCATTGGTTAAAAAATTTTTTAAATGTGAAAATGATATGAAAACCAAATATTTCTGTCTATAAAGCTTTGCTAGGACACAGCCAAGCCTATCACTTATGCATTTCTACGTCTGATTTCCCCTAGAATGATGGAGAAGAATGAATAAAGTCTGATGAGTTGCAATTCCTAAATATCTACTATATGAATATTTTAAAAGTCTTTGCTGATCTCTGCTGCAGAATGTGATATACTTGGCATCTGCTTTATTGTTCTTGGCTATTAGTATTTCAGTTAAGATTTAAATAGTAAACTTTTAACATCATGTTATTACATTGGGAAACTATTAAGATATTATTACTTTCTTAATTTCATGATTCTTGATTGAGTCCAAAAATGTTACTGTGGCTTATGAGTTCACCATTATATGTTTCAAGGGAGAATTATAAAGACCCAGGGATGATGTTTTCTCACCTGTGTGTTGCCATTCTTATTGGGCATTCCCTCAACAGGACCAAATGCCTGTGGATGTGTAAAGGGCATGGAGATGAATCACTGCTGAGATGGTTTCAGGGAACGGGGTCTGCTTTATTGCATATGAACAAGTATTTTTACAGAGGAAGTCTGTGGTTGGTTACCACATTCATTACCTTGGATGGGACAGTGAGGAATCATCCTACCAGAGTCTCTATGTGGAAGAAGCTCATAATAGGAGATACGGAGAGCACAGACTCCTCAACAAGCCAGCTGTAGGCTACTTCAGAATTCTGTGTTCTGACTTCTGGGAAAACTCAGGAGCATGGTGAGCCATATTTCGTATTTAGCAACACAATTTGCCAGGTAGGGCTGTGTTCATGCCTAGTTTTCTACTATAATGAGAGAAGTTTTCTCCCTGTAACTGTTTGAGGCTAGAAGTGGGCATGATATACTCACACACATTTTCATGACATTGGACCTGACAGCTTTGCATGAGAACATAGGACACCATGAACATCGGAATGTTGGTGGTTTTCAGACAGTGCCTGGTGGTATGAACACTCTAGATCTATATGACTGTTTGTGTTGTTTTTGTTATCTTTTTGAAAATTATAAGAAATAAAAAATTAGCCATAATATTTCAAATACCAGATAAGAATTATTAATTTGGAGGATCATAATTAAGACATGAATGAAAATTCCCAGCCACCTTTTCTCTACGGAATCTCACAGAACAAATTTAGTGATGGTTCCCAGAACGGGAAGCTCAGCATACCTGGATTTTCACCGGCATATAAACTCTTTTGTGATTCAGATTAATGAAATATAAATTTTCAACAGACCCTGCTGGGCTTCGGGATGGGTTCAGAGCTTAGCCTTCATTTGACATTCTTCATGCATTTTGTCAGAATGCTTCCTTGGGCCTGAAGCATATTAGCCACCCTTGGTTTTGCTTGTTAAGATCCCACCTAGCCTTTGGGACTCAGCTCCAATGTTACTTCAGCTGAGACATTAATTATGCTTTCTCTTCTGCTCATAGTATCTCATTATTGGCTCCGTTGTATGAAAGTCACATTTTAATTTGGCATATAGCTCTTTGTGCTCACATCTTTCTATTTTACTTCTGAGGACAAGGATTATGTCTTGATTGTTTTTGTATTCACCACAATACTTTTATTTAGCAGATTTCACAAAAGCTAGCTACTAAAAAGGCAGAATTCTAAACTTTGTAAGTTTAAAAAATTTAATAGTAATCAAGCCTAAACTAGAATAGTGACTACACGTGTATCTTTTTTTCACATTAAGCCTTTTTATTAATTTGTTTCAAGAAAAATAAATCTCACAATAAACATATATTTTTAAAATTATGCACATAGTATATAGCAAGAACTTTAAAATCCCAGTGCTATTCATAGTCATTGCTTACTTGTATGTAATAATTTTAGATGATATACTTAAGGTACAGCAGTGGACATTAAAGGGTTTGTAGGGAAAAGTATATTGCGTGCCTTTTTGTAAGATGAGCTGAATCAGAATATTGTTCATCTCAATCTAATGTATAAGCTAAGTGCTTAAATCAGATGACACAGTGTCTTTGGAAGTGATATAACTAGCTACTGTCAGTAAGTTGACTTACCAATAGGGTTAGCAATTTTAGCTTTTATGGAGTACTCTGAGCCTGTGGAGCTTCCTTTATAGTGTTCCTTCAGGTTTCATACACCAAAAATTTTATTAGGATTGTTCCAAGCCTGTAGACTCATGTAAAAGGAGTACATTGGCTGTGTGGGTTTCATGTGGATTCCATTTAACATATGCTTGCCTTCTGACTTGATTTTATTGGGAATCTTTATTCAGAAAGTAGTTCTATTAAAATACTGTCATGTTTTTATACAAAGACACAGATTCTAAAAAAAAATATGTTGAGGGTGTTTTGTAAGTGAACCTGTATAGTATTTTTAGAATAGGCATTTAAGAGTGCTTTTTGACTAGTCTCATGCTAGTTGAATAAGCAAAATGACAATGTGAGCAGGAAATAACAGCATTGTAGAAGTTCAAAATGCTTGTACCAAGATCTATTCATTTGTATCTATGCATATAAAATGATCCACATTTGTATATTGCTTTTCTCTTAAAAATTGAATGCAAAAAAATCAAAACAAAACAAGAAAAGGTCTAAGATATCATTGGCTTCTTCCATTTACTTCATGGTGGGTGTTGGTGTTGTGCAGCCTCTCTGTGGAATGTCTATAGATTCTGTCCCAGGAATAGCCAGCAGAGTAATAAAAAGCTTCCTGGGGTGTAATAGTCCAGGTTTTGAATTGTTACATTCATCACTGTTCACTAGACCTAACATTTTCCCTTCTGATCACCATGTTTACAGTTATTCCTTAAGAGTATTTGAAACTTCATGAAACTTTATTGAAATTGTCTATGGTTTTTGAATAGAAAGCGCCATTATTTCATTATATAACAATGCATTACAATGTGGCAATACAGCACTGTGTTTGTGTATGTGTGTATACTTTAGAGTATAATCATATTACTATTTGTACAAGGTCCAGAAAGGAAATATGTGCTTCAGCATCTAGCCGTGTTTGCTTGATTTGGGATTAGAATCAAACTGTTACTCAGAGGAACAGCAAGTAAATATGAAAGGCCAATCCTTCAATATGCCCTTTAATCTAAAGTCAAATCATAATTGTGAATGAAACCCGAGAAAGGGTGCAAGAAAATTAGGTTTCTTTATTGTTACAAAGCCGAAATTATTTTCTGCTCAGAAGCTTTATACTTCCAGAAGTGTGTGTGTGTTTTGATTTAAACCTGAAATTGATCCCTTCAGATTGAACTAGGCATGCTTAGATTTTGTTTCCTGCCATTTCCCTCTCTGCACAGAATCATTTATTTTGGATTCCCAGAAACAGAAAGAAGAATAATCAGACAGGTGCATACTGACTTTGTATGAATTGACTTTTGATTTTTGATTCCTTTTATTTTTTTTCCGAGACCGGGTTTCTCTGTGGTTTTGGAGACTGTCCTGGAACTAGCTCTTGTAGACCAGGCTGGTCTTGAACTCACAGAGATCCGCCTGTCTCTGCCTCCCGAGTGCTGGGATTAAAGGCGTGCGCCACCACCGCCTGGCTTCTGAATTGACTTTTGAAAGTGTAGATTGTAGGTGAGGACATTGAAGGAGAACAGAGAACATCTGTGTCTCTTTTATGATTTCCTTAGTGAGATTAAAGAAGCCAGTGTAATAATAATAATGTGAGTTGTTTTACAGATTTTTTGGAGTGCTTTAAAAAAACTTTTTAATTAGTGTATACACTTTGTAAAAAAATAATGGGTTCCTTTGTAGCAATTTCTCACATGGGCCCAACATTTGAACATTTTCAACTCTATTCCTTTTGCCTGTTGACTCTTCCTCTTCCCCTCCTTCCCTTCTCCCAAATAGTTCCCATTCCATTTTTATACTTAAAAAGTTGATTCTTCATATAAAAGAAAACACGATTCTTTTCTCTCTGAGTTTGTCTTATTTTGCTTCATATGGTGACCTCTGGCTCCATACACTTTTTCCTGCACACAAAATGCTGTCATCCTTACTAGTCACTGACTAATGTTCCATTGCGTACACATTCCCTTTTCTGTATGTGCCGAGAACCTAGGATGGTGCATAATTTGGCTACTGTGAAGAACGAGTTGATTATTGAAGAGTAAACATGAGTGACCAGGGGTCTATCTTGTATATTGATTTGAATTTATTCAGGCGTATACCCATGAGTGGCCCTATTTTCTGAGTACCTCCATGCTAATTTTCACAAAGGCTAGACTAATTGACTTTCTCACAAAGGGACTACATCCTTGCCAGTTTTTATTAGTGTCTCTTCTTTGTTAAAATGCATTCTGATTTGTTCTTTAGTCTTTCCCTATTCTGAATATTACACATGAGTAACCCTTGATTTTAGGAAAGCTGATTATTGTGGATCTGGAAGATAAGTTGTCACATTTTAGAATTTTTGTTTTGTTGTTTTGTTTTAAAATCGTGGTCCATGGTAAGACAGAAAGAACCTCTGCAAATAGCAAAAGTTCCTAAGCCCTTGGGAGAAGAGGTCTTCAGAAACAGTATAGGAGAGAACAGGTTATAATGAAAAGTATATAAGATACAAAGAAAAGATTTTGAGGTAGGACTTGCAAAAGGAATGAATGATACTGTATGGTGGCCATGGAACATTCTTCCCCAAGGCAGGGAAAGCTCCCAAATAGAGATGTTATTCTGAGAGAAGAAGACTAAAACAGGAAACTGGAATGAGCCAGTCTACTCTGAACAATGGCTTTAGCCTTAGTTAGGAAGACAATAGTTCATACGTTTAAAAGGAACAGAACTTCTAAGAAGACAGTAATTTTACCTTTTAATAAGTGTATAAAATCAATCCTCTTGCTCCTTTCTTGCTCTTCACTTGTTATTAAGATTTAAGTATCGGCCAGGCGGTGGTGGCGCACGCCTTTAATCCCAGCACTCGGGAGGCAGAGACAGGCGGATCTCTGGGAGTTCGAGGCCAGCCTGGTCTACAAGAGCTAGTTCCAGGACAGGAACCAAAAGCTACAGAGAAACCCTGTCTCGAAAAATCAAAAAAAAAAAAAAAAAAGATTTAAGTATCGGAGTCAAGTTAACGATAGACGATAAGAATTTTTTTCACATCTTCTCGCCTTTCCTTTGAGTGGCATGTTGCCATTATTCCTCTTTACCTGGTTCACTAGCTGAAACATTGATCTTTACATGTAGCTGGCATGCCAATATCACCAACATGTCACCCCACCAGCATCTTTGCCATGTGTTTTTCTTTCTTGGCAATGGCATTTGTTTATCTTTCCATGTATGGTTCCCTTGGAGCTGTGAGCTGGTTCACAAAGCCAAAGGTTGTTTACATGCTTTGATATACATGAGCCATAATAGATTTTTTGTCTCCAGTAAGCTCTCACTTCAATATAATTGTTTTAAAGCAAAGTCTTCTTATGGAGTATAACATGGACTTGAACTCACTGTGTAGCCCAGGCTGGCTTCAAACTTGTGATTTTCCTCTAGATGCCTTGGATTTTAGACACTCCCAACCCACCTATACAGTTATGCTTCTTTTTTCGAAATGAAGAAGGGTATATAAAATTCATGGATCAGGGAGTGGTGAAACATGCCTTTATTCCCAGAACTCAGGAAGATCTCTGTGAGTCTGAGGTCAGCTTTTTCTATAGAGCAATTTCCAGTGCTACATAGTGAGACCCTGTCTCAAAAACAAACAAATAACAACCCCCAAATTTATGGAATGGCAGTGCTGGATGTAATTAGGAAGAAATGATGTTCACACTTAATTTTCATACTGCGCAGTAGCATTGTAACCTGTGGTTCACACCCCAGTTCATTAAGAAGCTATTTCTTACTATGGAATGCATTGTGAACAATTATGTTTCAGAAAAAAATATTTTAGTATTTGCATTTTTATGTTAAATCTTTTAGTAATTTTTTGCAATTTGTGGAAAAATATTATTTTCCATTATATAAAAACACAAGACATCTGCTCAATGATACTCAGTTAACAAATAAAGAGCCAAACAAAAGGAGATTTGTTTGAAATGGGGAAGAATGTCTCTGCAAGACGTTTATTACAGTTGCATGCATGACGTTCATTCTATTCATTCCCCCTCCTCTGTCTTTTCCCAATGTACTAAATAGATTAGGCTTTAAAATTTTTTGAAAGGCTTTTTAGACATGACCACACTGTTTTTTTTTTATTATTATGTTTTAAATCTTTTCTACCCTTCTCTCTTCCCTCTTCCCTTTTCTCCCTTTTGGGTTCATGAACTTGCCTTGTATAATTATTTCTGGTAGTGTCATGCTTCTTATATGTAATATGTACATGGGTTTAGGGATGGCCAAATAGGGTTTATGATGTATCAGGAGACGCAGCCCCGGAGAAAACTCATTCTCCCTCCTTCATCAGTCATTCATTACATATAAGTCTTCCTCTAGCTATTGTTTCTTATGAACCTCCCCGATTCTCTTTCCCATTTCAGATGGTATGATCCTTATTCAGAAATTATTTGGAGAAAATTATGGTTGACCTTTTTAAGGGTTAGTATCCCTGACATAGCTAGAATATACTATCTCACAAATAGGTGTCCTATTCCTCTGACCCTTATGTCTCTGCCCCTTTTCATGGTGTTGACTAAATCTGAGGTACAGGATTGGCATTGTAGACGTGCTATTGTGCCCGTGTACCCGTGTACCTTCTGACCACTTGTTCCTTGTCACTTGACTTCCATATATGCAATGTGGCATGCATACCTACAAATATACAAACATGCAGAAACATACACACAAAGTAAGTAAAAATAGAAACTATACAGACACTATAAACAGATGTGTATACTATATACATTAGACATTCTCTCCAATGCTATTGTATATACTGTATATACACTACAATATGTACACTGTATACGCATGCTTGCATGTGCACAAATACTTTTTTTCTTACTCTCTTCCTTAAGATCTTTGCTTTCATCTGTAGTGCCATTCCACATTTTATTTCACTCTTTATTTTGTTAAAATCCTTATTTTGTTGTTTTTCTTAGATAAACATATGATATACTAGCTGACCAGGTAAATTTTAACTTGGAGCCTATCAAAATCATTTTTAGGGTTATTTATTCTTCTAGCTTCATGGACCCCTATAAAATAGTTTGATAGCATGTTTTCTTCAGTGAAAGTCAAAATGTCCTTAAATAAGTTTTGATATTTGTTGCCAGATATACAAGTTTATCAAGGTGGATATTATGAAGAGTGATTTCAAATATTCCATGCATGCACATATCCCACTAGTGCCTCCTTCAAGGTTTTATTTCCAGGGCCACAAGCCTGGCTTCAAGTGACATTCATAAAATCAAGTCATGCCTTTGTCCCACAGCCATTGAACTTAGGCAAAAAATAAAAGGAATGAAACTTTTAGTGGATGGAAATAGAACTCTATATTATTGTAATTTGACAGAACCTCTTAATACATCTATATCTTTATGAATTCTTGAGTAAATATGCTAGCAGAATTCAGATAATCTTTAGGTCTAAGAAAGTTCCTTTATGGAAGTGACACTTTAGCCAGTTTTTCAAAAAGTAAACTGGGATTAGCAGATGGGGAAAGACTGGGGATAAAAGTAATATATAAACTGCAGCAGTCTTAGTTCAGGCTGAAAAACTTGGGGCCTCCCAGAACAAGTTAATGACTCAGTGTTGATCTAAAGAGCAACTAGAGACATTTTAAGGATTTAGGTAGGAGAGCAACATGATCAGATTTAAATTTTAAGATCCCTCTGGGTGGTGTGGAGAGACCAGATTAGAGTTAGGCAAGACTTGGCGAGCAGATACCAATTCAGTGACTATTTTTCCAGTTCCAGGAGACAGTGGTATCTGAATGAAGGTGACGTTCTGGGGAAGGCATTTCTTCTAATAGATTCAAAACCATCTAGGACAAGCTGGTAAAATGGTAGGTAAATCAGTCCCACGTGCTTTTCCTTTCCTCCCTTCTCTCTTTTTCTTTCCTTTTATCCTTCCTTTCTTTTTTCCTTCTTTCCTCCCTTCCTTCCTTTCTTCCCTCCCTGCCTTTCTTCCTTCCTTCCTTTTTTCTCTTCCCCTTCCCACCTGTAAATGCATAGCTACTAACCATCATTCACCCATCAAATAGTTATAGGTGGTACCAGACGGAGGATCTAACTTGGCTGCTTTAATGCCCCCATCCTGTGCTCTCGTTTAAAGTCAACTTTCAATCTCCATAAATTGTCACTGTGCTTCTCAGCTACACTATTTGCTATCCCAAGAGCTCTGGATAAGATCTCTTTATATACTAAAACGTTTGAATGGATGTACAGTCTGCTCTCTGGGACTTGAAAAATGTGGCTTTTTCAAACCAAAGAATGTCCCTTGTGGTCTTTTCCAAAGCCAAGCCAATTCAATCATTTTCGTTCATTTGCTAAATATGTAATGAGGTTATTTTATTCATATTGTTTTTAGCAAGAGCCAATTTTGCATGCAAAATTTCTTTTGGTCATATGTAGAAGAGGTTTAATTACCCATACTGGTGTCTTCACTCTTCAATTTGTGAAAATTACTTTAGGGTCAGAGTATGACATTAAAACTAATCTATAGCGAACCTTATGTGATATGATTTGAGGGTAGGAATAGCCTAAAAGTACACTACAGAGGAATAGTTTGGGGAATAGGAAAGAAATGGTCAAGACTACATGAATTTGTATTTGAATCATGCCTAAATAGTTTATATTTGAGAGTCCAATATCTGTCTCAAAATAAGATTAAGTGAATTTGGGCAATACTATATTCTATTTGCATTCTTTACAACATTAATTCTAGTGTGTGAGATTTGAATTAGGGATCTTTTGCAGGTCACCTTTTGAGCATAATGATAAAATTATGTAGACAGAATTAGACTCTTTGTAAAGGGTCTAAAGGGGTCCCACATAGCTTCCTTACTCCTTTTACTACATGTAGTCACAGTGAAAAAATGGCCAGCTTTGAGGAAGTGGGCTCTCACAAGGTATCACTTGCTCAACATTTAATATTGTGGGGTTCCCAGTTGCCAGTACTCTAAGAAATAAATTTTGTTCCTTAAATGCCACTCAGTGTATCATAATATTTATTTTATTTTTATTTTATGTATACATGTCTATCTCCTGTATGTATGTAGAGGCACTGTGTGTGGCCAAAAAATGGAGCTGGCTTCCCTGGAATTGGAGATAAGGACCACTGTGAACTGTCATGTAGCTACTGAAACTGAGACCAGGTCCTCTACAAAAGCGGTTAGTTCTATTAATGTCTGAAGCATCTCTCCGGCCCCACTTATGAATCTATTTTTTTAAAAAAGAAACCCATGGGACTATAGAAATTAATCTATGGAAAACTGATTTTTGATAATTTACCTTATAACATGGTATCTGTGCTTTTGCATTAAGTGCAACAGTATGATCCACTACTTTGGGATTTAAAAAGAAAAGACACATTGCATGTATTTTTGCAGAGATCATGCTAGCACTTAAGAGTTAAAGATGGTGGGCTGATAGAAACAGACATTAAACAATGAAAGAAAAGCATAAAAAGCATTAATAATTACATAATAAAAAGCACTGTACCCATGAAACACAGATCTTGTTATACTAAAATATGGTACTAGAATAGGATACCAGCTAAAGGACTGGATGATCAAGGTGAGGAAGTTTTCTTTTGAGATCACAAAAAAAAAAAAAAAAGATGGAAAATAGGAAATGAGAGAAAAGGCAAGGACACTTTATTGGGAACATGAGAAGAAAAAGCAGAAAATGAAATTGTGGATATATCCAGAAAGTAATCTCAGTAATTGGGGTTCTTAATTCCCAGAGACCAGGAGTCCTCAATGAGCAGCATAGGAAATATACATGTCCCAAGTCCTGACCGACAGCTGCAAACTATATATCCTTCAGAATATTTTAGAAAAATGTTTCAAAATTTACACATTACTTTTTGTAGCTTGTTAGAGTCACAATGGATTAAGATCACTTAGCAGGGAAATCAGAAGCTGAAGACCATAAAGCCATGTCTTAAAAATCCTCAGGAAATGCTTTCTAGTCGGGAATATGGGATATTATGCATGCTGAAATTAGCAAAGAAGAGAAAATGAATGCATAAGAACACTTTCGGATACACAGTGTGCATGCAAATTTCCTGCACATTCCCCTTTCTTAAGGGAAATCAGGAAATATGTCCAACAAGAACAGGAATAAATCAAGAGGTGGGGTAGTAGGAGAGAACGGGAGATGGACAGAGATGCACCGGGAACAAAGAATCTTAAGGGTGACATGCAAGATAATGAGGATAAAATGACAGCTTGTTTTAGGTTTTAAAGCCTTCAAACACAATAGCTTAGCTCTTGTAAAGTCTGTAGAACTCTTGTAGAAAGTTCCTCAAGAAGATGAAACCTGGAAACTGTGTAATTGGATAGCTATTTGCATGTATAATCAGTTCTAATTACTTAAGAAAGTAGGAGAGGAAAAAGGGAAAGTTTTGTAATCACTGGGGCAATGATGAGGACATTTATCCTGAAAATATTGGAGCACTAGGGAGTGGATCTGGGGGAGTTGTTCATCCTGTCTGGTTACCGGAATTTTAGGTTGCATGGCAGTAATCAGGTCTTCAGTGGTATCAATGACAGATGTTTATCTATCTGGAATCAATCATGGAGGGTGAGAGGGTAGAAACTGCAGGTAAGGGAAGTAGGGGAAGAAAGATAATGAATGACTATCACTTTGGGATTTTCACTGATGAGATAAAATATCTTCTTACTGAGGTGAGAAAAGTGGTGAAAATGTTTAAGAGCAAACTAAAGCTTTTGCTTTGGATATCATGTTCAGCTGCAGTCAGTTCCTAAGTGAACATCCAAATGGAGGAGTCAGGAGCCATTTGCTTGCGACTTGAATACCTCCCTTACTCAGTACAGTTCTGGCCTCCTGGGTAAGCCTCGTCATTTCCATCTGTCTTTAGAGTCTGCTCAGGCGGAATGGCCCAACACTGTACTCTAGCTCATTGGTGATAATGGGTTCCTGTTTTGATCTTTCCTTCCCCTAGTAGAACACATAATAATTCCTGTAGCCTACACTCCCTGGAGGAATCCTGTAAGCATCACTGATCTATCTGTGAAGTATGTTGAGCTTGGTGGGGAGGAAAGCTGTTTTATAAATTATGAAGCATTAGAGTGTCAACAGACTGTGAGTGCTGGCTAGAAATATCCATGCCTCTCTAATCAGAAAAGAAGTGTAGAAATTAGGCAAGAAGTGATTTTGTCTCAAAGGCTCTTTTCTTTGTTTTGCTCTTTCCTTTTCTACTTTGTCCTCTTCTTGCTCCCACACAGTCTTTCATAAAACAAGAGAAAAAATTAAAATCCATCAATCTATCTCAATTTTAAAGTAATCAGAGCAAAATCAGTTTATTTTCCTAATACGATAAAGAAAAATATGAAAAATATTCATAAAGAGTTATTTACTATATTTTAAAAAGAATTAATTTTGTTCTCTTTTTTTGTTCACTAAAAGTGAGATTAATAAGATTTCCTATGTATCAATAAATAGAAAAGTTGTTTCTGTATTACATAACAAAGAATCATAAATTGAATGTTTAAATAACATTTACAATGGCATTTGAATATGAAATATGGTTAATGTTGTCTAAATAGGCTAGTTCTGCATTTCAAGATTCTTCAAATCTTAATTGACAGGTTTTAAATGAATGGAAAATTATACAATGCTCATAAATTTGAAGTTAGTATCATGATTACAATTTCTCCTAAAGTGATTTACATACTCACCATAATCCTAATTCAACACTAGATTTTAAGAATAAAAATTGATAAGGAGATTGTAAAATGTATGTTGTATGAGGATGAAAAATACCACAACAATTTTGAAAAAGATAAGTTGAAGAAAACCTACTGACTTCAGATATGTGTGCCTGCCACAAAGCTACAGCAATTTAAGCAGCTTAATATTAACACCAAATCATTTTTTATGTAAGAAGAAGGAAAGCACGGTGATTTAGGAAAAGAAAAGTTTTCTTAAATTGTGAAAACAGGAAGAGGCATGGAGAAAAAGCTTGACAGGTAAGAGGTCTTGCTGCTTTTTTTAGAGGATCTGAGGTTTGTTCTCAGCACCTACTTCAGAGGATTGAACCTTCTTCTGACTTCCATGGTTACCCATACACACACGGCAAGAGTAGTGTATACCAGACATACCCATACACATGAATAAAAACAAAAATAAAAAAATAAAAACGAAAACTTGATCATCTTTTACAATAGGCCAGCTGCCCAGGCTCTAAATTATCAGAATTAGTTATATTTTCTTTGAATTTGTCTGGAACAATTACATCGTCTGTATAAACACTGCCTATTAACAGATGATGTTCTCAAATTACTGTCTGTGTTCACTGTCTTTCTGTTTCTCCAATCTGGTAGTCCCTCAGAGACAAGGCAGTCGGCTAATAAACACATGTCTGTGTTACCGAGCTCGACACAGCCTTGGTAGAACACCGTGTTCAGCGGAAGAGTGAGGACAGAGGGGTGAAAAATGAGCCCAGTGGACTGAGAGCAAATGTCTTTGCAGGGAAGATGAACAAAGAGGCACTTTCTTTCAGGTGAATGCCGGCCGCCTACAACACATAGCAGGAATCCCTTCCATAAAAGGCCAACAAACACTGGAAGAGTTCCAAAAGTGCAAAAGTGGATGTTGTTATCCGGTACACACTTGGTGAGCTCTGTTAGAGTTATCGTCACCATAGCTTTATATGGCTTACTATTCTGCAGAGAAAAAAATCAAAGTGACCTGTGCAGACTTGTGATCTCAGCTACAGAAGAAGCTCAGGCATGGCCATGAGTCAAGGCTAAAGGGTTTAAGGTCATTTTGGCCGACTTGATGATTTGTCATCAAAATAATAATATAGTAAATTAATATGCAAACAAAATAAAGATAAATCATTACAAAATGATGACTTCATACTGGATAGTTTGCACAAAGCAGATGCTGTTATTGGGATAGAAGGTGTCATGGCTACAAGAGACAGATTGTATTGTTTTATTAGAGTTTCTAGGAGTGGTTGATGATTTGCAGAGCCTATGGTGAACTGAAGCTTAGGTCATCCAAAAGTGAGTGCAGTAAACCTCTCCCTGTGCCAAACTCTGAGATTTTGGAGTTGTATCAGTTTCGGTATCCGATGAAGTGCATTTGTTTATGTCAAGCTGTAGGGCCTCCCAGATCTTTGCTGAAAAAGAAAAGTGAAAGTTTAAAAACATGAGCAAGGGAAGAAAACATCCATTTTGTAACTCATGAAAATTAAGAGTAATATCCAAAAGATACCATTTGGAAAGTGAAAAGTTTCAATATAGACTAGTAGAAAACATTAGCAAAAGCGTATTCAACAAAGGAGTTGTATATAGAGAAAGAAATAAATGTTATGACTAGTTAATGATAATATAAAGTCAACAAAAATTCAAAACTATTTTGACATAAATTTTAGGAATTTATTTATATGCACATGAATACACAAAATGATCAATATCATTTGTCATTAAAAATGCCAGCAAGATTCCAATGAGATAACACTGCATTTATTTTAAAAAGACACCATATCATAAGAACTTCAAATATTTCCTAAAATTAGTAAAAAAAAAATTGACAAGCAGGCTAGGCATTTATTGCTAAGAGCATGAAGTGATTGTAGTTTTTAAAAACGGTTAATGAGATTGTGAAACATTATAACCTTAGAAATCAGTTAGCTGTAATCTTAAAAAAAATTACCCAGAGAAGATTAATATGCATACTTAACACAAATTTGTGTGCCAGTGATAATTATATTATCACAGTAGTTTAAATATGTAAACAACCCACAAAGTCACCCAAATTAAAATAAAAGAAAGAAAGAGGATGCACTTACTGCTAAATTAAACAAGACTTTCAAAGACTTAACAATTATCTCTCTCACACTATATAAGGCAATACAAAAGTAATTCTACCAAACTCCTTTTTGTAATATGGAGGGTCCTGTTGGGGTTTTTGTCCCGCACAGTACCCCACAACTGTTTAGCCCCAAAGAAAATCACACATTGGTCTATAAGCTGATTGACCCATTAGCTCTAGCCTCTCACTGGCTAACTCTCACATCTTGATTAATCCATTTTTCTGATCTATGTTAGTCATGTGGCTCAGTACCTTTTTTCAGTGGGGCAGATCACATCCTTCTGCTTTGGTGATCTGGGCAGGAGTGGAGGAATCAACTTTCTCCTTCCCAGAATTCTCTTGTTCTCACTACATCATTTCTACTTCCGGTCTGTTTTTTCCACCTATATTTCCTGCCTGGCCAATCAGCGTTTATTTATAACATGATTGACAGATCACAGACAATTCTCCTGCACCACCTTTTCAAAGCCATTGTTATACTGATAATTACATAAACGCACAAAAATAAGGTAAATATATATCTGTTAGACATGTATGCTAAAAATTTAAATAAAAGATTTGGAAACTGAAATTAAAGGTACCATGGCCAACTTACTTCGTTTCAGGATGAAAGGAAAGATGGTTCAATATATACAGATCAATAAGTCTAAAATTACATGTAGACATAAAGACATAAGTCATGTGATCACCTCAATAGGTACAGAAAAATCTTTGACAAAATTGAGTATTTTTGCCATAAAAGTTATAAGAAACAAAGAATAAAAGGAATTTTTCTACATATAATAGCTGTGTATAAGTAATCTATAGTCAACGCACTAAATAGAGAAAAACTCAAAAGATTTCCTCTGAAATTAGGAATGAGGCAAGAGTATATGTTTTGTGTGTTGGCCAATTATAGATCCCTGTCAATCACTTCCTAGTCCAAACAGTAGCTTTTCTGATAAGGATTGAGTATGACAATCTGATCAGGATTGAGTATGTCATATGGGCATGACAAGTCATTAGGAGTGCATTTAATGCTATGTTTGATCAACAAAATAGTTGTAGTAGGGTCTCCCTTAGGGCCTGTATCTTGTGCAGCATATATATTTGGTCCGACAGTGCTACCAGGTGTAGTTTCATCTTGTGAAACTAAATTAAATCCAGTCAAAACGTGGTTGATTCTTCCCATGTTTGTGGCACTAACTCATCAATGGACACAGCTTACCAGGCTGGTATTGTTCTCACTTGCCACACAGCTGAGTAAAATTCATAGACACTTTTCTCATTTGATAGCAATGCTAGCGCCTTCTAGCACTATGAAAACTAGGCAGTAGATCTGAAGCTTTTGGCAGAGTGCCAGATTGATTCCTCCATGTTCTCTGACTCAGGTGTGTGGTGTATTCCGCACTAGGGTCTTACCAACAACTTCTGGAGGGTAACCAGGAGCAATGCCAATAGCCTGTAGTGTTTGTGGTCCTATGGCACCAAACTGGCAAACAACTACAAAAGAAATTGCTCATTGACCTTTCATTTGTTAGTTTTGGGTCTAATAGGCACATTGTTGCCATTTGACAAGATACCTTCATTTTAGCATATGTGTGTGTGTGTGTGTGTGTGTGTGTGTGTGTATGTGTGTAGGAAGTATAAGATTTCCTGTGAAAGTATGTTGCAATAGATTTGAGTATAATAATCATCGTATTTGTCCTGTTTTAACAGGGCAAATTTGATATTACTATTTGGTTTAAATACATTAATGATTATTAACTCCAAATTACTAAGAATGCATTAATGTGACATTAGGAAAGAAATAAAGCATCCCCCAGGACTCATTTTATCCAGAGCAAATCCAGAATGGAATTATCTGCTTCATGCTGCCTGTGTTCTTCATCCTCCATATGTCTGTTCTGTGCATCTGAACCAGTGCGTGCCTGAAGACTGTCCTGTGACTCCGACTCTGCACTCTTGTATGTGCTTGAGTGTATGTGTGTTGTGTAACTTTGTTTTGCCGTGTTCTTGTCTATGTGCATCGATCTCTGTCTCTGTAACTGTGTGTTTTGGACAAAAGGCTTCACTTTATTTACAGAACAACCCAGAAAGCCTCACTTGGAAAAGGGACCGGATACTTTACAGAAAACTGTAAGACAGTTTTTCAAGGGATTAAATCACTGGCTCCAACTGTTCCCAACTGACCCAGAAAACATACGGTACTATAAACATAATTGTTTAACAACTGATATACGTAAGTGAATATTCATTTTAGAAGGTTGCTTTTACCCTCTTTGCTTGCTGCTTTCAGCAAATGAGGCATTGTTCTGGGTCAGGGGCATAGAAGAGGAACATAATTTAAGATTGTAGCTGTGCATTAGCTTAGGTTCTAAATGTTGATTACATAGGAAATCTAAGGCAAGTAAAGTTGATTAGAACATTGTTCTTTTAAAGGCAGGTTAAACAAAGAGGCTGAGTACACAGTAGGATGGCAGTCTCGGGTCTTAAGTAACCTCAGCATGTATTATTAACTCAGACTGTGAGATTCAGCAAAAGTTCCAGTCTCTTCAAGCATAGAGTACTTTCATAATACTGCATTGCTTCAACTACCCTCTTCCTGAACAGAAGAATCTTATTTAGTTTTGCAGTTTTGTTGCAGGTAGCTGTCTTAGTCCCCTTTCTTGTTTCTGTTTTATCATACTCTGACAAAAGCATTTTAGGAGAGAGAAAGTTTATTTGACCCAAAAGTCCAGGATATAGACCATCATTATAAAGAAGTCAAAGACTGTTTGTATCACATTTATGATCAAGAACAGAAAACAGTACATCAATGCAATCATGGTCAGCTTGCTTTCTGCATTCTTTACAGTCCGTGATCTACTGCCTCGGCAATACCGCAAACCACAATTCTGTAATTAAGATGGATCATTCTGTATCAATTACGACAATCAAGGCAATTCCACACAGATATGTGCCAGGTCAACCTAATCTAGATAATCTCCTATGGAAAGTTCTTTTCCAAGTGATTTTAGAGTATATCAACTTGTCAAAACTAACCATGACAGTAGTTAATGTGAAATATAGACCAAGTGTACTTCAGAATAGACACTATGTTCTTTCCAATATACTATGTAAACTTATAACTGTATAATTGAAATAAAAACAAAACTGTTGCTATTTACCAAAACATTTTATCCATTATAAATATTTGCTGTAGGAAGTCTCACATCCAGTGGTTACCTGCCCACTGGGGCATGGCCTCTTCTACTATATATGCCTATGTAGAACATGCATCCGGCCTCTTTTCTTGCCTTTGGGCAAAGAAATGCCCATGTCTCAACCATTGACAAGATACATGATATCCAGAAATGGATAAGCAGGACTGTCAAATCTTGCCAAGACAGATATGACGGTTTTGAAAATTTTCCTTCCTCTGAAAGTGATAGGTCAGGTATTCTAGGCTTTAGCCAAAGTTGGTTTCTTCAATATTACAAATGGGACTTTGGGTGATTGCCCAGTTAGCCAGTTGTCTATGTCATTTGTTGCACATTTTTGGAAGTTGCTTGATTGCACTTTCTGCTTACTCAAGTAATATTATTTTCCTTCTCGGATCCTCGACAGGGTTGAAGACTAAATAGTTGCAGTTACTTTCCTCTCATGACTTGACCAAGTTATTTATTATATATACAAAACTTAAACTAATTAGAACAGGATAATTATTAAATATATTTTTTCTTATTGTATATAATTTTGTATTTGGCTTGGAACGCTCTTATTAAACAAAAGGGGGGGTGCTGTAGGAAGTCTTACAGCCAGTGGTCACCTGCCTGCTGGGGTGTGGCCCCTTATACTATATATGCAAACGCAGAGCATGCGTCCCGCCTCTTTTCCGGTCTCTGTGTTTCACTTGTGGATTTTGATTTCTGATCTCTGTTCAAGCAGAGGATTCTGATTGGTGAGTCTACCCCTAAATAAATAACCACCTACTTCTCAATTCTGAGCTAGTGTGGGATTTCTTTTAAGCATCCTTCTTCAAATATTTAAAGTTTTAAATTATTTTTATGTAATCTTTTCTAGTTTTTTTTTTCTTTCAAGAGGAAATAAATGTTATTTCAGACTTTAGCATCATGACCTTGCTATACTTTTCTGGTTGTCCGAAGTTGTTATTATTTTTCTCTTTATGCCTGAGTAGTTAAATATTCCTTTATTCTTCAACTGAAATTGCTGAGAATCTGGGTGAAGAAATAAAGCCCATTGTGTTGAGGTAGCCATTACTCTGCAAGTGAAAGTCACTAAGCAAACAAAGGAATCTAACATCCTTTCAGGAATAAAAGACCTTAAGAAAGTGGAATAAAACTAAACTTTTCATAGTTCATTTTACTCTTAGTTTGCAAATTAAGTATATCTTGATTTTTCAAAACTAGGTTATGTCAGTGACTTCCTGCAAATTTACTACATTTGGATTATACCACATAATTCATGCATTTATAATGGTGGTTGAAATCTTCCTTTATCGATTTTCAAAGTATAGACATCTATAAATTATTGACCATTGTAACAAATATAGCAAAAAAATCACATATGTGGCTGAGATTAACAGAATAGAATATTATTAATTATTTGAAGAATAAGCTATTATAATTCCTTAAGCTAGGATCAATATCTTTAATTATTCCTAATATTTATATATCTTCAGAGAATATGTAGCAAAATTATGCATTTCTAAACATTAAGCAGCATATTTTGTTTAGGGATATTGCTTTTTAAGGTCAAAATATAAGAAAACTAAACATAATATAAAATGATTAACAATGTTTTATAAACTTTGGTATCTATCTCCATCTGCTACAAATACTAACCATGATAATAAACAGGTCTACTAATATTTAGCTGAAAATCATTTCAATTAACTCAGGGAATTTTGATAACTACACATCTATTTATACATATGCATACATATATATTTTTAAAATACACACCAACATATATATGAACATCATCATAGTTAGGATGTAATAAAAATATTGGTTACAAAATGTAAAAATTTAGGGTTTGTAATAACTGTAACCATTTGGCACTTTACTACTAACATATGTTTATAACTTGGATAAGCACAATTGTAGGAATACTTTTCCTCAAATAGTTATACTGACAAGGAATATGAGATTCAGGATCAAAGGATCACATATTAGGCAACCACATCTAATGTAGACTAGTTAGTACACATGAGGAGTCTTGATCATGGGGGTGAGTGTAATATCCTGTACTTCCTGGAAAGGTGAGGGATGGAGAACAGGCTGGTCACAGAATCTGGGAGCATATCCACATTTCCTCTGTGTAAAATAAAGCCTTTGTCAGTCACTGTAAACCAGACAACTAGAGAGGTGCATGTGTTTCTTTACTTGGAAATGAGATAGACAGATATTGAAACCTAGGATTTTCTTGTAACTATTTTTGGAAGCTAATTTTGATATTAAGAATGTAGCATGGAAATAATAGACATCTGTATGTAACTGATAATGAGGCGATATTATCAGCTTCAGGGAGCCTTTGCTTCAGCAAAGCAGAACCTCAGAGTGCCATCCTGATTTCAGGCGTCTGCGTGCAGCAGGCATCTGCGTGCAGGCTATTCTGTTCCTCTTCCTGAGCTGTCTATGAATCCCTTTCAAGTCAATTCATTGCTCTAATAAAAAGAACAAATTTAAAGTATATTTACAGAGTAGTTCTAAAATCTTAGAAAAAGTGTCTTAAGTAATGCATGCTTGTTTTCCGAAGTGGATTGTTAGTGAGGTCACTTGTTCGCAGGTCTAGAAAGCACATTTCTCTAGACAGTTGTCCTTAAGAAACAGACTCTGTGGGGCTCTATAGCACACGACTTGACATCCTTGACATTGTGAATGAAAAGTCTCTTATAAAATCCTAGACAAACAATAACTTTTCCAAGACTTTCAGGTATGTTCAGGGCCTCATAAGATGAGGCTTATAGTGTCTTGTTGTGGGGTCTCTTAAGAACCTAGTTGACATTAGCCTAAAAAAATAGATTCTGTAAAGATTTTTGAGATTATATAAAAATTTTAAATTATTTACAGGGCATTCATATCATTGCATTTATAAGGCATCATGAAATTATGCTACCAGGGCCAGAGAGGGAACGGCTCTAAAGGGGTCACATAATTCTTACTTTTGCTTTAATGAGAACACGGGCTGCATTTCAAGTAGGATTTACAGTGGATTGTGCATGTTTTCAGCACTATTAACTGTCTTGTGAGGTGAAAGCCACACGATGGTATTGATACAATATGTTCAACAGGAAAAAATAAAACTGAGATTGATGCTTTCAATCTCTATACCAAGAGAACATCTATTGTGTGTATCCCGAAGAGATGCATCAGAGAGCGTAAGATAGGTGAGAGAGTGTCTCATTTCCATCACTGCTGGAAGATTCGTAAATAGGATTCCACTTTAGGCCACAGCTGGAGAACATTATTACCAATGGAATTCGAAAACATTACCGATGGAATTTGAAAACAAGTTCAGAGTTAGATAAAAAAGGGGATTTTTTCTTCCTTTGAAAATCTGCAAACAAACACCAGAAAATCTGTCTCACATAATTGGGAGAAATTCTCCATATTATGTAGCCAAAAAGAGATAAATGTGGTTACAATGTTTCAAGGCCTGACCAAAGTATTGTGAAACTTCTCTGGCTTCCATCACAAGCTACTGCCTGCCTTAGGTGGGTAAAATCCCACCAGGTCAGGTTCTCTGGCACTAAGGAGTGGCAGTTAAAGGTGCAGTTGGGTTCAGGGTTCTTGGATGTTTCTAAGTTCCTTAGCTTAATATCTAAACCGTAATATTGAAAGCTACCCAGTTTTTTTATGCCTCTAAACAAGCCTAACTTTACAGTTTTAAGTGCCATACATTAATTCTTCAAAATGGTTTTTTTATATTCTCTCACATGTCTATAAGACAGTTTGATCATGTCTCCCATTTTCTTCTCTTGTTTCTCATCTCCTTTCTGATGGTCTCCTGGAATTCCTAAAATATCCCCTTCTACTTTCAGATCTCACCTTTTCTGTTCATCTAGCTTGTTGTATGAGAGAAAACTCAAGCCTTCCTGGTTATAACTTATTTCATTTAATATGATGACTCCAAATTCTACCTATCCTCTTAAAAATAACACAATCACATTCTTCTTTATCTATTTCATTATGTAAGTACACATACACAAAGCTTTGTAGAGTAATGCTACTAGGGCTAGCGTGGAAATGGCTGTAGCTGACTTACAGCTTGTCACTAACCTGATCCCTCTGAGTGGGGAACTGCTGTTCTTGGTCTCCTAGGCATTTCACTGTGGATCTTTAGTATTAATTAATTAATTAATTTTTATATGCCTACATGTTATTTATATACCTATATGTGAGTAAGATACAAAATATGTTACTTGCTGGTTCATGCAATTCTTCAGCTTCATTGGAAATCTATCTTGCTGGCCTCTTACCTTAACAAATGAACTGTGTTTGTCTCTGTGAGAACGCAAATCTGTTTTTTTTTTCTTTCCTTTTTCATTTTCTTAATCCCACACAAGAAGTCTAGCTCAAGTTGGGCATATACTCCCTCTTTTATCCTGAACTGTCCTCCATACTAGGGTAGCTATAAATAGGAGCTCTGATACTCACCTCTAATCTATGAACGCCAAAGTGACATTTTTAGTAATTAAAATAAGACTCTCTGAATGGCTTACTTTTTTTTCTTTGTCCACCTACCCTTTCTTTTGGTTCCTTTTTCAAATATGGAGACACCATGGTAGCTCTGGCTGTCATGCTTCTAACCATGAAGTCTAGACAGTCCTTGAACTTGTAATTGTTTTCTTGTCTCATTCTCCTAAGTTCTGGGGTGATAGGAATGTGCCATTTGGCACAGCTTTAGGTGCTTTCTTGAGTGCTTGCAGATGAGGACAGAATTCTCTTTAAAATGATCTGCAAATCCCTTCTGTCTTTGGATCCAAGTGGCACAAGTACTTTCTTTACTTTGTACTGTCATGGCTCTGCCCACCACAGCCATTGTCCAATGCTTTTTCCCATTTTGATCTATTTTCTTTACCTTAGATAAATCTATCTCATGGCTTATGGTTCTTCTGACCAGGTCAAATTCCCTCTTGTTTGACATGTGAGTCTTTATATCATGATACCTTTCAGTGTTAGAAATTTAATTTATATCAATTTTCTATTTCACTAGACATGTTGGTCAGTTTTTGTCAACTTGACACCAGCTAGAGTCACCTGGGAAGAAGAAACCTCAATTGAGGAATGGCCTCCAATTCCATCAGATTGGTCTGTGGGCATATGTGGGGAATTTTCTTGATTAGTGATTAAGGTGGGAGGACTCAACCCACTGTAGGCAGTGCTGTCCTTGTGCATGTGGACCGACTTTTGTAAGAAAGGTAGCTGAGCAAGCCAGTAAGTAGTGATCTGTGGTTTCTGCTTCCAGTTGTTTCTTCAACTTCTGGCCTTGGTTTCCTATTACTGGTTGTTGACTTGACTGCATATGGAATGAACACAATCCAGAAATGAGGCACACCTGTGAGAGACTGTTTTGCTTGGTTTGAAGTGGATGCATCTACTCCTTGTCTGAACCCTTGAAGTAGGAAGATACACATCTTTGATCCAGATCTTGAGGTGGGAATATATATCTTTAATCTGGGCCATGACTTCTGCTTGAAGTTTACCAAGGGCAAAGAGGAAAGACACATTTTCTCTTTCCCTGCTTGCTCTCAGTGTGTCTTGATAGTACATTCATTCCTTCACTGACATTGGAGCCTATTTCTTTGGGATTCCAGCAGATATTGCAGACCAGTAGAGACATGCAGCCTTGTGGACTGAGAAACGACTGTATTATTGAGCTTCCCATTCACAATCACCCATTGTTGATTAGTTGGCCTGCAGCCTGTAAGTCATTCCAATAAGCCGTGTGTGTGTGTGTGTGTGTGTGTGTGTGTGTGTGTGTGCATGTGGGTGTGTGTAGTGAAAGATTCATACTATAATTACTCTAGAGCACATTGACTAATACAGTCATGTATTGTAGCCTATGAGGTAAATAAACCCTTTCCTTCCCCATGTTAGTTTTATCACACCAATAAAAAGCAAATAAAAGAACTGGATATCAAAATGTTAAGCATTAAGGTTTTTTTTTTTCCATTTTATATTTTTACTACTTAACACAGTAATGAAACAGAATACAACATTAGTTTATATTCTTAAATAAATATTAATATTCATTTGTATTAATTACATGAACTTAAAAATATTCAAATAATACAGAAACATAGACGAAGGGTAATTGAGCAGAAAGTAAGAGCAACCTTTGTAGAGAATTCTGAGGGATTAAAAGTTTTCTGAATAAGCTAATGAATTGAGGTGATGGGACTGTAGCATACATTTTTTTTTTCAAAAGGCTTTCTCTGGTTACTGGTTAGCTAGGCATGTGTGTTTCCAACTACTGCTCCCTTTTTCCTCTTGTTGACATAAATTGTTTCATGTGACACCAATATTAGATATGATTACTTTGTTACTGATGCTTGGGCCTGAGATGAGTATTTCCAGGTTCTTGGTCTTTTATTGAGGAATGAAATGAAAAAAAAATCAAATTGAAAGATAACAAGAAAATGCTTCAAAGCAAGTAATAGAACACATCAATGATCTGTCAAGATTGACACCAGGCCATTTGAGTGAGGGACACTCAACGGTTCTGATTACTGTTTGTGGCTTCCTTTTATGTAGTTCAAAGGTAGGAGTTTTGTCGCTAAGGGGCACAGAACCATGGCTCTCTGAGAAAATTGTATCATGTAAGTCTTTGCTGACTGCATGTAGGTGCATTCCCATAATGCATCTGATTGTAATCATCTGTATCCCCAATTTTGTATTCCCATTATGATAGTGAATAGGGGATTATCTCTAAAAGTTCATGCTGGGAACATGTGTTACCTTACAGGGCATATAATCCAATTTATTTCAGGCCAAGTCAGCCTGTCTCTTAAGGTTACAGGATGTGTTCTTGGAAACGTTTGATTGGAAACAGATTGTTACCACTGGATGGCTAAAAGAAGTGACTTGCTTCTTTTTATGAATCAGGTGTGTGGTCTATCTTGATGAAAGTGAGAGGTCTCAGATTTTGAACACCTTGCTATATGCATTGTTAAGAGCAATGTGTGTACCCATGCTCAATCCTGGGTTGTTAAACCAGTCTGCCTCAGCTTGTTGACAACACCTAAGCAGAGTCAAAAAAAAAAAAAAAGAACACTGGACTGGAAAATGTAGCTTATAGGTCGAGTTCTTGCCTAGCATTTGAGAGAACTTGGGTTCAACCAGTCATATAACAAAACAAAAATTTCAGTTTTTAAAAAATTATCATTTACCCCATCTCCATCTCATATGACAACTATTTCATCAAGAAAAATTAGCTCTCCTGTTTCTCTTTATCTCTGAATCTCTCACAGATAAATATTTGGTCCCAAAATTAGAGCAAAACTTTAATCTTTTCAACGCTTTGCAAAAGAATGTAACCTAAATGCATCTCACCAAATTAGTACTCCCTAATACCACTGAGTTGTACCGAGTTCCCTATGACATACCATCTCCCTTGAGGAACTAGGTCATTAAACCCAATTTTATCTGTCTGCTGGGGAATTATTGGAGGACTTTGACTGAGACCATTTCCATTAGAAAGACTATTTAAGCTCCTGTAAGGTCAAGCACAGCAGAATCTCCCAGACTAGCATATGCAGTGAGGCTGAATGGAAACAGTTACACTGCTTGGAGAGGACAGGAACAGGCGAGATTTGAAAACTGAAGTCTTCTTCCATGGTTGTGCTATGGCGAATGCGAAGTATTTATAGAGAATAAATAATAATAATATAACAGAAGAATGTCTCCTGAATTTATGAGAAAGTTAGACTCATTTTTTGCCTCTTTTACATTTTTACAGCTCAATGCAAATTACTTATTAAGTATATTTACCTCAGATTTTTTTAATTGATAGATACAGAAATACAATAAATGGAGTTTTCAGGAGTAATATATAATAAATGTCCTTTTCTATTAGAAAGGATTTGGTTTTCTTAGCTTGAAAACTGGTATGCAATGATGATATTTGCCTAAGGCTGAGAGATTTTTGAGTAACCATGGTAGATCTGTCATGTTTTGTATATTGTTTATGTCTGGATACTTTCATGTGTTAAGATTTATTCAGCCTTATAAGAGTGGAAACTTATTTTGTGGTGTTTTGTATCAGACAACCATTTAGGAGCTTCACCGTAGAGTAGACTAATTCTTCTTCTTTTGCTAGTCTTTAAAAGTCTGCAGTTCTTCCTCTAAGAGTGAGTCGTGTGAGAATTCCTCATCAACATTGACGTGTCATGCTAACTGGAACTGTCATCATTTATGACTTCTTTAGGCAAGCATATTGTTGAGATTCATGGGTGTGGCTTCCTTGCTGTATCTAGAAGATGCAATCTTGCAGTGGAGGGACTTCCTGGTTATCTAGCTCCTCCAATCCTCTGTCCCCTCTTCTGCAATATTCCCTAAGCATTAGGTGTAGGATTTGCATGTAGATGTAATCATCTGCAGCTGGGTATCCTCGTTCTCAGCAAGAAATGAGTGATACTCCTGTACCTTTATGGATATCTTGTCGTGTTGTCCTTGTGGGCTGTCGACATTCCTGACTGATTCATACTGGCATGCTGACTGATCATCGGCCGCTAGCATAGCACTTTCTGCTACCATGAACTCCAGTCCACAGAGACTGTGGAGTCAGATGCACATCAAATCATCTGAGTCCTATGTTTAAAGTGTGTTTGGCTTTCAGCAATCAGGACTTACCTTAAAGCTGTGGAAGGAAAACAAGGGCAACAGCAATGCCCTATATAAATAGATGGAAGTGACTTAGACTTCCTTGACCAACAACTTGAAAGAGAGTTTCTCCTGCCTGACACTGGGGATTTTCTTAGATACTGTCTAAGTTTGAGGTTATTTCTATTCTAAGTGGCATAACTTCTTTAAGAATATATATGCATATGCTTTATGTATTATATGTAATTTGTGCAAATACAAAATGACTCCTTAAAGCTTTATCAAACAACATTAGTGTTATTTGTCCCCCTTCCCACATTTTTCCCTGTATTATCTTTCCATTTCTCCAAGTAATGCCTGCTCACCATTTTTCTTGTTTTCCCTTTAATATACCCTGTATCTTGTTATCCCTCTCTCAAGCACCTGCCCCATCACCACAGTCCCTTTTTACTCTTAAGGTTTCTGTGATTACTCCGCATTATAGACTAGCTAAGGTCTGACCAATTTTAGTAAGGAGCCACACATAAGAGAGAATATGCGTCATTTGTCTTTCTGGATGTTTGTTAATTCACTCAATCTAATATTTTCTAACTCTACCCATTTGTTGGAGAATTTACAATTTCAATTTTTTTACAGTTGAAGAAAATTCCACTATGAGTCATTATCACATCTTTGTTATCCATTCCCCTATTGAAAAAAGGTTAAGGTGTTTCCATTTCTCAGCTGGCGTGAATAAAGTGGCAAAGAACATTGCTGAGCAAATATCTGTGTGAGATGCTCAGTCCTTTCGACATAGACCAGGAGTGGTAAAGCTGGGGCATATGATAGATTTATTTTTACCTTCTTGAGAATTCTCCGTGCTGATTTCCAGAGTGGCTGGACCAGTTTTCAAAGCCATTAATAGTGATTTGGAACTCCCATCTTCCCATATGTTTGCTAGTATTGTTGTTTTCCCTTCCTCCCTTCTTGCCTCCCTCCCTCCCTTTCTCCCTCCCTCCCTTCCTTTCTTCCCTTCCTCCCTCCTCCCCTCTTCCTTTCTTTCTATTTTTTTTTGGAGACAGGGTTTCTTTGTGGCTTTGGAGCCTGTCCTGAAACTAGCTCTGTAGACCAGGCTGGTTTCGAACTCACAGAGATCAGCCTGCCTCTGCCTCCCGAGTGCTGGGATTAAAGGCATGCGCCACCATCGCCCGGCCCCCTTTCTTTCTATTTTATTATTGGTTTGTAGAAAGGCTATTGAATTTGTACTTGATTTTGTATACTGTCACTTGGTCAAAATTGGTGATCATTTCTAGAAATTTTCTGGTAGACTGTTTGGCATCTCTTACGGATAGTGTCATATCATTTACAAATGTAAATAGTTTGATTCCTTTTATTCGTTTAATTTTCTTGCATTGCCTTATTGGATGGTGTTTTGGACTCTCTATATAAAAGTAGTGGGGATAGTGCACAGTCCTGTCTGGTTCCTGACTGTAATGGGATTGCTTCCAGTTTTCCTCCATTTAGGATAATGGCTAGGAAATGCAAGCAACCAAGATGTACTCCAGGGGTGAGCAGACAATGAAAATGTGTTGCAGATATACATGGACTATTAGCTGTTAAGAATAAAATTGTAATGTTGGCCGTGAGTTTGTCATATTTAGCTTTTATTATGTTGAGGTACATTCCTTCAAGACCTGGCTGGCCTACAAGTTACTATGGAGACATAGTTGGCCTCCCAATTTGCAGGAAACCACCTGCTTCTGCCTCTTAGTGGTGCATTAAAAATGTAGGCCGCCATACCTAACTTCATATAAACCTTTTTCTCAAATAATCTACCCCAGGTATTTCACAGGAGTAAAAATACACGGTAACTTGATTAAAGATAAGCAAAATTAGCATTCAGTTTTTCAGTCCAATTAATCACAACCTATGTTCAAATTGTCAGAGGTACCATATAGCTAAACATCAGTCAGAATAGACACAGAAGGTATCTATCACTATATAAAACTCTATCAAAAACAATACTATCATAGACAGCTTCCAGTAAGGATAGACATTTTAAGAGCTATTATAAAAATGAAGGATTTGTGAGATGAAATTAATTGCTTTCAATGAAAAAACTGTTAGGTAAAAGTACGATTTGATGAATTTCCCTCAAGCAGTCTGTGCTGGTGTGTGAAATCAAATCATAGCCTTCTAGAATACCCTGCTACTTAGAGTATTCTTTTTATAGACATGAAAAATTTTACTAATGTTTTGATAAGGTAAATTGAATAACAAAATTAAAAAACTCCATCAAGTATCAGAACACAGAATAATTAAGTCAGATTAAAAATCTGAGGTTCACAACTATATCTAAAAGGTTGCACACACATAGAACTGAGGGTTTTTTATGAAATGTGTGTTGTACAGATAAGGTGTCTAACTGTTTTTCTGTTTCTTCAGGCTCTTTTCACAACATTGGATTGTATTCAAAGGCAAAGGCAGCAAGTTCACTTGTATTTATCAGAGGACAGAGTTCAAATCTCTTTTGAAAATGGAAGATCTTATTTCAGTCAGTTGGCATATACTCACAGAAATCACACTGAGTGTTGAATCTTTTGATAGATTCTTAATAGAGGGAATGCTAGCAGGAAGGAGGAGAGCCTTGGGTGGTCGGGACAGGTTATTGTGGATAACTGGTAATAATTTAAGTGAAGGAATAAGAATGGGAGGAAACACCCAGAACTACAAATAACTGTATCTTGCTGCTCTGTGATAGCAATTCCCTGCATGCATTATGAGAGATGATAAGCAGATGAGCAGAGGAAACCTGCCTGCCTTTGATGTGAGTCCTAATCAGAGAGAAAAGCAGAAAATGCTCTCTGAATGTGGACCACATTTCATCACAGTAGAACACGTTTTCTATAATTAATTGAAGACAACTTGTGACTCTTTTCAAAGTTACCTGTGGAACATAGAGAAACAGAATCCATGAATGCTGTAGAGGAATGATTCATTCAAGGATGCAATTAAAGGTGGGCTGAAAACCCATCTGGGAGGGCTCACATTCTGGCTCAGGGGCAGGTTAGTTATTCAGCTTGGGACTTGTGGATCTCAGTCAGTCTGTAACACTGCCCTCGCCCACAATATCCAGTTCATGGAACTGACCTAAAGCACTGTAAGACGGCTGTATTTGAAGTATATATTTATAGCTCATACATAATCCATCTTTTAAACAATTCTACAAGGGGTGGAATGAATGCATCTAAAGAACTAAAATCAGAGATGAAAAGCTACAGAATAATTTAAGAGTATGTGAGAGAGGAAGAAAGTACATTGACATAGCACTGGAAGGGTTTTTTCTGTATGAATTCTGTCAGGATTGACAGAAGAAGTGATAAGAAATGAAGATGAAAAAGTAGTTTATATTCAACAACACAAGAACTTCTGGGAGAGGGATTCTTAATATTATATTTAAATTGTACCTAAGAGGGAGTCAAAACTTACATTCTTGATTCTGTGATATATAAATAGAAAGACGAGAACTTGGGTAGATATTAAATACACTTAGTTAAAGTGAGAGAACACTGAATAAACTTTTAGTTTAGGTCTTAATCCTTGATTAGTTGAGAAACCACAAAGGTTTTCAGCTGTTCCTTGCTCCTCCTCCTCCTCCTCCTCCTCCTCCTCCTCCTCCTCCTCCTCCTCCTCCTTCTTCTTCATCTTCTGCTTTTGAGATTGCTTGTTCTTATGTCTCACAGACTGGCCTCATATTTGCAACTCTCCTGCCTTAGCATCTGAAGGACTACGATTACATGAATATCTAACTACTGTAAAAGTTTTATATTGGGAAAATGATGTAATGAAATTTGTTTTTTCCAAATTATGTCTCACTGTGATGTGTAGGATGACCTGAGTTAAAATAAAATGTAAACGGGGAAATTACTGCAGAGGCTAATGTGATATTATAGAGAAATGTTGTCAAATTCTTTGAGTGAGAATGCTGAGAATTAATGGTAAAAGCGTTTCTTGTGGGAGGAGAATGTCATCAGGCGGGAAACAAAGATGAGATAGGCCAAATAGGTGACTTCATATGAAAAAAAATAGTAAAAATTTGTCCAAATTACTTTAAATCTATTTTAATTTTAAAGGTAACTACTCAAGATGAATATAAGGAGCTTGACTGAAGTCAACATTTCAACTGTATCTGTGTATCATAATATCATATTTTATACTTTAAATATGGGCAGTATACTTAGAATACCTAACTTTATTACTTTCGTAGCTTTCTAGCCACCTAGTATGTATGTTTGCTACTCGAGCTCTCAGTGTCCTGTTGTGATTATTCACTTGAAAAACACTTTTAGGAATCTGCCCGCTCTTTACAGGGCAACATGACCCTATCTCCAACAAATCTTTATTGAAATCATCGTTAAATAAATAAATGAATGAGCATCTAGCCATGAGGAAGAGCATTTGGGGAGCACTGGGATTTCTAGGGGATACATAACTAAACTTTGAAGTAGGTCATGACCTTGGAATTATGTTGAAGTTTTCAGTTTCAAGATACTAACAGTGATTAGAATAACTTGAATGACTTTATTCTCAGGCTTTACGTTTTCTTTTTGTAAAAAGATGGATTTGTAATTAATTTCTTTCTATGCAGCATCATTTCATAATAGGTCAACATAGAGTTTCCATAATTGACAAGAACTTTGTAGATCTTCTAGATGTTTTTCCCAATATAGGGCTTCTCCATGTAGCTCTGGCTGTTCAGGAACTTGCTCTGTAAACTAGGCTGGCCTCAAACTCACAGAGATCCTCCTGACTCTGCCTCTCGAGTGCTGGGATTAAAGGTGTGTGTCACCACTGCCCAGCTAGAACTTCTAGATTAAGAATGTAAATGAGCTCTTTATTCACATACCACCAGGAAACACCATTTGATAAGATACCAAGCTTAGAAAGTCACCTTTGGATGACAAAAATCTGGTGCTCACACTTAAATGTCACAATTTTTCCAGCAGGATTTGAGAATATACTCTCTTGACAAGTAAAATGGGGTAGGAAAGTTGGGCACAACACCTCCCAAACCTTAGTCTTAGAGAAGGAATATCCCAAGAGCTGCCAGCCTCCTGTCTTAGATCCCATTGCTCTTTAAAACTTCCTGAGCAAGATGGCTCAGCAGGTGAAAGCAATTGCTTTGAAAGTGTGTCCCTCTAAGTTGCATCCCCTGAACCTAGGGCAGAAGAAAACCAACTTCAAAATTATACTCTCTGTCTTGCACCTGTGCATGGTGTGGTAGCATGTCTAGTCTCCATGTTCATTAGTTTCTCTCTGTGTGTGTTTATCTGTCTGTGTCTGTCTCTCTTCCTCTCTGTCCTCTGAGTTTCTCTCTGTCTCTCTCTGTCTCTCTCTGTCTCTCTCTGTCTCTGTCTCTCTCTCTCTCTCTCTCTTTCCCTTTATCTTTCATTTCTTCCCTGGTTTGTCTCTCTGTGTTTCACTTTCGGTGTATCTTACAATTTTAAAACCTTTTCATAACATGCTCCATGAAACTTCACCTAATCATAGGTGATCCCAAGTTATAGTTTTCTCACAAGTTTGCCACTAGTCAGCTTTTTACAAGCCCTGGTTGTGTCTACTCATATAGCCGGTTCCTTCAGGAAAGGACAAAAAATGGCTACCCATGATTAATTTGTTCATGGGAGGATGTACTTGGTTGATTATGAATTCGTCAGAAGGAAATATAAATCACCTTTTCCATAGAGCTCATCTTTATTGCAGTAATTGCACTGAAGGTTAGTGAATACTGTATGGTAAATACCATGCAATGTTTCACTCATTTTAATGATCTAGTCTTTTGCTTCAGATAGAGCATAGCCCCGAAGAATGAAATAAAACTGTTTCAACCCAGATTTTGCACTACTTGATTCAGTGGATTGCTTCACACTAGGGAGACATAAAATAAGCACTTTTAAAAAGCAATGGTTATAAAGGAATTTTATTTTATTCTTTTGACCACATAAAATTTAATTTCCTTCCAGATTTGTTGTTGAGATTCTTTGTTTATTTGAGCTTGCCAGTCTATTTAAATTTCATGATACTGCTTGCAAGCATGACATTTATTAATATTTCACTACATTTTCTTTATTTTTGTTTTATTTATCTTTTGGTGATTATGGGGCCAAAATAAGAACCCAAAACAGGTTATCTGGTGTTAACGTTGAGTACGTGACAGTACACTGACAGTCTCAGTGTAGTAGTTCTTAAACTCTGAGAATAGCATCAAATAATAGCATATGACATACGAAGATAATAATTTACTAGGCAAGATACAGTAATGGCTTCTAGTTTTCAAAGTTTGCAACATTTAACATGTTTTTAACTATTAATGAACCTTCAGTACCTACTCTGGTGTGTGTGGGTGCGTGTGATCTGAAATTTGTGGAGGGAGTTATATAAAGTTATTTACCACTTCACAATTATTGTAGGTTCTACTCCTTAGAAACAGGTAGTGTGATTAATCTTGTAGGAAAAATTCATTACTTGAACTTATTTTAATGGGCTTTGTTTGTTTGATTTTCCTTTTGTTGAAAATGAATACCTTTTTCATTTAGTATGTCCTGTTTATGCTTACTTTTCCCTCTATCCTTCCCAATATCTTACCACCACCTCTCCTAGATTCACTCCATTTCTGCCCCTCATTACAAAAGAATAGGTTTCTAAGAGGTAGCAATCAAACATGACAAAATAAAATATAAGATGAAGCAAGAACTATCATATTGAAGTTGGGCATTTGTTGGACAGTAAAATGGCTATGTCAGCTTGCTTCTTACACCCATTTGTTTGGAATATCTTTTTCCATCTCTTTACTGTAAAGTAGTGTTTATCCTTGATGTTGAGGTGTGTTTCTTGGATGCATCAGAAGGAGGAATCCTCTTTTCATATCCATTCTCTTAGTCTCTGTGTTTTTATTGGGGAATTGTGACTGTTGATATTGAGAGACACCAATGTCTGATGATTGTTGACTCCTATTATTTTCCTGTTGTTTTTGACGGTGGTAGTAGTGGTGATGCTGGTGGTGGTTGGGGTGGTTTGTGTGTATGTGTGTTTCCCTTTTTAGATTTGGCTGGTGGTTGTGACTTTTAAAATGAAGTAAATTCTAAGAAAATTTATAGATTCACACTATTTTTTTTATAAATCTTGAAGAAATATAGAAAGTTTAGATTGAAGAGGACTGAAAAAGTAAAACTTGAGGGTATAACTTTGGATCTAAATTTCTACTGGAAATAAGCATGCTCAGAAATTGGATCAACTGCCAAGTACTTGTCATGGTTAGTAAGAGATATCTTAGAAGGAATGGCTTATTACACAGAGGGTAGAGCCATGAGTCACATAGAATATTTTTTAGGTGTGAGTTTTAACCAAAGAACTTTCTATCACTGCCTCACCATACTTAAAAATTCCTAGTGAGTAGTTAAACTGATAAACTCTGTGCCTTCTTTCTCTCATCTTGAACAGAAATATTTATAACATTTATCCTATAATGTTATCCCTCTGTTGTTTATTATGGATGTCTGTGTAGACATCTGATCTCTTTAGTTCTTTATTTATGCAAATCTATGGCTAAGAATTATACTTAAGGATCTTTATCCTAGGGTCCTCATTTATACAAAATCTTCATTTGTGTACTTCTGAACTTTGATCTGATGTTATAATAGAGATACATACTTCAGAATACATTAAAGAATGTAAAACACGTGGTTCTCACTTTATGCATTCTTTTATGATTCTTCCTGGATTGTTCACCATAAGGGAAGACAAGTGCTGTCCAATGGATGGTCCCAGATGGTATGAGATCATTCTGGCAATAATGTTTCTCTGTGAACATATCCTAAGACCACAGTCAAGATATTGTTCTGAGTTTCAGTGTCAGCTGAAGACTTTATTTAGGATATTCTTGAGGGAACACTTTCATGCACTGATGCATCCCTAGCTCTGAGGTACTAGTGAGATAAGTCACCCATCACTAAGATAAAATCAGGAATCAGTTTATAAATATGTCATGAGACAGCTAGTGTGGATATCAGTGCCAATTGTTTAAATGATTAACTGTGAACATATTTCTATTATTAAATGTAAGAAAATCATCTTTTTCTTTTCTTGGCATAAGGAGATATTAAGAGACCTTGCCAAACTGTATTGGAAATCATGGTTTGTCTGAAATGAAAGGGAATTATAACAACTATCATATTATTTCCTTTGACTTGAAAATAAGATACTAAATACTAGAATACTTGCATGTTCCTGTTCTTGGTCTAGGGAATTATAGGTATCAAAAACCTTCAGTGTTTTGTTAAGAGCAAAAAGGGAATAGAAGAAACACTTGAAGACTGAATTACAAGACCTGAATAGGGATTGGTATGGTTAGACATCTCACTGTGGTGTCATAGAGTTGTTTCCAACTTCCCTTTACTGAAAGGGCATAAGAAACAGAATCAGCGGACATCATCAATTGGGTTTGGCACTCCTCATAATGCCTGAAGCTAGAAGAGTTATTCTTACTCATTAAGCTATACGTGAAACACTCATGGATGTTTGCCCTATGTCTCTTTGACTCTAATAACTCCAGGTAGGTAGTGGCTAGTTATCAGGATGTTATATGCCAAACTCCTTTATTTCTTTGCATCTTGCTTCTTCTTCTACATTCTTGAATGTTCAATACTTCATATCTTGTACTCTATATGCTGAGATTATTATTTCCATTAATACTTGAGTCAGTAAGTAGAGGAAGAAAAATACTTTCCTTTGACAGAGAACTCATCTTTTTTCCATAATTATCTTCCTGAAGCTAATGCTCAAGAGTTGCCACTTTTGTGGGTGAGATGCTGCTTTTCACAAGAGTGGCCTAAGAAGGTAATTTTGTGTATCCAGCATGATCTCAGAAGAACAGTTTCCACTCTGTGGTTAGTGTTCATTTTCTTGTTAATGACCAGGGGGTATGCTCAAGTGGTCTGTGCTCCTTCTCTGGGCCCCCCTTAAGAAGTATGAGTTTGTTGGCGCACAATATGCAGCAGACTGAGGTCTTTGAAGAGGGCAGATACTTTTGCTTCTGTTTCCTTCTAGTGATGTTCAGCAGTTCATGCTGAAAACATATGCTTCATGTCAGACTGTGAAATACTATCTTCTAGTTGTACATAGAGAAATTATTAGGTGCAACCTAAATTCCGATCCTGAAGCTTTCAAAGTTTAAGATACTAAAATGCCCTCCTAAAACAAGATCAAGTTAAAGTTTATTTTAAAACACACAAGTGAAAAACTCATGGTGACCAGACACTCATTTTACAAGGACACTCTCCCTTTAATGCGTTAAAGTTGTACTAAAATAAGACAGAAAGGCTGTGCTTTCAGTGACAAGCAAAATGCATGTCAAAAATATAGAAGTATAGAAGGGCATTTATAATAACCTCTTGTAGTCAAACACATATGGCAAGTAATACTTGCAATGCAAATATTTTGAAAATGTCTCTGCCCTTCTTCCTGCTGATTTGTAAATGATACTTAAAGTTTAGTAACCATCAGAAGTCTGCTGAAATTTTGCCAAGCAGGAAATACTCAGCTTCGCCTGGACAAAGAAAGTGCTTTAAACACATTTATTTAAAGATATGGGCAGCAAGGAATAAACACACGGAATGATTCTTAAGCCATGTACATGACTGGATTAAGAGGTTCCTTGTTATTTTCTATTGTCATCATGTAAATTATAGTCAAAATTAATATTGAATGTCGACAACGCTCAGAAACCTTAGGTGTCATAGTATGGAAAGTTGTTAATGTAGCAGTTTCTAGTATGCCGTAGATTAACAAATATGCAGTTGCATGGCTCATAGATTTTACAGCTAGTTGCTCTGAAGGAAATAATTTCAAAATATATAATGCTGTGATCATCAGTCTAGAAAGCTAGAAAATTTTTGCAGATTAGTATTTTTGTTTTTAAACTTGTTTTGCAAGTTTTTGCAACATGTGCAAATTTTGCATGATTTTAAGATTGTTGCAATCTTGTGTTAACGAGAGAGCAATTCTAGGGCTTTGTTTCTTCGTTGCAATTTCTAAGGCAAGAGCCAAATAACATTTAATAGCATGTATATTTAACAAAATGCATCTCCTCATGTTTTTATGTATTCAAAAATGAGGATTGAGTGAAAATTATAATTTTCATCATTAACAAATTAAATAATTTATATTTTAAATAACACCATTAATATCAAACTATTAAACACTATTATTTATGTAGAATATAATACATTTAATTCTCCAGTGATTCATTATATATATATATATATATATATATATATATATATATATATATATATATATTATAAAAAGAATAAAAGTATTTAGAATGAGTCTGGTCTTATAAACTGATAACTAATAAAAGGTTTGTAAAGGAAATACTAGAATGGCAGGGTGTTGAGAATTTAAGTTTCAGACAGTTTCAGAAATAGTGCATAACTTTTGAGCTAAATATTTAAATTTCATTTTTTGTAGCAAATTAACCAATGGGAACAATGCAAATTATTGAGAATACTGTATTTCACTGGTTTGTTTAGGAAATTTCTCTATGTCTGGGCATGATATTTGTTTCTATTTCAAAAGAAATTTCTCTAGAAAACATGACTTTGTAGATGGACTTTCTGCATTAATATGCAATTTATTTCTAAGTTCATGTATCCATGTTTCCCACTAGTGAAATGTATATTGGCCTGCCTCTAAGAGAGAAACAAAACCTTGCTTTGTCAGAAATATACCTCTCTTGAAATAGGTATCAAATCTGCTAATGCTAATACCTTACGGTGCCAGTAAATTATGGAACGAAGGCTAGGCTCTCCTCCTGTGCATTCTAGTCCTTCAGATTCTGTTTTGTCACACGCAGCCCACAAGTGGTGCCTCTTGCTCACCGAATGCTATTGAAACTCAGTGAAGGGCTGGACCGGAGAGAGCAACAGCAGATTAATGTGCCAGTAATTGCTCGTCGGCAGCGGACACGAAAATAAATGGACTGACAGTGGGTGTCAGTTACCTCCAGCTAAAGAGGCGTTTGGGGGAAGTATTACAACTGGATGACACCTGCAAGCATTCAGCTCTGTCAAACTAGCAACGAACACAATCCCCACCAATTGTCTCTGGGTCTATGGAAAAATGCTTTCTGTTCACACCACTTTGACAGTGATGGGTTCATGCCATTTTTTTTTCTTGTGTTTGGGAAGCTTTCGACTACTGATGCTTTTCTATATTTGAATAAAATGTGTCCATATTTGGTTCACAGTTTGAGGTATTAAGAATATATCTTTAATCCCAGCACTTGGGAAGCAGAGGCAGGTGGATCCCTGTGAGTTCAAGGCCAGTCTGGTCTACAAGAGCTAGTTCCAGAACAGGCTTGATAGCTACAGTGAAACCCTCTCTCTAACAAAAAATAAGTAAATAAAAGAATATTCTTGAGACACTGACCTTAAATTGATAATTATTATAACTCCTGAAAACCTTATATACGCTGGGGGTAATACATAATGAGAGGTATAGCTTCTTTCAAATAAATACAAAACTAACTCATGATCCAATGTAAATGTCTGTTGAGTTTCACTGGGTTCATTCTCCTTCTTATTAATCCCTTTCTTCCCTTTCCCCACTTCACCTCTCACTTGCTAGATAAGTGCTTTATTATGGAGCTCCATCTGCAACCTGTCTAACTGTTTTTTATCAACACCATCCTTGTATCATCTAATTCAAATGATTATGTTAATGTAGAATAGTAAATTTTTAAAAAGAAACTATTCCTTCATAAATTTGTCTTTGTGCTTTGGGTAAAGATAATGCAACATATATGAAAGTCGAGATACACACGCAGGTTTCACAATCCCTCAAGAATTGGAAGAAAACAGGTGAAAGGAAAAATTGATAAGGAGTTTTCCTATATGAAGGAAACGTTATCAGGAAGACAAAGAGTTTATGTGATCAATCAGATTCTCTAGCCAAATTATGCTGTACCTAGGAGAGGTATGACCTGGTATGCAGGATAGACTCTAGGAAGATCAAGATATAGAGTAATATAATTTGGCGTGAAGCCAAAACTAGTATTAGTCTAACTTGAAAGTTATTAATGAGTAGGCTTTGTACAAACAGCTCCAGAGAAAGAACATCCAAGAGATGTAAGTGGACAAGGAAGTGCAAGAGGCCTTGCAGCACAGTAGGATGTCAAGTAACTTACTGGCATAGAGGGCTGTAGACAAAGCCCTGTTTGGCATCAGTGTCCAGTCACTCTTGTGTGTTTCAGTGGAAAAACCAAGCATCCTTGTGGTTATCATTACCAGATCATTGCAACTTTTGGTAAGGAGATTGCTAGGGACAAATTTCCTTTAATACCATGGAAAAAAGGGAAGCACTGACAAGTTTTATTTCTTGAAATATTTGAAGATGGGTAGCCTTTGTACATTTGCAAAGGTAACATTTTAATTACCCTTTTCTTGAGTGCTTATATTTACATTTTCAGGTGCAGTTATTGTAAAATTCAGCTAATATAATTTTAATTTTCTTAAACATATGTAGTGATCTATTATGGTATTGGTAATATAGGTAGTTAATCAAGCATTTGTTCATTAGTAGACTTATTGATTGATTGGAACGGGGGGCGTGCTAGTGTTACAGAACTCATGCAAAGGCAGAAGACTGCCTTTGGAATGGGCCCTCTCCTTCCTTCCACTATAACAGGCTCAGGGACTGAACTCAGGCCATTAGGCTTCACAGCAAACTGCACTGTCTCACATATTCTTATTTACTGTTTATCTAGTGTGTATCAGATGCTGTTCCCAGTGTTAGAAATAAAGAAGCAAGAAAGGTTTCTTTTTGCAGCAACAGAAAGCACCAAACCAGGGGCATGGTGATGACAGGGACATCAAATGACTCAACTAATTCCCCTTACCCAGAGGTGTGAGAAGGTAAGCAGCATCTGTTGCATGTGTCTTTTGTGCTTCTGCTCACCATTTCATATTGTGTTAAAATACTAGCTCCAAGTAATGAAGCGTTAACAAGCATTGTAAGGACTGTGCGAAAATATCCCTAGTGACATAAGAACTAGAGGTCCAAAGTTACAACTTCCGTGGCCTCTCTTTAGACAAGTGGCCTTTCTACACTTGGTAGGACACTTTTATCACATTCCTGTATTTGTTCTTCTTCTTTTCTATGAACAAAGAGGCAAAGAGACATTCACCTCTGTGAAATATCTTGGGAACAATTCTCATTTTCAAGCTTAGGTCTAAGAAGAAATGTACCAGGTGGACACAGACTTTGTAATTGACTCTTATTGGGTCTAGTCATCAATTCTACAGGCAGAGGACATTCCTAGCTCCTAGCAGAAAGAGCCTAAAATGACAGACAGGCAAGAGCAGCTATCATGTGTAATTCTAGTAAAGACTTTACGGAGGAAAACACAACAGTGCTTGCTTTTTGAAGGCAAAATGTACTCCAAAGACGTTAAATAAGCTTAGTCAATCTGGAAAGGCAGAGTCAAACCTGGTTCTGGCTGCTAGAAATCTAGGGCTCTTTATACTGCGTCATTCTATCACAGATATCTTTACTGTATACTATCTTTATCATGCTTGCAATATAGAGGCTCCTAAGTAAACCTGAATGTTTAATTCATGAATATAAAATTATATGTGGCTAGAATAACTCAAAATAATCTATTCCATTCTCACCCAGAATTCAAATTTAAATATACATTAGTTTCAGAAATTTTAGATTCGCTAGCTGTATAAATAAGTATATGAAAATACTCAAGGAATTATGAATAGAATAACACAAATATAATGATTCCAGTTCTTGTGTAAAAGTACTATTTCAATTCTCTACTTGGAGTATTCTTTTTTTAATCTTTAAATTACCAAAATAAATTGATTTTAACAACATGAGATAGCTAGATGTACTTATGGCATATAGAGGGGGAACTTTCCTGTTGAGATGTCTTCTAACAGTCTATGGGGAGGTTTCATGTTGCCATTAGGATGGTCATCACGCTCTGAGTGTCAATGGATATCTGTTTGCTCTCATTGGCTGGCAGCTGCATCTTCTCAGTGGCTCTTCATGAGGATCAGATGTACTAATTGTTAACTATAAGATGTCATGTATAGTATCTCAGTATATGCCTTTAAGCAGACGTGATCCTGAGGGGTACTTCACTAATTTGCCGATCCACATGACTTAGATGAATGTCCTCTTCCTTGCTGACCTGGAATTCGAACTAGCGGTAATAAGAGGGGAGTGATAGAATGGGAACAATATACCAGATTGGAATCTGTTTTGGACTCACTCTGGGCATCCAAACAAAGTTTATTTTTCCATGTTTTCCTTTCATATATTTTATCACGTGTCAACATTCTTTTCTCTGTAGAACTAGACAGTAGGTAAAATAGGATTTGGGGACCATATAGTATTGTTGTCATTGCTATTATTGTAGCACAAAAAAAGTTACAGGCAACAAGAAAAAACGTAGATGCATGTGTGTTCCAATAAATATTTGTGAAAATACAGTAGTTTGATAACTTCTAGCATTATTCATATTGTTATCAATATGTACATATCAGTGTTGTGTATATGAATGGCTTTGAGATCTGTATCTACATCATGAAAGATTGAGAAGGGACCACGGTGTGACACATGGAAGGCAAACATAATGCTTGAAAGTTTAAAGGACAGACTTCAAGGAGCTAGAAAAGCAGATCTATGCCAAGACTGAAGGACTTGTAAAGGAAAGGCAGAGAATGGAGTAACAAAGAAAACAGGCAGAAGGAGGGAACCATCTTCGGTAAGACCATCATCACTTACACTGAAATACTAGAAAGGAGTTTGGGTCAGATTGCATAGAGCTCTGAGTGTTAGATCAGTGAGTGTGGGTTTTGATTTTCAGCATTTGGGAAATGGCAGAGTCTTAGCTCATTTGCAACTGATGGAGTAAAATGCCACAATTGGAGCAACTTGATGAAGGGAGGGTTTATTTGGCTTCCACTAATAGGTTTTAGTCTAAGTTTGTAGGGAAGACAAACAGCAGGGATGAAAGCAGCAGGTCTTTATATCCACAGTCAGTGACAGAAAGCAGTAAATTAGGACATACTTGTGCCCCTTTCCCTCGTCCTTCCTCACAGTCCCTGGTCCCTTAACCAGGCAATGGTACTGCCCACAATCTAGAAGGCTTTCACTACATTGTTTAAAAGAACCAAGAGAATCCCTCACAGGCATTCTCAGGGATTGATCTTAATTCCTTGCAAGTGTGCCTAAAAGCTTGAATCCTTGGTTCTAGTGAACATTTACTGCTAGTCATTATAGTCTTGGAAACTGAAGAAAAGTGATGTGATTTTTATACTAAGAAGATAAATGTGCTGGATACTTAACATTAGGTTGAGACCAGTGTTAGTGGAACAGCGACTAGAGGGAACAATTGGAAAAGACCAAATGAATGAATTAAAGACAGATCAACATATTGGAAGGTAGAAATTAGAATGTATAATGTATATATTATATATTCTATAATAAAATAGACATAAAATATTTCTACATATGCATAGATACATTTTTAAAAGAATAAATAAAAAGAAATGGATATAAAATATAACTAAACATCACAATGATCACATATTTAAAAAAAAAGGAACAGCTCATCCAAGAATGGACAAGAATAGAAAACTAGGAGACAAGAAAGAATATTTAAAGGAGAAAGGGAGATCAAAAAGTTAGGCAAATTTCTAAAGAGATGCGGTCAATTTAGCCTTGAGTGCATGACTCAAAATACAGGCAGAAAGGCTTGACTGTAGTGGCATAACATTGTCTCCTCATGTGGAGATTTCCTTGTTATCAAGGGTTGCATGAACGGAATATTTGCTTGAAATTGCTGAGCTTTTTTATACTAAGATCACCAGCTGGCCAGCCAGAGTCTCAAGGCCCAGCTGGCAGACAAGCAACCACATCCCCACCTGATGTGGTTTCACTCAGAGGGGGCTAACCATCCAGGAGCCTCATTACCTGGGCTGGGGGAAAGACAGCCCAGGCTCCTCGCAGCGTGGAGCAGGTGGGCCTCGTTATGATAAGGCAATATGTGGTGGAGAAATGGTAGATAAGGAAAGACTGAATGGTTTATGTACTGTAGAAAGTTGCAGAAAGGAAGACATGAAGATGATGAGTGGGCTAATGTTAGAGATCTGCTTGCCACCTGGGGCTATGGTGATGTACCAACCAGGATATAGCCAAGGACGATGTCCCTGTCCCTGGTCCTACAGTAGCCAGTATCTGTGTTGATGTCTTTGGCTCCTTTGCCATGGCTATCACGTGCCATGCTGGTTCCAGTGGTCTCACCCACCTCCTGGGGCCATGCTGCTGCTGGGGCCATGCCGATTTGTGTGGCCTTAGCTGCCACCTGGAACCATGGTGACAAACAGGCCCACACTGCTGCCGAGGACCATCTCTGGGCCCATGGTCTTACCTCAGCTGAGGTTATGTTGATGCCCTTGGTCCATGTTGCCACCAAAGGTCACGTGAAACCTTAGATCTGGGCTGCAGTCTGTGGTTTTGGTGTCCAGGGAACAGGTTGCTGCCAGAGCCATCCTGATCTGAGTCTCCAGGGCTACTACCTGGCATTAAGATGTTGACCAGGCTGAGCTGCTGCCTGGGGCCATGTTTGGCAGGTGTCTGTTGAAGTCTGTGCCCCAGGTTGCCACTAGGGACCACGCAGAAGCCCAGGATCTGGGCTGGAGCCTGTGGCTTGTTTGGAGTCTGGGGGCCATGCCACAGCAGGGGCCATACAGATCTGTGTGGCCTGCGCTGCCACTCAGAGACATGGTATGTTCTGGGGCCAAGTTGCTCATGAGGACCATATCTGGATCAGTGGCCCTATAGTGGTCAGGGCCTAGATTGACATATGTGGCTCCTTTAGCCACTGAGAGCCATGAGCATGCCCAGTGTCAGATCAGTTGCCTGAATCCAGGACGGTGTTCAAGGGCCAGAATGCATCCAGATCTGAGCAGCCTGTGCTGCTACTCATTGCCATGGTGACATCTGGGTCAGAGCTACAGTTGCAGGGCAGGTCTGGGTTCATGGTCCCACTGCAGCTAGCGTCTGCGCTGATATCTGAGGCTCCTGTTACCATTGAACGTCATGCAGACACCTGAGATGGGGGCAATGTTGGTGTCTGACAGACATACTGCTGCTGGGGCAGTGGTAATATTAAGATCCAGCTGCTGCCGAGAACCATGTCTGGGTCTGTGGTCTTACCGCAGCTGTCATCTGTGTTTAAGTACGAGTCCAGTATTCCTGCCAAAGGTCACATAGAAACCCAGGGTTGGGGCAGCAACCCGAGGCTTTGGTGGTGTCCGGCAGCCATGAGGCCATCAGAATCATCCCACCCTGAGTGTCCGTTGCTTCCGCCCAGAACCAGGATGTTACCTCGCCCAAGCTGCTGCCGACAGCCATGTCTGGCTTCAGGGTCCAGCTGCAACTGGGGTTTGTGTTGATATCTGTGCCCTATGTCATCTCAGAGGGCTCATAGAAACTATGAGAGATGAAATCAGAGGGCCATGCTGGCCAGCCCCGCCTTTTGCTGGCCCTGGGAAAGCCAGCCTTGCCTCTTGCTGAAAACTGTAGAAAGAGAGCTGCCCTTGCACTCAGGAGAGATGCCCTCAACCTTCACAAGTGAGAGTGAGCTGATCATGAGAACATGGGTGTAGGAGAGCTGACCTAGGCTGAGGCAGGTGGCCACAGTGACATGGACTGACCAGCTCAGCTACCACCCAGGCCCACAGCCTGGCCGTGGGTTGACCCACCCTCGCAACTACTCCATCTAGGACCCGCTGGAGCTCATGAAGGGACTGTTCCTATGGAATGATACTCGCAGGACTTTAAAGCGACCTCGGGGTGGCCACAGGATATTCCAGGGAGAGGATCCAGTGATAGTGATGCACCAGAAACCAGAGGCCTTGAACCAGACCAGAGACCCATTGCAATGAACATTTGCTAGTAAAGCTGATAGGGCAAAAGGTTGTACTACATAACACACCAAGACTCCCAGTGCCACCAAGAGGAATGAAGAGGTCTTGGAGAGGCAAGAAAGAAGAGAAGCAAAGAGTTTTTTTCTTTATTTAGTTTGTTTTCATCTTGTCATTTTTTTTTTTTTTGCTTGCTTGCTTACTTTGTTTTTTTATTCCTGGAGGGGCACTATAGAGGTGAGGGAAGGACATGGGGGGATGGAGAGGCAAGCAGAAATGGGGTGCATGATGTGAAACTACCAAAGAATCAATGAAGCTAAATTTTTTTTTTTAAAAAGTGACTTGATCATCACTTAAAAAGACAAAGTAGAAATTGTATCACCAGTCTTATGGGTCAGCAAAAGAAAAGCAACCGGTGTGTAGCTTTTACAAAAGGGGACACATAGGAGAATAGAAGAATAGAAGTGTCAGGGAGCTTTGCAGGTACAGCTAAGTCATGTGTTTCATGTAACACATTTTTATTAAAGTCAGTAGTCATTGTTTTAGAGATTAATGGGTGTCTTCTGGCTTAAACTGCACTACATTTCATTACAGATTGTGATCAAATGATGTAAAATTGTAAAAGCTGCATAACTCTCAATCATGTTTAATGTACTGAGGCATATGTTTTGATAAAACACAAAAAGATTTCTAAGTCGTAGATCTCAGAGATACTACCAGACATGTGCATCAGAGACTGGGTTGAATTTTCAAAATGAAAACTTTGTTTTTAATTAGAAATCATTGATAATACCATTTGATAATCAAGTTCAATTATAAGTAATACAGACATTAATATTTGTCAAGTTTCAAAAGCCATTTCTTTTTTATTGAAAATATATTCTTCTTTCATGAACTATATCCCAACCCAGTTTGCCGTCCCATCACTCTTCCCAGCTCCCCCTCACCTCCTCCCCTGACCCAGCGATACTCGTCTTCCATTTCCCTTCAGAAAGAGCAGGCCTCATAGAGATGACAGCCAAACATGACCAAACAAGATACAATAAGACAGTGCAAAAGCCCTCATATTGACACCGGCCAAGGTAATCCAATAGGAGGAAAAGTTCCAAGAGCAGGCAAAAGAGCCAGAAACACACCTGATCCCCACTGTTAGGAGTCCCAGAAAAACACCAAGCATTTTTTTTTTTTTTTTGGTTTTTTGAGACAGGGTTTCTCTGTGGTTTTGGAGCCTGTCCTGGAACTAGCTCTTGTAGACCAGGCTGGTCTCAAACTCACAGAGATCTGCCTGCCTCTGCCTCCCAAGTGCTGGGATTAAAGGCGTGCGCCACCACCGCCCAGCCACCAAGCATTTCTTAATGAAGGTTAGTACACAAAAATTCAACTCATTCATGTTTATAGAGAGATGATGAAAATTATTGCTGTTATTTGTCTTAAATGAAGCTTTTTACAAATATGAAGAAAAAATACTATTTTGAAAGCCAAGTACAGTGGTATATGCTTGCAACACAGCAGATTAGACAGTGGAGGAAGTTTGCGATTTCAAGGCCAGCATGGAAAATAGGGTGAGATCTCCTTTAATTAATGAAGGAAGATGAGAAGGAAGAAAGGAAGGTATGTCCTCACAGTTCTAAAGTTCTGAATTGTGAAGTTGAATGCAGGGAGGAATACAAGACCTGTCCAGGATTTATCTATGCAAAAAAAGAAGGTAGGAAAATTGTAAGAAACACAGGTGTTGGTTGACTCCAAGGAAACAGCTTCATCCAGACACAGCAGGGCTGACACACGTATGGACTCACTGTGAAAGCATTCACAAGACCCACACAAGTTTAAGCCAGACAAAATCCCAGCATGGACAAATGGAAGCAGGCACAAAGTCCCACCCCTAAAGAAGCTATTTGCAACTGATAGCTGCTTGGAGAAGGAAAAGCAGGTTTTTTTCTTCAGTGGATTGACTCTAGGTATTTCAACCACACTCCATGGAAGGCCTGATGCTCTAGAGTAGTTGGCCAACACAAAACAGACCCCACGGTCGTGGTGTGTGTGTGTGTGTGTGTGTGTGTGTGTGTGTGTGTGAGTGTGTGTGTGTGTGTGTGTGTGTGTGTGTGTGTGAGAGAGAGAGAGAGAGAGAGAGAGAGAGAGAGAGAGAGAGAGAGAGAGAGAGATTTGGTTTCATTGATTTTGGAAGAAACACGAAGTTGGATTGGTAGAAAACAGGATAACCTTGGAGAAGTTGAGGAAGGTGAAGGAATATTACCAAAATATATGAAAATTTTAAAAAATAAAGTTGTAAAGAAAAGACCAGTTTTTGGAACTGAACTTCCCTTTATTAATATGCATTGTTATTGTGAACCAAAGTGTGTGTTTTAGGGAGTAACAACTGGAATAGAGTTTAATTATACTATGTAATACAGTTATGAGATTTTAATTTGCAAGTAAAATACAGAGGGCAGAAACATGTGACTAAGTACAGTACAAACTGATTTTACAGAAGCCTGAAGCAGAGGTAAGCAGATCTCTGTGAGTTCCAGGCCAACTAAGGATAAATAAAGGTAAGACCATGTCTTAGGGAAAGAAAAAAAATGAAGAGGTGGGGGAGGAGAAGAATAAGAAAGGGAAGAAATAACGAAGGCAAAAATCTATAGAAATAAAAGGAAATCCATTGTTATATTGGAGATCAACTTAATAGAGACATACATTAAAATTCCTCTGGATCTATATTCTATAAACTATGAGAATTACCACATTCTTGATGGATTAAATTCCTTGTCAAAATAGAAGGGAGAATAAGGTTTTCTGATGAGCTTAGTGTGCAGCCTGGCAGAATCTCTAAATATTGATGAGGGAATGGTTGATAATTCCATTCTGTGAGAAGCATCTTCTTTGATTTTTTTAAATGAAATTCATGCAGATCCCAAAAAATTCTACTAGATTAAAAAATCCAGGCATGGAACAATTAGCTCAGATATGCATAGTCCTCTCATCCGACAAAAAATACAAGATCATATCACTCAATCATCACCCAACTCATAAAATTGAGACATTCTTCAAAAGACAAAGTGTATTTCACATTTCATATTATTAGTTGAGACAAAGTCTCAATCTTTTTGGATTATCATCAGCCAAATTCTGAATGAAATAAAATATTCAACATTTATAACTTAGAGAAGTTTGAATAAGAGCAAACCCAGATCCTTAAGATAATTTTTGAGGGGAACCTGCTAATTTTTCTTTATATATATTCAAGCTCTTAATTGAATTCTTAATTATCTTAATCAGATATCAAAGTTAGCCATCCCATATGCAATTCAAAGAAGTTTCAGTAAAATTGAGTAGTTTTTCTGGGATAAAGATTCAATTAAATTTTGAATAATATGTTGTAGTAACTTTCTATAACTATAAGCTATAACTATATAAGCAAGTATTGGCATTATGGACCCAGAATAGGAAAGCTATTAGAAGCAAAATATTCCAAGTCAATTGTGGGTGTATTTTGCTTCTTTGAACCTATCTTCTGGTTTTGTGGAGGTCTTATTCAAATATTCAAAGGGAAAAATACACTTAGCAAAATAGAAACTGGTCAAATATGGGTGGATGCCAGTCTTTACGAGCAGATGTGAGATGAATATGAGCAAGAAAAGAGCATGTAAATGAGGTGTAGGGGAACACATGATTATTTCAAGTTAAAAAAATAATGTACAATGGTGAGGATAAAAGTGGTGAGAGACTTTGGGAATAAGCAGGTGCAAGTGTAGACTGAAGTATCATGTCTCTCACAAAACAGAACAAAAAATGCTTATGGGGTTGTCAGCACAATGAAATGATGAGTAATTTTCCCCAGGGAGTCCTGGGGATACATACTATAGTGTATAGTATGGTATATGACCTATACTAGATCTACCAAACAAAGAATGTGTGCTAAAATGATCTACCCTGTTATATCAACTATACTACAAAGCACAACTTCATTCAAGTAAACTATTATGTTATGTTATATTAGATTAGATTATACACACATACATATATGTATACACACACTATATATATATATATATATATATATATATATATATATATATATATATATATATATATATATACAGAGAGAGAGAGAGAGAGACAAAGACAAAGAGTATACTATTCAGAAGACAGAAGCATAGAAGCAACAACGCAGCTTCTGTTCATCCCTACTCTGGCTCTCACTGTTGATGTTAGCCATGTGATGTGCAAGGACTAGAAAAGCAAGCACCCACAACAAAACAATGAAAAACATTACATATGTCACACCCTGGGGAGAGTAACCCCCAGTTTAAAACTTAAGCAATTTTACACAACATAGCTGTTTATCAAATGTGGAAAATATGGTCTTTGGACTGAGATCATGTTCAACTTCTTCAATTTTTCTTAGTGTGTAATTTGGCTGAGCATCAGATTAAGTGAAGCCTCATTAATAACCACAGCCACCACTTGCAGTCTTTCAGGTAGTTATGCCAAATGTATTTACATATAAAAGTGATTATTCTTAGCTTCTATGGGGCTATGAAAATGTACATTGCTGACTGTAACTATTAACACCAGCACTGTATTGGGGTAGAATGATTCAGAACTAAGAATAAAACTTAAAAGTCTGTTTCTGTACCCAAAGGCAAATGTTACTATTACCCCTAATTTCATAATATCTTTAGCAAATGAAGACTTTATTACTAAAATACACTGTCTTGCCATTTTGGACAGTGGGAAACATCACTCTTTGCCTCAACCTTCTACTTACTTTACTTAGGAGAAGGCAATGAGGAAAATGACAGAGCTGATTAGGAAACTAACTGGTGCTTGAATACAAGTGGCCTCTTTCTGTGAAGAAATGGCTGCGTTAATTGCCACTGTTCAAAAAATGTCATGAAGCCAGTTAAAGTGCTTTGTGCAATTTTCCAATCACCCTTTCTGAGTGTATAGTTTCTCTGTGTGTTCAAATTCTAAAAGGCTATCAGGATATATTTGCCATCTGGAAATTTATTACATGCTGTAGAAATTCCTACTGCCAGAAGCCTTTAAGTTACCCACCCAGTTGGGTGTGGCCTCTTTTTCTATATGTGCCAATGTAAAGTACACAAGTAGCCTCTTTTCTGGCTGTTCCCTGTTTCAGCAGGGGATTGTGATCTGTGAATCCACCCCTAAATAAATAACCCTCTATTATACTCAATTCTGAGCTAGTGTGGGATTTCTTTTGAGAGTCCTTCTTCAATTATATGTGAAAATATTTTTATTTTTTGATTCAGCCGTGCTCTAGTCCAATTTTATGTCCTGTGTGAGAATTCCAAACTAATGAAGACACCCAACTCATGAGCATTGCAATGACTCCATGAAAATGGATGCTTTGTGAATAAAAAGTTATTAAAGTTAGCATAAATTTTAAATACTATTATCAGTATTTAAACCTCACCATTTTGATTTTGTGACTTATAGGTATCCTTTGACTTTTATTACCCCTAAAAGTTTCAGGGATTTTTTTTTTGTTGTATTGAGCTTTTGGTATTTTTATCAACATTGTTTATTTACCATAAGAAGAACAACATCTCATACATTATTTTGCCTAGTGATATAATCAAATTTATTGAGTTTTGTTTCTTCTTTGTCTTTGTAGTTGATGAGAAATGACTTTTATCAGAAAAAGTAAGAAAGATGCTTGTTTGTTAAATAATTATATAATGAGTCAACTTTTGTTAGTATTTTCAATTTTTACTATCTCCTCTATATATTTGAGAGTAGGATGGTGGCACTCTCCAAAGAGGAGAAAACAGATGACTTTTATGGTATTGACACTAGGCAATTTATTTCTTTCATTTAGATTTGAAATGCATTAATTATATTCACAGTCAAAGAGCAGCAATTGTAAACAGGAGACCAATGTTATTTTTCCTAGAACACTGGCAACTACTATACACATATTTTATAACATAATATATCAAACTATGCATTTTTGTAACTTTTGAAGTAGATAATATCATTATTGAAAACAGGCATACAATCAAATACACTGTTGTTCAAGGAGTTTTATACAAACACACATCCATAGGAATCATCCATATGCGTGTTCATAGGTATCAATTAACATTATGAGTTTATTTCTAATTTATAGTCAGTAGAAACGCCAAGAAAACAAACATGTTTACTGCGGAGCATTGATCAGACAGCTATGCTAACTGTGAGGCCTAAAAGAACTGATAGGTCAGCGAGAAAGAACAGCTTACCCCGAGATAGGTAGTTGATAGGTCAGCGAGAAAGAACAGCCTACCCCTAGATAGGTAGTTGGGAGCTTATTGAGGTCATGTCTACTTGAGTGACTATGACTTCCAGACACTGATTTCTCTGTAAATTGTATTTCTGATGCTTATAACTTGCTGTTTTTATAAGAATTTAAATGTCTCTATGCATAGAGATTCTGATTTATACCAGAGTACCTATACTTTTGCAAATCAAATTTAAGCCCCCCCCCCAAAATTCTGGTATTTCACTGCACGTGTTTTAATACAAAAAGCAACTTTTTAATAAACTAGCCATGTGCCTGTGCCATTACTATGCGTGCTTAGTGGTTTCACATGCCACAAAAGCTTTTGAGAGGAAGGGTTTACACACCTTTTTTCCCGTCCTTGTCTTTGTCAGGGTAAACTATTTAAAGCTGATGTGGATGGTAATGAGCCCATGCTGGCTTAGTTCACAGTCTTAGGTGGAAATTTCTTGGTTTGCTAGACATGGTGCTGTTTTAATTTTGCCTATTAATGTTTATTATTTACTTCGATAAATTGGTATAAAGTCGGGACAGAATCTACTATACAGACCAGCCTGGCCTTGAGAATCCTGTGTAGGCGTGATTTTACATCCAAGAGCCTCTTAGCTCAGCCTTCCTAGTGCTGAGATTACAGCAATGTGCTGCCATACCTGCCTAAAACTACATTTTATTAGTGCTTTGATGAAAGTCTCATGAATGGGTGAAAAATATATTCCTTTTCTTCAATTATCTATTGATTTGATAGTATAACTTAATTTTAAAATTTCTGTCAGTTTTCTGAGTATATATCCAAATTGATTAGAGCAGATAGTCCTTTCACTAATGTTTTATTGGGTAATTTTATATCTATATTAGTAAGAGGCATATGCCTGTGGTTTTTCTATCTTGTAATACCTATGCTTAGTTTTGGTATTAAAATAAGCCACAAAAAAAGTTTGATTTTACTTTATGGAAGAGTGTGTATAATAATTGAAGAAGAATTGAGAAAAAAATCAAAAATATCCTGAAATAAGTAGTTAGGTTCTATTGAGATCCTATCCACCCTAAGTGTTCGAATGAATTTACCCAGGAACTCATCCAGAAGCCTGTGCTTTCATTTGGAACAGGTTATTAAATGTCAACTTAATTTCTTTACTCTACAGTATGTTAACATTCATTTCATGGAATCTGTTATGATGGCCTTTTTGCAATTATGATGTGGGAAAATTATTGTTCTTTTTCCCCATGAGCAGCCTGAGTAGAGGTTGATCACATTTATTGATATTTTAAATTTTTCACAATTAAAAGTTATTTATTTTACTCATATGTATGTGCTTGTGCTGACTGTGTGTGCCACATTTGTGCTGGTGCTCCTGGAGGCCAGAAGGGGGTGCTGGATCCACTGTAGCTAGGGTTACAGGGGGTGACTTGAACCAAACTTAAGTCATTTGCAAGAGTAGCAAGTGTTCTTTTATTTTTATTCTTATTATATTTCTATTATTTAAAACTACTTTTGAATTTAAATATATTTTGATAATGTTCTCCCCTACCCCAAGTCCTTCTAGGCCTTCTCCACTCAACATTAAGTTTTTTCTCAGAAAACCAACAGAAGACCAATACAACAAAACCACCTATAACCAAGAAAACACAATACCTCTCCCCACAAAAAAAAAAAATCAGGAAAAGAAAAGAAAAACAGGAACTGCCAAAGAAAGTAGGAACAACAAATTGTAACCAAACAGAAGCACATTAAAAAACTATGGAGTCCAATTATATGTTGGTCAGCTACTCTTGTACATGAGATCTGTTTTGATAAAACTAGTATCATTCTATTAAAGAAAACCGAGTTTTCCTTTCCCAGCAGGTATAAATGACAGTTCAGTTGTTAACTTTTACCCTACTGGATAGGTATTAATTAATTCATTCATTCATTTTTAACACAATATAATGAAATAAAATATAAACAAAACCTATTACATTAAAGTTGCATAGAAGGTTAAAGAATTGGGGACTCATTCATTTGTATACTTGATAATCCCATAAAACACTAAAATGGACAAGAGTGAGAGAGAGAGAAAGAGAGAGGGGGTTGGAGGGAAGAAGGGAAGGAGAGAGGAAGAGAGAGAGAGGGGGGGACCTGGTGCAGACCAGTGTAGACTCTGCATGCTGCTTAAGTCTCTTGAGTGCATGTGAGCTTTGTTTATGTTGATTTAAAGGACCTTGCTTCCTTGGTGTCCTTCATCCCTTCTTGCTCTTATACTTTACCTTCTCTTCTGCAGGGTTCCCTGAAAGAATTTGATGGAGACATCCTATGTAGGGATGAGTTTTCCAAGGTCTCTCACTCTCTGTGTCATGTCTGACTGTGGGTCTCCATATTTGTTCACACCTTCAGCAAGCGTTCTTAACCACTGAGTCAAATTTCTGATTCCCACATGTATTTATCTTAAAGGAACAACTCTTTTAAATGTCATTAATTTTTATGTCTTGACGTCTTGTTTGTAATTCCATTGATATCTGTTGAATTCCTTATTTTTTCTTTTGCCTGCATAATCTCTGCTATTAATTTTGTGTATTTAAGAAATTCACATTGAAAACAATCAATTACATCATTAAAATGTATTTTAGCTGTTCACATTTCTTAGTTCCACTTTTCTTCATCCTTTTCACTCTTTGTTTGTTTCCCTTTGTTAGAATTTCCTGAGGTAGCTCTGCCTAGCTTAGAGAATGTTATCCTCCTGCCTCAGCCTCCCAAGTTCTGTGATTACAGGTGCATGTTACTCTGACTCTTTTGGGTTCCCTATTTTCAACTAGATGTTTTCTTTTCTTTCATTTTATCTAAAATGTGTTTCTCTTGAAATTTTCACAGTGGTTTTACTAGCTAACTGCAGTACTTCCTCTGTAGAGCACACGCTTTGTCCCTGATTTCTTTTTGTCCCTGATGACATTTGTGTCACTCATGGTATACTTACCCAATTCAGTATGATTCTTACTTAAAATAAGTATTGTTTTTAATTCCTATGATTTCTTTGGTTTTTGAATTAGCACAAACACATTTATTTATTTTTTTATTTATTTGAATGAAATCAATGCTAGAAATGAGTTATTTGTAAAGTATGTGTGGTAAACATGATTGAACAAGTAACGAAAAGTGACATGATATTAAAGAAGCAATATGGATATTTTCAATTTATTCAGTGAGCTTAGCTTATTGATTCTGTCGTGGGTGTTGACATAATCCTTAGTGTGCTTTTTCATAAACCCGAGTATAGATGATGTTGCAAATGACACAATCCCCTACTAACTTCCCAACCTTCATTTTGCTTGTTATTTTACTTTTTTCCCCACCTCACCACTAGTGTTGAACCACAACACTATCTGTGGAGATGCAGATCCTCTGAGGTTTAATGCCTCCTACTGTAGTTCCATAAAATGGGTTTCTCAGAGTGCAACAAAACTCTTCTTTTCTAAGTGTTCTCAGTTTTGATGGTGACGTCCTCACCATTACAAATAAAAATATAGTCTGTTTTGGCCATTGCACCCAATTGGAAGAACCACCTACTTTGTTCACATTCTCTCAAAGTATTTCAGGAAAACTCCCATAATGAGAACACTGCAGGGGCTTGTCTAGAACACTAAAAATGGTTGTTCCTGGATGAGACTCACATTCTAGTCCTAAAAAGACTGAGAAATAGTGGATAGAGGGGCAGACCAGTCTTACTGGAAGGGGACATTATGGAAGTCGAAGATTACATCACTAGAAGGTGGCACATAGTCAAAAGTACTAAATGATGCAGAAAAGAAATTCAGCTGAGTTCTGAGAAGAAAAAATTGAATTTAACTCTAAATGGATCACATTCTCAAGTGTCAGCTGCCTTTTGGAGACGCTCACCACATCCAAGTATATTATAGAGAAAACCCATTTGGAAATCAATGGGAAGCATCTGAAGGAGACAAAGGGCAAATGGGAAAGAAACAGGAAATTGACATGTCCTGAAAGAGGCCATCAGAGGTGCTGCGATGAAGGCACACGACAAAAGATAAACAGTAAAATCCTTGAGAATCCAGCCGGTTAGCAGCAAAGGTATTTTCCTCAAACAGGAATAGCTTCTCTGAAATCAGACTATAAAGGGAAGAGTAGACAAACACAGCTATCTTTTTTCAGTGGATTAGATGCAGTTTGGAAACTCTGACTTGATCACCTTCATTTTTGCTTTGAGGAACCATGCTTCTAACAGGGAGGCTGAAGGAAATGGATTGGCTCTAAAAGGTAAATTTGAGGATGCTGCCATGATATCAGAGGCAGAGGTCTTTGACAGCATTTGGCAGCTTCTGTCACTGTCGTGAATAAGCTCCCATGCTTTATCCTCTTTAAATTCCAACTTTAATCCCCTTTGGCAGCTTGACTATTAAGGACATTGTCGTAAGTCTGACATCTGGGGTAGTACCTAATGATGGCTACCTCCGGATGTTCAGACACTGTGTAATCTTCTCACCTGACATGTAAGCTGGGCATGGAGACTTGCGTATGACATTGATAGAAAGCTAAACGTATATTACTACTTCTGTCTGAGCATACCTTGTAGAAGAAATGTCTTCCATCTAGTTTACATGTCATGTTTTTAACTACTCTGAGAGACTTCCATGCCAAGGAATGAAGAGAGAGGGCCCTTTGGCTAGTATTTGGTGCGAAAGTAAGGTCTTCAATTCATCCATTTATGAGACATTGAGTTTTGACAACCTCCAGATAACAAAGTATCTCTGTGGATCTTTGCCCAGTTGCAGCTAAGGTAGCAACTCAATCCAACAACTTGATTGCAGCCTTTTGAGAGAAGAGCTGGGAGAGCTGAAGGGCCCAGCTAAGCTTGTTCTGGCTCGGAATTCACTTAAACACAACGAATGCTGCCCTTAAGCTACTATGCTTTGAGGTAACTTGTCAGGTAGCTGTGGGTACTTAATATAGATATTATACCCTTGTGTATTTACCACTCATGAGATCCCAAAGAGAGCAAAATATAAAATATGTGTATGGAGAGTTTATGGCAGTTTCTGAATAGAAAGACCCTGCCATAAATGTAGATGTTTCCACTATTGGATCCAGTTCTTATTTAGTAGTTAGGAAATCTGTTTTTGTTTTTTTTATTTTATTTTATTGGTTTCGGTAATTGTTGGTTGGTCATAGGGAAAGACTTAAGTTGGATCTGTTTTCTCTTTCTGGAATATGGGATAACCAACCAACAACCTATTCTCCAGTCTTCAATAAGATTTGTGTTGGAAAGGTATTCTGTGCCAGGCTTTGTTGTCAGTAAATAAAGATTCTCAATTTTTTAAAGGTAAATTTCACCTTTAGCTTTTCCCCCCTCAGTTAAATATCTGAAAGTGGTCTTTTCAAATTAAGTCACATCCTAAAGAAAACATAAGGATTGAGCAATAGACCATGACATACGATTTCCAGACATGAGGTCTATAAATATAAAAAAGGTTCCCTTGTCTTTGGCAAAGGCCCAGTAGCAAACATCATCACTTCCCACAATTCGGCTTTCTTCTCGCTTCAAACTGAAGAGAAACGTCTCCATGCAAGGGCACAGTGTACCGACAATGGAGACTATCTCACTAGTTTTCATGTTTATTTCATTTCTATTGAGGTGAAGAGTCAGTAGATTGAAGAGAAAATTTGTCAGGGATTGCAACTAAGGTGTCTCCATTCTTGTAAAACTGTACTGTATGTAAGCTTAGGCCTTTGCTCTGAACAGTTTATAAAATATGGGATGTGTTGGGGGAACCGATGCATTGGGAAAAGCAGAAGACAATGGGGATGACATTTTCAAACAGGATAGTGATTGTTGGGAAACTAATCCCCATGCTTTGTTCCATGTAAGCCTGATTTGTGTCCAAGCACGAAAATGCTGGGCATGTTGAGGGAAGCCCATTTTTTTTCTGGATCTTTTACCTCGATCTGCACCCTATGCTGAAAGGTAAAGAAGTTAAGAATGAATACTACCCATATCTGAGCTAATATAACAAAAGGGTTAAATTCAAAACTATGTCAGAATCCCAGTCAACAGCTATCACAAGCTTGCAAGTACAGAATGTAAACCATAGTTGCCTAGTGGGCAGCATCAGTGTGCATAGGCTGGTAGTCCCAAATCTCTGGGCAATTAGAGATACTTAATCACACAATCCACATCATATTATTTCTGTTTTAGTTGTTATCGGTCACTTTCTCATTCTGTCTTCAAATATTTCATTTGCCACTTCTAGGAAAAAAATCTTAATATTCAGGACAAAAATGCCTAGCTTTTCAATACTACTCACTCAAAAATTTATATTAAATATTTAAATGCTGATTTAAATATTTGTTGCACAGACTTCAGTATTCTTATTTTCTCTGCTCTGTATTTCTACTAATTGTCATTGTTGGTGTTTGTCAGTACTAAATGACGCTGACATTGGAGGAGTTTCTACAACTAGTTGTAGCTGTCTACAGCTAGAATGCAGCCTAGAGTCTTCAGAATAATATATTTCACACCTCCTACAAGTGTTGCCTCTTGGGCTGACACTTGCTTATCTAATATAAACAGACCTGTCTTGTTCTTCATATACGATAAAATATAGATTCAATGCAATTAATTGGATACAAAGAACTTGAAATAATTTATCTTAAATTCATCTGTCAACTGTGATTATAAAAGGCAATGATTTGAAGACTTTCTTTAGGTCAGGTTAAAATTATGAAGCAAAAACAAGTATGAATCCTTGACATCTTTGACTTAAGATGGTACACTGAGCATACTGACTAGTCTCCTGTCATCTAAGATCTAATTAATATAATAACACAGGAAAGCAAGACTTTAAAATAAATAAATCCTTACCAACAAAGATCCATAAAGATCCAGAAAGGTTATTAGTAAATGACAGATTTCAACAAATGTTTATAAGGGAAAATTCTATTGGGAGTGTTCTGACAAATTGAATGGCAATGAGGAAGTTATGGGACAGAATACATGGGGAGTCACAGAGAAGGAAGACAGATAACATTCTCTTGCATCACTCAGAGGCACTCTATGTTTGGATTCAGATGGGAGTGGGCTAAGAAGCTGAAACTGAGGTTAATTGATATTACAAAGTGTAGGCACTGCAAATGCAACTTCTGCCTTGCCTCATTCTACAGTGGTTTATCAGCATGTAATACAAATCTTTAGTAGCAATAAATGCCCCTTTTAAGGAGAGTAACTGATCATAAAGACTAGGCTACAACCAGCCAATAGAACCTCATCATTTCCACAAATCCTCCATCATTACAAGTCATCACCCTTATAAACTCCAGGAGGATTCCACTGTATTCGGAGGTTTTTACACAGCCCCCTGTGCTCCCCAATTCCAGCAGTCTCTCCCAGCATTCTCTCCTTCCATCAATGCCCTGACTCCTGATGCCTCTTTCTCCTGTCCCCACTCACTTGCCGTATACTTGCAATATCTTTTCTATTTCTCCTTCCCAGGGAGGTCCACGCATCTTCCCCAGAGCTCTCCTCTTTATCTAACCTCTCTGGGTCTATGAATTGTAGCTTGATTACTATTTAATTAACATAGAATATTTTGTCTTTCTAGGTCTGGGTTACCTCACTCAGGATTATTTTTTTCAATTTGCATCCATTTGACTGCTGATTTCATGATGTCATTGTAAGCATTACAGTCTGGATGGAAAAGTATCCTGGCAACCAAAAACCAAGGAATACCAAAGGTCATAGTAAGCATAGCAGTTTACAGCCCTGCTCTAGGGAAAGGTTTCCCCAGTGTAACAACTCTGCTCCAGCAGGGAAGGACTTCGTGAGTGAAATTGTTACAGATCGGTTCTGGAGCCCCTGAGAGTAACAACTCGAAAGTTTCCCCAATCAAAGTCTTACAGCCCTGCTTTGCTACATTCTTTTCCAGGTTCTGTCTCTACTTCCGGAAAGAAGGTTTTCACCCAATATTGCCTTCTTCTTCAGCAAATCCTACCCCCTTTTGCCTCCGTAACTGGTTCAAAACTGGTTACAGGGAAAATGGAATGTAGGGAAAATGGGTCATGCAAAGCAAACATCCCTGACCAGAGCCAAAGAAACACAGTTTGGTCCTGTAATCAGAGACAAAGAAATACACCCTGACCCTGAAACCAGAGCCAAAGAAATACACTTTAGCCCTAGAATCACAGCCAGTGAAAGATATATGTCCTAGCCCTAAAATTAGAGCCAAAAAGCTATAAGAGCCAGTGAAAGAAGCAAACTCTGACCCTCAAACCAGAGCCAAATTTGCCACTGACCAACTAAGCAAAAAAATCAACGAATATCTGAGCAACGATCTAGCCAATCTGAGCTCAAGGAACTGAAATCTGACCAATTCTCACCGTCTTGCATAGATTACATTATAATACATTTTCATTTTCATCGTAATATCTTAGTTTCTTTCTTGATTTCTTCAACGTCCTGCTACTTTTTAAATCTGTAGTCTTAAGCCTGCATATGCTTTATTTTTTCTGTGCAATTTTTTGTTTCTGGTTTCATTCCAGTTTAAGTGAGTAAGGAAAGAGAAATCATTTCAAATTTGTGTGTTTAGACATTTTCAAGGTCAAAAATATTACCTAACTTGGAATAATATTTTGTGAACTTCTGAAGATAATAAGCCTTGTGAATTGCTGGGTGCATTATTCTATAGATATCTGACCATTATGAAGCTATGTGTCCAAACTCACACTGAGTATGTTATTATCTACTTTGAGCTATTGCTATACCATCATTCCTTATACAGATATCCTCCTGCATGTGTATTTTAAAATCCAGTTTTGGATGTGAACTGCTGGTGTAATGCTACAGTAGCTATGTTTTGTGATTCTATCCAATTCCTATAGTCTGGGTAAGGCCTACCTTCTCTGCCCAGGAAGAATTTCTCTTTATTCAACTTCAGGCAATCTGCAGTCCACTCTCTCTCCTCTTGCCCTCCTTACCTGCTGATATTTGATTAATCCACTGTTGATGGAATCCATGTGAAGGTTTTCCTTTATCACATTCTCATGATTTTTTTTTAACTTCTCATTTTTTTCGCTTTATCTCTACCCTTTTCTTACCAGATTCAACTATTGGCCAGCTCCTCTTGTAGAATATTTAATCAAAGACTATTTAAGGGAAGGTTATTAAGGTTGATTCATTGAAAACTTGCCTCTACTGTGGCCTCGTTGCCTACTAGAAATTTAATGTACTGTGGACTTGCTAACAGTGAGAGAACTATCTAAACCCAAGTAGAACTTTTCAGCTAGTATTCATTCAAAGTTTTGCAAAAGTTCATGCATGAATACTGTGTCCTTGCCCTGTGGCAGCATCAACTCATCTGATGTGGGATATATCCAAGGAAAGAGATGCATGCTGAACACAGGATCTGAGCAACTAGTCCATTTTCTTTGCTTTCTAAAGCTGCATAATAACAGAATAAAATTACCTTTTCGCAAATGCATATTCTTAGAGACTATCTCTAGATACTACATTCTAGTAATACAGGGTCTAAAGATTTGATGATGATATATTAGTCATATTTGCCTATTTTTGTCTTTTATTAATAATGTGATTTTTGTGTGTATTCATTATGAGAATTTTGCTCTTAAATTAGGCAGGTAGCACTTGGAATTCAGAACAATCAATATTCAGAACACATTTGTCATACCTTATCTATTTTCTCCATTGATAGTTGGTCAATTGGGTTATTTGCTGACTGATTTTCTTGTTTGTTCCTGTGGTTATGAAATAGTAGACACATGTTTTATTAATATCATCTTATTTTGCAATGTTATGTCTTTTTTTTTACTATAGTGCCTAGAAAAACTTTGGTAGTTATAAAAGAATCTATAGGTAAAATATTCCATAACCCTTACTTGAGAACATTTTGAAATAGTGTGCAGTTGACATTTTCAGTTCCATGTTTTCAGATCAGAGCGAAGTCAGTTTGGTGATGGCTGTCTTGGAAAGATTCTTATGAATGTTTTATGGATCAGGAAACTTAGAATGCTCACGAATCATGGCAAACCATTAGTTCTTAGCCATTTCCACATGTCCTTTGAAGAGGTGGCAATGGTAGAAACTTTCCCTGTGGCTTTTTGGAAGTTGGCAGGGGATCTCAGTGTTCATGGCAGCTGGATATGTGTATCTTATTCTCGGATACTTCACTGAGCAGTATAAGAAAGGGGAAGCAAGCTTGGCCAGCCTATCTAACTCTGCAGCAGGGTGCAAATATGAAGCTAGGAAGCAAAACTAGAGAAACTGTCTGTCTTAGAGAAGATGATTTACTATAGTTGAGCAATTATAAATCTTTCTGAACTGTGGCTCTTCATAGGCATAACTCAGGATTTTTTTCCATGGTGGAGTTTTTTTCCTAGCTTATAGCCCTCTAATGTCAAAGGGAATATTTCATGTTGTCTGATACTTTATAAAACACATCCTGAAAATATTCTGAAAGATTGTTTTCTTCCCCCACAGGGTTGAACATGCCTCTTTATTATCTCCTTCATTTGTAGCACATGCCAAGCTTGACAGAGTGTAATGACAAAGGTCATATAAGCATTAGAAGAGAAATTTCATCCAGCGTAGGTTATGTATCAATCTTTTGCTTAAGCTTTCAAAGAGTATCAAAACAACCCAAAGATTTCTTTCCTTTTACTAAAATGATTTCCTAAATGTGTTTTGGGGAGTACCCAGCTGTCAAGAAAAAAGGAATGACCTGTGTGGTTCCATTTCTAAACACATATTGACTCCACTTATATTCTGCTCAATAGTAATATTTGGATTATAAAATGTGGAACAGAGTTGAATTAAAAAGAGGATTCAGTGTAGTTAGGCCATGTGTAACATGGTTCTCAGCAATAATATTGATTGACGTGGAAACATCCCATATGCAGAAATAATAAATTTGAAAATACAGGGGTAAGGTGTAGTTCATGGGAGAGTCCTTGCTGAGCATGCGCAAGGCCTTCAGTTGCACCAGCTTTACCTGCAATAATCTCTGTTTGGATTAGATACCAACTCATAAGTGACGTAATTGTGGAAATAATACCCTGTTGCTTTCCAAGTCCTGCCTACTTTCAAGAGCAAGGTATTATAGAGAATGAGTGCACCAAAGGGTGGAGAATCTTAGAATTCTGTACACCATACTCTTTGGGATACACTTTGTGAAGGACTTCTTTAAACATGACTAGATAAGTGAAAAGGAAGTTATTTGGAATTTTCAACTTTTCCATTGTCATTTATCCATTGTCTTAACTACTGTCATCCAAAGCAATGAACTCAAAACATAATCATTAAGTCTAAGTTCCTTTCCACCTTATCTGCCTTGCACTTCCATTATCCATCTGTGAACCACAGATAATATGCAAAGCATTCCCTCAGGTGGCTGGTTTCCCCAGAGAGTGATGTGAAGCCCGGTCTGTGCTTTGGTTAACACATGCTAACTAATCCACTCATTCTTTGAGTTAGCTGGTACACAACCTGTTTCTGACTCTATCCTCTATAATTGATTATCTTTTACCCGCAGGGAAAAAAAAAGTTAGACAGAATGAAAATCGGAGTAGAATGGCTTTTATTTATGCAGACAATTTTGCCATAGGTTTCTGTAGAAGTCCCCTGTTGAATCTTCTTTTCTTTGCATTTCCAATATTTTCTGTGATTGCTGGTGGTCTACAAAAATGGCAATGGGACTTTGGAAGTCTTTGCACCCCTTTTCATTCATTCAGTCTAGACAGACTGTCAGAAAGGGTGAGCAATCACCTTTTATCTATGTTGGCCACTTTTTATTCTTCCTTACGTTATGGCCAATTTGCATTGCTTTTTTGTCCGTTTTCCACACTCTCCTTCATTTGCCTAATACCTTTCTTAGGCCAATGCAATGAATCAAACTTATGTCAGAGTAACCCCCAGTTTTCTGCTGCCAGCATGCCGTTGAGAGGCATTTTGTATTGTTCCAGGTTTACTGAACTGCACAGTGTCTCCACAGCTCAGCACCAGCATAATCTAATCTGCTTCCTGACTGCAATGTCAACTCGCAAAGACAGGATCAGGCAGAATTCCAGGAGTCAGAGTGAGAGAGCACCCGAGGGATGGCTGCTTTGCTTGAACCCCTAGAGGAACGATGGAATTAAGAAGTGCTGCCCTCAGATCACATAATGAAGATAAAAATGATAATTACCCTGGTGGTAATCTGAATTAATCAACAAAATCTTCATTGGGCTGAGATGTTCTAGCAATAGACTTTGAGCTATTTAATCTGTTGAGGTTTTGTCATTTTAAGAAATGAAAGGTAGTTGATAATTTTTTTCCAAATGAAGTCAAATTGATATAATTTTACACATAGACCCTTCAGCACATGTAGAACAAGTTTATTAGACACGGTCCCAAATAAAAGTCAGTGCAATGATGAGCTCTGTGGCTGGCTGAATGTGTCCACTCTAGCTCCACTCTAGGAAGGGGGTGTGGTGTGTTCACATGAACATTACAGTGACCTGGCATTGCAGAAATGGCTCTCTTCAATTTTGAATATGTGTGACCTTCTGCATAAATGTTACTCTAAACTTCTAAATTGTAGCTTGACTTTCAATTGGGGCATTTATAGAGAGCACTCATCGGATTATTTGAGAAATTAGTGTTAAGGGAGCTGTTGATGGACACCTGATTTGGTACATGGGTGACATGAGTTCTAATGAATCACACAGAGATTGACAGACACCTCAAAATAGTTCAGGAAACTCTCAGGATGTGTAGGATTTTAGTGTGAGTCCAAATCCATAAGGACTTAATAGTATTTCAGAAAAATGAGCTTTATTAGATTAATTAAAGTATGATAAACAATACTTTCACATTAAAAATTCATTAGTTTCTACTAACTGAAGTAAACAATGGGTTTTAGGACATTGTTGTAGGAGGCTGCTTGTTTGTTTCTGGCTGCTCCTGGCTGCTCAGCCATGAAATAATCACACAGAAACCATATTATTTGCAATACTGTTTGGCCAATAACTTAAGCATATTTCTGGCTAACTCATATCTTAAATTAAGCCATTTCTATTCATTTGTCTATTGCCATGAGGCTGTGGCTTACCAGGTAAAGTTCCAGCATTTGTTTCTGGTGGGGCTACATGCTTCTCTCTGACTCTGCCTTCTTTCTTCCAGCATTCAGTTTAGTTTTCCCCACCTACATAAGTTCTGCCTTGCACAGGCTTAAGACAGTTTCTTTATTAACCAAAGGTATTCACAGTGGAGAATTTCATATCACCTCCCCTTTTATCTTTAAATAAATAGGAAGGTTTTAACTTTAGCATAGTAAAATTACATAAAACAGTTATAAAGCAAGAAATACAGTTAAAATATTTATATCTATTTTATCTTTTATCATAACTAAGGAAAACTATAACTATATATTCTTCAACTCCATCAAAGACTCCAGAAGGATATAATATTACCTAAATAAACATAAAGTGCATTGTAAGCAATTTTCAAAACTCTAAAATTGACAGAGACATCTCGCTGACTAGACAGTCACCCAAAGTTCTTCTGTTTTGTTGGAGCATCCATTCTTGGCCTACAGGCCCATAGTATCCAAGTAGACTTTTTCATAAAGTAGGAAATTTCAAAGACAGTTTGGCCTATATTGGCAGTTTGTCAGACACTTTCTTTTGTATCCTGCAGACTCTTTCATGAAACAGGAACCTCAAGGACTGTTTTGCCTTCTTTAGGCAACTTCAGCAGTCATTTCTCTGTGGGTCCTGCATTTCCAGTTCATCCAGCATAACACTGAGCAGTCTAGGCAAGAGCAGTTTCTTGCCCAAATGACTAGCAAGCTCTTTAAGGAGCCTCTTTAGTGCCCATCCTCCTCTTGAAGTAATTGGTGCTGCCAGGAGCAGATGTGTCTTACTGTGATGAAAAGTCTTAAGTCCTTAAAACATTTAAAATGGCATATTCTGGAGGTCTTGAAAGATTTGAAGAATACCTATCAAACTGAAATACATCTCTGTACATCTAGAAAATCTAACTAACTTTGCTACAATCTTGACTATAATAGATGACTCTCTATTAACCTTTATTTATTAGTTACATATTACATTTTTAAATGAGCTGCACAAACACAATACCTTAATCAAGAGCATAAATATACATATATAACAAAATTGACCTTAAATTTGTATCAATAAATCAAGATCCATACCAATGCAAATCTCTATAGCATTTAAATCCCTTTAAATGTAAACAAGCATTTATAATCAATCAAGCGTTTTATGCTCAAGGGAATTTGAGCATAGTTCTTTACAAGCTGCTTCCCACTTTTTGTTGGGCAAAGTATTTTTGGGAGTGTTCACTGCAACCTTTTAAGGGGCTCTTGGTCCATTAAACCACATTAGTCTAGAGGGATTCCATAGGTTTTTATCCTCTGTAGAAGCTAAAGAACCTCTTTTCCAAAGCAACAAATCCTTAAACCCATATTTTAAAGTCAAGATACTTTATGTTGCTTTATCTTAGCAGCCCCAGAATCAAATGTCTCTCTGCAATCAAAAAAATTCAAAGAAAACTCAGTAGTATATGTAATCCAGACTCTGTGTATTTTTCATCTTTACGAGGCTTATTTTTCTCACTCTATTACTATTTCTACAAGTTTACTCTGTCTCTTTAAAGACTTTGCTTTTTTAAAACAATTTACCTCTTTTTATAACACTCTATACTCTTTTTCTTCTCTCTCCCAAGCCTACGTACATTTATCCAACCCTGTGACCCATTTAGAGGTCTTTTTTATCTGAATTTGTCTTTATTGTATATCTGTGATCCTTTTCTGACCAGAACCACCTTTTTTTATGCTAAATGGGTGTGGCTATGGACAATGTAGCCCTGCCTGCTTCCTCTGACTAGTTCAACGTGCCTGAGGCATGTTTATTGCCTCTGAGAGCCAAGCATATTGCCACATATTTAGACACAATGGGTCTATGTCTCCATTAAGCAAGTTGTTGCACTCTGCTCACAGACCCCATTTAAATACTCGGCCTCCTGAAAGAGCCAGAGTTCGTACTGGCATCAAGGCTCAAGAAGCTGCCACTTCAAAACTACAGAGCTTTTTTCCTGCTACTGCTGAATCAGGCAGACATCTCTTAAAGGAGCCACAGCATTAAGCTGTGCTTAACTCTGTTTTTTTTGTTTTTTGTTTTTTGTTTTTTGCTTTTTTTTTTTTTGCCTAGAATTTCTTCTCAAACTCTCAAATATTTTAAGTGGATTTTAGTTAGTCAGATTGGTGCCAGTTTGTAGTAGGAGTTCTTTCGTTCATACTATCTGTAGTAGGAGGGCACTTGTTCATTCCCTGGCTACCAAATGCCCAAAATAATCATACAGAAACCATATTATTTAAATGACTGCTTGGTTCATTAGCTCTAGCTTCTTATTGGCTAACTCTCACATCTTAATTAAACCCATCTCTATTAATCTGTACATCACCACAAGGTGATGTACATGGCCTACCAGGTGTCTGTCTTTGGCGGTGGTTCCGTGGTTTCTCTTTTACTCTGCCTCCTTTCTCACAATATTCAATTTAGTTTTACCCATTAGCTATGTTCTGCCTTGCTCTGCTATAGGCTCAAAGCAGTTTCTTTATTTACCAATGTTATTTGCAGCACACAGTAGGGAATCCCACATCAGGACATTATCATAAATGTGTATTAGGTGTATCGTTCAGTCATATTCATTCCCATTCTTCCCCATTCTCCTCTTCTTTTAGAATCATACTGATCTCCTATAGCCCTCTTCTACTTTAATGTCTTAATTTATTTACATCTGGGTTTCAGATATGAAAAAAAACTTGTATTTGTTTTTTCACTCTGGCTTACTTTAACAATCATCAGTACCATTTCTTTCCCCGCAAATGACTTAGTTTTATTTCTTTTTATGGCTAGATAATGTTTCACTGTATATACAAACTCATTTTTTATGCTCCAATTTTTTTGTTGAACCCCTATGCTAAGTCTATGACGTGACATTCATGACATTCTTGTGTGACTGCCTTCCTCAGTATTTGTAGATATCATGCAGATACTTCAGTGGCATACACTTCTAGAAATCTAACTATTGTCAATGGAAACTCTGATATATTTTGTAGGAATAAAATGTATTTAATTTGCCATATGTTTTATATATATGGCACAATAATACTAATATCTGAGGTGGAAATGTAGTAGTGCGAGCGGCGGGGCTGGATCCCGCCACCCGGCTAGCTTTACCTGAAATAATTACACGGAAACTGTATTCTTTTAAACACTGTTGGAAGCAGCCCGCAGCTCCATACAACAAGTGTAGTGATTGGAGCGGCGGGGCTACGTCCCCAACACCCCAGCCTCCTGCTAGCTTATGCCCGAAATAACAAGTCACAAACTGTATTCATTTAAACACTGCTTGGCCCATTTCTATCTAGCCTCTTCTAGGCTAACTCTCACATATGGACTAGCCCATTTCTAATATTCTTTGTAGCACAGCTAGGTGCGCTTACCGGAAAGATTCTAGCCTACATCCACCCTGGGTCAGAGCTTCATCGTGTGTGTCTGCACAGGAGAAGAGAGGATGGCGTCTCTCAGCTTACTTCCTCTTCCTCCCAGCATTCTGTTCTGTTTACTCCACCCACCTATGTTCTAAGCTATGAGCCCAAGCAGTTTGCTTATTACTTAACCAATGAAATCAACAGATTGATATATGACACTCCCACATCAAACAAGGAAATATCTTATTTATTATTCTGAATATTTCTTTAAGTTGTAAGCTTTTATGATTTTAAGGTTAAAGTCTACACACTGAATATCTAACTTGGCAGAAGAATATTCTCTGGTTCTGCTCCTCATGGGTTGCTTATTTTTCTAGTATCTCTGGGCCTCAATAAAGTTTTTGATAATCCTGAACATTGACATAGATCATTAAGTTCCAAAATCAGTACTTCCCATTTATATACTTTACCCATATAATTATAAAACAAATATTATTTCTAGACTATTTTATATTTTTTACCATATTTTATATTATTTTACCATAATATAAAATAAGTGTTCAAAATAGATAGGTTATTTTATAATAAATAATTTTATTGGTTTTACAAATTATTCTGGTAAAGCAGAAAATAGAAAGTAATATTTATTTCTAATGTTCACTTCTCAGGAATAACTATTATCAAATTGAGATGTTTTCTGAAAAAAGTATAAATAATAGAATGCAATTTTAGTCTATAAAATGGTAAGATGTATTTGTCAACTAATCTGGTGATTGGGGGTTAATACTCAAAATATATATGGAATCCAAACAAATTAATAGAAGATAGAAAATGACCTGATTATAAAAGGACAAAAGAATCTAATATACATTTTTGAAAATTCTGTATACAAATTTAAAACAGGCTACTGTAGTTATTTGAAATCACCTATTCTCAGAGAAAGGCAAATAGTTACAATGGAATTTCATCTCTAGGTGGACTGGTCACTGGCAAAACAGCAAAATGCACCTTATTAATCAAAATGGGGAAATGGGAGACAATGTTGGTGGAAATGCAAATGTTTCCAGGATTTTGCCACATGAATGCTTCTAAAATATTAGAAGTAGGTCTACTACATGATGAGGTAATCTTATTTTTGAGTATTTGTCCAAAATAACATGTCATAGAGACATTAACACTACCCTAAAAGCTACAGAACTTCTCACAGAAGCCAAGTCATGTAGACAACCCAAATGTCGAGATCAGATGAATGAATAAAGAAATCATAGTCTGTGGGTCACAGTAGAGTGCTATTCCGCTACAGAAAGAAGGAAATGGTGTTATTTGGGGCAACATAGATCAAACCAGAGGATGTTATACTAGGGAAATAAACCATCTGTTGAAAAACAAACACTGAATATTATACCACACAATGAATATAAAAATGTCAAGCTCAGAAGCAGAGACGAGACTGTTGAGGACCAGTGGCTGAAGCTGGCAGTAATGTTGGCAGAGATTGGATGGATAAATGTTGGTAAATAGGCATTTCTGAAATGAACCATCACAAGTGACAATTTCTCTTATTTTATCCTTCTTTGGAAAGGCAGTTGAAAGAAATAGGGAAACGGGAATTCTGGGAAGTTTCCATCTAAGCTTAAGGTGTATTTTCTCCTTCATTCTATTAGCTACTTTGATTTTTTTCACTTCAAGTTTTTTAGGTTCTCTATCGCCATGCACAAAACTCAAGTCCAAATGGATTAAAGACCTCAATATCAGTTTGAACACACTGAACCTGATAGAAGAGAAAGTGGGAAGTACTCTAGAACATATGGGCACAGGAGATCACTTCCTACATATATCCCCAGCAGCACAGACATTAAGGACAACATTGAATAAATGGGACCTCCTGAAACTGGGAAGCTTCTGTAAAGCAAAGGACACTGTCACTAAGACAAAAAGGCAATCCACTAATGGGAGAAGATATTCACCAACCCTATAACAGACAAAGCTCTGATCTCCAAAATATATAAAGAACTCAAGAAACTAGACTTTAGTTTTTTCAATAATTTTTTTCTTGGATGGTCTGAGATCTGAGTTCTTTGCACCTGGATCCAAAAGGTAAATATAGTCCCATAACATATATAAGAAACTGATTTATACAGAGATTTCTCGCTTAAAGTTTGTTTTATGGGATTACAGAACACAGAATGATAAAACTTTTTAAATACTAAAAAAATCTCTGGAATATCCTGAAGCTTATGAAGTTTCAGTCTGCTATAAACTGAAAACCATCTGTTAAAAAGAATTACAAACATACATAAATATGAAAGAGTATATATTAATGACAATACAATAACTTATAGTAAGTTACCAATTTTGAAAGTCTTACTAGTACCAGAGAAAACACAAATACTAGAAAGGGGCTGGATAGATAGCAGAGAGATTTAAAAAAACACTTAATGATCTTGTAGATAGATGACTGAGTTCTATTTCCAGTATCCCTAAAAGGTGGCTCCTAACCACCTGCAACTGTAACTACAGGGGCTCCAACACCCACTTCTTGCCTCTGTAGTCATTCACATACAGGTGCATGCTTGTAAACATGTGTGCGTGTACACACAACACATACATACCTTAAAAATCTTTTTACAAACAATAACAAAAACAGAAGGGAATTCTCACATTTCAATCAAATGATTGTCTATATGCTAGCTCCTACCTGCTTCAACTTCAAACTTGACTACAACTTTAGGTGAACAATATTAACACTTTTGTTCCCCAGGGTTTAGAGAGACAATGCAATTTTTTATTAACTTTGGCCTTTTCATTGTTATACAGTTTTTAATTTTTCTTTCAGTTTCATAATTCCCCATTAGAATGTCAAGTAAATGTATTATTACTATTATTGCTATCAAATATTAGAAGCTGTCTCCAAAATTTTGCCACAGATATGCTCACTGGGGGATTTATTAAAGCACATATTTCCTTTGGTTAGCAATTCAATCATTTACTCTGTTACCTACATTCTTCCAGGGTTAGCTTTAGTAATATATGCTAATAGTTACTCGGGATTTCTGTTTCAAAAATTTCTGTCTCAACAATAAAATGTGCTAATCCACTTAGCTTAGGAAGTAACCCAGGCACCCATGCCTACTGCAGGGCATCTAGGCATAACTAAAATATCTATATCTACTTATAGAGGTAGTGGTAAAGACTAATGAGTGGTCTATGTGTATAAAACTGACTAAATCAGCCTCAGTTCTTCCCAGCCCACCTCCTGCTCAGTTTTATTTTTCTTTTCCTATTGCTATGATAAAAATAACCTGACAAAAACAACAAAAGCAAGGAAGGGTCTCTGCCTTAGAGTAGTAGAGGGACATGGTCCAACATGGGAGGAAGAGATGGAGAAGGCAGGGCAGGCTCGGTGGCAGGAGTAGAAGGCTAGCTGGCCACACTGTACTCACTCTGGAAACAGAGAGCAAACAGAAATTAGGGACAGATAATAAAGCATCTAGGTCCATTCCTCAAGACCCATTTTCTCCAGTGAGTCTTAACTATGAAACATTCCATAATCTTGCTAACGAGCAACATCAACAAGCACCAAGGGGGCGTTTCACTTGAACCATAGTGCCAATGCAAATATGGTTCTACACAGGAAGTGTGCTAAAGGGTGAAAGGAGTAGAAGAGACAGCAGTCGTTACTGATTTTGGTTAAAGTGCCCTACTTTTATACATCTTGCATTTTGCGAGAAAGGACACGCACAAGGAAGACTTTGACCTTTAAGTTTCATTAGTATGTGGGCTAAATCCCATCTGAGGTAGATGTTAAAAGGCAGATCTAATATTCTATTATTTGATATCAGAAAACTATTACAAGCCAGCGGTAAATGCCGTGGAAGAATGAAAGATGGCTGTTAGCAAGGCATTGGGATCATCATATGTCCCAAGGATCCACACGATGACCCTTTTGGGGTCAAAGTCTACTTGATGCTGCATTTTTTTGCAAACTGAATCTTTGCGACTTTGCAATAATCTTTGTGGTTTTACATGCTAGCTATTTACGATGTTTATTACTTGGAGCAGGAGTAATGCAAGGGTTATTCTTTTATTTTCAACTAAATTTCAGTTATTATTGAACCTCTAAATTGCCTGTCAGCTGAACTTTTTAATTATTTTTATTTCGTTTGCCATTAAAATGAAACTTAATATCTCACTTTTATTTCTATAGTTTATATCTTCTGTTTAAATTTAAGTGCCTCAAAGGAATAGGCAATGTTTTCTTCTTTGCTTTTTTGTTTACTATCTCTACTGCTGACCTTACACTGGTCACTCAGTAAATACTGCTACCCTGGTAGCACTTCAAAGATATCTCATGACTTCACTTAACCATCTGTTTATTTTGAACACTGAACTTTTTTTTTAAAATGGTGATCAGTTTAGAAAGTTTAGGAGAAATAAAAGTGCCAACAGTTTAAAGGCTGTGGAACTTTGGTGTCTTTTTTGTAATATTTTTCCTATGATTTAGCACTGTGGTCCTGCCATAAAGTTCAAGCTTGTGCATAAACAAATTGAATGAGGCTAAAATGACTCCCCTTAGTTGGAATTTCATTTTTTTACTTTTAGTTCTGTTTAGAACATTTGCAGCCTTTGTCAGTTTCTTACAAGGTTTGTTGTTTGCTTCTAAATTTCTCAATTAAATGAAAAAACAATTATGTAAGTACTTAGTTTCTCTGTTTTCTCTGCTTTTTTCTTAGTTTCTTGCCTTTAGATGTATGTATTCTCGGTGACTCAAGATTTTCTTGCTATCTTTGCGTTTTCTCTTTGGTTGTTTGGGTTGTAGCATGATTCTTTCTAATTAGTTCTCATTTTGTTTATACAATTTTTGTGTGACTTAACTTACCCTGATATGGTTGCACATCATTATAATCCCATAACTGTAACAAATCAAGCAAGATTTGTGAATTTAAGATAAGTCTGAACAATATATTGAGTTTGAATCTAGTTTAGCCTGTGTTTTCTGTTTGTTTAGTAATGCATATATAAATATATGCCTATATGTATATAAATAATTTAAATAAAATTATACCATTGGGGATGGCAATGTCTCCCACAATAGTTGAGGACTAGATAACAAAAACCCCTGTTCCAGAGCACTGGAAGCATCCCTTATTATTATGGTCAGGGAGGTTCAAGAAGTTCTCAAAACAATATATATTATTGCCATTGCCCTTATTTGTCTTCATAAACTTAAAAGTAAATACTTATTGCTAAAGATACCTACACTTCATTACAGGACTTATAGGAATTAACCTGGAACTGACCTGGAAGACTCCCATTTAAAGACTGCCTGGCCTCATTGTATCAGAATTTGCTATGCAAGCTGTCAAGGAAGAAAAATAATTAAAAGTCTTACCCAATTGTCAAATCTATGAACCACAACAATGACCTGAGTAGAAAGATATACCCAAGGATACAACAGTGGTACTTATGTATTGGGGGTGACCAACACTGACTAATTGTACTTAAGGTCTGCTCCGTAGCATCAAATTTATGCCTGGTACAGGAAAACCAGCCAGCTACTTGAGGCTGAAGTGGCCATGGTCCTTAGAGGAGAACCTAAACAGCCACATCCCTACCCCAATATAATTTCTGACTGTATTAGAAGTATAGCCTTATATACATGCTCTCACCACTCATCAAAAAAGACACTTCTGCGGCAGACAGAGATCATTACAGAAAGCCATAATTGGTGGAGTTGCAGACAACAACTGACCATGGGGTATCCAGCTCCAATGGATACACCTACAACACAAGCATTATACTTAAAACCCAAAAAACATTATGGAAGAAGGGACAAAATGATTATAAGAGACAGTGGGACAAGATGCCTCCTCTGAGATATTATCTTCTCATATGACAAGTAGTTGTATCCTTGGTGTCTTAACAACATGATCACCTAAACAAGACCTTCGCAGGATGGAGAAAATATCATAAGGCCCTACTCCTAGAAGTAAGGTCATAAGCAATTATAGATGCTAAGACAGGGAGAATCAGTCTTCTCCAGGGACGAGCTCCCTGGTAGGTTATCCAATCCCAAGTGGGCAGCCCTAAAGGTATGTACTCACGAGCAATACTAAACTCAGCAGAATAATTTATATATACACATCTGTATGCATATATATATATATATATATACATTTATAAAATAATCATGAATGGCTAGTGAGTTTGAGAGGGAAGGGAGTTATGGAGACAGATGAGCAGCTGGAAAAGAGGAATGGTTGAGTTAAAATGATGAACATATTGTACTCTTGTATGAAATTCTCAAAATAAGTAATAAAAATTTGTTTAATCTATATAAGGATTTTCAGGGCATATTTTAATTTATAGTGAAACATTCATCAATTAGAAAATGGAGAATAAAACGAAGAGGAAAAGTTAGAGAAAAAACAAACAAGAAACCTTATCACGGACAATTAATGCTTTGTTTTTCCTTAGCGTGTGTAATTTACTAATTTTGCTCTTTGTGTTGTGGAGTCTTCTTTTGTGACTCCTCCCACAATTAGACAGTGAGCCCAGGATGAGAGACTCTGGAGAGCACTCAGCCCTAAATGAGATGTCTTTATCGAACGCCTGGCCTCAATGTTGAGGGACCTATGCAGACTAGAGGCAGAAAGATTGGAAGAGCCAGAGGTGGAAGGTGGCACCAAGGTAAAAGCTTCTGAACACAGCAGTGCAGATTCACATATGAATGCACAGAGACTCTGACAGTATGTACAGACCTGAACAGGCTCAAACCTGACAAAATCTCAGCACTGAGAAGAGGAAGTAGATACAATGTCCCATTATTAACCAACAAGTTATTTACAAGGGATACCTGGTAGAAGAGGGAAGATCAGTTTTCTCCAGTGGAGTATTGCTGGTCCATCATCCACCTTCCATGGCAGGCCCTGTGCTGAGGGAAGTCAGCCAACATGAAACAGGCTCCATTTTTATGTTTGTTTGTTTTTATTTATTTTTGTTTTCTTATTTGAAGAAGGAGAAAAAGAAGAAATTGCATGGGTAGGGAGATGGAAAGGATCTGGTAGAAGTTGGAAGAAAGGAAATGTGACCAAAATATAGGGTATGAAAAATGTTTAAATAAAAAAATAAATGAAAACAGTTTTCAGTCAACATTTTAATTTTGTTAATGACATTTCATGTTTAAATTTAAAAGTTTTAAGTTGTTTTCTTTACTCCAATCTGTTGTCTTTCAAAGTTTGTTTCAAATAAATTCTGTGAGCAATTATCACTTTTTTATTTTATTTAAAAAAAAGCTAACTTTTATCACTTTACATAACAATCCCAGTTTTCACTCTCTCCCCTCCTCCTGCTCCCTCCACCCTCTTCCCAACCTATCCCCCATCCACTTTTCAGAGAGGATAAGGCACATTGCTTTAAGGAGTGATCAAGACCCTTCCTACTATATCCATCCAGAGAAGGGGTTCCAAAAAGCCAGTACAAGCAGTAGAAATAAATCCTGGTCTCACTACCAGTGGCCCCGCAGTCTGTCCCAGCCATACAACTGTTATCCACATTCTGAGAGCCTAGTTTGTTCCAATGCTGGTTCCTTCCCTGTTTGGCCAGACTTGGTGAGCTCCCATTAGCAAGGTAAGCTGTTTCAGTGGTAACCCTTTCATGGTCTTGACCACTTTGCTCATATTCTCACTCCTTCCACTGTTTGACTGGATGTTTGGAGCTCAGCTCAGTGCTCCTTTGTGGCTCTCTGGATCTTCTTCCATTACAGAATGGATGAATGTTCTATGGTGACATTTAAGATAGTCATCAATCTGACTGGCAGGGCCAGTTTGGGCACCTTCTCCCCTGTTATTTAGGCTCTTAGCCTGACTCATCCTTGTAGATTCCTGGGAATTTCTTTAGTGCTAGGTTTCTTGCTAGCCCTATAATGGCTCCCTCAATCGAGATATCTCTTTCCTTTCTCTCCCTCTCTGTCCTTCCCCCACCTTGACTACCCATTTCCTCAAGTTCTCCTCTCCCCTTCCCTTTTCCCCTCTTCCTCTCCTTCCATCCCCTCTTCTCCCCCCACCCTCATGCTCCAAATTTTTCAGATCTTATCTATTTTCTCTACCCATGGAGATCTATATAAGCATCACCCTTATTATTAGTCACAAATAACATAAAATATCATGGGGTAACACTGACCAAAGAAATGAAAGACCTGTTCGACACAAATTTAAAGTCTTTGAAAGAAGAAATAGAAGAAGATACCAGAAAATGGAAAGATCTCCCATGCTTTCGGATAGGTAGGATCAACATACAAATGGCAATCCTACAAACAGCAATCTATAGATTCAACGCAATCCTCATCAAAATCCCACCACAATTCTTCATAGACCTTGAAAGAACAATACTCAACTTCACATGAAAAAACAAAAAAAAAACCCAGGATAGCCAAAATAATCCTCCTGTACAAAAAAGGAACTTCCAGAGGTAACTATGTTTTTTTTTTTTTTAAACAAGAAATAACTGAGGTTTCCTGGTTGAATTAGGGACCCAACTGCTAATCTCATAGGCCTCCTTTTATATCCAAAATGGCTTTCAATACCTGCTCTGTAAAGGTTGATTAGATTCCTTTTTATTGTTCTTACTATGAGCTTCGTTAAGCTTCCTAAGGATACTGGGGAGGAAAGCTTTGTCCTGCTGACTGCAGCAGGTTTTCCCATTCTTAGTGTATGTTCGCACAAGTGTGGCTCAGCTGCTGGAGGATGCTACCTTCTGACAGGGATCCGTCTATGTGATCTGCGCATCACAGAGAGTATCTCTGCCAATTAGGTCTTGTGCACTGAGATCTGAACCTTAGCCGTAGAGAACATGTCTCAATCCCAGGTCTGTTCTTCCCTGGATCCCCTCTTTCTGCCACAAACTATGCCTTCGATTTCACTTTTTCTTGGTCATGTACTACAATTTGTTATGTTAAAATCACTTGCTGAGATCATTGTATTGGTTCCATCTCCGGCTTGAACCTAGATTAATATACTTATTGATTCTCTGAGTACCTTATAAAACATCTTCCTGGAACCTTCTGTAACTGGAAATCTGAAAAGCATTGCCACTAGTTTGCATTAGACTATATATGCACAGAGAAAATTTTAAATAATTAATTCAATTTGTGTTTTCCAATGTTGCATAATTCCTTTATTTTAGTAAGAAAGGCATGGTTGAGGATTTGAACTGTTTCATTAAAACTCATTTTTATATATCACAACACTAGTGCATTAGTTTGGGACTCAGCAGGCAACTTTCATCTTTTTTTGATCAGCAAAAAAGGCCAAATGACTGAATGCTGCTATTTCATCATCTCTATCAGTAAACCAAAGAATATGCCCTTTATTTCTACAAAGTCTTAGAGTTATTAACCTTTGTCCTTGAAAGTACTTATAATGGTTTCATTAACAACCTAATTGCCATAAAGGATAGTTCACCCCCATTATTGCAAACCATTTTATATATTTTACAGAGAAGAGTCTCAAGGCTAAGCCTGCTATCATCACAAGAGATGACTAACTCCAGCCCCAGGAAATATACAGTATGATAATTATCAAAAGAGTAAAAAAAAATTATAGTAGCTTCCATTGCTGTGGAAAGTATTGTGAGTTTTTAAATTATTTTTTGAAATTTTAATCTTATTTCTAGACATCCCTAGGGGACTATCCACCCATGGTGATTGATCTCCATGGGATGAAATCTCAGACTTTTTATAATTGAGCAGACTTTTATGGACTCCCTCTAACTATGCTCTCACAATTAGAAGTAATTTTTAAATGACATTTGTCATAAAAGAATGTAACATGAGAGCCTGCTTATTGGGGTTTCTGTCCTGCCCAGTTCCACAGCCAGTAAATCCCAAAGAAAATCATACACAAAAATCTGCATAAGTTATAAACTGATTGGCTCATAGCTCAGTCTTCGTATTAGCTCTTATAACTTATATTAACCCATTATTCTTATCTATGTTAGCCACATGGCTTAGTACCTTTTTCAGCGGGGCAGGTCACATCCTGCTTCTTCAGTGTCTGGGGTGGACTGGGGAAAGAGCTTCCTTCTTCCCAGAATTCTCCTGTTCTCATGGCCCCACCTCTACTTCCTGTCTGGTTTTCCTTCCTATATATTCTGCCTGGCTACCGGCCAATCAGCATTTATTTAAAACATAATTGACAGAGTATAGACAATTCTCCCGCACCAAAAGAAAAGGATTAAAAAATGAAAAGCACGAAGTAACACACCTCATTCTCAATTCTGCCATTCAAGGAAAGGATGGCCCTGTTAGAATTTTGATACAAACTTTCAAATACTCAAGAACAATGGCAATGGGTTTCTGATCCTACTGCACGCACTGGCTTTGTGGGAGCCTAGGCAGTTTGGATGCTCAACTTGCTAGACCTGGATGGAGGTGGGGGTTCCTTGGACTTCCCACAGGACAGGGAACCCTGATTGATTTTCGGGCTGAGGGGGAGGGGGGCTTAGTTGGGGGAGGGGGAGGGAAATGGGAGGCGGTGGCGGGGAAGAGACAGAAATCTTTAATAAATAAATTTTAAAAAAAAGATTTCTAGGTGTTTTCTGGTTGCTGAACATACAGGATTGGAAAAGTCCTTGTAAGAATGATGATATTTTAGGGAAACAATTAAACTGTTTGCTTGGATATCAGACTGCTAATACAAGGAGTCTAAGAAAGTTCTCCAGTGATGCTGGACAAAAGTAAAGACTGAATCCTGGTATCCCTGAGAGGGGAGCTTGTATCCTGAGTAAGATTTCACCCGGTTCTAGTAACATGTCAGGCTAATTTGAAGTGAGACAAGCTGAGATGAAGACAATGTACATGAGTGAGACCCCCACCTTGGTCAGGGCTTCTGGCTATGTCCAGCTTTCCATGTAAACCTATATCTCAGGAGAGCACCCTCATGTTAAGTGTGGAGGTGGTACTTCACTGGACTTCTTACTTCCTTTCTCCAAATGTCCCCACACTGAATAAATCTCCCTTTTCTGCTTTTCAGTATGACTCTGTCTCTAGTTTTCTTTTTTCCAGTAGTGGTTTAGCTCTGTGCTGCCAGAACTCCTTCTCTGACCCCAATAGCTCCAGTTATAGGAATAAAGAGTCAAAACCCCAGTTTTCATGGTGTCAATATTCTGAATAATTTCCTTCTGTTTATATTGTATCAATTTTTGTAAGCATTTTACATGACATTATCTGGTTTTATAGAGGTTTCATATTTGTTGATAATTTATCCTACAGATTTTTTGTTAGTATGAAACAAAATTTTGTTAGTTTTGAAGTATGCCAATTATCTAACAGTAAATAAATCTACATTTATTTAAATAGTAAATTTAAATAAACTAAATATATTAAGTAGTAATTAGATTTATATTAAGCAGAATTGTATACATCTTGATGTTTTAAGCCTTTGTTTAGTATAAATTAATAAGAGCAGTAGTAAACCAAGAAGAAAAGTATGTTTGAATCCCCTAATATGTTGAAATAAGTTATTGAGGGATGTTATCACCTCACAAAACAGTGTCCATGAACCTTGTCTGATGTGCACTTCTAAATACCGGCTCTCCATTTTGTTTGCTAACACTGTGTTCCCTGGAAAGAAAGCTTCTCCTATGCATATCGTGTATTCTCTGACATCAGCCAAAGAAAAGCAGTCAGGTTGAATGTCGAATTTGTTATTGAATTTATTCACCTTAATGTCACTACCTCCGTTACTACTTTAAATACTTGGTGCTTTGATATTGGTACATTTCAGCTTATGAATAACTTAAAACCATGATCTATATAGGAGTGAATATTTAAAAATTTCCTGTATTTTAGAATTTCCTAAGTTTCTTCACAGCTTTTCCTTATGCCTACAGTTGTTAGTTAAACACTTTGTGTGAGTTCAGTCCTTTTAAATGTATTGAGACTGATATATAGATTATTCTTGAAACATTTCACACTTATTCACACTTGAAAAAAACTGTCTTCTACTACTACAGCTTATTCTACTGCTGCTAGACCTTTGTGTTGCTTCATAGAGTTATTGTAAATATTTTATTTTCTATATTTGCACTATCAGTTACTAAAATGAAATACTGAAATTAACCACTGTCATTTTTTTTAATTTATAGCTCTTTTAATTCTTTAAATGTTTATTTATAGCAGTAAATATGTGGGTGTTGTTCTATGTTAATATACCAATACATGTGTTATTATGTAATATCTCTTTGCTTCTGTAATTAATGTTCATCATCATGTCTATTTCAGCTGACTTCAACATGGTTTTCTCATGATTGTGGTTTGTATTGTTTATCTTATTAGACCATTTTCTTTCATCCTCTTTATATTTGAGTTTGAATTCATAATTGCATTTAAAGCCTGTTTTTTTTTAAGATAAGCTATTGTTAGGTATTGCTTCACTTATAATCTGATATTATCTACCTTTTAGTTTGAAGGTTTAATCAATTCTCATTTAATGCCATATTGATACGGTTAGAATTAGGTGTTTTTTCACCTTTTTTATCCATCTCATATCTCACTCAAAGATAAAGAAACCTTATTAAATTTATTAAAAATGATAATAGTATTTTAAAATTAAATAGAAATTCATTGAAATTATATTAAATTAATATAAATTATATTAATTATATTAATATTGCCAGCATACCCTCATTTAATTAGACATATAATAAATTTTTATTCAATTTTATTGAGTTATCTACACGTTATATATGTGTATATAAATACATATATATTTAATTTGTGCAAATATATGAATTTCACAACAATATAACTATCATTCAACTTCTTCTCTAGTGTGTCTTATGAGACTTGTTATGCAATATTAAACTATATTCTTTAAATAATTATGTAATTATTAAAACATAAGAAAATATATACATTGCTATACTAACACAAAACCATATACATTCTAAGACTATTTTCATTAACTTTGCCAAAGAGCAATGAAATAAAATAATGTAAATTTGAAGATGTTTCCCATGAACACATAATTAAATGCTATTATCTTCTTTTTTATGAGAAAGTGTGATAAGTCACATCGTTGTTTTTTTATATGTTATGCTTCCTTCTTGATTCTTTCAGGATCCTTCAAATATTTTGGCATGGAGTGGTTTGGAAGGTTCTAGCTGAGTTCAATCTTTTTATCTTCATCTCTAGTCAACCACTGATGTCACCGAGGAAAATCTAGTGAAATCTGAACACCAGTTATTTTGCTTTCATTCTTTTTAACTGTGATTTGCATATTCTTATATTTTTTTTACTAGATCCTCTACCTGACTGTATGCTATCTGACCCTACTTAGTATGAATTACTTGTCTATTTGTTAAATTGAATATCACTAAGAAAACAGAGACAAGGCCAAATCCTATTGACTGCTTGCTTTAGTGAACATGGATATAGAGCATAAGCATTATTGTGGTTCAAACTGGGCACTTTTGTTAATAGAATGTAGAAAATTGTGTTCTGGTTTTATTTGTTTGAACTCTTATTGTTTTATTATTGATTTCATTTAAATAACAAAATCCACGTCCTGATATCTTTCTTTTTTAACGCTTGATCTTTGGATAGACTCCCTGTTTCTTTATGCTTGGTCACTTAGTTTCTGATTATGGTAGAAATTATGTTTATATGTTACATCTTCAATGCACTTTGTTTCCTGCCACATATGGTGTGACTGAACTAAGGATCATGCTGAAAAATATTAGGAGAGTGGTTCTAAGATTCTCAGTGAAAAAGACAGAGAATACATACAGGAAGACATTTTGAATACTTTTCAGCTCCTATATATGAGTAGCAAATTGATTATGTACTCATAGAAGATTACATGTAGTTTTTAAAAAGAGACAATCTATCGAGGAAAGATCTTAAAAACATATCATAAGAGTGAGGCTGCAATGTAACAGATTAAAGCAGGGAGCCTCTAAGGGAAAAATACAATTCCCACATAATTTCTAACAAGAACTTATTATCATTTGTCCTAATGCCCACAATAAGTGTAGTCCTGACCACTCAACAAAAGAACTTATTTCTGCATCAGAGACCACTACAGAAAACTACAACCAATCAAAATGAAAAGTAGTGGAGACCATCCCAAATGGATACATCTACAAAATGCTAATGCACCTAAGACTCAGGAAACATTGTGAGAGAACAGAAAGATTGTAAAAGTCATAGGGTCAAATAGAAGACAGCCGTGAGATGCTGTCTCCTAGTGATATCAGAAGTATCATGCCAAAAGTCTTACCAACGCCACTTCCCAAATGTGAGCTGAACAAGGAGGACACCAATGGATATGCCAAATTGGACAAGCAAAAGCCCAGGAGGCCCCAACCCTACACAAAGAAGTAATAGGCAACTTCTCAGCTTTCCTCAAAGCAGGGAGTGGGGGAAGTGATCTTCCACAAGGAAGAGCTCACCAATGGTTGTTTAGTTTCAAACAATCCTGAGAACATACACACAAGCAACATTATAGGAACTGAGTAAGACATATTTAGGATTATACAAAAGTGTGTGTGTGTGTGTGTGTGTGTGTAAATGTAATAACAACTAAAGAAAGACAAAACCATGAATTTCAAGGATAATGCTGAGGGGTATATGGGAAAGTTTGACGGCAAAAGGGGAAAGAGGGAAATGTAATTCTATTAATCTAAACAAATAAAAAAGACAAAAACAATTTAACTGTCTCATAAAGTGATTATTTTGTTGCTAAATATAACATTTTAAATGCTTTAAAAAAAGCCATTTGTCTCACTTTGTAAAAAGTAACAGCTGCACATTCCTTTTATAATTGTAGAATAAGAATGGTGGTGATGTAGCCTGCTAGTGAGTGAATGTCCCTAGAATAGGGGATTTATTCTTTACATTAGCTTTCTGTTTTTCCTATGTTGCATGCGTATATAATGCCAGAACTTTAACTATTATAAATTGTTTCAAATGTAAGTTTTTTGGAGCAGAATCTCCTTAATTTTGAATGTTGGCAACCAATCAACTGCTTTGTTATACCACTGAAGCCACAGAACATAGATAAGAAATTAAGGTTGGCATATAAATTATCAGTCTATAACTTGAGAGTTCACCCATGCTGAAAGACAGATTAAGTGTAGGGTAGGAAAAGTTGTCTTCGATATATACTTTGCCAGAAATAATGACTTAATGACTTAGCATAGTCATCTATGCTGATTCCCCATAGCATTTCATGGTTGCAGTTCTAACTTAATAAGCATAAAATAATGGGAACCTCTTCATATCCTTTAGGAAGCAGATGTGTTTGAATTTTTATTTAGAAATTCATGGGTAAAAGTTGTAAACATGATCATTATTTTTATGTACTTAGTCTTTGGTTTCAGGGCTCTGTGGGTTTATAAAACTTAACATTTTTTAAAAGAGTCAAAAATCTTTGCAAATTTTAAGTCAATGTTGCACAACAGATTGCAGTGTTTCCACAGGGGCTGCAGGCTCGTCAGCGCGGATCAGACACACATAGTTTACCAATTTAAAATATATGTTACTTACCAACTAGTTTGTAACATTTTTGATAAGCCACTAAATCTATGTTTGCAATGCCTGTTTCAGGTTTTTTAAAGTAATAATTATCTTTTTGTCACCTAATGGAAAATAGGTGATTAACTCCAACAGAGTTCTGCAAATGAATATTCTGTTTGAATTTTATTGCACAGTGAAGACCAGAGAGCAAACCTTTCAGTATTTAAGTTTGTTTTCATATAATAACTCATCAGTGTAATATTGACCTCCAAACCTGATATTGTACATTTTTCATTTATAACAATGCAATAATGACAGAAAATTATGTTTTTTTTCTTATTTGCAATATACTTATAATTACATCTTGATTAGTTAAGTATAAATTCCTTGAATCCACATGAATGACTTTCTCCAAGTACATACAGAATGAAAAGTAAATGTGGATCAATACTAAATCAAACAGCTGAATCCAAATATTAGAATATTAATGAAAACTTGTATAGATGACTAACTTCCATTATTGTTCTATGTGAATATGCTAGCTAGTATGTGAATGTTTATAGTATACATGTATGAAGCAGGAGACATGTTGTGAATATGTGTGTGTGTGTGTGTGTGTGTGTGTGTGTGTGTGTGTGTGTACAGAAACTTATTGAGTAAATGGGATTAAATCAATTTCAGCAACTGTTTTTGGTAACATTTATGTACTTAACATTTCACTGGGTCCTGATCTTCACTTATTCTTTACTGAACTTGCAAACTAGAAATCATCTGAAGAATCTAAGTTCACACATATGTTAATCAGTGTAAGACTGACCTACAAAGCTGCTTTGGTATGCTTTGGAATCTTAATCAGTTCTTGATTATATTTTGCTTAACCAAGGTACTCTACGACAATCATTTCTTTTAATGAATGTATATTCAAAGTGCTTCTTCCTTTTATTACCTAAAGTTTTGGTTTTTGCTCTCTTTCCCTTCTACCTTTTTAAATTTACAAAGTGTTCCTTGGACAAATCAAATTAAGCTTACAGTTACATTTTTAATTTCCAGAAATTCAGTCTATTATAAAACATTCCATTGCATGCAGACTTCTCAGTTTTTACATATGTAAAACCAACTGAAGATATGATTCTTTTGTTTTGCATATGGAGAAAAGTACAGAGTTCATTTATTCTGATACTTAATTTCTAATACTATTAGAAAAAAACTATGTAACTGATAATTGCTGGGGAAATTTTAAAATATATTTATTTTATGAAACACTACATAGCAAACTTCAGTGTTTTGTCCATCTGAAACAAATACTTTTTAAAATTTGGAGGGAATTTCATTCAGTATGCTTTAATACTATATAACCTTGTAGGCTAATATGTAATTACAGCTATGCTTCAAATATTTAAATATATTTTGAATGTGGGAACTCTAACAATGTGTTAGGTGGTTTTCAAGGTTGAAAAGGCACACTATGACATGTACAAGTTCCTGGCCTATATATTTATACTGGACAATAATTTGTACCTGAAATTGAATTTGGAAGACTGAATGCTAACACTGAAATGTTATACTATAAAGTTAAATAAATCTAAAATGAAATAGATTTCTGCTCTAGGTCTTCGTGTAGCAACTACAAATATAGCAGCTATTAGGAAAAGGAAATGTATTAGGACATTTTTTTTTAAATTCCAGACATTAATGCAATCTCTCCTAACTAAATGAGAAGGAAGTACATACAGTGTAGTTTGGTGAGGTAGGGTAGGATGTAATGGGGCACAGGTGAATGATTCCCATGTATGGTATTTCAGTTAGGAGGAAATGAGCATGCTGTTTCTTATGAAAGACACAGTGGATCATTTAGAAGTAGTCCTTAATCATATAATTCACAACAGTTGGATAATCGGGAGTCTGGAGTCAGAAAGGAAGTTTCTTTTGAGGAGCAGATCTTCTCTCATTTTGATTTTGCTGACCTGTGCAGGATGAAATTTATCCTTTGCCAGTCCTTTCTTGCTCCCAACAGTGTTCATTCAGGTTCGGAGTCAGACTGCCTAATAGGTGAACCGAGTAAAATGAAATATAAAATTGTGAGAAAGAAACATATTGTAAATACCCAAGGAATAAAAAAAAAAGAGAGAGTTTATAGGCAACTTGTATACAAATGGAGGCATTTAGTTGTAATGTGTCTTCCATGATAAATGGAGGGAAAGGCTTGAATAAATTTCCCATTATGAAATGAGAAATTGCTATGCTTTGCCCTTTTTATTTGCTCCTTGAGAAAGGTGAACTCTGAAGAAATTCCTACCAGCAGAGCTGCCTTGGTTCAGATAATGAAGTGCAGTAACTAGGGAAATGGCACGGTGCCGGATGGTATTCCAGGGCAGGAGGAACAACACTCCTGTATTAGTTAATTAACACTGGGATTTTATAAAACCTAATTTTATTTCCCATCAGTTTTTCCTAGAGAATAATGAGTGACAGGTAGGAGAGGGCATAGGAGCTGCATAAGTTGAAGCCTCGGTGTCTAATAAGGGTCTCTGGAGCCCTGCACAAGGAGGTCATTTTCACAAATTTGCCTTCCTAGTTCAGGGTGAAGATGTACGTTGGCACTGCATGCTGTTTTCTGAAGCTTCAGCATGCTGAATGTTGTCTCCGAAGGACAGGCAGTTCATTAAGGTCTGTTCTTAAGCACGAAACGACAAGATTTGAATTTGGCAACTTAAAGGTGAGAAACAGGGTTTCTTTTAGAGTGTCAAGTCCCTCCTCTTCAGAAAGGCAAACCTACACGGGGGAGACGAGGAGGAATTGAGTGTGGCACAAATGGAAGGCAGTTGGCAAACAGAAGAGTCAAGGACTCAGGCGCAATTATGAAAGAAAATAAAATGTGTTTTCTGATCTGATAACTAATTCCATCTCCATATTTCCATCACAATGGCGGCATTCATGCTGCTATTGAAGCCGCCTTTGTCATTCTAATTTTTCAGCTATGATCAGCAGTGAAAATGCAGACTTCTCTTCCCTGTTTGTATTAAGCTGCCAGTTACAGCTCTAGAAACAGTTTCAAAATCACTTTTACCTATGAAGCTAATCTCTTCTATAATACATATTGCAGATAGTCTTTAAATTTATCGAGAGCCCTTGATTATGGAGTACCATAAAAATCATTTGTTGAGAAGAAATTCAATTTCTGCGTCTCCTACAAGCAGCCCAACTTTCCCAGGCAGAAACTTCACTGATTGTTGTTGTAGGCCAGTGGTTCTCACCAAGAGGGTGGAGAATCGTTTGTGGGGTAAATGACAATTTCACAGGGGTTGCCTAAGAGCAACACATATATTTACATTATGATTTATAATAGGAGGAAAATCACAGTTATGAAGTAGCAATGAAAATAATTCCATGGCTGGGCGGGGCGGTGGGGGGCATCACCACAACCTAAGGAACTGTATTAAAGGATTGCAACATTAGAAAGTTTGAGAACTACTGCTCCAGGCTAAGGCTACCATTGGCCAGAACAAGTTCTGCCCTTTCTGTGCAATGGTCTCATCTCATGAACATCAATGTAGAGGGCTGTCACTGATGAGGTAGTTTTAGTTAAAGCCAAACCGCAAAAACATTTTTATGAAAAAAAAATCTGAGTGGGCACACAAAATTCATAATAATTCTATGTCACCTCCCTCATTATTTTGGTAGATGTTCTGTAATAAAGGCAGTGAAGTGAAGCAGGGAATAGGTAACCTGGGTCTCTGCCATGTCTGCAGTGCCGCAGATACACTATTTGCACAGAAATTATGCATGTTGACTTCGCCTTCTTAGAATATCTGTGCACTGGTCTAGAAATTATGCCTTTATTATGATTCTTCAAGGTGCTGCTCTTACAAATTATGAGTGGAAAGCCCTGTTATTAATAAGCAAAACCAGAAAATGAGGAAAAATTGAGCAAGCCGCCATTGTTTGGACATGATACATAATACTTTCATGTTTTCAGTAGGGCCGGTACAAAATTTATACTTCTATTGAAAATTCTATTTGAAATCATAAACTAGCATTTGTTATGTTGGAAATCAACTCTAAATTTATAGTCTTATGTAAATCAGTGAGAAGTTTCATTTTGTTTTTCTCAACTGAAATAGTTTTATTGTTCTTTCCCAAAGAAAGATGAAATTCCCTTTGCCTAGTGGAGAAACAAACTTCAGTTTTCTCAGATGGTTTTAGGACTTTCACATAACTGTAAAATTCACATTTGTTTTCTATAATCATATGTGTCCAATAATGTTTGCAGTGATTGAATTGATTAATTTGAATCAGGATGGCAAGCCTGATCAATACCTATGAACTTCTCTCTAGTTTTCTTGGCTCTGTGGAATTTATTAAGTCTGTACCCTATAAAGGGAACATTTGTAGGGAACTGGATATATTTGGCAAGTATAAGATTAAGCAATCTGATTAAACTCAGAAAGAAAAATAAAACCACTCGTATGTTCTCCCTCATATTTGGGAGCCTATAGGATAATGCATACATGCATATATTAAAACTGATACAAGTGGGCTTAAAGTATAAAAATTTAGAAAGGAGACTAAGAAGCAATAATATGTGATGAGGAAAGATGGCAAAAGAACACATAAATTATGAACATTCATAAGGCTGTTGTTTTTCTCCTTTGAACTCCACCACAGTTTTTCTTTTTCCTTTTCCTTGGAGGAAAAGTGAATCCAACTTTCTGGGTGTTGAAATAACAAGAACCACAACAAATAAATAAAAGTGTGATTGATAGTGAATGTGTGAAGCCCTATGAAACAAAAGGCTTTCCTAATTCTAGATTTTAAACCTATGTATCATTCAGAAATGGCTCTACAAGTTCAAGAGTAACTAATGTATAGAGACCAACAGCTAAGAATTCACTGTGCTGTGCAATGCAGATAATGAGCAGATATAGAAGGTATACGGCTGTGCACAGCTGGCAACTGAGTGGCTTTTCGAAGCCAGTTTAGGACCTTTCCTGTCTTAACAATCAAGGTGCTTTCTCCTGCTTTTCATTTGCTTTAGAAGCAATTCTGTAATAAATGAGACAGTTTGCTGAATAGCAACTATTACTTATTTACCTTACTTTATCGAGCTAAAATTATTATTCTGACTTCCCCAAGTCACTAGTGCTGATCATTTGTGCTCATGTTTTCTCTGTACTAATGTCCTCTCAGGTACTAGCAAGGTACCTGCAAACGGGAGCATCCTGTTCATATCGACCGTGAATAGAACAATTCCATCAATGCATATTAGGACTACAAGCGCACATCCTATGAGTTTCCAGTGATAAGAAGCTGTCTTTGCAATTTGAGTCTTTTAGATTAGAGGGTAATTTAGATTAGAGGATAATTCAAATTTCATTTGAACTATAATCCCTCACTTGAGCATTGATGTTGTGAGTTCCTCTTTATCAATTTTTGTGTAGCAATTTTCTTCCTCCCTCCCTTCCTTTCTTCCATCCTTCCTTCTTTCTTTCTGTCTTTTGTCCTTTATATTTTTGTGTGGTTTTGAGAACTCACAATAGCTTTCTTTTCTTTTAAGCCTTTTTGCTTAAAGCAGTATTATTTTTGATGCTTTAGCAGGGAATAATTTGGCTGACACACATCGGGGAAACCAATCTATCTGCTCAAATCATTTAAAAAAAGAATTATTAGAAAACACTACACAACTCATTTATTAAGACTGCAGAGAAACTGGACATAAAACTACTCTTCTAAAATGAAAGCACCTGCCAGACAAAGCAGCCTTGCAACTCTAGCAGGAAAATCATAGACTCCCCAGACTCCATGCAGCTACAAATTTGTATCAATTCCAAGAAAATCTGCCTTATTCTAAGACACAGAAGTAAGCTCCCCCCAGTTGCCTTGCACCCGTATTTTTATTATTTAAAATTCATCAGGAGACTCCAAATACTTTCAAATACTTTCTTTTTTAGAGGAGCTTTTCTCCTTCAAATTAGGACCATTAAAAGCCTTACACTGTGAAAATCTTGACTACTCTTCCTTTGTTTTCGTGTTTATCACACATTAGAAGGGATTCCAGAATATCAAGTTTCACATAAAATAGTCATAGCTATAAGAAATTCTGGAACATTATCTGTAATAGACAGACCATGATCAATCTGTTGAAATGACTCCCAAGGATGATGTTTATGAAATAATTTAACCTTGATTAAAGCATGTATTGAAACTCAAGTTTTCTGACTAGCTAAGGTTTGCCTCATCTTAAAGTAAGAAATAACATGAATGGCAAAGTTATAGAGCTAGACAACAAATTTGTCTTCACAGCCAGTCCTCTGTTCATGTGTGTGCTGTGTGTGTGTGATTATATATGAATGTATTCAAGACTTTTAAGACATCCTTTCTGACTTCTTATCTTTACAGACTATATAGCAGAAAATATGAGAACTCTGTGTACTCCTGACTTTATACTCTAGGTGCTCAGTTTCCTTTGACATCTTCTATTAAGAAATTCTGGAGGGCTGGAGAGATGGCTCAGAGGATAAGAGCACTGGCTGCTCTTCCAGAGGTCCTGAGTTCAATTCCCAGAAACCACATGGTGGCTCACAACCATCTGTACTGAGATCTGGCACCCTCCTCTGGCGTGCGGGCAGAATGTTGTATACATAATAAATAAATAAATCTTTTAAAAAAAAGAAATTCTGAGTGTGGCAATTGATGAGTCCATATTCTTACATTAATATGAGTAATTTTGTGATTTTTATGGGAGGAAATTTTGGGAGAGACAGACTTATGGGTTAGGACAAGTGTATAAGTACATATAATCACTATTATGGTATCATGCAGCACATTTTCACTATCTTCAACATACTCAGTTATGATCTTCTCATTGCTTCTCCCTTGTACTAAGAGCCCCAGTGATGACTAATGCTTAAGCTGCCTCAAAATTTTGTTTTCCAGAATGTCACATAGGATGGCACCCAAAAAATAATGTATACTTTACATGTTGACTTTGTTCATTTATCTGGATGAGCTTATCATTTCCATGTCTCTTTTTGGAATGATAGCACATGTCTCTTCATTGTATGAACTAAATACATTATAATACAAATTGGAAACATCCAAGATACAGTTTGGTAATGAATTGGTAAAGTAAATTCACTTACTTCAGAGAATTATGGTGGCTTCCAATTTTGACTATTATGGCTAAAGTTTCAATATGCATTTATATGCAGCTTTTTCATAGCTGTCTTTTTAAATTTACCTCAGAAAAGAAAAAGAGTAAATTTTTTAAATAAAAGGTTGAGTATTTTTCTCTGTAAGGAACTGATAAATTATCTTTTACATGTCTATACCCTTGTATATTTCTATAAATAAATGATGAGAACACCTTTGTTCTTCATTTGGTGGGTAGTGTTGGTAGATTTCTTTTAATAATTTCTTGTTGTGCAGTAGAGGTTGGTGTAGTGTAAGTTCTTGCAGTCAAAAAAAAATACCTGTTATATTCAGAAACTGCTTGTATTCCTTAACACATCAGTAGGTGAGTGACACCTTTTCTAGTGACTGAAAGAACACCTGAAAATTGTCTCTGCCATTTCAAACAATCTCCCACATTTTAAAGATTCCATGCTGGTGCGGTAAAGACCACTGCTCCCATTCTGATCTGAAAACAAGTCATATGACCACACCCAGCTGCAAGGGCAGCTGAACTGTTATCCGTAGGTAGTCAGTAGTTTTTCACAAGTGATGCTGCGTCAGATCAAGAACTCCTAGGTGCCACTTAGGGGTACTGTCCACATTTTCTGGAAGAAACCATGTCAGTTGTGATTGAGAGCCTTTCTCATCATCCACTTCAAGAACAGTAATTGGGTCTATAGTTATACAAACTGGGAACATCTTTGTCCATGAGGTGTTGTGACCATTGACTACTATTATCCCTGAACCTCCTCCAGTCCTTCCACAGGTCCTCCGATGAGATGCTTTGGGAGGCAGTTTTTTCCCATCTTCCAGAAAGTGAAGGTACAGAGGGAAAAGACTGGTATGATTTAATTGTTGAATAAAAGGCAAATAATATTCATTTCAGCATATTGTTTCTGCTAGAGGGTGGGGAAAAAGGAAGGGAAAATAATTACAGACTTCAAAATCCAATCATCTCTGTGTACTTTTGCTCTTCTCCTTATGTGCACAGTAATTTAGGTTTTGTTTTGACAGGAACGCAGAGATATTCATAAAACAAGAGGCAATATTTACAGATTTAGATTTAGTAGGTATCTTATCAGAAATGAATTATAAATTCCCCAAATTTCTCGAAGTCCTGGTTCCTAAAATATTCCAATTCTCCTCAACACACTAAAATCTAGGGGGTTATTTATAAGCAAAATTTAAAAAAGTCATGACTTTAATATATATTCCAATTATGTATTGAATTGGCAGACTCTTGAAATATGTTGACACTAACACTATTAAAAAAAACCACTTTGGTTCAGTGGTAGAGCATGGTCTTCGTTTGCAATAGACCCTAGGTTCAGTCCCTATCACTATAAACAATAACCAAGTCCTCAGTAACGTTAATAATGTCTTGACACATGGCCTATGGGCTACTTATAAACTATTTTAACATTAACTTATTTTCAAACAATCTCACGTGGTATATTTCTGTGTCTCTTCTGGAGTGTGAACGTGAGAATGCACAGAGGGAAGGAAGGAATAACAAGACATGTTTCAAAGCAGGTGCCCAGGCTGTAAAATTTCAAGATCACACTGGCTGCTCAGTAGCAATGTATCACTTATTTTTTCTATATGCTGGTGGTTTTCTTATAGCGTTCAGGTATAAACAAATCCGTGTTCAATTTATACTTTGTGGTGTATGCCAGAAATCCATACAGGATTTTAAAATGTGTTTTCTTTTGAGATTTGTTTCCATTATCTAGTATGGGGAATGTAGGGGTATTTAAATGTTATTGTGCTATATATACATGTGTTATATTGTGTTATATATGAAAATATGCATGTGTGTGAGAGAGAACTGTTTATGTCAGTGGAGAACTGACGTTGCTGTAGGGTGTCCAACTCCTCTATTGATCTCTACCTTATCGCTGTTATTATTGTATACAAGTATCTCATTGAATTTCATGATAAACAATTTAGCAGATCACGTTGCCAAAGAGCTCCAGAGATCTTGTCTCTGCCCCTACCCTTCTCGTGCTGGAGTTACAGAATTGTGCCACCACACCTGGCGTTCACCTGAATGATGGCATTCTGAACTCATAATCTCATGTTCGAGCAGTAGAGATTTTCCCTACTGGCACTTACCGCCAGTCGATACTTGCTTTTATCTTACCCCTGTTCTCTCTTATAGAATACTTGGGCTGAAGTTCAGTGTATGTTAACTGGCAAAATTTGAGTATCTGTGAAAAGAATCCATGAAAAAGCACCTGAAAATATTAAAGTAATAGTAAATTATTATTTTGTCTCAAAGGGCCAGAATAACTGTTCTGAAATTAACAACTGTTGATTCTCCAAACCAAATCTACACTTAAACAAAATTTCATTTATGGACCATTTTTAATAGCTGGTTATTAAGGTCAAATATAAAGCAATTCTTATATTTTAAAGTGCTAGGTGTTTTAATATCATTTGCAGACTTCACCTTTGAATACACATAAGACATTTTTAAAGGTGTACAGTGTTTATTTGCTCAGTAAGAAAACACCTAACCTGTAGCTTCCAAAAGAAATGTTTGTTGGCCTTGCGTTTCTTCTTGAGTTATAATTGATTTTTGATCTTGCAGACATCAGTAATTTTACTTTGCTATTATGAACATGTGCATTTAACACTTGTCCTTTCAAGGGCCACTGAATTTTAAGCCTGTATCAATATGTGCGGAGGAGAAAGTGCTGCCCTGATTTATAGCACAATGCTTTAGGTTGGTGCTGTCTGCACATGGCTGTCGACTGGTTTTTCTGCCATGCATCACTTGGCAATTCCACTCTTCCTTTTAAAAACAACATAACAGAGAGTTTTCACTTTTGTATTGCAAGCTAAAGAGATGCTTTCTGCAAATGAGTCTGGTTTGAAACAGGCCAGTTCTTATATGAAGCTACTTCTGAGCAACTAGCTTTCAGGTGTTGAGAGTATTTTCTCTTTGACTTCACAAGGTGGATCCTGACGTTACTCATTTATTTTTATTGACTGGAGCATTCTCATCCATGGCTCTGCAGATTACAGCATTCAAGTTAACGGGATGGGTGTATCAAAGGTGCTAAGTTGCACACTGCCCCCGAAAGGCTCTCAAAAAATAAAACAAAATGAACTGTGGTCCCAGTCTTGTTTGTCCATCCATTTATTCAGAACTTGGTACATCTATGGAAGGTTCCTACATTATACTGTTGTTTTTTATGACCTGGTTCAGATTTTGTAAAAACCTACATTGATCCAAAAGACAAACACAGTCATCTTTTCACTTCCTTTCGGATGAAATGATTAGGATCAATCTTTTTTTTTGCTGCTACAGTCTTAACTAGGTACTTACATAAGAACTCGCTGAGTGTGGAGCTAACTATCAAGCTGGTGCTTTATGTTAATCCCTAACCTATTTGAAATGATTCTTTTAATCTAGTGATAGAAAGATATAACATGAAAAGAAAATCAACAATGTCCTCAGTAACACCAAGAATTTACAAATAATGGTAGAGAAGACCATGTCCTATAAGGATATGCTCTTTGTACATTACATACATACTTCAAATGTGTATTAATTAAATTATGGAAAACAAGCACATTTTTGGGTAGTTTTATTATTTTGTTTTCTTATGTTTCCTACTTATTCACAAAATAGAAGGAAAATTAACTCAATATATGTGTAGTAATTTATAAATTTCATGATGTGGGAGTGTCATATATCAATCTGTTGATTTTATTGGCTAAGTAATAAACAAACTGCTTGGGCTCATAGCTTAGAACATAGGTGGGTGGAGTAAACAGAACAGAATGCTGGGAGGAAGAGGAAGTGAGCTCAGAGACTCAACAGCTCTCCTCTCGGGAGCAGACACCTCAGAGAGACACCATGCTCCCGGCTCCTGGGCAGACACATGCGATGAAGCTCCAACTCAGGATGGACGTAGGCTAGAATCTTCCCGGTAAGCGCACCTTGGGGTGCTACACACAGATGATTAGAAATGGGCTAAATTAATATGTGAGAATTAGCCTAGAAGAGGCTAGATAGAAATGGGCCAAGCAGTGTTTAAATGAACACAGTTTGTGTGTTGTTATTTCAGGCCTAAGCTAGCCATGTGGGCAGCTGGTGTGCTGGGGACGCTGCCCCACCGCTTCTATTACTACAATTTCAAAACATCTTCATATATTATTATTCTTTCTCCATAGCAACTCTGAAGAAAAATGGACAAAAATAGGATGGGCTCTATCACTGCAGATGAGATATATGAGGATCAAAGAACTTATGTAAGTATGAGTTTAAATATAGCAGCAGTTGAACTTACATTGTGGTTGAACATACATCACATTAACCTTCCTTTACAAACAAAAATTAGAACATTACAGTTCTTATTCAAATTCTGGACATATTTATTCTGTCCCTATAAGTTCTGCAGATCATGTGTTCTTAGAGAGGTCACATACAACTGATTCTTAAACCTGTTTTTAGAATTTTTCTTCATCTTGCTGATACTGTTTTCTTCTAGGTCATTGCCAGTTTTCAGATGCCTTACTATAACTGCCGATTTTAATTTTTCATCCATTGTGAAACTCTCTCCCCTAACACTTACCAAATCTCTCCACCTTATTGTCTGTCTATTTGCCGCCTATCCTTTTCAGTTCTTAAATGTGTGTGCCCTTTGTTTACTCTTTGTCCAATTCCTTATTAAGTTTCTTGATATGAGAAATCAAATAACTATCAGAGAGAAGCCTTCATCAGCACAGCTGTTCTGTGCCAAGGGTCCCCAAGATTACTCTCAGTCTTAGTGATTCACTGAACAGATTCCCAGGGCTCAGCAAAATGGTTAAATTGCATTTATAGATTATCACTGCGACTGCTCTCAGAATACAATAAGCAAAGGGAGGAAACACAGGGATGACTTCCAGGAGAAATGAGCTCTAAGCTTTTATGGTCCTTTCTAGTGGCATTTCATGGAAAAAAAATGCTTCCTTTTGACAGAAATATATGAAAACACATGGTTTTGTCACCCAGGAAAGTTTGCTGACATCATGGTGTCCAGAACACTAATGGAGGTACAATTACATAGGCACATGGGAACTGGATTTTTGACCTCTGCTCGTTAGATTTTAACTGCCAGAATAAGTGGTCATATTATCATAAAATATTTGGTACAATTAGTACTTCATGTTCTAAGTGCTTGTGCTCTAAAACAAAATTAAGAAACAAAAAGCTAATAAACAACAAAAACCCATCAGTAATCAGCAGAATCCAGCTATGAAGGATTTCTTTATCATGCAGAGTCTGCACAACTCAGACTGCTAAAACAGTACTTTTCTACATGAACCTTATACAGATGTGTCTGTCTTACACACTGGACCCCTGATTATTTGGGATTGGACCAATGGTGTACTTCTCATAAGCTATGTAGGAGGTAACTCAGAAGATACGGAAGGATCAAGGAAGTATACCAGCAGCACCGAAGGGGCCAGATCTAGTCACAGTTCATGTGCCCATAGGAAAGTCAGAATTGGTAATAAATATTGGCATTCAATAAACACTAACATTCTGTGCTCTCAGAATTTCAGATTCTCAGACTGGGTTTTTGTTTTACTGTGGCTACCAAAGTGGTCATTGCCCTTAGTTGCATGGGTATTGTAACTGCTTCCTACTTGATCCTGTGTCTGACTCTGCAGCTGTGTGCATAGACCTCTGCCCACCACCCACCTCTCACTGCCACTCTGATTCATTCTGGATGTGGCTGAACACATTTCATTGTTAAAAGGCACCTTTGATCATTTTGCTCTCCTTGTCAAAAACCTTTTATGATTCTCTGTTGCTTGCAGATGAAAATTTACTGCTCTAAGTTTATTATTCATTCTCCTGGTCTTTTTCAAAGTCTCATTTCAAGATAGGTCTTTATTTTTGTTTGCTTTCTTTTGATATAATTTAAGTGTTTTTAGATGGCAAAAGAAAAAAATCTTTCTAATCTTTCCAGTTTTGGATAAGTGTTGTGTCTTCGTTGTATTTGTTTGATCCCATGCAGGACAGTGCATTTTAACAAATAGCATAAACATCTCCTCCTGTGTAAACCGGTATATTATAGCTTTGATTTTTTTATTGTAATCTTGAGACTCTAATACACTGTGAATTTAAGCTCATTTTTGAGACAGTCTCAGTAAGTATCATAGACTGGCCTTGAAACTTCAAACTCTGGACTAGTAGATTATAGGTACTAGCTGCCACTTCTGTCTGAGGCATGATTTCTCAAGCCTGTGACTTGTTTCCTCAATTTTATAGAACTTGTTGTAGGAACTCCTTATTTCATCACTTTCAAATGCTACACATGTCACAAAATTTAACTGATGAGTATATATATCCAAGCATTGATATTCTGATGTTTTCTCTCAATATAGTTATACATCTTAATGTATAAACCATTTCTAAAGATCCCCAATACACACATATATATCTTGTTTTTCAAAATATCTTTATATTTTTTATAGTTTGTCTGTTCTGTCACATTTTTTTCTGTACAATATTTTAGGATTAACTCATTAAAGTGGAATTTAGTGACATTTCATTTTGGATTGTATGGACATAGTGTTTTTTATTATAAAACTGCAATAAATTTACATATTTTGTCTTCCCATTCAAAAACATAGTATATCATTTTAATAAAGTTTATATTTCTGTAGAGTTTTAAATTTTTATTCTTCTATTAGTTTATGTATTGTGTTGGCTGAATCCAAGGATACATTCTATAAAGTCAATTTTGTTTTTTTTGGAATGTGATTCATATAAATTATACTTTGCTGGTATATGGAAAAGGTATTACTTTTTTCACATAAATCTTGTATCATAAATATTCAGGTAAGATCACAGCTATGTTTTTGGTTAGCATTACAAGAAAGACAATTTATTAAAATAATTACTAAAACTTTCAAACCAAGACTTCCACAGCAGTATCTACACATTCTGGGAGTTGAGGTGTCAGGAAAAATTTCCTTACTGTTTAGAAAATGATTCTTGGAGCAGATAATGCCCTTGTTTTTAATGCCTTTTTTGTATATATTTAATTTGTATGACAGTATTTCCAGGCACATAGTTAGTACAATTATTATATAGTCAGGTAAATTAGCATATCCTTCATTTCAAATAGTTACCTATTTCTTTTCGGTTAGCTTTTTGTAAGATAAAGGCGAATGAAATCTATTGTGTTGCAAATTTCACGTACACAATAAATATTATTAACCTCACCCTATATGTCCTGCTTTAAATCTCTAGATGCGTTTGCCCTGCGCAAGTACAGCTGTGTCCATTGGACCAGGTCTTTGAAACCCCACCCATGGTTCTATGGTTCTGAAACCCACTATGCTTCTATATTTACCTCACGTATTTAGTCCTATTTTCCTTCAGATTCCATGTGCAAAATGAATATGCAGTATTTTTTCTTTTCGTGTCTGGCCATTTTAACTTAGCAAGAATAGTGTTCATCCAGGCTGTTGTAAATAGGAATGTGTGTTGGTTAGGTTTTTTTTTTTTTTTTTTTTTGTTTTTTGTTTTTTTTTTGTCAGATTGACACAACTAAAAACATCTGGGAAGAGGGAACCTCAGTTAAGAAGTTGCCTCAATTGAATTGGCCTGCAGGCATCCCTGTGGTTTATTTTTGTGATGTACCATTGATGTTGGAAAGCAAAGCCGGTCTTGGGCAATGGAACTCCTAACTAGGTGGCTCTGCGAGGTCTAAGAAACCAGAGTGAGTAATCCATAGACAGCAGTCCAGTAGGCAGCACTCCAGCGTGCTTTCTGCTTCATTTCTGCCTCTGGTTCTGCCCTGACTCCCCTAGTGGCAGATGTGCTAAAGTGCATTAACCCTTTCCTTCCCAAATTGGTCATGCTTTTTTTATTTTTTTTAATTGAGAAAAAGAAAAAAAAACGTTTACGCCTCCTTCCAGCCTCGCATTTCCCTCCCCCTCCTCCCAAACTTCTACCCCTCCCCCCACTCCTTTCCCCCTCCCTCTCCAGTCTGAAGAGCAGTCAGGGTTCCCTGCCCTGTGGAAAGTCCAAGGTCCTCCCCCCTCCGTCCATATCTAGGAAGGTGAACATCCAAACTGGCTAGGCTCCCACAAAGCCAGAACATGAAGTAGGATCAAAACCCAGTGCCATTGTCCTTGGCTTCTCAGCAGCCCTCATTGTTCGCCATGTTCAGAGAGTCCAGTTTTAACCCATGCTTTTTCAGTCACAGTCCAGCTGGCCTTGGTGAGCTCCCAATAGATCAGCCCCACTGTCTCAGTCGGTGGGTGCACCCCTCGTGGTCCTAACTTCCTTGCTCATGTTCTCCCTCCTTCTGCTCCTCATTGGGAGCTTGGGAGCTCAGTCCGGTGCTCCAGTGTGGGTCTCTGTCTCTATCTCCATCCATCACCAGATGAAGTTTCTATGGTGATATGCAAGATATTCGTCAGTATTGCTATAGGATAGGGTCATTTCAGGTTCCCTATCCTCAGCTGCCCAGGGAACTAGCTGGGGACATCGCCTTGGGCTCCTGGGAGCCACTCTAGGTTCAAGTCTTTTGTCAACCCTAAGGTGGCTCCCTTAACTAAGATTTGTGCTTCCTTGCTCCCCTATCCAACCTTCCTTTATCCCAATCATCCTTTTTCCCCAAGTTCCCCCATCCTCCCCTTCTCCCTTTTCTCTCACCATCTCCCCTTACCCCCATTCCACCCCACCCCCAAGATCCCAATTTTTTGCCCGGCAATTTTGTCTACTTCCCATAGCCAGGAGAATAACGATATGTTTTTCTTTGTGTTCACCTTCTTATTTAGCTTCTTTAGGATCACCAATTATAGACTCCGTGACCCTTATTTATGGTTAGAAACCAATTAAGAGTAAGTACATCCCATTTTCATCTTTTTGGGTCTGGGTTACCTCACTCAGGATAGTGTTTTCTATTTCCATCCATTTGCATGCAAAATTCGAGAAGTCATTGTTTTTTACCACAGCGTAGTACTCTAACGTGTATATATTCCACACTTTCTTCATCCATTTTTCCATTGAAGGACATCTAGATTGTTTCCAGGTTCTGGCTATTAAAAAATAATGCTGCTATGAACATAGTTGAACAAATGCTCTTGTCATATGATAGGGCATCTCTTGGGTATATTCCCAAGAGTGGTATTGCTGGGTCCAGGGGTAGGTTGATCCCGAATTTCCTGAGAAACCGCTACACTGGTTTCCAAAGTGGTTGCACAAGTTTGCAATCCCACCAGCAATGGATGAGGGTACCCCTTCCTCCACAACCTCTCCAGCAAAGGCTATCATTGGTGTTTTTGATTTTAGCCATTCTGACAGGTGTAAGATGATATCTCAAAGTTGTTTTGATTTGCATTTCCCTGATTGCTAAGGAGGTTGAGCATGACCTTAAGTGTCTTTTGGCCATTTGAACTTCTTCTTTTGAGAATTCTCTGTTCAATTCAATGCCCCATTTTTAATTGGGTTAATTAGCATTTTAAAGTCTAGTTTCTTGAGTTCTCTATATATTTTGGAGATCAGACCTTTGTCGGATGCGGGGTTGGTGAAGATCTTCTCCCAGTCAGTAGGTTGCCTTTTTGTCTAAAGGCAAGCTAAGATGGAGGTTCTCTTTTTCTCTTTGATTTTCATAGAACTTAATAATGCTTCCCTATACAAATTGCAACTTTTGTATATAGTATTTCATTATATATTGAATACATGGTTTATAGACATCAAAATAAGTTATTACTTATAGAGTTACTGAAAAATATCACAAGTTTTCCTGTTTATTAGCTTGTTTATAATCATGCTGTTTCCCTTCATTGTATACTATGAGTAACTAACAAGAATATCACTAATTCTATGAGGTATTGACTTCATTTCCTTTGATGTATATCCATGAGGAATTGCTAAGTCATATGGCACTTCTATTTGAGGGCAGGGTGAGAAGAGACTTCTATAACATTTTCCATAATAGCTGTTCTATCTCTTGTTTCCACCAATAGTAGGTATGATTTTCCTTTCGTGTGCTTTCCAACAATACTGTCTCATCTTTCTGATACTAGACACCCAATAGTTGTGAAGTGATAGATCATTTGGGTTTGAATTTTAATCTTCTTTATGATTAATGAAAATAGACAACTTTTATGTGATTGCTGGCCATCTTTATAACCTATTCGGAGAAATGACTAGTCTTGAAAATAAACATGGAAACAAATGGGTTAGAATCTGTAGAGCTGAGGAGTAAATACTGCCTGCTTCCTGCGAGTAGCCCTCTCAAAGAGACATTTTATTTATTTATTTATTTTATTTATTTTATTTTTTTTTTGGTTTTTTGAGACAGGGTTTCTCTGTGGCTTTGGAGCCTGTCCTGGAACTAGCTCTGTAGACCAGGCTGGTCTTGAACTCACAGAGATCCGCCTGCCTCTGCCTCCCGAGTGCTGGGATTAAAGGCGTGTGCCACCACCGCCCGGCTCAAAGAGACATTTTAGTAGTAACCTTTCTGTGATAGAGAAACTCTGGCCTGGTGTACTTAATTATTTCTGAGGGGGATTCATCTTTTGTAAATATATTTGTAAAGCAGTGTTTATTCATTTGACAATGTGTTGATTAGGTGATTATAGACCATTGAACTAACTGAAACAGTGCAACATTTCCTTCTTCCAGTACTAAATATTGCACCCATTCAAAGAGGATAAGATCATAAGCTCTTCAGCCTCAGGCCAGAGATCTGTTAGAAAGTGGCTCTACCACCTAGTGTCTTCAGGAAGGGAAGCTGGCCTGTGATTGGCCACCACTTCGTTGTCTACTAATTCAGTTCTATTCCTGAAGGACAGACATTTTGTTCTCACCCTGTCTCTGCTTTGTAACTTCATTGCAAATAACTTTAGAAGAAAAAGGTTTTCTTCTTCAGAGTTATACATTTTAAAATTGCAGAATTAAGGGATTTAGTGAACAATCAACTTATTTAATGATGGGAAGCTACAATTTATACTAAAAATAATATTTGTCTTGGGAAATATTATTAAGACTAAGCTTTTCCAAGGGGCTTATTTCTATTTGGTACAGAAGAGCTTTAATTTTCCATCATCATACCAAATTAGAAAATTCTGCACTTCAGTAAAAAAAAAAAAAAACAATGAGGGGTGTGGAGAGAGAATGAAGGGATGGATAAGTTATCAACATAACTTGTCAGGTAGCACATAGATCACCAGACATGACTGCTCACTCAGGAAAAACCATTAAATAGCGAACTCTCTCTAAACAAGGCTATCAGACATGTGATTTTTGGTCTTATCAGATCTAATATTAATCTACTCTTTGACTTCTATGTACTTTGACATTTCCTATGTGGATATATTTTCTTTTAACAGTAATAATTATCAGTGTATATTAATTGCATGAAGTAATGGGATATGAATTCATGAGCTTTGATGAAGGCAACCCTCCCTCCTGTCTTGTTTTCTTTCCCTTGGTCTCTTCTATCCCACTAGCTTTTTTTTTTTTTGATCATCCTAATCAATTGTACTTGTTTGCTTCCTTCTTATTTTACTTAGTATAATATCCTCTAGTTCTGTGCATTGTCCTGAAAATGACATAAGTGTGTTGTTCCTAATGTATGCCCATACCACATTTTCTTTCTCTATTTAAATGTTAATGTGCACCTAGCTGGTTCATGGCTTCGATAATAGAAATAATGTCACAATGTGGATGAAGATGCAGAGATCTCTGCTTCACTCTGCTTAAATAACCAACAGTACAACAGCCAAATCATACCGTAGTTCTACTTTTAATTTTTGAGGGAGTCATAAAAGCGCTTGAAATCCACTGAGATTCTGTAGTGTTAGATAATGGGCTATAAAATAAAAACCTTAGTCTAAGATACAAGACCTCCTTATGAGCATTCGTTAAAGAAGCCCTGAGTACCTCTTACTCTAATAATACACACAAAAAAAAAAATAATACAAGCTTTTGCTGTTCCTGTTGATTGCAAACAAGACTAGTTGATAACACTCTATTTCTGAAGATAACACACATCTTGGTTGAAAGATATAGACAAAGCAAGCTGGAACTAGCTGGGGCTTCATTCCTGTTGACTAGCTTCTGTAGTGTTTACACGTTCTGTGCAGACTACTGGGGAAAAAGGCATTAAGTGTCTAAAGTAGCTATGAGCCCTACAAACTCCATTACCAACAGTCTAGGCAAGATTTTCTCACTGGTATAGTTTTAGCAAGTAATTATGGGGTTGACTAACACTCTCTAATTGGATAGGAGACCTATGCTATAAGAGACTGTTCAAGCCCAGTAATGTAAAACTTGCCCACACCCTATGGCTGAGGAGGTTTTGGCACAGAGAAGGGAAATTATTCCTCTTATTTAGCTAAATTATTGTGGTATCAAACTGGGTTTTAGTGTCTGTATTTATACCCCCAGTTGCATATTACTTTTATCCTTGGAGAAATTTGTTTTTGCAAAGAATGGCTAAAGGTCAGTTGTTACAAGGACACATAACTGCTCAAGGTGCTGAGCATAATTGGCAGTTGTGTGTTTACAACTAAACGGGAAATTTATAACATCTGCACAAAGTCTAGTGAATATCCATAGAAGAGAGAATGTAGGAACTAGAAGGCAGGAGGAATTCTTCTAAGCATGGCACAACCAATATGATCATGATCTCATGATTGCTATGGCTACCTGGAGTACACCAGTTTAAGACTTGTATAGTCAACAGTCAACTAAGGATCCAGGAGAGACTCACCAGGCTACTTATGTATTATAGTGGAGGGACAAAATGTCTACAGTTTATAGACAATAGAAAACACCATGTAGCTCACACAAGCAGGCTACAAAGGATCACCCAAGTCCATGGTCACAAGTGACAATATAAAACAAAATATATGAAAAAGAGAAAGGACCTTGTAGGGTAGAGGGTAGTGAAGGAGTTAAGGGCAGTTTATGGTGAGTAGTAAACAGAATGTATCATATGCATGAATAGGAACATCAAAGAATGAATTTCATAAAGTTTATAAAACAATCATGTCAGAAGTACCATAAGAAGAAACAAAGGTTTATATAGATTTATGGTTCTAGAGAGATACAGTCCATCATGGTGGGAAAACATGACAGCTGCCAGGGAAGACATGGTGGACATATCTGTAGCCTGCTTACTTACACTGTATCCATTATTGGGAAGCATAGACTGAATGGGATGTGGGGCTCAGCTAGAAAGCCTGAGGGTCTTTGCCTGTGACCCACTTCTTTCTGGATGTTCTAATTCTTTCTTTAAAACAAAATTAAAAATGATCTTATTTTACATACCAATCGCAGTTCCTTTTCTCTTCTTTTGTCTTGCTCCCTCCAAACTTCCATCCACCCCATCCCCCATCCACTCTCTAAAGAGGATGAGGCCTCCCATGGTGAGACAACAAAGCCACTGTATCTAGGCTGAGCAAGTTATCCCTTCATAGGAAATGGGCTCCAAAGAACCAGTTCATGCCCTAGGGATAAATATTGGTTCTACTGCTAGTAGCCCCACAAACTTCCCAAGCCACACACAACTGTCACCCACATTCAGAGGGCCTAGTTTGGTCCTATGTAGGTTTCCCAGCTGTCAGTCTAGAGTCAGTGAGCTCCCACTTGCTTGGGTCAACTGTTTCTGTGATTTTCCCTATCATGGTCTTCCCAAATTTCCCACATAGCACCATCAGCCGGTGATCATGTGTTTAAACACGTAAGTCTGTGGAGGGCATTTTATATTTAGATCCCAATCATGGAAGATCAACTGGGCTTCATGACTAGACAATATAATGAGAGAATAGTAGAAAGATCACATCCTTTCAAAGATGACAACAGGAAACAAAAACTACAGCTATCTAACGACAATCATACTGCAAAATTTATTTGTTGATCTTCTACCCCTTTGCACAATGTGTCGTTTAGAAGGTATTTATTGTCCATGGTTGCCTTTCAGAGGACTTTTTCCATTTTTATTTATTAAGGAAGTAAATGAACTCTTTTGCTCTATCTCATAAGTAGTCTAATAGTTTAATATTCCTCATTCAACTTTCAGTGAGATGGTTTTATGAACAAATATTAGCTTTCTGTACTTTAATGCTTGCACAGGATCTCATGAATTTTTATTTTTAATTAAAAACTGAATCACTGATTGCTAATCCCTTTTTATTATTCTTTAGCCTATTTGTATCATCTAAGCAACTTTCCCTCAGCCAATTTCTTTTCTTTGGTACTTCCATGTAGTCTTATGGGTAAGGGCTATTCATTGCATTATTCTCACAATTAGCAAATGTTTTTGCACCAAATATTTTCTTGGGAGTTAAAAACACAAATTCTCTTGAAAACAAATCACATACTTCAAATAAGTATGCAACAAAAGCTTTTGTTTTAGACTGTGTTCATGCTTCATTGAAAAGATAAATATTGAAATTATCTATTTTTAAGAGGTCTCAAAAAGGATAATATTATCACTGCTTAGGAATCAGTTTTTAATCATGAGTTGAAAAAGTCTAGGTAATACAAAAGTGACAGTCATACTACAAAATATATCTTCTACCCCATTGCCTAATGTGTCTTTTATAGGGCATTTATTGTCCATTTTTACAAGCTAGGTATTCCCAAGAGAAGCTATAAGTAGGAAAGGATTGCTAATACATACACAATCCAGATTTAAATTTATGAATGGAAGTTGTTTTGTCTTGAAAGTTATTGATAGGACGTTAATCCTATTGTCTTGAAAAAACATATAGTATCTGCCATGAAAAATATTAAGTAGTCATATAATTTTATCTAAGTAACAAAATTCAGTAGGAGAAAGGTTAGATAACATATTCATTTATTAAGGAATATACTTGTTCTGGAATTTAGAAAAAAATGTTGGAAGAGCTATAATGAGTTTAGAAAGTGTGGGTAAGTTCTCAGTATTCCTCATTGCCCTCTATGTTCAGCTAGTCCGGATTTATCCCATGCTTTTTCAGACCCAGGCCAGCTGGCCTTGGTGAGTTCCCGATAGAACATCCCCATGAGGAATACTGAGAACTCAAGAACAATCGCAGTGGGTTTTTGATCCTACTGCACGTACTGGCTTTGGGGGAGCCTAGGCAGTTTGGATGCTCACCTTAGGAGACCTGGATAGAGGTGGGCAGTCCTTGGGCTTCCCACAGGTCAGGGAACCCTGATTGCTCTTCGAGCAGATGAGGGAGGGTGACTTGATCGGGGGAGGGGGAGGGAAATGGGAGGCTGTTGCGGGGAGGAGGCAGAAATCCTTAATAAATAAATAAAAAAAAATAAAGTTAATCTTTTTTCAAAATAAAAAAAAAGAAAGTGTGGGTAAGAGAAAAATAGTCACTAAATTATCAAAGAAGTAGTCTTAAATGATTGATCATCTCCATATACATTGTTAATTTTTTATTTATAAAATTATGGTGCATTTAAAAACACTATTACACAGTTTCTTTTAAAAATCAGTTTATCATCTGAAAAGTACATACTTTACAGCACATGACAATCTGTTTCTTATTTATTTAGAAAATGGCTATACAGATTCTGTACTTTTATATCACAAACTTACAAATGCAAAGTTACAAACAAACTATGACAGATATTTTGAAACACAGTTTCAGCTTTGTGTTGAGATAAAATAAATCCAAAAAGTCTCTTTGATGACAAGGAAATTAGCTGAGGAGTTTCTTCTGTTTGCTTTATTTTCACGGACCAATCACAAGCAAATTAGTTTCTAGTTGTATGTTTGAATAGAAGTTCCTGCTTCTGTGTATCTTCATGTGTCTTCATTACCCTCTTCCCATCTCATCTTCATCAACAATACAGAACACTCACTCTTATTCATATCTTCTTCTAAGGAAAGGAGACATTTTGGTGATATTGAAAGGAAGAGTCTTTTGCGCAAAAGAAATTCTGCCTTTTTGCTTAAGTGCAGAGTGTGAAGAAGTGGACACATGAGACTTACTGTGTCAAATTTCTGGGTCAACACTACTAGGAGATGTGGGGCTGTATAACAAAAAAATAGGACTCCCAGGTCAGGGAGACAGGGGAGATTTCCAGGTTTCTATCATCCTCCAGTACTTCAAGGTATCCCATGGTAAACTGAGGAAAATATTCTGTTTATATGGTGCTAGAGGGGCTGGAGAGATGGCTCATTAGTTAAGAGCACTGACTGCTCTTCCAGAGGTTCTGAGTTCAATTCTCACAACCATCTATGAGATCTGGTGCCCTCTTCTGGTGTGCACTCATACATGCGGGGAGAACACTGTATACATGATAAATAAACCTTTAAAAAGAAACAAAAAAGTACATATTGTGGTGTTAGAGTTGGCTAGCCTGTTTGGCAAACTTAAAGAACCTCAGTACTTATTCTGGAGGTCACTCTGCTCTCTACAGGTGTGTCAGTAAAGCCTTCCTTCCTGGACTGTGGCCATCAGAGATTCATTGTTACTACACAGATTTGTATTTATGGTTGGAAATGACAGTAGAGTTTTAAATTCTATGCCAGTGAAGGTTGTGTTCAAATCTTACAAATTGAGCTTTCTTTTTTAATTTAATTTATTCTTTTAAAAAAATCTTTTTTATTTTACATATCAATCCCAGTTTCCTCTCCCTCCCCTACTTCTGCTTGCTAGACCTTCCCCCGACCCCACTCCACATCCATTCTTCAGAGAGGTGTAGTGTCCTATGAGTCAACAAAATCAGTCATAGCACTTGGGGCTCCCAAACTGCCCAAGCCACACAGCTGTTACCCACATTCAGAGGGTCTAGTTTGCAAGTTCCACAGGGGTCAGTCCAGAGTCAGGGAGCTCCCTCCAGCTCAGGTCAGCTGTTTCAGTGAATTTCCCCACCATGATCTTGACCCTTTTGCTCATGTTATGGCTCCTCCCTTTCTACAACTGGACTCTAAGTGCTCGGCCCAGAGGTCTCTGCATCTGCTTCCATCAGTTACTGGATGAAGGTTCTAGGATGATAATTAAGGTAGTCAACAATCTGCTTACAGGGGAATGACAGTTAAGGTACCTTTTCCACTATTGCTTAGATTATTAACTGTGGATAGAAGTTTCTGTCCTGTTCACCCTCACAGCTGTTCAGTCCCAATAAAATACACAGAAGTTTATATTATTTATAAACTGTTTGGCTTATTAGGTCACTTTTATTATTAACTAGCTCTTACAACTTAAACTAACCTGCAATTCTTGTCTTTGTATAGTCGTGTGGCTTGGTACCTAGCTTTCTCTGTATCTGGCTGGTAAATGCCGACTGAGCCTTTCCTCTTTAGAGAATTCTTCTAGTCTGGTTTTCCCACCTAAACTTCCTGCCTGGATGCTGGCCAATCAGCATCTTATTAGACCGATACAAGTGACTTTAAAGAGTATAAGAGCATTATCCCACAACACTTACCTGGGGTTATTCTTGTGGATTCTTGGGAATTTCCCTACTGCCAGACTCTTCAGTAAATCAATAATGGCTTCTTCAATCAATATAACTCTTTCCTTGCTCTCCCTCTTTGTCCTTCTCCCAACATGACCTTCCCAATCTTACCTCTTCCCTTTCTTGCCTCCCTACTCTGTTTCACTTCTACCTTTCCATCCCCTCTCTCCTCCCAGTTTACTCAGGAGATCTTGTCTATTTCCCTCTACTCATGGGATGTACATATATCTCTCTTAGAATCTTCCTAGGTCTTGGCTTTTCTGGGGCTGGTTATTCTTTATGTCTATCATCACTTATGAGTGAGTACATACAATCTTTGTCTTTCTGAGTTTACCTCACTCAGGATTATTTTTCTATTTCCATCCATTTGCCTGCAAATTTCAAGATGTCACTATTTTTTTTACTGCTGAGTAGTACTCCATTGTGTAAATGCACCACATTTTCATTATCCTTTTTTTGGTTGAGGGGCATCCAGGTTGTTTTCAGGTTCTGGATATTATGAATAATGAATGCTGCTATGAAAATAATCGAACAAATGTCCTTGTGGTATGAGTGTGCACCCTTTGGGTATATGCCCCAGAGTGGTATCACTGGGTCTTGAGGTAGATTGATTCCCAATTTTCTGAGAAACAGGAAGTTTACACTCCCACCAGCCATGAAAAATCATTCCCCTTACTCTGCATCCTCTACAAAATAAACTGCCATTAGTGATTTTGAACTTAGCCATTCTGACAGGTGTAATATGGTATCTCAAAATCATTTTGATTTGCATTTCCCTGCTGGCGAAGGATGCTGAGCAGTTCCTTAAGTGCCTTTCAGTCATTTGAGATTCCTCTGCTGAGAATTCTCTGTTTAGTTCTGTGCCCCATTTTTTGATTAGATTAGTTAGTATTTTGATGTCTAATTTCTTGAGTTCTTTGTATATTTTGGAGATCAGTCCATACATTCACACACACACACACACACACACACACACACACACACACACACATACACACACAGAGAGAGCGAGAGCGAGAGTGAGAGCGAGAGCGAGAGCGAGAGAGAGAGAGAGAGAGACTAAAAAACAAAATATATGTTTCTTTAATTTTCTGGAACAAGACTAATCTTGATTTGCTTCCTAAAATTTGAATGGAGCTGTAAAGCCAATATTTAAAGAGATTAAGAATGGGATCTACATGAAAAGCCATCTCACAAGAATAGGCAGAATGGAAAAGATGATATCACCGCTACTTTATTAGGGTGGAGATGAGATGGGTAGGCTGTGACATTTTACCCAGTCAATGAATAGTCATCACTATGCTGGTCACATTGAACCACAGGTTTTTTTGCCAGATGCAATGGAATATTCCACAAATGATGACTTGTTCTTAGATATTGTCTCTTTGAATTTTTATAATCATGGTGTCAAGAGAGGAAACATATTTAAGTTTGAAATGAGATTTGTCATAGAAAACTGATGGCTAAGATTTAATATTTATCCTAAGTTATATGGTGTGTGACTCTATTATATCCCAAGTCCATCAGCACTGCCTTCAATGTGATGTGGGATTTCCGTCTGTTTGCTCTGATTACCATTGATTAATAAAGGAACTGCTTTGGGTCTATAGCAGAGCTATAGGGGAACAGAGCTAGGCGGGGAAAACTAAACTGAATGTTGGGAAAAAGAAGGGTGGGGTCAGAGAGAAGCCATGTAGCCCCACCGGAGATAGAGGCCAGAACTTTAGCTGGTAAGCCACAGCCATGTGGCCATAAACAGATTAATAGAAATGGGTTAAATTAATATGTAAGAGTTCTTCAATAAGAAGCTAGAGCTAATGGGCCAAGCAGTGATTTAATTAATATAGTTTTCTGTGTGGTTATTTTGGGTCTGAGTTGCCAAATAGCTGGGAATGAAACAAGTGACCTCCCCAAAAACCAATGTTTTTATATAAAAAATTTAGTCTTTATGGAAGTTTCTACTATTTTGTGCTTTTTTTCTTAATTTAAAAATCTCCTCATGGCTTTTATAGAAAACATCCTTTTCTATATAAACATGAGGGAATTATAAAACACATGGTTCAGTTTATTTAGGCTAATATTGCTAGAGAATATATAAGGTTCATTGATATTATTATTTTGTACACGACCCTTAGACAGCATATGGAAGCATTTTTAGGTTTAGATATTGCAGTTCCTAAAATTACTTGACAGTATTCCTATAATAAAAGCAATTTTTTTCACCTCCCTGTGTCTTCACTGAATCTCTGCTCCTTTTCTATTTTTTCTTCTGTTACCTTTTCTTTTTGCTAGTCTCTAACATGTAACATAGTTTTACAAACCACAGCTGAGGTAACAGCAGATCTTTACAGAAAATTTAACACTTCGTGTATTTTGAATATAATTTTGTAGCTCTTGGAAACTGAACTGTAAATAAAACTTTAAAAAACGTCTTTAATCCCAGCACTCAGGAGGCAGAGGCAGGTAGATCTCTGTAAGCTTGAGGCCAACCTGGTCTATAACAGCTAATTCCAGGACAACCAGGTCTATTACACAGAGAAATATTGTCTTGAAAAACAAATAAACAAAAAAAAACCCCAAAAATCCAAGAAATAACAACAACAACAACAAAAAAGGAGAATAGCAACCAACAATCACACTGCATGTGTAGAACTAGCTTTACAAAGATGTTTTTAGTCCTCTTATGGATCATGGCAGACTGATAAAGCTTGTGTTTAAGTTTGCATGCACAATAGTATATGAACAGGAAAGATCACTTATAATTAGAACCTTTTCAAATCATTCTCTCTTACAATACATCACAACTGCTGCCTCCCCTCCCTCCACTCCTTCCAGTCCTTACCTCTATTTTCCCTCTCCCCAAGATCCATTGCTCCCCACTTCAGAAAACGGTAGTGTGATACTATGCACAGGAAATGAAGAAACAAATTTTGATGACTGAGATAGTCTAGACCCAGCCTTCCACCCCATCTCTCTTCCTCCTAGTCACCTCTCTCCCTGTGCTCAATGGTCTCATTGAACTGTGTAGGATAGGCTGGCTTCCAACTCATGACATGCTTTTAACTGGTATGACAAGAAAAGCAATTTTTAAAAAATATTTATTTATTTATTATGTATACAATATTCTGTTTGTGTGTATGCCTGCAAACCAGAAGAGGGCACCAGACCCCTTTACAGATGGTTGTGAGCCACCATGTGGTTGCTCGGAATTGAACTCAGGACCTTTGCAAGAGCAGGTAATGCTCTTAACCTCTGAGCCATCTCTCCAGCTTCAGAAAAGCAATTTTTTAAAAAAGACAGTATACTAGGAAAAAAACAAAGCCTTGTTATTAAGAAAATTTTTCAATGGAATTCAGATAGTAGCCTACCAGCTCCTAACAGCCCTGCTTGATGAGTGGCTTATTTTCAGTAACTATTAGTTCATTTCAATTCAACTCTTATGGGTATGGGGTTATTAAGTTATAGCAAAAATAAAACTATAAAACAATTTTGTAACTAAAGTTTTTTAGATATTATTGTTCTTAGATCTAAATTTTTTCAAAAGTTATTTGTTCTTTTTTTTAATCATTGCTCAAAAATACAAGAATATTTAATTTAAAAATAAGAGGAAACAGTGAATGATGCTCGGAATATGTGTGCGGCAAGGACGTGGGAAGGAGGAAGAAAAGATGAAGTCTAAATGGGAGGGGGATAATATTTTATTTCTCCAGAAACAATAAAAAAGGGCAAACTCTGCCTACTTCCTTCTCTAAGTACATTGAAATAATCCCGTGCTATTTAGAAGCAGGGGGGACTAATCAACACACCAGGAAATGAGGTGAGACTTGATGCCATGACTGATAAAGCAGGGACACATATGCTGGGCTGGGCTTTTGTTTGCTGGGACTTCATGGTGATGTCACACCATGTGAAGTCCTTGGTGCTAGGACACTGTGTAGAATGATGACTTCCTGCACTTGGATCTTATGACAAAATATTGTCCATGGATTCTTATCTGCTTTCAGCTACACAGTGATGTACAAGGAGGAAAAGAAGAGGTCAGAGCCCCAGTATAGGTGATTCCTTTTGCAGAAGGTTTCCTTATCTTCTGTATCTTCATTATCTTCTGGACTAAGCACTGTGTTCTGTCCCCATCACTTGGGGGAGAGCAAGAAAGAGATGCTTGGGAATGGCACTACGCTGCATTGTTGGGTAGTATTTAAGGAGAGAGAAATTGTTTTCCCTTGCCAAAAGGGGTTTTTTTTTTATATACATGTTTTCAAATGATTGATTTATACATTGTCAGTGATACAAATAAAGAGATACATTTATCTCTTTGCACAAGCAAAAAGCTGATTGCTCTATAACATGAAACCACAATTAGCAGAGATGCACATTGAAATGTAGAACAGCATCATGGAGAAGTCTTTGATGTGTTAGTGGCACTGGTTGACAAGAAAAAATGATCATGAAGAACATATGCCATATTTGTCACAGTGAGTATCAAGAGGCCATAATTAAAATTAAAGGTAAATTTTCTGAAATAGTGTTTAAAATTCTCTATCTCATCTCCTACCCCTCTCCTTTTTATCCTTAAGCAGAGAAATAGTTAACCTATCATAGCTAGGTTATCATCCAATGAAAGAATAACCATTCTTGCTCCTCCTGGTATCTCTTTTCTCGTTGTATGAGGACTATTGTCTACCTTAGACTATTAGGCTGTATTATTTTATGTTAACATTTTTGCAGTGTACATTTCACATGTCACACAATTTCAGTGTTGATATTCTTTAGCCAAGATCTGCAGTATGAGTTTACTTCAAAACCTTGTCTCTGAGTTGCTCTCAAAAGAAAGTATGTATTATAAGAAATCCATCCACAGTGAAAAACACTGCAGATCCAAGGGTCCAGTTGGATCATTCTTGCTTAAATGTCTGCACCCTGTACTTAGGCTGCCTGGGGGCTACGTGTTTTGAAACTTTCCTCATGATCTCCTGGAGGACATTACACATGAATCATAAGCTCAACCTAAAATTTAAGCAGCTTCCAGTTTTCTTACAGCATCTGCCTTCCGCTGAATGGCTAAATCAGGTTCCTTTGCATTTCAGTGAGAAGCAGAGGCCCTCGTCATTTAAGTTGCCTGGCACTATCAGGAAGAAATAGGCTGCCTCTGAACAAGATATGCTAGGGGAACCAACTCCCCAAGTTGTTTTCTTCCTGTGATTGGAGAAGGAAGTTTGTTTCTCTGCAACCTGGGAATGGGATGGGGCTTTGGTATCACTGCCAGTGAAAAGTTTCAAGTGCGTACATTTTAGGGCCCCCAAATCGTGGCCACATATTTAGCTTGTAAAAGACAATCAGAATTAAGTTCCATTCTGCTCATATTTTCAACGCTGATGAATTAAAAGCAGATGCACTTCCTAAAGCTGTTTACTTGGCATGCTAAGCATATTTATTTCCTTCGAAATTAAGATTTAGCTTGGATCATAAACAGCATGATATTTTAGTACTGTGTTGAGAACCTGAAGTCATTTCTCATCAAAATGTTTTCCATGATGGTAAATTCACAGATCAATCCAGCAAAAGATACTATCCAAACCATAAATTATAGACTGAGGTTTTTTTGTCTTAACTCTGATTGTAAAATTATATTTATTTAGGCAAATGCATTCACAGATCCAACTTAGATTGACAGTAAAGTATTGCATCTTGTTAAGGCCATGGATATGGAGGTCATAACTACTGAGGTAATGGATGGTGAGTCCCACCTACAGGGCAGAATTTGTTCACACAAATGAGAACTACGAACAAAGTTGTTAGGGAGGATGCATCTCAGGTTGGGCAATCCTGGGATGCTGTCCAATTGTAGCTTCCACCTCAAACACCAAGTTTTTTTCTCAGATACTTACTACTTAGGCTGGATCAACATAGAATTTTTTTTAATTTGCCATTTAATTTTTGGAGAACTGTATACATGGGTATCAAGTTTGTATTATTACTGCCTCTCCCTCTATGCCTCTGACTCCTTTTGTGTTCCCCCACTTACTCTTAAATTCATAACCTTTTCTTTTTAAATTATAATTTCTTTCTATTTGCCAGTCTCTCCATCCATCTAGATAACTCCTCTCTCTCTACTGTCTGTAGAGTTCATTTAATGTTGCTCGAACATTTATGTGTTTAGGGCTGACCTCTTGTGACTGGATAATTGTTGGTGGAGACTGCTTGTTCGTACCTGGATGCCCGAACCTAAAATAATCACACAGAAGTTATATTAATTACAATACTGTTTGGCTAACAGCCTAAGCATATTTCTAGCTGGCTCCTACATCTTAAATTAACCCATTTCTATTACTTTATATTTTATCACGTGGCTGTGGTCTACTGGTAAGGTTCCAGGGTGTCTGTCTCCTTTGGAGGCTACATGGCGTCTCTTTGACCCCACCTACTCTCTCCTCCTTTATCTTCTCAGGATTTTCACCTTGTCCTATTCTGGACTGCAATAGGCCTAAAACAGATTCTTTATTAACCAATGTTATTCACAGAATACAGAGGGAATTCCACATCAGATAACCTATGAAGGGTTCATCTCAACAGAAGAGTAATTTTTCCTTTCTTAGATTCCATTATTACCTGTAGTTTTTCATTTTTGGATTGGACTTTTGAGATTTTAGCCATCTGAATTGGCATGTCAACAATTTCACATTCAGGTCTTGATTAGGTGACTATAGGTTTTAGATTTCACAGTTGCAGCTTCCTCGTCACACTTACAAGTCACTATCTCAGAGCAGACACTACTCTTCTGCTGTCCCCTCTTCTGTGATGCCCATTGAGCTTTGGGTGAAAGATTAATATTGCAGACTTATCAATTGGTCCTTGGTACTCCATGCTCAATTATTCTTTGTATTTTGATCAGTTTAGTATTATCATAATGGTCTTTGTCTGCTGCTGCTGTTGCTGCAGCAGCAATAAAAAAGAACTTTGTTGATGAAGGGTGAAAGCTAAACTTATCTGTGGATTTAAGTATAGGTCTTTAGAATGCAGTTAAATATTATTTGGATGTAGAAAGACAGAAATAGTAGGTTCTCTTCTAGAGTCCGTGACCTTATCAGCCAAGGGTAGTTTGCTGAATTACAGTACCAGGCATGAATTTCCTCCTACTAAATAGGGTTTAAGTACAATTAAATGGATGTTGGTTGTCCATACGATGTAAGTACTACTATTACACCCTCGGGGATATTTTGCCATGATGTTCATTGTTGTGGTTCATAGGCTTTTCAACTGGTAGGAACATAGGTTGTTTTTAATCCCTTGGCAGCTTGCATAATAGCTTCTGCTACTGTGAGAGCTCATTGTTCAACCATGTCCATCAGGCAGTTTTAATTTCTCTCTCTGATGTTTCGTGCAACAAATTCAGTCCTAGACTTTATTTGGGTTTAAAAAAATGATTCAAATTCATCTTCCTATGAAGCTTTAATTATTCTCGATGTGGACCTACCTTGGAATAAAATAATACTCTGAAGATACCTTGGTAATGGATATATGAACTTTAAACTTTATTTAAAACTAAAAATAATAATTCGTTGCTTGTTTAAGACACTGATTTAGTCAATAAAACTGGGATAGGAGTTTGCTGATGAAGGATTTGTACGAGGAGTGCTGACAGTGTTTGTTTTCCTTACTCATCCATTCATTGAACAAGTAGCCTCAGAGTTTCAGGTATTGTGATACATTATAAGAACTTAGAAATCAAAATGACTTGATCATGACTGTTTAAAATACATTCCAGTAGCATGAGATGGACATAAATAGATGAAGTAATATATTCATGGATTATCAGTGTTGAGAGAAGCCACAGGATTCCTGTTTTAACAAACACAGAGTTGGTGACTTTACAAGGTTTTATTGCTATCCCGTAGCTTTAATAGTCTGAAGTTTGGAAATAAGGGAAAGAAAGATTCTTTTTGGAAGTCTAGAAAATAACCTATTATTTGTATTTTCTAGCTTCTAGAACTTGTTTGTTTTTCTTGGTTCTCAGCCAGAGTGTCCATCTTCAAAACCTACAATATTACATCTTTCAGTCTCTCCCCTCTAAGTTCTAACTCTATTCCCCTTTCTTCCATTCCAGCATGTTACTGTGGCTTTTTTACCTTTCTCTTCTATAGAATTTTATAACTCTACCAGAATCAACTTGTCCATCAAGAATGATTTTCCTACACCAAAATCTATAAAGAATATCTTTGCCTTCATCACATGAAGAAACATTGAGATCACCATATCTGAGGCATTACTCAGCCCACCACAGACATGGTGTAGATTAGGAGAATAAAAGGATCAGTTATGATTATGGGTAGAGTCAGGTCATTCAAAATGGCAGTTTCAATTTGACCATCAAGTTTTGGCAAGGAGGACATTATGCTCCTCCAAAGACATGTGATGGAAGTTATTTTCATGATAGAATGCAAAGAGAGGCATGCTCCGAGAATAGGGATTTGTTGGATGTAATTTAAAAATAATAACAGTGGGAGATTTCCAAGAAAAATGAAACTAGAAATAAGATAAGATTAAGAAAATGAACTTTCCTTGACAACAGAAAGGGTTTAGACTAGCATGGTGTCTACTTGGGAGCTCTAGCAATTATGGTTTTCCCTTGCCTCTGATTCAGTGAGGATATTCAGTGAGGACTTGTTACTTTCCTTTGTGGGGTAACCTTGAAGGCTTTTGCATGCATTAAGCCACTACAGTTAGAGGTAGCCCCTCACCCTTCATCTGGCCTCCATATCTCATCATTACTTGCTCTTTTATGTCTGATATGCTGGTTCCTATTGTTTGACAGTATTTTAAAAAATAAATTTTATGTATATCTAACTGCTATTTGACTTTATTAACTCCACTTTTGATAAAAATTAAGCTGGAAATGTTATTGAGATCACCTCTGAGGACATACTTCCTTTACTTTAGAAAATGAAAAATCTTGACAGACCTTTTCAGTATGCAAATTGAAGCAAAAAATGCAATTTTGAGAAAATGGTGTTACAGAAAGATATTTGTGTTGTATCTTTGAAAGACTTAATTTCAGGACAATAAGGGTCTTTCTTCTGGGAGGGTGCTCAAAGTAAGCAGTTTATATAAGAGGCTTACGGAGTCACATTCCCAGTTTCGGAGGCTAAAAGCTCCTTATAGGTCAAAGTCTCAGAAGTAAAATACTTAGGAAATATTTTCACCTGTGGGCTCCAATGATAACTCTTCTTTTGTTTCATTCTCTTTCCTTTTGTTTTCAGCATCAAAGAGTAAGCCCAGCTAGGCATATGATCTACCACAGAGGTACCCACTCACTCCCTCAGCTTCTGGTTAGACATATTTGTAATTCTGTGCATTCCTGCCACCCATCCCCAGTTTCACTCCACTCATTACATCTTGAATGACAAAAGAGGCTGAGTATATATATATATATATATATATATATATATATATATATATATATATATATCTTCCTTTATAGAATGTTTTGTAATATCTGTAAGGATTCCCAGCCATGTGGAGAGGCAACTTTAATAAAGTTGAATTTGCTGACCTCAGGTCTGGTGAGGATTATACAGTTTTTAATTAGACGCTAAGGGGAAAAATCTACAAATCTACTGGGCATATACATTTCTATTTACACAGCTACCAAACTCTAAGTAATACAGGTTCAGGCATGATGTCAATGGTTAATGTGTGGATAAAACCATAAACACTTGAGGTGAAAGATGTCTTTCTCTCAATACATCCATGTCCCAATTCTTGCCACTATTTTTTTCTATTTGGTCATTAGGTATCTTTATATTACTTTGTTCTTCTCATCAGAGTGGAATCAGCACCTTCCTGACTCAGAACACTTTCAGAAGATCTGGTCATTCTTATTTTCCTTGCAGCAATTATTCACTGGTCAGAATGCCTATACGTACCCTTGGAGCTAAATCTATTCTTGTGTACTTCTTTCTGCTTGTGGAGTTTCTGGCACCTTTTTCCTCTATAACTATCGATACTATGTTAGCTTGAGTGGTCTTTTAGCTTAATAACAAGAACAGAAGCTCTGTGGAATACTGTTAAATGTATCATGGGCAGATTGTCTTTTAGGATGATTGTGGTCTTGGAGTGCAAAGGCAGAGGATTGATTCCATATTATTTTGCTGCAAGAGTATGAACATATCCAATAATTCCAGTGTAATGCTTATATGTGATTTGTGATGTCTTCCAGCTACCAAAATTGCCAGTTTTAATATTAGCAATGGATATAGAAAATGGTATCTCTAATAAGCTTTGCATAATTTTAAATACCACTGCTGTTTCATGCCATTTAGAAAAGCATGCTGCAGTGATATTTCTCTTTGGGGTAAAAAATACCAGTGACCTTGCTCCCTTCTGAGTAATGGCTTTTATAAAAGGAATTTATAATCTTTTCTGCTTTGCAACCTCACTGACACTGCCTAACCTACTGTAGTGTGTTTTCTGACACCTCTGTTTCAGAGAAAGAAATCCACACATTATCAGCAGTAACAGGCAAGTGGCAAAAGCTGTCATTTTTAGTCCAGTCCTTGTATTTGTCATTTCAGTTATATCTGCCCCTGTTATAATTCTCTCTTCTGTAACTTCACTGAACCCTTTTAATTTTTATGTTATATTTCAGATAGTTCTCTCTGAAACTAGATATATAGTTCAAGTAACTCTAGTTCTAAAGAGTTATAATCTATAGATACTTTCTCTCTCCTCCTGTACTCAATATTACAAAGTAGTTCTTAGACTGATAACTTCTAAGTCAATATCTATCATTCAGAATCTTTCTTAAATTGCAAAAGACTATACAATATTTACTTGTGTACTGCCTTAGCATTTTGTGCGGCATGGTATGGATATAAAACTGATTCATCTCCCACATAGGATTGAATGGAATCACTATTTACCCAGTCTCCAAGTTAAAACATCAGAATTGTATATTGTGACCTGGATATAGTTTATCCTGAGAAAAGGATTCAAATAACAACATTTTGTCAGAGAAATGGAAGACTAGCTTCGTGAGGAAGAGGACCAATGTCATATGAATCAAAAAATACAGAAGCTATGTGATATGACCCTTGTTGGTTACAGTTTTTACAGCAGACTATAAAGAAGCAGGAACTCTTTCATGAGGTATCTTTCTTCTGCATTCATTCCTTCTCTAGTCACACTAGGCTGTGAAGCAATCATGTTAAATAGTCTACAGAAAAATGAAGGCAGGAAGAAATAATTTACCTATTGATAATCAGAGACTTGGTTTCCCTCTTTGGTACCAGCACTGCAGGGAGCTAGTTTTTAGGTTACATAATGCAAGCTCCTGATGATCATTTAGGAAGTGAGGATACTTCCTCTCAGGTTGAATACCATTGTTAGGGAAGGCAGATAGCTGGGAAAATGTGAGAATGACTGCATGGCCATTGCCATCCCAATTCATTACCCCAAACTGATTCCTGTGTTTCAGATTTTCTCTTTGGATTTGTTATGAAGTATCATCTTTTCTTTCTCATGATATAGCTCAATGTGTATCCTCTTATTTCATGAATTTATAGGATCATTGAATTTGTTATTCTCTTTATCTCGTCTTGCGTGTCTCCCTTGGCTATCAGATAAATTTTCCAAAGGGAATAATTTAGTTGTCTCACAATCATATTCCCTAAAAACGCTCACTGTCTCTCTGATGACTCCAGTAAAATCTCTATCTTTAGCACAGGGAAGATAATCATCTAAACATAGCCTTTGTTTGAATACATCACACATCAATTATTTTCATTTCTCAATGATCATTTATGGCTCCATAAAATATACAAAGTGTTCCAAGACAATTTAAGAACGTTTTGAAATTTAAGAGTTAAGATTTTAAAGGGACCAGGAAAGAGATCTACCTAATAAGCAGAAAGAAAAGTTGGAACAAATATTTAATGGGTTCAGCATGAAAGATTTTCTTTCTCACTGATCTCTTTGAGATACTTCTACCACGGAAAATGGTGTCTGTGTTTCACATACCCACTCAGCTAGCCAGGTTCCCTCTAAGTCTAGTCTGGACTTAACATTCTCTGAGGCATCACTTTTTGCATTTTAACACTTAAAAGGAGAAAGATTATTGGAGAACCTATCTACTGTTTTATTTGACTTGGTAGCAGTATGCAAATTACTTTCACACATGATTCCATGTTTTATTGGTGCATGCCATGTCTGTGAATGAGGCTTAGAAATATGGTCTAACAGTGTACTATTTTATATTAAACCGAACTTCAAAAAGTGAATCAGTGACAGTGTTCTATTTTCTACTCTGGAAGGACATTCCGCACATCATTTCTCTGAATTTTCATTTTGCCTATGCCTTAATTGTCCAGTGGAGTCACTGACAGCATTTACGTATATATCCATAATGTTTTGCCCATTTACTGAGTATGTAGATGTTCAAAACTTATCATTGAATAAAAAGATGAAAATGTTTAAATTGTATAATATGTTACACTTTATATATTAATCAGAAATTTTTTGGTATCAAGCCTATTTTGACCACTTGCTTGGGACTCAGAAAGGTTAACTGCCTTGCATAAAATCACTCCAGTGGTAAATGATGGATGTGGCCCTTCCTTGAACCCAGCTTTCCTATTTCAGGAAGATGAATAGTCTTGACCATTCTTCTCATTTAGATTCCATTGCAATGGGCCTAAAGTGAAAATGAAATATTCAAATGACTAAAATCTGATATGTAATTTACTAAGAGTTTTACTATAACCTCTATTTAAGTATTGATCTAGGATTATGATACAGACCATGAGCTATTTTAGTTTCTAATGATATTATATTGTGTGGAATATATAGTGACAGAGACACTGACATTAAAATTTAAAATTATCGAAGCAAGTTGGAAAAGACAGCAAATGAAATTAAACAAAGATGATTCAATTAAAGGACTACAGGGCAGAAAAGAAAGAAATACCATCAGAATTAACATTGAGACAATGAATAAGAGAGTGTCCTACAAAGATTCAGGAAAACCCATTGGAGAAACAAATTGCTATCTTCGTTTTGGTCAAGGCTCTACCACGAGCTATTTATTAGAAGCCTGGAATCACCTTTTGACTCTGGACCTTGTGATGCTTTTCATGTGGATTATTCAATATCTATTTCAGGGATTAGGTACATTTTAATGATAGCTGTTAAAATATCGATATTATCAGGCAGCAGGAATTTACTAGTAAAGGTTTTTGTACTTGTGACAGGAAACTTCAATCTTTTTATAATCATTCTTTCAACTTCGCCCTTTGTGGATTGACTGTCTACAAGTTAGCAGTTTCTTCATGATGATGTCATTGTAACAGGTTCTAGATTCATACTGTCTCTTGTCAGAACCTAGAACAAAACAGAGCTGAAGTGTACGTGGGTGTATGTGGAGTTTTTCTGTGTCAGGCAGCCACTCCCAAATAACCATAAGAGATTTTTGTAAATTATAAATGCTCAGCTGATAGTCCAGGCTTATTACTAACTAGCTCTTACAACTTAAAATAACCCATTTCTATTAATCTATGTATTGCTATGTGAATTATGACATTACCTGTGCTCGAGCATGTCTTATTCCTTTTGTGTGTTCTGGAAACTTCACTAATTCTGCCCATCTTCTTCCCAGAATTCTCTCTGCATCTAGCTATCCTGGATACCAGTCAGTCAGCTTTTTATTAACAATGAGAGCAAGACATTTTAACAGTGTACAGGATTATTCCACAGCTTGTGGGTGTGGGGTGCTAGCCTTCCCCTTGACCACTGCCTCTCCTACAAGAGCCATGTATCCACATTGAAACTAACAGGGTTGAAGAGAAGAGATACCTGATCAGAGCAGAAGGTGAGAGAATTTCAGAGAAAGACAATTATTTCTCAAAAGGAACACATGGAGGTAAGATTGGAATTTTACTTTATTATTTGTAGGGAATGAGTAAATGTGCACTGTTTGATGTCTACACACTTATGTCAAGTTTTCCAATGCCTCAGTCCCATGGGAAAGGACAAATCCTTCACTGGGGTAAGCTTACTGAAATGACAAAGCCTTCCCCGAAATGAGCCTATTCAAATGACAAAACCTTCTCTCCTGGTCTGTGTTCAAATGTGAGAGAGTGAGAGGAAAACGTGCACCATAGATTTCTTCCCATAGATGTTTTCCACCTGAAGACTGCTCCCCTACAGACTGCTCCTACTGAGGTCAGTTAAATCTGCCTTATTCAGCTGTTATCAGTAACTCTGCCTCCTTGTTCAAATCTCCAACCCAAGCTTCCCAGTTTCTGTGAGTTCTCCATCAGAGAGCCCAGCCCACCTGACCTCAGCTTTCCCGTCTTCCTGTGTTTGTCCTTTAATCACTCTGTTACTACTTTAGGCAGGTTAATCCCCATGGCCATACAAGAAGACAGCAGTTACTACTTGTTTAGAATATACCCGTTTTCTCCCAGTATTCAGTGTAGTTTTACTGCTTAGCTCTTTTCTGCCCTATCACTGGCCAAAGCAACTTCTTTATTCATTAACCAATAAAAGCAACACACATACAGAAGGACTTCCCATATCACATGACTATGGGAGTACTACATTTCGAAGGTGACTTATTACCTTGGATTTCCACAATATGTTTAGATAGGACCTGTGCATCTGGAGTTAGTTTATTCCTCGTGTCTCTTGGTATGGATAATTCTTTCTCCATTGTTGACTGAGTCTTTGGATGTCTATTTGATCTTAACCCAAGTTGGCAGAGTTTGGATCACCCGTGTTTTGCCTGAAGTTTAGTCTTATGGCCAGTTGATGTTGATGTGCAAATGAGGTATCAGGAGCAGTCCTGATACACCTAAGGACAGGTACATGTTCTAACCACAGAAACATCCATACAGTTAGCAGACTTTACTGAAGATCCTCAGAAATCTGGACTCTAGCAGGAGTTGGAGTCCTACCTTTTGGAAGCTGAGAATGGCTCTGTCCAGTTTGTTTTCCTTTTCTACATTTATTCCTTCCACCTTTGGTTGACATACTGGCATTTTTTTGTCTTCCCTTTGAAAATTTTCTGGGCATGTTTTCTGAGTACTTCTCATTTCTTGGGTGTCATTGCTTCTCTTGACTCGACATTTTTGAAAACCTTTCTTTAAATAAATTCTGAAGTATTTGTCTAAATATTCAAAGAAATTATAGTTCCTGTTTTACATGAACTCTAAGATCCCTTTCACGGCAAAAGACGATGACATTTATTCTCTGTCTCTGTCTTTCTCACTGCTCCTACCTATCTTTTCTCTATTTTAAATCTGAAGATTTTAACAGTAGTATTAAGAAACTGCCAGGCACAATTGAATGTGGATTTTCTTCAGTGTGGCCTGGCCTCTCTAGCCTTATAACCTTTGTTTAAAATGTCATTTTCCATTTAATTAACACCTTTTTAATGTTGTATATTTTCATGTCCTTGTAATTCTTTTTGAAAAATTCTGATCTATGCGGGAGACCAAATTTTATTTGGCATTTGGCTAGTATTTCTTTTTATATTTACTTATTTTATTCTTCTGGTAAAATCACTGCCCTATTTTAATATAAAATACATTTTACTTTCCTGATAATTTTATTCTAAATGGTATTTGCATTTTTTTCAATGGAAATTGTCTTCAGTTACAAATTTTTCTATAGTTTTAAAGAGGAGAAAATTTGTTTCTTTTCACAGAAAATAGGCAAATGAATCTCAGTGTTCTAGAAATTCTGGTAATTGTTAGCTTTTCCACTCCAAAGCTGTTAGTGTGCTTAAAATGATACTTCAGAATTTCAGTATTCCAACTGAGAAATGATGACATTTAATTAACTTTACTAGAATTGCTTGAAAATGACTTATATTATTAGATACAATTATTGTAGGTTTTGCTTCACAATTTGAGATCCCTTTTCAGTCCTTTCTAGCACCCCATTTCCTTTCTGCTCACCATTCATTTTGTTTGCCTTCTTATTGAAAGGTAAATAAATAACGGAATTTATTTTGAGTAGTTTCATTTGAACAAAATCTGTGTTAGAAATTACAAAATTTTCCACATAGTCCGATGTTAACCTTAATTTGCCTTTTACATTAGCAATTTGCTCTAGTTGGGTACTTTTATGACAACTGATGACTCATTAACCAAATTGGTAATTTGTATGACAGTTCCTTCTGAGATTTTCAGACTCTGAGTTGTGACATATGTATATTTTAATGTATTTGTTATTGAAGTAACAATCTCCACTGTCTGGTTGCCATTGTTGGGTTTATTGTCTCCTTAGCTTTTCCTTTTCTTCATGGCCATGAGCTTGGAGTGTTCTGATTGTCCTTTGGAGTGGCTTCTTTCACTCAGCAATGGTCATCTAATAGGATTCCTTCATAAGTTTTGTGGCTTAGCAGTTCATTTCTTGTTATCATTAATGCTCCGTTGTAGGTATGTGTCATATATTTTCATCCACTTATCACCTGAGTGATAGCTTGTTGTTTTTTTTTTTTACTTAGCAATTATGAACATATAAAGTTCTCTCTTGTCTTTATCAGTAGAACACAATTCATAGCTTCATGCAGAGCATTTTTTTAGCATGGTCACTAGATTAGCCTCTGCAGAGATTTAGCCAAAGCCCATGACCCCAGGTGAACTTCTAATGAATTTCCAAGTGACTCCTTCAGTATATCGATGTTACAAGCCAATATATTAACCACAGATACTGTCAAAACCAATAAAAGTCTCTCTTTGTGAGTTTGTATTTCTAGTATATAGGAAAGCAGTTTGTTAGGCCTTATCCTTTCTGAGGAGTGGATGGGGGGTTGGTCGGGGAAAAGGTGGGGGAATGGGAGGATTGGAGGGAGAAGGAACTACAGTTCATATGTAAAATAAAAACCAACTTTTAAATAAAAACTGCCAGGCTGTGCTGGCTCACACCTTTAATCCCAGCACTCTGGGGTGGGGGAGGGGGTGGGGACAGAGGAAGGCGGATCTCTGTGAATTCCAGGCCAGCTTGGTCTACAAGAGCTAGTTCTAGGACAGGCACAAAGCTACAGAGGACCCTTGTCTCGAAAGAGAACCCCCCAAAAACATTTAAAAACTATCTTATAACAGGAAGTGGACAACAGTAATTAAAACAGGAGAATAAATCAGGAAGACCTCCATGTCAAAGGTAACTTCAGTGTATTCACATTTGTCTGGAGTTGTCAAGACGTAGAGTCCCATGACAAGGGCCTCACTGAGAACAACTCAGAAACATGAGAATTAGCAACAACACCCACTTCATAGTAGTCTCTGGCATTTCCTTTGAAATACACATGTATCTTAAATTCCACTTTTTATTGTGTTCTGAAAACCTGTCATGTGAACTCTCATTGAAGGATATGAAGATAAAACCTGCTGATGCCATAATTCACTAAAATTATTAAAAGGCCATGAGTAATGGGTCAAAAGGGAAACAAAAAGGCCATGAGTAAGGTCAGAAGGGAAACAGTGAAAGTAATACTGTGTCTTCAGAGGGGATACTTATTACTATGAAAATACGATATAAAACATATTATTATCATGGTATGACATTACTTTCATATGTTACATCCCCGTTAAATTTTCCAGTTAATTCTGTGGAAAGTGTTCCAATTTTTTTCAGGTTATGTTCTCTTCTATTTTTAACTGAACTCCCCCTAAAACTCAGTTATCTTAAATATTTCATTGGTATGGAAATTCAGATAGACATCAATATTTTTAGTAGTAATTGAATAAAACAAATAGAACATTTTTGGAACAGAATATGAAGAAATTTACAGATGGGGAAGGACTAGGAAAGAAACAGTCATGGCCGACATTACTGATGCTCTTGAGTCTGTTGATGGATTAGGATATTTCTAAAGCCCATAATCAGACACACAAAATTTATCTTTAATACAAATGAATATGAATTTAAAACAAAATAAAATTAAGACTTGCTGATTAAGTAAAGCTGAGGCTGAAGTAAGAAAATAGTTTTTGACTATGATGCCATAGTCATTTTTACCATGAGATCAAGGTACCAATGAGAGGAGAGCATGTGCAGAAAAGATGCAGAGATAATGGGGGCAAAATCCAGAAGGTTCCCCTTTTATGTCCCCTAAGGGAGGTGCCAAGTAATGACTCATAAGCTTAAGCTCAAGAAAGCCTTGAAAGGTACTTACTGTGATCTGATTACAGTGAGTGTACTCTCCCCTCCCCCCTTCTATGTATCTTCCTACTCATTATCATAAGTTCCAAAATCGCAAGTAGAAAGACTCAGTGACACTTGGTTAATTTCTTCATTTGCACGCATTTTAACATTTTTCGGTTATTTCCATTTGTAAGTTTCATTCACCCTAATCCCAATATCTAACTTCCAATTATATTAACATTAACTGATTTAGGTCCTATTGCTTTGCTAGACAAAAGAATTAACCTTCACTTAGCAATTTAAACATTCAAATCAAGATTGAAGTAATTACAATTGTAAGTAACCTGTTATGGACCATGTGAAAGAAATTCGTGGAGCTCCCAGAAACTAGCGGCTACTTGGACAACGTTTCAAGGTAGCCTAGTGGGGTAAACCATGCAGCCATCTGTCAAAAGACTGGGAGGAGAGGTCATTTGTATTTCTTAATCTGCTGATGAGAAATTTTTTAACATGTTCATTCAGTAATTCAGACAACCTGGTAGAAGAATTCTGACCTCTCATGGATATATTTCCTTTTCCATATGTGTGCTTCTGGATTCTATAAATTAGATTGTGTATACACCCCATTCCTTCAAGATGCCCTGTACCCTAAAGTGAGCAGTGAAATGCAGTATTATATTTGTGGAAAATCTTTGGAACTGACCATATTTTTGAGCACTTTCCAGTGATAATAATGTTAAATGAGGTATAAATTACATGGAAATGGCCTTGGAAAATGTTGCTTAATGAAGAGGAAAAATGTTGAAACACTGATAAAAGATTAAAAATTCAGATTTAAAATGGAAATGGGACTATTTGGAGAGCTGCGATGAAGCAAGCACTTTGTCAGGTCTGTTCAAGCAGCAGTCAGGGTTGAGTTGGGTAAGTGTGAGGGCAGATGGATGTCTTCCCTCTGCTCTCATTTCTTGATACCAGTTTGGAGGGAGACTTCAATATTCGTTGGCTGCTGTGATAATAATTATATCAAACTCATAATGGTCTCTATTCATCTTTCCTAATAAACCTAACATGAAAAATAATAGCAGGGTGAAAAACACAAAAAACTAACTCTGACTCCACACCCCATGGAGCCAGAATGAAATGAATTAGTAGAGGCCTAACTTTTATTTAAAGTGATAATTCTCAAATAACTTAGCATAATGATATATATATACATATATATGTACATAAAATAGATCCCATTTTATATTAGCTTCACCTCAAGCCACTGTGTAAAAAACTAACAATGTTGCACTGAGATTATTAAGTAGTGCCAGTATGCATGAGGATAATGGAGGATATATGCTCTTTGGAGGCTGCTTCAGCAAGAGAGTTAAATTTATATTGATACAGTCAATTTTTTGTGTCTTGTTTTATTCCAGTTAAATAAAACAGCTCTAAGAAAAGTCCAGAGAGAGTTGTATTTAAGAGGTTTAAAATAAAGTTTCATATATGTCAGAAAGACTGACCTTCCTGGTAGTGGTGAGAAACTCCCTGGCCCATTGCACTGTGACCTGCCACTCAGTCACGGAAGTATTGATTCTGAGGCACTATTATTAAGATGCCACTCTGTCAGAGATGTTTGTCTTTACTTTGTATTCCATCTAACAATTATTTGGCATGACTGTGTTCTTTTCCTGAACAGCAAGATTTTAGTATTATAGAGCCGTAGAGTTAGGGAACATTTTGCAGACCACTGTCTTTTAATCAATCATTATTTCATTAATGAAACCTTTCTCATAGAACACAGAAACCAGTGTCATCCTTCTCAGATGCCTGTTGTAATGGTCTATCCTGTCCCTTTAAGAGACAAGCCCTGCCTACTCCCCCCCCCCCAGAAAGGCAGATCTTTCTGCCTACCTGTAGCCCCAGTCTCTAAATAAATATCCAATCTCACTCTGCATGGCATGCCTATCAGTCTGTCTCTCACCCACCACATTCTGCATCTCCTCTTGGGATTGGCTGTCCCTCTTGGTCTCTCACCCACCATGTGGCTCCCTGCCTAAGACCTGCTGGCCTTCATGGCCCGAGTGACACTTAGGGGCTCCCTGCTTGGGACTGGCTGCCTTCGTGGTCTCGTGGTCTCAGGGCCTGCTGCTTGCTGCCTCTCAGGGACCTGCAGTGTTTCTGCCACTGTGCCCCTTTGGGAACTACCACGTTTTACTTTTATCATTACACCTTTGGAACCAGGGACTCCCAACATATTGGAATAAGTAGTTTCAATGATTGCTGATGGAGGAAGGTCATTGGTTAAATTAAAAGAAGCTGCTTGGCTCTCATTGGTTAGGAGATAGGTGGGAGGAGTAAACAGAACAAAACGCTGGGAGGAAGAGGAAGTGAGGTCAGACTCTACAGCTCTCCTCTCGGGAGCAGACGCCTTCAGCAGAGACGCCATGCTACCTGCTCCAGGGAAGACGCATGCTATGAAGCTCCGACCCAGGATGGACTTAGGCTAGAATCTTCCCGGTAAGCGCACCTAGGGGCGCTACACAGATGATTAGAAATGGGCTAAATTAATATGTGAGAATTAGCCTAGAAGAGGCTAGATAGGAATGGGCCAAAGCAATGTTTAAATGAATACAGTGTCTGTGTAATTATTTCGGGGCATAAGCTAGCCGGGGCAGGCGGCTTGGGGTGTTGGGGATGCAGCCCCGCCGCCGCTCTATCTATTACTACAGATTGCCTTTTTGTGTGACACAAAATACCTCACAATAGCAACTTAAGAAAGGGTGTATTTTGGCTTATGGTTTGAAACTGCAGTCTGCCATGGTGAGGGAGATATACTGGTGGAATCCTGGAGCAGTGGATTACATTGTGCCAGTAGTCAGGAAGCAGAAAGAGATCAATGTTGCTGCTCTTTACTTCCTATCTTTCATTTTCTTTTACTTGACTAGCACCAACGCTTTTTGGATGGTGTTTCCCTCATTCTGGGTGGGTCTTTTCTAGTCAAATAAACTTCTCAGGAAACACTCCCATAGGTGCATAGTGTGTCTCCACAATGATTTCTAAATATGTACGTTAAGGTGACAGTGAAGATTAACCATCACAGGGTTAGTTACTAACAAGTCCTTTTTGGACATGTGCAAAAAAAGTTTGTTTCTTTTTAAAAACTTAGAAAGTGGTATGGTCTATGTGGAATTCAGAGGCACTGGATCCCAGGAGCTGAAGTTACAGGTAGTTTGTGGTATCTTCAGTAATAAAGACTTATCACCTAATTCTGGTGGGCTATCAGAAGTTATAAAAAAGCCCACATTGCTATCTGGTCCTTTATGGAACAAGAACTCATAAAGAAGTATCCCATACCTGAAATATGGATTTTTAATGCTAAAGAATGGCTTCTAGAAGCAGTGTTATCCAGCCATTCACGGGATCTTCATTTAACTATTTTTTCATGGGTCCATTAAAGGAAAGTATTTTATAATCATCTTTGTGGGACAGATTGTGACAATAAGACATAAACTTGGATAATCTTTTATTGCTTTATTGAATACACTGAAGACTTCCAGATAAAAGGGTAATTCTCCTACTGACTGGACAAGATAGGAACCCATGAGGGCAAAAACTGGAGTAGTATAAATATAAATTCTTGTTACATTAATTAATAAATCCCTCTCCTTTCCTCTGGAAGATACAATCCAGAGATAAATAATGGTTTTATGTTTGGCAGGGACCAGTCTTGACACAAATGCCTCTTGCCAGGGTAGAGACATGGGGATTAGAAATATAGTAAAGAATATGAAGACATGAATGAAAAATAATAAAGCAGAGAAACATATAGGATAGTATCAGGAGGGAATTCCAGTGAGTACTGAAAATTTGCCCGCATTTAATTTCCAACTGCTTAAAATACCCCTAATCCCAAAAGGTAGGAGTAAGACAAAAAGCTATATTAACAGGCTAGAAGGACTTGAACATACTGATTGAAGGTTGCAGGCTACAGTCATAGTTAAACATTCTGTTGCTTGAACAAAACAAGTTGTGCTCACATACAAACATTCTGTAGGCAAACCACTCCCTGGGTTGAAACCAGAGTTATCTCCTTAAGGGAATTAGAACTTAGGTAGATGCTTAGACTTTTTTGTTTGAGGTTGGAACATATCTACTTCTCTATTCCTGGAGAACGAGACCTGGCTATTAGCCACACCTTTAGAAAATAACCTTGAGAGAGCAGAACTCTCAGTTCTACCTCTAGGTGGGACCTTTGTTTGAGGTAGAAGCACAATAACCTCTAAGGAACTAGAGGTAATTTCCAACTATCTGACCTTTGGAAATAGGCTCATATTTTGGGGCCTCCAAATAGGTTTATAAAAATTTTGAGTCCTTTTTTTCATATAAAATCTCTACTTACTCATTTAGGAAAACCTAGTTTAAAACTTAGCACTACAAATTATGGTAGACTAACTCAAGAGACCTTGGGTTATTTATTTTATTTTAGTATTTATTCTTAAATGATCATATACCATGAAAAAATAATATATCCAATGAGAAGAAAATGAAGAGCTAAATTTCTATCTGTATCTTATGGTCCATCTAAATAAATATAACTACTACTGTATTTTGGTGGGAGGTGTTCATCTATAGAACTTTGGCATACTCTGTTAGAGACCAGCTTCAACAAAGATACCACTTACCAGGTAGGGGCATGGGGATTAGAAAAATAGGTAAAGAGAATGAAGATGCAAATGAAAATAACAAACAGAAGCATAGGATAGTATAGGGAAGGAATTCCAGTGAATACTGGAATTGTCCTAATTTAATTTCATTTGCTTAAAACACCCAGCCCCAAAGAGATAGGAGTAAGATAAAAAGTACATTAACACGATACAAGGAAATGAACAGACCAGTTGACGAATTACAGGCTACATTCTGTTGCCAGAACAAGACAAGTAATGCTCATACCTTAGACCAAAACATTCTGTAGCTAAACCACTCCCTGGATGGAATCCATAGTTATCTCCCTAAGGGAGTAGGAACCTAGTTGAATTCTTAGAATTTTGTTTGAGGTGGAAACAGATCTACTTCTTAATATCTGAAATACCAGGTCTGGATATTAGCCACACCTGTAGACAATAACCTTGAAAGATCAGAACTCTCTGGTCTGTTAATTGAACTCTTGACAATAACTTTGAAGGAATAGAAATAAGTTCCAATTCTCTAACCTTTAGTCAAGATAGAATGGACCCATACCTAGGGGCCCTGCCCTCTTAATACCTATGGTGGTATGAATTCACATGTGTATGTCACATGCATGCAGAAGTTTCTTTCAGCTAGCTTTTACTAGTGTTCCCAAGCCTTGGATTCAGAGTCCAAGAAAGGGGATTATAAAAGGAGCCTCACTGTTTGTTAGTTGTTCTTGAGTTAATTTACTAGAATCTTGATGGGAGATGTCACGTTGAGCACAGGTGAGTTCACTGAGAATTTTCTTTCTATTTCTCAAAGTGTTTGTTTTCACAGTATGTGACTCTAGCCATGGGGAGCAAAGATGTTGCCTGCAGATAAAATGCCACATGAACAAGTTGACAAAGGTAGGAAACATATGGTGAAGTTAGTACATGTTGCTAAATGTAAATACCACTTGAAATGATCTTTTTCATTACTGCACAGTTGGCTGTGAGAGTGTAAGACTGAAATATCTAATTATTCCATTAAAATTCCAGCCAAAGAAAAAGAAACAAAACAACTATATAAGGCATATATTTATAGTTTTTGTACATACACACACATATATATTACATATACATGCATACATACATATACACATGTGAGTAGGATTGATAAAGACTTAAAACGTTTTGCTATTTCGAACAAAACTTATAGTTGGCTCAGATTTACAATTTTCAGTTATCATTTTTATTATAACAATAAGCATCACACAGTTTATTTTAAAAAATAAGCAACTTTGATGTTAAATTTCTTTCCTTTTTATGTGGGATTGTCATCATATCTTTCTTTAATACTCAAGAGTCAACTAGCTACATTATGTCATAAGTGCTGGAAATAGAGGAGGGGAGAAGGTACCCAAGATTCTGAATTATTAACTTAAACATATACCTTTAACTGGTTTACTGGATGATCTACACACCACTGGGTCTATGTTTTTGTTTTTTTTTTAAATTCTAGCCACTGGCTTGAAGATGCTAGTTCAAGGGCATGTCCATTCTTTCATTGCTATTTAGATGCCTCTCTTATACCTGTTTGGTTAGTTAGAAGCCTAAGTCAGTAAAATGAGAGCTTAGAAGAAATTGTCCAAAGTAATTCTCTTAGTTGATTTTCAGTAGCAGTGACAAAACCATAGCCAGGAAAACTCATGAAATAAAACATTTAATTTGTGGCTTACTGTTCCAGAGCCTTACAAGTCATGACTAGCTTGGCAGGGAGCAAGGTAGTAGGAAGGCAGGCATAGCACGAGAACCATAGCTGAGAGCTTACATCTGATCCACAGGCATGAGATAGAGAGAAAAAGAGTTAACTGCTAAAGGTGTAGGCTTTTAAAACTGCAAACCCTGCTTCCAGTGACACACTTCCTCTTACAATGCCTCGTATCCTAATCTTTCCCAAGCAGCAACAAACTCTGAAAAAAAAAACAAACATTCAGACATATGTGCATATGGGGGACATTCTGATTCAAATACCACAGTAATCCTGCAGAAATCACCTTAATTCTGTAGGAGAGAAATAGTGCTGAGCTCACATCTAGCTCTTGACTGTGACATAAGACTTAATCTTCCCAAACTCAGTCCTCTCACTTATCTACTGTGATAACTAAAGATGGTCTTTTGAGTTCTTCAGTTTGGTGAATTTCTTGGTTGGCAGGAACACAGTCGTCATCTATCTCATGTAGCTTACCCTGGTTTGTGTTTTCTAAGTGTGGCTATTCATTCAGTTTTCTGTGACGGGTTAAAACATCATAAAGAAAACAATATGATTTGTTATCTTCATCATCCCCCTTAATAATATCCAGAAATCCACTTCATTCTAACTTGTATAGTCACAGAATAATGTGTCAGATACTGTCAGAGTTAAAAATAGTGATAGGTTTGATTTAGGAGACGAAAGGAGATCCAAGATATTTTCTTTGCAATTGAAGAATGTGTCAGGAAACTTTATAGCACTCTGGGGTTAAAGGTCACTGTTTAATTGAAGTCAAAGAATTACAGGCAAGGATAAATTTCAACAAACAGACATTTTCAGGCAACATTTTCTACAGCTTGTAATGGTATATTTATTATGTATTTGGAACTGTAACTCCCCAGGTATCTGCTGACGATCATTTTACATATCACTGCCACTTTGAGAAACAGAATGTTGAAAAGGTGTAGGCAGGGTTTTGCTGTCCCAACTATCTGCTCCTGATATCTGACACAGATGTTTAATATTGCTTAACAAGTGCTTGGCTGATAGCTCAGGCTTGTTACTAGCTAACTCTTAAATTTAAATTAATCCATATTTCTTATCTCTGCTTAACCATGTGACTCATGGCTTGTTACCTCATTTTTTACACCTCCCGTTTCCTTGGCAGCTGGCTGCTATATCCCTGACTCCACCTTTCTTCATCCTAGCATCCTTAGTTTATTTGTCCTACCTAATTTCATTTCTTTCTCTTTTATATTAGTAGAGATTATCCTGAGTACTTAAAGACAATTGTCCTATTAACAATCCTCCTGCATTCTTCAAAAAAAAAAATGCAACACTTTTATTATTTATTTACTTATTTTTGTATTTATACATGCTTGCAAATATGTATTTTTAGACACAGCATGGCATGCATATAAAGGCCAGAAGTCAACTTACGAGGGTCAATTTTCTCCTTCTTTCTGGATCCCTTCTGTTGTACTCAGTTCCCAGGTGTGGTAGCAAGTATCACTACCGGGTAAGACACTTCACCAGTTCTTATTCCTATTCTTTTAACTTATTGTCACATAAGCTACATTCTGGTTAGGCTTAGGAAATTCTATCATATTTTATTTGATGATTCTAAAAGTGTTCTATGATATTTATATATTTCTTTTTAGCTATTTCTATTTAATTTGTCAATAAAGAAGAGATGTGCTGTTTTCTTGTGACATAATTGTTTTCAATTCTATCCAGGAACCTGAAAAAAAACAGATATCTATCCTATGAATTTTAAACAAGATGTCAAGGTTTATGAGGCTGCTATTAACTTTGAGACTTTAAATCTTGATTTCTAAAGCATTACCACATATAACAAGTTATGTGAGCTGTTTGCTAAAACTACAGTTCATCTGACACTGGCTTTCACAAAACTGAGCTGATTCTTGAGATTTGCATGCTTAACAAAATCCAGGCAAGATATTTGGATGAGATCTGGAATGTTAGTTACAAAAATTGAAAGACTAAAATTAATGCATATTCGGGAACCATCTAACGCTCCCTCTTTTCACAGAATGACTTTCAGAAACTCACTCTAGAGGCAGGCTCCTTTCTATTTTTAGAGTGATGGCTCTGGCTCGGGTCTTTGCCCTGAACTGCAGCAGGAGGTGACTTAAAGAGCATCTTCTTTGTTACTCTAACCTTGAGTTGTAGCAGGTGGGTAACCCTCTGGAACTCCACTTAGGTCCTCTGAGCCTCAGTCCCTTTTCTATAAATAACAGGGTAAATGACTGTTGGAGGCTGTTGAGAGGATTAAGAGAAATAAGAGCTGTCGAAAAGATGTTGCCATAGTGCCTGGTATATCTTCAAAAATCAATATATGTTAGTTCTTTCCCCATTTATCTGCCACGTTTCTGCCACTTATCTGTCTCCAGTCTCAGAGACTTCATGACCTCTGCTGCTACAATATTTACTTGAATTTAAGACACTTCTTTGCTCTGCTCTCTTGCTCACTGTGACCTTGGCTGTTAGGTTCTGAATCTTCACTTTGTTTTGTTCAAATGAGCTAATAGGTTTGACAGCATTTTGTTGCTCTCATGAGGTTCTGAAGCCAAGATCTACATTTAGCAATATGATGCTATTTCTTCCAATTACAAAATCTTGAAGCAAAATGATGACCCTAAAAATGTTGGAGTAATAAAATATTATTTGTTTGCAATCAATTTCTTTGTGTACTATATTCCACATTGTCTTAAACTTGTCTGCACAGTACCTTCTCCTCTGAGAAATTATATAAATTAAAGTACAATTTTCTTTCTGAGAGACAATTTAACAAAAGAATTCCTTATGTTCCAGCTAATTCAACAGTGACCAGCTATTAAGGGGAAGTTCCAGGAATCCAGGACTTGTTCAGTCCGTCATGCTGGATATCCCAGATGGTCTTCAGTGTATGCATCCTGAGATCCTGAAAAAGTAAGTTTTAATGTCAGTGAAAAATGGACTTTTTAGTGAAGTGAGGAGAGAGAGAGAGAGAGAGAGAGAGAGAGAGAGAGAGAGAGAGATCCCTCTTCCCAAGTCCTTATGTAGGCTTCCAGCAGGAGATAAGACCCAGGTTAGAACTGCATTAAAAATCTGAATTATAAGTATGTCTTCCGCTGGGCGGTGGTGGTGCACGCTTTTAATCCCAGCACTCGGGAGGCAGAGGCAGGCGGATCTCAGGGAGTTCGAGGCCTGCCTGATCTACAAGAGCTAGTTCAAAGACAGGCACCAAAGCTACAGAGAAACCCTGTCTCAAAATAACCAATATATATATATATATATATATATATATATATATATATGTGTGTGTGTGTGTGTGTGTGTGTGTGTGTGTGTGTGTGTGTGTGTCTTCCTATTGCAAAGATCCAGATTGAAAGTATATCTTCCCACTTCAAATTAATTAGAAATCCTTCACAGGTGTGCCCTTCATTTTTGTTTTTTAATGAATTCCAGATGTAGTCAAGTTCCGATTGTCAGGTTTCCCATGAGTATCTACAAAAGGTGACATATCACGTTGCAGTAAAACTAAGTACCACCTGATGTATGAAGGCTAGGCAAAGTGACTCAGCCTGAGGGGTAGGGTCCTAAGAAACAGAAAGAGTCAGAGACAACTCCTGTACCCACTCTTAGGAGTTTTGCAAGAGGACCAAGGTACACAACTGTAATGTATTTTGAATTCCTAGGTCAGTCTCCGTGAACCCCTAAGAACACAGGTTTGTTGACTCTAAATTTTCTTATGGTGTCCTTGACTCCTCTGGCTCCTATAATCCTTTCCTCCCTTCTTCTGCAGGATTCCCAAACTCTACCTAATGTTTGGCTGTGAGTCTGCATCTGTTTTTATAAGTTGCTGAATGAAACTTCTCTGATGGCAATTGGGCTAGGCACCAGTCTGGTCTCAGGACATGGTCAATTCAGGCTAAGTATCTGACGTTGCAAGGGGTCTTAAATGGGGTCAGCTTTAAAGATTTTATTGCACTTACCTTGAAATACCACCCCCCCCCCTTTTCAGTAGTCTCTTTCAGTACTCTTCACCTCTGTCCTCCCCCAACTCCAGAAGTTCCCATCCCCACCTGCCCTCAGGATACTCAAGAAATCTCTCCTATTTCCCCTTCCCTGGGAGATCTGGGCATTCTCCCATGAACCCTCTTTGTTGTCCAGTTTCTCTGGGTCTGTGAATTGTAGTATAGTCAACCTTTATAGCTAATATCTGCTTATAAGTGAGTACATAGCATGTTTGTCTTTCTTGGTTTGGGTTACCTCACTCAGGATGATTTTTCTCTAGTTACATTCATTTGCCTTCAAATTTCCTGTTGTCCTTGTTTTTAACCGCTAGGTAATACTTCATTGCATGAGTGTACCACGTTTTCTTTGACCATTCTTCTGTTGAGGGACATTAAAGTTGTTTCCAGGTTCTGGCTATTATAAATAAAGCTCCTGCAATCATAATTGAACAAGTGTCCTTTTGGTACGACTGAGCAAACTTTGGGTGCCCAAGAGTGGTATAAATGGGTCTTGTGATAGATTGATTCCCAGTTTTCTGAGAAACTGCCACATTGACTTCCAAAGTTTTTCAAGATTTTTTTCAAAGTCTCTATGGAATTGTATTGGGATTTTTAATATGGATTACACTGAATCTGTAGATTGCTTTTGGTAAGATGTCCACTTGTATTCTGTTAATCCTACCAATCCATGTGTGTGAGATATCTTTCTATCTTCTGATATCTTTATCAGTTTCTTTCTTCAGATATTTGAAGTTCTTACCATATAGGTCTTTGACTTCCTTGGTTAGAGTTACATCAAAATATGTTATGGTATTTGAGAATATTATAAAGTGTGTTGATTCTCTTATTTCTTTCTCAGCTTGTTTGTCATTTGTATAAGGAGCATTGCTTTTTTTTTTTTGTTCTGAGTTAATCTTGTATATAGATACTTGACTAAAAGTGTTTATCAGGTGTACAATTGCCCTGGTAGAGTTTTGGGGGTCACTTATGTATACTGCCATATCATCTGTGAAGAATGATACTTTGACTTCTTCCTTTCCAATTTGTATCCCCTTGATCTCTTTTAGTTGTCTTATTGCTCTAGCTAGAACTTCAAGTACTATATTGAATAGGTATGGAGACAGTGAACAACATTTTCTTTCCCTGATTTTAGTGGAATTGTTTTCATGGTCTCTGCATTTAATTTGATGCTGACAATTAACTTGCTATATATTGCCTTTATTAGTTTAGGTATGTCCCTTGCATCCCTGATCTCTCCAAGACTTTTATCGTGAAGGGGTGTTAGATTTTGTCAAATGCTTTTCCTAACAAGATGATAATGTGTTTTTTTTTCTTTCAATTTGTTTATACAGTGGATTACATTGACAGACTTTTGTATGAACCTTCCCTGCATCTCTGGGATGAAGCCTACTTGGTCATGGTGGACAATCTTGATGTGTTCTTGGATTTGGTTTGCCATTATTTTATTGAGTATATTTGCTCCAATGTTTGTGAGAAAAATTGTTCTGTGATTTTTTTCCTTGCTGAATCTTTGTATGGTTTGGGTATGAGGGTGACTGTAGAAAGAATTTGGAGCTGTGAGTAAAGTGAGTCTGGGCAGAAAGGATAAATTTATTGGCTTGCTGCATTCTAAGTGATTGTTCCATATATATGTTATTCATGTTCACATAGCAATTTTGAAGTTAAAAATCAACTAAAGTTCAATACTCTAAATAAAGTTCTCACAGTGTTTATGCCATTTCTAAAAAAGTAATTATTTAATGTTTTACTTGAAATTCATGGTTAGAACAACCATAACACTAAAAAGGGAAAATTAAAGCTATAAAATTTCAAATATGGTAGGAAATATTGGTCCTTCAGATATTATAACATTGCAACATAATTTTACTTTATCAATAAAACTACAGATACATTTAACGATCAGCAGACATGCATACATTTGAAAATTATAAATTTGTACTTTCAAAGAATGTGTTAAAAATCCCTTTTGAGTTTAATTTCTAGTGAAGTATCTTTAGCTAGATTTTCCATTCATGCAGCCCCTGATGATACTAATGACCATGACCATCCTTTTATGACTTTCAACACAAATAATAGAAATATAGACTTGCAGTATTTTGTTCTGTCAACTTCTAGGTCTCCATCATCCTTCACCTTTTAAATCTGCTGTTCAGGGTTCATAACCAGCAAGAAACTGATGTTTCTATGACCATAAGCAATCATCTCATAATTTTCCCATTTTCCTAGGCAGGTGGGCAAGAAACTATTTCTGCTGTAAATGGTAGTTGTAATAAATAATAGGATTTATCCAACTCAATCCTCTTTATGTCCTGCAGAGTAAAGCAGAACTATCTTAATGGCAGGGAATAAGGGGGGTAATTTTGTTGGCAGAGTCTTGATTTTATTACTTTACACTCTCCTCAGATTCCCTGAGCACAACTAGCCGAGAATAACCTTTTTGCTTCAGAGCTTGCAAAATCTCAGCATGCCACTTTGGCACAGCAGCTCCATGGATCTGATTGGAGAAGGCTATTGTGGAAAGATTTACTACAGAAAAGGCCAAGTGTGTTCTAACATGGTTCACGGCTCCTTTAAGATTATACAGAGATATCCAGCAGGACTGCAAGTTGTCAGTGACTTGCCTCAGTTTTCCCCAGGGCCATCCTTCTGAAAATAATTATCTTGTGGTTCCTTTTCTGACCCAAGAGGAACTTATGCACTGCCCAGAGCTTTGAAGAACTATACACCAAAGCATTTAAGTACAATCACTTGTGTATGTGCATGCCCCCCAATTCTACTTTCCTATCATGTTTTGAAATATGAATATTCTGAATAGAATTTCTACTAGATTTACGGAAAGTTTTGCATATCAGTTACTACTGTGTTTTCATTGTCATTTTGGATTATGTAATTGAACTAATACCTATTGGTTAAGTATACACTGACTCTTTGTTAGTTTTTTATACTCTTATTGCTATTAAATGGACCTGGCTCTCAAGTTGCTAATAATAATATCATTATTGATTAGTAGGTGTCTGAGATTCATAAAGTTTGACAACGTGCTCAACACTAGTAAAGACGTCTAGATCGATTTCCCACTTTTGAAATATCACAGCTCTATTGCTCCTATGATATTTACCGGGTGATGATTTAGGTTAGCAAAATTATGGTATAATCTCTGGGGATTATTATAGTGTTTTTGAAGTTCCCAAGACTTCCCTCATGAGAATCCATTTACTAAAATGGGCACACACATTTCTACAATCAGAAAAGCAACGGCTAAGATCATAGCGGGAAAAGTGAGCAATGATTATCATTTTTAAATTTTTCAACATCTCCTGTTTATTAAGGAGATTAAGGTTGTGGAAGGATACATTGTTTCTCTAGGGTCAAGCATCATCCCACACATGATAGGGTCAGATTTAGTAGTCTTGTATTAACTGCTTAAGGGAAATGTCTTAGGGCTTCCCGTATTCTGGAGATCTAAGGGTCAGGACAATAAACCCTGACTTTGGTGTTTGAATATTCAAACCAATTTTTGTTCTACTTTTAAAATATGTTTTATTAATTCTTTGGAAATTTCATGCAACATGTTTTATTCATATTCATCCTTACTGCTCTGACCTATTTCCAGATCTACCATCTCCTACCTCACTTCCCCAACATCTGCCCTGTCTATTAAAGGGTTATTTCTTTAATAGAAGAAACTATCTCAAATCAGGTGTCCTTGTCCTCTGGTTATTGCAGTCTTTCTAACCCACTCTCCCAGTCTTCCCTGAACCTTACATCTAAGGGTTGTGTTGTAGGTGTATCTTTTGTGTATCAGAGAGTTGTTCTCTGAATTTGACCAGTGGGGCTTTATCTATAATAATATAATTATTATCTATAATATAATTAATATCTATAATAATATAATAATAGTGCCCATCTATTTAAAAAAAAAACTTTTTGAGGAGGGGTGAGAGCTATACTTACATGGAGATTTATGTGTTTCTCATAAATAAAGGTGTATTTTTGGCCTTTGTGAAATATTTCTGGTCTCAGAAATTCCCACAGAAGAATTAATTGGTTAAGGGTTTTATTGTAAAATTACAGAATGTTCAATGACTATGGTTCCTATAAGATGGGTGTGTGGGCAATGGTGCTTACCACCAGGGCTGACAGCCTAAGTTTAATCACAAGAATCCAATTCTGGAAGAAGAGAAGTCCGGCACAAGTTATTCTCTTAGTAGCACACAAGTGCCTTCGTATGCACCCTTCCTCCTACAAAATATATAAATGAAAAAATATGGCACACACCTGTAAATCCAGCATCTGGGAGACGATGGCTGAAGGATCAAGAGTTCCCATCTTCCCTTACATAAAGGGCATGGAGGTTACATGATACTCTGTGCAAAATGTATTATCTGAAATATTTTATTGGATTTGATCTCTATGGTAATGATACTTTCTACATAATGAGGAATAAATTGAGGTATAGTCTGACGTGACATACAGAGTTGTGCAGATATTTAGTTTAATTCTAGACCTCTAGAGCTGCTCAAAGATATCCAGGAATAATACAGAGCTGTGCTGTTGTCCAAGTCTTACTGATTCCCTTTGGCTCTCCTGTGGCTTTGGTGGCGACACGTTTAGGCTAAGTGCCCTGCAACTCAGGCAGAAGTGGACAGACAGTTTCTGAAAACACAGATATTTGGGGCTGTGTTTTAGTTATTTTTTCTTGATGAGAGCAACTGAAATTTATCATGTCGGAAGAAGCATTGAAGAAGCAGGCAGGTATTGCTTTTCAAACCAGCAGCTTCTGCCCTAATCCTTCTGAACTGTCAAAGCCCATTCTTGCTTTGCTGGGATGTCTGTAACAGCATAGGAGAAAGATAAGCCCTTATTGACTAACATTTTTGTTATTAGAGACTAATGGGATCCCACTGAGAACCAGGATTTACTACGTTCTCTGAAACTGGAAAAAACAGAGCAGGTGGGTCTGAGAGGCGGAGCAGTAGAAGAGGCGAGATAATGTGACGGGAAGTTGACCCTTCAATCTTGTACTTTCTGGGTACTTTCAAAGTGATGTGTCTGCATCTCCCTGGTGACATTGCCACAGTAAACTGTCTATTGCTCCTAACTTATGGAGAGAATATATCAGGATGCACTTGGAACTAGATAAAATAAAACTTCTGGTGATTAATATGTCAACAAGGCTTATCAGATGGCAGACGACAGTGACTCCTGGCTGTGTTACTCTCAGGCTTTGGACATCTGAGTAAGTGTCTACAAGCTCAACACACTTGTCATCACCCTTCAGAACTGTCACAGGAATGCAGCATGGTAGGCTGAGCAGCAATTACTGGCCTCTTGTACACAGCACAAAATCAATTTTATTTTTCCCTTTCTCCTACATCTTATTGGTAGAAAAATAGATGAGGCTATCCATGTGGCAAAATAGAGGAAGATGGTATGTTTGATAGTCAACTTGAAGGAGCATAGATTGATCACAGAAAAATATTCTCCAAAGTGAACTCTAGCCCTCCTGTACAATATTTATAGTGAAACATCATACCAATAACAAGGTTGAAGTGCCCATTACAGCTACCATTGAAGAAAACACTAACTGACCTGGGAATTGTATCATTGTTGCTGCTGAGCTAGCTCAACTTAATTCATATTTGCTTAAAGTTGAAATGTTTAGAAAGTTTAGCTCTAATCAACATTGCATGTATGAAAGTAGAGGAGAAAGTGATGAGACTCCGAGATGGGGAAGCCAAATTTCCTCATTATGTTCCCAAGGAAGCAGCTCATGCAGATGCTAGGCATAGAAAAAGAAACAAACAGGCTGTAACCAGAAAAGGACAAGCAGATTGTTATGCAGGACAGTGCAGTGGATGCAAACATTTAAAATAAGGGTTCTGAAAACTAGTACACCTTTCAGGATACCCCACACCCATTCAAAACTTACTTTTAAGGTTAATCTGGGAGGTATAATGTGATAGTCATATAATGTCGTAAGGAGGCTGCTTATTGGTTTCCAACTGCTCAGCCCTGAAATAATCATACAGAAACCGCACTAATTAAATCACTGCTTGGCCTATTATTTCTAACTTCTTATTTGCTAACTCTTACATCTTAATTTAAACCATCTCCATTAATCTGTGCATTACCATGAGGTTGTGGCCTACCAGCAAAGTTTCAGCATGCCTTTCTCTGGCGGGGCTACATGGCTTCTCTCTGACTCTGTCTTCTTCCTCCCAGCACACAGTTTAGTTTTCCTTGCCTATCTAAGTTCTGCCCTGCTAAATGTCCAAGCAGTTTCTTTATTTGTTAATGGTAGTCATAGCTTACAGAGGGGAATCCCACATCAATACAAAATAAGTTCATTCGGAATTTTCAGTACATCGGTGATTAAGTTAGGAAAAGCCACTGCGACCTTTTAAAAAAGTATTTTTTTCAAAGGACTAAACAAATATTTTACTTTGTAGTGATTTCATTTTTATGCTCTTTAACGTTTAGCTTAATAGTTTTAAGACCTATTCCACCTTTATTGTTTTCATATTTGGATGTAGCTAATGAATGCTAGGATCAGTAATGTTAATAGAGTTTTGATTTACCATGGTGTTAGCTCATTAGTCTTGTTTATGTCTAAGGAGCACTGTGAACTGTGGTTTAATACTGTTACAGAACTTTTCTGTAACTCTACCCATTATACATATATATATATATATATATATATATATATATATATTTCATTATCTACCAGTGATGATTATTTTCTCAAGTATCTGACTTTATTATTAATTTTCTTTCTTTTGAGATATGTTATAGTGAAACTATTATATATACAATAAATAGATTAAAATGAAAGAAAATAAATGTCATGTAAATTATCTATTGAGTTCTTAAAGTATAGTTTTGGTGGTAGAATAAATAACAGAGCTCACTAAAGGCTGTGAGATTACCATGGATATCAGTCTTAGTTATATTTATGTTTCATAGCTATGTATTTAGATGTCCAATTAGATACTGTAGCTTGTTGGGAACTATGAGTTCAGCAGTCATTTTTATTTAGTATGCTTTGGGGAATGGACTATGCAGAAGACTATTATTTGAATAGGATTATATACTGGGAAGTGTTTGTCTATGGCCCTTCAAGTCTCACACCAGTATTCCCACTGGGATCTCAAGAGAAGATGAAAATTTCCATATATCTCTCTGAGCTCTGAGGCATCTGTCTCATTTCTCCCTTTAGACTTTTGTTGTTAAGCACTCAAAGCTAACAGACATTAATTCTTGGCTAGCTTCAGTTTCTTGGCATTATGAAAAGTTACTAAAATTTTCTAAAGATACCAAAAATAAATCAATCCTCATATTAAAAAATATGTTTAATGGTTTAAGCTCTCTTCAAACCATTGGTTTGATTTGTGAAATATGTGATTATGTGAATATACTTGCAGTGTGGGATGTTCACGTTGGGACATTTGTGGGAACATGACCTATAGTGGCTACAACCACATGAGGAACTGGAAATAGACACACTAGCTCACTCTGTATAATGTATAGAGTGAATCTGTTAAGTGTGCTAACTAAACCAATCAGTAATTTCAAATATGATGAAAATGAAGATTTACCACAAAAAGTCTTACCTAGTGAATCTCATATCTGAGGCTCACAAAGCTACTTAAGGATAAATTAATTTTATAAGAATATTAAATTAATTAACTGTATAATTTAAAGTTAAACTATAATAAAGAATAATCTGTAAAGAATGTGCACTCAAAGTGAACATTACGTTGGAAACTATTAAAATCTCACCTATGTTTGGTCCTTATATGAATGTCCACAAAATGTTTTCTTCTGAAATTATGGAGATTAACATGAATTGCAATTTAGTTCTACACCACAGATAAATATTTAATATAATTAATATTGAATACAGCATCATTTTTAATCCCTCCAAACAGTTATTTCAATATATTAAGTGATATAGCAAATATATTATGAGGCTAAAAAGTCATTGATAAAGTATAAACAAAGAACACTGCAAATGGATATAATTATTTTAGTATCCTGCTTGATATCCTTAGTACTAGATGATGTAAAGGAATTTAGGATTCACACATTTGAGGAAATGTACCAGCATTACCATGTGCCATAGGATTTCAGAGGAGGAAACTTTTTAACAGATAGGGAACTGTAGACTTTAAAATCACTTTCTTAATAAAACGCTTCAGAGAAGAAGGAAATATGCATGCAATGAAAGAATCCAAAGTGCATCCAAGAACATGTCAACTCGGGTTTACCTCAGATGGGTCAAAGAAATGAGGGAATATTTAATTTAGGAGTAAACAAAGAATGTAAAAGTAATGGAGGAAGAAAGTTAATACATATATACAGTGGATGCAAAAGTTTATATATATATATATATATATACATACATACATATATAATGGATGCAACCGTTACTAAATATATACAATGGATGCAAAACCCAGAAAGTAGAATCTTGAAGGTGAAAGTGAAAGCTTAAAGAAAACCACAAAAAGAGTTTACCAAAACAGAGGCAATGCTCACGATATGTAAGGTTCATTTGTTTCCAGTTTTGACATATAAATGATGTTACATTCAATTAGAAAGTAAACATCTTCGGTTGAATAGATCTAAACTAAATACCTCATGAGGCTTAACTCAGAGGAAGAGATTTTGGGTGCAGAACCTTTGTAGAATGCTGGGATAACTCTGAAGAAGAGACTTGTCCCTCAGCTCAGGAAAGGCAAATGGGCACATTCCTCAAGGACTCAAGGTATCCTTTATAAATCAAGGCCTTTGATGACTTGACTGTCATCAGACACAAGAAGTCAATATAACAAAATCACTATATCAGGGCTTCATCTTCCTACTGTGAGAGAGTGATTTTCACCAGGCTTCAAACACACACACACACACACACACACACACGCACGCACACACACACACACAGAGTATCACATGAACTGATACAAATAGACTTCACATACACAGAGTCACACACACACACACACACACACACACACACACCACTTGAGTACAATACAACCAGAAGAGCATGTGACCAGGACCGAAACAGAATGCACCAAGCTTAGTTGCACCCAACCAAGTTTCCAGCTCAAGGGTTCTACAAGAAATAGGGAGAAACTTAGAATATCATCATTGTCACAGGGCTGGGGAAAATGAAAACTAAACAAACAATTTTCAAGCTATAAAAGAAGGCAGCAGCTAGCAAAAGAGGATTTTGTACCAAATAAATGAGTATGAATGAGAGACATAAAGAACTAAAAACAAACAAAGAAACAATTATCCACTATAACTATTAAAGCAGTAGCCTTAGATTCACGTCACTACAGAGACAGAGAGCATGCTTTAAAGGAGGTGGAGATGTGGTGAGCATTTGAACTTTCAGTGGAAATTCCTGATGGTTCACCGCAGATAGAGAATAGCATAAGCCTAAATAGATCAGTTGTTATGAGTTGTGAAAGTCTGAGCTTCGTGGAGTTGATCTTCCTACATGGTCCTCATCATCCAATAGAAAGTTAACTCACTATAGAGAAATATACTAGCCCTGGACTTCAAAACTTCTTTAGTATCTAGGGCTTTCACACATTATATAACAGCATAGGAAAGGCTATGAGAAATCTGGAGTCAGAATCAATCCAAAGCCAAATGTAGTGGAAGAAGCGGTGGGCTACATCCCCGGCACCCGGGCACCCCCATGGCTAGCTTTACCCGAAATAATTACACGGACACTGTATTCCTTTAAATACTTCTTGGCCCATTTCTATCTAGCCTCTTCTAGGCTAATTTTCACATATTAATTTAGCCCATTTCTAATCATCTGTGTTGCACCCCAAGGTGCGCTTACCAGGAAGATTCTAGCCTACATCCATCCTGGGTCAGAGCTGAATCGGGTCTGTCTGGGAGAGCGGAGCATGGCGTCTCTGTCTGAGGCGTCTTACCTCACTTCCTCTTCCTCCCAGCATTCTGTTCTGTTTACTCCGCCCACCTATGTTCTAAGCTATGAGCCCAAGCAGTTTGTTTATTACTTAACCAATGAAATCAACAGATTGATATATGACACTCCCACATCAGCCAAATACTTATATATAGTAGAGATGAAGCCACGCTCTAATACACACATTGAAGTTAGAAGATACACGCACCTAGTAGCTAGGATTAGTACGATCATCCATAGATCATAATACAGAAACTTGAACTGCAATCTATCCAAATACTTTTAAAAAGTGAAAGACTCAACCCCTCCTAGAATAACTCATGACATCTATAGGGAGGAGTAAAATTTTAGGGTGACAGTGGCGTTGGAGGAGCTGAGGCAGAAGGAGCAAATGCATGGGTACAGCCTACGGTATGTAATGAGAGCTGGTTTAAAGCACACAGACATGCTACAGAGGCAAGTGGACAGTAGTTCAAAACATCTAGAACTAGAGAAAACCGCATAGATATCTAGAGCAGTGTAGAATGTCTGGGATGGTGCACATGGACCAGTGGGGGCCTGCATGGTGCAGAGCATAGGGCACATCTGGGGACATATGTGCCAAGGTCTCTCACAAAGTGATGAAAAATGTGTCACAGAGCTGAAAGGGATGCCACTGTAGTTGAGGCCAAGAACATATATTCATTTTGTAACCTTGTTCAAAAGATGAAAAGAATTGAACACACTCAAACTGAGATACCTGTGAGAAAATAATTTTCCTGAAATTGTCAAAGCTGTGAAAACTATAAAACATAACAAAGGAAGTGACATCATCATAAACAACTGCATATACCAGAGTCTTAAGTTGGGCCTTGAAAATAATAAAAGGGCTTCATAGAGCAGGAATTGTACTAGTTTTACAACATTATTTCAATAATTATTTCAAAATAAATGCTGTTAAATAGTAGTATATGATTAAATGTGTTACATATTTGAAATATTGAACACCACAAAAGACTACAAATAGTCAAAATGAATGGAGAGCTGATTGTGTGATGCCTGCCACAAACAAATGCATTTAGAAAACAATCCCTATAGTTAAGGCTCAGGAAACATTACGGAGATGGGGAGAAAGAAAGATTGTAGGATACAGATGATGGGAGAACCAGGACAGCTTCTACAAGAGGACATGTCACAGGGTCACGCTGAGAGGAGTTGAGAATCAATCAAGATATGTTGTAGGAAATTCTCTATGACACATACTTAACCAGATTATTTCTGTATACATTTGAATAAAGATTTTGTTTTCATCTTTTTTAAGATAAAAAGCATCCTCAACTGGCAGAAAATTACTACATTAGTTCTAATTTTTTATAAATGCTCCATAAATAAATATATTCCTAAAATATATAGTAGAAATAAACACTATATATTAAAAAATGGAACTGTAGCTATTATACATATGTATGTATATATATATGTGTGTTATGTATATATAAACAGCTTCATTTTTCTTATTAGTTTACAAATAAAAATTTGAAAATTTATTTTTAAAGTTAATAAAGTAGCAGTTTATTAATTTTATTAATGACTTCATTTACCAATTTATTAGCAAAAATCTAGTTGCCATTAAATATGGTGACCTATATATACAACTCTAATACTTCGGTGGCTAAAGCAGGAGATTAGCCATGAGTTTGAGGCCATATAGAACTGTATAGTGAGTTTCAGATTATCTTGGGCTATAGAGTAAAATTTTGATTCAAAACACACAGATATAAAGACACATACAAATACACAGACACAGACACACATTCACACACATGTCCACACCATTTACCTTTTCAAAGTTACTCAGTGAAATTATGAGCAGATTTTAGCAGAGATTCCATGTGAAATTCCTGAGAGTGCATAGCAATGCTTATTTAATAATTGAATAGATAAAATAAGTATGTATAAGCATATATTTGATTATCTTAAATAGCTGGGGGACTATGATGCTTCATATACACGAATAAAAAGAAATAACTGATTGTTAAAATGTCATACGATTTCTTAGATCCAAAACCAGGTGATCAAATGGCTTCCATAAATATGTATAAGGTGTCTCTATTTTGGCTCACATCCTAAGGCAGGTGTGAATCTAACACCTGCCTCAAATTTGCATAGTCTTGACAAGAACTATATCTGAATGCTCGAAATCTTCATTAATATTTAAACATATGGAATAAGAATGAGCAAAACACCATAACTACTGATGGGCCCAGGCTTTGTAAGTTGAAAGGCAATACTCCACAACAAACCATACAGACTCACAATGGACTGGGAAAATGCCTTTGAAATCTTCCTATATCAGCTGGGCCAAACACTTACCAAGGTTGCAGCAGGGAAACCAGAAGAGAGCTGAAAATCTGCTTAGGTACCCAAGGTTGCCTGTTGATAAGCTTAGTAATAATGCTTCCCTGTAGCCATGTAGAAAGAACAAAGGTTGTTTACTCCAGCTTGTTCTGGTCTGCATGCCATTCTGTAAGTGGACTGTGTTCTGTGAGAAAACTGAAGGGAGGAAGGAAACAAACAAAAAATAAATAAATAAAAATGAAAAAAGAAAGAAAGAACAAAAGCAGTCTCAAATGTTAACTTGGAGCCTGCAAAATGGCTCAGCTATTAAAGGTGCTTGCCCCAAACCTGATGTGAAATCAATCTCTGAAATTCACAAGGTAGAAGGAGACATCAAGTTCCTACACGTTGTGCTCTGGCCTCCACACATACTCTGTCATATGTGCAACCCCCACTCCTGCCCGCACATACACAGAGGGTTGTAATTTTTCAGAAAACTAGAGGCAAAAAAAAGAAAATCGTATTAAGTGAATTCAGCTTACCTCAGAAAAATAAATAACAACATATAGTATGTGTTCTCTTATTTTTGGATTTGTATTTAATATAGATACATAAAATCATATATGTTTATAAGGCATGAGAATAAAAGTACAACTGGTTCGAGCATAAGTGGGATTAATAGGAACGGAGAGGGAAATAAAGGGGAGAGGAAGGAGACAAATCAGGATAAGTTCAACTATTGCCTAACAGTTCCTTTGGATATTAAAACATTCCATATTGAAAGGAACCTATGACACAGGATATTTACAGGAAGGTGAAACAATGGGCATGAAAAATCCACCTTGCTTAGAAGCTTATTAAGACAGGAAGTAAACAACTCAAAATGGTTCAGGAAGCCCCTGAAGCTGATAGGATTCACTGGACTCATCCATCACTAAGAGTACGTAAGCAAAAAAGATTATTGAGAGACACTCTCAGACCACTTGAAATGTCTGAAAGAGGTAGAGATGGAGTATTCTGGGAAAATCAGAGATGAATCAACCAGACTGGAAGATTCAGAGACCAGTCTAGCAGTCTGGTGAAAGCAGAGTTCAGCCAAACATAAGACTCATGTTCTAGGTTTCTAGCTTTTGCAATTTGTCATGCTTGAGCGTACCTTTTTAAATATCTGATTAAAATTCCACTGCAAAAAATGAACTACATTTTATTATTCATTACTCAGTTGATGAACGTTTATGTCACTTCCATATCCTGGGTATTGTAATTAGAGATTCCCTGAACATTGCTGAGCATGTATCATTGAAGTAGGAAGCTGAATCATTTGAGAATATGCCCAGTTATGGTATAGGTGAATAATGAAGTAAACATATTTTTAGCTTTCTGAGCAACCTCTGCACTGACTTCTATAGTGGGCTACACCTGTTTGTAGCCCACCAGCAGAGGCAGAGGCAGGTGGATCTCTGTGAGTTTGAGGCCAGCCTGGTCTACAAGAGCTAGTCCCAGGACAGGAACCAAAAACTACAGAGAAACCCTGTCTCGAAAAATTCAAAAAAAAAAAAAAGTTAATATTCAATTTTTTCCTATGTCCACTCCAGCATTTGCTGTTATTAGATTTTTGTTTTTTTTCTTTGTTTGCTCTGTTTGTTTTGTTTTATTTAAATCATTATGATTAGGGCAAAATGAAATATCAAAGAATTTTTTTATTCTTATACCTTTGATGGCTAAGGATCCTAAAGATTTAAGAAGTATTTCTTAACTCTTTACATACTGTCTTTTAAGAATTCTGTGTTTAGTTCCTTGCCAGAGTTTTTAACAGGGTTATTTGCTTTCTTGATTTTTAGCATTTTGGTTTTTTTTTTCTTTTGTTTCTGTTTTGTGTATTCTAGAAACTGATTTTCTGTCAGTTGTGTTGAATAAGTGTTAAAGACTTTTTGCCCAACCTGAAGACTGCTTGTTCGTTCAAAGGGTAGTGTTCTTTGGGAGGGACAGATGTGTCAATGGTTCAGTGTGCAGTGCTTTTGCGAAGGACAACACTGACTGGCTCAAAACTGTTTTGTTACTTTGTCGCCAGAACACCCTCTTGTGAACTCTTTAGCCACCAGCCTACTCATGTGTAAACGCAAACACACACACACACACACCTCACATTTAAAAAGTATTTTTAATTAAAAAATTCACACTAATTGTTTATACTTTTATAAGAAAGTTCTCAGAGAAGCATTGGACCCTGGACCCTTAGGACTGCATCTGTAGCTCTTCCCTAAGGTAGGCTGCTCCCGCGTTGGAAGGTGCTGGTGAGCTGTGGTGGAAAAATTTGTTTACCCCAGGTTTATAGCAGGCACAGCTGACACTTGTTATATCAGTCAGGTGCCAAGCTGAATGCTTTCTAAGTAGGTGACTGTAAGGCAGCAAGATGAATCTTTGTCTCGCCACCCTCTGTGCCCACCTGCTAGGAAAGGAATTGACTCGTCAGTGAGGGTTGGGAAGCTAGAAGCAACTATAATGTTTACAGATGAGTTTGATGTTTTATTTTCTTTAAGGTTATTTTAAATTAAAATTCATAATTTGTCATTGTTTAAATAATACTTCATGAGAATCTAAATCCAAAACTAAATCAACATTGATAATTATAGAACAAAAGTTGCCATACATTGATGTGCCCTAGTTTATGGCATCTTAAGGAAGAAAAATCATTTCATTCCTTTTACCCTCTGTATTACCCATCAGGAGGGAAGGATTTACTGTTCTAAATGAAAATACTCTAGTAAATAATTTATGTATCTTTACCAACTTACTTTCAAGGTTTTGTTTGATTGTGGGTTGGTGTTTTGTTTTGTTAAGCATGCAGGTTCAATTCCACTCTGAACATGTGGTCTGCAGAGATTGATTTTACAATAAGTAGGCAAGTGTATGTCTTCAGGGTTTGTGCATCCACATATATGTATAGGCTTATGAAATTCTCTACTTATCAGCAACTGCCCTCACTCTATATTTCTATCTTTATCCATCTGGGTTCCTTAGAAGAAAGTTCATGGAAAAGCCTGAAACCAATGTGTGTGCTGTGGGACATGTCCCACTTTTTTCCTCAAAAGACATAATTGTCTTACAGAAACAAATTGTTTATCCCTGAAAATGGGTTGTTGGCATATTCTACTAAGGTGTGCAATGTTACCTTGCTTTGTTTCCACCAGGCAATACTTCATCGTTTCAAAACAAGTTATGATACTTTTCAACCAGTATTTTACTTTATAATTATTAGAGGTTTTACTAAATTATGATTCATTTACACCTTATATTATAGAACTATTAACCTCTTGAAGGGACCTGAGCTGGGTGACCAGTGGGAAAACTCAAGGGGAAGTCTACACTATGATTCCCATTGCCAAGCAATGATCAGTTTAGCCTAAATCCAATGCCAGGAGAGCAAGCGTACCCTTGTTACGGCTTGGAGAACCAGGACCCACAGGCTGGGTGACTCAGAGACCTAGCATAGAAACAAACAGGACTGGAGGGAAAAAAGTCAGTGTAACGATGCCTAACTATATTCTACAATACACCTAGATAGATTTGTGTTTAGCCCAATTGCCATCAGAGAGGCTTCATTCAGCAACTGATGGAAGCAGATGCAGATCCATGGCCGAACCTTAAGGGGAATTTAGGGAATCCTGTAGAAGAGGAATGGGGAAGGATTGTAGGAGCCATTGGGAACATCATAAGAAGACTCAATCACAGAGACTGAACTGACATCCAGGGATCCTGCATGGGACTAATCTAAACACTCAGAGTGTCCATTACAATTGTGCAACTTTGTCCTCTTGTAAGACTCCTAACAGTGGAAACAGGATCTGTCTTTGTCTTTTTTACTGACTTTTGGGACCCTACTCATATTGGGTTCCTTTTCCAGGCTTAATACATGGGGAGGTGCTTAGTTTTATTGCAACTTGATATGCCGTGTTTTGCTGATAGTCATAGACCTGCCCTTTTCTAAACAGAAATGGAGGAGGAGTGGATGGGGGTGGGGCAGGAGGAACAGAGTGGAGTTTATGGGGAGGGACTGGGAGGAGAGGAGAGAGAGGAAATTGTAGACAGGATGCAAAATAAATAAATACATTTATTTTTGAAAAGAAGAAGAATGCACTGGATGGTTGAAGAAGGATGCTAAGTTACCAGCCCACTTGGGCATGGCCTCTTATACTATAAATGCTTATATAAAGCGCACACTGCTCTCTCTCCTGGCTGCTCTATTCGGTTCCTGTTTCCCATTCATACAGAGGACTGTGATTTGTGAGTCTACACCTAAATAAATAACCCTTTATTATATTCACTTCTGGGTTAGTGTGGGATTTCTTTTTAGTGTCCTTCTTCAGATGGTAGGCTACATTTCATGTTTTCTAATTACTACACCTGTGCCCATGCTGTTCCATTCCTCATAGCCTGCTTTATAAGGAGATGATGCTATTCATGAGGCATAACTAGAAGCCTTACTTCCAGCCAAAGAAAAGTTTGCCCTAAAATTACTCTGTTGTATGTTTTCATCCTCTCCTCTCCTCTCCTCTCCTCTCCTCTCCTCTCCTCTCCTCTCCTCTCCTCTCCTCTCCTCTCCTCTCCTCTCCTCTCCTATCCTTTATTTCTCTCCGCCCCCACCCGACCAATCCATGTATATGTGAATTTCTCTATATTTATACACACATATGCATAGCTTGGCTGGCCAGAGATAGTGCCCAGTGATATATATTTACTAAGCATCCTTGTTTTCTATCCCATTCTGTTTCCAAATTTGTTTGTTATTAATGAGTTCTCCAACCAGTATTGGAAAACACTGGTCTACAGATAATTTTGGCTTGTAGATGTGATCAGTTTTCTATCTATTCAATTGATGTTTCTTGGATTAGTAGTCTACAAAAACATATTTGATAGTTAAGTATTTGATTCTCTCCATTCAAAACCCAAGTTTGTCCCAGAAGGGCGTTGTTAACCTGCTATGAACCCAATAGCTACTCCCGCTTTCATTTTTATTGACTCTTGCTTGACTTACTCTGAAATAACTATTATTTGGTTCAGTGAGGCCCCAGGTTGTCTCATATTTAGCATTTCTCTCTCCTACTCTGAGCCACCCAGCCTGCTTCAGCTATATGAAAAGCTCTTTCTTTTTTCATTTAACTTTCATTTAAGCCTTGTTTATTTAACCACGAATCTGTCGCTGTTGCTTGCTGAATTCTTTCTTTTTTCCTGGCAGAAATGCTGAGCTACTTGCCTTTATGATTACACCTCTTTATAACTTTAATCAGAAATTACTAGGCAGAGAGTGTTGGGTGAACTCTCACCTATTTTAATCAGTTTTCTGTATCTGCATTTGTTTTATTTTTTAGAATATTACTCTAAGTTACTAATTTTAGATGATTTGTTAAGTATTATATGGGTAGATTCTTTGTACATCCTTATACATCCCTGAGCAATTCTTTAACCTTCATCTTGCTCTCTCTCACTATCTCTGTTTCTGTCTCTCTCTCTCTCAGTGTGTGTGTGCGTGTGTGTGTGTTTTTTTTTTGTCCATCATTTCCCAGTTCCCCAAGGAGAAGTTGCTATATTATTAACGATCAATCATTAAAGTCCACAGTAATTTTTATAATAATTATTTATTGGATATTTTAAATGGATTGTTTTAGTTTCCTATAGAATATACTGTACTTGTGATCATGAGTAAACTTTAAGTGGTAAGGGACGGTTTATTCACATCATTGCTCTTTTCAACAGCTTGTTTTAATTCTTACTTCTAAACAGCACATGGATTCATGTTGGCTTTTTTCATGACAATTTATGATTGGCTTACAAAGACTGTGAAACTAACCTGGGGCAGAAAATTACTGGCCTGAGTTTGCATTTCCTTTGGTGTCTACATAATCTTGTCTACGTCCTTCTAGGGCACTTGAGGGATTCTAAAAGCTTTGTGTTCTCATGCCCTTGGACCAGAGTAGAATCACCTCTGCATCATGGTAATTCCCAAGCATTGTTCAATGAAGTGTGGGCTTTGTTCAGAAGTCTCCAGTTCTTTATTAAGTGAATGTATCACTTTAGAATTCTCATATATTCTGTATGCCCCACTTTATTGCAAAAGATGTTACATTCCTTTAAAATTATTGTTTTTCTCATCTGTTCTTCTCTTAGGAAATGACTTCATTTTGCTCCCTTAAAAGTGTATTTGTGCCCATCCAAGTGTCTTGTGGGAAATAAATGTTGATTTTAAAAATAAGTATTTATAGACAGTAGGGAAGAAAGGGTAGAACAGACTGACCTACTAATTCTCATTTGCCTCGATTGTTTTTGATGGAGTCCCTATATTGCCTGCCAAATTATTTGAGTCTGGAGAAAAATCATTTTACTGCCTTTGATAAGTATGCTAAAATTTTATGCCCTTCCTAAAGGGTGGGATCCAAAGTCTACCTACAAAATGTGTTTATATTAAAACTCCTTCTGTTGACATTGCCTCAAGGTACAGTCTAAATATACCATGGTATGTCACAAGACCTTAGCTTGCTACAAATCTCATTGACATTAAAAGGCATGAAGAACATCAAGTAAACATTTATCTTAGTGACATGTGAAAATGTCCTGCACCTTCCACCTACTTTTGACCAGATCGATTCTCAAGATTTTAGAGCATCCTTTAATATTGATAATCCCATTCAGGATGATACATTGTTCTCTCGGTCTATATGTTTTCCAACCTATTCTCTCTGTGTATACAGGCTCTCTAGTTGCCTATCTCACAGGAAGGCCCTCCACGTTTTTTTTTTTTAATGATTTTGAAGTTTATCTACATCAGGTTCAATTGACTTTTACTTACTTCCAGAAGCCCCACCTTCCCTTCTCTCCATTCTTCTGTAATATGGTATATCTACAGTGTTGTATTTAATGCTGAGCTCAGAAATTGGCTTTCTCTTTTAGCTCACAAATCAGTGTACTGAAATATGTGACTGTGCAACAAATATTCATCAAATAATTAATACATTTCCTTATAAGAAGTGAGATCCATTATTCTAAAATATTATTATTGGTCATAGCCAGTTTATTATTTTACAGAATAATTTTTGCAGTACTTTTGAAGACTGGCCATCATATTCTATATAACTTGCCACATATTAGGACTAAAAAAACTCTTGAAGTTTTGAAATAACCAGATTTTCTGTAGTTTATTCTGTATAATACTAAGTAAATTGGAGCTTTTATTTTTTCTTTTTGAATTTTGAATAAAACTGAAAAACATAATCTAATATTTAGAAAAATAAAACCTTTCATTAACTTGAATTTTGTAACTATAAAATTCACTTAGAAATATTTTTATTAAAATAGACATGGAAATACAGCTGAATGCTTCCAAACTATGCTTGGAATTGGCATTTTATTATTCAGAATGCAAGATGTCTGCTAGCTTATTCAAATCCAATTCATATTATTTTCTTGAATTGCTTCGGACATGCGGATGGTGCCTTTTCATGCTGGGAATCTTCAGCACTGTTTGGTTTGTTTTTGACTGGAGCTTCACCACAGTGCCTAATTTAGGAGATGTTCAGGGAATGTCAGGGCCACTGTTCGGACATGTCACCAAGCACTGGCACCTATCAGTGAAGACAGGCATGCTTGAGGAAAGGCATGGCTGAGTGGACTGGTGGCCATCTGGCCAGATAATGGGCAGCAGGGCTGTCACTGCGGGAGAATTTGCAAGTAGAGATGATGACAGAAGTAAAGATGAATCCTCTTGTCTCTGAGGTAAAACCAATCTCCATCAACCAAGGAGAACAGAAGCGATCTAAGCTATGTAAAAGATACTCTTGACTGTCGGCTCCCTTTTATTTAGCATTTTCATTTGTGTGTACAAGGTCCTGGATAATTAATAAGCAGTAAAACCCAAGTCCAGGCTCATCCCATTAATAACTCTGATATCTCAACGGTCTCCCCCATGCCTTCCTGTCTTTGTGAGTTCTGCATCTGTCTCATACACAGGATACCTAGATGGAGCCTGGAGAGTTTGTTAATGACATGTTAATAGTTCCTTAATCACCTGTTCATAATTTCTCAAATCAACGTGAATAATTTTCCCTTTGTATTATAGACCATTCACTTGTTTAACTAGTTGTTACCAGGAGAAATTTGTATTCCTAATTTTCATTATACCGTTTTCCCAATAACTTTTCACTTCCTTTCTTTGTAAATGATATTTAGAAGATATGACAATGAACATGAAATAGTATAGTCCGATGTCTTGCATTCATCATTCTAGTTGCTTGATGAACTCAGGTTTATATATTGCTTATCTATCTCTTCCCTTTGCCAGACACAGTGCATTTTCCTTCTATCCAGGCACTTTTCCTTTTATGTTCAGTGCTTTGTCAAACTTCTGTTATCTGAAGTAAATGATGTTACTTGCTGTCCTAGGGGAACACAGCGAATATCAGTCGGTAAACGGAAGCACTGGTAACTTCTGCAATGTCAACTTCATCTCTGTCACTATTATGATGATGGAAAGCAAGCAGCATCTGCTGGCCCATTCCAACTCCAGGGCTGCATCACTAGCAGTTGGAGAATGTGACTAATGTGTAACTAGATATGAGTTTTAATTACCCTAAAATGCCATGGCCACAAGAAAAGATAAAGTTTCCGTACTCAGATGCTCTCAGAGGTCCAATAATCATTAGCAAGACCGTCAGCATCCATCCATCTATCCATTTGTTCAGTATAGGAGCATAATGTTTAAATGGGAAGTTTGACCTGTTTAGGGAGGTCACAGAAGCCTGTTGGGAAAGGAGTTTTGCGATGGTACAGGAATGGTTACTAGATACTATGCTTTACAAAATAGATAGATCTCTCAGAGGAGAAAATAATAAAAACTTTTTAACATAAAGATTCTTCTGAATACAAGAAAAACAAAGGGAAATAGGATGAGGCTGAGAGCAGGATGTAGTCGTGAATAATCTCGGGGAGACAAGTTAAAACTATATATGCCTAAAATAATGTTACCCATGTTAACAGTTTGTTTGTTAAACTAAACAAGAAAAAAAATGATGGGTTTAAGTGTCTAGCATATGGAATTATTGAAAAGTGTTTGAATGTCCATATAATCTTAACTGTATCGGTGTCTTTACATCTGTGTTGTTATGTGCGTTTATGTGTGTATATGAGTGATATAATCACATTGTATGGATCTACTCAGCAAATATTTGCCCACTTATTAAAGGTTGAATTGATGCAGAGGTAGACTGAGTTTGAAATGCACAAGACTCACAGTCTCATAGGATATTCTTACAGGAAAACTTACAAACAACAAAAAAGACCCTAAGTCTAAAAGTAAAATATTGTAATTTTACATAATAACATGAACTATGAAGATAGAATGAGGTAATGAAAATAATCTTGGAAAACCAAAGTGAAGAGAATGAATTGTGTAAGATTCTAGTCTAAAATTTATAACAGGTGTTTGGCACATATAGGCATTGTTTCCAAAAGACAGCAATGTGGCTATGCCAAAGTCTCATGAAATGCCATTAGCGAGGTTAAAGTAAGCCTGGATATCTTAGTTGTCATGGGTACACGTGTGTTTCCACAATAAAATATGCTTAAGAACTTAAGGAGCAGAGTGGAAGCCATAAGGTGAGATGCAGAGTTAAAAAACAGTTGTAATAGATCGATACAAATTTGTGGAGGAAAGACAAGATTTCAGAAACATTTGAAGGTAGAACCAAACCTTCAAACGTATGACATATAAGTAGAAGCTCTTTGGAAAGAAGATGGAGAGGAAAACTAACCTTGTTTTGTTATTGTCATTCTAGGTTTAGTTCTGTCTTATTCTTAGCTGGAGAGAAAAGCAGGCATAAGGAGAAGTTACAGATTCTTTTCCATTGTATCTAGGACATCTACAGTCTTAAGATATACATTCTGGTGTGCCTTATAGACATCCACGTAAAGGTATAGTTGTGCAGTTGGGTAGAGTATAGTTCACTTATCAGAAAGTTCTTCTTGAACTTGATAAAGAAAAGTCTATTTGGGAGGAACTCTTATTTCTACTCTGTTCTCTTGGAAATGAGACTACAGTCAAGTGAGATTTAAATGTAGAAGAGATGGTAAGAAGAAATGATGAGTGACAGCCCAAATTATAAATATAACTTGGGCTTCGTAGTGCTGTTGAGTGGAGGATTAAATATTTCCCGGGATGTTGTTTGTCTGCCAAATCAAACTGATTCTGATGGAAGAAGAGAGGGGGAATATCCTGGTTCCATCTAGTTCCACAATTCCTTTACAGAGCAGAATACAAGTTGGAAGCCAATGTAGCTTGATCCTCAGAGTGACGTACACACTATGAGCTGACTGCTGCTTCCTACTGTCGACCTTCTTGGCCAACCTACTGCAGAATAGCATAAAGCCACATTGTCCAGTACGACAGATGCTAAACATGTGGCTATTAAAATTTATGTGTCAAAATTAAATGAGATTAAATTTTTCAATTCACTCACGCCTGTTGTACTTCAAGCACTACCTGCATATTTGAACAAGATATATATTTACTTTGTAATGCAACAGGAAGTTCTTTTGGACAGTTCTAGTATATAAAGAGGCAGATTTAAAGTCGATATATTTCTGTCTTTTGGTTCAGTCTCTATTGAGACAAAAGGCAAATATTATTTACTGCGAAGAATCCAGTCTAAATCTCCATTTAGAGGGAAAGATTGTGGTAGAAACAATTCAGATAATTGGAGCCAGATGCCATTGCATTTCTTCTATGTGACATTTAGGTTTTTACAATTTAGTGTGTTATGTCCTGCCTCACATAAAGAAACAACGAGTCAGCGCTCCTCCTACCATGTAACCTGAGAATCTGACTTTTGCATTAATTCAAAAGAAGTGTACTGAAAAGTTGATCTAATCAAAGCATGTCCGCGATGCTTAGATTCTCAAAAAAATGTACTTTGTATTTCTTTTGTACCAATTTGATGAAGCTGTGCTACTACAGCAAGTTATGTAAGTCATAAACAAAGGACTACATCTCTGTGAGCGGAAACTAATGCAATATCTGCTGTTAATGCTCTTTTCTTAGACTGCGGTGTGAATAGCAGGGCTATACAGAAAAGCAGCACAATTGATCTAAAGAAAGCTCTTCCATTCAGCACCCCAACTCAGGAGAATAAAGGACACCCTATCAAACAATGAACTGCATTGAAATAGAAAGATACTTGAAGCAAGACTGCCAAATTATTTATCTTTTATTAAAGGAGAAAATCACACATAATTATCTCTGGCAAATTAGTGTGTTTGTTCAAGTTGGAGATGGTCTCCGAAATAATAATCATAAAAATAATCTACCCTTAATCAAGTTAAATATGACAGTCTGTTTCTAATACAAATTTATAGAAAGGTACTTCAGAGTGAGGAATGCACTCAAAGGGGCAGGTCAGTATCAACCTTCATCCTCCTTGACCCACACAGTGGCTGGACAGGATGGACTTTTACAAATGTACGGAGTACCTCCTCCATGCTGAATATATTTTTCTGACCCTGTAACAAAATTTGCAAGAAATTACCAAGGGTAGTTTTTAATTCATGCATAAAGGTAGTAGCTGAAGTATTTTTAACCATAGAAATGTAGAATCTCATGCCCAGAAAGGAAGCAAAGTTAAACACTTTTTAAAACTTACTCACCCACACCCTTTTCATGGCATGAAATAGTTTGTTTTAGGCAGAGAGAAATACAAAATAAAATTTTGCACTTCATAAAAGGATACATATAATATTCATGTGTCATTAACTCTCTCAAACAAAGCAAAAGCCCCAACCTACTAAAAGCAGGACTTTTTAATTTTAAATACCCGGTCACTGAGTTCTGGTGACAAACATAGTCATTTGTTTAAAGCAGGACATTGCCACATCTTAAATACATTCCCTTTGCTTTTCTTGAAAGAGACTTAAGAAAGAATTTTTAAGGTGTATACTCAAGAGTAGTATAGCTGGATATAATCAGTATATTTTCTCTAGATTTTAAGGACTCTTCATAATTATTTCCATAGCAGTTCACCAATCTAGCCTACAGTTTCACCAACAGTGTATGATGCTTCTCCTTCCAGTGAGCTCACCTCTATCTGTTATCACCTGACTTTTTTGACTAAAGCCACTTTCATTAGGGAAAGATAGAACCTTAATGTAGTTTAAATTTCTGTGATGACTAATGATATTGAACATATTTTTATAAGTATTTATTAGACATTAATAATTCTTTTTTAAATTTTTATTGCTTTATAAATAATACCATTCAAAATTTCCACTTCCTCCCCTCCCATTTCCCTCCTGCTCCCCCACTCACCCTCCTCCCTCCCCCTTCAGTCCAAGGAGAGGGCAGTGTACCCTGCCCTGTGGGAAATCCAAGGCTCTCCCCCCTTCATCCATGCCCAGGAAGGTGTGCATCCAAACGGACTAGGATCCCAAAAAGCCAGTGCACGCAGTAGAAATAGATCCCAGTGCCATTATCATTGGCTTCTCAGTCAGCACCCATTGTCAGCCACATTCAGATAGTCTTGTTTGATCATATACTTGTTCAATCCCAGTCCAGCTGGATTTGGTGAGCTCCCATTAGATCAGGCACACTGTCTCAGTGGGTGATTAACCCCTCGCAGTCCTGACTTCCTTGCTCATCTTCTCCCTCCTTCTGCTCTTATTTTGAAAACTCACTGTTTAGTTCCAAAGCCATCTTTTAAACTGGGCTGGTTGTTTTCTTAATATTTAGATTTTTTTTTTAGTTCTCTGTTCTACATATTAATTTTCTGTTAGTCGTGTAGCTGACAAAGTTTACTTGTCTTTTGTAGGCTGCCTCTCTATTCAAATGAGTTGCCTTTGTTTGACCACTTATTCAATAGTGGCACAACTGTCATGGGATAGCAATTGTAACCAACTATGCTCAGGTTGGACTCTGCTTCGTAGGAGGGAATTCACCAAACTTGGTATTAAGAACCTGATCAAAGGTGAAGTTCAAAGGCCCTAAGAGGAACTTACTGTTATCATTTAGCTAAGTTGAGACGATGTCAAAGAGCTTACTAGATATTTACACTTATATCCAAAGACATGCTGTTCTCAACTTTAATCAGAGAAGCTTCTCTTTGTAATGGCCATAATGTGTAAGAATAAGTGATGGTTCAATGCTCATCTGTAAACAAGATATCAATATCACCTTCTCTAAGGAAAAGGAAGTGGAAAGAATTTAAGCTAGAAGATCAGGAAAGGTATAAAGTGTTTGCTCTGGGGCATGCCACAACAATTACAAACATGATTTCAAAGCAGCTATGGTTGCCTGAACTGAATCAACATAACCCTGGGCTTGTCAACAGTCAGTCATATATTGAGGGCAAGATCACATGGATCCTTGCATACCTCTTTGCTAAACTGATTGCTACTGGTGGATTGGAAGGCAGTTACTTTCTATAGTTATGTACCCAAGAGTGAGCCTACCAGGCTGTAATGGATAGTTCCAAACCCGTGGACACAGATGGCCTTTGTTAAAATCAATGGGTCAAACAACAAAGATTTCAGTTTGGGATAGGGGCTTATAGGAAGGATGAGGTGGCAATGAGATCAAAGAGTGTGGAGAATAAGTGTAATCAGAATGTGTTATACATTATATATGTAAGGAATTATCAAGGAACAAATTTAATAAATAAAAATATTTTGTTTATTTTTACTCTTTATGGCAAAACCGCTTGGTCTAAACACTACTAGAAGAACTCCCATGTATACATTTGTGAATATTTTCGCTGAAGTGATCTGTCATTCTACAGAAAGTTAAAAAATAAAAGCGTAGAGATATCTGCATATCTTTGCTAATCTGGGAGATGCTTAAGTTAAAGAGTTTTGGTAGCATAGTGTGATATGGTGAAAAATGTAATAGACTGTGAGATGTCTGAAGGATGAAATTATTTCTTACAAACCTAAATTATCTCAGTAATTCAGCTCTTTTGCACTTTCCATAGTCACTTTCAAGACTCATACAGCTTTTTTGTTTGTTTTGGTTTTTCAAGACAAGGTTTCTCTGTGTAACAGTCCTAGCTGTCCTGGAACTAGCCCTTGTAGACCAGGCTGGCCTAGAACTCACAGAGATCCACCTGCTTCTGCCTCCTGAGTGCTGAGATTAAAGGTGTGTGCCACCACCGACTGGCCTCATACAAAACTTTATGAGCAATTTTGCATCTGTTGATCACCCATAGTGCCTCCTCTTCCTCCTCCCCCTTCTTCCTTTTCATGTTCTCCATGTAGAAAGTCTATAATACTTTTCTTCAAAAACATTTTGTTTTGATGGTATATATTTATTATTTTATAAACCATTTTTGACATGCACTACTTTTTTTTCTACATTTCGAATGTAGAATCTGTTCTATTCATTCCATTTTATTATGTTCCAAATCATAGGCATGGTCTAGGATCACATCCATTGTCTCACATAACGAGAAAGGGTTTTGGAAGTCACATTAAAGTATGTTTAGTTCTTTCTGTTTCACAAAGATAGTTGATTGAGATTTGAAGATTCTTTTACCCAGTTGCCAAAAGTAATAACTTAGATTGAAAACTATCAATTCCATGATTGTAAAATGAAAAGGTTGGAAAATATAAATGGAAACGTATTTGAACCAGTATTATTAATTGGCAAGGATGAAGAAATGATGACTTACACACAGATGGAACTCATGAGCATCAAAAGAAAGTTTGAGTCTTAGGTCCCTGAATTTTTAGTCCAATCTTTCTCTCTAATTCGACTTTGCTAATTCTGTCATTGATGACTTCAGTGACCTTTCATTTGCTCTCTCTACTCCTAAATTTACTTAGCACAGTGTCAGTCTTTATCTGTTTTCCAGGGTCATGTCTTGGGATTATGATTCTTTTGTTATCTACACTAGATCCACCCCTGAATTCTACAGTCTCCTACGGCTATCATTTTCCATCTATCTAACTCTTCCATTCCTATCTCTGTGCCTGTAACATCCATTTTCCAACCACAATTATTTTCTTTTCTGTTGTCTCTGTTCATGAGAGTTTATCTGAAATCTGTTCTCAGATAAACTAGCAGGACTATAAATTTCCCGTATTGGAATTTTTGACAGAAACACCCTGTCTTATCTTAGAATTTTGCTACTTCGTGGAATTACAAATGCACGCCATCTTTTCACAGGGGGCAGCCTGCAGCATCTTTAGCAGAAAAAATATTCAATGTCTGCATTATATTCTTTTACCTTTTTAATGGGCAATTCACTTATTATATCATTATGAGGTTATTAGTAAATATAGGAGCAATAAACCCATAGTAATGAAAAGGATTTGGGGTGATACTTCACACTTACATATAAAAGCATTGGAACTAATTCAAATCTAGGGTTGAAATATACCTTAGTTACTGATATTCAGATAAATTTTTGTATGATTCGTCTTTCTGTCAATGCAACTAAATACATGAGCTAATCAATTCAGCAGTAGAAATGTATGTATTGGCTCGCAGTATGGAAGCTTTAATTCATAGTCATTTGGGGTCTTGTATTAAGGAAGTCCACTGAGGAGAGAATGGCTTTCAGGGAAGCCCTCAGCTCCTGTCTTGAAGTAAAGGAGATTAAGAAGGGTCTGGTGTCCAAATATTCACCTTAAACCTATGTTCCCAGTAACTAGAAAATGTCATTTAGGCCACATTTTTGAAGGTCCTACTACCTCATAAAACGTACCAAGTATTTATTTAGGAGTCTAATAAAAATTACAGCTGTTTGAAAGTATAGTTTAAGTATCTGGAAATGATCTTGCTCTCTTGGGAAGATGGTGTGGGGGTTTGAATGAGAATGGCCCCCATAGGCTTCTATACTTAAATGTTTGGACCCCATGTAGAAGAAATATTTGGAAAGAATTGGGATTGTGGGTTTGGTAGAGAGGTGTATCACTCGGTGTGGAGTTTGAGATTTCCAAAGCCCACAGCAGTACAAATTAGCTCTCTCTGCCACAGATTTGTGTCTCAACATGTGAACTCTCTCAGCTACGGTTCTAGCACCATACCTGCCTGCCTGCTGCCGAGCTTCCTACTAAAATAGTCTCTGACTCCAACCCTCTGATACGGTAAGACCCCCAAAGAAACCCTTCATTCTATTCATTTCCTTGCTAAGAGGGTGTTCATCATAGCAATATTAACTAACTACAACAGACACAATTCCCTCTAAAGTATGGAGAACACATCTAATTATAAGTAGGTGTCAGGAATCAAAGATTGCCTGTCTCCTATTCTTAAGGCAATCCAGAGATGATGTGGCAGAAAAGCACCAGAAGTACCCTCCCCCCACCAGTTTTCTACTCCCACTCAAAAGCTCATACTAATGGGAGCAAGATCTCCTCCATCAGGGAAGGGAGGCCTCCCTCTCAGAAAGTAGACATTAAAAAGAGAACTGTGGGCAGATTCATTTCTGAGCCATTGCAGAGAGGAAAGCTAACCATTCATGTGGCAAATTAGGGTTAGAAGAAAGGGATTTAAAAGGTGGTGGTGACAGGATGCCATTTAAATGAGAATTAGTAACAACTAAAGTTAAAAAAAAATGTCTATATTTATAAAGTATCAGGCATCAGAAGCAACACTAGGGTTTTACATGCATACATCTCATTTAATCTTATTAACCACTTTCCGAAAGTGTAAAACAGAGTTCACTGCTTGCCCCAGATTCTCCCTACCATATAGACCAGGACTTTGACTAAGACACTGGAATTTAAGTATCACTCTAGAGAGAAGGTGAAGAAAGGGGAAGAGAATCTAAAACTGATTAAATTTGAACATTTAACCAAATTTATCAAACGTAGTCAGTTGCTTTATGGCACAATAGAATGTGAAAATGGAAATAAAGGAAGCTACAATTTAATAACATTGGCAAACTTGAATTGGATATTTGTAAAATTGTAAATGATGTATTTGAAAGTCTTTTTTTTTAGGTGAATCTGGGGATCACAGTTCAGTTAGGTGACTAAGTTTGGGGAGGCAGTTGTCATTCCAGAGGAGGGATTTCAGGTGTAGAAGACCCCCAACATCATGACAAACTAATATTCCTTTGTTAAGAGAAACTTACTGAGAAATTGTAGCTAGGGGGAGGGAGGGGAAGAGGACTACAGCCTAAAGAATTACTTGCTCTTGATTTGAACGATGCTCTTGGCTGTGACTTTGGGTTTAGAGCTAGTATGGACAGTAGTCATACTACTCTTAAGCTACTGTGTTGCGTTCTGCTCCATAGGAAGAGAGACCATCCTGAAGCCCAAGTCAAATGTTGGCCAGCTGATAGGAGTGTTCCTCTCAGCTGAGTGCAGTGGCAAGAACAGGGCAGGTGGTCATGGCTTGCCATCTGGATGCACAGGCTTTGCATTTCTGAAACAGCACTATTGCAGTTAATATGACATTGTGTTCCTTAGCGCTGTACATTTAAATTGGAATAGCATTAAACTTTAGCTGAATTTTTAAGTGATTTTCCTTCTCTCCCTCTCTCAATCATCTCACATACAGATGGAAACATATTCCTTTACAACTTCTTGGGATGACTAGGTTTTGCCCAGGTGTGTGAACTGAAGTCTATCAGAGAATTCTTTCTGCCACCATAGAAGCCAGATGAAAGCCAGAGAAAGGACCAGGGGTCTTGGGAAAACATCTTAACCTTAAAGGAGATGTAAGGAGTGAGGATTCTGCTCTGTTAGTATCCCTTCTGAAACCTCCCTGAGCAAAGGGCTGCTTTCATGGCCTCCCTTCTGTTTTCCTGATTTCCCTTAGCCTTGGCTATAGCCAAAATCCAAGCAATGTAGAAACGCACAACTCCTTCGTGTGAAACTAGAAAACATGAATATTTACCGGAAAATTAACTCTTCTCACTGAACTTGAGTTGAATATGAAGTGTAATGTAGGCCAAAGTTCAGTGGTTTCCTAAAATCTTTCAAATTTAAGGAATGCTTCAGTTTATTGGTTTTAAAAATTTGTTTATGAAGACTTTACCATGCTCCAAAATGAATCTAAGATGCTGTGGAAGCCTCTCAAAGCCACAGAACATTAACAGAGTTGAGAAGCAAAAAATAATGAGAGGTATAAAAAGAAGGCAGAAGAGGACAAGCAAGGTCTATTCGATTGTTGTATCTGTTTACACTGGCTGAGTATAAGGCTTTGTTCTCATGATTTTATGAGGAAATTTTATTTTTTTTGAAGTCAGGGATCAATATGAATCAAGACTTATTGTCTACTCTTTTTTGCCTTAAAACACTGTCCCATTTCTGTCTAAAAAATGAACATACATTCTGAGCAAATGAAAAGTATCACAGAATCAGTTTGTACTACTTAAATGATCCAATGTTTTCTATGTATATTTGTGTTCTTCAAAATATGAATTTCTGATACTAGTATGATTTTGAAAATAACGAATATATTTATTAAATACAACATGTTTTCAGCAAATATTTATTGATTTTCTAAGCATTATTATAGGAATTTGGAGTGTACAATGAGCAACAAAATAAACAAAAGGAGATAAAATCCCCTTATACTTCTGAAACAGATCCCAGTAGATTTAACAGGCAGAATGCTGGAATCACTTAAAGGACAGGAAACAAAATTCTGAACTTTGTTCTCACCACAAGGAATTCTAGAGTCTCTGTTTTGTCCTGGATATTATCTTGCTTTTCAAAAGTTCTCAGATATATTATTTTAGCTTAATTTCAATATAAGATGTTCATCAACTCTTTGAGAAATGTATACAATATATTTTGCTCATATTTACACCTCATTCTTTTCTACTTCTGATCTATGCACCCACAAACCATATCCTCTGTCTTATTAACCCACGGAGTCTAAAGTTGCTGCCAATATAATACTGGGTGTAGGAACACCCACTGGAGAATGGTCGACTAACCAGAGTCCACAAACTTAAAAATCATAATTCTTCTTCTCTTGAAAGCCAGCAACTTTCTCTCACTTTCAGATAAAGGTAGGGGCTTTGTAAGAACCTTTAGGTGGAATGCTGTCTTGTTTGATATTATATAGGTCCTGTGTAGGAACCACAGCTGCTGTAAGCTCATGACTCAAAGGTAATGTATTACATGTCAGGCTCTTGCATATTTAATGCAGATGTCACAGCTAAACAAAACAAAAACTGCACTATGAGTTTAATTACTCTTCAGTGTCTAGAGCCAAAGAAAAATGAACAGCTACATGAGTTTGATGCACTGGTGATAGACATAGAGCAACTGGATGGGGCTTGTGCCCTACAGGCTATGCGGATGGTTACTGCTGCTTTCCATTTGAATTTGAAGAGCTAATGAAAAAACATTTGTTTCTATTATCCTTCTAAGTTTTAACTTCAATGACTATCATCCATTGCTTTGTCCCCTTCGTTTTCAGTTGACTTGTAGAAGTACTATATCTTTGATTCGTCTGCAAAATTACTAAAGAATTTTAATGAAGATTATATACCAAAATGTATGTGCTGGCATCCTTTGCTTTTTAAGTCATCATTTTGCCATGTTTTCTTCATACACAAAATGCATGCTTCAAAATAAAACCAGAGGCTGAAGAGATAGCTCAGTGGTTAAGAGCATTTGATGCTCTTAAAGAAGACCTGAGTTCAATTCTGAGATATAATATGGCAGCTCATAATGTCTTTAACTCTAGTTCAGAGAATCCTCTGCCCACTTCTGGACTCCATAGGTACCAGGCACACATGTGTTATATAAACATACATGAAAGCCCAATGTTCTACATACAAATTAAAAATAAATCTATCTTTTTTTTTTAATGAGACAGGGTTTTTTTTCTGTAGCTTTGGAGACTGTCCTGGAAATAGCTCTTGTAGATCAGGCTGGCCTTAAACTCACAGAGATCTGCCTGCCTTTGCCTCCTGAGTGCTGGGATTAAGAGTGTGCACTATCACTACCCGGCAGAAAAGGTAAATATATCTTAATGAAAAATTCAAAATAAATTATGGAGAAATAATGAATAAGAAACAAATTCTCCTATTAGGTGGCATTAAACATGCCTCTAAAGTCAGTATTTGAGAAGCAGAGGCAGGATGATTGAAAATTCAAGGCCAGGCTGAGCAATAGCATGAGTTAAAAGTCAACATAGCTTATATGGTAAGACCCTATTTCAAAACAGCAATGATACCAGAAACCCAAATGAAAAAAAGAAAATGTGTTGTGATGTGCAGTCTCAGCAGTCTTAACTACAGTGCAAACACTTTTAGCGGCTGCGTTTGTTTCAATACTTTGATAGATACACACATCTGATACTAACTATTCCTACCTGTCTATATCAACATATCAATACACACACTCACACTCTTACACACACATTTATATAAAACTGAATAGTAATATTTAGTAACATTATAATCTTTCTTATGCGCATTGTCTCTTGCTTAATGAACTCTCTTGGAAAATTGTTCATACATCTTTATACTTAGACATACTTCATTGAGTTTAGATAGTTTTATATTAGTAATAAAGATCAGTAATCTTAGCAAAGGATGCTAAGTATGTTTTCAGCCTTTTACATAATAATATAGTTTTAAATTTTATTTTAAGTAACAGATTTTAGATTTATTTTAAATAATAATAAAATTAAAGTTATTGATTTGATAAGTATGTAAATTTAATGGTATATTAGATAACACCAAAGTCTTTTGCACAGAGATACTATGAACTTCTACTCAAATCCAAAATGTTTGAAGATTTTCATATTCACTCATAATTACCAGCACTGGCTACACCAGCCTTTTGAACATTCTTGAACAAAGATTTAAAAAAATGGCATCAGGATATTTAGTATATATTTGTTCAACTGTTATAAATTAGCTTATTTTTCAAAGTTGTAATGTTTCAAAGTATAGTGTGTGTGTGTGTGTGTGTGTGTGTGGTTTTGTGTGTGCATGCACATATATGTTGTTATTGTTGTCTTTTGCTATTCCTGAGTTTAAAATTTGAGTTATGATTTTTCTTAATTTCATGCTTCTTTTATCCATATATAGTCACCCATTTCAGTAGCCTGGGGCTATTAAAGTCTATAGCTGCTTGAAAATATGGAGTTTAGGTAGACTAATACCGTTTTTAAGATAGGGTCCTAGGGAAAAGATAAGAACCAGAGAAACAGACAAGCAAATCGACGGCTAAAGAAGATTTACCAGTGAATGTTTGTTTGCTTACACCAAGAAATTTATACCTCATTCAACTAGTAGATTTTTGGAAGATATTAAAGTTGGATTTACTTCTGTTCTATAGCTCAGTAGGATGTGTTTTACAAGGACTGAATATTTAATTTTTTTTGTACTCTTATTTTTTTCATCCATATGTTCAGTTTCCCTGATAAATACACAAGATCAGAAAAACCGTTTAAAGACAGTGCTTGGACTTGTGACCTCTGGGTATTTGAATATATCACACTTACTTGAACCATTCTTAGGTAGCTGTCCTCCAAAGTAGTTTTTCCCTTTGTTCAGGGTTTTTAAAGTAGTTAATCCAAAGCTATTAACAACTTTCAGTAAAAACCATTATGCTTGCTTTAAACGAGGCATTACACACATTTCCCCTGGAAAATATCGAGCAGTATAAATTATTTCCAAGGCAATGAAAGAATGTGTCTATAAATATTATCCAGAGTGATAAACCATCGAATAAAAGCATTATATAAAAAGCTTTTAAGTTGTGAATAATTGTGTATTTGGCAGAGACCAATTTAAAATGAGAACTTCAGTAAGAGTTGCCTTGATTAGAAAATAACTTCTATAAAATATAGTTAGAGGTTAAAACCTCTTGAGAGAAATGCAGCCTGACGTAGATGATTTGCAGAGCAGTGGTGTTACAGATATTTCTCACTGATTAATCTACCTCTTTTCCTTGTAAGATACTGCTTGTACACAGTGATGTTAAGTTCTTAGAATAAATTAAATAAAAATGATTTATGGCTCTCCTTGTAAATGGAAATGCTTCTACTCTATTATGGATAAGTTTCTTTTAACTTACTGCTAAAAACAATAATTTCAAATGTCTACATTCACTATATAAACTATAGGTGTTTTATCGAGATTAACCCATAGCTTTTTTTTCCTTATGAACTTAGCTTACATAATAGATAAAAATTTGAGAAAAAATGTTGCATAGCAGCAGATTGGGTTGCCTATTTTCTTTTCAATATTTCATTGAGTAGAGGCAACATATTTTAATAATGAAAAATGAAGGAAACAAATTTTCCCTATAAAAACTCATACTTTGAAAGGCATTTTATTTTATTAAAAACAAAACTTGTCTTTGAGTTGACTCATACAAAAAAAGAACAGATTGTACGGTTGTATGGTGAGACTTCAGTGGACTCTTGATTTTTAATGTAAGTGACTGAGGATAGTTCGAGTTAGGACTAGTCTGGGAAAAGCTACTCAACAACTACCTGTCAGGAGAGTTAGGGAGTCAATAGTTTACTTCCATCATCTTTTGTCTCCTTTAGTAAAGACTGGACATTGAATTTGGGACGATACATAATCTCAATGTATCTTTTGACCGTAAGACATTACTCCTGGTGCTGATTTTTTGTACATTATCATCTAGAACCAGATCCACTTGGAGAGTCAGGATGCAGCACCTGGTACCTCCCAGTACTTTTGCAACTTTGTCTCATTCAAGAATTACCTACTTGAAGTGGCTCTGATGATCGTGGCTGAGAAGCTTTACTACAGTAAGTTTCCAGCAATGCTGACAGTGTTGGTTTGTAGACAAAACTCCGAGGAGAAATGCTATAGAGTATTGGGCTTTGGAGTCAGCGTGTGCACCCTTATACCTGTCAGTGTCAACCTGGGCAATTGATTATCTCCTGTAACTTCCTAACATTTAAAGTAGCCATACTGATGAATATTTTGCATATCACCATAGAACCTTCATCTGGCGATGGATGGAGATAGAGACAGAGACCCACACTGGAGTACTGGACTGAGCTCCCAAAGTCCCAATGAGGAACAGAAGGAGGGAGAAGATGAGCAAGGAAGTCAGGACCAAGAGGGGTGCACCCACCCACGGAGACAGTGGGGCTGATCTATTGGGAGCTCACCAAGGCAGCTGGACTGAGACTGAAAAAGCAGGGGATAAAACCGGACTCTCTGAATATGGCAGACAATGAGGGCTGCTGAGAAGCCAAGGACAATGGCACTGGGTTTTGATCCTACTTCATGTTCTGGCTGTGTGGGAGCCTAGCCAGTATGGATGTTCACCTTCCTAGACCAGGATGGAGGGGGAGGACTTTGGACTTTCCACAGGGCAGGGAACCCTGACTGCTCTTCAGACTTGAGAGGGAGGGGGAGAGGAGTGGGGGGAGAGGGAAAGGAGTGGGGGGACGGGGAGACGAGTGGGGGGGGGAGGAGTGGGAGGCTGGGAGGAGGCAGAAATTGTTTTTTTCTCAATAAAAAAAAAGAAAGTTAAAAAAATAAAGTAGGATAGTGATGACGTTACATCATAGGGTAGGTATGATGACAACCTGGAAAAACTCACCACAGAGTAAAATGTTTGAAATTATTATTGTAGTTTTATACCCCAAATAACTCATTTTACTAAAGTGTTTAGACTTTAGAGATGACCCTATGAGAGGCTCTTGTCTAGAGTCCAAAAGTTCGAGTTGGCTAGATAGGAGGAGAAAAGAATTTTTGGTCTCCAGGTATACTTTATAATTCCCTTTGCTGCCTGATTGGTCCTGAAACTGATCTTCCATTTACAAATGTTTGAAAAGCTTTACATTTTAAGGTTATTACCATACAGAAGTGTAAAAAGAAACATATTCTGCATGGCACCATTTCTTGCAAAGAGAACAACAATGATTTTGCCATGCCTTCAGAATATGTTACACAGTGACAAACCAGGGCCCTAAAAATATAAACAGCATCTTCATTTCCACCCAAGTGATTTTGAGTAAGTTAGAGTTCTGAAAACACAAGGCATGGATAAGATTCACCTTTACCCTCTAGTAGCGCCAGTGTCAGTGGTGTTTGGTGACATGTATGCTGTTAAACAAATAAGAAGCATGCGCAGGAAAACAGAACAAGCAGGTTGGGAAAGCAGGACATACCTCACAGTCCAGGATGTCACACATGGTATATCACCTTCCTGTTGTAAGAAATGCTCATGTCTAAATAAATATTAGTACTATAAAGAACAAAGGTTATGGCTTATGTTTTCTTGTGTTTTGTTTATGTTTTTCTTAAAATTATCCATAGGATTTATTTATTTTTATTTTATGTGTATATGAGTATGCCTGAACAAAAGTTGTTGCATACCATGTGCATGTGTGGTGCCTGTAGATGCCGGAAAACAGTAGAGACAGATGTATGCTACTGTTGGGTTTGGGGACCAAATTTGGGTCCTCTGCAAAAGCATCAAGTGCTTTTAATCTCTGAGTCTTCTCTCCTTTGTCTTATGGTTTCTTATGTCTACATAGTAAAATCAAGTTTGCTTTTCTGAAGATGATAGTTATAACTAGCTGTTAAACTAAAGTGTTTTCAGTTTCACAGGAGAGAAAAGTTGATAAAGAGATGGTTATCTATACAACTATTAGAAATGGGAAATCACATTTGGCATTGAGGAAGATATGGCCATAAAGCAATGTTTTAGCTACAATGGATTGTATAATCTAGAACAGACTAAAACCTCTTCTGGTCTTCCTGCTTGAAGATAGTTCTACTTATGATCTGCATGAAGACCAGAAGAGGTTTTAGAAGGCAAATAAGGGGTGGTTTGTCATACATCTAAATAAAATCAAGTAGATTCAAGACAAACACTTGCACCAGCAGTATTCAAGTTTGGCCTTGGTATAAGATGTATATTCTGTAATGATGGGTAAGGAGAACTTCTTAGAATCAGATCACAGGGAACTGTGTTAGCATTAGGAGCCATTTTTCTTCTACCGGAAATGGAGAAACCCTGGAGCTTCTGACACAGAAAAGTGACATGTCAGAATGTTGCTTCCTGAGCATGCCATGGTAAACTGTATTTGGGACAAAGATTAGTGAAAATCCCAGAAGGAAAGTCTGGGTAATCGGGGGCTGCGGACCTCTTCTTGCTAGATGGCATGTCAGAAAGTGAGATTAAATAACCTTCAGACACTGTATAAATCTACTTTCCGTGCGACCTCAGTGCCATATCTATTAAACTCCATGATTAAAATCTGCTTTCCACTCTTGTCAGCACAACAGAGTAAATGTGCATCCGTCCATGTTGACTGTGAGAACCATCTAACGAGTGTGGATTTTGTGTTCTAAATCCCAGGCTGTGACTTGTTAAAACCTAAAGAGTATGGGCATCAAAACAGCATGCTGTGACGACTAATATAGAAATGAACACAACTGAGCTAAATTGGTGGAAACAAGGCGGAGTATTAAGAATAGATGCATTAGTGAGAAGATTATAAGATTTAAAAAACTGATGCATTGAAATAAAACATTTTTTTATTTTGTTGGATGATACACTAATATTACCATAAAATGTAGATTTTATTTGCTTCTTGCCAAAAACTGTTTTCTTGTAAAAATTAGGATCTGAAATTTTGTATATCTTTCTCCAACAATGACAATAAAATCTTCCTGCAACTTGTGCAATCAGCACTATTTTATAGTTGTCATAAACTTTCAGATTACACAAATAGGAGCAATTTCAGAAAATTAAAAGATTTTCTACTGTTTTTTTCAATTATAAGGCAGAAGATCCAAAGTAAGAACATTTATTATTGGACCTAAATCCCACACTCAAACATTAAATCCTTGATATTGCTTAGAGTTTGATTGGCCCATTTTGTGAAAGAACAGTAAAACAAGTGGACTTCAATTGGTGAACAGTGCTATGATTTTGAAGCAACATGGTACATGCATCTATAAACTGGTAACTGCTGTTGAACTGCATTGCATGGTGGTGGATTGTTGGTCACCTGGTCATAGGGCTTGAGTACAAAGTATCTTCCCAAAGTTTCATGCACTGAAAGTTTAGTTATAACCATCATCCTCAATGGTGAGGGACAATCCAACAACCTAAAAGATTACTGAGTAGCAAAGATTCTATCCTAACCCATGAGGTTGATCTTTTGCTGAATTCACAGTGATGGTATTGTTAACAGATGGTGACCTAGTTGTAGGAAGTGAGTCACTGGAAGCACACTCCTTCTGTCCCTTGCTGCTTCCTGGTTGGCATGAGATAAAGAACTCCACTTTCCTGTGACATTATGCGCAGCCTCTCCTCTGGTGCCTATGAAGTGTCATGCCACCATGGACTAAATCTGCTGAAACTTTGAGCAAAATAAGTCACAGTAGTAGAAGTATGACTAAAACACCTGACTTATTGTTTGGATAACTGGCGAACTCTATGTGAACTCAACATGTAGAAGTATTACTAAAATCACTCAAGATATTTTATTAATATAATGCCAAAGTTCAATCAATATTTTATAATCACCAATAATAATGACAGTAACATTGTGCTTTTTGAAACTAATTCCTTTTCCTTTTGTTGTATTCTATGGGTTTTGATGATAAAATTAGCCTGATTATCACTATCCACCTAAATGTATATGATTTTCACTTGAAAGTAGAAAACAAACCATAATTGATATGTAAGATATAGTTTAACATAAAGGTAGATATTTATATTGAGGTCCACATACCTAGTGTGATTTTCTTTTTAATTCACATAACCTTGACTGATTAAAAATATCTAGGCAAATTATTTAATCGGAAATATTTTTGTATTAGCTAAAGCTACTATAAGAAACTGAAATTTTGAGTTTAAAACACCTAATGAAGACACAGTGCCCAGTGAAATGTGGGCATTGTTACAGTTATGGAGACTAATTTTTCATGTGAGTCTGGAGTATGTAAAAACTGCACAAAGACACGACGAAGCACAAAGTCATGGCAAAAAGCATTTTCTTTTCCTTTTGAAAATTTAATAAGAAAAGCAAAGAGATTGATCTCAGTGCAAGCCCCACAAAGTTCACACCCTGGGCATTCTTTGACTTTTTCTTTCCTGGGAATGTCAAGCAACTTGAACCGACATACAGACAAGAAGGCTCACAGCACACTGTAGCTGAAGTCTGCACTCTGAAACAGCCTTGAATTAGGAAGCCAGATATTGTATGGTCATTATATACTAAACTCTCATATAAAGAAAGTTTGTGTATTAGTAAATGTAATTCATAGTGTGATTCATATACTACAAAATAGTGTAAATGAAATAAAACAATACCAATGAATTATAATACAAATGAAATAAAGCAGTATAAAAGATAATATTTTTTCATGATTGCTCACAGAGGATATGAAGGTCATAATATAAAACAGGTTTTTGAGCTGAATTATTTAATTACATTTCTGCTTTCTTTTCCAGAGTATTATATACATGCTATTTATTTAAAAGTAAAATATTTTTATTTATTAATATGTGTGTAGTTTTGTGTGTGCACATATACTAACTCATGATCATATGACCTGTGGTGGTTAGAGGACAACTTGCAGGGTTGGTTCTCCCTTTCCACCATGTTGATATTGGGGATCAAACCCAGCTACTCAGGTTTGACAGCCGTCTTACATTTACTGCGTTGTGTAAACCAACACCAGGCCACATTTGCAGCCATTACTATGACGTCTGTAGTGCTATATCTCTTGACTGAATTGTCCCTGACTTGAAGTTCCTTTATGAAGAATATCCAGCTAGCCACTGTTTTATTTCCTGTACTTTAAATATATTTATTTGTAAGCAAATTAAAATTTTTATGTTTCTTTGAAATTTCTGAGTACTAGTCTGCTTTTTCTGCCTCCACATATTTTAGAATAATATATCTAGAGTGATTAACGCACTGAATCTAATTTAATTTACAAAAACAATCAACTTAGCATTAGAGAAGAATTCAGAATTGTTTTTACCTGTGATTTCTCAGCCTCTGCGGGTGCACAGTTCCAGGCTCAGTCAATATCAGGTTCTGTTGGCCTCTGTACCAGCCTGACAATGAGATTAGGCTTGTCAGTGGAAGGCAGCAAATGTCCTGATTCCCTAATTGCCTTGTTAGAATCTTCAGGGTTTAGGTGGGATGGGAAAGCTTAGGGAGCCAGGGTGCTATCTATATACATTTGATATTGTTAAAGCAAATTAAATATTTTTCTGATAGAGGGTATATGGGTTGATCTGTGGAAATATCTCTGAAGTATATATGCCTATGGTTCTGTCATTAGGGATTGTTTCAATAATTATAAAGCATAAAATCTGCCTGAGATTAGTGCTGCCTAGAAACCAGAGACTGGGGTTCTCTGAAACCACGAGACAAGAAGTTAGGCCAGACCTTAGCAGGAGAAAGAGATGCACAGGACACAAGGATAGAAGGTTAACATTGTCACTGATTGCAGAATACTGTAACTGGGATATCTGAAGTCCATCAATCAAATGACGTACCTGTTAACTGGTACTGTTTTGGTCTAAGCTTGGTTAGGTTTTGGCTCGAAAAAAATCCCATACAAATTTCTTTTCATGAAAATTTCATCTCATATGTCATCACCTCATAGATGGTTTGTCTCTTTGCCAGACAGTAAACTCAGGTGACCTTCCAGAGGTCTCAAAGTCCTTATTTTTCCTTATCAACTCAAAATGTAATTTGTATATAATGTCCTATCATTGCACTCTTACACAGGACTTTGATTCATATCAGACACAAATGCCCTCTTTCATGTGCTTAAATACTGAGTAATTGGATAATTGATGTACTGAATAAGATGAAAGGATTCTGATTGAGCCATGTGCTTGATTGAGGGTGTCTAGCAGTATCTGGGCAAAATTAGGAATTTGAAATGAACTGGGAATGCATCCTTTTTCACATATAAAATAATAAAACAAAGTGTTCTGTTATTCAAAAATTGATTTTCAACCTGACTTCATTATTGGGCTAGATTGAGATAACAAGGAATGCCTGTATCTGTAAACTGAATTTAATACACAAGTATAGTAGACCATTATGCTGTGGGAAATTAAGGTTCATGGCATGAATGAAAGAATGACTCAGAATCATTGTATCTGCAACTGAACAGACTGAGGCGAATTAAGAAAGATACAAGTTTAACATCATCACAGTTTCTGAATTCCTATTTTCCAATACTTATTGGTTGGTTTTACAAGGATAATTTCCAGAAATATAATCAAACTACCCATGAAAAAGAGACCATATTTCAAGCACTTTTGTAATTTTTACTTCCTGCTGCTGAAACGGTTACAGTAGCTTCTTCTCTCTAAAAAGGATAAGGAGGAGCCAGGGCACTGGACACTACAGTCTTTCTTTTGATTTAAGAAATATGAGGATATTTTTATAGGAGAAAGCTTCATTTAAAATAAGTGGAAATATAGAAGAAATATTCATACAGATGATTAAGAAGCTCATCAGAAGTGTAAGATGGATATTTAAGGCTGTTGGATATACCTTAACACTCAGCTAGCAAAGTACCAGTCTGTATCATCATGGCTTCTTCTTCCTTTTTGAAAGTAAGCTTATTATATTTTATTGATTTTTATTAAACTTTACATTTTTTTTGCTCCCCTCCCTGCCTCTCCCCTCCTTGCTTCAAGCCTCCCCCAAGGTCCCCATGCTTCCAATTTACTCAAAATATCTTGTCTTTTTTTACATTCTACTTCCCATGTAGATTAGATCTATGTAAGCTTGAACCTGGAAACAACCGAAATGCCTCTCGACCAAAGAATGAATAAGGAAAATGTGGTATATTTACACAATGGAGTACAATACAGCAGGAAAAAAAATGACATCTGGAATTTTGCAGGAAAATGAATGGAACTAGAAAACATTATTTTGAGTAATGTAACCCAGACACAGAAAGACAATTGTCACATGTACTCACTCATAGGTGTTTTTTTAACATAAAGCAAAGAAAACCAGCCTACAAACCACAATCCCAGAGAACTTAGACAACAATGAGGACACTAAGAGAGACTTACATAGGCTTTCTCTTAAAAAGGTACAATATAGGCGGTAAAGGAATCATGAATCTTACCAAATAATATATTTGTTTTCTCTAGTGATTGTAAATCTTCTACTAATATAGTTTCATAAAGAAACACGTCCCCTAATGCCAATGAGAAGAATCCAATCAGCCTTCACATGGAACCTCAGGAAGGAACATATAAGATTTGGAAAATACCTGGATTTGACACAAATGATAGCAAGGCATCCATTTGGGATACTGAAAAAAAAAATAGTTTTATCCTTTATTTGAGAATATATTGATCATATAATTTGATGATGTAAATATGGAACTATTATTATTTCAATTTTATGTAGGATGATTGACTATATATGTATTGGAGTAAAGTTGAGGATAAAGCTGTAAATTGAAGAAGAGAATTCATTAGCAGCTAGCCCATGTGATATTTTGGGTAGAGGCCACAGAGCAGATTTTTTTTAACTTTGACGCTATTGACATTTTGTAAGGACAATTACTCGTAGTGTGAAGCTTTGGAAGGAAATGGAAGAAGGTCTATTCTAAACAGAAAATTATCTAAAATGAGAATCGAAAAGAGAAGATTTCTAGTGTTTGTTAAGTTCTCTCTGTGTATGTGTGTGTATGTGTGTGTGTATGTGGATTTATATATTACTTCCAAATTTTCAGGTATATGTTATTCCTTTTTCTCATTTATTTCCAAATTATAAGAATAAAGAAAATGTTTTGAGATCAAGATCTTTTGAGTATGTATGCAACCTTTAGTCAAGGTTAATTAAGAAGAACATATATGAGTTGAAGTTTTTCCTTTTTGACTTTTTAAGTAAATGAGGCTAACTTAAGAAAGATAAGTCACTAACCAAAGGATGCAAAACTGTTTGGAGAGTTTGAGTTTCCCCAGAGGTGAAGAGGTGATGGCTCCCCATGTTTTTCAGTGGTCTGGCTTAGAAAAGAGCAAGAAATCCTTCATTATAAAAGAAGATGGTAAACCATACAAGTGGATATAGAAAACACTGTAAATTGTGTGGCAAATATATAGAGTCCATCATCATTGCCATATTTTCTGAATTACAAATTCAATTTGTCTGGTAAGTAAGATGGCTGACACTATCCAGAAATTACAGAAAACTGGAAAACCCACAAAACATTCTGTGTGAGAGTGATCAGAAGGACACTCAAGGGAGCCATTAGGACTGTTGGACAATGTCACCAAGTAACAAGTGCACATCTCCACTGACAAGTCTTTATGTGAACTCCACATAAATTAGGAGTAGCTTTCTGATGACATTCTCACAAAACTATTATTGGAAAGTGGCCTAACTTTCCTCCCTACCCTCTCTAAGTTATGTATTCCATTGTTTCTACCTCCTACATCCTGGATGACCTACTCTATGTCTGGCATGATTTTATATCCTTTATTTAAAGGAGTATTTTCACTCTCACAATGCTGAACAAACCCCAGACTATGGCTACAGTAATAATGTTAGCTTCAGAAATGTCCAAGGTGTTTCATTTCTAAGATGTAATGTGGGCTTAACATGCACTTAGCATGCATAGGACGAAACTGTTTCCATTTAAGAACTGATGCTCACTTCAGTGCTGACACAAATGCCATAGTTCTTTTGTCTTCTCCTGACTGTATGTGTATATATATATATATATATACTTATATATATATATAGACTTATATATATATAGACTTGAATTTGTGGTTTTTAAAGAATTCTTTCTTCCTACCATATATGAATAATATACATGCTGTTGATTGAAGCTACAACCACCCAAAAAACCTTACAAAATCACATGTTTCTATCTTAAAGTCTGAGATCCTTAGACATGATAAACATTTTTGAACAATTGAACTGTACAGCATGGTTTATTAACATTGGTCTTGTGTGTTTTGTGTTTCATGAAGTGTTTTTCCATATTGGTGATTTTCTCCTATTGATATGGAGGTAAGTGATTACCAGTGGGATAAATTGTTGGGGATGTAATAAGTGCTTCTGGTAAAGGGTTAGCAAAGCCTAGGACTGATGTTTCTCTAAGCTCAGACTTTCCCAGGCTATGATGTTTTCAGTATTCATCTTCTAAAACCACATTTGATCCAAACTTCAGGTTTCTTGGTTTTTAGCTAGAATTCTGTATCACACATTTATTATTATTTAAATTTTTAATTGTATACAGTAGCCCCTTCTATGAGCTTTATTAAATATTGACTTTTTTAAAAAAGAAAGGTTGGGATGTTCTAGCTCGCTTATCTTAGCTTTTGTTAAAACGTTTGTTTGTGTCGAACAAACCTTCAGATAACCACCTATCTTAGCTTCTGTTAAAACTGCTTGTTTCAAACAGCCTACTGTGAGACTCCCCCACTGGAGCTGCTGACCAAGATGACCGAATGAGGTCTCTCTCCTCAAAAACTCTGTGTTCTGGACACTTGGGCCCACAGCTTGGTCCCTGAACACTTGGATATGGTCTCAACTGGCTGAAACAAAGACTTTCAAACTGAGTATACACTCGGTGTGAGTGGTCATCTTTGCTGAACTCCCTGTACCTCAATAAGGATTCCCCAGAGTGGGACATGGAGCTCTTGAAAGCAAAGCAAAGGAGAGTGGGTGTATTCACAGAGAAAGTTTCATCTCGACTCTGGTTTTATTTGGTGTAGTCTATTTATGTAAGAGGTGCAGTACTGGGCTCTGTAAACATGGGGAAATGTGTGACACCATTGTGTGCCAGTATAAACTGTTGTAAACAAGCCTTCAGTGATGTCTCACAACCTCTATCCCCTTGATAGTTAAAAAAGGAGGCTTGTACTATTCCACCAAAAGAAGGAAGCCATAGCATGTTCTCATGAAAACATGGTCTGTGCGGACTTGATCTGACATTTTTCTCAAGACACATTTGTGACTTTTGAAAAGACTAACTGAAACACAATTTCTCTTCTTTGACACAGAAAGGAAAAAGTTGGGATCAATCGCTTAGAATATGCTCAACGGCTTTGCAATCATCAGAGCAAGACCTCCAAAATGAGTGGTTCCTGGGAGGAGGCCTTCAAATCCCATTGAGGGGTTGATTGAGCTGCTTTGACAAGCAGGCATGCAGAGTTGCAGCTAAGTTTTTTTGTAAAGAATACAATGGCCTCTGGCATCAACAAGTGACTTTCCTAAGGCTCACATGTTTTCAAGAAGCTCAAAGCCCCAGGGTGCGGATTGGCAGCAGCTGGAGGTACCCTTCCTTCTTGTACTTTTCTACTTTCTTAAGGAGTGCTGAGCAAGGGCAACCACATAAGAGAAAGCTGTGCTTCTAACCAACTGTGGTCTATGAATTTCCAAGAAGTTAACAGAACTGTCAGATGATAAGTTGGATTTTCCTATCTTCGGCACAGGGCATGAGTGTGGGGTGCTGTCGTATGTGGATTTGAAATAGAAGGAGCAGGACTTTGGGTGAGATTTTATTGTAGTTTGTCTCTTTGGTACCTAATAGTGTTTCTTAGGCCTAGGAATAAGTGACAAAGACAACAGAATGGCATTTCCCCTCCCATTGTTATCATTCCCTACCATTTGTGGTTTACATTTTGATTCTAGTAAGAGTTGAAATCATAAAGTGTTTGGGGTTCTTTTGCATAGTGCGCAGTTCCACTAATTACTAAGGAGCAGACAAAATCAATGGTAAGGCATGGGTAATGTTGGGGGGTGTTGGGTGCTATTTTCAACTGGTTTATTCTATCGCTTAATCAGGAAGACCCCAGGGATAAAAACACAGAGTCTCTGTTATCTAAATCAACAGAGTATGTCTAAAACTTTCTTGAAAGCTCATTTTTCCCTTCCTTTAAAAAATTGATTTGTTTATAGCACTGCCAAATGCATTGATTTATCCTCACCTCCTGTCAAAGCAGGCGAGTTCTGATGTAGGCCATGGACCATTTCAGGTGATCTATCACAGAGCGTCTTAACAGTGCCAAGTGTCTTTTAACCCCTTTTGAATGTGGTTTCTTACTCAAAAGCCACCACTCTCTGTAGTGACTCCTGAACCTGCTGTATCAAGAATCAATAACTAATTGAATGTCTGGTGATTTTGCTTCTTCTACTTGAGATAGTGCTGATAATCAAACTGAAGCCTATCTCACATCACAGGGCCTATGAGTTAGATTTAGAACCCATCAATCTAGGTTTTTGTCAAAAAAAAAATGAGAGAAAGTTAAAAAAAAAACTGCAGAAACAGAAAGCTGTTAGCAAAATTACACCCTTGTACGTTTGTATCCAGCAAGCAAATAATCATCTGTGCCCAGAGTCTGTGAGAGGAAGGGGAGTAAATATAGCCTGCGATTAAAACCCTTTGCACATACAAGGAAGAGAAAGCACTCATTTGGGTTGAACACATTTCATTTAACAATGAAAGTCTAAATCCCAATTTCATCTTCACTGTCATGAGAACTACCTATTTTTATATATAATAGGTATCATTGTCGTATAAAGTACATGCTCTTTGCAATATAAGTATGTGGTTATCTAACAAATCTAAAGCTGCAGGTTAGCTCGCAGACATCGAGGCCCTGACATAAAGATTTGCATGCAAAATGTGTCTTACGGATTGCTTTAGGGAGGAAACAATCCTGCATCACATGAAAAACAGTGCTGAGTTCTGAAGCATTAATGCCAAGGTCCTCTCAAAACCTTGGTGCCTACGTGGATCCTCCAAGTAAAACCACAGGTGGCAGGGAGACCCCTATGCCCTAGGTATGTCCTGGTCTACAGGTTGCTCAAAGGAGGGGCACTGACATGTTTAGAGGTGTAAGTCTTTAAGCTGGCATCTGGGTGTGCTTTTTCAGTATTGAAGTCTGAGCTGAGTCCTGAGAGGGGTTGGGTGATATAGCACAGTACTCAGTCCATCAGCTAAGTGGCTATAGCACCTAGACAGATTTAGAATGAACAGATTCAAATAGTCAGTTGTTGCATTTCACCCTCTAGATAAGCAGTGGTGAACCACCTTAGTCCAGAAAAGGCAATTTCTTTCTACACGGATATCATGCATTTTGGCTGAGACTCTAAACAGTTGACATGTTAGGGACTTTCAAATATACAAGCAATAGAGGAAAGCAGGTCCAGACAGTGACAACCAAAGCCCACATCACTTTATCTAAGTCTTGTTAAAGAAAAATTCTCGTAAGAGGTCACAAGGGACAAACAATGTCAGAAACTAAATTGTGCTTCTCTGGAAAAGTCCTGTGTTGAAGACTGAACTTAGAAGGTGACTGCCCATGGGGACCAGACCTTTGAAGAGGTGACAGGAGATATCAGGGTGCTTTCTTTCCTTCTCTTGGAGCACATTAAAGACTCTTAGAAGGGAGGTTGCTTACAAGCCAGGAATAGTGTTCGTTCTAGAAGATGAGTTGTCTAGTACCCTAACACTGAATTCCTGTCCTGTAAGAGGAAAGACCATCTTGTTGTTTTGTTTCAGCATCCCAACCTGGCCACTACACCTAAACATGTGTTTAGCAAATGGACATCCATGCCAGATTTAGGTCAGTGACTTCAAACAACCTACACCGGAGGTGATAAGGGCAGATTGTGAGAGTTAATGGTGACTTACAGTAATGAATGACCGACACCATTGATGCAAACATGGGTAACCAGAGCCACAGAAGAAAATCTTCATTGCAAGTAGTGAAATCTACAGAGAGGAAAGATGAGCAGAAACTGGCTGGGGATCATGTAGTGTGGAGATGTTAGTGGGTGGCAAGTCCTCTTAAGCCCCACTCTGATTTTGTGCTAGCTGATTCTTTCTTTTAGGGAGGGGCTTCTCATAATTCTGGAGTATGTTTTATGTTGTTCTCTAGACTATGCTTGTAAGACATCAAGAGCAAGCTCTGCCCTTGGATAATAACAACAGTGTATAAATTGTCAGATGTTCACTCAAGGTCCAAATTGTCACCATCTTCCCAGCCTCCTAATTGTGACTGTAGTCTTGAAAATATGGTCTATGAGGGAAGCACTCCCAGAGAGAGCTGATTGGAAGAACTGCTTTGTTTCCTGTTCAGGAAACAGAAAACCCTGTCTTTGTTTCGACGGCACTGGTGTCCCACGTTCTCTCAATGAGCATCTTTCTCACAGAGCATTTATCCTTCTCGAAGTCCAGGCAAGGCATCTCTAGGAAAGCAAACTGTGATTGGTCGAAACTGAAATTAGGTCTAGAAAAATTGGTAACTATAATGGAGGTATTTAGCAGCTTAATGCAATTCTTTGCTGCTTTAAAATGTTCCAAAGAAGGTTTAGACGTCTTAATTGGAAATCATTTTTAGTTTTAGTTTTTATAGGGCATTCTAATGACCAATGACCAAAAATTTCCTGGATCATTTGATAAGAGCCCAATTATCTCCTCTTAATCTGGATTTTTAAGATAAATTTTCAGTGTCATTCATGCACTAGTAGGATTTTTCTGTTTTTTTTTAATATTTATTTATTTATTTATTATGTATACAATATTCTGTCTGTGTGTATGCCTGCAGACCAGAAGAGGGCACCAGACCTCATTACAGATGTTTGTGAGCCACCATGTGGTTGCTGGGAATTGAACTCAGGACCTTTGGAAGAGCAGGCAATGCTCTTAACCGCTGAGCCATCTCTCCAGCTCTGGACTTTTCTGGTTTTTGTTTGTTTGTTTGTTTGTCTATTCTGTAGGGGCCCCACCATCCATCTTCCAAAAAAATATTCAGAGACTTATTTTTTATTTATGAATGCCCAGTCTTAGCTTAACTTATATCTAGCCAGTTTTTCTTAAGTTATTCCATCTGCCTTTTGCCTCGGGGCTTTTACCTTTCTCTGTTCTATATCTCGTTCTTTCCTTTTTCCTCCATTGCTGGCTGTGTGGCTGGACCATGGCGTCTCTCACCTTTTCCTTTTTTTTAATTTCTTTTAATCTCATCGCTCTCTCTATTTATTCTGTGTGCCAGCCCCACCTATTTCTCTCTCCTGCCTACCTGTTGGTCTTTCAGCTCTTCATTAGAATAATTAGGTGTTTCAGGCAGGCAAAGTAACACAGCTTCACAGAGTTAAACAAATGCAACTTAAAAGAATAAACACGTCTTTGCATCATTAAATAAATAGTCCACAGTATAAAAGAATGCAACACATCTTTAATTAATATCCCACAACATATGTTTATAGAAGAAAATATGAGACAGTGCCACCTGATTCTCAGCCACTATATAACATGTTGCATAAATAAAGCCCTAAAGTGAGACGATACAGTGGCCATTTGACATTATTCGATTATCCTGTTACTTTCTTTTCCTCTCAGGGAGAATTCCATCATACTGTTTGAAATTTGCAGTGGTATATGAGACTTATTAAGCAGAAGCATCCATTCCTTTCACATACATAGAAAATAGACATTGTGACAAATTTATCTATTCCTGCAGCTGTGTGTTTATAAATGTCAGAGCAGGACATGCTTGGTTAGATTGCAATCGATCATTGTTCATGAAGGATGTTGCATTAGAATAGTTAGAAGCTGAGACAGAAAGCAAAGAAAGAGAACTAGTAAAAATCTTTTAGGACCTAAAGCAATAATAGAGAGAGAATCTGTTACTCTCAGTTTTTATGAATACTTTGCCTTGAGATTCCTCACTGGTTCTAATCTTGTGCTGGCCTTTGGAAACTTCAGTAGTTTTATGTTAATAACTCCCACTTTATAAATAAAGCTCATGGAAACAATAATTGCTATCCTGGTTGTTGATGGATCCAATAGGGTTCTTTTTAAATACTTTTCTCCTTTCTCAAATCTTAAATGAGTTAAATCTGTCAATGGAAGGCAGCTTCGTTGCCCATTTTTAGATTACTACAAAACCACAGAGGAACAAGAAAGTAGTATTTTGAAGAACAGCATTAACAAACACCCTCATGTGTTTTTACAGACTTCTTTCTAAGACATTAGATTCCTTTGTTCTTCAAAAACCAAGGAGAGCAACACACTCATATATGCAACATATTCTTGTATCTTTATATTATATATATATATGTATGTGTGTATTATCTATTCTTACATCTTTACTTAGCATGCCATAGTGTGTGTGTGTGTGTGTGTGTGTGTGTGTGTATGTGTGTGTGTGTGCGTGTGTGTATGAGAGAGAGAGAGAGAGAGAGAGAGAGAGAGAGAGAGAAAGATCTCCATAGGCATTTTCCTTAATCACTAAGACCATGCTTTTATGATGTTCTACAATTTAAAATATAGAAGTACATATTAATAAGTGTCATTAAGTGTTAGATTGTGAACATGCATTTTCCAAATATTTTCAGGCAGTGCAGAACATTTCAAATATTAAGGTATTATAGTACATTTACCATATCCAGACATTAGTTGATTTTCTGTTATCAAAGCTGAAAGGTATATTGAATGCATTTGCTATATTCAATTGAAGAAAATAACTGTAAGTTATTAGATGCCACCATCTGATGTATGTATTTCTTCAATGTTAAATGCACACCAAGCACACCATACCAGAATAATCATGAATGGCATGGATCTGTGAAGTTGACATGCACTACCTTGTTCATAATTCCTTACTACTGAGGATAGAAAAGTCACAGGCAACACTCCTAGGAGTCTTCATTTTGTTTCATGTTTGATCTGGAAACTGGGAGCTTAGCTTCTACATTGTTTTTTGTCTTCCTCACAGAGCATTCCAGGTTAGCCTGTGCCAATTTCTTCAAGGGGAGATTTGGTTATCTATCAACGATCTTTAATATTCTTAGTGGACTTTCATTCTAATAAATAGGAGAATGTTAACACAGTAATTTGAATGAGAATAAAGACATAGGGATAATAAATCCTGGCTTGCTCATTTTAAACAAAAATATTAGATTGCAAATGAAGATCTTCTGTAAGCTTGATATATGCATACTGCATTATAAAGATCTGATAGCAAGGCCAAATAGAACAGTCTTCTCCAAAGACTTTATTTGTTTAGAAAGCAAAAGCCATAATACATTGTTCTGTATTGTCCATGGCAGCTAAACAGATGATTTAAATGAATCCTGAAACAGGCCTTTTCTACTAATTTCAGAAATAGATAGCATGTCTTAAGCAATTCATTTAAAGGCATTTTTCTTTAAGCTGATGGCAGAGAGTAGGAGGAACACTTGTTTCAAAATACACTGAACATTTCCTCAATATTTATCCTCACCACTCTGACAATAGGAAATCGTTTCCATAATGATAATGGCTTTTCCAACTAGAATCAATAGAAGGTTTCTCCAGTTCTCCAAAGACTATCACAAAATTTTTTAAAAAATGTGTATAATCTAAGGAAGTAAAACTTTACTTTAAGGATTTTGTAAAACTCACAAAATATTCTGTCACCTATGTACATGCAAACTTGTACTACAGTCAAAGCTGCTCAGATTGTCTTTTCTAGTATCTTCCTCTACAATGCTATCTTTGCCATTGTGAGGGTAAAGACGCAGAGCAAAACCGCATAATAAAAAAATCTCAGGTCAGCTGATGGAAGAGGTATACGTGGACTTCCACGGCATGCTTTAGAATAATTTTTGAGCATAAATTTCACTACCCACAAGAGAAGTTTACTCATCAATTCCCCTTCTTAACACTAAAGAATTTACTCTAATGGGTATCACATGGTAGCTTAACAGGTCTTGGTTCCATTAGCAAACATTCATTAAAAAGTCTGTTGCTTATTTCCAACACTGATGAAGTGATCTTTGTGAAGTGTTCTGCCTTGGCTGTGTGTTCTTGCAGGCAGTGCAGGCTGTCGTCAGTGGGCTTCTCATGCTTTAGATTCTGTTGTTTATTTCCAGTCTTTTAGACTTTCAGTTCAAGCTCTGCTTCTTTTGTTTTTGATTTTTTTGCTTTGAAAACCAACCACCAGCAGGCATTTTTGTCTATGTATTAGTGTGGAAACTTTAAGATTTTGTGTGTTCCTTTCTTTCAGACTTTTCAGACTATGTACAGAGAGTTTATGTGTTGCCCTTGTGACATTCATCTGTTCTCCTTATCTTTTATTTAGTGTTATGATCTAATTTCAGTTATTTAGGAAGCTTGAGCCGGACATTCACACATCCCAGAGCTTTCTATAGAAATTTTCCCCTATCCTGGATCATGATACTTTCTAACCAGTTCAACCATAGCTCTTTTCAAACTCTTTACTCAATAAAAGTTTGTATACTTTTCTATGTATAAAGATAGTCCACTAATTGTGTTGGTGATATGGAATGTCCTTCTGTATATGTGTTGCTTTTATTGGTTGATGAAAAAGCTGTTTTGGCCAATGACTTATCAGAGTAAAGCCAGGTAGAAATCCAAACAGAGATATATAGAGAGACTACACAGAGTCAAGGAGATCCTAACCAGCCACCAACGCAAGACATGTAGAAAATGAGGTAATGCTATGGCCACGTGGCAAGCATAGATTAATAGAAATGGGTTAATTGATAATGTAGAAGTTAGCTAGAAATATGCCTGAGCCATTGGCCAAACAGTGTTGCAATGAATATAGTTTTTTTTAATGATTATTCGTGTCTTAGTGGCCAGGAAATGAAAGTGCAATCTCCAATTACATGTTTGGTTGATTCTATTTATCTTGCAAGTGACAATCATTTTTTTCCATCTGTATGAAGGACCAACTAGCTGTTTTAAAATAGCCACCATTAGACCACAAACAATATATTGTCATGCATAGGTTTCAGCAGGCTTCCCAAAATTTTATTGGTAAATCAGTACCTTTGCACATTTACAGAGCAAATGTGTTTTGAAACAGGGTCCAGAAGACTGTCTATAGAGACATTTTCATGTTTAATCAACCTACTGTTAGAAAAATTTAAAACTATCACTAATTTATATCATTTTATCAAAGTTTTCAAACTTAATTCAGAGCTGAGCAGATTATCTCTAGTTCCTGGGGATAAGGCATATGCATTTGAAAACCAAGGGGGAAAATATAGAAAGTATATCTTGCCCCACTACAATTTTATAATCTGGCCAAGCTATTATTTTGAAAGTGTCGAATAAACTGTGCTTACTAGAGTGGATTAAGATAAGCTCACTCAGCTGGGGAGGATGAAGTCTTAGGTTCTGAATACTTGTGCAAGATTTTCTTAACTCAGCATACACAGACATTTGCCCTGAAGCCTCCTTGGTGTCTGACTTTCTGGCCTCCACATTTAGACTAGGTTTGGCTTACTTCCACCAACTCTAAGCATTAAACAGAATCATGATTGCCTTCAATCAGAATAAATAAGGAGATTACTGTGGCACAACACATAAATTGCAGGCTAAGTCCTGTCATAATGATGATTCTCATTCTTCTAACAGATTGGCTTGGGAAAACTTGAAGAATTTGCAAATGTGTCTGCCCGTGTCTGCTGATAGCAAAACAAAATCCGTGCCACCAGGCTAGAGTTACAAATCTCAGCATCTAGAGCTGAAAACACAGGACTCACATTTTGCAAATTTGGATTCAGTTCATTAGAGTAGAATAATAAAAACACGACCAGGAGATGCTTCCTCCTGCTATTTGGAAGAGGTGGATTTGCTGATTCTGCTAAAGAAATACTTGGCAAAGAATTTATTGTTTCCTGCCTTGAGACTCAGAATGCATTTAGAAAATGTAGAAAGTGGATCCTAAAATATAATAGCAGAAGGTCATATGCCAACTGCCATCTCCAAGGGAAATCTGGAAACAAATTTGCCACTTTGAATAAACACTTATTTATGCAGTTCAATCTATCAAAAACACCAAGAGGCCCTGCTTGGTTAAATATTCTAATACAATTACCAAAGTAATGTGATTGGATGACTCTAGCAGACATCAGCTCCTTAGGCAGCATCACTAAAGTTAGCAATTATCCTGGAGATGGGACCACAATGCTGCAAATGAAGCCAGATGTACAGCCGAGGGTGTCTGCAGCCCATCAGGACTTCCTGGGGGAATACTGATTAGACTGTGCAACTGGTAGAACACTTCAGAAATTTACACTTATCCAATATCTTTTGGTAGATTTTCTTATACAATTCACTCCTTCTTCGTCTGAAGGGAATACACATGAACACACACACACTTACACACACAAAATAGAGTTGGGGTACAGGTGTGGTGGTGGTTGCTGGTCAAAGAAATCAGTATTATCATTCCACAAATTATTGTTCCAAAGAATGATAGCTTTATGAAAAGTATCGATACAAAAGAATAAGCTTGTCTCTTATTGTTAGAGGAATGTGGAAATGCACTCAAAGCAAACAGTCGTAGTTGAAAATGATGATGATGCTTCAGCACACATCCCATCACAAACCTGCGTTTTCTTTCCCACGTATTTAGGCTAATTGTATAGCTACACTGGACAATAAAATACTGATGCATGATGCATCCATTTCCAGACCTGTACAGATACAGCTAATTTCAAGTGTTCCCCCATCGCTGCTTTCTGAACAAGTGAATTTGTAAACTGGACTTGAGAAAACCCACAGCTCCTACATAGACAATAGATCACATAACAATGGGGACACAGGGCGATAGTTACCAAGGAGATTGCAGGTAATCACCAACACTCAATTCTCCCTGAATTTATCTCTCTAACCTAGTGCTTATTCTTCTATCCTAGTTGAGCTTCCCCAATAGATCCTTTATGAAGCAGAGGTGCGCTGTCCTGAGAACACTGCCTACCCTATGTATTTTAGATCTCCAAAACAGACAGCAGTTATTTCAAAGCCACTAATTTTTAGGGTTGCCTGTGAGAGCAATAGCAAATAACTCAAAGACTCATCAGTAAGGAAGAAAACACACCAGCCCTGAGGTAGTGTCTTCATGAAGTCTATTCTTTCTTGATTTGAAAACAAATTCCCCTCAATAAAACACACAGATACTATTTTCTCTCAGTCTATGTCCTTAATTTGTTGACTGAAATCTATATGTATAACGTGACTCTGAGCTCGTTAGAGCTCCGGTCCAGTTGTCGTTGTTCATTTGTACTCTGTAGATTTCCTTCCTTTTGTGTAGTTTGCTGAAATTCTCCTTAGGAAAAAAATCACTGTTAGCTGTGCCTTCCTTCCTTCATGGTCTGGAAGTCTTGGCTTGTTTCAATCCAAGGGATTAAATGATCTTTTCATAGGAACTATAGCCCTTTGTTATGTCAATACTTATTCATATACTGTTGTAGGTGTTGAAAGCAGAGACTGCTTGTTCATTCCCTGGCAGCTCAGACTCAAAAAAAAAAAAAAAACCAACATAGAAACTACATTATTTGCAATACTGTTTGTCCAAAGCTTAAGCCTATTTCTAGCTAGCTCTTATACCTTAAATTAATCCATTTCTATTAATCTGTGTATCACTACATGGCTGTGGCTTACTGGGCAAAGTTTCTGTGTATTATGGGGCATAATTCTGGCATCTGTCTCCTCTGAAGACTACATGGCTTCTCTTTGACTCAGCCTAATCTATCATCCTCTATCTGCTTGGAATTCCTGCATTGCCCTATTCTGCACTGCAATAGGCCAAAAGTGGCTTCTTTATTAACTAATGGTATTCACAGCATACACACAGGAATCCCACATTACTTCTCCTTTTCTGTCTAAATAAAAAGGAAGGTTTTAACTTTAACACAGTAGAACTAAATATAACAAAACAGGTATCAAGCAATAATTAGAGTTACAATATTTATATCTACTTTATTTTTATCATAACTAGGGAAAGCTTTAACTATAACTATCCATTCTTCAACTCCATCAAAGGCCCCAGAAGGATTACCTAAGGTAACAAGAATTTCATTGTAAGCAACCTCCATAACTCTAGAAATGAGAGACATCTCGCGGCCTGTACAGTCACTCAAAGTTCTTTTGTAACATTGGAGCGTCCACCTTTAGCCTTCAGGCCCATAGTACCTAGCAGACTTTTCTATGAAGCAGGAAATTTCAAAGACAGTTCCACCTATATTGTCAGTTTGTCAGTCACTTTCTTCTGTGTCCTGCAGAATATCTGGCAGACTCTTCCATGAAGCAACATCCCTGCCTATCATCCTCTTGAAGTAGACTGGTGCTTCCAGAAGCAGATGTGCTCATTGTCATGAAAAGTCCATTTTAAATGGCATATTCTGTGGCTGTGACTTACTGACAAGGTTCTGGCACATATGACTCCTCTGGAGGCTTCATGGAGAAACCTGATTCAACATGTATAGTAAAATAGTGAATTTTATCCTACACATCATTTACCTGTGCAGATTGCAACCACAATTACACTGTGAGTTAATAGGACCTACCACTGTACCAGTAATGAGACTTTTCTCATCTTCCTTATAAGGTCAGTGTTAAGTACACACCCTTTGATACATTCAGGTTTCAAAATAAAACTCTCTGTATAGCAATCATTTCGTGATGGTGCGTTTTCATTCCTTTTCTGTATTTTTTAATCATTTCATGTGTGCCATGAGTCGTACATGCGGAGGCCAGGGGAAATATGCATGAGTTTGTGTTCTCCCACCTTTTGTATCCCAGGGATGGAACTCAGATCATTAGGAATAGTGTATTATTATGAAAGTATCCTTTATGTTCTGAGCCTAGAACTTTTGCTGGTGTTTGTAACTTTTGCCAGAGTTTGTAACACCTCAAGTTTCCTTAAAACTATTATTCTTCAGTGTAGCCAGCCTGTTTAACTTGCTTTTAAGTGATCTATTTAAGTGATTTAAGGGTACCAACCACCCTTATTTGTCTTTCATTTCCCATGTAATCAACTTTTAAAACCTGTGTTAATGCATGGCTCTAATCTAGCTTTGGAGACAGTTTTGGAACTAGCTCTTATAGTCCAGGCTGACTTCAAACTCACAGTGATAATGCCTGCCTCTGCCTCCCAAGTGCTGGGATTATAAGGCATGCACCACCAACACTTGAATTTAATCTTAAATGCGCCACCAACACATGAATTTAATCTTAAATTGTGTATGTGTCAATGTTTTTGATCCAGAGAAAGCAGTGTGTGTGTGTGTGTGTGTGTGTGTGTGTGTGTGCATGCTATGGTATCAAATGCTGAGAACAAAAAACAGGTTGAAAGCAACTTTATAAAATAAATGTTTATCATAAACTTTGAAAGCAGCTACATTGTTGGGTAACAGCTGTTTTTTAGCGCATCCACTAGGGTCAGTTAGAGTCAGTGAAATTCAGTCTCTTGTGAAATTCTGTTAAAGAATTCTCTAAAGTATCCATGATTCTTTCTCCATGTGATACTTTCTATGATGTTCAATAAATACAGAGCAAAGGACTTTTGTTATAGACATAGACACAGGGACACAGATTCAGAATCACACAATAGAAAACTTACAGATAGGCCAGAAACAATAAATTACACAAAGAGAAGGCACAGGGAGACAAGTAAGAGAGATCAAACTTTGGCTCACTCTTGGCTAAACTACTCCAAGAGGGAAGTTCTTTGATTTATTCCCTTAAAGTGACACCCAGGCATAGTGATGAAGCTGTTTATTATTACTTCACCTTACTAAAGTGCTCATTCATGTGACAAATACCTTCAATCCTCCTGAACGATTGACATCTTATTTTTCCATATATATATATATATATGCATTTAAATTTATGTTTAAAATTTATATTTAAAATTAGTAGTATACATCTGAGTTGTGTCCCTTAGTTCAGCCATTATTTCACAGAGCAAAACTCTTTGCAGGACACTAGAGACATATTCCATGCAGGTGACAGCTATTGATAACCATACTTTTCATTTTAAAAGACCATACCCCGAACCTCAGTAACACTTCCTTCCTCTTGTTTCCCTCCATCTTTGTACCTGATACATCAAGACCCTCTTCTTTTTCATTTCGTCTTTCCTGTCTCTGTCAACCACTCTTGATACTCAAGGGAAAAGAAATCTTCCTAGGGTTAGAACACATTCCTGGGCTGTGTACCTCTTGCAATTGTTCTGTCTTAAAATTTAGGCCGCCATAACTATTTCCTACCCAAGTCCACTACTATTTTATTTTTCTTTAATTTGTTTAAAATACCGATCTAAACAGGCTATTTTACCATGGGAGGAAAAAGAAATCTTGTACCTCTATGCTGTGTTTGGACAGATTCTTTTACATTTTTGTCTCCCAGACCCCCTCTCTGGAGCTTCCTTTCAGTGGCTGTGGCCTCTACTTTAAAAGGTGCCATTTTAATTCCCTTTCCAACCACCAATGAACACCAGCTCACAGCAATAGTCACTGTGACAAATGGCACCGGGATAGACTGTCATCTTTCTTAGGCTTTTTTTTTTTTTTTTGTCACATGCTGGGCCAAACTCAAGCTGCACCACAGTGAAAATCAGACTCAAATCATTTGAACTTTGACAAACGTATCCTGAGGGTATTTCTGGACCATTTATTTTGATTGAATATTGAATATCTTTTTTGAACCAGTAGCCTTCTTTTATTCTGTATGAGGTAGGCCCCTGACTACAGTTTGCTAAACCATAGCAGCAGGTGTCATGTTAAATTTTTCTCTGCTTAGTTTTCTGACCCAAACCCAGACTGGTTGTTCTTGGAGATTACTTGTATGTCCATAAGCCCATAAAGCTCCTGCAATGATCTAAATCTGTCTTTTCATTTTCCCTCCTTGATATAGGTCAGAATGAATAGCTTCTCATTTGTAATGAGTATCTCCAGACAGTGCCCATATGTTAGGTGTCATCTGATATTTGGAATACAAATTTGTGTTTGTATTTGCATATTTATATAGTTCCAGTTCATTTCATGTGGTAGCAAACTGCATTATATCTTGATGACTGATTTTTGTTTATTTCTAAAATTCGGGATTTTATATCAATGTTGGAAGCAATTCAAGTTACACTACAGTGAAATAATCAAGCCCAAGGAGAATCTCTATAGGACTTGGCTGGCATGTCAATTTCCTGTTCAGTATCTGATCTTGTAAACAAAGCACAGGGTGTGGCTTGGCTGTACCATTTCAAAGTCATCATATGGTAGTTATGGATGACGATATTAGGTAGGCTATATATATTAAAATCTCATTCATTTCTCCATTTACAGAAAGTAGAAAATACCAAAAACTTAAGGAAATTTTAAATTTTTATATACTTGTCACATATTAAGGATAAAGTGTTCACTTTATATAGTATCATCTGCCATTTTATTAGATAGTTTGGATTAAAATAGAAACCCAATGAATATCTGTGGAGTGATTAAACAAATATATTAGATGACCATAAAGTCATCTAATACCAAAAGAGCATGATCTATCATATAGAATACAATCCCCTCTTGTTAAACATCTAAACATCTAAATCTAATGATTTCTTATAAATAACTTTGGCATATAAGTTTTCTGTATCTTTGATGGTTTTCTTAGACTTAAATTTGCTTTTTTTTAAAAATAAAACCTTGGTAAATATTGTCAATGATTAAACCTAATTCATCCATTGAAGGAATCATGAACTAAGATTTTTCTCATAGAAGTTAAAGCATCTTAAATGGCATATTTCATCACTCGTTTTGTGCTAATTTGTCTTCTTTCACCTCCATTTTAAATTCAATTAAATGAAAACTATCAATTTATTCTCTTACCATCCAATATTATTTGGACATATATGTTCTCATATAATAACTAAACATAGAGCTGATGTGTTGAAATGTTTATTGGTTCTATTTAAAACTTATTTAGTTAGTGCTATTCATCATAAAATAATTCTTAATTAAAATGACAATGTATAATTCATAAGTTTATTTGCATGAAAAACTAATAATTCGTTGTAGATTTTACAGGACTCAGTTATGTTTTAGATATGTCAAGCTAAAGCTTAGCTTCTGGGTGTACTTAAGTGTATCCTTGTATGATAGATGAGGTAGCCATAATAGTAGTGATTTTGTAGTTTTCAAGCCATAATAGTAGAAGCATTGCAGTTCTCAAGTGACGCATATTATAATGTGCTTCATCAGAAATTATTTTAGGTTTTAAATAAGTGAACCATTACCATTCATATAGCCTTGCTCAGTAACTCTGTTTGCATGCTATCTCCTGAGAACTTGCTGGAAAAAACGCTATGGTTTTACATAGTTTTGTTTTTCATTAAAAGACAATGAACTATGATTAACTGATTTTTCTCTGCTTTATGCCAGATATTGGCCAAGGGTTTTATTTATAAACTTTGTCACTTTCACTTCTTCATTTTTCATAAATAAACTGTAAGACCGATATGGTTTTAGAAACAGCAACTCAAAATCAAGAAAGTGTAGTTGCTAATGTCGGGGCCAACATTTTATCATTATTCTGTCTGACTCTGTTCTTTATTTGTATCCAACTTATAATAATATAGTAAGTATTTTTGTATCTCTTAGAACCCCTGAACAGTTTTATTCATATATACAAAGTAGTAAATTCTATTTCATAGAAATTATTTTATCCTCTTATTTAGCAACGTATTTATTTCTTCATAAGTAAAAAATTACAGTTTAACAGTTTTTAAAATTAAATACCTTACAGACAGACAGACAGTAACACACACACACACACACACACACACACACACACACACACACACAGGTGTGGGGGAGACTCTTTATATGTAGTCAGTGTTATTGTAGACTAAAATTTTGTACTCCTTGTCTCGGAACAAGAGTTGAAATATTGGCTTGACTTTATGTCTAAGTCAGTTTTGCATATTATAGTTTAAAGATGACTGCAGATATAATACAGTACATAACCTTTCAATCAGTAGAGTGCAAAACAATAATAAGAAACCTGAATCAACACAATAGTGTGCAGAAAATTAGAGATAGAAAATAGAAAGGAAGGGAAATCAGAAGGACAATAAGGTTTCTAGAAATGAATTCAAATCAGTCTAAGACAGAAAAGAAGATAAAAGTTGTTCTTATGTCCAATAGGTTATGTACTGAGGAGCTTGGGAGAACAACTGAATTTTTGGAAAATCATAAAATCACCTTGATTGTAGCAGAACAGCATGTGGGGATAATCATTGATGAGAACTCCAAGAATCTGTCATGTGCAGAACTCTGGTAAAATTTCTGTAATTTTTCTTTTTGACAAAGCCACTATTGCCTCAATTTAGAGAGTTCCACCAGTTCATTGCCTTGTCCTTTGCTTCCCAAGCTTCTCACGGTGTTATGTATTAGTCTAACATCTACCTTCAATGCTAACTTCTAGGCCTGCCAAGGCAGAGAATCTTCCTGTTTGTTGTGTTGCCAATGCAGCCATGAGATCCAAAGAAGGCATTGATAAGCGATTTCTGAATGATTAAAAGAATGTAACTAACTTGATAGGTCTAGGAATACAAGCCATCCAAACTCTCTGTCTTGGTTGTGCCTGAGAACCTGGTAATTAGAGCGGCAGTGTCCATTGCACTTGGAAGTGGACTTTCTGGAAATGTGTCTGCAAATTTAATTAGAGCTACACCCCTATTAGGTATGCAACATTTAGCACATTTGTCAAAAGGAGATAAATTGAGTATGTAGCTTTAAGAAGCAAGCAGGAAAGTGTGCAGTTCTGCTGTCAGAACGGTAGTGGAAAGTTGGGTTCCTGGAATTTTCTTTTTGCTTAGAATTAGCTCCATAGTGCCTTTCAGGGTTTGTAGTTCTGTTTGTAAAGTTTGTTTAACACCTATACTTCCTTAAGGCAAGGATGATATCCTCAGAGATCTGCATATTTAGTTTTTAAAATCCTAACAGTGTTGCTGTTCTTCTGCCTAGACCTGGAAAACACACTACATATTTCCTTGAAAAATGAGACACAGACACCATTCACTTGTAATTGCCTTTTTGCTTGGGAGTATGCAAGAGTGGTATTAGATTAGAGTCGACTTTGGGGGGTGTGTTTTAATTCCCACCTAGAGTGTTGGCATGAGTTTATATCAGATGCTCTCTCCAGTGCAGAACAAGAAAGACTCTCTCAAAAGTATCAGTATGATAAACTGAGTGTTAGTTTTCCACAGTAAACACTGTTCTGAAATCGATATGGCAGGGTTTCAAACTTGTCAACTATTCTTTTTTTGGACAGGGCTTTTCACTGATCAAAGAGTGCTTTTATACAGGAAAAAGATATGGCTACATCAAATTGAGCATATGTAGACAATTGTGAAATTTAAATGGTACCAAACTTGAATAAAATGTTTGAATCACAGAATTTATTAAATAAAGAACATACAGAGAATAAACAGAACAACTATCTCCACTTTTTTATGAGAGAGAACAGGGAGGTAATTTTTAAGGAAATGCATTGTGTAAATAGATTTAGGTTCAGAGCTGTTTGTATTTAAGAACATAAAATTTAAGCATAGAAATAAAATTCTATAGCCCAGCATTTCTTAATTACTAAAGGATATTAGCTTTTGTTCGGTACTGTTCTGCTTATTAATGTCATCATTATATATTTCAGAATATCTTTTAATTACTGCATTAATTTTACGTGGTTTGTTTTGATAATTCGTTTGGTTAGTACTGGCTGTAATAGCTTATTATTATTGTGGAAGAGAGAATTCAGAGGAAGAAGTGATGGTAGGCAGAGGGGTTTTTGGTCTCTGAATTCATCAGCATTGCTGGGCATTTGTGTTGTTTAAACCTGAAAAAAAAAATCAAGGGAATCTCTATTCCTTTCTTTCCTCATAAAAGAATGTTGGGCCAAAAGGCAAACCCACATGCCATTCAGCTCCCCTTCATCCCATTCCACTTGTTTGCCTATATGAGGAACTAAGCTCATGTCAATTTGCATTTAAGTTAATAGAGAATATTAGATGGACGATGTCAAGGGAAAAATCAATGTTGAGTGATGTTTTACTTTTTTTTTTGAAGCCCACCATCCAGCTCCCAAATAAATCACATAAATCACACACACAGAGGCTTATTCTTAGTTATAAATGCCCAGCCTTAGCTTGGCTTGTTTCATGCCAGCTTTTCTTATGTTATCCTGACTACGTTTTGCCTCTGGACTTTTATCTTTCTTTCTATCTGAATACCTATCTTTACTTCTTTCTTTATGGCTTGCTGTGTAGCTGGGTGGCTGGCCCCTGACATCCTCCTCTCTTTATTCCCTTGTTGTTCCCTTCTTTTAGGTATTTCCTCTATTTACACTCTCTGCCTGCCAGCCCTGCCTATCTATCCTTGCTCCTGCCTCACTACTGGCCATTCATCTCTTTATTAGGACCATCAGGTGTTTTAGACAGGCACAGTAAGTAACACAGCTTCTCAGAGGTAAACAAATGCAGCGTAAACAAAAGTGACACACCTGAAGATAATATTCTCCAACAAACGATAGCTTTAGGGACCTGTATTTTGGGAACATAGTTCTCAGTGTTGGTGGGAATGCAAACTTGTGCAACCACTCTGGAAAGCAGTGTGGCGGTTTCTCAGGAAATTTGGGATCAACCTACCCCTGGACCCAGCAATACCACTCTTGGGAATATACCCAAGAGAGGCCCTATCATACAACAAAAGTATATGCTCTACTATGTTCGTAGCAGCATTGTTTGTAATAGCCAGAACCTGGAAACAACCTAGATGCCCTTTAATGGAAGAATGGATGAAGAAAGTACGGAATATATACATATTAGAGTATTACTCAGCAGTAAAAACAAGGACTTCTTGAATTTTGCATACAAATGGATGGAAATAGAAAACACTATCCTGAGTGAGGTAAGCCAGACCCAAAAAGAGGAACATGGGATGAACTCAATCATATTTGGTTTCTAGCCATCAATAAAGGACATTGAGCTTATAATTCGCGATCCTTAGAAGCTAAAGAAGAAGGTGAATCCAAAGATAAACATATAGGCATTCTACTGAATATTAACCTTCATCAGGCAATGAAAGGAGACAGAGACCCACATTGGAGCACCGGACAGAAATCTCAAAGTCCAAATCAGGAGCAGAAGGAGAGAGAGCACGAGCAAGGAACTCAGGACCGCGACGGGTGCACCCACACACTGAGACAATGGGGATGTTCTATTGGGAACTCACCAAGGCCAGCTGGCCTGGGTCTCAAAAAGCACGGGATAAAACCGGACTTGCTGAACATAGCAGACAATGAGGACTACTGAGAACTCAAGAACAATGGCAATGGGTTTTTGATCCTACTGCAGGTACTGGCTTTGTGGGAGCCTAGTCAGTTTGGATTCTCACCTTACTAGACCTGGAGGGAGGTGGGCGGTCCTTGGACTTCCCACAGGTCAGGGAACCCTGATTGCTCTTCGAGCTGATGAGGGAGGGGGACTTGATCGGGGGATGGGGAGGGAAATGGGAGGCGGTGGCGGGGAGGAGGCAGAAATCCTTAAAAAATAACTAAATTAAAAAAATAAATAAATAAATTTTTTTTCATAATGTTGTATGTTAAAACCATTTAAGGTTTTCTAAGAACCCAAAAGAAATGGTATAAAAAGAGAAGCATCATTTAAACATGGTAGATTTAAATGGACAAGGAGTATTTTATTCTAGACTGCATTGGTTTTGTTAGGATTATTGTCATTGAAAGAGACTGATTTCAATGCCTCTAAAAGCTGGAGCTGGTGACTTTAAAATGGTGGGGCAGGGGGCAGAGTGAAAAGTACTGAAGGAAGCTGAAGACACTTGTTGAAACTGCTAGACCACCAGTGTGTACTAATTGGTAGTTAGGAAAGTTGAGCTTTTGTTCTCCCGTGGACTCTAGGGTCAGAGGCACTTTCTGTCTTGATGACTTATCTGTCTTGATGACTGTGTTTCAAAAAGATGTCATCTATTTCCAAAAGATGGACCAAGAAGTAAAAAAAAAAAGTACGCACACATACACACACACCTAAATTAGGCTATTACATGTAGGAAGAAACATATCTAAAAATTTAACCAGCCAGCAAACTATTAAGAGTATCTTAGTCAGAGAACAAGGTAGGCACAGATTGTGCAGTCATTCGCAAAGGTTATAGGCTAAATGAGTCTTTGAGTGTCTAATTATTTCCTCAGGAATTTATAAGACTTTATCAAGTCTAGTAGAATCGTCACAGAAATCCAACTAAAAACACTTTCACTTTTCCAAACAAAATATTATAATATTTATTGTAAACTCATCTGTTACAGTTTTGTAGGAAATTTAAATATTTTATCCTGCATGGAAGCTCTTTAAGACTCAGGCAATTAACAACTCAAGTAGCTTCATGAAGTCCCTGAAACTGACCAGATTCACTCTGCCCCTATTTTCCAGACTAAGCAATAAAATCTTCCTTCTTAGGAAAAAGAAAGTTGTGATTCAAAGAAGACTCTCTGAGGAAGAAAAACTGTAAAGAAGACTCTGAGACAAAACCAGCTTCCAGAAGAAACAAAAAACTTCCAAACTCCCAGGAAAGAGATTTGTACCAACTGAGGCACCTAGAAAGAACAGGCTACAACCCGTTGAGCTGTCTGTAAGCTATGCACTGTGCTCCACGTTACCAACTTTGTGAGTTGTCAAATATGCAGGCATGAACTTTAGTATCTCAGTAACGCAGCTGTGTTTGAGTCATTTCTGATCATTTAAGTAACCCCTCACCTATATTCTTGTAAGTAACCACAATAAAACTCATGGTTTCACCAAGGTGGACTTAGATGGTACCTGTACTTGGATCTGTTGTGGGTCCCTGTCTGGGGTTAACAGATGTAAGAGTTGTGTCTTTCCAGGAAAAGATTTTGAATACAACACGTCTTTAAGTTTTTTCACTTCTTGATTCTCAAGCATATATTAAATCAATTATATGCTATAATTTCATGTTTTAGGATATACATTGTACATATTAATTTTGAATGATACATAGTGATGCATACAAATATACAATTCAGCTTAATAGGATTAGTATATTTCTTTGACCATGAGACATCCTCTTATAAAAATTTGGCTCTAGTATTTGCACTTGAGCTGAATTCCTCAGAATTCCACACAAACAGGTACCATTTTCTCCCTCCCTCTCTCTGTATTTTTTGTCCTCCCTTTCTTCCTTTATTCTCTTTTCTCCACCCCTCCTTTCTTCTCCTTGTGTTCCATTGTTGTGTTCTCACACCTAGATTAAATCACCTGAGGTATTTTTGTTAAGTTATGTTGTGTTTTTTTCTTTATAGGTGAAAATCTCTTGTTAAAGAAAATTTTATTTTTTTATGAGAATTTAGATACAAAACCAAGTTTAATATTTATGAAATTTAGAAATTAACAACAATATTTTGAATGGAATCTGAAGTTTGAGTTGGAGTAAAAAAAAGGTGAGAATCATTAAACCAGGCAAGTGTATGTGAAACTTTGATGCCTGTGGGCTGCACCAGATTTTTGTGATTTAATGCATTAACTCTGAAGGGCATTTGGGCTCTCTAAAAACTAGGAGGAGGAGGCAAGAAACAGACCTATTAGTCTAAATACTTAAGAATTGTTTTAATAAATAATATAATTGTTTTAATAAATAAATAAACAAGAGGTTTCTAAGCTGCTCACCAAAGTAGTGATTGTTACATGTCTGCCCTGGGATGTTAATTCCCTGTGTTTGCCCATTATGACCACTTCAGTTTGCTGAAGGCACAATAATTAGTGATCATTCAAGTACTCTTCCATTAGCTTCCTTCTGCATTGTTCCATTCCAGGCTGTACTGATGATACATGATACTAGTACTTGGGTGCTTTCTTCCTGAAGATTCCTCTGTCTTCTTCTACGTGGATGGATCCATCTCCTCTAACCTCGTTCTTTAGAGGAACAACAGATCTATCCTTCCCTTGTAGGAGCTAAAGCCTATGATGGTAAATCTTATTTCCCAGAAGTGCTTGGATGAAATAAACAAAGTCTAGGGCAGTGGTTCTCAATCTGTGGGTCACAACCCTTTTGGGGGTTGAATGACCCTTCCACAGGGGTCAGATATTAGGTATCCTGCATGTCAGATATGTACATTGTGATTTATAGCAGCAGCACAATAATAATAATACAAAATAGCAACAAAATAAATTTATGGCTGGGAGTCACCATGACATGCGGTGCTGTGTTAAAGGATCACAGAATTATGACAGTGGGGAACCCATGGTCTAGACTTTGTTTCCTTTTTCTTCTTTCTAATGGTAGCAAGTGAGGAAGAAAATAATTGATCAGCGTCTATACAAGCTTGAAAGCCTGAAATACTCCTTCTCTGAAATGTGGCCCATGCATTTCCTTTATTTTCATTTCTCTTGAGAACTAGAGCCAAATCTATTTCCTGCATACGTGTGTCTGTGTTGTATATAGAGGATATATATTCTTCAATTATACCCTATGGCAGGATCCTCTTAAATTCTGTTTTTCATATTCATTATATTTATTTTATCATGTTTTATTTATGTGGGGAAGTCAATATGACAATATGAACATGTAATTTAAATAAAGGAAGCAAGTAGTTTGTTTTAAAAGGAGATCAAAGTAGAAGCTTTTGTATCATTCTATCTTACACCTTGTCTCATATTATTTTTAGTGTTCTCAGATTGAGGGGTCATATCCAAACTGTCATAACTGCCATGAAGTAGAGGGTTAATCTCCGCATACTCATGGGGCTCATGACCCTTGCACTAATCCATTTGAGGATATCCCTACTTGTATGTTTTAATTTCCCCCACCTTTTTGCTCAATACCCAGTGCCTAATCTCATGTTTTGTTTTTCTAATGAGATATGGGATTCTCAACAACCTAATTATGCTAACTCTAAAAATGATTTTTACAGAGATCAAGTTTTATACACAAAGAGATTTTGAGGAAGTCTAATTGATCACAATCTGATGTGTTTCAAGTTGTGATTCTGAGTCAGTAAAACTTCCAATTTCATAAACATTGCCTCAAAGCTGTCTTAATTCCTTTTAGCCTCTAATACCATTCTTTGTGATTTTATGGTTTTACCACAGAAAGAAATGAAGTGATAGTGCTGGGAAAGTACTCCATTTAAATTGTCTGCTTCATAATTTGACTACAGTTTGAAAAATTGTGATATCTCTTTCTGGGTTGATCATATGTAGAAAATGAAAGTATTTCCAAAGGACTAGGTGCTTTATGAATATTTTCCATACTTTATCAAAGATGCTATGCAAGAAACTTCATTGATTTATTATCCTTTTTAAGATATGATCTCACTCTGTCGCCAACTGTGTCTGAAATCCATCTAGTAGCTCAGGCTTATTATAAATCTACTTCATTCATCCTCCTGCCCTAGCATCCCAACTGTTGTTATTATACATGCAAGCTACCACACATCTGGAAAAACTTTACTTAACATTCTTTTAATTTTATATTTTTTTGTCTCAAATAGCATAATTTATGGTATATACTTATATCCTCAAAATAACTACAATTACATAACACATGTATATGTTCCTGTTTTGTTTAACATGCGACATATGTGCACACATTCTTACATTCTTGGTACTTTTGTAATGTGCAGAAACAGTTCTTACACATAGAGAGAAGACCCACTTGCTGTCTCTTCTTACCTATGTGCCTCGTGTGCATGCTCTTCACACAAGAAAAATATTTCTAAGCATAACTTCTTCCTTTGCTCATTCCCATCGCATATTTATTTTGTGGTTTCTGTATCAGGCTGTAGAAGCTGTTAGGAGCAAGGTCACTTCAAGTTTCAATGACTTACCACCTCTATAGTATCAGACACTGTGGTATGCTTCTCTCAGGTCACGTGCTGGAACATGAAATTATGTATTCTATAGAGTGGGTTATTCCAGACCAAGCTATCAGTGGTTTTTTACTTCTGCCATGTTAGTACTCAGAAGAAACGAAAGAAAACAGAGAACATTTCTCAAGGGAACTCCTTCTCTTCTTTCTCTTTTAAGTGGTTCTTCTTTAAGGGCAAAGTTGAGAAAGATCGTCAGTGATCTGCGACCTCAGAGGCAGAATGGTTTTCAAGTTATTTGAGTCTTACCTTTAAGCATGTGATATTGTTCGACTCTTCTGAAGAAACTAAACCCAACACATGTGGTATCAATGGGGCTTATTCTCGTCAAGAAGAATTATTAAAGTTCCTCAGTTGGTATATGCTAACTAGTTGGTCAAGTTGATGCTTCTTTCTTTCCATTTCGCTTGTCAGATTGTTGAAGGAGGTGTTTGCTGTGTTCATTCAATTTGTTGACTATTTATCGGTGCCTCATTTAGTTTTAAGGTGGCAAAATTATATTAGAGTTTTTAATTATCTCATTAGGAAGAAGTACATTAAGATGCAAATTAATTGTGGCTGGGATTTGGCTCATCAGTAAAATTTGCTGAGGGACATAAATATTGTTTGGTTATGATTTGGCAGAAGCATGAATTTTACATTAACTTAGAAAATGTTATTCCATCACCATGTGTTAAAGATTTTAAACTCTTAATGTCAAAATTCAGTGTCCTTTTACTCAGTTCAATGTTTTGTTGTCAATTATTTATTACTGACCTAACACGTAAAATTTAAGATTTCATGTAGGTGTAAAACACAGGACATAAATAGAAAAGTAGATTAGGAATAGGTCTCCATTATTTTCCTGTTTTTGGTTAAAACACAATGAAAAAAAGACTATTTTTTTAAAAAGGGGGGGAGGTTTAATTTGGGCTGCTGATTTCAGAGAGCCATAGTCCATGGTGGCAGAGCAAAGGTATGGTAGCAGGAAGAGCTGAGAGCTGATCTGAAAGCCGGAGGCAGAGAGAGACAGCTGGGAATGGTGTGGGCTTTGAAACCTCAAAACCCCCAGGGACAAAATTTTAACAACACCATGTCTCTTAAACCTTTCTAAACAGAACCACCAGTTGAGAGCTAAGTTTTCAAACACATAATCCTATTGGTGCCGTCCTCATTCAATCCACCACAGAATTGGGTACGTTTGAATGCTTGAAATAAAATTGCTAAGAACTTTTGAACGAAGAATTGGGACAAGAAGTATTGTTCCAACTCTTTTAGCCACCTGTAAAGAACAAGTTGTTGTGACAGTATCCAAATACAGGAAACCCTCAATATATATAAAATGTGTGGTCCATATGCACATTCAAATAAAGAAAAACACATTAGTTGGACGGGTATAATTAATTGGTGAATCAGAAAGTTCTTTAATGGTACAATGATAACTATAACCTTTGTAGGGTACTCTGTGTTAGTAGAGGTGGTATTGCTTAAAATAATGATAACCTGATAAATATTCAGAAATAAAATCAGGTGCCTCAAACTGCATGAAATAAATAGGAAATGTGATAGTTAAGAGAAGCTGAAAATTATTTTAAATTCAGATTCAAGAATAATAATAAAAACAGGAAAATGAATAGCAAAGTACATTGACTAAGTGTATTTCAGTTCCTTGAAAACAAATACTACCTATTCCTTTGTAAAGTTAGAAAAATATACCTTTAAATTTGAAGTCAGTTTATAAATATTTTTACTTAGTGGAAGACACTTAAAAGTAACCCTGTAATCAATAACTGATTAAAGTCAGAATTCAAAATAATAGGGACTCTTGGTTGTTATTATGAAATTATTAGGAAACAGGTAACAATTTTAAGTGGGACAATGTGATAGGAAAACAATATCTCCTAAAGATATTTGTATCTTTATATCGGAATACAGTGAATAGAGTACATAATAAAGGAGAATTAGAGCTCTGAGTGTAATATAAGATTATTAATGGGCTACCCTTATAATACAAAGATTATCTTGATAATCTAGTTGATTCCAATGCTATTATGGACATCAATAGGATGTAGGAGTTAGCAAACATTTTAGTAACAAAGTGAAACCAGACTGAAAAGGTAAGGAAGTTAGGTTAGGTAAAGCATCTCTTCCCGATATTAAGAAAAAAAATCAAGCAATTTGTTTTATAAGCAAAATAATACTCTTACCTTTTTTCTAAGAAGATCCATTTCCAAAATCATAAGTATGTTAGTTTGGGCTTTCACAAATATAATTAAACAAATTCTCTTCTGAAGCTATCAGATAGAAGTCTACACTGGCTATCAGCCTGATTTTAACTTCGTGAGTCTCTGAACAGAACATACTAGGTCCAGGTAGATTTTTAAAGTATAGAACTACAAGATGTATTTGTGAAGTTTGAGAGACTTAATTAAATTGCTATGGTAACAGTAGCAAATGAATACATTTGACAAAATAAATTTGCTACTTTAAACTTGACAGATGTTTTCATGAGACCAGAGATGATATTAATATGTCTGAACTGCATGTGCATACGGAAGATCTATATTCAGAAATCGTTTTCCGTGAAAACATGTGTTAGTGTGAGAAACTTCCTAACAACTGATCGGTCTGGCAAACCCTAGAAACACCCCCCCCCACACACACACACACAGTGTCAGCTCCTGTCATTCCTATCTGTGGCTCACCAATAATAGATAAGATCCTTTTGCTGAAGAAACCACACATGTTGGTTGCCTGATACAAAGAAATCAAGCTATAAATTGTATTGGAAGCTTCACCTCCACTGGCTAGGTTTTTTTATTTTTCAGGCGGTGCTTTGGAGGCTGCTGGAAAAGAAAAGATATCAATAATTTAAGCCATCTTGAACTCTGAGTTAAAAGACCAACCTGCCAAGCAGGTGGTACCCACTGGCACAATAGTGGCACTACAGTTATGGAGGAAACAATGGCTCACTGATTTGATTCAAGTGTTAGTGCTTGAACAAAACAAACGAACAAACAAAATAAAGGACTATATGTTTTAATGGAGTACTGAATGCTATTGTTTGACCATATTGGTAGTGTCAAACTACTTTCTAAATATCAAAAATTATAAACCTAGACAAATACCATACTCTTCTTTAACCAGAAAAAAACCACTCTTCCTAGTGAACGTAGTAAATTCAGTCATGCTGTGCAAGGTGCTGAGAATGAGTTATGGAAGAGTGTTCCTAGCTAAAAGATCTTTATTTGCATTATGTTCTCTAATGCTCTCTACATCTCAGGGAACATTGATGGAGTAGATTTTGAAAGAAAGATTGGGAGAAAGGCTGAGATGCTAGTTTTAGGATCTTTGCAATTACAACTTCAAAGCAGTTATAGATGGCTGCACAGAGACTTCATAAGAATGATTCTGTCACAGTCAACCATAGATGGAGGAAGATATCAAGGGCTCACTGACTTCCTCTTAAAGGTTCAGGAGGAGTTCGAGTCTTTACTTTTGTTTGTATACTCACTGGTGACACCAGCAGGCTCCATGATTGGTTCCAACTCAGTGTTTCCACAGATGTCCCTTATTAAACTAAATAGGTAACAAAATAAGACCAAGATTCATGAATCTGGGAAAGAAAGCAGACTACTGTGGGTAAGGATGTAAGAGAAGATTAATTCTGGTTGAGATTGAAGTAAAGGTAAGTGAGAGATGAAAAGTTAATCATAATATCTTATGTTTATGAACATGTATGAAATTTTCAAAAAACAAAATTGATAAAAGAAACTAATATAACATTGTATTATTTGAAATATGTGATTAATGTGTTTGTTTTACTTTTAACACATACATATACGTGTAATGTATACATATGTAGAAATAGAGTCTACATTTCTTAAAGGCTTTTAATGACTGCATTATCTTGACATCAGAACTTTAGAAACCAGTAGCCTTATTAGTCTTCAAAAGGAGATCCATGAGGAGAGATCCCACTGTATAGATCTTTATGAAGATGATGAGTCCTTTTATTTGTATGACAAACATTTTGAAAATGGACAAAGGAACAGAAAATACTTTGAAAAAATAGATGATGGTTTTATTTTTAATTTGAGCTTTCAAGTTACTGAAGTAACATTGTGAAAATGTTTATGTTAAACCAGAAGGAACTAAAGCTATCTTCATAGTTTACATTTAGTTTACCTATCTAATATTCTCAACTTGTTTGCCATAAGCATTAATGAATTTAGAACATTGTAAGATGAGTTATAGAAAATGTTTTCTTGTACCTTTGTTTTGTAAATAATAAAACTGATATTTGAGGAATGCCAACACCCTGTTGTTAAAACAGAATTATGTTATCTTCCCATATGTGTATGTTTTTCTCTCTAGTATGTCTAGGATGTCTTGATATCATGGTGGATATTCCATAAAATTTTAATGCTTTTATCAACTCATAAAAGAAAATGTTTTACTAACTCCCATAAAACTTCAAGCAAGCATGATTCCTCTCCTCTCTGATTGTGTTTCTATAATGATATATGGTGTAATTAAATTTTCTAGAATTTGTAAGTTGAAAAAATTAGTTACAAAAATTTAAATATATTATAGAAATAATACTTATCATTATACAATTACTAGCATATTTTACAATTACTATAATTATAAAATGTTTGTTCTGTGTATTTCTATTCTTTTTTAAAAAGGGAAATATGGTATTTTCTTGAGAAGTGATATAACTCTACCCTATGCCAGTTTAGAAAGTCCGTTGGGGAGTTGGAGATTCATTGTAAAAGATTAAAAGGGTCACAACATAGTGAATTGTTGGAAGATCACTTTGGTTGATGTTTGATATCCTAACATAGTTCATGGCATATTTTGCTCCTGTGAAAATATGTGAGTGATAAATACATCAGTAATATAATATTTAATGGGAATTTTCATTCTCTCTAAACTCAAGAGATTACATCCTATATATATTTTTTTTTACCAAGGATACTAAGTCTTTTCTCTTATTGTTTTTTTCTATACAATTTTTGTGGTTTTTCCCATTGTGCAGATTTTTTTCTAATCTTCCCATTTTAAGAAAACACATGCATAAAATTGACTTAAAGTAACACAGTACTATTTTCCATCTTTCATATGCCTGTACATTAGTGCTTAGATATAAGTAATATTTATCTCTATGCCTAAGATTAATGGACTACTGCCATAAATATTACAGGGACAGCAAGTAGTCAAAATCACTGAAGTTTTCTGCCCATGGCTAGAACACCTACATGTTGATGACAGTCAAGCTCATATCAACCACGATCAGAGGCTGTGACCTATTCACCTACAGTCTTGTTGAGTCTTTGGGAAGTAAGGGATGTATGTATCATTTGGATCGATTCATCCCTTCATAGATGACTATAGAGTCAAAAATACAGAAATGATAAGAAGAAAGAGGGAATGAAATCATACCTGAAATTTGAAGAATAGTCAATATACATAAACACTTCTTAAATCAAGAATACCATGATAGAAAAACATAATAAATAAAGTTACTGTCACCTGCACAATTAGCTAAGTGAGATGATGCATGTTTTCTTGTAAATATTGCTTGGGTAGACCCTTTGTGTTTTTGACAAACTGGAAAGGAATATGGATTTTCTTTTTGTACTTAGAAGTGAATTCCTCAGTCATTAGTCACAGTTTGACAAGAATAAATTTTGTATGAATAATTTTACCCTTATTTTATTGACTAAGATGTGCTCTGACTTGTCAACCATCATCTCCTGTCATTATTCTGCAGTTTTTTCTATTTTAGACGATCCAGAAAATTTCTGCGCTCTCAACAATCTTTATTAAAAACAAAAAAAGCAATAATAATTTAAAAGTTATGCCTATTTAATGCCCTTTTGAAATATGGTAAAAGTCCTTTTGCAAGTAACTAAAAAAAATTAGGGAAGAATATAACACTTACCTAAACTATTCCTTCAGGATTCAGTCACATATATTAAAATATATTTCATTTTATTAGCTATTTTTAATATCATTAGTAACAGTCAATGAGTCAAAGATATTAATCATAAATTGGTCTCTAGGTTAATATCAAGTATATCAAAATATGGTTAAAAATAAGGTCATTAAATAAAATAAGGTATGTGTGGCATGCATATATATGTGTGTGTGTGTATGTATATATACCACATACCAAAGAGGATTAATTACATCTTACACATTCTGGGAATTTTGACACATATTTACAAAAATCATTTCATCCTAATTCTTGTAAGTAGAACTGTTCAGAAACAAAAGGCTAACTGAAATCAAATCTGATTATTCAGATGGGCTGTTAAGGGTTAGTAGGAAGGAGATTGTTTGTGGCAGTCAGGAGACAAGGCAGACATACTACTGTGGGGCCTTTCAGGTTCTCCTCAGAGTAAATGACCAGGACGGGAAGTGGAGTATGTGGAATGGTATAGGAAGTTGATGGACAGGAGGCTTTAGCAGCATGTTCTGTCATCTGGTGTATAGTGTTCATTAATGAAAGGAACAAAAGAAAGACTTGCAGATTGAAACTTGAAATAACTGATGGGAGCAATCTAAGCTCCAGGTCCCATATTTATTCTTTCCACTGCTCTCCCTGTTTCCAGTGAACACAGACAGAGAACTCATATTAATAAGTGGACATTAGACTGGGAACCCCGTCTAGAACCCACCCTACTACAGATGTCTCAAGAAGTTCTTCACCTGAATCAGAATATAAAGATGGTTTCTTGTTATCTAATTGCAAGTAGTAAGTGAAGTTAAAGGGAAATTTAGTTCATTCAAATAATAGTGAAGAATTTTAATTGACAAAATGCTAAATAAACCAGCATAGGACCTTTAAGGAAGCATTACAACACATTGAGAGGAGTCTTTTTCCTGCATATTTCCACAGGCACTTTTAAATTTACATTTTATTTAATTTCTTGGTATGGATTTCTTTTAAGTAACAAAACAAGTTAAGAAAGGTGTTATGCAAAATAAAGATCAGAAAAATAAATAAAGTTGAATGAAAACTTTTAACAGTGATTGGTGAACACATCTGGAATGGCAGAAAATTGACTCCAGGATGTGGTTGATAAACTTAAAATGGGAAAAAAAGACACAGAAAATGTTGGGACTAATAGTCCTGGCCTTCAGCTTCTCTTCCCTCCTAGAACCTTCTAATTAAAGTTACTTTAAGCTGTGCCTAGCTTAGAGGATCAGAGGATGGGATTTTCACCTGTTGGCCTTTGACTGCAGTGTATTTAAGCTACATGGTGCTAATAAAGAGGGGCTTTGGTATCAGTGTTTAAAGGACTGTGTGTCGGTCTGTCTCTGCGTCTGTGTTCTCAACCTCCAGCCCCTTGCCCGAAGCTCGCGAAGTGGGGTCTAGCATATAGAGCACAGACCGGGGCCGCGTTGCGCGGCAAGAAGGCAGAAGATGAAAACGCAGCGAGAAGTTAATGTTGACATAACTCAAGGTTTGTCTCAAATAAGAAAAATCACACTGCAGAAAAATCCAATCAGGAGCATTTACTAAAAAACACACCTAATAGCTAGGGAATGCCTTGTATATCCATATCTTACTCATTCCAAAATAATAGCTAATTACAAGAATTAGTCAAACATGATTCAGAAATATTTTTAATTAAATGATGCTAGATTGTCACATGTGATCAAATGTGGTTTGAGAATGAAGCGATTTAAATACTACAGCATGACTTCAAAATTAGCTAAGCCAAAATTTACATAATGGTGGTGTTGGCTACTCAGACTTAGGGCATCATACCCTCTGCTCTCCATTCCGAAATGATAACTAGTCCTTAGAGCCAGAGGGTAAATGCTGTATTTGTGCAGGGTCTAGGTTCTTTCTGAAAACCCAATCTACTACTGTGTACTTTCAAAGAAAGCTACTGGAATCTGTAACCCCTGCTCTCCCAGAAAGAAAGAAATAAGTGCAGGCTGAAAATCCTCATAACAACGTGAACACAGGACATATAGATCTTTTTTTTTTGGGGGGGGGACACAATTATTTACAGAGATACAGAATGTTTTTTGCAAGCAAATTTACTGAAATCATATATTGTCTCTCCAAAGAAAACTCATCCTAAAACTTCTGTTCTACAAGGGAAGATGACAGAAACTTCTCTTTGAAGAGAAATGATTAAATTCAATATTGTTCAGCTTCAGCGACTCTTCTAAAATTGTGGTAAAAAAGATTACATTTAAAAACACCACCAACATGTTGATGAAATTATACATAAATCTTTTGTTATTCAATCACTTATCACAAAAGAAGCCTCTCTTTACAGCAAGCTGAGGTTCAGAAGGCCCCCACAGTACACAAAGCAGAGACCAATAGGTTTTAGGGAACCCAGTCCCCAATGGATACATATGCATCCCAGTTCCTTTACAAACATTGTGGTAACATTGTGGAAAAAGGTGACAAAAAGCTCCGAAGACTCGAAATACTTGGGAGTCTTTTGTAAAATAATCACGGCTAGAAATGGTGGCATCAACAAGATTGGAACTATGACAATATCAATGGACATGCTAACAGCGAAAAGGAAAATTTGGGGGTTCATAGATGAAAAACTACAGGCAACTAATGACTGCTAGGAGGAGAATTAGCGTCTCCCAGGGATGAGCCCTCTTCTTGATTGTCCAACGCAGAGTAGTCAGCCCTGAAACCATTTATGCATATATATATATATATATATATATATATATATACACACACATATATATATATACATATGTATGTGTATATATATAAATGCACTCAGTATGTTGTATTTATATATTCATATGTATGCACATATATAACAACCAATAAAATAAAAAGAGGCTAAAAACTTAAATGTGTGGGAGGAGAAACAGGAGTGGTAATCCATACCCAGAAAGACAAATATAATATGTATTCATTCAGAAGTGGCTTTTAGATGTAAAGCAAAGAAAAAACAGCCTACAGTCTACAACTCCAGAGAATCTAGACAACAAAGAGAACCCTAAGAGATATACATAGATATACAAAGGAAGGAGAAAAAGACAAGATCTCCTGAGTAAATTGGGAGCATGGGGGTCACAAGAGAGAATAGAAGGGGAAAGGGGAGGAAGAAAGAGGAAGGAGAAAATATGTAGCCACAATAAAAATAATAAAATATAAAACAACATGTCATTAATGACAAGTGAAAACATGATGAATATTAGTTTTATAGAGAGAAATGACATAACATACATACAAGTCTGAAGAATTACTGAAAAGAAACAGTCAGAAGAATTACAGAATTTCAGCAAACTTAAAAGATAAAAGTACATTGGGAGCTCACCAAGGCCAGCTGGACTGTTACCAAAAAAGCATGGGATAAAACTGGACTCTCTGAACATGGCGAACAATGAGGGCTGATGAGACGCCAAGGACAATGGCACGTGGTTTTGATCCTATGCAATCTGCTGGCTTGGTGGGAGCCTAGCCAGTTTGGATGTTCACCTTCCTAGATATGGATGGAGGGGGGAGGACCTAGGACTTACCACAGGGCAGGGAACCCTGACTGCTCTTTGGACTGGAGAGGGAGGGGGAGAGGAGTGGGGGGAAGGGGAGAGGGGTGGGAGGAGGGGGAGAAGAGTAGGAGGAGGGGGAGAAGAGTGGGAGGAGGGGGAGGGAAATGGGAGGCTGGGAGGAGGTGGAAATTTGTTTTTTTTCTTTATTCTCCTTTTATCAATAAAAAAATGTTTAAAAAAAAAAGATAAAAGTATCATACAAAAGTGAAGAGTATTTCTCCATGCTAACACTGAAGTGTCTGAAACAGAAGCTGGGGAGGCTCTCATTTTCAGTACTATCAGACATAGTAAATTACATGGGGATCATTTAAACTACACCAGAACCTCAAAAATAAAAACATGATGGCAGAAATTACCAAAGGAAAAAATAACCTGTTTATGTTGAAAATACAGCAGCAAAGTATCCACATGCTATGATTTTCAATTTCAGTAAGTCTCTAACACCCCAGTGATTATTCCAAAGAGATAGGAGAATACATTGCTAAAATGGTATCACACCAAACCTATAGCAAGTTTGTGTAAACAGAACAGAGGTAGAAGTATCACATTTTCTAATTTCAAATGTGTAGACAGAAGTTTCTGTCCTGCCCCATCCCTCATTCATTCAGTCCCAAAAAAACACAGAGAGACATATTAATTATAAACTTTGGCTTATTAGCTTAGACTTATTATTAACTAGCTCTTACAACTTAAATTAACCCATAATTCTTCTCTATGTTTAGCCATGTGGCTTGGTTCATTTTTTTTTTTTATCAGTGAGGCTTTCACATCTTGCTTCCTCTGCATCTGATTGACGACTGCATCTTTGCCCTTTGTCTTCCCAGAATTCTCTTAGTCTGGTCACCCTGCCTATACTTCCTGCCTGGCTATTGGCCAATCACTGTTTTATTAAACTAATATGAATGACAAATCTTTATAGGGTACAAGAGCTTTGTCCCATAGCACAAGTGATATTATCAAGTTATTATAATAAAAACAATAAGCTACATGGGTAAAACCAGACACAGAAAACTGTAACTTTATAGAAGCAAAAATTCACATATATTAAATAGTGATCAAGAAAGGTACCAAGGATATTTAGTGAAACATATCCTCTTCAGTGAAAATTATAAATCATATAACCACATACAAAAATAAGTGAATTTTTATTTTGAAGTATACATAACACAACAGATTAAAATGTTGAACTTGAAGATTCAGGTCATAAAACCCCCAGAAGAAAACAGCAAAGAGCACCATAAACATGACTGTGGCTGTGATTCCATGTCTGTGATAGTAAGCTGTGGTAGTGCATGCTGGTAGGACATGCCGAAGAAGCAAATGCAGGAGGTCTCCAAAGTTACAAATTGGACTGGATTTATGCAGGCTTGGTAACTCATACAGAACTTTAATCTCAGCACTTTGGTTGCAGAGGCAGGCATATAACTGAGAGTTCACAACCAGCCAGGTCTGCATAGCAAGTTCTAGGATAGCCAGGGCTACATAGAGATATCCTGTATCAAAAACAAGCAAATATTCAGCAGCATTAGTAACACAGGAAAACAAAGAAAAACAGGTCTATGATGGCTCAGGAATTGAGCACAGTAGCACTCACATTATAGCTCACAATTGCCTAAAACTAGTTCCAGGGGACTTGACACCTTTTTCTGTCCTCTGTAGGTATTGCACCCATGTGGTACACTTACATACATGAAGGCAAAATATTTAAGTACGTGCACTAAATAAATCTTAAGTATATAAGTATAAAAATATAGGTAACTAAGACAAAAATAAGCTAATGGCACTATATAGGTCAAGATCAAAATCATTAGCAGAAGAAGGAATAGTAAATTAAATGCAAAGGCACCCAGTAGTGGGAGGAAAGAATATGCAAGCAATGAATGTGAAGACACACACCCATTTAACTTCATGCCTCTGCTATTTTTTTGTAAAGAGAATATTATGTGCATGTTATGGGGTACTTTGTGACACTTCAATACATGTATCAAAATCAGAGTAATAAGTATTTCTATCTCTTCCTACAGTAGTTATTTCTGTGCCAGCAATTTTATATTATTTTAGTGACTTTGGGATATAGCATAAATCATTTTAACAAAGGAAAAGCAGAAGTAATGCCTCCATGTGAATTATGTTTCTCAACTTCTCCCCGTCCCTACTTTCTTATCTTTTATAGTCCCCAGTGATCATTCTCTTAGTACATTGTATATGAGTGACTTATTAGCTTCCACAAGTGAATAAGAACTTGTGTTTCTTGATCACTTGCTATTGTTTCCAACACATGTTGTAAATGATGAAATTTCATTCCTTCTAGGACTGAATAATACTCTATTCTGTGTAGATACCACATCTTCTTTACTATTACTTCAGTAGTAAACAACTAGATTGATTTCATATTTAAACTATTGTGGGTAGTGCTGAAAGACACAGGACTAAAAGTACCTGTTTGGTCTTATGATTTCCTTTCTTGGCTGTGTGCCCAGTACTAGAATTGCTACATCATATAGGAATTATACCTTGGGATCTGTTTTCATCTTTTTTTCTTTAAGGACATCCTATACCATTTTCCAAAATGACTGCATTTATTTACATCTCAACAGCAGTGTGTGTAAAAATTCTTTCTTCTGTATCTTCATTAACATTTGGTTTTGTTTGTGTGTGTTTGATAACATTTATTCGGATTTCATTATGTCATTCAAACTGGGGTGAGAGCTTTTCATTGTAATTTGGATTTGCATTTTCCTAATGATTTTAAAAAACTTTTCATTTCTTTCATGAGGTTGTTGGCTACATGCCTGTCTTCTTTTGAGAGCTTCCAATCTTATACAAAATTATTCAGCCACATGTATCTTTTGGCCTATTTTATTCCTTAGCCAATTTTCAACTGTATGATCATCATTATTATTATAACTATTTAATCTTAGCTTATGACATATTCTGGATAGCAATCTTGATGCAGGTATATTTCTCCCATTTTACTGGATATTTCACAAGTCCATGGCTGGTATTTCCACAGAAACTTTTGCATATACTATAATCCTTCTGTATGCTTATGTTTTAGTTGCCTCTGTGCCTACTCAAGTAGTACGTGGCCACACCAGTGACTGGAAAGATGTGTTTTCCTGTTTTATGGTAGTAATTTAATACTTTCAGGTGATAGATGAACTGACCTTTTTTTTTCTTTTCTTTTTTTTTTTTCTTTTTCGAGACACGGTTTCTCTGTGGCTTTGGAGCCTGTCCTGGAACTAGCTCTATAGACCAGGCTGGTCTCGAACTCACAGAGATCCACCTGCTTCTGCCTCCCGAGTGCTGGGATTAAAGGCGTGTGCCACCATCACCCAGCCTGACCTTTTTTAAAAAAAATGATTTGAGCTTCTGATTTTTGACAAAAATAAAATGGATATTTTTACAAAATACCAATTAATATTCGTATTCTTTATTCTTCAGCCCATGAGTCTGGTTTTATTTAAGTATTTAACTGAAGTATCTACTTAGCTTTGCAATCAGGAATTTGGAAGTCTTATATCTCCACTCTCACTAAGAATCATTTTCACTATTTAAGTATGTGTCTTCTTTAGAAGTTTAGACATATTTTTCTGAATGTATGAAGAAAAGAATTGATATTTTGTTGGTGTTATAATGAATCTATACATTGCTTTAGGTGATCAAATCATTCACCTCCATTAATTCATTCAAACTGTGACACTGAATGTCTTTCATTCACTGTGTCATTCAGCAATGTCTTAAAATTATGATTATAGAGACATTTTACATTTTGGTTAAATATGTTACTAAGTATTCTATTTTCTAGGCATTGTAACATAGATTCCATTCTTATTTTCTGAGTTCAATACTGATATATCTATATCTATATCTATATATATGTGTGTGTGTGTGTGCTGCAAGTTTTTCTTTACATGGTCATTCTGTATTTTCTATCTCACTAGATTTATATTTGAATTGCAGCTGCATTTTTAGGCAAAAATAAGGTTTTTGTATGTATAACATTATTAAAAAGTAGAGTAAAAATTATTTCATCATGACAGTTTGGATATCCTTTCTTCTTTCTCTTTCATATTTTTCTTGCTAAGAATTTCAACTTGTTAATAAAGAAAATTGGTAAAGACAGACATTATTTATTTATTTATTTGTTCTCGCTCTTAGAGAAAATTCTTTAGCTTCTCACTTTTCTCGCTTAGGATGGTACTGACTGTGAGTCTTAAACACACACACACACCTATTTTGTAATTTGACATATGTTTCTGCTATAGCAGATTTGTTAAGAAATTTTATCATGAAGAAACATTGGTACTTATAAAATGCAGTTTCTTATCCAGTGAGAACATATAAACAGAGTCTCTTTGTCAATTAGTCATTCCATAACACTTGCTACCATCATCAAATTTATAACAAAACTTAATATTGGTCTACTTTTCTCCCGGATACTCAGATTTTCATTGTGTTGCCAAATTCTTAAAATAATGGCCAAGAGATTTTCTGTTGTTCTGGTGAAAAAATAATATAGAGAGCATGGTGTTATCCCATAAATTTTCCTCAATGCCTCTGAGATGTAAAAACTGGGTTTACTATACTTTGTGATGGGAGGACATGATAAACAGTGCTGAGAACAATGTAGACAAGGCCTCTAGCCAAGAGCCTCCCAGTAGAATCCAGAAGCTAGAGTACAGCTCTGCTAACTTGGACATATCAACTGATATTTTGTCAGAACTACTAGTCTGACCATCTATTAAACGCTGAGGAAAATGACCCAAAGAATACCTAGATTTCTCTATTCATGAATGACACTTTTTGCTGATACTAAAATGTTACACCTACTGATAGAATCGTCTATTTCAACTCCCAAATGAATTGTTGGTGTCAACAGGGCAGACACTGAAAACATGGGCTCTGAAGTGAAAACACCTAGGTTTGAAGCTGGTCCCATCATTTTATACATCTGTGTCCATGCCTGGACTACTCTGCTCCGTGTCTCTTAAGCAATAGCAGAATCACATGGAGGAAAAGGTCTGTGAAGTTGTAGAAAATTACATGAAAAACCCTTAGAGTACTAACTTGCATGTGGCACTTAAAAAAATTTAGCCATTATTGATTTTGTTGTTAATATTACTAATAGTTCTATTGAATTCCCTATAGACTTCAGATATGATATTTTTGTATTTTTCTCTTTACTTTTATTTTATGTGTATGTGTGTCTTGCTTCTTTATATGCCTGTGCACCACACATGTATGGTATTTATGGAGAACAGAAAGGGATGTCAGATCACCTGGGAGTTCCAGACAGATGTGAGCTGTTGTGGAGCTGCTGGGAATTGAAACCTGGTTTCTGCAAGAGCATCCAATGCTCTTACCTGTTGAGCTATATCTGCAGTCTTTTGTTTTGTATTTTAATTCCATTCTATTTTGAACCAAGTCAACTTGTTTGACTTAAAATATGATGTATTTTCTTAAAGGCATACCTGCATATATTATAAATATGCTTAAATGGGAAGTTTAGAGTTTTATAGTGTACCTGTTTGTATAACTAATATGAAAATGTAACAACATTCTATGCATCTGTAGTAAGTCACTTATTGAGGGAAAAAAGCTTCTCTATTTGATTTGGAAATTCCAGCTCTATTATTATCTGCGTAGCTTTTCTTCAGATCAATCACTGTTAGAGCTAAATTCATTACTATTAATAAAGCTTTATTTATCCCATTAACAAGTGCACAGATGAGGACTGTGTATTCCAGTGCACGTCTCCATTGCCTGTTATAAGTGCTTCTTGGATGAAGGTATAAATAATTAGATGTTCCTTTTTCCCTAACATAATCAATAATTAGTTGGGAATCAAAAAATATGACTTTCCTCCCATTTTCTTTGTCTTTTCTTCTCAGAGATACTGAAATTGGAATATGAGGATCCATATAACCAAAATTTTCTTCTATTGCATTTTTCTTATGCCAAATTTCTTAAATTTAGCAAAGACTCAGTTTGGCAAATAGTCACATAACCTTAGTGTCTTTGGCCACATAATTCTCTGTCAGAGTCTGGTAGATGAAGTGGTTTGTTTAAAAGTATTTGCTCTGGAGTTATCAAGAAAGAATTTTATGAGCATTTCCTCAATATTGGATTCATATTGAAAAAGACAACTCTATCAAGGTCCATCTTGTTTGCAAATTAATATGTATCATAATCATTTTCATTATGACTGAGCCTCTAACCTTTTCTTTAATTAAGTTCTAACTTTAAAATTTTAATTTTCATTTCTGAATGTAATAACAGTTTTCAGAACAACCCGTGGAATTTGCAAAAGATCACAAAGAAAAGAATTTGATGAGCTTCCAATTATTACACCTTTTGAAAAACACTCCTTTTTTATTTTAATTTTTTATTCATTTTACATACCAACCACAGTTCTCCCTCCCTCTGCTCCTCAGAAAGCAGAAGGCCTCCCATGGGGAGTCAACAAATCCTGGCACATCAAGTTGAGGCAGGACCAAGATCCTCCATGCTGCCTCAATGCTGAGCAAGGCATCCCACGATAGAAAATGGGCTCCAAAAAGTCAGCTCATGTACAAGGGATAAATCCTGGTCCCACTTCTAGGGCTCCAAAAACAGACCAAGCCACACAACTATCACCCACATGCAGAGGGCCTCGCTCAGTCCCATGCAGGCTCCCCAGCTATCATTTCAGAGTCTTAATTCTCAGGAGCTTGAGACAGATGTCTCTGTGGGTTTCCCATCATGACCTTGACCACATCTTTTGCTCCTATAATCTCTACTCCCTCTCTTTGGCTGAACTCCCTAAGCTCAGCCTGATGCTTGGCTGTGGATCTCTGTATGTTTCCATCAGTTACTGGGAAGGTTCTATGATGACAATTAGCTTAGTCACCTATCTGATTACAGGAGAAGGCCAGTTCAGGTACCCTCTCCACTATTGCTAGGAGTCTTAACTGGGGTCATCCTTATGGATTCCTAGGAATTTCCCTAGCACCAGGTTTCTTCCTACCCTCATAATATGACTCTTTCTATCACGATATCTCTTTCATTGCTCTCCCACTTCATCCCTTCCCCATCTTGACCTGTTCCCTCATGTTCTCATCCCTCATGCTTTCCACTCTTCTACCCCCTCGCACCTCCAGCACTTATTCTTGATAACATATCTGTGATTCTTAAATAAGCAATATGTGAGTTTTATACATATGTTACTTCAAAACTACAAGGTTTCTGGATTTTTAGCATATAATAAACTATTGAATCTAGCTCTTTCTAATACTTATTCAATAACTATTCATTTTCTTCAGCAATGTTTTAAATTCTGTAACTGCAGTAAGCGACAAGCAGGGCCACTTTCCTTAGGAGACTATATTGTCAGTGGGTAGAGAAAATCAGCACAGAGTATGTCAGTTGGTAGAAAAGGACATGAAAAAAGCAGAAAGCCAATGCCCAAGACCCAGGAATGCATGCAAGACTGGAAGAGGTTGTGTGTAGTTACACAAAACTCTCTTCACGGACAATGAAGGGGATGGATTTGGGATATACTGACAGGAACATGACTGCCACACTAAAGATACTGCATTTATACTAATGGGGCGGAAGCAAAGAGAACATTGGGAAACTACCAGGCAGTCAGGTCAAATGGTGGACTGTAGTGATATTTCATTTGTATTTTAATATATAAAGCTTGCCTGAAGATCAGAGCACAAAATAACCAAGTCACTAGAGAGCTCTTACCTCAATGAAATCTTCAGACTGAAAGAGAATGAGTTCCTTTCTCATCCTGCCTTATATTCCTCTATAGGTCTGGGATTAAAGGCATGCACCACCACAACTGGGCCTGTAGGGCTAACTAGTGTGGCTGCTGGGATTAAAGGTGTTGCGCTACCACTGCCTGGCCTGTATGGCTGCTTAGTGTGGCTATTTTGTGTTCTGATCTTCAGGAAAGCTTTATTTATTAAAATACAAATGAAATATCACTACAATGGAATGATGGGGTTACCAACTGAATCTCTGCAGAAACTGTAAGGATACTAGCTTCTACTATAGTCAAAAGGGTAAGCAGTGGAGAGTTTTGAGCAGAGGAAGAACATGAATTATATCTTAAGAGCATGTGCTGGCTGTTCATTAATATTCTAAAAAATATATCTAAGGAAGTAGTATAAAAAAAGAAGAGTCAGCAATTGCAGTCATGAATCCAAGTGTGATCAGAACTGAAAATGTTTCATTGACGATAGCACTATAAAAACACTAATGCCCTTCAGAAGAATGACATCTCTGGTGAGTATTTTACACAAACAGACATTGACACAGATTTGACATGCTGAATATTTATTAGGATGCCACTTGTGAGGTGGGGAAAGAGAAAACAAAATGAAGAAAAAAACTGAGGTTCAAAATATCCTTACATAGTCTCTAAACTGAGCTTAAACATACCTGATTTCTCCGCAACATGGCACTATCAGTAACTGAATGACAGACAAACCCTAGAAGACATATGAGCTGAAGTATATATTCGTAGGCTCCACAATCAAAGAAAACAAGAAATGAGCAGTGTCCCATTGGAATGATCACAATGAAAACATGTGGCTATAATTCACCTTTTTTGCCAATTACTTAATGCTGTTTCTGATAGGGTATATCCTGAGGGGTTCTTAAGATTGCTGCTTCTATTCAATGTATAAAGTGATGTGGGATTCCCTTCTGTATGATGTGAATATCATTGGTTAATAAAGAAATTGCTTTGTGCCTATAGCAGAGCTATAGGGGAACAGAGCTAGGTGGAGAAAACTAAATGCTTGGAGAAAGAAGGGCAGAGTGAGGCAAAAGCCATGGAGCTGCCGCCAGAGACAGATGTGCTAAAACTTTGCTGGTAGACTCCAACTTCGTGGTGATGCACAGATTAATGGAGATGGATTAAATTAATAGGTAAGAGATCGCCAATGAGAAGCTAGAGCTAATGGGCCAAGCAGTGATTTAATTAATATAGTTACTGTGTGATTATATCAGTTCTGGGCAGCTGGGATGAACAAGTGGTCTCCTTCCAACAATAAAGTCCATTATTCAGGGAACCAAAAAAAAAATAAAAAAAAAAATAAAATAAATAAATAAATAAATAAAGTCCATTATTTTGTGGGTGAACACATAGGTATTTTTTTTTACAAATCTCTTCTATAATAATTGATAGCAACTATATATAAAAGCATCATGTGCTATGATGTACAAAATTAACATATCATTGCATAATGTGCTTGAATGGTAGTAGACTTAATTGCAAATCGCAATTTTCCTATTTGTGAAATTTGATGCTGAAGTACCTTGGAATTTGAAGCTCTGGCCTTTTACTTAGTCTTCCCATTTAGGATCTAATATGAACCCTTTAGAAACAGATGTGAGAGGACGTAAGAAACTGGAGTTACAACAGTGGGGTAGCAATATATGGTTTCTAACTAGATGACATAAATTTTCCTTGTCAACCCAACTTCCTTTCACACTAGACATATCAACCTGAATAGAAATAGTCCATCACATAATTGTTTATATTCAAATCCTGTGTGCAACAACCAAGCTGTATCTTGTTATCTTCACTGAAGTCTAAAAACTTTGTTGTTACTATTAAATCTCCTGGCTTCATAGCCAACTTGATTCTAAAATTTACATTGAGAATTAAACCATTTAGTGCTAATCTTTTTATATTCAATTGACTTCCAATACTTATACACCCATTTGTTGGGGTAATGTTTATTCTGTTTAAATGATTTTGGAGAGACAAACACAATTTGAGGTAGAGATAGCAAATGTGGACCCTCAGTCTTTTGAAAAGTTAGTGAGAAAGGACATAAACATTTCTTTTCTGGAGGGTGCTAAATAGTGAGAATTCTGCCATCCAATGGGAGTGGCAATTGACAATCTCTGAATGTTCTTTCTGACCTTAGAATACTCTTCAACTTGTCCCAGAGCATTGATTGGTAATGGCTGAACCATTTTATTTTTCTATGCCTCCTTTCTCATGCTGATAAATTTCTCAGTGTTCTTCTAACTAATCTGATAGAGTAGTTGTTAATGAACCCAATCCCCACCAATTATCTTAACCTACACTTTTGTGCTGAGAAAGTTTCATCACTTGACATTAAAATGTTCCTATAACTCCTATGAGTTTTTTCAAAGGGAAAAATATCCACAGATACATTAAGAACTACCCACTCTTCTCAGGACCATGACAAGAATAAAAGGAATATCAATAAGGAATTTATTTAGCTCACATCAAATTCTATTAGTCTCTCATTATCTCTCATTTTAATATTCCTCCTATCTCCCAGTGTGTGCCATTTACTTCAATTAGGCATCCCCCTGCTGGCCATGCTTTTCCTGCTCTAACTTGTGCAAATTCTACACATTCTTCTAATCACTGTTTCTCCTTACATATTCTGTGGCTATTTTCAGACTTCATTGGTCTTCCTTTACTTGAAAATCTGATAGGATTATAGCTTGCAAAAAAAGTCTACTCTGTATTTAATGGCACAAGGTTAGAAGTGTGCACAAGCATTTCAGTTGTTTTATTTTATCACCCAACATACTGGAGACTCTTAAAAGTAGAATATTGTTCCCACAAAATTCCCACTTAAAGTTCCCAGTGTGTGCCCTCTTCCTGGTCTAAGAATGAGGCTCATGAAGTATAACACTATGCATCTGTGAAGGGTGTGCTCCTGATCTGGTTTAAATATGTAGCTTTAGAATCAGCATATAACCTTTTATATCCTTAATCAGTTATATTTTTAAAGACTGATTACAGCTTACATTTCTCAAAGAGTAAATCTGGCCTAGATAATTTGGATCAATTATCCCGAAAGTGAAATTGACAGCCATTGTTTATTTATCCATGAAGTCAGTAAAAATTATGTTTTGGAAAAAGCTCTCACAAAAGAAGGCAATTTTTTTCTTTAACTTAATCTTTAATGAATTCAGAAAAAATAGTAAAATCATCTGCTTGCTTTAAATATGATTTAATGCTCTAGCATTATAAACAGTATGAAGGTATTCATTTAGAGTTAAAACTTGGAAATGTATTACCGTACATGTTTGCAACCTACCTCTAAAAGAGCTTATTATAATAGGATTACATATATTTAAACACTAACCTTTTAATAAACATGCCTCTACAGAAGCTAAAGACATGGAGAGGATTTATACCAATGTATGGATAGTATTTTCCTGAAGAAAAAGAAACAGAGAAATAAGAGCAGAGACTTACAAGAGTCATTCAAATGTCAACTCTGCATTATTTACTAAGAAAAGACCTGAAGCCATTATGGCAGAGCGATAACATTCTTTACTTGTCCATATTTTACAACCGATCAAATTCAGAGTGATGAAACCCATTCCAACTGACCTCACAACACAACTTTCTCAGCCAAGGTTCCAAAGATTATTACCAAAGAGGGGAAGGGAAGGTTATATGAGCCACAGAAACATGATTTTTGTTTTTATTGAAAAAATTTCCACCTCCTCCCAGCCTCCCATTTCCCCCCACACACTCCTCCCCCCTACCTCCAGTCCAAAGAGAAATCAGGGTTCCCTGCCCTGTGGGAAGTCCAAGGTCCTCCCCCCTCCATCCAGGTCTAGGAAGGTGAGCATCCAAACTGGCTAGGCTCCCACAAAGCCAGTAGGAACATGAAGTTTGCTGTGAGATTGTGCCTCCTAGTAGTGTTAGAGAGGTGGCAGCCGGGTTGGGATGACTACAGAACCATGTGTTCTCTTTTCAAGTGCTACAAATTTCAAGCAAAGCTGTCAAGGAAACAAATGAACCAAATCATGCCAGTGACCCATAAGAGAAGCTTCTTTCATAACTAATAAATCCATAGCATTGAAGAGAAAATGTGTGTCCAAACAGTCACAGGAAGACTGAACAAAACCCCATCCAATGTGAGGAAACAAAGGTGGCCACAGTACTACAGACACATAAAAGACACTGTGAGTTCCTGATTTAAATGCAAGTGCACAAGAATAATTAAAATACAATCAGGATACAGAAACACATTAGCTCGACAAACATTTTTAAAAGGTGGACCAGATATAAACAACATATTTTCAATAATTCTTCTAAGTATAAAAATTGCAAACAAATTAGATTCCTCTGTACACATTACAAAATATTTATATTGGGTCATCAAATAAATATTTATAAGCTGTTACTCTCACTTTTGGTTTCACTATTTAATTTATTTGCCTAGATCAAGATGATAGTGTCACATAGAAGTGAAAATTTAGATACATCTTGGGATGTGATAGCCTGCGTGTATATATGTGTGAATACATATGTGCATAGGTATTATATACACACTAAAATTGAGCCTATTCACCTATCTCTTACATGTCAGGCAGGATCTTAGTGGCAAAAAGCTTAAAAATGTATTTTAAAGAAAATAAAACTGATGGCTTGGGATTTGCTTTTCAGAAGCATTTAGATGAGATTCTTAGTGAATCAAGAAATACTTTTGATAATTTCACTTATTAAATTTAAGGTTAAGAATAAATTTAATGATCATGAAATTAATATATTCAAGGTAAATCACAAGTAACAGTAAAAATTCTTGTGTCTTAGAGAAATGGATCACCCTTCACCAAGGTCAAGGACCCAAAAGAAGAAGACATTTAAGTTTCTATTTTCTTATGATTGGGAGCTAGATTATTCAAAGTTTGAAATAACTAATACAAAGGAATTTTTGTATATAGCAATAGAACTAATTCATTTCTTATGGATAACAAAACTATAGCAATAATGATGTTTTAAAAATAACTAGACTACATACCCCCAAATTTTATCTTGCTATTTTATATGCTTGTGTTCTTTTGCTTAGTTTTTTGTGCTCTTTTTCTATTCATTCTTTGGCCTATTGTTGACAAGTTAATTTGGGACCATGATTCCTGTGAATTTATATGATATGTATACTTCCAGTGTTTCATTCCTGATTACTTACATTTTGTTGATAAGATTTTTTAAAGCTGGTGGAATTTAGCTAATGTAGTGATTGGCAATATGTATCGTTTAGAAAAACATAAGGTTAAGTGATATTGAGATTGAAGTAAGCCAAAAAGAAAAAAAAAAAAGAAAAGAGCACAGTGTCAGTGTGAAATAGCTTATGATTCCCAACTCACCATCTGTTCATCACCATCAAAGCAATGACCATCAGAGCCAGAGGAGGCAAATGTCTATGCTTCTCATATAGCAGTGTTTTTAAACCATCATTATCATTAAGAAAAAACATCATTAAATTATCTATATGGCTGACTCAATGAAGCATGATTAATTTCAGATTGAGGTCAAGGTAAGAATCAGTGAGTGGCTGCTTTGCTTTTCAGATGTTCAGGTTGAACCCCAATATCTGTCCCTAAGCTTTTATTAATCATGCTTAAATTCAATGCATAAATCATGCTTCATGGGAAAAGGCAAACAAAATACTTGTAGTAAATTTCAGAGCAAAATAGCCTATATAATTTGAGCAAGTCAAATGAAGACTGTGAAAGTTGAAAAGACAATATACAGATCTTATTCAAATTTAATGAAGTTTTTATCCTTTGAAAAATGTCATACCTGTTTAAAGTGTATATGGATTATTACCTCTACAGCTCCAACTCAGTCCTTTCAAACATCACCCAGTCTTCAAACATATCTCCCTCCCAACATCATGTGTCATTTTTAAATATTATTTTTCATAAACCGTTGAACCTAATTAGTGCTACTTACTATGTGACTGATTGTGGGGTACACCGGCTGTGACCTGGGGCAATCAACTAATGTCTACCCCTTTCAATAAAACAAAGTGTCTCCTCCTCATTTAGCACAGATCAACTGTCAATAGTACCTCAGTTAGTTGAACTTCAGATGCCCTTCCTCTCCATGATCTATGCGGTTTTCTTAAAGTAACTACAATTCTCTGTGTCATGTGTATTACAGAGATATGGCTTTCTGCAAAATTATCCTGTGGTTGGATTAGATTCCCCTTCCTTAGTTTTGTAATTTGAGTATAAGAGTGGATATTCTCATCATTTTTCCAAGTTAACCAGTAGTTGTTATAGGACATCTACTGTGAAGACAGGTAGAAATCAACAATGATAACACCCCTGTGAGTCACTGGCATACTGTAAGCCAGTGGGCATACTGTAAGCCAGAGCTATCTCACTACCAGGAAATGCACATAATGTTTTTTTATCTATTAATCAAGTGTAGATTCAAAAAGGTATTTCTGTGTCAGACTAGTTGTTATATTACTGTGCTGGCTACATTAATATTTACTTAAATGTCTTTGTAATGCTGAATATTTCTATTTCACAATAATGGTTATTTCAATCAATACTGACCTCAAAATTACTGTTACTGGAACAGACAGTAATCTAAACTCAGAAATTATGTGTTAAAGTCAACAATAATCCAAGTAGTAAATCAATAAGCTAAAAGTGTTATCATGCCATTTTTTAAAAAATTATGCCAACAGTAATAAACAATTAAAACAAATCAGGTTATAAACATTAAGGAAACTGCACTATTTCAAAGATGTAAATCCAATTTGAGAATTAACTTCTTTTTAAATATTTATTTATTTATTATGTATACAATATGATGTCTGTGTGTATGCCTGAAGGCTAGAAGAGAGCACCAGACCATGTGGTTGCTGGGAACTGAACTCAGGAACTTTGGAAGAGCAGGCAATGCTCTTAACCTCTGAGCCATCTCTTCAGCCCCGATAATTGACTTCTTAACAACTGCTTAAGTACCTAACACAGTAAAGAAAAAAAAAAAAAAAAACAGATCTCATGTCTACTTGATTAGAGTAGTGATAACAATTATAAATTCATTGAAAAAAAAGATTCCAAACTCCAAAGCCAAATTAAACAAATTTCAAGGAAACTTGAAAGGGAAATAAGTAGAATATCAAAACAAATACAACAAAAACTGAAAGCAAAAAGGGAAAAAGAATATATTCCTATTCCCTTTTTGCTTATAAAGACAAGAGAACCATTGACTATATCATATTTAATATTTTGTAAAAATGATGTTTTACTTGACAAATACTATATTTATTTGTGTGTCTGTGACAAAGCTGGTCTTTCCTCAATTACAGATAATTTTAAGTAGTATATTTTAAATTTTGAAATTTTATCTCCACTGAGTCCTTTTTTTTTCAAATCAATATATATTTTTCCAGATGAACTGGAAGCACAAAAATATTAATATAATTTCTAGTTAGGACATCTTGTTTTTATATGTAACCCCTGATGAGAAATTAGTGTCTTTCAGTGAGAGTTATTTGTTTATTTATTTTGGTTTTTCAACACAAGGTTTCTTGTAGTGTTGGAGCCTGTCCTGGAACTAGCCCACTGTAGACCAGGCTGGCCTTGAACTCACAGAGATCTGCATACCTCTGTCTTCTGAGTGCTGGGATTAAGTTATGTGCCACCACCAGCTGGCTATTATTTATTATTTTAAAATATGTGTTTGAAAATTTTTTAAATGAAGAATGATTTTATTTCTCATTATCTTTTTAGAAATTTTAGTTGTAATCTAAAATAAAATTAGTCAAATTTTTATAAATTAATTATCAAACATTCATTCTTTACCTCCAAGCTTTTTTATTCAACCCATCATTTTATTGCTAAATGACTTTCCTATTAGTCAAAGATATTTCCAAAGATTTATTTTCACATGTTGTTCAGTTTTATTAATGATTAAAAATTATACTATGGAAATGAGCATTGTTAGATCAATTTTTAGATTGTTGGAACATTTTTGTATAACTATTCCTTGAGAACTATGAATAAATGTCTACTCACTCCATACAGGGAATACAGACCAAAATAAAAGTACCCACTAGATTGAAGCAATTTGAGTCATATACAAATTGTGTATTACCTAGGGGAAAAAGGGTAGGTAAGTATGACTGTTTATTTGTGCTAAAAAAATAACTGACCATGCACTGTGGTGGTAATGTTCCAGGTCATGAACTGAGTGTCTATAGATATATTGAGTTTATAATGACATAGAATTGTGTTTATGATTTGGGTGGGTTTGTATTAATATTTTCCTTCAATAAGAAAGAAATAATGTGGAATTTAAATCTTGCAAGTTCAGGTAATAAATTGCAGGTGAAAGTCAGGTGGATGAAAAGGGTCATTTACATAAACTGTAGGCGCAAAACGTACCCTGACCTCTAAAGACATTAAAACTCATTTTATCATCTTTGAGATTCATAGATGAAAAGTCTAACCTGAAATAAGATATTGAATCTGTGATGCATCTCTGAGGCCTTAATGAACTCAAGGATAAAAAGGACATTCCAAAGACTCTTTCAGTAAAATATTAACGGCAATGCTTAATCAAGCACTGAGGCTTTTACACAGATTTTATTGATTATGGTCTGAAATGTGGGAAATGCATTGTTTTTTTGGAGGTAAATGCACACACATGGCTCCAAAGCACAAATTTCTTGATTCTGTATAATAAAAAGAACAAGAACAAAATGCTGGCTACTATATGGAAACGAAGGATATTGCATTTCCAAAAGTGCAAATAGAATGGAACTGCCAAAATAAAGACTGATAAATTGGATATGAACTAATAACTACCACCTACACCTTGATGTCCTTTGAGAACAGTTTTATGAATTCCACCCCACCATACTCAGGGCCACTCACTTTAAAACTCAGCTTACATTATAGGAAGCTAAGGTGTGTCACAGCCACTTCTTGGGGGTATATTCCCAGCATTGCTTTATGACGTCAGGGAAGAATTATTTCTTCCCTTATTATTTACAACAGCACATCCCAGAAATTTGTCTGGTCTAGCTACAAACCTACTTGTGTGGTGGGGTCATATAATAGGTCTTCGCTATGTTCTTTTCTGTAGTTGTGTATTATGGAAGGATGGGCGGGTAGGTAGCAGGAGTGAGTATATTAACAAATAGGAAAAAAAAATGAACAGCCAAGACCAATAAGAAATGGTTTCTAACTATTTATTCAATATTTCATTAACGAAAAAGAATGATAGAAAAATTCAGTCATAACTATTATGTCAAAAATAAAGAAAATAAGTATATTTTAATGCACCAAAACATAATCTAGAAGTCAGGACATGGACAAATGAGAACAAAAATCAGTAAAAGTTAAAGGACAGTATGACAAATAAATACAGTCCCTCCAAACTGTCTTCTCAACCTCTGTTGTGCCATACTGGGTTTCTCCCAAATAATGTGTATTCTACCAATCAATATATCTCTACCGTAGACTGTTGACCTAATAAACCTTACTTTTTTTGTGTGTGTGTGTGTGTGTTTTGTTTTGTTTCTTATCTAACACTACTCTATCCCATCCCTCCAATCTTAGGCAACCAGAGAGATTTAGGCATGAATTCCCTTTTTCATTCCATGTTCAATTTCCTTCTGTCTGTTGTATTTGAGTTTGGGAAAGGCAGAGACCATATTTGATGTGTTGACCTTTGCTCTATAGCTAGCACTTAGCATAATGACTAACACCTGTTTGGCACTCAAGGCCTGGTTGGTGAATTAACTAATGAAACGACTTTCTGTGCATTCAATAAAATTGATCCTTGTCATCCATTATGATTATGATGATATCATCAGTATGGTCAACTATTCATTCTTTATAATGATGTCATAGTGTAGTTAGTGACCTGGATGGTAGTTTATAATGTAGATTTGTCCAAAAGCACTTAATCGTCTACCTAATGCCTCTACTTCTCAAGTCTCAATAGCACTGTCCTTTCTTGAATTCTTTCAACATCTCTACTGAACTGTACAAAAGCAATCATTATTGTTCAGTGAATTCCTCATAATTATAAAGGTTCTGTATACTTATAAGTGAATGAAAACTTGAATATTCTCTGATTGATGTAAACTAGAAGCCCTCTATAGCATATATGAGCAGTGCAACATTCTTCCCTCATATCTCTCATACATTTGTGCTGAAAGTGGAAGAGATACCCCTTATTCCTCCTTACTATTTTCAGATTGTCTTCTTTATTTCTTGCCCAATCATTTTCACCTTTGAATTATACCACTAGCTCATACATTGCAGTATCTGTCAGTCATCTACAATTGTCATGCAGACCCTGGGAACTTATTTCCCATAGACTTCTAGTCCTACACACTTTCTAGGCTCTAGACAATATAAAACTGATAACTAAAGTTATTCCATATTTATAATTTTAATAATTTTTCTTCCCTTCTCTCTCTTTCTTTGCCCCTGCCCACTCTCTGTGTAGGTCAAAATAAAGCTTACAAAAGTTTTTTCTCTTCTTCCTTGAGGAAACCAGGGATTGACCTCAGATCCTCAGGCTTGGCAGCTTTCCCCACCAACAGAACCATTCAACGGCCAAAATAATTGCAATGTTATGCACCCAATTCTTTCTAATACTTCTGAAATTCCCAGTTCAAATGTTTTATTATATCAATTTTATTACCCCAATAAGAAGAATAACAATGGACTACCCATTCATTCTTTTCCTTAGATGGTTTAAACTCTGTGACTCTTCATTATGATCGTGGTTTTGTAGAGTTTTCCATAGTGCTTTCATTTTAATTTGTCCATCAAAAATCCAATTTTGACTAAATCTAAATGCAACAAAAGTAAAGATTTTAAACAATTCTGGTGTCATGTCAGTTCGAATTTATGATTGCTAATATTTTTGTTACTTTTTCAGTTTTGAATTTTCTAGAGAATAAAACATTTACACACTGAGTTTTCATTTAAATGATTATTAATCTTAAATGAGCTTTCAAGGTTAGGTCCCCATCTTTCTGTATTTCTCTACTTTTTCTCCTTTTACTGATTGTTGGTTTCAGACATGCTCTTTGTATTACCAGGGTGTTAGCAATCTTCCTCACCTCTCCCCTCTAAAAAGAGAAAAGTGGAAGAACAAATAAGCACCTTTAGTACAGCATCACATTAGCACTCGTTCATCTGCATCTGTGTGCTCTCTTTCTTCACCATTTAAGCTGGGCTTATTTTTCTGTTCTGAGCTGAGAATATGCCTGAGAGTAGAACATGCTCTGCTCATGCCTCGTTGTCCCTGCATTCTCCCCCTCTCTCTCCTGCACCCCTTTCTCCTTCTTCATCAGTTCCCTCTTCCTAGTCCAGCAAAAATGTTATTAATTCTTTCAAATTAGGAATCAATAACAACACTAACCTCGTATTGATGACGTGCTCTCTTCATTATTCATTTCTGCTTTGTTTGAATCTGAGTCACACAAATCTGGTCCAGCCCACCTGTTTCCACTTCGTTTATCTTTAATCTCACTTATATCATGCTTTTGCCACAGCATCCCATAAATCTATTTTTCCAGGTTGAGGGATGCCTTGGTCAACCATGTCATATATCACAAAATTTACAGAACTTTTGATAGGGAAATTTTATCACACTGAGGCATTGGACACAAGGATGATCTATGCCAACAACATGCATATTTGATCATCAATGATTTTCAAACTAGGAAATCAAGTTATCTAGCTTAAGAAAGACTTCATCAAATCCTTCTCCTTGAAATAGTTCGTTCTTTAAACTTGTAGCTCACCAAGCTCTCCTCTTGTCCTGCTGCATCTGTTGGTCTTTGTCAGTCTCCTTTTCCAGCTTTCCACCTGATCTGTGACCTAAGTGTTTTAGGGTTTCTAGAACTACATCCTCGACCCCATCCCTCTGTTGTATTCACTCATTTAATTATTAGGCAATTATTGTTACATTTACACCTTTAATTTGAGATTTTTATTGAATTGTCAATTTGTCTGTCTAGGCCACATCTATACTGTCTTACATAACAGACCTAACAAACTTAATCTTCCCCTTTCTAGACCTTTGGATCATTCTTGGGAACAATCTTTCACAAACAGTGTTAGTCACCACTCTGGGTTTAAGACCTCAGCTTTTCACATGGACTATGGGAGCCATATTCTTTCTGATTATTTTGTTTAATATTCTTAAAGTTATTGTTTGGTGTTTCATATAACCATAAGTGAATTTTTATCATGTGACCTTGCATTGTCCTCTCAAAGCACAAAATTACGTACATACAAAATTTGTAGAGGTTTAATATTTTTATCTTTGTATCTTCTTTATTATCTCCCCTTAAAAATATTCTAATGTAAAACTGTGTTGTTGTTACAAAGAAAAAGATACATATTTAATGCAAAACATTATTTTTTGTGCGTTACACTGTTATTACTTAATTTGTGATAGATAATGGAATTATTTTGCCTTTTTATCTATGCACCATGACTAAATTCAAATATTAGTAATTTCCTTCTCTTTCTCTTTTTTAAGGTAGTGTTTCAAAAGTGTGTGTGTGCATGTGTATGTATGTACATGTGTGTTTTTGTGCACATGTATGTGTATGTGTGTCTACCTGTGTGTGTATGTTTAAGATTTTCTCTCCAGTCACATTTTGCAGCTTTAGTGGAATAGACTACTTTTTAGATAAGTCTTAGCTCTGTTTTAGAATCTAAAAGCACATTTTACTGTCAAGGTTATTTCTTAAAGCAAATACATTTTGCCACATAACAATTTAAACAAATAATAATGTAATTTCTCCATATCATTAACTGGAAAGTCCTGGAGGATTTTAGATATATAAGCTGTGACTACAAAATAGAATATTTATAGTGCACAGTTTACTGTTAGTTTCTCATCTTACTGTGAACCACAGATTGCTACAATTTAGAGAGCAGAAATCAAATTTACTTTTCTATCTAAGATCTTCAATATCTTGTCACAAGCTGCTCTATAAACTAACAGTGAACTATAGACATGTTGGTCTATGGTCAAGGAAGATGATTTTTGCCGGCCTCTTTTCCTGGGTTACCCACAGATATGTAACAGATTCTGTTGACATTTTAGGGCCATTCAGAGGAAGATACCTCTTTGTCAAGACTAGACGTTCTGTTCTGGGGCCTTTTGTTCATAAGATGTAACAGTACCATCTTGCCGAGCTCCAAGGCTTTGTATTCTGAGGTGAGTCTGACTCTGCCGCTTTATGAGATATTATTCATGAAAATGAGGAAAGATTGGGAATCCCAACTGCTCAAATGACCCCCAAATTAATATATGCTTCTGCTAGTCCTCTTCTTTTAACTGTGATAAAAAAAAAAAACACTTGAGAAATTCATGCTAAAGAAAGGAAGTGGGCTTCATTTCGGCTGGTAGTTTTAGAGCTTTCAGTTAATAGTTCCTGTCTGAGCTACTTTGGGGCCCACAGTAAGGCAGTGAGTGGGAGTGGTGAGAGCTGTCCTTTTTCAGTCACTTCCCTGCAAGTCTCATCTCTCAGCACTGCGGCACTGAGAACACGAGAGTTCATGTGGGCATGCCAGGCCTATGTTGTAACTAAAGAGCGATAGTTCATGAAGATAGTGCTAAACGGAACCTAATGAAAATAACTGTTGGACTGAGAGAATTGGAGAGGATGTGAGCCCTGTTTTTATTTGTACTGAACTTCTGCTTTCAAATTACAAATTCTTAAAATTTTTTTATCAAATTTTAAAGTATGATGACTGTAGTCATAATAAACAAACAACTAAATAAACGACTATATGTAGATTTATATTAGCTTTCTCCTTATATTTCAGAAATATTTGCAAACATTTAATTCTCTCTATTGTATATATTTTTACTACTGGTGTGTCTATGTAGTTCTTCCTTCTTCCATCCTTTATATAATTCTAGAATACCTTTGCTGGATTGCTTCTAATCTGATTATACCATGTTCTTCTGTTTTACACCTGCTTGAAAGTTAGCTTACACAGGATTTTTAAGTTAGCCATTCCTTAAACCTGGAAACTATCTTCTTTTAACCACTTCTCAAAAGAAGTTATCTCTCTGTGTTTACGGGCTGGAAGGCAGCCACATCTTTCTCCTGAGCTGGTACACAGAAAAACATACCAGGGATAGTCGACCTTATTCTCTTTCCCAAACACATAGTATGTTCTTCCTTGATAAATGATTTTAACCCATGAGCACGTCTCTTTCTGTGTTTAAATCACTGCACAGTTATTGCCTTTGTTCTTGAGGTCAGTAGCTAAGAAATCACCCAAAGCTAAAAAAGGAATTCTCGCCTTAGCAACTGAAACTTTTCCTTCCCTCTCCTCCTGATGCTCAGCCTGTCTGTAAAAAATCCTTTCTAGAGTTGTGTTTTCTTCTATTTTTTTTCTAGAGATACCTTGCATTCCTCCTGCATAATTGTGTTTTCAACAGTGACAGAAGCCTATTTTGTGATTTCGATATGATTAAAAATGAGGTCATGGTGTTTACCCACAGCTAGGCTAGAATACTCTAGGAAAAGTGTATTTTGTACACTGTACAATTCACCAATAAAGTGTGAGAGCTCCATTTTGTCAACAAGGAAACACAGGCAAGGAAGATAATTGATGTTAACATTATCTAAAGAGAGGAGACAATGGCTAAGATGTTTCCAAATGCATCTTACCTGAGTTCACTCAGATGTTGATAACAGAATCAAGTCCATCTTACTTGAGGTCACTAAGATGTTGATAACAGAATCAAGTCCAGATACTACTTATTTTTGCCCACATAGAAAAAGAAGTTTGTAAGTCAGCATTTGCACTTGGATTTTTTTTTTTATTGAGAAAAGGAGAAAAAAAAAACAAGTTTCCACTTCCTCCCAGCCTCCCATTTCCCTCCCCCTCCTCCCACCTTTTTCCCCCTCCTCCCACCCTTCTCCCCCTCCCCCCACTCCTTTCCCCCTCCCTCTCCAGTCCAAAGAGCAGTCAGGGTTTCCTGCCCTGTGGTAAGTCCTAGGTCCTCCCCCCTCCGTCCACATCTAGGAAGGTGAACATCCAAACTGGCTAGGCTCCCACAAAGCCAGCACATTAAGTAGGATCAAAACCCCGTGCCATTGTCCTTGGCGTCTCATCAGCCCTCATTGTTCGCCATGTTCAGAGAGTCCAGTTTTATCCCATGCTTTTTCAGTCACAGTCCAGCTGGCCTTGGTGAGCTCCCAATAGATCAGCTCCACTGTCTCAGTGGGTGGGTGCACCCCTCGTGGTCCCGACTTCTTTGCTCATGTTCTCCCTCCTTCTGCTCCTCATTGGGACCTTGGGAGCTCAGTCCAGTGCTCCAGTGTGGGTCTCTGTCTCTATTAGCCATAAATAAGGGTCATGGAGTCTACAATAGGTGAATCTAAAGAAGCTAAGTAAGAAGGGGAACCCAAGGAAAAACATATAGTTATCCTCTTGGCTAAGGGAAGTAGACAAAATTGCCGGGGAGAAAATTGGGATCTTGGGGGTGGGGTGGGATGGGGGTAAGAGGAGATGGGGAGAGAAAAGTTAGAAGGGAAGGAGGTGGGGCCTTGGGGAAACAGGAGGATTGGGATAAAGGAAGGTTGGACAGGGGAGCACGGAACCACAATTCTTAGTTAAGGGAGCCACTTTAGGGTTGGCAAGAGACCTGACCCTAGAGGGGTTCCCAGGTGCCCAAGCCGAGGTCCCCAGTTAGTTCCTTGGGCAGGTGAGGATAGGGAACCTGAAATGACCCTATTCTAGAGCAATACTGACGAATATCTTGCATATGATCATAGAACCTTCATCTGGTGATGGATGGAGACTTGGATTTTTTTAAATCAATTACTTGGGTGTTTAAAGATTTCCTGTCAGCCTGGAGGTGAACATTACTCATGAAAGAGAGAGTGGAGAGACTGACACAGACAGTCAACACATTCTGTTTTATTTTGCCTACTCTAGAATTCAGTCTCTGTGTTCTTGTCTACAGCTACACTGCTTTTCCTGATGGAGATAGATTTAAGTGAGTTTTCCTATTTCTGCTTTGTTTTATTGAGACAGTGTCTTGTTGTGTAGTCAAGACTGACTTGCATCTCACATCCTACTGCCCAATTTCTGGGATAGTGGGAACGCGACAGCATGCCTAGGTAATTATCCTATATCTTTATGCATCCGTGGAAGCAAACTTGTGATTTTCTCTAGTCCTCTTCTTGTTTTTTATTCATTTAACATTGATTACAATTAGGGTCTTCTACAGATAACCAACCTTTTCACGTAAAGACACAATTGACAGAACCTTTTACAAGTAATAAGGATCTTTGGTCATGGCTTTAAATCAGGGTGGAATGAAATGTTTGACTATCATAGTCATTGGAAACACCTTCATGTATCACATAAATTCAATTGTATAAGAAGAATCCATCTATGGACTTTTGCCAGGTACAGAAATACTTAACAAGGCATGTCCTATCTTTATCAGACCAACAACAATTGCAAAATTCTCTCCACGTTATAGTATGTCTGACTTCATTAATGAGTACAAACTCTGAAAAGAGATTAAGCAAAACTCCACATGTCCATTTTTTCAGCAATGTAATATTCAAGATAAAAAAATCTTCTGAAGTGCCATCCCAATTTAATTTTAACTTTACAAGATAAAGTAAAAACAAAATATCAGATACTAAACTATTCTGTTGCCATTTTAAGAGTGGTCCATAGGCCCGGGTTTCCCTCATATTTTGACTGTGTAAGAACTGGAGATAATTGAATTTGGAATGTGTACGGCACTATTTATGAGCAAAACCAAACGCGATGAGCTTGTCAAGCTTGACTCTGGTTTAAGCTTGAATAAACTCAATTTAAATCTCCAGCTCTTACTTGTTGAATGAAATGCAGATGGGAGAAATATGCTTTCATAAGCAACTCATTTGTTTGATGTTTTTATCCATAGATTGTCTTCTATCATATCAAAATACCTTAAAGTGAAGTTTGGAAGGTAAAGAGTAGAAATAAAACAATCAAGATGAGTAGATCTATCTCATTATTTAATATGTCTGGAGACATTAAAGAGAGACTAAAATACTTGGTTCCATTCCTGTTGGTCATTAGCTTAGGGTGGGCTGCAGTATTGCTAGTGAAAACTAGTCATCTATCCAGATCGTAACTGGTGGGATTCACCCACAGGGATGTAAACTATCTAATCATATTTAATGTATTTTCATTTCTCATCCCAGAAGAGTTGCCATTATACGGTAGACAGTCAAATCTAGACATGTGGCTTCAAGAGTAAATCAGAAAGTCTGCCAACAGTGAGGATGAAGGGTGGGCAAGATGAAGGAGAAGCAGAAGCCTCATGGCTGCTGGTAGGAAATGCCATTAGCAGACAGGGGATCTGAAGTCTTGGATGCCAATGAGGAGACAGCATGATGAAAGAGATCATTAGGAGCAATGAATGCCTTGCTCTTCTCCTGAGGACACGGGAGATACTTTGTGTCGTGAGGCAGTTCCACAGCTGCCCTGCACCCTTTCTTTGAAGGCTAGTCATCCACTTAATTACTGGCTACAGTTGTTTTGTTTTATGCGTGCCTGCCATTTCAGTGCTGTAAGAACAGGCATGAGAATGAGTGCACTTTATCACAGGGCTGAGGAACAACTCACATATCTCCACAGGAGCAGGAAGGAGAGGCAACACCGTGAGAGGACTTTATATTCTTGGCCTCAGTCAACTGGCTTTCATTTACTGATCTTTCTCCAGAGAAATCTTGTTGTCTTTAATTATTTGCTTGATTTTCCTCTCTGGGTCTTGATAATAAGGTCCATGGCACAATGGGAACAAGCAACCAGCATCTCTCCTCCCTCCCCCAGTCATAGGCTCCTCTCTACACTCCGTGGAGATCTCTGTTTCTCACACCCTCTCTGCCAGTTCACTGCCCTACTGGCATCTCTTCTGAGCTTTGCTCCACCTTTGGGCCAAGATCTGGCTAAGACTGCTTTAAGTGAAAAACCCCTAGGGGTTACAGAAGCTATTCTGATTTAGTTATAAACTTGCCGGTAGGAGGTCTTAAGTTACCAGGCAACCATTAATTAATTGGGGAATCATTGCATCCATAAATATTTCCTACTTAAGTCTCTTGGGGAAGTTTAGAAATGCTTTCTAAGGTTCTTGGAAGGTCCTGAGAACCATCTGTTCCTATTGTTGATGGAAGAGATGCACGCAGTGCCTTCATTAGTGGTTCCCTCTCTCAAGCAGTAACGCCTATTTTCCTTCCTTTATACCTTAGAACATCTTACCCCAAATACACTACTCACTTACATGAAACCTTATGTCTATGCTGTTTTTATTATTGTTGTTGTTTGTTATTATTATTATTAATTTGGATGTGGAGGGGATCCAGACTACTTTATTTGATGCCCCTGACCTAATAAATTCTTAGCAGAACGTCTCGAAATATTGTAGAGAAGAATTTCCTCACATTTTTATTTTACAAACCAAAATCTTCAGTCTGAGATAAGATGGAAAAGCAGTGTATCTTAATATATTAAAGGGTTTGTAAATGCTCACTTAAATTTGCCTATCCAATTGTATTTAAGTATCTCTCAGTAGAGAATCAAATATTTTCCTGTAGAATGCAGGCATAGTTTTCTGTCTTCCTCTGTCTATAAGAAAACAAGCTGAAAATGCAAGCTCTTCCTCCCATACATCAGATCTCTGCTTTTGCCAGATTCTGCCATATTCTAAAACCTGGGTTCCTCTGTGTCAGTTGAGAGATTGAACTGTTGTGTAGTAGCGATAACACACAATAAAAATTACATCATAAGCAAACTGTCTCTCTTCTGGGTCACTTCACTGGAGATGGCTCTAAACTGCTTCTAATGAATTCACATTCACAAATAAGTGTTACAGTGTAATACTCATATCTTTTGGGGTTGCTTTTGAAAAACATGACAATGGAAAGAAAGATAAAATTGAAGGAAAGTGCGTATTGAGCCTTTCCTAAATTATGTGGACAGTGTATTACTTCAAAATCCTTATTGACCTGTAAGTATTCCATCCAGAAGCAAGAGACAACATGGTTTCTGCATTTATATTCCTGGACTGCTGGAGGAAAAGTAAGTGGCTCATAAGACAGCAGATACTGGAAATGAAGTCAATCATCACACACATGCTCTCTTCTCCTTACTTGTTAGACAAAGCTTTATTTATTTATTTATTTATATATATTTATTTATTTATTTGTTGAAAAAATTTCCGCCTCCTCCCTGCCTCCCATTTCCCCCCCTGCTCCCACTCCTCTCCCCTCCCCCCACTCCTCTCCCCCTCCTCCCACTCCATTTCCCCTCCCTCTCTAGTCTGAAGAGCAGTCTGGATTCCTTGCCCTGTGGGAAGTCCAAGGTCCTCCCCCCTCTCCACCCAGGTCCAGGAAGGTGAGCATCCAAACAGGCTAGGCTCCCACAAAGCCAGTTCATGCAATAGGATCGAAACCTAGTGCCATTGTCCTTGGCTTCTCATCAGCCCTCATTTTCCGCCATGTTCAGAGAGTCCGGTTTTATCCCATGCTATTCAGTCCCAGTCCAGCTGGCCTTGGTGAGCTCCCAATAGATGAGCCCCACTGTCACAGTGGGTGGGTGCACCCCTCAGGGTCCTGACTTCCTTGCTCATCTTCTCCCTCCTTCTGCTCCTCATTTGGACCTTGGGAGCTCAGTACGGTTTAGACAAAGCTTTTTAAGACGCACAGTATCTCTGTGACACCTAATTTGTTTAACTGGTATCATATAAATCACATCAGAGACTAACCCTGAAACTTCTCTCCTTCATATGTATTTGGGTCACGAGTTGCATCAGAAGCATCTCTAGGGTCAGAATGCTCATAGGCTCTTTCATCCCTGCTCATAACTTCACTCAACTTAAGCCCAAGGCTCTTCTCAGTGAGTTCCTAAAGATGATTTGATATATTCATAAATATTTTAAAAATATAGAACTTATGCAAAACATGCAATTAGAAGCATTGAGTAGAATACAAAATGTGTCAACGTGTTTATGGCATTGAGATTAAACTGTACCAAATCTAGAAAAGAGAGCAGAATATTCAGAACAACCTAGAGTCCTGATCTGCTCTGAGCAACTTCAGGATGATATTGTTAGAAAGTTATTCTTTTGCTTCTATGTGACAATTGTGATGCTCAGTTGTACATATCATACTTTATTCATTTCTCATTATTCATTTATTTCACAAATATTTAGAGTACCAAAGGGCACATGTTTTATTAGCTGTGTATATTTGCCAGTCGTGTGAATTTTTATATCATTTAACTTCTATAAAATATATTGTATTCTTCTATAGAATAAAAGAGAACATTCTTGAAATGATTGAAAAAATTAATTACCCTTCTACATGTGAGAAAACTGACAACTGCAATACATATATACTGCATTAGCCTCACTCCAACGTCTTTATTACTATAATAAAGTGAAGCAGATAATTAAATATCAAGAAAATGTTACTCAATAAGAGTGGTAAGAGCCCTTTGAAAATCTAATCAATGGTCAGTTTCATGTGCCCTACATCAAAATTGATGTGACTTTGAAGAATGAAACATATTCGTATATAGTAGAAGATGTGAATGTATTTGTATACATACATATATGAATGCCTATATGTGTTTTGGTTATAATTTGGATAATACAATAAGAAAAGTTGTGAGGAACAACTTATTAAATATACTTTGGTGACAAATTGCAATTTAAAAGCCCAATAGCTATACAAAATATTAGCATATCCATTCATGTTAGCAAGTTCAGTCTGTGACTGAAGTGTTGCATGAGAAGTATTTTCATATTTCAGGGTTGCTATCCTGGTCACATTTGGAAACAGATTGACCCAGATGTTTAGCACCCGTACTCTGAAGTGCAATCTAAACTCATCGCTACAGACATGTTCAAGCAATCCTTTTATTTAAGTGGCTGTGATCAATCATTATTGGATTAACAAGAACATGCTGGCAGCCACCTTTCTCCATCACTACTATTGACCCTTACCCTCGTTTCATTTATGTTAACTATAATTTTTAATTATCACCAGATGGCCTGAGATTCCCACCTCCTGACCTGGTTTCTCCCAGCCTTCTGCTTTTCATCTTCAGCAAATCAAATGTTTGCTTTCAGCTCTGTTGTCTAGGCTCAGGAAGAGCACAACTGTGGCCTGTTAGGAGCCAGTGATATGAGGAACTACACAGGACAGTGAAAGTGAGAAAAAAAAAAAAAAACAGGCGGTCATTCATGAACCTAATCTGCTTGTGATCTAAGGGGTGTCTTAAAACAACGATTTCCTGAAATATTAAAAAAGAAAGCACCTTTAGATTCCAGCGACACCAATGGGGACAGTTTGGGGCCTGGCTGGAAACAGAGCCGTGCTGTCACGTCATTGTGGTTTCTGTATTTGTTTGAACACCTCGTGGTCTGGTTTTGCTTCATATCTTTCACTTAGATCAGGAGAGTAAGTCATTGATACACTAGAACATGTCCACAAGAAAAATCACAACAAACAATTATGCTTAAAGAAATCCCTATATATTATTGCAGAGATACAAGAAATAATCCAAAATACGTAAAACACATCAGCATATCCCTGACATAGAGTGTGATAGGCCTAGGAATTTTCTCTCAAGATTTTATCTGTATAGACATTATAAAGTGTTTAGATTCTGAATATTCCTTCTTTGTATTTATAATTACAATCTCATGGTTATTTTCATTTAAAGCACCAATTTTCCATTACCAATAGTATCAAAACTAAAGACAGTTAATTGTTAATTAATACATACAGTTTTAGACTGTTTTGTTAATGGGTTTATCTACAAAGAATCACAAATAAAAATTATATGACTAAAAGTGTTTAACCCAATGAGCAGAAGCACATGAATATCTCCTCAAACAGGAAACGGGGTTGCCAGAATCTTCTAAGCCCTGACTTATACCACTTTAGACAGCTTTTACTTAGTGTTCAGATACATAATGTAGTTTGTGGTCAAATGTTTATTCCTGGAGTCTATTTTTAGCATCATTTTATGAAAGCCATTCAGTCTGTTGCTTAAAGCAATAACTTGTTCATTCACTTCACTACTCAGGACTATTGCACTCTGTGTGTGTGTCACAAAATACTCTTTCAGTCTGACAGGAAGATACTATGCTTGTTCTCAGATTTTATATGATAATCTCCACTGATGTTGTTATCAGCATTTTACATGTCCCTTAAATATATGTGCAAAATTTAGTGGTAATATTCTGAGAATGAAGTGGCTATGTCACATGATTGACATGTTGAGTGTAGTTCACTTCTCACAAATATGAAGCCAAAATGGAAATTTCTCAGTGTGGAAGCTTGTTTAGAATGGGAAATTTAAGACGGTTCAATCACACCTATATGTATTTAACGAAAATCAAGAACAATGGTTCCATGGTAACTGTCCTTATTGAAAAGAGCTGTATTTTCAGCTATACTATTGCTTTCCTCAGAAAATGAATGTTCTTAGTATCTTTTAAAAAATAATCTACTGAGGCAGAGTCAGGCGGATCTCTGGGAGTTCGAGGCCAGCCTGGTCTACAAGAGCTAGTTCCGGGACAGGCGCCAAAGCTACAGAAAAACCCTGTCTCGAAAAACCAAAATAATAATAATAATAATAATAATAATAATAATAATAATCTACTGTTAAGTATACATTTCCTCTCTGTAATAATTAGAAATGGTCCCTGGATATAACGCAATGTTCTGAAAATAGCAAATATTCATGATAAGTGTGTGTTGCCAAAAAGATATACAAATGACAAATAGGCGACGTGGACATGGAAATTATAAAATGTCCTATCTGTAAATGAAGAGCAACAGAGGCTCATTGGCTGCTGAGGAGAATCAGTTTGCCCTAGGAAAAGGCTTCCTCATAGGCTGTTCAACCATGGACACATATAGGACACATATACATATAAGTATTATGAGCAAAGTTAAAGGGCTTTTGGGTTTCATATGCATGTATACACACACACACACACACACACACACACACACACACACACACACACACACATATATATATATATATATATAAAGAATATATATATTCTTTAAAAATTGCATATACTATCACTGTGTGATCCAGTAGTTAATCAGTGGGTGTTTAGTCAAATGATTAATAAACTCTCATCCAAACAAAAAGTTGCATATCAGTGTTTATAGCTGCTTCATTTATAATTTCAAAACTTAGAAGTAGCCAAGGTACCTTTCAATGAATTAATAAATAAATAATTTGCACTATTTTACCACCAGGATATATACAACAATAAAAAGAAATGAATTTTTTTCAAACTCTGAAAATACGTGAAAGAAACTAAGAACGCTATCATAACTTAAGTTATCATAACTTAAAGAAAAGGTTCTGAAAAGCCTACATGTTGTATGATTCTAACTGTAAAACTTGCTGGAAAATGCAAAAAACCACAAAATAAACCAAGGGAAAGATTAGGTTCCAGGTGCCCAATGCAAGAGAGCCACTAAAAATGGGTGGAGAATGTGAATTTGTAGAGTGTCCTTTCAAATTTTGTACAGAAACATATTTGTTAACTACCACAATGACTTACTTTTAACTGTAAGAGGGATGAATTATTTTATATGGATATTTATATTCTGAAGAGGCATATATATATATATATATATGTATATATACATACATACATACATATGAATATGAGTAAGTCTTTGGGGACAGTGTAATTAGAGAACTAGTAGGATAAATTCTTCAAGTATTTGAATGAATTATCTTGCATAGTTTAATCTCTTAAAAGCTCATTTATATGGAAAATGTACCGTAATAGTTCCTCAAGCCTTAGGGAATATAATAAACAGCTACTTGTACTATGCTTGGGGATGTTTTCTCACACATTACTGTTTCCTACACAGGGTACTTATCAGAAATATTCCCCCTATTTTAAATTTCAAAGTCCTTCAGTATATCAGAAACATGTGCCTTGTACAATACATTTTAGTATATATTTTGGAATATATAGTCTCACATATTCTATTAGACTAAAAAGCAGAATGAATTAACAAATGGAGAGAAAATATCTTCAACATGACCTTAATATTTTAATATGTCTGCATTGGCATGATTTTTTTTCCAGCTTAGAATCAGAAGAGCAGAGACTACAAAAATTCATTTTATTTCACCAAATGTACAGTGGTCTATTGACCATTTAATCTCAGAAAATTAGCGTCTATTAGTAGAAATTAAACATTCATAAAAATATGGATTCTTTCAAAAACAAAGCAAGTATGAAATTTTGCAATATGAACGACCTTTGGATGAAAATGGATGTGGAAAAAAGACATAAAGACATCACACTGTGGTGATAGTATCTGTGTGTGCTGGCAGAAGAGGGAGCAGAAGTCTCACGAGAGACAAAAGAGAGAGATTTTTATGAGAATGTGTCTCCTTGTAATATCACAAGCTGTATACACAAAGTCTCATGCATGTGCCTTCTAAAACATGAGATGAATGAGGATGACACCAATAAAAGAGTCAAAGTGGACAGAGATAAGCCCATGAGGCTTCAACCCTACATGAAGAACTATAGGCAAATGGTGGGAGATGGGAGCAGGAGAGAGGGATCTTCCTCAGGGAGAATCACATCAACCGCTTGCCCTGTGCCAAATGGTCAGCCTTGAAACGTACATATAAGTAGCATTATACAGACTGATGTTGATTGCCTTGGCGGGCCACTTAGTCTAGGGTTAGTAGCCCGCCTGGCAGTTGAGTTATTCCAGGGTCACGGAGAGGCACTACCTGGAAGATATGGGCTAGGAGACAGGAAGAAGGCCATGCAAAGTTTGTCAAAGCCTCCGTTTATTACAGATGGGGTATAGCTTTATATAGAGTACAGAGTTGGGGGATGGGCACAGGGTTCTGGGCTCTTGCCGCGTGGTTCACGTTGGTCACGTGGTTCTCGTTGGTCACGTAGCCAGGTTACCTTTGGTCAGGTCACTGTAGGCCAAGAAGTCGCAACTAGGAGATGACACACCTAGTTCTCTAGATAGTTTGGAATGTGGGGTGGGTTCCGCTAACAGATAGCTCTCATTAACAGCCAATTTGGGTGTGGGGTAGGCTCTGTCAATAGAACGATTCCTAACACAATTAGGGGTGTGGGGTTCTCTGCAGACTCCCCAGGGTGATGGTTCCTGTAATGATTTTAGGAGGAAATTGGCTCCTGACAGACTGAACAGCTTGTACTTGAGAATATATATGTATATACATGCGTATACATATATGCATGCAATAACTACAAGAGGGAGTTCCAGGACAGGCTCCAAAACCACAGAGAAACCCTGTCTCGAAAAACCAAAAAAAAAAACAAACAAACAAAAAAAAAAACAAAAAACAAAAACAACTAGTAAAAAGGAAGCCATGAATTCGAAGGGCAGTGTGGAAGAAAAGGAAAGGAGAAATATTGTAATTAAAATATATTCTCAAAAATAAAAAGACTAAAAAATAAAAATGAATAAATAAAATTTAAAAATTTACAGAAAAGATCTCCTGAGAAAGTTGGGAGTGGTGGTAGGGGGGGAGAAGGGAGGGACAGTAGAGGGGGAGGGAGAGGGGAGAAGGGGAGGGAGTAGGAGAACATGAGGGAATGGGATGCTCAAGAAGGAGGACATACAGAAAGGGAGAGAAAGGAAAGCTATATCTTGATTGAAGGTTTCATTAAAGGGCTAGGGAGAAATCTGGCACTAGGGAAATTCCCAGGAACCCGAAACGATGATCCCAGCTAACACTTTAAGCAACAGTGGAGAGGATGCCTAAACCGGCCTTCCCCTGTAATCAGGTTAGTAACTACCTTAATTGTTATCATAGAACCTCCATCCAGCAACTGATGGAAGCAGATGCAGAGAGATCTAAAGTGAAGCACTGGACAGAGCTACAGGAAACCAACCCAAGAGAGGAGCGATAATATGAGCAAAGGGGTCAAGACCATGATGGTGATGCCCACAGAAACAGCTGACCATAGCTAGTGAAAGCTCATTGACTCTGGACTGATAGCAGGGGAACTTGCATAGGACACAACTAAGCCCACTGAATGTGGGTGACAGTTGTGAGTGAGGCTTGGGCAGTCTGTGAGGCCACTGGCATTGGGACCAGAATTTATCCCTAATGCTTGAACTAGGAGCACATGGGGATAATTATGCAAAATGAGAAAAGATTGTAATAAAAATTCTTAGTAAAATTTTTTACAATAAAAAAAAGAGAAAGAAAGAAAGAAATATATGATCTTCTCACGGCAGTTGAGCAGTCCTTTGACAGAAACGGGAAAACTGCAGAAAGTTAGCAAGCCTCACATGAGGACAGAGGATAGAGTGATAAAGGGGCAATTAATAATGCTATTATGCATGCATCAGATACACCTGGTCCATTCACAGCACTGTTGTTCTCCTTTTAAAATTTAAGAAGTAATAATTCAACTCAGTAATACTGGGAGTTTGAAAATACAGACAAATAATGACCAGGTCATATATGACAAAAGCTTGCTGGCCCGTAGTTTCCTTAGTCAATATCCAGATTGCAAACCTTACCAAAAGATATTTGGAGCAGAGATGCTACCCTCTGTATTGTGTTTATCAACTTCTACCCCAAGACAAGGAATAGAAAAATCAAACATACTCCCAAGCCAAATACATATTAAGTCCAATTCTGACTTCTTTCCAGTTTCTCCAGTCTACAATGTCAGTCAAAGTTTTCCTCAAAATCTCTAGCTGTATCTTTTTCCTTTTTAAGATTGATTTTATTGAGCTAAACAGCTTTCTCTTCTCTCCTCTGTTCTTCTTCCTACCCCTTCAACCCTCTCCTATGGTTCCCATGACCCAAATTTACTAAGGAGATCTTGTCTTTCTCTACTTCCCATGTAGATTAGATCCAAGTATATCTATCTTGGGGTCTTCATTGTTGTCTTGGTTCTCTGGGATTGTGAATTGTAGGATGGTTTTCTTTGCTTTATGTTTAAAAACCACTTATGAGTGAGTACATATGATAATTGTCTTTCTGGGTCTGGGTTAACTCACTCAATATGAAGTTTTCTAGATCCATTCATTTGCCTGCAAATTTCAAGATGTCATTATTTTTTCTGCTGTGTCTTATTCCATTGTGTAAATGTACCACATTTTCCTTATCCATTCTTCAGTGGAGGGGCATTTAGGTTTTTTCCAGGTTCCGGCTATGACAAACAATGCTGCTATGAATGTAATTGAGCACACGTCCTTATGGTACAATTGAGCATCCTTTGGTTATATACCCAAAACTGGTATTGCTGGGTCTTGAGGAAAGTTGTTTCCTAATTTTCTGAGAAATCTCCATACTGATATCCAAAGGGGCTGTACCAGCTTGCACTCCCACCAGCAAAGCAGAAGTGTTCCCTTTACCCCAAAACCTCTCCAGCCTAAGTTATCGTTAGTGATTTTAATTTTGGCCAATCTTACAGGTGTAAGATGGAATCTTGGCGTTGTTTTGATTTGCATTTCTCTGATGGCTAAGGATGTTGAACATTTCCTAAAGTGTCTTTCAGCCATCTTAGATTCCTCTGTTGACAGTTCTCTGTTTGGGTCTGTACTCCATTTTTTTTTTAATTAGCAAAATCTCTAGATTTTGCATTAAGATATCTCCTGGCTACCCTGCTTGCCTTGGCATTCTCAGCAGGGTGTTAGCAATGCTGCTTTTTCCCATTACATAGCAGATTTTCAATAAACAACTTCCTATATCTTTGGTGGTCTTTAATTTTTCCTTATAAATAATTTTAACAAATATTTGTAAAATCTTCCTTTCCAAGAAGTCTTTAAAAATGTATCACTTTAATCATCATCATCATAATTGGTCTTTTATTAATAACAAAATGGTAGGTTTATAGATTTTTTTCAAATAATTGATTTGTGTATATTGTAGATGAAAACATCATGGGAATAACCACAGGAGAGACTTTGGATAGATATACACAAACACACTACACTTTTTTGTTTTTCCATAAGTTAGTTGACTAATTAGTCCTTACTAATTCCTTCTAATAGTTTCTTCTCAGGACAATGGAGTAATAACTGTTTCCTCAAAGAGGCTGTTAATAGCATAGAACTATGAACTCTTCATAGGCTCTGCATAGTCACAAACAGTAGTATTTCCTCCCACAGTTATCCTTGACCTCAGTTACAGAACTATGTTTTAATAAATAAATAAACTCTCCTACATACAGACTCTAGATATAATCTTACATTAGTAACATAAAAGCATAAAGTGGAGGGTGGGACCAACGAGAGTAGGACGAAGCAGAGAGGATGGTGAGGGGAGAGCTAATCTGACCAAGATTTAATGATACATGCGTAAAATATCATAATGAAACATGCTACTCTCTATAGGCACAAAACATTAAAAAATAGTTAATAAAAATGAATATTTTATAATAAGTAAATATAAATAGCCTACCAAACAGATTTTTAAATCAGGTTTCCTTTTGCTTGTAAATGTAACAAACACTGGAACAAATCTGATAGATAAAAACCATAAGGTATGTGTCTCTAGGCTACAGATAATGGATTTGATCTGACAATCAAGTATTATATGCTAGAAAAGTTTGAAATTTTTGTGAAAGAAGCTAAATTTCCTGAAATGTGTAAGCATGTAAGTTACTATATAATTTTTAAAAATATTTTCTGTGTTTATTATGACTTGAGACAGTTGATGCCAGTGTTTATGTTTTTTGTTTTTTTTTCAAGACAGTGTTTCCCTGTGGTTTTGGATCCTGTCCTGGAACTAGCTCTGTAGACCAGGCTGGTCTCGAACTCACAGAGATCCGCCTGCCTCTGTCTCCCGAGTACTGGGATTAAAGGCGTGCGCCACCACCGCCCGGCTTGATGCCAGTGTATTATGGGAAGAAATTATATATAAATAATAACTCACCCCCCACCTCCACATAGGTTCTTAGAGCAAACTCTCGTATCAGTGAATTTAAAAAAAAAAACACACACACACACGCTATTTAATTCAGTGAAGCAAGGCCATTGCAAGCAGATCTGCTTCTCTGCATACTGGATAAGTAACTAATTAAGAACAAAGCTGTTATATTAGCTTTACCTTGCTCTTTAACTGTGACAGCATGAATGTTGCTCTTTAGGACTTGAAGAAACCTTTTAGCTTCTATCTACAAATTCACAGAACAATTGGTTTTGCTCAATACATACAGCAGCTATGTGTTTAGCAGCTACATTTCACAGATTCAATTGTACTTAATTAGATTCAAGAAAAATCCAATTCTCATTTGTGTTCAATATATAAATCTTATTTCTATACACTGTATATACCTTTAGAAATTCTGGGTAATAAGTAATTGTGGAAATATGTATTGATAGTTATAAAATTGTTAACTTTTACTTTGATATGAGATAACTAATATGACATCTTTTTCAGAAATACAGAATTTAGATAGATATTAGAACTATTTCAGATACTGTTAAAAAGTCAACTTTTCTAATGAAATGTAAGATAGTCTCTCAAATTTTATTTTAAAAAATTCATTATGTCTTTATAAAATGAAATTATAGTAACCTTAAACTTTAGATATTAATTTAAATAAATTCTGGTCATTGACATTAAAATTCAATAAAAATAAAAATCAGAATTGTATTACGTCTCAAAAATTTTTTGGTCCTTGTCTACGAAAAAGAATTGTTTTACACAAGAATAGAAAAATACGAGCTTTAGATGCTTGAATGCTAATTGGAGTTATACATGGCGCAGCAACAAAGATGACAATATCACATACATTCTACAACTTTTAGTTGAGGGAAGTATGCAGTGACTGTACCTGATGTAAGTTATGATGTTGGTACTATTTGGGTCAAGTTTGCAGGTGACCTGCATGTGGCTTACCCTGTGGAGGCTTCATCTTCCCTGTGTATCTTGGAATTTATCTCACTCATGCTTAGAAGCGGACTCTTTTGGGTGACAATGTGGATGAGTAAGTGTCATTAGAGTATGCCCACATGATTGAACACTAGTAGCTTTATGAGAAGATGGAGAGGAAAAAAAATAAAATTTTTGATTTGTTTAAGCTTTAGTTTTGCCCAAGTGTTTAATTCTCTTGGTACACGTGTATTAAAACATTATGACATATTTAGGAAATAGCATTTCTGTGTTTATGCTAAATTTTCAAAAATTAAAAATTTCATGAAAATATTTAAGAAGTAAAACATGTAAAAACAGGAGAGATACCAGCAGATACATACACATGGGATTCTCTGTGTCTTCTGTGCCAAGACCTGAAGCACTGGCAAGAATTATTTTGTTAGAGCCACGATATGTGATCTTAGCATCTGAACTCAGATAATGATAAGCTAGATCCACTGTATTCAATATTAATAAAAAAAAGAAGACATTCTGCATAGGATCCTGGTACTGTAGACATTAAGACCCACAATTGCCAAATGGGATCTCACAAGATTGTAAAGTCCGTGTATAGCAAAAGACACCATGACAGGTATGAAGAGACAACTATATGAGGAAAATTATTTAGTACCTATAATCTGACAGAGGATTCTGTATAGAACAAATGTGCGTGCGTATGTATGTGTGTCTGTGTGTGTCCTTAGGTGTGGTTTAAATGGAGTTATCCTATAATGAGTAGGTTAGAAAATGCTTCCTCCAAACACTATAGGCTCTTAAATATCCACTGACGGGTGGGCAATGTCGCATAGACAAACGCAAATAGCACATGCTCTTTCCACTGCTCTTGGTTACCACACTCTGGAAATTAATGGAAGATCCTCTTACTGAAAACACGGAGAAATCCAGCTGATACTGACTTGGAAGTGTCTTCCTACTGATTTGTCTTCATATAGGGTTGGAAATTCCTTGTGTGTTACCCAACAGAGAAGAGGAATAAACAGTCGTAGCCAGCTGTGAACTCTGGCAGCTCTTATAATGACCGGCTTGGTACTATAGAGGCTTGCAGGTTATGGAAATAACTAGGAACTTCCTGATTGGGCTTAAAGTCAGCTACATAAGACATAACCAAGGCTTGCTATCACTAACTGAGCCAAAAGCTTACTTCTAACTGGGTCACCAACCTCAGAAAGAGCTTCTAATACTACAACTCCTCTAAATAGACATTCTATTGAACTCCTTACTAAGTTCTTGTTTTTATTGCATTAATAAAATTAATGCATTCTAATGCTGATCAGGGAAGCACCTGCAGTAGAAAGCTATTAAGACAGAGATCCACAGCTGATCAACACGAAGAGAATAAGATTGTGGAGTGCTCAGTACTAAATAAGGCATCTCTAGGATTTCCCCCATTAAGAATCATAGACTATCTTAAAGGAGAGGGAGGAAGGATGGTGAGAAACAGAGGCAGTGATATCTTCAGCGAAATAGGATTTTCCAGACACGTCATCATCATCATACACATGAACTCACAGTGGTTGTGACTGTATGTACAAGGTCTGCACAAGACTGAAGTATGCAAAATCCTAGGATGAATGGCAGAGGGACTCATGAAACCCCACATTTATCTGAGGAACTGTTGTCACTCAAAGCAGCTGGGGTGAGTCATTTTCTTCAGTGATGGAGCTCCTCAGAGACTAAGCCTGTTTCAATAGACAGTCCCACACTAATATAGACAGTGATGTACTGAGTAGTATAATCAGTTTAAATAAGAAGAGCTCATGAGTATAGGAGGGATAAATGGAGTGTGATTCAGGGGCTGGAGAGGGAATTGTTGGAGAGTGAATGAAGGATGGATTTGATCAGAATGCATTACATGCATCTACAAAACGTTCAAAAAATAGAATGATTATAAAAATCAGTCTGGCTGCTCCTATGTCAGGTATATTGTCCTGGTGTAAAGAATGTTGCTCTGCCTTTCTTATGCTTTTTTTTTTCATTTGGGACAAGGTCTCACTCAGGGTAGCCTCAAACTTGGATCTTCTGTTGATAAAGTATTTGGAAGTTGTGTATAAGTTTTAATAATACAAGTTTCTTTGGGGTGTATATGACAGAATGATCATTTGCTACACTGGACTGGTATCTTCACAGCTTTCAAAAGGCAAGACCTGTCTCCAAAGCTTCCTTTTGCATCCTGCATGTAAGTCATTCCATGTAGTGGAGCCATGACTGAGACTGTTTAGTGTCTGGAGGCTTCCGGGGCTACTTCTCAGATTCCTTCAAGTCCCTCCACACATGTGTGATTTGTAGGACATTTAGCAGGATGTTGCCGTAATATTGAATGCTGTACTTGGAAGCAAACTGGCTGAAGTTAAAGGCTGAAAAAAAAAAGACAGTGTGGATGGTGGGATTCACAGTCTAGGGTGGAAAAAATAATGCCCACCGATATGTTTTTAAGATGACAAATTGAGGGGGTGAATTCTGCCAACTCATGCAGTTGTTACTTCATTAGGGAATTTCAAAAAACTTCCTTTAAACTGCAGACAGCTATGTGCTATAATGAGACAACATGATATTCATGAGGACTGTGCTGTTATTTGTGCCTAATCTTAATAATAGCTGATACTGGAGCCCCTCAGCTTCTCTCCACAGACACGGCTTAATGAGGCAGTTATCTACTCCTAACTCCAGATGCTCTCTCTCTCCCTCCCTTCTAAATCTTTTGTCTCATTCAATATGTGTTCGCATCTGCAGAAATGCTAACCATTATATGCAAGCAGTGCTTCTAGCTTCCCGAACTGCTATCAAAACGAGTTTAGCTAGTCTTCTCCATGGTAGGAATCTGATCTTCCTTCCAGCAGCAATTATGGAGTGTATTGCTTTCCTAGGGCTGCCACGACAAAGAACTGTAAGCTAGGTGGTGACAAATAACAGACACTCATTTATTCCCAGTTCAGAAGGAAGACAGTCATAAAGCGAGCCAGGTGTAGGCTGAGTCCTGTGTTCCCTTATGTCTGCTTTTAGAAAGAATCTGTTTCCTTTGCCCTTTTGATGTCAGTGAACCCATGGGAACTCTGGGCTTCAGATATGCCTTCCTGTGTCTACCTTTCTCAACACATAGCATCCTACAGTGTGTCTTTTCGCTTCACTTTGTCCTTTTTTAAATCTCTCTTTCTCTCTTTTTAATGACATTCATTTTATTGTATTATAATCTTAGAACCTTGTATAGACTTAACTAATCACCTTGGAAATACCATAATGACACTCATCCACATTGTCACCAAAAGAGTCCACTTTTTTTGTTTTGTTTTGTTTTCAAATAAGGTCACTTGCTGAATACTTGGTGCTACATATTCTTTTGTTTTGTTTTGGGTTTTAGAGATATACATTTTTTCGATAGCAGAGACAAAGAAGGCCTAATATTCAAGGATCATGGTTTCCTTACCTGGTTATTTCTCATTAAGCTCATAGTTTGAAGTTCACTGTTTAGTTTGGATAGGGGTTTATCAATTTTGTTGATTTTCTCTCGGAACCAGCTTTTTGTTTCATTGATTCTTTGGATTGTTTTCTGTGTTTCTATTTTGTTGATTTCTGCCCTCAGTTTGATTATTTCCAGTCTTCTACTCCTCCTAGGTGAGTCTGCTTCTTTTTTTTCTAGAGCTTTCAGGTGGGCTAAGTCTCCAATGTGTGCTTTCTCTGTTTTCTTTAAGTGGGCACTTAGTGCTATGAACTTTCCTCTCAGGACTGCTTTCATAGTGTCCCATAAGTTTGAATAGATTGTTTCTTTATTTTCATTGAATTCAAGGAAGACTTTGATTTCTTTCTTTATTTCTTCCTTGATCCAGGTGTGGTTCAGAAGTTGACTGTTCAGTTTCCATGAGTTTGTAGGCTTTCTGGGGGTAGCATTGTTGTTGAATTCTAACTTTAATCCATGGTGGTCTGATAAGACGCAGGAGGTTACGAACACTTTTTTGTAACTGTGGAAGTTTGCTTTGTTACCGAGTATGTGGTCAATTTTCGAGAAGGTTCCATGAGCTGCAGAGAAGAAGGTATATTCTTTCCTATTTGGATAGAATGTTCTATAGATGTCTGTTAAGTCCATTTGATTCATTACCTCCATTAATTCTCTTATTTCTCTGTTAGGTTTCTGTCTGATTGACCTGTTCATTGGTGAGAGAGGAGTGTTGAAGTCTCCTACTATTAGTGTGTGCCGTTTGATGGCAGCCTTGAGTTTTAGTAATGTTTCTTTTACGTACGTGGGTGCTTTTATATTAGGGGCATAGATATTCAAGATTGAGACGTCATCCTGATGAATTGTTCCTGTTATGAGTATAAAATGTCCCTCTCTATCTTTTCTGATTGATTTAAGTTTGAAGTCCAGTTTGTTAGAAATTAGTATAGCCACACCTGCTTGTTTCTTAGGTCCATCTGCTTGATAGGCCTTTTCCCAGCCCTTTACTCTGAGTAGGTGCCTGTCTTTGTGGTTGAGGTGTGTTTCTTGTAAACAGCAGAATGTTGGATCCTGTTTTCGTATCCAATCTCTTAGCCTGTGCCTTTTTATAGGTGAGTTGAGTCCATTGACATTAAGTGATATTAACGACCAGTGGTTGTTAACTCCGGTCACTTTTGTAGTCGTAGAGTTTGTGTGTTTCCCTTCTTTGAGTTGTGCTGGTGAAGGGTCTCTAGATGTTTGAGTTATTGTGGTCATTGTTGGACTCCTTGGTTTGTGATTTTCCTTCTATTACTTTCTGTAAGGCTGGATTTGTGGCTATGTATTATTTAAATTTGTTTTTATCCTGGAAAATTTTGTTTTCTCCATTTATAGTGAACGAAAGCTTGGCTGGGTATAGTAGTCTGGGCTTGCATCCATGGTCTCTTAGTTTCTGAAGTACATCTATCCAGGACCTTCTGGCTTTCATGGTTTCCATGGAGAAGTCAGGTGTAAGTCTGATAGGTTTATCCTTATAAGTAACTTGACCCTTTTCCTTTGCAGCTCTTAATATTCTTTCTTTATTCTGTATGTTTTGTGTTTTGATTATTATATGGCAAGGAGATGGATTTTTTTTTGGTCCAGTCTATTCCGTGTTCTGTATGCTTCTTGAACCTTCAAAGGAATATCTTTCTTTAGGTTGGGAAAGTTTTCTTCTATAATTTTATTAAATATATTTTCTGGACTGTTGAGCTGTACTTCTTCTCCTTCTTCTATCCCAATTATTCTTAGGTATGGTCTTTTTATTGTGTCCCAGATTTCCTGAATGTTTTGTGATGAGAATTTGTTGGTTTTGCTGTTTTCTTTGATCAGTGTGTTTATTTTCTCTATGGTATCTTCAGTGTCTGACATTCTTTCTTCTATTTCTTGTAATCTGTTGTTAGTACTTGTCTTTGTAGTTCCTGTTCGTTTACCCAGATTTTCCATCTCCATCCTTCCCTTGGTTTGTGTTTTCTTCATTGCTTCCATTTCATTCTTCAAGTCTTGAACCGCTTCCCTAACCTGTTTGATTGCTTTTTCTTGTTTCTCTTGGTTTTCTTGCGTGTCTTTGAGCGATTTATTCATTTCCCCTACCTTGTTGTTTGTAATCTCTAATTGTTTATGGCAGTTTTTCACCTCCTGTTTAAGGTCCTCTATTATTCTCATATAGTTCACTTTTGAGTCGATTTCTTCTAATTCTTCTGGAGTAGGGTGTACAATTCTTCTTATTTCGGGATCCCTGGATTCTGGTGGTGTCATGTTGCCTTTCAGGTTGTTGGAGGAATTCTTGCATTGGCGCCTTCCCATCTCTTCCTTCTAATGGAGCCAGGAGAGACCTGGTGTCTTGGTCCAGTCTTTGCTGTGATTGACTCTCTAGATGTATCTCTTCAGTGTAGAAGCAGGAACTGTTCCCGTCCAGATGGAATTCCTCAGCACCTAAACAGGGCCGCCTTAAAGTTCACTGTTACTTTAGTAATTTTTCCATATATCACAGTGTAGAAGATCAGAACCAACTAAAATAAGACATATGTAGCAGACTTTAAATTAAAAAGGAATAAGAATTAGAGTTTAAAAAATCACACACACACAGAAGTGTGTGTGTGTGTGTGTGTGTTTAATTAAGAAAAGTAAGATAAGCAGAGTGCTACAAACATATATGGGATTACTCTTATCAAAATTTGAGTTTCAACTTTTTATATACCATCTGTGTGAATGTTTGTAAGTATTTGATTTTCCCTTTCTCTTCTATGGTTAAAATAAGCTTACTCCTTATGCAGCATCTAGCTTTTATTTTTGTTAAGAGATAATCTTATGAGGGAATTGTTGCTTAGCACAATATGTGACAATAAGAGACAGCTAACACTTTTGTCTGGCCTGTATGAAAGACCCCAACTTAGCTGCTGTAATGCCATTTTGCAAAGCCTTCACACAAACAAATGTAAGTTCAAGGTAAAGTCAGTACTCCTAGGTGGTCAAACAGGATATCTGTAGTCAGACACCAGGCCTAGGAGGGGAACGAACAGTTCTGGGAAAAACTACATGTACCCTAGATAGGGCCAAGTCTGCTATTATTATCAGACCTTCATGTCTCCAGGGAACTTGTCCCCTAAATGAACCCATGGCCTCATTTGAACTGACCAATGAGATCCCTGTAACCATGCATTGCTTCTGTATGCCTGCTTTTGCCACCCTTTTCCTATAAAAAGACCTTCTCCCAGCCTGCAGGTGTGCAAGCCCTCCGAAAGGACTTTGCCACCCACAGTTACCTGTGCACACCCAATAAACCTCTTGCTAATTGCAGCCAGTGGTCTCGACTGTTCCTTGGGTTAGGGGTCTCCTCTGGAAGGAAGGACCATTCTGAGGGTCTTTCATGTATACACTTGACACTTGTATGCATAAAGGCACACAGCATATATACAAACATGTGAATTAAAATTATTGTATAAAATATATCTCTAATAAAATGTATTTGTGTATATTGAATTTGCATGGATTACCTTTGTCTTACTATTCTCTAAACAACATGTTTAACACCATTTACATAACATTTAAGTTGTGCCAGGAATTACAAAGCAAACTAGATATGATGTAAAGTGGAAGGTGGTAGGTATGATACACATGATCACTGTGTCATTTTGTAGAAGAGATTTCAGCATCTACAGTCTCTGGTATCTAAAAGAGTCCTGAAACCAATCCCTCCTGGACAACTGACCATTAACTCTAATAACTCAGATAGAGGGAGATACACAGGAGTTCAGAGTTGTCAGACAGGGTATGGAGACTTTCATCCGCCATTGAAGGAATCGCATACCCAGATGTGATTCTCTACCCATCCTTCTTGTCCAGTTTCCTGCACTGGGTATTTCTAAATATCTGTGCCTTTTTTCACTTTATGAGGTACCTAGTCTGAAAGATAGATCTCAAGACAACATCATCATGGTGTCTACAGTGGTATTACAAATATGTAACTTTTCAAAAGTCTCAAGTCAAAACTCATAGTAAAAGACATACTGCTTAACCACAAGTTTTTTTGGCTTCCATCTGGTGTGTATCACTTTCTCAGATGACTGAACTCCTAAAGTGAGAGACCAGCCCAACTGTGACACATGCAGATCTCTGGTTCCTTCACCTGCTTGTACTCTTGTAAGTCGTATCTCAGGCAAACAATTGTAAATTTCCCCAAAGTTTTAGACATTTCAGAATACATTTTTGTCTGAGTCAAAATCAAGAATCGGTAATGTTGTTTTATCTATTATCTTACATATTTTAGAAAGTGGCTTCCCTATTGGATGCTGAGAGCATTTCTCCTTCAAACCATTTTTTTTTTCAGTATGATGGATAGAAAAGTTAATTAACTTATCTGCAATAAAATGTATGTGCAACTGTAATAGGGAAATAATAAATATGAGAAATTTTGTGATCTGTCTCTCTTTGATATGTGTGTTTATCTGTGCACAGAAAAGCACTTTAGTGGAAGATTTAGAGTTTTAAAACCTTTAAATACATAACAGTGACAGTGTTCAGCTGTCTTGAACATTGTTTTTGTGAAGAAAATGGCAACAGTTGAGAAACTCCCCAATTGTTTCTTCCCTACAATAACTTGCCATTCATGTCCAGAGAAGATACTAATGAGTGCAAACTTTTCTTTTGCATAGTCTGATACCTTCTTTATAGTTCACCACCTATATAAAGACCCAGTTAGTCCCGCTTTTTGTGAGATGTCTCTCATTAGTGAATAGTCCATAGAAAGAAATGGCATTAAGAGTTCCCTTAATTATATTAAGCATAAAACACAAAATATAAAAAAACACCATTTCTCTCACACACATGTATCTATTATCTATCTGTCTCATTACTATCTATCATCTATTATCTATCTATCTATCTATCTATCTATCTATCTATCTATCTATCTATCTATCATTTATTATCTATCTATCAATCATCTATCTCTATCTGTATACCTCTATAAAACACTTATAATGTCAAAACAAGATTTTATGCATATAATTTAGCTACAAGATATTGAACCTTCTTTAAATAAAACAATCCTTTCTGAACATTATCTCTTAAAAACTTGAAGGATGTGTGTCACTTCTTACGGGTTACTGGCATATTAGAATAAACCATATTTTTTTAAAAGTGATATAGAAAGAAAATTCACAGAAATCAGAATTTGTTTGTTACTTGCTCACATTTTCTAAAGGAGAACTTTATGATTGGTGCTAATTTTTTATTTCTCCTATACTTCATCAATTATTGTGTCACCTATTTAAGATTTTTACGAACATTTCTTCAGGGACTAAAGATATGGCTCAGCAGTTAACAGAGCTTGATGCTCTACCAGAGACCTTAAGTTTAGTTCCAACACTCAAGTCAGTGGTTGACAACTACATCACTCCAGCTACTGAAGAAGCAAATACTATCTTTTGACTGCAATGTGTACCCACACACATGAAATATATAGAGAGATGTACACATTCACCAAAACATTGTAAAAATAATTACATCTTAAAATTGGTTCAATTATTAAAGATGAAGTATTGGACCAAGGATATTCTTAAAAATTAAAAAAAAACTTACAACATGTATTTGTGTGTGAGTGTGTGTATATGTATGTTTGTGTGAGTATCTGCGTGTGTATGAATGTGCATCAGAGTTTTGCACCTTGACATATATATTTTATGTGGATGTCAGGAGACAGCATAGAGAAGTAAGCTCCCCTTTCCCTTCTCTTCCAACATGTAGATCTAGGAGACTGCTCAGGTAGTCAGACTTGGCATCAAGCATTTCTACCTGCTGAGCCATTTTCACAGGCCCCCAAGGAGGTTCTTTTATCTGAGAGCTGTTCTTCCACCTAGGCCTGTGTCTGTAAATGTTAGTATAGATTCTACCTGAGAAAGTCTAGTGATTCAGAAAATTATAATCCTTTATGGAAGTGATAATATTTGCTTTCTGCTTAACTCTTATTTGTTCCTGTGCCTTTTAAAAGGGATTCAAGCCTGACAAGTATCCTTCACAAATTATCAAGTTTCGGAGTATCAAAAAATGTACACACCCAAACACTTCTGGGGAATTCTTTAAAGTGTTGGAGTTTGAATTAGAAGCGTGTGCCCATGCCTAGCAATTTAAGGCTGCCCATTTTCTCACCAGTTCTCATTATTTCTTTCAGAGCCTGAGGCAGTCAAAATTTGTAGGACACCTTATTAACTGGGCATAATTTAAGTAGCTTCTCTCTCTCTCTCTCTCTCTCTCTCTCTCTCTCTCTCTCTCTCTCTCTCTAATTTTCTTTTTTAAAAAAATAGGAAGTAGGAAGAAGTGCCTGAGCTGATGACTAAAGCAAACTGAGTTGCAAGTCATGAATTCATCAACTAAGAAAATACTTTTAAAATTTTTAGAGTCATTTTTTATATATATAATGCAATTGCAGTGCAAAGAACGGGGCCTCTGTGTGTTTGGACACTGTTTTGGCATGGGAAGGAAAGTCAGTCTTTTCTATTCATTATAAAAGAGCGCCTGTCAGTCAACTGTCCAGGGTAAGCTGCAGTCTTCACCTCACCTGATAAAATAAAAGCCACAGTGGTGTCAAGCGGCTGCTACTTTGCATTTGTTTGGGATTCACTCTTTCACTGATTAATTATCACAACAGTATGTTATATGATTTTGATTGTCAATTATCACTCTAATTTGGATAGTTATATGAGAAAAGAGAGAGAGAGATTACTGTTGCATAATAATGGATGTCTATTTTCAGAATATTTTCTAATTATCTTCATTGGTTGAAATAGATAATGGGAAGAATGTACTGGGGATTGGTTGGCATCACCTGTTCATAGGTAATTTAGCACTGAGGTGTTAAACACGGTGCTCTCTCACATGCGAAATGCCAAAATCAGTCAAATCCTGTGTGGAAGGATGATCCCTGCACCCTGAACCCCATGGAAGCACATGAGATACCTTCTGATAAACTCTGGTATGCATTGCAGGATATACTTTAAATTTATTTAAAATGTTTCACATTTTAAACACAATATACAAAATAGAGAAATATGTCAACAAATTCAAAAAATGATGACTTTTATGTGGCCAGCAGTGCCTCAGCTAAGCCCATCAGCTAATTGTCATAATGATAAATAATCAGTATTCTACAGTGTGCAGTGATGCTAAACTATGAAGTTAGTTCTTTAGTGTCTTAAAAACAATTTATACTTAAAACAGTTCCAAACTACAATAAGTTTATGAGGAAGTAAGCATGTTTGAAGTCAGGAATACCTGTGTATAAGTCATATCATTGACTTATAAAACTGTAAGAGAGAATGGAAACTCTCAATAAAATCTTTCATTCAGGCCTCACAGAGGAATGCTTCATTTGGTGAGATTCATTTATACAAATTGTATATGAAATACCAGGAAGGTATATTCCAAATGCTTTCATGTATTCTAGTCTCCTAGTTTTCAGCAGACTTATTTTTTTCTCTTCTCTGGGACCAATGCACAAACACAGCTAAGTGGAGAGGAGTTGGGTTATTAGGGATGGGGAGAAAACAACATGCTCAGGTTCTTAAAAGAAAGAGATAACTTTATCATTAGACTCAACTATGTGGGCATTTTTTACAAAACATCCTAGATTACTACCGAGGCTGGACGAATGTTTAATCTAGACAGGTTTATACAGTGTAACCTATCCTTTTAACCAGTCAGTCAAGTATTGGCAGTCTACTAAAAAACACTTGCTTCATTTATTGCATGTTTAATTATTACATTTACACAGCTCAGTTTATCAGTCACTATTCCTTACAGTTGGACTAGATATGGTTCAGTGTACTTCACATCAGTAGAGAATCATCATGAATAATTAATCGGCTGATGTAACTTGCAAAGCAATGCTTAGAAGTCACTGGTGCTACTGACATTGTGAGCTCTATAGCTTGGTATTTTTTCAAAGTTTAGAAAGTTAGCCAATTCAGTGTATGGTTGGTCAACATTCAAGCCTGAATTCTTTGAGCTGGTTCCATCTTCATTTGTTCCTCACTATATAATCAAACTAAAGAATAGTTTCTACTAGTACTTTTGTGGCTGCTATTGCTATGTCAAAGATGAATTTTGTGCAATACTACTTGTATATTTCTCATTCTTCTCTTTTAGAAATAATTTTAATATTTTAAAAATTAATGTTATACCTACTGGTCTAGGTCTACTGTACATAGGCCTGAAATAGTTGCTAGGAAATTCAATTGCCTCTATCCTATTAAAATTTTTTATAAAATATATATCACTCATTAAATTAGAAATTATTCTGTTTATTGATTTGTTGAAATATTGACTACAGTGGGTTCCCATTAGGAACAGGGGACTAACTGTATAGGTATTTTTTTCCTTTGTTGCTTTTGTCAGAAATGACTACTCATGCAAGAAAGACAAGTTTATTCTATACTGGTTTAAGTTCTTAGTTAATATCTATAATAAGAAACTATCTCCAATAAATTCACCTCCTTTCTCTGTTTTCAAGGAGATTCTTCATTTTCCTTCTCTATGTAAAAGTATTTTCTCTCTATATGTTTCCAGTGGCTTGGATTCTTAATTTTCCAGATATTATAACTGTGGAAAATACCAAAAGCAACATGAGTAAACATTGTGCAAGACAATTTTTATTATTCCTTAGGCTGTGTGGCAGAATTCCACAACTGAAAGATAATTTGCTGACGGAGAGAGAATAGAGCAGAGAGCCCTGGAAAGATGAGTAAGTAGATGAATGTGCCTGCTGCCAAGGATGGGGAACTGAGTTCTGTCCCAGGGACCCACATGGAGGAAGAAAAGAACATACTTCAGATAGGTTTTTCTGACATCTATACAGTTATTTGGTATGTGTATTTATGAACACCACACACACAACACACACACACACACCCTAAACTAATAAATAAATGTTTAAAAAGGGAAACTAGAGTATAGAAAGAACCATAGATAAAACCATGAGTTTCATCTAAATAAAAGGAACGTTTTAAGGATCAAAAAGATATAGAATATTGAAAGTCCTGTCCTAACATATATGACAGTTTTCTATGGCATACATAAGCTCAGCCAAGCAGTGGAAATGAACTACTGTAGGAATATTTATTTTTACAACTTGTGTTTTATATACCACTTACCACCTCTCTTTGTTACACTTTCGTCTTATCTAATCACATGTTTTAATATTGCTTGATTATCAGGTAGATTTATATCACTTGATATCAAAAGTCTATCTGGTATCATCATACAGAATATCTCTAGAAAATCTTTGTAAATATCTATGACTTTGACATTGGTTATATGCTCTCACAAAGATACACTTCCTATTTTTCCCAATGACATCGAACTGTCACTTTGAGTGGCCATAGTCACCTATGCTCACGTGACCCTTCCTAAGCCTTTCAGTTTGTGTATTAATATTAACTATTACCAACAAACTACTCGGTATTCAGGGTGGTTTTATTCTTTCTATTGTCAATTTAATCTGATTGAATTTTTCTTCCAATTATGGAAAAGAATCTAAAAGCAAACAAGCATGTAAAGTTATAGAGACTGAGTAGGATATAGTAAACATATATACATATGTGAATATAACAACAATTAAGGAAAAGAGCACCTATGAATTTGAGAGCAAGGTGGGAGGGCATGATGGTGGTTTTGAATTGGTAAAAGTGAAGAAATTATGTAATGATATTATAATATCACGAATAAGATAAAATAAATAGATATTGATAGATAGATAAATGAAACAAGTAAATCATTAACAGATAGCCAATAGCAGACATTTGTATCTTCCCTGAGATTGTCTGTTGAGGACCCCTTCTGAGTGACACCGAGCTAGGTCACAACCACAGTTGACTCAAACTTCACTCTTAATCAACTGGCTTAGTCATTTTATAGTTCCTATCTAATTGTTTATTCGAGGACCGAACTAATACCTCACAGCCAAGCAGATTTTTATGGCTGTGTGTATAATGTCTGGACAAATAGGTTGGGTAATGGAAACGAAAGTGCTGACACTATTCTTTCTGTAATGGCATGAGTGAACTCAGTACCACAAAGTGCGGCTTTATTGCGTCTTTCTAGCAGGCCATTTGTGCGAGGCATGGATTGAAATAATAATTCAGAAGTATAATAGCACTTGAACCCAATTGGACATGAGATCCATACAACAAATAAACGGATGGATGCAAATGATGCAGAAATAGAAAAACAAACGGCCAGTGCAAACCCTCTCCTCATTTAAACATGGCTCTTCCTGTCATTTTGACAATGTCACTAAATTGACATTTTAAATAAAGAAAATTATCTTCTTTTAGAACAAATCCTTATCTTTGATTTGAAATAGTCTGATACTTTAAATTAAGGGTAGTTTTGTCTTAATTGTAGAAAAAATAAGTGCCTTGATACTGAGATGATTTTTTAAACTTACATATACACATATATATATATATATATATATATATTTAACATATACATTTTTTCTGTGGATGTAGGGTAGTATTTCATAGGAACCTAAACTTAAGAAATAATATTATTGATCCAGTCCATACCCTTTAAAGACTCAAAATTTGCCCTGGAAAGAGAAAAGGGAAAAAAATAAGGTAAAAGAATAGGAAACTGGATCTGACCATTCCTCTTTCTGACAGTGTTTACTAAATATTGTCAAAGCAGTTATTGCAGACTCAGTCTGAGGCGACTCCTTAAGGAGGCTGAACTCTGGAATCCCCCATGCTGATAAGTCCTCTCAAACCTCTTAATGGATTGGAACTCTAAGGAAAGGGGAGGAGATAAATCAGGAGCCGAGCAGTTTTATCTTATCTGGGTCTGTTTTTCCAAACGCTTCTCTATTTCTCTTCTTATTTCTGTCCTCTTTGCCATCTCAAACCCACTGATTAAAATAAGAGAGAATTAATTGAGGGGAAAAGTTTACCCTGGAAATATCAGAAATGCTTATTGAGCCAGTAAATGGCCAAGTGTGAAAAGAGGAAAATCAGCCGAAGTGAGGAAATAAATTTGTAGGTGTTTAAAGTAACTGGATGTGTGAATTCAATCTGTAGTATACTCCATTTCCTACTGGGCGCCACACATAGTGTGTTTTTCTCTCCTCTGTTCTCCTACTGGATGGCAAAGCAATGTTCCTATCTTCTGAGATTCTGTTCTCATTAATGTGGCTCTGCTAAAGGGAAAGATGTAAGGATTTCTTTTTTAAACTCTAGGACAATGTAATGAGTTTTGGCAAGAGGCTTGGCTCTGGAGGGGTTTCCAGAGTCCACGGAGATGACCCCAACTAGCCCTTTGGCAGTGGAGGAGAGGGTGCCTGAACTGGCCTTGTCCAGTTTTCAGACTGATGACTATCTTGAGTATCACCATAGAACCTTCATCCGGTGACAGATGGACATAGAGACAGAGACCCACATCGGAGCACTGGACTGAGATCCCAAGGTCCAGTTGAAGAGCAGAAGGAGGGAGACTATGAGCAAGGAAGTCAGGACCACGAGGGGTTTGGTTCACTCACTGAGACAGTGTGCTTGAGCTAATGGGAGCTTATCAACTCCAGCTGGGACTGAACGAGCATGGGATCAAACTGAATCTCTGAATGTGGTTGACAATTGGGGCAGACAGAGGGGCCAATGATAGTGGCACTGGGATTTGTCTCTACTGCATGTACTGGCCTTTTTGGGATCCTATTCCCTTTGGATGCATACCTTCCTAAGTCTGGATGTAGTGGGGAGGGACTTGGACTTCACGCAGGGCGGGGTATTTTTCCCTCTCTTAGGACTGGAGGGAAATGTGGGGGGGGGGGAGTGTTGGGGGGAGTGGGAGGGAAGTGGGAAGAGGGGAGAAAGTGGGAATTTTGATTGGTATTATTTATAAAGTAATAGAAAAAGAAATAAAAAAATAAAACAGTAAAAAGAAGGAAAGAAGGAAGGAAGGAAGGAAGCAAGCAAGCAAGCAAGCAAGCAAGCAAGCAAGCAAGCAAGCAGGAAAGACTCCAGGACAAATATGCTGTACATCTCTGCTGCTGCTTCCTGGAGGAAGAAAGCAGAGAAAAGGAAAAAGAAAAAGATGTCGTGCCATTTGCGTTAAGCCAGTATAGAGGGCAGCCACTTGGCAGGATAGACATGGGGAGAAATGGGCTTTTGACAGACTACAGAAGAAGTCTACACAGAAAAGCATTCATTGGTTTTGGCCAGCATTGAAAAAAAAAAACACAGACATAAAGAATAACAATGTCACACCTTTTTCAGCAAGATAAACAGACCCAATTAACCTCATGGCAATTTTTGTAGGAATTGCCTTTTTTTGTTGTTGTTTTTTACTTTTGAAATGTGTTTTTAGACAGCTTGAAAAATACTTTGGCGAAGGACTCCTGGTCTTTGCTTACCACGTTGTACTTCATTTTCTTTGCGAGTTATACTTCAGGTTAGCTCAGTGAATTTGAAGAAAAAAGTTTGATAGGCTTTTGGGTCATTTCCAAGAAGTTATTAATTGTGCCTCATGGAAGTGTTGTGTGTTGGGATTTATGTCACCTAGAAAAATACTTTACACTTTACAAATTCTTCCTAAATATCACACTTATTATTAGTAAATTATTTGAGTCGAATAGAATCATAAGATGCTAGCGTTAGAATGCACTTGAGATAATTAGATGTGTGCCCTCCTCTTCAGATAAAAAATCTAATGCTCAAGGAGAAGCCAAATGCTCTACCAAGGTCATTAAATAAGTAGAAATAGGGTTAAAATCTAGGGTTGAATTATTCAATTTAGTATTTTTTATATTGCTTCACATGCTTGTCCCTCAACTTCCTACATCATTCTTAATTATACTGGCTTTGCAGTAGACACATGCAGCCACCAACACTCATAATAATCTAAAATAATCCATCATTTCGTCTCACAACATATTTTATCTGGAAACACTCTTTCTCCAGAGGGAAAAATAATATATAAATAACTTTGTAGGTTCTATGTCTACAAAGTTATTTATAGACGATAGACCTAGAACCTATGAAGTAAGTGGGCTATTTCTTATAACATCTTAGAAAAAAATCCCTTGTGTTGTATTTTATCTAATAAGTAAAAAATATTATTTTATTTTTTATGATTTTTTCTCTTTATAATATTTGCATGGACTTGTTTGTTGTTTAGCTCAGGCTGGCCTCAGACTTTTGAACTTTCTGCCTCCAGTGCCCCACATGCCATGATGCCCTCCCAGCTCTATTTATAGACTGTGGTAATTCTTTACATGTGGACCGTATATAACAATCAAGTCAAAGCAGTATTTCCTTCCGTTCAAACACACATCTTGGTTAAAAGCTAAATATTTTTCTTCTAGTCTTTGTAAATAATTTAGAATTTATTTATCTTTACTTACCTATTGAACTACTGAAAAGCCACAAATAATTCTTCCACTAGACCTGTGAGATGGTGCCTCTTTCTGAATGCCTCATCACTCTGATTCTCCACTCTTAATCTCTATTACTGCTACCCCATTCCTCTACAAGGCTGACTTACTAGTTTACATCAATGAATAAGAACATGCAGTACCTGTTCCATTCTCCCTTATTTCTTTTATTAACATTAATTAAATGTTTAGATTGCTGTACATAACTTTGGGTTTATTATGGCATTTTCACACAAAACATGGTGTCTTCATACTTTGATCACTTTCATTCACAAACCTTTTCTGTATTCAAGGCTTCATAATTATTTAAAAATAATGTTCAGATACATTATTCATAATTCTGCTTTTTTGAGGCAAGGCCTTCTTTACCTTTAAGTTTTCTGTGTATGCTAATACATGAAATTCATTTGATTTTTGTACGTTCATCTTGTTCATACTCTCAAAAATTTTCTCAGATATTTCCGCAGATACTCAGATTATTCCAGTTATATAAGGTTGCCTAAAAGAACATTCTATGATTTTTAGTCATTTTCTACAGTTTAATATATCTCATTAAATTTTTTTGAAATATTTTACAGAGAAATAAATCAAATTTGTTGATTTGAAATCTTCTTGGAACATTCTTTGTGTAGATGACTATATGCTACACACACACACACACACACACACGCATATTAACATATACTTTTAGTCAATCCTACTAATAGTCTTCTAATTTCCTTAAAACCTTAAAAGTTAATACTTGTTTGGCTTTCAAGTTCAATTCTTTCTCTATAGTTATCATGCAAAAAATGATTGACGGGTAAGGGAAGCTTGGTCGGTGTCCTATTGGAATGGCTGAACTTTGATTTAATTGAGCATAAAAGAGCATCCAACCTCCACAGGGATAAGCCGACATGTGTGGCTGTTTGAGTTTCTACTCGAGAGGGTATTTTGTCACAATGTACAATATAAAGCAGGTGCTACAATATGCTCTGCTGGGCAGAGTGACAAGTGATGGCATCCCCAGAGTCACAGCAAAAGACAGATTTAGAGAATCCTGTGCTATGATGAAGGACCCATGCTCTAGGGCTGTTAGATTAACTTCTACTTGTTAAGGGGAGAGAATTTTCATGTGTGCTCAGGAGACCTTTCATCAAGCAGCAGTAGGAATTGAAACGTGGAGGTCTGCTTCACATTTCCAGTATTTAGAAGAAAACTATATAATTGAATGAAAACCTGGAATAATAGCAAGCTTGTATCTAGGCTGTTTTTATTCTTCATGATAGGGCAAAATATAGAAACTTTCAGATGACCTAAATATCAAGGAGGATTCCAGAAGGTTCCAAATGACCTTTATGTCCCTTGGAGATCTTCTATCTGAAAGCATCGCTTACTAAAAATTTTGGTCATCTATGGCTTTTGTGATGACAGAGTATTCCTATCTGCCCAAGCAAGCAGAATAAAAACAAAACCCAATGGCTTCAGATTATACTTAACCATAAGTTAAGTAGAACAGTTCTCCAAAATGAAAAAAATAAAAAAAGAAATTGATGCCTTGTTGAGAAAACTGTGATTGTATTATTTATTCATTCTCCATCTAAATCATGTGTGATCATAGGAAAGGCCATCCAATTTCTGTGCAGTTATGGCAACTACAAAAGAGAAATAGTGAGCACAGTCCCTATCCTCAGTCATTCTTTATACTTTTAATCTATTTTTATTACAATTACTTTTTAAAAAAGATTAAAGTTGTATAGGCTCATGTAAGAGATTCCTACTAAATATATACAAAACAAAGATCTAGAGTATATAATAATGCATACAGAAAATACACTATTTTAACAAATGTGGTAGGAAAGTTTAGGAGCAAAAACAGCAGTGGGCAATTTCTTCTATGTATATAAAATAAAAGTCTTGGATAGCACATTTAACAAGGCTTCAGAGGATAGAAGCATGTTCAATAAGACCTAGGGAGATTTATTTTGAGTGCAAAGATATTTTTACAAGTTAGGAAACATCCTAAGGTAGTTTCACACGTTAAAAGACAGAAGGAGAAAATGCTGCCTCATGATTGCCATATCTACAGAAGGTGTTTCATAGCAGTAAACACAGATATTATTTTTATTGATGTTGTTTCACCAAGCATGAAACATTCCAAGGCATAATTGAACATTAAAACATTTCACTTAAATCTAGATCAAAACATGGGTTGGGTTTCAAAGTTTTCTTAGGGAAACGCAACACGAACACACAGAGTCTACTCCTTCTGTGGGAACTAAGGACAGACAAAAGTCAGAATTGCACCAAAGTACATTCTCAACATTACACCTTTAAAAATTTGTAAGAAGTTTTCAGACAGCAGTATTATTCATAATCCTTATAAAACCTTCTGTGAGGAAAGTTTAAGTAACATGGTTGAAATCATTGCAAAGCAGAAGCATTGCACTTAAGCAGATTCAAAGTCACTATCCAATATCAGCTCCCATACACACTCTGCTAGCTAATTTTATGTCCTCCTGATACTCCTCATTTTTGAATAGGAAGCCTCAATGAAGAAGTGACCTTACCTGCTTGGCCAGTGGTAAGGCCTCTGGCTGCTTTTCTTGTTTGACGATTAATACAGAAGGACCCAGATCACTGTGGCTGATGCCACCCCAGGCTCAGAGCCCTGGGGTGCTATGAAATAGCAAGCTAGGCAAGCCTTGAGCAGAAAGTCAGTAAGCAGCACTTCTCCAAGGCTTCTCCTTCAGTTTCTCTGTGTAGGTTTCTGCACTTTCTTCTCTGGATGATGTACAAGCTGTAAAACGATAAAAACCTTCCCTCCCCATGTTGCTCTTGGTCATGGTGCTTTATCACAAAAGCTCCTAAAACCTAGCTGAGACATTCATGTTTTATTTACTCCGGTGGATGGAAATTACTCTTTTGTCTGTCTTTCTAAGTCCTGGCTCAGAAACACCAAAGGAAGCATTCCTATTTGTAGTCCATAGGTAATTGTATTATTCTAAGTCTACCTGTGGCCCCTCACATCCCTGCCTGTATTTGCTTTAGTGTTGAATATATGGCCAAGGTGCTGCTAAGGAAGACAGGATAGAGAAGGATTCTAAAGCATTGATTCACTCTTTTAAAAAATAATATATTTAAATTTATTTTATGTGCATTGGTGTGAAGGTGTCAGATCCCCTGAAATGGAGGTACAGACAGTTAGGAGCTGCCATTTCAGTGATGAAAATTAAAGCCAAGTCCTCTGGAAGAGCAGTCAGTGCTCTTAACCACTGAGCGATCTCTCCAGCCCCTAATAATTTATTTTTATTTTATGTGCCTTGCTGCTTTGCCTGCATGTGTGAGGATGTCAGGTCCCCTTGAATGGTTTTTCCACTCTTAAAGAGAGAGACCATATATATTTTCTCCTTTTCTACTGACATGCCCCGCACTTTACATGTGATTCCCACTTTGTAACCACTCCGCCTTGAGAAGGCCAGTTTGAGAACAAGATGGGCCACCTGAGGGTGGCAGAACCGAGGACAGGAATCTTTGAAAATGCCAAGTTGTAAAGTTGAGCAGCGTCAGAGCTGTTCTACATCAGGTATTCTTCCTTTGAGGGCCCAGCAACTTCATGAAAGGCTCCACTTTCAGTACAGTCAAAGTGACCCTAACAGGATCAGGATGTGTGGTCCAACAGCTGCGAACAGTTCCTCACAGATTACTGTGATGAGTAGCCTCAAGGAATATCTGTTTTCACAGAGTAATTACAGTAGTCAACTGAAATGAAAGTTTTACCATGAAAGACATTACTAATTTTCTTAAGGAACCAGTGCCTATATCACGAAGGTGGGTGTTTGCAAGCCCAGAGACCACCAGACTGCACTGAAAACAGGCAGGAATATAGCTTCGGATAGATTGTTGCTCAGATCTCCTAAGTTTCCCAGATCATCATAGACTTTTAAGGGAAAAACATCAAATTCCTGGGGACCCAGACATTTGAGTTTCCACGTCTGAACATAAATAATTTTTTAAAGATATTTAAGCCTAAAGCAAGTATGAATAAAAACTACTCTTACTTGGTCCTTAAGCTGTAGTTTTACAACACACATTCAAAAGACTACAGATCTCATTATCAGGACTACAATTTTTATTGTATAGTGTAATAAAGTAATTGTTGTAATATGTTTATATACATATATGGGGGGGTCATACTATGGCCCATGCTAGCCTAACTCATGATCTTCCATTTCATCCTCTTAAATGCTAGGCTTACAGGTGAATAACACTACACATTTCATATACAGGATTTTTACACCATCTTTCTACATAAATAACACAGCAAATAAAAATTTAAAAAATTAGCAAAACCAAACAAGTTGAGTGGTCCTGGAGAGGCAGCTGTTTATTGCCTCTCTAAAGCCATCGGGAAGTGCATACATTGGGCCTACAATTTTGGTTTATGCCTATAAGTGTTTCAATTTAGTCTGGTCAAATAATTACATTTGTGTAAATTTTAATATCTAACTCTTGAGGAAAAACAATTATTTTCTAACAAGCTGTTTTGATAGCTCTAAATTGTTCTAATGTATTTTTTCTAAGGTTTGGATAAATAGAAATCTTTGATAAAATTTCAAAATTCACTTAATGCATGACAAAAGGGGTATGAATGTCCTCCAGTACCTATGGCAGAGGTTGAGCCTAGGAAGTGAACTCAGGAACCCCCCCCCCTTTTTTTTTGGTTTTTCGAGACAGGGTTTCTCTGTGGCTTTGGAGTTTTACACTTTTAGCATCACTGCTTGACACAGCCTACCCTGGAAAAATGTTCACAGGTAAAACTTTCTATCTTTCCCATAGTTTGGATAATGTTCCTAGCTATTAGAAAAAGATATGGCCATCCTAGGACTTGTGTAAAATGAGCTACTTATAAAACATCATATCATCATATGCATATTAGTTCATTTAATAACACACACAATTAGCATTTTGCCTTGTCTTTTAGGTTGTCATTTATTCCAATTTTATCTTTCTTATTATGAATAATTTGATATAATCTGTTTTGTGCCCTCTTTCCCTGTTTTGACAGAACTGAACATAGATTTGATTTCTGAAATTTGAAGTCAGTTTAACTTTTTTATTACTTTTGGTAAAGAAACACATTCATTTTCCATCTACCCAGATATGTTTGTAGTTTATTTATTATTTTATGATTAAAATTCAGAAGCTAAATAAGTCTGCATGCATTTTTTTGGGGAATTCAGGAAATACATTGATTGGTGTAAATAGTTCTCATTGTCCCTTCAAGAACATTTAAAATAATAGTCTCCTTCATTCTCAATCATTTGCTTTCCTGTAGGAAATTTAATTCACAAATAACCTTGCTCTTAAGCAATTTCCTTCTTAATAATTTCATGATTTTTTCATTCATTTTCAAGAGCTTAATTAAAAATATTAATTTAAATACTTGGTTCCCTTCTTAATACATTTTATAGCGTGGGTTTTATATTTCTTGTATGATGTATAACATCATAATTTATAAGTGAGGGCCCTCAGATCCCATCGCCATCATTACGAACCATCTTTGGTACAAGGTTGTTGAAAATTTATACCATAAGTGCTCCTTCAAATAGAATGTGTTTTTCTTGGAAGTTAAAAACAATGGAATGCTATGCCAATCTTCCCATCATTGGTCCTCTCATTCAGGGATCAATCTGGTATTTTTCATACCCAAAACAGGGTTAGAAATGTGATTGCTGAGAGTGGTAGTTACCACTAAGTTGGCTTTATGTGTTTGTACTCATACTTGCATCGAATTAAATGAAAGCAAAAATGTGATATAGAAAAAGAGCTAAAAGAATGGTAAGGGTGAAGATAATGTTGGATACATACAAGACAGAGAAAACAAATGGTAATGGCATCAGTCACAAAGTAAATCATAAATACTTTCATGAAAGGAGAATATTTTGTAAGGTTTGTTTGCTTGTAAGAACTCCAGAGAGTTTCAAAGATCACAGAATGCCAGGTGGAGGTTTGAGGTAGAAACCTACAGAGAAAGGTTAAAACCTTCTCTCTCAACATTACACCAACCCCATAGTACCCCCACCCCCGAAATTATAGGAGATTGTAATTTGTCTGATTAAGTGAAGGGACTGCTGGATGACGAAGCGTCGACAACACGGGGGGATTCTAATGGTAGGCTAACGTTCACAAATGGTGTAAGAGACTATATGAGCTGTGTGAGTTCCAGGTCGTCTCCCTTGCACATATTCAGAAAGTCCAAACTGCAGAAAGGTTCTGTGGAGTGCCCATTAAGACACTACTGTGTCTTCAGTTTTTCTGTGGTTCAGATAGCTTTCTTCCTAGTGTAGACTCCTGGCTACCTTTTCTACTACATTTAATTTAGAAAACTTGACATTCTAACATTCTAAATTCTTTTTTTTTGCCTTTTGAAACATAATTTTTCCACAACCTAAAAATGCCTTTCTTGTAGGTGCCATTTCTTTGAAATGTTATCATTAAGAAAAACTCATACCTAGATGATGAGCTACAGGCAGTCAGTGGCTGCTAGGGGAATCACTCTTTTCCAGAGAGGAGATCCTTGTTAAGTTATCAAATCCCATGCAGTCAGATATAATTTATGTACACAGCAACACAAAATGGACTCAGTAGGTCATGTGTGTTTGTGTGTGTGTGACAATAATAAAGCAAAGATTAAGTGAACTTGAAATGTAGTGGAGGAGATGCAAAATCAGTTGGAAGAAGAAGACAGTGGAAATGATGGTATATACAGTACTCTCACATGAAATTCTCAATGCAATAAAACTATAAATTAAATTATAATTTATAATAATTAAAAAGAAAGACCATGCCCTAACCCCAAGTCTCTGTGAGGAGGAGTCTATCATCCATGGGTGCTTACTAGAAAATGGAAGTGTCCTAATCACATGGGCCATGCATTACACAGTGGTCATTCATTATTTTTCCACTCACTTTTCCTGGTATTCACAGAAACTCATTCAAAGGATCGGAGCTGCACTTGTTTTCTGTATACAGTAACTTTCAGTGTGGTATTCCTTGTGTACTGATGTAGTTTTCTCTGACAGCTCCAAAACCTTAGAGGGCATTTCTACACATACTGAAATGCTTGAGATCCTAAATGATCACGTTCGTACCTCAGGAAGGACCAGTATCATCAGCATGCACACATGTGCACGCATGTGTGTACATGCATGTACACACACACACACACGCGCACAAACACACACACATATATTTCTATGCATTCCTTTTAAATGATAACTGAGTGTCCACCACTTTTGAAAAGCTTCTAATCGGGAATAATTAGGAAAGACCAACAAAACACTTATCAAAAATTAATGTGTTTGTGTAAAACATATAAAATGATTATTGGGAAAATGAACATAGGAAGAAAGAAAAGAGAAGAAAGAAAATGATAAAAGAAAGAGAGATAGGAAGGAGGGGAGGAAGGAAAGGATGTATGGGGGAAGGAAAGGAGGGACATGTCAGAGATTCCTGTATATGCATGCTTTTAGTTGCCTAATTCAAAATAGCGGAATGGAACCACAACGCTGGGAAACCTAGCCAAACTACCTGTCCACCAACAAAAGAAAATGATTAAAGAGAATGGACACTGGAATTCTAGGGAGCTGTGCACTAGAAAGGAAATCAGAAGAGGTGAGAAAGAAATGAAATAAATACTGAGAGAGCTGAATATAGAATAGTGGATTATATACAGTAAGAAATGGGACTCCCTGTGGACAGAAAGGGAAGAGAGGTCACAGCTCATGGAGGGGAACAAATGATACAGCATGATGGTCTATGGCCTATGAGGATGTCATGATACACCTATTATTTAGTCTAAAAATATCCTTTAGTAAGCAATAAAAAAATAAGGAAATGAAATAAAGGAATCCAAGAAACAAAATGTAGAAGATAAATATGTGTATTAGTTTTTTAAAGACTAAGAAAAGCATTATGTTTACTATGTACATTAAATATAAATATTCCAGTGTAGATATGGTGAGGTGCACTCTTTAAAATTAGTTGTGTGTAATTTATCTGAATTAAACTTAAAATATAAGCAAACAGCAAGGTTAAACATTGTTCAACAGTTGTTAGATAAATATTAACCACAGAAAGGTCACCACTGCTTTTCTGAGCCCTCTTTAGCTACACTACTTTCTTGACTTCATTAATAGTACAGCCCCTATGTTTTATGCACCATGAACTATGATTTGTTCTTCCATAAAGCATTGAAAGAGCTATGATAAATGTTTCATTCTGAAGATTATTTTGTTGCTTTTAACGTAAGATACTGCCAATGTTTTCTTTCATGCAGTATGAAGCTATATAATTAGGTGTCTGGGGGGTTAGAAATTCTGCACATACTTACTAAGCTATCAAAAGACACTTATTATAATTATTGTCAATAATACCTCTTTTTAAAGTTTAAAATTATATCAGTTTGGTTATCTCAGTGATTTTTATTAAGTTCCTAGATATTTAATCTTTACATTTTTATCCTTGATATTTTTGTGTTTTAGTTGTTGACTGCAATAAGAGTCTAAGGTTGAATTTATATTACCTGTTTAATAGTCTCTTTAACAGATGGCTATAGTGAGACATTATATATATATATATGACTGGCTATAAATACATAATTATATTCTATATGTATATTATATATTATATTCCATGAATTTATATTTGATTTAATTTGTCATTTATTTTAAGGTTTTTAATTATTTTGCTTCTTCATGTTTTTATGTTGTTTTCTTCCCTACTACTGTATTAGTAGGCAAATTTAGTAACAGTAAACAATATTATTTTTAACTATTCAAGGCTATAAGTTCACATCAATTCCATACAAATTTTTCACTCTTTTAAAATATTTTAATTCATTTTTTAGCTTCACAATTCTAATTTCCAAAGTTAGTAAATCTGATTGCTGTCAAATTAATATTATATTAGTATTTGTATAGATTTCCTCTTAGCAATAGGAGTTGCTGCCATTCATTATAGTGTAGATTTTTCTTTACATTGAGAGACAACTCAAAAAAATTGCATTGCTAGGATTTTTTAAAAAGTTATTTTTTATTTAATTTGCTGTTTCTTGACTTTGGGTTTGAGTTAAAATCTTGTTTTGCAAGTGACCACCAATAACTGCTACCTATGTAGTATGTTGTAGCATGGATTCTAATCAGTCTTAATTATAAAAACCCAGAGTCAGATATTAGGGGATGAAAGCTGAAATATTAGAGATGCAGAGCAACCAGCCATTAGTTCTTACCTCTGAGAAATCCTCAGACCATAAAGGGTATCCTGTCTTTACAAGTTCTTAGACAGAATGCAGTGAGCTCGTGTCTCCTCCCGCTTTATATTCCTTTCTCTGCCCAGCCATATACTTCCTGTCTCCAGCTCCCTAATGCTTGAATTAAAGGCCGGTGACTCTTCAAAGTGCTGGGATCAAAGATGTGAGCCACCACCACCACCTGGCTCTGTTTCTCTTTTACACTGAATTAATTTTGTGTGGTCCAGTGTAGCCTTGAAATCACAGAGATTTGTCTGCCTCTGTCTGCAGAGTTCTGGGAATAAAGATGTGTGCCACAACTGCCCAGCCTCTATGTCTAACTAGTGGTTCTCTCCACACTCTAATCCTCAGGCAAGGTTTACATGTCACTGCAAAACAAAATAGCATCACATATTTAACCTTATTCTAACAATGCTCTTTTCTGTTGCCATAAACAAAGTCATTTAGTCTGGTAATATCTCTGTTCAGTTTCTTTTGCCATATTAAATGATATATCCTTTTCCTATTTTACTTCTCTCTCTCTCTCTCAAAATGCATTCAACATCTTCTTTTTTGACCTGGTTCTCTCAAGTTTCATTTATTAACATCTTAGAGTGGATCATTTATTTATACCAACCATTATTTAGTAAACTTTATGAATCTGACAAGGCATGTCTCATCTGCCCAGTAGCTGGAACACAAGTGTTACTATTCCGTAGTCTCAAATGTACGTTTTGAAAATTGCTTTTTCCTTCTACTTCTAAATTTCTGGAAATCTCATTCCATTTTGTTTGCATGGTTTTTTTTTTCTAATTATCATTCTCTTTCATCCCATATCACTTTACCTTTCTGGGGTCTTTTCTGATTATTTCATGATGTTGAAATTATTACTATATTTTATCTTGTATTAAAAAATAGAGATGATTGATAGCTCACTGAATAAAGTGCGTGCTAGGCAGCACTCATAAGAACATGAGTTCAGATGCTGGTCAAATACACAAAAGTCAGGCAAGAAGATGTACAATTATAACTCAATATTGTGGATGAGTGCAGTAAGGGCAGATCTTGGGAGCATGCTAGCTTTGAAGTCTGTCTCAAGGAAAGAACTCTAATGTCAATGAGATCTGTTTTTAACAATAAAACCCCTTCCCTGAACTCAGTAGAAATGCACCTGGCCACTGAAATGGGAGAGCTGGCCCTGTTGGCATGGGTCTAGGAGAGCTTGGTTTGTCCCTCCCTTGAGAGGGTGGTTCCAGTGGCCCAGAAAGAACAGCCCAGCTACTACCCAGACCTACAACTTGGGCCTTAAGTTGGGCCACCCTAACATCAACTTATCTATGATTTACTGGAATGCATAAAGGGACTGGTCCTATGGAACAATAACCACAGTATCTCCATGACTCTGGGCAACAGCAGGATATCCAAGAGGAATATCAGGGGGCATCCAGTTTTGATGAACCCTGAGGGGGCTTGAATCAGACCCATTATGTTGCAAGGAGGGGGCTGCTTGTTCTTCCTGCTGCCCAGTTCCTGGCTGCCTAGCTAGCTTACACACACCCCCACAAAAAAAAACACACACACACACAGAAAATTTATTAATTAAATCACTGCTTGGCCCATTAGCTCTAGTTTCTCAATGGCTAATTCTTACATTTTAATTTAATTCATTTCTATTAATCTGTGTATTGCCACATGGCAGTGGCTTACCAGGTAGAATTCCCAGCGTCTGTATCTGGTTGATCCATGGTGTCTCTCTCTCCTCCCAGAATTCAGTTCTGTCTTCTCCGTCTACCTGAGTCCTGCCCTATCAAGTCAAGGCAGTTTCTTTATTTACCAATGAAAGCAACACAAAGACAGAAGAACCTCCTACACCACCATAACTCATTGCAATGACTATTTTGTGGGCAGGACTGACTGGCTAAAAGGGTATATTGCTGTGACACGTGGCACCCCCCAGTCCTAGGATGAATAAAGATGTGTTAGAAAGAATGAGGAGCAAGTGGGTATTTTTGTTTGTTTGTTTTGTTTTGAATTAATTTGGAGCAGTGCATGCTTCAGGAATGAGGGGCAGATATAGAGGGACTGATACTTGAACGGGATTTGAGTGTGTAATGTGAAATTTCAAAGAATCAATAAAGAATTTTGTTTTAAAAAAATAGCTTAGACTTGATAAAGACACATAACATTGACCCCTATTCTTTACCCACATACTCCTGGGCAAGCAAACCCACACATATGCACATATACAGATAACACATATTCAAAAACATACATATAATACTATTTACTAACTTGGCAATGAAGGATAGTTTCAAGCATTCTCTGTCCCCTGTGGGCTGAGTTTAATGGTGGTTGATTTCATATATACATAATTAAATTGTATCCACAAGGCTGGAGGAATTCTATGAAGGCAATGTTATACTAATAGGTAAGTTTGTTATTTTCAGTCTATGTTTTTGGAGTCAGCTGTTTGAGCACCAGGGTTATGTTGTTGGAGGTTGCAGGCCTCCTACAGGACTGATGCATTTTATTTTCATTTATCTCTCAGTTTAGAAATTCACCCCCCCCAATGTTGCCCAGGTCTTTAGGACATCTTATGTGTATTTAAATGGATATTTATCACTTTCTTCCAATATTTCTTGTTTTTGTTTTGTTCTGTTTTGTTCTTATGTAGCTGGAGATATTTCAGAATGCTTAATCTGTTTTTTTTAACAATAGGTATATATTCAATTATATATACTATTCAATAGTTCAATTCAATTATTCTTTATTCTTCAAGGATAATGCATGTAAGAATTTACAAAGACAGACACTGGTATGTGACAAATGGAAGCACTGACTACAACTGATTTTTTTAGGATTTTTAAAATATTTTGCTCTTACCCTGTAATATATATTTTAAAATTTTTAAATATTTCCATCAGGATTAAAGATAATAAACAGAAAGATATTTGTATATGTCATCTACATGCATTTCAATTAAATAAAAAATAAAAATAGACTTTCTAGGACTTTCTATAAGAACCCCTGGGTGGAGCATACAGGAAATAGTAAAGACTGTCTGAAACTGTGTCTAGGTAAACCAGAGTGAGCAAAACAAGAGAAGTAAGTTAAGCATCTCTGATAGCAGAAGAGTCAAACAAATTCTAACACTGCTATAAACAAAAGGATCACATCTTTTATGAGTGGCTTTTGAAGCTCACTGACATTCTAGACTCCACTTGGCCCACCTTCCTTTGATGACAAACTGTCCTATGGAAGCGTAAGAAGTCAAGCAAACCCTTTAATACCTGCGAAGCTAATGTGGTTATGATGTTTCATCACAGCAATAGCAACCCTATCTAAGACAGCATAGAGTTGACATTTCCAGTATAATGTACAGAAGGAACTCAAACAGAGCAATGTTAGTATAAAGCAATTAATTGTATGCAAACCTTATACCCACTGTCAGAAACACTAGGCAAAAAAAAAAATTCTAACTTTGGTGCATGAAATTGAAAAGGTTATTAAACATTATCTAGGTTTAATATAATTAGAAAGCCTATCCCACCTCCACCCGACTCCATGGCCCATTCTGGAAATGAAAGTTATAGTTGTGATTCTGTGGCTTACTTGACATGGTTTGTGTAACTTGGTTTTAAATGACTATTTGATTTGGCTTAGGAGAAAGTGAAAAGTCATGATTAGCAGTTTAACATGGAGTTGTAATAGTCACAGATGTGGTTTTACCCAAAGGGGCTGTTAGCCTGCTGCTGTCTTTCCTTTCACTTTATACAGATGTAGGTTTGGTGGTTACTAAGACCGCCCACTCTTCTGCTGCCCATGCAAATCCAAATCCTCCAATGTAGTTTATTTTAGCAACAAAATGTTCTTTTTTTTTTCATTTATACTGTACAGGATTTCTTAAAGGTCAGGCACTTAAACGTCAAAATATTTTTATTTCAATTGAAACTCATATAATTTAAACTGTTTTCACTGAATTTGATCTAATTGATGGTGTTAGTTATTCTGCCTAAAGGGAAATAATTAGAAAGATTAAAAAGAAGTAATATTAGGAAGTATCTTAATGTGTAATGCATTAAATTAAAATATTCTCAGTGTAACCTGATAAAATTTCAACACATCAGAAATGTTTATTGATAGTTTCTTGTACTTAGTCTGCATAACACAAACCCACTATGTTTACTCTTGAAAACTGAAATCAAGGGTTCAGATGGAAATTCTAGACCACAGATGCCAGAGGAAACAGTATTTGACTGAGCATTTTTAGTGTTTATTATATAATTCCCATATGCAGTAGAATTTTACTTTCTCCTTTTCTGTAAAGATTAATATCTTTCTACTCTTTTCCCTGCTAAATTGTCCACCTGGAAAAAATAAATAAATAAAATTTTAGCCAGGGACATAACATAAAGAGGGTCAGCACTTGATAATAAATTCATGTTTATGTTGTATTCTAGACTATAAAACTCTCTCTCTTCCTATGAGATAATGTACATTGGTGTTTGGTAAATTGGCATTTATTAATTGTGTGTGTTTGTGCTTCTGTTTGTATACAAACATGTGTGCAATGCAACGGCCAAAGGCTACCTTTTGGGATTCGATCCTCTTCTCCCACCATGTAGGTTCCAGGATTGAACTGCGGTCTTCATGGAAAGAATCTTTATTCAGTAAGCTGTGTCACTGACTCCTGTATTTACTTCCTTTACTTGTCCAGGAAGTTTTTATTCAGTTGTTTAGTTAAAAGTTATCAGCTGGGTGGTGATAACACATGCCTTTAATCCCAGCACTGGGGGGGGGGGGGTAAAGATAGGTACATCTAATTGAGTTCAAGGCCAGCCTGGTCTACAAAGAGTTCCAAAACAGGCTCCAAAACTACAGAGAAAACCTGTGTCGAAATTTTTTTTAAAAAAGATAGTTACTAGACTAGATGCTTTATTTTCCTGAAAATTACTAGAATCTGCTATCAAGATTTTGATATAACTTATCTATATATTTCCAACTTGTTTGAAATTATATTACAATAGGTTTTTGTAAAATTGATTTATAAAAAAACCCTCAGGGACATAAATAATTAAAAATCTCAAAACACATCATTTTTGTGTTGTCTCCTAATGCTTTTGTCATATTTTAACAGCTCCTCTCCCATAGTCCTGTAGCATGTCACTTCTCTCTTGTGAGTTTACATTTTCAGTCTTCTTCAAATCTTTTCTATTTTGTTTTCCAAATGGTAAATTCTCTCACTTTTTATTAAAAAGCAATGCTTAAGTGTCATTTTTAAAGGATGTCTTGACTTGGTATAAACTTAAACAATTTCAGATATTTTCTTGCTATTTCGTGAAGATAATAATTAATTATTGCACTTTTTTTTCTAGTGTTATCTGCCATTTTTTTTCTGATTGTTTTAACTGTGATTCTTCCCTTTGGTTTCTGCAGACTAATTATGGTGCATCTAAAGTGCTTTTATTCATTCATACTTAAAATATGTAGCTATGGACATTTCATTATCCTCAAATAATAGACAATTCCTGTTTCCTATTTTTTTCTTGGACTCTGATTCATATTATATCTAACATTTCAAAGCAGCTTTTATGCTTTTTATATGCATCCATATTTTTTCCTTTTTATGTTTATTTATGCTGTCTGATCATCAATCCTCAGAGATATATATTTACCTTTATGTGTTTTTTAAACTTATGCACTGAATTCTTAATTTTAATTATTATAATGTTCCTTTTTTCTTTAAGATCCACTATTGCCATACAACACTATTGTGTAATTTCCCACAGATCATATTGTTTAAGTTTCATTTTATTTAACATCAAAGAAATCATTTTTTAATTTTTGAACTCAAAATGGAAGTATCTAACACCTTATAGATATGTATCTGTTGTTTGAGCTTGCTCATTTTCAGCCATGCTGCCATGAAGGCCTAATTGTTCTGTGTTTGGTCAGTCTGTGTGAAAATAGTGCTCATTAAATCACTAGAAGAATGCTGACAGGGGCCTTTGTTTGTGTTTGCCATGTACTGTAGGTTACCACAAATTGGGAACACTTAAATCCAAGACTAAAGTTAAGATTGTCACCTGAATGTTAGCTCCTTATATCTCCGCATGAGAGCTTAGTCTGGGGACTTTGGTCACTTTCTCTTATTAGAACTTAGTGTTGCCAGCATAAAGATTGATTTTACTTCTTGCAAAGTTCTCCAAACAAATCTGAGGGCTTTTTTAGGATCAGCAAGTACCATCCAAGTGAAAATAGATTGAAAATAGAAAACAACAAATTCCACAATGTCCTTTCGTTGTTAATTCTAGTGATTCATTACTACTGCATCACAGTACTTTTTTTATTTAAGAAAATTTTTGAAATGTTTCACATAGTTGTTTAAATTATTTTGGTGAGAAAGGGGCATTCTGAATAACATGTCTGTTACCAGAAAGCAGAAATCTCTTCACGGTTTCTTATGTCAGCTCATTATCAAAGTTTACATGATAAATGGTTTTATTTTATATACAAAGAGTAAAGTTAATCAGTCCAGGACTTAAAAAGTTGTGATTGGTTCATTAGTTAATCCCAGGTTTGGTGAAGCTTCCAGGACTTTCTAGCTTTTTGATAACACTCATTAGCTACAATGTGAAAGACTGTATTACCTTTTTATGTATTTATTTATAAACTTATGGCTTGTATACTATTAAATGTTTTCATCCTGTCCTGTGGTTAAGAGAAGCCAATAAAACTCCCAGAGAGAGTTTCTGCTATTGTACATGTATCAAAATACCGTTAGATGTGGCTGAACTAGGTGGTGATGCTTACAGCTAAGTTGAATAGCCATTACCCGAAACAATAAGTAATACTATATAGACCAGGAGGAGCTGATACTTAAAATAATTTGCAACTTTACTCTTCGTCTTTTTTAGGACCATAGATGTCACTGTGAAAATTATATGTAAGTTTCCAATTGGATGTGGAATTTTGTGCCAGATTAAGGTGGTAGAATTTCTCACAGAACTGTTAAGAATAGTGGAAAAAACTGTTACCCATTAGCTTTCAACCAGACCTCCTAAGGCAATTACTGTTGGATGTGGTTCCAACCTGGGGGCCATTTAGTGATGATAAGAAGAACAGCTTGCCTCACTGTGGAGTGACAGTGAGAAGAGGCATATTTATTTCAGACTTACCACTGGCCAGACACCATGCTAAGTAGCAGTGTGATAGCAACAGATTGAACAATTCTGAACCTCATCAATGTCCAGGTCAACACAAGATGGTGTAGAATTTGGAGAGTTGCCTAATTTCAACTATTTTGTTTCGGAATATTTCACAATCTGTGAAAATGGTGTGTGCACACTCACTTCTTGAAGGTAGCATGGTGTCTGACCTTCAGCTAATGCCACTGAAATGAAGCTTGCTCACAGCAAACACTCAAGACAGCCTAGAAAATTCCCAATCCAATTCATGAAAGGAGTACTTGTCTTCTGTTAATGTGTCCAATCAAATAGCATAGTTCGCTCTAGATACAGCTCATTTGGGCTTGTTAGGATGCTCCTGAGAGAATCCGTTAGTGTTGTTTGCAGCAGACAGTTCATGCCATGGTGTATTATGGAAAGAAAGAGAAAAGCAAAACAAAGCAAAAGAAACAAGGCACTGCTTATTTTTTTTCTTTTCAAATTACCTGAATTTCAAACTAGTTATGTATTAGGAAGCGGTGAGCTGTAGTTGATGAGACTGGTCTCGGAGGCTTCTAGTTCAAGTTGCTTATTCACTGTACATTTGTGATTTTGTTTTGAATGGCTTACTGAGCCAATGCACAAAATTCCAGTGGAAACAATGATCCACATTCCCATTACTATGAGATTACAAACTGTGCTTTCTCAGGTGGTGGACACTGCTAGACAGTGTTCCTGAGTGTCGTGTGGGGCATCTGTTCCTAACAAAGCTGCAAATTATGCTCAGGTCAGGTCCCCTTCCAGTCACCTAGCACTAAACTGGCGTTTTCTCTGGCACTGGTTATCATAACATTCGTATGTGCATTCATGTATGTGTGTGTGTTGTGCATGAAATCGCATTTATTTTTTAATAAAAAAATTTTATATAATTTTCTCTAATTATATTCTTTCCCTCCTCCTACCCAGTCAACATTACGTTCGCTCCCTCAAACACAAACTAAAACAAAAACAAAAACAACCCCCCACCAGAAAACATGTAAATGAAACTCACAACATACAAATAGACAAAAAGACCAGTAAAACAGATAATGCCAAAACAAACCAAACAAAAAGGACATGAACTAGAACACTGATTTTGTAGCGTGTTGACTAACTGCTCTTGGTCTAGGACCTGTTATGAACTGTAGCTGATATTCCCAGTGAAATTCCACTGAAAAGAAGTGATTACCTCTTTGTCATTAGACGTCAACTCCGAATAACTTCTTGGCTAGTCGTGGGAAACCACGTCTACTTCCTCATCTCAGTGCTGGGATCCCACCTGTCTTGAACCTGGATGGTGCTTGTACTTGTCACAGGCTCTGTGTACTGGTTTTTATATCAGGAAGAAACAGTTTTCTTGAAGTCATCTAACTTCTAAGGCTTTATAATTTTTATACTTCCTCTTCTACATAGATCCCTAAGCCTTAATGAGGCAGAAGAGTTTGATGAAGCCCCATTTAATACCAAGTACACCAAAGTCTATCACTCTCTGCTATGGTCCAGGTGTGGGTCTCTATATTGATTTCTATCTACCGCAAGAAATTTCTCTGATGTGGGTTCATCTAGTTACTGAGGTTATGTCCTTACGAGCCATTTTGTTGCTGTCTTCCATTAGCAGAATAATATTGGTAGGTTTTCTCTTAGGCTCATGACTTATCTAGTCTTAGGTCCCTGGTCACAGCAGCAGTGTCAAACATGGGTTCTGTCTCATGGAGTGGGCCTTAAATTCAATGAAAATGTTGTTGTTCAGTCCCATAGTATTTGTACCACTATGACACCAGTAAATGTTGCAGGCAGGTTGCAGGATTTATACTTGGGAGATACTGATGATCATATATCTTCTTTAGTAGGACTCAGCATAATCTCCAACACAATGAGTACTAAGCAGTAAGGGTGAAGCTTCTAGCTAGACACCAGCTTGTTTTCTCTGTGGTGGGTGACATAAATAAGTATTGTCTTCAGTGGGAAGACCGTAGCATGAGGCCATGGAAAGCAATCAATAGTCTTAGAATTAGCCTGTGATATTTGGAAAGTTCTGTGCATCTTTTTTGGCCAGTGGTTCAACAATAACTCTATTGCCTGGCACTGATGGTTTTACTTGGTGACAGAAGATGTCGAGTTGAAACATTGTTTCCCTTATTATTTGTTGAATCCATTTAAATATTTTTCATATATGTATGTATTTTAGAAAACTCCTATAGTAGGGGTTTCCATATTTTTTCCCAAAAGACCATTATGGTAGTTGTCCCTCACCATATTTCTTCCTTTACCTCTTTCCCCCATCTCTTTCCCTATTTAATCCTCCTTTTCTCTTCTCTCCTTTATCTCTTCATACCACTATATACTATCATCTATTCTTTGGGAAATATTCTCCCATCCTCCATCCTCAGTCCCTTACTAATTACACAACCTCTGTGACTATTTGGATTGTAGCACACATTCCAAAGGCTTAAAAGAAAATAATAAAAATCATGCAATACTTGTCTTTGGGTGCCTGGGTTATTACATACAGGATTTTGTTTTTAGCTTTATCCATTTACCAGCACATTTTATTTTTCTTAACAGTTGAACAATTGACCCTTGTGTAAATTAGGCATATTTTCATTTAGTAATGCGAAATATGGTTTGAACGGGAAGGAATAAGAACCCAAACTTTCATGACATTGCTCTTTTCTTTAAAATTACTTAACAGGAAAATAAATTAGTTTTTTATTTTTACTTACATTTTATAAGTTTGTTTACACACACACACACACACACACACACACACACACACACACACACATATATATATATATATATATATATATATATATATATATATATATATATATATATATAATTCCACTTGTGATGTGACCATGATCATTAGAATCCCTTAGAAGAAAATAATAAACTTTGCCAAGAAATCAAACTCCAGCATGGCAAAAGAACCAACCTTATTCCAAGCACGTCAGCAGCTTTTCTATGTGTAAGTAGTCAGGTGTGTGAAATGTGAGAAACGGCCAAAGATAAGAGTTTCCCCCACAACCTTTTATTTTTATAGGAAGTTGTTGTTTATTCATTTGCCTCTTATTTTGTTTGATGTACGTATGAAACAATATCAATAGGAAACCAGAATTTTATTTTGAGTTTATCTAAAAACTAATAATAATGACAAGGTATCTGGCACGCACTTACTATCCCACTTGGAAAAAAACCAATAATGATCTCTTGAGCTCTCAGGCTCACTATCTAGCCATCTTCACCTTTTCTATGAGTTCCTGATCAATGAGAAACTCTGTCTCCAGAAAAAAATAGTATCTGAAGAATGGTATCCTAGTTAGTACTTCAACCTTAACATATACATGTGTGCCCATGTGCACATATATCCTAACACAGTAAGCATAAACACACAGAAAAATTACATGATGTTGTACCATGTGAACACTTCATAGTAGCTTTAGCACATCGATTTTACTTGTTCATTGTTTTACACACACTAACACACACACACACACATATGCCTCTGTGTGTGTATGTGTGCATGTGTATGTGAATACGTGTATTAATTTTGTTTTCTGCACATTTATGGACATGTGTGTCATGGCACAAACTTGGAGATGAGAGGAAAAGTGCAGTGGATCCCAGGAATAGCCTCAGGTTGTCATGTATGGGAGAAAGTGTTTTCATTTGTTTTTAACCTGCTGAGCTATTTCCCTGATCCATGTATACACAGCTTATTTCCCAATTTCTAAAATCATAGATTTTCTCTGTACAGGCTCACGGTTGCTGTTAAATAAGTTCCATATTTAACACCTGATTTATTGCCTTGTAATTTAAGAAATATTTAACTGTCAGGTGTGGTGACATATACCTTTAGTCCCAACACTCAGGAGGCAGAGGCAGGAAAATCTTTGAGTTTGAGGCCAGCATGGTCTACAGAATGAGTTCCATGACAGCCAGGGCTACATAGAAAAGCTCTCCCTCAAAACAAAAACAAAAAACAAACAACAAAAAACAGGAACAGAAACAATGCTCCATCTCAACATTGGAAAAATTATATTCTTAAAAATTATACATACACCCACTAAGTGAGGACATATCTTAGATGTCTAAAAAACTAAGTTTGCTTAACATCAGTGTTAAACTCTAAACTGAGTGTAGTTGTTTAGGATGGTCAATAAGAGACCAACTTGGTATACAAATAGTTAGCTTAATGGCAGGTTGTGCTATAGAGCAGAGCTGAGTCTCCTCAAAGCTAAAACAACAGCGCAATAAAAACTAAACAATTTTAATTGTAGATAGTTTTAATTTTTCCAGCTAGCCCAGTCCTTATCTTAGAATTTAAAATCCATAGATTTCAAAATTATCCCTTGTTCTCCAGCCTGAGGCACAGTAATCAAAAACCTTCTTTTACTTGGAATTTCCTTGTTTGATATTTAACAGTTACAGAATTCAAACAAGTGTGTGTGGCAAAACAAATAAATGCCTTCAGACAAAGATACATTTTCCCCCGGTTTTGGTTTGCTTATACTTTCCTTTTTGTCTTGAAGACATTTTTTGATTACTGTTTGATTTAAAAGTAAAAAAAAAAAAGCCTGGGAGAGCTGATTTACATTGAGGTAGAGCAGGCATTTCCAATGACAGCAATAACCCTGGATAACTAAATTCATCAGAGCCATCCTGCTCCAGATGCACCGCCCGCTCTGTTCTCATTTCCTTTTCGTAAAAGAGGTCACTGTGCCCAACTCCAATGTCTTCCAGCCCAGAGGAAGCTGTAATATTTACCACATAGTAAGATGTATCAGGACAGTTTATTGAAACACAGTGTAGGGTCTCCACCTCTTTTGACATTTTGGAAAAACTTATCTGGAGACAGCGAGACAATGTAGAAAGCTGACAGCAAACTAAATGTAGCTAGAACTCATCTGTCAGGCTCACATTTTCTGTGTTGTGTTTCCTCGTGTATGCTGAATTAGAATTATTTAGAAAGATGAAAGAAGAATAAGATACCTTTATACTGCCTCAGTAATTGATTATAATAGAAAAGCATGGAGGAATAATGCATATGCTATGAATCAAAATTATGTCCATAAATTATTGAATTGACTGCATATGATAATTCAAGATTGCTAAAGAATGAGATCAACAGATGCTTTTCATTTTACATATAAGAAATGTGTATGAATTTAATAATATCAAGAGAAGCTTTTTTAAAGCTCCCCCTTAAAAACTATAAATCAATTACAACCCTAGAAGAAAATGTTTTCAAGTCTCTTTGTTATGTACGCAAGGAACTCTCAAAGTCAAGATTCTATTTTATACTCAAGAAAAATGAGGACAAAAAATATTTGGAATCAAAATCAGGAATATAAGTGAATACAGCGTTACTGAGATAAGAAAATCAGTATTAAGCCCTGCAGTGGCAGCCTTGAATACTACAGCAATGAGGATTAGCTGGACTTCTGCAAGAGAATGATGCGGAATTGTGAGCACTGTATCTATTCTTGTACATGTGAGCTGTTTATAATTCAGTGTTATCAGTATGTAATTATTTCCATGTGGAGTCATGGGTATGTGCTGGAAGAGAATATCCCTTAAATTTGTGTTTTTATTTTTAATATATGGATGAGAAAGCAGAATTAGAAAAGAAAGTGAAACTTCCTCCAAAATGAGGTTATTATATCTGATCAAATAAATATAGCAACTTGTAGCGGCTTAAACGAATGCAGACAGTTTGTAAAGATATATATAGTTTTAATGTAGAAATAGACTTACAGAACCACCGTTCCCGCGGAGACCAGGAAAGTAGAAGAGACCGCTCGGAGCACGCTCGCCAAATTTATAGGCAGACTTTAGCCCGAGGTGAACACGCCCCCTAAGGGGCGGGACTTATCCCTACATCTCCCCTTTTTGTCTAAATAAGACAGAACTAAACCAAATACAACTACATACAATAACAACAAATAATAAATATAACAAACAATATTGAGAACAAAAGCTTTGCTAAACATTCTATCTCAAGGAGCCTAAATAATGTAGAGAGTAACTACAATTATATAATCTTCAACTCCATCAAAGATCTCAGAAGGGAATAAATATTACTTAACAAACGAGATATATCCAAAATGTGCAACAATTGACAGAGACAACTGACTACCTGGGCAATCACCCAAAGTCTCGTTTGCAATGTTGAGTCAACCAATTTTGGCTAAGGCCTAACATAACTGACATACCATTATTAAAGGCAAGGAACTTTTCAAAACTATCTTACCCTGTCTTGGCAGGATATGACAGTCCTGTTTTGTCCATTGATGCACGTTCTGTATCTGTGTCAGTGGCTGAGGTATAGGCATTTCTTTGCCCAAAGGCCAGTTCTGCCAAATAGAAAGGCTCCAGGTGGAGTGTCTTTGGTGCTCAACATTCTCTCGGGAATGGAGTGGTATTGCCAGGAGCAATTGTGTCTCACTATCACGAAACTCTGAGTTAGATTAAAGGCCATTTTCTACAGCTCTTTGAAGAGGTTGAAGATTATCTATCTATACTGAGTATAATCTCTCTATATCTAAAGAACCTGATTAGTCTGATTATAAATGACAAACTTAGATGACTATTTATCTATATAATTCTCAATATCTATCTAACTTAAAGACTAAGACAATAAACAACTGTGTAACAAATGAGGATAATGACCTCCAAATATAAACACTGTACAAATATACATTGCAATATGGTAAATATATATCAATGCACAAACATTATATAAGTATCTTAATCAGAGGTAGAAATGTACATTGCAATATGGTAAATGTATACACTATATATATCAATACAATATATGTCAATACATAAAAATGTTTTAAACAGACATAGAAACATGCATGCATACAATAGTCAATATAATTTAACTTTGTTTCAATATACAAGAATTGATACCAATATATTTGTCTAAAAGCAGTAACTCACAATTATAAATCTATTATCCCATCATTCCCTCTTTTTTTTTTTTTTTCAAAATGATCCCTGAGCTTATAAAATTCCTCCCCCAACCTCCCAACCCCTAAATGATGTCCCTAAACCCAGGGGTAAACTTTACTGGGAGAGGGGACGTCGTCCTCTAGAATTACTTCCAGCTGTCATGGGGGCGACGTTCTTTCTGGGGGATCCTGTGAAAGTAAAATGATGGTTAAATTTCAAGATCAATGTCTTTTAAAATTGCAAATAGTCTCTGAGTATTTTGTGGAGGTCTGGCCAGAATGTTGTACAAGATGTGCACCATTTCAGCTAACCAAGTTGGGATCGTCTTGTGCAGCTGGTATCCAAAACAGGTCTTGTAGTAGTGCTATCAGTATCATGACGTCATATCAACCAGGTAGAGTTGTTGTTGTGGGGCCCCATCTTCTTCCTGGAAACTTCAAATGTCACTTCGGGAAAAACTCATTGTTCATTGTGAAAAACTTAAACATTAATCATATAGACATATATATACATACATATATATATTCAATAAAAGGCATGATATATATATTCAATGAAAAGTATGATAGATATGAAGAAAAGCAAGGATGTTTTCTAAACTCATATTTCTTTCTGTCCCATATCATGGCTCTTGACATGAGACAGAAACTCCAGAAACTCTGGGTTTTTCTCTTACTAACAGGCTTGGAATTGGAGAGGGACTGAGCCAGAGTCCAACTTCAAAACCAGCTCTATATATTTATAAAGAAATGTTTAATAAGATATATAAATAAAAATTAATACTTACAAAATGTGTCCATCCATCAGTAATTAAATATTCAGGGTTCCTTAATTTCTTTGAAGATGAGTGTTTTCCTGTGGAGATAAGAAAAGAACCCCGCCTCCAAACCTATCTGTATTTCTTACCATCAGTATGTTCGCCATCCTTATGAAAGAATTGTTATTTATCTTTTCCAAGTGGCTTCTCTTCTTCAAACCGAACCTTTATTAATTTTGATGGTATCCACAATTTTTCCTCACCTGTGGAGATAAGAGCAAAACCCCTTCCCCAACGTAGCACATATCCTGGCTTCCATTGTGAGGTTAGCACATCCTTGAAATAAACTGGTTGATTTAGTTCAGTAGACTTTTCCATTATCCAATGTCTTTCTGCAGCCGTTGTTCCCTTCTCATTAGCGTTGAGAAAATTCAAGGTTAACAAAGCATTATGTAGCCTATTTCTGGGGGTGTTTTCCACCCCTTTCTGTTTGTTCAACATATCTTTTATAGTTCGATTTGATCTTTCTATGACTGCTTGACCTGTAGGATTGTATGGTATACCTGTAACATGCTTGATATTGTAATAATCAAAAAACCGTTTCATTTTCCTAGAAACATAAGCAGGACCATTGTCCGTTTTTATTTGTGTAGGTATACCCATGATAGCCATGACTTCTAATAAATGAGTGATTACTGAATCAGCTTTTTCTGAACTTAAAGCAGTTGCCCACTGAAAACCTGAATAAGTGTCAATGGTGTGATGAACATATTTTAATTTGCCAAATTCTGCAAAGTGGAACACATCCATCTGCCAGATTTCATTCCTTTGGGTGCCCTTTGGATTAGCCCCTGCAGGCAGTGGCGTTTGGTTATAGAAAGAGCAAGTAGGGCATTTCTTTACAATCTCCTTAGCTTGTTGCCATGTAATTGAAAACTCTTTCTTCAAACCTTTGCTATTAACATGATGTTTTTTATGAAATTCAGAGGCTTGTAGCACACTACCAATCAGTAATTGATCAATTTCTGCATTACCTTGTGCTAGAGGACCTGGCAGACCCGTATGGGATCGGATGTGTGTTATGTACATAGGGCAAAGCCTGTTCCTGATCAAATCTTGAACCTGGAGAAACAATGAGGTTAGTTCTGTATCATCAGGTATAAATTCAGCAGTTTCAATATGTAAAATAACTCTTTCTGCGTATTGTGAATCTGTAACTATATTAATAGGTTCTTTAAAATCCCTTAGCACCATAAGAATGGCATATAATTCTGCCTTCTGGACAGAATTATACGGACTTTGTTCCACCTTATCCAAGTCTTCTGATTTGTAACCTGCCTTCCCTGATTTATTGGCATCAGTATAGAATGTACGGGCTCCAGTTATTGGAGCATCACGGACGATTCGAGGAAGAATCCAAGAAGTTCTCTTTATGAAGTTAAGCCGCTTGCTTTTTGGATAGTTGTTATTAATGTCTCCCAAAAAATTAGCACAAGCTCTTTGCCATGGTTCATTATCTTCCCATAATTTCTTTAGTTCATCAGCAGTGAAGGGCACTATAATTTCTGCTGGGTCTATGCCTGCTAGTTGACGAAGTCTCAGCTTGCCTTTTATAATTAACTCAGAGAATTTTTCCACATAAGTTTTCAGTTTCTTACTTGGTTTATGTGGTAAAAAGATCCATTCCAAAATAATATCATCTCTCTGCATTAAAATTCCTGTAGGAGAAATTTTTGATGGTAGTATGACAAGAATACAATCGAGCTCTGGATTCACCCTGTCCACATGTGCCTGTTGTAATTTTTCCTCAATCATTGTCAGTTCCTTTTCTGCTTCAGCTGTTAATTCTCTGGGACTGTTTAAATCTTTATCACCATCCAAGGTTTTGTTCAAATGAATTATTAGATCAGGTGTTATTCCAATAGCTGGTCGTAGACTGGAAATGTCTCCTAACAGTCTTTGAAAGTCATTAAGAGTCCGTAGGCGATCTCTCCTAATTTGTGCTTTTTGTGTCTTAATTTTTTGCAAACCTATTTTATAACCTAAATAATTAACAGAATCTCCCTTCTGAATCTTTTCAGGAGCGATTTGCAATCCCCATTTAGGTAAAAGTATCTTTATTTCTTCAAACAGTCTGTTCAAGGTATCCATGTTTGAATCGGATAACAAGATGTCGTCCATGTAATGGTATACTATAGATTTGGGAAATTTCTTGCGTATTATTTGCAATGGTTGGTTCACAAAATATTGGCACAGGGAGGGGCTATTTAACATACCCTGGGGGAGAACGGTCCAGTGGTACCTCCTCGAAGGTTGAGAATTGTTATAAGTAGGCACTGTGAAGGCAAATTTTTCTCTATCTTCTTTTTGCAAAGGTATAGTGAAAAAACAATCCTTTAAATCAATAACTATGAGAGGCCATCCTTTTGGTAATAAAGAGGGCAAAGGAATTCCAGATTGCAGAGGGCCCATAGGTTGAATAACCTTGTTGATGGCCCTGAGATCTGTCACCATTCTCCATTTACCTGATTTTTTCTTAACCACAAATACAGGAGAATTCCAAGGGCTGGTAGATTCTTCTATATGTCCAGCATCTAATTGTTCTTGTACCAGCTGTTCTAAAGCCTGTAACTTTTCCTCAGCTAAAGGCCATTGCTTTGTCCATATTGGTTTCTCAGTCAACCATTTTAGAGGCAAGGCTGTTGGTATCTCTGAAGGGACATCAATTGCTTGTTCTTGTACAGCCCGAATGGCCGGTTTTCTCCATTTGTAATATCTTTTAATATTATTCTCAGAACTATAGGCTCTAGAAGTAGCAGGAATGTTAATTTCGGTATTCCATTGTTGTAATAGGTCACGACCCCATAAATTCATTGCGATATTGGCTACATATGGCTTTAATTTTCCTATTTGTCCCTCTGGCCCTATACATTCAACCCATCTCATGCTCTGCCTTACTCGAGATAGGGTTCCAATTCCCAGGAGCTGAACATTTACATTCTGAAGAGGCCAATACGGATGCCAAGATTCTGGGGTAATGATACTTACATCAGCACCTGTGTCCAGCAGGCCAGTAATAAAAATGCCATTTACACACACTCTCAGTTTAGGTCTTTGATCATTTATAGAAGTTTGCCAAAACACACGTAACTTATCTTTCTGATCATTATTGCTTGTAACAGTAGGCATGGGGCTTCCTAATTGTCCTGATGAGGCACGTTCTCTGCAGAAACTGGATATGACTGAACCATGTTTGCCATGGGGGCCTGTGAGGCCCCCCCTCTCACGTTTCCCGACTGTATCAGGTTGCCTTGTCTATCTCTTGTAGACCTGCATTCATTCGTCCAATGTCTGCCTTTTCCACATCTTCTACATAAACCTGAAGGCTGAGTCCTCCTATTTCTGTTATTTCTAGAAGATGCATTATTATTATTATTGTTTCTGAAAGATGCATTATTATTATTGTTATTTCTGAAAATCCGTTGTCTACAATTCCTTTTCATATGACCCATTTTGCCACAATTAAAACATTTGGTATTCTGGTGTCTCCTTTTACCATTGGAAATTGCTTCTTCTACCCATGCTTCAGTGCCATAATCAAATGTATCAACATTGAGTGTATGCAAGACCCATTCTTCCAAAGGCACTGATCTGAGCTTTAAAGGCCCCAAAATCCTTTTGCATTCCACATTTGCATTTTCATAAGCCAAAGACTCAATCATTATACGTCTTGCTTCTGGGTCAGATATCCCTATTTGTACAGCCTTAGTTAATCTTTGTAAAAAGTCACTAAAGGGTTCTCTCTGACCCTGTTTAACTCTGACAAATGATTCTATTCTCTGTCCTGGGTCTTGTACCCTGTCCCAAGCCCTTAAGGCTGCTGTAGTACACATGGAGAGTGTGTTTTCATCCAAATTAGCTTGTTCCTGAGGGTCGGAAAAGAGCCCTTCACCTATAATTTTATCTAGGGAAATGTCAATTCCCTTTGCTTTTTCCTGCTGTTCTAAGAGTTTAGCCTCTTGCCTGAATAAGCATTGCCATTTCAATTGTGGTCCACTCTCAAGTACTGCAGAGCTCAGCTGGAGCCAGTCCAAGGGGGTTGCTTTGTTTGTCGTGGCCCAAGATCTTAGCATCTCTTTAACAAAAGAGGCTTGCATCCCAAAAGTCATGACAGCCTGTTTAATTTCCTTGAGGTCATTCATACGGACAGGCTCCCATGTATCCTCCTTGATGACCCTAGGGTTTCTGGAACCAACCACCTTCTCTGTTGTTATTACTGGAAAGGCAGGTAGAGCTGTCGGTAGAGCTTTGTGGAAATTGTCCCGGAGAGATTTACCCACAGATGTAGTTAAAATTTGCCCTTCTACCCTTTGCTCTTCTTCATCAGAATTTAGAAATTCCTCAATCTTTTCAATTCTATTCACTATTGCCTTCTGCAATGTCTGAATCTCCTGTCCAGAATTATGTTCCAAAGCCTTCATTGAGGATTCTAAAGTATGAAGTTTGTCCGTTAGAGATAACATCTTATCTTTGGACATAATTTTTATGGCATAAACTGTGCCTTCTTGTATTGACACTCTTTCCATCAATTTGTCATAAGCTTTAGACAAAATCCAATTGTCACATTCAGCAGTTTTGATTCTCTCAGTTAATGTTTCATTTCCTACAGAAAGGGACTGAATCTTATTGTCCAAATCAGCTGTTCCCTCTTCCATAGTAATGAATTTCTCCTTAATATCAGCCACTAATGTTTCAGTTCCTACAGAGAGGGACTGAACCTTACGATCCAGATCAGCTGTTTTCTTCCATAGTAATGAATTTCTCCTTAACATCAGCCTGGAGAGCCTCAAACTGATTCTTGAGAAGATTGTTATCAGCCTGGAGAACTTCAAACCGATTCTCGAGAAGATTGTTATCAGTCTGGAGAACTCCAAACTGATTCTTGAGAAGATTGTTATCAGTCTGGAGAACTTCAAACTGATTCTTGAGAAGATTGTTATCAGTCTGGAGAACTTCAAACTGATTCTTGAGAAGATTGTTATCAGTCTGGAGAACTTCAAACTGATTCTTGAGAAGATTGTTATCATTCTCAATTGTTTTTAAGCGTTCTATCTCTGCCTTAAGAATCCTGGATTCGTCTCGTAAAGACTTTATCATATTTCTATTATCAAACCATTTGGTGCCAATGAAAACTACGAATCCCAGAAGGATCCATAGAGGTGGCGTGACAGACACCTCTTGTAAAATCTCCCACATGGTACAATTAAAAAAACTGTTAAATTCTTGAACAGTAATGTGTTCAGACATTTTATTTATAAAAGAAAAAATCTTTTACCTGCAATATTCGGTTCCTGCCAGTTGTTGGTCTCTGTGTTTTTGGAGCCTGTCCTAGAACTAGCTCTTGTAGACCAGGCTGGCCTCGAACTCACAGAGATCCGCCTGTCTCTGCCTCCCAAGTGCTGGGATTAAAGGCGTGCACTACCACGGCCTGGCAGGCCTCAAACTCACAGAGATCCGTCTGCCTCTGCTTCCCAAGTGCTGGGATTAAAGGCGTGTGCTACCACTGCCTGGCAGGCCTCAAACTCACAGAGATCCGCCTGCCTCTGCTTCCCAAGTGCTGGGATTAAAGGCGTATGCTACCACTGCCTGGCCGGCCTCAAACTCACAGAGATCCGCCTGCCCTTGCCTCCCAAGTGCTGGTATCAAAAGCGTGTGCCACCACTGCCCTGCCAAGTCACTTTGTGTCAGACCAAATCTGCCGCTGTGGCAGCTTTTGTTGTAAAACCGCAGGTACTTAAACTTCCGCTAATTCAGGCAGTGGGGTTCCACTGTAAAACTTAGCCAAGGCAGGCAGAATGGGCCTGTGTGGCCGAGTATGTCTAGGACTCGGCACTAGGGCCGGAGTCACGAACTGAAAAACAGCACCCAGGAGGGTGCTGTGTTAGCTAGCGGGCTACCCGCTTGAGTCGAGGGCAAAATAGCCCGACGTTGGACGCCAAAATGTAGCGGCTTAAACGAATGCAGACAGTTTGTAAAGATATATATAGTTTTAATGTAGAAATAGACTTACAGAACCACCGTTCCCGCGGAGACCAGGAAAGTAGAAGAGACCGCTCGGAGCACGCTCGCCAAATTTATAGGCAGACTTTAGCCCGAGGTGAACACGCCCCCTAAGGGGCGGGACTTATCCCTACAGCAACTCATAAAATTTTCATTATGCCAAGGTGGAAAAATTTAAATGTAAAATATTTTTACACATATTTTATTTTTTTCTTCAAAACATTTTGAAGGTTGGATTTTTTTCATGTTACATTTATCAGAAAGTGTTTAGTATACATGTAGTATCCTGAATACTGCTTATTTAAAGATCTAGTTATATTTTATTTTGTATGTGTGAGTGCTTTGCCTGTATGTCCGTGAATGCAGGAAATATGTAGCCTATACCATACCCATGGAGATCGCAAAAGGGTGTTGGATCTCCTGGAATTAGCATTATGGGTTGAGTTGCTAGATTTTCTCATAGGGATGCTGGGACCTGGTCCCAGGAACTCTGCCAATGTAGAAAGACTCTTAACTACTGAACTATCTCTCTAGCCCCTATCTCACAGATTTCTAATAATACAGGAGAATAAAACCTAGACTTTATGAACTTCCCATACCCCAGAGAAGATCTAAAATCCTACATATGCAGTATTAGCCCAGAAACCCACCTGAAAGAGGCATTGCTAATTGGGAGTTATTTTCTTCTGTTTTTTTATCTTGCGTTTCCTTCTAATGTGGACTGATACTCAGAATAATGTTCTTTTGGATTCATAGTATACCTAGGGTTCAAGAACTTTTTAAAATTTAATTTCTTGATCAAGTTTGAAGGGGGTCTTGTTATTTGATAACCTACATTTTAACTTCATGTAAAACATCTTATAGAAGAGTAATGACTAAAACTGTTGCAAAATCACAAGAGAAAATTGAGATAAGGCTGTCAGGAAAGTGATCATTTCTACCTAAATTTTGATTTTGCATCCTGAAAATAATGAACTGTCTGAAGAACTTTGCTAAATATTTTATCAACTGTATTTTATAGTGCTTTGTGGGTACTTTGATGAATGGCAAGTGACATTTGCAGAGTTTATGAAACCAGGGGTCATGACATTAACAAGGTTACTCTTTTATTAGATGTCTTCCATTTCCTACAGGCCAAGACAGACTGATCTTAGCTTTTTAATTTTGTTATCATTGTTTGTAGCATCCAGTGTCTTACAGTTTCTTAAATCTTTTCTTTTTATTTTGTTTATTTTTTTTTAGTTGTTGAAAAAAAAATTTCCTCCTCCTCCCCATTTCCCATTTCCCTCCCCTTCCTCCCACACATAGCCTCCCTCACTCCCCTCCCCCATCCCCCTCCCCTCCACTCCATTCCCCCTCCCTCTCGAGAATGAAGAGCAGTCCAGATTCCCTGCCCTGCGGGAAGTCCAAGGTCCTCCCACTTCTATCCAGGTCCAGGAAGCTGAGCATCCAAACAGGCTAGGATCCCACAAAGCCAGTTCATGTATTAGGATAGAAAATGTGTGTGTGTATGAGTGTGTGTCTGTGTCTGTGTGTTAATGCCTACTGAGGCCAGAAGAGGCCATTGATCCCTCTAGAACTAAATTCATAGGTGATTATGAGCCACCCAATATTGGTGTCGTAAACTGAACTCTGATCCTCTGAAAGGGTATCAGGACCTCTTAACTGCTGAGCCATCTCTCCAGCGCCCTGTTTTCTCAAACCTGACCTGCCTTCACTTCAGTCGAGATGCTTTCTCCATTATTATTTTCAACACATTACTAATTAGGTGTGTGTGTGTGTGTGTGTGTGAGTGTGTATGTGTGTGTGTGCATGCATGTGTGTGTGTACTTTATTCTCCCACACTTCTCCCATATTTAGCTTCTCCTATTCTTCCCATAGAACTGTATGGGGCTGGTAATCCATATGTGTGTGTTGAGCTGATTGATTTATAAATCAAGAATAAATTAGCTGGACTACTTCTGGAGAGAATGTAGGATGTGAGTTAACCCTTCATGAACACGATTCCAGTGAGTCAGATGAGTTGCACCAGGGTGCGGAGGAACAGTACTTTGTGATTGGCATGGATTTAATACTCAGCAGAACTTTGCCTTGACCTTTCCTGTACCGGCACAAAATAAAGGCAATGCAGATATCAAAGAATATTTACCAGTTTATTGTTAGACTTACTGAACCAAAGTTCCAGCGTAGCACAGGTAGCGAGGAACAAAAAGGGCCGAGCCGCCTGAGGCAAACCCCGCCCTCTAAAGGGAGCTGATTTAACCCCTTTATCTCCCCCTTTTGTCTAAATAAGACACAACTAAACCAAATATAACTATAACAATAATAACAAATGATAAATATAACAAACAATATTGAGAGCAAAAGTTTTGCTAAAGAGTAACTACAATTAAATAATCTTCAACTCCATCAAAGATCTGAGAAGGGAGTAAATATTACTTAACAAAAAAGAGATATCCAAAATGTGCAACAAATGACAACTGACTGCCTGGGCAATCACCCAAAATCTCGTTTGCAATGTTGAGTCAACCAACTTTGGCTAAGGCCTAACATCTGCCAGGAAGACAAGCTCCCAGTGGAGTGTCTTTGGTGCTCAACGTTCTCTCGGGAGTAGAGTGGTGTTGCCAGGAGTAAATTGTGTCTCGATGGCACAGAATTCTAGGTTAGATTAAAGGCCATTTTCTACAGCTCTTCAAAGAAGCTGAAGATTATACTATCTATACTGAAAATAATCTCTATGTATCTAAAAGACCTGATTAACCTAAAAATAATATGACAAACATGTAATTCTCAATACCTATCTAATTTGAAAACTAAGGGAATAAACAATTGTGCAATGTATGAAGACAATGATCTTCACCTGTAAACAATGTCATTACTTATCAAATGTAAACAATGTTATTACATAAATAGTACCAGAGGTAGAAATGTACATTGTGATATGATAGATGTATCCATACAATATAAGCATACTCTTATACCAAAATAGAGGTAGGAACACTCACATTCAATATTCAATATATCAATATACAAGAAACAGTACCAACATAATTTTCTAAAAACAGTAAGTCACAAATACCAATCATCCCATCAACCCAGTTAATCCCCCTCTTTTTTTTTTTTTATATATATATCCCCAATTCCATACAATATCTCCCCATCCCCTCACCCCTAAACCAACCACTAAAAGATGTCCCTAACCCTGTGGGCAAACTCTGTTGGGAGAGGGGACGTCGTCCTCTTAGATTGCTTCTAGCTGACATGGGGGCGACGTTCTTCTTAGGGGCCCCTGTGAAAGCAAACGATGGTAAAATTCCCAAATTAACCTTTGACTTAAGAAGACTATAACTAGTCTCTGTGTGTTTCGAGAAGGTCCGGCCAGAGCGTTGTCAAAAATGTGCATCATATGAAATTGTCTCTTGCAATTGGTACCAAAAAACAGATCCAAAATTAGTGCTTAAAAAAAAAAAAATTCATGACGTCATAAAAACCAGATTGTTGGTGTTGTGGGGCCCCATCTTCATCCTGGAAACTTCAAAAATTACTGTAGGAAAATATGTTGCTTGTTATGGGAAATTTAAACATTAACAACAAGGACTTATACTGACATATAAAGAAAGACACAGATGTGAGGGAAGGCAAAGAAAGTTTATCAAGTATAAAATTATTCTTATTCTGTCCCATTTCATGGCTCCTGACCTGAGACAGAAACTTTGAAATATCTCTTATCAACAGGCTTGGAATTGAAGAAGGACTGAGCCATAGTCCAACTCCAAAACCAGCTCTACACATTTATAAAGAAGTGTTCAATAAAACATATAAATATACATAAATATATATAAAACCAATACTTACGATACGTATAGAATTTTATTGTTGATGTTTAATGGGTCGTATCTATTTTCCATCCATCAGTAATTAAATATTCAGGGTCCCTCAAATTCTTTGGAGATGAATATTTTCCTGTGGAGATAAGAAAAGAACCCTGCCCCCATCCTATTAGTAATCCTTACCATCTGTATGTCGGTCATCCTTGTGAATGAATTGTTATTTATCTTTTCCAAGTGACTTCTCTTCCTCAAACCGAACCTTTATTAATTTTGACGGTATCCATAATTTTTCCTCACCTGTGGAGATAAGAGCAAAACCCCTTCCCCAACGCAGCACATCTCCTGGCTTCCATTGTGAGGTTAGTACATCCTTGAAATAAACTGGTTGATTTAGTTCAGCAGACTTTTCCATTATCCAATGTCTTTCTGCAGCCGTCGTTCCCTTCTCGTTAGCGTTGAGAAAATTCAAGGTTAACAAAGCATTATGTAACCTATTTCTAGGGGTGTTTTCCACCCCTTTCTGTTTGTTCAACATATCCTTTATAGTTCGATTTGATCTTTCTATGACTGCTTGACCTGTAGGATTGTATGGTATACCTGTAACATGCTTGATATTGTAATGATCAAAAAACCGTTTCATCTTCCTAGAGACATAAGCAGGACCATTATCTGTCTTTATTTGTGTAGGTATACCCATGATAGCCATGACTTCTAATAAATGAGTGATTACTGAATCAGCTTTTTCTGAACTTAAAGCAGTTGCCCACTGAAAGCCTGAATAAGTGTCGATGGTGTGATGAACATATTTCAATTTGCCAAATTCTGCAAAGTGGAACACATCCATCTGCCAGATTTCATTTCTATGAGTGCCCTTTGGATTAACTCCTGCTGGCAGTGGCGTTTGGTTATAGAAAGAGCAGGTAGGGCATTTCTTCACAATCTCCTTAGCTTGTTGCCATGTAATAGAAAACTCTTTCTTCAAACCTTTGCTATTAACATGATGTTTTTTATGAAATTCAGAGGCTTGAAGCACACTACCAATCAATAATTGATCAATTTCTGCATTACCTTGTGCTAGAGGACCTGGCAGACCCGTATGGGATCGGATGTGTGTTATGTACATAGGGCAAAGCCTGTTCCTGATCAAATCTTGAACCTGGATAAACAATGAGGTTAGTTCTGTATCATCAGGTATAAATTCAGCAGTTTCAATATGTAAAATAACTCTTTCTGCATATTGTGAATCAGTAACTATATTAATAGGTTCTTTAAAATCTCTTAGTACCATAAGAATGGCATATAATTCTGCCTTCTGGACAGAATCATAAGGACTTTGTTCCACCTTACCCAAGTCTTCTGATTTGTAACCTGCCTTCCCTGATTTATTGGCATCAGTATAGAATGTACGGGCTCCAGTTATTGGAGCATCACGGACTATTCGAGGAAGGATCCAAGAAGTTCTCTTTATGAAGTTGAGCCGCTTGCTTTTTGGATAGTTGTTATTAATGTCTCCCAAAAAATTAGCACAAGCTCTTTGCCATGGTTCATTATCTTCCCATAATTTCTTTAGTTCATCAGCAGTGAAAGGCACTATAATTTCTGCTGGGTCTATGCCTGCTAGTTGACGAAGTCTCAGCTTGCCTTTTATAATTAACTCAGAGACTTTTTCCACATAAGTTTTCAGTTTCTTACTTGGTTTATGTGGTAAAAAGATCCATTCCAAGATAATATCATCTCTCTGCATTAAAATTCCTGTAGGAGAAATTTTTGATGGTAATATGACGAGAATACAATCGAGCTCTGGATTCACTCTGTCCACATGTGCCTGTTGTAATTTCTCCTCAATCATTGTCAGTTCCTTTTCTGCTTCAGCTGTTAATTCTCTGGGACTGTTTAAATCTTTATCACCATCCAAGGTCTTGTTCAAATGAATTATTAGATCAGGTGTTATCCCAATAGTTGGTCGTAAACTGGAAATGTCTCCTAACAGTCTTTGAAAGTCATTAAGAGTCCGTAAGCGATCTCTCCGAATTTGTGCCTTCTGTGTCTTAATTTTTTGCAAACCTATTCTATAACCTAAATAATTAACAGAATCTCCCTTCTGAATCTTTTCAGGAGCAATTTGCAATCCCCATTTAGGTAACAGTATCTGTATTTCTTCAAACAGCCTGTTCAAGGTATCTATGTTTGAATCAGATAACAATATGTCGTCCATGTAATGGTATACAATAGATTTGGGAAATTTCTTGCGTATTATTTGCAATGGTTGGTTCACAAAATATTGGCACAGGGAGGGGCTATTTAACATACCCTGGGGGAGGACGGTCCAGTGGTACCTCCTCGAAGGTTGAGAATTGTTATAAGTAGGCACTGTGAAGGCAAATTTTTCTCTATCTTCTTTTTGCAAAGGTATAGTGAAAAAACAATCCTTCAAATCAATAACTATGAGAGGCCATCCTTTTGGTAATAAAGAGGGCAACGGAATTCCAGATTGCAGAGGGCCCATAGGTTGAATAACCTTGTTGATGGCCCTGAGATCTGTCACCATTCTCCATTTACCTGATTTTTTCTTAACCACAAATACAGGAGAATTCCAAGGGCTGGTAGATTCTTCTATATGTCCAGCATCTAGTTGCTCTTGTACCAGCTGTTCTAAAGCCTGTAGCTTTTCCTCAGCTAAAGGCCATTGCTTTGTCCATATTGGTTTCTCAGTCAACCATTTTAGAGGCAAGGCTGTTGGTATTTCTGAAGGGACATCAATTGCTTGTTCCTGCACAGCCCTAATGGCCGGTTTTGTCCTTTTGTAATAACTTTTAATATTCCTTTCAGAAATATGGGCTCTAGAAGTAGCAGGAATGTTAATTTGAGTATTCCATTGTTGTAATAGGTCACGACCCCATAAATTCATTGCAATATTGGCTACATAAGGCCTTAATTTTCCTATTTGTCCCTCAGGCCCTATACATTCAACCCATCTCGTGCTCTGCCTTACTCGAGATAGGGTTCCAATTCCCAGGAGCTGAACATTTACATTCTGAAGAGGCCAATATGGATGCCAAGATTCTGGGGTAATGATACTTACATCAGCACCTGTGTCCAGTAGGCCAGTAATAAAAATGCCATTTACACACACTCTCAGCTTAGGTCTTTGATCATTTATAGAAGTTTGCCAAAACACACGTAACTCATCTTTCTGATTACTATTGCTTGTAACAGTAGGCATGTGGCTTTCTAATTGTCCTGACGAGGCATGTTCTCTGCAGAAACTGGGAATGTCTGAACCATGTTTGCCATGGGGGCCTGAGAGGCCCCCCCTCTCACGTTTCCCGTCTGTATCAGGTTGCCTTGTCTATCTCTTGTAGACCTGCATTCATTCGTCCAATGTCTGCCCTTCCCACATCTTCTACATAAACCTGAAGGCTGATTCCTTCTATTCCTGTTATTTCTAGAAGACGCATTATTATTATTTCTGAAAACCCGTTGTTTACAATTCCTTTTCATATGACCCATTTTGCCACAATTAAAACATTTGGTATTCTGGTGTCTCCTTTTACCATTGGAAATTGCTTCTTCTACCCATGCTTCAGTGCCATAGTCAAATGTGTCAACATCTAGTGTATGCAAGACCCATTCTTCCAAGGACGCTGATCTGAACATTAAAGGCCTCAAGATCCTTTTGCATTCCACATTAGCATTTTCGTAAGCCAAAGACTCAATTATTATACGTCTTGCTTCTGGGTCAGGTATCCCCATTTGTACAGCTTTAGTTAATCTTTGTAAAAAGTCACTGAAGGGTTCTCTCTGACCCTGTTTAACTGTGACAAATGATTCCATTCTCTGTCCTGGGTCTTGTACTCTGTCCCAAGCCCTTAAGGCTGCTGTAGTACACATGGAGAGTATGTTTTCATCCAAATTAGCTTGTTCCTGAGGGTCTGAAAAGAGCCCTTCACCTAGAATTTTATCTAGGGAAACGTCAATTCCCTTCGCCTTTTCCTGCTGTTCTAAAAGTCTAGCCTCTTGCCTGAATAAGCATTTCCATTTTAAGTGCGGTCCACTCTCAAGGACCGCGGAGCTCAGCTGGAGCCAGTCCAAGGGGGTTGCTTTGCTTGTTGTGGCCCAAGATTTTAGCATCTCTTTAACAAAAGGGGAGTGCATCCCAAAAGACATGATGGCCTGTTTAATTTCTTTGAGATCATTCATACGGACAGGCTCCCATGTATCTTCCTTGATGACCCTAGGGTTTCTGGAACCAACCACCTTTTCTGTTGTTATTACAGGAAAGGCATGTAGAGCTGTAGGTAGAGCTTTGTGAAAATTGTCCCGGAGGGATTTATCCACAGATGTAGTTAAAATTTGCCTTTCTACCCTTTGCTCTTCTTCTTCAGAATTTAGAAATTCCTCAATCTTTTCAATTCTATTCACCATTGCTTTTTGTAATGTCTGAATCTCCTGCCCAGAATTATGTTCTAAAGCCTTCATTGAGGATTCTAGAGTATGAAATTTGTCCAGTAGAGATAACTTGTCATCTTTGGACATAATTTTTATGGCATAAACCGTGCCTTCTTGTATTGACAATCTTTCCGCCAATCTGTCATACGCTTTAGACAAAATTTGATTGTCACATTCAGCAGTTTTGATTCTCTCAGTTAACGTTTCAGTTCCTACAGAAAGGGACTGCTGAAACTTACGATCTAATTCAGCTGTTCCTTCTTCCATAGTAATGAATTTCTCCTTAACATCAGAAAGGGACTGCTGAAACTTACGATCCAATTCAGCTGTTCCTTCTTCCATAGTAATGAATTTCTCCTTAACATCAACCTGTACTTTTTTTAGATTTTGCTCAGTTAACTGAGTCATGTTAAACAAAGATTTGTTTTCTTCCTGGAGAACTTCAAACTGATTCTTGAGAAGATTGTTGTCATTCTCAATAGTTTTTAAACGTTCAACCTCTGCCTTAAGAGATTTGATCATTTTCCTATTATCAAACCAAATAGTGCTAAGGAAAATTAAGAATCCCAGGAATATCCATATATGTGGTGTGGTAGACACCTCTTGTAAGATCTCCCAAATGGTGCATTCAAAAGAACTATTGAAATAGGCTGAGGTCACGTTGTCAGACATTATTTAGAAAAGAAAAAGTTCTCTTACCTGTAATAACTGGTTCCTGCCAGTGGTGGCGAAAGAGCCCAGTTGAATCCACGTGTCCTAAATCTGAAATAAAAGGACTCAAAAACAAAATTGAAACAGACACCAAGCTGATAAGTATTTTTTGCCGGGGCTCTCAGGCCGCTGTCACGTGACCTGAGCGCTGGCGGCGGTGGGGGTGGGAGGGGGAGCAGACACAGGCAGCGCACGCGCGCGCCGGCGGGCGGTTGCGCACGGGAAATCTGGCCGGGGCGGCTCGGAACAGAGGCTTAGGCGCTGTTAAAAAGGCTCTGTCGAATCAAACTAACTGCTTGATACTCTAACAAGCAGCAGGGAAAATCGAGCCGCTCAGAATCTCAGCCGTTTCAGCGTGCGCCCAGAGAGACCGCTGCAGCGGCTCGGGGTGCAAGAGACTCCAATTCGGGGCCGGTTCTCGGCAAAGCCCCACGGGGGAGGCGCCAGATGTACCGGCACAAAATAAAGGCAATGCAGATATCAAAGAATATTTACCAGTTTATTGTTAGACTTACTGAACCAAAGTTCCAGCGTAGCACAGGTAGCGAGGAACAAAAAGGGCCGAGCCGCCTCTCCGCGCACTCTTTATTGGCAGGGATTCGCCTGAGGCAAACCCCGCCCTCTAAAGGGAGCTGATTTAACCCCTTTACTTTCCCTGTTCTGCCTGAAGACCTCTTCTACAATTGTATTGTTCACGCTGACACATTCAACCTTGGTATCATAAATCACAGATGTTCAGGCTAAAAGAATACAAAAAAAACAACAGTCTAAAATTTTGCCACTTTACTCTTTTAAAAAGCACAATTAATGTGTGATTCTGCTCCCAGATAGAAGTGAGTAGACCTTTACAATGCACTGTATGCAATGCCTTAAAAGGAAGATGGACTTTGTGAGACATTTTGACAGTGAATCTGGTAGTGGGAGAGCAGGTTAAGACAGTAGATAGAGAGAGTGGACCCGCAGAGTCTGAATGCGGTCCTCACTAGTACTGTCTTGCTCTCAAAATCTGAAATCTGAAATGAAAACTCTAGCAGGTTGAGATTTAGTCCCAGCTTGCTTGGCAGTACAGTGGAGCTGGCTGTGATGGCTTGAGCCTGGAAAGCCAGCAGGCCTGGGTACAGGAGAGCTGGTCCCACCCCAGACTGAGCAGTGCTGGGGTACTGGCCCTGGTGGCACAGATGTAGGAGAGTTGGTGGTCTGACCAAGTCAGCTGTCACCCAGGCCCAATGCTTGTCCTTTCCTAACGTGTTTCACTATCGAATGTCTGACAAGATCTATGAACACGGGAGTCACTTCTTAATTAGGTTATACAGGTGATAAGTAGCTGTCTAGTGACAATGATGACTTTAAGTTCTATAAAGTTCTGAAGGATCTTCTTGAGATATAGATTATAGATTCTCAACTGGACCCATGAGAAGACTCTGAGAGTAGTCAAATGTAGCAATGAGTGGATACCAAGACAATAGGATTCTGAGTCACACAGCTATATGAAACATGACTGGATGTCCAAAGCCAGCTAAGAACATACCCTGGCAGATGCTTAGACAGAGAACCTAGCAACTAAATCTGAAAGACTAACTTGGGAAACTGTGGAGATAATAAATCTGCATAATTGTTAGATATCATTTAAAAATGCATAGAAGGACTGTTTTATCTAATGCTATCTTTTTTGACGTACCTGTTTCCAACTTAAGTTTCTATGAAAAGAGAATGACAGCAATGCTTAGATCAGCAGTCAGAAGCTGTATTCCAGTTAGACATGAGAGAGAGGTCAGGCTATCTTGCCTACTGACTAGAGACCAGGCTCTGAAATTATTCAAGCTTTTACAGCTCAGCTTCACCAATTCAAAACTTCTTTGTCTTCGGCAAATTTTAAATTTCTGTTTTACAGTTTATTCATTTAGAAACTTATTATAAAAAATAACATTTCTATCATTGGATAAATAAGAATTAAATGAAGTGAAGCAAAATTATTCATAACTATCAAACGTTAAGTTATCAATAAATTTTCATTTATTTAAGAAACATTCAGATAGGTCAGGAAGAAGGAGTCAAAGATGGAATCCACAAGTGGACATATAATTATTAAAAAATAAAACCAAGCAAACTTGTAAATAAGAAAGGTACACAACTAACACGCTGATACTGAGGATTGTCATGGGACTGACTTCCACCCCCAACTCCAACACTGAAGCCTTAATCCCTGGCAGCTCTGAATACAAACATTTAAGGAGAGGATCTCTAAAGGGTGGTAAAGTTAAATGAGACAACTAGAGTGGACTCTAATCCATTCTGACACACAAATACACCAGGGATGTACACTCCCAAAGTCCTCAGAGAAGGAAGTCGTCTGCAGGACAGAGGAAGAGACTTTCAGAAGTCACAAAACAAAAGCTCTGCTGATGCTTTTGAACCTCAGTTCAGGATATGCAGACTCAAAGAGAAAATGCATTTCTGTTGTTGAAGACACCCTGCTTGTGGTATTTGCTATGGCAGCCTGAGCTGATTAAAGCAAGGCTCCTTTGTTTCCCATTGTGTCTGCCAAATCCTTTCTTCATGCTCCTCTCCACTGCTATGTTAAACCACGTGCTGACCTTCCCTTCTCTTGCTCTGACTTCCTGATGGAGGGCCAGACTCCATCTCTTACTTGACTTGGGTAATTTTTTTTCTTGCTCCTCAACACCGAAAAGAGAAAACCTTTCGGTTTCCCTGAACATTTTAGCTTCTCATATTGTTTTAAAACAGGCCAGATTATCTGAGGTGAATTCTGTTTTCTCTCTGGGCTTGATTGACATAGCAAGAGCAGTGAGTGCAATATTGGGGAGAATGAATGTATCCAAGGAGGACAATAGCTTCTGAGTAGATGAAATGAGGAAGCTAATAGAGATGCCCCAATATTCAAATAGACCCTATAGGGTGACAAGAACATTTTCAGGCAAGCCGGGGGGCAAATTCAAAACTTGCGCAGATGTGAAGGAGGGTCATGTGCAAAGTACGTAAGTTTAGATGCAAAAGAACTGAAAGTTTGTGCTCTGTAGGAGTCACACCCAAGAGTGTGAAGACTGATCTGTCTCAGATTGTCAAGGTTTAGTGCAACAGTTAGTTTATTTGCTTGGCAGTGGGACAAAAAAAGGAGTTGCTAAAATAGAGAGGTTTTTTGTTGTCTTTTTTTTTTGAAAGAATAATTCTCGAAATCTGGGCTGTGCCTCTCTTGGTTTCCCCCAAATCATCTCAGGAACTGAGGAAGGGTCAAACTATTTTTCATATTAAATTCAGACACTGTAAGCTGACTTTTTTTATTGGAGTGATGACTTGCAAGTGGAGATTTAACAAAACTTTTAGTGTTTTAGCAAAAGTGAAGTTGGGGTGCTGACTCATGCCAGCAATCTTTATATTTTTTATTGATGCTCACAACTGTAAGGTACTGGTTTTGTTCAAGAATGCCCTTGATGAAATGCAATTATTAATTTTTATTAAACATGACCCTTGCGAACGTGTATTTTTAATATTATGGATAGTGAGATAGGAAGTACATATAAAACACTTTAATATGAACATTACTGCCTGAAGGGGAAGATGCTTTTTGTTGAAATGTCAAGCTGAACTCAGTCATACAAACAATTTTGACTTGAAAGAACAGCTAGTGGGCCCTGGATGGCTCTTTAGATTTGTGTATTGACAGACAGGGTCATAAAAACAAAAGGAGTAAGTCTAGCACTTCAAGAAAACAATACAGAAACTACTTAAAATTAAAGCATTTGTTTACAGAAAATGAACTTTTAGAAAACTGCTTTTGAGTCACGCATGACTTTTTACAAGCCTTTCCTGAGAATTGTGATGGAGTTCAAGAATATCGTTCCCAAGGACATTATAATGAAATACTATTAACTTTGGAAGACCAGTAAAATTTAATAAGTTAATATTTTCAAAAAGACCTTTTAAAAATGGGTGAATAAAATATGTTAAAATTCAATAAAAATAATATTTTGCAATATAAAAGTATTTGAAAAATTAATACAGTTTTAAAATCCTTACTGCATCTAATTTTAAAATTATTCCTTTTTGAGATTTGTTATAATATCAAAGAATATTCATAATTCTCTATAAGGTAATAAGCCACCTGTCTCATTTTTCCAACTGGAACTTCTAGGCCTGCATTATCTCTGTACAAATCAACTGCAGTTATATATTTCAATAGCCTGGAGGCAGGATGTAGACATTCTGTAGGCTTCTATTATTTAGAGTGGATATTTTTTTATGTCTGAACTTTTCTTCTAATTCAAGCTATCCTCAATTTACACTGTAGTGTAATTTCACTAAAATCCCCACACGCTTAAGCTATGCCCATTTTCATTGTTTTGTGCTGGCTAGTCCTGCTATTATAAAATCTCTGAATGTGCACAAATTTAAGTTAGAATGGTAACACACTGAGGTAGTTTGAAAGAAAATGTCTCCAAAAGGGTGTGGCACTATTAGGAGGTATGGTTTTGTTGGAGCAGATGTGGTCTTGCTAGAGGAGGGGCTTCTCTGTGAAGGCAGGTTTTGAGGTCTCACACATGCTCAAGCCATGCCTAATGTCTCAGACTACTTCCTGTTGTCTGTGAGTCAAGATGTAAGAACTCTCAGCTCCATCATGGCGTCTCCTCATAGCAATAGGACTCTAAGACACACACAAAGGGAGCACCTCCTGGGTAATAAGTACCAACAGATGAAACACACAGAAACATTTTTGGGGGATTTCCATCCGTAGTTGAAGTGTCAAGTGGTCTAGATGTCAGAGTCTAAGAAATACTAGAATGATGCCCTCAAGAATAGAATGAGCTCACTCTGTACGTGCAATTGATTGAAAGCTTCCAGCACACCTCAGCAGGACAGAAGATGGTTCACTCAGTTAATAGTGCAACAACAAAAATCCCAAGTGAGAATGTGAGACTTTGAAGGTATTCAGTTGGTAAAATGAGTAGTAATGCTAGAGGAATTATCTATCTGTCTATCTATCTATCTATCTATCTATCTATCTATCTATCTATCTATCTATCTATCTATCTATCTATCATCTATCTATCTGTCTGTCTATCTATGTTTGAATATGTCTATTACCACAACAAAGCATGTAGTGGTCATAGGAAAACTTTGGGGACTCATATCTCATATATTATATATTCTCATATATTCTACTTTATCAAAGCAGATTCTTTCTTCCTTCTTTTGCTGTGCTGTCTAAGCCAGGCTAGTAGGCATGTGAGTTCATGAGTATTTCTCCAGTCTCTCCTTCCACCTTGCTGTAGGCTGGGTGCTGGAGTTACAAGTATGCACCACAACATCCTGATTATTTGGTAGGTTCCAATGATCACACTCCAGTCATCAGGCTGATGTGGCAAGCACTTTATACACTGATTCATCTTGGGGACCCATATCTAGCAGTAAAGATGGACTTTTAAGTGGATAGCCATGCTGGCATGAAGTGAGATGATTTTATTCATATTTCCCTGCTTGTCATTCCTATGTGATTCTATTGAGTCTAACAATACTCTTGATGCTGTTGTTAAACTTGCAAAGCGTTGTGTGTGTTGACAAATTCTCACGCGTGACCAAGATTTTCACATCCAATTCCAATTTTTATTAATAGTGATAATTCCAACATTCATAATCTTTTATCAGGAAGTTATATAGATGTAGTTAAGCCATTAAAAAGGTTTTTGTTTTAATAAAATTGTAGTGCTTGAAAAAAACACTATCGTATGAGCACATCCTTATAGGAAAGAGTGAAAGCATATGAGAAAGAGGGTAATGTTTCTATGGGTGTTGTTTTTCCTCAACAAAGGAAGACAGTGTCTGGTTTATAATACTCCGCTGCTGTCTGCAGCAACTGTCTGAGTCGGTTCCTGAAGACCCCTCTCCCACGCTTCAGCTGGCCATCTGGAGCAGGCTTACTACGGCCCCTGACACTTCTTTCTTCACTTCAGGGCTTCCTTTTTTATGTTCCATTCCTGACCTCTCACCTTCTTTCTAAAAAAAACAGCCACATTCCCCACCTCTTTGCGAATGCTTAGTCATTCCGTCACTTTAATGCGGCTATTTGTAACCTTTTCCACTTTCTCCCTAGTAATAGGATGAGATGTCGCCTATGAAATACTTCCTCATTTGAGTCTTACACTTTTATGTGAATTCATGGTCACTGACTTAAACTCAGTTGTTAGTGATGGCATGACAAAGTAGCGGTGTTACCCTTTTATAAGCTGATGCGCAAGGCATGAAGGACTAACCCTACTTTATAATTTTAATGCACTATAGAGTTTACAATCCGCGTGACTGTTTATCACCAGTGTCTTTTTTTTTTTTTGAGCTCTCCACTACTAGAAGAGAGACATATTTTAAAGCATGTGTTTATTCTACTCTTTATACAGTTATATGAAAAAAAAATCTACATTGATTCTGGTCACATTTGGTACAGCCTCTAAGGCTGAAGAATATTTTTTTAAAAATTTTATTGTTAATTAGCTGTGTATGTGGGTGGATACAGGTGCCTGTGGAGGACATAGAAGAGCACCTCTTCTGGATGCAGGCTTTGAGGTACCTGATATGGATACTAGGAAAGGAACTTAGTCCTTTTCAAGAGTAATATGTCTGTGACTCCTGTGACATTTCTCCAACACCCTAAGTTTTAATTCAGGGGCTACAGAGATGGCTCATCAGTTAATAGCACTGAATGCTCATCCAAAAGACTTAGGTTTAATTTTCAGCACCCAAATATTGGTTGAGAGCCATCTGTAACTCCAAACCTAAGGGATGCCACATCCTTTTCTGATCTTCATGGGCACTGCATGAACAATATCTATAGACATGCACTCAGGCAAACACTCCTGCCCATAGAATGTAAATAAAAAGAAAATAAAAGAAGGCCAAACTCAAGGCTAATTACCCCGAGTACATGCTCCTGACAAATCTTAAAAATTCATTTATTAAAGTTGGGATAGATTAGAATATTAGTGTCCATTCCATAAGACTCTTTACCACTCTTTTTTGTTATTATTGTTAAAGGAAAATAAATCTCTATCATTTTCTTATCTTCTGGTTGGGTTTATTAGCTATTGATAATATATATGGTTTTCTATAAATAATATATATATATATAAGATATATATATATGTATATTGTTTTAGAAGATGAGACAAATATTAGAAGAAAACATTCCAAAATTCTGTAAAGAACTCAAAGTAATTCTTATTAAAAGAACATGGAGAAATTTATACAACAGTCCCAACTGAGGGAGCATGTACAGTTTTTTTAACTGAGTAGCAAATAATAATCATCAAACATTATTAGGAATATTTGAAAGCTGTAAATCCCCTGTCTAAGTTCAAAGTTGGTAGAATAATAAAATGGAATTAAAGAAGCAGCAAACAAATATACTTTGATTAAGGAAGAAAACATGTGGCCCTCAAAAGAAAAAAAAAAGCAGATCCTAAGAGAAATAGTCAGAGGATATTGAAAATTACCTAGAAACGAGTTTCATCTGAAACATGAATAACACAAAAGTCTGTTCTTCCTTCTGTAAAGTCCCTAGAAAGTATATTTGATGGAACACCACCTTGCTGGCATATGTTTGTACCCCTGATACATCTGCAAATGCTGAACAGATACTCTGCCAGTGCTTTCTCTGTGAACATATATTACCTGAAGTTATCTGAATGAATGTTGAATTGTTGTAGAATAGCTTGTATTGTAATTCAGTCATTTCTTTCAAGGTCTCAATCTAAGAAACTATCATTCTTACACATAAATTGTTGGGCCATTTTATTAGAAGTCACGTCATATCCTAGATCTTGAAATAATGGAGATATTCAGAAAACACGTGCTCACCCAATTAAGACTTAAAAGAATGGAATGAAAGAAACAGCTTTTGTGTTCTTGAATTAATTGTAATTTTTTTCTGTTATTGCTTAGCTGTTTTCTTTTTCAGCCCTGTTTTGGTTACAAAAAAAAAAAAAAGATTAGTTTTTCTAGCTCCTTCTCCCTGAGTGCTCAGGGAGTTTTTGTTATAGATTGCATTCTCAGGCCGTATTGTAATTAAGTGCAGTCTCTATAGGTTATGGATTTTTATTGTTATGTAACATTAGTAACTAGTTTTGATTGAGATGGGAGAATGTAACGATAATCTAAAGTCTCTTTGTTTCACTTTTTGTTCAGCCTAATTTTTGGCAATATGTGTTGTATAACGGTATCCCATTTTATTCTAAATTATTTTCCTTGGCAACATTGTCATTTTGTCTGCATTAATGGAGTGTCCACCAACATATGTGCTCTTTGAGATACTAAATATTGAAAATAGTTTGCCTCAGTTCCCTTCCTCATTGTATTAAGCCATAGTGCTCAATCTAGAAGAGCTGTCACGTTAGATTCTATTGCTCATGGGCCTAAGCCTTAGATAAGCACGTAATCCCTTAAGGAGACACAGGATAAAAGATTAAGATGATCAAAACAAATTATGCATATATATGAAATTTTCAAACATTAAAAACTATCTTCTTAAAAAAAGAGAATATACAGATAAAGGCAAAGAGAAGACACAGACAAGGTGAAAAACAGAACCCTGAGACTAAAGCAGCCTTGTCTAAGAAGGCAATATACTACTGTCAACTTTTGCCTTCCTTTAGAGCTTCTGAAATATACTTTCATTCAGTCATCTTAAAAGTGTTTATGACATGGAGATTCTTCTTTCTTGTTCTTTCTTGTAAGTGAGAGAGCAAGTCTATGAAAGTTTCAGTTCCTAGTTTAAGGCCTACATCTAGAGGATAAGACATGGAGACGTTGGTCTGGATTTTCTGGATGTAAGTACAAAAATCCTTTCTACTTGTCTCCTTAGAAACTATTCATTCTTGAGTTTTTGGAATCTGTAGCACCATCCCATTTGGGGATAGTACATAAGGTAGAGAGACTATGCATTTGAAACTCAGTGGCTTCCCCAGAGGCCTCTGCTCACAATCTTTCTTTAGTAGGACTCACAGGTTTAACCTGAAGATTGGTCCACTTTCATCAGTATTATCCGCCCTTGGTTTGAACTTACCTTAGCAATATAATGCACTTTTCCTCGAATGCACTTCAACACCGACCTCAATAAAACAGACATTCTGTTCCACAGGTCAGGTCGGCAAGTCCTCTACTGTTAATTTCACTAGTGAACAAACATTACCTAGTCGTTTGTTTATTTGGGGTAAATGAGTTCTCAGGAATGCCCAGAGGCATGTCTTCTTCCGGTACAGAATTAAAACAAACACAGAAGCTGGCTGCTATTATCGAATGCCTGACTAGAGAAATCAACCAATTCTTAAGTGTGTAAAAAATGCTTTAAAATGTGCTTGAGACAACTGTATGTAGTGTTTTTGCCCTGAGAGAATCTACCCACTAAGCTTTCTAATGTTCCTGTTGGCCGAACACAGGGACCACTAGGTGCGGGTTATGCCTGACGATGCATGTACAGGTGTTCACCATAGCTCTGAGATTTCTGTTTTGATACTGGAAGGAGTACTGGTAAATATCATTTTCATGTCATCTGATTTGAATCCTGACTCAGAATACTCAGAGACTGAAACTGCAACACATGAAATAATCCTATTATTATTACTACTACTACTACTACTGTTATTATTTGTCTCAGAACTAGTGATCTTGTACTGTCCCCGAAAAGTTAGATTTGATGTTATCCACATACTGGAAGAGAGTTAAGTGTCATTTTAATACAAGTGTTAGATATCAATGGTGGCATCAGATATTTCTCAGCAGCTGACAGAATGATGGCGCGATGTGCTGTGTAAGTGAAACCGATTTGGTAGAACAGTTTCAATTATGTACCCAAAGAAAGATTTTGTACTAAATGCAGCCTCATCAAATGCAGTTCACTGGCTTTGAAAGCAAGGTGGAAATGTAGTGGAACCAGGAATTGCAGACCATGTAATTTGAAAATGTTCGTCATCCAATATACTTTGAAGGTTCTAGACAGGGGCCAGCCTTGTCAAATAAGTTACCATAAAATAAATCACAATTTGACTAAGTGCAAGGGAGGCAGATTATCATCACTGTGTTTTGTTTGAAGGGGAATTAAAAAGCACAATGGGTATGGAAAAACACTGGTAATTATGGTAATTTCTTGTTAGCGTCTCCTCCATAAAAACAACAAAATAATACTCTCTCTTCTTTTTTTTCTATTTTGACTATTAAATTACCTATTCTAATTTCAAAAGATGGCTTTGGCAACTTCCTTGCCTAACAGATACTTGTTAGTGTTCAAAAGCTATGTGTCTTCTATAGACCATGCCAACAGAAACATGTAAGTAATCATTTAAATAATATTTAAAAACAGCAATCAAACACCTTAGTTAGTAAATGTTTGTTGTCTTGAGAATACCATGAGCTGAGTAAGTTTAGTGGTGAACAAAAAGTAAGCCTTATCAAAGTATGCTTCCACAGTGAATTTCAGAAAGGAGTCCTCAGACATGTGGTTTACTTTCCAGGTTGGTATCTACTGTTTTGTGTTGCTTAATTTTCAGTTATGAAGCCACGTTACAGAATATTCAAGCTCCATAGAATTGAATTATTTTGCCCCATGAGGACATTGTCTAGATGTCACCTCAAAAAGCCCATGTCTCCCAGTATAGCCATTCTTTCAGTGTAGTTACATATCCTGAGACTGGGCTATGAGAGAGAGAGAGAGATCCTAAGACAGTCAAAAGACTCCTCTCATTTCCCCATACATAGAACAATTATAAAAGGTGAAAATTCCTAACATTGTTATTCTAAAACAAAAAAACAAGAATTTTTTTGTGTTATAAATGACCAAGATTTTCCATATTTCAGCATCAGCAGAGAAGAGAGCAGTGGCAAACTGCACTGCCTACTCGCTGTCCCCAGAGCACCTACCTACTGTCCCCAGAACACCTACCCACTGTCCTCTGAAGCACAGCTTGTCTTCTCAGGGAGAAGATGGTCCCCAGGTTTGCAAGTAGAGATAAAATGATTGAACTCTATTGAGAGAAATTGGTGATACATCACAAATAATCACACTTATCTTTCAATATACAACTCTGCCTTCCACCTTATTTTATTTTATTCATTATTATTCCTTAGAAGAGTGTTTGTTTTCTAAGGAGAGGCAGAAATACGAATGCACATCCTGGTCCATGGTGATATTGTTTCCATTTAGAGAACTCTGGTAAGAAGACACCAAACGCACAGAAAATACTGTGACACAAAAGTTGTGCAAGAGGAACAATGTCTGACTGAAGAGCACACGGGGGTGAGCTCTCGAAACAGAGAGCACATGATTTCCAGGAGACCGAAATAAACAAGAAATTAAAAAGAGCTAATATTTACATAAGAACATTTTCAATAGGGGGCACCAACAGAAAATGAAGTTAGATGAAATATAGAAAGAGAATTGAAGAAAATGGTCCAAGAATGGACCAAGAAGTAAATTACTCACTATTAGGAAACATTCCTAGAGCCAAAGATTGCACTTAGACAGGTGGCCTCTCAGAGGCATTGTATGCGTGTGTGTTTGTGTGTGCTGTGTATGTATTTTGTGTGTGTATATATGCATATAAGCAAAAATGGTGTAGACATAATGATTTTATAATGACATTATATTCTATTAGAAACAAAGAAAATGCTAAAAGTATAATGGTCATTGAATGTCATGTCTATTATACTTAAAATTTTAAATTAAAAATTGATCCTCCTCAATCTCTTAACTGTTTATAAAAAATCCTAGGGAACAAACAGCTTATTATCTGTCTCTTATTTTTTTTTTTGTCTGTAATGAGGATGGAAGGATCTATGTCATCTTCACTGAGCAAAAGAGAAGGCTGCCAACATTTCCAATGCCAAGAGTTCCTTACAGATAATGTCTTAATTGAAGCTTAGAAGCAATTTCAAGATGGTTTAAATTTTTTTTCACTGTGTGAATAGCAAAGTCTCCATTGTCACCATACAGTGGGACAAAGGACTCATCAGTGTATTGGGAGTTTTATTTGAAGTCAGGTAAGATGGAAAATTGGTAACATTTATTTCTTTTCTAAAGATTCAATACAGCCATGCAGAGGAGAGGAACAACACTTAAACTGCACTTCACATGCCCAACCCTGAGAGTCAGGAGCACATGGAGACTCTGATTCTATTGATGAAGAGTTAGCCATTTGATAAATAAAGTTACCTATATTTTAGAGCTACTCATTTTAAAAAATATCTTGGCACTAATATATAAAAATATATAGGCAAGAAGTATTTCTTAATTTTTAATTTATGAAAACTAATTAAATCATTTATTTTTCAGTGACTGTGAAAGGATTCCCAGAAAGAAATTTCCAGAATAAACTTTAAAATAATTACAAAATATGGAAAGCACATTAAGCTAAATGTCAAAACTCCTTTCTCTAGGGTTCTAAATGCCTACTAATAATGAGAACATTCAACATGTGTAAATCTTATTTAGTCCTGTTACTTCCATTAATGCCTGTCTAGTAAAAATAGGTATGATTCCCCATTCTGGAAATCTGACTCTAGAGAATAATGCACTATTGATAACTCACATAGCTGAATGCTTTTCTGATTGCCCCAGGCATTTGAAGAATATGGCGAAAGTTGATGTTATATAGCAGGCAGAAGCAAAGTTCTTACTTTCTAAACCAACTGAATTCACCCATCAGTATTCCCTCTGGGGGGATCTGAATGGAAGATTCACTTTTAATACAAAAGAAGTCTGGGGGTGTAGGACCCAGCCATAATAAGCTTAACAGAAGCCTGAGTCTCAGTAGTTTACCCTGAGGCAATACCTGGTCCCCATAAAGACCACAAACTGAGACTGCCCAGGCACCACCCAGGAACAGACCATCCAAAGGAAATCCCTAAAGTTCCAACCAACCTTTGTAGATAGGATCACCTGACAGCACACATTCAACAGGACACCTCTAGACAAATGGCAGCCAATCAGGGGTCCTAATTCTTAGAAATCTCTCACCCTCATCTTTGCTATTTCACCTACCCAACTCTAACTGAGCTTGGGGCTCTCTGACCATTCCAATACATTGGACACATGGAGAGTTTGAGTCTGCAAATTTGTGTAGAATAAAGACTCTTTTCTTTCTCATATGGGACTCAGATTCCTTGTTGGTTTTGGGAGGACTTCACAGACCTGAGCATAACAAGACAAGTCATGTTGTGGTATATTTATATAGTATGTGAAGGTGCATTTTTGTGGTTGGTGTGATAATAAGCTGAACGGCCAATAGCTAGGCAGGAGGTATATGCAGGACTTCTGGGAAGAGAAAGGAAGTAGAAGGAAGAATCTAGGTGCACAGGAGCTTCCAGGGATAATGAGACGAAACAGGGAGTGAAATATGAAAGAGAGGTAATGCCACATGATAGAGCATAGATTAATATAAGTGGGTTAATTTAAATTATAAGTGTTAGTTAGGAAAAAGACTAAGCTACTGGCTAAGCTTTCATGATTAATAAGAAGTCTCTGTTTCATTATCTGGGAGCTTGCTGGCACCACAGAAAAAGACTTGTTACACACTTTTGATTTAGTTGGATGTTACTTTTATTAAATTGAGTCTTTAACAGTATATGAACATTTCTCTATTACTGCCCACCAAAAATGGAGCATCATATCACTGACGCACTGAAGTCCCTTGCTTCACATGCAGAGTTGTATTCTAGAGAGAGAACAGAGAAGAGATCAAGTTTCTATCTCGGGGAAAGAGCAGAGAAATGTTTCTAGAGTAGGAGATGCACACTTCAACAGTTGCTCATCTTAAAAAGTCAAATTCAAAGAACTGTTGAGTACACGGAAGGGATAAGATGTGTGAAGGAGAAAAGAAAGTGCTGAGATGCTAAGAATATTTAAGAATAAAACACATTTAGTTTAACAAATATATGAAGCAATAACTTATGAGATACAAGTACGAAAAAGTGGCATGAAAGAAAGGTAATTAGACGAATAGTTTGCCTTGAGTGTGGGGGCACGCAGAATTCTATTTCAACTGCATTTGCTTTCAAAGAGTACAATACTTAAAATTCATCTAATGACTGCATTTTCATACCCCATAGGGGATTGCCTTACTGAACAGATATGAACGCTTTCTGCATTAACATTCAGCAAATATTTTTTTAAATAAAAGCTTGTAAGTTTCCTGTTAACTGTTTCAAAAGTGTTTACATGCTCTAAATTCATTTAAATATATGACAAGCTGACTAGTTTATAGGCCATTGCTTTTGCAGCACATACAAGTCTTTACAGACGATGCAGTAGAGAACTGTCCAAACTTCTGTATGCATGACTCTGTGTTAGTGTACAAACATCCATATGCATAAAGGATAGAATATGACTTCTGCTAATGCATTTAATATTTTATCACAGTATCTCAGTCTTTGAAAACATAGAGGTAAATCATTTTTATTTTTTTCAGTGTTGAGTATTTTATACATGTAGACAAGGAAATATGATTGCATCACCCCACTCATTTCTCCTCCACCTTACTCATATGTTTAGTAGCACTTCTTACTTTTCAGCTTTATGTTATTCTTGTTTTGTTTCGAGTAGCCACTAAATCCAGTTAATGCTGCCCATAAAAACACAGCTATAGCACCACCCATGGAATATGGAAACTCTCTCCATTGTGACCTCCTCAACAGAGAATGATGGTTGAGACTGAAAATTATTCTTTTTTATTTTTATTGAGCTCTACATTATTCTCTCCTCCCTTCCCTGCCTCTCCCCTCCCCATTCAACCCTCCCCCAAGATCCCCATGCTCCCAATTTACTCAGGAGATCTTGTCTATTTCTACTTTCCATGTAGATTAGATCTATGTAAGTTTCTCTTAGTGTCTTCATTGTTGTCTAACTTCTCTGGGATTGTGGTTTGAAGACTGTTTTTCTTTGCTTTGTGTTTAAAAAACACTTATGAGTGAGTAAATGTGATAATTGTCTTTCTGGGTCTGGGTTACGTCACTCAATATGATGTTTTCTAGCTCCATCCATTTGCCTACAAATTTCAAGATGCAATTATTTTTTTCTGCTGTGTCGTACTCCATTGTGTAAATTACCACATTTTCCTTATCCATTCTTTCATCAAAGGCATTTAGATTGTTTCCAGGTTCTGGCTATGACAAACAATGCTGCTATAAACATAGCTGAGCACATGTCCTTGAGGTGCGGTTGAGCATCCTTTGGCTATATATCCAAAAGTGGTATTACTGGGTCTTGAGGAAGGTTGTTTACTAGTTTTCTGAGAAATCACCACATTGATATCCAAAGGGGTTGTACCAGCTTGCATTTTTCCAGCAATGCAAGAGTCTTCCCTTTACCCCACAACCTCTCCAGTATAATTTGTCATTAGTGTTTTTGATTGTGGCCATTCTTACAAGTGTAAGATGGAATCTCAGAGTTGTTCAAAACCTCTCTGAGAAAATTAATATATTTTGAGGAGGTCACAGTGGCATGGATGTGGTTACAGAATACCAACTTGGAAATCTATCTAGAAGTTTCTTAAAAACATGAGAAGTAGAACTACCATATGACCCGGCTAAATTACTTCTAGTCATATATCAAACCCCAACAGAATTTATGACCTACTATAGAGACACTTGCATAAACATATCCATTACTGTTCTATTCACAATAGCTAAGAAATGGAATCAAGCTAGATATTCCTTGACAGATGGATAGTAAGAAAAATGAGACACATATACATGATGGAATGCTGCTCAGCCATAAAAGAAATTAAATCATGAAATTTGCAGTTAAATGGATAGGACTGAAAAATTTATTGAGCTAAATAAACCAAGCCTAGAAAACAAAGACCATATATTCTTTTCTCAAATTCTAGCTTCAAACTATTGTATAGTTTACTTGGGGCACAAGTGGAAGTGAGGAAACTGGAAAGGAACCATTTGATGGAGCATATTAAGGGAGGAGAATAGATAAAACGAAAGTAGAGAGAAGTATTAGGGAAAGGCTTAAAGGGGGAGAGCATTGAGTATTAGCAGGACAGCAAGCCTTGCAGGGGAAGGCTAATTCATGGGAAGAAAATATGAAAACACTTATGGAGGAATAGTATTTTCCAACTGAGCTTAACAATCAATGTTTGGTAGTTGGACCCATGTGAAATGAAAGAAGGGGAGGGGTATTTGGATTAAAGCATTTAAGCAGGGCTGAGCAAGGGGAAGAAGAAATGAGTGTGGTAGTCAAAACCGATAATTATGGAAAAGCCCATGTGAAACTGCTAATTTGAAATTACATCTTTAAAAATCAGAAAGACCATTCATTCTAATTGCATTACCTTTCATAGAAGGAAAGAAATATTAATTATTTATAAAGTTATTTAAATTTCTCTTTTTGTCTTTAATTTCTTGTTCTAAATTTTAAAGTGGCATATTCTTAGGAATCCTGAAATAGAATGTAGCAGAGAGAAAATCGTGTAAACTACACAATAAGACCGATAAACATGTTTCTATTTACATTTCTGTAATTATTCTGATATTGTCTCAACCTATTCATTTTTTTTTTTTGGAGGAAAATGTCAGCCTTGAAAACTCAAGATCAGCTAATCCTATTTAGTTTAAAACTAGTATCTTGGCTGTAATGTATGATCAGGTAAGGGTATATATATAGGGTTTTTTCCTTTCCTTTGGAATAGCAAAGACATTATGGACAATAGGTTGGGACTATTCTCACGAACATATTTTTTTAAATATTTATTTATTAAAGATTTCTGTCTCTTCCCAGCCACCGCCTCCCATTCCCCCGCCCCTCCCCCAATCAAGTCCCCCTCCCTCGTCAGCCCAAAGAGCAATCAGGGTTCCCTGCCCTGTGGGAAGTCCAAGGACCACCCACCTCCATCCAGGTCTAGTAAGGTGAGCATGTAAACTGCCTAGACTCCCACAAAGCCAGTACGTGCAGTAGGATCAAAAACCCATTGCCATTGTTCTTGAGTTCTCAGCAGTCCTCATTGTCCGCTATGTTCAGCGAGTCCAGTTTTATCCCAGGCTTTTTCAGACCCAGGCCAGCTGGCCTTGGTGAGTTCCTGATAGATCATCCCCATTGTCTCAGTGTGTGGGTGCACCCCTCGTGGTCTACTATGTTCATAGCAGCATTGTTTGTAATAGCCAGAACCTGGAAACAACCTAGATGCCCTTCAATGGAAGAATGGATGAAGAAAGTATGGAATATATACATATTAGAGTACTACTCAGCAGTAAAAAACAAGGACTTCTTGAATTTTGCATGCAAATGGATGGAAATAGAAAACACTATCCTGAGTGAGATAAGCCAGACCCAAAAAGAGGAACATGGGATGTACTCACTCATATTGGTTTCTAGCCAAAAACAAAGGACATTGAGTCACGAATATATTTTTAAACATATGTGTTGATGCTTTGTTTTTATGTGTTTCCTATCTACACTGCTCTCTTTCAATGTTCTAAATCCTTAAGACTGGTTCTCTTTTTTTCTTCTATATGTTCGTCTTAACTTGATTTCAATTTTGTTTGTTTGTTTGTTGTTTTTCAAGACATGCTTTCTCTGTAGCTTTGGGGCCTGTCCTGGAACTAGCTCTTGTAGACCAAGTTGGCCTTGAACTTATAGAGATCCACCTGCCTCTGCTCCCTGAGTGCTGGGATCAAATGTGTGTGCCATCACCGGCCACCTCCCCCTTGATCTCTTATCACTTGCACACCTTTACAATATTCTTCTTCTCAGCTCCAGTGATCACATTTCTCATTTCTGCACACACACTTGTATGTGTTTGTGTGTGTATGTGTGTATTTAAAGCTAGATGTTGAATAAAAAAGGAAAATATGTGATATATAATTTTCTAAATTTTCCTTACTACTCCACTCCCAAATGTTGATGATAAAGCAATCAACATGAATGTGCAAATATCTCAGGGCTACAATGAATTTGGAACTTTAGCCTTGGCATATAACCAAGAATGGTACCACAATAGTTTTCTCATTAACCTCTATACTGACTGTCATAGTGGACGTACAAGTTTCCTGACTACCTACTCTGGATATGAGGCTCTCTTTTCCTACATTCTCAACACATATTGTTGTATGCTTCTCTAATAGCTGTTCTGAGATACAATAGATCCTCAAAGATATGCTCATTTACATTTCTCTAATATCTAAAGATGTTGGATACTTTTCTAAGTATCTATTGTCCATTTTGATTTCTACTTTTGATAACTGTCCATTGAAATTATTAGTCCATTTATTGGGGTTTTGGTGTTTAATGATTTTAGTTCATTATTTACCCCACACATTAATTTCATTAGTGGTGTAATTAGCAAAGATTTTTCCTCATTTTAAATGCACTCTCTTCATCACTGAGATTTTCTCCATGTGTTTGCAGAAACTTCAGAATAGTATGTGTTTTCACGTTTCTGTTCTTAGGAATATTTTACTTGCCTTTTGTGCACCGTGAGAGATACAGATCTAGCATCTTTCTCGGACATATAGAAATCAGATTTTCCTAGCAGCATTTGTCGAAGAGGCTGTATTTTCTCTAACATACCTTATTGACAATTTCATCAAAATTAACTGGCTGTGGTAGGCACAGCTTTTCTAAGTACTCCATTCTGTTCTAGTGCTCCGTACCTTTGCTGTGCTAGCGTCAAACTGTTCTGCTAGTTTTGTTCTCTTTGAGGTTAGGTATTGTGATCCCTACAGCATATTTCTTTGTAAGAAGGATTGCCTTGTCTATTTGGTAATTTTTCTGCTTCTGTGAGAATTTTAGAATTCTCTCTAGTTTGGAAAGAGTGGAAGTTTCATGTGTTGCTGACATAAACTGGTTCCGATACTGCAACAATTTCCTCAACACTAGTTTTGCTAATCTGAGCACATGGGAGGTCTTTTTGCATTCTAGTGTCTTTGATGCATTTCTTTGGCTTCTTAAAGTTTTACTTGTCAATATATTTTTATTTTTTCACTTTCTTGATTAGGTCTGTTTCTTTTTATTTATTTTAAGTTACTGATTTTTTTTCCTAGGCTATTTCTTTCTTGTCATGTTCTGTAATGGTATTCATAAATGCTATTATTGTTTTCAGTGTGTTGATTTTGTATTCTGGGACTTTGATTACATAGTTTATCAGTTTTGGAGCTTTTTAAAATTATATTTATATTATTTCTAAATATAGAAGTATGCCTTATGCAGATATACATATAATTTAAATTTTTCCTGTCAGTAGTTCTTTTCTTTCTTTTTTTTTTAAATCTGGTATTTCATGTTCTATACTAAATAACAGTGGAGAAAGGGAGCACCCTGATTTTAATCTAGATTTTAGAAAAAAAATTTTCTCAGTTTTTTCCCATTTGGTATAATGTTGGCAATAGATTTGCCAGTTACAGAATTTATGATGTCAATGTGTATTCTTTCTGGTCCTTGCTTATTCGCAGCTCTTATGATGAACTTTTGTTGAAAACACCAATCAAGACAAAGCTACAACTTGATACCTCATTTCAGAGTAGTAAACATTAAAACCACTAAGATACCACTGCATTTGTTCTGTGAGAATAGTTCAGTTGGTGGAGCACTTGCTTAGCATGCATGAAGCTCTGGATTCAGTTTTTAGCACTGTATAAACCACCTCCAGCACTGAGTGAGCCAGACATGGTAACACATATGCTTAAAAGACAGCAACAGGTAGAGACTGAAAGATTAAAAATCCAATGTCATCATTGGTACATAGTGATTTGGCAGGTTACAGAAGATCCTGTTCAAAGCAAACAAACAAATGAAAGACTTCTAATGTGTTTCATGCTACTTGTTGTACAGTGTTGTCCAAAATATGGGCCAGCACAAATGCTGATTACATGTTTATAGTACATTAAAATAGAGTAGACCCTAGGAAAGTTCTCTTTCCCTACCCCCAGTCCCTGATTTGAATCTATAATACACCTTTGAAAACTGACCTGTGATCTGCTAATTTCATTCTTCAAATCCCCAAGGCCATTTGCTCACAAAGAACCACAAAGCCATTGGCTCAGAGTAACTCTGGTGGCCATTAAGGTTTCTAGGACCCTAGAACCTAAATAAAATTTACAAAGAAACAGAAAAGACTTTGTTACTAATGAAGATATGCCTCCAAATTTCTGTATCATTATAAATGTTTAGGAATACAAGGAATCTCTTAGGTTCATTAAGCTCTCTCTCTCTCTCTCTCTCTCTCTCTCTCTCTCTCTGTGTGTGTGTGTGTGTGTGTGTGTGTGTGTGTGAGTGTGTGTCTCTCATAATAAATCTGAATCCATACAAAGACTTTTATCTGAATGAAAGAGAAGGTAATTCTATAAATATTTGGGTTCATGTAGACACCTAATAGCTAGATTGGGTAAAAATAGGGATTCCTTTGAAGGAGATGAATATTCTAGACTGAGACTGAAGACATAGTGCAACAATTCTGGAAAGTTACTAAAACAAAATAACTCATATACTTTTGTTTGATGAATTTTATAGTATGCAAATTATAATTCAATAAAGCTATTAAAGAGTGAATAATTTATACATTTGTATATAACATTTATGAATAGTGTCCACATTCCCATGACTTTTCCAATATTTTATAGGATTTTATTTAACCTAGAAAAACAATTTATATGAGGCAGTTACTTAAAGCATCTTCAGTTTATGGAAGGGTGTTGAAGCTTGAGTGACTTGCTGAGACTTCCATGGCATCTGTGTGTTCAGGCTCCAATTCATACTCAAACTCTAGGTTACTTACTGTAAACTACAATATACATATTTTTGTGAAATTTTACTGCTCAGAATACACATTCTTAATATGTCCCTATTTCTACTACAGAAACCATTTACTTTTATGAAGATTTCTGATATGTGTGTTTTCTTCTTGTTAAAGATGAATAGGGCAAGAATTAGTCTAAGTTCAGTCTGTGTTTTGAACTCACATCTTTGACATTTCCTAACTTGATCTTTTTTCTTTGCTTCTGATTTAAATCCTGCTGATTTTTCAACATCAAGAACAAAGAAACAAAATTCCTTATCTCTCTAGGTCAATGTCCCAGAACATTCTTTGCATACCTACAGTATTCTTTTTTCCGGTGCACCACAAAGCCTTGTTTGCATAGCTGTCTTTCCATTAGGTTGAAACTCTCAAAAACAGAGAGCACTGGCTTGTGTTTGCAAACTCCAGTAATGCTGCCTGGAAAAGAACAGGCAACCAATATACCTGAATGAATGAAAGAGCAATAGAATCCATAGAAGCAATGGAATCGCTGTGTATTTCCTTTTACTTGCAGAATTCAGGATGCATCCAGGAGATCAAAAGTGCAAATAATGAATAGCAAATGTCTATTTTAGATGAATCTTAGTGAGGCGAATTTAGAATAGGAAGATGGAAATGGGCATTTCTAGGCCTTCTTGATATGTACTTAGGAAATAGATTTGACTGGTGTGTGTGTGTTCTAATTATAAAATATCATTTCCTTACATTATCACAATTCAGTCTGGATGGTAACACTTTGCACATTAATGTTAACAGCATATTGCACAGAGAACAATGATCAGATAGCGAAGAAGTTTTAGTTTTCAGTGCTACTTTCAAAGTGTGTTACCTATTAAAATGGAGACTGAGGATGCCAGAGTTGGAAACCATTGGCATTCAGCTTGGAAAGGAATATTCCAGAAAGTGCTTTGTTTAGCATTTTGGACTAAAGCCTGCTCGCCTGGGAATGTCATTAGTTCTACTGAAAATGATTTACCTGGGTAACTTTTCAATCAGAAAATTATTTTAAAAATAAATCTAAAAGGGAAAATATTGCTCCTGCCAGAATGAACAAAATATTTTCTCCTTTTATAGCGTGTAAGTGACAAGCTCTGCCAAGTGCAAATCTTTTCTCCGAAGTAATGAGAATGTAAGACTCAGAGTGTCACAGTTTGCCTTCTTGGTACTTAAGCCTATATCTTTATGGTCACTTAAGTTACTTGGGTAGCAGTTAGTAACCCCATCAGTCAACTGTCAAATGGCATATTTGATCTGCCTCTGTCCTGCGATTGCCCGGGTGAGATCATGTCCTGAATGTGTCTATTGCACTACAGAGACAAGATGTGACTCCAACAACAGACCACTATAGATAAAACAGTGGGTGTCAACTGAGACACTCACAGTGTTAGTATTTTTGCAGGTATCCAAACTCAGTAATTTACCTTTCACTTAAAGTCCATTCAGTATTGGTAGATAGCAGTGAATGACAAATTAGAAATGGAAAGAAATCAGCAAACTTAGGGAAAAGTGTTTAGTCAGGGGACTTTCCCTCTCAGTCAAGACTAACTCTAAGTGAAGCCTATACAGGGTACAGATGTGCTAAAGATTAGCCTTTGGTAATTGAACACACAGAAATCAGGCTCTCCAAGAACTCCTCTATATTACTAAGGAAAGTTGTTTCTTATTTTTGCTTTGTTTGATTTTTAAAGTCTGTCCATTCAGTTGAGGTCTGTGTGTGTATGCCTTCCGAGTGTGTTCAAACCAAGGTGGCATCTTTTAAAAAAAATGTTCAATTATGGTGGATGATATGAAGACAGAAAAAAATGCTAAAATATATATTTAGAAACAACAATTTTCTTTGTCCTAGCAAGGGTCCCATTTACAAATGAGATAGTTTAATTAAGAGACTTTAACTCTGAAGTTGACACCCAGGAGATGGCTGAACAGAGGCATCCTACATTTCTGCTGTTCTGTGGACCACACAGCCCTGATCTTTCAAAGTAGGACTACTGTTTAAGAATTAAATGCAAATTAAGTATGTGTGATAAATAAAAATATTCTGTTTGTGTTATTAATGCTAGTTCTTTGCTTCAGGTAAGTTTTTATGTTTGTTGAAGACATTTCTATCACCTTTTGTCTATAGGCACACAGATAAACATGAAGGAAATAAAGAGTATATGATATCATTTTTGCCCAGAGGGCGCTCATACATTACATTGTTTTATTTTCAAGTGTGAGAGATCCATTTGTCTTACCATAGTCTCATGTGTCATACACTCGGCTGCCTGAAGAGGTTTTAGCATCTTCATGTGTCTAACCTCTGGGCTTCATTTCTGCATATGTCATTCTCTCAGAGCCATACGATAACCTAGTCTTTGCGTTTGTTTCTGCTGCCTTGTGGTTTAGATTTTTTTTCAGATGTATCTTTCTTACCATTTTTATTCCCTCAAATTTTCTCGAGGAGAGGTCCTTCTTTGGTCACTTTATGAAACACAGTCTCTCCCAGTCACTAATACCCTATATTATTTTATGTTTTTCTTAAGAATCATCATTTTGGAATTTCTCTCTAATTTGCTTCCTTTTCTGCTGGTTTCTGCCTGTCTCTTACTCTTCAATTCTGATCTTTCTCCAGGCAGAGGTACTAGCAGTCTCAACATGTTCTTTTGTTCTTTATCGACTGCCTAGAACAGTGCCGGGGGGCGGGGGAGAGCCCGATTGTGGACTCAGTGAAAATTTGAAATATGAATGCAAAGAAATAGAGTAAAATGAAGATACTGACGGGAAAACGATTGCTTTTATTGGCAGAGATTTATGTGAGGAGGCTAAGAGAAACGCATGTGTGAGAGGAGGAGGTAGATGTTATCCAGATTAAAGAAGCAGTACAGACAGGACGACGTTAGGATTGTGGTGTTCCATTACTGGTCTGTAGTGAAGCCCCATGAAGACAGAGTGACACGGTGGTAAAGAAGTGGCTAAGACATAAAGGGCATCCTATTTTGTGATCTATTATAAAGTTAGATATATGTGGGATAGGAATACAGACAGCTCAGTGGTGAAGTGCTTACTTGTAAGGTCCCTGGGTTCAATCTACATTATCTGAAAAGACACCTGGAACTTTTTCAGTAAGCATGATAAAACCACCAACTGTGGATTAAGGAGAAGATGATGTGGCCAAGTTTGCACTTTGTCACTACATTGAATAAAAAACTAGGAGGTGTTGGGAGCAGTGAGACCCCAGATCCTGAATTTCTTGTAATCCCCTGATCTGAGTGCCTACAGCTGCTCTGAGCACGAGACCTTCAGGAGGTTTTGATGGCAGGAGAGTGGTTTCTGGTGGGTTTGGCTGGGGCGTGGCTATCCCTATATAATCTGCCCCTGAACACAATAAAAGGGGCATTCTTGGGGACTTCAAGGAGGACCCGTGTCGCTGTCTCTCTATGTGTGTCTGTGTATTTTAACCTCCAGCCCCCTTGCCCGAAGCTTGGTAACTGGGTGCAAGCACGGCAAGCAGGGTCTATACAAAGATACTGAAAAAGATGAAGTCTGAGGGAATAGGGAATCAGTGAAAATGGAGGTGAAGAGCATGAGAGATGGCCCGCCAGTGTCTAACAGGAGTGCATAGTGGGCGGGATGAAGCATTTCTGGAGACAGTAAGTGAGCACTGACAGCGACTCCATCATAGTACTTTATATAGAATATTTGGATAATGTATTTATGAGACTGTTTTAAATAGAAAGCATAGTCTTTTGGGTGATATGTTCCTAGACCACACTGACTCATAAAAAGGACTAAAAGTATTTCTGATATATTTATTTATTAAAGATTGGTCACATCAAGGAAACTCATATCTCTACATCACCTTGACTCATAAAAAGGTCCCAAACAATTTCTGAGGTATTTATTTATTAAAGGCTTGCCATATTAAGGAAACTTAGCTAGCAGCACAATACAATGGAAGAATATTTGGAGATACATAATTCTGTAATACTTAAGTGTGGTTGTCTAACCAAGAATAAAATGGAAATGAGAGGAAGTGTGCTGCATTCTGCTCTTGCTTTTGGAAGAAAACACCACTCAAGTTGTGTGCTTGTCATAGTGCGAAAGACAGAGCAGGCTGCCATTCACTACATCTTCAGACCCCAGCTCACAGCATACTACCTTGATCATTGCACTCAATGGAACATGTGGTCTTTCATCCGCAATCGAGAATCTCATTTCTTTTATTTCAGTTATTGGTGAGAGGACCTAAAGCCTATAATGAGGTCATTTTTGATTCTATAATTTAAAAAAATCTGTTTGTGCTCGTGTGTGTGTGTGGGGGGGTGGTTTGCATAAGCAGAAAGATCAGAGGACAACCTTGTGAAGTCACTTACCAACTCCTTCCTTTACGTGAGCTCTAAGGATTGTGCTCAGGTCTCCAGACCTGTGCCGTAAATGCCCATCAGCAGGCTGACCCTAGATTGCATTTTTAATACTGACTTCTGGAGTCTTAGTTGTTTAAGAATCATTTGGGCACCTGTTGTTTCTAAGGCCCTGAAAGCTAAATTCATCATTACAAGCTTATTCCCTCCCCTCATATGAAAATATGAGAACAGTTTGCATTTGTATTCTGAGGTAAGAAATCTTCCAGATGAGTTTAGGAATTCAGCAAATGTATGATTTTCATCTCCCAAAGTGTAGGAAATATTTCTGAAGGATGAACTTACATTTACTCTCTGTTGTGACTTTCTTTGCATCTCTGAAGTTTAACTGTGACATACGCATTACATATGCAGCCGTACGGGGTTCAGTACAATAGGATTGAGGCTTAGAGCAAATCTGTTTGTTGGATCCATGGTGCTCTCCTCAGCCAACAGAGGAGTAATCATGCTGCCTGTGTGACTCCTCTCGGAAGCAGCTAGACTGCTGTTAATGAAGGCAAGTAGAGTGACTGAAATTCTGCTGAAAAGGCCTTCAGTCATTCTTCAAACACCCGCAAAGTGAATGTTTATTCTTTCTAAATTGGCCATGAGATGCTTCCTCTGTAAACTAGGCGGATGGAAATTTTCAGCTTTTATAGTCATTTTCTAACTTACACATATGCAGAAATAATCAAAGAGTAGAGATGGTCTTTTCCCCCTAATGCCTAGGTAGCTGAAAAACAGCCATGCAGCTTTGGCTCCTGCACCATGGAAACTTTCATCTTCTGCTAGATCCTGATAGATCAAAAGAACAGTGTGGCAGAGAGATGTGAATTAATGGAAACAGCCTGTCAAATGGGGAGTTGTTCTTATTTTCTTCCCTTATTTTGTGAAATTTCGTTTTTGGAAAAAAAAAAAAGAAAACTGTTCCTTAAGCACTACCAGAGAAATAAAAGGTATGTTCATACATGTATACCACTGGATAAGTATTAATGGTAGAACTGGAATTTCACATGTAAGAGTTGTGAGAGCAGCACCTATTTTAATATTTAATCTTATTTATAAGTAATATATCCCCTGATCATCACTTTACAGCCATCGGTGTAGTTTTCAAATGAGTGTTGTGTTTGCTCATTTTCCATGCAGCCTCCGTGTTCCATTAAAAAAAGGAAAAAGGTTTGAGCTCCGTCAGCAGCAGAAAAGGTACCAGAAGCATTTCAATAAATCCAATAGTCTTACTTCCAACTTGGCTTTTCTTGATCTCATAAAATAAGACATCTACTGCTACTTGGTCATTTGGAGCCAGGTACCACTGAATACAATATTGGTATCTGAATTTTAAAAGAAAGTATGTACCTATGAAAATAAGTCATGGACTTTTTTTGAAAAGTACTCTTAACATGATCAGCACTTCATATACCATGAAGACAACTGGACTAGTGGCAATTTCACCAAAAATCCAGACATGCGTTATGTGGCAGAGTAGTCTGTGTTTGTACATCCATGCAAACTGCTATTTATGGCGCAAAGCAATCAAAATGACAACACTGAAATTATTGCTACTCATTTTTCACTGTTTTATTGACATGGCATTTTTGTGGAATTTGATATTTTAATTAAGCTCTTTAAACATTACCTATTAAACTCTCAGATTCTAAGATACATTTTTTTATCTTTTCAATGCAAATCTTTTGACAAATTAAATTCGTTTACGAGTTACACACCAAAACAGGTGGTTCCTTAGTACACTGAGCACACAGCTGGCCTCAGGTTGGTTTTCAAGTAGATACGGAGTTTGATTTAGTTCTGACAGTAGAGTTTAGCAATATTTGTTGCCACTTCCAAGCCTACTTTAAAGAAACCTTTTGTTTTCACTCTTCCATTTTGGCTAGAAAAGATAACAACTGTCAAGTAAAGTATTGAAGATGCCTAGGAATCGGAGTATGACACTAGACTGTTTGAATGAAGGAATCGTGCCAGCAACCTGTTCTGTCTCACCACCATAGCATAAACATGAAACAGACATTGTATTTTCACCATCATACAATTTGCAGTCAAATTTTTAATGTTTTTCTGTATAAACAGTACATACACACACACATATTTGTATAACAGTACTTTTAAATAAAAAAAAACAGACAAAATCAACTAAAACAAAACAAATGGAAAACAGAAACAATCAAACTGAAGTGTCTAGTGCCTGCAATCTCTTCTACAAAGACAGTTCAAACTGACAGCAAGATCGCTGCATTTCGAGACTAGTGACTGAGAAAGGTCTAAAAGGAAACAATGGAGAGAATGGGCTCTATAAAACAGTAAGACCGAAGTGCAGACCATAGAGAGGGATGGTGCACAGCAATAACTTTGGCCATGGCTCCACAGCTCATGTGCACTCTGTATTGTGGGAGAAAGGTATGTGGTAGTGTGTCGGTAGTCCCCATTGCTACAGACACAGTCTATTTACAGGAATGATACACAGTCATCACAATGCCATTTATGGACGCGTTCAGGGTTTGCAAGGTGGCGTTATTCAGAGAAGAAATCAATACTGGCTCCGTCCTGACAGAAGAGCCCGGGACATTGCAGCTTAATGCCTGGAAGCAGAGACTGACCCACAACTTGAGCATTTATCATGTCCATGGGCAGAAGCCTCTGCATGTCTATATCACTCAGAGTCCATGCCAGCACAGGGGCTTCAGTCTCAGAATCAGCCGCAGTGTGATTGCGGCTACAGCAGCCATGTCTGCACAGAGCCTTGATGCATCAGGAACAAGTAGTGGTGATCAGCAAGGAATGAAAGCATTGCCATGACCTGAGACACCAGGGAGCTTATACACTTGTAGATAAGCCCTATTTTTCTCACTTGCCAGCACATCTGCTTGCTATGGCCATCTATGCATTGACAGATGACACGGCTTAGTCTTTGGCATGTGAAACCACTCCACTTAAGCAGCTGAGTAGCTTCATGTCATGTCACAGCTTGGTACTAGTAGAGCATCTTTGTCAGAGGCACTACCAACAACAGAGCTCACTCCCGCCTGACCTCATATGTTCTCAAAATAGCAACTTCCATTGCTGAAGTGGCCTAACTTTGGATGCTTCATTGTTATTGCTATGGGTACCACACTAACCGAGAGTACTTAAGTATACTCTAAAATACAGTTAGGAAGAGTAATTCTTACATTGTATAACCTGACAGAGCATCTATAGTACAGAACAACCAATTAGACATCTCAAAGTAGAGAGTATTGTAGACGTTCTCAGCACATAGAAATGATAGTATTTGAGAGGTCAAAAAAGTTAATTAGCCTGATTTTATGATTATACACGATTACACATATAGAAAGTTGGGTTATAGCTATATTTTCAGTACTCAGAGGTTGAGACAGGAGGATGTCCCTGAGTTCTAGACTAGCTTGGGATAGACATCAAGTTCCTGGTCAGCTTAAGCTACAGAATAGTACCCTTTTTCCAAAGATTTTTGTGGGCTTAAAAATAATAATAGGGAAAGTGTAGTAATAAGAGCGGCAGGGCTGCGTCCCCAACCAGACGTGTGGACAACTGAATCCACTGAAAGCCTGAGAAAGCTTGGGAAAGAGTAAAGCTTGTTTTCTTGGTAGCTGCCATTTCTCGGTTCTACTCTGCTTGCTAGAGGCAAGCAAGCGCTCTCATCTAAGAGAGGCTTCCTGACTCAGCTTCAGCTGCAAAACCCTGCAGCTCTTAAGAGGTCCTGCCATGAAACACTTAAACGGTGTTGAAGAAAAGCTGAACGCATGCTTTTCAGTTTTTAGCTGTAGCAGGAAAAAAACTACGCCATTTAAAAATGCCGGCTTTCTGGGCCATCCTGCCAGGGCAAACTCTGACTGTTTGAAGCAGGAGGGCCGGCTACAGAGAGAGGACTTGAGTGTTGCCTGTTGTAGCTTGTTTGATGGCAAGGACCTTGAAACACTGTAGACTTGTGGCACTGAATGCGGCTCTGGCCCGTACCTCAGCCACAAGGTTGGAATGGCAGAAAGCTAAGGAATGGGTTACATCTAGCCAGCAAAGCCACGGCTTTAGTCCTACTGATATTGCTTGGTAAATTGAAGACTCATGTCTTCAGAAAAAGAGAGATATATATTAAAAAGAGATTCAAAGACAATGAAAATTTCTAAATGGCTTACTGTGTGTTAAAAATATATGCAGACTAAAAGTTGAAGTTCTTAAAGTAAAAAACAAAAAAAGGGAAGAGAGTTGTTGTATATGGTAGTACACACCTTTAATCCCAACACTTGGGAGGCAGAGGGAGATTGACCTCTGTGACTTCAAGGTGTGGTAGCACACGCCTTTAATCCCAGTGCCTGGGAGGCAGAGACAGGCAGATCTTCTGAGGTGTCTGCTCCCAAGAGGAGAGCTGTCGAGTCTGAGCTCACTTCCTCTTCCTCCCGGCATTCTGTTCTGTTTACTCCACCTACCTATGTCCTAACCAATAAAATGGGCCAAGGCAGTTCCTTTATTAGCCAATGACCTTCCTCCATCAGGAAAGAGAATAAATATGAGTACAGAGCATTGATAAATACAATCCTCGTCCCAGAGGTCTTCCATATTAGAGGATTATAACCTGAAAATCCAGCATAAGCTATCAAAAAAATTTTGGTGTTTCAAAGGAAATTACTAAGTCAAAGCAATCACCACAAAAATAATAATGTAAATCTTCACAAAACTAAAAACAAAGAGTGTTTTGTTAACTCTTTAAAATTTAGATTAAAACCTCAAAATATCAGGAATAGTCAAAATAGTTCTCAGCAAAAAAAACAAACCAGTGATATTTTGCTATCTGAGTTAATGATGTAATGAAAGTCTGTAGTAATCAGAAGAACATGGAACTGTCATAAAAACAGATACATAGAACAAAGTTTCAGAATAAAAAAAAAATAAAAAGTCACTTCATGGATAATGGTGTAGTTCCATAATATTAAAAACGTCATATCCTCAAGGATATAACATACCAAGGAGAAAGTACGATTTTAGTTAATAGTTTATGAAGAATAGAGTATTTAAACAGAGAGGAATAAAATTAGACACCCCTCTCTCTCCATATATATCTATATATTTATGTATACATATGTATTTATCCATATATATATATATATATATATATATATATATATATATATATATATGGGTGGATAGACAGACAGACAGACAGACAGACAGACAGATAGATAGATAGATAGATAGATAGATAGATAGATAGATAAAGATAAATGGATAAAACTGAGTCCATGTGAATGCCTACATCTCAATTTCTAAGGCTCTAAACCTTCGGCCTAATGGATTTGAATTGCTGGCAGCAGACTGAAGCATCCCTTTCTGGTGAGATAGACTTGGCAAATGAAAGATATTATAGTGTGTGTATGCAATCTCTATCAGAAGACTAACTTAATAATGGAATCTAGTCAGCGTTATTCCACTCTTAAAAATAAGTATGCAATTATGAATTAATATCTGAAGAAAGCTTATAATTAAAAAATCAAAGGCACAAATAATTTTAAATCAGTGTCTTTGAAAACCCCTTAGCATTCATAAAGACACACAGAAAAAAAATCAACATAAAGAAAATTCATTATGCAAATGTAATCATTCTAATCAGTCTTCAAATTAGTCATCCTTAATATTTTTGAAAAAGAGGAGAAGATGTTAAATCCATGAAACAAAAATCAATTGCTATTATTCAAAATATTCAAAGGAGAAAAGAACTATTAAAAAGTGAAAGCAAGGTAAAAATGGAATGATAAGGGAAACTGACTGAAACTTAAAGGCTGGAAATACATTAAATAAATACCTTGTAAAATAGAACAATGAAAAAAATCTTAGTTTGAAAACATATGGAAAGATATAATCAAATAAAATGTTAATTTTCTTAATATCAGCAGTTCCAGAAAGAATAAGGGGAAAGCTAGTGCAAGGAATCTTCAGCCAAATATTACAGAATATGCTATGAGATATGGAGTTCCCGTTATCACAAGAAGGGTTGTGCTGACAATCTGCTTATATGCTTGCTATGGACCACACTATGTGACACTGTCACAAATCTTTAGAGATTAGGAATCTGTTCTTACAAGGTCCCAAGCTCCCCCAGGGATTGAGAAGCGCAGATCAGCGCCGCTGGAACCAGAGCATCTGACTAACAGGGAACTTTGGAAATAGTAAAGTGAGAAACTAGGAAATAAGCATGCCTTCAAAGTTCTGAAAAGAAGCAATTTCCCAAAGGGAATTTACCTATGCGAAAACGTTACCATTTCATATGATCTATGATGTTCTTCGATATATGTGTTCTCAGAGAATTTATTAGAGACCCCATCTTCCTAAGGTCAGAGGGACCAAAGAAAGGAAGACTGGGGAAACATGAAATAAAGGAGACAATACAGATTAAAGACAAAAGATAGACTCCCTAGTGGGCAATGCAGGAGAGCTGTTGTAAAAAGAACATCAATTAATATGTAATGCTCACTGAGATCAGCTACGGTGTTTAGTGACTAAAGGAAACTGAGACGGTACATATGTGTGGTAGAAGCACAAATGGACTGAGAGAAAGATAACCCCTCATCCACAGTGGGGGAAAAGATAGTGTTGAAGTAAATAAAAGGCCAGATGGGCTAACTCACTGGGCAACGTTGATTGCTGCATGGGCCTGATGACCTGAGTTTATTCTCCAGAACCCAATGAATGGTGAAAGCAGATAGCCCAGGGCACAAAGCTGTCCTCCGACCCCTACATGTATACTGTGAAACATATGTGCTCTGTAATGGCCTCCTGCTACTTCAAAAGAAGCTTCTTTGAGAGGGGTGAGTTTTATAACTGTCTGTGGGTATCAGTATTAATATTTAGAGCACAGAAATTTATACTGGTTAGGAAAGTGATTATATTAGGTTCTCCTCTAAGGTCTATCACCTCATTAACCCCAGGTAGCTGACTAGGTTTACAGTAGCAGGCATTATTTTCCTTCTTTAACCAAACCTTTTATCTAAACAGCAGTTGGTTACCACCAATATGTAAGTGCCACTGTTCACTTTTAGGGCAATATTGCCATGCTGTTCATTGCTGCGATTCACAGGCATTGCATCCGGGTAGAAAGGGTGGTTGCTTTTCTCCTATAGAAACTTCCTTATCACCTTATGATACAGATAGTTCTCAGGAAGGTGGCTTTTTTGTCTGACACATAACATTATACATATGTACAGAGCAGCATGAACACCCCCCCTCTCTCTTTCTCTCTGTGTGTGTTTGTGTGTGCTTGTGTATTCGATATGTGCATTACCATGCAGGAGTTGTGAATTGAACCTGGCTTTTCTGGAAGAACAACCAGTGCTATTACTACTAAACCATCTCTCCAGCCCGACTTTCCAGTTTTAAAAATATCTGTCTATCTATCTATCTATCTATCTATCTATCTATCTATCTATCTATCTATCTATCTATCTATCTATCTATCTATCTACCATATTATAATTATTTTAGTCACCCTGTGTGCAAGAGAATACCAGGATTTTCTTTTCCATTATCTACGATGTAGTACTCATTCACCAAGCTTTAGCCTTCTTTTCTCTCTTCTTTCCCCCGCCTGGTATTGCCTTGCTCTGTTCAAACTAAATGGAGAGAAACTCACAGCGATCCCACTACAATCAGGAATAAGACAAGGTTGTCCACTCTCTACCTTTCTATTCAATATAGTTTAAGAGGTCCTAGCTAGAGCAATAAGACAAGAAAAGGAGATCAAGGGGATACAAATTGGAAAAGAAGAAGTCAAACTCTCACTATTTGTTGATGATATGATAGTTTATATAAACAACACCAAAAATTCTACCAAGGAACTTCTACAACTCATAAACACTTTAAGTAATGTAGCAGGATACAAGATTAACTTTTAAAAAATTAGTAGCCCTCCTTTTCATAGATGATAAACAAGCTGAGAAAGAAATCAGAGAAATATCACCCTTCACGATAGTCACAAATATCATAAAATATCTTGGAGTAACTCTAACCAAACAATTGGAAGACCTATATGATAAGAACTTTAATTCTTTGAAGAAAGAATTTGAAGAAGACACCAGAAAATGGAAGATCTCCCATGCTCTTGGGTAGGTAGAATTAACATAGAAAAATTGGCAATCTTACCAAGAGAAATCTACAGATTCATTGCAATGCCCATTAAAATCCGAGCAAAATTCTTCACAAACCTCAAAAGAACGGTACTCAATGTCATATGGAAAAGCAAAAAAAAAAAAAAAACCAAAACAAAAACACCCCCCCAAACCATTATAGCCCAAACAATCCCGTACACTAAAGGAACTTCTGGAGGTATCACAATCCCTGACTTCAAACTTTACTACAGAGCTACAGAACTGAAAACAGCCTGGTATTGGCATAAAAACAGATGAAAGGACCAATGGAACTAAATCAAAGTCCCAGGCATTAATGTACATACTTATGAACACCTGATTTTGACAAAGAAGCAAAAATATAAAATGGAAAAAGAAAGCATATTTAACAAAGGGTGCTGTCATAACTGGATATCAACATGTAAAAGAATGAGAATATATCCATATCTATCAACTCAACTTCAAATGGATCAAAGATCTCAACATAAAACCAACCACGCTGAAATTAATAGAAGAGAAAGTGGGCTGTAAGATCTCATATGTGCTTGAGTTATGCCAGTGAGGCAGACCACTTTCTGTTGCCTGTGAGTGGAAATGTAGGAACTCTCAGCTCCTTCTCTAGCATATTTGCTTATTTCCTCCATGACAATAAGGAACTAAACCTCTGAACTATATGTGAGCCACCACAATTAAATATTTTCCTTTATAAAAGTTGCCATGCTCTTGTAAACCATACTGGCTTTGAACTCACAAAATTCTGCCTGTCTCTACCTTCCAAGTGCTGGGATTAAAGCATACTACAAGACTGTAGCTTTATGCAGAGACCCACAACTAACCACTGGGTCAAGAAGAGAAGGAGGAGCAATAATATGAACAAAGGAGTCAAGACCACGAGGGGGAAACCCACAGAAGCAGCTGACCTGAGCTAGTGAGAGCTCACTGACACCTGAGTGGCAACTGGGAAACCTGCATAGGACTGAACTAGGCCCCTGAATGCAGGTGACAATGGTGTGGCTTGGGCAATATGTGGCAGGGGTGGCAGGGGTGACCTGGATCTAACCCTAATGCGTGAACTGATTTTTGTGGAGCCCATTCTCTATGGAGAGATACATTACTCAGCCTAGGCACTGGAGATGGGGTGTGGAGCAGGGCGTGGGGATTGGAACTGGGGTTTGGGGAATTTCTGAAAATGAGAACATGTGACTTCCCAGAGGAAGTCTTACCCTCTCTAAGTAGTGGATGGGGGTGGGATGGGGGAATGAGGGGGAAGGGGGAGAAAAGGAGGAGGGGAAAATGGAATTGGTATATAAAAGAAAGAAAGAAACAAAAAAAAATCTATGTGATCACTGGGAGTCTTTGTGTGAGGGAGTTCAGGAAGGACTTGGGTTTTGTTTGTTGGTTGCTTTGCCTAACTGAAGCCATTGCATCTATTCACTACATTTATTTACTGCATATAATCACGGCAAATGTTCATAGCACCTATTCATTACATATATTCATAGAATATGTTCTATTCAAATTGGAATCCGAGCGAATCCTACTATGAGGTCTTTTATGGCATTTTCTTTATCACATACCTTTACTGCAAGCCACAACATTTAATCTACTCAAGAGATTTTGTCTATGCCAGTGCTAGATTTTTCAATCAGTAAACAGTATTAATAATATCATGAGATTCTTGTTTTCTCATTAATTTATCTAATAAAAGGATGATACAGTGTCTACTATGCTCAATATTGAGTAAAAGAAGTTACTAAAGTCTGATTAGGCTTAGTTAAGGAGATGTTAAGTTCATGTGGTCGTAGTTAACTGGGAGGCTGCTTGAAACGAAAGGATTACTTAAGTCTGAAAGTTTGTGGGCAGTCGGAATATCATAGCATGTGCTTGGCTCAAAAATAACCATAGGTTTTGCTTAGGGGGGCCGTGAACCTACGAGAATGAGCAGACTATTATTGCAAAGCTTGTCCTTGCATTACTTGGTGCATTTGTGTAAGTGACACAAAGGCAAAGCCCAGTGTTGTGCAGCAGTGTTTATCTAGGACAGATGGCCTCAGGTTTTCCTTCACTCGCTGTATTGGTGCCACAGTATTATGATAGAAATGGGATTGTGCATGGTTTACAAAATGTTAATTGGAAAATTGGAGCAATCAGTAACTCTCTTAGAGTATGCTGTTCGATTGCATGAATGACCTTCCAGCTTCTCTCCCTTCTACCATACCTAGCTTGGTCATAGAGTCATGCTCCAAGAATCTGCCTTGTATAGAAGTCTGCTCTGTCTCTCAGCTCTGGTTTTCTTTTGCATGTTGTTATACTGAGAACTTACCTTCTACGCTATCTGCTGCAGCCAATATGGATTGAGATTGCACTTACTTTGCCTGTTCATCTCCTTGTTCTAACCAGTGAAGATTAGGCTGTTTCTAATTTCTCTACAATGCCTTCCTCAGTACCGGTGTGATGCAATTTGAATTTTGAGAACCTATTTGCAGAATAAATTCACAGTAACAAAGAGTAACTGTGTTCTAGAAAGAATTTTTGAGGTTTGGGTACATTCTCTAGTGATGTTTTTTCATATTCAACCTGCTTTTAATTACCTAGATTTGTATTATGTTAAAAATCATTGTAGCTCTGATTACTCAGTGTTATTGTTAAAGAAAATTGTGCTTTCAGCTAGCATGGACTAATAAAAATCACAATACTACTTTGCAATTATGTTGCCAAAATATCTACATATTCATGCTAGTGGAGTGATGGACAGTCCTCGTGATACATGTACACACTAAACTTTCAAAGAAAAATTAAATTTCTAGGCAATTACCTTCATTTCTTGGGCAAAATTTTAAATTGTGTAAAATTACCATTTGTTTAACTTGCAAAGACTTAAATGAGCAATTTATATTGAAACACCCCAAAACAAGCTTTTTAATTGAATGTAACAAACTCAATTCTACATTTATTATCCTTCTACCTAACAAATTTGCATGGAGAATCGTACTAACTACACATTTCAACAGTACTAATTAAATGAATTTATTTACCTAAAGGAAATTTTAAATATTGGAAAATATTCTATGACCAGCAACTGAGACCCTGACCTGTGGAAAATTACACATATAAATAAATAGTGTGATTGTAACTACACTTCCATCTTTAAAAGATATTCTGCTAAATGAAATAAAGTTAAGCATGTATATATAACTGTAAAATAGAATGAAGCAAAAAATATACAGAATTTAGAACACAGGACAAGAACTTCATTCTTTTATTGGGGATAGAGACATTTGACTTCATATTAAAAATAATAATATTCTTTGCACATATGTATGCATTCGAATTATGGTCCTACACCTATTTATGTGTGAATGTATACATACTCATATCTTACATAAAATATAAGTTCTATTATGTATTTAAAGCATTTTTATTTGTGCAATAGATTTCAATAGACTAAGTTCATGCTACTTTGGTGTCTGGAGTGGCTAATCTAAGTAAGAACAAGCAGAGGGTCTGGAATCTCTTTCTCTCCTCCCATCTTTCTTTAGCCATGTGCCCTTGATTTGTGAAGTAACCTTAGCAAATACGATGCAGGCATTTTTAAAAGTTTATTTGATTTTTCCAGTGCCGAGACTTGAACACAGGGCTTTGTATGTACTAGATAGGCCTCATGCTCAGCACTCTAGAAACATTTTTAAAATCGTATCCATTTTCTTCATGCTACTAAAATTTCTGAGACTATCATAGGTAGAAGCTAACAAATTCATATGTAGATAATGAAATAATTAGAAAAATTCCTGGATTTTTTTTACCAGTTACTCCAAATGAAAAAGTATAAAACAAGAACTACCTGAACCTTTCATGTTTAAAAAATAAATGTAAACTTTTCAGCCATTAGATCTTAGGGCAACCTGTTATACAGGAAAAGTCACAAGCTAGCATATAAATTGGTTCCAGAAATGGGGTGACAGTGAAGCAAATGAATGAAATTTCCATCATACTTTGAGACAAAGAGAAAGAAGAAACTAACAAACTGAACAAGTTCTTCAAAAAGGAAGAAAACAGGCAGGAGGCAGAGGCAGGTGGATCTCTGTGAGTTCGAGGTTAGCCTGGTCTACAACAAGAGCTAGTTCCAGGGCTGGGTCCAAAGCTGCAGAGAAATTCTGTCTCAAAAAACAAAAACAACAACAAAAAAATAAAAGAAAAAAACAAAAAAGAAGAAAAATGGGTAAAAAGCCCCAGTGAAGTCTAGGGACTGATATTCAAACTTCTATAAAACATTGTAAAAACAGCAACTCATTGAAAGAGCTCAGCAAAGCAACCTGCAGAACAGTTGCGTATGAGATTTTTTTTGGAAGGCAGAGAGTATTACCTCATCAGCTTTAAAACTGAGGTAGGGGATTTCTACAGAGTCTATATTTTTATGTGTGTGCATACTCTGCTGTATAGATCTTACTGTGTAGACCAGGCTAGCCTTGAATCTCAGGTGTTTAGATTCCATCCCTTTACATGCCAACATGTTCACCTTCTAAAGAGAATGTTAGAAGAGTTGCTAGAGGGGGTTTGCGGATACAAATGGTAAAAGAGGAAGAATAGTATCAGTCTGTATAAGAAATTCCAGCTTGCAAGCACAATTTAGAGACATGTCAGGACTCAAATGATTGGAAAATAAAATCATCCTCCTAGATTTTTTATACGTATTTATAAATTTCTCTGTATTCCACATAGCATTAACCTATTGTTGTATTTCCTGCACAGTGGCTGTACCTGAATCTACTGCTATTTCAGCCAATATTTGCAGCTCTGTAGTTACTGACCCACTTTTCTGTTAGCTTTAACTAAATCTCTATCACTCTATTTATCAATTAAGACTCAGGAGTTAGAGTTTGGGGTGAAAACCTGCTAGCCCAGAGAGGCTGAGGAGCAACTAGCTAACCTACCCTTTTCATTGGCAACTCCAAAAGAAAAAGCTTCCTTCTGTCTGACAAACCAAAAATGACTGCTACACTAAAAGTCCCTCCCTATTCCTTCTTGTGTGTCTCTCTATTTGTCTTCCAGACCCCTATAACTCTCTATGATTACCTTTGTGTCAACTGGTTGCTAGCTCTACCTATTGACCCAAGGTTAATTTTATTTAATTAATCCAAATGCAAACTTGGGGTTCACAGTGTTGTCACATATTCTGGAACACTAAAGCAAGGATAAAGAAAGGATGTGACTATTATATCTGTGTGCAGATTTCAGAAAATACATCTTTATTAATACTCTGGGTTGTGCCATGCTAAATTGACACATACCTTAAAACATAAAGAAATTGCTTGAGAAAGACTTGAGACTGTGACTTTAACTGAAATGACTCAACATAAATATGAAAATTAAAAAATAAATCAGTCTTGGACTAAAAGTAACAGATAAAATATATAAAGGGGATACTGTTTGTGAGTTAATTTTATATCTAGCTACTTTGCTAAAAGTGTTTATCAGTTGTAGGGGTTTCAAGTGGACTTGTAATATCACTAACATATACTAACATATCAGGTGAAAATAAAGATACTTTTAATTCTTCCTTCCTAGTTTGTGTCCCCTCGATCACCTATTGTCTTACTGTTCTAGTTAAGATTTTAAGTACTATTTTGAGTAAGTATGGTAAGAATGGACAACCTTGACTTGTTCCTGATTTTAGTAGAATCACTTTGAGTTTCTCTTGATTTAGGTAAATGTTGCTATAGGTTTGACTTAATTGCCCTTAGTATATTGAGGCATGTCTTTTGTATCCCAAGTCTCTCCAGGAATTTTGCCATAAAGGAAGGGGTTTTGGTCTTTTTTAAAGGCCTTTTTCTGCATCAAAGGAGATGATCATATGGTTTCCATCTTTCCGATTCTTTATGCGGTGTGTTACATTTATTGATTTACATATGTTGAACCATCCCTGCATCTCCTTAAAGTTTCAAGTATTAGCATTGGTTTAGAGCTTATTGAATTGTTGGCCAAAGGGGTCCTGTGGGAATCTCAAAACAGCCCAGGATTTTGCCAAGACTATAGGTTGCTCTCCACAAACTGATACCATGACTTATTGCTAAAAACAACACCTGCACACTTCATTAAACATTGAGAAGTACAGGTGGTACCTACATAGAGCCTTCATCTCTAGGTTCTAATAACTTTGGTATTGGAAGGTACTCTGCATGCTTCCAAAGGAGAAAAAAATAAACACCAACCCAGCCACAAACCTTTTATCTACCATGGTGTTCTGCTTGCAACATATGCTAGTACAATAGTAGCACAAAGCTTATCAGAAATTTATTTGTTTGTTTGTTTGTTTGGGATTTCTGCTTCTATGTCTGTATTTTGTTCCTTCTCTTGGACTTCTGTTTTATTGTTTATTTTTTCCAATTCTGATGGGTTAGTTTTTGTTTTATTTTATAACTATTTCTTAGAAGCATGCTTGTTTTATAATGAGACAGAAATGGGTTTGATCTAGTAGGCCAGGGAGGTGTGGAAGAACTGGGGGTAATAGAGAGAAGGAAATCAATAGTAATGCATTAAGTGAGAAAAATCTATTTTCTATAAAATCAAAATAGAAATAAAAGTGATAGATTCTTAAAATCAGAATAGGATTGTGGGAGTTGTAGTCTTAAGTTGTGGACCAAAAAGAAGCTTGGTGAAAAGGAGTCCTCAGGATGAGTGAAATGGCTCTGCAGGTGAAGGCATTTGCTGCCAAGTCTGACGACTTGAGTTTGATTCCTATCATTTCATGATGGAAGGTGAAAACAAAGTCCCACTGCTCACTTCTAACCTACACACGTGGCCTGAAATGCTTGTGCTGACACCTATGCACAACTGCAGGCAATAGTGTGTGTGTGTGTGTGTGTGTGTGTGTGTGTGTATACACACACACACACATATATATATATATTGTCTAGCATTGGGTGTGTATAATTTTTTATTACTTAGCTGCAAACATGGGTCCTTTAATGTGACGAAAGGAAAAGTAGAAAGGTCCTGACAGAACCATTAGAACTGTAGAACTGGCGAGTCACTCCTGAGAACCAGAACTGGGCCAGGCCCGTGAGACTCCCAGGTGCTTTTCCTGTTTTTTTTCTTTTGCATGGAAGGTATCCATCACAATTTAGACGGTTTTAACATGGGATGGGCTAAATTGTCAATATGTGCTCATATTGTCAGCAGATGCCTGGATCAAGAAGAACTCATCTCAGAGTTTCACCTGCACCACATCCTGTTGACAACATTGGTTGAAACCTTTAGGGGTTCCTGAGATGAGGATAAACACATTACACCAGTCGGTTGATTGGAACTATTTATTGGAACTACTACAGCTGTGCTAAGATAGGATGCTCCGTAGCTGTGTCATAGATCCTCCCAGCAAGTCTTCTCCTTGAATGTTTGGCCTGGTGTTAATTTTTGATATGATGCAAGAACAGGCATAATATAAGCATACACACTAGTGCTCCCCAATTCTTGCACTCAGAGACTCAAGGAATACCAAATGATGAACCACAAATCAATACATCTACCTGCACAAAGAAATGCATGGAGATTCCAGCCATTTAAATTACTGAGAAGCCTCAACTAAGGGCTTGGACCTTTGAGGGAGGCCAGTTTATATCACTCAACCTCAGAGGCCCAGGTGACCCAGCTCACACATCCTAATGAACTTTCAGCAACATTAAATATGTATTATTTTAAGCAATTGACTTCCAAGGTGGTTTCCTATTCAGCAAAAGATAAGCCAAGTGGCAATATATAACCTTCATAAAGCAATTATGGTTTATCTAAATTTTCATAACGCTGTAATTACTGAATAAATAACATAGCTTTTAAGATTACTAACTCATTCATTCATTTGCCTAATGTAACTGCAAGTAGAATTTCATGAGCAAATTCATTAATTCCCTTGCCTCGTTTTACTATATGGCTTACAACTATCATGAACTGTTCTGAGATTAGTGGTATTTATCTAGGACAGTAACATTTCTCTAAATCACTCCTCCTCCTTGTTCAGGACTGGGAAAAGCTTTTCTAGTAATGAAGCAGAGCCAGTATGTGTGGTGTTGTGAGTCTTTCCCTGAATCCAGTTTCTAATTCTTTGACTCATGCTCCTGATGTCTAGGACTGGGAAAGCCAAGCCCCGACTATTCTTAGTAGCTCCACAGACTAGACATGGTGCCACGGTTCTACACATCACTTGAAAAGTTGATGCTTTGTTTTTCCAAAGATGTGTAACCCCTGCCAACACTGACATCTTCTAGGGTTCAGTAGAAATATAGAAAGTTAGACTATATCCTGGATCGTCTGAGTCATAATTGTCATGCTAATAATAAGCTCATGTTTGTACACAGCGGTTCATGAAGCTTTGATATGCTTCCCGGACATAACTAAATCTGCACTTCCTCTGTAGCCTCTTGTAAATTCCCCCAGAGCTACCAGCCGAGGTTGTGCAGTGCTCGTAGCTCCTTCAATGTTGCTGCTTCGTACGTAAATCCCTATGTGCTTTATGCACCGCTGAAGTTCAAAAACTCCAAATTTACTAGTTTGAATCAAAATTGATTATGTTCTGTGTTTTTTCTTTTATTAAAATTAGAATTTTATTGGCCCACAAAGTATTTTGAAAAACATGATGCAGTGTTGAGAATACAACCCTTAGACCAATGCTAGTCTAAATTATCCCAGTTAATCAATGGTTTTAGTGGTGCAAGTCTGCAATCCTCAAAAGACCAAGGCAGGAGAATCACAATTTCAAGGCTTTCCTGGACTACAGGATAAGTTCAGGACAATTCTGAACAATTTATTGAGGCCATTCTTCAATAGCATAAATAAAATAAGGGCTTGGAATACAGATCAGTGGGGAAACACTTGTCTACCACCTCTGAAACCCTTGGTTACATTCATGGTTCCAGTATAAAAAAAAAATGAACCACCTTATCTGCCTTATTTATATAGTCCTACAGACTTATTACAATGTGCTTAGTTTCCTTCATTCTCATTTTCTGCCCGAAACTCTGACTTATAACAACGTTTTCATGCAAGCATTTAGCAGATTCAGCTTTTGGTCTTAGCAAAAGGACTGGGAAGTGATTATTTAGTGTATTCATTAAGAACACATGGCTGCAATAAAGCCAAATGTAACTGACAGTTCATGGCAGATTCTAAGTATGTTTTCTTTGTTTTACACTTTGGTTGGTAGAATAAATTAGATAATTAAAAATATACATCAAAATGTCTGCATATCCCAAATTCCTAGGGCATTTATATATAGCTTTTATAGTGAGAGGTGATAGTTTTGAATCTTGATAAAATATTTCCGGTGATACACTGATGCTTTCTTAGTCATCCTTTGGGATAAAGGATCTCTATTTGATTGCCTTTTCAGGTTGGTCAGAAGTATACCATGTTGTTCAGAAAGAGCTGTATTGATTATTCTTTTTCTCTCCTCTCTTTTTCCCTCTTCTTTCAGCAATATGACCTTCCTTTCCAGAGAGTTAGCACTGAACTCAGAGAAGGGTTCACACTGCCAGCTGTAGATTCAGATAAACAGATTTGTATTAATCCACAGAGTAATGGGGGACACTTCATCTAATAAGGCACTGTTGCTTAGATTATGCCGGCTGACCTAGGTGAATAAAAGATGTGCTGTATCGTCTGCCGAGGGAAGTAAATTTGATTGTGCACATACTTCCATGGTATTATGCTTTACCACCAATGAAAAATTAGGATGTTAGGGCCTGACCTGAGGACACAACAATTTCGCCTGAATTAATGTCCCACTGAGATTCTCAATCGCCATCCTTTAGAGGCCAGTCTCAAATGTTACTTCACCAATTACATTAGTCCATTCTAATTCATACTGTTTTATGCAAGGAATGAAGTAGAAGTTTCTCTTCATTTTATAGTTCAAACAGACCTCATGCAGCAAAAGTAACCTTTTATAATCAGTCCTAATAACAGATTCCAGAGTGATGTATTAAGAAATTTAAAGAGAAAAAGATTAAAATACAGGGAAATTGTATGTGGTTTAATTCAAACAACTTCCATAATTTAAAAGTTGTCCATAGAAAAACAGATGATTCTGAATATTGAATTAGGAAAGAGTATAGAGAGGAAAATATGCTATGAATTTTCAATTATTATTATTATTATTGCATGGGTTCCTAGTGGCATTTTTATATAGACATAACTATCTTTTGGTATTGGTGGGGGACTGGTTCTAGGTAAAGCCAAAGGATGCTTTAGTCCCTTATGCTAATGGAGTTGTGTTTATATATAATCTCTGTATATCTTTCATTTACTTTAAATCATCTCCAGATGATTTGTAATACCTCATGCAAGGTGAATGTCATGGAAATTATTGTTTTCTTGCTGTGTTGATTATGGAATGATAAGTGAAAAAATTGCATATGTTCAGTACAAACACAAAGTTTTGTACTACAAACGTTGTAGTTTTTGTCCCATGGTTGCTTGAATTTCTGGTTGTAAAAGCCTTAGATATGAAGGGCTGGAATGAACACCATAACAGTGACTACAAAGCTCAGAGGTGTTTACCATAACCCTTGATTAGAACAGTCTTGCTACTTTTAAGCTAATGAAGTAAGATTAATTTGTACTTTTTGATGAAGAATGGCTGAAGTTACTCACTTCAATGGCTCAAGGGTTTCTTAATAGAAACATGCTAAGAAGGACATATGGGAGAAGAGATGAGCAATGATAAGTTTATTTACAAAGAGAAAATTATTAACTAAACTTGGATTTTACAGATGAAAAATGTGTAAAGAGCTTGTGCCTTCATATATTCTGTAGGGACATGAAAATGTGTTTGAATTGCTACCAGGGAAGGAGAAGAGATCAAATCTGACTTCCTGGAGTCCCAAATTAAGTTTATCTTCACATCCTGGCCCGTGTAATGAAGAGACAGATCATATTGTCACTGACGGTAACTGGATCAGAGCCATGCAGTATACAATGAGAGTGAGCAAAGAAAGTTATTTAGGACGAAAGCACAGCAATGATGTATTAAAATGGACCTCTAAAGTGTAAGGGAGCTATGGAAACTGTATCCTTCTGATCTTCATTTTGAACTGACAGACATAATACACACTACCCAGTTTAGTTCAATCAGCTACTTTCTACACAAGAAAGGAAATATAAATAGCAATTACATACCCAAATTCCAAACATTATTTGAGCCCCCCCCCATTCTGTTCTTTGTACTAAAACTATCCTGAGCATTTTGGCCTTTCTCACTGACACACACCAATAGCACATGCCATCAGGCTTGGGTCCTGATGATCTCCACATTCTAATCATCATTCCTGCTTTTCAAGCACAACAGTCAAAATTTTGCCATATGCACATTAAACCTTTCTTAGTACTTAATATTTTTAATATTTGTCTGTTGAATTTTTATCTGTATCTTCAACTTGTCATAAAGTATTAAGGTTATGGATATGATAACGTACGGGATTTTTTTCAAAACAATGAGCTTAAAAATCACATTATCAAGATAACAAGATTAATTTGTTTTATGTGTGAATGATGCTTTGTTTCCCACTTTGGGAAACAGTTCGATGTTGTCATGCATTATGAACACCCTACAAGGCTCTTAGGATAAAGGCCCTCAGCCTGCATGGTAGTCAATAGAAAGGAAGATCAGGGCAACGAGAGCCGAAAGTTCTAATTCAATACATGTGTCCAGTTCCAAGACTTCCTTGGGGTAACAGTACCAACTAGGTACCAACATGCCATTTTGGTGTTATCAATGCTTTTAATTCAAAACAAGCAGTCCATATCCACCACATTAACCTAATTCTCTGCAAGCTAACTAATGAAGCTAGAACCACACACAAATAACCACACAGGTAGTTGAGGAATAGTTTTGAATCTAAAGATTTTTACACTCTGTCTTAGCCATCTTTCCCATACAAAATTAATGAATCCTTAATATTTCACTCAACTCAAGAAGTAGTTGAGACTTGCTACTCTGTATACTGCCTCTAACAGGAGTGTGTAAATAGAGCAGAGAGGGGGCTTCTTCATACTTTCTTTCCCTTCAATAGTCATTCTTCCATTAGTCTTACAAGCAAATCAGTTTGAAAACAGCCAAGACACCTTGAAGGCATTCAGATTTTTGAAAATGCCAGGCAGGTGTAATAGAATTCTATTAAGGTACATGGAGTAGATAGTAGAAAGAAGCTTAAGTAAATAGCATTGAATTAGGGAAGGGTCCTTGACCCTATGTCCCAACATACTTACTAAATGGAAAGATGGAAAAGGGTGGAGAGAGAGAGGAAAGAAAGAGGGAGGGGAGTGAAAGGGGACAGGGAGCTAAGAGACTATAGAGGTGACCCCATCTGTCTATAGCAGCAGCTGGTGCTTTGAAATTGCTCTGGCTATGAATGACATACGAACACAAGAACCCAATAACCACGTCCTCTGAGTGTGTCTGGGTACAATTAGAAGGTATTGTTTTGTTCTGTGAACCAAAGAAGCCACTTAGTTTCAAAATACTCCTATTGAATTTTGAGATCACTAGGAAAAAAATCCCTTGCATGAAAAGATATTCATGGTCAAAACTCTCGAAAATACCAATCTGTGACCTTCAGCACATCAAATATGTCTCAATTGGTTTTTTTTTATTCTCTTATTGTCTGTAAAGTTCACAAGGAATGTGCATTCCTGGAAAATAGAGTGTTTAATGTGGGGACAATATCTAGTTGTTGCTGTTGTTCCAGCGTACTGATTATGTTTCCTGTTTTTAATTATGCAAATAGACTCAGAGATTTGTCAGTGGGCAGATGCTTTGTATAAACATGAACATACAGAAACACAAACGCATCCATCCTGCTGCTCTCCTGTCATATTTCATAGCTAGAAAGTTTTGCTTTCCAGTCTATTTCCATATACAGTATGACCACAGAAGTTACACACATTCCATTCTTTGCATGCACTAAGAATTAACTTAGCATACAATAAACTGTAAGAAAAAAACCTTCAAACACGCTTTGCCTCTTTTATCATTGTACTACTTATTTTTAAGATTTTTTTAAATTTTGCAATATTTTCAAACTATGTGTACTCTCTCTCTCGTAGACATCTGAGAGTATAGAATTTGTAAAGAGCCATGCCCATGCTAAATCCCATCCACATCCCAAAGGAACTCATTAAGAAGTTTTCTGAGCTCTCAGGCTATTTTATTAATGGATGATGAGAACAGCTTCTTTATTATTCTATATCCATATTTCATTTTAAACATGAAAGGCCAGTGGTATAGCTGTGTAAGCAACTACTGTAGCTCCTTAGCTGGTCCCACTGCCTTGTCACAGAACAGGTGTTCCACAATACCTTAACCGTTGCCAGGTTTCAATATTAACGACTGTTGTTTCCTCCCTCTCCAGTTTGGCAGCTTCTCAGGGAAACCACTTTTCACCTACCATTGTCTATTGCATAGCCATATCTCCAAAGAGAATGTTGACTTTCATCCTTGCCACTCATCTCTATCATTCCTTCTCATCTTTGCCACTGACTTAAAGCTGAATACTAAAGTATTAGTCTTTAGTTTATTTGAGTGTCTGTATTATATTTCGTTTCTGGTTAGAGTTACTGATTTTCTTTTTTTTTTTAATCTTTTTTTTATTGAGAAAATGAGAAAAAAAAAACAAGTTTCCACCTCCTCCCAGCCTCCCATTTCCCTCCCCTCCTCCCACTCCTTTCCCCCTCCCTCTCCAGTCTAAAGAGCAGTCAGGGTTCCCTGCCCTGTGGTAAGTCCTAGGTCCTCCCCCTTCCGTCCATATCTAGGAAGGTGAACATCCAAACTGGCTAGGCTCCCACAAAGCCAGCACATTACGTAGGATCAAAACCCCTTGCCATTGTCCTTGGCGTCTCATCAGCTCTCATTGTTCGCCATTTTCAGAGAGTCCAGTTTTATCCCATGCTTTTTCAGTCACAGTCCAATCATTGATGAACTTTGAGAACTTTGCCATCTAGAATAGGAGAACCTTACAATTACTGTTAGGAATCTCAGTAACACCACCCACCAAGGCTTCTATCAATTATTATTGATTAAATGAAAAGGTCAGTGTCATTTTATATTATAATCATATGTTAGAAAAATATAGGACGTTAACAGTCTTGTCTATTGCACAAGGTAGTCTGCATGTGTGTATTTCAGAAAGCACTTTGGCATATTTTTATTTCTTAGATTGTAGGGGAAGCCCAGCCCATTGGGGGGCGTGTTCGCCTCTGGTTAATGTTTACGTATAAATCTGGCTGCGTGAGCCCCGCTGGTCCCTTTTTGTACTTCTGGTTTCATCGCTGGATCCCTGGTGTTGTAAGCTCATTAAATTTTACTATTTCATAGTAAGCTAGCCTGGTTATTACGCCGCATCATTATATTACATGCATGTCTGTGTGTTTATTTTATACATATCATGTATTTGTATGTCATAGCATGTATATAGACATATAGTGACATGTGTATAGTGATCTACTAATGAATATATGTATATATGCCAAAAATTCAACTATAACTTTTATGTCATAGAAACATTGACACATAAGTTCAGCAAAGTTTGCAAAAATGTTCATTGATATATCTTCTTTAATAATAAGCATATGGTTTATCCATATTCAGTGGCTAGAAAAAATACATGTGGAACTATCATGGAATTATATCAAAATAATATGATCAAGGAAATTTTCAATTTTATGTACATCCTAATGTACATAATACAAAATACATATAAAAAGTATGTTGTGTGACAGAAGATATATGAAAATATATGATTGTTCACATGTACAGAATTCATAGGTTTGTGGATGAAATAAAAGAACATATTGGTTTTATATGTAATCGATGAAGCTGTCTTCTGACTCTTTGTCACGTTCTTCACAGTTCCCTGCAAACAAAAATGTTACTACAGCCCAGTTACCTGGCTTTTGTTATCTTCCCATTCTAGGCATGTGACTGCAAAGATAGTTGAATACTATTTGAATGGTTACAATTTTTAATTGTAATCACTTACCCATATAACAAATGGGAATTTTATTTATTTATTTACTATTTGATGATAAATGGCAAGAAATAGGGAAATTCATGGGCAACAGTGAATATAATATATTCAAATAGGACATAATTTTAGTAATGGAAAGAAGGAAAATGGATGGGCTGCCTAAGTCTTCTCTCACTGAGAAGACTAATATTGGAAATTTAATAGTTTATCCCTTAAAACTTAAAACTCAGCACCATAATCTTTGGTAGAAGACTCAATTGTACATTCTGACAGGTGGGTCCTGGAATTTTGAAAAATCTAATCAAATACTGAAAAAGAATTATATTTAGTTTTATGACTTTCTAACTGAAATTTAGTAGCCCTTTCAAGTATTGGTGACTACAGCACATGCAATAATGCTAACAGCATCAGGGACACCATCACTCTTGGACATCATAGGTCCTGTGATGTCATATTAATGACTATATAAAGAAGTAATGAAGGTGTATAAAGTCCAAATGGAGCTTACTGCCAAAGTATCCCAAGGTCTCCTAGAACTCAGCAGCCTCTAAGTACAACTGAAGTTAAGATATAAATGTTAATCTGGAAGTTACTCTTCTATAATTTAAATTTTTTTCTTTTTTGGTTTTTGGAGACAGGGTTTCTCTGTGTAGCTTTTGAGCTTATCCTGGAACTAGCCCTTGAGAACAGGCTGGCCTCGAACTACAGAGAACTGCCTGCTTCTGCCTCCTGAGTGCTGGGATTAAAGATATGCTTAGACTCGGAATTTTCACTCCAGATCAAGGAATAGAGAGGATGAATATTTCTGTTTTGTTGTATTGTTAAAACCACCCTGGGGAGTTCTCTTCAAAGCTATTCTCCATATTAGAAAACTTTCAATGGCTTTTTTTTCTTTTACTTTTTTATTCTGCTTTTCTATGAAGAAATTATTCACAATAGTTAGTGTGAGTGTGTGTGTGTGGAGGAAGAAGGAGAAAAAAAGCAGGGGAAAATCCTTTTTCTCAAATTGAACGTACAAGTTGCTTTGATCATATTTCAAGAAAACTCAGGTTTCATATCAAGACCAGCATTTCTCTAAAACATGACAGCTTATTTCACTCACTCCACTAACATGAAAAAGGGCAAGTGCAAATGTCCCAGTCTTTAAGCTGAAGACACAGCCCTGCCTTTCCCCAGAGTGATTAATATCTCTTCCTCATTCACCTTTTGTTTGCTTCTTGTCTTTAAATATGTTCCTTCCATCTCCTACATCCTAAGACAGTACTATCAAGCCTGGCTACATTCTATTTCCTTGATAACTACAAATAAAAATGATACATATATATTATGGTTTAAACCATAGCGTTCTAGATACCGAATTACTGCTGATACAATTTCCTATTAACTGATATTCATTTGGGGAATCATTTAACTGTGAGGACAATCTATGTAAAGTGTCTATTACAAATTATGTTTTAACAAACAATTCTTTCACCTTAAAGGTCTGAAATTCAATTTGACTCCACAAGCATTTATCGTGTGCCTCATATATTAGATTCTGATTAGGTACAGAAAGGGCTATGCATACTAAGTAATAGCTATAGAAAATGCTGTTACAAAGGGCTTCCTGATCAATAGAAAATTTCTCACAGAAACTTCTAAAAGGGAAGGATCATTATTCGTGATATTTTGAGGATTTAGAAAATGGGGTTCAAAAAGAGAAGAAATGTAATTCAAAGTCCCTCATAAACTCATATATGTAGGATTTGATTGTCACTACAAGTATTTTGATTCCATGTGCCCCTTTATTTCTAACAAAGCCCAAAGGTTCCACTCTGGCATTCAGGAATATTAAATACATTAGAAAATAAAACATGAAATTTATGATATATTCAACAGTTGATATAATACGAATTATAACTGAGGTTCAGTTAAATTGCTATAATATATGGAGGAGCAACGCTTTCTTACTGGTTTAGAAAGGTTCAGGGAAAGTGTATTTTCCTTCAGATTTGAAAGATTATTTTGTGAGTTTTAACGTTAGGTATAATGGTGACTCTCAAAGAGAAAGTGTAATTTTCTTGTTCAATGATGGGTCTCACTGGAAATAAATCTGATTGGTACAGATTAAGGACGGCTGACTCTTAACGGGGCTCCCATCTTGTGTTTGTCTCAGCTAGTCATTAACACAAAAAAGGCCCTGCTTATTGTCAGTGAGAGAGCAGAGCAGCATCCCATCCCTCTTGACCTGGCCCTGCAAAGAAATTGCTCTGCCTTGCATAGGACACTCCGAGCATTGTCAGGAAACAGTCTAATCATTTATTTCAAGAGTCCCATGACCACAATGGCAAAATTGATTGTTCTGCATAATTGGATTTTATTTCCTCTTTATACCTGTTGTTGTGCAGCAATTTCCTCAACAATGGACACTTTTGAAGATACAGAGTGTTCTAAAGTGAGGTGAAACAGTCTACATGCAGGAAAAGCCCTTTCAACTCAGGGCATAAGTAGCTCAAAGGTTTCAGGAAGCTGATGAAATTGCCCAGATTCACTAGGACCCTCCCTCCACAAGCATATAAGAACAGGAAAGACTGCTGTGGGAAACCCTTAGACCATCCAACCTACCTGGAAGAGACTCTGACCACCTGAGCTTCCTAAAAGGGATTGTCTTCAACCTGCTGAGCTGCCTATAAAATGTACAGTGACCTTCAGGTCTCTGCTTTCATGAGCTGGTATCTACGCTGGAGGGTTTGGGGGATGCATCTGTCTAAGTCCTTTCTGCTTCTGAAAATAACTCTTCAATGATAAACCTGTAGGTAATCCCAATAAGACCCTTATCGAGTCATCAAGCTACACTTTGGTGGTATATGTGATTAGGTCTGTCATCAGTTCCCTATCTGGGCTGAGGAGATACTGGGTTGTGTCTCCCCAAAAATAATGCAATGCATCACTTGTCTAACTATAAAATGATATAAAGAGAGATAGATAAGATAGAAATGATTTTTGTCAAAAACATTGTTGCTCTTTACATAAGTGAGAAATTCAAGGGCCTTCAGTTTGTTCATGGGAAAAATTTTCTATAGACATTTTATTTCTCTTCCACTGTCTTCTTATCTAATCTGCTGTCTTTTGCTTTATAGTTTGTCTTTCTTGCTTTGCTTTGTTTCTGCTGCATTTTATTGAGAATGTGTTTGGAAGCTATTGAGTTTTGTACAGGAAAACCATGGACTAGATTTCCACTTCAGTAATACTTTCATACCATCGTGCACAATGGCAATTACATTGGTAAAGGCATTTCTGAGGTTTATAAGTAGCTCCAAGGAAGAAACTGCGATAGCACATTATCTATACTAATATTCTTCTCAAGAACCAAAAGATAGTTTTAGCTACATTACTAGTAGGAATAACACAATGGAAAAGGATACAAAACTCAGCAAAAATCAGGTCCAATATATCTCTTTGCTTTCTGCAGAGATTAGCATTAAGCTTGTAAGTCGGACCAACTCTAGGGAAGTTGTCAGTCCTTGTTACTGGAACAGTGGCATCTGACAACTGAGATTCTGAAGAGAAGAAGAACACAGGAGTAAAGGCAATAATTGGGTGTAGGTATGCCAAACTGTAGATACAGACCAAACAATCACTGTGATATAAGCTATTGTCCCTTGTGAATGGGAATTGGGAGATTATTGATCAAGGGTTATTTAATGGAAGCAATAAATTAAACATTGACTTTAGAAGATGAAAAAAGAAACATAGCAGAATCTTGTAACAAATTATATTAAATAAAATCTTGTAACAAATTAAATTAAATAAAAAGGGAGGGCAGGTAACCAGTTTAGTGCCAGAGAGAAGGCAAAATTATGGATAATTCAGCTAAATTATGTAGATAAGAGAAGTCATGTGTAGACAAGGTATGTGACCAGAAAGTAGATCTTCAAAGTAGATGGATAATGTTAAGTGTAGCATGGCTCAAAGTTCCTTTGTCCATCATAGAATAGGAATGGATACAAAAACAAAGTTATAGTTAATCAAGAAGGATCGTTTCTAAGCAATTGCATCAAAGTACAGATGATCCCTGTGTTGGTAAACACATTTTCTAGCTGTCCTTTGTACAACTTCTAACATATATTTGTTATTTTGTATATTATTTGTGATAGATAGAATACCAGAGTGCTCGCCCATCAGGCTCTATTACTGTGTCCCAGAGCTTTTTGAACAATGTGCATCCCATGGCCCCATTCAGATGCTGTTGAAAATGAATACCATTGGTGAACCTCCTAGCAAGTGTAATTTCACAAATACTGATTGCTCATCTAATCTCCTCTTTTTTATTGTAGTTGCAGATGATCTTCCAAAATGGAAATATTTTCTTCATTTTCCCCTTTGATCTTTTCCATAGGGCTAGAATTCTGTATTAATTCTTCCATAACATGAGCAGCTATTTAAACACAGCAGTGGTGAGCCATAAACATTGCTCTTTTGTTTCAGACTTCCTATGTGGGAAACATACATCTTTTCTTATAATTCACTAAAAGCTGCGATCAAGTGTATAATATAGCACATGTTTGTAGTCCTACAGTGACTATATTTTATTATTTAAAAATCAAGTAAGATTGACTGCATAATTCTGTAGCTGGAATCATTCAAAGCTGAGCTTAGACAAATCCTCATCTGCAGCAAAATAGGACTTAACACGTTTCAAGTAGACATTCAAATTTCAGGTTGAGTGGAATTTTGGCACAAGCGGAGTACAGCTTTTAGAATTAGAAAGTTCTTTACTACAATCTACAATCTCTAATACATATGAAGCTTCTGCTTCTGCCTGTAAATGTTGGAACAATATTGGGACTGTGCCCAGATCTGCAAGGCTCTAAATCTAAGATGGTGTAGTTCTGCAAGAAGTAAACATTTCTCTGTATATTGGAAGTATATTAGCTCTGTCTTGGAATAAAAAGAATATATGATTATTCTCTCTTTAGATTATTTATTGTTATTATAAAAGGGCGCTAAAATATCTTGCTGTTGTATGAACAATGGTTTTTATAGTGATGCTTATATCTTAAATTCATTCATTCCTTTAATAGATATTTATTGAGCAGTAAACATGTGTCAAGACATCTTCTACATATTGAAGACTTGGTGAACAAATTCTTCAAGATCCTGGATAGCCATTTGTCTTTTGTTTATAAAGACAACCCAAGACCATTAAACTCATTTCATCTTTACATCAAAATCAACTTCTCAATTGCTATTTTGTTTTCTAGTTTGATCACTCTTCCCTTTATACAAATGTCTTCCATTTGCAGATGCCTGGAACTTGGGTCAAGGGGCAGGTGTGACTTTTGTTTTGGCTGCCTGCCATTCATCATATGGGCACATTCATATTTCATCTTAGACGTCCACATTATATGATATGATCATGCCTTGCTGTAACCTTTGGCTCAGTTCCAGGATTGCTGTTTTCTATTTTCAGTGTGAAATCTCTGTGGCTCGGCTTATTATGTCCCAGATGTATTCATTTGGACTCTTTCCCTCAGGAAACCTGGGGTCCTGGGGTGGTATTATCTGAGGCAATTCTCAGAGTTCCTATAATGAGTCCTGATCCTAGCTTCTTGATGCTGTAACCTACCCCTCATGGAGAGCAGTGTTTGCCAGATCATTATTTTTCTGCTGAAGCTGTCCACTGAAATTCTACTTGTGAAGCTTCAGAGTCCGGCTTTCTGCATGACATCCAGACAAACAGATTTGAATTTCATGGTTGGGAAAATGTAGTCATGAAACAGGGGATTTTTTTTTACTATTATTATTGCTCATTTTTCTCTAGGTCTTAGTGACCTCCTCGATGGACAGGCTAAGAAGCTTTTCTTAATTACACTTCTTTGGAAAGGTTGAGTTAAGAGAAGAACAGCAGAAAAAAAAAACTTGATCATAAAAATCTGCAGAGAAAGCAGAACTTGTTAATAGATGCTTTTAGAGTACCCATTGCTCACAAAATAGTGATTTACATGGCTCAAAATAAATAATAATTGTGTACTGTGGAGAACCAGTAGGGTCCAGCAAATAACCCAGTAAATTCTAATCTGCACAAGACATTACTATCAGACCTCAGGTGATTTATCCTCTTGGTCCCTCTATTTTGTTTTTTTAAACTGAAAAATTGGAAAACACCCAAGGGAAATCTCCAGGACCAGGATGGAGGAAGGAGTTTGAGATTTTCTAGTTGGTATGCTTGGTGTCCTTTTATTTTAGCTTCACAGACCATGAGAATACTGAAGCGTTTTCATTTTATGTAATGTGTTGAGAGGGTTATCAAATGTAGTACTCTACAATATTGCATGAGACTTAGAATTTGATTCTCAGAACTAACATCATATGCTTAAAAACTGTTAGGTTCAGTGCCATCTCCAAGGAACTCTCTGAGCTAAACCTGGCCTGGACTTAATAGGATAAAAATACATTTAACAGTGGGATAAGACAAGGATATGCTAGCCAGTCCCAAGGATAAAGTACAATGTTATGACAAAGCTTTTGTTCATTTAACTATGCTTTCAATAAACCAGTCAGCAGGCAGGCACTGACCACATCTTGCCAATTGTTAGGTTTTAGAGTTGAAAGCATTTTATTCTCCAGACATAAAATGAAATAAATAAACTGGGAATATTTGAATGGACTGTTTTATACAGAAATCATGTAAAAGGAGACTGATGATTCAAAAATCAACCCTCTCAAAATGCAACATTCCACACCTCTCCAAAGCATGGCACTAGGAAACAGCTCTTCCTTCCAGGCAGCTAGATGCCTACATTAAGCAATTGGAGAGAAGCGTGCTTCTTAATGGAGTTGAACAGAGGATGGTTCAGCAGATAGAAGGAGTGGGTACTTTGCCAACTGAACTATCTCCGCAGCCCCAATTCTTTCTTTTGAACTTTGTAAATTACTTACTCCAACAATGAATCATCCTTTCTTAATTCATCTCTTAATCCAGGTGATTTGGGCTCACTTGTTAATTTATGAGAGCAAATATATTTTGCCTAACGAATGTAGTTCTTCCAAGTTTCTCCCATGCCTGAAATATATCCATACATATATTAAGCATATACACACTCTGCTCCATACAGTCTTTGAGGTTCTATTTGCTGAGCTTAAACTGGGGTGGGGCTTAGCGGGCAGGGAAGGGATGAATAACACTGCTAACATCTCAACAAGACTTGTAAAACCTTCTATATTACAAGGGAACAACCTAAACTAAGGTGGCCAAAGAAAGTTTCTTTTCTTTTTCCAGGACCCCACTAGTTAAACATTAACCATTGTGGTCTTTGTTGTGGCACTTTGTGTTTTTTTATTGAAAATATATATTTTTGTACAAAAAAATAACAATTCTTATTACTGTTTCTTCTCCTCCATCTCTTCCCAAATGCAAACTGCTTCCACTCAACTCCACATTCTTTCTTTTCCTCTCATGTAAACAAACACACATCTATTAATTTAAAAAAAGGATAAGACAAACAAACCATGATGTTTTCTTGTAGTTTCCTTGCTTTCTCGGTGTCTTATGCAGACTAAAGCTGAGATCCTTTAAGGACAGTCTTGGGTAGTGATATCTGTGCGGATACAGTGCATGAGAGTTCTTCAATATGGAACACAAAATGTGTAGGATACTAGTATCAACTTCTTCTTGCCTTCGCTTAGATGTTCTATATTATGACATAATTAGTGTTCCTTCTTTTAAAATCTATTGGATTGGAATTTTTCATGTTAAATGTATTTCCGACTGTAGAGATACCATCAATGTCAACATGTTATTTTCTCAGTTTTCACTAAACATCACTTTTATATCCACCCAATTTCTATTATCCGAGCCTAGTACCCTTTTTGCAAAAGTTTCAAGATAAGAATGATGGGATTGGAGAGATTATAGAAGTCGTTTTGATTAGTCGTTTTGTTCCTGTACATAGATTCTTAGTCTCAAAATAAAAGTGTCATCCCAAATGTAAATGACCAGTTTGGAAAAGATTTGAATTTGTTCAAACTCATAGAATACCAAGCAGCATAGGAAATAAAAAGTTGCTTAATTTAGTCATTATAGAAATGCAAAGTAAATCACAGAAGAGTGCTCCCATGTGCCCACCAGAAAGGATAAGATGTAAATGCAGAAAACGTCAAGTGTTGGCAACATTTTTGATGAGAAAACATTTTCATATCAGTACTGATTATGAATTGGGAAACTATTTTCAGTGTCTGCCCAGTTAAACAGATGACTGCCGTTTGACCCAGTGAGCCCAGTCCTGGTGAGTGCCCAAGGGAAAGGCGTGTTTTATCATGGTATGACTACTTGTATTAGCCCCAGAGGACAAGCAAACTGAATATTTAGTGTTATAGTTCATTGCTAAAATGAACAGTTATTGCTTTGGGAAACAATTGCATTGATTAAAGAATGTGAGGGCTATATGAGAAGACAACCAATAGATGTACACTGTTTTATAAAAGAGAGAAAATTCTACAGTTATGATTCAAGATAGTAGTTCTTTTTCATTTTTTTATTTTAAAACAATCTTTTCTCATTTTACATACCTATCAGAGTTCCCACTCCTCCCTCCTCCTGCTCCCCTCACCTTCTTTCCACCCCACCCCCAAAAGTAATAGTTCTTGAGATGATATACGGATCCAAGGGTTCTTCAGGGTAGCTGTTAGCTGTATTTCTTGATCTGGGAATGAGTTGTATATGGGATTATTTTCTGTATAATTTTATAGAGGATATTGTGTAAGTTTTATTTGTACATTTTTATTAGAATATTACAGACGTCTAATTAAACATTGTGAAAATTACAAGGTAAATTTACCTGAATTAAAATAAATAGTATCACTTGGATGTATGATAATCCTGTCCAAGGGTGTAAATAGAAGATACTGTTAACATAAATTCTAAGATTATTAATGTTTTTCATAGTGAGACAATTTTATCTCCCAAATTTATATACAATTTTATCTCTCAAAGAAATTGGTGAATAGTAAGAATAATCTTTACATGTTAAACACTGCTAAGAGAGGGATGCTGATATAAAAATAACTTTACTGTGTTTTCTCAACACTTCATTTCATTCTTGAAATTCTCTTACTTCCTAATAGTAAAAATGGACATTACTTGCAAAGAATTTTTAGGCTAATATGTCTATAAGTTATGAGAAACAAGAAGGCAGATTTGGTCAATCGTTCCCTTGGTTTAGTCATTTTTAGCAGCCAAGAGAAGCTTGCAAAGGGACATTCACATCAAATTCAACATGTGTCTCTGTCTATGTTGATGTTGTCAAAGTAGTTCATTCTTATTCTTTGATGTACACATGTAATGAATAATGTAAATACATCTGACTTCCAGGCATGGCATCATCATCTGGGCCACCAAGTTCAAGAGGCCAAAAACTATGTTCTAGTAAATAAACCATCCAAAATAAGACTATTACATTAACTTAATTATGTCATAGTTACGATGACATGACAGAAATTAGCTTCTCTAAAAAGGGAAAGATAACTAATTTTTGAGAGGGTTCTAAAATAATTATATAATAGAGGAAGACTATAACTTATCTAAATGATGTTTATAAGATTAAAGATTCTTGCTATTTTGATCAATGATGGATTGCAAATGATACCCTCCCAGTATTAATGAAACTTGGCAATTCCATTAGAGTAATATGCAGCAGTTGCACTTTATTACACCTGATGAGCTTATCAGTCATACTTCTCAGAGCTCCAGAATTCAGCATGAAAGCAAGAATCCTTAGAAGGTTAAATGAAAGGACAGACTGAAGAAGTAAGAGGAGTGTTTAATTTGCTCTTGTTCTGAATCAAATGATAAGTGATATTAGGGTTCTCAACTACCAGGTGTTATACTGCCAGCATTTCTAATAGCCATTGGTCAATTTTTGCTGTATTTCAACAGCTACATTTTAATCAATTGATTGAATATCAGGCCACTATTCGCTATTTTTCTGTTACCAAATACTTAAACTCTTCAAACAAAATGGAAAGCAAATGTCCACAAGACTAAACTCTATGTTTCATCCAATTCAAAAAGAAGAAAACCCCTCCAAATGCATAGTCTTCTAAGTAATTTAGATTTAATGGCCTGACTTTGAGATTCAATAACACTCTGCCCTTGACAATGTCCTTTCATACCAATGAGGACATTTTTTTTTTCTACACTATGAATACAAAGGTGTGCTGAGATGTTAAAGCAATATATCAAGGTCGTATCAAATAATTTTTTTATTTATGTCTGTGAGTGTGTGAGCCCAAATAAGCATGCCATTGTGATAATTATAGAAAATATGAGGAAAGTTTATGTGTAAATGAAATTGTCAAATACAGAATTTGAGTAATGCACATTTATATGGCTGTGTAAATTCAATGTAAATTATTACTTTTATGGATAGGTAGTAATTTCAAATGATTTTTATGCATATCATTGTTCTCATTTGAGCTCTTTCTATGTAATTGTAATTTTAATGGAAATTACAAATTAAATTAATTGAAAATGTGTTTTAAAAGTATCTTTGTTTACATATTTATCTTCTTGAATAGATTGCTGAATATTAATACTTTTGGGTAGTAAACTCTTGGGAAGAAATTCAGTGAGAGAGACCAAATCCTATTCCCAAAGGATATAGAGTAACAATGGGGTTAGAAATATACTGTTGCTTTTTGTGTGAATAACATTCAACTTTAGCTCTTTTGTTGCCATAGGAAAGATAAATGTTTTTTTTTCCTTTTTTTGTTGATGCTGGAGAAGTGAACCCAGGGTCTCATGTGTTCTGAACAACTGCCTAACAATGAACTATATCTATGCCAAAGAGAAACGTTAAAAACCTTTAATGAATTTTGAGCAGGAAGGACTCTCAAGTAAAAGGAGAGATCAGAGAAGTTTACTTGGAAACTTCACTAGTGTGAGATTTTTCCTCTTTATGTAGGCTTTTAGTGCTATGAACTTGCCTCTTAGCACTCCTTTCATAGTGTCCTATCGGTTTGGGTACATTGTGCCTTCATTTACATTGAATTCGAGGGAGTCTTTAATTTCTTTTTTTATTTCTTCCTTGACCCAGGGGTGATTCAACGGAGCACTGTTCAATTTTGATGAATTTGTCGGTTTTCTGCAATTAGTGTTGTTAAATTCTAACTTTAAACCATGGTGATCCAATAAGATACAGGGGGTAATTCCATTTTTTTTTTTTTGTATCTATTCAGGTTCACTTTGTTACTGAGTATGTAGTTAATTTTGGAGACTATTCCATGAAGTCCTGAGAAGAAGGTATTTTCTTTTGTATTTGGATGAAATGTTCTGTAAATGTCTATTAAATCCATTTGAGTCATGACATCTGTTAGTTCTTTTATTTCTTTGTTAAATTTCTGTCTGGCTGACCTGTCCATTGGCAATGGTGGAATGCTGAAGTCTCCTACTATTAGTGTGTGAGGTTTGATGTGAAATTTAAGCTTGAGTAATGTTTCTTTTACATATGTGGATGCTCTTGTATTTGTAGCCTAGATGTTCAGTATTTAGACTTCATCTTGATGGATTCTTCCTGTGATGAGTATAAAGTGTCCTTTTCTATCTCTTCTCAATGTTTTTACTTTGAAGTCTATTTTGTTAGATATTAGGATAACTACACCCACTTGTTTCTTTTTTTAAAATTTTTTTTTATTGAGAAAAGGAAAAAAAAAGTTTCCACCTCCTCCAAGCCTCCCATTTCCCTCCCCCTCCTCCCACCCTTCTCCCCCTCCCCCCACTCCTCTCTCCCTCCCTCTCCAGTCCAAAGAGCAGTCAGGGTTTCCTGCCCTGTGGAAAGTCCAAGGTCCTCCCCCCTCCGTCCATGTCTAGGAAGGTGAACATCCAAACTGGCTAGGCTCCCACAAAGCCAGAACGTGAAGTAGGATCAAAACCCAGTGCCATTGTCCTTGGCTTCTCATCAGCCCTCATTGTTCGCCATGTTTAGAGAGTCCAGTTTTATCCCATGCTTTTTCAGTCACAGTCCAGCTGGCCTTGGTGAGCTCCCAATAGATCAGCCCCACTGTCTCAGTGGGTGGGTGCACCCCTCGTGGTCCTGACTTCCTTGCTCATGTTCTCCCTCCTTCTGCTCCTCATTGGGACCTTGGGAGCTCAGTCCAGTGCTCCAGTGTGGGTCTCTGTCTCTATCTCCATCCATCACCAGATAAAGATTCTATGGTGATATGCAAGATATTCGTCAGTATTGCTATAGGATAGGGTCATTTCAGGTTCCCTATCCTCAGCTGCCCAAGGAACTAACTGGGGACATCGCCTTGGGCTCCTGGGAGCCACTCTAGGTTCAAGTCTCTTGCCAACCCTAACTAAGAATTGTGCTTCCGTGCTCCCCTATCCAACCTTCCTTTATCCTAATCATCCTTTTTCCCCAAGTTCCCCCCATTTTTCTCTCCCCATCTCCCCTTACCCCATCCCACCCCACCCCCAAGATCCCAATTTTCTCCCCAGCAATTTTGTCTACTTCCCATAGCCAATAGGATAACTATATGTTTTTCTTTGGGTTCACCTTCTTACTTAGCTTCTTTAGGCTCACAAATTGCAGTCTCTGTGATGTGCATTTCATTATAGACCATGTTTGCCTCGCACTCACAGGGATCCACCTGCCTTTGCCTCCCAAGTGCTAGGATTAAAGGTGTGTACCACTACTCCCCAGGTTAATATAGAGATAATTTTGTCTCGTGTGTTTGTTCACCTCATCTGAGAAGGAATTAAATAATAGAGCAGAGAGTGTGGGATGCTCTGTGAATAATATTCAATGTCTTTGTGTATTATCCTTATCATTGTCCAACAGACCTATGAAAAACGTAGCAGAGATGGAGTTAACACATGGGCTTAAGAGCATAAACTTCCATTTATCAATGTTGAATTAATTAATTTTTCCAACAGCAGAGACAAATACTAAGATGTTTAATATGGCGTGACCAAGTGACCAGGTAGCATACTAACAACATTGGATGCTTCTCACATAAAAAGATATGTCCTTGCTTCAGGAAAACTTACTCTGGTAATGGCTTTGCCTTCCCTGGATATTTCTTCCAAAACCATGAATTAGAGATACAAAAATACTTTTTCCATTGCTGTGGTGTTCATTATAGCATTGCTTCTGAAGAAGGAGGTCACTTCACAGCCAAATAAGCATGGCACAGGTTTCAGGCTCATGTTGCCATCTTTCCATCATCCTGAAGCAACTGGCTTAGAATGGTGGGATGAGCTTTTAAAGACACAGTTGCAGAGCATCTTAGGTAGAAATCTCCTGAAATGCTGAAGGAAGTTTCTTTCAATGGGTATGTGAATCCTGAATCAGCATCCAGTATATGGGACTAATTCTTGCATACTCAACATGCCTATGTTCAGGAATCAACGGCTGGAAATGGGAATGTTATCAGTAACCATAAGCTGGAGCGACTCAAATTAGTAAAATTTCTCTACCCTGTTCACACAGTCTTATGCATACTTGAAAGTCTTCATTGTAGAAAAAAACAGACTCAGGAGCCACAACAAATGATAGCTCACAGACTACTGGAAAGAAATTTGACTGTTTCTTTTCCGGGGCGGTAAGTAAGAATATGTCTGGAAGACAGAAGATCTTTGGGGCATCTCTTAGAGTTACCATGCCCTGTAATTAATGTCAGCAACAACTACAAAAACATACTACAGATAGACTGATCCTTCAAGGATAAAGGTGAGGATTCAGGTACAGAACCATGACTCGCTGAACTCGTAGCTGAGGGTGGAGAAAATACAGAATGAGAAAAAGAAGGTGGTTATAAATATCATCTAAGGCATCTGACTTGCTATAGAATCCTTAGTTGTTATTGCCATAAGTATTTATCCGTTTTACTAAGATTATGCATATGTGCATATATACAGATATATGTGTATTATTTTCTATATTTATTCACCACGTAATACAACAATGGCCAAGATAATAGTAGTAGTAAAATATTGTTCAATCTATATAATTATGTTTAAGTTACAGAATGCTAAAAGATTAAACACTTCTCAAAACACATTGCCATGTATGTATAAGTGGAATAGTTACATAATAGCTGAGATTATGACCTTTATTATTTTTATTTGGAAATGAAATGTTACATAAGTACACATGTTTTGGTGCCAAGTTGACAAAGGGTGGAAATTTTAAATCATTTTAAAGTTTTAAATTTTAAATTTTTCTTATATGATTCTTTTTAATTTTCTTGAGAATTTTGCACATGAATACTGCATTACTTAATTTCCATGCCTGCCTCCGTCTCCACCTCTAACTCTTCTCATTTCTTCTCCCTCCCTCCCAAATCAAGACCTTTCTTTTGTTAAATAGTCTCTCTCTCTCTCTCTCTCTCTCTCTCTCTCTCTCTCTCTCTCTCTCGTTCTGACTCTCTCTTCATACTCTCCCCCTCTCCTGTGTTCATTTAAGGTTGCTCATATGAATGCATGTTTAGTGCCTGAGAACCTTTCATGGAGAACATCTCTAGAGAAAACTGTTTTTCCTCCCTCAGTGCTCATTTATTACCTGTAGCTAAGGGTGGGGCCTTGGAGGTTTCTAGGACAGGGATGCCTTCAATGGTTGTGTCTTTTAGCTGAATCTGCTTTAGAGTTTTGGGGGACTCTTCCGATTTAACTTTTTAATGTTTCTTTTTGTTTCTCAGTTTAAAATACACAAATCCTTAGACCTTACTGTGTCTGAACAAAATCTTTGAATTTGTTCTTTTATGGGCAAGAAAATAAAAAGACTATTTATGCTTTTTGGAGACAGCTCTTAGTATCTTGGATAAATGAAAAGTAATGACTTTTAATAGGTAGCTATGCCTGCTAGCAAAAGATTTTTTCCCTTCTAAAGTGCCATGATTTCATCCTTCCCACACCCTTCAAACTGTTTGTCTAGTTTTATTCTTACAAATTACTTTATTATTAAATATGATAATACATGTAAGCCACTGAACACATTATTTCTGGCAATATAGGAACAAAGAAATATTATCAAATCTGCTTGCTTCTTTGTTTTATGTTTAACTCATTGGTCATAATAATGTAGCATTCTGAAATAACAGAACTTTGAGGCTATCTATATGTAAAGAGATAGAATGCAATAAAACCTGATATAGTGAGAGAGAGAAAAATGATACCAAAAAGACTGTACCTTTTTCAGAGTGATCTTCTTAAGGATTGATAGTTACCTGGTTGAGCCCCAACATTGTGAAGCAGCTAGAGGACTAGCAGGGGAACACATTCCAAATTCTTTTGTCTATGCATAAATTAACCATCCTGTCATAACTAATTTAATCTTCCTGTACACCCTTAGGCCAGAGATCTTGTCTTCTGTGTTTTGGGTAATCAAAAGTACACAGTCAATATTCAATAATTAATAATAATTAATATTGAATTTCATTCTCTGGGCAGTATTTCCAGTATTGATAATGTCAGGAAGGATTATGTCTTCCAGAGAAGCATGTTCCAGACTCTCAAATATTTTCCACCTACAACCCTTCTTGCATGCAAATTATGGAATCCTGCGTGAGTAGATATATAAATAAGTGTATGAATTAAATACTTATTGTTAATAAATCATAAATTTTAAGCTAACCTTTTATATACATTATAATTTTACCATGTATTAAACATAAAAGTAAATTTACACACTAGTAAGATGGAATCACTTGTTTATTTTTAAGTAAAAAATCAAATATTGACTGAGTATTTGATACTGTAGGTCATAGAAAATGTTCAATAGACATGGATTTGACTGTTATTTTTTATTTTATAATCATCAGTAATGGAAATGATTCTTTGCATAAATACTCACTACAAAACGACAGATGTATGTCTAAGCCATTAGAGAAAGTCATGGAAATCATGCACTAATCCCCAAATAAAACTAATTTATCTTTCATTGCCTGTATCCTTTGGTCATCTTTCACCCATATGATTTCTCTTCATGTATGATTCATTTCAATCTCCTTTTGTTTGGGAATGTTTTACTTATCAACTTTGATCAGTGAGGCTATAGGAATCTAAATTCTATTAATATGATTTTTCCATGTTAAGCCTGTGAGAAATAAAAACATTCAAACCTTTCCTGTTGGTACAGTACTCGCTATGAATGATTTGCTGGACATAAACCCATGAGGCCATTTCAGCGAGCTCACTCTGTCTAATAATTTGATTATTGTTTAATTACCATTGTATTTTGTTATGGAAAATATGGTAAGTTTTTAACTTTAAAAAATTATTTTTTAAAAAATTTGTTTTAGTTCTGACAAATCTAAATATTCAAAAGTGTCTTTCCTAACCATTTGCTCCTGTAAATCTAAATTGAGATATTTTCTTTGAAAATCATCTAAGATAATGATTGTTTCAGTATTTGTCCTCATGTATGAATATCTGAATTCCCAAACTATAAGCAAAGCTCTGTGATCAGTCCATATCTCCTGAGGAAGAGCAACTTTGTCCATAGAATAGGTAGGAAGTAAAAGGCTAAGACACTAATCCCAGAAAAAAATTATTTTTATATCTGTATCTATATTTATCTCTACTTATCTATAATATAATGACAAATGTCCTGCTCCATTATTGTTCCATTAAATAAAGTTAGATCTGAAGTTGCTTTTCCACATATCCACTTGTCACCTCACTTTTTAAGTAAACAAACATCAACCTCGGAGTACATGTTCTTAAAACTGATATCAAACAAAAACCAATTACTTTTTCTACCATCTTGAACTACTGACCACACCATTTCCCTATAAGCAAAATGCTTCATAAAGCCATGCTTAAAGGAAAAACATGATTGATTTTAATCACTTAAGCTGCTTCAACATGTCATTTTTCTTCTTTCCTACTTATAACTATTGCCTACTTATGTTGACACATGGAAATCTACCAGTTCAAGATACTACTTAATTTATGACAAGTTCTTTGCTCAAATAATCACTGCTAAATTTAACTCATCTAAAGTCTTCCTTTTACACATCAAATTTATCTCTGATATTTACTAGTATTCTTTGGTAGACAATTAAAGCATTTTAAATCAGCGTTATCACATGTAATCTTAGATGTATGGTCACTTCAAAGGTTAAACTCTTGAATGTCTTATAATTTCATTTTAATTATGAATCAATCAACCAATCAATCTTCAGACACTTATTTTACAATCACTATTCCGCACTCAAGTGGGGAGAGCTGAAAATATACAAAACACGCATTGGAGTGTGCTTGGGAAATTCCTGTGGGTTCAGTTGCAGTGTGATAAATTATTGGAAATGCTTATTCTAAAAATTAACTCTTAAAATTCAGCATAAAACATATATGGCCTATGCAAATTCTTTAATTGGTTGGATCCCTGATTGGTAAGATTTCAGCTATTTGATACTACCTTAGGCTTGCTTATTTTTATATTTTATTTTCTTTATACTCCTTAGTGTTTATATAGGTCCAGTTTTCTGATAAATAATGTGAACTATTTTTATTTCTAAAATGGTAACAACCAGACCCAAACTAGCTACTGTCCTTTAAATTGCTTCTGGCAAAGAATTCATGGGAAGATGACCGCCAAATTCCTGGGGTAGTATAGGGAATCTGTGCTGGAGATAGCCCTAAATGTTAAGTAACTAATTCAAGTGATCACTTTATCTTTGGAATGAGTGTTTAAAATTTGTTCAAGTACATCTAATGAGAAAACCTGCTTCTTGACTCTCGTTATAGATGCTGCACATACACACCTTGCTTAGGCTGCAGCACTCAAAAGTTTCATGCAGAGCCTTCGCTCGGGTGATATATGAAATATTTGTTTACTTAATTTCACCTTGATGGCCCAATCCTGATAACTGAGGGAGATGAGGTTTGCATGTGTCCTGTCACCAGCTAGATACCGCTCACTTTTCCTACCGCCCTGCATTTTGAACTGTGGGTTAAACGCATAGAAGGCACTGACACAGACACTTGGCTCAGCATCTCCTCAGAGCTCAACCCATCTGACAGGCTCTCACTAAAAGACCAGTGAGTTTTCAGGGCTGGGTGCCTCCTTCTTCTGGCATTTCCATGTGGATTGATTTATTTATTAGCAATAAAGATGCCAGCTTCCTAAAATGAAGTGCATTAACTTCATGAGGGTCAGGCAAGCATGGCACGGTTGACTCTAAGCTCAGCAATTACAAGACTCCTCTCCCTTCTTTTTCGATGAAAGTACTATTTTCTGAGACAAATGCCAGGTAATGCACCCACCTTTGCCCAAGCAAGAAGTGACGATTTTTTTTCTAAAACTGCAATATACATTTGTCCAGCTTCTCTGTGCATTTGCTTACAGTTGTCAAAATTAGATAAAAATCTAGGTCTTGAATAATCTTCAAATTCATTAAAGGATTCCTTTGGAAAACATATTGAGCATTTTAAAAAGGCACTGTTAAGATTTCCTTAGTGATCTAACTCAAATTATGGAAGATGTAATCATTTTATAGTATTATTCCTTGATAAAATACAAAGAAATTGTTTAATCTTTAAGACAATATAAAAATTATTTAATTTTAAAACCTCTTGGTGTAATGCCAGCACTAAGGTCTCAGGACTACTTACCTCTTTGGTTTATTTAACATCCTGAATGCTTTTCATGATAAAAGATACTTGCATTAAGCATTATTATTGCTTTATAATTAACTAAAGAGTTTCATTGTTACGGCTTTTCATTTCCCCCTTTGATTAATAGAAATACATTTTAAAGTCAGTTGAAATTGGCCTTTGTAGTTATTCTGCGATTGAAAAAAAAATCAATTCAAGGTATTTGTTTCAGTACATATGCAATCATTCCCATCTAATTGGCACAGATGTGTTGAACTTGGAAATCAAAGTCATTTAGAAAATTAATACTCCTTGTAAGGTACCTTATCAGAAGCCATGCCAATCATGTCAAACCTGAAGCACTCTTTCCAATTGGAAGAGCCTCACTAGATCAGAATACCAAAGGCACACCAACTCAGCCAATGTTAAAATCTGAATGTTTGTGATTCCATGTGTCAGCTTGGAACGCACAAAGCTTGAACGTTGCCTGATTTCAAATTGTGTATTTACTGACCAGATGAATGATTTATAGATCACTTTAAAGTTTATAGCCAATAAACATTTTAAATATTGAAGTGTATTGGAGAGTGAAATAATCCCCTAGATGTGGAATTTTGAAAGCAGTGATTAGAGAGAATAAAACATTTTACTTTTATCTTTATTTTTTTGGTTAGTGTTCTGTGTCTTAACCTGAATAAGAGTGATCTAGTACGAAGGTCTAGGGATGGTGCCCTAGTAGAGATGCTGCTTACCTAGGTAAGACCCAGCTCACATCTGAATTCTGAATGCTAAAAACCCAACGAACTATGGACTGCTGGGCTCCCAGAACACATTAAATCATGTTTGGTATGTTTTCAGTGAAAGGCAGTGATGGAACAGTAATCTGGTGGTCTGAAATGTGGCAAAAGCATGGGCTGGCACAATCAGCAGACTCTAATTCTGATAAAGGAAAGAGAACCAGAAATGGCTGTTGCTTAGTAGGAGGGTGGGCATGGTCATGCGGAGCTGCCTCATAGTTCTCAAATCTGGCTTTGGCTTTAAATAGGCTTTAAAGCTGTTGTTTAAAATACTGTGGTTTTCAAGGGGGTTCATTGTGTTTTCTCCATGGCTATCTGGTAGAATGGGTGCAGCAGTTCACAGATTCTTTGTTTTAAAGATGATGAACATACTCTCAGGGGAAATACTGGAAACAAAGGAATCACATGCACTGGTTTGGGATGCCAAGGAAATCTTTCAGGCAGGGAATTTTCAGCTCTCTGTAGAGGACTAAAATATTTATTGCTGGAAATCTCCTCCCTGTAAGGAATACCATAAAAAGGTAATTTTTGTTTTTTATTTTAACTTTTTCTCATTTTACATACCAATCCCGGTTTCCACTCCCTACCCTTCTTGTCACTCCACCTTCCCCCCACCCACCTCCATTCACTCCTCAGAGAAGTTCCCATGGAGAGCCAACAAAGGCTGGCATATTACTTTAAGGCAGGGCCAAGACCCTTCCCCTTATATCTAGGCTACTCTTTTTTACTGCGACTGGACTTCTATGTGCTTGGGCAATTAGATTCTAGAATATTTCAGGATCATCTTTGAAGGAAAGAGCCAAAGATTTAGACTGTGGATAGAGAAAACCAAGGAGTTTCTTGGTACTGGAGCCTGCATTCTGTCTTAGTGATCTGGAAGAGGAGGCCAGGACAGATATTTTTTTTTTTTTTGATTTCTAGACTAGTAGAATCTAAGACTCTAGGCATAATTCTGTTTTAGTGATACTCCCATGAGGAACTGTATCTCCTTTTCATTGATGTCAACTCAAATGAAGACATTAAAGAAGTTGAATCCTGAGTTGACATCTCTCTCTCAATGTTCAGTCAGTGTAAATATATTCAGGGATGGTTTAGAACATGAAAGAAATGAGAGAATAAAACTGCATTTTATTGTTACGGATTTCATTTAATTCTAAAACGATAGTTACATTCTTTGGGCCTGAAAAACTATATTAACCTAAGAAAAATCCTATAGCCGAAGAATACAATTTGTGTGTTGTTATGTCAGGGCATTAGCTAGCCTTGCAGCTGGGAGCCGGGCAGCAGAAAAGCAGGCCTGTTCGCATCCTTCTACACAACAGAAAGAGCGGGCCCCTGTTGTTGGCTTGACTTTTGAAATCTCTAAACCCACCCCTAGTGACACACTTCTTCCAACACGGCTGTACATCCTAATCCTTCTCAAGTAGTAACACTCCCTGTGACAAAGAATTCAAATATATGAGTCTACAGAGGCCATTCTTATTCAAACCACGACACTCCTTTAAGTACAAGCAGTTCTCTGATGATTTCTTGAGAATAGAAAAAAAAATCTGCCTCCCTATAGTTGGAAACTATTAATTTATGCTCAAAATAAAATTATTAAAAGGAAACTGGCTTAGTTAGGTATTATTTTCTGCAATTTAAAAAAACACCATGAGGCCAGGCGGTGGTGGCACACGCCTTTAATCCCAGCACTCGGGAGGCAGAGGCAGGCAGACCTCTGGAAGTTCGAGGCCAGCCTGGTCTACAAGAGCTAGTTCCGGGATGGGCACCAAAGCTACAGAGAAACCCTGTCTCGAAAAACCAAAAATAAATAAATAAATAAATAAATAAATAAATAAATAAATAAATAACACCATGATCAACAGCAACATTGGTAGAAAAGGGTTCATTTCTGCTTTCAAATTTCAGATCAGTTATGGAAGTCAGAGGAAGACCTTGAGGCAGGAATGAAGCAGACACCATGGAGGAATGCCCTTTACTCACTTGCTCCCTGTGGTTTGCTTAGCCTTCTTCCTTATATAACTCAAAACCTCCTACCCAGGGATGACACTGCATTTGTCATCAATCCAGAAAATACTCCATAAATTCTCTCACAGGCCAAACTAATGGGCATTTTCTCAATTGAGGTTCCCTCTTCTCAAATGACAAGAACCAGACAACAAAGAAACCAAGGAGAGTAGGATGAAAGTGTATTGCTTTTTAGAGGAGCTCATTTGTGCAGCTGAGTACTGGACCACAGATCTAATCTATTCCCCGACTGGAGGACCCCTTACATCATCTACATGCTGGAACCCAGATCCAGTCTATTTTCTCATCAGGTCTCTTAAATGAGCTGTGTTCTGTAACCTTGACACAATATCTTTGTGCAGTAACACATTGTTGACCTGATAATACAATTTAGTTACAGTTTTTGATTTATGTTAATCTTTCTACACAAATGATGGTCTGACTTTCATTTCTAGATTTTATTCTCTGGGTAGCTGTCCTACAACAAACTTATTATCGTTACATATATTCATAAACTGTCATCTTTATTATATTTCAGAGTGTAGCTTACTTAAGAATTTATCATTGGAAAATATAGGGTTTTTCCAAATTCTCAAGATTTCCCATCTTTGTTTTCACCTAGTTAAAACCAATTCTGGAGGCAACTCTTCACTTCCTCATTCCACTTTTTCTGCTAGTTCCTCTCACTTCCAAGCGGAGTGCAAAAAATAGTGTTCCAATCTTAGAATAAGTGACAGTACTTCAGGGGTAATGAAATTCAATCAATTAAGTATTCAAAAGTGTCTGAGCGAACTGTCAAATAGTCACCCAGCAATCACTGAGTATTATAAAAATAAAATCCAACTGGTGGAATTCTACACTGAGGCATCCTCTAAGCCCCTGGGCAGTTAAACTCCCTAAGTTTACATTTGCAGACATAGTAGGCTATTACATGTCTGAATCCAAACCTCTTTGGCAGTTCTTACACATGTGGCATTTTGAAAAATTGTCTAATGAATAGAAAAAATAGTTTGTTACATAACTTTATTTCAAGGACTGGACCATTTTAAAGGCTTGTCCTCCCCTTGTATTTGTCATGGCTTTCTTCTCTACCATCTGGTGGCTGTATCCATGTTCATGACTGAGGGTGTATTCTGCTATAGCTTGAGAAATTATTTTATGAATTTATTTAGGAATTAAGGGCTAAAATGAATAAAAGCACATCATTGGTGAGAATCAAAATATCCTCCAGTGAGTTATGTGCCTGATCACTTTGTGCCTTCTTGCACAAAAGAAAATACACCCAGCTTGGTTTGAGAGCTAAGTCCTTTACCTTGAATTTTGGGAAAGTTTTGAGTAACTGAGATAAATGGGTATCTACCTTCCTTGAGAGAGGGGCACCATGGTATGTAATGAATCAGACTGTGTTTTTAAAAGAGGAAGCATGATTTTTCTGTTGCCTATCTACTCATTAATGTTTCACTGATGTGGGATTCCCCTCTGTATGCTGTGAATACTATTGGTTAATAAGGAAACTGTCTTGGGCCTCACAGGAAATAGAGGTAGGCAGGGAATACCAAACAAGATTGCTGGGAGAAAGAAGGAGGAATTAGGGAGAAACCATGGAGCCACCATGTGGACAGATGTGCTGGAAGTTTGTTGGTAGGCCACAACTTTGTGATGATGCACAGATTAATTGAGATGGGTTAAATTAAGATGTAAGAGTTAGACAAGAAGAATCTAGAGCAAATGGGTCAAGAAGTGATTTAATTAATACAGTATCTGTGTGATTCTTTCAGGTCTGAGCTACCAATTAGTCCGAAAATGAACAAGTGGCCTTCTTACTACATAATTGGCAGGCCAATGTGGTTAAATAAAATCCACTTAAAACCTTAAAACCTGAGAGAGTTTAGAAAGGAATTCTGGACACAAAAACACAGAGTTTAACACAGCTTCTTAATGTTTGCTGATGGCATGCCACATCTCCTTTAAGAGAGGTTTTCCTGATTCAGCAGTAGTGAAAAAAAAAGCCATGTATGGACCAGCTGTGTGCCTAGAGATGGGGCACTGTGCATGGATCTCAGAGACATGAGCAGCTCTGCCATGCTGGGCTGGGTGGGGCAAGCAGGCAGTACCATATTTCCCCTAGCAATGACACAGCTTAAGTTTTTAAGAAGCACTTAGCATTTCAGGAAGTGCTCCTGGACAATAAAGAATTACAAATACACAAAAGGACAGAGGGAAATAGACCTTAAAATGAGTCACAGTGTTGGATAAATGTACACAGATTTGGGAGAGTAAAGAGAAGAAAAAGAATATAGACAGTTATAAGAAGAAATAAATGTATGTTTTTTAAATAAAACAAAGTCTTTAAAGAGACAGAGTACAGTCATAGATTAAAAGGAGTAAAGAAGGAATAAGCCATATAAAGATGAATATGCACAGAGAGTCTATATTATGCATTTTATTGTATTTTCTTTGAATTTTCTGACTGTGAAGGCGATAACTAACCAACATAGATATTTTAAAAGTTTCTTGTCTTCAAAATTTGTGTCTAAGGATATGTTGCTTTGGAAAAGAAGGGTTTTTTTGTTTCCACAGAGGATGAGAACCCGTGGATTGTTTCCAGACTAAAATATTTTTATGGACCAAGAATTCCTGATGGTAACCTTAAACACCACTCAAAAAATTACTTTGCCCAATAAACTGCAGGAAGCAGTTTGGAGAAGACCTATGTCCAAGTTCCCAAATATTGTTTATAAATGTTTCTTTACATTTAAATGCAGATATACTATAGATTTGCATAGGTACAGATTTTGTTTATTGATACAAATTATGGTCGATTTTGTTATATGTATTTCCGCTCTTGACTAAGGTATTGTGTTTGTATAGCTCATTTAAAAATGTAGTGTATTATTAAGAAATATAGATAAATAGATAGATAGTCGTCTCTAATAGTCAAGCTTATAGTCATGTGAGTTAGGTTTTTTAGGTGTTCAGAGATGTAATTCAGAAAGATAGGTATTCTTCAAATATTTCAAAGATTACAGAATATGACATTTAAAATGTTTAAAGAAGTTAGGACTTTTTTGTGACAGTGAGACACATATTCTCCTGTCAGCACCAGCTTACTTCAAGAGGATGATGGGCATCGAGGAGGCTCCTTATGCAGTTTGTTAGACACTTGGGCAAGAAACTGCTCTTACCTGGACTACTTGATGAACTGGGCATGCAGGACCTGCAGAGAAATGACTGCTGAACTTGCCTAAAGGTGAGTCAATCCTTCAGGATTCCTGCTTTATGAAAGAGTCTGCCAGACATTCTGCAGGACACAGAAAAAAGTGACTGACAAACTGTCAATATAGGTGTTACTGTATTTGAAATTTCCTACTTCATGGAAAAGTCTGCTGAATTCTATGGGCCAGTAAGCCCAAGATGGATGCCCCAATGATACAGAAGAACTTTGGATGACCTTCCAGGCAGTGAGATGTCTCTGTCAATTCTAGAGTTTTGAAAGATGCTTACAATGAATTTCCTGTTTATTTAGGTAATATTATATCCTTCTGGAGTCTTTGATAGAGTTGAAGAATTTATAGCTATAGTTATAGTTTCCTTAGTTAGTAGATATAAATATTGTAACTGTAATTCCTTCTTTTTTTTTTTTTTTGGCTTTTCGAGACAGGGTTTCTCTGTGGTTTTGGAGCCTGTCCTGGAACTAGCTCTTGTAGACCAGGCTGGTCTCGAACTCATAGAGATCCGCCTGCTTCTGCCTCCCGAGTGCTTGGATTAAAGGCATGTGCCACCACTGCCCGGACTGTAACTGTAATTCTTGCTTGACACTTGTTTGCTATAGGCAATTTTACTATGTTAACATTAAAACCTTCCTTTTCATTTAAACAGAAAGGAGATAATATAGGGTTCCCCGCTGTATGCTGTGAATATCATTGGTTAATAAAGAAACTTTCTTGGGCCTGCACAGGAAATAGAGGTAGGTGGAGAAAACTAAAGAGACTGCTGGGAGAAAGAAGGAGGAGTTAGGGAGAAGCCAAGGACCTGACACCAAAGAGAGATGCGCTGAAGCTCTGCTAGTAGGCCATGACCTCGTGGTGATGCACAGATTAATGGAGGTGTGTTAAATTAAGATGTGAGAGCTAATAAATAAGAAGTTAGAGCTAATGGGCCAAGCAGTGATTTAAATAATATAGTTTCTGTGTGAAAAATTTCATGTGAGCTGTTGAACAGCCAGGAAATAAACAAGTGGCCTTCCTATTACATGTCACTTTGTGAGTGTTTTGAATCCCTCTTCTCCAGGAGGAAGAGTGGGCTTATTGGTCCAATTTTCTGCACCTTCACTGAAGGGTCTTTTGGATGTATGTATACTTGTCTTCTGTTTATTCTTAGCACCAGCATAACTACAGTTTCTGCTGCTAATATATCATAGTATTTTGCAACATAGTTAGTTGCCCAGTATGTGATCAGGAGTTAGTTTACCCATTATTTCTGAGGATCCTTTCTTTCAATACTATCTACCTTTCTCAATAATAGGAATAGAAAATGAAATAATATTTTTAGAATATGTGTCTATACAGAAACAGCTTAATGTAAAACCATACTTCTAGGTCACTACTGCCTTTTCTCTGGCAGGTTGTGCTGGCAGACATCCAAAACATCTTAGGACAAAGTTATTATAATAGCTAAGCAGGATATCTCAGTCACCAAGACCCAGAATATTTCTTAACTAACATTTAAATGCTTAATATATTTTGAAAGAGCCAAGACCATTCCAGGCTGTGGCCTACTTTTTCCTACCTTAGGATATTCGCCCCCTCTTCTGCTTAGTGGCAGTCAGGGACAGGGTTTCTTGCTTCTAGTAATGGCATGCCACTATAAGTCTCTGATAAATCATCCTAAGTATGTCGTAGATCTGTTTGCTTCTTCCTTTGCTCATTTGACACCTTCTTTGACTCATGCTCAGTGTGAAACAAAGATGCCATCATTTCTATCACCCTTAACATGATATTACCCTGCTCCTTTGAATTTACTATGATGCAACAGCAATTTCACAGCCAGGCTGACATCCCTTGTTCTTACACTCAGATCCCTGCAAGAAGCATATCTGTTGTTCTTGTCTCTCTTGCTCTGAATCTCCTCACAACCTCCTGCTTTTTTCTCCATGTTTTTTTTTACTTTACTTAATTCTTCACAATACTTTTGCATATCTTCCTACAAAAGGAGACCTATTTAGTACATTTCCTTCCTTTTAGTATTTTCATTGGTTCCCCAATGCCTAGACTGTTAAGCTTTTTATTCCCTAACGTGCATGATGAATCTCTAAGATGGGAGCCCACCTCTCAGATTTAGCAGTTTATTTGTTCACGAACATTTTATTAAATTGAATCTTCTTATGAATGATGTCAGAGGTATGCAAAGGTGGTACTGTCCAGCATTCATGTCTCAACCTTTTAGAGCACATACTCAAGATCTGTTGGGAGCTCCTACCCTAAGTGTTAGATTCATGCTCAGGTTTAAATAACTTCTTTCCACAAAGTTCCTCTTTGGCAGATTTTATTACTGACTTCAAAAACATTTCTTGCCACTATTTTCCTACACTTCCATCCAATTTCTTCAACTACAGTGACCAAATGATTCCTTAAGAAAAAGCCTAGATATATTTTGAGCTGTTTGGACCTTGCATCTTCTCAGTAATTTAAGTAGTTTGGAAGTTTAAGAGGAAAAACTGAACTCTGTCTGTGGCTCTCAAAACATTGCTAAGGGAGACTCTGTCTCTACTTTTGAAAATAAACACCATATGGACAGGCATACTCATGTTTCATTTCTTGTAACTTCCTTTTTGGTATATATAGAGATGGTATGATTGTGTATATGAATTTTTACTACAGCATATGCTACATGTGCCATGGAATCCCCCTGCTCTCTCCAGCCCTCAAGCACTGTCATGCCTCTAAACTCATAACACAATATTATGCTAACAAGGTCATGCCTTTACATTCTGTGCTGAAATAAATGGGACTGTGTTCCCAAGTGATATTTAAGGTCCTTAAATTCTCTAAAAGCCAATGTCTGTGTGAAAACGCAAAGCAGAGAGAGAGATTTGTGGTGTTTCATCTAGAACACACTTAGTCATTATTCACAGATGATCCCTGAACCATTGCCTGCTCCTATCTCAGGCTGATTTCAGTGAAAGGAAAGCTGTTTTGCGTCACATTCACATCTCTGGGAAGAGCACCCAGGTACTGACATTCCAATTGTTTTATGAATGTGCCAAAGAAATGGCAGGATGCCAATGACGGCATCCACATGGTTGTTTGAAACAACACCCCAGATATAAAAAGAAAGCAAAATCCCTCACAGATTGCAATGTGTACAATTTTGGCCGTTTTGCACATCCTCTGCAGCTGTGCATTCATGATGCTATATTTAAGCAAAAATCTTTGTAAGAATTTGTCGAGAGGAGATGGAAGTTTGGCCGCCATTTTAGCGATCTGGCTGTAGTGGTTGCCAAGAGTGTCTTCTTCCAGACTGAGCTATGCCTGTCTGGGAATGAGCTAAAAGCAGGATGGCGATGGACCTGGAAATTAAACTTTTCATAGATGGTAGCACTCCTTCAAAAAATTTCAAGAAACGATTGTTCTCTTTAGGAAAGAGATTACTGTATTTGTCTGATGCTTTTAGCTAAAAAGGGCTTACCAACTGGAAATTGTAATCAGTTAGGAAAGAGAAAGACATTAGAAATACTGTGTTCAGATTTGACACATCTTATACCTACTATCATCTTCACACTGAAGAAAGAGGAAAAAAAGAGTAACACACAGGCAGGAAGAAATTCACTATGGGAAACAGGAGACTAGTGCCTCATCATCAGAGGCCCCACTGATTTTATATTGTCGAGAGAAATACTTTAGAGCAATCCTGTCCAATAAAGATAGAAAATAAGATATCCTGTGGATTTATTCACTGCTGAACGAAGAAATGTGAAACTTGACACTTGGAAGAGATAAAAATCTTTGGGATTTTTGGAAATGCCTTGTTTTGGAAAGCACAGAAACAGCCCATTTGAAAAAACAACTGCTTAGAATCCAGGGAGTTGTCTCAAGTAGGAAAAGAGAAATTGCCCAAGCTAACATCATGGCTTCCTGCAGGAAGATGCTGTGCCTACTGTACCAAGGCTTAGAGATCCTTCAATGCTGACACTGAAGAGTACCATAATCTCCTCCCAGAATCCTTTGAAGCAGAAGCTATATTTCTCTACATCTTATTGGCCTATTACATATTAAAACATTTGCATATTTTTCAAGATAGAGATGATCATGAAATGAATTGAGGATATCAATGAATTTTAAAATTACATCCAAACTAATTTCCCCTGATTCTCCTCCAATTCATAATCATTATTGTCAGTAAATTGATCGCACCACCTTCTTAAAATTCTAGCTTGGAATTTGAAGGGCTGCTTTTTCCCTGACATTTTTTTTTTTTTTTGCTCAGCTAGCACATTTATTAACATTAAACACAAGACCTTTTTCCCCAGACACCAGTAGGCCACTGCCCACAGTCTCAGGCCCCTCACTGCTTGATTCCTGCAACACATCCTCATGCCTTGGCAACCTTCTGAGTCGCTCCCGGGGCTGTCAGCTGCTGGTACTTCTGGCTCATCATTTCCATGACTGCTTGTTTTATGGCATGCTTCTCCTGTAGGGCTGGCTGGTTTTTCTCCATCTGCTTGGTAAGAAAGTCTATCTTCCTTTTGAAGAAGTCCTTGGCATCTTTAGCTGTCTTCACATAGTAGCCAGTTCCCACATCTAGGAGCGCATGCTCCATATCACGGAGCTTCCCAGGGACACACATGGAACTCATCAGTGGGATCAGTAATTCTTTTCCCTTGTTGCTCTTGTTCAGCACATTCAGACAATTATTGTCTTCCACATACTTGGTCTGCACCACCTTGACCTGAGCAATAGATGTGGGCAAAAGCTCCAAGGTAAAGATTTTTTGGAATAACTGGTGTTAATCTTTGCCATGGTTACACTTCTTTACAAAGCTTTCTCTCATATATTTTTTATAAATAAACTTTTATGGTTTTAGATATAAAGAAAAGTGAACAACAGAGGGCCTATAATTATGATATGAGCACACATACCCACATGCCTTATAGTTAATATTATAATGAATAATGAAATGTCAGAGTTAATAAGGCAATTGTTATATTCATAATTAATGTTATATTAGCTTAGATTTTTGTATTTGTACAAATTTCCCGTTTCTATCTAGACCTCTCATTCAAGGATCATTTGAATTTAGTCATACTGTGTTTATAACTTCCTCTAGGCTGTCCTAATCTCTCAAACCAGCTATTCGTAGTATATCCTTAAGCTTAGCTTTTTTCTTGTTTTTTTTTTAATTGTTTGTCTGGTTTTTTGTTTGTTTGTTTGTTATCTTTCTTATAGTTAGAGTGGGTTTCTGCCCATTGAAATGGTCACAGAGATAAATGCCCATTCATTCCCACTCTATCTGGTCAAGGGTACGTAATATCACGGGTACTTTTCTAACATTAACTTTGATCACCAAGCTGAAGCCACATTAATCAGATACCCTCTCTCTCTTATGCTACTGTTTGTTCCACTTTTCCCTTTCCCTCATTTCAGTCTATACTTTTGAGAAGGAAAGCACAGTAGTGCAAACTTCCTGGATGGGAAGTGTGTTCCATCTCCTTGATGATGTGTAGTTTAATACAGCATCTATATAACTTATTTGGAATTCCTTTCCATGTGAAATTTGCCTGTTTTTCCTCATAGACCAGGCTGGTCTTGAACTCATAGAGAACGGCCTGCCTCTGCCTCCCAAGTACTGCAACTAAAGACATCCACCATCACTGCCCAGCTTAGAATTAGTTTTAATTGAAAGTAAAGTTATTTAAAAAGTCAGAGAATTCCAGTGTGAAATAAATGATTTAACAACAAAAATAAACTATGTTGTTAATATATTAAATGACAATGTTGAAGCATATTGGGAGAATCTTAACTTACGTACTTTGAAAATTAATGGAGGGCTTTAATACCAAACAAAAGTAGGAACATTTAAGCACTATACTGTGATAGTTAAAAATACTTCCTATGAATGTAAGGGTTAAAGCTTTAGAAAATGATTTGTCTTAATTAAACAATTAGGAAGGATAGTGGTGGGAAGTGAGTGTCTCACTATTAAAGTGAGGGACTCAAGACATAATGAAAGGTTTGAGTGTTGGGGCTGGAGATTACAGTGTAATTATAGTTAGCTTAGTGTCGACAGAAATAGGTGTATTTACAACCATGAAAAGGCACATCTATGTACATTCGTTGTGTCTACACACACTGTGTCTGGAGAAGCCCTGTTAAAATGACCCCTCAGTCAGCACACGCATCACCCAGACATTCCTAAATAAAAATATCTAAGTCAACACATTCATCACCCAGATATCGTTTCCTAAAGAAAATCTCTAAGACTTCTGGGGGCAATGGTGAGTTATCAATTTGGGGAATGACTGTACCTGATGAATACAAAATCCTTTTAGTAGCCAAAATAGAGAATTGTTCAATCAAAACTACGATGTGAAGATATAGAGAACAGACAGAGGCCATGAGCGCAAAATGACAAGGTTCAAATTATGGCTCCAGTTCTTACATATCACCCTGAATCAATTGCTCAGTCTATCTGTAGTTACTTTTCATATTTTGATAGATCATATTTTCAATATTCCATCAAAATATTGGAAAATGGTATGGGATCAGAAATATTAATCTGTAATCCCAGGCACATGTGACACATTAAAAATCTTTGAAATGTCATTAAAAGTTTATTTGCTTTTATACACTAAGCAATATTAGCTGTTTTCACTTTCTAAATGAAAAGTTATTTTTATCAATCCTAGAAACGACATTTTCAAAGTGCATGGAATTGATGATAGAAATCCCAAATCTATTTACTAAAATTTATTTATGCATACAAATTTTCATTTTCAAATATTTACAGTTTATGTTAATATACATTTAGATAAATGCTAAAGCAGTTGTTATGGGTCTCTTTGATTTTTACAAATGTTTGAATTTTATATTTGATTTTAATATGGCTATTTATTCTAAATGTAGCACTATAATTTTGGACTGTGATTATCTGGTGTCACAGCTGACCAATTCTATTATTCCTGTGAAAAATTCTGTTAGAATGTTTGCTTGATGTTGGATGGGAAAGAAGTAACAGAAAGTTGACTGCAATTTAAAGCTACAAACAGTTGTGCTGGATTTGAATGAACTCAGATTTTTCTAGACATCTCGAGAATGTAAAATAGTCATTCATGTCACTGAAAAAGGACACCAAGCAGTGGCTGGTGATAGAAGAAGCCAGAGAATGAGGGACACTTATCTTGTGAACACCACTGCACATTCCAAAATGCTCACCGCATTTTTTAAGATAGAAGACATATTTCAAAACTTACATGAAGTATTGAACAAATGAGGTTGGAAAGTATTCTTTACTTTGCCCATCCCAATTCACATGGCCAGTCCAAAAGCCTCATTTTTAGAAACTTTCTGGTTGAACAGAGGCAGTGGTTGATTTTTAAATTTATTTTTACAGTTTCATGAATTTCTATGACCTTTTTTATTCATTTTAAATCCCCATCCCCCTCCCTCATCACCTCCTTTCTGTAAAACTGACTCCCTTTTCTTGTCTGTTTTTATATGTGCATCACAGTGTCACCACTGTGGATATATGTATTAGTATATTTAGTCAAGATCTTAAGCTAATACCAGTTGCTTTCTACACTTTAATATAGCATCATTTATTTTTCCTAATATAAAAAATACTTCGATATTCTTGTTGATTGTTTTATTTTGAGACAGTGTCTCTCTGCATAGCCTTGGATGACCTGGATCTCACTGTGTAGGTCAGGCAGACCTCAAACTCACAGATACCTATTGCTGAGATTAAAGTTGTGTGCCGCAACTTGTGGCCCAATACTTGACCCCTTCAATTCAACTGAGGTGAACTGTCACTTTGCTGTATAGCTTCTTGGCAATGGAGGACAAAATCATTGATTTAAATGTGAGGTATTTGAGAAGATGAATAGCAGACATGAATCCGATCCAGACTGAAGACAAGTGTATCAGTTACTTATATTGCTGTTACACCTACTGAAACAACCTAAGGGACAACCTCAAAGGGGTTTATTATAGTAGCAGTCTCGGGGACTGCAGACTGCCATAGCAGAGAAGCACCTGGGACAGCTCTGGCCATACCATGGTGAGCCACGTAGCAGAACGGAGGGCCAGCACTAACTTTTTCGTCCTCTCACCAAGTTTTCAAATTCTAGACAAGGTCACAGCTACTGTGCTCAGGCTGGATCGCTTCCCTTCAGTGTTCTCTGGAAACATTCTCCCCAACCCAGAGTCTAGGAATAAAGTGTTCTATTCTTACTTTGTTCATACATATGTAGACCTGTAGCTCAAGGTTCCAAGTTTAAAGTGGGAATGTTCCCTTAGCTCAGTACTTGTGTCATATGTGTCTCTGAGCAGAGAGAGAAAACAAACATAATAAATGTGTACCATCTTCTCCAGGACTCTAATGATACTTTTTATCAACTTGAAATGTGAGTAAAGGTAAAAAAAAAAAAAAGAGTTGCGGGATGTTCATATTTGTAGCTTCTCTTGAGACTAAAATTAAGGATAAGAGTAGTCTATACATCCAGGGGCACTCACCTGTGCCTCCATCCTGCCTAGCAAAGCACCTGCTGGGCCCATTTCAGTGGCCTAGCATCACTTATGTGGTGTTTTATGAGAATAGGTCACCCTGATGTTGTAAGGTTGATCAATGCCTGTTTCTCTTAGCAACCTGAGTTTCTATAAAGCATTGCCCAAAGCATAGTAAAGCACACATTTAAAACTGGCCCTGCATTTCACAAAGCATAGGAAAATTCAGACATTGGAGGCAAAGAAATGAAAGTATGAGATTTCAAAACATTTATTTTCAAGGACAGTTGATCTGTGCACCAAGTAGAAAAATGTTGAAAATTAACGAATGTGTCAATAAAACAAAATTCCTAGCTAGGGTCCTGCGAAGAGATACCATGACCACAGAAACTCACATAAAGGAAAACATTTAATTAGGGCTGACTTAGAGTTTCAGAGGTTAGTCCATCATCTTTGTTGTGGGACCATGGCAGCAGGCATGAAGTGGTGCTGTAGAAGCAGCTGAGAGTTCTATGTCCATATCAGCAGGACAGGAAGTGAATGCTACTCCAGATCTGGCTTGAGCATTTTCCACCTCAAAACCCACCTCGCAGTGATGAACCTTCTCCAACAAAGTCTTACCTTCTAATAGTGCCGCTTCCTATGATACTATGGGGCTATTTTTATGCAAACCACCACACCAACACTATCTTATCTCAGATTTTCTCTCATATGATACAAATCTCCACTGGTTTGGGCATAACTATTATGTAGCTTCTCATCTTATTTTGTGTTCTGTTGAATGTTTACATTTGTGCTACAAGATTTCCTTGTTAGCAGGCTTAGCCAGCTGTATTGGATTATACTTGTAATCCCAGCACATGGGAGGCTGAGGAGGAAGAATTACTGTGAGTTTGAAGCCAGCCTGAGCTTCATAGTGATTCCAAGGCCAGCCAGAGCTAAATCACAAGACCCTGTCTCATATTAAAAAAAATGATAAAAAAAACCCCAGGAAATATACTGTTTTGTAGCAATTTTAATGAGAAAATTTTACTGATGTTATGCACAATTTTTGTAATAAAGAATTGGAATATTATAAAATATTTGAAATGCATCAAACATTTTACAAAATTATTACTCATACATATTTTATATTGTCTTCATTTTCTGTGTTTGTTATTACATTTGGATTTGTCATGAGAAATTCAAGACACAAAAGTCAGGAGGCAAAAAAAATAATGTTGTTAATAAAAAATGTTTCGTGAGTTGGATAGATGGCTGACGCACAGTACTTTCTACACAAGCATGAAGATCAGAGTGTGACTGTAACACCCCTTCAAAACCAGGCATGGTCCACCTGTGTCTGTATCTGTAGCATTGAGCAGAGCCAGAAGCAGGAGAATGTCTAGGACTTGATAGATGCCAACCTAAGCCTAAAACCATAAGTTCCGGTTTGGTGCCAGTCCGTGCCTCAAAGGACTAAGTTGGAGAGTGACAGAGGATATCCGCCTCTTGCCTCTTCATGTGCACACAGATACATACAGACACACAGACATATGCATCCAACACAGAGATACTCACATGTACATTCACCACACACACACACACACATACACACACACATGCATACACCGTACACACATTTGCATACCACACGCATGCACAAGTTGTTTAAGAAGCAGAGTAACTCATCCTCTTCTATTTTATTTTACTATTTTTTTTAACAGAAAACTAAAGCTCCTCAAGAAGACTTAAGAGATTATATTTCCCAGAGATACCTCAGAGGTCAAGTGAAAGAAAGGAAGACAAATTGTTCTCAGACCACTTTTGTGTAGTCATGATATTGCAGGTGATATGCATGGTCACAGGAGGCAAGCTTTTTTTTAGTTTGTCACCTTATAATTTAGAGTTCATGAACAGTTCTTCTCATACTGGCTTGCCCTGAGTTCTACCAAAATTTCTGGCTTAAATATCTTTTAAGAAATTGGTGAACTGGTAAATCTAGCATCTACTGAGAACTATAAAGTTGTAGGTAAGAACTGTGCATAGGTGTGTTGAATAATTTTTTTTTCTCTTCAAATATTTCTCTTTAGGACTGTTAATTCCCCCTTGATTCTTTTTTATCTATCTTTCAGGTGAATTAATAATAATTTAAATACAATAATATTTATCATTTAAATATATAGTGCAGTAGGATTTAATAACTAGGTAGTCATGTACCTTCTCTCGCAATGGTAATTTAGGGTGTTTTTACAGCCCCTACAGAGTTGCCTTTCGTTCTTTGTCAACACCCCTACATCCACCTTCACCCAACCAGTTCATCTATTTGCAGTGGGACAGTACAGCCTTGCTTTTGCAGAATGCCATGCGAAGAGCATCTTGGAGGCTTTTGACTGTTTTGTTTTTTCCCCTCAGCCTATGCTGTGAAGATTTGAATATTGTACTGCAGGTAACATCTGTTCCTTTTTCTTTCTTAGTACCTTCTCATGGATGGGTATATAATGTAACTGTGTGGCCATTTGCTCCCTAGCAGGAATTTGGGAGATTTCAAGTTGAGAATGCAGAAATTACAGCTGGTATAAGACTGAAAGTCTGTTTCTCAGAGTTATCTATGTTTTGACTTCTTTTAGACACATCTAGATTTTTCTGTCTTTGCTTTTATAAATTTATTTATTTATTAACGATTTCTGTCTCTTCCCCGCCACCGCCTCCCATTTCTCTCCCCCTCCCCCAATCAAGTCCCCCTCCCTCGTCAGCCCAAAGAGCAATCAGGGTTCCCTACCCTGTGGGAAGACAAAGGAACCCCCACCTCCATCCAGGTCCAGTAATGTGAACATCCAAACTGTAGAGAAGCTAAATAAGGAGAACCCAAAGAAAAACATATAGGCATCCTCCTGAATATTAACCTTCATCAGGCGATGAAAGGAGACAGAGATAGAGACCCACATTGGAGCACCGGACAGAAATCTCAAGGTCCAAATCAGGAGCAGAAGGAGAGAGAGCACGAGCAAGGAACTCAGGACCACGAGGGGTGCACCCACACACTGAGACAATGGGGATGTTCTATCGGGAACTCACCAAGGCCAGCTGGCCTGGGTCTGAAAAAGCCTGGGATAAAACCGGACTCGCTGAACATAGTGGACAATGAGGACTACTGAGAACTCAAGAACAATGGCAATGGGTTTGTGATCCTACTAGACACATCTAGATTTAAAGATGTAGGATTTTACAAGAAAGTCTTTATGTAAATTGTAAGAAACTGCCAACAAGATTGCCAAGATTAGTTCTAGCATTTTGGGTGTTCCTCTTGTAAGTATTGAGTTTTGGTGCTAGCAATTCTTACATGTATTTGTTTATATTTTCCTGTACATTTTAATGGCGTTTTCTTAAATATTTTCATGTGATTTTTTTTGCAATGGCAAATAGTTTTTGAAGTTATTATTCAGATACTCTGTCAATCATCATTGACTGTTGTCATGGCTTTTATTTAAAGCCCTAAACTGATGTAATTTTACATATAGTATCCCAGTTTGTATAAGATTCTTTTATTACTAGTATAGTTCAAAGTGCAAATGTTTTTATTCACAATGATATTGTTTACCACAGTGCTTTGTAGTTTTTATATGATACTTTAATGTTCAGATAGATTTTTTCTGTGTTGATATCATCAGTATAATAGGTTAATTTTCATAACTTGAAATAGTTTTATGTCTTCAGAAAAAGCCATGATAGATTATGGTGTATTGGTATTAGGAGACCTTACTCAGGGGCTACATATGTGGACATTTTGTTAAGAATTATTTTGTCTGTGTTAATATGTGATATTAATCTTGTTTTATTCTTGTCTGAATTGTTATCAGCACGATGCTTCTCTAACAAAGTGAGTTGTGAAATCTTTTTCTTTTTCTGTATCCTGGGAAAGATTTGTGAAATAAAACTGTTTCAAATTCAACACCAAAACAGCCCTTCCTAGAGTCTTTCCCTGTGGGAAAGTTAAGAAAAAGATTCAGTTACAATAACAGATAGAACTATGATCAAGTTACTGTTTCTTTTCCTTGATTAAGCTTGCATTTGTTAAGTTTTCCAAGTTGTTCAGTTGTTGTTACACACCATTTTCCAGAATATTCCAGACCTACTCCACTAATTTCTGTGGCCTGCCTTCTCATTTCTTGATCTTGCTATTTTGTGTCTTCTTTCCTTTGGTTTGGTTAACCTAGTTTAACATTAAAACCTTTTACTGGTCTTAGAAAGTTAGTTTTTGTTCACTGATTTGTCTTTTAGTTGTTTTATGTTTCATTGCTACATTTTATTTTATCTGTGTAACTTTTTGTTCATCTGGCTTTCACTGTTTACTGAAGAAGCTGGCATAGAAGCATGGACTTAGCTCAAAGACACAGACAACATGCATAATGTAGGGAGATGTTACCTCGAAAAAAATCATAAACAGATAACTAATCTCAATAACTAATGCTATATTTTCCTCTCTGAACAGATAATCTGCTGTAGTTCATGAACTCTGAAATATTTTATATCTATTTTATTCAAAATATTTATTAATTCATGAACTGTGAAGTATTTTTATATTTATTTTATGCAAAATATTTAATAATTGCCCCTTCTGCTTCTGAAGAAATTACTAATTTACTAGGATATTGTTTTCTGTACAAGTATTTTCAGATTTTCTACGTACTCTGGTTTCTGATTTAATTCTGTTCTACTAGAGAATACATCTCCGTTGGTTTGTGCTCTTTAAATTTGTTGAATTTGTGTCTTATTGACATGAAAAAAATATTTTAAAAAGATGTTTATGTCCACTGATAAGGTTATTTATATATGCTTTTTTAACACATTTTTAAAATTTTACAAACAGGAAATCTGTTTATAACCATGGATATATATATATATATACTTTTTTTTATTGATAAAAGGAGAATAAAGAAAAGCAAGAAAAAAAAACAAATTTCCACCTCCTCCCAGCCTCCCATTTCCCTCCCCCTCCTCCCATTCTTCTCCCCCTCCTCCCACCCCTCTCCCCTTCCCCCCACTTTTCTCCCCCTCCCTCTCCAATTCAAAGAGCAGTCAGGGTTCCCTGCCCTGTGGTAAGTCCTAGGTCCTCCCCCCTCCGTCCATATCTAGGAAGGTGAACATCCAAACTGGCTAGGCTCCCACCAAGCCAGCACATTGCGTTGGATCAAAACCGCGTGCGATTGTCCTTGGCGTCTCATCAGGCCTCATTGTTCGTCATGTTCAGAGAGTCCAGTTTTATCCCATGCTTTTTTTTGGTAACAGTCCAGCTGGCCTTGGTGAGCTCCCAGTAGATCAGCTCCATTGTCTCAGTGGGTGGGTGCACCCCTCGTGGTCCCGGCTTCTTTGCTCATGTTCTCCCTCCTTCTGCTCCTCCTTGGGACCTTGGGAGCTCTATCCAGTGTTCCAGTGTGGGTCTCTGTCTCTATCTCCATCCATGGCCAGATGAAAGTTCTAGGATGATATGCATGATATTCGTGAGTATTGCTCTAGGATAGGGTCATTTCAGGTTCCCTATCCTCAGCTGCCCAAGGAACTAACTGGGGGCCTCAGCTTGGGCACCTGGGATCCCCTCTAGGGTCAAGTCTCCTGCCCATCCTAAAGTGGGTCCTTTAACTAAGAAATGGGGTTCCGTGTTCCCCTATCCAACCTTCCTTTATCCCGATCCTCCTGTTTCCCCAAGTCCCCCCTCCTTTCCTTCTACCTTTTCTCTCCCCATCTCCCCTTACCCCCATCCCACCCCACCCCCAACATCCCACTTTTCTCCCCGGAAATTTTGTCTACTTCCCTTATCCAAGAGGATAACTATATGTTTTTCCTTGGGTTCACCTTCTTACTTAGCTTCTTTAGATTCGCCTATTGTAGACTCCGTGACCCCTATTTATGGCTAGAAACCAATTATGAGTGAGTACATCCCATGTTCATCTTTTTGGTTCTGGGATACCTCACTCAGAATAGTGTTTTCTATTTCCATCCATTTGCATGCAAAATTCGAGAAGTCATTGTTTTTAACTGCAGCGTAGTACTCTAATGTGTATATATTCCATACTTTCTTCATCCATTCTTCCATTGAAGGGCATCTAGGTTGTTTCCAGGTTCTGGCTATTACAAATAATACTGCTATGAACATAGTTGAACAAATGCTTTTGACATATGATAGAGCATCTCTTGGGTAAATTCCCAAGAGTGGTATTGCTGGGTCGAGGGGTAGGTTGATCCCGAATTTCCTGAGAAACCGAAACACTGACTTCCACAGTGGTTGCACAAGATTGCATTCCCACCAGCAATGGATGAGTGTACCCCTTCCTCCACAGCCTCTCCAGCAAAGGCTATCCTTGGTGTTTTTGACTTTAGCCATTCTGACAGGTGTAAGATGATATCTCAAAGTTGCTTTGATTTGCATTTCCCTGATTGCTAAGGAGATTGAGCACGACCTTAAGTGTCTTTTGGCCATTTGAACTTCTTCTGTTGAGAATTCTCTGTTCAGTTCAGTGCCCCATTTTTTAATTGGGTTAATTAGCCTTTTAAAGTCTAGTTTCTTGAGTTCTCTATATATTTTGGAGATCAGACCTTTGTCTGTTGTGGGGTTGGTGAAGATCTTCTCCCAGTCAGTCTATATATATTTTTGATCCGATCCAATTTTTTATTTTGTATCTTGAAGCCTTATTATGAATCATGATATGTGCTCAGAAATTCTTTCAGCCTGTGTAATATTCATCTTATTCCTGCAGTAGTATTGATTCATCTAATTTATATGTCTTCTGATATTGATATGCACACTCTAACATTGATTGGATTCTTGTTGGTTTTTCATATTGCCTTTTTCATTTGTTTAACCTACACATGCTCTATCTAAAGTCTTAGGCAACACATTAATGATGCTTTTGTTATTTCATAGACCAATTTTTAGTATTTATGATAACTTTTATTTAACTGAATTTGGTAATTTTTATATCTTGTTATATTTTTCATTGAGATCATCTGGGCTTGCAATTTTTATCTATATTCTCACTTCCTTGTAGGTAGATATTCTACTTACGAGTAGGACGATACATTTTTGGCTCCTGTCAAGACACAGACATAAAACTGCTCACGTGGTTTGATCAATACCATGTGATCAAGAGCAGGAAGTATGTCTCTGAGCTTTTGCTCCATATTAAGGATAAAGTTACAGGATAATCCTATGGAAAGGATGTATTTTTTTCCCTTTCCAGTTTCCATATCATCTCAGATATATCTATGTCTTTTTAAGATAAATCAAAATACTTCAGAGACTAATAATTTTATTAAGTAAAAGAAAAAGCTTATTGTATGTGAATATGTCTTACAATTTTCTTTGGAAACCAGGTGATACAATTTTCCTGTTAGAACCATAGACTTTGGGTTGGTAAATGGAAAGTTTCCTTGTGCCTCCTCTTGCCTGGAAGCTGCTCATGGAGACAGAAAACCAAAATGTTTGAGAAGGAGCTTCTCCTCTTCTTATGAATTTTCGATCCATCATGAAAAGAAAAATACCATATTTCAATTTATTATATTTCCAGTTTTCAATTGCTACCTCAGCTGGAGTATCTTCCTTGTGCATGAGTTTAAAATTCTGTGGCCCTGTTGATATATTCACAGCAGGAAGGCATAAAATAGAGGGAGAGTATTTTTCCAGGAGAGGCGTCCTCTAATAAAATTCAGTGACTATCCATAAGAGCTTAGTAATTTCCAGTCCAAGCTCAGCTGGAAGGAATCAGTGCATAGTACCTCCAATGATTTTTAATAAAAAACTAAGATGTAAGTTTGTTTTTCATTTTTTAACAGTAAAATTGTGATAAAGAAGACTTTACCTCTCCACTTCTATGGTAGTATATCAGTACAAATTAACTATTTTACTAACTTTTTTATAACAACTTGGGTTGTGAGTATTATACTAAATTCAAAATAAGGATCAGTTTTTGATGAGATGTGGCAGAGGGATATCTGCCAACCAAATGCCTCACTTCCTCATTTATAAAGTAGAGTTACTTCAGGGAATGCTAGCATGCAATCATAGTCTCCATTATTTACAAAGCTGAGGCAGGATTTGCTTTCACCAAGAAATTTGATGTCATCTTGGGCAATATACAGAGAATATAGCTTTAAAAATTACTTGTGATATGTAGATAAAGTGAGAAAGGGTAGCATAGACTCTGTTGTATGTGTGTAATCACACGCATCATGCTTATCCACATATGTGAATAAAGTTTGTTTGCTTGTTTTTGTTTGTTTGTTTTGAGGTAGGAAGAACAAGATCTCTTATGTCAGTGGTTCTTAATCCTCCCAATGCTTTGAACTTTTAATAGAGTTCCTTGCACTGTGGTGACTTCCAACCATGATGTTACTTTATTATGTCATAACTGAAATCTTTCTACTGTTATGAGTCATAATGTAAGTACCTGATAAGCAGAATATCTTATATATGCCCCCCAAAAGGGTCATGATCCACAAATTGAGAACTCTTGTTTTAAATGGAAGTTAATTTTTCATTTGTTCTTTCGGTTTTTTTCATATCCAGATTGATATACCCCCCTCTCTGTGGGCCTGGAGAGATGCTCAGTATGCATATTGATTCTGATCAGTCATGCAAGGCAGTCCACATCTGCCTGTAACTCCGGTTTCAGGGAATATGATGCCTTCTGCTACCCAACATGGGCATGGCATACAGATGGTGAGCATATAGGCACACACACACACACACACACACACACACACACACACACACACAAATTAATTTTGTTTTCGTTAAAGTCATCCTTTTGGTACTCTTCAACTGATAAACTCTAAGATGGAAGAAAGACCCTTTCCCCCTCATTGTGATATTGACAATACCAAATATGGACAGTCGTTTGAGTAAGAATTGAACTTCTCTTATGTGGAGTCTGTACATACATGAAGACACCTTAATTCCCCTTGACTCATCTGGTGTCAATAGAGTGAGTCACTGGTAACTAAAAAATAGCAGAGGGACATCTTCAGACTGTTCCATGAACATTAAGTGTAGAACTGGAAAGAACTTAGTAGACTAATAATAGTGAGACAGCACAGCTTTTCATGACTGCCAAACATACTATTTCTATTAAGTTTTTATACTTTGTCTTTTCGTTTCATTTTTCTAGATTTTATCATATCTTATAAAACACATTGTATAATAAATTAGTAATTTTAACAGAACTCATTTATTTTTATTTATTTTTGCACTCAAAAAAGTAGTTCTAAAATACAGGTAGTTAACATGACATGACTAATAAAAGTTTCCTATGATGTCTTCCAGAAACATTGTACTCTTTCTGTTGGACTCCAAAGCATCTGCTTCCAGCTAAGTTAACTGATCTGGAATCCTCTCACTGAGTTCAGCAGGTTCACCATGTTCAAAGCACAGGATGGATTCTTTGAGACAACTTAGTTTCACCTATACGTCCTTGTACAGGGATTTTGCATATGTATGTGTGTTTGTCTGTCTGTGGATGGGTATGCATGTGGGCGTGGTGCATAAGCACTTGTGTGCAGTGTATGTGGCAGCTCAGAGTTGACACTGAGTGTCTTCCTCAGTCACTCTCCACTCCACTCAGTTATTGAGCCAGGATATCTAGAAGATTCTACAGCTCGCAGATTTTACTAGCTTGCCTGAGTTGTGGGAAGTTCTTTCTATCTCCTGCGTTCTGAGGTTACAGCTAGCTGACATAACCTGCTTTTACATGGGTTCTGAAGATCACTCTTATAGGACAAATGTTATAACCACTGAGCCATCTCCCCAGCCTACTAGGAAATACTTCAACTTTTGGTAAAATGTTATTTCTAAAATCTGCTTAGATTTTTATTCTTAATTTCATTATTTGTTACTATTATTTTATTTCCTAATAGTTCACTGGTTTTTGTTGATCATAATAAAAATATCTTTCATGCTTACCTCTTCTTGAATTGTCTTTATCTAGCTATTTTCCCTGTTAGATGAGTATTGCTCATTGTCTATGAAGTTCTCTGCATGTTTGCCTGTGGAAACAAATGGAATAGCTGTTGTAGATGTCATGACACGGGGTATACATATCATGCTGGTCACAGAGGTGTGTCCTATTCATGTATTTTCTCAGAGAAATAGTGCAGGAGGGCTGGCTCCAACGGTGTGATGGCATGGGCAGTAAAATATTGTCTCCTATTTAAATTATAAATATATTGTCATTTAAGCATACAGGAATACAGGATGATTTGAATAATGAACATTATTTGAAAATGAATATGGCATTTATATTGTCATCCTTTTTTGGAGTTTGTTAGTTTATTTGAAGTACTGAGTAGCTATTCGGAACACTTCCTCAGAACCCCAGATGAATGCAATAGAATTGTCTCAGTGGGTAAGGTTGGTTGTGATTAAGCCTGATGCTCTTAGTTCAGTCTCTCAGAGACTCATATTACTGCTGCAAGTTTTTCTCTTATTTCTGTATTTGGACTGTGGCCTATGCACAACATACATTCTGCATACTGCAAATACATGTTCCTTTTATTGGTTGATGAAAAAAGCTGCTTTGGCCTATGGCAAGACAGAATATACCCAGGTGAGAAATTCAAGCAGAGATACAGGGGGAAAGAAGGTGGAGTTTGGGAGCAGCCAGTGGTTGCCTTAGCAGCAAGCTGCCAGAGCATTACCAGTAAGCCATGGGGCACGTGGCAGTATGTAGATGATCCGAAATGGGTTAATATTTATGTAGAACTAGCCAGTAATAAACCTGAGTCATCATCTAAACAATTATAATTAATATTGTTTCTGAATGATCATTTCATAAGCAGCTGTGAGACAAGGCAAGATGAAGTAAAGCTTACAGGTACGTTGGCTCCCCATTAATAAAAGGAAACTTCCTCCACCAAATTGGCTTATAGGCAAGTCTATAGGGCATTTTCTTGATTAACAATTAGGTCACTGTGGATGGTGCAACTCCAGGGTAGCTGGTACTGGGTGATAGAAGGAAGCAGAATGAGAATCCATGGGAAGAAAGCCAGTAAGCAGCTTTCTTCCATGGCACCAGCTTTGTTTCTTACTTCTGGGTCCCTGCATTGATTCGCACCCTGATACTCTGACTTTGCTTCATGATAATCGATAAGCTATACGATGAAATTAACCTTTCCCTTTCCAATTTGCCTTTGGTAATGGCATTTATCAGAGTAGTAGAATACACACTAAATTACATACTAAAAATTATGTAAGCAAAGCATTAAGAATTGGTTAGCCAGTAGCATGTACTTGTGGCAATCACTGGCAAAAAAAATGAAAATACGATTTTACATCTAACTCAGCTGAAACTGTTCTCTGAATTTTGGTGTAACCTGGAAAATGAAAACCCACTCATAAGTATAAATAATGTAGCAAATTTGGCCCAAAGTGCTTTTTTTAAAAAAAAATCTCTGTTATAGCTAAATAATGGTCCCAATCCTTCCTCTAAGAACCAGTTCTTCTAAAATTATTACCATAAAGACTAGGTCTCTAAAATAAACACAGAAGGGAAGATGAAGGAAAATAATATATAATAAATACCTCTGAGAAACCAAAGCCATAGCTCAGTGTGTAAAAGTTCTTGCTGTGTTAGCCTGATAAATGGAGTTCAATCCCTAGAATTTTGTAGTGGCATATATAATAGAATGCTTGTATAATCCCAAGAATCTTGGAGTGAGTTGAGAGGAAAAGGAGACTGGAGGATCTACCTGAAACTTGAAAGCAAATATGCAAGCCAGTAGCAGAAAAAACAAGAGACACCCTGGCTCAAAACAAGATGGATATAGAGAAGCAACTTTTGGAAAGTTATGATCTGTTCTTCACACTTATGTGCCTCCACATACATGCACAAACACACACACACACACACATAAACATACTAAATAATAAACTTTAAAAAGAACAGTATCTGAGGTTATAGACAACAATAACAAAAACAGTCTTACTCCACATATCTGTACTATTTAGCTTTGTCTCTTAACCTGAAACTTCCCTTAGGTATCCACAGGAATGAGGGATGCATTCTTTAGTTGAACATCAATCAACAAAGTAATACCACCAAGATGCTCTGGCAGCTTTACTCTTGACAGAGGGTCAGTGGAAATAAAAGACTCTCTAGAAAAATAAGATTATCAGCATAGTAGAGATTCCTTGAAGAGGGAAAGAACGCTATTCTTTTTCAATTGTACTTATAAGAAGAATGTTTTATTTTGAACTATAAACAAAAATATAGGTCCATGGAAACACATAAACTTTCCAGCTCAAGCTGTCTTCATACCCTCACCAATTTTCTACCTACACATCTTGTTTTCTCAGCCTCTCATTGCAGCACTGGCCCATGGTTGAGCAACATTCCTTTCTTCTGTTCTTTTCATTACAACCCACTTGTTTTTAGGAGGATCTGGGATGCAATCAAGAGAAAACAAAATGAATGTTTCCCCTAGAAATGGCACAGAATACTGACAACAGACATTCTGGATTTAACACTCTTAGTTTAGATTTATTAGAATCATAGCAGAAGTAGCATTGTTACAACTCAATAAACGCTGCATATTTTGGAGGGCTGTGAAGCGTGTTTTTATGAGAATGATGAGGCCAAATGCTTACAGGTGTTACGATGGTAACATTACAGCAATTGGAAGCAGTGTTTTTGGCAGATCATAAAAAATGCATAAATGTCTGTTTCCATTTTCCAGCAATGGGAGATGATGCCACAAGAGAATAGCAGACCTGCCGTGTGTTAGGAGGAGAAAAATAATCTGATTGTTTTGAGGTTCTGGTGATGAAAAATAAACTTTGGAAACAAAAGTATATGAAGGCCAATGAGTCTCAACAGAAGAAATGCTGTTCATAACTTTAGCTGGCACAGTCTACTGCCCTCTGTAGCCAGCTGTGGCCCTTTCCAATTTTCCTACACATTGTATTCCTCTGTCATTCTTTGCCATGCTAGTAGTCATATACCTAAATTCTCTTTTCCTTCAGGGCAATGATACCTCTAAATCAGTCCATTCCAACAAGTAACGTAGTTCATTCAGACTTTTAAACTTCTTCATTTTAGTACTCTGTCTCAGTCATGACCAGGTTCTACCTTGGTGAAGACCTACTGCCGAGTTATCTTCACTAGAACTCCTGCTGTGTCTATAATTCCATTTGCTACTTTTGGTCCTGTGGTTTCAGTGACCCTTCTCTGTTAAGTGCAAACACCCAAAGGGGCCATTTTGAACATAAACAGTAGTAGTAAAACTGGCTGAGGACTGATGATATGCTTTATAGGAAATCACAACAAGGCGGGTTTTTAAATAAATGACATGTCAAATGAGAAAAAAATTAAAATATGTAAATTCTTAGTGTGAAGGAGTTCAAATTCTTTTTGTGGAAATATCACATTGTGTGGGAGTTTTTTATAAGATGGACATTTATTTTTATCAGCTGCTTTAATGTAAAAGAGAGTCAACTTCAAGTTGGGATACTGACTGAAATAAAATAAAAATGGTTTTTAGACATATTCTCCAAGATTGGCCTCATTGTTGTAAGAAATGTCATATTTTAATTTATTAGACACTTTCTCTATGCCAAGTACACGATTAAGTTTGTTTTATCCCCAGTGTGAGAAAGATATTGTTGTGTACTACAGCATTAAAATGGTGATTAATCCCAAAGCTGCTGAGAGGCCAATCTGGGAGGGAAACCATGATCCTAATTTCACAATTTTTGTAATAGTTCTGAGTATTGCTGGCTGTCATACTGCGAGGACCACCTCTGTTGAAAAGTAAGGACAAGTGAGTTTCCCATGTACAGAAGAGAAAGAATACCCCAGAGACCTCTGACTAAGGCTTTATCATCATCATGCTCTAGAAAGAGCCATATGCATTTGAAGAATAAAGAGTGTTAAAAGAGAAAAGTACATAGCTCGATCCAAATTGCAAACTTCTCTGTTTTGACTTTAGGGGAATTTATTATTTGCCTCACCAGTTCTTATTTCTCTTTCTTATATTAATATTAAGATCTTAAAATTTCTAGCTATGGTTGCAAGTTAAGAAAAAAAAATCTTCCAATTAGTTCTTCATTCAAGGACTTATGTTAGAGTAATGGAAAAACAGTGGTTTCTATGTGCTATTGAACACAAAGGTGGAAGCCAATGTGGGGCTGACTACATACACGTAGAACCTGAGAAAGCTTGGAAAGAAATTCTAGACACTCAAAAACGAAGTTAGGCCACATTCCACTCCACCTCCCCGCCCAGGAATGGGCTTTGCTTTGCTGGGGACATGTTTCCGTACCTTTAAGAGAGGTCTTACTTATTCAGCAGTAGCAGAAAAAAAAACCCTGCGGTTTTGAAACAGCCCCTGGGTTGTGCTGACAGCATGAACACTGACTCTTTCTGGAGGTCCGGCTATGGAGCATTTAAATGGGGTTGTGGGCAATGTGCTGCAAGATACCTGGTGGTAGCATGAGCCAACTGGTTATCAGAGTTGAGGTGGTGAGGATGGCTCCCACCCGGCAGTCTCAGAGACAGTGAACGGACTTCTGCCATAATGGACTGGGTGGAGCCAAAAGGCAAAGCAGCTGTAGTCCTAGCTAAGTTGTTTTAACATTTTAAGAAGCAGTCCTCGTCAGAAAAGGATTACAGATGTACAATAGGACAGATTCAGACAAACCTCTAAATGGTTTACAGTGTGTTTAAAAATATATGTAGGTTTTGGAGAAAGAAAAAAAGGATGAAGTCATTAAAATAAAAAACAAAGAAAGAGAGTAATTGGGTATGGTGGCACACACCTTTCGTTCCAACATTTGGGAGACAAAGGCCTACAGAGTGAGTTCCAGGACAGCCAAAGATACACAGAGAAACTCTGTCTCAAAAAGTCAAAAATTAAAAATAAAAATAAAAGAAATAGAGTTTAAAATAAAGTCACCTAAATATGAAAAGTACACAGAGAGTCTAGATATTGTATGTTATTTTGTTATCTTTAAATTGTTTGATGGCTGAGGAAGAAGCAAGAGCTGCTTAAAGACATTTGATTATAAAACCTGCTGGATTAATCCAACATATATATTTTGAAAGTGACTTGACTTAAAAATTTAAGTCAAAAATATGTTACTTTGGAGAAGAGGTTTTGCTTGTGTTTCCACAGAAATGAGAGGCTGTGAATTTATTTTGGATTTAAAAAATCAGGAAGACGCCCCCCGAGAAATCTCCAATAGGATTGGATCACCCAGATGTCTGAATTCTACATCCAGAACAGTTTCAAGACTGCTTGCTGAGATGATTAAGCCTCACAGAATACTCCAGTCAGGACTTTATCATAATTCAAAATTTTCCTTAGGTCCCCATAAGATTATCAGCACCCCCAATCAGCAGAAAGTATCCTGGAAAACTATGCCCATATGTCCAAAATATGGACTATGGATATTTTTCTTTGTTTAGAGTGTTGGTTACAAATTGTAATGGATAATGGTCAGGAAGAAAGCTAAACAAGGGCGATTAGATTTAGAGTTCTTATTTTGAAAACAAAAGTGGGAGAGTGTTATGGGACAATGGTGTACCCTGTAAATATTTTTCAGTTGTATTATTTTTAATAAAACACAGATTGGCCAATAGCCAGGCATGAAGTGGAAGTGGAGCAACCAGGCAGGAAATAGAGGTGGGGCAATGAGAACAGGAGAATTCTGGGAAGAGGAAAGAGTTAGTCTGCAGTTTATCACTCAGGCAGAGAGGAAGCAAGATGAGAACTCCTAGCCGATGAAAGGTACCAAGCAACGTGGCTAACACAGACAAGAATAATGGCTTAATGTCAGATGTAAGAATTAGTTAATAAGAATCCTGAGCTAATAGGCCAATCAATTTATAGTTAATGTAGACTTCTGTGTGTTTCTTTGGGACTGAACAGCTGTGGGTCCAGGCGGGAGAGAAACCTCTGTCAATATACAGGAAGACATAGGTAGATTTTGCCTTGGCTGTCAGAAGTTTATGGATTTTGAGGGTAAAGTCAGCCTAAGATAAACAGAAATAAAGCAGCATGAGGTGAGGTCTGTAGTTCAGTGCACAGTCCTTGCATGACCCCCATGAAGCCTTAGTGTAAAGTCAGTAACATGTCAATGAACCGCGAAATATTAATTGGAAATATGGCTCAGCACCTGATTTCTTTTAGAGGACCCAACTTCTGTTCCCAACTCATTCCAGCTACAGGGTATTTAACATCCTCCTGTGACTTACATGCTAATTCCATACAAAGTGCATACACAAAATAAATATTTTAAAATAAAGACTAACTAATAAAACTTTTGTGTTATTTACATCTTTGATTAACTCTTACCTAAAATGATCATCTGTTTGTGTGAGACTGATTATTCACCGAATTGTCTGAAATTTGAATTAATTTAACTTGGAAGCTAAACTTGTAATAACCATTTGATAAAACAACATGTCACTGTACCGTTTCAGAAATATAAGGGGGTACTGGATTTCAGTACGAAAGTATGAAAAATACAGGAGGAAAAGCATATAAAGAGAAAAGTTGTTTTGAAAAGCAGATGTTCTTGAAAAGCATAAGTTCTTGAATTCTATCAGTCATTTCATGAACATTCTTATTCATCAATTTTAGCTGTTAATATACAATATTATAAGAATGGGATCTTTTATTATGGACAAGGTTCTAAAAAGTTAGAAAGATTGCCAATAGTCCAACAGCTAAAACAAGTGATTGAGGCATGAGTAAAATTAAGGTCATTCAGGGTAAGAATGTTATTTGCTGTAATCATTAATTTTAATTAGAAATTAATATAAACTAGATTAATTTGAAAAGAAGATCTCAACGGGGATTTATCTAAATTAGGTCGGACAAAAGGCTTTTCTGTGGGAGATTATCTTGCTTACTTTAATTGAGTTAGAAAGACCTGCACACTATGGGTGGCACCATTCTCCAGGCAGGAGAATCTGAACTGAGTGTAAGTGTAGGATGCAAACCAAGCACATTATTGCTCTTTGCAATTGGCTGGACCATAATGTGGTTAGCTGCTTAGAAATACATGTTGCCATCATTTCCCTACAATTATTGATGGCAATCTGGAATTGTGAGTCAAATAAAGAAAGCCTTTCTACCTCAATTAGTTTTTGTCTGATTAAAACCCTGACCTTTCACAACAAAAGAAAATGAAACTAAGACATATATTTGGATAAATGATGAAAATCCTCAATAGGGATCATGAACATCTAGACCGGTGAAAATTATAAGGTGCACAGGCATAATAATTTTGGAGTAACTCCAACCATTAAGTCTTCTACTTCTAAATACCATAAATATTCATCCCAATCAACAAGTTAGTTTGAATATCATTGATGTTTTCCTTGCTGGACTGTGTGGCTTTGTTACTGAAATGTAATTCCATGCCATTTGGGCATTGTTTGATTCCCAACATCATTTAAAAAAAATAGCCAACTGTCTCTATCATCACTTCTGCTATCCCTACCTTTTTGGTGTGATTTAAAAGATAATTGACAGTAAGTGAATAAAAACAAACATTTTTTTCATTGAGAAACAAGTATCTGTGTGCTGGCATCATTGAAATTCATGGCATTTAAGTTTTACAGTAATTACTGTTCCAAATTTCTAGCAAGAGGTTAAGTAAAAATTCTCAAATATCTAGTATACTATCATGTTATTAAAACATGGTTGGTAAGGCCTAATTGGTACATATCTCTTCTTAGGTCTGCTGCCATTTTGGAAAGGAGTAAAATCATTATTTACAGAGCACAAATACAGCTATCTCTAATACCTTGAATGAAGTGTAAGTAAGAGAGATGGAGTAGGGATTTCTAATCATAGAGAAGCCAGATGAAAAGAAGAATCAAATAGGTGTGGACACTTGACTCAATTTTTGTTACCAAAGCTGCTGAATTTTCAGAAAGAATCCATAAAGCTATTGTTTTCAGTTCGTATTCTGTGCCCCTGCCCGAGACATTATCTTTGAGTCTCTGCCTTCATTCATAAAATCGTGTATAACCTAATATATTTGTCATTTTACTTATTAGTTACCAGCTTTGGAATCATTACTTATAAAAGGCCTAAGACGCAGACACAACTTTGAGGCCCCAGAATCCTAGGCTTCTTTGGTGATAACACAGAAACCCATAAGCAGGGTAGTGTGTAAAGTGTAGCATGTAAATGAAGGAACCACACATTGACATGTGGTGATTGGCATCCACTTCAAAGCAGATCGTTGGTGCTGAATAACCACATCAAAGAAGCTTTGTAACAGGACCAAACAAACACTTTAAAATATAGATTGCTGATGTCATCTGCTGTGGGCTGTGTTACCTATTACCAGCCACTGTTTTATGTGCCAAGCAAGATTACCCTATTGATCATGGGAACAGAAGCTATTTCATGAAATTTTCTTGGCCCTGATCACTATCAAATAATTACAGGAAATTACTTCTCATTGGTGTTTGAAAGGCGTTTTGGAGTCTGTATGCCCATTTAAACTCATTCTTTGTGTCAGTGGATTTGTTTGAGGTAATGGATGTGTTTTAATTACATTTGGATTGCTTCTCTTTGTATATAAGGTACACATTTTTACCCTGGAAGGAAGGCAATCAGCGGTTCTTAATAACTGAATCCTTAGCTCCGAATGTGCTGTCACTGCATATTTTACTGAAATGGTGTGGAACCTGTGTGCTTGACACTTGAAATATTGAATATTCTGAGTAGAAAGTAAATATATTTCTTGATTGCTATGTCCAGATGCAGAGTCTAGCTGACACAAAGATTTGGTAAATAAGAGTGATGGGCTGATCCTTCATTTGTGAGATCATGAGGCTGGTATGGTGCCAATGCCCTACCATGCTCAGCAGAACCCAGAAGGAGTAATGGCCGGATCAGACAACATCTAGAGAAAATAAGATCCGTAACAAAATTTTGAATTCAAAGTCTACTGCAAATCTACAAAAACTACAGGCTAAAAGACATGAAGGCTCCTATGGATTAACAGAGAACGTAATCTTGCTATGAGACACTTAGCTTGTGCAAATCATGGAGACAATGTCTTGAGTCATCAGTACAGTCTTTCCAGGAAGAGAGTAGAAACTAATCCTGAAAACCTGGAGAACCCCATTCTACTGATGGATGAGAAAAGAGATTTCTTTCTATTTCTCAGAAAGTGAGTTCATAATAGAAACACTTCTATACAATGTCTATGAAGGAAACATGCGGATGATTCTTAAGCAGATGATATCTATTAGTTACAAAGAAAAAGAAAGGAACATGTGTATTTTCATAAACGAAAATAGTATCTGAAGCATAGTCTATAAGTCTTTGCATTTCCAACAATAATCCTATCTTTTGCCTCACTTGATTCTCTTTAGGAAGGTAATGGCCTGGATGAGGTTGAATATTTGCTCCAGTAGAGGAGCTAGATTTGGGGGAGGAGATGGTTTTGAAATGGTAAAGATGTATTACATTTGTTTATGCTGTGGGGCATTTGTTTAATGATACGAAGATGTGTTGCATTCTTTTATGCTGCATTTGTTTAACAGGATGAAGCTGTGTTACTTTTGGCTGTCTAAAACACCTGACTGGTCTAATAAAGAGCTGAATAACAAATAGCAAGGCAGGAGAAAGACAGGCAGGGCTAGCAGGCAAAGAAAATAAAATGGAAGAGAAATCTGGGAGGAAAGGATCAAGGAGTAAGAAAAGAAGGAGCCAGCCACCCAGTCACACAGTCAGACATGGAATCAGAGGAAAGAACATATTCAGAAATAGAGAAAGGTAAAAGCCCAGAGGCAAAAGGTAGATGGGATAATTTAAGCTTAAAAAGGCTGGCTAGAAAGAAGCCAAGCTAAGGTGAGGCATTCATAAGAAACAATAAGCCTCCATGTGATTTATTTGAGAGCTGGGTGGCAGCCTCCTCCCCAAAAGAAAATCAAAAAGCCAAAAGAATAAAAAAGAAAAAAAAAACATTCAGTTACTGTTGTAATAAGGAGCGGCGGCGGGGCTGCGTCCCCAAACACCCCAGCCGCCTGGCTCGGCTAGCTTATGCCCCAAATAATTACACGGACACTGTATTCTTTTATAAACTGCTTGGCCCTTAGCTCTAGCCCTTACTGGCTAATTCTGATATCCCAATCAACCCATCTCTAATAATCTGTGAGCACCAGTCCTACCGGGAAGATTCTAGCCTAAGTCCATCCTGGGTCGGAGCTTCATAGCATGCGTCTTCCCTGGAGCAGGTAGCATGGCGTCTCTCCTGCGTCTGCTCCCGAGAGAAGAGCTGTGGAGTCTGACCTCACTTCCTCTTCCTCCCGGCATTCTGTTCTGTCTACTCCTCCCACCTATCTTCTAACCAATGAAATGGGCCGAGGCAGTTCCTTTATTGCTTAGCCAATGAAATCAACAGATTGATATATGACACTCCCACATCACTTCCCCTTTTTCTGTTTAAACAAAAAAAGGAAGGCTTTAACTTTAACATAGCAAAATTACATATAACAAAACAGTTATCAAGTAAAAGTTACATCAGAAACATTTATACATATAACAAAATTGACCGTAAATTTCTATCAATAAAGCAAAATCTATACTAATGCAAATTATTCATGTCTATATCATATCCCCCTTTAAATGTAAAAGAACATTTATAAACTATATTTGGGAACATGGGCGCAGTTTTTTCTCTCCAAACTGCTTCCTGCTGAATGGGGGCGTCGTTAATTAGGTCTTTCATGGTATAACCTGTGTGCTAGTTTCATCTCAGTTGGCAGTTGAGCAAAGCAATTTTCTGAAGATGTTCACAGCAACCCTTCAGGAGGATGTGGTCCATCATACCAAATTGGAATAGAAGAAATCCATAGAGTCTCATCCTCTGTGAAAACAAAAGAAGACTCTCTCCAAAGCATCATATCCTTAGACCCAAATTCTGAAGTCATACCCTCATGATATCCGTTCTGGTTCCACATGGCAGCCCATATAATGAAATGTCTCTCTGTACTTAGCTCCTTCACAGTCAAAAATTTTAAAGAAAACACAATGTACATAATCCAGACTCTCTGTGAATTTTCCATCTTTACGCGGCTTATTTTTATTTATATCTATAACAATCTGTACTCTGTCTCTTTAAAGACTTTACTTTTACTTTTTTTCTTTTTAAACCATTAACTTTATTCTCTGTATTCTTTTTCTTCTCTCTCCCAAGCCAACGTACTCCAACAGTGTGACTCATTTAGTGGTCTGAATCTGTCCTATTGTGAATCTGCAATTTTTTACTATCCAGGAGCACTTTTGATTTGCACCTTTAAATCACTAGGCGCTTAAGAATCTAAGCTGTGACATTTCTAGGTTAACTTTTTGCTTTCTGAGCGTACATCTTTGACCTGGAATAACTCTGTAGACCAGGCTGTCTTTGAACTCTCAGAGATCCTCCTGTCTCTGCCTCCCAGGCATTGGGATTAAAGGTGTTTGCTACTACACCTTGAACTCACAGATATCTGTTTGTCTCTGCCTTCTAGGCACTGGGATTAAAGGTGTGTGCCCTTGGGTTTAGGGACATCATTTAGGGGTTGATTATAATTAGTATACGATTGAGGGTTGGGGGAGGAATTTTATAAGCTCAGGGATCATTTTGGAAAAAAAAAGAGGGATGATGGGATAATAGATTTGTAATTGTGAGTTACTGTTGTTAGACAAATATATTGATATAGATTCTTGTATATTGATACAAAGTTAAATTGTATTGACTATTGTATGCATTCATGTTTCTACCTCTGTTTAAAACATTTTTTATGTATTGACATATATTGTATTGATATATATATTGTATATATTTACCATGTTGCAGTGTACATTTCTACCTCTGATTAAGATACTTATATAATGTTTGTGTATTGATATATATTTACCTACTGCAATGTATATTTGTACATTGTTTATATTTGGAGGTCATTGTCCTCATTTGTTTCACAGTCGTTTATTGTCTTAGTCTTTAAGTTAGATAGATATTGAGAATTATATAGACTAATAGTCATCTAAGTTTGTCATTTATAATTAGACTAATCAGGTTCTTTAGATATATAGAGATTATACTCAGTATAGATAGATAATCTTCAACTTCTTCAAAGAGCTGTAGAAAATGGCCTTTAATCTAACTCAGAGTTTTGTGGTAGTGAGACACAATTGCTCCTGGCAACACCACTCTATTCCCGAGAGAATGTTGAGCACCAAAGACACTCCACCTGGAGCATTTCTTTTTGGCAGAACTGGCCTTGGGGCAAAGAAATGCCCATACCTCAACCACTGACAAAGATACAGAGCATGCATCAATGGATAAAACAGGGCTGTCTTATCCTGCCAAGACAGGGTAAGATAGTTTTGAAAGTTGCTTGCCTTTGAAAATGGTGTGTCAGTTATGTTAGGCCTTAGCCAAAGTTGGTTGCTTCAACGCTGCTAATGTGACTTTGGGTGATTGCCTAGGTAGCTAGTTGTCTCTGTGATTTGATGCATGTTTTGGAAGTTGTTTTACTGAACTTCCTAATTACCCAGGTAACATTATTTCCCTTCTCAGATCTTTGATGGGGTTGAAGACTATATAAATGTAGTTACTTTCTCTCATGACTTGGCCAAGTTATTTATTATACAAGACCTAAGCTAGTTAGAATAGGATATTTGTACTTATTGTATATAATTTCATAGTAGGTTTAGAACTCTCTTATTTAAACAGAAGGGGGAGGTGTTGCGGGAGGTCCTCCCACTCCTCCAAGCTATCGCCGCTGAGATACCAGCCCCTTGGGGCGTGGTCTCTCTCCCTTTAAAAAAGCGGCCACTTCCCTCTCCTCTCTCTCTTCACTTCCTGCTCCGCCGGCGACTAGACTCCTGGTCGCGTAGAGGGCTGTTGCCTGGGACAGTGATCTGTAAGTTTTTCCCCTTTAAATAAATATCACCCTATTAATCATAATCCCAACTTGGTGTGGCATTGTTTGTGACTTACGCCTTCAAGTTACCAGGGAGGCTTGATAAAGGGCCAGTAAAATTGCTAAATATTCCAATTATAAGAACAAGACCAACAGGAAATTTCTCCCTTGTTGCAATGCCACATTCTAAAATTCACATGTCAGAGCAGTAATGATGCTAAGTATTTTGTTTTGGCATGATTGATTGCAGATTTTAGGGCTGATGCAGTCTGGGTGGGACAATACAAAGATGTTTCCTGTAAGAACAAAGTGAAACAGATTTATGAAGATCCACTTAGAATCAGAATATAATTAGGATGGAATTCATGGTTAGTATCTGATCTACTTTTTGCCTCCCAATCAACTTAGCCTGCTAGGACCAGAAAAAAATAATTTATATCTGCACAGTTGAACAGGTGATAATGTCTTTGATCATCAGTTTGCCTAAAAAGTAAAGAAAGAAAAAATTTTCTAATGCCAACACTAGACTCTACAGTCTCTTGAAAACCATGCTTTAAGAATAGCTCATAATTTTCTATATGGTAAATTACTATTTTTATCCATTTAAACATTTTCTGCTTCCTTTGCAGGTTCTTCTTTGATCCACAAGGTATTTATAAAAAAACTACTTTGTTTTCAAATACAAAAACTTTTATAGATCCTTGACTGTTATAGATTTATAATGTTTCCCTTGCTTTCAGAGATGTTGTTCTATAAAATTTCAAACATTTGCATTTTGCAGTTTATGTAAAATAAATATATATTCTCTATAAGCCTGAAAAAACTTAACCCTTAGGTAGTATATACTCAAAGACAAAACAGTTGAATAATGTCAGATGTATTTTAATGTTCTTCACGAATCTTCTATATTATTTACAACTCTTCTTTCCTCTATTTTTTCAATAATTACCAAACACATTCAGATCTCTTAGCTACTATATTTGAAGTTTATGTTTGCTCCCCTGTAATTATTTCAATTTCTGTTTCGTATATTTTGAAACATTTTTCAAGTTTAAAGTCAGTAAACTTTTTTATGTCGATTTATTTTCACAATTTCTGTTATAAAAAGAAAGTAAAATGTGTCCCTAACAGGGCGACGTTGAAGGCTTATGGCCCTAATTTGGAAAGTGATGGAAACTCTTGGAGGTGGAGCCTGATTGACAGACGTCAGTCACTGAGGCTTGCTCTGGGAAGATGTACCTCTGAAATGATTTTTTTCTACATTCTGGCTGTTCTGAGTTGAGAAGTCTCTGACATGTGCCCTCCAATCTATACTATTCCTTTTTGTCTCAGGCCCAAAGCAAAGAATTCAACTAACCTGTTTCAAAATCTCAGGAAGCACAAGCTAATATGAAATCTTCCTCTTTTTAAACTCTTTCAGGTATATACATTATTTTCACATTCACTCCTATGTTTACCATTTTACTGCTTCTCTTCTAAGTTTGCAGTTTGTATATAGGAATATTTAAGCTTCGGCCAGCTAGACTATCTTATAGTATAAACCTGCTGGAGAGACGTTATTTTACTTCCCAGCTTTTTGAAATTTATTTTACCTCATTTTGAATAATATATTTTTCAAAAAGAGAATTCTAGACTTACTCTAATGTGTTAGAGAAACGACTGTTTTGTCTTTTTTTTGGCTAATGTTTCTAATAAGAGTTTTAATTACCTTACATAAAACTTGTGTTTATCTAATTGGTTTAGGGATACCAGTAGATTTAGTATGCCATGTGATGTACCTCATATCACTTTCTTCACCCCAGTTTGTACTGTAGTTTACTATAAGGTTCTTGAATGGATGTTAACATATTCCATGGATGAGGCCACAGAGGTTTCTCTGTCCTAACTTTCTATTTCTGCTAAAGTTAGAATATTTGACATAATTACTTATTTACATACTTATTGTCAGTCTCATTCCTGCTTTCTTCTCTGTTTGGAAGGCAGAGAGTATTCATGTTGGTGTCTGCTTAATTTTATCCTACAATTAAATCTTTTGTTGTGTACTTCTACATTGAGTAATTTATGCATTTATGTATCTTCAGTTTCAAAGCCCTTGACTTCCTTAGTATTTCCTGTCTGACTTGATTTTCCACTGATTTTTGTTTTGTTTTTCGAGATAGGGTTTCTCTGTGGTTTTGGAGCCTGTCCTGGAACTAGTTCTTATAGACCAGGCTGGTCTCGAACTCACAGAGATCCGCCTTGATTTTTCATTTTATACTTTAAGTTGTATACTTGATTATTTTTAAAATGTATTTTCTATCATTCTAGGACATATCTGTTTTAAAGGTGTTATCTCTTTATTCAGGTATTTGTTATCTCAATTAGTGTCAAATGACTCTTTTTTATCTCAAATACGAACTGGAAGAAATGTGACTGTTTTATATTATTTCAAATTTCTTTGAAGTATTTTTTAATTTCATATTATGCAAGTCACATGTCAAATATTCTGGGATTTTCCATCCTTTTGCTAATTAATGGTGTCTGAGTTCCCTTTTAGCAGGTTGATGACAGGGCTGAATTGAAACTCCAAATCTTTTTTTTTTTCCATGTTCTTAACATTCATTTTTTTTTCTTTTTTCTTTTTCTTTTTTTTATTGATAAAAGGAGAATAAAGAAAAGAAAGAAAAAAAAAACAAATTTCCACCTCCTCCCAGCCTCCCATTTCCCTCCCCCTCCTCCCATTCTTCTCCCCCTCCTCCCACCCCTCTCCCTTTCCCCCCACTTTTCTCCCCCTCCCTCTCCAGTCCAAAGAGCAGTCAGGGTTCCCTGCCCTGTGGTAAGTCCTAGGTCCTCCCCCCTCCGTCCATATCTAGGAAGGTGAACATCCAAACTGGCTAGGCTCCCACCAAGCCAGTACATTGCGTTGGATCAAAACCGCGTGCCATTGTCCTTGGCGTCTCATCAGCCCTAAGACACAAAGGCAACCTACTGACTGGGAGAAGATCTTCACCAACCCCACAACAGACAAAGGTCTGATCTCCAAAATATATAGAGAACTCAAGAAACTAGACTTTAAAAGGCTAATTAACCCAATTAAAAAATGGGGCACTGAACTGAACAGAGAATTCTCAACAGAAGAAGTTCAAATGGCCAAAAGACACTTAAGGTCGTGCTCAATCTCCTTAGCAATCAGGGAAATGCAAATCAAAACAACTTTGAGATATCATCTTACACCTGTCAGAATGGCTAAAGTCAAAAACACCAAGGATAGCCTTTGCTGGAGAGGCTGTGGAGGAAGGGGTACACTCATCCATTGCTGGTGGGAATGCAATCTTGTGCAACCACTGTGGAAGTCAGTGTTTCGGTTTCTCAGGAAATTCGGGATCAACCTACCCCTCGACCCAGCAATACCACTCTTGGGAATTTACCCAAGAGATGCTCTATCATATGTCAAAAGCATTTGTTCAACTATGTTCATAGCAGTATTATTTGTAATAGCCAGAACCTGGAAACAACCTAGATGCCCTTCAATGGAAGAATGGATGAAGAAAGTATGGAATATATACACATTAGAGTACTACGCTGCGGTAAAAAACAATGACTTCTCGAATTTTGCATGCAAATGGATGGAAATAGAAAACACTATTCTGAGTGAGGTATCCCAGACCCAAAAATATGAACATGGGATGTACTCACTCATAATTGGTTTCTAGCCATAAATAGGGGTCACGGAGTCTACAATAGGCGAATCTAAAGAAGCTAAGTAAGAAGGTGAACCCAAGGAAAAACATATAGTTATCCTCTTGGATAAGGGAAGTAGACAAAATTGCCGGGGAGAAAAGTGGGATGTTGGGGGTGGGGTGGGATGGGGGTAAGGGGAGATGGGGAGAGAAAAGGTAGAAGGAAAGGAGGGGGGACTTGGGGAAACAGGAGGATCGGGATAAAGGAAGGTTGAATAGGGGAGCACGGAACCCCATTTCTTAGTTAAAGGACCCACTTTAGGATGGGCAGGAGACTTGACCCTAGAGGGGCTCCCAGGTGCCCAAGCTGAAACTCCAAATCTTTCCATGTGGTGAATAGCTGCCAAAACTACTTTGTGGTTCTTTTAGGCTTTTTCAAGATGATGATGATGATCTGCTTCGCGGAGTTCTTCCATACTTTCAAAGTCAGTTGTCAACCATGTACCTATTCGATTTTATATGTGACTTTTGGACCTTCCCTTCAGTTATGGTTTCGTCTTCCCTATGTCTTGTCTCTCATTTGGCAACTGCTTTCATAGCAGTACCCCCAGCACCTGAGTCCTCAGTGGTATTGAGTATCACACCTGAATTTCTGGAGCTTCCCAGAGCAATTCTGTTTGACAAGAACATATCTTAGAAATGGCTTTAGAGTCAAGTTCATTCTATCCACATTACCATCTTCCACATGGGGTATCATATTATGGCATTTTCCTTCTTTTGTGTTCTCAAATTAGAAGCTACATGCACAGAAGAAATCTCCATATTGTCATCTCATTTCAAGTAGCATATTTCTCATGAATAAATTTATTTTATATTACTTATTTATCATTTTTGAAATTATATTGTTTACTGACATACTTATTGTTGTTTTATTGCTACTAACTGATATACTCTATGAAAGTGTGTACACTATCTCTCCATTTTTTATGCCCCTTGTGTTAACACTAACATATGGTAAAGAGTTGAATTAGTGAATGTCAGACTGAATGTATAAATCATAGAAAAATTGTGTAAATATTAAGAATTTCTCATCAGAAATCATCCACAAGTATGTGACTCATAGTTCCTGTGCTGTGTTTAGTTTTAAGTATGAGTACTTAATCACAATATTACCACCCTCAGTTATCACTGGGATGTATGGCCTCACATCAATCTGACTTATGTGGCCATCCATCTTCATCCCTGTGACAATAATGTCTGTCTCTTGGTCGCAGTTTTTCTGCTCTTGCAAGAAGTCTCCCTCAGAGTAACTGACTTGTCAGCCCTGTTTCTGCCTAGCTTGCTTTTACATGAGTGATAATCTAGCGAGTAGTTCTCTGCAATATTGTAGCCTAGAAGGCTCCTGCTGAAGGAAGAAAATTCAGGGGAAGCAGAACATGTTAAGGTTAGATATCTGTACCACATGGACAGGATCTTTAAAAGTAAATACAAAAAAAAAAAAACATTGATTGCATAACACCAAATGTTACATTCAAAATCTCCATGCGGTGTACATTTTCTTGTTTGGGTCCACTTCAGACTGTAAAATTACAACTTGAGTAAGCGTTTTTTTCCTCTCGCCTATTTGTATATTTTTGTGATTCTACCCAAGAGACCAGTTGGTGTAAACTCTCCATCTGCCTTTGTTTTCCCAGATTTTAACACCATTCACCTTGGATCCCTTCTGATTGTGTTGATGCCAAAGTGAAGATTATTTATAAGCCTAGAGGTTATGCAGACTCTTTTTTAGTGGATATGTATTGCTGCCTATTAGGAGGGATACTTTGCCTGAATTCAACATAAATGCTGAGATTTCTTACAGCAAATAGACCATAGATAATTATTTGACAGGAGATAGCCTGAGAAAATTATTTATGGCATCTATCTATTGAAAGCTAACTCATAATGCATGTCAATGAAATAGACAGACTAGAAAGGCATGAAGTATTGAGAGATACACTTAACATCTAGTGTTAACTGTTTAGAAGCAGGGAAAATAATGGGAATGTAAGCCGTATCTTCATAATCTATCAGTATTATCAATAACCGAAAACATTGAAATGGCTTACTCTATTTGTAAATCCGTTGTTTCATTGTGGATATGAGGGCAATATATGTGGGAGAACAAATAGAGGGAAACTATACTTGATTATATGGGTATGGACATATAAGTTAATAACAGATAGATCTTGGACTTTTTGCATTTTAATAATAGCACATTCACTATACTTTAGGTGTTACATACAAGATTAAGATTGGTTGTTTAGTAAGAATAAATGTAGAAATCACTAAATAACTTTGAGGCTAAATTGTCCTGTTTGGCATTTTGAGTCTGGAACATGTTAGTTATTTAACTCTACATATGACCTTTACTTAACAAAACATTATGATATTCACAAATAATGGCACTCTTATTACTGTTCTTCTAAGCATTTATATAATAAGGTTTTGAGAATGAGGTAATTTCATATGTCTAATGTGTTTACAACAGTAAAAGACACTCAGAGTTTTCACTACTATTTATGACTACTATCATCTATCTATCTATCTATCTATCTATCTATCTATCTATCTATCTATCTATCTATCTATCATCAACTATCACTACTTCAATGGCAGCATAGCAGCTGGGGAATTCCATGGGAGAATTGGATTCTCCATCACTCTTTACCTAGGATGGCAGAGAAGCAGAAGTATAAAGCCATTCGACATGTATGTGTTTGTACATCCAAGAGACAGCAGAACCGGAACCTGAGATAAGAGCAGTCTGTCATGGAAGTGCTCTTTAGTACTCCGCTGTTATGACAACAACGGTGCAGATGGGTGAAGCCAATTAATCCTGCAAGGCTTTGACAGCTTTGCTTTCTAGACTCCCATGCTGGTGAGTGAAATATAACAGAACCTCAAAACATGTGGTTCTCTGCCTTGATTGTAAAAGTGAAGAGTACCAGCACCATAGCTAGAAGACTTTGCAATTTCCAAGTTAGAGTTATTTTATAGTACTAGGTAAGGTCTGAAAATCATCTACCCTAACTATGCTGGGATTTGGTCTGACCTGATCTTTTGTAGTTCTTGTGTAGCTAGCCATAGCTGCCTTGACATCGTAATTATAACAGGCACACTGTGCCCAGAAGGCAATATTTCACAGCTCGCCTCCCCATCCTCCAGCCCCTAAAATCTTCCATTTCCCAGTCTTCAATGTTCCCTGGATCTTACTGGTAGTGGTGGTAGGGAGTGGAGACTATACAATTACCTAATTTATAGCCAAGCACTGGCTCTCTTATCCTTAGTACATTGACCAGTTGTTCATCTCCATATTGACTATTGCAAAATGGGAAAAGAATGTTCTCTAAACAAAGATAAGAGCAGCCCAGGTATAAGGGTATAATCTGTCCCCTTAAAAAAGAAATTATGTTTATATCTTTAAAATGATTCATTCATGCCTAATTTCACTATAACTGTAATGCATATTTATTTCAATAAGTCAAGTAATAGAGACCTGTAATTACATAATCATTGTCTCAGGTCTCTCATATTAGAAAGCTTAGATTGTTTAAGGTATATTTAAATCAGTGTACCTGTTTATACGTTTTGTTTTTAAGCAGACTGTAAGTGCCTATGTTAACAGTAGATTTAGTAAAAGTGTCTACATTTTTGTGTTTATTACTGAATTATATTCTGGACTATGAAAATAATGTGATTTGTTCCTATATAGTAAAAATTCATTTTATTTTGACTGTCTAGAAGAAATGTTGTAATAAGTATGTGATAAAACTGTTCTTGATCACTTGAAATAGATGTGCAAAATCAAAATAAAGCATTAAGTCAAAAATATATGTAACTCCATTTTAATAAATTGGACCAGATTTCTTTCCCAGAATTCTGTAAAAATTCATAACTCCAATAGCAGCACATGACATTATCCATTTCCATAAATCCTCATCAGCAAGGACTTTCATACCTTAACTGTTGCCAATGTGGTGAATGAAAAATGAAACTCAGTTGTCATAAATTGTCTTTCCCTGGCTGTTAGTGAAGCTGACCATCTGTCTACACCCGCAGTGACCAGCTACAGTTTTTAATCTTTCTTTGTGCTGGATTGTAAAACTTTTTTCTTACTTTATTTGGCATCTCTCCTGTTAAACTAAACATACTGAGTCTCAGCTTGAGTGTGCTGAACAATTTTATTCCAGTTTTACTTTCAGCATTCAATGTTTCCTATGCAAAGATACTTTACTGTTCATACAGGGGACTGCTTCCAGGGAACTTCCTTTGTGCGGTCTCCTTTATTGGTCTGAGTTTGAGTCCTCTTGTTTTTTGCTGTTTCTGAGCATTATCTGTACACAAATGTTTCTTGATGTTTATTTCTTGCCCAGCACTTTGCTTTGATTGTTAGACAAATATATTTGCTGCTTGCTCAACGTCTTCATTTGGAGATCCAATACTCATTTCAAATTTGAAAAGACCAGAAGAGAAATTTTGGTTTTGTATCACAACCATTCCAATCACATAATCATCTTTTCTCTCAGCACATTATAGGCATTCTTGTTCTTTAAACTCTTTAGGTATTAGCCTTTCTCATCCTTGTTTAATACCTTCCAAGGGATTTATTACTCAGTACTGTTGCCCTGAATCCCAAGTTTGCTCTTTGTGCTTTGGTTTCTCTAGGTGTCCATTTCTTTTCTTCCAGACCAAGCACTGTCAGATCAGTTCGTGAATCAACCACCGCCTTTAGTCTTTTATTGTTCTTAGCGTCCTTTCTAAAAATTTTAGATTTCTGCCATAACATCTTATAGTTAATGTCAGCACAATTTATTTTGCATCTAAAACTTTCAGCTAGCTTTTATCTATGATTAGAACAAAATGGAGGACCTTTGCTAAAGGTCCTAAAATAATCCAGCTTGAAGCAGGTGTGTATCCTTTGCTTTAGTAAACTTCTGTCCACTCTGTTCTTTGCTCACAATGTGGATGTGTTTTGCCTATTAAATGTGCTATATTTGCTGCATTTTTTGAGGGCTTAGGATTGAAATGTCCTTAGTCTTGAGCGCCCTTTCCTAAAGATCACTGTAGCTTCCTCCTTATCATTTCTGTCTTAACTTCAAAGCCATTTCCATTAGGAAGAAATTTTGACATTATATCCAATTAAGTAACTCATTTCTGCTTATCTTATACCATGTTTCTAGAGACTTATTTGTATCTTACATATGGCATATTACAGAGTAAGTATTCAATGATTCATAAGTTGTTCTAGCTTCCAAACATACATATTATGGAGAAGCCTTAATACATATATTTTCTATCTTTATTTTCTGTATTTATTTTTTATTTTTATACTTTTACCTGATCCATTGATATTTTTTAATCAGAAAAATACAATATCAATTGTCCATGTAGAAAATAAACTATCATTATCTATATAATTTTAGTGCCATCTCTGCGCCTTTTCACGGAAAAATTTTATTGACTGATATAAAACTCCCTTCTTAGCTTATTAAAATTTCACACAGGTTGTTTACAAAAATGACATTTATAAAACTAGGAAATAATTTTATGGATGCTTTGCTTATGAACACACTCTCACCCATGAGTACCTGTCCTGACAGCTTGCCACTTATTCAGGAATGCACCGCTAGCTGAATCAGCAGAACCCTTATGTGAGGGATAACATTGCCTTGGTAACATCTGAGATTTTTATGTTTTAGTTCTGATGTCTCACTATGTAGCCAGGGCTAGCCTTGAGCTCATGGTTCTCTTGCTTTCTGCTCTCATCTTGAGTTTATTAACGACATTATTTCCTTAGGAAAGATACTTTCTAAACCTCCCCAAAGAATACTTGATAGAAAACATACAGTTGGATAAATTTGAAGAGTGGACACACAATGAAGTGCTTCTCTGTCTTTGTGTGGATCACTTCTCTTGAACAGGGAAGACCCTTTGTATGGTGTTTCATATGATATTGTTGTGTGATAAGACTAGTAGATGTGAGAGAAGTGTTGAGTCTGCAAGTTTAATGGTTGACTCACCTGGAAAAGGAGTCTAAATGAGGGATTGCCTAAATTTAGTTTGGCCTGTAAGCCTGTCTATGAAAAAATTATTTTGGTTAATGAGAAGACTTGCCAACTGTGTGGGAGAACCTGCCAACAGTGGCACGGCATGTTAAACTGTATTAGAGCAGAGAAAGTGAGGTGAGAACTCATGTATATGCATGAATCCATGTTTACTCCTCTAGACTGTGAATGCAATATAACTAGCTGCTTCAAGTGCCTGACACTTTGACTTCCTCATAATGATGGATGGTAACCTGTAATTGTGAGCCAAATAAACGTTTCCTTCTTTCCTTCTTCATTATTTTTGTCAAGGTATTTTTATTAGAGAAACAGGAGACAAAATCAAGACAAGGGATTGCTCAAAGTTTATAGGGAATTTTTAAACGCGTGAGGAGTCTCAAGTGTTCAGCGTGAGGTTTGGGAAGTATAGAACAAATAGCAATATACCTTGAAGCATCTAATGTTAGCTATCTAATATGCCAGAGAAGCCCCTGAGTCACCACTCTTGAGAGTTTGTGTTGTGAGTGTGTGTGTCTACCAAACTAGTTTCTCTTTTGTATCTGTTACCATTTCCCTATAACTTTTCTACATTTTACCCTTTGTTCCACATCATACCACCTGCTTTCTTCTTGTTCACATTTATTGCAATCTTTCCATGTGTCTCTAGGACACATAGTGGGAGATGATAAAATGGAACACCGAGACATATTTATTAGTAAATATCCATAGGAGGGTTGCAAGCAGGGAGTGCCTTTGGAACATGCTCAAGTTTTTGGTAATGTGCCAGATGAAGTAATACACACCAGGTTTGAGAGAAGGATGTACTGAATAAACTTCCTTCTCTTTGATTAAAAATATAACCAAGGAAGTCTAGTAATTTTTTGAAATTTGATGTCTTGGTTCAGTCTCCCATTATTCCATGCCTTGCTTTGGATGCTTATGGCTCCTCTTTCTGTGTAACAGGATACAAATTTGTGGATACTTCATAATTTAAAATATTCATAAATATTCAATAAGGGTGGATTCTAAGCTAAAATATACAGTGAACGGATTCCTCATCTTCTCTAGAAATGACATCCCAAATACTTATGTCTGTAAATGGCAGATCCTTCAAAGAGTAGCCCAATTGTGATGCCTCATTGGCTAAAATAACATAGTTATAACTAGTAAGTTGGTCTTTTTAACCTTGAAGGAACACACTTACCCATTCATATATTTCTCCTATCTCTATTGTTTTTTAGGATGGTTTTATATGTAAAGAAATAAGAATCAATAGGAAATGAAAGATGGTCATTGTTTAAGAACTCTGGTTTCTCTTTCAGAAGACCCTGCTTGGATCCCCAGGACCCATATGATGGCTCAAAACCATGCGTAACTCCAATTATAGGGAATCTGATGCCCTTTTCTAAAGTCTATGGATACTGCATGCACACTGTACATAGACATACATACAGGCAAAACATTCAGACAACTAAAATAAATAAATGAAAAAAGAATCAATGAACATTATTCATGGAAGTAGCTAAATAAAAAAATATTTCTGCTTTGAAAAAAAAATTCTGCTTTGAAGGAAAACTAAAATATAAAAAGATATTTGTGAGCCAAGCAGAGTACACCCAAAGTCTTATATGGAAAACATACTAGGTTTCATATCCTTCCCATCAAATATATGCTAAAATCCAAAAACTGTTACTGCATATTGAAACACAATAACATATTTCACGTCTAATTTAAAGCTGTTACCCTCATTTACATTTCAAAGAAAGAGATTTCTGCCTTGTCAGTTTTTATCTGGATGATCAGCAGAATTATTAATACCCAAAATGAAATCCTCCATCAATTCCTAACCTCCAGACAGAGTTTTGGAAAGTTCTAGTGTTCTGAGCTAATTCGTTTGTGTTCTTATACTTATCAAACTAAATAATAAATAAGCAAACAAATAAATAATCCTCCAGGTAAGCAGAGAGGATATTTCCACCCTACAATGATATAATGTGCTACATTCAAAATTGCTTAACTGGGGAGACTTAGCAGCCAACAGAAAACAGAGGATGTAGCATTCTTGGGAGTATCAGTTATCTATTCTTGTTTATGTTGTTTTATTCACCAGGTTCTAATAGAACCTAGCAGTTTCGTCCATCTAGTACTGCTCACTTCAGAAGTCTCTATGATTCTTTTAACCTCCTTTACTTCCTGTTTGTTAAAGCACAGGTTATAAAAATAATGGCTCCTTAGCTCAAATACCTTCCCATTCTTTCATCAGAAAGTTAGTAAAGAAAGAAAAACACTTTTACCATTAAACTCTGTGTTGTTTGATCCCTGCCTGTTTTATGGCAATGATACATCTTCCCTAAACTTTCTGCATAAAAATAATGTTTGAAAGTAATCATGTGATGTATAAATGCAGTCACACCATAAAATAATCAAATGTCCCCATATGGAGACTAGTTCATGCACAGCTGCACAGTGTTAAAATTATACTGGTTTTTAGCTCCAAAATAATTATCCTTATCCATGTCTCTAAAATAAGGCAAAACCCAATATACCATTATGTACAAAAACCACCTGTAATGATTATTAAACACCTAAACATGCAAACTGATGAATCAAGGAAATATAGTAAATCACCATAATTGCTTGTTAATAATGGAGTATCAAGCCTATGATTTACAACCAGGTAAAATATCACAGATTTTGTGAATTTTATGTACCATCAGGACATTTCTCTTGACAGACAACCCCCTATGCTTCCACATCTGCAAGAAAGATATTTAGTAAATATTTTGACTGAGTTGAACGACATAATAAGGGACTTTCCATTCGTGTCATTAACTGTAGCATCGCTGTTTATGGTTAAATACTTTTCAAAACCCCTTGCATTGTCAAGTACTCAAAGAATGACAGCAATTTTAAAATGCTATTTAATTCAAATGGTAAAGCAAAAAAAAGCACATGGAATTGAAACAGGAATACTTGAGACTTCTCTGTAATCACTTTTCTGAAATACTAATAATTAAAAAAATATAAACTGGGCCACGTGCTGTTGTTTCCTCACACTTTCCATCAGAAATGGAAGCATGGGTTTCCATGGTTATTATAATATTAGTTTTTAAAAGCCAAGTCAAAACTTAGGTTGTATTTATGTGTACTTCAGTTCCATTTATAATAATAATTGTCCTCTTGATTTCTACAAGGGAATTGTTATTAACGCAATTCTGAAGAGCAGCAACCCAAAATGCTTTTGATAATGTTAGGACTGATACTTGCTATTTCCGGCAAAAAAAAAAAAGAAAAAAAAACACAAAACAACAACAACAACAAAAAAAAACTCCAATGTTACTTAATGACATTATAGAAATGTTTTGCTCAGCTAATCTTCCTACTAAGACTTTAGCTTTTGACAAATGTTTTTCAGTTATTTTTTAATCCCAAGGACTGTAAAAATCCCCATCTGCCACGTTTCTATTTTTGCATCCATTTAGATATAACAAAGAACGTGAATACATGCTTTGACCAGGCTCTTAGGGTGTGTAACCTACTTTTGTATAAAAGCTATATGTTCGATTGACGTCGAACAAACTTGGGGGCTAAAATATGTACACGGGAGCTTGAATTGCTAAGCGCAAATGCACATTACTTAAAACAACTAGTGAAACACCAAGACAGTTTGTGGACGACAGCTGATGGGGAACAAATTACAAAACACATGATCTCTGTAGCCTGTCCCAACCAAGTCTGAATAACACAGCCAGTTTCCTCTTTTATCGTGACTTAAGCACTTGACAACTCTCGCTCATACTAATATCAAAGAGAAGACAGGGCCTTAAGTGCCGCCAGACTTTGAACCATGCCCCACATTTATAGTCTGAAGCAAAGACCTCAAATACTAATATATTAGCAGAGGATAAGCAAAAAAATTTTAGGCACTGTGTAGGAGAGAATACCACAATCAAGAGTCTTTTAAGATATTTGAGTTAATTATATTTTTGATAACTAAAGTGGTTTAATAAAATAACTTCTCAAGAAATGTTTTGTAAATAATAGCCTGAACCATAGGCTTTCCAGGCAACCCTAAGTAAGTCTATTACATATTTATCTCAGAAGCTAGCACAAGCCCGCACTTATTCAACTAGTATAATAATGTTTTGAATTTGAATTTATTTATTTCTCAAGTTTCCTTATTTTTTATAATAGATTTATTTTGCTTTATTTGTGAGTGCTTTAACCTGCATATATGGATGTACCCTATCTGTGTGCTTGGTACCTACAGATTTCTGAAAAGGATATCATATACACTGGAACAGGAGCTATGGACAGTTGTGAGCCACCGTACAGCTGTTGGAAATTGAGTGCAGGTCCTCTGCAAAAGCACTAAGTGCTCTCAATGATTGAGTCAACTCTCCAAGCCCTGCAGATTCCTCTTACGTCTCTAATATGTTATGTTATTTGAGTATTCCAATTGTAATATTTATAAGAACATGGAAAAGAATCTCGAGATACCACACTACCTCAACAAAATGAACTTGTTTGAAGGCAATACAAAATAAAATCAGTGTAGAAAGAATTTGCAAGCTCATATTGATAATTCCATAGATATATTAGATATATATATATAAAGAATGCTCAAAGCTCAACCGTAAAATAACAATCAAATTAGGAAATAAGCCTGGTTTTAAACCATAAAGTAACAAAGGAAGTGCTTGAGATAATTGATGTGAATGCATGATCACACAAAACCAAAACAATTTGAAAGTAGGCAATAAATTTTGAAGACAGAAAATAATTTAATTTAATGGTAATTTGTTTGCTAGAGTAAGGCTTACATCAAAATTACTGTAATTACTTAAATTTATTTTAAAAATTAAAATGAAGGAGCATAGAAATTACAAATACAAAAGCCTTATTACATTTCATGAAAAATATAATCAAGTTCAAAATACAGGGATTTAAACTGATCCTTCATATATTTAGAAACACAAAGTTGGGTTATTAGAGTTGGAGATATCTCAGACTATGCTCTTCTTTCAGGAAGAACATAAAATACAAGGAGACAACAGTACAGTGGTAGCAAAGTTCTGAAAGGGAGAAAATAGGTCCCAACTGTATTATTGCAACTCACAATAAGAGCAAAGAGTGTCGGTTGTATCTATCCATTTTCTGTGTCCTTTACCAGAGAATTGCTGACACAAGGAATAGCACATTTGTGAGATTTTTCTAGAAACTGTGAGTCTTGTGGAAAATGGACAATGTAGGAAAGATAATTTGTGTGGCTGCTCAGAGTCAACAGAGGATTAACGCAAGCCAGCGTATAAGTCCAGCTCCCTTTTAACCTTCTGGAGGACATTTAAAACTATGGTCTACAGAGCTTCATTAGAAAGTCTCAGGAACACCAAGTTCTTTGGACTACAGCAGAATCCAAACCACTAACCCACCTCTCTCTGTTTTCTTTTTTTCCTGTGATTCTCTGAAATTAAGGCAAGAGTGAATTTGGTATCTACATTGCACTCTTTAAAATTCTAATTTTTAGAGGTAAATCTAGACAGAAGGTAAGTTTAGAGAAGGCAGAAAGCAGACCCTCAGAATAGAATTCTGGGATTAGATTCAAGAGCAAAGTTTTGGAAGAACTCTTAGTGACACAGTGTAGAAATGTGGTAAATCCTATTGTTTTGTAGCCCATAATTATTTAAAGATACAGTGGAAGGTAATGCAGGAGAAAGTAAGGCACTGGCTTATGTGGCAGCATCTGCGCATCACAAGATTAATTGCAAAATACCAGCAAGAGTCCAGGGTACGGTAAAGGGAATTTTCTTTCAGGGTCTCTTTTATAGTGTTTGAGGGTTTCATTCATGAAAACAATGTGCTTCATCAAATCTGTCCCCATTTCTTCCATCCAACTTCTCCCCAACTTTGTACCATTTTTCTCTCTGGAATTCATATTATCTTTGTGTGAAGTCACTAAGTTTACTGACTATTGCATTTCTGTCTACTTGTATAGGACCAGATGGTGTATACACAGCTGTATTATGGACAGCTTTACAGAGGTCATGTCCTTGGAGATCATTGACTCTCCTACAACTATCATCAATTGCCAATACCCTTCCAACTGTATGTGTGATGTCCTATGCACCTTCTTTTCCCAAGCTGAATTTTTATACTTTGTTCAGGTCTTGTGAATGCTGTTCAAGCCACTGTGGACATCCGTTCTATCGTACTCATCAAGTATTATTCATCAAATACTATTTTTCTGTAGATGTCCAATTTTTCACACATCAGAATGATCATCTAACACAAAATATTTGGTTTTAGAGAATATTGGAAATGTTTACTGTACTACAAATTGTTACATACTTACTAGCTTATATTTATATATATATACAGTATTTATATATATGCCAATTATATTTATATATATATATATACAGTATTTATATATATGCCAATTTTTGTTACTCATAAATCTGGGCATTACTTAGTTGGTTTCTAGCCCTTGTGGTCTCACAGGACCATTGCCAAGATACTGGCTTTGGCTTTGGATTCATCTCATTCTTTGGACACGGTAAACTCCAGTTCCATACTCATATAGTTGTTGGCAATATTTGTTGCTCTATGGCCTGTTAGTGAAATGACTTCAGTGTCTTGTTGGTTGATGCCAAGAGTTGCCCTCAATAATTGACCTATAAATTCATGACAGGAATGTTTGGATTTAGCTAGTCAAGTACTGGAGAAAACCTTATAGCAAGATGAGTTATGGACTATGATACAAAAGAAAGTATATTCTATTACCTTTGCCATAATCTACTAATTAGGAGCAAATATCAACTTCTGCCCTCAGTAGAATAGAAGGTGTTATGAAAAATTTTGTATGTCTAGAGCCTAGTATTTGGGGGAGACATCTTAAAGCCTATTGTCCTGGTAATGACCATTGAAGTTTATACTCAGTGATTTTAGTTATATGAACAGGAACTACCTGAAATGTTTTCATTTTCTAAACCCAAAGCTGGGAAGGAAGCATATTGATAAAAACTTTATAAGGTTCAGGAAGATGTGGATGTTGCTGAAGACTCCTTAGCATGAAAATTTTTCTCAAGGACATTCCCTCTTCACTAGAATAATTGAAGGTGTGCTGTAACAAAAGGGCTATGTCTCTACTAGTAGACTCCATATGACCCAGCTAGATTACTCCTTGCCATATGCACAAAAGACTCAACATTCTACTCTGCAAATACTTGCTCAGCCTTGTTTGTTGCTGTACTATTCACAATAATAAGGAAACAGAAATAACACTCCTTCAACTTATAAGTAGATAAATAAAATGTAGTACATATCATGACGGAATAATATTTGGCTGCAAAGAAAAATAAAACAATGGACTTTGTAAGCAAAAGCACAAAATTAGAAAAGATCATATTGTTTGAAGTAACTAAGAACTAGAAATTAAAAAGTCATGTATTTTCTCATCTGAGGCTTCTAGTATCGCATCTTCAGATATGAACACATGATGTGGGATTCCCCTCTGTATGCCGAGAATATGTTTTATTACCATTGTTTAATAAAGAAGTTCCTTTGGCCCATGGCAAGGCAGAATATAGGAAAACTAAACTGAATATAGGGAGAAGTCAGGCAGAGACCATGCAGCTACTAAAGAAGAAAGACGCCAGAACCTTACTGGTTGTTGTAATAAGGGCGGCGGCGGGGCTGTGTCCCCAAAACCCCAGCCGCTTGCCCGGCTAGCTTTACCTGAAATAATTACACGGACACTGTATTCATTTAATCACTGCTTGGCCCTTAGCTCTAGCCCTTACTGGCTAATTCTGATATCCCAATCAACCCATCTCTAACAATCTGTGAGCACCGGTCTTACCGGGAAGATTCTAGTTTAGAGCTTCATCGCGTGTGTCTGCCCAGGAGCCAGGAGCATGGCGTCTCTCCTGGGGCATCTGCTCTGGAGAGGAGAGCTGTCGAGTCTGACCTCACTTCCTCTTCCTCCCAGCGTTCTGTTCTGTTTACTCCTCCCACCTAAGGGTGGGCCTATCAAATGGGCCTAGCAGTTTCTTTATTGCTTAACCAATGAAATCAACAGATTGATATATGACACTCCCCCATCAACTGGTTAACAACAGCCTCATAGTGATACACAGATTAATAGAAATGGGTTAATTTAAGATATAAAGCTAGCTAGAACTATGCCTGAGCCATTTACCAAACAGTGTTGTTGGGAGCAGTGAGACCCTTGTTCCTGAATTTCTTGTAATCGCCTGATCTGAGTGCCTACAGCTGCTCTGAGCACGAGACCTTCTGGAGTTCCTGATGGCAGGAGAGTGGTTTCTGGTGAGTTTGGATGGTTTGGCTATCTCTATATAATCTGTCCCTGAAGACAATAAAAATAACTCAGATTTTATGATAGGAAGTGATAAGGGTCAGTGTTCCTTTAAACAGATGTCTATTAAACTCATGAGTATGGGAAAGTAAAAGAAAAGAGGCCAAATGTGATGTTTTTGTCTAGACAATAAATCATGAAAAAAAGGCATTCTTGGTGAATTCAAGGATGACCCGTTTCACTGTCTCTCTGTCTGTGTGTGTCTGTGTATTTTAACCTCCAGCCCCCTTGCCTGAAGCTCGCGAACTGAGTGCCAGCACACAGAGCGCAGACACGGGAGCGCAGTGAGAGGCAATTGGAGGTCCCCAGGGAGATATCAGAAACTAGGGAACTGGCACAGTGTTGTAATTAATACAGTTTTGTGTGATTATTTGGGTCTGGATGGCCGGGAAATGAAAGTGCAATCTCTGTTTACAAACACATATCCTAGAGTAACCGAAGAAACTGGGAAAACTAACAGGGAACTTTGCCATGGTGGAGGGCTAGGAGAGCAAAAGAGAGGGTGATGGCAGCATACAAGTGATAAGATAGGAGAAATGGAAAGGATGGGGAAGATTTAAAAAAAAAGGAGAGAGAAGGGTAAATTAACAGTAAGACTGTCTGGAAAAGTTATAATAAATCATACAATTAACTATCTACCTAAAAAAGCTATAATGGATATAAGTCTCTCTCTCTCTCTCTCTCTCTCTCTCTCTCTCTCTCTCTCTCTCTCTCTGTCTGTCTCTCCCTCCCTCCCTCTCTCCCTCCCTTGCTCTCTCTCTTTCTCTGTCTCTGTCTCTCTCTCTCTATGTAGAGTACAAATATATATTTTAAATGGAAAATTTTCCATCTGGGCTGGCAATTTTCCTCCAAGAGCCAAAGACCATCTAACAAAACCCACAGGAAACATAAGAAACCCTCCTTTGAATATTTGTTCAAGGTTGTGCTAATGACTCAAAAACATTATACACTATTTTCAATGCTTTTTGTTGCCTTTCAGATGTTAAGGTAGGTCTTTCTTGCTAAAAGCACCATGCATTTCAAACCCAAAGTCCAGAGGCCCCTGAACTGTAACTGATTTGAAAATTTCCTAACTGGGGACTAGCTTTTATAATACCAGAAAATATCATACAAATTTCCAACATCAAGAAGCAACCAACAATCCTATCCAGTTCTATGCCTGTAAGCCACAACAATAATCAGCTTGACACAATAAGAATGCAGTAGTTGCACAATATTTTGACAGTAACTACAGCTCTTGAATGAGTTGGACATATGACCAAGGCAGCAAATAAAATTATGTCTATGTACTAGAAACACAGATGACTACTAGGTGCTAGTGAAGTCAGGATCTTAGAAGACAAAACTACAACCACCACTTTACTAAACAAGCATAATCCCTAGTGACACTCCAAATTTGTCCTTATATTCACAGATAAGTACAGTCCCTACCCATCTTTAAGGAAACTTCTCTAGACAACAAATAGAGATCACTACAGAAAACCATAACCAATCAAAATGCAGAGTAATAAATCCCAGTCCAAATGTTACACAACTACAAAACATTCCTGCTCCTAAGGCTCAGGGATCATTGAAGAGGAGGTGGTGGAAAGGTTGTAGAGTCAGATGGTCAGAGAGACTGTATCTACTAGTAATGACAGAAACTACCCTCATAAAGTCTCATCAACATGACTACCTAAACAAAAACAGATTAAGAACAACAGTATGTATACTACATGGATAGATGAATGCTCAGGAAGTCTCAGTCCTACCCAAAGAACTACAGACAATTAAGAGATGCTGAACGTGGGAGAAGTAATCTTCCCTGGGGTAAAGCACATTAGCTGGTTATCCAAAACCAAATGATTATCCCTAAAAACCTACATATATAAACTTTATAAAGGCTTAAGCATGTTATATTTATGTATTTAAGAATATTATTATAAGTTCCAAATTAATATTATCCGTAGATCTCCAGAGAGTGTGAATGAGTGGGTCTCTAATTCTTGTGCTTTCTCTTGGGCTCTTTGCCTTCTATTTTTGTCTTTTCCAACTCCAATTCATAGTCTTTGTTTTTATTTTATTATAATAAAAGAATATATATGAATGTTAATATGTATACAAATATGCAAACAGCAATCAATAAAAAAGTGGCATGTAAGAGATCAACCAATGGTATATGGGGAAGGTTTGGAAAGAGGAATGGGAATGGGGAAATGATGTGCTTATAATCTCAAAAATAAAAGTAATAATTTTTATAAAAAAAAGAATATTGTTAGGTTGCTGTGTGGTGCCAGGAAATAACAAAAGCTACAGGTTAACATGTAGCAGGTAAAATCAAGCAGTTTTTTGCTTTCAAGAGCAGTAATGTATATGTTTGCATCTTATATTTACATAAGATTTATGTACTTATATGTATTCATTTATACACACACATATACGTATATACACAAATTAATAAAAAACATGTTTATGAGACAATTGTAGGCCAAATGTCTATATGTACTTTTGTTTTTATCCTATCTGGAAAATATCCATACATAAAAATTGGATTTATTTTTAAAGGATCATATGACATTTTGCAAGTTTTATGAGTCAAAACAGACTTAATCCAAAAGAGTAAATGGCATTTGGGAAATAACTATAAAACAAAATGCTAGTAATGGTTTTAAGCCAGCACTTCTTTGAAGTTTTATCAGGTCATGACCTTGAAAGAGCTGACTGAATTGCCAGATTCCTGCTGGTTGGTTGTTTTCATTTACATTGATTTTTAGTTGTTGTTGTTGTTTGTTTGTTTGCTTATTTTTTACACATATTCTCACCTTTTAATCACAGATGGCCTAGAAATCACTATGTAGATCAGACTGTCCTCCACCTCACAGGATTTATCTGCCTCTGCCTCCCACGTGCTGAGATTTAAAGGTATGTGCCACCATGCCCAACTCTCATGTTGTTTTCTGTAACACATCACCTTGGTTCTTCTTTGGGGCTATGTAGCACTCTGTGAACTGCAGATAGAAGGTTTTACCCCATATTTTCTGGGTTCCCAATGCACTAGAATATCCACAGAGAGCACAGAGGGCCAAGATTCATTAACAGAATAATTGATACAATAATGTCAAATGTATTTAAGGAAAGGCATGGTAACAAGATAGAATTTTTTAGAAGGATCAAGGAAACGTTCATGAATAGATGGCCTTTGAGCAAACCTAAATAAAATAAAGAAACCATGTCTCCTGGGCATTAGCCTGAGGGTAATCAGGGAGCACAGAGAGCAGACCAGCATGGCAAGGACATGGTCAGAAGCTGTTTGGGAAATAGGGTTGGACAAGAAGGAGAATCCACGTCCTTTGGGTAATTCTTCTGGAGATAAAAATCAAATAATACTTGCAATTTTTTGGCATATAGCAGTTCTGAGTTGAAAAGGCCAATTTTTGTTTTTATTTCATCAGGAACAAGTATGACATGGGAACTTTGAAATGTTAACTTGAGGTTTCATAAAAGTATAAACTGTTGGATTCAGTACCAAGGGGTGGTTCATGACAGCAACTTGCTAGTCTCAAGGTACAGCAGGTAGATGTGTGTCAGAATTATCTCCCCTCCAGGAATGCTGGAAAGTAGACCAATAAAGGGCACTACAGATTTGTTCTGACACATGAAAGCTGTATTCAATAGACTACAAGAGAGCTTTCATGTAGCCCCTGTGAGGTTTGACATAGTGGTTTTAATTTTTCATGGTGGCAAAATTAGAATTTCCTCTTATGATATCAACATGCCCCCAAGACAAAGAAAAACCAGTTCATGGGTCATATGTTAGCCAACAATTCACAACGTTTTCCTTTTTTCTAACAATTATAGTAGTATTGCTGTTTTTAAATGTCATGAAATTCACAAACGTCATGGTGCTTATCCCATGCTGACAAGAGTGCTGAAACATATTTAGAGACGAATAAACCCACACAATCAGTTACGGATGGCAGCAGTTTACTACCCAAACCATCCTAACCAAGAGAAATGGTTGCTCAAGTTATTTGCTTTGAATTACTTCACACGCATTGAGAGATAAATTTGAACATTTGGACATTCTTCATTGGTTTCATATGGATTATCAACACTGAATGTTAAAAAAGGAAAAAAAAAGAATACAGCAAGTAAAGGGAACCGGAATGTGGGATTTAAGGGCCAGCATATGATGTGGGAGTGTCATATATCAATCTGTTGATTTCATTCGTTAAGCAATAAAGAAACTGCTAGGCCCATTGGATAGGCCCACCCTTAGGTGGGTGGAGTAAACAGAACAGAATGCCGGGAGAAAGAGGAAGTGAGGTCAGACTCCACAGCTCTCCTCTCCAGAGCAGACGCTAGAGAGAGACGCCATGCTACCTGCTCCAGGGAAGACGCACGCTATGAAGCTCCGACCCAGGATGGACTTAGGCTAGAATCTTCCCGGTAAGCGCACCTAGGGGCGCTACACAGATGATTAGAAATGGGCCAGAGCAGTGTTTAAAAGAATACAGTGTCCGTGTAATTATTTGGGGCATAAGCTAGCCGGGCAGGGCAGGCGGCTGGGGTGTTTGTGGACGCAGCCCCGCCGCCGCTCCATATTACTACAAGCATACACATCTGGATTGGACTCCAAACCAGCCAGGCTCTGTGCTTAAAAGAACGGGCATTCAGCCTTGTGGTGGCACAGGCCATTAATCCCAGAACTCAAAAGGCAGAGGCAGAAGTATCTCTGTGATCTCGAGGCCAGTCTGACCTACACAGTGTGTACTTCTAGACAGCCAGGGATATGTAGAAAGACATTGTCTCCAAAAGTAGAAATATAAAAAAATAAATAAGTAAAGACAGGCATTCAGCAAATACTGCTGAATGAGTGAACACATGAGCCAATGCTTCCTTGTCCCAATTGTGAGTCAAATCCCACAGTCACTCAATTTTCAGAGCAACCTGGTGAGATAAATATTAGTTTTCATATTTTTGGGTGTTTGTTGCTACTCTCATTACAATGATACTCAAAGTACTGTGTTGTAACATTAGAATACAGAGCTACATAAAACTCAACTACTAAAAGTTGTTGTATAATACTATTAGTTTTCTTTAGGTGGCAGGGAAACAGTCCTGAAAACCTATGGAAAATAGCATTAAATAAATTCAGCAAGTAATATGTGGTAATGTGTGTATGTGTGCAAGTACAAATATGTGTGTAATAACAAATGATGCAAAAGAAGCCCATGAATTTAAAAGAGATCAAGGAGAAGAATATGGATAGTGGAAAGAGAAGGGATAAATATAATTAAAATAAAAATCTCAAAAGAATAAGATATAAAATCTGTGATTCTGAATCAACAAAAGGATTTTAATATTATCACCTTTGCTGCAATGGATTAGTTGTTTATGAGTAAGTTAACAACGTGATATAAAATTTAAACATGATTCTCCTGTTTCTTTAAATTAAAGGAATAATCCAACAAAATTTTTATCTTGAAATAAACATGTAAGAAAAAATAATAACAAGAATCCATTATATAAAGCATTAATGATATTACTGCTTCTATTGACCAACTCTTTTTTTTTTGATTTTTCAAGACAGGGTTTCTCTGTAGCTTTGGTGCCTGTCCCAGAACTAGCTCTTGTAGACCAAGCTGGCCTCAAACTCCTAGAGATCTGCCTGCCTCTGCCTCCCAAGTGCTGGGATTACCACCACCCGGCTTGACCAACTCTTAATAAGGTTATAGGAATTATATCAAGAAGAAACCAACAGGATGGTGATTTTTTATATAAAGACAATATATTATATATCAAAATCAAGTTTTGAAATACATAACTCCTTACCCTAAAAATGTAAACTGTATTTTTGCATCATTGTCATTGGTCTGGCAAAACTTATCACATTTTAAGCTGTTTGAATGGGGGCTACTCTACCAATATCTCAAACTTTTGACATTAAAATAATGAAGTGTTTCTATATAACACTACAATATAAATTGGATATACAATCTAAAATTATGAGAGTCTTTTATCTCATAGCTACTACAGCTGTTGTGGTACGTCATGGTTAGGAGGGTCACTCCTTTGGAATAAGTCAATGAAAGTCATGTGGATTCATTAAAAAAAATTCTGCTTCCCAAGGACACCTAATTTTTGCAATGAAGTTCAGGCAAATCAGCTTAGATCTGTCACTCCTTTCAGGCTAAGAGCTCCAAGATGCCCCACTGGTATCAGCATATACAACATCAGCATATACAAAGGCTACTCAAACATGTGCTTATTACTCACTGACATGTTAATGGTTCTAGCTATGCTCACTAGGGTGAGGTATTTTCTGTGCAGAATTTATAGCTTGGGTTCCTAGACGAGGCCTTGGCAACATTTTTCAATATTGTCACTTAGTCTTTGGCTGACATGTCTGTATCTTTTGCTATTATATCTTTAATACATCAGCAGGTTTTTGCCAACCCTGTAATTCCAAACGTGATAAAAAAAAAGTTCTAACTTTGATGGAGCATCTGTGTTCTAATTCACTATATAATAAAAATACTTAGCTTTGAAAGGAGTCATGGACATCTTTACAGATTACATTATAGCAGATATATTTATAAGCTATATTAGACAATCAACAATGAGTAACGTTTTCAGTTTTTAAGTCCAATCTGTGTAATTGAAACTCTTTGTGCTTATCTTAATTATCTTGTTACTAGTGTGTTATGAATAAAAACTTGAACAGAGGATTGTAAGGGTAATGACTGAAAATTCAACAACAAATTCACACTTACATAGCAAGTATTAGAATCTCCATAAACTGTCCTAAGTCAGAAATTGTGTCACTACATCTGTGTAACAAAAATACTTCACCAAATACATGGATATATTTATAACATTGTACATGCGTGTAAATACACCCATGTGTGCAGGTGTACAAATGTGTGGTTCACACCCAGAAACCAGGTATCACCACTTCAAGAGTCTTTGCAGCACTGTGCTCACAGGTGTCTGTCTTGATCCCGGATTTTTCCTTGAGTGTGGTGACTGAAACTCAGAACCCTGTGTTTATGTGGCAAGCATTTACAGACTGCATCAACTCTCCGGCCTTGTGTTTACATCTTTTGTCATGCTGTTGAGCCAGTGATTATATCACAATAGTTTGCAGTCAGGTTGATGACACTTTATCACTGTAGTTTCTGACATTACTAGGAGACCCAATTTCACAGCAAACTCCCTGGTTCTCTGGCTATTAAGACCTCCTCACCCATTCAGCAATGACTCCTGAATCTTAGATGAGTGGGTTGTATTATAGATGTATTCAGACAACAAAATAGACATGCTATCATGGATGGGGATAGCCCAAGTGGCCTCAACCCTACTTAAAGAATTACAGGGAACTAAAGAATACGGAGAGAAAGAATCTTCCCTGGGGAAGAACACACTAATTGGTTATTCAATACCAAATGATCAGCCCTGAAAACATATATACAAATAACATTATACAGACTGAGCAGGTTGTATTTATGTATTTAAGAATACATGCATTTACACGCACACACACACGAAGCAACAATGAAAAAAGAGGCCAAGTATTTGAAAGGAACAAGTACAGGTATAAGGGAGAGTTTGGTGGTAAGAAGGGATGGGTAAAATGGCATTCTTAAATTACAGTCTCAAAAAAGAAATAAATTTAAAAGAGAAAATATGTACTCTGAGGTTTGATACCAGTTATAAAAAAACACACAGCTAAGTGGCTCTCTTGACCCACATCACAATAAAATTACGAAGAACACATTTTTACATTTCTACCATTTCCTGTTCTTAGATTTAATATTTAGTTCTTCCTTATTCAGAAATCCTAAAGAGCAATTTCTATCCAATCATTAGGATTATTTCATATGCCCTTGTTCATAATTAAATATTTGGTGGGAAACAGCAGCTGCTGATGAATTATGATTATAGTAAATCATGTTTATAATGGATATTGATTTTTCCCAGTACTCTGAAGAGTTGTTTAAATACTTATAAGAGCCAAACAATATTTTTAAATTATGGTAAATATATTTAAGACATAATACAGCTTTCCTGACACCCTTCCTTGGAACAGATTTATTTTTAAATATTTCATATCTACTATGAGAGTATTATTTATTATCTCTGAAAGAATACTTCATTTGGAAGAAAGCATGTTATTCAAAAATACATTAAACCACTAGCTTAATTTCATAGAATAACTTTTTAAAAATAGACTCATACATACAATCAAGGAAGATTTAAAAAAATTAACAAACATATCAAAATCAATCATTTATTATGTAATAAATTATGTATTATAAATATATAGACCTATGTATCATTATTTCTTTTAAGGGAAAAAAGAATAACAATGCACAGTTGTTTCTTATTGGATTATTTTTCTACAATATCATTATCATGACAGGGCAGAGTGGCCAGTTTCATATCTTATGATATTTAAAAATCCCTGGTCTTGTCTATCAGCTGTTTCCAAATGGAACTCTCATGTTGGCTAATATGGACAAGCTGCAGGAACCTAGTAACAGAGAGTTGATAGGGAACTGCTGTGCTGACATCTCTGTAAGGGCGGTAGAGCCTCACCCATATGCTTCCGTTAATTTGAAGTATTAAGCCTGGTTGTTGATTCAGTAGCTTATAGCAGCCCCCACACTGTGGAGTCAACTATAAGTTTATATGTCAGTACTGGCTGCACACTTGCCTTTCACAAACTTAGGTAGTTCTTCCATTAAGAAAGCCACATACTTTCATTTCCCCTTATTCTAAATACCTCGATTTACCCATAGCAGTGTGCTTCTGTCATATGACCAGTGTCCTACAGCATAAGAAAAGACAGAAATATCAACAGGACTCACGGGTTCTGTTGCTAAATATTAATATAATTTGCTTATAAACATAAACATAAGAAACACATTTCCCTGTTTTCTCTCTTAATCATCTCTTCTGTATTGATTTATTTTTATATACTATTTTTACATGTAGGTGTGTATGTCTGTGAGTGTGTGTGTGTGCGTGTGTGTTTGTACATGTGTGCATGTTGGTGTGTTCATGCCAGAATATAAGTGTGGAGATTTGAGAACAGTGTGCAAGAGTTGGTTCTCTCATTCCACAAAGGGTTTGGAGGATAAAACTCAGGTTGTCAGGCTTGCACAACTCAACCATGTTATCAACCCATCATTTTCTTTCTTTTTAATTAACACATAATTGTGTATACTTATGCTTTGCCATGTAATGCTTCAGTGATTGTGTGTGTGTGTGTGTAAAATTTGATATTTAGATGACCCATCCCCTCACTCTTTCTATTCTCTCAACATTTCTGTTTCTCAAATGCCACCCATTAATCTTTATTAAACACACAAAAGATATGATAACACTAATTTATCTTGGAAAGGTAGCTAATTCTAAATTATTTAATTGAAAGTGAGGAAACAGGACCCATCTATGGATAAATGAAATAAGTAGTTTAAAGGAGAAAACATGAGAAAGACTTAATTCATAAACGTGGTAAAAATCCTTTCTCCTAATTGACCGTGTTCATTGTTCTCTCACACAGTGATGGGCAGCCAAAGAATACAAGTTACCATGACAATGATTGTTTCTGCTTTCCCTTTCTTAGTTGCCCATGTTACACTTATTCTTAGGAATTTTTTCATTTCGTGAAAAAAGCCGATGGCTCAGTGCATTAAATTCAGAGTGCAATCTGGGTACTCTGATAGGGAACCCTGGTGTGTCAGACATATGTTACAACAAAGCAAGGTGTGCTTCTTTGAGAGAATTGTTAATTTTTGTCATAAAGTGCCTTGTTAATTGTCCCCTAACTAAAAATGTGTGCATGTATATATTTATGCTTAATTTGTTGATTTTTTTCCTGCATGCCGTGTTGTGAAGTCTTCCATTGTGACATTAAGTAATAATAGTAACTAGCATCATCGTGAATCTTAAAACTTATAATTGATATGTAATGCTCAAACAACTTGGAACCTCTTTACAAAGGTAGAGCTTGAACTTTTATAATAACAATTTTCAAATATTATTGGGATTTTTTCTTTGAAATGCCTTAAGCTTTAAAATTAACATAGAAATGGCTATCCTTTAAGAAACATTTAATTTGTATTTACTTATTTATTGGTTTTTCTAGACAAGGTTTGTTTATAGCTTTGGACCCTCACTTTGTAGACAAACCCGGCCTCGAACTCACAGAGATCTGCCTGTCTCTGCTTCCGGAGTGCTGGGATTAAAGGCGTGCACCACCACTTCCCAGCTTAGTTATTTTACCAAAGAGAACTATGTCAGTATATGCAGTGGGTGAAATTTTTGCTTCTTGCTTGTGCTCCTTAAGTGAGGCATAAGAAAATGCCCATAGTATCTGTCAGGGCTGTTATTAATTCTTTTAAATCACAGCAGTAAAGTCTATAGTTTTCACTACTATTAACAGGATCTCTTAAATGATAATTCTCATTATGCATGATACTTTAGCTATTTTTCTGTTTTATGGAATAGTGATTGCTTCTTAAAACTTTTTATTAATCAATTTTATTTATTTATATTGTTATTTTACATCCCAACCATACTTTTCCCTCTCTCCTTTCCTCCCCTCTGCCACCCCCTTTCACTCCTCCTCCATTTCTGTTCAGAAGTGGCATATCAAGTTGAGGAAGGACTAAGCTTTTCCCCTTGTATTAAGGTTTAGCAAGGTAACCAGTAATTAAAAATAGAATTCCAAAACCCAGCCAAAACCTTAGGGACAGGTGCTGCTCTCACTCTTAGGAGTTCCACAGGTAGAACAAGCTACACAGCTGTCACATACATGTAGAGGGCCTTTGTTGGTCCCATGCAGGCTCCATGATTTTCGGTTCTGCTACAGTTGCTAATGTTCAACCAATTACAACCAAAAACTTTGGAAGAGACTATATAAAAGTTTATTGTAAACTATTTTTAAAGGATTTTGTAGAATAAAAAGGGAACAAGTCAACTGGAACTTAGAACTCCAGATTTATGTTTCTCCTCTTTGGCTAGTTATCTCTAAATGACTAATAGTGTGATTGTCAATTTATCCTACAGCATCAGTTGATGCCAATGTGTAACTACAGACATATACAATGAAAATTGAGAGGTTTAATTAAGTTCATTCTCCCCTAGGGAGAAATTATTATTATTATTATTATTATTATTATTATTATTATTCCCAGATTCTTCCCTCCTTCAGTAACAATTTTTGTTTTCCCACATATTTTTGTGGTATTTTTGTTTTCCATCTTAGAGACCTTTAGACTTTGATAGCAGTCATCTGGAAGGCTGAAACCCTACAAAGTGACACAGACACTTTTGTCAGCCTAACCTCCTGTCTCTACACTCTAAGTCCTAGAGATCTTCACTGGAGGCCTCCACGCATTGCAAAGTTAACTCAACAGCTTACCTCTACCAATATGACAGTGGGATGCAGCATATTGGGGCACCATTTCTTTATGGAATTTACTCGCTTTAAATTACATGTATCTTCTTAAGTTCATTGCTTCCCAGTTTAAAATTTCTATGAGATGTTAGCCTAAGTCAGAATGGGATATAATTTTTAACCATCTGAGGAGTCTTTAGAATATGTCATCATTTTAATAATAAATAAAATGACCCTTCAGAGGGCCGTCTAGCTGAGGCTTAGAATATCTAGAAAATGGAGAAGTATTTAAAAAATAATGTCTAACTAGTAGTTTGAAAATTCAGAAAATTGAATTAACATATATCCTATAGGACCACAGTGAAATAGAACTTAAAATCAGCAATAAATGAGTCTCTAGTAATTGCACAAATTCATGGAGATTATAAGACATATAAAACCTTCCTTTACTTAAATATAGTGAAAATGTGACACATTGAAATCTCTGGGAAACATTAAAAGCAGTCCCAGTAGGGAGATTTATAACTCTAAGCACTTACTTTAAAAAAAAAAAAGAATGCAAATAAATGACTTAATGATGCTCCTAAAGAATCCAATTAAACAACAAACTACACCCAAATCTAGTGGATGGGAAGAAATGATAACAATTGCTGTACAACGAAACAGAAACAAATAAAACACTGCAAGAAGGAATCAATAAATTTAAGATACGTTTTTTTTTTTTTTTTAGAAAATAAGCAAGATCATCAGATCCTTGGTACAGTTAATCAAAAGAAAAAAGAGATAACTCATACCAACAGAAACAGAGATGAACAGGGAAGCCTTGCAACAGGTAGCAAAACATTCAGAATATTATAACTGCGTTTCTAATTTGGTTAACAGCACCTCCTATTCATGCATCAGAAAAACAACTTTTTTTGTTGAACCCTGCTTCATGTAGAGAAGGCAGCTAGCTTCTGTAAGCGCTTTCCACCCACTGTTGACATCTTCAGATCCCCTCTTCCCTTCCTTGTGTTGAATGAGTTTCTTGCAATGCATTCTTGTATCATCAGGAACTACCACTTTACTTAAAGTTCTATTTAAATCCCTCATTTACACTTTTTATTATCACCTGTAAAGACGCTCATTGTTTAAAATTAAAACCGTCAAGTACTTCCAGTGTCGTTGTACTTAAAGTAGAAAGTAAAAATTTGGTGTTTTCAGTCAAGAGGAAGTTTCTTGAAGTAACCATGAGTCAGGAGACCTCGGTCCCAGGCAGACTTTCCATTTAAGATGGAAGCATCCTTAGGATTTAACTGCCTTTAAGGACTCCATTTCCACTCCTTCCTGATGAATCAACTCTTACCTTTATTTAAAAAAAAGGACTTTGCTTTTCCTGTTTGTTTATATTGTGCCCTGGTCTTCCAAGGGGAAAAAAAGGATTTCAAGCATGCAAATATAAATAAGATAATGTTTGAGCTTGAATAGCAGGGTGTTTTGTTTTTGTTTGTTTTGGTTGGATTTGTTTTACTGAATAAGTACTGCAAGATTATAAACAACATAGATTAATTTATCATTGTAACATATATGTTTAAATTTTCAGCATTGAATAAGTAAAACTATTTTAATTAAATTTCCTGTCTTCAGTTGGATGATGCCTTCAAAAGCTGTTATCCTGGTTATTCATGACTAGAGTTGTGTAGGGATTAAATGATGTTATTATAATACTTGGCCTCTTATATTGTTTTATTGAAAAACTCTTTCCTGTTGCTAAAATCAGACATTATCAGTGTCCCATGTGATGCTGGTCTACATGAGTCTTTATATACAAATTGTCTCTGACTCTCTGTCCTATTACTTTGTAACTAACTGGAGAAAACTGAGAAACATGCTTGATGGAAGTCACATATCTAAACTTGTTATGTCTGAGATTGCTGTGTCTCCTGTATTGATGTCCACAGCACATCGTTTGTCTTCTCCTTTAAGAGAATTACCTTCTCCCACTTTAGTATCATGCTCACATTACATCAGGTCATGCCATTGCCTGTGTTTAATATTCCTTAAATCTGTTCTGTGCTAATCATTCCCTATGCTGCCATCTTAGGGTAGTGCTTAATTCGATCTTTCACAAGCCACTGTAACAGCTTCTAGGATGTTCAGTTTCAAACTCCTGTGCCTAGGTGAGGCGCCTATTTAACTTATCTAAACCTGGCCACCAAGTTCTGCCAGTGTCCTGCAGTCCCTACCTGCTATAGGGTATGGCTAACATACTCCACTGTCTACCCCCGAACTCTCCAACTCAGGGACTGGACTGCCCTTCACCCAGAACCTCTTTCCTATACAATCCAGACATTTTGGTTACTCTCATGCCTCTTGTACCTTTGACCTCTTGGCTGCTGCACCTCTCTCCCTTCTCTCTTCCCTTCCCCTTTCCCCACATGGCCCAGCTCAGCCTGGTCATGTTCACTCTGGACTCTCCCAGATGTCCCTGCCTCTGACTCTGCTCTCCCACATGTCTGCAATAAGCTTTCTCCTACACCATACCTAGGAGCAGTCAAGTCCTTTCCTTTTTATTTTTTCATCCACCAAATGCCCTCCTCTATTAATGCAAGCACAAACACATTTCTTTCTAGAACCCTGATTACTTGCTATTTTTCATTGGATCAGCAGCTCTCTGAATCCAAAGGACATCATTTAAAATATCCTGTATCATCCACAATCTTCTTCAAAAATTGTTTTGTCCTATTTTAAATTCAAAATTTATGTTACGTATATTTTCTCTACCAATATTCCAAAAAGAATTCATATTGAGGTAAAAATATTAATTAATAGCTTTTAGAAATATTAACATCACTGTCAGGTTTGTTAATTTCCCCCTTTGTACACAAGGTCATTGAGGAAATGAACTGAATTTTGATCAAAATCTTATCTTTTGTCATCTACTATAATCAACACATTCTCAGGTACATAATTATCCCATGTAATATATATCCATGTGTAGGATTTTCAAATACAATGAAGATATATAAATTATATATACACATATATATGTATATATACACATATAGATAAGTATTAAACCAAATGCTGTGCCCCTAAAGATTTCTGGGACATAGGTTGCTGTTGCGATTCTTTCATATAGTGTAAGTAACTTATAGTATGCTGAGATGGAAGTTAGGGAAATTTTCTCAGTCATTCACTGTGGCTTGGAAAATTCAGTTTTACTTGAACCTCCTATACCTCACTTGACCATGGCTTTTGTAGTCATAAGCCAATCACTCTGAGTTACCACTATGAAGTGCTAACTCTAACATATGAGGCACAGGTCAAGCACACTTCACCCGTTCACCCGTCACAAGGACCTTGGAGCTATCAACTCTGTTTTGCAGATTTAGCAGTTCAAACTTCAGGAGGTGAGGAGCATATGCCCAGTCTTGAAGTTTCCGGAAGCATGGAACAGCGTTGAGAGCAGAAAGGCTAGATCCACAGCCAGTGTTCCCTTCCACTGCACCCATCTATCATTCACAACCAGCCACTGACCTCACTCATCGCAAGAAGTCTGCAAGCCAAGAGCCAAACCAAGCTAAAGCCTTAATCCATGTTGCATTGGCTGCCAAATAAAGCACCTGAAAAGCACATGAAGTACGTTTTTCATTACTCATCAATATTATGCAAATTTTGCAGAATTTTTATTGCAAATGCACATGCATACACACATATGCATAGTTGTGTTTACAGTTTGTGTTTTGTGTTATTATTTGTGTAATTTTACTTATTAAATGACCTATTTAGACTTCCATGCACTGCTGCTAGGAAGGACTGAAGCAGGACTCGCGCCCAGGCCTAGAAATGACCACTATGCTGTTTCTGTAAAGTGTTTGTGAGCTTTTCTCTCCCGATTTTCTTATGTATGTTGCTTGTAGGTCGCTCCTTAAAACCCGAAAGCTAATTATCATTTAGACTTACCCATAGTGTCAGAAAAGAAAGGGAAAGAATCAAGGGATGGGATTCACTAGGAGTCTTTCCTAACATATATGGTTGCCCTGTGGCAGAGTTAGCTCACTGCATAGCTGTGGCAGCTCATTCGTCAGTCACTTTCTTTCACAAGTTTGTCTCTTCCCTTATACACTGAGTTTGCTGCAATAGAAATAAACCATGGTGGTGTGTACAGCTCGGCAGTCTGTTAAGCCGTACTGTGAAAGGTGATGTTTTCTTCCTGAAGCCGTACAGTGCATTTGAATTCTATGACAGATTTTATTATCTTTATTCACGTTCTCTAAGTCTGAGGATTTAAAACTCCATCTTGCTACCCAACAGTAATTCCGTACAAAGTTCCTATTGCTCTCCTTCTTGAAAGTTGAGATAATTTACAACGTTGAATTACAATGATGAATGATCTAATGCCCATCTGATAGTTTAGGGTTATTATTGTACATAATTATGCCTTTGTGTGTACGTTTGTGCGTATGTCTCTATGTGTGTCGGTCTGTCTGTCTTTGTGTGTGTATGTGTGTTTGTCTGTCAATCAATATGTATTGTCAATCAATACGTATGTGCATGGGGGTCTGTCTCTGTGCCTGTCTTTGTGGGTGTTTGTCTGTCTGTCATTGTGCGCGCGTGTGTGTGTTTACACACGTAGACATTCATGATTCTAAGAGGCTGTTCTGTTGGAACTGCAAATGCTTGTTTGTTAAGAAAATTATCACTAAGCCCCAATGCCCCAAGGGTGTGTACTAAAATGACTGGCTTTACAATTCTGTGATGAGGTATTTTCATTTAATAAAATTTACAATTGGAGATTGAATTAGCCTCGTAATGTTTCTTAATGATATTGACTGCTAGCAATATTCAGAATAGCATTTCTCTCAGAATCGCCTGCATTCTTTCTGTCCAAGTCACTGTCAGAGACAAATGACCATTATTTGATGCATTAGAAAAATTCTTGATATTGAAATTTGAATACCTCTATTGAGATAGTAAAATATCTCCAAATTCAGTGTCATATGCAATACCAATGACACTGTTTGTGCTTTTCATCCCATAAACATTGGGATACAAAACACCTCTTCCTTGTGCTTACTGAGGAATGAATGTCAGTGGATGTTCTTCTCATTCTTGGCAGGGGTTGAAAGTGGTTGTTTTTCTGATGTAGGAGTGTTTCTATTAAGTAGTGTTGGAATTAAAAAAAGAAAACGAAGATAGTTTATTTTGCTTTGTTTAAAAAAAAATAAGTAAATATGTAGCCTCTCAGAGGAGTAAAGCCCGGATACATGTTTCTTTACACTGCGGTTTCACGGAGACCTGGAGGCTTAGATCGGCCCATCTAATTATTGTATTTCAGTTATAAAGTCAAAGAGTTCAAATTCCAAAAAAGTTATCTTCTCACAAGCAATTAGTTCACATCCTGAGCCATGAAAAAAATAACCAGCATTTTGGATGTGATTCATGTCCACAAACCTTTGTGGTTTTCTCAGACTCAGACCTTTCCCTTATGGGATTTGTTTTCACATGCTGGCAGGAAGCAGGAGGGTGGCCTGTGCTTTAGGCTTACATTTCTGGGAGCTTCTGCGCCTCTCCCTGTAGCAGCTTCTCCAGCTTCCACTCAGCCCAGGGATCTTTCCTGTTTCTTCATGGTTGCCAGGCACCAACTGGCTCAGACAGTAGAAAATCAGGCTTTCTTTCTTTCTTTTTTTTTTTTAGCTTATTCTTTCTTCTACTCTTGTGTGTGTGTGTGTGTGTGCTTCTGTTTTTCTGCTTCTGAATTAGTAATGAAATCTAACTGCTGTCAGGCCTGCTCCTAGACGATACCCTTTTGTGATCAATATTCTGGTCAAACTGGTATTTCTGACTCTTGCTTTGTCTCTGTACTTTCTCCAAATCTGGCACTCTGGGATTTGACTTTTCAGGGATTCTAAAATGTGGCTTCCAACTTTAGGAACACATTTTCTCTAAAAAAAAAATTGAACATTCGTTGTATGTAAAGTATTCTAAGTGTTCCGGAATCATGTATACCATCCGCACAGGTAGTGGAAATCCAGTTTCAACACCACCCAGATGGTATTTCTTGTTGTTTTGATTGCTCTCTGGAGAAATCGAACACAAAAACTAACAGAATGACCCCCATACAAAGGGTTAACATTTTTGTGATGGGTACATGTATCTGTTTTTTTCTATTTTAATTGTTTTTTTTTCTGACTGAAGTGAAAGACTAGACTAGACTGAGATCCAAAATAGTGCAAAAAAAAAAAAAACCCTCAAGAGGAACTATAGAAAACTGAAAGAAGGGTGAAGCCAAATTTATTTCCTCAAAGTCAATTCTTTTCTATAATAGGTCGAGGGCCATGTTCTAAACATCATGTTAGGACAGCATTTGATGGGACAGTATTAAGAAAATGTTGCAAGCATCTGATCACCCTATCTATTATATGTTCAAAATAATAGCAAACAATATGGTTTTTCTAATTATGTGATGCCAAGATAAAATGTATACAAAATTATCATGTGCCGTATTATAAGGCTGGTAGTTTTGAGGAGTAGGTTTACTTATCTTCAGATCTGTTGCTATTAACAACAGAGATTAACACTGAAACTACAAGTTCGAAGACTGGGATAGCAACATAATTAGCACTCACCACACTGTACACACAGTCATTCTTCCATATTAAAGAGATACTCTTCGGTAAAAGAAGGAATAGGGGATGGGTGTTGCAAATGAGAGGGACACTTGTTTGTCCCAGTCACCCAGCTAGCTTATTAATCTGTGTATCGCCACGTGGCAGTGGCTTACCAGAGATTCTAAGCAGCTTCCATCTCAGGCAGAGGATCCATGGCTTCTCTGACTCTGCCCTTCATCCCAGCATTCAGTTCTGTTTTCTCTGCCTACCCAAGTTCTGCCCTATCAGGCCCAAAGTAGTTTCTTTGTTCATTAACCAATGAAAGCAACACATGAACAGAAGAACCTCTAACATCATCAGATGGGCAAAAGGGCCAGATCAGGCTATAATGTAAAATTGGGTGAAATGTGTTTACACATACATACATTTGCGAACATGTCGGGTGTGGGTGTAGGAAGAATTGCTCTCACTGCCACTCCGCAGCGCCAATAAAGCCACCCTGAATCAAGGACAGAGTCAGCAATTGGCTAACCAGGATTAGATGTAGAGATGTCAGAGGACTGAGGAAGTGAAATAGAAAAGGACAGGAAGACAGAAGGAAGGGCTGACGGGGACTTCCTGGGCTTTTGGATTGGGAAAACGTGGAGAGAAGGGCCAGCTGATCGACCTTCTGCTGATCCTTGGATTTATCAGGATTTTATCTCAGTTTCTGACTCCTGAGTTTTTATTAATATTGGTGCAATCAGGTAAACATTATGTGTGTGTGTGTGTATGTGTGTGTATGTGAGAGAGAAAAAGAGAGAGACAGAGACATAACAAAGGAAGAAAGAAAAAACGTATTTGTGATTTTTAGTTATATCTAAGCATCTTGCTCTGATTCTGCCTCAGCAGCCAGGGACCTCACCAGGTCCTTCTCACTATAGAAGACACCTGTTGGGGAAGCTGCAGATAAGAATTACATCAGCAAAAACACCTACAAGCTGTTCCAGGCATCAAGAAATAATTTTCTCCTTATTTTATTTCTCTGATTCTTGTTTGTTCCCGACTCAACGACTGCAGTCTTTGTTGATGTAAATCAATGTACAAGCACCCCACTAGTATGAAAGCTGACAACTGTATTGACTTCCTATCTACCCTTAAAATACCTACCATATGACAAGAACAAATGGTTTATTCAGATGCTGGATGTAGCTTTAAAGCATGCATTTCAAGGTTTATATTAGTAGAATTTAACAGATTTGTGCTAATGTGTTTTCTCCCAACATTTGTCAGAATAATTGATGTATTTGATGTGAAGAATCAAAAATAAAAAAAATCAAGTGTCTGGAGCTAGAAGAAATAGTTAAGTTGGCACAGTGCTTGATTCTCAGAACCTATGTAGAAGGGCCAGGTGTGGTGATGTATGCTTGTAATCCCAGAAGTGGGGAGACAGAAACAGATGCCTGGGCCTTACTTGCCAGTCAGCTGCTGTATAGCAGTTTCTTTAGAACTGAAACCTTGAAGGAGGGAGGACAAGCTCATGATACCTGGAAGGAGGGGTGGAAGAAGAATGAGGAGGAGAAACAAGAATTAGGAGGAGGAAGGTGTAAAACGGAGGAAGAGGAAAGAGGAGGAGGAAGGAAGAGAAAAGAGGAGGAGGAAGGACAAGAAGAAAAAAGAAGAAAGAAGGAGGAGGAGGAGAAAGGAAGATGCAGGAGGAGGAGAAAGGAGGTGAAGGAGGAGAAGGCAGAGCAAGAAACGTCATACTTGAAAAAGTGGATATTTGGAAGTTTCTTGAAGACCACTCCCCAAGTTTACCAAAGAAGCAAATGCCTGTCAGAGAGGGATCCTCAGAGCAGCTGAACTACAAGGATGCTATTGCTGGCACTTTAGGCTGCCAGAAAGCTGTGGAGAGGGCTCCATGGTTGGTGATTTGTCAATCATCACCCATGTTGACTTGGGCTATTCCATGGTGCAGCTCCTTTTAAGTCATATGCTCTGTGTGAGTAAAAAGTCACAACACTCCTGTCAGTAACCCAGTACAAACCAATTACTTCATCAAGTTGAACACTGGTACCATCGTCTCTTTGGTCTGTCCTGGGTTCCCTTTCTGAAGGGAGCAGGCATGTATATATGTGCTGCGTCTCTCCTGGGAAGCCTGTCATATAACACCTGTCTACCTAAAACTCCATTTACTCATGTAGCTACATTGTAAATAGTTTTTCAAAATGGTTTTACAAAACAAGTATGTTTGTGGATATGTGTGCATTCCTTCCCCAGCCTTCCTGGCAGAAAAGCTTATAATATTGAGACAATAATGGAAAATCAATATCTCCAGTAAGGTATTGGTGTGAGAAGTCCTTCTATCTATGTGTTGCTTTTATTGGTTAATGAATAAATCTGTTTTGGCCAGTGGCCTAGGAGAATAGGGCTAGGTGGAAAAACTAAACTGAATTCTGGGAGAAAGAAGGTGCAATCAGGGAGAAGCCATGTAGCCCCTTCAGAGACAGATGCTGGATGGAACTTTACCCAGTAAGCCACAGTCACGTGGCAACATATAGGTTAATGGAGATGGGTTAGTTTAGGATATAAGAGTTATCCAGAGATATGCTTAAGCCATAAGCCAAACAGTATTGCAATTAATATAGATTTCTGTGTGATTATTTTGGGAGTCTGGGCATCCCATGAAACTTATAAGCAGCCTTTCTCAACAAAGTATATTTTAGAAGATGAAGACAATCGTTGTTTTCACTGATCATTTTGTTTTTATTACATTAAGTTCATGTAAACTTAAGATAGAAAATGATGAAAACAAGACAGTGTTTATGACTCACTGTGGGATTAAGTTAATGGCTTTAAACCAAAGTGCTCATTGAGTGACAATGTAGAACTCGGTTGTCTTTATTGTAAAAGTGAGAACTTGAGGCCCTAAGCTAGAGCAGTGACATTTTAACAAAAGAAAATTTCTTGCATGTTGTGTTTGCAAAAATATTTTTAAAGAATTACTATTTGGTGGGTACTTATTATTAACAGCTCCAACAACATAAGAAGAAATAAATGCCATACCCACAGACTGGTAAATAATGAAATGTAGAAGGATAAAATCCATTCCATCATTAAGTAAATATTAATGTCTATGAGCTTAACTTACTGGAAGTAAGAAAGCTGAATGAAAACCAAAGGTGTTTAAATGATTTTCCATCAGTTTGCTACAAGAGACAGAACATAAAATGAAGTCTGTGAAAGAAAAAATACAAAAATCAGTGCTTGTGGAGTTATGTACTTGCAATTTTTTTCTTTGGTTAAAGCAATATTACTTGACTACCTGATATGAAACTCAACAAGAGACTTTCTCTTCCCACGGTCCCATCTGCAGCCCTTCATCCTAGCTTTCTTTCCCTTTATAGCTCCAGGGAGTACTGAGCATGTTTGATTTCGCAAGAAGGGCCCCGCTGGAGTTATGTTCTATGATGACCATGATTCTTCCCCTTTCCCACAATCTCACTATGGTGGTGGTATGGTAAATATTTTCTTTCTCTGGGTAAATAACAGTTCTGTTTTGCAGCCATAATTCTCCCAGTTACTTGGTCTCGGCTCTTCATTTAAAAGGTTTCTGTAATCTTATGTTTTATTCATTTCATTGCCAAGTAGATTTCATCATGGAGAAACCTCTTCAATTCTTACATTTATAGTCCCTGAGGCTTTTTTCAAATATGTATTTTTTATATATTGTATTGTGCGTTATTTTGCAGTTTATAAATCATGCACTCGAATAATACATTTTAAATGGACAAAGTAAAATAGAAATAAAAGACATAACATTTTCTTCTTATACACACAGCATTTGTCTTTTGTGGTTGTCTCAGTGAAAGCACCCCGACTGGAAGCCAATGGCACACATCACGCCTGGAACAAGGATTTCTTTCACCATGTTGGTGCATTTCAAGGCTGGTTTCTGTCTCCCCAGCAGCCATAAAAATCCCTGGGTGGCTCTTTGCTCATTTGGTCTTTTTTGTTATTCTTTGTACACCCTCATGTTACCTAGTCCTAAATTCATACGCCATCTGTTTCCTCTGTTGGCTTCCACAAAGCCATTGGATTTAATTGGCCATGGCAAGCTGTTTTAAAGATGGCCAGTTGCATTTCATTCATTTAATCAATCACAGGCAGGCCTGAAAACTCAGCCAAAATTCAAAGGTAGGCCTAAGGACACAGCTCAGCTCATGGTCCTGGCCACAGAGGTCATGCCTGTGATATCTGGTGTTGCATGCCCATGGCTAGTACTGAAGCTTGCATACCCATCTTTAGCCCTACCCAATGTATTAGCATCTTTGCTTGCAAAGAGTACACACCAACACTGTGGTTTGAAAATGTCCTGTATTTGAGAATTACTTGAAAGATGGGTTAAGGTTTCTGGGTCCTGTTCCTAGAGTTGCCAAGAGAATGGATCAGTGGGTCTTCTATTATGTTCAAAATTGTGCTTTTGTAATGGCTTTTCAAGTGACAATGACCCTTCTGGTTAGGTGGTCATACTTTAGAAGCCATTGTGATACAACTTCCTCAACAGTATTAAATTTCCAGTTTTAAGAGCTCTGTACCTTTGTACCCCCAACTTCCTTAACAGTTTAAATTTCTAGTTTTAGGAGTTCTGCACCCTTGTATTTGGGAATATCCATAGCATCTTCACACACAAACATGTTGGTCACTTTGGTGCCCACTAGCAGAATATGTAAAAAGAGAAAACCGACCAAATGAATCTTCGTGTGTGATGAGGATGCCTGCTGTTTAGATGTGTATGACCAACATCTGTGCTGCTGACCTGACTAGTCTTATCCTCTCCCCCGCCCTCTGTCCTTCTTGCTCTAAGCTTTTATGTTAACTGAATCTCATTGGAGAAGACAGGCTGCATTTTTCACGCAAGGTAATGACTTGTTTCTTTGCCAGTATATCTAAAGGATTTTTAAAGAGATTTCTTTTTTTAAGTCAGGAAGTTAGATTGTGTTTCAGTGTCCAAACCATTCCCCCTATAATTGAGATCCCTCCTTTGAATTGCATATTGAGTCCTTGCTTCATCCCAAGGAACTAATATGCTCCTTCATTATACGCAAATTTCTCTTTGTTCCTCAGAAGGTCACTAGTTATCCTTATGCAGGATCATCTCGACGATTTCCATATCTATCATCTTTCCCTTGTTACTAAAAACTTTTTTTCTGCTTCTAAAATTATGAACTCAAGGCCTTTGATTCATATGTAATTTAATTTTTAATAATTTTATTATTCTGTATTATTTCTCCTGATCTTATAATAAAAACAATTTGAGATTTTGTTTTCTTATTGTACTAATCTGTTGTTTCACTATCTCACTTTAAATTTATTGACCAGTTTAATTTATGTTCTTATTAAGACATTGTATAGAATCTAATTAATTAAACAGGAATGATATGCAGAAAAAAAGATTTCTTTTCCTCGCTTATTTCCATTTCACCTTTTGTTAGGGTGGGCTGTCTTTGACACAGTTGCCACCTGCCTCTTCGTCTCTTTATAGTGGACAAAAATCCTATTGTACTCTAGCGACTGTCTCACTGTGTCCTGCCTACTGATACTGATTCGTCATCATACAAACAAGGGCGTTTCTGAAGTCTGACAATAAAAGAGGGGGAGCTTGCCAAATGCTTTCCGCAACTCTGGCTGAAGTCATGATCTACACTTTACAACCCTAGGACTCTAGCAATAAGGTCAGACATGATAGGAAGAGATGTTTGCCCTGACCCAAATGCCTAGCTTCACCCAAAATAAAGAAAAGTCTGTAGGCAGCCTCAGATGGAACTTTGTGCAAATACTATCCTGAAAGCTGTGTTCCCAAGAGGTGCTGCCCTGCTCCTGTCTTTGGCTTCCTCCTAATTTGTATTAAGAACACTAGTCTCTGTGTCATTAGAACCCATGCTGTGAAGCTTCTGTAACAAGCTTCCTTTCTTCAGTGAAAATTTATCCTTTATCAATTTCATTATTTCTCTACTTATCTGCTAATTTGCACTCGTTATTGGTAGAAGTTACCTTTGTGAGTTGACTGTACAACCTATATTCACTTCCTCAAAGTTTTCATTCTCATATCTTTCTCCTCTGCTCTTAATGCACTAACATATAATTTTTATTTATAGCAAAATTTTAATTAATTGAATCCATTTTAACATCAACTTCCTCAAATATCTTTGTCCACTGTAAAAGACTGCACAACAAGTTTATTTAAGGAAGAACAGAGAAAGCTAGGAAAACACTGCATAAAATGTTTAGTCACTGAGATGAATGAATGAGATGAGCTATAATGAGAAGAATTAAATATTCAAATATATTCTAAACAGCAAATTCTATTTCTATTCTGATTTTAAACTGGTAAGCATCTTAAACTCAGCATAAGACAGATCTGTGAGTGATACTGTGTTCATAATCTTCCACTGTTATTAAGGAAGTTCTTCTTCTTCTAGCTGATGTCTAATATTTTTATAGGCATCGATGTTAAGACAGTAAGAAGTTGTTTTTAATGTAGTAAGAAACTAAGTTCTAATCCTAGTTTTTCAGTTATAAATCATGAAATAAATAAGTTACATGATAACATTGTCCATCTGTCCTACTCTGTAAAATGGAGAATGTTGTGAGGATAAATTGAGTTGATGTAGTTAATACATTTAGTATTCATGACTAACATGCAGTACTTTAGCTTCTTGTTGGTTTGTACCTTACACATGAGAATTAAATAGCAAATTTTTGAAACACCAACTTCCAGTAAGCATACTCTGTAAGCTTTATATAGCATGTATCTTTGCCCAACTTATTTTGTTACT